>NC_064638.1:13552500-16052500 GCF_023864345.2 Schistocerca serialis cubense
TTATTGACGATGAAACACAGAAATTGCATCGGAATTAAATAGAAAATGCACAATGCCGACTTAAGTACAAGAATACTGACTCTGCTTACTGTCTATGATTTGAACAATTTCTGTGATACTAGTTATAGATTTCGATGCTTCACTTCAGGTTTTCTGTATCCCTTGGACCTTCTTATTGACGATGAAACACAGAAACTGCACCGGAATTAAATACAAAAGGCACAATGCCGACTTAAGTACAAGAAGACTGACTCTTCTTTCTGACTAAGTTTTGAACCATTCCTGTGTCACTAGTTATAGATTCCGATGCTTCACTTGAGGTTTACTGTATCCCTCTGACCTTCTTATTGACGATGAAACACAGAAATTGCATCGTAATTAAATACAAAAGGCACAATGCCGAATTAAGTACAAGAAGACTGACTCTTCTTACTGTCTATGTTTTGAACCATTCATGTGACACTAGTTATAAATTCCGATTCTTCACTTCAGGTTTACTGTATCCCTTGGACCTTCCTATTTACGATGAGACACAGAAATCGCATCGGAATTAAATAGAAAAAGCACAATGCCGACTTAAGTACAAGAAGACTTACTCTTCCTACTCTCTATGTTTTGAACCATTCCTTTGACACTAGTTTTTTATTCCGATGCTTCACTTGAGGTTTACTGTATCCCTCGGGCCTTCTTATTGACGATGAAACACAGAAATTGCATCGGAATGGTATACAAAATGCACAATGCCGACTTAAGTGCAAGAAGACTTACTCTTCCATCTCTCTATGTTGTGAACCAATCCTGTGACACTAGTTATGGATTCCGATGCTCACTTAAGTTTTACTGTATCCATCTGACCTTCTTATGGACGATGAAACACAGAATTTGCATCGGAATTAAATAGAAAAGGCAGAATAACGACTTAAGTACAAGAAGACTGACTCTTCTTACTGACTATGATTTGAACCATTCCTGTGACCCTAGTTATAGATTCCGATGCTTCACTTCAGGTTTACTGTATCCCTATGACCTTCTTATTGACGATGAAACACAGAAATTGCATCGGAATGAAATACAAAAGGCACAATGCCGACTTAAGTACAAGATGACTGACTCTTCTTACTGTCTATGATTTGAACTATTCACATGACACTAGTTATAGATTCCAATGCTTCATTTCAGGTTTACTGTATCCCTTGGACCTTCCTATTGACGATGAGACACAGAAATCGCATCGGAATTAAATAGAATAAGCACAATGCCGACTTAAGTACAAGAAGCCGGACTCTTCTTACTGTCTATGTTTTGAACCATTCATGTGACACTAGTTATAGATTCCGATGCTTCACTTCAGTTTTACCTTATCCATCTGACCTTCTTATTGACGATGAAACACAGAAATTGCATCGGAATTAAATAGAAATGGCACAATACCGACTTAAGGACAAGAAGACTGACTCTTCCTACTCTCTATGTTTTGAACCATTCCTGTGACACTAGTTTTTTATTGCGATGCTTCACTTGAGGTTTACTGTATCCCTCGGACCTTCTTGTAGACGATGAAACACAGAAATTGCATCGGAATTAAATAGAAAAGGCACAATACCGACTTAAGTACAAGAAGACTGACTCTACCTACTGTTTATGTTTTGAACCATTCCTGTGACACTAGTTATAGATTCCGATGCTTCACTTCAGGTTTACTCTATCCCTTGGACCTTCATATTGATAATGAAACACAGAAATTGCATCGGAATTAAATACAAAAGGCACAATGCCGACTTAAGTACAAGAGGACTAGCTCTTCTTAGTGCCAATGATTTGAACCATTCCTGTGACACTAGTTATAGATTCAGAGGCTTCACTTCAGGTTCACCTTATCCCTAGGACCTTCTTATTGACGATGAAACACAGAAATTGCATCGGAATTAAATAGAAAATGCACAATGCCGACTTAAGTACAAGAAGACTGACTCTTCCTACCGTCTATGTTTTGAGTCATTCCTGTGACACTAGTTATAAATTCCGATGCTTCACTTCAGGTTTACTCTATCCCTCTGCCCTTCTTGTTGACGATGAAACACAGAAATTGCATCGGAATTAAATACAAATGGCACAATGCCGACTTAAGTACAAGAAGACTGACTCTGCTTACTGTCTATGATTTGAACAATTTCTGTGATACTAGTTATAGAATTCGATGCTTCACTTCAGGTTTTCTGTATCCCTTGGACCTTCTTATTGACGATGAAACACAGAAATTGCATCGGAATTAAATACAAAATGCACAATGCCGACATAAGTACAAGAAGGCGGACTCTTCTTACTGACTATGCTTTGAACCATTCCTGTGACACTAGTTATAGATTCCGATGCTTCACTTGAGGTTTACTGTATCCCTCCGACCTTCTAATTGATGATGGAACACAGAAATTGCATCGGAATTAAATACACAAGGCACAATGCCGAATTAAGTACAATATGACTGACTCTTCTTACTGACTATGTTTTGAACCATTCCTGTGATACTAGTTATAGTTTCCGTTGCTTCACTTCATGATTACTGTATCCCTCTGACCTTCTTATTGACGATGAAACACAGAAATTGCATCGGAATTTAATAAAAAGGCACAATATCGATTTAACTACAAGAAGACTGACTCTTCTTACTGACTATGTTTTGAACCACTCCTGTGACACTAGTTATAGATTCCGATGCTTCACTCTAGGTTTACTGTATCCCTTGGACCTTCTTACTGACGATGAAACACAGAAATTGCATCGGAATTAAATACAAAATGCACAATGCCGACTTAAGTGCAAGAAGACTTACTCTTCCATCTCTCTATGTTTTGAACCAATCCTGTGACACTAGTTATGGATTCCGATGCTCACTTAAGTTTTACTGTATCCATCTGACCTTCTTATGGACGATGAAACACAGAATTTGCATCGGAATTAAATAGAAAAGGCAGAATAACGACTTAAGTACAAGAAGACTGACTCTTCTTACTGACTATGATTTGAACCATTCCTGTGACCCTAGTTATAGATTCCGTTGCTTCACTTCAGGTTTACTGTATCCCTATGACCTTCTTATTGACGATGAAACACAGAAATTGCATCGGAATGAAATACAAAAGGCACAATGCCGACTTAAGTACAAGAAGACTGACTCTTCTTACTGACTATGTTTTGAACCATTCCTTTGTTACTAGTTATAGTTTCCGTTGCTTCACTTCATGATTACTGTATCCCTCTGACCTTCTTATTGACGATGAAACACAGAAATTGCATCGGAATTAAAAAAAAGGCACAATATCGATTTAACTACAAGAAGACTGACTCTTCTTACTGACTATGTTTTGAACCACTCCTGTGACACTAGTTATAGATTCCGATGCTTCACTCTAGGTTTACTGTATCCCTTGGACCTTCTTACTGACGATGAAACACAGAAATTGCATCGGAATTAAATACAAAATGCACAATGCCGACTTAAGTGCAAGAAGACTTACTCTTCCATCTCTCTATGTTTTGAACCAATCCTGTGACACTAGTTATGGATTCCGATGCTCACTTAAGTTTTACTGTATCCATCTGACCTTCTTATGTACGATGAAACACAGAATTTGCATCGGAATTAAATAGAAAAGGCAGAATAACGACTTAAGTACAAGAAGACTGACTCTTCTTACTGACTATGATTTGAACCATTCCTGTGACCCTAGTTATAGATTCCGATGCTTCACTTCAGGTTTACTGTATCCCTATGACCTTCTTATTGACGATGAAACACAGAAATTGCATCGGAATGAAATACAAAAGGCACAATGCCGACATAAGTACAAGATGACTGACTCTTCTTACTGTCTATGATTTGAACTATTCACATGGCACTAGTTATAGATTCCGATGCTTCACTTCAGGTTTACTGTATCCCTTGGACCTTCCTATTGACGATGAGACACAGAAATCGCATCGGAATTAAATAGAATAAGCACAATGCCGACTTAAGTACAAGAAGCCGGACTCTTCTTACTGTCTATGTTTTGAACCATTCATGTGACACTAGTTATAGATTCCGATGCTTCACTTCAGTTTTACCTTATCCATCTGACCTTCTTATTGACGATGAAACACAGAAATTGCATCGGAATTAAATAGAAAATGCACAATACCGACTTAAGGACAAGAAGACTGACTCTTCCTACTCTCTATGGTTTGAACCATTCCTGTGACACTAGTTTTTTATTCCGATGCTTCACTTGAGGTTTACTGTATCCCTCGGACCTTCTTATAGACGATGAAACACAGAAATTGCATCGGAATTAAATAGAAAAGGCACAATACCGACTTAAGTACAAGAAGACTGACTTTACCTACTGTTTATGTTTTGAACCATTCCTGTGACACTAGTTATAGATTCCGATGCTTCACTTCAGGTTTACTCTATCCCTTGGACCTTCTTATAGATAATGAAACACAGAAATTGCATCGGAATTAAATACAAAAGGCACACTGCCGACTTAAGTACAAGAGGACTAGCTCTTCTTAGTGACAATGATTTGAACCATTCCTGTGACACTAGTTATAGATTCAGAGGCTTCACTTCAGGTTCACCTTATCCCTAGGACCTTCTTATTGACGATGAAACACAGAAATTGCATCGGAATTAAATAGAAAATGCACAATGCCGACTTAAGTACAAGAAGACTGACTCTTCCTACCGTCTATGTTTTGAGTCATTCCTGTGACACTAGTTATAAATTCCGATGCTTCACTTCAGGTTTACTCTATCCCTCTGCCCTTCTTGTTGACGATGAAACACAGAAATTGCATCGAAATTAAATACAAATGGCACAATGCCGACTTAAGTACAAGAAGACTGACTCTGCTTACTGTCTATGATTTGAACAATTTCTGTGATACTAGTTATAGATTTCGATGCTTCACTTCAGGTTTTCTGTATCCCTTGGACCTTCTTATTGACGATGAAACACAGAAATTGCATCGGAATTAAATACAAAAGGCACAATGCCGACTTAAGTACAAGAAGACTGACTCTTCTTTCTGACTAAGTTTTGAACCATTCCTGTGACACTAGTTATAGATTCCGATGCTTCACTTGAGGTTTACTGTACCCCTCTGACCTTCTTATTGACGATGAAACACAGAAATTGCATCGTAATTAAATACAAAAGGCACAATGCCGAATTAAGTACAAGAAGACTGACTCTTCTTACTGTCTATGTTTTGAACCATTCATGTGACACTAGTTGTAAATTCCGATTCTTCACTTCAGGTTTACTGTATCCCTTGGACCTTCCTATTGACGATGAGACACAGAAATCGCATCGGAATTAAATAGAAAAAGCACAATGCCGACTTAAGTACAAGAAGACTGACTCTTCCATCTCTCTATGTTTTGAACCATTCCTGTGACACTAGTTTTTTATTCCGATGCTTCACTTGAGGTTTACTGTATCCCTCGGACCTTCTTATTGACGATGAAACACAGAAATTGCATCGGAATGATATACAAAATGCACAATGCCGACTTAAGTGCAAGAAGACTTACTCTTCCATCTCTCTATGTTTTGAACCAATCCTGTGACACTAGTTATGGATTCCGATGCTCACTTAAGTTTTACTGTATCCATCTGACCTTCTTATGGACGATGAAACACAGAATTTGCATCGGAATTAAATAGAAAAGGCAGAATAACGACTTAAGTACAAGAAGACTGACTCTTCTCACTGACTGTGATTTGAACCATTCCTGTGACCCTAGTTATAGATTCCGATGCTTCACTTCAGGTTTACTGTATCCCTATGACCTTCTTATTGACGATGAAACACAGAAATTGCATCGGAATGAAATGCAAAAGGCACAATGCCGACTTAAGTACAAGAAGACTGACTCTTCTTACTGACTATGTTTTGAACCATTCCTGTGATACTAGTTATAGTTTCCGTTGCTTCACTTCATGATTACTGTATCCCTCTGACCTTCTTATTGACGATGAAACACAGAAATTGCATCGGAATTAAAAAAAAGGCACAATATCGATTTAACTACAAGAAGACTGACTCTTCTTACTGACTATGTTTTGAACCACTCCTGTGACACTAGTTATAGATTCCGAAGCTTCACTTTAGGTTTACTGTATCCCTTGGACCTTCTTACTGACGATGAAACACAGAAATTGCATCGGAATTAAATACAAAATGCACAATGCCGACTTAAGTGCAAGAAGACTTACTCTTCCATCTCTCTATGTTTTGAACCAATCCTGTGACACTAGTTATGGATTCCGATGCTCACTTAAGTTTTACTGTATCCATCTGACCTTCTTATGTACGATGAAACACAGAATTTGCATCGGAATTAAATAGAAAAGGCAGAATAACGACTTAAGTACAAGAAGACTGACTCTTCTTACTGACTATGATTTGAACCATTCCTGTGACCCTAGTTATAGATTCCGATGCTTCACTTCAGGTTTACTGTATCCCTATGACCTTCTTATTGACGATGAAACACAGAAATTGCATCCGAATGAAATACAAAAGGCACAATGCCGACTTAAGTACAAGATGACTGACTCTTCTTACTGTCTATGATTTGAACTATTCACATGACACTAGTTATAGATTCCGATGCTTCATTTCAGGTTTACTGTATCCCTTGGACCTTCCTATTGACGATGAGACACAGAAATCGCATCGGAATTAAATAGAATAAGCACAATGCCGACTTAAGTACAAGAAGCTGGACTCTTCTTACTGTCTATGTTTTGAACCATTCATGTGACACTAGTTATAGATTCCGATGCTTCACTTCAGTTTTACCTTATCCATCTGACCTTCTTATTGACGATGAAACACAGAAATTGCATCGGAATTAAATATAAAATGCACAATACCGACTTAAGGACAAGAAGACTGACTCTTCCTACTCTCTATGTTTTGAACCATTCCTGTGACACTAGTTTTTTATTCCGATGCTTCACTTGAGGTTTACTGTATCCCTCGGACCTTCTTATAGACGATGAAATACAGAAATTGCATCGGAATTAAATAGAAAAGGCACAATACCGACTTAAGTACAAGAAGACTGACTTTACCTACTGTTTATGTTTTGAACCATTCCTGTGACACTAGTTATAGATTCCGATGCTTCACTTCAGGTTTACTCTATCCCTTGGACCTTCTTATAGATAATGAAACACAGAAATTGCATCGGAATTAAATACAAAAGGCACACTGCCGACTTAAGTACAAGAGGACTAGCTCTTCTTAGTGACAATGATTTGAACCATTCCTGTGACACTAGTTATAGATTCAGAGGCTTCACTTCAGGTTCACCTTATCCCTAGGACCTTCTTATTGACGATGAAACACAGAAATTGCATCGGAATTAAATAGAAAATGCACAATGCCGACTTAAGTACAAGAAGACAGACTCTTCCTACCGTCTATGTTTTGAGTCATTCCTGTGACACTAGTTATAAATTCCGATGCTTCACTTCAGGTTTACTCTATCCCTCTGCCCTTCTTGTTGACGATGAAACACAGAAATTGCATCGGAATTAAATACAAATGGCACAATGCCGACTTAAGTACAAGAAGTCTGACTCTGCTTACTGTCTATGATTTGAACAATTTCTGTGATACTAGTTATAGATTTCGATGCTTCACTTCAGGTTTTCTGTATCCCTTGGACCTTCTTATTGACGATGAAACACAGAAATTGCATCGGAATTAAATACAAAAGGCACAATGCCGACTTAAGTACAAGAAGACTGACTCTTCTTTCTGACTAAGTTTTGAACCATTCCTGTGACACTAGTTATAGATTCCGATGCTTCACTTGAGGTTTACTGTACCCCTCTGAACTTCTTATTGACGATGAAACACAGAAATTGCATCGTAATTAAATACAAAAGGCACAATGCCGAATTAAGTACAAGAAGACTGACTCTTCTTACTGTCTATGTTTTGAACCATTCATGTGACACTAGTTGTAAATTCCGATTCTTCGCTTCAGGTTTACTGTATCCCTTGGACCTTCCTATTGACGATGAGACACAGAAATCGCATCGGAATTAAATAGAAAAAGCACAATGCCGACTTAAGTACAAGAAGACTGACTCTTCCATCTCTCTATGTTTTGAACCATTCCTGTGACACTAGTTTTTTATTCCGATGCTTCACTTGAGGTTTACTGTATCCCTCGGACCTTCTTATTGACGATGAAACACAGAAATTGCATCGGAATGATATACAAAATGCACAATGCCGACTTAAGTGCAAGAAGACTTACTCTTCCATCTCTCTATGTTTTGAACCAATCCTGTGACACTAGTTATGGATTCCGATGCTCACTTAAGTTTTACTGTATCCATCTGACCTTCTTATGGACGATGAAACACAGAATTTGCATCGGAATTAAATAGAAAAGGCAGAATAACGACTTAAGTACAAGAAGACTGACTCTTCTTACTGACTATGATTTGAACCATTCCTGTGACCCTAGTTATAGATTCCGATGCTTCACTTCAGGTTTACTGTATCCCTATGACCTTCTTATTGACGATGAAACACAGAAATTGCATCGGAATGAAATGCAAAAGGCACAATGCCGACTTAAGTACAAGAAGACTGACTCTTCTTACTGACTATGTTTTGAACCATTCCTGTGATACTAGTTATAGTTTCCGTTGCTTCACTTCATGATTACTGTATCCCTCTGACCTTCTTATTGACGATGAAACACAGAAATTGCATCGGAATTAAAAAAAAGGCACAATATCGATTTAACTACAAGAAGACTGACTCTTCTTACTGACTATGTTTTGAACCACTCCTGTGACACTAGTTATAGATTCCGAAGCTTCACTCTAGGTTTACTGTATCCCTTGGACCTTCTTACTGACGATGAAACACAGAAATTGCATCGGAATTAAATACAAAAGGCACAATGCCGACTTAAGTACAAGAAGACTGACTCTTCTTACTGACTATGCTTTGAACCAATCCTGTGACACTAGTTATAGATTCCGATGCTTCACTTGAGGTTTACTGTATCCCTCCGACCTTCTTATTGATGATGGAACACAGAAATTTCATCGGAATTAAATACAAAAGGTACAATGCCGAATTAAGTACAAGAAGACTGACTCTTCTTACTGTATATGATTTGAATAATTCATGCGACACTAGTTATAGATTCCGATGCTTCACTTCAGGTTTACTGTATCCCTTGGACCTTCCTATTGACGATGAGACAGAGAAATCGCATCGGAATGAAATAGAAAAAGCACAATGCAGACTTAAGTACAAGAAGGCTGACTCTGCCTACTCTTTATGTTTTGAACCAAACCTGTGACACTAGTTTTTTATTCCGATGCTTGACTTGAGGTTTACTGTATCCCTTGGACCTACTTATGGACGATGAAACACAGAAATTGCATCGGAATGAAATACAAAAGGCTCAATGCCGACTTATGTACAAGAGGACTGACTCTTCCATCTCTCAATGTTTTGAACCATTGCTGTGACACTAGTTATAGATTCCGATGCTTCACTTCAGGTTTACTGTATCACTTGGACCCTCCTATTGACGATGAGACACAGAAATCGCATCGGAATTAAATAGAAAAAGCACAATGCCGACTTAAGTACAAGAAGACTGACTCTTCCTACTCTCTATGTTTTGAACCATTCCTGTGACACAAGTTTTTTATTCCGATGCTTCACTTGAAGTTTACTGTATCCTTCGGACCTTCTTATAGACGATGAAACACAGAAATTGCATCGGAATGAAATACAAAAGGAACAATGCCGACTTAAGTACAAGCAGACTTACTCTTCCATCTCTCAATGTTTTGAACCATTCCTGTGACACTAGTTATAGATTCCGATGCTTCACTTCAGGTTTACTGTATCCCTTGGACCCTCCTATTGACGATGAGACACAGAAATGGCATCGGAATTAAATAGAAAAAGCACAATGCCGACTTAAGTACAAGAAGGCTGACTCTTCCTACTCTTTATGTTTTGAACCATTCCTGTGACACTTGTTTTTTATACCGATGCTTCACTTGAGATTTACTGTATCCCTTGGACCTATTTATGGACGATGAAACACTGAAATTGCATCGGAATGAAATACAAAAGGCCCAATGGCGACCTAAGTACAAGAGGACTGACTCTTCCACCTCACAATGTTTTGAACCATTCCTGTGACACTAGTTATAGATTCCGATGCTTCACTTCAGTTTTACTGTATCCATCTGACCTTCTTATTGACGATGAAACACAGAAATTGCATCGGAATTAAATAGAAAAGGCACAATACCGACTTAAGTACAAGAAGACTGACTCATCCTACTGTTTATATTTTGAACCATTCCAGTGACACTAGTTCTAGATTCCGATGCTTCACTTCAGGTTTACTGTATCCCTTGGACCTTCTTATTGGCGATGAAACATAGAAATTGCATCGGAATCAAATACAAAAGGCACAATGTCGGCTTAAGTACAAGAAGACTGTCTTATCTTACTGTCTACCTTTTTAACCATTCCTATAACACTCGTTATAGATTCAGATGCTTCACTCCAGGTTTACTGTATCCCTTGGACCTACATATTGACGATGAAATACAGAAATTGCATCGGAATTAAATACAAAAGGCACAATGCCGACTTAAGTACAACAAGACTGACTCTTCTTACTATGTTTGAACCAATCCTGTGACACTAGTTGTAGATTCCGATGCTTCACTGCAGGTTTACTATGTCAGTCTGACCTTCTTATTGACGATAAAACACAGAAATTACATCGGAATTTAATACAAAAGGCACAATGCCGACTTAAGTACAAGAAGACTGACTCTTCTTACAGTCTATGTTTTTAACCATTCCTGTAACACTAGTTGTAGATTCCGATGCTTCACTTGAGGTTTACTGTATCCCTCGGACCTTCTTATAGACGATGAAACACAGAAATTGCATCGGAATGAAATACAAAAGGAACAATGCCGACTTAAGTACAAGAAGACTTACTCTTCCATCTCTCTATGTTTTGAACCAATCCTGTGACACTAGTTATAGATTCCGATGCTTCACTTCAGTTTAACTGTATCCATCTGACCTTCTTATTGACGATTAAACACAGAAATTGCATCGGAATTAAATAGAAAAGGCACAATACCGACTTAAGTACAAGAAGACTGACTCTTCCTACTCTCTATGCTTTGAACCATTCCTGTGACACTAGTTTTTTATTCCGATGCTTCACTTGAGGTTTACTGTATCCCTCGGACCTTCTTATAGACGATGAAACACAGAAATTGCATCGGAATGAAATACAAAAGGAACAATGCCGACTTAAGTGCAAGAAGACTTACTCTTCCATCTCTCTATGTTTTGAACCAATCCTGTGACACTAGTTATGGATTCCGATGCTCACTTAAGTTTTACTGTATCCATCTGACCTTCTTATGGACGATGAAACACAGAATTTGCATCGGAATTAAATAGAAAAGGCAGAATAACGACTTAAGTACAAGAAGACTGACTCTTCTTACTGACTATGATTTGAACCATTCCTGTGACCCTAGTTATAGATTCCGATGCTTCACTTCAGGTTTACTGTATCCCTATGACCTTCTTATTGACGATGAAACACAGAAATTGCATCGGAATGAAATGCAAAAGGCACAATGCCGACTTAAGTACAAGAAGACTGACTCTTCTTACTGACTATGTTTTGAACCATTCCTGTGATACTAGTTATAGTTTCCGTTGCTTCACTTCATGATTACTGTATCCCTCTGACCTTCTTATTGACGATGAAACACAGAAATTGCATCGGAATTAAAAAAAAGGCACAATATCGATTTAACTACAAGAAGACTGACTCTTCTTACTGACTATGTTTTGAACCACTCCTGTGACACTAGTTATAGATTCCGAAGCTTCACTCTAGGTTTACTGTATCCCTTGGACCTTCTTACTGACGATGAAACACAGAAATTGCATCGGAATTAAATACAAAAGTCACAATGCCGACTTAAGTACAAGAAGACTGACTCTTCTTACTGACTATGCTTTGAACCAATCCTGTGACACTAGTTATAGATTCCGATGCTTCACTTGAGGTTTACTGTATCCCTCCGACCTTCTTATTGATGATGGAACACAGAAATTTCATCGGAATTAAATACAAAAGGTACAATGCCGAATTAAGTACAAGAAGACTGACTCTTCTTACTGTATATGATTTGAATAATTCATGCGACACTAGTTATAGATTCCGATGCTTCACTTCAGGTTTACTGTATCCCTTGGACCTTCCTATTGACGATGAGACAGAGAAATCGCATCGGAATGAAATAGAAAAAGCACAATGCTGACTTAAGTACAAGAAGGCTGACTCTGCCTACTCTTTATGTTTTGAACCAAACCTGTGACACTAGTTTTTTATTCCGATTCTTGACTTGAGGTTTACTGTATCCCTTGGACCTACTTATGGACGATGAAACACAGAAATTGCATCGGAATGAAATACAAAAGGCTCAATGCCGACTTATGTACAAGAGGACTGACTCTTCCATCTCTCAATGTTTTGAACCATTGCTGTGACACTAGTTATAGATTCCGATGCTTCACTTCAGGTTTACTGTATCACTTGGACCCTCCTATTGACGATGAGACACAGAAATCGCATCGGAATTAAATAGAAAAAGCACAATGCCGACTTAAGTACAAGAAGACTGACTCTTCCTACTCTCTATGTTTTGAACCATTCCTGTGACACAAGTTTTTTATTCCGATGCTTCACTTGAAGTTTACTGTATCCTTCGGACCTTCTTATAGACGATGAAACACAGAAATTGCATCGGAATGAAATACAAAAGGAACAATGCCGACTTAAGTACAAGCAGACTTACTCTTCCATCTCTCAATGTTTTGAACCATTCCTGTGACACTAGTTATAGATTCCGATGCTTCACTTCAGGTTTACTGTATCCCTTGGACCCTCCTATTGACGATGAGACACAGAAATGGCATCGGAATTAAATAGAAAAAGCACAATGCCGACTTAAGTACAAGAAGGCTGACTCTTCCTACTCTTTATGTTTTGAACCATTCCTGTGACACTTGTTTTTTATACCGATGCTTCACTTGAGATTTACTGTATCCCTTGGACCTATTTATGGACGATGAAACACTGAAATTGCATCGGAATGAAATACAAAAGGCCCAATGGCGACCTAAGTACAAGAGGACTGACTCTTCCACCTCACAATGTTTTGAACCATTCCTGTGACACTAGTTATAGATTCCGATGCTTCACTTCAGTTTTACTGTATCCATCTGACCTTCTTATTGACGATGAAACACAGAAATTGCATCGGAATTAAATAGAAAAGGCACAATACCGACTTAAGTACAAGAAGACTGACTCATCCTACTGTTTATATTTTGAACCATTCCAGTGACACTAGTTCTAGATTCCGATGCTTCACTTCAGGTTTACTGTATCCCTTGGACCTTCTTATTGGCGATGAAACATAGAAATTGCATCGGAATTAAATACAAAAGGCACAATGTCGGCTTAAGTACAAGAAGACTGTCTTATCTTACTGTCTACCTTTTTAACCATTCCTATAACACTCGTTATAGATTCAGATGCTTCACTCCAGGTTTACTGTATCCCTTGGACCTACATATTGACGATGAAATACAGAAATTGCATCGGAATTAAATACAAAAGGCACAATGCCGACTTAAGTACAACAAGACTGACTCTTCTTACTATGTTTGAACCAATCCTGTGACACTAGTTGTAGATTCCGATGCTTCACTGCAGGTTTACTATGTCAGTCTGACCTTCTTATTGACGATAAAACACAGAAATTACATCGGAATTTAATACAAAAGGCACAATGCCGACTTAAGTACAAGAAGACTGACTCTTCTTACAGTCTATGTTTTTAACCATTCCTGTAACACTAGTTGTAGATTCCGATGCTTCACTTCAGGTTTACTGTTTCCCTCGGACATTCTTATGGACAATGAAACACAGAAATTGCATCGGAATGAAATACAAAAGGCACAGTGCCGACTTAAGTACAAGAAGACTGACCCTTCTTACTGACTATGTTTTGAACCATTCCTGTGATACTAGTTATAGATTCCGATGCTTCACTTCATGATTACTGTATCCCTCTGACCTTCTTATTGACGATGAAACACAGTAATTGCATCGGAATTAAATACAAAAGGCACAATATCGACTTAACTATCAGAAGACTGACTCTTTTCACTGACTATGTTTTAAACCACTCCTGTGACACTAGTTATAGATTCCGATGCTTCACTCTAGGTTTACTGTATCCCTTGGTCCTTCTTACTGACGATGAAACACAGAAATTGCATCGGAATTAAATAGAAAAGGCACAATGCCGACTTAAGTACAAGAAGACTGACTCTTCCTACTGTCTATGTTTCGAACCATTCCTGTGATACTAGTTGTAGATTCCGATGCTTCACTTCAGGTTCACTGTTTCCATCTGCCCTTCTTCTTGACGATGAAACACAGAAATTGCAATGGAATTAGATACAAAAGGCACAATGCCAACTTAAGTACAAGAAGACTGACTCTGCTTACTGTCTATGTTTTGAACCATTTCTGTGATACTAGTTATAGATTTCGATGCTTCACTTCATGTTCACTGTATCCCTTGGACCTTCTTAATGACGATGAAACACAGAAATTGCATCGTAATTAAATACAAAATGCACAATGCCGACATAAGTACAACAAGGCGGACTCTTCTTACTGACTATGCTTTGAACCATTCCTGTGACACTAGTTATAGATTCCGATGCTTCACTTGAGGTTTACTGTATCCCTCCGACCTTCTTATTGATGATGGAACACAGAAATTGCATCGGAATTAAATACACAAGGCACAATGCCGAATTAAGTACAATATGACTGACTCTTCTTACTGTCTTTGTTTTGAATAATTCATGTGACACTAGTTATAGATTCCGATGTTTCACTTCAGGTTTACTGTATCCCTTGGACCTTCCTATTGACGATGAGACAGAGAAATCGCATCGGAATTAAATAGAAAATGCACAATGCCGACTTAAGTACAAGAAGGCTGACTCTTCCTACTCCTTATGATTTGAACCATTCCTGTGACACTCGTTTTTTATACCGATGCTTCACTAGAGATTTACTGTATCCCTTGGACCTATTTATGGACGATGAAACACTGAAATTGCATCGGAATGAAATACAAAAGGCCCAATGCCGACCTAAGTACAAGAGGACTGACTCTTCCACCTCTCAATGTTTTGAACCATTCCTGTGACACTAGTTATAGATTCCAATGCTTCACTTCAGTATTACAGTATCCCTCTGACCTTCCTATTGACGATGAAACACAGAAATTGCATCGGAATTAAATACAAAAGGCACAATTTCGACTTTAGTACGAGAAGACTGACTCTTCCTACTGTCTATGTTTTGAACCATTCCTGTGACACTAGTTATAGATTCCGATGCTTCACTTCAGGTTAACTGTATCCCTTGGACCTTCTTATTGACGATGAAACACACAAATTGCATCGGAATTAAATACAAAACGCACAATGCCAACTTAAGTACAAGAAGACTGACTCTTCTTACTGTCTATGTTTTGAATAATTCATGCGACACTAGTCATAGATTCCGATGCTTCACTTCAGGTTTACTGTATCCCTTGGACCTTCCTATTGACGATGAGACAGAGAAATCGCATCGGAATTAAATAGAAAAAGCACAATGCCGACTTAAGTACAAGAAGGCTTACTCTTCCTACACTTTATGTTTTGAACCATTCCTGTGACACTAGTTTTTTATTCCGATGCTTCACTTGAGGTTTACTGTATCCCTCGGACCTTCTTATAGACGATGAAACACAGAAATTGCATCGGAATGAAATACAAAAGGAACAATGCCGACTTAAGTACAAGAAGACTTACTCTTCCATCTCTCTATGTTTTGAACCAATCCTGTGACACTAGTTATAGATTCCGATGCTTCACTTCAGTTTAACTGTATCCATCTGACCTTCTTATTGACGATGAAACACAGAAATTGCATCGGAATTAAATAGAAAAGGCACAATACCGACTTAAGTACAAGAAGACTGACTCTTCCTACTCTCTATGCTTTGAACCATTCCTGTGACACTAGTTTTTTATTCCGATGCTTCACTTGAGGTTTACTGTATCCCTCGGACCTTCTTATAGACGATGAAACACAGAAATTGCATCGGAATGAAATACAAAAGGAACAATGCCGACTTAAGTATGTTTTGAACCAATCCTGTGACACTAGTTATAGATTCCGATGCTTCACTTCAGTTTTACTGTATCCATCTGACCTTCTTATTGACGATGAAACACAGAAATTGCATCGGAATTAAATAGAAAAGGCACAATACCGACTTAAGTACAAGAAGACTGACTCTTCCTACTGTTTATGTTTTGAACCATTCCTGTGACACTAGTTATAGATTCCGATGCTTCACTTCAGGTTTACTGTATCCCTTGGACCTTCTTATTGGCGATGAAACATAGAAATTGCATCGGAATTAAATTCAAAAGGCACAATGTCGGCTTAAGTACAAGAAGACTGTCTCATCTTACTGTCTACCTTTTTAACCATTCCTATAACACTAGTTATAGATTCAGATGCTTCACTCCAGGTTTACTGTATCCCTTGGACCTACATATTGACGATGAAATACAGAAATTGCATCGGAATTAAATACAAAAGGAACAATGCCGACTTAAGTACAACAAGACTGACTCTTCTTACTATGTTTGAACCAATCCTGTGACACTAGTTATAGATTCCGATGCTTCACTTCAGGTTTACTATGTCAGTCTGACCTTGTTATTGACGATAAAACACAGAAATTACATCGGAATTCAATACAAAAGGCACAATGCCGACTTAAGTACAAGAAGACTGACTCTTCTTACAGTCTATGTTTTTAACCATTCCTGTAACACTAGTTGTAGATTCCGATGCTTCATTTCAGGTTTACTGTTTCCCTCGGACATTCTTATGGACAATGAAACACAGAAATTGCATCGGAATGATATACAAAAGGCACAATGCCGACTTAAGTACAAGACGACTGACTCTGCTTACTGTCTATGTTTTGAATAATTTCTGTGATACTAGTTATAGATTTCGATGCTTCACTTCATGTTTACTGTATCCCTTGTACCTTCTTATTGACGATGAAACACAGAAATTGCATCGTAATTAAATACAAAATGCACAATGCCGACTTAAGTACAAGAAGACGGACTCTTCTTACTGACTATGCTTTCAACCAATCCCGTAACACTAGTTATAGATTCCGATGCTTCACTTGAGGTTTACTGTATCCCTCCGACCTTCTTATTGATGATGGAACACAGAAATTGCATCGGAATTAAATACAAAAGGCACAATGCCGAATTAAGTACAAGAAGACTGACTCTTCTTACTGTCTATGTTTTGAATAATTCATGCGACACTAGTTATAGATTCCGATGCTTCACTTCAGGTTTACTGTATCCCTTGGACCTTCCTATTGACGATGAGACAGAGAAATCGCATCGGAATTAAATAGAAAAAGCACAATGCCGACTTAAGTACAAGAAGGCTGTCTCTTCCTACTCTTTATGTTTTGAACCATTCCTGTGACACTAGTTTTTTATTCCGATGCTTGACTTGAGGTTTACTGTATCCCTTGGACCTACTTATGGACGATGAAACACAGAAATTTCATCGGAATGAAATACAAAAGGCTCAATGCCGACTTATGTACAAGAGGACTGACTCTTCCATCTCTCAATGTTTTGAACCATTCCTGTGACACTAGTTATAGATTCCGATGCTTCACTTCAGTTTTACTGTATCCATCTGACCTTCTTATTGACGATGAAACGCAGAAATTGCATCGGAATTAAATAGAAAAGGCACAATACCGACTTAAGTACAAGAAGACTGACTCTTCCTACTGTTTATGTTTTGAACCATTCCTGTGACACTAGTTATAGATTCCGATGCTTCACTTCAGGTTTACTGTATCCCTTGGACCTTTTTATTGGCGATGAAACATAGAAATTGCATCGGAATTAAATACAAAAGGCACAATGTCGGCTTAAGTACAAGAAGACTGTCTCATCTTACTGTCTACCTTTTTAACCATTCCTATAACACTAGTTATAGATTCAGATGATTCACTCCAGGTTTACTGTATCCCTTGGACCTACATATTGACGATGAAATACAGAAATTGCATCGGAATTAAATACAAAAGGCACAATGCCGACTTAAGTACAACAAGACTGACTCTTCTTACTATGTTTGAACCATTCCTGTAACACTAGTTGTAGATTCCGATGCTTCACTTCAGGTTTACTGTTTCCCTCGGACATTCTTATGGACAATGAAACACAGAAATTGCATCGGAATGATATACAAAAGGCACAATGCCGACTTAAGTGCAATAAGACTTACTCTTCCATCTCTCTATGTTGTGAACCAATCCTGTGACACTAGTTATGGATTCCGATGCTTCACTTCAGGTTTACTGTATCCCTATGACCGTCTTATTGACGGTGAAACACAGAAATTGCATCGGAATGAAATACAAAAGGCACAGTGCCAACTTAAGTACAAGAAGACTGACTCTCCTTACTGACTATGTTTTGAACCATTCCTGTGATACTAGTTATAGATTCCGATGCTTCACTTCATGATTACTGTGTCCCTCTGACCTTCTTATTGACGATGAAACACAGAAATTGCATCGGAATTAAGTACAAAAGGCACAATATCGACATAACTACAAGAAGACTGACTCTTCTTACTGACTATGTTTTGAACCTCTCCTGTGACACTAGTTATAGATTCTGATGCTTCACTCTAGGTTTACAGTATCCCTTGGACCTTCTTACTGACGATGATACACAGAAATTGCATCGGAATTAAATACAAAAGGCACAATTTCGACTTAAGTACGAGAAGACTGACTCTTCCTACTGTCTATGTTTTGAACCATTCCTGTGACACTAGTTATAGATTCCGATGCTTCACTTCAGGTTTACTGTATCCCTTGGACCTTCTTATTGACGATGAAACACACAAATTGCATCGGAATTAAATACAAAACGCACAATGCCAACTTAAGTACAAGAAGACTGACTCTTCTTACTGACTATGCTTTAAAACCATTCCTGTGTCACTAGTTAGAGATTCCGATGCTTCACTTCAGGTTTACTGTATCCCTCAGACCTTCTTATTGACGATGAAACACAGAAATTGCAACGGAATTAAATACAAAAGGCACAATGCCGACTTAAGTACGTGTAGACTGACTTTTCCTACTGTTTATCTTTTGAACCATTCCTGTGACACTAGTTATAGATTCCGATGCTTCACTTCAGGTTTACTGTATCCCTTGGACCTTGTTATTGGCGATGAAACATAGAAATTGCATCGGAATTAAATACAAATGCACAATGTCGGCTTAAGTACAAGAGGACTGACTCATCTTACTGCCTGTGATTTGAACCATTCCTGTGACACTAGTTATAGATTCCGATGCTTCACTCCAGGTTCACTGTATCCCTTGGACCTTCATAGTGACGATGAAACACAGAAATTGCATCGGAATTAAATACAAAAGGCACAATGCCGACTTAAGTACAAGAAGACTGACTCTTCTTGCTATGTTTTGAACCCTTCCTGTGACACTAGTTATAGATTCCGATGCTTCGCTTCTGGTTTACTGTGTCAGTCTGACTTTCTTATTGACGACAAAACACAGAAATTACATCGGAATTTAATACAAAAGGCACAATGCCAACTTAAGTACAAGAAGAGTGACTCTTCTTACAGTCTATGTTTTTAACCTTTCCTGTAACACTAGTTATAGATTCCGATGCTTCACTTCAGGTTAACTGTATCCCTCTGACCTTCTTATTGACGATAAATCCGAGAAATTGCATCCGAATTAAATAAAAAAGGCACAATGCCGACTTAAGTACAAGAAGACTGACTCTTCTTATTGTCTATGTTTTGAAACACTCCTGGGACACTAGTTACAGATTCCGATGCTTCACTCCAGGTTTACTCTATCCCTTAGACCTTCTTATTGATGATGAATCACAAAAATTGCATCGGAATTAAATACAAAAGGCACAATGCCGACTTAAGTACAAGAAGACTGACTCATCTTACTGACTAAGTTTTGAACAATTCCTGTGACACTAGTTACAGATTCCGATGCTTCACTTCAGGTTTACTGTATCCCTCTGACCTTCTTATTGATGACGAAACACAGAAATTGCATCGGAATTAAATAGAAAAGGCACAATTTCGACTTAAGTACAAGAAAACTGACTCTTTCTACTGTCTATGTTTTGACCCATTCCTGTGACACTAGTTATAGATTCCGATGCTTCACTTCAGCTTTACTGTATCCCTTGGACCTTCTTATTGACGATGAAACACACAAATTGAATCGGAATTAAATACAATACGCACAATGCCGACTTAAGTACAAGAAGACTGACTCTTCTTACTGACTATGTTTTGAACCATTCCTGTGACACTAGTTATAGATTCCGATGCTTCACTCTAGGTTTACTGTATCCCTTGGACATTCTTATTGACGATTAAACACAGAAATTGCATCGGAATTAAATAAAAAAAGCACAATGCCCACTTAAGTACAAGAAGACTGACTCTGCTTACTGTCTATGTTTTGAACCATTCCTGTGACACTAGTTTTAGATTTCGATGCTTCACTTCGGGTTTACTGGATCCCTTGGACCTTCTTATTGACGATGAAACACAGAAATTGCATCGTAATTTAATACAAAAGGCACAATGCCGTCTTAATTACAACAAGACTTACTCATCTTACTGTCTATGTTTTGAACCATTCCTGTGACACTAGTTACAGATTCCGACGCTTCACTCCAGGTTTACAGTATACCTTGGACCTTCTTATTGACGATGAATTACAGAAATTGCATCGGAATTAAATAGAAAAGGCACAATGCCGACTTAAGTACAAGAAGACTGACTCTTCTTACTGACTCTGTTTTGAACCATTCGTGTGACACTAGTTATAGATTCCGATGCTTCACATCAGGTTTACTGTATCCGTTGGACCTTCCTATTGGCGATGAGACACAGAAGTCGCAACGGTATTAAATAGAAACAGCACAATGCCGACTTAAGTACAAGAAGACTGACTCTTCCTACTCTCTATATTTTTAACCACTCCTATGACACTAGTTTTTTATTCCGATGCTTCACTTGAGGTTTAGTGTATCCCTCGGACCTTCTTATGGACGATGAAACACAGAAATTGCATCGGAATGAAATACAAAAGGCACAATGCCGACTTAAGTACAAGAAGACTGAATCTTCCAACTCTCTCTGATTTGAACCATTCCTGTGACACTAGTTATAGATTCCGATGCTTCACTTCAGGTTTACTGTATCCCTCTGACCTTCTTATTGACGATGAAACACAGAAATTGCATCGGAATTAAATAGAAAAGGCACTATACCGACTTAAGTACAAGAAGACTGACTCTTCCTACTGTCTATGTTTTGAACCATTCCTGTGACACTAGGTATAGATTCCGATGCTTCTCATCAGGTTTACCGTATCCCCTGGACCTACTTATTGACGATGAAACACACTAATTGCATCGGAATTAACTAGAAAAGGCACAATGCCGACTTAAGTACAAGAAGACTGACTCTTCCTACTGACTGTGTTATGAACCACTCGTGTGACACTAGTTACAGATTCCGATGCTTCACTTCAGGTTTACTGTATCCGTTGGTCCTTCCTATTGACGATGAGACACAGAAGTCGCATCAGTATTAAATAGAAAAAGCACAATGCCGACTTAAGTACAAGAAGACTGACTCTTCCTACTCTCTATATTTTTAACCATTCCTGTGACACTAGTTATAGATTCCGATGCTTCACTTCAGGTTTACTGTATCCCTTGGACCTTCTTATTGACGATGAAACACAGAAATTGCATCGGAATTTAATACAAAAGGCACAATGCCGACTTAAGTATAACAAGACTTACTCATCTTACTGTCTATGTTTTGAACCATTCCTGTGACACAAGTTACAGATTCCGATGCTTCATTCCAGGTTTACTGTATACCTTGGACCTTCTTATTGATGATGAAACACAGATATTGCATCGGAATTAAATACAAAAGCACAATGCCGACTTAAGTACAAGAAGACTGACTCTTCTTACTGTCTATGTTTTGAACCATTCCTGTGACACTAGTTATTGATTCCGATGCTTCACTCCAGGTTTACGGTATCCCTTGGACCTTCTAATTGACGATGAAACACAGAAATTGCATCGGAATTAAATAGAAAAGCCACAATGCCGACTTAAGTACAAGAAGACTGACTCTTCTTACTGACTATGTTTTGAACCATTCCTGTGACACTAGTTATAGATTCCGATGCTTCACTTCAGGTTTACTGTATCCCTTGGACCTTCGTATTGACGATGAGACACAGAAGTCGCATCGGTATTAAATAGAAAAAGCACAATGCCGACTTAAGTACAAGAAGACTGACTCTTCCTACTCTCTATGTTTTTAACCATTCCTGTGACACTAGTTTTTTATTCCGATGCTTCACTTGAGGTTTACTGTATCCCTCGGACCTTCTTATTGACGATGAAACACAGAAATTGCATCGGAATTAAATAGAAAAGGAACAATGCCGACTTAACTACAAGAAGACTGACTCTTCTTACTGACTATGTTTGAACCATTCCTGTGACACTAGTTATAGATTCCGATGCTTAACTCCAGGATTACTGTATCCCACTGACCTTCTTAGTGACGATGAAACACAGAAATTGCATCGGAATTAAATACAAAAGGCACAATGCCGACTTAAGTACAAGGAGACTGTCTCTTCTTACTGACTATGTTTTGAACCATTCCTGTGACACTAGTTATGGATTCCGATGCCTTACTCTAGGTTTACTGTATCCCTTAGACATTCTTATTGACGATTAAATACAGAAATTGCATCGGAATTAAATACAAAAGGCACAGAGCCGACTTAACTACAAGAAGACTGACTCTTCTTACTGACTATGTTTTGAACCATTCCTGTGACACTAGTTTTAGATTCCGATGCTTCACTTCAGGTTTACTGAATCCCTCTTACCTTCTTGTTGCGATGAAACACAGAAATTGCATCGGAATTAAATACAAAAGGCACAATGCCGACTTATGTACATGTAGACTGACTTTTCCTACTGTCTCTGTATTGAACCATTCCTGTGACACTAGTTATAGATTCCGTTGGTTCATTTCAGGTTTAGTGTATCCCTTGGAACTTCTTATTGACGATGAAACACAGAAATTGCTTCGGAATTAAATACAAAAGGCACAATGCCGACTTAAGTACAAGAAGACTGACTCTTCCAACTGTCTATGTTTTGAACCATTCGTGTGACACTAGTTATAGATTCTGATGCTTCACTTCTGGTTTACTGTATCCCTCTGACCTTCTTATTGACGATGAAACACAGAAATTGCATCGGAATTAAATAGAAAAGGAACAATGCCGACTTAACTACAAGAAGACTGACTCTTCTTACTGACTATGTTTGAACCATTCCTGTGACACTAGTTATAGATTCCGATGCTTAACTCCAGGATTACTGTATCCCACTGACCTTCTTAGTGACGATGAAACACAGAAATTGCATCGGAATTAAATACAAAAGGCACAATGCCGACTTAAGTACAAGGAGACTGTCTCTTCTTACTGACTATGTTTTGAACCATTCCTGTGACACTAGTTATGGATTCCGATGCCTTACTCTAGGTTTACTGTATCCCTTAGACATTCTTATTGACGATTAAATACAGAAATTGCATCGGAATTAAATACAAAAGGCACAAGGCCGACTTAAGTACAAGAAGACTGACTCTTCTTACTGACTATGTTTTGAACCATTCCTGTGACACTAGTGTTAGATTCCGATGCTTCACTCTAAGATTACTGTATCCCTTGGACATTCTTATTGACGATTAAACACAGAAATTGCATCGGAATTAAGCAAAAAAGCACAATGCCGACTTAAGTACAAGAAGACTGACTCTGCTTACTGTCAATGTTTTTAACCATTCCAATGATACTAGTTTTAGATTTCGATGCTTCACTTCAGGTTTACTGTGTCCTTGGACCTTCTTATTGACGATGAAACACAGAAATTGCATCAGAATGTAATACAAAACGCACAATGCCGACTTAAGTACAAGAAGACAGACTCATCTTACTGTCTATGTTTTGAACCATTCCTGTGACACTAGTTACAGACTACGATGCTTCACTCCAGGTTTACTGTATACCTTGGACCTTCCTCTTGACCATGAAACACAGAAATTGCATCGGAATTAAATACAAAAGCACAGTGCCGACTTAAGTACAAGAAGACTGACTCTTCCTACTGTCTATGTTTTGAACCATTCCTGTGACACTGGTTATAGATTCCGATGCTTCACTTCAGGGTTACCGTATCCCTTGGACCTACTTATTGACGATGAAACACACTAATTGCATCGGAATTAAATACAAAAGGCACAATGCCGACTTAAGTACAAGAAGACTGACTCTTCTTACTGACTATGTTTTGAACCATTCCTGTGACACTAGTTCTAGATTCCGATGCTTCACTTCAGGTTTACTGTATCCCTCTGACCTTCTTGTTGCGATGAAACACAGAAATTGTATCGGAATTAGATACAAAAGGCACAATGCCGACTTAAGTACAAGTAGACCGACTCTTCTTACTGTCTCTGTATTGAACCATGCCTGTGACACTAGTTATAGATTCCGTTGGTTCATTTCAGGTTTAGGGTATCCCTTGGACCTTCTTATTGACGATGAAACACAGAAATTGCTTCGTAAATAAATACAAAAGGCACAATGCCGACTTAAGTACAAGAAGACTGACTCCTCCAACTGTCAATGCTTTGAACCATTCGTGTGACACTAGTTATAGATTCTGATGCTTCACTTCTGGTTTACTGTATCCCTTTGACCTTCTTATTGACGATGAAACACAGAAATTGCATCGGAATTAAATAGAAAATGAACAATGCCGACTTAACTACAAGAAGACTGACTCTTCTTACTGACTATGTTTGAACCATTCCTGTGACACTAGTTATAGATTCCGATGCTTCACTCCAGGATTACTGTATCCCACTGACCTTCTTAGTGACGATGAAACACAGAAATTGCATCGGAATTAAATACAAAAGGCACAATGCCGACTTAAGTACAAGGAGACTGTCTCTTCTTACTGACTATGTTTTGAACCATTCCTGTGACACTAGTTATGGATTCCGATGCCTTACTCTAGGTTTACTGTATCCCTTAGACATTCTTATTGACGATTAAATACAGAAATTGCATCGGAATTAAATACAAAAGGCACAATGCCGGCTTAAGTACAAGGAGACTGTCTCTTCTTACTGACTATGTTTTGAACCATTCCTGTGACACTAGTTATGGATTCCGATGCCTTACTCTAGGTTTACTGTATCCCTTAGACATTCTTATTGACGATTAAATACAGAAATTGCATCGGAATTAAATACAAAAGGCACAGAGCCGACTTAACTACAAGAAGACTGACTCTTCTTAATGACTATGTTTTGAACCATTCCTGTGACACTAGTTTTAGATTCCGATGCTTCACTTCAGGTTTACTGAATCCCTCTTACCTTCTTGTTGCGATGAAACACAGAAATTGCATCGGAATTAAATACAAAAGGCACAATGCCGACTTAAGTACATGTAGACTGACTTTTCCTACTGTCTCTGTATTGAACCATTCCTGTGACACTAGTTATAGATTCCGTTGGTTCATTTCAGGTTTAGTGTATCCCTTGGACCTTCTTATTGACGATGAAACACAGAAATTGCTTCGGAATTAAATACAAAAGGCACAATGCCGACTTAAGTACAAGAAGACTGACTCTTCCAACTGTCTATGTTTTGAACCATTCGTGTGACACTAGTTATAGATTCTGATGCTTCACTTCTGGTTTACTGTATCCCTCTGACCTTCTTATTGACGATGAAACACAGAAATTGCATCGGAATTAAATAGAAAAGGAACAATGCCGACTTAACTACAAGAAGACTGACTCTTCTTACTGACTATGTTTGAACCATTCCTGTGACACTAGTTATAGATTCCGATGCTTAACTTCAGGATTACTGTATCCCACTGACCTTCTTAGTGACGATGAAACACAGAAATTGCATCGGAATTAAATACAAAAGGCACAATGCCGACTTAAGTACAAGGAGACTGTCTCTTCTTACTGACTATGTTTTGAACCATTCCTGTGACACTAGTTATGGATTCCGATGCCTTACTCTAGGTTTACTGTATCCCTTAGACATTCTTATTGACGATTAAATACAGAAATTGCATCGGAATTTAATACAAAAGGCACAAGGCCGACTTAAGTACAAGAAGACTGACTCTTCTTACTGACTATGTTTTGAACCATTCCTGTGACACTAGTGTTAGATTCCGATGCTTCACTCTAAGATTACTGTATCCCTTGGACATTCTTATTGACGATTAAACACAGAAATTGCATCGGAATTAAGCAAAAAAGCACAATGCCGACTTAAGTACAAGAAGACTGACTCTGCTTACTGTCAATGTTTTGAACCATTCCTATGATACTAGTTTTAGATTTCGATGCTTCACTTCAGGTTTACTGTGTCCTTGGACCTTCTTATTGACGATGAAACACAGAAATTGCATCAGAATGTAATACAAAACGCACAATGCCGACTTAAGTACAAGAAGACAGACTCGTCTTACTGTCTATGTTTTGAACCATTCCTGTGACACTAGTTACAGATTACGATGCTTCACTCCATTTTTACTGTATACCTTGGACCTTCTTATTGACCATGAAACACAGAAATTGCATCGGAATTAAATACAAAAGCACAGTGCCGACTTAAGTACAAGAAGATGGACTCTTCTTACTGACTATGTTTGAACCATTCCTGTGACACTTGCTATAGATTCGGATGCTTCACTTCAGGTTAACTGTATCCTTCTGACCTTCTTATTGACGATAAAACACAGAAATTGCATCGGAATTAAATACAAAAGGCAGAATGCCGACATAAGTACAAGAAGACTGACTCTTCTTACTGTCTATGTTTTGAACCATTCCTGTGATACTAGTTATAGATTCCGATGCTTCACTCCAGGTTTACTGTATCCCTTGGACCTTCTAATTGACGATAAAACACAGAAATTGCATCGGAATTAAATAGAAAAGGCACAATGCCGACTTAAGTACAAGAAGACTGACTCTTCCTACTGTCTATGTTTTGAACCATTCCTGTGACACTGGTTATAGATTCCGATGCTTCACTTCAGGGTTACCGTATCCCTTGGACCTACTTATTGACGATGAAACACACTAATTGCATCGGAATTAAATACAAAAGGCACAATGCCGACTTAAGTACAAGAAGACTGACTCTTCTTACTGACTATGTTTTGAACCATTCCTGTGACACTAGTTTTAGATTCCGATGCTTCACTTCAGGTTTACTGTATCCCTCTGACCTTCTTGTTGCGATGAAACACAGAAATTGTATCGGAATTAGATACAAAAGGCACAATGCCGACTTAAGTACAAGTAGACCGACTCTTCTTACTGTCTCTGTATTGAACCATGCCTGTGACACTAGTTATAGATTCCGTTGGTTCATTTCAGGTTTAGGGTATCCCTTGGACCTTCTTATTGACGATGAAACACAGAAATTGCTTCGTAATTAAATACAAAAGGCACAATGCCGACTTAAGTACAAGAAGACTGACTCCTCCAACTGTCAATGCTTTGAACCATTCGTGTGACACTAGTTATAGATTCTGATGCTTCACTTCTGGTTTACTGTATCCCTCTGACCTTCTTATTGACGATGAAACACAGAAATTGCATCCGAATTAAATAAAAAAAGCATAATGCCGACTTAAGTACAAGAAGACTGGCTCTTCTTACTGTCTATGTTTTGAACCACTCCGGTGACACTAGTTATAGATTCCGTTGCTTCACTCCAGGTTTACTGTATTACTTGGACCTTCTTACTGACGATGAAACACAGAAATTGCATCAGAATGTAATACAAAACGCTTAATGCCGACTTAAGTACAAGAAGACAGACTCATCTTACTGTCTATGTTTTGAACCATTCCTGTGACACTAGTTACAGATTACGATGCTTCACTCCAGGTTTACTGTATACCTTGGACCTTCCTATTGACGATGAGACACAGGAATCGCATCGGAATTAAATAGAAAAAGCACAATGCCGACTTAAGTACAAGAAGACTGACTCTTCTTACTGTCTATGTTTTGAACCATTCCTGTGACACTAGTGTTAGATTCCGATGCTTCACTCTAGGATTACTGTATCCCTTGGACATTCTTATTGACGATTAAACACAGAAATTGCATCGGAATTAAGCAAAAAAGCACAATGCCGACTTAAGTACAAGAAGACTGACTCTGCTTACTGTCAATGTTTTGAACCATTCCTGTGATACTAGTTTTAGATTTCGATGCTTCACTTCAGGTTTACTGTGTCCCTTGGACCTTCTTATTGACGATGAAACACAGAAATTGCATCAGAATGTAATACAAAACGCACAATGCCGACTTAAGTACAAGAAGTCAGACTCATCTTACTGTCTATGTTTTGAACCATTCCTGTGACACTAGTTACAGATTACGATGCTTCACTCCAGGTTTACTGTATACCTTGGACCTTCTTATTGACCATGAAACACAGAAATTGCATCGGAATTAAATACAAAAGCACAGTGCCGACTTAAGTACAAGAAGATGGACTCTTCTTACTGACTATGTTTTGAACCATTCCTGTGACACTAGCTATAGATTCGGATGCTTCACTTCAGGTTAACTGTATCCTTCTGACCTTCTTATTGACGATAAAACACAGAAATTGCATCGGAATTAAATGCAAAAGGCACAATGCCGACATAAGTACAAGAAGACTGACTCTTCTTACTGTCTATGTTTTGAACCATTCCTGTGATACTAGTTATAGATTC
The DNA here is from genome assembly GCF_023864345.2 of Schistocerca serialis cubense. Lineage (NCBI taxonomy): Eukaryota > Metazoa > Arthropoda > Insecta > Orthoptera > Acrididae > Schistocerca > Schistocerca serialis. The sequence continues at coordinate 13,581,787 of NC_064638.1, forward strand.
CGATGCTTCACTCCAGGTTTACTGTATCCCTTGGACCTTCTAATTGACGATAAAACACAGAAATTGCATCGGAATTAAATAGAAAAAGCACAATGCCGACTTAAGTACAAGAAGACTGACTCTTCCTACTGTCTATGTTTTGAACCATTCCTGTGACACTAGTTATAGATTCCGATGCTTCACTTCAGGGTTACCGTATCCCTTGGACCTACTTATTGACGATGAAACACACTAATTGCATCGGAATTAAATACAAAAGGCACAATGCCGACTTAAGTACAAGAAGACTGACTCTTCTTACTGACTATGTTTTGAACCATTCCTGTGACACTAGTTTTAGATTCCGATGCTTCACTTCAGGTTTACTGTCTCCCTCTGACCTTCTTGTTGCGATGAAACACAGAAATTGTATCGGAATTAGATACAAAAGGCACAATGCCGACTTAAGTACAAGTAGACCGACTCTTCTTACTGTCTCTGTATTGAACCATGCCTGTGACACTAGTTATAGATTCCGTTGGTTCATTTCAGGTTTAGGGTATCCCTTGGACCTTCTTATTGACGATGAAACACAGAAATTGCTTCGTAATTAAATACAAAAGGCACAATGCCGACTTAAGTACAAGAAGACTGACTCCTCCAACTGTCAATGCTTTGAACCATTCGTGTGACACTAGTTATAGATTCTGATGCTTCACTTCTGGTTTACTGTATCCCTCTGACCTTCTTATTGACGATGAAACACAGAAATTGCATCGGAATTAAATAGAAAAGGAACAATGCCGACTTAACTACAAGAAGACTGACTCTTGTTACTGACTATGTTTGAACCATTCCTGTGACACTAGTTATAGATTCCGATGCTTCACTTCATGTTTACTGTATCCCTCTGACGTTCTTATTGACGATGAAACACAGAAATTGCATCGGAATTAAATACAAAAGGCACAATGCCGAATTAAGTACAAAAAGATTGACTCTTCTTACTGTCTATGTTTTGAACCATTCCCGTGACACTAGATATAGATTCCGATGCTTCACTCTAGGTTTACTGTATCCTTTGGACCTTCTTATTGACGATGAAACACAGAAATTGCATCCGAATTAAATAAAAAAAGCATAATGCCGACTTAAGTACAAGAAGACTGACTCTTCTTACTGACAATGCTTTGAACTATTCCTGTGACACTAGTTATAGATTCCGATGCTTCACTTCGGGTTTACCGTATCCCTTGGACCTTCCTATTGACGATGAGACACAGGAATCGCATCGGAAATAAATAGAAAAAGCACAATGCCGACTTAAGTACAAGAAGACTGACTCTTCTTACTGTCTATGTTTTGAACCATTCCTGTGACACTAGTTATAGATTCCGATGCTTCACTTCAGGTTTTCCGTATCCCTCTGACCTTCTTATTGACGATGAAACACAGAAATTGCATCGGAATTAAATACAAAAAGCACAATGCCGACTAAAGTACAAGAAGACTGACTCTTCTTACTGACTATGTTTGAACCAATCCTGTGACACTAGTTATAGATACCGATGCTTCACTCTAGGTTTACTGTATCCCTTGGACATTCTTATTGACGATTAAATACAGAAATTGCATCGGAATTAAATAAAAGAAGCACAATGCCGACTTAAGTACAAGAAGACTGACTCTGCTTACTGTCTATGATTTGAACCATTCCTGTGATACTAGTTTTAGATTTCGATGCTTCACTTCAGGTTTACTGTATCCCTTGGACCTTCTTATTGACGATGAAACACAGAAATTGCATCGTAATTTAATACAAAAGGCACAATGTCGACTTTAGTATAACAAGACTTACTCATCTTACTGTCTATGTTTTGAACCATTCCTGTGACACTAGTTACAGATTCTGATGCTTCACTCCAGGTTTACTGTATACCTTGGACCTTCTTATTGACGATGAAAAACAGATATTGCATCGGAATTAAATACAAAAGCACAATGCCGACTTAAGTACAAGAAGACGGACTCTTCTTACTGACTATGTTTTGAACCATTTCAGTGACACTAGTTATAGATTCCGATGCTTAACTTCAGGATTACTGTATCCCACTGACCTTCTTAGTGACGATGAAACACAGAAATTGCATCGGAATTTAATACAAGAGGCACAACGCCGACTTAAGTACAAGATAACTGACTCTTCTTACTGACTATGTTTTGAACTATTTCTGTGACACTAGTTATAGATTCCGATGCTTCACTCTAGGTTTACTGTATCCCTTGGACATTCTTATTGACGATTAAACACAGAAATTGCATCGGAATTAAATAAAAAAAGCACAATGCCGACTTAAGTACAAGAAGACTGACTCTTCCTACTCTTTATGTTTTGAACCATTCCTGTGACACTAGTTTTTTATTCCGATGCTTCACGTGAGGTGTACTGTATCCCTCGGACCTACTTATGGACGATGAAACACAGAAATTGCATCGGATATAAATACAAAAGGCTCAATGCCGACTTAAGTACAAGAAGACTGACTCTTCCATCTCACTGTTTTGAACCATTCCTATGACACTAGTTATAGAATCCGATGCTTCACTTCAGTTTTACTGCATCCCTCTGACATTCTTATTGACGATGAAACACAGAAATTGCATCGGAATTAGATACAAAAGGCACAATGCCGACTTAAGTACAAGAAGACTGACTCTTCTTACTGACTATGTTTTGAACCATTCCTGTGACACTAGTTTTAGATTCCGATGCTTCGCTTCAGGTTTACTGAATCCCTCTTACCTTCTTGTTGCGATGAAACACAGAAATTGCATCGGAATTAAATACAAAAGGCACAATGCCGACTTAAGTACATGTAGACTGACTTTTCCTACTGTCTCTGTATTGAACCATTCCTGTGACACTAGTTATAGATTCCGTTGGTTCATTTCAGGTTTAGTGTATCCCTTGGACCTTCTTATTGACGATGAAACACAGAAATTGCTTCGGAATTAAATACAAAAGGCACAATGCCGACTTAAGTACAAGAAGACTGACTCTTCCAACTGTCTATGTTTTGAACCATTCGTGTGACACTAGTTATAGATTCTGATGGTTCACTTCTGGTTTACTGTATCCCTCTGACCTTCTTATTGACGATGAAACACAGAAATTGCATCTGAATTAAATAGAAAAGGAACAATCCCGACTTAACTACAAGAAGACTGACTCTTCTTACTGACTATGTTTGAACCATTCCAGTGACACTAGTTATAGATTCCGATGCTTAACTCCAGGATTACTGTATCCCACTGACCTTCTTAGTGACGATGAAACACAGAAATTGCATCGAAATCAAATAGAAAAGGCACAATGCCGACTTAAGTACAAGGAGACTGTCTCTTCTTACTGACTATGTTTTGAACCATTCCTGTGACACTAGTTATGGATTCCGATGCCTTACTCTAGGTTTACTGTATCCCTTAGACATTCTTATTGACGATTAAATACAGAAATTGCAACGGAATTAAATACTAAAGGCACAAAGCCGACTTAAGTACAAGAAGACTGACTCTTCTTACTGACTATGTTTTGAACCATTCCTGTGACACTAGTTTTAGATTCCGATGCTTCACTCTAGGATTACTGTATCCCTTGGACATTCTTATTGACGATTAAACACAGAAATTGCATCGGAATTAAGCAAAAAAGCACAATGCCGACTTAAGTACAAGAAGACTGACTCTGCTTACTGTCTATGTTTTGAACCATTCCTGTGATACTAGTTTTAGATTTCGATGCTTCACTTCAGGTTTACTGTGTCCCTTGGACCTTCTTATTGACGATGAAACACAGAAATTGCATCACAATGTAATACAAAACGCACAATGCCGACTTAAGTACAAGAAGACAGACTCATCTTACTGTCTATGTTTTGAACCATTCCTGTGACACTAGTTACAGATTACGATGCTTCACTCCAGGTTTACTGTATACCTTGGACCTTCGTATTGACCATGAAACACAGAAATTGCATCGGAATTAAATACAAAAGCACAGTGCCGACTTAAGTACAAGAAGATGGACTCTTCTTACTGACTATGTTTTGAACCATTCCTGTGACACTAGCTATAGATTCGGATGCTTCTCTTCAGGTTAACTGTATCCTTCTGACCTTCTTATTGACGATAAAACACAGAAATTGCATCGGAATTAAATACAAAAGGCACAATGCCGACATAAGGTACAAGAAGACTGACTCTTCTTACTGTCTATGTTTTGAACCATTCCTGTGATACTAGTTATAGATTCCGATGCTTCACTCTAGGTTTACTGTATCCCTTGGACCTTCTAATTGACAATAAAACACAGAAATTGCATCGGAATTAAATAGAAAAGGCACAATGCCGACTTAAGTACAAGAAGACTGACTCTTCCTACTGTCTATGTTTTGAACCATTCCTGTGACACTAGTTATAGATTCCGTTGCTTCACTTCAGGGTTACCGTATCCCTCTGACCTTCTTATTGACGATGAAACACAGAAATTGCATCGGAATTAAATACAAAAAGCACAATGCCGACTAAAGTACAAGAAGACTGACTCTTCTTCCTGACTATGTTTGAACCAATCCTGTGACACTAGTTATAGATTCCGATGCTTAACTCCAGGATTACTGTATCCCACTGACCTTCTTAGTGACGATGAAACACAGAAATTGCATCGGAATTAAATACAAAAGGCACAATGCCGACTTATGTACAAGAAGACTGTCTCTTCTTACTGACTATGTTTTGAACCATTCCTGTGACACTAGTTATAGATTCCGATGCTTCACTCTAGGTTTACTGTATCCCTTGGACATTCTTATTGACGATTAAATACAGAAATTGCATCGGAATTAAATAAAAGAAGCACAATGCCGACTTAAGTACAAGAAGACTGACTGTGCTTACTGTCTATGATTTGAACCATTCCTGTGATACTAGTTTTAGATTTCGATGCTTCACTTCAGGTTTACTGTATCCCTTGGACCTTCTTATTGACGATGAAACACAGAAATTGCATCGTAATTTAATACAAAATTCACAATGTCGACTTTAGTATAACAAGACTTACTCATCTTACTGTCTATGTTTTGAACCATTCCTGTGACACTAGTTACAGATTCTGATGCTTCACTCCAGGTTTACTGTATACCTTGGACCTTCTTATTGACGATGAAACACAGATATTGCATCGGAATTAAATACAAAAGCACAATGCCGACATAAGTACAAGAAGACGGACTCTTCTTACTGACTATGTTTTGAACCATTTCTGTGACACTAGTTATAGATTCCGATGCTTAAGTTCAGGATTACTGTATCCCACTGCCCTTCTTAGTGACGATGAAACACAGAAATTGCATCGGAATTTAATACAAAAGGCACAATGCCGACTTAAGTACAAGATAACTGACTCTTCTTACTGACTATGTTTTGAACTATTTCTGTGACACTAGTTATAGATTCCGATGCTTCACTCTAGGTTTACTGTATCCCTTGGACATTCTTATTGACGATTAAACACAGAAATTGCATCGGAATTAAATAAAAAAAGCACAATGCCGACTTAAGTACAAGAAGACTGACTCTTCCTACTCTTTCTGTTTTGAATCATTCCTGTGACACTAGTTTTTTATTCCGATGCTTCACGTGAGGTGTACTGTATCCCTCGGACCTACTTATGGACGATGAAACACAGAAATTGCATCGGAATTAAATACAAAAGGCTCAATGCCGACTTAAGTACAAGAAGACTGACTCTTCCATCTCACTGTTTTGAACCATTCCTATGACACTAGTTATAGAATCCGATGCTTCACTTCAGTTTTAATGCATCCCTCTGACCTTCTTATTGACGATGAAACACAGAAATTGCATCGGAATTAGATACAAAAGGCACAATGCCGACTTAAGTACAAGTAGACCGACTCTTCTTACTGACTATGTTTTGAACCATTCCTGTGACACTAGTTATAGATTCCGATGCTTCACTTCAGGTTTACTGTATCTTTCTGACCTTCTTATTGACGATGAAACACAGAAATTGCATCGGAATTAAATAGAAAAGACACAATATCGACTTAAGTACAAGAAGACTAACTCTTCCTACTGTCTATGTTTTGAACCATTCCTGTGACACTAGTTATAGATTCCGATGCATCACTTCAGTTTTACTGTATCCCTTATACCTTCTTATTGACGATGAAACACACAAATTGCATCGGAATTAAATACAAAAGGCACAAAGCCGAGTTAAGTACAAGAAGACTGACTCTTCTTACTGACTATATTTTGAACCATTCCTGTGACACTAGTTATAGATTCCGATGCTTCACTCTAGGATTACTGTATACCTTGGACATTCTTATTGACGATTAAACACAGAAATTTCATCGGAATTAAGCAAAAAAGCACAATGCCGACTTAAGTACAAGAAGACTGACTCTGCTTACTGTCTATGTTTTGAACCATTCCTGTGATACTAGTTTTAGATTTCGATGCTTCACTTCAGGTTTACTGTATCCCTTGGACCTTCTTATTGACGATGAAACACAGATATTGCATCGGAATTTAGTACAAAAGGCACAATGCCGACTTAAGTACAAGAAGACAGACTCATCTTACTGTCTATGTTTTGAACCATTCCTGTGACACTAGTTACAGATTCCGATGCTTCACTCCAGGTTTACTGTATACCTTGGATCTTCTTATTGACGATGAAACACAGAAATTGCATTGGAATTAAATACAAAAGCACAGTGCCGACTTAAGTACAAGAAGATGGACTCTCCTTACTGACTATGTTTGAACCATTCCTGTGACACTAGCTATAGATTCGGATGCTTCACTTCAGGTTAACTGTATCCCTCTGACCTTCTTATTGACGATAAAACACAGAAATTGCATCGGAATTAAATACAAAAGGCACAATGCCGACATAAGTACAAGAAGACTGACTCTTCTTACTGTCTATGTTTTGAATCATTCCTGTGATACTAATTATAGATTCCGATGCTTCACTCCAGGTTTACTGTATCCCTTGGACCTTCTAATTGACGATAAAACACAGAAATTGCATCGGAATTAAATAGAAAAGGCACAATGCCGACTTAAGTACAAGAAGACTGACTCTTCCTACTGTCTATGTTTTGAACCATTCCTGTGACACTAGTTATAGATTCCGATGCTTCACTTCAGGGTTACCGTATCCCTTGGACCTACTTATTGACGATGAAACACACTAATTGCATCGGAATTAAATACAAAAGGCACAATGCCGACTTAAGTACAAGAAGACTGACTCTTTTTACTGACTATGTTTTGAACCATTCCTGTGACACTAGTTTTAGATTCCAATGCTTCACTTCAGGTTTACTGTATCCCTCTGACCTTCTTGTTGCGATGAAACACAGAAATTGCATCGGAATTAGATACAAAAGGCACAATGCCGACTTAAGTACAAGTAGACCGACTCTTCTTACTGTCTCTGTATTGAACCATGCCTGTGACACTAGTTATAGATTCCGTTGGTTCATTTTAGGTTTAGTGTATACCATGGACCTTCTTATTGACGATGAAACACAGAAATTGCTTCGGAATTAAATACAAAAGGCACAATGCCGACTTAAGTACAAGAAGACTGACTCTTCCAACTGTCTATGCTTTGAACCATTCGTGTGACACTAGTTATAGATTCTGATGCTTCACTTCTGGTTTACTGTATCCCTCTGACCTTCTTATTGACGACGAAACACAGAAATTGCATCGGAATTAAATAGAAAAGTAACAATGCCGACTTAACTACAAGAAGACTGACTCTTCTTACTGACTGTGTTTGAACCATTCCTGTGACACTAGTTATAGGTTCCGATGCTTAACTCCAGGAAATCTGTATCCCACTGACCTTCTTTGTGACGATGAAACACAGAAATTGCATCCGAATTAAATACAAAAAACACAATGCCGACTGAAGTACAAGAAGACTGACTCTTCTTACTGACAATGTTTTGAACCATTCCTGTGACACTAGTTATAGATTCCGATGCTTCACTTCATGTTTACTGTATCCCTCTGACCTTCTTATTGACGATAAAACACAGAAATTACATCGGAATTAAATACAAAAGGCACAATGCCGAATTAAGTACAAAAATATTGACTCTTCTTACTGTCTATGTTTTGAACCATTCCTGTGACACTAGATATAGATTCCGATGCTTCACTCTAGGTTTACTGTATCCTTTGGACCTTCTTATTGACGATGAAACACAGAAATTGCATCCGAATTAAATAAAAAAAGCTCAATGCCGACTTAAGTACAAGAAGACTGTCTCTGCTTACTGTCTATGCTTTGAACCATTCGTGTGACACTAGTTATAGATTCTGATGCTTCACTTCTGGTTTACTGTATCCCTCTGACCCTCTTATTGACGATGAAACACAGAAATTGCATCGGAATTAAATAGAAAAGGAACAATGCCGACTTAACTACAAGAAGACTGGCTCTTCTTACTGTCTATGTTTTGAACTATTCCGGTGACACTAGTTATAGATTCCGTTGCTTCACTCCAGGTTTACTGTATTACTTGGACCTTCTTACTGACGATGAAACACAGAAATTGCATCGTAATTAAATAGAAAAGGCACAATGCCGAATTAAGTACAAGAAGACTGACTCTTCTTACTGACAATGCTTTGAACTATTCCTGTGACACTAGTTATAGATTCCGATGCTTCACTTCTCGTTAACCGTATCCCTTGGACCTTCCTATTGACGATGAGACACAGGAATCGCATCGGAATTAAATAGAAAAAGCACAATGCCGACTTAAGTACAAAAAGACTGACTCTTCTTACTGACTATGTTTTGACCCATTCCTGTGACACTAGTTATAGATTCCCATGCTTCACTTCAGGTTTTCCGTATCCCTCTGACCTTCTTATTGACGATGAAACACAGAAATTGCATCGGAATTAAATACAAAAGGCACAATGCCGACTTAAGTACATGTAGACTGACTTTTCCTACTGTCTATGTTTTGAACCATTCCTGTGACACTAGTTATAGATTCCGATGCTTCATTTCAGGTTTACTGTATCCCTTGGACCTTCTTATTGACAATGAAACACAGAAATTGCATCAGAATTAAATACAAAAGGCACAATGTCGACTTAAGTACAAGAAGACTGACTCTTCCAACTGTCTATGATTTGAACCATTCGTGTGACACTAGTTATAGATTCCGATGCTTCACTTCAGGTTTACTGTATCCCTCTGACCTTCTTATTGACGATGAAACACAGAAATTGCATCGGAAATAAATAGAAAAGGCACAATGCCGACTTAACTACAAGAAGACTGACTCTTCTTACTGACTGTGATTTGAACCATTCCTGTGACACTACTTATAGATTCCGATGCATAACTTCAGGATTACTGTATCCCACTGACCTTCTTAGTGACGATGATACACAGAAATTGCATCGGAATTAAATACAAAAAGCACAATGCCGACTAAAGTACAAGAAGACTGACTCATCTTACTGTCTATGTTTTGAACCGTCCCTCTGACACTAGTTATAGATTCCGATGCTTCACTCCAGGTTTACTGTATCCCTTGGACCTTCTTATTGACGATGAAACACAGATATTGCATCGTAATTTAATAGAAAAGGCACAATGCCGACCTAACTACAAGAAGACTGACTCTTCTTACGGACTATGTTTTGAACTATTCCTGTGACACTAGTTATAGATTGCGATGCTTTATATCTGGTTTACTGTATCCCTCTGACCTTCTTATTGACGATGAAACACAGAAATTGCATTGGAATTAATTACTAAAGGCACAATGCCGAATTAAGTACAAGAAGACTGACTCTTCTTACTGCCTATGTTTTGAACTATTCCTGTGACACTAGTTTTAGACTCTGATGCTTCACTCCAGGTTTACTGTATCCCTAGGACCTTCTTATTGACGATGAAACACAGAAATTGCATCGGAATTAAATACAAAAAGCACAATGCCGACTTAAGTAAAAGAAGTCTGACTCTTCTTTCTGTCTGTGTTTTGAACCATTCCTGTGACACTAGTTATAGATTCCGATGCTTCACTGCAGGTTTACTGTATCCCTTGGACCTTCTTATTGACGATGAACCACAGAAATTGCATCAGAATTAAATAGAAAATGCACAGTGATGACTTAAGTACAAGAAGACTAACTCTTCTTACTGACTATGATTTGAACCATTCCTGTGACACTAGTTATAGATTCCGATGTTTCACTTCGGGTTTACTGTATCTTTTGGACCTTCTTATTGACGATGAAACACAGAAATTGCATGGGAATTAAATAGAAAATGCACAATGCCGACTTAAGAACAAGATTACTGACTCATCTTACTGTCTACGGTTTGAACCGTCCCTGTGACACTAGTTATAGATACCGATGCTTCACTTCAGGTTTACTGTATCCCTCTGACCTTCTTATTGACGATAAAACACAGAAATTGCATCGGAATTAAATACCAAGGGCACAATGCCGACATAAGTACAAGAAGACTGACTCTTCTTACTGTCTATGTTTTGAACCATTCCTGTGACACTAGTTATAGATTCCGATGCTTCACTCCAGGTCTACTGTATCCCTTGGACCTTCTAATTGACGATGAAACACAGAAATTCCATCGGAATTAAATAGAAAAGGCACAATGCCGACTTAAGTACAAGAAGACTGACTATTCTTACTGACTATGTTTTGAACTATTCCTGTGACACTAGTTATAGATTCCGATGCTTCACTTCAGGTTTACTGTAACCCTTGGACCTTCCTATTGACGATGAGACACAGAAGTCGCATCGGTATTAATTAGAAAAAGCACAATGCCGACTTAAGTACAAGAAGACTGACTCTTCCTACTCTCTATGTTTTTAACCATTCCTGTGACACTAGTTTTTTATTCCGATGCTTCACTTGAGGTTTACTGTATCCCTCGGACCTTCTTATGGACGATGAAACACAGAGATTGCATCGGAATGAAATACAAAATGCACAATGCCGACTTAAGTACAAGAAGACTGAATCTTCCAACGCCCTATGATTTGAACCATTCCTGTGACACTAGTTATAGATTCCGATGCTTCACTTCAGGTTTACTGTATCCCTCTGACCCTCTTATTGACGATAAAACACAGAAATTGGATCGGAATTAAATAGAAAAGGCACAATACCGACTTAAGTACAAGAAGACTGACTCTTCTTACTGTCTATGTTTTGAACCATTCCTGTGACACTAGTTATAGATTCCGTTGCTTCACTTCAGGTTTACCGTATCCCTCGGACCTTCTTATGGACGATGAAACACAGAAATTGCATCCGAATTAAATAAAAAAAGCTCAATGCCGACTTAAGTTCATGAAGACTGACTCTGCTTACTGTTTATGTTTTGAACAATTCCTGTGATACTAGTTATAGGTTTCGATGCTTCACTTCAGGTTTACTGTATCCCTCTGACCTTCTTATTGACGATAAAACACAGAAATTCATCGGAATTAAATAGAAAAGACACAATATCGACTTAAGTACAAGAAGACTAACTCTTCCTACTGTCTATGTTTTGAACCATTCCTGTGACACTAGATATAGATTCCGATGCATCACTTCAGTTTTACTGTATCCCCTATACCTTCTTATTGACGATCAAACACACAAATTGCATCGGAATTAAATACAAAAGGCACAAAGCCGACTTAAGTACAAGAAGACTGACTCTTCTTACTGACTATATTTTGAACCATTCCTGTGACACTAGTTATAGATTCCGATGCTTCACTCTAGGATTACTGTATACCTTGGACATTCTTATTGACGATTAAACACAGAAATTGCATCGGAATTAAGCAAAAAAGCACAATGCCGACTTAAGTACAAGAAGACTGACTCTGCTTACTGTCTATGTTTTGAACCATTCCTGTGATACTAGTTTTAGATTTCGATGCTTCACTTCAGGTTTACTGTATCCCTTGGACCTTCTTATTGACGATGAAACACAGAAATTGCATCGGAATTTAGTACAAAAGGCACAATGCCGACTTAAGTACAAGAAGACAGACTCATCTTACTGTCTATGTTTTGAACCATTCCTGTGACACTAGTTACAGATTCCGATGCTTCACTCCAGGTTTACTGTATACCTTGGACCTTCTTATTGACGATGAAACACAGAAATTGCATCGGAATTAAATACAAAAGCACAGTGCCGACTTAAGTACAAGAAGATGGACTCTTCTTACTGACTATGTTTGAACCATTCCTGTGACACTAGCTATAGATTCGGATGCTTCACTTCAGGTTAACTGTATCCCTCTGACCTTCTTATTGACGATAAAACACAGAAATTGCATCGGAATTAAATACAAAAGGCACAATGCCGACATAAGTACAAGAAGACTGACTCTTCTTACTGTCTATGTTTTGAATCATTCCTGTGATACTAATTATAGATACCGATGCTTCACTCCAGGTTTACTGTATCCCTTGGACCTTCTAATTGACGATAAAACATAGAAATTGCATCGGAATTAAATAGAAAAGGCACAATGCCGACTTAAGTACAAGAAGACTGACTCTTCCTACTGTCTATGTTTTGAACCATTCCTGTGACACTAGTTATAGATTCCGATGCTTCACCTCAGGGTTACCGTATCCCTTGGACCTACTTATTGACGATGAAACACACTAATTGCATCGGAATTAAATACAAAAGGCACAATGCCGACTTACGTACAAGAAGACTGACTCTTCTTACTGACTATGTTTTGAACCATTCCTGTGACACTAGTTACAGATTCTGATGCTTCACTCCAGGTTTACTGTATACCTTGGACCTTCTTATTGACGATGAAACACAGATATTGTATCGGAATTAAATACAAAAGCACAATGCCGACTTAAGTACAAGAAGACGGACTCTTCTTACTGACTATGTTTTGAACCATTTCTGTGACACTAGTTATAGATTCCGATGCTTAACTTCAGGATTACTGTATCCCACTGACCTTCTTAGTGACGATGAAACACAGAAATTGCATCGGAATTTAATACAAAAGGCACAATGCCGACTTAAGTACAAGATAACTGACTCTTCTTACTGACTATGTTTTGAACTATTTCTGTGACACTAGTTATAGATTCCGATGCTTCACTCTAGGTTTACTGTATCCCTTCGACATTCTTATTGACGATTAAACACAGAAATTGCATCGGAATTAAGTAAAAAAAGCACAATGCCGACTTAAGTACAAGAAGACTGACTCTTCCTACTCTTTATATTTTGAACCATTCCTGTGACACTAGATTTTTATTCCGATGCTTCACGTGAGGTGTACTGTATCCCTCGGACCTACTTATGGACGATGAAACACAGAAATTGCATCGGAATTAAATACAAAAGCTCAATGCCGACTTGAGTACAAGAAGACTGACTCTTCCATCTCACTGTTTTGAACCATTCCTATGACACTAGTTATAGAATCCGATGCTTCACTTCAGTTTTACTGCATCCCTCTGACCTTCTTATTGACGATGAAACACAGAAATTGCATCGGAATTAGATACAAAAGGCACAATGCCGACTTAAGTACAAGTAGACCGACTCTTCTTACTGACAATGCTTTGAACTATTCCTGTGACACTAGTTATAGATTCCGATGCTTCACTTCGGGTTTACCGTATACCTTGGACCTTCCTATTGACGATGAGACACAGGAATCGCATCGGAATTAAATAAAAAAAGCACAATGCCGACTTAAGTACAAGAAGACTGACTCTTCTTACTGTCTATGTTTTGAACCATTCCTGTGACACTAGTTATAGATTCCGATGCTTCACTTCAGGTTTTCCGTATCCCTCTGACCTTCTTATTGACGATGAAACACAGAAATTGCATCGGAATTAAATACAAAAAGCACAATGCCGACTAAAGTACAAGAAGACTGACTCTTCTTACTGACTATGTTTGAACCAATCCTGTGACACTAGTTATAGATTCCGATGCTAAACTCCAGGATTACTGTATCCCACTGACCTTCTTAGTGACGATGAAACACAGAAATTGCATCGGAATTAAATACAAAAGGCACAATGCCGACTTAAGTACAAGAAGACTGTCTCTTCTTACTGACTATGTTTTGAACCATTCCTGTGACACTAGTTATAGATTCCGATGCTTCACTCTAGGTTTACTGTATCCCTTGGACATTCTTATTGACGATTAAATACAGAAATTGCATCGGAATTAAATAAAAGAAGCACAATGCCGACTTAAGTACAAGAAGACTGACTCTACTTACTGTCTATGATTTGAACCATTCCTGTGATACTAGTTTTAGATTTCGATGCTTCACTTTAGGTTTACTGTATCCCTTGGACCTTGTTATTGACGATGAAACACAGAAATTGCATCGTAATTTAATACAAAAGGCACAATGTCGACTTTAGTATAACAAGACTTACTCATCTTACTGTCTATGTTTTGAACCATTCCTGTGACACTAGTTACAGATTCTGATGCTTCACTCCAGGTTTACTGTATACCTTGGACCTTCTTATTGACGATGAAACACAGATATTGCATCGGAATTAAATACAAAAGCACAATGCCGACTTAAGTACAAGAAGACGGACTCTTCTTACTGACTATGTTTTGAACCATTTCTGTGACACTAGTTATAGATTCCGATGCTTAACTTCAGGATTACTGTATCCCACTGACCTTCTTAGTGACGATGAAACACAGAAATTGCATCGGAATTTAATACAAAAGGCACAATGCCGACTTAAGTACAAGATAACTGACTCTTCTTACTGACTATGTTTTGAACTATTTCTGTGACACTAGTTATAGATTCCGATGCTTCACTCTAGGTTTACTGTATCCCTTGGACATTCTTATTGACGATTAAACACAGAAATTGCATCGGAATTAAGCAAAAAAGCACAATGCCGACTTAAGTACAAGAAGACTGACTCTGCTTACTGTCTATGTTTTGAACCATTCCTGTGATACTAGTTTTGGATTTCGATGCTTCACTTCAGGTTTACTGTTTCCCTTGGACCTTCTTATTGACGATGAAACACAGAAATTGCATCGGAATTTAGTACAAAAGGCACAATGCCGACTTAAGTACAAGAAGACAGACTCATCTTACTGTCTATGTTTTGAACCATTCCTGTGACACTAGTTACAGATTCTGATGCTTCACTCCAGGTTTACTGTATACCTTGGACCTTCTTATTGACGATGAAACTCAGAAATTGCATCGGAATTAAATACAAAAGCACAGTGCCGACTTAAGTACAAGAAGATGGACTCTTCTTACTGACTATGTTTGAACCATTCCTGTGACACTAGCTATAGATTCGGATGCTTCACTTCAGGTTAACTGTATCCCTCTGATCTTCTTATTGACGATAAAACACAGAAATTGCATCGGAATTAAATACAAAAGGCACAATGAAGACATAAGTACAAGAAGACTGACTCTTTTTACTGTCTATGTTTTGAATCATTCCTGTGATACTAATTATAGATTCCGATGCTTCACTCCAGGTTTACTGTATCCCTTGGACCTTCTAATTGACGATAAAACACAGAAATTGCATCGGAATTACATAGAAAAGGCACAATGCCGACTTAAGTACAAGAAGACTGACTCTTCCTACTGCCTATGTTTTGAACCATTCCTGTGACACTAGTTATAGATTCCGATGCTTCACTTCAGGCTTACCGTATCCCTTGGACCTACTTATTGACGATGAAACACACTAATTGCATCGGAACTAAATACAAAAGGTACAATGCCGACTTAAGTACAAGAAGACTGACTCTTATTACTGACTATGTTTTGAACCATTCCTGTGACACTAGTTTTAGATTCCAATGCTTCACTTCAGGTTCACTGTATCCCTCTGACCTTCTTGTTGCGATGAAACACAGAAATTGCATCGGAATTAGATACAAAAGGCACAATGCCGACTTAAGTACAAGTAGACCGACTCTTCTTACTGTCTCTGTATTGAACCATTCCTGTGACACTTGTTATAGATTCCGTTGGTTCATTTCAGGTTTAGTGTATCCCTTGGACCTTCTTATTGACGATGAAACACAGAAATTGCATCGGAATTAAATAGAAAAGGAACAATGTCGACTTAAGTACATGTAGACTGACTTTTCCTGCTGTCTATGTTTTGAACCATTCCTGTGACACTAGTTATAGATTCCGATGCTTCATTTCAGGTTTACTGTATCCCTTGGACCTTCTTATTGACAATGAAACACAGAAATTGCATCGGAATTAAATACAAAAGGCACAATGCCGACTTAACTACAAGAAGACTGACTCTTCTTACTGACTGTGATGAGAACCATTCCTGTGACACTACTTATAGATTCCGATGCTTAACTTCAGGATTACTGTATACCACTGACCTTCTTAGTGACGATGATACACAGAAATTGCATCGGAATTAAATACAAAAAGCACAATGCCGACTAAAGTACAAGAAGACTGACTCATCTTACTGTCTATGTTTTGAACCGTCCCTCTGACACTAGTTATAGATTCCGATGCTTCACTCCAGGTTTACTGTATCCCTTGGACCTTCCTATTGACGATGAAACACAGATATTGCATCGTAATTTAATAGAAAAGGCACAATGCCGACTTAACTACAAGAAGACTGACTCTTCTTACGGACTATGTTTTGAACTATTCCTGTGACACTAGTTATAGATTGCGATGCTTTATATCAGGTTTACTGTATCCCTCTGACCTTCTTATTGACAATGAAACACAGAAATTGCATTGGAATTAATTACTAAAGGCACAATGCCGAATTAAGTACAAGAAGACTGACTCTTCTTACTGCCTATGCTTTGAACTATTCCTGTGACACTAGTTTTAGACTCTGATGCTTCACTCCAGGTTTACTGTATCCCTAGGACCTTCTTATTGACGATGAAACACAGAAATTGCATCGGAATTAAATACAAAAAGCACAATGCCGACTTAAGTAACAGAAGTCTGACTCTTCTTTCTGTCTGTGTTTTGAACCATTCCTGTGACACTAGTTATAGATTCCGATGCTTCACTGCAGGTTTACTGTATCCCTTGGACCTTCTTATTGACGATGAACCACAGAAATTGCATCAGAATTAAATAGAAAATGCACAGTGATGACTTAAGTACAAGAAGACTAACTCTTCTTACTGACTATGATTTGAACCATTCCTGTGACACTAGTTATAGATTCCGATGTTTCACTTCGGGTTTACTGTATCTTTTGGACCTTCTTATTGGCGATGAAACACAGAAATTGCATGGGAATTAAATAGAAAATGCACAATGCCGACTTAAGAACAAGATTACTGACTCATCTTACCGTCTACGGTTTGAACCGTCCCTGTGACACTAGTTATAGATACCGATGCTTAACTTCAGGTTTACTGTATCCCTCTGACCTTCTTATTGACGATAAAACACAGAAATTGCATCGGAATTAAATACCAAGGGCACAATGCCGACTTAAGTACAAGAAGACTGACTCTTCTCACTGACTATGTTTTGAACCATTCCTGTGACACTAGTTTTAGATTCCGATGCTTCACTTCAGGTTTACTGTATCCCTCTGACCTTCTTGTTGCGATGAAACACAGAAATTGCATCGGAATTAAATTCAAAAGGCACAATGCCTTCTTAAGTACATGTATACTGACTTTCCCTACTGCCTCTGCATTGAACCATTCCTGTGACACTAGTTATAGATTCCGTTGGTTCATTTCAGGTTTAGTGTATTCCTTGGACTTTCTTATTGGCGATGAAACACAGAAATTGCTTCGGAATTAAATACAAAAGGCACAATGCCGACCTAAGTACAAGAAGACTGACTCTTCCAACTGTCTATGGTTTGAACCATTCGTGTGACACTAGTTATAGATTCTGATGCTTCACTTCTGGTTTACTGTATCCCTCTGACCTTCTTATTGACGATGAAACACAGATATTGCATCGGAATTAAATTGAAAAGGAACAATGCCGACTTAACTACAAGAAGACTGACTCTTCTTACTGACTATGTTTGAACCATTCCTGTGACACTAGTTATAGATTCCGATGCTTAACTCCAGGAAATCTGAATCCCACTGACCTTCTTAGTGACGATGAAACACAGAAATTGCATCCGAATTAAATACAAAAAACACAATGCCGACTTAAGTACAAGAAGACTGACTCTTCTTACTGACTATGTTTTGAACCATTCCTCTGACACTAGTTATAGATTCCGATGCTTCACTTCATGTTTACTGTATCCTTCTGACCTTCTTATAGACGATAAAACACAGAAATTACATCGGAATTAAATATAAAAGCACAATGCCGACTTAAGTACAAGAAGACTGACTCTTCTTAATGTCTATGTTTTGAACCATTCCTGTGACACTAGTTATAGATTCCGATACTTCACTTCAGATTTACTGTATCCCTCTGACGTTCACTTTTGACGATGAAACACAGAAATTGCATCGGAAAATAATACAAAAGGCACAATGCCGAATTAAGTACAAAAAGATTGACTCTTCTTACTGTCTATGTCTTGAACCATTCCTGTGACACTAGATATAATTTCCGATGCTTCACTCTAGGTTTACTGTATCCTTTGGACCTTCTTATTGACGATGAAACACAGAAATTGCATCCGAATTAAATAAAAAAAGCACAATGCCGACTTAAGTACAAGAAGACTGACTCTGCTTACTGTCTATGTTTTGAACAATTCCTGTGATACTAGTTATAGATTTCGATGCTTCACTTCAGGTTTACTGTATCCCTCTGACCTTCGTATTGACGATAAAACACAGAAATTGCATCGGAATTAAATACATAAGGCACAATGCCGAATTAAGTACAAAAAGATTGACTCTTCATACTGTCTATGTCTTGAACCATTCCTGTGACACTAGATATAATTTCCGATGCTTCACTCTAGGTTTACTGTATCCTTTGCTCCTTCTTATTGACGATGAAACACAGAAATTGCATCGGAATT
The DNA here is from genome assembly GCF_023864345.2 of Schistocerca serialis cubense. Lineage (NCBI taxonomy): Eukaryota > Metazoa > Arthropoda > Insecta > Orthoptera > Acrididae > Schistocerca > Schistocerca serialis. Next base: position 13,600,921 of record NC_064638.1, read on the forward strand.
AAATAGAAAAAGCACAATGCCGACTTAAGTACAAGAAGACTGACTCTTCTTACTGTCTATGTTTTGAACCATTCCGGTGACACTAGTTATAGATTCCGTTGCTTCACTCCAGGTTTACTGTATTACTTGGACCTTCTTACTGAAGATGAAACACAGAAATTGCATCGTAATTAAATAGAACAGGCACAATGCCGAATTAAGTACAAGAAGACTGACTCTTCTTACTGACAATGTTTTGAACTATTCCTGTGACACTAGTTATAGATTCCGATGCTTCACTTCAGGTTTTCCGTATCCCTCTGACCTTCTTATTGACGATGAAACACAGAAATTGCATCGGAATTAAATACAAAAGGCACAATGCCGACTTAAGTACATGTAGACTGACTTTTCCTACTGTCTATGTTTTGAACCATTCCTGTGACACTAGTTATAGATTTCGATGCTTCATTTCAGGTTTACTGTATTCCTTGGACCTTCTTATTGACAATGAAACACAGAAATTGCATCGGAATTAAATACAAAAGGCACAATGCCGACTTAAGTACAGATAGACTGACTCTTCCAACTGTCTATGTTTTGAACCATTCGTGTGACACTAGTTATAGATTCAGATGCTTAACTTCAGGATTACTGTAACCCACTGACCTTCTTAGTGACGATGAAACACAGAAATTGCATCGGAATTAAATACAAAAAGCACAATGCCGACTAAAGTACAAGAAGACTGACTCATCTTACTGTCTATGTTTTGAACCGTCCCTCTGACACTACTTATAGATTCCGATGCTTCACTCCAGGTTTACTGTATCCCTTGGACCTTCTTATTGACGATGAAACAAAGATATTGCATCGTAATTCAATTGAAAAGGCACAATGCCCGCTTAACTACAAGAAGACTGACTCTTCTTACTGACTATATTTTGAACTATTCCTGTGACACTAGTTATAGATTGCGATGCTTTATATCAGGTTTACTGTATCCCTCTGACATTCTTATTGACGATGAAACACAGAAATTGCATTGGAATTAATTACTAAAGGCACAATGCCGAATTAAGTACAAGAAGACTGACTCTTCTTACTGCCTATGTTTTGAACTATTCCTGTGACACTAGTTTTAGACTCTGATGCTTCACTCCAGGTTTACTGTATCCCTAGGATGTTCTTATTGACGATGAAACACAGAAATTGCATCGGTATTAAATACAAAAGGCACAATGCCGACTTAAGTAATAGAAGTCTGACTCTTCTTTCTGTCTGTGTTTTGAACCATTCCTGTGACACTAGTTATAGATTCCGATGCTTCACTGCAGGTTTACTGTATCCCTTGGACCTTCTTATTGACGATGAACCACAGAAATTGCATCTGAATTAAATAGAAAATGCACAGTGATGACTTAAGTACAACAAGACTAACTCTTCTTACTGACTATGATTTGAACCATTCCTGTGACACTAGTTATAGATTCCGATGTTTCACTTCGGGTTAACTGTATCTTTTGGACCTTCTTATTGACGATGAAACACAGAAATTGCATTGGAATTAGATAGAAAATGCACAATGCCGACTTAAGAACAAGATTACTGAATCATCTTACTGTCTACGGTTTCAAGCGTCCCTGTGACACTAATTATGAATTCCGATGCTTCACTCCAGGATTACTGTATCCCTTGGACCTTATTATTGTCGATGAAACACAGAATTTGCATCGGAATTAAATACCAAAGGCACAATGCCGACATAAGTACAAGAAGACTGACTCTTCTTACTGTCTATGTTTTGAACCATTCCTGTGACACTAGTTATAGATTCCGATGCTTCACTCCAGATCTACTGTGTCCCTTGGACCTTCTAATTGACGATGAAACACAGAAATTCCATCGGAATTAAATAGAAAAGGCACAATGCCGGCTTAAGTACAAGAAGACTGACTCTTCTTACTGACTATGTTTTGAACCATTCCTGTGACACTAGTTATAGATTCCGATGCTTCACTCCAGGTCTGCTGTGTCCCTTGGACCTTCTAATTGACGATGAAACACAGAAATTCCATCGGAATTAAATAGAAAAGGCACAATGCCGACTTAAGTACAAGAAGACTGACTCTTCTTACTGACTATGTTTTGAACCATTCCTGTGACACTAGTTATAGATTCCGATGCTTGCCTTCAGGATTACTATATCCCACTGACCTTCTTAGTGACGATGTAACAAAGAAATTGTATCGGAATTAAATACAAAAGGCACAATGCCGACTTAAGTACAAGTAGACTGACTCTTCTTACTGACTGTGTTTTGAAATATTCCTGTGACACTAGTTATAGAATCTGATGCTTCACTTCGGGTTTGGTGTATCCCTTGGACCTTCTTATTCGCGATGAAACACCGAAATTGCATAGGAATTAAATACAAAAGGCACAATGCCGACTTAAGTACAAGAAGACTGACTCATCTTACTGTCTATGTTTTGAACCATTCCTATGACACTAGTTATAGATTCCGATAATTCACTCCAGGTTTACTGTATCCCTTAGACCTTCATATTGACGATGTAACACCGAAATTGCATCGGAATTAAATACAAAAGGTACAATGCCGACTTAATTACAAGAAGACTCACTCTTCTTACTGACTATGTTTTCAACTATTCCTGTTCCACTAGTTATAGATTCCGATGCTTCACTTCATGTTTACTGTATCTCTCTGACCTTCTTATTGACGATAAAGCACAGAAATTACATCGGAATTAAATACAAGGGCACAATGCCGACTTAAGTACAAGAAGACTGACTCTTTTTACTGTCTATGTTTTGAACCATTCCTGTGACACTAGTTATAGATTCCGATGCTTCACTCCAGGTTTACTGTATCCCTTGGACCTTCTTATTGACGATGAAACACAGATACTGCATCGTAATTTAATAGAAAAGGCACAATGCCGACCTAACTACAAGAAGACTGACTCTTCTTACGGACTATGTTTTGAACTATTCCTGTGACACTAGTTATAGATTGCGATGCCTTATATCAGGTTTACTGTATCCCTCTGACCTTCTTATTGACGATGAAATACAGAAATTGCATTGGAATTAATTACTAAAGGCACAATGCCGAATTAAGTACAAGAAGACTGACTCTTCTTACTGCCTATGTCTTGAACTATTCCTGTGACACTAGTTTTAGACTCTGATGCTTCACTCCAGGTTTACTGTATCCCTAGGACCTTCTTATTGACGATGTAACACAGAAATTGCATCGGAATTAAATACAAAAGGCACAATGCCGACTTAAGTACAAGAAGACTGAATCTTCCAACGCTCTATGATTTGAACCATTCCTGTGACACTAGTTATAGATTCCGATGCTTCACTTCAGGTTTACTGTATCCCTCTGACCCTCTTATTGACGATGAAACACAGAAATTGCATCGGAATTAAATAGAAAAGGCACAATACCGACTTAAGTACAAGAAGACTGACTCTTCTTACTGTCTATGTTTTGAACCATTCCTGTGACACTAGTTATAGATTCCGTTGCTTCACTTCAGGTTTACCGTATCCCTTGGACCTACTTATAGACGATGAAACACCTATTTGCATCGGAATTAAATACAAAAGGCACAATGCCGACTTAAGTACAAGAAGACTGACTCTTCTCACTGACTATGTTTTGAACCATTCCTGTGACACTAGTTTTAGATTCCGACGCTTCACTTCAGGTTTACTGTATCCCTCTGAGCTTCTTGTTGCGATGAAACACAGAAATTGCATCGGAATTAAATTCAAAAGGCACAATGCCTTCTTAAGTACATGTAGACTGACTTTCCCTACTGCCTCTGCATTGAACCATTCCTGTGACACTAGTTATAGATTCCGTTGGTTCATTTCAGGTTTAGTGTATCCCTTGGACCTTCTTATTGGCGATGAAACACAGAAATTGCTTCGGAATTAAATACAAAAGGCACAATGCCGACTTAAGTACAAGAAGACTGACTCTTCCAACTGTCTATGTTTTGAACCATTCGTGTGACACTAGTTATAGATTCTGATGCTTCACTTCTGGTTTACTGTATCCCTCTGACCTTATTGACGATGAAACACAGATATTGCATCGGAATTAAATTGAAAAGGAACAATGCCGACTTAACTACAAGAAGACTGACTCTTCTTACTGACTATGTTTGAACCATTCCTGTGACACTAGTTATAGATTCCGATGCATAACTCCAGGAAATCTGCATCCCACTGACCTTCTTAGTGACGATGAAACACAGAAATTGCATCCGAATTAAATACAAAAAACACAATGCCGACTTAAGTACAAGAAGACTGACTCTTCTTACTGACTATGTTTTGAACCATTCCTGTGACACTAGTTATAGATTCCGATGCTTCAGTTCATGTTTACTGTATCCCTCTGACCTTCTTACTGCCGATAAAACACAGAAATTACATCAAAATTAAATACAAAAGGCACAATGCCGACTTAAGTACAAGAAGACTGACTCTTCTTAATGTCTATGATTTGAATTATTCCTGTGACACTAGTTATAGATTCCGATACTTCACTTCAGATTTACTGTATCCCTCTGACGGTCTTATTGACGATGAAACACTGAAATTGCAACGGAATTAAATACAAAAGGCACAATGCCGAATTAAGTACAAAAAGATTGGCTCTTCTTACTGTCAATGTCTTGAACCATTCCTGTGACACTAGATATAGATTCCGATGCTTCACTCTAGGTTTACTGTATCCTTTGGACCTTCTTATTGACGATGAAACACAGAAATTGCATCCGAATTAAATAAAAAAAGCACAATGCCGACTTAGGTACAAGAAGACTGACTCTGCTTACTGTCTATGTTTTGAACAATTCCTGTGATACTAGTTATAGATTTCGATGCTTCACTTCAGGTTTACTGTATCCCTCTGACCTTCTTATTGACGATAAAACACAGAAATTCATCGGAATTAAATACATAAGGCACAATGCCGACTTAAGTACGAGAAGACTGACTCTTCTTACTGTCTATGTTCTGAACCATTCCGGTGACACTAGTTATAGATTCCGTTGCTTCACTCCAGGTTTACTGTATTACTTGGACCTTCTTACTGACGATGAAACACAGAAATTGCATCGTAATTAAATAGAAAAGTCACAATGCCGAATTAAGTACAAGAAGACTGACTCTTCTTACTGACAATGCTTTGAACTATTCCTGTGACACTAGTTATAGATTTCGATGCTTCACTTCGTGTTTACCGTATCCCTTGGACCTTCCTATTGACGATGAGACACAGGAATCGCATCGGAATTAAATAGAAAAAGCACAATGCCGACTTAAGTACAAGAAGACTGACTCTTCTTACTGACTATGCTTTGAACCATTCCTGTGACACTAGTTATAGATTCCGATGCTTCACTTCAGGTTTTCCGTATCGCTCTGACCTTCTTATTGACGATGAAACACATAAATTGCATCGGAATTAAATACAAAAGGCACAATGCCGACTTAAGTACAAGAAGACTGACTCTTCCAACTGTCTATGTTTTGAACCATTCGTGTGACACTAGTTATAGTTTCAGATGCTTAACTTCAGGATTACTGTAACCCACTGACCTTCTTAGTGACGATGAAACACAGAAATTGCATCGGAATTAAATACAAAAAGCACAATGCCGACTAAAGTACAAGAAGACTGAGTCATCTTACTGTCTATGTTTTGAACCGTCCCTCTGACACTACTTATAGATTCCGATGCTTCACTCCAGGTTTACTGTATCCCTTGGACCTTCTTATTGACGATGAAACAAAGATATTGCATCGTAATTCAATTGAAAAAGCACAATGCCGACTTAACTACAAGAAGACTGACTCTTCTTACTGACTATATTTTGAACTATTCCTGTGACACTAGTTATAGTTTGCGATGCTTTATATCAGGTTTACTGTATCCCTCTGACATTCTTATTGACGATGAAACACAGAAATTGCATTGGAATTAATTACTAAAGGCACAATGCCGAATTAAGTACAAGAAGACTGACTCTTCTTACTGCCTATGTTTTGAACTATTCCTGTGACACTAGTTTTAGACTCTGATGCTTCACTCCAGGTTTACTGTATCCCTAGGACCTTCTTATTGACGATGAAACACAGAAATTGCATCGGAATTAAATACAAAAGGCACAATGCCGACTTAAGTAAAAGAAGTCTGACTCTTCTTTCTGTCTGTGTTTTGAACCATTCCTGTGACACTAGTTATAGATTCCGATGCTTCACTGCAGGTTTACTGTATCCCTTGGACCTTCTTATTGACGATGAACCACAGAAATTGCATCAGAATTAAATAGAAAATGCACAGTGATGACTTAAGTACAACAAGACTAACTCTTCTTACTGACTATGATTTGAACCATTCCTGTGACACTAGTTATAGATTCCGATGTTTCACTTCGGGTTAACTGTATCTTTTGGACCTTCTTATTGACGATGAAACACAGAAATTGCATGGAAATTAGATAGAAAATGCACAATGCCGACTCAAGAACAAGATTACTGAATCATCTTACTGTCTACGGTTTCAAGCGTCCCTGTGACACTAGTTATGAATTCCGATGCTTCACTCCAGGTTTACTGTATCCCTTTGACCTTGTTACTGACGATGAAACACAGAATTTGCATCGGAATTAAATACCAAAGGCACAATGCCGACATAAGTACAAGAAGACTGACTCTTCTTACTGTCTATGTTTTGAACCATTCCTGTGACACTAGTTATAGATTCCGATGCCTCACTCCAGGTCTACTGTGTCCCTTGGACCTTCTAATTGACGATGAAACACAGAAATTCCATCGGAATTAAATAGAAAAGGCACAATGCCGACTTAAGTACAAGAAGACTGACTCTTCTTACTGACTATGTTTTGAACCATTCCTGTGACACTAGTTATAGATTCCGATGCTTCACTTCAGGTTTACTGTATCCCTTGGACCTTCCTATTGACAATGAGACACAGAAGTCGCATCGGTATTAAATAGAAAAAGCACAATGCCGACTTAATTACAAGAAGACTGACTCTTCCTACTCTCTATGTTTTTAACCATTCCTGTGACACTAGTTTTTTATTCCGATGCTTCACTTGAGGTTTACTGTATCCCTCGGACCCTCTTATTGACGATGTAACACAAAAATTGCATCGGAATTAAATAGAAAAGGCACAATACCGACTTCAGTACAAAAAGACTGACTCTTCCTACTGTCTATGTTTTGAACCATTCCTGTGACACTAGTTATAGATTCCGTTGCTTCACTTCAGGTTTACCGTATCTCTTGGACCTACTTATTGACGATGAAACACACTATTTGCATCGGAATTAAATACAAAAGGCACAATGCCGACTTAAGTACAAGAAGACTGATTCTTCTCACTGACTATGTTTTGAACCATTCCTGTGACACTAGTTTTAGATTCCGATGCTTCACTTCAGGTTTACTGTATCCCTCATACCTTCTTGTTGCGATGAAACACAGAAATTGCATTGGAATTAAATTCGAAAGGCACAATGCCTTCTTCAGTACATTTAGACTGACTTTTCCTACTGCCTCTGCATTGAACCATTCCTGTGACACTAGTTATAGATTCCGATGCTTGCCTTCAGGATTACTATATCCCACTGACCTTCTTAGTGACGATGTAACAAAGAAATTGCATCGGAATTAAATACAAAAGGCACAATGCCGACTTAAGTACAAGTAGACTGACTCTTCTTACTGACTGTGTTTTGAACTATTCCTGTGCCACTAGTTATAGAATCTGATGCTTCACTTCGGGTTTGGTGTATCCCTTGGACCTTCTTATTCGCGATGAAACACCGAAATTGCATAGGAATTAAATACAAAAGGCACAATGCCGACTTAAGTACAAGAAGACTGACTCATTTTACTGTCTATGTTCTGAACCATTCCTATGACACTAGTTATAGATTCCGATAATTCACTCCAGGTTTACTGTATCCCTTAGACCTTCATATTGACGATGTAACACCGAAATTGCATCGGAATTAAATACAAAAGGTACAATGCCGACTTAATTACAAGAAGACTGATTCTTCTCACTGACTATGTTTTGAACCATTCCTGTGACACTAGTTTTAGATTCCGATGCTTCACTTCAGGTTTACTGTATCCCTCATACCTTCTTGTTGCGATGAAACACAGAAATTGCATTGGAATTAAATTCGAAAGGCACAATGCCTTCTTCAGTACATTTAGACTGACTTTTCCTACTGCCTCTGCATTGAACCATTCCTGTGACACTAGTTATAGATTCCGATGCTTGCCTTCAGGATTACTATATCCCACTGACCCTCTTATTGACGATGTAACACAAAAATTGCATCGGAATTAAATAGAAAAGGCACAATACCGACTTCAGTACAAAAAGACTGACTCTTCCTACTGTCTATGTTTTGAACCATTCCTGTGACACTAGTTATAGATTCCGTTGCTTCACTTCAGGTTTACCGTATCTCTTGGACCTACTTATTGACGATGAAACACACTATTTGCATCGGAATTAAATACAAAAGGCACAATGCCGACTTAAGTACAAGTAGACTGACTCTTCTTACTGACTATGTTTTCAACTGTTCCTGTGACACTAGTTATAGATTCCGATGCTTCACTTCATGTTTACTGTATCTCTCTGACCTTCTTATTGACGATAAAGCACAGAAATTACATCGGAATTAAATACAAGGGCACAATGCCGACTTAAGTACAAGAAGACTGACTCCTTTTACTGTCTATGTTTTGAACCATTCCTGTGACACTAGTTATTGATTCCGATGCTTCACTCCAGGTTTACTGTATCCCTTGGACCTTCTTATTGACGATGAAACACAGATATTGCATCGTAATTTAATAGAAAAGGCACAATACCGACTTAACTACAAGAAGACTGACTCTTCTTACGGACTATGTTTTGAACTATTCCTGTGACACTAGTTATAGATTGCGATGCTTTATATCAGGTTTACTGTATCCCTCTGACCTTCGTATTGACGATGAAATACAGAAATTGCATTGGAATTAATTACTAAAGGCACAATGCCGAATTAAGTACAAGAAGACTGACTCTTCTTACTGCCTATGTCTTGAACTATTCCTGTGACACTAGTTTTAGACTCTGACGCTTCACTCCAGGTTTACTGTATCCCTAGGACCTTCTTATTGACGATGTAACACAGAAATTGCATCGGAATTAAATACAAAAGGCACAATGCCGACTTAAGTACAAGATGACTGAATCTTCCAACGCTCTATGATTTGAACCATTCCTGTGACACTAGTTATAGATTCCGATGCTTCACTTCAGGTTTACTGTATCCCTCTGACCCTCTTATTGACGATGAAACACAGAAATTGCATCGGAATTAAATAGAAAAGGCACAATACCGACTTAAGTACAAGAAGACTGACTCTTCTTACTGTCTATGTTTTGAACCATTCCTGTGACACTAGTTATAGATTCCGTTGCTTCACTTCAGGTTTACCGTATCCCTTGGACCTACTTATTGACGATGAAACACACTATTTGCATCGGAATTAAATACAAAAGGCACAATGCCGACTTAAGTACAAGAAGACTGACTCTTCTCACTGACTATGTTTTGAACCATTCCTGTGACACTAGTTTTAGATTCCGATGCTTCACTTCAGGTTTACTGTATCCCTCTGAGCTTCTTGTTGCGATGAAACACAGAAATTGCATCGGAATTAAATTCAAAAGGCACAATGCCTTCTTAAGTACATGTAGACTGACTTTCCCTACTGCCTCTGCATTGAACCATTCCTGTGACACTAGTTATAGATTCCGTTGGTTCATTTCAGGTTTAGTGTATCCCTTGGACCTTCTTATTGGCGATGAAACACAGAAATTGCTTCGGAATTAAATACAAAAGGCACAATGCCGACTTAAGTACAAGAAGACTGACTCTTCCAACTGTCTATGTTTTGAACCATTCTTGTGACACTAGTTATAGATTCTGATGCTTCACTTCTGGTTTACTGTATCCCTCTGACCTTATTGACAATGAAACACAGATATTGCATCGGAATTAAATTGAAAAGGAACAATGCCGACTTAACTACAAGAAGACTGACTCTTCTTACTGACTATGTTTGAACCATTCCTGTGACACTAGTTATAGATTCCGATGCATAACTCCAGGAAATCAGCATCCCACTGACCTTCTTAGTGACGATGAAACACAGAAATTGCATCCGAATTAAATACAAAAAACACAATGCCGACTTAAGTACAAGAAGACTGACTCTTCTTACTGACTATGTTTTGAACCATTCCTGTGACACTAGTTATAGATTCCGATGCTTCACTTCATGTTTACTGTATCCCTCTGACCTTCTTACTGACGATAAAACACAGAAATTACATCGGAATTAAATACAAAAGGCACAATGCCGACTTAAGTACAAGAAGACTGACTCTTCTTAATGTCTATGTTTTGAACCATTCCTGTGACACTAGTTATAGATTCCGATACTTCACTTCAGATTTACTGTATCCCTCTGACGTTCTTATTGACGATGAAACACAGAAATTGCAACGGAATTAAATACAAAAGGCACAATGCCGAATTAAATACAAAAAGATTGACTCTTCTTACTGTCTATGTCTTGAACCATTCCTGTGACACTAGATATAGATTCCGATGCTTCACTCTAGGTTTACTGTATCCTTTGGACCTTCTTATTGACGATGAAACACAGAAATTGCATCCGAATTAAATAAAAAAAGCACAATGCCGACTTAGGTACAAGAAGACTGACTCTGCTTACTGTCTATGTTTTGAACAATTCCTGTGATACTAGTTATAGATTTCGATGCTTCACTTCAGGTTTACTGTATCCCTCTGACCTTCTTATTGACGATACAACACAGAAATTCATCGGAATTAAATACATAAGGCACAATGCCGACTTAAGTACGAGAAGACTGACTCTTCTTACTGTCTATGTTTTGAACCATTCCGGTGACACTAGTTATAGATTCCGTTGCTTCACTCCAGGTTTACTGTATTACTTGGACCTTCTTACTGACGATGAAACACAGAAATTGCATCGTAATTAAATAGAAAAGTCACAATGCCGAATTAAGTACAAGAAGACTGACTCTTCTTACTGACAATGCTTTGAACTATTCCTGTGACACTAGTTATAGATTCCGATGCTTCACTTCAGGTTTTCCGTATCGCTCTGACCTTCTTATTGACGATGAAACACATAAATTGCATCGGAATTAAATACAAAAGGCACAATGCAGACTTAAGTACAAGAAGACTGACTCTTCCAACTGTCTATGTTTTGAACCATTCGTGTGACACTAGTTATAGTTTCAGATGCTTAACTTCAGGATTACTGTATGCCTTGGACCTTCTTATTGACGATGAAAAACAGATATTGCATCGTAATTTAATAGAAAAGGCACAATGCCGACTTAACTACAAGAAGACTGACTCTTCTTACTGACAATGTTTTGAACTATTCCAGTGACACTAGTTATAGATTGCGAAGCTTTATATCAGGTTTACTGTATCCCTCTGACGTTCTTATTGACGATGAAACACAGAAATTGCATTGGAATTAGTTACTAAAGGCACAATGCCGAATTAAGTACAAGAAGACTGACTCTTCTTACTGCCAATGCTTTGAACTATTCCTGTGACACTAGTTTTAGACTCTGATGCTTCACTCCAGGTTTACTGTATCCCTAGGACCTTCTTATTGACGATGAAACGCAGAAATTGCATCGGAATTAAATACAAAAGGCACAATGCCGACTTAAGAAAAAGAAGTCTGACTCTTCTTTCTGTCTGTGTTTTGAACCATTCCTGTGACACTAGTTATAGATTCCGATGCTTCACTGCAGGTTTACTGTATCCCTTGGACCTTCTTATTGAAAACGAACCACAGAAATTGCATCAGAATTAAATAGAAAATGCCCAGTGATGACTTAAGTACAAGAAGACTAACTCTTCTTACTGACTATGATTTGAACCATTCCTGTGACACTAGTTATAGATTCCGATGTTTCACTTCGGGTTTACTGTATCTTTTGGACCTTCTTATTGACGATGAAACACTGAAATTGCATGGGAATTAAATAGAAAATGCACAATGCCGACTTAAGAACAAGATTACTGACTCATCTTACTATCTACGGTTTCAAGCGTCCCTGTGACACTAGTTATGAATTCCGATGCTTCACTCCAGGTTTACTGTATCTCTTGGACCTTGTTATTGACGATGAAACACAGAATTTGCATCGGAATTAAATACAAAAAGCTTAATGCCGACTTAAGTACAAGAAGATTGACTCTTCTTACTGACTATGTTTTGAACCATTCCTGTGACAATAGTTATAGATACCGATGCTTCACTTCAGGTTTACTGTATCCCTCTGACCTTCTTATTGACGATGAAACACAGAAATTGCATCGGAATTAAATACCAAAGGCACAATGCCGACATAAGTACAAGAAGACTGTCTCTTCTTACTGTCTATGTTTTGAACCATTGCTGTGACACTAGTTATAGATTCCGTTGGTTCATTTCAGGTTTAGTGTATCCCTTGGACCTTCTTATTGGCGATGAAACACAGAAATTGCTTCGGAATTAAATTCCAAAGGCACAATGCCGACTTAAGTACAAGAAGACTGACTCTTCCAACTGTCTATGTTTTGAACCATTCGTGTGACACTAGTTATAGATTCTGATGCTTCACTTCTGGTTTACTGTATCTCTCTGACCTTCTTATGGACGATGAAACACAGAAATTGCATCGGGATTAAATACCAAAGGCACAATGCCGACATAAGTACAAGAAGACTGACTCTTCTTACTGTCTATGTTTTGAATCATTCTTGTTACACTAGTTGTAGATTCCGATGCTTCACTCCAGGTCTACTGTATCCCTTGGACCTTGTAATTGACGATGAAACACAGAAATTCCATCGGAATTAAATAGAAAAGGCACAATGCCGACTTAAGTACAAGAAGACTGACTCTTCTTACTGACTATGCTTTGAACCATTCCAGTGACACTAGTTATAGATTCCGATGCTTCACTTCAGGTTTACTGTATCCCTTGGACCTTCCTATTGACAATGAGACACAGAAGTCGCATCGGTATTAAATAGAAAAAGCACAATGCCGACTTAAGTACAAGAAGACTGACTTTTCCTACTCTCTATGTTTTTAACCATTCCTGTGACACTAGTTTTTTATTCCGATGCTTCACTTGAGGTTTACTGTATCCCTCTGACCCTCTTATTGACGATGAAACACAGAAATTGCATCGGAATTAAATAGAAAAGGCACAATACCGACTTAAGTACAAGAAGACTGACTCTTCCTACTGTGTATGTTTTGAACCATTCCTGTGACACTAGTTATAGATTCCGTTGCTTCACTTCAGGTTTACCGTATCCCTTGGACCTACTTATTGACGATGAAACACACTATCTGCATCGGAATTAAATACAAAAGGCACAATGCCGACTTAAGTACAAGAAGACTGACTCTTCTCACTGACTATGTTTTGAACCATTCCTGTGACACTAGTTTTAGATTCCGATGCTTCACTTCAGGTTTACTGTATCCCTCTGACCTTCTTGTTGCGATGAAACACAGAAATTGCATCGGAATTAAATTCAAAGGGCACAATGCCTTCTTCAGTACATGTAGACTGACTTTTCCTACTGCCTCTGCATTGAACCATTCCTGTGACACTAGTTATAGATTCCGTTGGTTCATTTCAGGTTTAGTGTATCCCTTGGACCTTCTTATTGGCGATGAAACACAGAAATTGCTTCGGAATTAAATACAAAAGGCACAATGCCGACTTAAGTACAAGAAGACTGACTCTTCCAACTGTCTATGTTTTGAACCAGTCGTGTGACACTAGTTATAGATTCTGATGCTTCACTTCTGGTTTACTGTATCCCTTGGACCTTCTTATTGACGATGAAGCGCAGAAATTGCATCGGAATTAAAAACATTAGGCACAATGCCGGCTTAAGTACAAGAAGACTGACTCTTCCTACTGTCTATGCTTTGAACCATTCCTGTGACACTAGTCATAGATTCCGATGCTTCACTTCAGGTTTACTGTATCCCTTGGACCATCGCATTGACGATGAAACACAGAAATTGAATCGGAATTAAATACAAAAGGCACAATACCGACTTAACTACAAGAAGACTGACTCTTCTTACTGACTATGATTTGAACCATTCCTGTGACACTAGTTATAGATTCCGATGCTTACCTTCAGGATTACTATATCCCACTGACCTTCTTAGTGACGATGTAACAAAGAAATTGCATCGGAGTTAAATACAAAAGGCACAATGCCGACTTAAGTACAAGTAGACTGACTCTTCTTACTGACTATGTTTTGAACTATTCCTGTGACACTAGTTATAGAATCTGATGCTTCACTTCGGGTTTAGTGTATCCCTTGGACCTTCTTATTGGCGATGAAACACAGAAATTGCATAGGAATTAAATACAAAAGGCACAATGCCGACTTAAGTACAAGAAGACTGACTCATCTTACTGTCTATGATTTGAACCATTCCTATGACACTAGTTATAGATTCCGATGCTTCACTCCAGGTTTACTGTATCCCTTAGACCTTCATATTGACGATATAACAAAGAAATTGCATCGGAATTAAATACAAAAGTACAATGCCGACTTAATTACAAGAAGACTGACTCTTCTTACTGACTATGTTTTCAACTATTCCTGTGACACTAGTTATAGATTCCGATGCTTCACTTCATGTTTACTGTATCCCTCTGACCTTCTTATTGACGATAAAGCACAGAAATTACATCGGAATTAAATACAAGGGCACAATGCCGACTTAAGTATAAGAAGACTGACTCTTCTTAATGTCTATGTTTTGAACCATTCCTGTGACACTAGTTACAGATTCCGATGCTTCACTTCAGATTAACTGTATCCCTCTGACGTTCTTATTGACGATGAAACACAGAAATTGCATCGGAATTAAATACAAAAGGCACAATGCCGAATTAAGTACAAAAAAATTGACCCTTCTTACAGTCCATGTTTTGAACCATTCCTGTGACACTAGTTATAGATTCCGATGCTTCACTCCAGGTTTACTGTATCCTCTGGACCTTCTTATTGACGATGAAACACAGAAATTGCATCGGAATTAAATACAAAAGCACAATACCGACTTAAGTACAAGAAGACTGACTCTTCCAACTGTCTATGTTTTGAACCATTCGTGTGACACTATTTATAGATTCAGATGCTTAACTTCAGGATTACTGTATCCCACTGACCTTCTTAGTGACGATGAAACACAGAAATTGCATCGGAATTAAATACAAAAAGCACAATGCCGACTAAAGTACAACTAGACTGACTCATCTTACTGTCTATGTTTTGAACCGTCCCTCTGACACTAGTTATAGATTCCGATGCTTCACTCCAGGTTTACTGTATCCCTTGGACCTTCTTATTGACAATGAAACACAGATATTGCATCGTAATTTAAAAGAAAAGGCACAATGCCGACATAACTACAAGAAGACTGACTCTTCTTACTGACTATGTTTTGAACTATTCCTGTGACACTAGTTATAGATTGCGATGCTTTATATTAGGTTTACTGTATCCCTCTGACCTTCTTATTGTCGATGAAACACAGAAATTGCATTGGAATTAATTACTAAAGGCACAATGCCGAATTAAGTACAAGAAGACTGACTCTTCTTACTGCCTATGTTTGAACTATTCCTGTGACACTAGTTTTAGACTCTGATGCTTCACTCCAGGTTTACTGTATCCCTAGGACCTTCTTATTGACGATGAAACACAGAAATTGCATCGGAATTAAATACGAAAGGCACAATGCCGACTTAAGTATAAGAAGTCTGACCCTTCTTTCTGTCTGTGTTTTGAACCATTCCTGTGACACTAGTTATAGATTCCGATGCTTCACTGCAGGTTTACTGTATCCCTTGGACCTTCTTATTGACGATGAACCACAGAAATTGCATCAGAATTAAATAGAAAATGCACAGTGATGACGTAAGTACAAGAAGACTAACTCTTCTTACTGACTATGATTTGAACCATTCCTGTGACACTAGTTATAGATTCCGATGTTTCACTTCGGGTTTACTGTATCTTTTGGACCTTCTTATTGACGATGAAACACAGAAATTGCATGGGAATTAAATAGAAAATGCACAATGCCGACTTAAGAACAAGATTACTGACTCATCTTACTGTCTACGGTTTGAAGCGTCCCTGTGACACTAGTTATGAATTCCGATGCTTCACTCCAGGTTTACTGTATCCCTTGGACCTTGTTATTGACGATGAATTACAGAATTTGCATCGGAATTAAATACAAAAAGCTCAATGCCGACTTAAGTACAAGAAGACTGACTCTTCTTACTGACTATGTTTTGAACCATTGCTGTGACAATAGTTATAGATACCGATGCTTCACTTCAGGTTTACTGTATCCCTCTGACCTTCTTATTGACGATAAAACACAGAAATTGCATCGGAATTAAATACCAAAGGCACAATGCCGACATAAGTACAAGAAGACTGACTCTTCTTACTGTCTATGTTTTGAACCATTCCTGTGACACTAGTTATAGATTCCGATGCTTCACTCCAGGTCTACTGTATCCCTTGGACCTTCTAATTGACGATGAAACACAGAAATTCCATCGGAATTAAATAGAAAAGGCACAATGCCGACTTAAGTACAAGAAGACTGACTCATCTTACTGACTACGTTTTGAACCATTCCTGTGACACTAGTTATAGATTCCGATGCTTCACTTCAGGTTTACTGTATCCCTTGGACCTTCCTATTGACAATGAGACACAGAAGTCGCATCGGTATTAAATAGAAAAAGCACAATGCCGACTTAAGTACAAGAAGACTGACTCTTCCTACTCTCTATGTTTTTAACCATTCCTGTGACACTAGTTTTTTATTCCGATGCTTCACTTGAGGTTTACTGTATCCCTCTGACCCTCTTATTGACGATGAAACACAGAAATTGCATCGGAATTAAGTAGAAAAGGCACAATACCGACTTAAGTACAAGAAGACTGACTCTTCCTACTGTCTATGTTTTGAACCATTTCTGTGACACTAGTTATAGATTCCGTTGCTTCACTTCAGGTTTACCGTATCCCTTGGACCTACTTATTGACGATGAAACACACTATTTGCATCGGAATTAAATACAAAGGCACAATGCCGACTTAAGTACAAGAAGACTGACTCTTCTCACTGACTATGTTTTGAACCATTCCTGTGACACTAGTTTTAGATTCCGATGCTTCACTTCAGGTTTACTGTATCCCTCTGACCTTCTTGTTGCGATGAAACACAGATATTGTATCGGAATGAAATTCAAAAGGCACAATGCCTTCTTCAGTACATGTAGACTGACTTTTCCTACTGCCTCTGCATTGAACCATTCCTGTGACACTAGTTATAGATTCCGTTGGTTCATTTCAGGTTTAGTGTATCCCTTGATCCTTCTTATTGGCGATGAAACACAGAAATTGCTTCGGAATTAAATACAAAAGGCACAATGCCGACTTAAGTACAAGAAGACTGACTCTTCCAACTGTCTATGTTTTGAACCATTCGTGTGACACTAGTTATAGATTCTGATGCTTCACTTCTGGTTTACTGTATCCCTTGGACCTTCTTATTGACAATGAAGCACAGAAATTGCATCGGAATTAAAAACATTAGGCACAATGCAGACTTCAGTACAAGAAGACTCACTCATCTTACTGTCTATGTTTTGAACCATTCCTATGACACTAGTTATAGATTCCGCTGCTTCACTCCAGGTTTACTGTATCCCTTAGACCTTCATATTGACGATGTAACACAGAAATTGCATCGGAATTAAATACAAAAGGTACAATGCCGACTTAATTACAAGAAGACTGACTCTTCTTACTGACTATGTTTTCAACTATTCCTGTGACACTACTTATAGATTCCGATGCTTCACTTCATGTTTACTGTATCCCTCTGACCTTCTTATTGACTATAAAGCACAGAAATTACATCGGAATTAAAAACAAGGGCACAATGCCGACTTAAGTACAAGAAGACTGACTCTTCTTAATGTCTATGGTTTGAACCATTCCCGTGACACTAGTTACAGATTCCAATGCTTCACTTCAGATTAACTGTATCCCTCTGACGTTCTTATTGACGATGAAACACAGAAATTGCATCGGAATTAAATACAAAAGGCACAATGCCGAATTAAGTACAAAAAGATTGACCCTTCTTACAGTCCATGTTTTGAACCATACCTGTGACACTAGTTATAGATTCCGATGCTTCACTCTAGGTTTACTGTATCCTTTGGACCTTCTTATGGACGATGAAACACAGAAATTGCATCGGAATGAAATACAAAATGCACAATGCCGACTTAAGTACAAGAAGACTGAATCTTCCAACTCTCTATGATTTGAACCATTCCTGTGACACTAGTTATAGATTCCGATGCTTCACTTCAGGTTTACTGTATCCCTCTGACCCTCTTATTGACGATGAAACACAGAAATTGCATCGGAATTAAACAGAAAAGGCACAATACCGACTTAAGTACAAGAAGACTGACTCTTCCTACTGTCTATGTTTTGAACCATTCCTGTGACACTAGTTATAGATTCCGTTGCTTCACTTCAGGTTTACCGTATCCCTTGGACCTACTTATTGACGATGAAACACACTATTTGCATCGGAATTAAATACAAAAGGCACAACGCTTACTTAAGTACAAGAAGACTGACTCTTCTTACTGACTATGCTTTGAAGCATTCCTGTGACACTAGTTTTAGATTCCGATGCTTCACTTCAGGTTTACTGTATCCCTCTGACCTTCTTGTTGCGATAAAACACAGAAATTGCATCGTAAATAAATTCAAAAGGCACAATGCCGACTTAAGTACATGTAGACTGACTTTTCCTACTGCCTCTGTATTGAACCATTCCTGTGACACTAGTTATAGTTTCCGTTGGTTCATTTCAGGTTTAGTGTATCCCTTGGGCCTTCTTATTGGCGATGAAACACAGAAATTGCTTCGGAATTAAAAATTCCAAAGGCACAATGCCGACTTAAGTACAAGAAGACTGACTCTTCCAACTGTCTATGTTTTGAACCATTCGTGTGACACTAGTTATAGATTCTGATGCTTCACTTCTGGTTTACTGTATCCCTCTGACCTTCTTATTGACGATGAAACACAGAAATTGCATCGGAATTAAATAGAAAAGGAAGAATGCCGACTTAACTACAAGAAGACTGACTCTTCTTACTGACTATGTTTGAACCATTCCTGTGACACTAGTTATAGATTCCGATGCTTAACTCCAGGATTACTGTATACCACTGACCTTCTTAGTGACGATGAAACACAGAAATTGCATCGGAATTAAATACAAAAAACACAATGCCGACTTAAGTACAAGAAGACTGACTCTTCTTACTGACTATGTTTTGAACCATTCCTGTGACACTAGTTATAGATTCCGATGCTTCACTCCAGGTTTACTGTATCCCTTGGACCTTCTTATTGACGATGAAGCACAGAAATTGCATCGGAATTAAAAACATTAGGCACAATGCCAGCTTAAGTACAAGAAGACTCACTCTTCCTACTGTCTATATTTTGAACCATTCCTGTGACACTAGTCATAGATTCCGATGCTTCACTTCAGGTTTACTGTATATCTTGGACTATCTCATTGACGATGAAACACAGAAATTGCATCGGAATTAAATACAAAAGGCACAATACCGACTTAACTACAAGAAGACTGACTCTTCTTACTGACTATGATTTGAACCATTCCTGTGACACTAGTTATAGATTCCGATGCTTACCTTCAGGATGACTATATCCCACTGACCTTCTTATTGAATGCCGAATTAAGTGCAAAAAGGCACAATGCCAACTTAAGTAAAAGAAGTCTGACTCTTCTTACTGTCTGTGTTTTGAACCATTCCTGTGACACTAGTTATAGATTCCGATGCTTCACTCCAGGTTTACAGTATCCCCTGAACCTTCTTATTGACGATGAAACTCAGAAATTGCATCGGAATTAAATACAAAAAGCACAATGCCGACTTAAGTAAAAGAAGTCTGACTCTTCTTACTGTCTGTGTTTTGAACCATTCCTGTGACACTAGTTATAGATTCCGATGCTTCACTCCAGGTTTACAGTATTCCTTGGACCTTCTTATTGACGATGAAACACAGAAGATGCATCAGAATTAAATAGAAAATGCACAATGATGACTTAAGTCAGGAAGACTGACTCTTCTTACTGACTATGTTTTGAACCATTCCTGTGACACTAGTTATAGATTCCGATGCTTCACTTCGGGTTTACTGTATCCCTTGGACCTTCGTATTGACGATGAAACTCAGAAGTTGCGTCGGAATTAAATAGAAAATGCACAATGCCGAATTAAGTACAAGAATACTGACTCATCTTACTGTCTATGGTTTGACCCGTCCCTGTGACACTTGTTATAGATTCCGATGCTTCCCTCCAGGTTTACTGTATCCCTTGGACCTTCATATTGACGATGAAACACAGAAATTGCATCGGAATTAAATACAAAAAGCACAATGCCAACTTAAGTTCAAGAAGACTGACTCTTCCTACTGTCTATGATTTGAACCATTCCTGTGACACTAGTCGTAGATTCCGATGCTTCACTTCAGGTTTACTGTATCCCTTGTACCTTCTCATTGACGATGACACACAGAAATTGCATCGGAATTAAATACAAAATGCACAATACCGACTCAAATACAAGAAGACTGAATCTTCTTACTATGTTTTGAACCATTCCTGTGACACTAGTCATAGATTCCGATGCTTTACTTCAGGTTTACTGTATCCCTTGGACCTTCTTATTGACGATGAAGCACAGAAATTGCATCGGAATTAAAAACATTAGGCACAATGCCGGCTTAAGTACAAGAAGACTCACTCTTCCTACTGTCTATATTTTGAACCATTCCTGTGACACTAGTCATAGATTCCGATGCTTCACTTCAGGTTTACTGTATCCCTTGGACCATCTCATTGACGATGAAACACAGAAATTGCATCGGAATTAAATACAAAAGGCACAATACCGACTTAACTACAAGAAGACTGACTCTTCTTACTGACTATGATTTGAACCGTTCCTGTGACACTAGTTATAGATTCCGATGCTTACCTTCAGGATTACTATATCCCACTGACCTTCTTAGTGACGATGTAACAAAGAAATTGCATCGGAATTAAATACAAAAGGCACAATGCCGACTTAAGTACAAGTAGACTGACTCTTCTTACTGACTATGTTTTGAACTATTCCTGTGACACTAGTTATAGAATCTGATGCTTCACTTCGGATTTACTGTATCCCTTGGACCATCTTAGTGACGATGCAACAAAGAAATTGCATCGGAATTAAATACAATAGGCACAATGCCGACTTAAGTACAAGTAGACTGACTCTTCTTACTGACTATGTTTTCAACTATTCCTGTGACACTAGTTATAAATTCCGATGCTTCACTTCATGTTTACTGTATCCCTCTGACCTTCTTATTGAATGCCGAATTAAGTGCAAAAAGGCACAATGCCAACTTAAGTAAAAGAAGTCTGACTCTTCTTACTGTCTGTGTTTTGAACCATTCCTGTGACACTAGTTATAGATTCCGATGCTTCACTCCAGGTTTACAGTATCCCCTGAACCTTCTTATTGACGATGAAACTCAGAAATTGCATCGGAATTAAATACAAAAAGCACAATGCCGACTTAAGTACAAAAAGACTGACTCTTCCTACTGTCTGTGTTTTAAACCATTCCTGAGACACTAGTCATAGATTCCGATGCTTCACTTCAGGTTTACTGTATTCCTTGGACCTTCCTATTGACGATGAAACACAGAAATTGCATCGGAATTAAATACAAAAGGCACAATACCGACTTCAGTACAAGACGACTGACTCTTCTTACTGACTGTGTCTTGAACCATTCCTGTGACACTAGTCCTAGACTCCGATGCTTTACTTCAGGATTACTGTATCCCTTGGACCTTCTTATTGACGATTAAACACAAAATTGCATCGGATTAAATACAAAAGGCACAATACCGACTTAAGTACAAGACGACTGACTCTTCTTACTGACTATGTCTTGAACCATTCCAGTGACACTAGTCATAGATTCCGATGCTTTACTTCAGGATTACTGTATCCCTCTGACCTTCTTATTGACGATGAAACACAGAAATTGTATGGGAATTAAATACAAAATCACAATGCCGACTTACGTACAAGAACACTGACTCTTCTTACTGACTATGTTTTAAACCATTTCTGTGACACTAGTTATAGATTCCGATGCTGCACTTCGGGTTTACTGTATCCCTTGGACCTTCTTATTGACGATGAAACACAGATATTGCATCGGAATTAAATAGAAAACGCACAATGCCGAATTAAGTACAAGAATACTGACTCATCTTACTGTCTATGGTTTGAACCGTCCCTGTGACACTAGTTATAGATTCCGATGCTTCACTCCAGGTTTACTGTATCCCTTGGACCTTCTTATTGACGATGAAACTCAGAATTGCATCGGAATTAAATACAAAAAGGACAATGCCGACTTAAGTACAAGAAGACTGACTCTTCCTACAGTCTGTGTTTTAAACCATTCCTGAGACACTAGTCATAGATTCCGATGCTTCACTTCAGGTTTACTGTATCCCTTGGACCTTCTTATTAACGATGAAACACAGAAATTGCATCGGAATTAAATACAAAAGGCACAATACCGACATAAGTACAAGACGACTGACTCTTCTTACTGACTATGTCTTGAACCATTCCAGTGACACTAGTCATAGATTCCGATGCTTTACTTCAGGATTACTGTATCCCTCTGACCTTCTGATTGACGATGAAACACAGAAATTGTATGGGAATTAAATACAAAATCACAATGCCGACTTACGTACAAGAAGACTGACTCCTCTTACTGACTATGTTTTGAACCATTCCTGTGACACTAGTAATAAATTCCGATGCATAACTTCAGGATTACTATATCCCACTGACCTTCTTAGTGACGATGAAACACAGAAATTGCATCGGAGTTAAATACAAAAGGCACAATGCCGACTTAAGTACAAGAAGACTGACTCTTCTTACTGACTATGATTTGAACCATTCCTGTGACACTAGTTATAGATTCTAATGCTTCACTTCAGGTTTACTGTATCCCTTGGACCTTCTTATTGGCGATGAATCACAGAAATTGCTTCGGAAATAAATACAAAAGGCACAATGCCGACTTAAGTACAAGAAGACTGACTCATCTTACTGTCTATGTTTTCAACCATTCCTGTGACACTAGTTATAGAGTCCGATGCTTCACTTGTCGTTTACTGTATCCCTTGGACCTTCTTATTGACGATGAAACACAGAAATTGCATCGGAATTAAATACAAAAGGCACAATACCGACTTAAGTACAAGAAGGCTGACTCTTCTTACTGACTATGTTTTGAACCATTCCTGTGACACTAGCTATAGATTACGATGCTTCATATCAGGTTTACTGTATCCCTCTGAAATTCTTATTGACGATGAAACACAGAAATTGCATCGGAATTAAATACAAAAGGCACAATGCTGAATTAAGTACAAGAAGACTGACTCTTCTTACTGTCTATGCTTTGAACCATTCCTGTGACACTAGTTGTAGACTCTGATGCTTCACTCAGGGTTTACTGTATCCCTTGGACCTTCTTATTGACGATGAATCACAGAAATTGCATCGGAATTAAATACAAAAGGCACAATGCCGACTTAAGTAAAAGAAGTCTGCCTCTTCTTACTGTCTGTGCTTTGAACCATTCCTGTGACACTAGTTATAGATTCCGATGCTTCACTCCAGGTTTACAGTATTCCTTGGACCTTCTTATTGACGATGAAACACAGAAGATGCATCAGAATTAAATAGAAAATGCACAATGATGACTTAAGTCAGGAAGAGTGACTCTTCTTACTGACTATGTTTTGAACCATTCCTGTGACACTAGTTATAGATTCCGATGCTTCACTTCGGGTTTACTGTATCCCTTGGACCTTCGTATTGACGATGAAACTCAGAAGTTGCATCGGAATTAAATAGAAAATGCACAATGCCGAATTAAGTACAAGAATACTGACTCATCTTACTGTCTATGGTTTGACCCGTCCCTGTGACACTTGTTATAGATTCCGATGCTTGCCTCCAGGTTTACTGTATCCCTTGGACCTTCTTATTGTCGATGAAACACAGAAATTGCATCGGAATTAAATACAAAAAGCACAATGCCAACTTAAGTTCAAGAAGACTGACTCTTCCTACTGTCTATGATTTGAACCATTCCTGTGACACTAGTCGTAGATTCCGATGCTTCACTTCAGGTTTACTGTATCCCTTGTACCTTCTCATTGACGATGAAACACAGAAATTGCATCGGAATTAAATACAAAATGCACAATACCGACTTAAATACAAGAAGACTGAATCTTCTTACTATGTTTTGAACCATTCCTGTGACACTAGTCATAGATTCCGATGCTTTACTTCAGGATTACTGTATCCCTCTGACCTTATTATTGACGATGAAACACAGAAATTGTATCGGAATTTAATACAAAATTCATAATGCCGACTTACGTACAAGAAGACTGCCTCTTCTTACTGACTGTGATTTGAACCATTCCCGTGACACTAGTTATATATTCCGATGCTTCACTTCAGGTTTACTGTATCCCTTGGACCTTCTTATTGACGATGAAACACAGTAATTGCATCGGAATTAAATAGAAAAGGCACAATACCGACTTAACTACAAGAAGACTGACTCTTCTTACTGACTATGTTTTGAACCATTCCTGTGACACTAGTTATAGATTCCGATGCTTAACTTCAGGATTACTACATCCCACTGACCTTCTTAGTGACGATGAAACACAGAAATTGCATCGGAATTAAATTCAAAAGGCACAATGCCGACTTAAGTACAGGTAGACTGACTCTTCTAACTGACTATGTTTTGAACCATTCCTGTGACACTAGTTATAGATTCCGATGCTTCACTTCATGTTTACTGTATCCCTCTGTCCTTCTTATTGACTATAAAACACAGAAATTACATCGGAATTAAATACAAAAGGCACAATGCCGACTTAAGTACAAGAAGACTGACTCTTCTTACTGTCTATGTTTTGAACCATTCCTGTGACACTAGTTATAGATTCCGATGCTTCACTTCACATTTTCTGTATCCCTCTGACGTTCTTATTGACGATGAAACACAGAAATTGCATCGGAATTGAATACAAAAGGCACAATGCCGAATTAAGTACAAAAAGACTGACTCTGCTTACTGTCTATGATTTGAACAATTCCTGTGATACTAGTTATAGATTCCGACGCTTCACTTCAGGTTTACTGTATCCCTCTGACCTTCTAATTGACGATGAAACACAGACATTGCATCAGAATTAAATACAAAATGCACAATGCCGAATTAAGTACCAGAAGACTGACTCTTCTTACTGTCTATGATTTGAACCATTCCTGTGACACTAGTTGTAGACTCCGATGCTTCACTCCTGGTTATCTGTATCCCTTGGACCTTCTTATTGACGATGAAACACAGAAATTGCATCGGAATTAAATACAAAAGGCACAATGCCGACTTATGTAAAAGAAGTCTGACTTCTCTTACTGACTATGTTTTGAACCATTCCTGTGACACTAGTTGTAGATTCCGATGCTTCACTCCAGGTTTACTGTATCCCTTGGACCTTCTTATTGATGATGAAACACAGAAATTGCATCAGAATTAAATACAAAAGGCACAATGATGACTTATGTACAAGAAGACTGTCTCTTCTTACTGACTATGTTTTGAACCGTTCCTGTGACACTAGTTATAGATTCCGATGCTTCACTTCAGGTTTACTGTATCCCTTGGACCTTCTTATTGACGATGAAACAGAGAAATTGTATGGGAATTAAATACAAAATCACAATGCCGACTTACGTACAAGAACACTGACTCTTCTTACTGACTATGTTTTAAACCATTTCTGTGACACTAGTTATAGATTCCGATGCTGCACTTCGGGTTTACTGTATCCCTTGGACCTTCTTATTGACGATGAAACACAGATATTGCATCGGAATTAAATAGAAAACGCACAATGCCGAATTAAGTACAAGAATACTGACTCATCTTACTGTCTATGGTTTGAACCGTCCCTGTGACACTAGTTATAGATTCCGATGCTTCACTCCAGGTTTACTGTATCCCTTGGACCTTCTTATTGACGATGAAACTCAGAAATTGCATCGGAATTAAATACAAGGAGGACAATGCCGACTTAAGTATAAGAAGACTGACTCTTCCTACTGTCTGTGTTTTAAACCATTCCTGAGACACTAGTCATAGATTCCGATGCTTCACTTCAGGTTTACTGTATCCCTTGGACCTTCTTATTAACGATGAAACACAGAAATTGCATCGGAATTAAATACAAAAGGCACAATACCGACATAAATACAAGACGACTGACTCTTCTTACTGACTATGTCTTGAACCATTCCAGTGACACTAGTCATAGATTCCGATGCTTTACTTCAGGATTACTGTATCCCTCTGACCTTCTGATTGACGATGAAACACAGAAATTGTATGGGAATTAAATACAAAATCACAATGCCGACTTCCGTACAAGAAGACTGACTCCTCTTACTGACTATGTTTTGAACCATTCCTGTGACACTAGTAATAAATTCCGATGCATAACTTCAGGATTACTATATCCCACTGACCTTCTTAGTGACGATGAAACACAGAAATTGCATCGGAGTTAAATACAAAAGGCACAATGCCGACTTAAGTACAAGAAGACTGACTCTTCTTACTGACTATGATTTGAACCATTCCTGTGACACTAGTTATAGATTCTAATGCTTCACTTCAGGTTTACTGTATCCCTTGGACCTTCTTATTGGCGATGAATCACAGAAATTGCATCGGAAATAAATACAAAAGGCACAATGCCGACTTAAGTACAAGAAGACTGACTCATCTTACTGTCTATGTTTTCAACCATTCCTGTGACACTAGTAATAGAATCCGATGCTTCACTTGTCGATTACTGTATCCCTTGGACCTTCTTATTGACGATGAAACACAGAAATTGCATCGGAATTAAATACAAAAGGCACAATACCGACTTAAGTACAAGAAGGCTGACTCTTCTTACTGACTATGTTTTGAACCATTCCTGTGACACTAGCTATAGATTACGATGCTTCATATCAGGTTTACTGTATCCCTCTGAAATTCTTATTGACGATGAAACACAGAAGATGCAT
The DNA here is from genome assembly GCF_023864345.2 of Schistocerca serialis cubense. Lineage (NCBI taxonomy): Eukaryota > Metazoa > Arthropoda > Insecta > Orthoptera > Acrididae > Schistocerca > Schistocerca serialis. The sequence continues at coordinate 13,628,528 of NC_064638.1, forward strand.
CAGAATTAAATAGAAAATGCACAATGATGACTTAAGTCAGGAAGACTGACTCTTCTTACTGACTATGTTTTGAACCATTCCTGTGACACTAGTTATAGATTCCGATGCTTCACTTCGGGTTTACTGTATCCCTTGGACCTTCGTATTGACGATGAAATTCAGAAGATGCATCGGAATTAAATAGAAAATGCACAATGCCGAATTAAGTACAAGAATACTGACTCATCTTACTGTCTATGGTTTGACCCGTCCCTGTGACACTTGTTATAGATTCCGATGCTTCCCTCCAGGTTTACTGTATCCCTTGGACCTTCTTATTGACGATGAAACACAGAAATTGCATCGGAATTAAATACAAAAAGCACAATGCCAACTTAAGTTCAAGAAGACTGACTCTTCCTACTGTCTATGATTTGAACCATTCCTGTGACACTAGTCGTAGATTCCGATGCTTCACTTCAGGTTTACTGTATCCCTTGTACCTTCTCATTGACGATGAAACACAGAAATTGCATCGGAATTAAATACAAAATGCACAATACCGACTTAAATACAAGAAGACTGAATCTTCTTACTATGTTTTGAACCATTCCTGTGACACTAGTCATAGATTCCGATGCTTTACTTCAGGATTACTGTATCCCTCTGACCTTATTATTGACGATGAAACACAGAAATTGTATCGGAATTTAATACAAAATTCATAATGCCGACTTACGTACAAGAAGACTGACTCTTCTTACTGACTGTGATTTGAACCATTCCCGTGACACTAGTTATATATTCCGATGCTTCACTTCAGGTTTACTGTATCCCTTGGACCTTCTTATTGACGATGAAACACAGTAATTGCATCGGAATTAAATAGAAAAGGCACAATACCGACTTAACTACAAAAAGACTGACTTTTCTTACTGACTATGTTTTGAACCATTCCTGTGACACTAGTTATAGATTCCGGTGCTTAACTTCAGGATTACTACATCCCACTGACCTTCTTAGTGACGATGAAACACAGAAATTGCATCGGAATTAAATACAAAAGGGCACAATGCCGACTTAAGTACAAAAAGACTGACTCTTCTTATTGACTATGATTTGAACCATTCCTGTGACACTAGTTATAGATTGTAATGCTTCACTCCAGGTTTACTGTATCCCTTAGACCTTCATATTGACAATGAAACACAGAAATTGCATCGGGATTAAATTCAAAAGGCACAATGCCGACTTAAGTACAAGTAGAATGACTCTTCTAACTGACTATGATTTGAACCATACCTGTGACACTAGTTATAGATTCCGATGCTTCACTTCATGTTTACTGTATCCCTCTGTCCTTCTTATTGACTATAAAACACAGAAATTACATCGGAATTAAATACAAAAGGCACAATGCCGACTTAAGTACAAGAAGACTGACTCTTCTTACTGTCTATGTTTTGAACCATTCCTGTGACACTAGTTATAGATTCCGATGCTTCACTTAAGATTTTCTGTATCCCTCTGACGTTCTTATTGACGATGAAACACAGAGATTGCATCGGAATTGAATACAAAAGGCACAATGCCGAATTAAGTACAAAAAGACTGACTCTGCTTACTGTCTATGTTTTGAACAATTCCTGTGATACTAGTTATAGATTCCGACGCTTCACTTCAGGTTTACTGTATCCCTCTGACCTTCTAATTGACGATGAAACACAGACATTGCATCAGAATTAAATACAAAATGCACAATGCCGAATTAAGTACCAGAAGACTGACTCTTCTTACTGTCTATGATTTGAACCATTCCTGTGACACTAGTTATAGACTCCGATGCTTCACTCCTGGTTATCTGTATCCCTTGGACCTTCTTATTGACGATGAAACACAGAAAATGCATCGGAATTAAATACAAAAGGTACAATGCCGACTTATGTAAAAGAAGTCTGACTTCTCTTACTGACTATGTTTTGAACCATTCCTGTGACACTAGTTGTAGATTCCGATGCTTCACTCCAGGTTTACTGTATCCCTTGGACCTTCTTATTGATGATGAAACACAGAAATTGCATCAGAATTAAATACAAAAGGCACAATGATGACTTATGTACAAGAAGACTGTCTCTTCTTACTGACTATGTTTTGAACCTTTCCTGTGACACTAGTTATAGATTCCGATGCTTCACTTCAGGTTTACTGTATCCCTTGGTCCTTCTTATTGACAATGAAACACAGAAAATGCATCGGAATTAAATACAATTGGCACAATGCCGACTTAAGTACAAGAAGACTGACTCTTCCTACTGTCTATGCTTTGAACCATTCCTGTGACACTAGTCATAGATTCCGATGCTTCACTTCAGGTTTACTGTATCCCTCTGACCTTCTTATTGACGATGAAACACAGAAATTGCATCGGAATTAAATACAAAAGGCACATACCGACTTAAGTACAAGAAGACTGACTCTTCTTACTGTCTATGTTTTGAACCATCCCTGTGACACTAGTTATAGATTCCGATGCTTCACTCAAGGTTTACTGTATCCCTTCGACCTTCTTATTGACGATGAAACACAGAAATTGCATCGGAATTAAATACAAAAGGCACAATGTAGACTTACGTACAAGAAGACTGACTCTTCTTACTGTCTATGTTTTGAACCATTACTGTGACACTAGTTATAGATTCCGATGCTTCACCTCAGGTTTACTGTATCCCTTGGTCCTTCTTATTGACGATGAAACACAGAAATTGCATCGGAATTAAATACAATAGGCACAATGCCGACTTAAGTACAAGAAGACTGACTCTTCCAACTGTCTATGTTTTGAACCATTCCTGTGACACAAGTCATAGATTCCGATGCTTCACTTCAGGTTTACTGTATCCCTCTGACCTTCTTATTGACGATGAAACACAGAAATTGCATCGGAATCAAATACAAAAGGCACATGCCGACTTAAGTACAAGAAGACTGACTCTTCTTACTGTCTATGTTTTGAACCATTCCTGTGACACTAGTTATAGAATCCGATGCTTCACTCCAGGTTTACTGTATCCCTTAGACCTTCATATTGACAATGAAACACAGAAATTGCATCGGAATTAAATACAAAAAGCACATACCGACTTAAGTACAAGAAGACTGACTCTTCTTACTGTCTATGTTTTGAACCATTCCTGTGACACTAGTTATAGAGTCCGATGCTTCACTCCAGGTTTACTGTATCCCTTAGACCTTCTTATTGACGATAAAACACAGAAATTACATTGGAATTAAATACAAATGGCACAATGCCGACATAAGCACAAGAAGACTGACTCTTCTTACTGTCTATGTTTTGAACTATTCCTGTGACACTCAAGATTTACTGTATCCCTTGGACCTTCTTATTGACGATGAAACACAGAAATTGCATCGGAATTACATACAAAAGGCACAATGCCGACTTAAGTAAAAGAAGTCTGACTCTTCTTACTGGCTATGTTTTGAACCATTCCTGTGACACTAGTTATAAATTCCGATGCTTCACTTCAGGTTTACTGTATCAATTGGACCTTCTTATTGACGATGAAACATAGAAATTGCATCGGAATTAAATAGAAAAGGCACAATACCGACTTAACTACAAGAAGACTGACTCTTCTTACTGACTATGTTTTGAACCATTCCTGTGACACTAGTTATAGATTCCGATGCTTCACTTCAGGTTTACTGTATCCCTTGGTCCTTCTTATTGACGATGAAACACAGAAATTGCATCGGAATTAAATACAATAGGCACAATGCCGACTTAAGTACAAGAAGACTGACTCCTCCAACTGTCTATGTTTTGAACCATTCCTGTGACACTAGTCATAGATTCCGATGCTTCACTTCAGGTTTACTGTATCCCTCTGACCTTCTTATTGACGATGAAACACAGAAATTGCATCGGAATTAAATACAAAAGGCACATGCCGACTTAAGTACAAGAAGACTGACTCTTCTTACTGTCTATGTCTTGAACCAATCCTGTGACTCTAGTTATAGATTCCGATGCTTCACTTCAGGTTTACTGTATCCCTCTGACCTTTTTATTGAAGATGAAACACAGAAATTGCATCGGAATAAAATACAAAAGGCACAATGCCGACTTAAGTACAAGAAGACTGACTCTTATTACTGTCTATGTTTTGAACCATTCCTGTGACACTAGTCATAGATTCCGATGCTTCAATTCAGGTCTACTGTATCCCTTGGACCTTCTTATTGACGATGAAACACAGAAATTGCATCGGAATTAAATACAAAAGGCACAATCCCGACTTAAGTACAAGAAGACAGACTCTTCTTACTGACTATGTTTTGAACCATTCCTGTGACACTAGTTATAGATTCCGATGCTTCACATCAGGTTTACTGTAGCACTCTGTCCTTCATGTTGACGATGAAACACAGATACTGCATCGGAATTATATACAAAAGGCACAATGCCGAACTAAGTACAAGAAGACTGACTCTTTTTACTGTCAATGTTTTGAACCATTCCTGTGACACTAGTTATAGACTCCGATGCTTCACTCAAGGTTTACTGTATCCCTTGGACCGTCTTATTGACGATGAAACACAGAAATTACATCAGAATTAAATAGAAAATGCACAATGATGACTTAAGTACAAGAAGACTGACTCTTCTTACTGACTATGATTTGAACCATTCCTGTGACACTAGTTATAAATTCCGATGCTTCACTTCAGGTTTACTGTATCAATTGGACCTTCTTATTGACGTTGAAACATAGAAATTGCATCGGAATTAAATAGAAAAGGCACAATACCGACTTAACTACAAGTAGACTGACTCTTCTTACTGACTATGTTTTGAACCATTCCTGTGACACTAGTTATAGATTCCGATGCTTAACTTCAGGATTACTAAATCCCACTGACCTTCTTAGTGACGATGAAACACAGAAATTGCATCGGAATTAAATACAAAAGGCACAATGCCGACTTAAGTACAAAAAGACTGACTCTTCTTATAGACTATGATTTGAACCATTCCTGTGACACTAGTTATAGATTGTAATGCTTCACTCCAGGTTTACTGTATCCCTCTGACCTTCTTATTGACGAGGAAACACAGAAATTGCATCAGAAGTAAATAAAAAATGCACAATGCCGAATTAAGTACAAGAAGACTGACTCTTCGTACTGTCTATGATTTGAACCATTCCTGTGACACTAGTTATAGACTCCGATGCTTCACTCCTGGTTTACTGTATCCCTTGGACCTTCTTATTGACGATGAAACACAGAAATTGCATCGGAATTACATACAAAAGGCACAATGGTGACTTAAGTAAAAGGAGTCTAACTCCTCTTACTGACTATGATATGAACCATTCCTGTGACACTAGTTATAGATTCCGATGCCTCACTCCAGGTTTACTGTATCCCTTGGACCTTATTATTGATGATGAAACACAGAAATTGCATCAGAATTAAATAGAAAAGGCACAATGATGACTTATGTACAAGAAGACTGACTCTTCTTACTGACTATGTTTTGAACCATTCCTGTGACACTAGTTATAGATTCCGATGCTTCACTACAGGTTTACTGTATCCCTTGGTCCTTCTTATTGACGATGAAACACAGAAATTGCATCGGAATTAAATACAATAGGCACAATGCCGACTTAAGTACAAGAAGACTGACTCTTCCAACTGTCTATGTTTTGAACCATTCCTGTGACACTAGTCATAGATTCCGATGCTTCACTTCAGGTTTACTGTATCCCTCTGACCTTCTTATTGACGATGAAACACAGAAATTGCATCGGAATTAAATGCAAAATGCACATGCCGACTTAAGTACAAGAAGACTGACTCTTCTTACTGTCTATGTTTTGAACCATCCCTGTGACACTAGTTATAGATTCCGATGCTTCACTCAAGGTTTACTGTATCCCTTCGACCTTCTTATTGACGATGAAACACAGAAATTGCATCGGAATTAAATACAAAAGGCACAATGTAGACTTACGTACAAGAAGACTGACTCTTCTTACTGTCTATGTTTTGAACCATTCCTGTGACACTAGTTATAGATTCCGATGCTTCACTCCAGGTTTACTGTATCCCTTGGACGTGTTTATTGACGAAGAAGCACAGAAATTGCATCGGAATTAAATACAAAAGGCACAATGCCGACTGAAGTACAAGAAGACCGACTCTTCTGACAGTCTATGTTTTGAACCATTCCTGTGACACTAGTTATAGATACCGGTGCTTTACTCCAGGTTTGCTGTATCCAGTGGACCTTCTTATTGACGATGAAACACAGAAATTGCATCGGAATTAAATTCAAAGGGCACAATGCCGACTTAAGTACAAGAAGACTGACTCTTCTTACTGTCTGTGTTTTGAACCAATCCTGTGACTCTAGTTATAGATTCCGATGCTTCACTTCAGGTTTACTGTATCCCTCTGACCTTCTTATTGAAGATGAAACACAGAAATTGCATCGGAATTAAATACAAAAGGCACAATGCCGACTTAAGTACAAGAAGACCGACTCTTCTGACAGTCTATGTTTTGAACCATTCCTGTGACACTAGTTATAGATTCCGGTGCTTTACTCCAGGTTTGCTGTATCCAGTGGACCTTCTTATTGACGATGAAACACAGAAATTGCATCGGAATTAAATTCAAAGGGCACAATGCCGACTTAAGTACAAGAAGACTGACTCTTCTTACTGTCTGTGTTTTGAACCAATCCTGTGACTCTAGTTATAGATTCCGATGCTTCACTTCAGGTTTACTGTATCCCTCTGACCTTCTTATTGAAGATGAAACACAGAAATTGCATCGGAATTAAATGCAAAATGCACATGCCGACTTAAGTACAAGAAGACTGACTCTTCTTACTGTCTATGTTTTGAACCATCCCTGTGACACTAGTTATAGATTCCGATGCTTCACTCAAGGTTTACTGTATCCCTTCGAACTTCTTATTGACGATGAAACACAGAAATTGCATCGGAATTAAATACAAAAGGCACAATGTAGACTTACGTACAAGAAGACTGACTCTTCTTACTGTCTATGTTTTGAACCATTCCTGTGACACTAGTTATAGATTCCGATGCTTCACTCCAGGTTTACTGTATCCCTTGGACGTGTTTATTGACGAAGAAGCACAGAAATTGCATCGGAATTAAATACAAAAGGCACAATGCCGACTGAAGTACAAGAAGACCGACTCTTCTGACAGTCTATGTTTTGAACCATTCCTGTGACACTAGTTATAGATACCGGTGCTTTACTCCAGGTTTGCTGTATCCAGTGGACCTTCTTATTGACGATGAAACACAGAAATTGCATCGGAATTAAATTCAAAGGGCACAATGCCGACTTAAGTACAAGAAGACTGACTCTTCTTACTGTCTGTGTTTTGAACCAATCCTGTGACTCTAGTTATAGATTCCGATGCTTCACTTCAGGTTTACTGTATCCCTCTGACCTTCTTATTGAAGATGAAACACAGAAATTGCATCGGAATTAAATACAAAAGGCACAATGCCGACTTAAGTACAAGAAGACCGACTCTTCTGACAGTCTATGTTTTGAACCATTCCTGTGACACTAGTTATAGACTCCGATGCTTCACTCCAGGTTTACTGTATCCCTTGGACCGTCTTATTGACGATGAAACACAGAAATTACATCAGAATTAAATAGAAAATGCACAATGATGACTTAAGTACAAGAAGACTGACTCTTCTTACTGACTATGTTTTGAACCATTCCTGTGACACTAGTTATAGATTCCGATGCTTCACGTCAGGTTTACTGTATCCCTTGGACCTTCTTATTGACGATGAAACACAGAAATTGCATCGGAATTAAATAGAAAAGGCACAATGCCGACTTAAGTACAAGAATAGTGACTCATCTTACTGTCTATGCTTTGAACCGCCCCTGTGACAATAGTTATAGACTCCGATGCTTCACTCCAGGTTTACTGTATCCCTTGGACCTTCTTACTGACGATGAAACACAGAAATTGCATCGGAATTAAATACAAAAAGCACAATGCCGAGTTAAGTACAAAAAGACTGACTCTTCTTACTGACTATGTTTTGAACTATTCCTGTGACATTAGTTATAGATTCCGATGCTTCACTTCAGGTTTACTGTATCCTTCTGACCTTCTTACTGACGATGAAACACAGAAATTGCATCAGAATTAAATATAAAAGGCACAATGCCGAATTAAGTACAAGAAGACTCACTCTTCTTACTGGCTATGTTATGAACCATTCCTGTGACACTAGTTATAGACTCCGATGATCACTCCAGGTTTACTGTATCCCTTGGGCCTTGTTATTGACGATGAAACACAGAAATTGCATCGGAATTAAATGCAAAAGGCACAATCCCGACTTAAGTACAAGAAGACTGACTCTTCTTACTGACTATGTTTTGAACCATTCCTGTGACGCTAGTTATATTTTCCGATGCTTCACTTCAGGTTTACTGTATCCCTTGGACCTTCTTATTGACGATGAAGCACAGAAATTGCATCGGAATTAAATACAAAAGGCACAATGCCGACCTAAGTACAAGAAGACTGACTCTTCTTACTGACTATGTTTTGAACCATTCCTGTGACACTAGTTACAGAATCCGATGCTTCACATCAGGTTTACTGCATCCCTCTGACCTTCTTATTGGCGATGAAACTCAGAAATTGCATTGGAATTAAATACAAAAGGCACAATGCCGATTTAAGTACATGCAGACTGATATTTTCTACTGTCTATGTTTTGAACCGTTCCTGTGACACTAGTTATAGATTCCGATGGTTCATTTCAGGTTTACTGTGTCCCTTGGACCTTCTTATTGACGATGATACACAGAAATTGCATCGGAATTAAATACAAAAGGCACAATGCCGACTTAACTACAGGAAGACTGACTCTTCTTACTGACTATGCTTTGAACCATTCCTGCGACACTAGTTGTAGATTCCGATGCTTAATTTCAGGATTACTGTATCCCTCTGACCTTGTTAGTGACGATGAAACACAGAAATTGCATCGGAATTAAATACAAAAAGCACAATGCCGACTTAAGTACAAGAATACTGACACATCTTACTGTCTATGATTTGAACCGTCCCTGTGACACTAGATATAGATTCCGATGCTTCACTCCAGGTTTAATGTATCCCTTGGACCTTCTTATTGACGATGAAACACAGAAATTGCATCGGAATTAAATACAAAAGGCACAATGCCGACTTATGTACAAGAAGACTGACTCTTCTTACTGACTTTGTTTTGAACCATTCCTGTGACACTAGTTATAGATTCCGATGCTTCACTTCAGGGTTACTGTATCCCTCTGACCTTCTTATTGACGATGAAACACAGAAATTGCATCGGAATTAAATACAAAAGGAACAATGCCGAATTAAGTACAAGAAGACTGACTCTTTTTACTGTCTATGCTTTGAACCATTCCTGTGACACTAGTTATAGACTCCGATGCTTCACTCCAGGTTTACTGTATCCCTTGGACCTTCATATTGCCGATGAAACACAGAAATTGCATCGGAATTAAATACAAAAGGCGCAATGCTAACTTAAGTAAAAGAAGTCTGACTCTTCTTACTGTCTATGTTTTGACCATTTGTGTGACACTAGTTATAGATTCCGATGCTTCATTCCAGGTTTACTGTATCCTCTGGACCTTCTTATTGACGATGAAACACAGAAATTGCATCGGAATTAAATACAATAGGCACAATGATGACTTAAGTACAAGAAGACTGACTCTTGCTACTGTCTATGTTTTGAACCATTCCTGTGAGACTAGTTATAGATTCTGATGCTTCAATTCAGGTCTACTGTATCCCACGGACCTTCTCATTGACGATGAAACACAGAAATTGCATCGGAATTAAATACAAAGGCACAAAGCCGACTTCAGTACAAGTAGACTGATACTTCTTACTGACTATGGTTTGAACCATTCCTGTGACACTAGTTATAGATTCCAATGCTTCACATCAGGTTTACTGTATCCCTCTGACCTTCTTATTGACGATGAAACACAGAAATTGCACCGGAATTAAATACAAAAGGCACAATGCCTTCTTAAGTACATGTAGACTGACTTTTCATACTGTCTATGTTTTGAACCGTTCCTGTGACACTAGTTATAGACTAGTCAGGTTTACTGTATCCCTTGGACCTTCTTATTGCCGATGAAACACAGAAATTGCATCGGAATTAAATAGAAAAGGCACAATGCCGACTTAACTACAAGAAGACTGATTCTTCTTACAGACTATGCTATGAACGATTCCTGTGACACTAGTTATAGATTCCGATGCTTAACTTCAGGATTACTGTATCCCTCTGACCTTCTTAGTGACGATAAAACACAGAAATTGCATCGGAATTAAATACAAAAAGCACAATGCCGACTTAAGTACAAGAATACTGACTCATTTTACTGTCTATGTTTTGAACCGTCCCTGTGATTGTAGTTATGGATTCCGATGCTTCACTCCATGTTTAATGTATCCCTTGGACCTTCTAATTGAAGATGAAACACTGAAATTGCATCGGAATTAAATACAAAAGGCACAATCCCGACTTAGGTACAAGAAGACTAAATCTTCTTACTGACTATGTTTTGAACCATTCCTGAGACACTAACAGATTCCGATGCTTCACTTCAGGTTTACTGTATCCCTCTGACCTTCTTATTGACGAAGAGTCACAGAAATTGCATGGAATTAAATACAAAAGGCACAATGCCGAAATAAGTACAAGAAGACTGTCTCTTCTTACTGCCTATGTTTTGAACCATTCCTGTGACACTAGTTATAGACTCCGATGCTTCACTCCAGGTTTACTGTATCCCTCTGACCTTCTTATTGACGATGAAACACAGAAATTGCATCGGAATTAAATACTAAAGGCACAATGCCGACTTAAGTACAAGAAGACTGACTCTTCCTACTGTCTATGTTTTGAAAAATTCCTGTGACACTAGTTATAGATTCCGATGCTTCACTCCAGGTTTACTGTGTCCCTTGGACCTTCTTATTGACGATGAAACACAGAAATTGCATCGTAATTAAATACAATAGACACAATGCCGACTTACATACAAGAAGAGTGACTCTTGCTCCTGTCTATGTTTTGAACCATTCCTGTGACACTAGTTATAGATTCCGATGCTTCACTTCAGGTTTACTGTATCCCTTGGACCTTCTTATTGACGATGAAACACAGAAATTGCATCGGAATTAAATACAAAAGGCACAATACCGACATAAGTACAAGAAGACTGACTCTTCTTACTGACTATGTTTTGAACCATTCCTGTGACACTAGTCATAGATTCCGATGCTTAACTTCAGGATTACTGTATCCCTTGGACCTTCTTATTGACGATTAAACACAGAAATTGCATCGGACTTAAATACAAAATGCACAATGCCGACTTAAGTACAAGAAGACTGACCCTTCTTACTGACAATGTTTTGAACCATTCTTGTGACACTATCTATAGATTCCGATGCCTCACTTCAGGTTTACTGTATCCCTTAACCTTCTAATTGACGATGAAACACAGAAATAGCATCGGAAATTAATACAAGGGGCACAATGCCGACTTAAGTACAAGAAGACTGACTCTTCTTACTGTCTATGTTTTGAACCATTCCTGTGACTCTAGTTATAGATTCGGATGCTTCAATTCAGGTTCACTGTATCCCTTGGACCTTCTTATTGACGATGAAACACAGAAATTGCATCAGAATTAAATCGAAGAGGCACAATGTTGACTTAAGTACAAGATGACTGACTCGTCTTACTGACTGTTTTGAACCATTCCTGTGACGCTAGTTATATTTTCCGATGCTTCACTTCAGTTTTACTGTATCCCTTGGACCTTCTTATTAAAGATGAAGCATAGAAATTGCATCGGAATTAAATACAAAAGGCACAATACCGACTTAAGTACAAGGAGACTGACTCTTCTTACTGACAATGTTTCGAACCATTCCTGTGACACTAGTCATAGATTCCGATGGTTCACTTCAGGATTACTGTATCCCTCTATCCTTCTTATTGACGATGAAACACAAAAATTGCATCGGAATTAAATACAAATGGCACAATGCCGACTTAAGTACAAGAAGGCTGACTCTTCTTACAGTCTATGATTTGAACTATCAGTGTGACACTAGTTATAGATTCCGATGCTTCACTCCAGGATTACTGTATCCCTCTGACCCTCTTATTGACGATGATACACAAAAATTGCATCGGAATTAAATAAAAATGGCAAAATGCCGACTTAACTACAGGAAGACTGACTCTTCTTACTGACTATGCTTTGAACCATTCCTGTGACACTAGTTGTAGATTCCGATGCTTAACTTCAGGATTACTGTATCCCTCTGACCTTGTTAGTGACGATGAAACACAGAAATTGCATCGGAATTAAATACAAAAAGCACAATGACGACTTAAGTACAAGAATACTGACACATCTTACTGTCTATGATTTGAACCGTCCCTGTGACACTAGATATAGATTCCGATGCTTCACTCCAGGTTTAATGTATCCCTTGGACCTTCTTATTGACGATGAAACACAGAAATTGCATCGGAATTAAATACAAAAGGCACAATGCCGACTTATGTACAAGAAGACTGACTCTTCTTACTGACTATGTTTTGAACCATTCCTGTGACACTAGTTATAGATTCCGATGCTTCACTTCAGGTTTACTGTATCCCTCTGACCTTCTTATTGACGATGTAACACAGAAATTGCATCGGAATTAAATACGAAAGGCACAATGCCGAATTAAGTACAAGAAGGCTGACTCTTTTTACTGTCTATGCTTTGAACCATTCCTGTGACACTAGTTATAGACTCCGATGCTTCACTCCAGGTATACTGTATCCCTTTGACCTTCTTATTGCCGATGAAACACAGAAATTGCATCGGAATTAAATACAAAAGGCACAATGCTAACTTAAGTAAAAGAAGTCTGACTCTTCTTACTGTCTATGTTTTGAACCATTCCTGTGACACTAGTTATAGATTCCGATTCTTCACTCCAGGTTTACTGTGTCCCTTGGACCTTCTTATTGACGATGAAACACAGAAATTGCATCGGAATTAAATACAATAGGCACAATGATGACTTAAGTACAAGAAGACTGACTCTTGCTACTGTCTATGTTTTGAACCATTCCTGTGAGACTAGTTATAGATTCACATGCTTCAATTCAGGTCTACTGTATCCCACGGACCTTCTCATTGACGATGAAACACAGAAATTGCATCGGAATTAAATACAAAGGCACAAAGCCGACTTCAGTACAAGTAGACTGATACTTCTTACTGACTATGGTTTGAACCATTCCTGTGACACTAGTTATAGATTCCAATGCTTCACATCAGGTTTACTGTATCCCTCTGACCTTCTTATTGACGATGAAACACAGAAATTGCACCGGAATTAAATACAAAAGGCACAATGCCTTCTTAAGTACATGTAGATTGACTTTCCCTACTGTCTATGTTTTGAACCATTCCTGTGACACTAGTTATAGACTGCGATGGTTCATTTCAGGTTTACTGTATCCCTTGGACCTTCTTATTGCCGATGAAACACAGAAATTGCATCGGAATTAAATAGAAAAGGCACAATGCCGACTTAACTACAAGAAGACTGATTCTTCTTACAGACTATGCTATGAACGATTCCTGTGACACTAGTTATAGATTCCGATGCTTAACTTCAGCATTACTGTATCCCTCTGACCTTCTTAGTGACGATAAAACACAGAAATTGCATCGGAATTAAATACAAAAGGCACAATGCCGACTTAAGTACAAGAATACTGACTCACTTTACTGTCTATGTTTTGAACCGTCCCTGTGATTGTAGTTATGGATTCCGATGCTTCACTCCATGTTTAATGTATCCCTTGGACCTTCTAATTGAAGATGAAACACTGAAATTGCATCGGAAATAAATACAAAAGGCACAATCCCGACTTAGGTACAAGAAGACTAAATCTTCTTACTGACTATGTTTTGAACCATTCCTGAGACACTAACAGATTCCGATGCTTCACTTCAGGTTTACTGTATCCCTCTGACCTTCGTATTGACGAAGAATCACAGAAATTGCATGGAATTAAATACAAAAGGCACAATGCCGAAATAAGTACAAGAAGACTGACTCTTCTTACTGCCTATGTTTTGAACCATTCCTGTGACACTAGTTATAGACTCCGATGCTTCACTCCAGGTTTACTGTATCCCTCTGACCTTCTTATTGACGATGAAACACAGAAATTGCATCGGAATTAAATACAAAAGGCACAATGCCGACTTAAGTACAAGAAGACTGACTCTTCCTACTGTCTATGTTTTGAAAAATTCCTTTGACACTAGTTATAGATTCCGATGCTTCACTCCAGGTTTACTGTGTCCCTTGGACCTTCTTATTGACGATGAAACACAGAAATTGCATCGTAATTAAATACAATAGGCACAATGCCGACTTAAGTACAAGAAGAGTGACTCTTGCTCCTGTCTATGTTTTGAACCATTCCTGTGACACTAGTTATAGATTCCGATGCTTCACTTCAGGTTTACTGTATCCCTTGGACCTTCTTATTGACGATGAAACACAGAAATTGCATCGGAATTAAATACAAAAGGCACAATACCGACATAAGTACAAGAAGACTGACTCTTCTTACTGACTACGTTTTGAACCATTCCTGTGACACTAGTCATAGATTCCGATGCTTAACTTCAGGATTACTGTATCCCTTGGACCTTCTTATTGACGATTAAACACAGAAATTGCATCGGAATTAAATACAAAATGCACAATGCCGATTTAAGTACAAGAAGACTGACCCTTCTTACTGACAATGTTTTGAACCATTCTTGTGACACTAGCTATAGATTCCGATGCCTCACTTCAGGTTTACTGTATCCCTTAACCTTCTAATTGACGATGAAACACAGAAATAGCATCGGAAATTAATACAAGGGGCACAATGCCGACTTAAGTACAAGAAGACTGACTCTTCTTACTGTCTATGTTTTGAACCATTCCTGTGACTCTAGTTATAGATTCGGTTGCTTCAATTCATGTTTACTGTATCCTTGGACCTTCTTATTGACGATGAAACACAGAAATTGCATCGGAATAAAATACAAAAGGCACAATGCCGACTTAAGTACAAGAAGACTGACTCTTCGTACTGTCTATGTTTGAACCATTCCTGTGACACTAGTTACAGATTCCGATGCTCCACTTCAGGTTTCCTGCATTCCTGTGACCTTCTCATTGACGAAGAATCACAGAAATTGCATTGGAATTAAATACAAAAGGCACAATGCCGACTTAAGTACAAGAAGACTGACTCTTCTTACTGCCTATGCTTTGAACCATTCCTGTATTACTAGTTATAGACTCCGATGGTTCACTACAGGTTTACTGTATCCCTCTGACCTTCTTATTGACGATGAAACACAGAAATTGCTTCGGAATTAAATAAAAAAGGCACAATGCCGACGTAAGTACAAGAAGACTGACTCTTCCTACTATCTATGTTTGAGCCATTCCTGTGACACTAGTTATAGATTCCGATGCTTCACTCCAGGTTTTCTGTGTCCCTTGGACCTTCTTATTGACGATGAAACACAGAATTTGCATGGAATAAAATACAAAAAGCACAATGCCGATTTAAGTACAAGAAGACTGACCCTTCATACTGCCTATGTTTTGAACCATTCCTGTGACACTAGTTATAGACTCCGATGCTTCACTACAGATTTACTGTATCCCTCTGACCTTCTTATTGACGATGAAACACAGAAATTGCATCGCAATTAAATACAATAGCCACAATGCCGACTTAAGTACAAGAAGAGTGACTCTTGCTCCTGTCTATGTTTTGAACCATTCCTGTGACACTAGTTATGGATTCCGATGCATCACTTCAGGTTTACTGTATCCCTTGGACCTTCTTATTGACAATGAAACACAGAAATAGCATCGGAATTAAATACAAGAGGCACAATGCCGACTTAAGTACAAGAAGACTGACTCTTCTTCCTGACTATGCTTTGAACCATTCCTGTGACACTAGTCATAGATTCCGATGCATAATTTCAGGATTACTGTATCCCTCTGACCTTCTTATTGACGATGAAACACAGAAATTGCTTCGGAATTAAATACAAAAAGCACAATGCCGACTAAAGTACAAGAATACTGACTCATGTTACTGTCTATGTTTTGAACCGTTCCTCTGACACTAGTTATAGATTCCGATGCTTCACTCCAGGTTTACTGTATCCCTTGGACCTTCTTATTGACGATGAAACACAGAAATTGCATCGCAATTAAATACAAAAGGCACAATACCGACATAAGTACTAGAAGACTGTCTCTTCTTACTGACTATGATTTGAACCATTCCTGTGACACTAGTCATAGATTCCGATGCTTAACTTCAGGATTACTGTATCCCTTGGACCTTCTTATTGACGATTAAACACAGAAATTGCATCGGAATTAAATACAAAATGCACAATGCCGACTTAAGTACAAGAAGACTGACTCTTCTTACTGACAATGTTTTGAACCATTCTTGTGACACTAGCTATAGATTCCGATGCTTCACTTCAGGTTTACTGTATCCCTTAACCTTCTAATTGACGATGAAACACAGAAATAGCATCGGAAATTAATACAAGGGGCACAATGCCGACTTAAGTACAAGAAGACTGACTCTTCTTACTGTCTATGTTTTGAACCATTCCTGTGACTCTAGTTATACATTCGGATGCTTCAATGCAGGTCTACCGTACCCCTTGGACCTTCTTATTGACGATGAAACACAGAAATTGCATCGGAATTAAATACAAAAGGCACAATGCCGACTTAAGTACAAGAAGACTGACTCTTCGTACTGTCTATGTTTTGAACCATTCCTGTGACACTAGTTACAGATTCGGACGCTTCTATTCAGGTCTACTGTATCCCTTGGACCTTCTTATTGACGATCAATCTCAGATATTGCATCGGAATTAAATACAAAAGGCACAATGCCGACTTAAGTACAATAAGACTGACTCTTCGTACTGTCTATGTTTTGAACCATTCCTGTGACACTAGTTATAGATTCGGATGCTTCAATTCAGGTCTACTGTATCCCTTGGACCTTCATAGTGACGATGAAACACAGAAATTGTATCGGAATTAAATACAAAAAGCACAATGCCGACTTAAGTACAAGAAGACTGACTCTTCTTACTGACTATGTTTTGAACCATTCCTGTGACACTAGTTATAGAATCCGATGCTTCACATCAGGTTTACTGTATCCCTTAACCTTCTAATTGGCGATGAAACACAGAAATAGCATCGGAAATTAATACAAGGGGCACAATGCCGACTTAAGTACAAGAAGACTGACTCTTCTTACTGTCTATGTTTTGAACCATTCCTGTGACTCTAGTTATAGATTCGGATGCTTCAATTCAGGTCTACTGTATCCCTTGGACCTTCTTATTGACGATGAAACACAGAAATTGCATCGGAATTAAATACAAAAGGCACAATGCCGACTTAAGTACAAGAAGACCGACTCTTCGTACTGTCTATGTTTTGAACCATTCCTGTGACACTAGTTACAGATTCGGACGCTTCTATTCAGGTCTACTGTATCCCTTGGACCTTCTTATTGACGATGAAACTCAGATATTGCTTCGGAATTAAATACAAAAGGCACAATGCCGACTTAAGTACAATAAGACTGACTCTTCTTACTGACTATGTTTTGAACCATTCCTGTGACTACAGTTACAGATTCCGATGCTTCACTTCAGGTTTACTGTATCCTCTGACCTTCTTATTGACGATGAAACACAGAAATTGCATCGGAATTAAATACAAAAGGCACAATGCCGACTTAAGTACAAGAAGACTGACTCTTCGTACTGTCTATGTTTTGAACCATTCCTGTGACACTAGTTATAGATTCGGATGCTTCAATTCAGGTCTACTGTATCCCTTGGACCTTCTTTTTGACGATGAAACACAGAAATTGCATCGGAATTAAATACAAAAGACACAATGCCGACTTAAGTACAAGAAGACTGACTCTTCTTACTGACTATGTTTTGAACCATTCCTGTGATACTAGTTATAGATTCCGATGCTTCACATCAGGATTACTGTATCCCTCTGACCTTCTTATTGACGATGAAACACAGAAATTGCATCGGAATTAAATACAAAAGGCACAATGCCGACTTAAGTACAAGAAGACTGACTCTTCTTACTGACTATGTTTTGAACCATTCCTGTGACACTAGTTATAGATTCCGATGCTTAACGTCTGGATTACTGTATCCCTCTGACCTTCGTAGTGACGATGAAACACAGAAATTGCATCGGAATTAAATACAAAAAGCACAATGCCGACTTAAGTACAAGAATACTGACTCATCTTACCGTCTATGTTTTGAACAGTCCCTGTGACTGTGGTTATAGATTCCGATGTTTCACTCCAGGTTTAATGTATACCTTGGACCTTCTTACTGACGATGAAACACAGAAATTGCATCGCAATTAAATACAAAAGGCACAATACCGACATAAGTACTAGAAGACTGTCTCTTCTTACTGACTATGTTTTGAACCATTCCTGTGACACTAGTCATAGATTCCGATGCTTAACTTCAGGATTACTGTATCCCTTGGACCTTCTTATTGACGATTAAACACAGAAATTGCATCGGAATTAAATACAAAATGCACAATGCCGACTTAAGTACAAGAAGACTGACTCTTCTTACTGACAATGTTTTGAACCATTCTTGTGACACTAGCTATAGATTCCGATGCTTCACTTCAGGTTTACTGTATCCCTTAACCTTCTAATTGACGATGAAACACAGAAATAGCATCGGAAATTAATACAAGGGGCACAATGCCGACTTAAGTACAAGAAGACTGACTCGACTTACTGACTATGTTTTGAACCATTCCTGTGACGTTAGTTATATTCTCCGATGCTTCACTTCAGGTTTACTGTGTCCCTTGGACCTTCTTATTGACGATGAAACACA
This sequence comes from Schistocerca serialis cubense, assembly GCF_023864345.2. Taxonomy (NCBI): domain Eukaryota; kingdom Metazoa; phylum Arthropoda; class Insecta; order Orthoptera; family Acrididae; genus Schistocerca; species Schistocerca serialis. The sequence goes on from NC_064638.1 coordinate 13,647,713, forward strand.
GAAATTGCATCGCAATTAAATACAAAAGGCACAATACCGACATAAGTACTAGAAGACTGTCTCTTCTTACTGACTATGTTTTGAACCATTCCTGTGACACTAGTCATAGATTCCGATGCTTAACTTCAGGATTACTGTATCCCTTGGACCTTCTTATTGACGATTAAACACAGAAATTGCATCGGAATTAAATACAAAATGCAGAATGCCGACTTAAGTACAAGAAGACTGACTCTTCTTACTGACAATGTTTTGAACCATTCTTGTGACACTAGCTATAGATTCCGATGCTTCACTTCAGGTTTACTGTATCCCTTAACCTTCTAATTGACGATGAAACACAGAAATAGCATCGGAAATTAATACAAGGGGCACAATGCCGACTTAAGTACAAGAAGACTGACTCTTCTTACTGTCTATGTTTTGAACCATTCCTGTGACTCTAGTTATACATTCGGATGCTTCAATGCAGGTCTACCGTATCCCTTGGACCTTCTTATTGACGATGAAACACAGAAATTGCATCGGAATTAAATACAAAAGGCACAATGCCGACTTAAGTACAAGAAGACTGACTCTTCGTACTGTCTATGTTTTGAACCATTCCTGTGACACTAGTTACAGATTCGGACGCTTCTATTCAGGTCTACTGTATCCCTTGGACCTTCTTATTGACGATGAATCTCAGATATTGCATCGGAATTAAATACAAAAGGCACAATGCCGACTTAAGTACAATAAGACTGACTCTTCGTACTGTCTATGTTTTGAACCATTCCTGTGACACTAGTTATAGATTCGGATGCTTCAATTCAGGTCTACTGTATCCCTTGGACCTTCATAGTGACGATGAAACACAGAAATTGTATCGGAATTAAATACAAAAAGCACAATGCCGACTTAAGTACAAGAAGACTGACTCTTCTTACTGACTATGTTTTGAACCATTCCTGTGACACTAGTTATAGAATCCGATGCTTCACATCAGGTTTACTGTATCCCTTAACCTTCTAATTGGCGATGAAACACAGAAATAGGATCGGAAATTAATACAAGGGGCACAATGCCGACTTAAGTACAAGAAGACTGACTCTTCTTACTGTCTATGTTTTGAACCATTCCTGTGACTCTAGTTATAGATTCGGATGCTTCAATTCAGGTCTACTGTATCCCTTGGACCTTCTTATTGACGATGAAACACAGAAATTGCATCGGAATTAAATACAAAAGGCACAATGCCGACTTAAGTACAAGAAGACTGACTCTTCGTACTGTCTATGTTTTGAACCATTCCTGTGACACTAGTTACAGATTCGGACGCTTCTATTCAGGTCTACTGTATCCCTTGGACCTTCTTATTGACGATGAAACTCAGATATTGCTTCGGAATTAAATACAAAAGGCACAATGCCGACTTAAGTACAATAAGACTGACTCTTCTTACTGACTATGTTTTGAACCATTCCTGTGACTACAGTTACAGATTCAGATGCTTCACTTCAGGTTTACTGTATCCTCTGACCTTCTTATTGACGATGAAACACAGAAATTGCATCGGAATTAAATACAAAAGGCACAATGCCGACTTAAGTACAAGAAGACTGACTCTTCGTACTGTCTATGTTTTGAACCATTCCTGTGACACTAGTTATAGATTCGGATGCTTCAATTCAGGTCTACTGTATCCCTTGGACCTTCTTTTTGACGATGAAACACAGAAATTGCATCGGAATTAAATACAAAAGACACAATGCCGACTTAAGTACAAGAAGACTGACTCTTCTTACTGACTATGTTTTGAACCATTCCTGTGATACTAGTTATAGATTCCGATGCTTCACATCAGGATTACTGTATCCCTCTGACCTTCTTATTGACGATGAAACACAGAAATTGCATCGGAATTAAATACAAAAGGCACAATGCCGACTTAAGTACAAGAAGACTGACTCTTCTTACTGACTATGTTTTGAACCATTCCTGTGACACTAGTTATAGATTCCGATGCTTAACTTCTGGATTACTGTATCCCTCTGACCTTCATAGTGACGATGAAACACAGAAATTGCATCGGAATTAAATACAAAAAGCACAATGCCGACTTAAGTACAAGAATACTGACTCATCTTACTGTCTATGTTTTGAACAGTCCCTGTGACTGTGGTTATAGATTCCGATGTTTCACTCCAGGTTTAATGTATACCTTGGACCTTCTTATTGACGATGAAACACAGAAATTGCATCGGAATTAAATACAAAAGGCACAATGCCGACTTAAGTACAAGAAGACTGACTCTTCTTACTGACCATGTTTTAAGCCATTCCTGTGACACTAATTGATTCCGACGCCTCACTTCAGGCCTACAGTATCCCTCTGACCATCTTATTGACGATGAAACACAGAAATTGCATCGGAATTAAATACAAAAGGCGCAATGCCGAATTAAGTACAAGAAGACTGACTCTTCTTACTGTCTATGTTTTGAACCATTCCTGTGACACTAGTTATAGATTCCGATGCTTCACTTCAGGTTTTCTGTGTCCCTTCGACCTTCTTATTGACGATGAAACACAGAATTTGCATGGAATTAAATACAAAAAGCACAATGCCGATTTAAGTACAAGAAGACTGACCCTTCATACTGCCTATGTTTTGAACCATTCCTGTGACACTAGTCATAGATTCCGATGCTTCACTTCAGATTTTCTGTGTCCCTTGGACCTTCTCATTGACGATGAAACACAGAATTTGCATGGAATTAAATACAAAAAGCACAATGCCGATTTAAGTACAAGAAGACTGACCCTTCATACTGCCTATGTTTTGAACCATTCCTGTGACACTAGTTATAGACTCCGATGCTTCACTCCAGGTTTACTGTATCCCTCTGACCTTCTTATTGACGATGAAACACAGAAATTGCATCGCAATTAAATACAATAGCCACAATGCCGACTTAAGTACAAGAAGAGTGACTCTTGCTCCTGTCTATGTTTTGAACCATTCCTGTGACACTAGTTATGGATTCCGATGCATCACTTCAGGTTTACTGTACCCCTTGGACCTTCTTATTGACAATGAAACACAGAAATAGCATCGGAATTAAATACAAGAGGCACAATGCCGACTTAAGTACAAGAAGACTGATTCTTCTTACTGTCTATGTTTTGAACCATTCCTGTGACTCTAGTTATAGATTCCGATGCTTCACTTCAGGTTTACTGTATCCTCTGACCTTCTTATTGACGATGAAGCACAGAAATTGCATCGGAATTAAATACAAAAGGCACTATGCCGACTTAAGTACAAGAAGACTGACTCTTCTTACTGACTATGTTTTGAACCATTCCTGTGACACTAGTTATAGACTCCGATGATCACTCCAGGTTTACTGTATCCCTCTGACCTTCTTATTGACGATGAAACACAGAAATTGCTTCGGAATTAAATACAAAAAGCACAATGCCGACTAAAGTACAAGAATACTGACTCATGTTACTGACTATGTTTTGAACCGTCCCTCTGACACTAGTTATAGATTCCGATGCTTCACTCCAGGTTTACTGTATCCCTTGGACCTTTTTATTGACGATGAAACACAGAAATTGCATCAGAATTTAATCGAAAAGGCACAATGTTGACTTAAGTACAAGAAGACTGACTCGTCTTACTGACTATGTTTTGAACCATTCCTGTGACGCTAGTTATATTTTCCGATGCTTCACATCAGGATTACTGTATCCCTCTGACCTTCTTATTGACGATGAAACACAGAAATTGCATCGGAATTAAATACAAAAGGCACAATGCCGACTTAAGTACAAGAAGACTGACTCTTCTTACTGACTACGTTTTGAACCATTCCTGTGACACTAGTTATAGAATCCGATGCTTCACATCAGGTTTACTGTATCCCTTAACCTTCTAATTGGCGATGAAACACAGAAATAGCATCGGAAATTAATACAAGGGGCGCAATGCCGACTTAAGTACAAGAAGACTTACTCTTCTTACTGTCTATGTTTTGAACCATTCCTGTGACTCTAGTTATAGATTCGGATGCTTCAATTCAGGTCTACTGTATCCCTTGGACCTTCTTATTGACGATGAAACACAGAAATTGCATCGGAATTAAATACAAAAGGCACAATGCCGACTTAAGTACAAGAAGACTGACTCTTCGTACTGTCTATGTTTTGAACCATTCCTGTGACACTAGTTACAGATTCGGACGCTTCTATTCAGGTCTACTGTATCCCTTGGACCTTCTTATTGACGATGAAACTCAGATATTGCATCGGAATTAAATACAAAAGGCACAATGCCGACTTAAGTACAATAAGACTGACTCTTCTTACTGACTATGTTTTGAACCATTCCTGTGACACTAGTTATAGATTCCGATGCTTCACTTCAGGTTTTCTGTGCCCCTTGGACCTTCTTATTGACGATGAAACACAGAATTTGCATGGAATGAAATACAAAAAGCACAATGCCGATTTAAGTACAAGAAGACTGACCCTTCTTACTGACTTTGTTTTGAACCATTCCTGTGACACTAGTTATAGATTCCGATGCTTAACTTCTGGATTACTGTATCCCTCTGACCTTCATAGTGACGATGAAACACAGAAATTGCATCGGAATTAAATACAAAAAGCACAATGCCGACTTAAGTACAAGAATACTGACTCATCTTACTGTCTATGCTTTGAACAGTCCCTGTGACTGTGGTTATAGATTCCGATGCTTCACTCCAGGTTTAATGTATCCCTTGGACCTTCTTATTGACGATGAAACACAGAAATTGCATCGGAATTAAATACAAAAGGCACAATGCCGACTTAAGTACAAGAAGACTGACTCTTCTTACTGACTATGTTTTAAGCCATTCCTGTGACACTAATTGATTCCGACGCCTCACTTCAGGCCTACAGTGTCCCTCTGACCTTCTTATTGACGATGAAACACAGAAATTGCATCGGAATTAAATACAAAAGGCGCAATGCCGAATTAAGTACAAGAAGACTGACTCTCCTTACTGTCTATGTTTTGAACCATTCCTGTGACACTAGTCATAGATTCCGATGCTTCACTTCAGGTTTTCTGTGTCCCTTGGACCTTCTTATTGACGATGATACACAGAACTTGCATGGAATTAAATACAAAAAGCACAATGCCGATTTAAGTACAAGAAGACTGACCCTTCATACTGCCTATGTTTTGAACCATTCCTGTGACACTAGTTATAGACTCCGATGCTTCACTCCAGGTTTACTGTATCCCTCTGACCTTCTTATTGACGATGAAACACAGAAATTGCATCGCAATTAAATACAATTGCCACAATGCCGACTTAAGTACAAGAAGAGTGACTCTTGCTCCTGTCTATGTTTTGAACCATTCCTGTGACACTAGTTATGGATTCCGATGCATCACCTCAGGTTTACTGTACCCCTTGGACCTTCTTATTGACAATGAAACACAGATATAGCATCGGAATTAAATACAAGAGGCACAATGCCGACTTAAGTACAAGAAGACAGACTCTTCTTACTGTCTATGTTTTGAACCATTCCTGTGACTCTAGGTATAGATTCCGATGCTTCACATCAGGTTTACTGTATCCTCTGACCTTCATATTGACGATGAAGCACAGAAATTGCATCGGAATTAAATACTAAAGGCACCATGCCGACTTAAGTACAAGAAGACTGACTCTTCTTACTGACTATGTTTTGAACCATTCCTGTGACACTAGTTATAGATTCCGATGGTACACTTCACGTTTACTGTATCCCTTGGAACTTCTTATTGACGATGAAGCACAGAAATTGCATCGGAATTAAATACAGAAGGCACAAAGCCGACGTAACTACAGGAAGACTGACTCTTCATACTGACTATGTTTTGAACCATTCCTGTGACACTAGTCATAGATTACGATGCATAATTTAAGGATTACTGTATCCCTCTGACCTCCTTTTTGACGATGAAACACAGAAATTGCTTCGGAATTAAATACAAAAGGCACAAAGCCGACTAAAGTACATGAAGACTGACTCTTCTGACAGTCTATGTTTTGAACCATTCCTGTGACACTAGTTATAGACTCCGATGATCACTCCAGGTTTACTGTATCCCTCTGACCTTCTTATTGACGATGAAACACAGTAATTGCTTCGGAATTAAATACAAAAAGCACATTGCCGACTAAAGTACAAGAATACTGACTCATGTTACTGACTATGTTTTGAACCGTCCCTCTGACACTAGTTATAGATTCCGATGCTTCACTCCAGGTTTACTGTATCCCTTGGACCTTCTTATTGACGATGAAACACAGAAATTGCATCAGAATTTAATCGAAAAGGCACAATGTTGACTTAAGTACAAGAAGACTGACACGTCTTACTGACTATGTTTTGAACGATTCCTGTGACGCTAGTTATATTTTCCGATGCTTCACTTCAGGTTTATTGTATCCCTTGGACCTTCGTATTGACGATGAAGCACAGAAATTGCATCGGAATTAAATACAAAAGGCACAATACCGACTTAAGTACAAGGAGACTGACTCTTCTTACTGACTATGTTTCGAACCATTCCTGTGACACTAGTCATAGATTCCGATGCTTCACTTCAGGATTACTGTATCCCTCTATCCTTCTTATTGACGATGAAACACAAAAATTGCTTCGGAATTAAATACAAATGGCACAACGCCGACTTAAGTACAAGAAGACTGACTCTTCTTACAGTCTATGATTTGAACCATCAGTGTGACACTAGTTATAGATTCCGATGCTTCACTCCAGCTTTACTGTATCCTTTGTACCTTCTTATTGACGATGAAACACAGAAATTGCATCGGAATTAAATACAAAAGCACAATACCGACTTAAGTACAAGAAGACTGACTCTTCTGACAGTCTATGTTTTGAACCTTTCCTGTGACACTAGTTGTAGATTCCGATGCTTCAATTCAGGTCTGCTGTATCCCTTGGAACTTCTTATTGACGATGGAACACAGAAATTGCTTCGGAATTAAATACAAATGGCACAATGCCGACTTAAGTACAAGAAGACTGACTCTTCTTACTGACTATGTTTGAACCATTCCTGTGACACTAGTTATAGAATCCGATGCTCACACATCAGGTTTACTGCATCCCTCTGACTTTCTTATTGACGATGAAACACAAAAATTGCATTGGAATTAAATACAAATGGCACAAGGCCGATTTAAGTACATGCAGACTGATATTTTCCACTGTCTATGTTTTGAACCGTTCCTGTGACACTAGTTATAGATTCCGATGGTTCATTTCAGGTTTACTGTATCCCTTGGTCCTTCATATTGACGATGAAACACAGAAATTGCATCGGAATCAAATACAAAAGGCACAATGCCGACTTAAGTACAAGAAGACTGACTCTTCCAACTGTCTAAGATTTGAAAATCTCCTGTGACACCAGTTACAGATTCCGATGCTTCACTTCAGGATTACTGTATCCCTCTGACCCTCTTATTGACGATGATACACAGAAATTGCATCGGAATTAAATACAAAAGGCACAATGCCGACTTAACTACAGGAAGACTGACTCTTCTTACTGACTATGCTTTGAACCAATCCTGTGACACTAGTTGTAGATTCCGATGCTTAACTTCAGGAATACTGTATCCCTCTGACCTTGTTAGTGACGATGAAACACGGAAATTGCTAAGGAATTAAATACAAAAAGCACAATGCCGACTTAAGTACAAGAATACTGACACATCTTACTGTCTATGATTTGAACCGTCCCTGTGACACTAGATATAGATTCCGATGCTTCACTCCAGGTTTAATGTATCCCTTGGACCTTCTTATTGACGATGAAACACAGAAATTGCATCGGAATTAAATACAAAAGGCACAATGCCGACTTATGTACAAGAAGACTGACTCTTCTTACTGGCTATGTTTTGAACCATTCCTGTGACACTAGTTATAGATTCCGATGCTTCACTTCATTTTTACTGTATCCCTCTGACCTTCTTATTGACGATGGAACACAGAAATAGCATCGGAATTAAATACAAAAGGCACAATGCCGAATTAAGTACAAGAAGACTGACTCTTTTTACTGTCTATGCTTTGAACCATTCCTGTGACACTAGTTACAGACTCCGATGCTTCACTCCAGGTTTACTGTATCCCTCTGACCCTCTTATTGACGATGATACACAGAAATTGCATCGGAATTAAATACAAAAGGCACAATGCCGACTTAACTACAGGAAGACTGTCTCTTCTTACTGACTATGCTTTGAACCAATCCTGTGACACTAGTTGTAGATTCCGATGCTTAACTTCAGGATTACTGTATCCCTCTGACCTTGTTAGTGACGATGAAACACAGAAATTGCATCGGAATTAAATAGAAAAAGCACACTGCCGACTTAAGTACAAGAATACTGACACATCTTACTGTCTATGATTTGAACCGTCCCTGTGACACTAGATATAGATTCCGATGCTTCACTCCAGGTTTAATGTATCCCTTGGACCTTCTTATTGACGATGAAACACAGAAATTGCATCGGAGTTAAATACAAAAGGCACAATGCCGACTTATGTACAAGAAGACTGACTCTTCTTACTGACTATGTTTTGAACCATTCCTGTGACACTAGTTATAGATTCCGATGCTTCACTTCAGGTTTACTGTATCCCTCTGACCTTCTTATTGACGATGAAACACAGATATAGCATCGGAATTAAATACAAAAGGCACAATGCCGAATTAAGTACAAGAAGACTGACTCTTTTTACTGTCTATGCTTTGAACCATTCCTGTGACACTAGTTACAGACTCCGATGCTTCACTCCAGGTTTACTGTATCCCTCTGACCTTCTTATTGACGATGAAACACAGAAATTGCATCGGAATTAAATACAAAAGGCACAATGCCTTCTTAAGTACATGTAGACTGACTTTTCCTACTGTCTATGTTTTGAACCATTCCTGTGACACTAGTTATAGATTCCGATGGTTCATTTCAGGTTTACTGTATCCCTTGGACCTTCTTATTGACGATGAAACACAGAAATTGCATCGGAATTAAATAGAAAAGGCACAATGCCGACTTAACTACAAGAAGGCTGACTCTTCTTACAGACTATGCTATGAACGATTCCAGTGACACTAGTTATAGATTCCGATGCTTAACTTCAGGATTACTGTATCCCTCTGACCTAGTTAGTGACGATGAAACACAGAAATTGCATCGGAATTAAATACAAAAAGCACAATGCCGACTTAAGTACAAGAATACTGACACATCTTACAGTCTATGATTTGAACCGTCCCTGTGACAATAGATATAGATTCCGATGCTTCACTCCAGGTTTAATGTATACCTTGGACCTTCTTATTGACGATGAAACACAGAAATTGCATCGGAATTAAATACAAAAGACACAATGCCGACTTATGTACAAGAAGACTGACTCTTCTTACTGACTATGTTTTGAACCATTCCTGTGACACTAGTTATAGATTCCGATGCTTCACTTCAGGTTTACTGTATCCCTCTGACCTTCTTATTGACGTTGATACACAGAAATTGCATCGGAATTAAATACAAAAGGCACAATGCCGAATTAAGTACAAGAAGACTGACTCTTCTTACTGCCTATGTTTTGAACCATTCCTGTGACACTAGTTATAGACTCCGATGCTTCACTCCAGGTTTACTGTATCCCTCTGACCTTTTTATTGACGATGAAACACAGAAATTGCATCGGAATTAAATTCAAAAGGCACAATGCCGACTTAAGTACAAGAAGACTGACTCTTCCTACTGTCTATGTTTTGAAAAATTCCTGTGACACTAGTTATAGATTCCGATGCTTCACTCCAGGTTTACTGTATCCCTCTGACCTTCTTATTGACGATGAAACACAGAAATTGCATCGCAATTAAATACAATAGCCACAATGCCGACTTAAGTACAAGAAGAGTGACTCTTGCTCCTGTCTATTTTTTGAACCATTCCTGTGACACTAGTTATGGATTCCGATGAATCACTTCAGGTTTACTGTACCCCTTGGACCTTCTTATTGACAATGAAACACAGAAATAGCATCGGAATTAAATACAAGAGGCACAATGGCGACTTAAGTACAAGAAGACTGACTCTTCTTACTGTCTATGTTTTGAACCATTCCTGTGACTCTAGTTATAGATTCCGATGCTTCACTTCAGGTTTACTGTATCCTCTGACCTTCTTATTGACGATGAAGCACAGAAATTGCACCGGAATTAAATACAAAAGGCACTATGCCGACTTAAGTACAAGAAGACTGACTCTTCTTACTGACTATGTTTTGAACCATTCCTGTGACACTAGTTATAGATTCCGATGGTAGACTTCACGTTTACTGTATCCCTTGGAACTTCTTATTGACGATGAAAAACAGAAATTGCATCGGAATTAAATACAGAAGGCACAAAGCCGACGTAACTACAAGAAGACTGACTCTTCTTACTGACTATGTTTTGAACCATTCCTGTGACACTAGTCATAGGGTACGATGCATAATTTAAGGATTACTGTATCCCTCTGACCTTCTTATTGACGATGAAACACAGAAATTGCTTCGGAATTAAAAACAAAAGGCACAAAGCCGACTAAAGTACATGAAGACTGACTCTTCTGACAGTCTATGTTTTGAACCATTCCTGTGACACTAGTTATAGACTCCGATGATCACTCCAGGTTTACTGTATCCCTCTGACCTTCATATTGACGATGATACACAGAAATTGCTTCGGAATTAAATACAAAAAGCACAATGCCGACTAAAGTACAAGCATACTGACTCATGTTACTGACTATGTTTTGAACCGTCCCTCTGACCCTAGTTATAGATTCCGATGCTTCACTCCAGGTTTACTGTATCCCTTGGACCTTCTTATTGACGATGAAACACAGAAATTGCATCAGAATTTAATCGAAAAGGCACAATGTTGACTTAAGTAGAAGAAGACTGACTCGTCTTACTATCTATGTTTTGAACCATTCCTGTGACGCTAGGTTTATTTTCCGATGCTTCACTTCAGGTTTATTGTATCCCTTGGACCTTCTTATTGACGATGAAGCACAGAAATTGCATCGGAATTAAATACAAATGGCACAACGCCGACTTAAGTACAGGAAGACTGCCTCTTCTTACAGTCTATGATTTGAACCATCAGTGTGACACTAGTTATAGATTCCGATGCTTCACTCCAGGTTTACTGTATCCTTTGGACCTTCTTATTGACGATGAAACACAGAAATTGCATCGGAATTAAATACAAAAGCACAATACCGACTTAAGTACAAGAAGACTGACTCTTCTTACTGACTATGTTTTGAACCATTCCTGTGACACTAGTCATAGATTCCATTGCATAATTTCAGGATTACTGTATCCCTCTGACCTTCTTATTGACGATGAAACACAGAAATTGCTCCGGAATTAAATAAAAAAAGCACAAAGCCGACTAAAGTTCATGAAGACTGACTCTTCTGACAGTCTATGTTTTGAACCATTCCTGTGACACTAGTTATAGAATCCGATGCTCACACATCAGGTTTACTGCATCCCTCTGACCTTCTTATTGACGATGAAACACTAAAATTGCATTGGAATTAAATACAAATGGCACAATGCCGATTTAAGTACATGCAGACTGATATTTTCTACTGTCTATGTTTTGAACCGTTCCTGTGACACTAGTTATAGATTCCGATGGTTCATTTCAGGTTTACTGTATCCCTTGGTCCTTCATATTGACGATGAAACACAGAAATTGCATCGGAATCAAATACAAAAGGCACAATGCCGACTTAAGTACAAGAAGACTGACTCTTCCAACTGTCTAAGATTTGTAAATTTCCTGTGACACCAGTTATAGATTCCGATGCTTCACTTCAGGATTACTGTATCCCTCTGACCCTCTTATTGACGATGATACACAGAAATTGCATCGGAATTAAATACAAAAGGCACAATGCCGACTTAACTACAGGAAGACTGACTCTTCTTACTGACAATGCTTTGAACCAATCCTGTGACACTAGTTGTAGATTCCGATGCTTAACTTCAGGATTACTGTATCCCTCTGACCTTGTTAGTGACGATGAAACACGGAAATTGCTAAGGAATTAAATACAAAAAGCACAATGCCGACTTAAGTACAAGAATACTGACACATCTTACTGTCTATGATTTGAACCGTCCCTGTGACACTAGATATAGATTCCGATGCTTCACTCCAGGTTTAATGTATCCCTTGGACCTTCTTATTGACGATGAAACACAGAAATTGCATCGGAATTAAATACAAAAGGCACAATGCCGACTTATATACAAGAAGACTGACTCTTCTTACTGGCTATGTTTTGAACCATTCCTGTGACACTAGTTATAGATTCCGATGCTTCACTTCATTTTTACTATATCCCTCTGACCTTCTTATTGACGATGGAACACAGAAATAGCATCGGAATTAAATACAAAAGGCACAATGCCGAATTAAGTACAAGAAGACTGACTCTTTTTACTGTCTATGCTTTGAACCATTCCTGTGACACTAGTTACAGACTCCGATGCTTCACTCCAGGTTTACTGTATCCCTCTGACCCTCTTATTGACGATGATACACAGAAATTGCATCAGAATTAAATACAAAAGGCACAATGCCGACTTAACTACAGGAAGACTGTCTCTTCTTACTGACTATGCTTTGAACCAATCCTGTGACACTAGTTGTAGATTCCGATGCTTAACTTCAGGATTACTGTATCCCTCTGACCTTGTTAGTGACGATGAAACACAGAAATTGCATCGGAATTAAATAGAAAAAGCACACTGCCGACTTAAGTACAAGAATACTGACACATCTTACTGTCTATGATTTGAACCGTCCCTGTGACACTAGATATAGATTCCGATGCTTCACTCTAGGTTTAATGTATCCCTTGGACCTTCTTATTGACGATGAAACACAGAAATTGCATCGGAGTTAAATACAAAAGGCACAATGCCGACTTATGTACAAGAAGACTGACTCTTCTTACTGACTATGTTTTGAACCATTCCTGTGACACTAGTTATAGATTCCGATGCTTCACTTCAGGTTTACTGTATCCCTCTGACCTTCTTATTGACGATGAAACACAGATATAGCATCGGAATTAAATACAAAAGGCACAATGCCGAATTAAGTACAAGAAGACTGACTCTTTTTACTGTCTATGCTTTGAACCATTCCTGTGACACTAGTTACAGACTCCGATGCTTCACTCCAGGTTTACTGTATCCCTCTGACCTTCTTATTGACGATGAAACACAGAAATTGCATCGGAATTAAATACAAAGGGCACAATGCCTTCTTAAGTACATGTAGACTGACTTTTCCTACTGTCTATGTTTTGAACCATTCCTGTGACACTAGTTATAGATTCCGATGGTTCATTTCAGGTTTACTGTATCCCTTGGACCTTCTTATTGACGATGAAACACAGAAATTGCATCGGAATTAAATAGAAAAGGCACAATGCCGATTTAACTACAAGAAGGCTGACTCTTCTTACAGACTATGCTATGAACGATTCCTGTGACACTAGTTATAGATTCCGATGCTTAAATTCAGGATTACTGTATCCCTCTGACCTAGTTAGTGACGATGAAACACAGAAATTGCATCGGAATTAAATACAAAAAGCACAATGCCGACTTAAGTACAAGAATACTGACACATCTTACAGTCTATGATTTGAACCGTCCCTGTGACAATAGATATAGATTCCGATGCTTCACTCCAGGTTTAATGTATACCTTGGACCTTCTTATTGACGATGAAACACAGAAATTGCATCGGAATTAAATACAAAAGACACAATGCCGACTTATGTACAAGAAGACTGACTCTTCTTACTGACTATGTTTTGAACCATTCCTGTGACACTAGTTATAGATTCCGATGCTTCACTTCAGGTTTACTGTATCCCTCTGACCTTCTTATTGACGTTGATACACAGAAATTGCATCGGAATTAAATACAAAAGGCACAATGCCGAATTAAGTACAAGAAGACTGACTCTTCTTACTGCCTATGTTTTGAACCATTCCTGTGACACTAGTTATAGACTCCGATGCTTCACTCCAGGTTTACTGTATCCCTCTGACCTTTTTATTGACGATGAAACACAGAAATTGCATCGGAATTAAATTCAAAAGGCACAATGCCGACTTAAGTACAAGAAGACTGACTCTTCCTACTGTCTATGTTTTGAAAAATTCCTGTGACACTAGTTATAGATTCCGATGCTTCACTCCAGGTTTACTGTATCCCTCTGACCTTCTTATTGACGATGAAACACAGAAATTGCATCGCAATTAAATACAAAAGGCACAATGCCGAATTAAGTACAAGAAGACTGACTCTTCTTACTGACTATGCTTTGAACCAATCCTGTGACACTAGTTGTAGATTCCGATGCTTAACTTCAGGATTACTGTATCCCTCTGACCTTGTTAGTGACGATGAAACACAGAAATTGCATCGGAATTAAGTAGAAAAAGCACACTGCCGACTTAAGTACAAGAATACTGACACATCTTACTGTCTATGATTTGAACCGTCCCTGTGACACTAGATATAGATTCCGATGCTTCACTCTAGGTTTAATGTATCCCTTGGACCTTCTTATTGACGATGAAACACAGAAATTGCATCGGAGTTAAATACAAAAGGCACAATGCCGACTTATGTACAAGAAGACTGACTCTTCTTACTGACTATGTTTTGAACCATTCCTGTGACACTAGTTATAGATTCCGATGCTTCACTTCAGGTTTACTGTATCCCTCTGACCTTCTTATTGACGATGAAACACAGATATAGCATCGGAATTAAATACAAAAGGCACAATGCCGAATTAAGTACAAGAAGACTGACTCTTTTTACTGTCTATGCTTTGAACCATTCCTGTGACACTAGTTACAGACTCCGATGCTTCACTCCAGGTTTACTGTATCCCTCTGACCTTCTTATTGACGATGAAACACAGAAATTGCATCGGAATTAAATACAAAAGGCACAATGCCTTCTTAAGTACATGTAGACTGACTTTTCCTACTGTCTATGTTTTGAACCATTCCTGTGACACTAGTTATAGATTCCGATGGTTCATTTCAGGTTTACTGTATCCCTTGGACCTTCTTATTGACGATGAAACACAGAAATTGCATCGGAATTAAATAGAAAAGGCACAATGCCGACTTAACTACAAGAAGGCTGACTCTTCTTACAGACTATGCTATGAACGATTCCTGTGACACTAGTTATAGATTCCGATGCTTAAATTCAGGATTACTGTATCCCTCTGACCTAGTTAGTGACGATGAAACACAGAAATTGCATCGGAATTAAATACAAAAAGCACAATGCCGACTTAAGTACAAGAATACTGACACATCTTACAGTCTATGATTTGAACAGTCCCTGTGACAATAGATATAGATTCCGATGCTTCACTCCAGGTTTAATGTATACCTTGGACCTTCTTATTGACGATGAAACACAGAAATTGCATCGGAATTAAATACAAAAGACACAATGCCGACTTATGTACAAGAAGACTGACTCTTCTTACTGACTATGATTTGAACCATTCCTGTGACACTAGTTATAGATTCCGATGCTTCACTTCAGGTTTACTGTATCCCTCTGACCTTCTTATTGACGTTGATACACAGAAATTGCATCGGAATTAAATACAAAAGGCACAATGCCGAATTAAGTACAAGAAGACTGACTCTTCTTACTGCCTATGTTTTGAACCATTCCTGTGACACTAGTTATAGACTCCGATGCTTCACTCCAGGTTTACTGTATCCCTCTGACCTTTTTATTGACGATGAAACACAGAAATTGCATCGGAATTAAATTCAAAAGGCACAATGCCGACTTAAGTACAAGAAGACTGACTCTTCCTACTGTCTATGTTTTGAAAAATTCCTGTGACACTAGTTATAGATTCCGATGCTTCACTCCAGGTTTACTGTATCCCTCTGACCTTCTTATTGACGATGAAACACAGAAATTGCATCGCAATTAAATACAATAGCCACAATGCCGACTTAAGTACAAGAAGAGTGACTCTTGCTCCTGTCTATTTTTTGAACCATTCCTGTGACACTAGTTATGGATTCCGATGAATCACTTCAGGTTTACTGTACCCCTTGGACCTTCTTATTGACAATGAAACACAGAAATAGCATCGGAATTAAATACAAGAGGCACAATGGCGACTTAAGTACAAGAAGACTGACTCTTCTTACTGTCTATGTTTTGAACCATTCCTGTGACTCTAGTTATAGATTCCGATGCTTCACTTCAGGTTTACTGTATCCTCTGACCTTCTTATTGACGATGAAGCACAGAAATTGCACCGGAATTAAATACAAAAGGCACTATGCCGACTTAAGTACAAGAAGACTGACTCTTCTTACTGACTATGTTTTGAACCATTCCTGTGACACTAGTTATAGATTCCGATGGTAGACTTCACGTTTACTGTATCCCTTGGAACTTCTTATTGACGATGAAAAACAGAAATTGCATCGGAATTAAATACAGAAGGCACAAAGCCGACGTAACTACAAGAAGACTGACTCTTCTTACTGACTATGTTTTGAACCATTCCTGTGACACTAGTCATAGGGTACGATGCATAATTTAAGGATTACTGTATCCCTCTGACCTTCTTATTGACGATGAAACACAGAAATTGCTTCGGAATTAAAAACAAAAGGCACAAAGCCGACTAAAGTACATGAAGACTGACTCTTCTGACAGTCTATGTTTTGAACCATTCCTGTGACACTAGTTATAGACTCCGATGATCACTCCAGGTTTACTGTATCCCTCTGACCTTCATATTGACGATGATACACAGAAATTGCTTCGGAATTAAATACAAAAAGCACAATGCCGACTAAAGTACAAGCATACTGACTCATGTTACTGACTATGTTTTGAACCGTCCCTCTGACCCTAGTTATAGATTCCGATGCTTCACTCCAGGTTTACTGTATCCCTCTGACCTTCTTATTGACGATGAAACACAGAAATTGCATCGGAATTAAATACAAAAGCACAATACCGACTTAAGTACAAGAAGACTGACTCTTCTTACTGACTATGATTTGAACCATTCCTGTGACACTAGTCATAGATTCCGATGCATAATTTCAGGATTACTGTATCCCTCTGACCTTCTTATTGACGATGAAACACAGAAATTGCTCCGGAATTAAATAAAAAAAGCACAAAGCCGACTAAAGTTCATGAAGACTGACTCTTCTGACAGTCTATGTTTTGAACCATTCCTGTGACACTAGTTATAGAATCCGATGCTCACACATCAGGTTTACTGCATCCCTCTGACCTTCTTATTGACGATGAAACACTAAAATTGCATTGGAATTAAATACAAATGGCACAATGCCGATTTAAGTACATGCAGACTGATATTTTCTACTGTCTATGTTTTGAACCGTTCCTGTGACACTAGTTATAGATTCCGATGGTTCATTTCAGGTTTACTGTATCCCTTGGTCCTTCATATTGACGATGAAACACAGAAATTGCATCGGAATCAAATACAAAAGGCACAATGCCGACTTAAGTACAAGAAGACTGACTCTTCCAACTGTCTAAGATTTGTAAATTTCCTGTGACACCAGTTATAGATTCCGATGCTTCACTTCAGGATTACTGTATCCCTCTGACCCTCTTATTGACGATGATACACAGAAATTGCATCGGAATTAAATACAAAAGGCACAATGCCGACTTAACTACAGGAAGACTGACTCTTCTTACTGACAATGCTTTGAACCAATCCTGTGACACTAGTTGTAGATTCCGATGCTTAACTTCAGGATTACTGTATCCCTCTGACCTTGTTAGTGACGATGAAACACAGAAATTGCATCGGAATTAAATACAAAAAGCACAATGCCGACATAAGTACAAGAATACTGACACATCTTACTGTCGTCCGCCCCAGTAGCTGAGTGGTCAGCGTGACGGAATGCCGTCCTCTGTGCCCGGGTTCGATTCCCGGCTGGGTCGGAGATTTTCTCCGCTCAGGGACTGGGTGTTGCGTTGTGTTCATCATCATTTCATCCCCATCCGGCGTGCAGGTCGCCCAATGTGGCGCCGAATGTAATAAGACCTGCGATATGGCGGCCGGACCTGCCCCGCGAGGGGCCTCCCGGCCAATGACGCCAAACGCTCATTTCCATGTCCATCTTACTGTATATGATTTGAACCGTCCCTGTGACACTAGATATAGATTCCGATGCTTCACTCCAGGTTTAATGTATCCCTTGGACCCTCTTATTGACGATGAAACACAGAAATTGCATCGGAATTAAATACAAAAGCCACAATGCCGACTTATGTACAAGAAGACTGACTCCTCTTACTGACTATGTTTTGAACCATTCCTGTGACACTAGTTATAGATTCCGATGCTTCACTTCAGGTTTACTGTATCCCTTGGAACTTCTTATTGACGATGAAGCACAGAAATTGCATCGGAATTAAATACAGAAGGCACAAAGCCGACGTAACTACAAGAAGACTGACTCTTCTTAATGACTATGTTTTGAACCATTCCTGTGACACTAGTCATAGATTACGATGCATAGTTTAAGGATTACTGTATCCCTCTGACCTTCTTATTGACGATGAAGCACAGAAATTGCTTCGGAATTAAATACAAAAGGCACAAAGCCGACTAAAGTACATGAAGACTGACTCTTCTGACAGTCTATGTTTTGAACCATTCCTGTGACACTAGTTATAGACTCCGATGATCACTCCAGGTTTACTGTATCCCTCTGACCTTCTTATTGACGATGAAACACAGAAATTGCTTCGGAATTAAATACAAAAAGCACAATGCCGACTAAAGTACAAGAATACTGACTCATGTTACTGACTATGTTTTGAACCGTCCCTCTGACACTAGTTATAGATTCCGATGCTTCACTCCAGGTTTACTGTATCCCTTGGACCTTCTTATTGACGATGAAACACAGAAATTGCATCAGAATTTAATCGAAAAGGCACAATGTTGACTTAAGTACAAGAAGACTGACTCGTCTTACTGACTATGTTTTGAACCATTCCTGTGACGCTAGTTATATTTTCCGATGCTTCACTTCAGGTTTATTGTATCCCTTGGACCTTCTTATTGACGATGAAGCACAGAAATTGCATCGGAATTAGATACAAAAGGCACAATACCGACTTAAGTACAAGGAGACTGACTCTTCTTACTGACTATGTTTCGAACCATTCCTGTGACACTAGTCATAGATTCCGATGCTTCACTTCAGGATTACTGTATCCCTCTATCCTTCTTATTGACGATGAAACACAAAAATTGCATCGGAATTAAATACAAATGGCACAACGCCGACTTAAGTACAAGAAGACTGACTCTTCTTACAGTCTATGATTTGAACCATCAGTGTGACACTAGTTATAGATTCCGATGCTTCACTCCAGATTTACTGTATCCTTTGTACCTTCTTATTGACGATGAAACACAGAAATTGCATCGGAATTAAATACAAAAGCACAATACCGACTTAAGTACAAGAAGACTGACTCTTCTGACAGTCTATGTTTTGAACCATTCCTGTGACACTAGTTGTAGATTCCGATGCTTCAATTCAGGTCTGCTGTATCCCTTGGAACTTCTTATTGACGATGGAACACAGAAATTGCTTCGGAATTAAATACAAAAGGCACAATGCCGACTTAAGTACAAGAAGACTGATTCTTCTTACTGACTATGTTTGAACCATTCCTGTGACACTAGTTATAGAATCCGATGCTCACACATCAGGTTTACTGCATCCCTCTGACTTTCTTATTGACGATGAAACACAAAAATTGCATTGGAATTAAATACAAATGGCACAATGCCGATTTAAGTACATGCAGACTGATATTTTCTACTGTCTATGTTTTGAACCGTTCCTGTGACACTAGTTATAGATTCCGATGGTTCATTTCAGGTTTACTGTATCCCTTGGTCCTTCATATTGACGATGAAACACAGAAATTGCATCGGAATCAAATACAAAAGGCACAATGCCGACTTAAGTACAAGAAGACTGACTCTTCCAACTGTCTAAGATTTGAAAATTTCCTGTGACACCAGTTATAGATTCCGATGCTTCACTTCAGGATTACTGTATCCCTCTGACCCTCTTATTGACGATGATACACAGAAAGTGCATCGGAATTAAATACAAAAGGCACAATGCCGACTTAACTACAGGAAGACTGACTCTTCTTACTGACTATGCTTTGAACCAATCCTGTGACACTAGTTGTAGATTCCGATGCTTACCTTCAGGATTACTGTATCCCTCTGACCTTGTTAGTGACGATGAAACACAGAAATTGCATCGGAATTAAATACAAAAAGCACAATGCCGACTTAAGTACAAGAATACTGACACATCTTACTGTCTATGATTTGAACCGTCCCTGTGACACTAGATATAGATTCCGATGCTTCACTCCAGGTTTAATGTATCCCTTGGACCTTCTTATTGACGATGAAACACAGAAATTGCATCGGAATTAAATACAAAAGGCACAATGCCGACTTATGTACAAGAAGACTGACTCTTCTTACTGACTATGTTTTGAACCATTCCTGTGACACTAGTTATAGATTCCGATGGTTCATTTCAGGTTTACTGTATCCCTTGGACCTTCTTATTGACGATGAAACACAGAAATTGCATCGGAATTAAATAGAAAAGGCACAATGCCGACTTAACTACAAGAAGACTGACTCTTCTTACAGACTATGCTATGAACGATTCCTGTGACACTAGTTATAGATTCCGATGCTTCACTTCAGGATTACTGTATCCCTCTGACCTAGTTAGTGACGATGAAACACAGAAATTGCATCGGAATTAAATACAAAAAGCACAATGCCGACTTAAGTACAAGAATACTGACACATCTTACTGTCTATGATTTGGACCGTCCCTGTGACAATAGATATAGATTCCGATGTTTCACTCCAGGTTTAATGTATCCCTTGGACCTTCTTATTGACGATGAAACACAGAAATTGCATCGGAATTAAATACAAAAGACACAATGCCGACTTATGTACAAGAAGACTGACTCTTCTTACTGACTATGTTTTGAACCATTCCTGTGACACTAGTTATAGATTCCGATGCTTCACTTCAGGTTTACTGTATCCCTCTGACCTTCTTATTGACGTTGATACACAGAAATTGCATCGGAATTAAATACAAAAAGCACAATGCCGAATTAATTACAAGAAGACTGACTCTTCTTACTGCCTATGTTTTGAACCATTCCTGTGACACTAGTTATAGACTCCGATGCTTCACTCCAGGTTTACTGTATCCCTCTGACCTTCTTATTGACGATGAAACACAGAAATTGCATCGGAATTAAATTCAAAGGGCACAATGCCGACTTAAGTACAAGAAGACTGACTCTTCCTACTGTCTATGTTTTGAAAAATTCCTGTGACACTAGTTATAGATTCCGATGCTTCACTCCAGGTTTACCGTATCCCTCTGACCTTCTTATTGACGATGAAACACAGAAATTGCATCGCAATTAAATACAATAGCCACAATGCCGACTTAAGTACAAGAAGAGTGACTCTTGCTCCTGTCTATTTTTTGAACCATTCCTGTGACACTAGTTATGGATTCCGATGCATCACTTCAGGTTTACTGTACCCCTTGGACCTTCTTATTGACAATGAAACACAGAAATAGCATCGGAATTAAATACAAGAGGCACAATGCCGACTTAGGTACAAGAAGACTGACTCTTCTTACTGTCTATGTTTTGAACCATTCCTGTGACTCTAGTTATAGATTCCGATGCTTCACTTCAGGTTTACTGTATCCTCTGACCTTCTTATTGACGATGAAGCACAGAAATTGCATCAGAATTAAATACAAAAGGCACTATGCCGACTTAAGTACAAGAAGACTGACTCTTCTTACTGACTATGTTTTGAACCATTCCTGTGACACTAGTTATAGATTCCGATGGTAGACTTCACGTTTCCTGTATCGCTTGGAACTTCTTATTGACGATGAAACACAGAAATTGCATCGGAATTAAATACAGAAGGCACAAATCCGACGAAACTACAAGAAGACTGACTCTTCTTACTGACTATGTTTTGAACCATTCCTGTGACACTAGTTATAGATTACGATGCATAATTTAAGGATTACTGTATCCCTGTGACCCTCTTATTGACGATGAAACACAGAAATTGCTTCGGAATTAAATACAAAAGGCACAAAGCCGACTAAAGTACATGAAGACTGACTCTTCTGACAGTCTATGTTTTGAACCATTCCTGTGACACTAGTTATAGACTCCGATGATCACTCCAGGTTTACTGTATCCCTCTGACCTTCATATTGACGATGAAACACAGAAATTGCTTCGGAATTAAATACAAAAAGCACAATGCCGACTAAAGTACAAGCATACTGACTCATGTTACTGACTATGTTTTGAACCGTCCCTCTGACCCTAGTTATAGATTCCGATGCTTCACTCCAGGTTTACTGTATCCCTTGGACCTTCTTATTGACGATGAAACACAGAAATTGCATCAGAATTTAATCGAAAAGGCACAATGTTGACTTAAGTACAAGAAGACTGACTCGTCTTACTATCTATGCTTTGAACCATTCCTGTGACGCTAGGTTTATTTTCCGATGCTTCACTTCAGGTTTATTGTATCCCTTGGACGTTCTTATTGACGATGAAGCACAGAAATTGCATCGGAATTAAATACAAATGGCACAACGCCGACTTAAGTACAAGAAGACTGCCTCTTCTTACAGTCTATGATTTGAACCATCAGTGTGACACTAGTTATAGATTCCGATGCTTCACTCCAGGTTTACTGTATCCTTTGGACCTTCTTATTGACGATGAAACACAGAAATTGCATCGGAATTAAATACAAAAGGCACAATGCCGACTTAAGTACAAGAAGACTGACTCTTCTTACTGACTATGTTTTGAACCATTCCTGTGACACTAGTTATAGATTCCGATGCTTAACTTCTGGATTACTGTATCCCTCTGACCTTCATAGTGACGATGAATCACAGAAATTGCATCGGAATTAAATACAAAATGCACAATGCCGACTTAAGTACAACAATACTGACTCATCTTACTGTCTATGTTTTGAACAGTCCCTGTGACTGTGGTTTTAGATTCCGATGCTTCACTCCAGGTTTAAAGTATCCCTTGGACCTTCTTATAGACGATGAAACACAGAAATTGCATCGGAATTAAATACAAAAGGCACAATGCCGACTTAAGTACAAGAAGACTGACTCTTCTTACTGACTATGTTTTAAGCCATTCCTGTGACACTAATTGTGTCCGATGCCTCACTTGAGGCTTACAGTATCCCTCTGACCTTCGTATTGACGATGAAACACAGAAATTGCATCGGAATTAAATACAAAAGGCGCAATGCCGAATTTAGTACAAGAAGACTGACTCTTCTTACTGCCTATGCTTTGAACCATTCCTGTAACACTAGTTATAGACTCCGATGCTTCACTACATCTTCACTGTATCCCTCTGACCTTCTTATTTACGATGAAACACAGTAATTGCATCGGAATTAAATACAAAAGGCACAATGCTGACAAGTACAAGAAGACTGACTCTTCCTACTGTCTATGTTTTGTACCATTCCTGTGACACTAGTTATAGATTCCGATGCTTCACTTCAGGTTTCCTGTATCCCTCTGACCTTCTTATTGACGATGAATCACAGAAATTGCATCGGAATTAAATACAAAAGGCACAATGCCGACATAAGTACAAGAAGACTGACTCTTCTTACTGCCAATGTTTTGAACCATTCCTGTATTACTAGTTATAGACTCCGATGCTTCACTACAGGTTTACTGTATCCCTCTGACCTTCTTATTGACGATGAAACACAGAAATTGCATCGTAGTTAAATAAAAAAGGCACAATGCCGACTTAAGTACAAGAAGACTGACTCTTCCTACTATCTATGTTTGAACCATTCCTGTGACACTAGTTATAGATTCCGATGCTTCACTCCAGGTTTTCTTTGTCCCTTGGACTTTCTTATTGACAATGAAACACAGAAATAGCATCGGAATTAAATACAAAAGGCACTGTGCCGACTTTAGTACAAGAAGACTAACTCTTCTTACTGACTATGTTTTGAACCATTCCTGTGACACTAGTTATAGATTCCGATGGTACACTTCAGGTTTACTGTATCCCTTGGACCTTCTTATTGACGAAGAAGCACAGAAATTGCGCCGGAATTAAATACAGAAGGCACAAAGCCGACTTAACTACGAGAAGACTGACTCTTCTTACTGACTATGTTTTGAACCATTCCTGTAACACTAGTTATAGATTCCGATGCTTCACTTCAGGTTTACTGTATCCCTCTGACCTTCTTATTGACGATGAAACACAGAAATAGCATCGGAATTAAATACAAAAGGCACAATGCCGATTTAAGTACAAGAAGACTGACTCTTTTTACTGTCTATGCTTTGAACCATTCCTGTGACACTAGTTACAGACTCCGATGCTTCACTCCTGGTTTACTGTATCCCTCTGACCTTCTTATTGACGATGAAACACAGAAATTGCATCGGAATTAAATACAAAAGGCACAATGCCTTCTTAAGTACATGTAGACTGACTTTTCCTACTGTCTACGTTTTGAACCATTCCTGTGACACTAGTTATAGATTCCGATGGTTCATTTCAGGTTTACTGTATCCCTTGGACCTTCTTAATGACGATGAAACACAGAAATTGCATCGGAATTAAATAGAAAAGGCACAATGCCGACTTAACTACAAGAAGACTGACTCTTCTTACAGACTATGCTATGAACGATTCCTGTGACACTAGTTATAGATTCCGATGCTTAACTTCAGGATTACTGTATCCCTCAGACCTTGTTAGTGACGATGAAACACAGAAATTGCATCGGAATTAAATACAAAAAGCACAATGCCGACTTAAGTACAAGAATACTGACACATCTTACTGTCTATGATTTGAACCGTCCCTGTGACAATAGATATAGATTCCGATGCTTCACTCCAGGTTTAATGTATCCCTTGGACCTTCTTATTGACGATGAAACACAGAAATTGCATCGGAATTAAATACAAAGGGCACAATGCCGACTTCTGTACAAGAAGACAGACTCTTCTTACTGACTATGTTTTGAACCATTCCTGTGACACTAGTTATAGATTCCGATGCTTCACTTCAGGTTTACTGTATCCCTCTGACCTTCTTATTGACGATAAAACACAGAAATTGCATCGGAATTAAATACAAAAGGCACAATGCCGAATTAAGTACAAGAAGACTGACTCTTCTTACTGCCTATGTTTTGAACCACTCCTGTGACACTAGTTATAGACTCCGATGCTTCACTCCAGGTTTACTGTATCCCTCTGACCTTCTTATTGACGATGAAACACAGAAATTGCATCGGAATTAAATTCAAAAGGCACAATGCCGACTTAAGTACAAGAAGACTTACTCTTCCTACTGTCTATGCTTTGAAAAATTCCTGTGACACTAGTTATAGATTCCGATGCTTCACTCCAGGTTTACTGTGTCCCTTGGACCTTCTTATTGACGATGAAACACAGAAATAGCATCGGAAATTAGTACAAGGGCACAATGCCGACTTAAGTTCAAGAAGACTGACTCTTCTTACTGTCTATGTTTTGAACCATTCCTGTGACTCTAGTTATAGTTTCGGATGCTTCAATTCAGGTCTACTGTATCCCTTGGACCTTCTTATTGACGATGAAACACAGAAATTGCATCGGAATTAAATACAAAAGGCCCAATTCCGATTTAAGTACAATAAGACTGACTCTTCTTACTGACTGTGTTTTGAACCATTCCTGTGACTCCAGTTACAGATTCCGATGCTTCACTTCAGGTTTACTGTATCCTCTGACCTTCCTATTGACGATGAAACACAAAAATTGCATCGGAATTAAATACAAAAGGAACAATGCCGACTTAAGTACAAGATGACTGACTCTTCATACTGTCTATGTTTTGAACCATTCCTGTGACACTAGTTATAGATTCGGATGCTTCAATTCAGGTCTACTGTATCCCTAGGACCTTCATATTGACGATGAAACACAGAAATTGCATCGGAATTAAATACAAAAGGCACAATGCCGACTTAAGTACAAGAAGACTGACTCTTCCAACTGTCTAAGATTTGTAAATTTCCTGTGACACCAGTTATAGATTCCGATGCTTCACATCAGGATTACTGTATCCCTCTGACCTTCTTATTGACGATGAAACACAGATATTGCATCGGAATTAAATAAAAAAGGCACAACGCCGACTTAAGTACAAGAAGACTGACTCTTCCTACTGTCTATGTTTGAACCATTCCTGTGACACTAGTTATAGATTCCGATGCTTAACTTCTGGATTACTGTATCCCTCTGACCTTCATAGTGACGATGAAACACAGAAATTGCATCGGAATTAAATACAAAAAGCACAATGCCAACTTAAGTACAAGAATACTGACTCATCTTACTGTCTATGTTTTGAACAGTCCCTGTGACTGTGGTTATAGATTCCGATGCTTCACTCCAGGTTTAATGTATCCCTTGAACCTTCTTAGTGACGATGAAACACAGAAATTGCATCGGAATTAAATACAAAAGGCACAATGCCGACTTAAGTACAAGAAGACTGACTCTTCTTACTGACTATGTTTTAAGCCATTCCTGTGACACTAATTGATTCCGATGCCTCACTTGAGGCTTACAGTATCCCTCTGACCTTCTTATTGACGATGAAACACAGAAATTGCATCGGAATTAAATACAAAAGGCGCAATGCCGAATTAAGTACAAGAAGACTGACTCTTCTTACTGCCTATGCTTTGAACCATTCCTGTAACACTAGTTATAGACTCCGATGCTTCACTACAGGTTTACTGTATCCCTCTGACCTTCTTATTGACGATGAAACACAGTAATTGCATCGGAATTAAATACAAAAGACACAATGCTGACTTAAGTACAAGAAGACTGACTCTTCCTACTGTCTATGTTTTGAACCTTTCCTGTGACACTAGTTATAGATTCCGATGCTTCACTTCAGGTTTCCTGTATCCCTCTCACCTTCTTATTGACGATGAATCACAGAAATTGCATCGGAATTAAATACAAAAGGCTCAATGCCAACTTAAGTACAAGAAGACTGACTCTTCTTACTGCCTATGCTTTGAACCATTCCTGTATTACTAGTTATAGACTCCGATGCTTCACTACAGGTTTACTGTATCCCTCGGACCTTCTTATTGACGATGAAACACAGAAATTGCATCGTAATTAAATAAAAAAGGCACAATGCCGACTTAAGTACAAGAAGACTGACTCTTCCTACTATCTACGTTTGAACCATTCCTGTGACACTAGTTATAGATTCCGATGCTTCACTCCAGGTTTTCTGTGTCTCTGGGACCTTCTTATTGACAATGAAACACAGAAATTGCAGCGGAATTTAATACAAAAGGCACAATTCCGACTTAAGTACAAGAAGACTGACTCTTCTTACTGTCTATGTTTTGAACCATTCGTGTGACTCTAGTTATAGATTCCGATGCTTCACCTCAGGTTTACTGTATCCCTCTGACCTTCTTATTGACGATGAAACACAGAAATTGCATCGGAATTAAATACAAAAGGCACAATGCCGACTTAAGTACAAGAAGACTGACTCTTCCTACTGTCTCTGTTTGAACCATTCCTGTGACACTAGTTATAGATTCCGATGCTTCACTCCAGGTTTACTGTGTCCCTTGGACCTTCTTATTGACGATGAAACACAGAATTTGCATGGAATTAAATACAAAAAGCACGATGCCGATTTAAGTACAAGAAGACGGACCCTTCATACTGCCTATGTTTTGAACCATTCCTGTGACACTAGTTATAGACTCCGATGCTTCACTCCAGGTTTACTGTATCCCTCTGACCTTCTTATTGACGATGAAACACAGAAATTGTATCGCAATTAAATACAATAGCCACAATGCCGACTTAAGTACAAGAAGAGTGACTCTTGCTCCTGTCTATGTTTTGAACCATTCCTGTGACACTAGTTATGGATACCGATGCTTCACTTCAGGTTTACTGTATCCCTTGGTCCTTCTTAATGACAATGAAACACAGAAATAGCGTCGGAATTAAATACAAAAGGCACTATGCCGACTTTAGCACAAGAAGACTGACTCTTCCTACTATCTACGTTTGAACCATTCCTGTGACACTAGTTATAGATTCCGATGCTTCACTCCAGGTTTTCTGTGTCTCTGGGACCTTCTTATTGACAATGAAACACAGAAATTGCAGCGGAATTTAATACAAAAGGCACAATTCCGACTTAAGTACAAGAAGACTGACTCTTCTTACTGACTATGCTTTGAACCATTCCTGTGACACTAGTTATAGATTCTGATGGTACACTTCAGGTTTACTGTATCCCTTGGACCTTCTTATTGACGATGAAGCACAGAAATTGCACCGGAATTACATACAGAAGGCACAAAGCCGACTTAACTACAAGAAGACTGACTCTTCTTACTGACTATACTTTGAACCATTCCTCTGACACTAGTTATAGATTCCGATGCTTAACGTCAGGATTACTGTATCCCTCTGACCTTCATAGTGACAATGAAACACAGAAATTGCATCGGAATTAAATACAAAAAGCACAATGCCGACTTAAGTACAAGAATACTGACTCATCTTACTGTCTATGTTTTGAACCGTCCCTGTGACTGTAGTTACAGATTCCGATGCTTCACTCCAGGTTTAATGCATCCCTTGGACCTTCTTATTGACGATGAAACACAGAAATTGCATCGGAATTAAATACAAAAGGCACAATGCCGACTTAAGTACAAGATTACTGACTCTTCTTACTGACTATGTTTTAAACCATTCCTGGGACACTAATTGATTCCGATGCTTCACTTCAGGTTTACTGTATCCTCTGACCTTCTTATTGGCGATGAAACACCGTAATTGCATCGGAATTAAATACAAAAGGCACTATGCCGACTTAAGTACAAGAAGACTGACTGTTCTTCTTGACTATGTGTTGAACCATTCTTGTGACATTAGCTATAGATTCCGATGCTTCACCTCAGGTTTACTGTATCCCTTACACCTTGTTATTGACGATGAAACACAGAAATAGCATAGGAATTAAATACAAAAGGAACAATGCCGACTTAAGTACAAGAAGACTGATTCTTCTTATTGTCTATGTTTGAACCATTCGTGTGACACTAGTTATAGATTCCGATGCTTCACCTCAGGTTTACTGTATACCTCTGACCTTCTTATTGACGATGAAACACAGAAATTGCATCGGAAGTAAATACAAAAGGCATATTGCCGACTTAAGTACAAGAAGACTGACTCTTCATACTGTCTATGTTTGAAAAATTCCTGTGACACTAGTTATAGATTCCAATGCTTCACTCCAGGTTTACTGTGTCCCTTGGACCTTCTTATTGACGATGAAATACAGAAATTGCATCGGAATTATATGCAATAGCCGCAATGCCGACTTAAGTACAAGAAGAGTGACTCTTCCTCCTGTCAATGTTTTGAACCATTCCTGTGACACTAGTTATAGATTCCGATGCTTCACATCAGGTTTACTGTATCCCTCTGACCTTCTTATTGAAGATGAAACACAGAAATTGCATCGGAATTAAATACAAAAGGCACAATGCCGACTTAAGTACAAGAAGACTGACTCTTCTTACTGACTATGTTTTAAGCCATTCCTGTGACACTAATTGATTCCGATGATTCCCTTGAGGCTTACAGTATCCCTCTGACCATCTTATTGACGATGAAACACAGAAATTGCATCGCAATTAAATACAAAAGGCGCAATGCCGAATTAAGTACAAGAAGACTGACTCTTCTTACTGCCTATGCTTTGAACCATTCCTGTGACACTAGTTATAGATTCCGATGCTTCACTTCAGGTTTCCTGTATCCCTCTGACCTTCTTATTGACGATGAATCACAGAAATTGCATCGGAATTAAATACAAAAGGCACAATGCCGACTTAAGTACAAGAAGACTGACTCTTCCTACTGCCTATGCTTTGAACCATTCCTGTATTACTAGTTATAGACTCCGATGCTTCACTACAGGTTTGCAGTATCCCTCTGACCTTCTAATTGACGTTGAAACACAGAAATTGCATCGTAATTAAATAAAAAAGGCACAATGCCGACTTAAGTACAAGAAGACTGACTCTTCCTACTATCTATGTTTGAACCATTCCTGTGACACTAGTTATAGATTCCGATGCTTCACTCCAGGTTTTCTGTGTCCCTTGGACCTTCTTATTGACAATGAAACACAGAAATTGCATCGGAATTTAATACAAAAGGCACAATGCCGACTTAAGTACAAGATTACTGACTCTTCTTACTGACTATGTTTTAAACCATTCCTGGGACACTAATTGATTCCGATGCTTCACTTCAGGTTTACTGTATCCTCTGACCTTCTTATTGACGATGAAACACAGAAATTGCATCGGAATTAAATACAAAAGGCACTATGCCGACTTAAGTACAAGAAGACTGACTGTTCTTACTGACTATGTTTTGAACCATTCTTGTGACATTAGCTATAGATTCCGATGCTTCACTTCAGGTTTACTGTATCCCTTACACCTTCTTATTGACGATGAAACACAGAAATAGCATCGGAATTAAATACAAAAAGAACAATGCCGACTTAAGTACAAGAAGACTGACTCTTCTTACTGTCTATGTTTTGAACCATTCGTGTGACTCTAGTTATAGATTCCGATGCTTCACCTCAGGTTTACTGTATCATTCTGACCTTCTTATTGACGATGAAACACAGAAATTGCATCGGAATTAAATAAAAAAGGCACAATGCCGACTTAAGTACAAGAAGACTGACTCTTCCTACTGTCTATGTTTTAACCATTCCTGTGACACTAGTTATAGACTCCGATGCTTCACTCCAGGTTTACTGTGTCCCTTGGACCTTCTTATCGACGATGAAACACAGAATTTGCATGGAATTAAATACAAAAAGCACAATGCCGATTTAAGTACAAGAAGACGGACCCTTCATACTGCCTAGGTTTTGAACCATTCCTGTGACACTAGTTATAGACTCCGATGCTTCACTACAGGTTTACTGTATCCCTCTGACCTTCTTATTGACGATGAAACACAGAAATTGCATCGCAATTAAATACAATAGCCACAATGCCGACTTAAGTACAAGAAGAGTGACTCTTGCTCCTGTCTATGTTTTGAACCATTCCTGTGACACTAGTTATGGATTCCGATGCTTCACTTCAGGTTTACTGTATCCCTTGGTCCTTCTTAATGACAATGAAACACAGAAATAGAATCGGAATTAAATACAAAAGGCACTATGCCGACTTTAGTACAAGAAGACTGACTCTTCTTACTGACTATGTTTTGAACCATTCCTGTGACACTAGTTATAGATTCCGATGGTACACATCAGGTTTACTGTATCCCTTGGACCTTCTTATTGACGATGAAATACAGAAATTGCATCGGAATTATATGCAATAGCCGCAATGCCGACTTAAGTACAAGAAGAGTGACTCTTCCTCCTGTCAATGTTTTGAACCATTCCTGTGACACTAGTTATAGATTCCGATGCTTCACATCAGGTTTACTGTATCCCTCTGACCTTCTTATTGAAGATGAAACACAGAAATTGCATCGGAATTAAATACAAAAGGCACAATGCCGACTTAAGTACAAGAATACTGACTCTTCTTGCTGACTATGTTTTAAGCCATTCCTGTGACACTAATTGATTCCGATGCCTCACTTGAGGCTTACAGTATCCCTCTGACCTTCTTATTGACGATGAAACACAGAAATTGCATCGGAATTAAATACAAAAGGCGCAATGCCGAATTAAGTACAAGAAGACTGACTCTTCTTACTGCCTATGCTTTGAACCATTCCTGTAACACTAGTTATAGACTCCGATGCTTCACTACAGGTTTACTGTATCCCTCTGACCTTCTTATTGACGATGAAACACAGTAATTGCATCGGAATTAAATACAAAAGGCACAATGCTGACTTAAGTACAAGAAGACTGACTCTTCCTACTGTCTATGTTTTGTACCATTCCTGTGACACTAGTTATAGATTCCGATGCTTCACTTCAGGTTTCCTGTATCCCTCTGACCTTCTTATTGACGATGAATCACAGAAATTGCATCGGAATTAAATCCAAAAAGCACAATGCCGACTTAAGTACAAGAAGACTGACACTTCTTACTGCCTATGCTTTGAACCATTCCTGTATTACTAGTTATGGACTCCGATGCTTCACTACAGGTTTACTGTATCCCTCTGACCTTCTTATTGACGATGAAACACAGAAATTGCATCGTAATTAAATAAAAAAGGCACAATGCCGACTTAAGTACAAGAAGACTGACTCTTCCTACTATCTATGTTTGAACCATTCCTGTGACACTAGTTATAGATTCCGATGCTTCACTCCAGGTTTTCTGTGTCCCTTGGACCTTCTTATTGACAATGAAACACAGAAATTGCATCGGAATTTAATACAAAAGGCACAATGCCGACTTAAGTACAAGAGTACTGACTCTTCTTACTGACTATGTTTTAAACCATTCCTGGGACACTAATTGATTCCGATGCTTCACTTCAGGTTTACTGTATCCTCTGACCTTCTTATTGACGATGAAACACAGAAATTGCATCGGAATTAAATAAAAAAGGCACTATGCCGACTTAAGTACAAGAAGACTGACTGTTCTTACTGACTATGTTTTGAACCATTCTTGTGACATTAGCTATAGATTCCGATGCTTCACTTCAGGTTTACTGTATCCCTTACACCTTGTTATTGACGATGAAACACAGAAACAGCATCGGAATTAAATACAAAAAGAACAATGCCGACTTAAGTACAAGAAGACTGACTCTTCTTACTGTCTATGTTTTGAACCATTCGTGTGACTCTAGTTATAGATTCCGATGCTTCACCTCAGGTTTACTGTGTCCCTCTGACCTTCTTATTGACGATGAAACACAGAAATTGCATCGGAATTAAATAATAAAGGCACAATGCCGACTTAAGTACAAGAAGACTGACTCTTCCCACAGTCTATGTTTGAACCATTCCTGTGACACTAGTTATAGATTCCGATGCTTCACTCCAGGTTTACTGTGTCCCTTGGACCTTCTTATTGACGATGAAACACAGAATTTGCATGGAATTAAATACAAAAAGCACAATGCCGATTTAAGTACAAGAAGACGGACCCTTCATACTGCCTATGTTTTGAACCATTCCTGTGACACTAGTTATAGACTCCGATGCTTCACTCCAGGTTTACTGTATCCCTCTGACCTTCTTATTGACGATGAAACACAGAAATTGCATCGCAATTAAATACAATAGCCACAATGCCGACTTAAGTACAAGCAGAGTGACTCTTGCTCCTGTCTATGTTTTGAACCATTCCTGTGACACTAGTAATGGATTCCGATGCTTCACTTCAGGTTTACTGTATCCCTTGGTCCTTCTTAATGACAATGAAACACAGAAATAGCATCGGAATTAAATACAAAAGGCACTATGCCAACTTTAGTACAAGAAGACTGACTCTTCTTACTGACTATGTTTTGAACCATTCCTGTGACACTAGTTATAGATTCCGATGATACACTTCAGGTTTACTGTATCCCTTGGACCTTCTTATTGACGATGAAGCACAGAAATTGCACCGGAATTAAATACAGAAGGCACAAAGCCGACTTAACTACAAGAAGACTGACTCTTCTTACTGACTATGCTTTGAACCACTCCTGTGACACTAGTTATAGATTCCGATGCTTAACTTCAGGATTACTGTATCCCTCTGACCTTCATAATGACAATGAAACACAGAAATTGCATCGGAATTAAATACAAAAAGCACAATGCCGACTTAAGTACAAGAATACTGACTCATCTTACTGTCTATGTTTTGAACCGTCCCTGTGACTGTAGTTACAGATTCCGATGCTTCACTCCAGGTTTAATGCATCCCTTGGACCTTCTTATTGACGATGAAACACACAAATTGCATCGGAATTAAATACAAAAGGCACAATGCCGACTTAAGTACAAGATTACTGACTCTTCTTACTGACTATGTTTTAAACCATTCCTGGGACACTAATTGATTCCGATGCTTCACTTCAGGTTTACTGTATCCTCTGACCTTCTTATTGACGATGAAACACCGTAATTGCATCGGAATTAAATACAAAAGGCACTATGCCGACTTAAGTACAAGAAGACTGACTGTTCTTACTGACTATGTGTTGAACCATTCTTGTGACATTAGCTATAGATTCCGATGCTTCACCTCAGGTTTTCTGTATCCCTTACACCTTGTTATTGACGATGAGACACAGAAATAGCATAGGAATTAAATACAAAAGGAACAATGCCGACTTAAGTACAAGAAGACTGATTCTTCTTATTGTCTATGTTTGAACCATTCGTGTGACTCTAGTTATAGATTCCGATGCTTCACCTCAGGTTTACTGTATACCTCTGACCTTCTTATTGACGATGAAACACAGGAATTGCATCGGAAGTAAATACAAAAGGCATATTGCCGACTTAAGTACAAGAAAACTGACTCTTCATACTGTCTATGTTTGAAAAATTCCTGTGACACTAGTTATAGATTCCGATGCTTCCCTCCAGGTTTACTGTGTCCCTTGGACCTTCTTATTGACGATGAAATACAGAAATTGCATCGGAATTATATGCAATAGCCACAATGCCGACTTAAGCACAAGAAGAGTGACTCTTCCTCCTGTCAATGTTTTGAACCATTCCTGTGACACTAGTTATAGATTCCGATGCTTCACTCTAGGTTTACTGTATCCCTTGGATCTTCTTATTGACGATGAAACACATAAATTGCATCGGAATTAAATAGATAATGCACAATGATGACTTAAGTACAAGAAGACTGACTCGTCTTACTGACTATGATTTGAACCAGTCCTGTGACACTAGCTAGAGATTCCGATGCCTCACTTCAGGTTTACTGTATCCCTCTGACCTTCTTATTGTCTATGAAACACACAAATTGCAGCGGAATTAAATACAAAAGGCACAATACAGACTTAAGTACAAGACGACTGACTCTTCCTACTGTCTATGTTTTGAACTATTCCTGTGACACTAGTTATAGATTCCGATGCTTCACGCCAGGTTTATTGTGTCCCTTGGACCTTCTTATTGACGATGAAACACAGAAATTGCATGGAATTAAATACAAAAGGCACAATGCCGAATTAAGTACAAGAAGACTGACCCTTCTTACTGCCTATGTTTTGAACCATTCCTGTGACACTGGTTGTAGACTCCAGGTTTACTGTATCCCTCTGACCTTCTTATTGACGATGAAACACAGAAATTGCATCGGAATTATATACAAAAGGCATAATGCCGACTTAAGTACAAGAAGACTGACTCTTCCTACTGTCTGTGTTTTGAAAAATTCCTGTGACACTAGTTATAGATTTAGATGCTTCACTCCAGGTTTACTGTATCCCTTGGACTTTCTTATTGACGATTAAACACAGAAATAGCATCGTAATTAAATACAAGATGCACAATGCCGATTTAAGTACAAGAAGACTGACTCTTCTTACTGACTATGTTTTGAACCATTCTTGTGACACTACCTATAGATTCCGATGCTTCACTACAGGTTTACTGTATCCCTTAACCTTGTTATTGACGATGAAACACAGAAATAGCATTGGAATTAAATACAAGAGGCACAATGCCGACTTAAGTACAAGAAGACTTTACTCTTCTTACTGTCTATATTTTGAACCACTCCTGTGACTCTAGTTATAGATTCCGATGCTTCACTTCAGGTTTACTGTATCCTCTGTCCTTCATATTGACGATGAAACACAGTAATTGCATCGGAATTAAATACAAAAGGCACTATGCCGACTTAAGTACAAGAAGACTGACTCTTCATACTGACTATGTTTTGAACCATTCCTGTGACACTAGTTATAGAGTCTGATGGTTCACTTCAGGTTTACTGTATCCCTTGGACCTTCTTATTGACGATGAAACACAGAAATTGCATCGGAATTAAATACAAAACGCACAATGCCGATTTAAGTACAAGAAGACTGACTCTTCTTACTGACTATGTTTAAACCATTCCTGTGACACTAATTGATTCCGATGCTTCACTTCAGGCTTACAGTATCCCTCTGACCTTCTTATTGACGATGGAACACAGAAATTGCATCGGAATTAAATAAAAAGGCGCAATGCCGAATTAAGTACAAGAAGACTGACTCTTCTTATTGTCTATGTTTTGAACCATTCCTGTGACACTAGTTATAGACTCCGATGCTTCACTCCAGGTTTACTGTATCCCTTGGACCTTCTTATTGACGATGAAACACAGAAATTGCATAGGAATTAAATACAAAAGGCACAATGCCGACTTAAGTACAAAAATACTGACTCATCTTACTGTCTATGATTTGAACCGTCCCTGTAACACTAGTTATAGATTCCGATGCTTTACTCAAGGTTTACTGTATCCCTTGGACCTTCTTATTGACGATGAAACACAGAAATTGCATCGAAATTAAATACAAAAGGCATAATGCCGACTTAAGTACAAGAAGAATGACTCTTCTTACTGACTATGTTTAAACCATTCCTGTGACACTAATTGATTCCGATGCTTCACTTCAGGCTTACAGTATCCCTCTGACCTTCTTATTGACTAAGAATCACAGAAATTACATCGGAATTAAATACAGAAGGCACAATGCCGAATTAAGTACAAGAAGACTGACTCTTCTTACTGCCTATGTTTTGAACCATTCCTGTGACACTAGTTATTGATTCCGATGCTTAACTTCAGGATTGCTGTATCCCTCTAACCTTCATAGTGACGATGAAACACAGAAATTGCATCGGAATTAAATACAAAAAGCACAATTCCGACTTAGGTACAAGAATACTGACTCATCTTACTGTCAATGTTTTGAACCGTCTCTGTGACTGTAGTTACAGATTCCGATGCCTCACTCCAGGTTTAATGTATCCCTTGGACCTTCTTATTGACGATGAAACACAGAAATTGCATCGGAATTAAATACAAAAGGCACAATGCCGACTTAAGTACAATTACACTGACTCATCTTACTGTCTATGATTTGAACCGTCCCTGTGACACTAGTTATAGATTCCGATGCTTTACTCCAGGTTTACTGTATCCCTTGGACCGTCTTATCGACGATGAAACACAGAAATTGCATCGAAATTAAATACAAATGGGCACAAAGCCGACTTAACTACAAGAAGACTGACTCTTCTTACTGACTATGTTTTGAACCATTCCTGTGACACTAGTTATAGATTCCGATGCTTAACTTCAGGATTACTGTATCCCTCTGACCTTCATAGTGACGTTGAAACACAGAAATTGCATCGGAATTAAACACAAAAAGCACAATGCCGACTTAAGTACTAGAAGACTGACTCTTCTTACTGTCTATGTTTTGAACCATCCCTGTGACACTAGTTATAGATTCCGATGCTTCACTCCAGGTTTACTGTATCCCTTGGTCCTTCTTATTGACGATGAAACACAGAAATTGCATCGGAATTAAATACAAATGGCACAATGACGACTTAAGTACAAGAAGATTGACTCTTCTTACTGACTATGTTTTGAACCATTCCTGTGACACTAGTTATAAATACCGATGCTTCACTTCAGTTTTACTGTATCCCTCTGACCGTCTTATTGACGATGAAACACAGAAATTGCATCGGAATTAAATAGAATATGCACAATGCCGACTTAAGTACCAGAAGGCTGACTCTTCCTACTGTGTATGTTTTGAACCATTCCTGTGACACTAGTTACAGATTCCGATGCTTAACTTCAGGATTACTCTATCCCTTGGCCCTTGTTAATGACGATTAAACGCAGAAATTTCATCGGAATTAAGTACAAAAGGCACAATGCCG
Source organism: Schistocerca serialis cubense (assembly GCF_023864345.2). Lineage (NCBI taxonomy): Eukaryota > Metazoa > Arthropoda > Insecta > Orthoptera > Acrididae > Schistocerca > Schistocerca serialis. Next base: position 13,686,102 of record NC_064638.1, read on the forward strand.
CCTTATGTACAAGAAGACTGACTCTTCTTACTGTCTATGTTTTGAACCATTCGTGTGTCTCTAGTTATAGATTCCGATGCTTCACTTCAGGTTTACTGTATCCCTCTGACCTTCTTATTGACAATGAAACACAGAAATTGCATCGGAATTAAATACAAAAGGCACCATACCAACTTAAGTACAAGAAAACTGACTCTTCTTACTGTCTATGTTTTAGAACCATTCCTGTGACACTAGTTACAGATTCCGATGCTTCAATTCAGGTCTACTGCATCCCTCTGACCTTCTTATTGACGATGAAACACAGAAATTGCATCGGAATTAAATACAAAAGGCACAATGCCGACTTAAGTACAAGAAGACTGACTCTTCTTACTGACTATGTTTTGAACCATTCCTGTTACACTAGTTATAAATTCCGATGCTTCACATCAGGTTTACTGTATCCCTCTGACCTTCTTATTGACGATGAAACACAGAAATTGCATCGGAATGAAATACAAAAGGCACAATGCCGACTTAACTACAAGAAGACTGACTCTTCTTACTGACTATGCTTTGAACCATTCCTGTGACACTAGTTATAGATTCCGATGCTTAACTTCAGGATTACTGTATCCCTCTGACCTTCTTAGTGACGATGAAACACAGAAATTGCATCGGAATTAAATACAAAAAGCACATTGCCGACTTAAGTTTAAGAATACTGAGTCAACTTACTGTCTATGATTTGAACCGTCCCTGTGACACTAGTTATAGATTCCGATGCTACACTTCAGGTTTACTGTATCCCTTGGACCTTCTTATTGACGATGAAACACAGAAATTGCATCGCAATTAAATAGAAAATGCGCAATGCCGACTTAGGTACTAGAAGACGGACTCTTCCTACTGTGTATGTTTTGAACCATTCCTGTGACACTAGTATTAGATTCCGATGCTTCACTTCAGGTTTATTGTATCCCATGGACCTTCTTATTGACGATGAAACACAGAAATTGCATCGGAATTAAATACAAAAGGCACAATGCCGACTTAAGTAAAAGAAGTCTGACTTTTCTTACTGTCTATGTATTGAACCATTCCTGTAACACTAGTTATAGATTCCGATGCTTCACTCCAGGTTTACTGTATCCCTTTGACCTTCTTATTGACGATGAAACACAGAAATTGCACCGAAATTAAGTACAAAAGGCACAATGCCGCCTTATGTACAAGAAAACTGACCCTTCTAACTGACTATGATTTGAACAAATCCTGTGACACTAGATATAGATTCCAATGCTTCACTTCAGGTTTACTGTATCCCTTGGACCTCCTTATTGACGATGAAACACAGAACTTGCATCGGAATTAAATAGAAAATGCACAATGCCGACTTAAGTACATGAATAATGACTCATCTTACTGTCTATGTTTTGAACCGTCCCTGTGACACTAGTGATAGATTCCGATGCTTCACTCCAGGTTTACTGTATCCCTTGGACCTTCTTATTGACGATGAAACACAGAAATTGCATCGGAATTAAATACAAAAGGCACAATGCCGACTTAAGTACAAGATGACTGACTCTTCTTACTGACTATGTTTTGAACCATTCCTGTGACATTAGTTATAGATTCCGATACTTCACTTCAGGTTTACTGTATCACTCTGACCATCTTATTGACGATGAAACACTGAAATTGCATCGCAATTAAATACAAAAGGCACAACGCCAAATTAAGTACAAGAAGACTGATTCTTCTTACTGTCTATGTTTGAACCATTCCTGTGACACTAGTTATAGACTCCGATGCTTCAATCCAGGTTAACTGTATCCCTTGGACCTTTTTGTTGACGATGAATCACAGAAATTGCAACGGAACTAAATACAAAAGGCACAATGCCGACTAAAGTACAAGAAGACTGACTCTTCTTACTATCTATGTTTTGAACCATGCTTGTGACACTAGTTATAGATTCCGATGCTTCACTCCAGGTTTACTGTATCCCTTGGTCCTTCTTATTGACGAAGAAACACAGAAATTGCATCGGAATTAAAAACACAAAAGGCACAATGCCGACTTAAGTACAAGAAGACTGACTCCTCTAACTGACTATGTTTTGAACCACTCCTGTGACACTAGTTATAAATACCGATGCTACACTTCAGGTTTACTGTATCCCTCTGACCGTCTTATTGACGATGAAACACAGAAATTACATCGGAATTAAATAGAATATGCACAATGCCGACTTAAGTACTAGAAGGCTGACTCTTCCTACTGTGTATGTTTTGAACCATTCCTGTGACACTAGTTATAGATTCCGATGCTTAACTTCAGGATTACTGTATCCCTCTGACCTTCTTAGTGACGCGGAAACACAGAAATTGCATCGGAATTAAATACAAAAAGCACATTGCCGACTTAAGTACAAGAATACTGAGTCAACTTACTGTCTATGTTTTGAACCGTCCCTGTGACACTAGTTATAGATTCCGATGCTACACTTCAGGTTAACTGCATCCCTTGGACCTTCTTATTGACGATGAAACACAGAAATTGCAACGGAACTAAATACAAAAGGCACAATGCCGACCTAAGTACAAGAAGACTGACTCTTCTTACTCTCTATGTTTTGAACCATGCCTGTGACACTAGTTATAGATTCCGATGCTTCACTCCAGGTTTACTGTATCCCTTGGTCCTTCTTATTGACGAAGAAACACAGAAATTGCATCGGAATTAAAAACACAAAAAGCACAATGCCGACTTAAGTACAAGAATACTGAGTCAACTTACTGTCTATGTTTTGAACCGTCCCTGTGACACTAGTTATAGATTCCGATGCTACACTTCAGGTTAACTGCATCCCTTGGACCTACTTATTGACGATGAAACACAGAAATTGCATCGGACTTAAATACAAGAGGCACAATGCAGACTTAACTACAAGAAGATTGACTCTTCTTACTGACTATGCTTTGAACCATTCCTGTGACACTAGTTATAGATTCCGATGCTTAACTTCAGGATTACTGTATCCCTCTGACCTTGTTAGTGATGATGAAACACAGAAATTGCATCGGAATTAAATACAAAAAGCACATTGCCGACTTAAGTACAAGAATACTGACTCATCTTACTGTCTATGTTTTGAACCGTCCCTGTGACACTAGTTATAGAGTCCGATGCTTCACTCCAGGTTTACTGTATCCCTTGGACCTTCTTAATGACGATGAAACACAGAAATTGCATCGGAATTGAATACAAAAGGCACAATGCCGACTTAAGTAAAAGAAGTCTGACTTTTCTTACTGTCTATGTTTTGAACCATTCCTGTAACACTAGTTATAGATTCCGATGATTCACTGCAGGTTTATTGTATCCCTTTGACCTTCTTATTGACGAAGAAACACAGAAATTGCACCGAAATAAATAGAAAATGCACAATGATGACTTAAGTACAAGAAAACTGACCCTTCTAACTGACTATGATTTGAACAAATCCTGTGACACTAGTTATAGATTCCAATGCTTCACTTCAGGTTTACTGTATCCCTTGGACCTCCTTATTGACGATGAAACACAGATCTTGCATCGGAATTAAGTAGAAAATTCACAATGCCGACTTAAGTACAAGAATACTGACTCATCTTACTGTCTATGTTTTGAACCGTCCCTGTGACACTAGTTATAGATTCCGATGCTTCACTCCAGGTTTACTGTATCCCTTGGACCTTCTTATTGACGATGAAACACAGAAATTGCATCGGAATTAAATACAAAAGGCACAATGCCGACTTAAATACAAGATGACTGACTCTTCTTACTGACTATGTTTGAACCATTCCTGTGACATTAGTTATAGATTACGATACTTCACTTCAGGTTTACTGTATCACTCTGACCATCTTATTGACGATGAAACACTGAAATTGCATCGGAATTAAAGACAAAAGGCACAACGCCAAATTAAGTACAAGAAGACTGACTCTTCTTACTGTCTATGTTTAAACCATTTCTGTGACACTAGTTATAGACTCCGATGCTACACTCCAGGTTAACTGTATCCCTTGGACCTTCTTATTGACGATGAAACACAGAAATTGCAACGGAACTAAATACAAAATGCACAATGCCGACGTAAGTACAAGAAGACTGACTCTTCTTGCTGTCTATGTTTTGAACCATGCCTGTGACACTAGTTATAGATTCCGATGCTTCACTCCAGGTTTACTGTATCCCTTGGTCCTTCTTATTGACGAAGAAACACAGAAATTGCATCGGAATTAAATACAAAAGGCACAATGCCGACTTAAGTACAAGATGACTGACTCTTCTTACTGACTATGTTTTGAACCATTCCTGTGACATTAGTTATAGATTCCGATACTTCACTTCAGGTTTACTGTATCACTCTGACCATCTTATTGACGATGAAACACTGAAATTGCATCGCAATTAAATACAAAAGGCACAACGCCAAATTAAGTACAAGAAGACTGATTCTTCTTACTGTCTATGTTTGAACCATTCCTGTGACACTAGTTATAGACTCCGATGCTTCAATCCAGGTTAACTGTATCCCTTGGACCTTTTTGTTGACGATGAAACACAGAAATTGCAACGGAACTAAATACAAAAGGCACAATGCCGACTAAAGTACAAGAAGACTGACTCTTCTTACTATCTATGTTTTGAACCATGCTTGTGACACTAGTTATAGATTCCGATGCTTCACTCCATGTTTACTGTATCCCTTGGTCCTTCTTATTGACGAAGAAACACAGAAATTGCATCGGAATTAAAAACACATAAAGCACAATGCCGACTTAAGTACAAGAATACTGAGTCAACTTACTGTCTATGTTTTGAACCGTCCCTGTGACACTAGTTATAGATTCCGATGCTACACTTCAGGTTAACTGCATCCCTTGGACCTACTTATTGACGATGAAACACAGAAATTGCATCGGACTTAAATACAAGAGGCACAATGCAGACTTAACTACAAGAAGATTGACTCTTCTTACTGACTATGCTTTGAACCATTCCTGTGACACTAGTTATAGATTCCAATGCTTCACTTCAGGTTTACTGTATCCCTTGGACCTCCTTATTGACGATGAAACACAGATCTTGCATCGGAATTAAGTAGAAAATTCACAATGCCGACTTAAGTACAAGAATACTGACTCATCTTACTGTCTATGTTTTGAACCGTCCCTGTGACACTAGTTATAGATTCCGATGCTTCACTCCAGGTTTACTGTATCCCTTGGACCTTCTTATTGACGATGAAACACAGAAATTGCATCGGAATTAAATACAAAAGGCACAATGCCGACTTAAATACAAGATGACTGACTCTTCTTACTGACTATGTTTGAACCATTCCTGTGACATTAGTTATAGATTACGATACTTCACTTCAGGTTTACTGTATCACTCTGACCATCTTATTGACGATGAAACACTGAAATTGCATCGGAATTAAAGACAAAAGGCACAACGCCAAATTAAGTACAAGAAGACTGACTCTTCTTACTGTCTATGTTTAAACCATTTCTGTGACACTAGTTATAGACTCCGATGCTACACTCCAGGTTAACTGTATCCCTTGGACCTTCTTATTGACGATGAAACACAGAAATTGCAACGGAACTAAATACAAAATGCACAATGCCGACGTAAGTACAAGAAGACTGACTCTTCTTGCTGTCTATGTTTTGAACCATGCCTGTGACACTAGTTATAGATTCCGATGCTTCACTCCAGGTTTACTGTATCCCTTGGTCCTTCTTATTGACGAAGAAACACAGAAATTGCATCGGAATTAAATACAAAAGGCACAATGCCGACTTAAGTACAAGATGACTGACTCTTCTTACTGACTATGTTTTGAACCATTCCTGTGACATTAGTTATAGATTCCGATACTTCACTTCAGGTTTACTGTATCACTCTGACCATCTTATTGACGATGAAACACTGAAATTGCATCGGAATTAAATACAAAAGGCACAACGCCAAATTAAGTACAAGAAGACTGACTCTTCTTACTGTCTATGTTTGAACCATTCCTGTGACACTAGTTATAGACTCCGATGCTTCACTCCAGGTTAACTGTATCCCTTGGACCTTTTTATTGACGATGAAACACAGAAATTGCAACGGAACTAAATACAAAAGGCACAATGCCGACTTAAGTACAAGAAGACTGACTCTTCTTGGCGTCTATGTTTTGAACCATGCCTGTGACACTAGTTATAGATTCTGATGCTTCACTCCAGGTTTACTGTATCCCTTGGTCCTTTTTATTGACGAAGAAACACAGAAATTGCATCGGAATTAAAAACACAAAAGGCAAAATGCCGACTTAAGTACAAGAAGACTGACTCTTCTTACTGACTATGTTTTGAACCACTCCTGTGACACTAGTTATAAATACCGATGCTTCACTTCAGGTTTACTGTATCCCTCTGACCGTCTTATTGACGATGAAACACAGAAATTACATCGGAATTAAATACAATATGCACAATGCCGACTTAAGTACTAGAAGGCTGACTCTTCCTACTGAGTATGTTTTGAACCATTCCTGTGACACTAGTTATAGATTCCGATGCTTAACTTCAGGATTACTGTATCCCTCTGACCTTCTTAGTGACGATGAAACACAGAAATTGCATCGGAATTAAATACAAAAAGCACATTGCCGACTTAAGTACAAGAATACTGAGTCAACTTACTGTCTATGTTTTGAACCGTCCCTGTGACACTAGTTATAGATTCCGATGCTACACTTCAGGTTTACTGTATCCCTTGGACCTTCTTATTGACGATGAAACACAGAAATTGCATCGCAATTAAATAGAAAATGCGCAATGCCGACTTAGGTACTAGAAGACGGACTCTTCCTACTGTGTAGGTTTTGAACCATTCCTGTGACACTAGTTATAGATTCCGAAGCTTCTCTTCAGGTTTACTGTATCCCTTGGACCTACTTATTGACGATGAAACACAGAAATTGCATCGGACTTAAATACAAAAGGCACAATGCAGACTTAACTACTAGAAGACTGACTCGTCTTACTGACTATGCTTTGAACCATTATTGTGACACTAGTTATAGATTCCGATGCTTAACTTCAGGATTACTGTATCCCTCTGACCTTCTTAGTGACGATGAAACACAGAAATTGCATCGGAATTAAATACAAAAAGCACATTGCCGACTTAAGTACAAGAATACTGACTGATCTTACTGTCTATGTTTTGAACCGTCCCTGTGACACTAGTTATAGATTCCGATGCTTCACTCCAGGTTTACTGTATCCCTTGGACCTTCTTATTGACGATGAAACACAGAAATTGCATCGGAATTAAATACAAAAGGCACAATGCCGACTTAAGTAAAAGAAGTCTGACTTTTCTTACTGTCTATGTTTTGAACCATTCCTGTAACACTAGTTATATATTCCGATGCTTCACTCCAGGTTTACTGTATCCCTTGGACCTTCTTATTGACGATGAAACACAGAAATTGCACCGACATTAAATAGAAAATGCACAATGATGACTTAAGTATAAGAAAACTGACTCTTCTAACTGACTATGATTTGAACCAATCCTGTGACACTAGTTATAGATTCCGATGCTTCACTTCAGGTTTACTGTATCCCTTGGACCTTCCTATTGTCGATGAAACACAGAACTTGCATCGGAATGAAATATAAAGTGCACAATGCCGACTTAAGTACAAGAATACTGACTCATCTTACTGTCTATGTTTTGAACCATTCCTGTGACTCTAGTTATAGATTCCGATGCTTCACTTCGGGTTTACTGTATCCCTCTGACCTTCATATTGACGATGAAACACAGAAATTGCACCGGAATTAAATACAAAAGGGACAATGCCGACCCAAGTACAAGAGGACTGACTCTTCCTACTGTCTATGTTTCGAAACATTCCTGTGACACTAGTTATAGATTCCGATGCTTCACCCCAGGTTTACTGTGTCTCTTGGACCTTCCTATTGACGATGAAACACAGAAATTGCATCGGAATTAAATACAATAGGCACAATGCCGACTTAAGTACAAGAAGACTGACTCTTGCTCCTGTCTATGCTTTGAACCATTCCTGTGACACTAGTTATAGATTCCGATGCTTCACTTTAGGTTTACTGTATCCCTTGGACCTTCTTATTGCCGATGAAACACAGTAATTGCATCGGAATTAAATACAAAGGGCACTATACCGACATAAGTACAAGAAGACTGACTCTTCTTAGTGACTATGTTTTGAACCATTCCTGTGACACTAGTCATAGATTCCGATGCTTAACTTCAGGATTACTGTATCCCTTGGACCTTCTTATTGACGATTAAACTCAAAAATGGCATCGGAATTTAATACAAAATGCACAATGGCGACTTAAGTACAAGAAGACTGACTCTTCTTACTGACTATGCTTTGAACCATTCTTGTGACACTACCTATAGATTCCGATGCTTCACTTCAGGTTTACTGTATCCCTTAACCTTCTTACTGACGCTGAAACACAGAAATAGCATCGGAATTAAATACAAGAGGCACAATGCCGACTTAAGTACAAGAAGACTGACTCTTTTTACTGTCTATGGTTTGAACCATTCCTGTGACTCTAGTTATAGATTCCGATTCTTTACTTCAGGTTTACTGTATCCTCTGACCTTCTTATTGACGATGAAACACAGAAATTGCATCGGAATTAAATACAAAAGGCACTATGCCGACTTAAGTACAACAAGACCGACTCTTCTTACTGACTATGTTTTGAACCATTCCTGTGACACTAGTTATAGAGACCGATGGTTCACTTCAGGTTTACTGTATCCCTTGGACCTTCTTATTGACGATGAAACACAGAGATCGCATCGGAATTAAATACAGAAGGCACAAAGCCGACTTAACTACAAGAAGACTGACTCTTCTTACTGACTATGCTTTGAACCATACCTGTGACACTAGGTATAGATTCCGATGCCTAACTTCAGGATTACTGTATCCCTCTGACCTTCATAGTGACGATGAAACACAGAAATTGCATCGGAATTAAATACATAAAGCACAATGCCGACTTAAGTACAAGAATACTGACTCATCTTACTGTCAATGTTTTGAATGGTCCCTGTGACTGTAGTTATAGACTCCGGTGCTTCACTCCAGGTTTAATGTATCGCTTGGACCTTCTTATTGACGACGAAACATAGAAATTGCATCGGAATTAAATACAAAAGGCACAATGCCGACATAAGTACAAGAAGACTGACTCTTTTTACTGACTATGTTTTAACCATTACTGTGACACTAATTGATTCCGATGCTTCACTTCAGGCTTACAGTATCCCTCTGGCCTTCTTATTGACGATGAAACACAGAAATTGCATCGGAATTAAATACAAAAGGGGCAATGCCGAATTAAGTACAAGAGGACTGACTCTTCTTACTGTCTATGTTTTGAACCATTCCTGTGACACTAGTTATAGACTCCCATGCTTCACTCCAGGTTTACTGTATGCCTTGGACCTTCTTATTGACGATGAAACACAGAAATTGCATCGGAATTGAATACAAAAGGCACAATGCCGACTTAAGTACAAGAGTACTGACTCTTCTTACTGTGTATGTTTTGAACCGTCCCTGTGACACTAGTTATAGATTCCGGTGCTTTACTCCGGGTTTACTGTATCCCTTGGACCTTCTTATTGACGATGAAACACAGAACTTGCATCGGAATTAAATAGAAAATGCACAATGCCGACTTAAGTACAAGAATACTGACTCATCTTACTGTCTATGTTTTGAACCGTCCCTGTGACACTAGTTATAGATTCCGATGCTTCACTCCAGGTTTACTGTATCCCTTGGACCTTCTTATTGGCGACGAAACACAGAAATTGCATCGGAATTAAATACAAAAGGCACAATGCCGACTTAAGTACAAGAAGACTGACTCTTCTTACTGTCTATGTTTTGAACCATTCCTGTGACATTAGTTATAGATTCCTATACTTCACTTCAGGTTTACTGTATCACTCTGACCATCTTATTGACGAAGAAACACTGAAATTGCATCGGAATTAAATACAAAAGGCACAACGCCAAATTAAGTACAAGAAGACTGACTCTTCTTACTGTCTATGTTTTGAACCATTCCTGTGACACTAGTTATAGACTCCCATGCTTCACTCCAGGTTTACTGTATGCCTTGGACCTTCTTATTGACGATGAAACACAGAAATTGCATCGGAATTGAATACAAAAGGCACAATGCCGACTTAAGTACAAGAGTACTGACTCTTCTTACTGTGTATGTTTTGAACCGTCCCTGTGACACTAGTTATAGATTCCGGTGCTTTACTCCAGGTTTACTGTATCCCTTGGACCTTCTTATTGACGATGAAACACAGAACTTGCATCGGAATTAATTAGAAAATGCACAATGCCGACTTCAGTACAAGAAGACTGACTCTTCTCACTGACTATGTTTTGAGCCACACCTGTGATACTAGTTATAAATACCGATGCTTCACTTCAGGTTTACTGTATCCCTCTGACCGTCTTATTGACCATGAAACACAGAAATTACATCGAAATTAAATAGAATATGCACAATCCCACCTTAAGTACTAGAAGGCTGACTCTTCCTACTGTGTATGTTTTGAACCATTCCTGTGACACTAGTTACAGATTCCGATGCTTCAATTCAGGTTTACAGTATCCCTTGGACCTTCTTATTGACGATGAAACACAGAAATTGCATCAGAATTAAATAGAAAAGGCACAATGCCGACTTAAGTACAAGTAGACTGACGATTCTTACTATGTTTTGAACCATTCCTGTGACACTAGTTGTTGATTCCGATGCTTCACTTCAGGTTTACTGTATCGCTTGGACCTTCTTATTGACCATAAAACACAGAAATTTCATCAGAATTAAATAGAAAAAGCACAATGCCGACTTAAGTACAAGAAGACTGACGCTTCTTACTGAATATGTTTTGAACCATTCCTGTGACACTAGTTATAGATTCCGATTCTTCACTTCAGGTTTACTCTATCCCTTGGACCATCTTATTGACGATGAAACACAGATATTGCATCGGAATTAAATAGAAAAGGCACACTGCCGACTTAGGTGCAGGAAGACTGACTCTTCTTACTGTTTATGTTTGAACCATTCCTGTGACACTAATTATAAATTCCGATGCTTCACTTCAGGTTTAATGTATCCCTCTGACCTTCCTATTGACGATGAAACACAGAAATTGCATCCGAATTAAATACAAAAGGCACAATGCCGACTTAAGTACAAGAAGACTGACTCTTCCTACTGTCTATGTTTTGAACCATTCCTGTGACACTACTTATAGATTCCGATGCTTCACTTCAGGTTTACTGTATCCCTCTGACCTTCTAATTGACGATGAAACACAGAAATTGCATCGGAATTAAATACAAAAGTCGCAATGCCGACTTAAGTACAAGAAGACTGACTCTTCTTACTGACTATGTTTTGAACCATTCTTGTGACACTGGTATAGATTCCGATGTTTCACTTCAGGTTTACTGTATCCCTTAAACTTTCTTATTGACGATGAAACAAAGAAATTGCATCGGAATTAAATACAAAAGGCACAATGCCGACTTAAGTACAAGAAGACTGACTCTTCTTACTGTCTATGTTTTGAACCATTCCTGTGACTCTAGTTATAGATTCTGATGCTTCACTTCAGGTTTACTGTATCCCTCTGACCTTCTTATTGACGATGAAACACAGAAATTGCACCGGAATTAAATACAAAAGGCACAATGCCGACTTAAGTACAAGAAGACTGACACTTCCTACTGTCTATGTTTCGAAAAATTCCTGTGACACTAGTTATAGATTCCGATGCTTCACTCCAGATTTACTGTGTCTCTTGGACCTTCTTATTGACGATGAAACACAGAAATTGCATCGGAATTAAATACAATAGGCACAATGCCGACTTAAGTACAAGAAGAGTGACTCTTGCTCCTGTCTATGTTTTGAACCATTCCTGTGACACTAGTTATAGATTCCGATGCTTCACTTTAGGTTTACTGTATCCTTCGGACCTTCTTATTGCCGATGAAGCACAGAAATTGCATCGGAATTAAATACAAAAGGCACTATACCGACATAAGTACAAGAAGACTGACTCTTCTTACTGACTATGTTTTGAAACAATTATGTGACACTAGTTATAAATACCGATGCTTCACTTCAGGTTTACTGTATCCCTCTGACCGTCTTATTGACCATGAAACACAGAAATTACATCGGAATTAAATAGAATATGCACAATCCCGCCTTAAGTACTAGAAGGCTGACTCTTCCTACTGTGTATGTTTTGAACCATTCCTGTGACACTAGTTACAGATTCCGATGCTTCACTTCAGGTTTACAGTATCCCTTGGACCTTCTTGTTGACGATGAAACACAGAAATTGCATCAGAATTAAATAGAAAAGGCACAATGCCGACTTAAGTACAAGTAGACTGACGATTCTTACTATGTTTTGAACCATTCCTGTGACACTAGTTATAGATTCCGATTCTTCACTTCAGGTTTACTCTATCCCTTGGACCATCTTATTGACGATGAAACACAGATATTGCATCGGAATTAAATAGAAAAGGCACACTGCCGACTTAGGTACAGAAAGACTTACTCTTCTTACTGTTTATGTTTGAACCATTCCTGTGACACTAATTATAAATTCCAATGCTTCACTTCAGGTTTAATGTATCCCTCTGACCTTCCTATTGACGATGAAACACAGAAATTGCATCCGAATTAAATACAAAAGGCACAATGCCGACTTAAGTACAAGAAGACTGACTCTTCCTACTGTCTATGTTTTGAACCATTCCTGTGACACTACTTATAGATTCCGATGCTTCACTTCAGGTTTACTGTATCCCTCTGACCTTCTAATTGACGATGAAACACAGAAATTGCATCGGAATTAAATACAAAGGGCGCAATGCCGACTTAAGTACAAGAAGACTGACTCTTCTTACTGACTATGTTTTGAACCATTCTTGTGACACTAGTATAGATTCCGATGTTTCACTTCAGGTTTACTGTATCCCTTAAACTTTCTTATTGACGATGACACAAAGAAATTGCATCGGAATTAAATACAAAAGGCACAATGCCGACTTAAGTACAAGAAGACTGACTCTTCTTACTGTCTATGTTTTGAACCATTCCTGTGACTCTAGTTATAGATTCTGATGCTTCACTTCAGGTTTACTGTATCCCTCTGACCTTCTTATTGACGATGAAACACAGAAATTGCACCGGAATTAAATACAAAAGGCACAATGCCGACTTAAGTACAAGAAGACTGACACTTCCTACTGTCTATGTTTCGAAAAATTCCTGTGACACTAGTTATAGATTCCGATGCTTCACTCCAGATTTACTGTGTCTCTTGGACCTTCTTATTGACGATGAAACACAGAAATTGCATCGGAATTAAATACAATAGGCACAATGCCGACTTAAGTACAAGAAGAGTGACTCTTGCTCCTGTCTATGTTTTGAACCATTCCTGTGACACTAGTTATAGATTCCGATGCTTCACTTTAGGTTTACTGTATCCTTCGGACCTTCTTATTGCAGATGAAGCACAGAAATTGCATCGGAATTAAATACAAAAGGCACTATACCGACATAAGTACAAGAAGACTGACTCTTCTTACTGACTATGTTTTGAAACAATCCTGTGACACTAGTCATAGATTCCGATGCTTAACTTCAGGATTACTATATCCCTTGGACCTTCTTATTGACGATTAAACACAGAAATGGCATCGGAATTTAATACAAAATGCACAATGCCGTCATAAGTACAAGAAGACTGACTCTTCTTACTGACTATGTTTTGAACCATTCTTGTGACACTACCTATAGATTCCGATGGTTCACTTCAGGTTTACTGTATCCCTTAACCTTCTTACTGACGCTGAAACACAGAAATAGCATCGGAATTAAATACAAGAGGCACAATGCCTACTTAAGTACATGAAGACTGACTCTTCTTACTGTCTATGTTTTGAACCATTCCTGTGACTCTAGTTATAGATTCCGATGCTTCACTTCAGGTTTACTGTATCCTCTGACCTTCTTGTTGAAGATGAAACACAGAAATTGCATCGGAATTAAATACAAACGGCACTATGCCGACTTAAGTACAACGAGACTGACTCTTTTTACTGACTACGTTTTGAACCATTCCTGTGACACTAGTTATAGAGACCGATGGTTCACTTCAGGTTTACTGTATCCCTTTGACCTCCTTATTGACGATGAAACACAGAAATCGCATCGGAATTAAATACAGAAGGCACAAAGCCGACATAACTACAAGAAGTCTGACTCTTCTTACTGACTATGCTTTGAACCATTCCTGTGACACTAGTTATAGATTCCGATGCTTAACTTCAGGATTACTGTATCCCTCTGACCTTCATAGTGACGATGAAACACAGAAATTGCATCGGAATTAAATACATAAAGCACAATGCCGACTTAAGTACAAGAATACTGACTCATCTTACTGCCAATGTTTTGAACCGTCCCTGTGACTGTAGTTATAGACTCCGTTGCTTCACTCCAGGTTTAATGTATCGCTTGGACCTTCTTATTGACGACGATACATAGAAATTGCATCGGAATTAAATACAAAAGGCACAATGCCGACATAAGTACAAGAAGACTGACTCTTCTTACTGACTATGTTTTAAACCATTACTGTGACACTAATTGATTCCGATGCTTCACTTCAGGCTTACAGTATCCCTCTGACCTTCTTATTGACGATGAAACACAGAAATTGCATCGGAATTAAATACAAAAGGCGCAATGCCGAATTAAGTACAAGAGGACTGACTCTTCTTACTGTCTATGTTTTGAACCATTCCTGTGACACTAGTTATAGACTCCGATGCTTCACTCCAGGTTTACTGTATCCCTTGGACCTTCTTATTGACGATGAAACACAGAAATTGCATCGGAATTTGAATACAAAAGGCACAATGCTGACCTAAGTACAAGAGTACTGACTCTTCTTACTGTGTATATTTTGAACCGTCCCTGTGACACTAGTTATAGATTCCGATGCTTTACTCCAGGTTTACTGTATCCGTTTGGACCTTCTTATTGACGATGAAACACAGAAATAGCATCGAAATTAAATACAAAAGGCATAATGCCGACTTAAGTACAAAAAGACTGACTCTTCTTACTGACTATGTTTTGAACCATTCCTGTGACACTAGTTATAGATTCCGATGCTTCACTTCAGGTTTACTGTATCCCTCTGACCTTCTTATTGACCAAGAATCACAGAAATTGCGTCGGAATTAAATACAAAAGGCACAATACCGACATAAGTACAAGAAGACTGACTCTTCTTACTGACTATGTTTTGAACCATTCCTGTGACACTAGTAATAGATTCCGATGCTTCACTTCAGGATTACTGTATCCCTTGGACCTTCTTATTGACGATTAAACAAAGAAATTGCATCGGAATTAAATACAAAAGGCACAATGCCGACTTAAGTACAAGAAGACTGACTCTTCTTACTGGCTATGTTTTGAACCATTCTTGTGACATTAGCTATAGATTCCGATGCTTCACCTCAGGTTTACTGTATCCCTTACACCTTCTTATTGACGATGAAACACAGAAATAGCATCGGAATTAAATACAAAAGGAACAATTTTGACTTAAGTACAAGAAGACTGACTCTTCTTTCTGTCTATGTTTTGAACCATTCGTGTTACTCTAGTTATAGATTCCGATGCTTCACTTCAGGGTTACTGCATCCCTCTGACCTCCTTATTGACGATGAAACACAGAAATTGCATCGGAATTAAATACAAAAGGCACCATACCGACATAAGTACAAGAAGACTGACTTTTCCTACTGTCTATGATTTGAACCATTCCTGTGACACAAGTTATAGATTCCGATGCTTCACTTCAGGTTCACTGTATCCCTTGGACATTCTTATTGACGATGAAACACAGAAATTGCAACTGAATTAAATACAAAGGCACAATACCGACATAAGTACAAGAAGACTGACTCTTCTTACTGACTATGTTTTGAACCATTCCTGTGACACTAGTAATAAATTCCGATGCTTCACTTCAGGATTACTGTATCCCTTGGACCTTCTTATTGACGATTAAACAAAGAAATTGCATCGGAATTAAATACAAAAGGCACAATGCCGACTTAAGTACAAGAAGACTGACTCTTCTTACTGGCTATGTTTTGAACCATTCTTGTGACATTAGCTATAGATTCCGATGCTTCACCTCAGGTTTACTGTATCCCTTACACCTTCTTATTGACGATGAAACACAGAAATAGCATCGGAATTAAATACAAAAGGAACAATTTTGACTTAAGTACAAGAAGACTGACTCTTCTTTCTGTCTATGTTTTGAACCATTCGTGTTACTCTAGTTATAGATTCCGATGCTTCACTTCAGGGTTACTGCATCCCTCTGACCTCCTTATTGACGATGAAACACAGAAATTGCATCGGAATTAAATACAAAAGGCACCATACCGACATAAGTACAAGAAGACTGACTTTTCCTGCTGTCTATGATTTGAACCATTCCTGTGACACAAGTTATAGATTCCGATGCTTCACTTCAGGTTCACTGTATCCCTTGGACATTCTTATTGACGATGAAACACAGAAATTGCAACTGAATTAAATACAAAGGCACAATACCGACATAAGTACAAGAAGACTGACTCTTCTTACTGACTATGTTTTGAACCATTCCTGTGACACTAGGCATAGATTCCGATGCTTCACTTCAGGATTACTGTATCCCTTGGACCTTCTTATTGACGTTTAAACACAGAAATTGCATCGGAATTAAATACAAAAGGCACAATGCCGACTTAAGTACAAGAAGACTGACTCTTCTTACTGACTATGTTTTGAACCATTCTTGTGACATTAGCTATAGATTCCGATGCTTCACCTCAGGTTTACTGTATCCCTTACACCTTCTTATTGACGATGAAACACAGAAATAGCATCGGAATTAAATACAAAAGGAACAATGCCGACTTAAGTACAAGAAGACTGACTCTTCTTACTGTCTATTTTTTGAACCATTCGTGTGACTCTAGTTATAGATTCCGATGCATCACTTCAGGTTTACTGTATCCCTCTGACCTTCTTATTGACGATGAATCACAGAAGTTGCATCGGAATTAAATACAAAATTCACCATACCGACTTAAGTACAAGAAGACTGACATTTCCTACTGTCTATGTTTTGAACCATTCCTGTGACACTAGTTATAGATTCCGATGGTTCATTTCAGGCTTTCTGTATCCCTTGGACCCTCTTATTGACGATGAAACACAGAAATTGCATCGGAATTAAATACAAAAGGCACAATGCCGACTTAAGTAAAAGAAGACTGACTCTTCCAACTGTCTATGTTTTGAACCATTCCTGTGACACTAGTTCTAGAGTCCGATGCTTCTCTTCAGGTTTACTGTATCCCTCTGACCGTCTTATTGACGATGAAACACAGAAATTGCATCGCAATTAAATAGAAAATGCGCAATGCCGACTTAAGTACTAGAAGACGGACTCTTCCTACTGTGTATGTTTTGAGCCATTCCTGTGACACTAGTTATAGAATCCGATGGCTCACTTCAGGTTTACTGTATCCCTTGGACCTTCTTATTGATGATGAAACACAGAAATTGCATCGGAATTAAATACAAAAGGCACAATGCCGACTTAAGTAAAAGAAGTCTGACTTTTCTTTCTGTCTATGTTTTGAACCATTCCTGTGACACTAGTTATAGATTCCGATGCTTCATTCCAGGTTTACTGTATCCCTTTGACCTTCTTATTCACGATGAAACACAGAAATTGCACCGAAATTAAATAGAAAATGCACAATGATGACTTAAGTACAACAAAACTGACCCTTCTAACTGACTATGATTTGAACAAATCCTGTGACACTAGTTATAGATTCCGATGCTTAACTTCAGGTTTACTGTATCCCTCTGACCATCCTGGTGACGATGAAACACAGAAACTGCATCGGAATTAAATACAAAAAGCAAATTGCCGAGTTAAGTAGATGAATACTGACTCATCTTACTGTCTATGTTTTGAACCGTCCCTGTGACACTAGTTATAGATTCCGATGCTTCACTTCAGGTTTCCTGTATCCCTTGGACCTTCTTATTGAAGATGAAACACAGAAATTGCAACGGAAATAAATAGAAAAGGCACAATGCCGACGTTTGTACAAGAAGACTGACTCTTCTTACTGACTATGTTTTGAACCATTCCTGTGACACTAGTTATAGACTCCGATGCTTCACTCCAGGTTTACTGTATCCCTTGGACATTCTTATTGACGATGAAACACGGAAATTGCTTCGGAATTAAATACAAAAGGCACAATGCCGGCTTAAGTAAAAGAAGTCTGAAATTTCTTACTGTCTATGTTTGAACAATTCCTGTGACACTAGTTATAGATTCCAATGCTTCACTTCAGGTTTACTGTATCCCTTGGACCTTCTTATTGACGATGAAACACAGAACTTGCATCGGGACTAAATACAAAAGGCACAATGCCGACATAAGTACAAGAGGACTGACCCTTTTTACTGTCTATGTTTTGAACCATCACTGTGACACTAGTTATAGATTACGATGCTTCACTCCAGGTTTACTGTAGCCCTTGATCCTTCTTATTGACGATGAAACACAGAAATTGCATCGGAATTAAATACAAAATGCACAATGCCGACTTAAGTACAAGAAGACTGACTCTTCTTACTGACTATTTTTTGAACCATTCCTGTGACACTAGTTATAGATACCGATGCTTCACTTCAGGTTTACTGTATCCCTTGGACCTTCTTATTGACGATGAAACACAGAAATTGCATCGGAATTAAATACTAAAGGCACAATGCAGAATTAAGTACAAGAAGACTGACTCTTCTTACTGTCTATGGTTTTAACCATTCCTGTGACACTAGTTATAGATTCCGATGCTTCACTCCAGGTTTACTGAATCCCTTGGACCTTCTTATTGACGATGAAACACAGAAATTGCATCGGAATTAAATAGAAAAGGCACAATGCCAATTTTAGTACAAGAATGCTGACTCATCTTACTCTCTATGTTTTGAAACATCCCTGTGACACTAGTTATAGATTCCGATGCTTCACACCAGGTTTACTGTATCCCTTGGACCTTCTTATTGACGATGAAACACAGAACTTGCATCGGGACTAAATACAAAAGGCACAATGCCGACATAAGTACAAGAGGACTGACCCTTTTTACTGTCTATGTTTTGAACCATCACTGTGACACTAGTTATAGATTACGATGCTTCACTCCAGGTTTACTGTAGCCCTTGATCCTTCTTATTGACGATGAAACACAGAAATTGCATCGGAATTAAATACAAAATGCACAATGCCGACTTAAGTACAAGAAGACTGACTCTTCTTACTGACTATTTTTTGAACCATTCCTGTGACACTAGTTATAGATACCGATGCTTCACTTCAGGTTTACTGTATCCCTTGGACCTTCTTATTGACGATGAAACACAGAAATTGCATCGGAATTAAATACTAAAGGCACAATGCAGAATTAAGTACAAGAAGACTGACTCTTCTTACTGTCTATGGTTTTAACCATTCCTGTGACACTAGTTATAGATTCCGATGCTTCACTCCAGGTTTACTGAATCCCTTGGACCTTCTTATTGACGATGAAACACAGAAATTGCATCGGAATTAAATACAAAAGGCACAATGCTGACTTAAGTAAAAGAAGTCTGACTTTTCTTACTGACTATGCTTTGAACCATTCCTGTGGCACTAGTTATAGATTCCAATAGTTCACTTGAGGTTTACTGTATCCCTCTGACCTTCTTATTGACGATGAAACACAGAAATTGCCTCAGAATTAAATACAAAAGGCACAATGCCAATTTAGTACAAGAAGACTGACTCTTCTTACAGTCTATGTTTTGAACTGTCCCTGTGACTGTAGTTATACATTCCGATGCTTTTCTCCAGGTTTAATGTAGCCCTCGGACCTTCTTATTGACGATGAAACACAGTAACTGCATCGGAAATAAATACAAAAGGCACAATGCCGACTTATGTACAAGAAGACTGACTCTTCTTACTGACTGTGTTTTGAACCTTTCCTGTGACACTAATAGATTCCGATGCCTCACTTCAGGCATACAGTATCCCTCTGACCTTCGTATTGACGATGAAACACAGAAATTGCATCGGAATTAAATACAAAAGGCGCAATGCCGACTTAAGTACAAGAATACTGACTCATCTTACTGTCTATGTTTTGAACCGTCCCTGTGACACTAGTTATAGATTCCGATGCTTCACTCCAGGTTTACTGTATCCCTTGACCTTCACATTGACGATGAAACACAGAAATTGCATCGAAATTAAATACAAAAGGCACAATGCCGAGTTAAGTACAAGAAGACTGACTCTTCTTACTGGGTATGCTTTGAACCATTCCTGTGACACTAGTTATAGATTCCGATGCTTCACTTCAGGTTTACTGTATCCCTCTGACCTTCTTATTGACGACGAAACACAGAAATTGAATTGGAATTAAATACAAAAATTCACAATGCCGACTTAAGTACAAGAAGACTGACTCTTCCAACTGTGTATGTTTTGAACCACTCCTGTGACACTAGTTATAGATTCCGATGCTTCACTCCAGGTTTACTGTGTCCCTTGGACCTTCTTATTGACGATGAAACACAGAAATTGCATCGGAATTAAATACAATAGGCACAATGCCGGCTTAAGTACAAGAAGGGTGACTCTTGCTACTGTCTATGTTTTGAAACATTCCTGTGACACTAGTTATAGACTCCGATGCTTCACTTCAGGTTTACTGTATCCCTCTGTCCTTCTTATTGACGATGAAACATAGAAATTGCGTCGGAATTAAATAGAAAAGCCACAATGCCGACTCAAGCACAAGAAGACTGACTCTTCTTACTGTCTATGAATTGAACCATTCCTGTGACACTAGTTATAGATTCAGATGCTTCACTTCAGGTGTACTGTATACCTCTGACCTTCTTATTGACGATGAAACACAGAAATTGCATCGGAATTAAATACAAAAGGCACAATGCCGAATTAAGTACAACTAGACAGACTCTTCTTATTGTCTATGTTTTGAACCATTCCTGTGACTCTAGTTATAGAATATGATGCTTCACTTCAGGTTTAATGTATCCCTCTGACCCACTTATTGACGATGAAACACAGATAATGCATCGGAATTAAGTACAAAAGGCACAATGCCGTCTTAAGTACAAGAAGACTGACTCTTCTTACTGACTATGTTTTGGACCATTCCTGTGACACTAGTTATAGATTCCGATGCCTCACTTCAGGTTTACTGTATCCCTCTGCCCTTCTTATTGACGATGAAACACAGATATTGCATCGGAATTAAATAGAAAAGGCACAATGCCGACTTAAGTACAAGAAGACTTACTATTCTTACTGACTATGCTTTGAACTATTCCTGTGACACTAGTTATAGACTCCGATGCTTCACTTCAGGTTTACTGTATCACTCTGACCTTCTTTTTGATGATGAAACACAGAAATTGCATCGGAATTAAATAGAATAGGCACAATGCCGACTTAAGTACAAGAAGACTGACTCTTCTTACTGACTATGTTTTAAACCATTCTGTGACACTAGTTGTAGATTCCGATGCCTCACTTCAGGTTTACTGTATCCCTCTGCCCTTCCTATTGACGATGAAACACAGATATTGCATCGGAATTAAATAGAAAAGGCACAATGCCGACTTAAGTACAAGAAGACTGGCTCTTCTTACTGTCTATGTTTTGAACCATTCCTGTGACACTAGTTATAGATTCCGATGCTTCACGTCAGGTTTACTGTATCCCTCTGTCCTTCTCATTGACGACGAAAAACAGAAATTGCATCGGAATTAAAAACAAAACGCACAATGCCGGCTCAAGTACAAGAAGACTCGCTCTTTCTACTGTCAATGTCCTGAACCATTCCTGTGACACGAGTTATAGATTCCGATGCCTCACTTCAGGTTTACTGTATCCCTTGGACCTTCTTATTGACGAAGAAACATAGAAATTGCATCGGAATTAAATACAAAAGGGACAATGCCGACTTAAGTACAATTAGACTGACACTTCTTACTGTCTATGTTTTGAACCATTCCTGTGACTCTAGTTATAGATTATGATGCTTCACTTCAGGTTCACTGTATCCCTCTGACCCTCTTATTGACGATGAAACACAGAAATAGCATCGGAATTAAATACAAAAGGCACAATGCCGACTTAAGCACAAGAAGACTGACTCATCTTACTGACAATGTTTTTAACCATTCCTGTGACACTAGTTATAGATTCCGATGCCTCACTTCAGGTTTACTGTATCCCTCTGCCCTTCCGATTGACGATGAAACACAGATATTGCATCGGATTTAAATAGAAAAGGCACAATGCCGACTTAAGTACAAGAAGACGGACTCTTCTTACTGATTATGTTTTGAACCATTCCTGTGACGCTAGTAGGTAATCCGATGCTTCACTTCAGGTTTACTGTATCACTCTGATCTTCTTATTGTTGATGAAACACAGAAATTTCATCGGAATTATATAGAAAAGGCACAATGCCGACTTAAGTACAAGAAGACTGACTCTTCTTACTGACTATGTTTTGAACCGTTCCTGTGACACTAGTTGTAGATTCCGATGCCTCACTTCAGGTTTACTGTATCCCTCTGCCCTTCTTATTGACGATGCAACACAGAAATTGCATCGGAATTAAACAGAAAAGGCACAAGGCCGAGTTAAGTACAAGAAGACTGACTCTTCTTACTGTCTATGTTTTGAACCATTCCTGTGACACTAGTTATAGATTCTAATGCCTCACTTCAGGTTTTCTGTATCCTTGGACCTTCATATTGACGATGAAACACAGAAATTGCATCGGAATTAAATACAAAAGCACAATGCCGACTTAAGTACAAGAAGACTGACTCATCCTGCTGTCTATGTTTTGAACCATTCCTGTGACACTAGTTATAGATTCCGATGCTTCACTTCAGGTTTACTGTATCCCTCTGTCCTTCTTATTGACGATGAAACATAGAAATTGCATCGGAATTAAATAGAAGAGGCACAATGCCGACTTAAGTGCAAGAAGACTGACTCTTCCTACTGTCTATGTTTTGAACCATTCCTGTGACACTAGTTATAGATTGCGATGCTTCACTTCAGGTTTACTGTATCCCTCTGCCCTTCTTATTGACGATGAAACACAGATAATGCATCGGAATTAAATAGAAAAGGCACAATGCCGACTTAAGTACAAGAAGACTGACTCTTCTTACTGATTATGTTTTGAACCATTCCTGTGACACTAGTAGTTGACTCCGATGCTTCACTTCAGGTTTACTGTATCACTCTGATCTTCTTATTGTTGATGAAACACAGAAATTGCTTCGGAATTAAATAGAAAAGGCACAATGCCGACTTAAGTACAAGAAGACAGACTCTTCTTACTGTCTATGTTTTGAACCGAACCTGTGACACCAGTTATAGATTCCGATGCTTCACTTCTGGTTTACTGTATCCCTTGGACCTTCTTATTGACGATGAAACACCGAATTTGCATCGGAATTATATACGAAAGGCACAATGCCGACTTAAGTACAAGAAGACTGACTCTTCTTACTGTCTATGATTTGAACCATTCCTGTGACACTAGTTATAGATTCCGATGCTTCACTTCATGTGTACTGTATCCCTTGGACCATCTTATTGACGATGAAACACAGAAATTGCATCGGAATTAAATACAAAAGGCACAATGGCGACTGAAGTACAAGTAGACTGACTCTTCTTACGGTCTATGCTTTGAACCATTCCTGTGACACTAGTTATAGATTCTGATGCTTCACTTCAGGTTTAATGCTTTCCTCTGACCCTCTTATAGACGATGAAACACAGATATTGCATCGGAATGAAATACAAAAGGCACAATGCCGACTCAAATACAAGATGACTGGCTCTTCTTATTGTCTATGATTTGAACCTTTCCTGTGATACGGGTTTTAGATTCCGATGCTTCACTTCAGGTTTACTGTATCCCTTGGACCTTCTTATTGATGATGAAACACAGAAATTGCATCGGAATTAAATAGAAAAGGCACAATGCCGACTTAAGTACAAGAAGACTGACTCTTCTTACTGACTATGTTTTGAACATTTTCTGTGAGACCAGTTTCAGATTCCGATCCTTCACTATATGTTTACTTTATCCTTTGGACCTTCTTATTGAAGATGAAACACAGATATTGCATCGGAATTAAATACAAATGGCACCATGCCGACTTAAGTACAAGGAGACTGACTCTTCTTACTGGCTATGTTTTGAACCATTCCTGTGACACTAGTTACAGATTCCGATGCCTCACATCGGGTTTACTGTATCCCTCTGACCTTCTTATTGACGATGAAACATACAAATTATATCGGAATGAAACAGAAAAGGCACAATGTCGACTTAAGTATGAGAAGACTGACTCTTCCTACTGTCTATGTTTTGAAGCATTCCTGTGACACTAGCTATAGATTCCGATGCATCACTTCTGGTTTACTGTATACCTCTGACCATCTTATTGACATTGAAAAACAGAAATTGCATCGGAATTAAATACAAAACTTACAATGCCGACCCAAGTACAAGAAGACTGACTCTTCCTACTGTCTATGTTTTGAACCATTCCTGTGACACTAGTTATAGATTCCGATGCTTCTCCTCAGGTTTACTGTATCCCTCTGACCTTCTTATTGACGATGAAACACAGAAATTTCATCGGAATTAAATAGGAAAGGCACAATGCCGACTTAAGTACAAGAAGACTGACTCTTCTTACTGTCTATGATTTAAACCATTCCTGTGACACTAGATATAAATTCCAATGCTTCACTTCAGGTGTACCGTATCCCTTGGACCATCTTATTAGACGATGAACCACAGAAATTGCATCGGAATCAAATACAAAGGGCACAATGCCGACCTAAGTACAAGAAGACTGACTCTTCCTACTGTCTACGTTTTGAACCATCCCTGTGACACTAGTTATAAATTCCGATGTTCACTTCAGGTTTACTGTATCCCTCTGACCTTCTTACTGACGATAAAACACAGAAATTGCACCGGAATTAAATACAAAAGGCACAATGCCGACTTAAGTACAAGAAGACTGATTCTTCTTACTGATTATGTTTTGAACCAAGCCTGTGACCCTAGTTATAGATTCCGATGCTTCACTTCAGGTTTACTGTATCCCTCTGACCATCATATTGACGATGAAACACAGAAATCGCATCGGAATTAAATACAAAATTCACAATTCGGACTCAAATACAAGATGACTGGCTCTTCTTACTCCCTTTCTTTTGAACCTTTCCTGTGAGACCCGTTTTAGATTCCAATGCTTCACTTCAGGTTTACTGTATCCCACTGACCTTCTTATTGACGATGAAACACATACATTGCATCGGCATTAAATACAAAAGGCACAATGACGACTTAAGTACAAGGAGACTGACTCTTCTTACTGACTATGTTTTGAACATTTCCTGTGATACCAGGTTTAGGATCCGTTGCTTCACTATATGATTACAGTATCTCTTGGACCTTCTTATTGCCAATGAAACACAGAAATTGCATCGGAATTAAACAGAAAAGGCACAATGCCGACTTAAGTACAAGAAAACTAACTCTTCTTACTGTCTAAGTTGTGAACCATTCCTGTGACACTAGTTTTAGATTCCGATGCCTCACTTTAGGTTTACTGTATCCCTTGGACCTTCTTATTGACGATGAAACACAGAAATTGCATCGGAATCAAATACAAATGGCACAATGCCGACTTAAGTACAAGTAGACTGACTCTTATTACTGTCTATGATTTGAACCATTCCTGTGACACTAGTTATCGATTCCGATGCTTCACTTCAGGTTTACTGTATCCCTCTGACCTCCTTATAGACGATGAGTCATAGAAATTGCATCGGAATTAAATAGAAAGGGCACAATGCCGACTTAAGTACAAGAAGACTGACTCTTCCTACTGTCTATGTTTTGAACAACTCCTGTGACACTAGTTATAGAATCCGATGCTTCACTTCAGGTTTACTGTATCCCTCTGATATTCTTATTGACAATGAAAAACAGAAATTGCATCCGAATTAAATACAAAAGGCACAATGCCGACTCAAGTACAACAAGACTGACTCTTCCTACAGTCTATGTTTTGAACCATTCCTGTGACACTAGTTATTGATTCCGATGATTCACTTAAGGTTTACTGTATCCCTCCGACCTTCTTATTGGCGATGAAACACAGAAATTGCATCGGAATTAAATAGAAAAGGCACAATGCCGACATAATTACAAGAAGACTGACTCTTCTTACTGTCTATGATTTGAACCATTCCTGTGACACTAGTTGTAGATTCCGATTCTTCACTTCAGGTGTGCTGTATCCCTTGGACCTTCTTATTGACGATGAAACACAGAAATTGCATCGAAGTTAAATACAAAAGGCACAATGCCGACTTAAGTACAAGTAGACTGACTCTTCTAACTGTCTATGTTTTGAACCATTCCTGTGGCACTAGTTAAAGATTCTGATGCCTCACTTCATGTTTACTGTATCCCTCTGACCTTCTTTTTGACGATGAAACTTAGATATTGCATCGGAATTAAATCCAAAAGGCACAATGCCGACTCAAATGCAAGATGAACGGCTCTTCTTACTCTCTATGTTTCGAACCTTTCCTGTGAGACCGGTTTTAGATTCCGATGCTTCACTTCAGGTTTATTGTATCCCTTGGACCTTCTTATTGACGACGAAACACAGAAATTGCATCGGAATTAAATACAAAAGGCCCAATGCCGACTTAAGTACAAGATGACTGACTCTTCTTACTGGCTATGTTTTGAATCATTCCTGTGACACTAGTTATAGATTCCGATGCTTAACTTTAGGTTTACTGTATCTCTTGGAACTCCTTATTGACGATGAAACACAGAAATTGCATAGGAATTAAATACAAAAGGCACAATGCCGACTCAAATACAAGATGACTGGCTCTTCTTACTCTCTGTGATTTGAACCTTTCCTGTGAGACGGGTTTTAGATTCCGATGCTTCACTTCAGGTTTACTGTATCCCTTGGACCTTCTTATTGACGACGAAACACAGAAATTGAATCGGAATTAAATAGAAAAGGCACAATGCCTACGTAAGTACAAGAAGACTGACTCTTCCTACTGACTGTGTTTTGAACATTTCCTGTGAGACCAGTTTCAGATTCCGATGCTTCACTATATGTTTACTGTATCCCTTGGACCTTCTTACTGAAGATGAAACACAGATATTGCATCAGAATTAAATAAAAAAGGCACCATGCCGACTTAAGTACAAGAAGACAGACTCTTCTTACTGACTATGATTTGAACCATTCCTGTGACACTAGTTATAGATTCCGATGCATCACATCAGGTTTGCTGTATCCCTCTGACCTTCTTATTGACGACGAAACATACAAATTATATCGGAATTAAATAGAAAAGGCACAATGCCGACTTAAGTACAAGAAGAGTGACTTTTCCTACTGTCTATGATTTAAACCATTCCTGTGACACTAGTTATAAATTCCGATGCTTCATTTCAGGTGTACCGTATCCCTTGGGCCTTCTTATTGACGATGAACCACATAAATTGCATCGGAATTAAATACAAAAAGCACAATGCCGACTTAAGTACAAGAAGACTGACTCTTCCTACTGTCTACATTTTGAACCATCCCTGTGATACTAGTTATAAATTCCGATGTTTCACTTTAGGTTTACTGTATCCCTCTGACCTTCTTACTGACAATAAAACACAGAAATTGCATCGGAATTAAATACAAAAGGCACAATGCCGACTTAAGTATAAGAAGACTGACTCTTCTAACTGTCTATGTCTTGAACCATTCCTGTGGCACTAGTTAAAGATTCTGATGCTTCACTTCAGGTTTACTGTATCCCTGTGACCCTCTTATTGACGATGAGACACAGAAATTGCATCGGAATTAAATACAAAAGGCACAATGCCGACTCAAGTACATGAAGACTGAGTCTTCCTACTGTCTATAATTTGAACCATCCCTGTGGCACTAGTTATAGATTCCGATGCTCCACTTCAGGTTTACTGTATCCCTATGACCTTCTTTTTGACGATGAAACTTAGAAATTGCATCGGAATTAAATACAAAAGGTACAATGCCGACTCAAATGCAAAATGAACGGCTCTTCTTACTCTCTATGTTTTGAACCTTTCCTGTGAGACCGGTTTAAGATTCCGATGCTTCACTTCCGTTTTACTGTATCCCTTGGACCTTCTTATTGAAGATGAAACACGGATATTGCATCGGAATTAAATAAAAAAGGCACCATGCCGACTTAAGTACAAGAAGACAGACTCTTCTTACTGACTATGATTTGAACCATTCCTGTGACACTAGTTATAGATTCCGTTGCCTCACATCAGGTTTGCTGTATCCCTCTGATCTTCTTATTGACAACGAAACATACAAATTACATCGGAATTAAATAGAAAAGGCACAATGCCGACTTAAGTACAAGAAGAGTGACTTTTCCTACTGTCTATGATTTAAACCATTCCTGTGACACTAGTTATAAATTCCGATGCTTCATTTCAGGTGTACCGTATCCCTTGGGCCTTCTTATTGACGATGAACCACAGAAATTGCATCGGAATTAAATACAAAAAGCACAATGCCGACTTAAGTACAAGAAGACTGACTCTTCCTACTGTCTACGTTTTGAACCATCCCTGTGACACTAGTTATAAATTCCGATGTTTCACTTCAGGTTTACTGTATCCCTCTGACCCTCTTATTGACGATGAGACACAGAAATAGCATCGGAATTAAATACAAAAGGCACAATGCCGACTCAAGTACATGAAGACTGAATCTTCCTACTGTCTATGTTTTGAACCATCACTGTGACACTAGTTATAGATTCCGACGCTTCACTTCAGGTTTACTGTATCCCTCTGACCTTCGTATTGACGATAAAACATAGAAATTGCATCGGAATCAAGTAGAAATGGCACAATGCCGACTTGAGTACAAGAAGACTGACTCTTCTTACTGACTATGTTTCGAACCATTCCTGTGACACTAGTTTTAGGTTCCGATGCATCACTTTAGGTTTGCTGTTTTCCTTGGACCTTCTTATTGACGTTGAAACACAGAAAATGCAACGGAATTAAATACAAAACGCACAATGCCGACTTAAGTACAAGAAGACTGACTCTTCTTACTGTCTATGTTTTTAACCATTCCTGTAACACTAGTTATAGATTCCGATGCTCCAATTCAGGTTTACTGTATCCCTCTGACCTTCTTTTTGACGATGAAACTTAGACATTGCATCGGAATTAAATACAAAAGGCACAATGCCGACTCAAATACAAGATGGACGGCTCTTCTTACTCTCTATGTTTTGAACCTTTCCTGTGAGACCGGTTTTAGATTCCGATGCTTCACTTCAGGTTTACTGTATCCCTCTGACTTTCTTATTGACGATGAAACAGAGAAATTGCATCGGAATTAAATAGAAAAGGCACAATGCCGACTTAAGTACAAGAAGACTGACTCTTCCTACTCTCTATGTTTTGAACCATACCTGTGACACTAGTTATAGTTTCCGATGCTTCACTTCAGGTTTACTGTATCCCTCTGACCTTCTTATTGACGATGAAACACAGAAATTGCATCGGAATTAAATACGAAAGACACAATGCCGACTCAACTACATGAAGACTGACTCTTCCTACTGTCAATGTTTTGAACCATTCCTGTTACACTACTTATACATTCTGATGCTTCGCTTCAGGTATACTGTATCCCTCTGACCTACTTCTTGATGATGACACACAGAAATTGCATCGGAGTTAAATAGAAAGGGCCCAATGCCGACTTAAGTACAAGAAGACTGACTCATCTTACTGTCTATGATTTGAACCATTCCCGTGACACTAGTTATAGATTCCGATGCTTCACTTCAGGTGTACTGTATCCCTCTGACCTTCTTGTTGACGATGAAACACACAAATTGCATCGGGATTAAATACAAAAGGCACAATGCCGACTTAAGTACAAGTAGACTGAGTCTTCTTACTGTCTCTGCTTTGAACCATTCCTGTGACACTAGTTATAGATTCTGATGCTTCACTTCAGTTTTACTGTATCCCTTGGACCTTCTTATTGGCGATGAAAGACAGAAATTGTATCGAAATTAAATACAAAAGGCACAATGCCGACTTAAGTACAAGAAGACTGACTCTTATTACTGTCTATGTTTTGAACCATTCCTGTGACACTAGTTATTGATTCCGATGCTTCACTTCAGGTTTACTGTATCCCTCTGTCCTCCTTACTGACGATGAGACACAGAAATTGCATCGGAATTAAATACAAAAAGCACAATGCCGACTTATGTACAAGAAGACAGACTCTTCCTACTGTCTATTTTTTGAACCATTCCTGTGACACTTGTTATAGATTCCGATACTTCTCTTCAGGTTTACTGTATCCCTCTGACTTTCTTATTGACGATGAAACAGAGACATTGCATCGGAATTAAATAGAAAAGGCACAATGCCGACTTAAGTACAAGAAGACTGACTCTTCCTACTGTCTATGTTTTGAACCGTTCCTGTGACACTTGTTATAGATTCCGATGCCCCACTTCAGGTTTACTGTATCCCTTGGACCTTCTTTTTGACGATGAAACACAGAAATTGCATCGGAATTAAATACAAAGGCACAATGCTGACATAAGTACAAGAAGACTGACCCTTCCTACTGTCTATTTTCTGAACCATTCCTGTGACACTTGTTATAGATTCCGATGCTTCACTTCAGGATTACTGTATCCCTCTGACTTTCTTATTGACGATGAAACAGAGAAATTGCATCGAAATTAAATAGAAAAGGCACAATGCCGACTTAAGTACAAGAAGACTGACTCTTCCTACTGTCTATGTTTTGAACCATTCCTGTGACACTAGTTATAGTTTCCGATGCTTCACTTCAGGTTTACTGTATCCCTCTGACCTTCTTATTGACGATGAAACACAGAAATTGCATCGGAATTAAATACAAAACGCACAATGCCGACTCAAGTACATGAAGACTGACTCTTCCTACTGTCGATGTTTTGAACCATTCCTGTTACACTAGTTATACATTCTGATGCTTCACTTTAGGTTTACTGTATCCCTCTGACCTACTTCTTGATGATGAAACACAGAAATTGCATCGGAATTAAATAGAAAGGGCACAATGCCGACTGAAGTACAAGGAGACTGGCTCATCTTACTGTCTATGATTTGAACCATTCCTGTGACACTAGTTATAGATTCCGATGCTTCACTTCAGGTGTACTGTTTCCCTTGGACCTTCTTATTGACGATGAAACACAGAAATTGCATCGGGCTTAAATACAAAAGGCACAATGCCGACTTAAGTACAAGTAGACTGACTCTTCTTACTGTCTATGTTTTGAACCATTCCTGTGACACTAGTTATAGATTCTGAAGCTTCACGTCAGGTTTACTGCATCCCTCTGACCCTCTTATTGACGATGAAACACAGAAATTGCATCGGAATAAAATACAAAAGGCACAATGCCGACTTAAGTACAAGAAGACTGTCTCTTCCTACTGTCTATGTTTTGAACCATTCCTGTAACAGTAGTTATTGATTCCGATGCACACATCAGGTTTACTGTATCCCTTGGACCTTCTTATTGGCGATGAAAGACAGAAATTGCATCGGAATTAAACAGAAAAGGCACAATGCCGACTTAAGTACAAGAAAACTGACTCTTATTACTGTCTATGTTTGAACCATTCCTGTGACACTAGTTATAGATTCCGATGCCTCACTTCAGGTTTACTATATCCCTTGGACCTTCTTATTGACGATGAAACACAGAAGTTGCATCGGAATTAAATACAAAAGGCACAATGCCGACTTAAGTACAAGAAGACTGAATCTTCCTACTGTCTATGTTTTGAACCATTCCTGTGACACTAGTTATAGATTCTGATGCTTCACTTCAGGTTTACTGTATCCCTCTGACCTTTTTATTGACGATGAAACATAGAAATTGCATCGGAATAAAATAGAAAAGGCACAATGCCGACTCAAGTACAAGAAGGCTGACTCTTCCTACTGTCTATGTTTTGAACCAATCCTGTGACACTAGTTATAGATTCCGATGATTCACTTCAGGTTTACTGTATCCCTCTGACCTTCTTATTGAGTATGAAACACAGAAATTGCATCGGAATTAAATACAAAAGGCACAATGCCGACTTAAGTACAAGTAGACTGACTCTTCTTACTGTCTATGTTTTGAACCATTCCTGTGACACTAGTTATAGATTTTGATGCCTCACTTCAGGTTTACTGTATCCCTCTGACCCTCTTATTGACGCTGAAACACAGAAATTGCATCGGAATTAAATACAAAAGGCACAATGCCGACTTAAGTACAAGAAGACTAACACTTCCTACTGTCAACGTCTTGAACCATCCCTGTGACACTAGTTATGGATTCCGATGCTTCACTTCAGTTTTCTGTATCCCTCTGACCTTCCTATTGACGATAAAACACAGAAATTGCAACGGAAATTAATAGAAAAGGCACTATGCTGACTTATGTACAAGATGACTGACTCTTCTTACTGTCTATGTTTTGAACCATTCCAGTGACAGTAGTAATAGATTCCGATGCCTCACTTCAGGTTTACTGTATCCCTTGGACCTTCTTATTGACGATGAAACACAGAAGTAGCTTCGGAATTAAATACAAAAGGCACAAAGCCGACTTAAGTACAAGAAGACTGACTCTTCTTACTGTCTATGTTTTTAACCATTCCTGTGACACTAGTTATAGATTCCTATGTTCCACTTCAGGTTTACTGTATCCCTCTGAGCTCCTTTTTGACGATGAAACTTAGAAATTGCATCGGAATTAAATACAAAAGGCACAATGCCGACTCAAATACAAGAAGACTGACTGTTCCTACTGTCTATGTTTTCAACCATTCCTGTGACACTGGTTATAGTTTCCGATGCATCACTTCAGGGTTACTGTATCCCTCTGACCTTCTTATTGACGATGAAACACAGAAATTGCATCGGAATTAAATATAAATGGCACAAAGCCGACCCAAGTACATGAAGACTGACTCGTCCTACTGTCAATGTTTTGAACCATTCCTGTTACACTAGTTATACATTCTGATGCTTCACTTCAGGTTTGCTGAATCCCTCTGACCTACTTCTTAATGATGAAACACAGAAATTGCATCGGAATTAAATAGAAAGGGCACAATGCCGACTTAAGTACAAGAAGACTGACTCATCTTACTGTCTATGATTTGAACCATTCCCGTGACACTAGTTATAGATTCCGATGCTTCACTTCAGGTGTACTGTATCCCTTGGACCTTCTTATTGACGATGAAACACAGAAATTGCATCGGGATTAAGTACAAATGGCACAATGCCGACTTAAGTACAAGTAGACTGACTCTTCTTACTGTCTATGTTTGAACCATTCCTGTGACACTAGTTGTAGATTCTGATGCTTCACTTCAGGTTTACTGTATCCCTCTGACCTTCTTATTGACGATGAAACACAGAAATTGCATCGCAATTAAATACAAAAGGCACAATGCCGACTTAAGTACAAGAAGACTGAATCTTCCTACTGTCTATGTTTTGAACCATTCCTGTGACACTAGTTATGGATTCCGATGCTTCACTTCAGGTTTACTGTATCTCTCTGACCTTCTTATTGACGATGAAACATAGAAATTGCATCGGAATAAAATAGAAAAGGCACAATGCCAAATTAAGTACAAGAAGACTGACTCCTCCTACTGTCTATGATTTGAACAATTCCTGTGACACTAGTTATAGATTCCGATGCTTCACTTTGGGTTTACTATATCCCTCTGACCTTCTTATTGGCGATGAAAAATAGCAATTGCATCGGAATTAAATACAAAAGGCACAATGCCGACATAAGTACAAAAAGACTGACTCTTCTTACGGTCTATGATTTGAACCATTCCTGCGACGCTAGTTATAGATTCCGATTTTTCACATCAGGTGTGCTGTATCCCTTGGACCTTCTTATTGACGATGAAACACAAAAATTGCATCGGAATTAAATACAAAAGACACAATGCCGACTTAAGTACAAGAAGACAGACTCTTCTTACTGTCAATGTTATTAACCATTCCTGTGGCACTAGTTATAGATTCCGATGCTTCACTTTAGGTTTACTGTATCCCACTGACCTTCTTATTGACGATGAAACTTAGAAAATGCATCGGAATTAAATACAAAAGGCACAATGCCGACTTAAGTACAAGAAGACTGCCTCTTCCTACTGTCAATGTTTTGAACCATTCCTGTGACACTATTTATGGATTCCGATGCTTCACTTCAAGTTTACTGTATCCCTCTGACCTTCGTATTGACGATAAAACACAGAAATTGCATCGGAATTAAATAGAAATGGCACAATGCTGACTTAAGTACAAGAAGACTGGCTCTTCTCACTCTCTATGTTTTGAACCTTCCCTGTGAGACCGGTTTTAGATTCCGATGTTTCACTTCAGGTTTACTGTATCCCTTGGACCTTCTTATTGACGACGAACCACAGATATTGAATCGGAATTAAATAGAAAAGGCACATTGCCGACTTAAGTACAAGAAGACTGACTCTTGTTACTTACTATGTTTGAACATTTCCTGTGAGACCAGTTTTAGATTCCGATGCTTCACTGTATGTTTAGTGTATCCCTTGGACCTTCTTATTGACGGTGAGACACAGAAATTGCATCGGAATTAAATACAAAAGGCACCATGAAGACTTAAGTACAAGAAGACTGACTCTTCTTACTGACTACGTTTTGAACCATTCCTGTGACACTTGTAATACATTCCGATGGTTCACTTCAGGTTTACTGTATCCCTCTGACCTTCTAACTGACGATGAAACACAGAAATTGCATCGGAATTAAATACAAAAGGCACAATGCCGACTAAAGTACAAGATGACTGACTCTTCCTACTATCTATGTTTTGAACCATTTCTGTGAGACTAGTTATACATTCCGATGCTTCACTTCAGGTTTACTGTATATCTCTGACCTCCTTCTTGATGATGAAACCCAGAAATTACATCGGAATTAAATAGAAAAGCACAATGCCGACATAAGTACAAGAAGACTGACTCTTCTTACTGTCTATGATTTGAACCATTCCCGTGACACTAGTTATAGATTCCGATTCTTCACATCAGGTGTGCTGTATCCCTTGGACCTTCTTATTGACGATGAAACACAAAAATTGCATCGGAATTAAATACAAAAGGCACAATGCCGACTTAAGTACAAGAAGACGGACCCTTCTTACTGTCAATGTTATTAACCATTCCTGTGACACAAGTTATAGATTCCGATGCTTCACTTCAGGTTTACTGTATCCCACTGACCTACTTATTGACGATGAAACTTAGAAATTGCATCGGAATTAAATAAAAAAGGCACATTGCCGACTTAAGTACAAGAAGACTGACTCTTCTTACTTACTATGTTTTGAACATTTCCTGTGAGACAAGTTTTAGATTCCGATGCATCACTGTATGTTTAGTGTATCCCTTGTACCTTCTTATTGACGATGAAACACAGAAATTGCATCGGAACTAAATACAAAAGGCACCATGCCGACTTAAGTACAAGAAGACTGACTCTTCTTACTGACTATGTTTTGAACCATTCCTGTGACACTTGTTATAGATTCCGATGCTTCACTTCAAGTTTACTGTATCCCTCTGACTTTCTTATTGACGATAAAACAGAGAAATGGCATCGGAATTAAATGGAAAAGGCACAATGCCGACTTAAGTACAAGAAGACTGACTCTTCCTACTGTCAATGATTTGAACCATACCTGTGACCCTAGTTATTGATTCCGATGGTTCACTTTAGGTTTACTGTATCCCTCTGACCTTCTAAATGACTATGAAACACAGAAATTGCATCGGAATTAAATACAAAAGGCACAATGCCGACTAAAGTACAAGATGACTGACTCTTCCTACTATCTATGTTTTGAACCATTCCTGTGAGACTAGTTATACATACCGATGCTTCACTTCACGTTTACTGTATCCCTCTGACCTTCTTCTTGATGATGAAATCCAGAAATTACATCGGAATTAAATAGAAAAGCACAATGCCGACTTAAGTACAAGAAGACTGACTCTTCTTACTGTCTACGATTTGAACCATTCCTGTGACACTAGTTATAGATTCCGATGCTTCACTCCAGCTGTACTGTATCCCTTGGACCTTCTTATTGACGATGAAACACAGAAATTGCATCGGAATTAAATACAAAAGGCACAATGCCGACTTAAGTACAAGAAGACTGTCTCTTCCTACTGTCTATGTTTTGAACCATTCCTGTGACACTAGTTATAGATTCCGATGCTTCACTTCAGGTTTACTGTATCCCCCAGACCTTCGTATTGACGATGAAACTTAGAAATTGCATCGGAATCAAATACAAAAGGCACAATGCCGACTCAAATACAAGATGACTGGCTCTTCTTACTCACCATGCTTTGAACCTTTCCTGTGAGACCGGTATTAGTTTCCGATGCTTCACTTAAGGTTTACTGTATCCCTTGGACCTTCTTATTGTCGACGAAACACAGAAATTACATCGGAATTAAATAGAAAAGGCGCAATGCCAACTTACGTACAAGAAGACTGACTCTTCTTACTGACTATGTTTGAACATTTCCTGTGAGACCAGTTTTAGATTCCGATGCTACACTATATGTTTACTGTATATCTTGGACCTTCTTATTGACGATGAAACACAAAAATTGCATCGGAATTAAATACAAAAGGCACCATGCCGACTTAAGTACAAGAAGACTGACACTTCTTACTGACTATGTTTTGAACCATTCCTGTGACACTAGTTATAGATTCCGATGCCTCACTTCAGGTTTACTGTATCCCTTGGACGTACGTATTGATGACGAAACACAGAAATTGCATCGGAATTAAATACAAAAGGCACAATGCCGACTTAAGTACAAGAAGACTGACTATTCCTACTGTCTATGTTTTGAACCATTCCAGTGACACTAGTTATAGATTCCGATGCCTCACTTCAGGTTCACTGTATCCCTTGGACCTTCTTATTGACGATGAAACACAGAAATTGCATCGGAATTAAATAGAAAATGCACAATGCCGACTTAAGTACAAGAAGAATGACACCTCCTACTGTCTATTTTTTGAACCATTCCTGTGACACTTGTTATAGATTCCGATGCTTCACTTCAGGTTTACTGTATCTCTCTGACCTTCTTATTGAAGATGAAACACAGAAATTGCATCGGAATTAAATACAAAAGACACAATGCCGACTCAAGTACAAGAAGACTGACTCTTCCTACTGTCTATGTTTTGAACCATTCCTGTGACACTAGTTACACATTCCGATGCTTCACTTCAGGTTTACTGTATCCCTCTGACCTTCTTATTGAAGATGAAACACAGAAATTGCATCGGAATTAAATACAAAAGACACAATGCCGACTCAAGTACAAGAAGACTGACTCTTCCTACTGTCTATGTTTTGAACCATTCCTGTAACACTAGTTATACATTCCGATGCTTCACTTCAGGTTTACTGTATCCCTCTGACCTTCTTCTTGATGATGAAACACAGAAAATGCATCGGAATTAAATAGAAAAGGCACAATGCCGACTTAAGTACAAGAAGACTGACTCTTCTTACTGTCTATGATTTGAACCATTCCTGTGACACTAGTTATAGATTCCGATGCTTCACTTCCAGTGTACTGTATCCCTTGGACCGTTGTATTGACGATGAAACACAGAAATTGCATCGGGATTAAATACAAAAGGAACAATGCCGACTTCAGTACAAGAAGACTGAATCTTCCTACTGTCTACGTTTTTAACCATCCCTGTGACACTAGTTATAGATTCCGATGCTTCACTTCAGGTTTACTGTATCCCTCTGACCTTCTTATTGACGATGAAACACAGAAATTGCATCGGAATTAAATTGAAAAGGCACAATGCTGACTTAAGTACAAGAAGACTGACTCTTCTTAATGTCTATGTTTTGAACCATTCCTGTGACACTAATTATAGATTCCGATGCCTCACTTCAGGTTCACTGTATCCCTAGGCCCCCTCTTATTGACGATGAAACACAGTAATTGCGTCGGAATTAAATACAAAAATCACAATGCCGACTCAAGTACAAGATGACTGACTCTTCCTACTGTCTATGTTTTGAACCAATCCTGTGACACTAGTTATAGAATCCGATGCTTCACTTCAGGTTTACTGTATCCCTCAGACCTTCTTATTGACGATGAAAAACAGAAATTACATCGGATTTAAATGCAAAAGGCACAATGTTGACATAAGTACAAGAAGACCGACTCTTCTCACTGCCTATGATTTGAACCATTCCTGTGACACTAGTAATAGATTCCGATTCTTCACTTCAGGTGTGCTGTATCCCTTGGACCTTCTTATTGACGATGAAATACAGAAATTGCATCGGAATTAAATACAAAAGGCACAATGCCGACTTAAGTACAAGTAGACTGACTCTTCTTACTGTCTATGATTTGAACCATTCCTGTGACACTTGTAATAGATTCCGATGCTTCGCTTCAGGTTTACTGTATCCCTCTGACTTTCTTATTGACGATGAAACAGAGAAATTGCATCGGAATTAAATAGAAAAGGCACAATGCCGACTTAAGTACAAGAAGACTGACTCTTCCTACTGTCAATGTTTTGAACCATACCTATGACACTAGTTATAGATTCCGATGGTTCACTTTAGGTTTACTGTATCCCTCTGACCTTCTAATTGACGATGAAACACAGAAATTGCATCGGAATTAAATACAAAAGGCACAATGCCGACTAAAGTACAAGATGACTGACTCTTCCTACTATCTACGTTTTGAACCAATCCTGTGAGACTAGGTATACATTCCGATGCTTCACTTCAGGTTTACTGTATCCCTTTGACCTTCTTCTTGATGATGAAACCCAGAAATTACATCGGAATTAAGTAGAAAAGCACAATGCCGACATAAGTACAAGAAGACTGACTCTTCTTACTGTCTATGATTTGAACCATTCCTGTGACACTAGTTATAGATTCCGATTCTTCACATCAGTTGTGCTGCATCCCTTGGACCTTCTTATTGACGATGAAACACAGAAATTGCATCGGAATTAAATACAAAAGGCACAATGCCGACTTAAGTACAAGAAGACTGTCTCTTCCTACTGTCTATGTTTTGAACCATTCCTGTGGCACTAGTTATAGATTCCGATGCTTCACTTCAGGTTTACTGTATCCCCCTGACATTCTTATTGACGATGAAACTTAGAAATTGCTTCGGAATGAAATACAAAAGGCACAATGCCGACTCAAATACAAGATGACTGGCTCTTCTTACTCACTATGCTTTGAACCTTTCCTGTGAGACCGGTATTAGTTTCCGATGCTTTACTTCAGGTTTACTGTATCCCTTAAACCTTCTTATTGAGGACGAAACACAGAAATTTCATCGGAATTAAATAGAAAAGGCACATTGCCGACTTACGTACAAGAAGACTGACTCTTCTTACTGACTATGCTTTGAACATTTCCTGTGAGACCAGTTTTAGATTCCGATGCTACACTATATGTTTACTGCATATCTTGGACCTTCTTATTGACGATGAAACACAGAAATTGCATCGGAATTAAATACAAAAGGCACCATGCCGACTTAAGTACAAGAAGACTGACTCTTCTTACTGACTATGTTTTGAACCATTCCTGTGACACTAGTTATATATTCCGATGCCT
Organism: Schistocerca serialis cubense; assembly: GCF_023864345.2. NCBI lineage: Eukaryota > Metazoa > Arthropoda > Insecta > Orthoptera > Acrididae > Schistocerca > Schistocerca serialis. The sequence continues at coordinate 13,726,392 of NC_064638.1, forward strand.
CACTTCAGGTTTACTGTATCCCTTGGACCTTCGTATTGGTGATGAATCACAGAAATTGCATCGGAATTAAATACAAAAGGCACAATGCCGACTTAAGTACAAGAAGACTGACTATTCCTACTGTCAATGTTTTGAACCATTCCTGTGACACTAGTTATACATTGCGATGCTTCACTTCAGGTTTACTGTATCCCTCTGGCCTTCTTCTTGATGATGAAACACAGAAATTGCATCGGAATTAAATAGAAAAGGCACAATGCCGACTTAAGTACAAGAAGACTGACTCTTCTTACTGTTTATGATTTACACCATTCCTATGACACTAGTTATAGATTCCGATGCTTCACTTCCGGCGTACTGTATCCCTTGGACCGTCGTATTGACGATGAAACACAGAAATTGCATCGGGATTAAATACAAAAGGAACAATGCCGACTTAAGTACAAGTAGACTGACTCTTCTTACTGTCTATGCTTTGAACCATTCCTGTGACACTAGTTATAGATTCTGATGCTTCACTTCAGTTTTACTGTATCCCTCGGACCTTCTTATTGACGATGAAACATAGAAATTGCATCGGAATTAAATACAAAAGGCACAATGCCGACTTAAGTACAAGAAGACTCTCTCTTCCTACTGTCTATGTTTTGAGCCATTCCTGTGACACTAGTTATAGATTCCGATGCCTCACTTCAGATTTACTGTATCCCTTGGACCTTCTTATTGATGATGAAAGACAGAAATTGCATCGGATTTAAATAGAAAAGGCACAATGCCGACTTCAGTACAAGAAGACTGAATCTTCCTACTATCTACGTTTTGAACCATCCCTGTGACACTAGTTATAGATTCTGATGCTTCACTTCAGGTTTACTGTATCCCTCTGACCTTCTTATTGACGATGAAACACAGAAATTGCATCGGAATTAAATAGAAAAGGCATAATGCTGACTTACGTACAAGAAGACTGACTCTTCTTAATGTCTATGTTTTGAACCATTCCTGTGACACTAGTTACACATTCCGATGCTTCACTTCAGGTTTACTGTATCCCTCTGACCTTCTTATTGAAGATGAAACACAGAAATTGCATCGGAATTAAATACAAAAGACACAATGCCGACTCAAGTACAAGAAGACTGACTCTTCCTACTGTCTATGTTTTGAACCATTCCTGTAACACTAGTTATACATTCCGATGCTTCACTTCAGGTTTACTGTATCCCTCTGACCTTCTTCTTGATGATGAAACACAGAAAATGCATCGGAATTAAATAGAAAAGGCACAATGCCGACTTAAGTACAAGAAGACTGACTCTTCTTACTGTCTATGATTTGAACCATTCCTGTGACACTAGTTATAGATTCCGATGCTTCACTTCCAGTGTACTGTATCCCTTGGACCGTTGTATTGACGATGAAACACAGAAATTGCATCGGGATTAAATACAAAAGGAACAATGCCGACTTCAGTACAAGAAGACTGAATCTTCCTACTGTCTACGTTTTTAACCATCCCTGTGACACTAGTTATAGATTCCGATGCTTCACTTCAGGTTTACTGTATCCCTCTGACCTTCTTATTGACGATGAAACACAGAAATTGCATCGGAATTAAATTGAAAAGGCACAATGCTGACTTAAGTACAAGAAGACTGACTCTTCTTAATGTCTATGTTTTGAACCATTCCTGTGACACTAATTATAGATTCCGATGCCTCACTTCAGGTTCACTGTATCCCTAGGCCCCCTCTTATTGACGATGAAACACAGTAATTGCGTCGGAATTAAATACAAAAATCACAATGCCGACTCAAGTACAAGATGACTGACTCTTCCTACTGTCTATGTTTTGAACCAATCCTGTGACACTAGTTATAGAATCCGATGCTTCACTTCAGGTTTACTGTATCCCTCAGACCTTCTTATTGACGATGAAAAACAGAAATTACATCGGATTTAAATGCAAAAGGCACAATGTTGACATAAGTACAAGAAGACCGACTCTTCTCACTGCCTATGATTTGAACCATTCCTGTGACACTAGTAATAGATTCCGATTCTTCACTTCAGGTGTGCTGTATCCCTTGGACCTTCTTATTGACGATGAAATACAGAAATTGCATCGGAATTAAATACAAAAGGCACAATGCCGACTTAAGTACAAGTAGACTGACTCTTCTTACTGTCTATGATTTGAACCATTCCTGTGACACTTGTAATAGATTCCGATGCTTCGCTTCAGGTTTACTGTATCCCTCTGACTTTCTTATTGACGATGAAACAGAGAAATTGCATCGGAATTAAATAGAAAAGGCACAATGCCGACTTAAGTACAAGAAGACTGACTCTTCCTACTGTCAATGTTTTGAACCATACCTATGACACTAGTTATAGATTCCGATGGTTCACTTTAGGTTTACTGTATCCCTCTGACCTTCTAATTGACGATGAAACACAGAAATTGCATCGGAATTAAATACAAAAGGCACAATGCCGACTAAAGTACAAGATGACTGACTCTTCCTACTATCTACGATTTGAACCAATCCTGTGAGACTAGGTATACATTCCGATGCTTCACTTCAGGTTTACTGTATCCCTTTGACCTTCTTCTTGATGATGAAACCCAGAAATTACATCGGAATTAAGTAGAAAAGCGCAATGCCGACATAAGTACAAGAAGACTGACTCTTCTTACTGTCTATGATTTGAACCATTCCTGTGACACTAGTTATAGATTCCGATTCTTCACATCAGTTGTGCTGCATCCCTTGGACCTTCTTATTGACGATGAAACACAGAAATTGCATCGGAATTAAATACAAAAGGCACAATGCCGACTTAAGTACAAGAAGACTGTCTCTTCCTACTGTCTATGTTTTGAACCATTCCTGTGGCACTAGTTATAGATTCCGATGCTTCACTTCAGGTTTACTGTATCCCCCTGACATTCTTATTGACGATGAAACTTAGAAATTGCTTCGGAATGAAATACAAAAGGCACAATGCCGACTCAAATACAAGATGACTGGCTCTTCTTACTCACTATGCTTTGAACCTTTCCTGTGAGACCGGTATTAGTTTCCGATGCTTTACTTCAGGTTTACTGTATCCCTTAAACCTTCTTATTGAGGACGAAACACAGAAATTTCATCGGAATTAAATAGAAAAGGCACATTGCCGACTTACGTACAAGAAGACTGACTCTTCTTACTGACTATGCTTTGAACATTTCCTGTGAGACCAGTTTTAGATTCCGATGCTACACTATATGTTTACTGCATATCTTGGACCTTCTTATTGACGATGAAACACAGAAATTGCATCGGAATTAAATACAAAAGGCACCATGCCGACTTAAGTACAAGAAGACTGACTCTTCTTACTGACTATGTTTTGAACCATTCCTGTGACACTAGTTATATATTCCGATGCCTCACTTCAGGTTTACTGTATCCCTTGGACCTTCGTATTGGTGATGAATCACAGAAATTGCATCGGAATTAAATACAAAAGGCACAATGCCGACTTAAGTACAAGAAGACTGACTATTCCTACTGTCAATGTTTTGAACCATTCCTGTGACACTAGTTATACATTCCGATGCTTCACTTCAGGTTTACTGTATCCCTCTGGCCTTCTTCTTGATGATGAAACACAGAAATTGCATCGGAATTAAATAGAAAAGGCACAATGCCGACTTAAGTACAAGAAGACTGACTCTTCTTACTGTTTATGATTTGAACCATTCCTATGACACTAGTTATAGATTCCGATGCTTCACTTCCGGCGTACTGTATCCCTTGGACCGTCGTATTGACGATGAAACACAGAAATTGCATCGGGATTAAATACAAAAGGAACAATGCCGACTTAAGTACAAGTAGACTGACTCTTCTTACTGTCTATGCTTTGAACCATTCCTGTGACACTAGTTATAGATTCTGATGCTTCACTTCAGTTTTACTGTATCCCTCGGACCTTCTTATTGACGATGAAACATAGAAATTGCATCGGAATTAAATACAAAAGGCACAATGCCGACTTAAGTACAAGAAGACTCTCTCTTCCTACTGTCTATGTTTTGAGCCATTCCTGTGACACTAGTTATAGATTCCGATGCCTCACTTCAGATTTACTGTATCCCTTGGACCTTCTTATTGATGATGAAAGACAGAAATTGCATCGGATTTAAATAGAAAAGGCACAATGCCGACTTCAGTACAAGAAGACTGAATCTTCCTACTATCTACGTTTTGAACCATCCCTGTGACACTAGTTATAGATTCTGATGCTTCACTTCAGGTTTACTGTATCCCTCTGACCTTCTTATTGACGATGAAACACAGAAATTGCATCGGAATTAAATAGAAAAGGCATAATGCTGACTTACGTACAAGAAGACTGACTCTTCTTAATGTCTATGTTTTGAACCATTCCTGTGACACTAATTATAGATTCCGATGCCTCACTTCAGGTTTACTGTATCCCTCTGACACTCATATTGACGATGAAACACAGAAATTGCATCGGAATTAAATACAAAAATCACAATGCCGACACAAGTACAAGAAGACTGACTCTTCCTACTGTCTATGTTTTGAACCAATCCTGTGACACTAGTTATAGATTCCGATGCCTCACTTCAGGTTCACTGTATCCCTCTGACCTTCTTATTGACGATGAAACATAGAAATTGCATCGGAATTAAATACAAAAGGCACAATGCCGACTTAAGTACAAGAAGACTCTCTCTTCCTACTGTCTATGTTTTGAACCATTCCTGTGACACTAGTTATAGATTCCGATGGCTCACTTCAGGTTTACTGTATCCCTTGGACTTTCTTATTGACGATGAAACACAGAAATTGCATCGGAATTAAATACAAATGGCACAATGCCGACTTCAGTACGAGGAGACTGACTCTTCTTACTGTCTATGTTTTGAACCATTCCTGTGACACTAGTTATAGATTCTAATGCCTCACTTCAGGTTTACTGTATCCCTCTGACCCTCTTAAAGACGATGAAACACAGAAATTGCATCGGATATTAATTGAAAAAGCACAATGCTGACTTAGGTAAAAGAAGACTGACTCTTCTTAGTGTCTATGATTTGAACCATTCCTGTGACAGTAGTAATAGATTCCGATGCCTCACTTCAGGTTTACTGTATCCCTTTGACCTTCTTCTTGATGATGAAACCCAGAAATTACATCGGAATTAAATAGAAAAGCACAATGCCGACATAAGTACAAGAAGACTGACTCTTCTTACTGTCTATGATTTGAACCATTCCTGTGACACTAGTTATAGATTCCGATTCTTCACATCAGGTGTGCTGTATCCCTTGGACCTTCTTATTGACGATGAAACACAAAAATTGCGTCGGAATTAAATACAAAAGGCACAATGCCGACTTAAGTACAAGAAGACTGACCCTTCTTACTGTCAATGTTATTAACCATACCTGTGACCCTAGTTATAGATTCCGACGGTTCACTTTAGGTTATCTGTATCCCTCTGACCTTGCAAATGACGATGAAACACAGAAATTGCATCGGAATCAAATACAAAAGACACAATGCCGACTAAAGTACAAGATGACTGACTCCTCCTACTATCTATGTTATGAACCATTCCTGTGAGACTAGTTATACATTCCGATGGTTCACTTCAGGTTTACTGTAACCCTCTGACCTTCTTCTTGATGATGAAACCCAGAAATTACATCGGAATTAAATAGAAAAGGCACAATGCCGTCTGAAGTACAAGAAGACTGACTCTTCACACTGTCTATGATTTGAACCATTCCTGTGACAATAGTTATAGATTCCGAAGCTTCACTCCAGGTGTACTGTATCTTTTGGACCTTCTTATTGACGATGAAACACAGATATTGCATCGGGATTAAATACAAAAGGCACAATGACGACTTAAGTACAAGTAGACTGACTCTTCTTACTGTCTATGTTTTGAACCATTCCTGTGACACTAGTTATAGATTCTGATGCTTCACTTCAGTTTTACTGTATCCCTCTGACCTTCTTATTGACGATGAAACACAGAAATTGCATCGGAATTAAATACAAAAGGCACAATGCCGACTTAAGTACAAGAAGACTGTCTCTTCCTACTGTTTATTTTTGAACCATTCCTGTGGCACTAGTTATAGATTCAGATGCTTCACTTCAGGTTTACTGTATCCCCCTGACCTTCTTATTGACGATGAAACTTAGAAATTGCTTCGGAATCAAATACAAAAGGCACAATGCCGACTCAAATACAAGATGACTGGCTCTTCTTACTCTCTATGATTTGAACCTTTCCTGTGAGACCGGTATTAGATTCCGATGCTTCACTTCAGGTTTACTGTATCCCTTGGACCTTCTTATTGAGGACGAAACACAGAAATTTCATCGGAATTAAATAGAAAAGGCACATTGCCGACTTACGTACAAGAAGACTGACTCTTCTTACGGACTATGCTTTGAACATTTCCTGTGAGACCACTTTTAGATTCCGATGCCACACTATATGTTAACTGCATATCTCGGACCTTCTTATTGACGATGAAAGACAGAAATTGCATCGGAATTAAATAGAAAAGGCACAATGCCGACTTCAGTACAAGAAGACTGAATCTTCCTACTGTCTACGTTTTTAACCATCCCTGTGACACTTGTTATAGATTCCGATGCTTCACTTCAGGTTTACTGTATCCATCTGACCTTCTTATTGACGATGAAACACAGAAATTGCATCGGAATTAAATAGAAATGGCACAATGCCGACTTCAGTACGAGTAGACTGACTCTTCTTACTGTCTATGTTTGAACCATTCCTGTGACACTAGTTATAGATTCTGATGCCTCACTTCAGGTTTACTGTATCCCTCTGACCCTCTTATTGACGATGAAACACAGAAATTGCATCGGAAATTAATTGCAAAGCACAATGCTGACTTAGGTACAAGAAGACTGACTCTTCTTAGTGTCTATGATTTGAACCATTTCTGTGACAGTAGTAATAGATTCCCATGCCTCACTTCAGGTTTACTGTATCCCTTTGACCTTCTTCTTGATGATGAAACCCAGAAATTACATCGGAATTAAATAGAAAAGCACAATGCCGACATAAGTACAAGAAGACTGACTCTTCTTACTGTCTATGATTTGAACCATTCCTGTGACACTAGTTATAGATTCCGATTCTTCACATCAGGTGTGCTGTATCCCTTGGACCTTCTTATAGACGATGAAACACAAAAATTGCATCGGAATTAAATACAAAAGGCACAATGCCGACTTAAGTACAAGAAGACTGACCCTTCTTACTGTCAATGTTATTAACCATACCTGTGACCCTAGTTATAGATTCCGACGGTTCACTTTAGGTTATCTGTATCCCTCTGACCTTCTAAATGACGATGAAACACAGAAATTGCATCGGAATTAAATACAAAAGGCAAAATGCCGACTAAAGTACAAGATGACTGACTCTTCCTACTATCTATGTTATGGACCATTCCTGTGAGACTAGTTATACATTCCGATGGTTCACTTCAGGTTTACTGTAACCCTCTGACCTTCTTCTTGATGATGAAACCCAGAAATTACATCGGAATTAAATAGAAAAGGCACAATGCCGACTGAAGTACAAGAAGACTGACTCTTCTTACTGTCTATGATTTGAACCATTCCTGTGACAATAGTTATAGATTCCGAAGCTACACTCCAGGTGTACTGTATCCCTTGGACCTTCTTATTGACGATGAAACACAGATATTGCATCGGGATTAAATACAAAAGGCACAATGCCGACTTAAGTACAAGTAGACTGACTCTTCTTACTGTCTATGTTTTGAACCATTCCTGTGACACTAGTTATAGATTCTGATGCTTCACTTCAGTTTTACTGTATCCCTCTGACCTTCTTATTGACGATGAAACACAGAAATTGCATCGGAATTAAATACAAAAGGCACAATGCCGACTTAAGTACAAGAAGACTGTCTCTTCCTACTGTTTATTTTTGAACCATTCCTGTGGCACTAGTTATAGATTCAGATGCTTCACTTCAGGTTTACTGTATCCCCCTGACCTTCTTATTGACGATGAAACTTAGAAATTGCTTCGGAATCAAATACAAAAGGCACAATGCCGACTCAAATACAAGATGACTGGCTCTTCTTACTCTCTATGCTTTGAACCTTTCCTGTGAGACCGGTATTAGATTCCGATGCTTCACTTCAGGTTTACTGTATCCCTTGGACCTTCTTATTGAGGACGAAACACAGAAATTTCATCGGAATTAAATAGAAAAGGCACATTGCCGACTTACGTACAAGAAGACTGACTCTTCTTACGGACTATGCTTTGAACATTTCCTGTGAGACCACTTTTAGATTCCGATGCCACACTATATGTTAACTGCATATCTTGGACCTTCTTATTGACGATGAAAGACAGAAATTGCATCGGAATTAAATAGAAAAGGCACAATGCCGACTTCAGTACAAGAAGACTGAATCTTCCTACTGTCTACGTTTTTAACCATCCCTGTGACACTAGTTATAGATTCCGATGCTTCACTTCAGGTTTACTGTATCCATCTGACCTTCTTATTGACGATGAAACACCGAAATTGCATCGGAATTAAATAGAAATGGCACAATGCCGACTTCAGTACGAGTAGACTTACTCTTCTTACTGTCTATTATTTGAACCATTCCTGTGACACTAGTTATAGATTCTGATGCCTCACTTCATGTTTACTGTATCCCTCTGACCCTCTTATTGACGATGAAACACAGAAATTGCATCGGAAATTAATTGCAAAGCACAATGCTGACTTAGGTACAAGAAGACTACCTCTTCTTAGTGTCTATGATTTGAACCATTCCTGTGACAGTAGTAATAGATTCCCATGCCTCACTTCAGGTTTACTGTATCCCTTTGACCTTCTTCTTGATGATGAAACCCAGAAATTACATCGGAATTAAATAGAAAAGCACAATGCCCACATAAGTACAAGAAGACTGACTCTTCTTACTGTCTATGATTTGAACCATTCCTGTGACACTAGTTATAGATTCCGATTCTTCACATCAGGTGCGCTGTATCCCTTGGACCTTCTTATTGACGATGAAACACAAAAATTGCATCGGAATTAAATACAAAAGGCACAATGCCGACTTAAGTACAAGAAGACTGACCCTTCTTACTGTCAATGTTATTAACCATACCTGTGACCCCAGTTATAGATTCCGACGGTTTACTTTAGGTTATCTGTATCCCTCTGACCTTCTAAATGACGAAGAAACACAGAAATTGCATCGGAATTAAATACAAAAGGCACAATGCCGACTAAAGTACAAGATGACTGACTCTTCCTACTATCTATGTTATGAACCATTCCTGTGAGACTAGTTATACATTCCGATGGTTCACTTCAGGTTTACTGTAACCCTCTGACCTTCTTCTTGATGATGAAACCCAGAAATTACATCGGAATTAAATAGAAAAGGCACAATGGCGACTGAAGTACAAGAAGACTGACTCTTCTTACTGTCTATGATTTGAACCATTCCTGTGACAATAGTTATAGATTGCGAAGCTTCACTCCAGGTGTACTGTATCCCTTGGACCTTCTTATTGACGATGAAACACAGATATTGCATCGGGATTAAATACAAAAGGCACAATGCCGACTTAAGTACAAGTAGACTGACTCTTCTTACTGTCTATGTTTTGAACCATTCCTGTGACACTAGTTATAGATTCTGATGCTTCACTTCAGTTTTACTGTATCCCTCTGACCTTCTTATTGACGATGAAACACAGAAATTGCATCGGAATTAAATACAAAAGGCACAATGCCGACTTAAGTACAAGAAGACTGTCTCTTCCTACTGTTTATTTTTGAACCATTCCTGTGGCACTAGTTATAGATTCAGATGCTTCACTTCAGGTTTACTGTATCCCCCTGACCTTCTTATTGACGATGAAACTTAGAAATTGCTTCGGAATCAAATACAAAAGGCACAATGCCGACTCAAATACAAGATGACTGGCTCTTCTTACTCACTATGCTTTAAACCTTTCCTGTGAGACCGGTATTAGATTCCGATGCTTCACTTCAGGTTTACTGTATCCCTTGGACCTTCTTATTGAGGACGAAAAACAGAAATTTCATCGGAATTAAATAGAAAAGGCACATTGCCGACTTACGTACAAGAAGACTGACTCTTCTTACGGACTATGCTTTGAACATTTCCTGTGAGACCACTTCAAGATTCCGATGCTACACTATATGTTAACTGCATATCTTGGACCTTCTTATTGACGATGAAAGACAGAAATTGCATCGGAATTAAATAGTAAAGGCACAATGCCGACTTCAGTACAAGAAGACTGATTCTTCCTACTGTCTACGTTTTTAACCATCCCTGTGACACTAGTTATATTTTCCGATGCTTCACTTCAGGTTTACTGTATCCATCTGACCTTCTTATTGACGATGAAACACAGAAATTGCATCGGAATTAAATAGAAATGGCACAATGCCGACTTCAGTACGAGTAGACTGACTCTTCTTACTGTCTATGTTTTGAACCATTCCTGTGACACTAGTTATAGATTCCGATGGCTAACTTCAGGTTTACTGTATCCCTTGGACCTTCTTATTGACGATGAAACACAGAAGTTGCATCGGAATTAAATACAAAAGGCACAGTGCCGACTTAAGTACTAGAAGACTGACTCTTCCTGCTGTCTATGTCTGGAACCATTCCTGTGACACTAATTACAGATTTCGATGATTCACTTCATGTATACTGTATCCCTCTAACCTTCTTATTGACGATGAAACACAGAAATTGCATCGGAATTAAATAGAAAAGGAGAAATGCCGACATAAGTACAAGAAGACTGACTCTTCTTACTGTCTATGATTTGAACAATTCCTGTGACACTAGTTATAGATTCCGATTCATCACTTCAGGTGTGCTGTATCCCTTGGACCTTCTTATTGACGATGAAACACAGTAATTGCATCGGAATTAAATACAAAAATCACAATGCCGACTTAAGTACAAGAAGAGTGTCTCTTCCTACTGTCTACGTTTTGAACCATCCCTGTGACATTAGTTATAGATTCCGATGCTTCACTTCAAGTTTACTGTATCCCTCTGACCTTCGTATTGACGATAAAACACAGAAATTGCATCGGAATTAAATAGAAATGGCACAATGTTGACTTAAGTACAAGAAGACTAACTCTTCTTACTGACTATGTTTTGATATATTCCTGTGACCCTAGTTATAGATTCCGGTGCTTCACTTTAGGTTTTCTGTATAACTTGGACCTTCTTATTGGCGATGAAACACAGAAATTGCATCGGAATTAAATAGAAAAGGCAGAATGCCGACTTAATTACAAGAAGACTGACTCTTCCTACTGTCAATGTTTTGAACCATTCCTGTGACACTAGTTATAGATTCCGATGCTTGACTTCAGGTTTACTGTATCCCTCTGACCTTCTTATTGACGATGTAACACAGAAATTGCATCGGAACCAAGTACAAAAGGCACAATGTCGACTTAAGTACAAGAAGACTGACTCTTCACACTGTCTACGTTTTGAACCATCCCTGTCACACTAGTTATAGATTCCGATGTTTCACTTCAGGTTTATTGTATCCCTCTGACCTTCTTATTGACGATGAAACACAGATATTGCATCGGGATTAAATACAAAAGGCACAATGCCGACTTAAGTACAAGTAGACTGACTCTTCTTACTGTCTATGTTTTGAACCATTCCTGTGACACTAGTTATAGATTCTGATGCTTCACTTCAGTTTTACTGTATCCCTCTTACCTTCTTATTGACGATGAAACACAGAAATTGCATCGGAATTAAATACAAAAGGCACAATGCCGACTTAAGTACAAGAAGACTGTCTCTTCCTACTGTTTATTTTTGAACCATTCCTGTGGCACTACTTATAGATTCAGGTGCTTCACTTCAGGTTTACTGTATCCCCCTGACCTTCTTATTGACGATGAAACTTAGAAATTGCTTCGGAATCAAATACAAAAGGCACAATGCCGACTCAAATACAAGATGACTGGCTCTTCTTACTCACTATGCTTTGAACCTTTCCTGTGAGACCGGTATTAGATTCCGATGCTTCACTTCAGGTTTACTGTATCCCTTGGACCTTCTTATTGAGGACGAAACACAGAAATTTCATCGGAATTAAATAGAAAAGGCACATTGCCGACTTACGTACAGGAAGACTGACTCTTCTTACGGACTATGCTTTGAACATTTCCTGTGAGACCACTTTTAGATTCCGATGCTACACTATATGTTTACTGCATATCTTGGACCTTCTTATTGACGATGAAAGACAGAAATTGCATCGGAATTAAGTAGAAAAGGCACAATGCCGACTTCAGTACAAGAAGACTGAATCTTCCTACTGTCTACGTTTTGAACCATCCCTGTGACACTAGTTATAGATTCCGATGCCTCACTTCAGGTTCACTGTATCCCTCTGACCCTATTATTGACGATGAAACACAGAAATTGCATCGGAATTAAATACAAAAATCACAATGCCGACTCAAGTACAAGAAGACTGACTCTTCCTACTGTCTATGTTTTGAACCAATCCTGTGACACTAGTTATAGATTCCGATGCCTCACTTCAGGTTCACTGTATCCCTCTGACCTTCTTATTGACGATGAAACATAGAAATTGCATCGGAATTAAATACAAAAGGCACAATGCCGACGTAAGTACAAGAAGACTCTCTCTTCCTACTGTCTATGTTTTGAACCATGCCTGTGACACTAGTTATAGATTCCGATGCCTCACTTCAGGTTTACTGTATCCCTCTGACCTTCTTATTGACGATGAAACACAAAAATTGCATCGGATTTAAATAGAAAAGGCACAATGCCGACTTAAGTACAAGAAGACTGTCTCTTCCTACTGTTTATTTTTGAACCATTCCTGTGGCACTACTTATAGATTCAGGTGCTTCACTTCAGGTTTACTGTATCCCCCTGACCTTCTTATTGACGATGAAACTTAGAAATTGCTTCGGAATCAAATACAAAAGGCACAATGCCGACTCAAATACAAGATGACTGGCTCTTCTTACTCACTATGCTTTGAACTTTTCCTGTGAGACCGGTATTAGATTCCGATGCTTCACTTCAGGTTTACTGTATCCCTTGGACCTTCTTATTGAGGACGAAACACAGAAATTTCATCGGAATTAAATAGAAAAGGCACATTGCCGACTTACGTACAGGAAGACTGACTCTTCTTACGGACTATGCTTTGAACATTTCCTGTGAGACCACTTTTAGATTCCGATGCTACACTATATGTTTACTGCATATCTTGGACCTTCTTATTGACGATGAAAGACAGAAATTGCATCGGAATTAAGTAGAAAAGGCACAATGCCGACTTCAGTACAAGAAGACTGAATCTTCCTACTGTCTACGTTTTGAACCATCCCTGTGACACTAGTTATAGATTCCGATGCCTCACTTCAGGTTCACTGTATCCCTCTGACCCTATTATTGACGATGAAACACAGAAATTGCATCGGAATTAAATACAAAAATCACAATGCCGACTCAAGTACAAGAAGACTGACTCTTCCTACTGTCTATGTTTTGAACCAATCCTGTGACACTAGTTATAGATTCCGATGCCTCACTTCAGGTTCGCTGTATCCCTCTGACCTTCTTATTGACGATGAAACATAGAAATTGCATCGGAATTAAATACAAAAGGCACAATGCCGACGTAAGTACAAGAAGACTCTCTCTTCCTACTGTCTATGTTTTGAACCATTCCTGTGACACTAGTTATAGATTCCGATGCCTCACTTCAGAATTACTGTATCCCTCTGACCTTCTTATTGACGATGAAACACAAAAATTGCATCGGATTTAAATAGAAAAGGCACAATGCCGACAAAAGTACAAGAAGACTGACTCTTTTTACCGTCTATGATTTGAACCACTCCTGTGACACTAGTTATAGATTCCGAATCTTCACTTCAGGTGTGCTGTATCCCTTGGACCTTCTTATTGACGATGAAACACAGAAATTGCATCGGAATTAAATACAAAAGGCACAGTGCCGACTTAAGTACAAGAAGACTGACTCTTCCTGCTGTATATGTCTGGAACCATTCCTGTGACACTAATTACAGATTTCGATGATTCACTTCATGTATACTGTATCCCTCTAACCTTCTTATTGACGATGAAACACAGAAATTGCATCGGAATTAAATAGAAAAGGCAAAATGCCGACATAAGTACAAGAAGACTGACTCTTCTTACTGACTATGTTTTGATATATTCCTGTGACCCTAGTTATAGATTCCGATGCTTCACTTTAGGTTTACTGTATAACTTGGACCTTCTTATTGGCGATGAAACACAGAAATTGCATCGGAATTAAATACAAAAGGTTCAATGCCGACTCAAGTACAAGAAGACTGACTCTTCCTACTGTCTATGTTTTGAACCATTCCTGTGGCACTAGTTATAGATTCCGATGCTTGACTTGAGGTTTACTGTATCCCTCTGACCTTCTTATTGACGATGTAACACAGAAATTGCATCGGAATTAAATACTAAAGGTACAATGCCGACTCAAGTACAAGAAGACTGACTCTTCCTACTGTCTACGTTTTGAACCATTCCTGTGAGACTAATTATACATTCCGATGCTTCCCTTCAGGTGTACTGTATCCCTTGGACCTTCGTATTAACGATGGAACACAGATATTGCATCGGGATTAAATACAAAAGGCACAATGCTGACTTAAGTACAAGTAGACTGACTCTTCTTACTGTCTATGTTTTGAACCATTCCTGTGACACTCGTTATAGATTCTGATGCTTCACTTCAGTTTAACTGTATCCCTCTGACCTTCTTATTGACGATGAAACGCAGAAATTGCATCGGAATTAAATACAAAAGGCACAATGCCGACTTAAGTACAAGAGGACTGTCTCTTCCTACTGTCTATGATTTGAACCATTCCTGTGACACTAGTTATAGATTCCGATGCCTCACTTCAGGTTTACTGTATCCCGTGGACCTTCTTATTGACGATGAAAGACAGAAATTGCATCGGAATTAAACAGAAAAGGCACAATGCCGACTTAAGTACAAGAAAACTCACTCTTCTTACTGTCTATGTTTTGAACAATTCCTGTAACACTAGTTATTGATTCCGATGCTTCACTTCAGGTTTACTGAATCCCTTGGACCTTCGTATTGACGATGAAAGACAGAGGTTGCATCCTAATTAAATACAAAAGGCACAATGCCGATTTAAGTACAAGAAGACTGACTCTTCTCACTGTCTATGTTTCGAACCATTCCTGTGACACTAGTTATAGATTCCAATACTTCACTTCAGGTTTACTGTATCCCTCTGACCATCTTATTGACGATGAAACATAGAAATTGCATCGGAATTAAATAGAAAAATCACAATGCCGAATTAAGTACAAATAGACTGACTCTTCTTACAGTCTATGTTTTGAACCATTCCTGTGACACTAGTTATAGATTCTGATGCCTCACTTCAGGTTTACTGTATCCCTCTGTCCCTCTTATTGACGATGAAGCACAGAAATTGCATCGGAATCAAGTACAAAATGCACAATGTCGACTTAAGTACAAGAAGACTGACTCTTCACACTGTCTACGTTTTGAACCATCCATGTCACACTAGTTATAGATTCCGATGTTTCACTTCAGGTTTACTGTATCCCTCTGACCTTCTTATTGACGATGAAACACAGAAATTGCATCGGAATTAAATACAAAAGGCACAATGCCGACTCAAGTACAAGAGGACTGACTCTTCCTACTGTCTATGTTTTGAACCATTCCTGTGAGACTAGTTATACATTCTGATGCTTCACTTCAGGTGTACTGTATCCATTGGACCTTCTTATTGACGATGAAACACAGAAATTGCATCGGAATTAAATACAAAAGGCACAATGTCGACTCAAATACAAGATGATTGGCACTTCTTACTCACTATGCTTTGAACCTTTCCTGTGAGACCGGTTTTAGATTCCGATGCTTCACTTCAGGTTTACTGTATCCCTTGGACCTTCTTATTGATGACGAAACACAGAAATTGCATCGGAATTTAATACAAAATGCACAATGCCGACCCAAATACAAGATGACTGGCTCTTCTTACTCACTATGCTTTGAACCATTCCTGTGACACTAGTTATAGATTCCGATGTCTCACTTCAGGTTTACTGTATCCCTTGGAACTTCTTATTGACGATGAAACACAGAAATTGCATCGGAATTAAATACAAAAGGCACAATGCCGACTTATGTACAAGAAGACTGACTCCACCTACTGTCTATTATTTGAACCATTCCTGTGACACTAGTTATACATTGCGATGCTTCACTTCAGGTTTACTGTATCCCTCTGACCTTCTTCTTGACGATAAAACACAGAAATAGGATCGGAATTAAAGAGAAAAGGCACAATGCTGACTTAAGTACAAGAAGACAGACTCTTCCTACTGTCTACGTTTTGAACCATTCCTGTGACACTAGTTATAGATTCTGATGCCTCACTTCATCTTCACTGTATCCCTCTGACCCTCTTATTGACGATGAAACACAGAAATTGCATCGGAATTAAATACAAAAATCACAATGCCGACTTAAGTACAAGAAGACTGACTCTTCCTACTGTCTACGTTTTGAACCAACCCTGTGACACAAGTTATAGATTCGTATGACTCACTTCAAGCTTTCTGTATCCCTCTGACCTTCTTATTGATGATAAAACACAGAAATAGGATCGGAATTAAATAGAAAAGGCACAATGCTGACTTAAGTACAAGAAGACTGACTCTTCTTACTGACTATGTTTTGAACCATTCCTGTGACACTACTTATGGATTCCGATGCTTCACTTTAGGTTTACTGTATCACTAGGACCTTCTTATTGACGATGAAACACAGAAATTGCATCGGAATTAAATACAAAAGGCACAATGCCGACTTAAGTACAAGAAGACTGACTCTTCTTACTGACTATGTTTTGAACATTTCCTGTGAGCCCATTTTAGATTCCGATGCTTCACTATATGTTTACTCTATCCCTCGGACCTTCTTATTGACGATGAAACACAGAAATTGCATCGGAATTAAATGCAAAAGGCACCATGCCGACATAAGTACTAGAAGACATACTCTTCTTATTGACTATGTTTTGAACCATTCCTCTGACACTTGTTATAGATTCCGATGCTTCACTTCAGGTTTACTGTATCCCTCTGACTTTCTTATTGACGATGAAACAGAGAAATTGCATCGGAATTAAATAGAAAAGGCACAATGCCGACTCAAATACAAGATGACTGGCTCTTCTTACTCTCTATGTTTTGAACCTTTCCTGTGAGACCGGTTTTAGATTCCGATGCTTCACTTCAGGTTTACTGTATCCCTTGGACCCTCTTATTGACGACGACACACTGAAATTGCATCGGAATTAAATAGAAAAGGCACAATGCCGACTTAAGTACAAGAAGACTTACTCTACTTACTGACTATGTTTTGAACATTTCCTGTGAGACCATTTTAGATTCCGATGCTTCACTATATGTTTACTCTATCCCTCGGACCTTCTTATTGACGATGAAACACAGAAATTGCATCGGAATTAAATGCAAAAGGCACCATGCCGACATAAGTACTAGAAGACATACTCTTCTTACTGACTATGTTTTGAACCATTCCTGTGACACTTGTTATAGATTCCGATGCTTCACTTCAGGTTTACTGTATCCCTCTGACTTTCTTATTGATGATGAAACAGAGAAATTGCATCGGAATTAAATAGAAAAGGCACAATACCGACTTAAGTACAAGTACACTGACTCTTCTTACTGTCTATGTTTTGAACCATTCCTGTGACACTAGTTATAGATTCTGATGCTTCACTTCAGTTTTACTGTATCCCTCTGACCTTCTTATTGACGATGAATCACAGAAATTGCATCGGAATTAAATACAAAAGGCACAATGCCGACTTAAGTACAAGAAGACTGTCTCATCCTACTGTCTATGTTTGAACCATTCCTGTGACACTACTTATAGATTCGGATGCCTCACTTCAGGTTTACTGTATCCCTTGGACCTACTCATTGACGATGAAAGACAGAAATTGCATCGGAATTAAATACAAAAGTCACAATGCCGACTTAACTACAAGAGGACTGACTCTTCCTACTGTCTACGTTTTGAACCATCCCTGTGGCACTAGTTATAGATTCCGATGGTTCACTTCAGGTTTACTGTATCCCTCTGACCTTCTTATTCACGATGAAACACAGAAATTGCATCGGAATTAAATAGAAAAGGCACAATGCTGACTTATGTACAAGAAGACTGACTCTTCTTACTGTCTATGTTTGAACCATTCCTGTGACACTAGTTATAAATTCCGATGCCTCACTTCAGGTTTACTGTATCCCTTGGACCTTCTTATTGACGATGAAACACAGAAGTTGCATCGGAATTAAATACAAAAGGCACAATGCCGACTTAAGTACAAGAAGACTGACTCTTCCTACTGTCTATGCTTTGAACCATTCCTGCAACCAATGAAATTCAGTTTAAGAGAAGCCTAAAGGATTTATTGGTGGCCAACTCCTTCTACTCCATTGATGAATTTCTGAGGAAAACCAACTGATTTGTATATAAGTACAACATAACTTCTGCACAATTTCAGTGCAGTAATGTGTTCACTGAAAATTTGTGTGTGTGTGTGTGTGTGTGTGTGTGTGTGTGTGTGTGTGTGTGTGTGTGTGTAAGTATAATCTAACTTCTGCACCATTTCAGTGCAGTAATGTGTTCATTGTAAATAAGTATTACAGTAGTTGTATTACATGTTTCTTACCTTATAAATAAATATAAAACTTTTTTATTTTAAATTCAGTGCAATAGTATTTGTAAAATGACTCTTAGTGTTCATTAAAAAATGACGATCATTCCACTTGGGACCTGTGGAATGGTACATTAGCTTATTTGTTTTAGTTTAAATATTTGTCATGTATTATTGTTTTTCTGACATGTTCCACATCCTGGAGGACCTCCTCACTACGGATCAATTGGAATGAAAGTAAATCTAATCTAATCTAACCTGTGACACTAGTTTTGATTCTGATGCCTCACTTCAGGTTCACTGTATCCCTCTGACCCTCTTATTGACGATGAAACACAGAAATTGCATCGGAATTAAATACAAAAATCACAATGCCGACATAAGTACAAGATGACAGATTCTTCCTACTGTCTACGTTTTGAAACATCCCTGTGACACTAGTTATAGATCCCGTTGCTTCACTTCAAGTTTACTGTATCCCTCTGACCTTCTTAATGACGATAAAACACAGAAATTTCATCGGAATTAAATAGAAAAGGCACAATGCTAACTTAAGTAAAAGAAGACTGACTCTTCTTACTGACTATGTTTGAACCACTCCTGTGACACTAGTTATAGATTCCGATGCTTCATTTTAGGTTTACTGTATCACTTGGACTTTCTTATTGACGATGAAACACAGAAATTGCATCGGAATTAGATACAAAAGTCACAATGCCGACTTAAGTACAAGAAGACTGACTCTTCTTACTGTCAATGTTTTGAACCATTCCTGTGACACTAGTAATAGATTCCGATGCCTCACGTCAGGTTTACTGTATCCCTTGGACCTTCGTATTGCCGAGGAATCACAGAAGTTCCATCGGAATTAAATACAAAAAGGACAATGCCGACTTAAGTACAAGAAGACTGACTCTTCCTACTGTCTATGTTTTGAACCAATCCTGTGACATTAGTTATAGATTCTGATGCCTCACTTCAGGTTTACTGTATCGCTCTGACCCTTTTATTGACGATGAAAAACAGAAATTGCAACGGAATTAAATACAAAAATCACAATGCCGACTTAAGTACAAGAAGACTGACTCTTCCTACTGTCTACGTTTTGAACCATCCCTGTGACACTAGTTATAGATTCCGATGCTTCACTTCAAGTTTACTGTATCCCTCTGACCTTCTTATTGACGATAAAATACAGAAATTGCATCGCAATTAAATAGAAAAGGCACAATGCTGACTTAAGTACAAAAAGACTGACTCTTCTTACTGACTATGTTTTGAACCATTCCTGTGACACTAGTTATAGATTCCGATGCTTCACTTTAGGTTTACTGTATCACTTGGACCTTCTTATTGTCGATGAAACACAGAAATTGCATCGTAATTAAATACAAAAGTCACAATGCCGACTTAAGTACAAGAAGACAGACTCTTCTTACTGTCAATGTTTTTAACTATTCCTGTGACACTAGTTATAGATTCCGATGCTTCACTTCAGGTTTACTGTATCCCTTGGACCTTCTTATTGACGACGAAACATAGAATTTGCATCGGAATTAAATAGAAAAGGCACAATGCCGACATATGTACAAGAAGACTGACTCTTCCTGCTGTCTCTGTTTCGAACCATTCCTGTGACACTAGCTATAGATTCCAATGCTTCACTTCAGGTTTACTGTAGCCCTCTGACCATCTAATTGACGATGAAACACAGAAATTGCATCGGAATTAAATACAAAAGGCACAATGCCGACCCAAATACAAGATGACTGGCTCTTCTCACTCTCTATGCTATGAACCTTTCCTGTGAGACCGGTATTAGATTCCGATGCTTCACTTCAGGCTTACTGTATCCCTTGGACCTTCTTATTGACGACGAAAAACAGAAATTGCATCGGAATTAAATATAAAAGGCACAATGCCGACTTAAGTACAAGAGGACTGACTCTTCTTACTGGCTATGTTTTGAACATTTCCTGTGAGACCAGTTTTAGATTCCGATGCTTCACAATATGTTTACTGTATCCCTTGTACCTTCTTAATGACGATGAAACACAGAAATTGCATCGGAATTAAATACAAAATGCACCATGCCGACTTAAGTACAGGAAGACTGACTCTTCTCACTGACTATGTTTTGAACCATTCCTGTGACACTAGTTATAGATTCCGATGCCTCACTTCGGGTTTACTGTATCCCTCTGACCTTCTTATTTACGATGAAACACAGCAATCCATCGGAATTAAATACAAAAGGCACAATGCCGACTTAAGTACAAGAAGACTGACTCTTCTTACTGTCTATGTTTTGATCCATTCCGGTGACACTAGTTATAGTTTCCGATGCTTCACTTTAGGTTTACTGTATCACTAGGACCTTCTTATTGACGATGAAACACAGAAATTGCATCGGAATTAAATACAACAGGCACAATGCCGACTCAAGTACAAGAAATCTGACTCTTCCTACTGTCTATGTTTTGAACCATTCCTGTGACACTAGTTATACATTACGATGCTTCACTTCAGGTTTACTGTATCCCTCTGACCTAATTGACGATGAAACACAGAAATTGCATCGGAATTAAATACAAAAGGCACAGTGCCGTTTTAAGTATAAGAAGACTGACTCTTCCTAATCTCAATGTTTTGAACCATTCCCGTGAGACTAGTTATAGATTCCGAAGCTTCTCTTCAGGTTTACTGTATCCCTCTGACCATCTTATTGACGATCAAACACAGAAATTGCATCGGAATTAAATACGAAAGGCACAATGACGACTTACGTACAAGAAGCCCGACTCATCCTTCTGTCTATGTTTTGAACCATTCCTGTGACACTAGTTATAGATTCCGATGCTTCACTTCAGGTTTACTGTATCCCTTGGACCTTCTCATTGACGACGAAACACAGAAACTGCATCGAAATGAAATAGAAAAGGCACAATGCCGACATAAGTACAAGAAGGCTGACTCTTCCAACTGTCTATGTTTTGAACCATTCCTGTGACACTAGTTACAGATTTCGATGCTTCACTTCAGGTTTACTGTATCCCTCTGACCTTCTTATTGTAGATGAAACACAGAAATTAAATCGGAATTAAATACAGAAGGCACATTGCCGAATTAAGTAGAAGAATACTGTCTCTTAAAACTGTCTACGTTTTGAACCATCCCTGTGACCCTAGTTATAGATTCCGATGCTTCACTTCAGGTTTACTGTATCCCTCTGACCTTCTAATTGACGATAAAACACAGAAATTGCATCGGAAATAAATAGAAAATGCGCAATGCTGACTTAAGTACAAGAAGTCTGGCTCTTCTTACTGACTATGCTTTGAACAATTCCTGTGACACTAGTTATATATTCCAATGCTTCACTTTAGGTTTACAGTATCACTTGGATCTTCTTATTGACGATGAAACACAGAAATTGCATCGGAATCAAATACAAAAGGCACAATGCCGACTAAAGTACAAGAAGACTGACTCTTTTTACTGTCAATGTTTTTAACCATTCCTGTACACTAGTCATAGATTCCGATGCTTCGCTTAAGGTTTACTGTATCCCTCTGACCTTCTTATTGACGATGAAACTTAGAAGTTGCATCGGAATTAAATACAAAAGGCACAATGCCACTCAAATACAAGATGACTGGCTCTTCTTACTCTCTATGCTATGAACCTTTCCTGTGAGACCGGTATTAGATTCCGATGCTTCACTTCAGGTTTACTGTATCCCTTGGACCTTCTTATTGGCGACGAAATACAGAAATTGCATCGGAATTAAATAGAAAAGGCACAATGCCGACTTAAGCACAAGAGGACTGACTCTTCTTACTGACTATGTTTTGAACATTTCCTGTGAGACCAGTTTTAGATTCCGATGCTTCACAATATGTTTACTGTATCCCTTGGACCTTCTTATTGACGATGAAACACAGAAATTGCATCGCAATTAAATACAGAAGCCACCATGCCGACTTAAGTACAAGAAGACTGACTCTTCATACTGTCTATTTTTTGAACCATTCCTGTGACACTTGTTATAGATTCCGATGCTTCACTTCAGGATTACTGTATCCCTGTGACCTTCTTATTGACGATGAAACACAGAAATTGCATCGGAATTAAATACAAAAGTCTCAATGCCGACTCAAGTACAAGAAAACTGACTCTTCCTACTGTCTATGTTTTGAACCATTCCTGTGACACTAGTTACACATTCCGATGCTTCACTTCAGGTTTACTGTATCCCTCTGACATTCTTCTTGATGATGAAACACAGAAATTGCATCGGAATTAAATGGAAATGGCACAATGCCTACTTAAGTACAAGAAGACTGACATTTCTTACTGTCTATGTTTTGAACCATTCCTATGAGACTAGTTATAGATTCCGATGCTTCACTTCAGGTTTACAGTATCCCTTGGACCTTCTTATTGGCGACGAAACATAGAATTTGCATTGGAATTAAATAGAAAAGGCACAATGCAGACTTATGTACAAGAAGACTGACTCTTCCTACTATCTCTGTTTCGAACCATTCCTGTGACACTAGCTATAGATTCCGATGCTTCACTTCAGGTTTACTGTAGCCCTCTGACCTTCTAATTGACGATGAAACACAGAAATTGCATCGGAATTAAATACAAAAGGCACAATGCCGACTCAATTACAAGATGACTGGCTCTTCTCACTCTCTATGCTATGAACCTTTCCTGTCAGACCGGTATTAGATTCCGATGCTTCACTTCAGGTTTACTGTATCCCTTGGACCTTCTTATTGACGACGAAAAACAGAAATTGCATCGGAATTAAATATAAAAGGCACAATGCCGACTTAAGTACAAGAGGACTGACTCTTCTTACTGGCTATGTTTTGAACATTTCCTGTGAGACCAGTTTTAGATTCCGATGCTTCACAATATGTTTACTGTATCCCTAGGACCTTCTTAATGACGATGAAACACAGAAATTGCATCGGAATTAAATACAAAAGGCACCATGCCGACTTAAGTACAAGAAGACTGACTCTTCTCACTGACTATGTTTTGAACCATTCCTGTGACACTAGTTATAGTCTCCGATGCCTCACTTCGGGGTTACTGTATCCCTCTGACCTTCTTATTTACGATGAAACACAGAAATTGCATCGGAATCAAATACAAAAGGCACAATGCCGAGTTAAGTACAAGAATTCTGACTCTTCTTACTGTCCATGTTTTGATCCATTCCGGTGACACTAGTTATAGTTTCCGATGCTTCACTTTAGGTTTACTGTATCACTAGGACCTTCTTATTGACGATGAAACACAGAAATTGCATCGGAATTAAATACAACAGGCACAATGCCGACTCAAGTACAAGAAATCTGACTCTTCCTACTGTCTATGTTTTGAACCATTCCTTTTGACACTAGTTATACATTACGATGCTTCACTTCAGGTTTACTGTATCCCTCTGACCTAATTGACGATGAAACACAGAAATTGCATCGGAATTAAATACAAAAGGCACAGTGCCGACTTAAGTATAAGAAGACTGACTCTTCCTAATCTCAATGTTTTGAACCATTCCCGTGACACTAGTTATAGATTCCGATGCTTCACTTCAGGTTTACTGTATCCCTCTGACCATCTTATTGACGATCAAACACAGAAATTGCATCGGAATTAAATACAAAAGGCACAATGACGACTTACGTACAAGAAGCCCGACTCATCCTTCTGTCTATGTTTTGAACCATTCCTGTGACACTAGTTATAGATTCCGATGCTTCACTTCAGCTTTATTGTATCCCTTGGACCTTCTCATTGACGACGAAACACAGAAACTGCATCGGAATTAAATAGAAAAGGCACAATGCCGACTTAAGTACAAGAAGACTGACTCATCCAACTGCCTATGTTTTGAACTATCCCTGTGACACTAGTTATAGATTCCGATGCTTCACTTCAGGTTTACTGTATCCCTCTGACCTTCTTATTGACGACAAAACACAGAAATTGCATCGGAAATAAATAGAAAATGCGCAGTGCTGACTTAAGTACAAGAAGTCTGACTCTTCTTACTGACTATGTTTTGAACAATTCCTGTGACACTAGTTATATATTCCGATGCTTCACTTTATGTTTACTGTATCACTTGGATCTTCTTATTGACGATGAAACACAGAAATTCCATCGGAATTAAATACAAAAGGCACAATGCCGACTAAAGTACAAGAAGACTGACTCTTTTTACTGTCAACGTTTTTAACCATTCCTGTACACTAGTTATAGATTCCGATGCTTCGCTTAAGGTTTACTGTATCCCTCTGACCTTCTTATTGACGATGAAACACAGAAATTGCATCGGAATTAAATACATAAGGCACAATGCCACTCAAATACAAGATGACTGGCTCTTTTTACTCTCTATGCTATGAACCTTTCCTGTGAGACCGGTATTAGATTCCGATGCTTCACGTCAGGTTTACTGTATCCCTTGGACCTTCTTATTGACGATGAAACACAGAAATTGCATCCCAATTAAATACAGAAGGTACCATGCCGACTTAAGTACAAGAAGACTGACTCTTCTTACTGACTATGTTTTGAACCATTCCTGGGACACTAGTTATAGATTCCGATGCCTCACTTCGGGTTTACTGTATCCCTTGGACCTTCATATTGACGATGAAACACAGAATTTGCATCGGAATGAAATACAAAAGGCACAATGCCGACTTTAGTACAAGAAGACTGACTCTTCCTACTGTCTGTTTTGAACCATAACTGTGACACTAGCTATAGATTCCGATGCTTCACTTCAGGTTTACTTTAGCCCTCTGACCCTCTTATTGACGATGAAACACAGAAATTGCAGCGGCATTTAATACAAAAGGCACAATGCCGACTCAAATACAAGATGACTGGCTCTTTTTACTCTCTATGCTATAAATCTTTCCTGTGAGACCGGTATTAGATTCCGATGCTTCACGTCAGGTTTACTGTATCCCTTGGACCTTCTTATTGACGACGAAACACAGAAATTGCTTCGGAATTAAATAGAAAAGGCACAATGCCGACTTAAGTACAAGTGGACTCACTCTTCTTACTGGCTATGTTTTGAACATTTCCTGTTAGACCAGTTTTAGATTCCGATGCTTCACAATATGTTTACTGTATCCCTTGGACCTTCTTATTGACGATGAAACACAGAAATTGCATCGGAATTAAATACAAAAGGCACCATGACGACTTAAGTACAAGAAGACTGACTCTTCTTACTGACTATGTTTTGAACCATTCCTGTGAAACTAGTTATAGTTTCCGATGCCTCACTTCAGGTTTACTGTATCCCTCTGACCTTCTTATTGATGATGAAACACAGAAATTGCATCGGAATTAAATACAAAAGGTACAATGCCGACTTAAGTACAAGGAGACTTACTCTTCCTACTGTCTATGTTTTGAACCATTCCTGTGACACTACTTATAGATTCCGATGCCTCACTTCAGGTTTACTGTATCCCTTGGACCTTCTTATTGACGATGAAACACAGAAATTGCATCGGAATTAAATACAAAAGGCAGAATGCCGACTTAAGTACAAGAAGACTGAGTCTTCCTACTGTCTATTTTTTGAACCATTCCTGTGACACTTGTTATAGATTCCGATGCTTCACTTCAGGTTTACTGTATCCCTCTGACCTTCTTATTGACGATGAAACACAGAAATTGCATCGGAATTAAATACAAAATGTACAATGCCGACTCAAGTACAAGAAAACTGACACTTCCTACTGTCTACGTTTTAAACCATTCCTGTGACACTAGTTATACATTCCGATGCTTCACTTCAGGTTTACTGTATCCCTCTGACCTTCTTCATGATGAAGAAACACAGAAATTGCATCGGAATTAAGTAGAAAATTCACAATGCCGACTTAAGTACAGGAAGACTGACTTTTCTTACTGTCTATGTTTTTAACCATTCCTGTGACACTAGTTATGGATTCCGATGCTTCACTTCAGGTTTACTGTAGCCCTCTGACGTTCTTATTGTCGATGAAACACAGAATTTGCATCGGAATGAAATACAAAAGGCACAATGCCGACTTTAGTACAAGAAGACTGACTCTTCCTACTGTCTGTTTTGAACCATAACTGTGACACTAGCTATAGATTCCGATGCTTCACTTCAGGTTTACTTTAGCCCTCTGACCCTCTTATTGACGATGAAACACAGAAATTGCAGCGGCATTAAATACAAAAGGCACAATGCCGACTCAAATACAAGATGACTGGCTCTTTTTACTCTCTATGCTATAAATCTTTCCTGTGAGACCGGTATTAGATTCCGCTGCTTCACGTCAGGTTTACTGTATCCCTTGGACCTTCTTATTGACGACGAAACACAGAAATTGCTTCGGAATTAAATAGAAAAGGCACAATGCCGACTTAAGTACAAGTGGACTCACTCTTCTTACTGGCTATGTTTTGAACATTTCCTGTTAGACCAGTTTTAGATTCCGATGCTTCACAATATGTTTACTGTATCCCTTGGACCTTCTTATTGACGATGAAACACAGAAATTGCATCGGAATTAAATACAAAAGGCACCATGACGACTTAAGTACAAGAAGACTGACTCTTCTTACTGACTATGTTTTGAACCTTTCCTGTGAAACTAGTTATAGTTTCCGATGCCTCACTTCAGGTTTACTGTATCCCTCTGACCTTCTTATTGATGATGAAACACAGAAATTGCATCGGAATTAAATACAAAAGGTACAATGCCGACTTAAGTACAAGGAGACTTACTCTTCCTACTGTCTATGTTTTGAACCATTCCTGTGACACTACTTATAGATTCCGATGCCTCACTTCAGGTTTACTGTATCCCTTGGACCTTCTTATTGACGATGAAACACAGAAGTTGCATCGGAATTAAATACAAAAGGCAGAATGCCGACTTAAGTACAAGAAGACTGACTCTTCCTACTGTCTATTTTTTGAACCATTCCTGTGACACTTGTTATAGATTCCGATGCTTCACTTCAGGTTTACTGTATCCCTCTGACCTTCTTATTGACGATGAAACACAGAAATTGCATCGGAATTAAATACAAAATGTACAATGCCGACTCAAGTACAAGAAAACTGACACTTCCTACTGTCTATGTTTTAAACCATTCCTGTGACACCAGTTATACATTCCGATGCTTCACTTCAGGTTTACTGTATCCCTCTGACCTTCTTCATGATGAAGAAACACAGAAATTGCATCGGAATTAAGTAGAAAATTCACAATGCCGACTTAAGTACAGGAAGATTGACTTTTCTTACTGTCTATGTTTTTAACCATTCCTGTGACACTAGTTATGGATTCCGATGCTTCACTTCAGGTGTACTGTAGCCCTCTGACGTTCTTATTGTCGATGAAACACAGAAATTGCATCGGAATTAAATACAAATGGCACAATTCGTACTTAAGTACAAGAAGACTGACTCTTCTTACTGTCTATGTTTTGAACCAAATACGGTGACACTAGTTATGGTTTCCGATGCTTCACTTTAAGTTTACTGTATCACTTGGACTTTCTTATTGACGATGAAAGACATAAATTGCATCGGAATTAAATACAAAAGGCACAAGCCGACTCAAGTACAACAAAACTGACTCTTCCTACTGTCTATGATTTGAACCATTCCCGTGACACTAGTTATAGATTTCGATGCTTCACTTCAGGTTTACTGTATCCCTCTGACCTTCTTATATACGATGAAACACAGAAATTGCATCGGAGTTAAATACAAAAGGCACAATGCCGACTTACGTACAAGAAGACAGACTGATCCTTCTGTCTATGTTTTGAACCATTCCTGTGACACTAGTTATAGATTCCGATGCTTCACTTCAGGTTTACAGTATCCTTGGACCTTCTCATTGACGACGAAACACAGAAACTGCATCGGAATTAAATATAAAAGGCACAATGCCGACTTATGTACAAGAAGACTGACTCTTCCAACTGTCTATGTTTGAACCATTCCTGTGACACTAGTTATAGATTCCGATGCTTCACTTCAGGTTTACTGCATCCCTTGGACCTTCTTATTGACGACGAAACACAGAAATTTCATCGGAATTCAATACAAAAAGCACAATGCCGACTTAAGTACAAGAAGACTGACTCTTCTTACTGTTAATGTTATTAACCATTCGTGTGACACTAGTTATAGATTCCGATGCTTCACTTCAGGTTTACTGTATCCCTCTGACCTTCTTATTGACGATGAAACACAGAAATTGCATCGGAATTAAATACAAAAGGCAAAATGCCGAATCATGTACAAGAAGACTGACTCTTCCTACTGTCTATGTTTTGAACCATTCCTGTGACACTAGTTATAGATTCCGATGATTCACTTCAGGTTTACTGTATCCCTCTGACCTTCTTCATGATGAAGAAACACAGAAATTGCATCGGAATTAAGTAGAAAATTCACAATGCCGACTTAAGTACAGGAAGATTGACTTTTCTTACTGTCTATGTTTTTAACCATTCCTGTGACACTAGTTATGAATTCCGATGCTTCACTTCAGGTGTACTGTAGCCCTCTGACGTTCTTATTGTCGATGAAACACAGAAATTGCATCGGAATTAAATACAAATGGCACAATGCGTACTTAAGTACAAGAAGACTGACTCTTCTTACTGTCTATGTTTTGAACCAAATACGGTGACACTAGTTATGGTTTCCGATGCTTCACTTTAAGTTTACTGTATCACTTGGACTTTCTTATTGACGATGAAAGACATAAATTGCATCGGAATTAAATACAAAAGGCACAAGCCGACTCAAGTACAACAAAACTGACTCTTCCTACTGTCTATGATTTGAACCATTCCCGTGACACTAGTTATAGATTTCGATGCTTCACTTCAGGTTTACTGTATCCCTCTGACCTTCTTATATACGATGAAACACAGAAATTGCATCGGAGTTAAATACAAAAGGCACAATGCCGACTTACGTACAAGAAGACAGACTGATCCTTCTGTCTATGTTTTGAACCATTCCTGTGACACTAGTTATAGATTCCGATGCTTCACTTCAGGTTTACAGTATCCTTGGACCTTCTCATTGACGACGAAACACAGAAACTGCATCGGAATTAAATATAAAAGGCACAATGCCGACTTATGTACAAGAAGACTGACTCTTCCAACTGTCTATGTTTGAACCATTCCTGTGACACTAGTTATAGATTCCGATGCTTCACTTCAGGTTTACTGCATCCCTTGGACCTTCTTATTGACGACGAAACACAGAAATTTCATCGGAATTCAATACAAAAAGCACAATGCCGACTTAAGTACAAGAAGACTGACTCTTCTTACTGTTAATGTTATTAACCATTCGTGTGACACTAGTTATAGATTCCGATGCTTCACTTCAGGTTTACTGTATCCCTCTGACCTTCTTATTGACGATGAAACACAGAAATTGCATCGGAATTAAATACAAAAGGCAAAATGCCGAATCATGTACAAGAAGACTGACTCTTCCTACTGTCTATGTTTTGAACCATTCCTGTGACACTAGTTATAGATTCCGATGATTCACTTCAGGTTTACTGTATACCTCTGACCGTCTTAGTGACTATGAAACACAGAAATTCCATCGGAATTAAATACAAAATGCACAATGCCGACTTAAGTTCAAGAAGACTGACTCTTCTTACTGTCAGTGTTTTTAATCATTCCTGTGACACTAGTTATAGATTCCGATGCTTCACTTCAGGTTTACTGTATCCCTTGGACCATCTTATTGACGACGAAACACAGAATTTGCATCGGAATTAAATAGAAAAGGCACAATGCCGACTTAAGTACAACAAGACGGACTCTTCCTACTGTCTCTGTTGTGAACCATACCTGTGACACTAGCTATAGATTCCGATGCTTCACTTCAGGTTTACTTTAGCCCTCTGACCTTCTTATTGACGATGAAACACAGAAATTGCAGCGGCACTAAATACAAAAGGCACAATGCCGACTCAAATACAAGATGACTGGCTCTTTTTACTCTCTATGCTATGAATCTTTCCTGTGAGACCGGTATTAGATTCCGATGCTTCACGTCAGGTTTACTGTATCCCTTGGACCTTCTTAGTGACGACGAAACACAGAAATTGCTTCGGAATTAAATAGAAAAGGCACAATGCCGACTTAAGTACAAGAGGACTGACTCTTCTTACTGGCTATGTTTTGAACATTTCCTGTTAGACCAGTTTTAGATTCCGATGCTTCACAATATGTTTACTGTATCCCTTGGACCTTCTTAATGACGATGAAACACAGAAATTGCATCGGAATTAAATACAGAAGGCACCATGCCGACTCAAGTACAAGAAGACTGACTCTTCTTACTGACTATGTTTTGAACCATTCCTGAGAAACTAGTTATAGATTGCGATGCCTCACTTCAGGTTTACTGTATCCCTCTGACCTTCTTATTGATGATGAAACACAGAAATTGCATCGGAATTAAATACAAAAGGCACAATGCCGACTTAAGTACAAGGAGACTTACTCTTCCTACTGTCTATGTTTTGAACCATTCCTGTGAAACTAGTTACGGATTCCGTAGGTTCACTTCAGGTTTACTGTATCCCTCTGATCATCTTATTTACGATGAAACACAGAAATTGCATCGGAATTAAATAGAAAAGGCACAGTGCTGACTTAAGTACAAGAAGACTGACTCTCCTTACTGTCTATGATTTGAACGATTCCTGTGACACTAGTTATAGATTCCGATGCTTCTTTCAGGTGTACTGTATCCCTTGGACCTTCTTATTGACGATGAAACACAGAAGTTGCATCGGAATTAAATACAAAAGGCACAATGCCGACTTAAGTACAAGAAGACGGACTCTTCCAACTGTCTATGCTTTGAACCATTCCTGTGACACTAGTTATAGATTCCGATGCTTCACTTCAGGTTTACTGTATCCCTCTGACCTTCTTATTGACGATGAAACACAGAAATTGCATCGGAATTAAATACAAAAGGCAAAATGCCGAATCAAGTACAAGAAGATTGACTCTTCCTACTGTCTATGTTTTGAACCATTCCTGTGACACTAGTTATAGATTCCGATGCTTCACTTCAGGTTTACTACATCCCTTGGACCTTCTTATTAACGACGAAACACAGAAATTGCATCGGAATTCAATACAAAAAGCACAATGCCGACTTAAATACAAGAAGACTGACTCTTCTTACTGTCAATGTTATTAACCATTCGTGTGACACTAGTTATAGATTCCGATGCTTCACTTCAGGTTTACTGTATCCCTCTGACCATCTTATCGCCGATGAAACTTAGAAATTGCATCGGAATTAAATACAAAAGGCACAATGCCGACTCAAATACAAGATGACTGGCTCTACTTACTCTCTATGTTTTGAACCTTTCCTGTGAGACCGGTTTTTGATTCCGATGCTTCACTTCAGGTTTACTGTATCCCCTGGACCGTCTTATTGATGACGAAACTCAGAAATTGCATCGGAATTAAATAGAAAACGCACAATGCAGTCTTAAGTACAAGAAGACTGACTCTTCTTACTGACTAAGTTTTGAACTTTTCTTGTGAGACCAGTTTTAGATTCCGATGCTTCACTATATGTTTACTGTATCCCTTGGACCTTCTTATTGACGATGAAACACAGAAATTGCATCGGAATTAAATACAAAAGTCACCATGCCGACTTAAGTATAAGAAGACTGACTCCTCTTACTGACTATGTTTTGAACCATTCCTGTGACACTAGTTATAGATTCCGATGCCTCACTTCAGGTTTACTGTATCCCTTGGACCTTCTTATTGATGATGAAACACAGAAAATGCATCGGAATTAAATACAAAAGGCACAAAGCCGACTTAAGTACAACAAGACTGACTCTTCCTACTGTCTATTTTTTGAACCATTCCTGTGACACTTGTTATAGATTCCGCTGCTTCACGTCAGGTTTACTGTATCCCTTGGACCTTCTTATTGACGACGAAACACAGAAATTGCTTCGGAATTAAATAGAAAAGGCACAATGCCGACTTAAGTACAAGTGGACTCACTCTTCTTACTGGCTATGTTTTGAACATTTCCTGTTAGACCAGTTTTAGATTCCGATGCTTCACAATATGTTTACTGTATCCCTTGGACCTTCTTATTGACGATGAAACACAGAAATTGCATCGGAATTAAATACAAAAGGCACCATGACGACTTAAGTACAAGAAGACTGACTCTTCTTACTGACTATGTTTTGAACCTTTCCTGTGAAACTAGTTATAGTTTCCGATGCCTCACTTCAGGTTTACTGTATCCCTCTGACCTTCTTATTGATGATGAAACACAGAAATTGCATCGGAATTAAATACAAAAGGTACAATGCCGACTTAAGTACAAGGAGACTTACTCTTCCTACTGTCTATGTTTTGAACCATTCCTGTGACACTACTTATAGATTCCGATGCCTCACTTCAGGTTTACTGTATCCCTTGGACCTTCTTATTGACGATGAAACACAGAAGTTGCATCGGAATTAAATACAAAAGGCAGAATGCCGACTTAAGTACAAGAAGACTGACTCTTCCTACTGTCTATTTTTTGAACCATTCCTGTGACACTTGTTATAGATTCCGATGCTTCACTTCAGGTTTACTGTATCCCTCTGACCTTCTTATTGACGATGAAACACAGAAATTGCATCGGAATTAAATACAAAATGTACAATGCCGACTCAAGTACAAGAAAACTGACACTTCCTACTGTCTATGTTTTAAACCATTCCTGTGACACCAGTTATACATTCCGATGCTTCACTTCAGGTTTACTGTATCCCTCTGACCTTCTTCATGATGAAGAAACACAGAAATTGCATCGGAATTAAGTAGAAAATTCACAATGCCGACTTAAGTACAGGAAGATTGACTTTTCTTACTGTCTATGTTTTTAACCATTCCTGTGACACTAGTTATGGATTCCGATGCTTCACTTCAGGTGTACTGTAGCCCTCTGACGTTCTTATTGTCGATGAAACACAGAAATTGCATCGGAATTAAATACAAATGGCACAATTCGTACTTAAGTACAAGAAGACTGACTCTTCTTACTGTCTATGTTTTGAACCAAATACGGTGACACTAGTTATGGTTTCCGATGCTTCACTTTAAGTTTACTGTATCACTTGGACTTTCTTATTGACGATGAAAGACATAAATTGCATCGGAATTAAATACAAAAGGCACAAGCCGACTCAAGTAC
Source organism: Schistocerca serialis cubense (assembly GCF_023864345.2). NCBI lineage: Eukaryota > Metazoa > Arthropoda > Insecta > Orthoptera > Acrididae > Schistocerca > Schistocerca serialis. The sequence continues at coordinate 13,760,716 of NC_064638.1, forward strand.
AACAAAACTGACTCTTCCTACTGTCTATGATTTGAACCATTCCCGTGACACTAGTTATAGATTTCGATGCTTCACTTCAGGTTTACTGTATCCCTCTGACCTTCTTATATACGATGAAACACAGAAATTGCATCGGAGTTAAATACAAAAGGCACAATGCCGACTTACGTACAAGAAGACAGACTGATCCTTCTGTCTATGTTTTGAACCATTCCTGTGACACTAGTTATAGATTCCGATGCTTCACTTCAGGTTTACAGTATCCTTGGACCTTCTCATTGACGACGAAACACAGAAACTGCATCGGAATTAAATATAAAAGGCACAATGCCGACTTATGTACAAGAAGACTGACTCTTCCAACTGTCTATGTTTGAACCATTCCTGTGACACTAGTTATAGATTCCGATGCTTCACTTCAGGTTTACTGCATCCCTTGGACCTTCTTATTGACGACGAAACACAGAAATTTCATCGGAATTCAATACAAAAAGCACAATGCCGACTTAAGTACAAGAAGACTGACTCTTCTTACTGTTAATGTTATTAACCATTCGTGTGACACTAGTTATAGATTCCGATGCTTCACTTCAGGTTTACTGTATCCCTCTGACCTTCTTATTGACGATGAAACACAGAAATTGCATCGGAATTAAATACAAAAGGCAAAATGCCGAATCATGTACAAGAAGACTGACTCTTCCTACTGTCTATGTTTTGAACCATTCCTGTGACACTAGTTATAGATTCCGATGATTCACTTCAGGTTTACTGTATCCCTCTGACCTTCTTCATGATGAAGAAACACAGAAATTGCATCGGAATTAAGTAGAAAATTCACAATGCCGACTTAAGTACAGGAAGATTGACTTTTCTTACTGTCTATGTTTTTAACCATTCCTGTGACACTAGTTATGAATTCCGATGCTTCACTTCAGGTGTACTGTAGCCCTCTGACGTTCTTATTGTCGATGAAACACAGAAATTGCATCGGAATTAAATACAAATGGCACAATGCGTACTTAAGTACAAGAAGACTGACTCTTCTTACTGTCTATGTTTTGAACCAAATACGGTGACACTAGTTATGGTTTCCGATGCTTCACTTTAAGTTTACTGTATCACTTGGACTTTCTTATTGACGATGAAAGACATAAATTGCATCGGAATTAAATACAAAAGGCACAAGCCGACTCAAGTACAACAAAACTGACTCTTCCTACTGTCTATGATTTGAACCATTCCCGTGACACTAGTTATAGATTTCGATGCTTCACTTCAGGTTTACTGTATCCCTCTGACCTTCTTATATACGATGAAACACAGAAATTGCATCGGAGTTAAATACAAAAGGCACAATGCCGACTTACGTACAAGAAGACAGACTGATCCTTCTGTCTATGTTTTGAACCATTCCTGTGACACTAGTTATAGATTCCGATGCTTCACTTCAGGTTTACAGTATCCTTGGACCTTCTCATTGACGACGAAACACAGAAACTGCATCGGAATTAAATATAAAAGGCACAATGCCGACTTATGTACAAGAAGACTGACTCTTCCAACTGTCTATGTTTGAACCATTCCTGTGACACTAGTTATAGATTCCGATGCTTCACTTCAGGTTTACTGCATCCCTTGGACCTTCTTATTGACGACGAAACACAGAAATTTCATCGGAATTCAATACAAAAAGCACAATGCCGACTTAAGTACAAGAAGACTGACTCTTCTTACTGTTAATGTTATTAACCATTCGTGTGACACTAGTTATAGATTCCGATGCTTCACTTCAGGTTTACTGTATCCCTCTGACCTTCTTATTGACGATGAAACACAGAAATTGCATCGGAATTAAATACAAAAGGCAAAATGCCGAATCATGTACAAGAAGACTGACTCTTCCTACTGTCTATGTTTTGAACCATTCCTGTGACACTAGTTATAGATTCCGATGATTCACTTCAGGTTTACTGTATACCTCTGACCGTCTTAGTGACTATGAAACACAGAAATTCCATCGGAATTAAATACAAAATGCACAATGCCGACTTAAGTTCAAGAAGACTGACTCTTCTTACTGTCAGTGTTTTTAATCATTCCTGTGACACTAGTTATAGATTCCGATGCTTCACTTCAGGTTTACTGTATCCCTTGGACCATCTTATTGACGACGAAACACAGAATTTGCATCGGAATTAAATAGAAAAGGCACAATGCCGACTTAAGTACAACAAGACGGACTCTTCCTACTGTCTCTGTTGTGAACCATACCTGTGACACTAGCTATAGATTCCGATGCTTCACTTCAGGTTTACTTTAGCCCTCTGACCTTCTTATTGACGATGAAACACAGAAATTGCAGCGGCACTAAATACAAAAGGCACAATGCCGACTCAAATACAAGATGACTGGCTCTTTTTACTCTCTATGCTATGAATCTTTCCTGTGAGACCGGTATTAGATTCCGATGCTTCACGTCAGGTTTACTGTATCCCTTGGACCTTCTTAGTGACGACGAAACACAGAAATTGCTTCGGAATTAAATAGAAAAGGCACAATGCCGACTTAAGTACAAGAGGACTGACTCTTCTTACTGGCTATGTTTTGAACATTTCCTGTTAGACCAGTTTTAGATTCCGATGCTTCACAATATGTTTACTGTATCCCTTGGACCTTCTTAATGACGATGAAACACAGAAATTGCATCGGAATTAAATACAGAAGGCACCATGCCGACTCAAGTACAAGAAGACTGACTCTTCTTACTGACTATGTTTTGAACCATTCCTGAGAAACTAGTTATAGATTGCGATGCCTCACTTCAGGTTTACTGTATCCCTCTGACCTTCTTATTGATGATGAAACACAGAAATTGCATCGGAATTAAATACAAAAGGCACAATGCCGACTTAAGTACAAGGAGACTTACTCTTCCTACTGTCTATGTTTTGAACCATTCCTGTGAAACTAGTTACGGATTCCGTAGGTTCACTTCAGGTTTACTGTATCCCTCTGATCATCTTATTTACGATGAAACACAGAAATTGCATCGGAATTAAATAGAAAAGGCACAGTGCTGACTTAAGTACAAGAAGACTGACTCTCCTTACTGTCTATGATTTGAACGATTCCTGTGACACTAGTTATAGATTCCGATGCTTCTTTCAGGTGTACTGTATCCCTTGGACCTTCTTATTGACGATGAAACACAGAAGTTGCATCGGAATTAAATACAAAAGGCACAATGCCGACTTAAGTACAAGAAGACGGACTCTTCCAACTGTCTATGCTTTGAACCATTCCTGTGACACTAGTTATAGATTCCGATGCTTCACTTCAGGTTTACTGTATCCCTCTGACCTTCTTATTGACGATGAAACACAGAAATTGCATCGGAATTAAATACAAAAGGCAAAATGCCGAATCAAGTACAAGAAGATTGACTCTTCCTACTGTCTATGTTTTGAACCATTCCTGTGACACTAGTTATAGATTCCGATGCTTCACTTCAGGTTTACTACATCCCTTGGACCTTCTTATTAACGACGAAACACAGAAATTGCATCGGAATTCAATACAAAAAGCACAATGCCGACTTAAATACAAGAAGACTGACTCTTCTTACTGTCAATGTTATTAACCATTCGTGTGACACTAGTTATAGATTCCGATGCTTCACTTCAGGTTTACTGTATCCCTCTGACCATCTTATCGCCGATGAAACTTAGAAATTGCATCGGAATTAAATACAAAAGGCACAATGCCGACTCAAATACAAGATGACTGGCTCTACTTACTCTCTATGTTTTGAACCTTTCCTGTGAGACCGGTTTTTGATTCCGATGCTTCACTTCAGGTTTACTGTATCCCCTGGACCGTCTTATTGATGACGAAACTCAGAAATTGCATCGGAATTAAATAGAAAACGCACAATGCAGTCTTAAGTACAAGAAGACTGACTCTTCTTACTGACTAAGTTTTGAACTTTTCTTGTGAGACCAGTTTTAGATTCCGATGCTTCACTATATGTTTACTGTATCCCTTGGACCTTCTTATTGACGATGAAACACAGAAATTGCATCGGAATTAAATACAAAAGTCACCATGCCGACTTAAGTATAAGAAGACTGACTCCTCTTACTGACTATGTTTTGAACCATTCCTGTGACACTAGTTATAGATTCCGATGCCTCACTTCAGGTTTACTGTATCCCTTGGACCTTCTTATTGATGATGAAACACAGAAAATGCATCGGAATTAAATACAAAAGGCACAAAGCCGACTTAAGTACAACAAGACTGACTCTTCCTACTGCCTATGTTTTGAACCATTCCTGTGACGCTAGTTATAGATTCCGATGCCTCACTTCAGGTTTACTGTATCCCTTGGACCATCTTATTGACGATGATACACGGAACTTGCATCGGAATTAAATACAAAAGGAACAATGCTGACTTAATTACAAGAAGACTGACTCTTCGTACTGTCTATTTTTTGAACCATTCCTGTGACACTTGTTACAGATTCCGATGCTTCACTTCAGGTTTACTGTATCCCTTGGACCTTCTTATTGACGATGAAACACAGAAATTGCATCGGAAATATATACAAAAGGCACATTGCCGACTTAAGTACAAGAAGACTGACTCTTCCTACTGTCTATGATTTGAACCATTCCATTGACACTAGTTATAGATTCCGATGGTTCACTCCAGGTTTACTGTATCCATTTGACCTTGTTATTGACGATGAAACCCTGAAATTGCATCGGGATTAAATAGAAAAGGCACAGTGTCGACATAAGTACAAGAAGACTGACTCTTCTTACTGACTATGTTATAAACCATTCCTGTGACACTAGTTATGGATTCCGATGATTCACTTCAGGTTTACTGTATCCCTTGGACCTTCTTATTGACGATGAAACACAGAAATTGCATCGGGATTAAATACAAAAGGCACAATGCCGACTTAAGTACAACAAGACGGACTCTTCCTACTGTCTCTGTTTTGAACCATACCTGTGACGCTAGCTATAGATATCGATGCCTCACTTCAGGTTTACTGTATCCCTTGGACCTTCTTATTGACGATGAAACACAGAAATTGCATCGGAATTAAATACAAAAGGCAGAATGCCGACTTAAGTACAAGAAGACCGACTCTTCCTACTGTCTATTTTTTGAACCATTCCTGTGACACTTGTTATAGATTCCGATGCTTCACTTCAGGTTTACTGTATCCCTTGGACCTTCTTATTGACGATGAAACACAGAAGTTGCATCGGAATTAAATACAAAAGGCACAATGCCGACTTAAGTACAAGAAGACGGACTCTTCCAACTGTCTATGCTTTGAACCATTCCTGTGACACTAGTTATAGATTCCGATGCTTCACTTCAGGTTTACTGTATCCCTCTGACCTTCTTATTGACGATGAAACACAGAAATTGCATCGGAATTAAATACAAAAGGCAAAATGCCGAATCAAGTACAAGAAGATTGACTCTTCCTACTGTCTATGTTTTGAACCATTCCTGTGACACTAGTTATAGATTCCGATGCTTCACTTCAGGTTTACTACATCCCTTGGACCTTCTTATTAACGACGAAACACAGAAATTGCATCGGAATTCAATACAAAAAGCACAATGCCGACTTAAATACAAGAAGACTGACTCTTCTTACTGTCAATGTTATTAACCATTCGTGTGACACTAGTTATAGATTCCGATGCTTCACTTCAGGTTTACTGTATCCCTCTGACCATCTTATCGCCGATGAAACTTAGAAATTGCATCGGAATTAAATACAAAAGGCACAATGCCGACTCAAATACAAGATGACTGGCTCTACTTACTCTCTATGTTTTGAACCTTTCCTGTGAGACCGGTTTTTGATTCCGATGCTTCACTTCAGGTTTACTGTATCCCCTGGACCGTCTTATTGATGACGAAACTCAGAAATTGCATCGGAATTAAATAGAAAACGCACAATGCAGTCTTAAGTACAAGAAGACTGACTCTTCTTACTGACTAAGTTTTGAACTTTTCTTGTGAGACCAGTTTTAGATTCCGATGCTTCACTATATGTTTACTGTATCCCTTGGACCTTCTTATTGACGATGAAACACAGAAATTGCATCGGAATTAAATACAAAAGTCACCATGCCGACTTAAGTATAAGAAGACTGACTCCTCTTACTGACTATGTTTTGAACCATTCCTGTGACACTAGTTATAGATTCCGATGCCTCACTTCAGGTTTACTGTATCCCTTGGACCTTCTTATTGATGATGAAACACAGAAAATGCATCGGAATTAAATACAAAAGGCACAAAGCCGACTTAAGTACAACAAGACTGACTCTTCCTACTGCCTATGTTTTGAACCATTCCTGTGACGCTAGTTATAGATTCCGATGCCTCACTTCAGGTTTACTGTATCCCTTGGACCATCTTATTGACGATGATACACGGAACTTGCATCGGAATTAAATACAAAAGGAACAATGCTGACTTAATTACAAGAAGACTGACTCTTCGTACTGTCTATTTTTTGAACCATTCCTGTGACACTTGTTACAGATTCCGATGCTTCACTTCAGGTTTACTGTATCCCTTGGACCTTCTTATTGACGATGAAACACAGAAATTGCATCGGAAATATATACAAAAGGCACATTGCCGACTTAAGTACAAGAAGACTGACTCTTCCTACTGTCTATGATTTGAACCATTCCATTGACACTAGTTATAGATTCCGATGGTTCACTCCAGGTTTACTGTATCCATTTGACCTTGTTATTGACGATGAAACCCTGAAATTGCATCGGGATTAAATAGAAAAGGCACAGTGTCGACATAAGTACAAGAAGACTGACTCTTCTTACTGACTATGTTATAAACCATTCCTGTGACACTAGTTATGGATTCCGATGATTCACTTCAGGTTTACTGTATCCCTTGGACCTTCTTATTGACGATGAAACACAGAAATTGCATCGGGATTAAATACAAAAGGCACAATGCCGACTTAAGTACAACAAGACGGACTCTTCCTACTGTCTCTGTTTTGAACCATACCTGTGACGCTAGCTATAGATATCGATGCCTCACTTCAGGTTTACTGTATCCCTTGGACCTTCTTATTGACGATGAAACACAGAAATTGCATCGGAATTAAATACAAAAGGCAGAATGCCGACTTAAGTACAAGAAGACCGACTCTTCCTACTGTCTATTTTTTGAACCATTCCTGTGACACTTGTTATAGATTCCGATGCTTCACTTCAGGTTTACTGTATCCCTTGGACCTTCTTATTGACGATGAAACACAGAAATTGCATCGGAATTAAATACAGAAGGCACCATGCCGACTTAAGTACAGGAAGACTGACTTTTCTTACTGTCTATGTTTTGAACCATTCCTGTGACACTAGTTATGGATGCCGATGCTTCACTTCAGTTTTACTGTAGCCCTCTGACCTTCTTATTGTCGATGAAACACAGAAATTGCATCGGAATTAAATACAAATGGCACAATGCCTACTTAAGTACAAGAAGACTGACTCTTCTTACTGTCTACGTTTTGAACCAAATACGGTGACACTAGTTATGGTTTGCGATGCATCACTTTAAGTTTACTGTACCACTTGGACCTTCTTATTGACGATGAAAGACAGAAATTGCATCGGAATTAAATACAAAAGGCACAAGCCGACTCAAGTACAAGAAATCTGACTCTTCCTACTGTCTATGATTTGAACCATTGCTGTGACACTAGTTATACATTCCGATGTTTCTCTTCAGGTTTACTGTATCCCTCTGACCTTCTAATTGACGATGAAACACAGAAATTGCATCGGAATTAACTACAAAAGGCACAGTCCCAACTAAAGTATAAGAAGACTGACTCTTCCTAATCTCTATGTTTTGAACAATTTCCGTGACACTAGTTATAGATTCCGATGCTTCACTTCTGTTTTACTGTATCCCTCTGACCTTCTTATTGTCGATGAAACACAGAAATTGCATCGGAATTAAATACAAAAAGCACAATGCCGACTTAAGTACAAGTGGACTCACTCTTCTTACTATCTATGTTTTGAACCATTCCTGTGACACTAGTTATAGATTCCGATGCTTCACTTCAGGTTTACTGCATCCCTTGGACCTTCTTATTGACGACGAAACACAGAAATTGCATCGGAATTAAATACAAAAGGCACCATGCCGACTTAAGTATAAGAAGACTGACTCCTCTTACTGACTATGCTTTGAACCATTCCTGTGACACTAGTTATAGATTCCGATGCCTCACTTCAGGTTTACTGTATCCCTTGGACCTTCTTATTGTCGATGAAACACAGAAATTGCATCGGAATTAAATACAAAAAGCACAATGCCGACTTAAGTACAAGTGGACTCACTCTTCTTACTATCTATGTTTTGAACCATTCCTGTGACACTAGTTATAGATTCCGATGCTTCACTTCAGGTTTACTACATCCCTTGGACCTTCTTATTAACGACGAAACACAGAAATTGCATCGGAATTCAATACAAAAAGCACAATGCCGACTTAAATACAAGAAGACTGACTCTTCTTACTGTCAATGTTATTAACCATTCGTGTGACACTAGTTATAGATTCCGATGCTTCACTTCAGGTTTACTGTATCCCTCTGACCATCTTATCGCCGATGAAACTTAGAAATTGCATCGGAATTAAATACAAAAGGCACAATGCCGACTCAAATACAAGATGACTGGCTCTACTTACTCTCTATGTTTTGAACCTTTCCTGTGAGACCGGTTTTTGATTCCGATGCTTCACTTCAGGTTTACTGTATCCCCTGGACCGTCTTATTGATGACGAAACTCAGAAATTGCATCGGAATTAAATAGAAAACGCACAATGCAGTCTTAAGTACAAGAAGACTGACTCTTCTTACTGACTAAGTTTTGAACTTTTCTTGTGAGACCAGTTTTAGATTCCGATGCTTCACTATATGTTTACTGTATCCCTTGGACCTTCTTATTGACGATGAAACACAGAAATTGCATCGGAATTAAATACAAAAGTCACCATGCCGACTTAAGTATAAGAAGACTGACTCCTCTTACTGACTATGTTTTGAACCATTCCTGTGACACTAGTTATAGATTCCGATGCCTCACTTCAGGTTTACTGTATCCCTTGGACCTTCTTATTGATGATGAAACACAGAAAATGCATCGGAATTAAATACAAAAGGCACAAAGCCGACTTAAGTACAACAAGACTGACTCTTCCTACTGCCTATGTTTTGAACCATTCCTGTGACGCTAGTTATAGATTCCGATGCCTCACTTCAGGTTTACTGTATCCCTTGGACCATCTTATTGACGATGATACACGGAACTTGCATCGGAATTAAATACAAAAGGAACAATGCTGACTTAATTACAAGAAGACTGACTCTTCGTACTGTCTATTTTTTGAACCATTCCTGTGACACTTGTTACAGATTCCGATGCTTCACTTCAGGTTTACTGTATCCCTTGGACCTTCTTATTGACGATGAAACACAGAAATTGCATCGGAAATATATACAAAAGGCACATTGCCGACTTAAGTACAAGAAGACTGACTCTTCCTACTGTCTATGATTTGAACCATTCCATTGACACTAGTTATAGATTCCGATGGTTCACTCCAGGTTTACTGTATCCATTTGACCTTGTTATTGACGATGAAACCCTGAAATTGCATCGGGATTAAATAGAAAAGGCACAGTGTCGACATAAGTACAAGAAGACTGACTCTTCTTACTGACTATGTTATAAACCATTCCTGTGACACTAGTTATGGATTCCGATGATTCACTTCAGGTTTACTGTATCCCTTGGACCTTCTTATTGACGATGAAACACAGAAATTGCATCGGGATTAAATACAAAAGGCACAATGCCGACTTAAGTACAACAAGACGGACTCTTCCTACTGTCTCTGTTTTGAACCATACCTGTGACGCTAGCTATAGATATCGATGCCTCACTTCAGGTTTACTGTATCCCTTGGACCTTCTTATTGACGATGAAACACAGAAATTGCATCGGAATTAAATACAAAAGGCAGAATGCCGACTTAAGTACAAGAAGACCGACTCTTCCTACTGTCTATTTTTTGAACCATTCCTGTGACACTTGTTATAGATTCCGATGCTTCACTTCAGGTTTACTGTATCCCTTGGACCTTCTTATTGACGATGAAACACAGAAATTGCATCGGAATTAAATACAGAAGGCACCATGCCGACTTAAGTACAGGAAGACTGACTTTTCTTACTGTCTATGTTTTGAACCATTCCTGTGACACTAGTTATGGATGCCGATGCTTCACTTCAGTTTTACTGTAGCCCTCTGACCTTCTTATTGTCGATGAAACACAGAAATTGCATCGGAATTAAATACAAATGGCACAATGCCTACTTAAGTACAAGAAGACTGACTCTTCTTACTGTCTACGTTTTGAACCAAATACGGTGACACTAGTTATGGTTTGCGATGCATCACTTTAAGTTTACTGTACCACTTGGACCTTCTTATTGACGATGAAAGACAGAAATTGCATCGGAATTAAATACAAAAGGCACAAGCCGACTCAAGTACAAGAAATCTGACTCTTCCTACTGTCTATGATTTGAACCATTGCTGTGACACTAGTTATACATTCCGATGTTTCTCTTCAGGTTTACTGTATCCCTCTGACCTTCTAATTGACGATGAAACACAGAAATTGCATCGGAATTAACTACAAAAGGCACAGTCCCAACTAAAGTATAAGAAGACTGACTCTTCCTAATCTCTATGTTTTGAACAATTTCCGTGACACTAGTTATAGATTCCGATGCTTCACTTCTGTTTTACTGTATCCCTCTGACCTTCTTATTGTCGATGAAACACAGAAATTGCATCGGAATTAAATACAAAAAGCACAATGCCGACTTAAGTACAAGTGGACTCACTCTTCTTACTATCTATGTTTTGAACCATTCCTGTGACACTAGTTATAGATTCCGATGCTTCACTTCAGGTTTACTGCATCCCTTGGACCTTCTTATTGACGACGAAACACAGAAATTGCATCGGAATTAAATACAAAAGGCACCATGCCGACTTAAGTATAAGAAGACTGACTCCTCTTACTGACTATGCTTTGAACCATTCCTGTGACACTAGTTATAGATTCCGATGCCTCACTTCAGGTTTACTGTATCCCTTGGACCTTCTTATTGATGATGAAACACAGAAAATGCATCGGAATTAAATACAAAAGGCACAAAGCCGACTTAAGTACAACAAGACTGACTCTTCTTACTGACTATGTTTTGAGCCATTCCTGTGACACTAGTTATGGATTCCGATGATTCACTTCAGGTTTACTGTATCCCTTGGACCTTCTTATTGACGATGAAACACAGAAATTGCATCGGGATTAAATACAAAAGGCACAATGCCGACTTAAGTACAAGTAGACTGACTCTTCTAACTGTCTATGTTTTGAACCATTCCTGTGACACTAGTTATAGATTCTGATGCTTCACTTCAGCTTCACTGTATCCCTCTGACCTTCTCATTGACGATGAATCACAGAAATTGCATCGGAATTAAATAAAAACGCACAATGCTGACTTAAGTGCAACAAGACTGACTCTTCCTATTGTCTTTGCTTTGAACCATCCCTGTGACACTAGTTATGGATTCCGATGCTTTATTTCAGGTTTACTGTATCCCTTGGACCTTCTTGTTGACGATGAAACACAGAAATTGCATCGGAATTAAATACAAAAGGCACAATGCTGACTTAAGTACAAGAATACTGACTCCTCCTACTGTCTATGTTTTTATAACCATTCCTGTGACACTAGTTATAGTTTCCGATGCTTCACTTCAGGTTTACTGCATCCCTCTAACCTTCTCATTGACGATAAAACTCAGAAATTGGATCGGAATTAAATAAAAAAGGCACAATGCCGACACAAGTACAAGAAGACTGACTCTTCCTACTGTCTATGTTTGAAACATTCCTGTGACACTAGTTATACATTCCGATGCTTCACTTCAGGTTTACAGTATCGCTCTGACCTTCTTCTTGATGATGAAACACAGAAATTGCATGGGAATTGAATAGAAAAGGCACTATGCCGACTTAAGTACAAGAAGACTGACTCTTCTTACTGTCTATGATTTGAACCATTCCTGTGACACTAGATATAGATTCCGATGCTCACTTCAGGTGTACTGTATCCCTTGGACATTCTTATTGACGATGAAACGCAGAAATTGCATCGGGATTAAATATAAAAGGCACAATGCCGACTTAAGTACAAGTAGACTGACTCTTCTAACTGTCTATGTTTTGAACCATTCCTGTGACACTAGTTATAGATTCTGATGCATCACTTCAGTTTCACTGTATCCCTCTGACCTTCTCATTGACGATGAATCACAGAAATTGCATCGGAATTAAATACAAACGCACAATGCTGACTGAAGTGCAACAAGACTGACTCTTCCTATTGTCTTTGCTTTGAACCATCCCTGTGACACTAGTTATAGATTCCGATGCTTTATTTCAGGTTTACTGTATCCCTTGGACCTTCTTGTTGACGATGAAACACAGAAATTGCATCGGAATCAAATACAAAAGGCACAATGCCGACTTAAGTACAAGAGGACTGACTCTTCCTACTACCTATGTTTTGAACCATTCCTATGACACTAGTTATAGATTCCGATGATTCACTTTACGTTTACTGTATCCCTTTGACCTTCTTATTGACGATGAAACACAGAAATTGCATCGGAATTAAATAGAAAAGGCACTATGCCGACTTAAGTACAAGAAGACTGACTCTTCTTACTGTCTATGATTTGAACCATTCCTATGACACTAGTTATAGATTCCGATTCTTCACTTCAGGTTTACTATATCCCTTGGCTTTATTATTGGCGATGACATACAGAAATTGCGTCGGAATTAAATAGAAAATGCACAATGCCGACTTAAGTACAAGAAGACTGACTCTTCTTACTGTCTATGTTTTGAACCATTCCTGTGACACTAGTTGTAGATTCCGATGCTTCACGTCAGGTTTACTGTATCCCTCTGACCTTCTTATTGACGATGAAACACAGAAATTACATCGTAATTACATAGAAAAGGCACAATGCCGACTTATGTACAAGGAGACTGACTCTTCATACTGTCTATGTTTTGAAAAATTCCTGTGACACTAGTTATAGATTCCGATTCTTCACTTCAGGTTAACGGTATCCCTTGGACCTACTCATTGACGACGAAACACAAAATTTTCATCGGAATTAAATAGAAAAGGCACAATGCCGACTCAAGTACAAGAACACTGACTCTTCCTACTGTCTATGTTTTGAACCATTCCTGTAACACCAGTTATACATTCCGATGTTCCACTTCACGTTTACTGTATCCCTCTGACCTTCGTATTGGCGATGAAAGACAGAAATTGCATCGGAATTAAATACAAAACGCACAATGCCTATTTAAGTACAAGAAGACTGACTCTTCCTACTGTCTACGTTTTGAACCATCCCTGTGACCTTAGTTATAGATTCCGACGCTTCACTTCAGGTTTATTGTATCCCTCTGACCTTCTTATTGACGACGAAACTTAGAAATTGCGTCGGAATTAAATACAAAAGGCACAATGCCGACTCAAATAATAGATGCCTGGCTTTTCTTACTCTCTATGCTTTGAACCTTTCCTGTGAGTCCGGTTTCAGATTCCGATGCTTCACTTCAGGTTTACTGTATCCCTCTGACTTTCTTATTGACGATGAAACAGAGAAATTGGATCGGAATTAAATACAAAAGGCACATTGCCGACTTAAGTACAAGAATACTGACTCTTCCTACTGTCTATGTTTAGAACCATTCCTGTGACACTAGTTGTAGATTCCGATGCTGCACTTCAGGTTTACTGCATCCCTCTGACCTTCTCATTGACGATGAAACTCAGAAATTGAATCGGAATTAAATACAAAAGGCACAATGCCGACACAAGTACATGAAGACTGACTCTTCCTACTGTCTATGATTTGAACCATTCCTGTGACACTAGATATAGATTCCGATGCTTCACTTCAGGTGTACTGTATTACTCTGACCTTCTTGTTGACGATGAATCACAGATATTGCTTCGGAATTATGTACAAAAGGCACAATGCCGACTTAAGTACAAGAAGACTGTCTCTTCTTTCCGACTATTTTGTGAACATTTCCTGTGAGACCAGTTTTTGATTCCGATGCTTCACTATATGTTTATTGAATCCCTTGGACCTTCTTATTGACGATGAAACACAGAAATTGCATCGGAATTAAATTCAAAAGGCACAATGCCGACTTTAGTACATGTAGACTGACTCTTCTTACTGTCTATGTTTAAAACCATTCCTGTGACACTAGTTATAGATTGCGATGCTTCACTTCAGGTTTACTGTATTCCTCTGACATTCTTATTTACGATGGAACACAGAAATTGCATCGGAATTAAATAGAAAAGGCACAATGCCGACTTAAGTACAAGAAGACTGACTCTTATTACTGTCTATGTTTTGAACCATTCCGGTGACACTAGTTATAGTTTCCGATGCTTCACTCCAGGTTTACTGTATCACTTGGACCTTCTTATTGACTATGAAACACAGATATTGCATCGGAACTAAATACAAAATTCATAATGCCGACATAAGTACAAGAAGACTGACACTTCCTACTGTCTATGTTTGAACCATTCTTGTGACACAAGTTATAGATTCCGATGCATCACTTCAGGTTTACCGTATCCCTTGGACCTTCTTATTGACGATGAGACACACAAATTGCATCGGAATTAAATACAAAAGGCACAATGCCGACTTAAGTACATGAAGACTTACTCTTCTTGCAGTGTATGTTTTGAACCATACCTGTGGCACTAGTTATAGATTCCGATGCTTCACTTAAGGTTTACTCTATCCCTCTGACCTTCGTGTTGACGACGAAACACAGAAACTGCATCGCAATTAAATAAAAAAGGCACAATGATGACTTAAGTACATGAAGACTGACTCTTCCTACTGTCTATGTTTGCACCATTCCTGTGACACTAGTTATAGATTCCGATGCTTCACTTCAGGTTTACTGTATCCCTCTGACCTTCTTATTGACGATGAAACACAGAAAATGCATCGGAATTAAATACAAAAGGCTCAATGCCGACTTAAGCACAAGAAGACTGTCTCTTCTTTCTGACTATGGTGTGAACATTACCTGTGAGACCAGATTTAGATTCCGATGCTTCACTATATGTTTATAGTATCCCTTGGACCTTCTTATTGACGATGAAACACAGAAATTGCATCGGATTTAAATGCAAAAGGCACAATGCCGACTTCAGTACAAGAAGACTGACTCTTCTTAATATCTATGTTTAGAACCATTCCTGTGACACTAGTTATAGATTCCGATGCTTCACATCAGGTTTACTGTATCCCTCTGACCTTCTTATTTACGATGAAACACAGAAATTGCATCGGAATTAAATACAAAAGGCACAATGCCGACTTAAGTACACGAAGACTGACTCTTCTTACTGTCTATGTTTGAACCATTCCGGTGACACTAGTTATAGATTCTGATGCTTCACTTCTGGTTTAGTGTATCCCTCTGACCTTCTTATTGACGATGAAACACAGATATTGCTTCGGAATTATGTACAAAAGGCACAATGCCGACATAAGTACAAGAAGACTGTCTCTTCTTTCCGACTATTTTGTGAACATTTCCTGTGAGACCAGTTTTTGATTCCGATGCTTCACTATATGTTTATTGAATCCCTTGGCCCTTCTTATTGACGATGAAACACAGAAATTGCATCGGAATTAAATAGAAAAGGCACAATGCCGACTTTAGTACATGTAGACTGACTCTTCTTACTGTCTATGTCTAAAACCATTCCTGTGACACTAGTTATAGATTCCGATGCTTCACTTCAGGTTTACTGTATTCCTCTGACATTCTTATTTACGATGGAACACAGAAATTGCATCGGAATTAAATAGTAAAAGGCACAATGCCGACTTAAGTACAAGAAGACTGACTCTTTTTACTGTCTATGTTTTGAACCATTCCGGTGACACTAGTTATAGTTTCCGATGCTTCACTTCAGGTTTACTGTATCACTTGGACCTTCTTATTGACGATGAAACACAGAAATTGCATCGGAATTAAATACAAAAGGCACAATGCCGACGCAAGTACAAGAAGACTGACTCTTCCTACTGTCTATGTTTTGAACCATTCCTGTGACACTAGTTATACATTCCGATGCTTCACTTCAGGTTTACTGTATCCCTCTGACCTTCTTATTGACGATGAAACACAGATATTGCATCGGAATTAAATACAAAAGGCACAATGAATACTTAAGTACGAGAAGACTGTCTCTTCTTTCTGACTATGTTGTGAACATTTCCTGTGAGACCAGTTTTAGATTCCGATGCTTCACTATACGTTTATTGTATCCCTTGGACCTTCTTATTGATGATGAAACACAGAAATTGCATCGCAATTAAATACAAAAGGCACAATGCCGAATTAAGTACAAGAAGACTGACTCTACTTACTGTCTATGTTTAGAACCATTCCTGTGTCACTAGTTATAGATTCCGATGCTTCACTTCAGGTTTACTGTATCCCTCTGACCTTCTTATTTACGATGAAACACAGAAACTGCATCGGAATTAAATACAAAAGGCACAAAGCCGACTTAAGTACAAGAAGACTGACACTTCTCACTGTCTATGTTTTGAACCACTCCGGTGACACTAGTTATAGTTTCCGATGCTTCACTTCAGGTTTACTGTATCACTTGGACCTTCTTATTGACGATGAAACACTGAAATTGCATCCGAATAAATTACAAAAGGCACAATGCCAACTTAAGTACAAGAAGACTGACTCTTCTTACTGTCTATGTTTTGAACCATTCCGGTGACACTAGTTATAGTGCAGATGCTTCACTTCAGGTTTACTGTATCACTTTGACCTTCTTATTGACGATGAAACACATAAATTGCATCAGACGTAAATACAAAAGGCACAATGCCGACCAAAGTACAAGAAGACTGACTCTTCTTACTGTCTATGTTTTGAACAATTCCTGTGACACTAGTTATAGATTCCGATGCTTCACTTCAGGTTTACTGTATCCCTCTGACCTTCTTAATGACGATGAAACACGGAAATTGCATCGGAAATAAATACAAAAGGCTCAATGCCGACTTAAGTACAATTAGACTGTCTCTTCTTTCTGACTATGGTGTGAACATTTCCTGTGAGACCAGATTTAGATTCCGATGCTTCACTATATGTTTATAGTATCCCATGGACCTTCTTATTGACGATGAAACACAGAAATTGCATCGGAATTAAATGCAAAAGGCACAATGCCGACTTCAGTACAAGAAGTCTGACTCTTCTAACTGTTTATGTTTAGAACCATTCCTGTGACACTAGTTATAGATTCCGATGCTTCACATCAGGTTTACTGTATCCCTCTGACCTTCTTATTTACGATGAAACACAGAAATTGCATCGGAATTAAATACAAAAGGCACAATGCCGACTTAAGTACACGAAGACTGACTCTTCTTACTGTCTATGTTTTGAACCATTCCGGTGACACTAGTTTTAGTTTCCGATGCTTCACTTCAGGTTTAATGTATCACATGGACCTGCTTATTGACGGTGAAACACAGAAATTGCATCGGAATTAAATACAAAAGGCACAATGCCGACTATAGTACAAGATGACTGTTTCTTCCTACTGTCTATGTTTTGAACCATTCCTGTGACACTAGTTATACATTCCGTTCCTTCACTTCTGGTGTACTGTACCCCTCTGACCTTCTTATTGACGATGAAACACAGAAATTGCATCGGAATTAAATACAAAAGGCACAACGCCGACTTAAGTACAAGAAGACTGTCTCTTCTTTCTACTATGTTGTGAACATTTCCTGTGAGACCAGTTTTAGATTCCGAAGCTTCACAATATGTTTACTTTATCCCTTGGACCTTTTTCTTGACGATGAAACCCAGAAATTGCATCGGAATTAAATACAAAATGCACAATGCGGAATTAAGTACAAGAAGACTGACTCTTCTTACTGTCTATGTTTAGAACCATTCCTGTGACACTAGTTATAGATTCCGATGCTTCACTTCAGGTTTACTGCATCCCTTGGACCTTCTTGTTGACGACGAAACACAGAAATTGCATCGGAATTAAATACAAAAGGCACGATGCCGACTTAAGTACAAGAAGACTGACCCTTCCTATTGTCTATGCTTTGAATCATTCCTGTGACACTAGTTATAGATTCCGATGCTTCACTTCAGGTTTACTGTAGCCCTTGGAACTTCTTATTGACGACGAAACACAGAATTTGCATCGGAATTAAATAGAAAAGGCACTATGCCGACTTAAGTACAAGAAGACTGACTCTTCCTACTGTCTCTGTTTTGAACCATTCCTGTGACACTAGTTATAGATTCCGATGCTTCACTTCAGGTTTACTGTATCTCTCTGACCTTCTTATTGACGATGAAACACAGAAATTGCATCGGAATTAAAGACAAAAGGCACAATGCCGACTTAAGTACAAGAAGACTGTCTCTTCTTTCTGACTATGTTGTGAACATTTCCTGTGAGACCGGTTTTAGATTCCGATGCTTCACTATATGTTTATTGTATCCCTTGGACCTCCTTATTGATGACGAAACACAGAAATTGCATCGGAATTAAATACAAAAGGCACAATGCCGACTTAAGTACAAGAAGACTGACTCTTCTTACTGTCTATGATTTGAACCATTCCTGTGACACTAGTTATAGATTCCGATGCTTCACTTCAGGTTTAATGTATTCCTTGGACCTTCTTATTGACGATGAAACACAGAAATTGCATCGGAATTAAAGACAAAAGGCACAATGCCGACTTAAGTACAAGAAGACTGTCTCTTCTTTCTGACTATGTTGTGAACATTTCCTGTGAGACCGGTTTTAGATTCCGATGCTTCACTATATGTTTATTGTATCCCTTGGACCTCCTTATTGATGACGAAACACAGAAATTGCATCGGAATTAAATACAAAAGGCACAATGCCGACTTAAGTACAAGAAGACTGACTCTTCTTACTGTCTATGATTTGAACCATTCCTGTGACACTAGTTATAGATTCCGATGCTTCACTTCAGGTTTAATGTATTCCTTGGACCTTCTTATTGACGACGAAACACAGAATTTGCATCGGAATTAAATAGAAAACGCACTATGCCGACTTAAGTACAAGAAAAATGACTCTTCCTACTATCTATGTTTTGAACCATTCCTGTGACACTAGTTATAGATTCCGATGCTTCACTTCAGGTTTACTGTATCCCTCTGACCTTCTTATTGACGATGAAACACAGAAATTGCATCGGAATTAAATACAAAGGGCACAATGCCGACTTAAGGACAAGAAGATTGTTTATTCTTTCTGACTATGTTGTGAACATTTCCTGTGAGACCAGTTTTAGATTCAGATGCTTCACTATTTGTTTATTGTATCCCTTGGACCTTCTTATTGACGACGAAACACAGAAATTGCATCGGAATTAAATACAAAAGGCACAATGCCGATTTAAGTACAAGAAGACTGACTCTTCTTAGTGTCTATGTTTAGAACCATTCCTGTGACACTTGTTATAGGTTCCGATGCTTCACTTCAGGTTTACTGTATCCCTCTGACCTTCTTATTTACGATGAAACACAGAAATTGCATCGGAATTAAATAGAAAACGCACTATGCCGACTTAAGTACAAGAAGACTGACTCCTCCTACTGTCTATGTTTTGAACTATTCCTGTGACACTAGTTATAGATTCCGATGCTTCACTTCAGGTTTACTATATCCCTTGGCTTTATTATTGACGATGACATACAGAAATTGCATCGGAATTAAATAGAAAATGCACAATGCCGACTTAAGTACAAGAAGACTGACTCTTCTTACTGTCTATGTTTTGAACCATTCCTGTGACACTAGTTCAAGATTCCGATGCTTCACTTCAGGTTTACTGTATCCCTCTGACCTTCTTATTGACGATGAAACACAGAAATTGCATCGTAATTATATAGAAAAGGCACAATGCCGACTTATGTACAAGGAGACTGAGTCTTCATACTGTCTATGTTTTGAACCATTCCTGTGACACTAGTTATAGATTCCGATTCTTCACTTCAGGTTTACGGTTTCCCTTGGACCTACTTATTGACGACGAAACACAAAATTTTCATCGGAATTAAATAGAAAAGGCACAATGCCGACTCAAGTACAAGAACACTGACTCTTCCTACTGTCTATGTTTTGAACCATTCCTGTAACACTAGTTATACATTCCGATGCTTCACTTCAGGTTTACTATATCCCTTGGCTTTATTATTGACGATGACATACAGAAATTGCGTCGGAATTAAATAGAAAATGCACAATGCCGACTTAAGTACAAGAAGACTGACTCTTCTTACTGTCTATGTTTTGAACCATTCCTGTGACACTTGTTATGGGTTCCGATGCTTCACTTCAGGTTTACTGTATCCCTCTGACCTTCGTATTGGCGATGAAACACAGAAATTGCATCGGAATTAAATACAAAACGCACAATGCCGATTTAAGTACAAGAAGACTGACTCTTCCTACTGTCTACGTTGTGAACCATCCCTGTGACCTTAGTTATAGATTCCGACCCTTCACTTCAGGTTTATTGTATCCCTCTGACCTTCTTATTGACGTTAAAACACAGAACTTGCATCGGAATTAAATACAAAATGCACAGTGCTGACTTAAGTACCAGCAGACTGACTCTTCTTACTCACTATGTTTTGGACTATTCCTGAGACCCTAGTTATAGATTCCGATGCTACACTTTGTGTTTACTGTATCACTTGGAACTGCTTATTGACGATGAAACATAGAAATTGCATCGGAATTAAATACAAAATGCACAATGCCGACTTAAGTACAAGAAGACTGACCCTTCCTATTGTCTATGCTTTGAATCATTCCTGTGACACTAGTTATAGGTTCCGATGCTTCACTTCAGGTTTACTGTATCCCTCTGACCTTCTTATTGACGATGAAACTTAGAAATTGCGTCGGAAGTAAATACAAAAGGCACAATGCCGACTCCAATAATAGATGCCTAGCTTTTCTTACTCTCTATGCTTTGAACCTTTCCTGTGAGTCCGGTTTTAGATTCCGATGCTTCACTTCAGGTTTACTGTATCCCTCTGACTTTCTTATTGACGATGAAACAGAGAAATTGAATCGGAATCAAATACAAAAGGCACATTGCCGACTTAAGTACAAGAATACTGACTCTTCCTACTGTCTATGTTTTGAACCATTCCTGTGACACTAGTTGTAGATTCCGATGCTGCACTTCAGGTTTACTGCATTCCTCTGACCTTCTCATTGATGATGAAACTTAGAAATTGCATCGGAATTAAATACAAAATACACAATGCCGACACAAGTACATGAAGACTGACTCTTCCTACTGTCTATGTTTGAAACATTCCTGTGACACTAGTTATACATTCCGATGCTTCACTTCAGGTTTACAGTATCGCTCCGACCTTCTTCTTGATGATGAAACACAGAAATTGCATGGGAAATAAATAGAAAAGGCACTATGCCGACTTAAGTACAAGTAGACTGACTCTTCTTACTGTCTATGCTTTGAACCATTCTTGTGACACTAGTTATAGATTCTGATGCTTCACTTAAGTTTCACTGTATCCCTCTGACCTTCTCATTGACGATGAATCACAGAAATTGCATCGGAATTAAATACAAAACGCACAATGCCGACTTAAGTACAACAAGACTGACTCTTCCTATTGTCTATGCTTTGAACCATCCCTGTGACACTAGTTATAGATCGCGATGCTTTACTTCAGGTTTACTGTATCCCTTGGACATTCTTGTTGACGATGAAACACAGAAATTGCATCGGAATCAAATACAAAAGGCACAATGCCCACTTAAGTACAAGAGGACTGACTCTTCCTACTGTCTATGTTTTGAACCATTGCTATGACACTAGTTATAGATTCCGATGATTCACTTTACGTTAACTGTATCCCTTTGACCTTCTTCTTGACGATGAAACACAGAAATTGCATCGGAATTAAATAGAAAAGGCACAATGCCGATTTAAGTACAAGAAGAATGACTCTTCCTACTGTCTATGTTTTGAACCATTCCTGTGGCACTAGTTATAGATTCCGATGCTTCACTTCAGGTTTACTGTATCCCTCTGACCTTCTTATTGACGATGAAACACAGAAAATGCATCGGAATTAAATACAAAAGGCACAATGCCGACTTAAGTAGAAGAAAACTGACTCTTCTTACTGTCTATGTTTTGAACCATTCCTGTGACACTACTTATAGATTCCGATGCTTCACTTCAGGTTTACTGTATCCCTCTGACCTTATTGACGATGAAACACAGAAATTGCTTCGTAATTAAATACAAAAGGCACAATGCCGACTTACGTACAAGTAGACTGACTCATCTTACTGTCTATTTTTTGAACCATTCCTGTGACACTACTTATAGATTCCGATGCTTCACTTCAGGTTTACTGTATCCCTTGCACCTTCTCATTGACGACGAAACACAGAAATTGCATCGGAATTAAATAGAAAAGGCACAATGTCGACTTAAGTACAAAAAGACTGACTCTTCCAACTGTCTATGTTTTGAACCATTCCTGTGACACTAGATATAGATTCCGATGCTTCACTTCAGGTTTACTGTATCCCGCTGACCCTCTTATTGACGATGAAACACAGAAATTGCATCGGAATTGAATAGAAAAGGCACAATGCCGACTTAAGTACAAGAAGACTGACTCTTCATACTGTCTATGTTTTGAACCACTACTGTGACACTAGTTATAGATTCCGATGCTTCACTTCAGGTTTACTGTATCCCGTGGATCTTCTTATTGACGACGAAACACAGAATTTGCATCGGAAATAAATCGAAAAGGCACAATGCCGACTTAAGTAAAAGAAGACTGTCTCTTCTTTCTGACTATTTTGTGAACATTTCCTGTGAGACCAGTTTTAGTTTCCGATGCTTCACTATACGTTTATTGTATCCCTTGGACCTTCTTATTGATGATGAAACACAGAAATTGCATCGGAATAAAATACAAAAGGCACAATGCCGACTTAAGTACAAGAAGACTGACTCTTCTTACTGTCTATGTTTTGAACCATTCCGGTGACACTAGTTATAGTTTCAGATGCTTCACTTCAGGTTTACTGTATCACTTGGACCTTCTTATTGACGATGAAACACAGAAATTGCATCAGAATTAAATACAAAAGGCACAATGCCGACCTAAGTACAAGAAGACTGACTCTTCTTACTATCTATGTTTTGAACAATTCCGGTGACACTAGTTATAGATTCCGATGCTTCACTTCAGGTTTACTGTATCCCTTGGACCTTCTTATCGACGATGAAACACAGAAATTGCATCGGAATTAAATACAAGAGGCACAATGCCGACATAAGTACAAGAAGACTGACTCTTCTTACTGTCTATGTTTTGAACCATTCCTGTGACACTAGTTATAGATTCCGATGCTTCATTTTAGGTTTACTGTATCCTTTTGACATTCTTATTGACGACGAAACACAGAAATTGCATCGAAATTAAATAGAAAAGGCACAATGCCGACTTAAGTACAAGAAGACTGACTCTTCCTACTGTCTATGTTTTGAACCATTCCTGTGACACTAGTTATAGATTCCGTTGCTTCACTTCAGGTTTACTGTATCCCTCTGACCTTCTTATTGATGATGGAACACAGAAATTGCATCGGAATTAAATACAAAATGCACAATGCCGACTTGGGTACAAGTAGACTGACTCTTCTTACTGACTATGTTGTGAACATTTCCAGTGAGACCAGTTTTAGATTCCGATGCTTCACTATATGTTTAATGTATCCCTTTGACCTTCTTATTGACGATGAAACACATACATTGCTTCGGAATTAAATAGAAAAGGCACAGTGCCGACTTAAGTACAAGAAAACAGACTCTTCCTACTGTCTATGTTTTAACCATTCCTGTGACACTAGTTATAGATTCCGATGCTCCACTTCAGGTTTACTGATTCCCTCTGACCTTCTTATTGACGATGAAACACAGAAACCGCATCGGAATTAAATACAAAAGGCACAATGCCGACTCAAATACAAGATGACTGGCTCTTCTTACTCTCTATGTTTTACACCTTTCCTGAGAGACCGGTTTTAGATTCCGGTGCTTCACTTCAGGTTCACTGTATCCCTTGGACCTTCTTATTGACGACGAAACACAGAAATTGCATCAAAATTACATAGAAAAGGCACAATGCCGACTTAAGTAAAAGAAGACTGAATCTTCTTACTTACTATGATTTGAACATTTCCTGTGAGACCAGTTTTAGATTCCGATGCTTCACCATGTGTGTACTGTATCCCTTGGACCTTCTTATTGACGATGAAACACAGAAATTGCATCGAAATGAAATACAAAAGGCACAATGCCGACATAAGTACAAGAAGAATGACTCTTCTTACTGTCTATGTTTTGAACCATTCCTGTGACACTAGTTATAGATTCCGATGCTTCACTTCAGGTTTACTGTATCCCTTGGACCTTCTTATTGACGATGAAACACAGATATTGCATCGGAATTAAATACAAAATTCATAATGCCGGCGTAAGTACAAGAAGACTGACACTTCCTACTGTCTATGTTTGAACCATTCCTGTGACACAAGTTATAGATTCCGATGCATCACTTCAAGTTTACCGTATCCCTTGGACCTTCTTATTGACGATGAAACACAGAAATTGCATCGTAATTATATAGAAAAGGCACAATGCCGACTTATGTACAAGGAGACTGAGTCTTCATACTGTCTATGTTTTGAACCATTCCTGTGACACTAGTTATAGATTCCGATTCTTCACTTCAGGTTTACGGTTTCCCTTGGACCTACTTATTGACGACGAAACACAAAATTTTCATCGGAATTAAATAGAAAAGGCACAATGCCGACTCAAGTACAAGAACACTGACTCTTCCTACTGTCTATGTTTTGAACCATTCCTGTAACACTAGTTATACATTCCGATGCTTCACTTCAGGTTTACTATATCCCTTGGCTTTATTATTGACGATGACATACAGAAATTGCATCGGAATTAAATAGAAAATGCACAATGCCGACTTAAGTACAAGAAGACTGACTCTTCTTACTGTCTATGTTTTGAACCATTCCTGTGACACTTGTTATGGGTTCCGATGCTTCACTTCAGGTTTACTGTATCCCTCTGACCTTCGTATTGGCGATGAATCACAGAAATTGCATCGGAATTAAATACAAAACGCACAATGCCGATTTAAGTACAAGAAGACTGACTCTTCCTACTGTCTACGTTGTGAACCATCCCTGTGACCTTAGTTATAGATTCCGACCCTTCACTTCAGGTTTATTGTATCCCTCTGACCTTCTTATTGACGTTAAAACACAGAACTTGCATCGGAATTAAATACAAAATGCACAGTGCTGACTTAAGTACCAGCAGACTGACTCTTCTTACTCACTATGTTTTGGACTATTCCTGAGACCCTAGTTATAGATTCCGATGCTACACTTTGTGTTTACTGTATCACTTGGAACTGCTTATTGACGATGAAACATAGAAATTGCATCGGAATTAAATACAAAATGCACAATGCCGACTTAAGTACAAGAAGACTGACCCTTCCTATTGTCTATGCTTTGAATCATTCCTGTGACACTAGTTATAGGTTCCGATGCTTCACTTCAGGTTTACTGTATCCCTCTGACCTTCTTATTGACGATGAAACTTAGAAATTGCGTCGGAAGTAAATACAAAAGGCACAATGCCGACTCCAATAATAGATGCCTAGCTTTTCTTACTCTCTATGCTTTGAACCTTTCCTGTGAGTCCGGTTTTAGATTCCGATGCTTCACTTCAGGTTTACTGTATCCCTCTGACTTTCTTATTGACGATGAAACAGAGAAATTGAATCGGAATCAAATACAAAAGGCACATTGCCGACTTAAGTACAAGAATACTGACTCTTCCTACTGTCTATGTTTTGAACCATTCCTGTGACACTAGTTGTAGATTCCGATGCTGCACTTCAGGTTTACTGCATCCCTCTGACCTTCTCATTGATGATGAAACTTAGAAATTGCATCGGAATTAAATACAAAATACACAATGCCGACACAAGTACATGAAGACTGACTCTTCCTACTGTCTATGTTTGAAACATTCCTGTGACACTAGTTATACATTCCGATGCTTCACTTCAGGTTTACAGTATCGCTCCGACCTTCTTCTTGATGATGAAACACAGAAATTGCATGGGAAATAAATAGAAAAGGCACTATGCCGACTTAAGTACAAGTAGACTGACTCTTCTTACTGTCTATGCTTTGAACCATTCTTGTGACACTAGTTATAGATTCTGATGCTTCACTTAAGTTTCACTGTATCCCTCTGACCTTCTCATTGACGATGAATCACAGAAATTGCATCGGAATTAAATACAAAACGCACAATGCCGACTTAAGTACAACAAGACTGACTCTTCCTATTGTCTATGCTTTGAACCATCCCCGTGACACTAGTTATAGATCGCGATGCTTTACTTCAGGTTTACTGTATCCCTTGGACATTCTTGTTGACGATGAAACACAGAAATTGCATCGGAATCAAATACAAAAGGCACAATGCCCACTTAAGTACAAGAGGACTGACTCTTCCTACTGTCTATGTTTTGAACCATTGCTATGACACTAGTTATAGATTCCGATGATTCACTTTACGTTAACTGTATCCCTTTGACCTTCTTCTTGACGATGAAACACAGAAATTGCATCGGAATTAAATAGAAAAGGCACAATGCCGATTTAAGTACAAGAAGAATGACTCTTCCTACTGTCTATGTTTTGAACCATTCCTGTGGCACTAGTTATAGATTCCGATGCTACACTTCAGGTTTACTGTATCCCTTGGACCTTCTTATTGACGATGAAACACAGAAAATGCATCGGAATTAAATACAAAATTCACAATGCCGACTTAAGTAGAAGAAAACTGACTCTTCTTACTGTCTATGTTTTGAACCATTCCTGTGACACTACTTATAGATTCCGATGCTTCACTTCAGGTTTACTCTATCCCTCTGACCTTATTGACGATGAAACACAGAAATTGCTTCGTAATTAAATACAAAAGGCACAATGCCGACTTACGTACAAGTAGACTGACTCATCTTACTGTCTATTTTTTGAACCATTCCTGTGACACTACTTATAGATTCCGATGCTTCACTTCAGGTTTACTGTATCCCTTGCACCTTCTCATTGACGACGAAACACAGAAATTGCATCGGAATTAAATAGAAAAGGCACAATGTCGACTTAAGTACAAAAAGACTGACTCTTCCAACTGTCTATGTTTTGAACCATTCCTGTGACACTAGATATAGATTCCGATGCTTCACTTCAGGTTTACTGTATCCCGCTGACCCTCTTATTGACGATGAAACACAGAAATTGCATCGGAATTGAATAGAAAAGGCACAATGCCGACTTAAGTACAAGAAGACTGACTCTTCATACTGTCTATGTTTTGAACCACTACTGTGACACTAGTTATAGATTCCGATGCTTCACTTCAGGTTTACTGTATCCCGTGGATCTTCTTATTGACGACGGAACACCGAATTTGCATCGGAAATAAATCGAAAAGGCACAATGCCGACTTAAGTAAAAGAAGACTGTCTCTTCTTTCTGACTATTTTGTGAACATTTCCTGTGAGACCAGTTTTAGTTTCCGATGCTTCACTATACGTTTATTGTATCCCTTGGACCTTCTTATTGATGATGAAACACAGAAATTGCATCGGAATAAAATACAAAAGGCACAATGCCGACTTAAGTACAAGAAGACTGACTCTTCTTACTGTCTATGTTTTGAACCATTCCGGTGACACTAGTTATAGTTTCAGATGCTTCACTTCAGGTTTACTGTATCACTTGGACCTTCTTATTGACGATGAAACACAGAAATTGCATCAGAATTAAATACAAAAGGCACAATGCCGACCTAAGTACAAGAAGACTGACTCTTCTTACTATCTATGTTTTGAACAATTCCGGTGACACTAGTTATAGATTCCGATGCTTCACTTCAGGTTTACTGTATCCCTTGGACCTTCTTATCGACGATGAAACACAGAAATTGCATCGGAATTAAATACAAGAGGCACAATGCCGACATAAGTACAAGAAGACTGACTCTTCTTACTGTCTATGTTTTGAACCATTCCTGTGACACTAGTTATAGATTCCGATGCTTCATTTTAGGTTTACTGTATCCTTTTGACATTCTTATTGACGACGAAACACAGAAATTGCATCGAAATTAAATAGAAAAGGCACAATGCCGACTTAAGTACAAGAAGACTGACTCTTCCTACTGTCTATGTTTTGAACCATTCCTGTGACACTAGTTATAGATTCCGTTGCTTCACTTCAGGTTTACTGTATCCCTCTGACCTTCTTATTGATGATGAAACACAGAAATTGCATCGGAATTAAATACAAAATGCACAATGCCGACTTGGGTACAAGTAGACTGACTCTTCTTACTGACTATGTTGTGAACATTTCCAGTGAGACCAGTTTTAGATTCCGATGCTTCACTATATGTTTAATGTATCCCTTTGACCTTCTTATTGACGATGAAACACATACATTGCTTCGGAATTAAATAGAAAAGGCACAGTGCCGTCTTAAGTACAAGAAAGCAGACTCTTCCTACTGTCTATGTTTTAACCATTCCTGTGACACTAGTTATAGATTCCGATGCTCCACTTCAGGTTTACTGATTCCCTCTGACCTTCTTATTGACGATGAAACACAGAAACCGCATCGGAATTAAATACAAAAGGCACAATGCCGACTCAAATACAAGATGACTGGCTCTTCTTACTCTCTATGTTTTACACCTTTCCTGAGAGACCGGTTTTAGATTCCGGTGCTTCACTTCAGGTTCACTGTATCCCTTGGACCTTCTTATTGACGACGAAACACAGAAATTGCATCAAAATTACATAGAAAAGGCACAATGCCGACTTAAGTAAAAGAAGACTGAATCTTCTTACTTACTATGATTTGAACATTTCCTGTGAGACCAGTTTTAGATTCCGATGCTTCACCATGTGTGTACTGTATCCCTTGGACCTTCTTATTGACGATGAAACACAGAAATTGCATCGAAATGAAATACAAAAGGCACAATGCCGACATAAGTACAAGAAGAATGACTCTTCTTACTGTCTATGTTTTGAACCATTCCTGTGACACTAGTTATAGATTCCGATGCTTCACTTCAGGTTTACTGTATCCCTTGGACCTTCTTATTGACGATGAAACACAGATATTGCATCGGAATTAAATACAAAATTCATAATGCCGGCGTAAGTACAAGAAGACTGACACTTCCTACTGTCTATGTTTGAACCATTCCTGTGACACAAGTTATAGATTCCGATGCATCACTTCAAGTTTACCGTATCCCTTGGACCTTCTTATTGACGATGAAACACAGAAATTGCATCGTAATTATATAGAAAAGGCACAATGCCGACTTATGTACAAGGAGACTGAGTCTTCATACTGTCTATGTTTTGAACCATTCCTGTGACACTAGTTATAGATTCCGATTCTTCACTTCAGGTTTACGGTTTCCCTTGGACCTACTTATTGACGACGAAACACAAAATTTTCATCGGAATTAAATAGAAAAGGCACAATGCCGACTCAAGTACAAGAATACTGACTCTTCCTACTGTCTATGTTTTGAACCATTCCTGTGACACTAGTTGTAGATTCCGATGCTGCACTTCAGGTTTACTGCATCCCTCTGACCTTCTCATTGATGATGAAACTTAGAAATTGCATCGGAATTAAATACAAAATACACAACGCCGACACAAGTACATGAAGACTGACTCTTCCTACTGTCTATGTTTGAAACATTCCTGTGACACTAGTTATACATTCCGATGCTTCACTTCAGGTTTACAGTATCGCTCCGACCTTCTTCTTGATGATGAAACACAGAAATTGCATGGGAAATAAATAGAAAAGGCACTATGCCGACTTAAGTACAAGTAGACTGACTCTTCTTACTGTCTATGCTTTGAACCATTCTTGTGACACTAGTTATAGATTCTGATGCTTCACTTAAGTTTCACTGTATCCCTCTGACCTTCTCATTGACGATGAATCACAGAAATTGCATCGGAATTAAATACAAAACGCACAATGCCGACTTAAGTACAACAAGACTGACTCTTCCTATTGTCTATGCTTTGAACCATCCCTGTGACACTAGTTATAGATCGCGATGCTTTACTTCAGGTTTACTGTATCCCTTGGACATTCTTGTTGACGATGAAACACAGAAATTGCATCGGAATCAAATACAAAAGGCACAATGCCCACTTAAGTACAAGAGGACTGACTCTTCCTACTGTCTATGTTTTGAACCATTGCTATGACACTAGTTATAGATTCCGATGATTCACTTTACGTTAACTGTATCCCTTTGACCTTCTTCTTGACGATGAAACACAGAAATTGCATCGGAATTAAATAGAAACGGCACAATGCCGATTTAAGTACAAGAAGAATGACTCTTCCTACTGTCTATGTTTTGAACCATTCCTGTGGCACTAGTTATAGATTCCGATGCTTCACTTCAGGTTTACTGTATCCCTCTGACCTTCTTATTGACGATGAAACACAGAAAATTCATCGGAATTAAATACAAAATGCACAATGCCGACTTAAGTAGAAGAAAACTGACTCTTCTTACTGTCTATGTTTTGAACCATTCCTGTGACACTACTTATAGATTCCGATGCTTCACTTCAGGTTTACTGTATCCCTCTGACCTTATTGACGATGAAACACAGAAATTGCTTCGTAATTAAATACAAAAGGCACAATGCCGACTTACGTACAAGTAGACTGACTCATCTTACTGTCTATTTTTTGAACCATTCCTGTGACACTACTTATAGATTCCGATGCTTCACTTCAGGTTTACTGTATCCCTTGCACCTTCTCATTGACGACGAAACACAGAAATTGCATCGGAATTAAATAGAAAAGGCACAATGTCGACTTAAGTACAAAAAGACTGACTCTTCCAACTGTCTATGTTTTGAACCATTCCTGTGACACTAGATATAGATTCCGATGCTTCACTTCAGGTTTACTGTATCCCGCTGACCCTCTTATTGACGATGAAACACAGAAATTGCATCGGAATTGAATAGAAAAGGCACAATGCCGACTTAAGTACAAGAAGACTGACTCTTCATACTGTCTATGTTTTGAACCACTACTGTGACACTAGTTATAGATTCCGATGCTTCACTTCAGGTTTACTGTATCCCGTGGATCTTCTTATTGACGACGGAACACAGAATTTGCATCGGAATTAAATCGAAAAGGCACAATGCCGACTTAAGTAAAAGAAGACTGTCTCTTCTTTCTGACTATTTTGTGAACATTTCCTGTGAGACCAGTTTTAGTTTCCGATGCTTCACTATACGTTTATTGTATCCCTTGGACCTTCTTATTGATGATGAAACACAGAAATTGCATCGGAATAAAATACAAAAGGCACAATGCCGACTTAAGTACAAGAAGACTGACTCTTCTTACTGTCTATGTTTTGAACCATTCCGGTGACACTAGTTATAGTTTCAGATGCTTCACTTCAGGTTTACTGTATCACTTGGACCTTCTTATTGACGATGAAACACAGAAATTGCATCAGAATTAAATACAAAAGGCACAATGCCGACCTAAGTACAAGAAGACTGACTCTTCTTACTATCTATGTTTTGAACAATTCCTGTGACACTAGTTATAGATTCCGATGCTTCACTTCAGGTTTACTGTATCCCTTGGACCTTCTTATCGACGATGAAACACAGAAATTGCATCGGAATTAAATACAAGAGGCACAATGCCGACATAAGTACAAGAAGACTGACTCTTCTTACTGTCTATGTTTTGAACCATTCCTGTGACACTAGTTATAGATTCCGATGCTTCATTTTAGGTTTACTGTATCCTTTTGACATTCTTATTGACGACGAAACACAGAAATTGCATCGAAATTAAATAGAAAAGGCACAATGCCGACTTAAGTACAAGAAGACTGACTCTTCCTACTGTCTATGTTTTGAACCATTCCTGTGACACTAGTTATAGATTCCGTTGCTTCACTTCAGGTTTACTGTATCCCTCTGACCTTCTTATTGATGATGAAACACAGAAATTGCATCGGAATTAAATACAAAATGCACAATGCCGACTTGGGTACAAGTAGACTGACTCTTCTTACTGACTATGTTGTGAACATTTCCAGTGAGACCAGTTTTAGATTCCGATGCTTCACTATATGTTTAATGTATCCCTTTGACCTTCTTATTGACGATGAAACACATACATTGCTTCGGAATTAAATAGAAAAGGCACAGTGCCGACTTAAGTACAAGAAAACAGACTCTTCCTACTGTCTATGTTTTAACCATTCCTGTGACACTAGTTATAGATTCCGATGCTCCACTTCAGGTTTACTGATTCCCTCTGACCTTCTTATTGACGATGAAACACAGAAACCGCATCGGAATTAAATACAAAAGGCACAATGCCGACTCAAATACAAGATGACTGGCTCTTCTTACTCTCTATGTTTTACACCTTTCCTGAGAGACCGGTTTTAGATTCCGGTGCTTCACTTCAGGTTCACTGTATCCCTTGGACCTTCTTATTGACGACGAAACACAGAAATTGCATCAAAATTACATAGAAAAGGCACAATGCCGACTTAAGTAAAAGAAGACTGAATCTTCTTACTTACTATGATTTGAACATTTCCTGTGAGACCAGTTTTAGATTCCGATGCTTCACCATGTGTGTACTGTATCCCTTGGACCTTCTTATTGACGATGAAACACAGAAATTGCATCGAAATGAAATACAAAAGGCACAATGCCGACATAAGTACAAGAAGAATGACTCTTCTTACTGTCTATGTTTTGAACCATTCCTGTGACACTAGTTATAGATTCCGATGCTTCACTTCAGGTTTACTGTATCCCTTGGACCTTCTTATTGACGATGAAACACAGATATTGCATCGGAATTAAATACAAAATTCATAATGCCGGCGTAAGTACAAGAAGACTGACACTTCCTACTGTCTATGTTTGAACCATTCCTGTGACACAAGTTATAGATTCCGATGCATCACTTCAAGTTTACCGTATCCCTTGGACCTTCTTATTGACGATGAAACACAGAAATTGCATCGTAATTATATAGAAAAGGCACAATGCCGACTTATGTACAAGGAGACTGAGTCTTCATACTGTCTATGTTTTGAACCATTCCTGTGACACTAGTTATAGATTCCGATTCTTCACTTCAGGTTTACGGTTTCCCTTGGACCTACTTATTGACGACGAAACACAAAATTTTCATCGGAATTAAATAGAAAAGGCACAATGCCGACTCAAGTACAAGAACACTGACTCTTCCTACTGTCTATGTTTTGAACCATTCCTGTAACACTAGTTATACATTCCGATGCTTCACTTCAGGTTTACTATATCCCTTGGCTTTATTATTGACGATGACATACAGAAATTGCATCGGAATTAAATAGAAAATGCACAATGCCGACTTAAGTACAAGAAGACTGACTCTTCTTACTGTCTATGTTTTGAACCATTCCTGTGACACTTGTTATGGGTTCCGATGCTTCACTTCAGGTTTACTGTATCCCTCTGACCTTCGTATTGGCGATGAAACACAGAAATTGCATCGGAATTAAATACAAAGCGCACAATGCCGATTTAAGTACAAGAAGACTGACTCTTCCTACTGTCTACGTTGTGAACCATCCCTGTGACCTTAGTTATAGATTCCGACCCTTCACTTCAGGTTTATTGTATCCCTCTGACCTTCTTATTGACGTTAAAACACAGAACTTGCATCGGAATTAAATACAAAATGCACAGTGCTGACTTAAGTACCAGCAGACTGACTCTTCTTACTCACTATGTTTTGGACTATTCCTGAGACCCTAGTTATAGATTCCGATGCTACACTTTGTGTTTACTGTATCACTTGGAACTGCTTATTGACGATGAAACATAGAAATTGCATCGGAATTAAATACAAAATGCACAATGCCGACTTAAGTACAAGAAGACTGACCCTTCCTATTGTCTATGCTTTGAATCATTCCTGTGACACTAGTTATAGGTTCCGATGCTTCACTTCAGGTTTACTGTATCCCTCTGACCTTCTTATTGACGATGAAACTTAGAAATTGCGTCGGAAGTAAATACAAAAGGCACAATGCCGACTCCAATAATAGATGCCTAGCTTCTCTTACTCTCTATGCTTTGAACCTTTCCTGTGAGTCCGGTTTTAGATTCCGATGCTTCACTTCAGGTTTACTGTATCCCTCTGACTTTCTTATTGACGATGAAACAGAGAAATTGAATCGGAATCAAATACAAAAGGCACATTGCCGACTTAAGTACAAGAATACTGACTCTTCCTACTGTCTATGTTTTGAACCATTCCTGTGACACTAGTTGTAGATTCCGATGCTGCACTTCAGGTTTACTGCATCCCTCTGACCTTCTCATTGATGATGAAACTTAGAAATTGCATCGGAATTAAATACAAAATACACAATGCCGACACAAGTACATGAAGACTGACTCTTCCTACTGTCTATGTTTGAAACATTCCTGTGACACTAGTTATACATTCCGATGCTTCACTTCAGGTTTACAGTATCGCTCCGACCTTCTTCTTGATGATGAAACACAGAAATTGCATGGGAAATAAATAGAAAAGGCACTATGCCGACTTAAGTACAAGTAGACTGACTCTTCTTACTGTCTATGCTTTGAACCATTCTTGTGACACTAGTTATAGATTCTGATGCTTCACTTAAGTTTCACTGTATCCCTCTGACCTTCTCATTGACGATGAATCACAGAAATTGCATCGGAATTAAATACAAAACGCACAATGCCGACTTAAGTACAACAAGACTGACTCTTCCTATTGTCTATGCTTTGAACCATCCCTGTGACACTAGTTATAGATCGCGATGCTTTACTTCAGGTTTACTGTATCCCTTGGACATTCTTGTTGACGATGAAACACAGAAATTGCATCGGAATCAAATACAAAAGGCACAATGCCCACTTAAGTACAAGAGGACTGACTCTTCCTACTGTCTATGTTTTGAACCATTGCTATGACACTAGTTATAGATTCCGATGATTCACTTTACGTTAACTGTATCCCTTTGACCTTCTTCTTGACGATGAAACACAGAAATTGCATCGGAATTAAATAGAAACGGCACAATGCCGATTTAAGTACAAGAAGAATGACTCTTCCTACTGTCTATGTTTTGAACCATTCCTGTGGCACTAGTTATAGATTCCGATGCTTCACTTCAGGTTTACTGTATCCCTCTGACCTTCTTATTGACGATGAAACACAGAAAATGCATCGGAATTAAATACAAAATGCACAATGCCGACTTAAGTAGAAGAAAACTGACTCTTCTTACTGTCTATGTTTTGAACCATTCCTGTGACACTACTTATAGATTCCGATGCTTCACTTCAGGTTTACTGTATCCCTCTGACCTTATTGACGATGAAACACAGAAATTGCTTCGTAATTAAATACAAAAGGCACAATGCCGACTTACGTACAAGTAGACTGACTCATCTTACTGTCTATTTTTTGAACCATTCCTGTGACACTACTTATAGATTCCGATGCTTCACTTCAGGTTTACTGTATCCCTTGCACCTTCTCATTGACGACGAAACACAGAAATTGCATCGGAATTAAATAGAAAAGGCACAATGTCGACTTAAGTACAAAAAGACTGACTCTTCCAACTGTCTATGTTTTGAACCATTCCTGTGACACTAGATATAGATTCCGATGCTTCACTTCAGGTTTACTGTATCCCGCTGACCCTCTTATTGACGATGAAACACAGAAATTGCATCGGAATTGAATAGAAAAGGCACAATGCCGACTTAAGTACAAGAAGACTGACTCTTCATACTGTCTATGTTTTGAACCACTACTGTGACACTAGTTATAGATTCCGATGCTTCACTTCAGGTTTACTGTATCCCGTGGATCTTCTTATTGACGACGGAACACAGAATTTGCATCGGAATTAAATCGAAAAGGCACAATGCCGACTTAAGTAAAAGAAGACTGTCTCTTCTTTCTGACTATTTTGTGAACATTTCCTGTGAGACCAGTTTTAGTTTCCGATGCTTCACTATACGTTTATTGTATCCCTTGGACCTTCTTATTGATGATGAAACACAGAAATTGCATCGGAATAAAATACAAAAGGCACAATGCCGACTTAAGTACAAGAAGACTGACTCTTCTTACTGTCTATGTTTTGAACCATTCCGGTGACACTAGTTATAGTTTCAGATGCTTCACTTCAGGTTTACTGTATCACTTGGACCTTCTTATTGACGATGAAACACAGAAATTGCATCAGAATTAAATACAAAAGGCACAATGCCGACCTAAGTACAAGAAGACTGACTCTTCTTACTATCTATGTTTTGAACAATTCCTGTGACACTAGTTATAGATTCCGATGCTTCACTTCAGGTTTACTGTATCCCTTGGACCTTCTTATCGACGATGAAACACAGAAATTGCATCGGAATTAAATACAAGAGGCACAATGCCGACATAAGTACAAGAAGACTGACTCTTCTTACTGTCTATGTTTTGAACCATTCCTGTGACACTAGTTATAGATTCCGATGCTTCATTTTAGGTTTACTGTATCCTTTTGACATTCTTATTGACGACGAAACACAGAAATTGCATCGAAATTAAATAGAAAAGGCACAATGCCGACTTAAGTACAAGAAGACTGACTCTTCCTACTGTCTATGTTTTGAACCATTCCTGTGACACTAGTTATAGATTCCGTTGCTTCACTTCAGGTTTACTGTATCCCTCTGACCTTCTTATTGATGATGAAACACAGAAATTGCATCGGAATTAAATACAAAATGCACAATGCCGACTTGGGTACAAGTAGACTGACTCTTCTTACTGACTATGTTGTGAACATTTCCAGTGAGACCAGTTTTAGATTCCGATGCTTCACTATATGTTTAATGTATCCCTTTGACCTTCTTATTGGCGATGAAACACATACATTGCTTCGGAATTAAATAGAAAAGGCACAGTGCCGTCTTAAGTACAAGAAAGCAGACTCTTCCTACTGTCTATGTTTTAACCATTCCTGTGACACTAGTTATAGATTCCGATGCTCCACTTCAGGTTTACTGATTCCCTCTGACCTTCTTATTGACGATGAAACACAGAAACTGCATCGGAATTAAATACAAAAGGCACAATGCCGACTCAAATACAAGATGACTGGCTCTTCTTACTCTCTATGTTTTACACCTTTCCTGAGAGACCGGTTTTAGATTCCGGTGCTTCACTTCAGGTTCACTGTATCCCTTGGACCTTCTTATTGACGACGAAACACAGAAATTGCACCAAAATTACATAGAAAAGGCACAATGCCGACTTAAGTAAAAGAAGACTGAATCTTCTTACATACTATGATTTGAACATTTCCTGTGAGACCAGTTTTAGATTCCGATGCTTCACCATGTGTGTACTGTATCCCTTGGACCTTCTTATTGACGATGAAACACAGAAATTGCATCGAAATGAAATACAAAAGGCACAATGCCGACATAAGTACAAGAAGAATGACTCTTCTTACTGTCTATGTTTTGAACCATTCCTGTGACACTAGTTATAGATTCCGATGCTTCACTTCAGGTTTACTGTATCCCTTGGACCTTCTTATTGACGATGAAACACAGATATTGCATCGGAATTAAATACAAAATTCATAATGCCGGCGTAAGTACAAGAAGACTGACACTTCCTACTGTCTATGTTTGAACCATTCCTGTGACACAAGTTATAGATTCCGATGCATCACTTCAAGTTTACCGTATCCCTTGGACCTTCTTATTGACGATGAAACACACAAATTGCATCGGAATTAAATACAAAAGGCACAATGCCGACTTAAGTACAAGAAGACTTACTCTTCTTGCTGTGTATGTTTTGAACCATTCCTGTGACACTAGTTATAGATTCCGATGCTTCACTTAAGGTTTACTCTATCCCTCTGACTTTCGTATTGACGACGACACACAGAAACTGCACCGCAATTAAATAAAAAAGGCACAATGCCGACCTAAGTACATGAAGACTGACTCTTCCTACAGTCTATGCTTTCCACCATTCCTGTGACACTAGTTATAGATTCCGATGCTTCACTTCAGGTTTATTGTATCCCTCAGACCTTCTTATTGACGATGAAACACAGAAATTGCATCGGAATTAAATACAAAAGGCACAATGTCGACTTAAGTACAAGAAGACTGACTCTTCTTACTGTTGATGATTTGAACCATTCCTGTCACACTAGTTAGAGATTCCAATGCTTCACTTCTGGTTTACTGTATCCCCTGGACCTTCGTATTGACGACGAAACACAGAATTTGCATCGGAATTAAATACAAAAGGCACAATGCCGACTTAAGTAAAAGAAGACTGACTCTTATTACTGTCTATGTTTTGAACCATTCCGGTGACACTAGTTATAGTTTCCGATGCTTCACTTCAGGTTTACTGTATCACTTGGACCTTCTTATTGACGATGAAACACAGAAATTGCATCGGAATTAAATACAAAATGCACAATGCCGACTTGAGTACAAGTAGACTGACTCTTCTTACTGACTATGTTGTGAACATTTCCTGTGAGACCAGTTTTAGATTCCGATGCTTCACTATATGTTTATTGTATCCCTTGGACCTTCTTATTGACGATGAAACACATACATTGCTTCGGAATTAAATAGAAAAGGCTCAATGCCGACTTAAGTACAAGAAGACTGTCTCTTCTTTCTGACTATGGTGTGAAGATTTCCTGTGAGACCAGATTTAGATTCTGATGCTTCACTATATGTATATAGTATCCCTTGGACCTTCTTATTGACGATGAAACAAAAAATTGCATCGGATTTAAATGCAAACGGCACAATGCCGACTTAAGTACGAGAAGACTGACTCTTCTTACTGTCTATGTTAAGAACCATTCCTGTGACACTAGTTATAGATTCCGATCCTTCACATCAGGTTTACTGTATCCCTCTGACCTTCTTATTGACAACGAAACACAGAAATTGCATCAGAATTAAATACAAAAGCCACAATGCCGACTTAAGTACACGAAGTCTGACTCTTCTTACTGTCTATGTTTTGAACCATTCCGGTGACACTAGTTATAGTTTCCGATGCTTCACTTCAGATTTACTGTATCACTTGGACCTTCTTATTGACGATGAAACACAGAAATTGCATCGGAATTAAATACAAAAGGGACAATGCCGACTATAGTACAAGATGACTGACTCTTCCTACTGTCTATGTTTTGAACCATTCCCGTGACACTAGTTATACATTCCGATGCTTCACTTCAGGTGTACTGTATCCCTCTGACCTTCTTATTGACAACGAAACACAGAAATTGCATCAGAATTAAATACAAAAGGCACAATGCCGACTTAAGTACAAGAAGACTGTCTCTTCTTTCTACTATGTTGTGAACTTTTCCTGTGAGACCAGTTTTAGATTCCGAAGCTTCACTATATGTTTATTCTATCCCTTGGACCTTTTTCTTGACGATGAAATCCAGAAATTGCATCGGAATTAAATACAAAAGGCACAATGCCGACTAAAGTACAAGAAGACTGACTCTTCCTACTGTCTATGTTTAGAACCATTCCTGTGACACTGGTTATAGATTCCGATGCTTCACTTCAGGTTAACTGTATCCCTCAGACCTTCTTATTGACGACGAAACACAGAAATTGCACCGGAATTAAATTGGAAAGGCACAATGCCGACCTAAGTACAAGAAGACTGACCCTTCCTATTGTCTATGTTTTGAATCATTCCTGTGACACTAGTTATAGATTCCGATGCTTCACTTCAGGTTTACTGTATCCCTTGGAACTTCTTATTGACGACGAAACACAGAAATTGCACCGGAATTAAATTGGAAAGGCACAATGCCGACCTAAGTACAAGAAGACTGACCCTTCCTATTGTCTATGTTTTGAATCATTCCTGTGACACTAGTTATAGATTCCGATGCTTCACTTCAGGTTTACTGTATCCCTTGGACCTTCTTATTGTCGGCGAAACACAGAAATTGCATCGGAACTAAATACAAAAGGCACAATGCCGACTTAAGTACAAGAAGACTTATTCTTCTTACTGTCTATGTTTTGAACCATTCCTGTGACACTAGTTATAGATTCCGATGCTTCATTTTAGGTTTACTGTATCCTTTTGACATTCTTATTGACGACGAAACACAGAAATTGCATCGAAATTAAATAGAAAAGGCACAATGCCGACTTAAGTACAAGAAGACTGACTCTTCCTACTGTCTATGTTTTGAACCATTCCTGTGACACTAGTTATAGATTCCGTTGCTTCACTTCAGGTTTACTGTATCCCTCTGACCTTCTTATTGATGATGAAACACAGAAATTGCATCGGAATTAAACACAAAATGCACAATGCCGACTTGGGTACAAGTAGACTGACTCTTCTTACTGACTATGTTGTGAACATTTCCTGTGAGACCAGTTTTAGATTCCGATGCTTCACTATATGTTTAATGTATCCCTTGGACCTTCTTATTGACGATGAAACACATACATTGCTTCGGAATTAAATAGAAAAGGCACAGTGCCGACTTAAGTACAAGAAGACAGACTCTTCCTACTGTCTATGTTTTAACCATTCCTGTGACACTAGTTATAGATTCCGATGCTCCACTTCAGGTTTACTGGTTCCCTCTGACCTTCTTATTGACGATGAAACACAGAAACTGCATCGGAATTAAATACAAAAGGCACAATTCCGACTCAAATACAAGATGACTGGCTCTTCTTACTCTCTATCTTTTACACCTTTCCTGAGAGACCGGTATTAGATTCCGGTGCTTCACTTCAGGTTCACTGTATCCCTTGGACCTTCTTATTGACGACGAAACACAGAAATTGCATCAAAATTACATAGAAAAGGCACAATGCCGACTTAAGTAAAAGAAGACTGAACCTTCTTACTTACTATGATTTGAACATTTCCTGTGAGACCAGTTTTAGATTCCGATGCTTCACCATGTGTGTACTGTATCCCTTGGACCTTCTTATTGACGATGAAACACAGAAATTGCATCGAAATTAAATACAAAAGGCACAATGCCGACTTAAGTACAAGAAGAATGACTCTTCTTACTGTCTATGTTTTGAACCATTCCTGTGACACTAGTTATAGATTCCGATGCTTCACTTCAGGTTTACTGTATCCCTTGGACCTTCTTATTGACGATGAAACACAGATATTGCATCGGAATTAAATACAAAATTCATAATGCCGGCGTAAGTACAAGAAGACTGACACTTCCTACTGTCTATGTTTGAACCATTCCTGTGACACAAGTTATAGATTCCGATGCATCACTTCAAGTTTACCGTATCCCTTGGACCTTCTTATTGACGATGAAACACACAAATTGCATCGGAATTAAATACAAAAGGCACAATGCCGACTTAAGTACAAGAAGACTTACTCTTCTTGCTGTGTATGTTTTGAACCATTCCTGTGACACTAGTTATAGATTCCGGTGCTTCACTTAAGGTTTACTCTATCCCTCTGACCTTCGTATTGACGACGAGACACAGAAACAGCATCGCAATTAAATAAAAAAGGCACAATGCCGACCTAAGTACATGAAGACTGACTCTTCCTACAGTCTATGCTTTCCACCATTCCTGTGACACTAGTTATAGATTCCGATGCTTCACTTCAGGTTTACTGTATCGCTCAGACCTTCTTATTGACGATCAAACACAGAAATTCATCGGAATTAAATACAAAAGGCACAATGTCGACTTAAGTACAAGAAGACTGACTCTTCTTACTGTTGATGATTTGAACCATTCCTGTCACACTAGTTAGAGATTCCGATGCTTCACTTCTGGTTTACTGTATCCCCTGGACCTTCGTATTGATGACGAAACACAGAATTTGCATCGGAATTAAATACAAAAGGCACTATGCCGACTTAAGTACAAGAAGACTGACTCTTCCTACTGTCTATGTTTTGAACCATTCCTGTGACACTAGTTATAGATTCCGTTGCTTCACTTCAGGTTTACTGTATCCCTCTGACCTTCTTATTGACGATGAAACACACAAATTGCATCGGAATTAAATACAAAAGCCACAATGCCGACTTAAGTACACGAAGTCTGACTCTTCTTACTGTCTATGTTTTGAACCATTCCGGTGACACTAGTTATAGTTTCCGATGCTTCACTTCAGACTTACTGTATCACTTGGACCTTCTTATTGACGATGAAACACAGAAATTGCATCGGAATTAAATACAAAAGGCACAATGCCGACTATAGTACAAGATGACTGACTCTTCCTACTGTCTATGTTTTGAACCATTCCTGTGACACTAGTTATAGATTCCGATGCTTCACTTCAGGTGTACTATATCCCTCTGACCTTCTTATTGACAACGAAACACAGAAATTGCATCAGAATTAAATACAAAAGGCACAATGCCGACTTAAGTACAAGAAGACTGTCTCTTCTTTCTACTATGTTGTGAACATTTCCTGTGAGACCAGTTTTAGATTCCGA
Source organism: Schistocerca serialis cubense (assembly GCF_023864345.2). Classification (NCBI taxonomy): domain Eukaryota; kingdom Metazoa; phylum Arthropoda; class Insecta; order Orthoptera; family Acrididae; genus Schistocerca; species Schistocerca serialis. Next base: position 13,803,909 of record NC_064638.1, read on the forward strand.
AGCTTCACTATATGTTTATTCTATCCCTTGGACCTTTTTCTTGACGATGAAATCCAGAAATTGCATCGGAATTAAATACAAAAGGCACAATGCCGACTTAAGTACAAGAAGACTGACTCTTCTTACTGTCTATGTTTAGAACCATTCCTGTGACACTGGTTATAGATTCCGATGCTTCACTTCAGGTTAACTGTATCCCTCAGACCTTCTTATTGACGACGAAACACAGAAATTGCACCGGAATTAAATTGGAAAGGCACAATGCCGACCTAAGTACAAGAAGACTGACCCTTCCTATTGTCTATGTTTTGAATCATTCCTGTGACACTAGTTATAGATTCCGATGCTTCACTTCAGGTTTACTGTATCCCTTGGAACTTCTTATTGACGATGAAACACAGAAATTGCACCGGAATTAAATTGGAAAGGCACAATGCCGACCTAAGTACAAGAAGACTGACCCTTCCTACATTCTATGTTTTGAATCATTCCTGTGACACTAGTTATAGATTCCGATGCTTCACTTCAGGTTTACTGTATCCCTTGGACCTTCTTATTAACGGCGAAACACAGAAATTGCATCGGAATTAAATACAAAAGGCACAATGCCGACTTAAGTACAAGAAGACTTACTCTTCTTACTGTCTATGTTTTGAACCATTCCTGTGACACTAGTTATAGATTCCGATGCTTCATTTTAGGTTTACTGTATCCTTTTGACATTCTTATTGACGACGAAACACAGAAATTGCATCGAAATTAAATAGAAAAGGCACAATGCCGACTTAAGTACAAGAAGACTGACTCTTCCTACTGTCTATGTTTTGAACCATTCCTGTGACACTAGTTATAGATTCCGTTGCTTCACTTCAGGTTTACTGTATCCCTCTGACCTTCTTATTGATGATGAAACACAGAAATTGCATCGGAACTAAATACAAAATGCACAATGCCGACTTGGGTACAAGTAGACTGACTCTTCTTACTGACTATGTTGTGAACATTTCCTGTGAGACCAGTTTTAGATTCCGATGCTTCACTATATGTTTAATGTATCCCTTGGACCTTCTTATTGACGATGAAACACATACATTGCTTCGGAATTAAATAGAAAAGGCACAGTGCCGACTTAAGTACAAGAAGACAGACTCTTCCTACTGTCTATGTTTTAACCATTCCTGTGACACTAGTTATAGATTCCGATGCTCCACTTCAGGTTTACTGATTCCCTCTGACCTTCTTATTGACGATGAAACACAGAAACTGCATCGGAATTAAATACAAAAGGCACAATGCCGACTCAAATACAAGATGACTGGCTCTTCTTACTCTCTATCTTTTACACCTTTCCTGAGAGACCGGTATTAGATTCCGGTGCTTCACTTCAGGTTCACTGTATCCCTTGGACCTTCTTATTGACGACGAAACACAGAAATTGCATCAAAATTACATAGAAAAGGCACAATGCCGACTTAAGTAAAAGAAGACTGAATCTTCTTACTTACTATGATTTGAACATTTCCTGTGAGACCAGTTTTAGATTCCGATGCTTCACCATGTGTGTACTGTATCCCTTGGACCTTCTTATTGACGATGAAACACAGAAATTGCATCGAAATTAAATACAAAAGGCACAATGCCGACTTAAGTACAAGAAGAATGAATCCTCTTACTGTCTATGTTTTGAACCATTCCTGTGACACTAGTTATAGATTCCGATGCTTCACTTCAGGTTTACTGTATCCCTTGGACCTTCTTATTGTCGATGAAACACAGATATTGCATCGGAATTAAATACAAAATTCATAATGCCGGCGTAAGTACAAGAAGACTGACACTTCCTACTGTCTATGTTTGAACCATTCCTGTGACACAAGTTATAGATTCCGATGCATCACTTCAAGTTTTCCGTATCCCTTGGACCTTCTTATTGACGATGAAACACACAAATTGCATCGGAATTAAATACAAAAGGCACAACGCCGACTTAAGTACAAGAAGACTTACTCTTCTTGCTGTGTATGTTTTGAACCATTCCTGTGACACTAGTTATAGATTCCGGTGCTTCACTTAAGGTTTACTCTATCCCTCTGACCTTCGTATTGACGACGAGACACAGAAACAGCATCGCAATTAAATAAAAAACGCACAATGCCGACCTAAGTACATGAAGACTGACTCTTCCTACAGTCTATGCTTTCCACCATTCCTGTGACACTAGTTATAGATTCCGATGCTTCACTTCAGGTTTACTGTATCCCTCAGACCTTCTAATTGACGATGAAACACAGAAATTCATCGGAATTAAATACAAAAGGCACAATGTCGACTTAAGTACAAGAAGACTGACTCTTCTTACTGTTGATGATTTGAACCATTCCTGTCACACTAGTTAGAGATTCCGATGCTTCACTTCTGGTTTACTGTATCCCCTGGACCTTCGTATTGACGACGAAACACAGAATTTGCATCGGAATTAAATACAAAAGGCACTATGCCGACTTAAGTACAAGAAGACTGACTCTTCCTACTGTCTATGTTTTAAACCGTTCCTGTGACACTAGTTATAGATTCCGATGCTTCACTTCAGGTTTGCTGTATCCCTCTGACCTTCTTATTGACGATGAAACACAGAAATTGCATCGGAATTAAATACAAAAGGCTCAATGCCGACTTAAGTACAAGAAGACTGCCTCTTCTTTCTGACTATGGTGTGAACATTTCCTGTGAGACCAGATTTAGATTCCGATGCTTCACTATATGTATATAGTATCCCTTGGACCTTCTTATTGACGATGAAACACAGAAATTGCATCGGATTTAAATGCAAAAGGCACAATGCCGACTTAAGTACGAGAAGACTGACTCTTCTTACTGTCTATGTTTAGAACCATTACTGTGACACTAGTTATAGATTCCGATGCTTCACATCAGGTTTACTGTATCCCTCTGACCTTCTTATTTACGATGAAACACAGAAATTGCATCGGAATTACATACAAAAGCCACAATGCCGACTTAAGTACACGAAGTCTGACTCTTCTTACTGTCTATGTTTTGAACCAATTCGGTGACACTAGTTATAGTTTCCGATGCTTCACTTCAGGTTTACTGTATCACTTGGACCTTCTTATTGACGATGAAACACAGAAATAGCATCGGAATTAAATACAAAAGGCACAATGATGACTATAGTACAAGATGACTGACTCTTCCTACTGTCTATGTTTTGAACCATTCCCGTGACACTAGTTATACATTCCGATGCTTCACTTCAGGTGTACTGTTTCCCTCTGACCTTCTTATTGACAACGAAACACAGAAATTGCATCAGAATTAAATACAAAAGGCACAATGCCGGCTTAAGTACAAGAAGACTGTCTCTTCTTTCTACTATGTTGTGAACATTTCCTGTGAGACCAGTTTTAGATTCCGAAGCTTCACTATATGTTTATTCTATCCTTTGGACCTTTTTCTTGACGATGAAATCCAGAAATTGCATCGGAATTAAATACAAAAGGCACAATGCCGAATTATGTACAAGAAGACTGACTCTTCTTACTGTCTATGTTTAGAACCATTCCTGTGGCACTGGTTATAGATTCCGATGGTTCACTTCGGGTTAACCGTATCCCTCAGACCTTCTTATTGACGACGAAACACAGAAATTGCACCGTAATTAAATTGGAAAGGCACAATGCCGACCTAAGTACAAGAAGACTGACCCTTCCTATTGTCTATGTTTTGAATCATTCCTGTGACACTAGTTATAGATTCCGATGCTTCACTTTAGGTCTACTGTATCCCTTGGAACTTCTTATTGACGACGAAACACAGAATTTGCATCGGAATTAAATAGAAAAGGCACTATGCCGACTTAAGTACAAGAAGACTGACTCTTCCACTGTCTCTGGTTTGAACCATTCCTGTGACACTAGTTATAGATTCCGATGCTTCACTTCAGGTTTACTGTATCCCTCTGACCTTCTTATTGACGATGAAACACAGAAATTGCATCGGAATTAAATACAAAAGGCACAATGCCGACTTAAGTACAAGAAGACTGTCTCTTCTTTCTGACTATGTTGTGAACATTTCCTGTGAGACCGGTTTTAGATTCCGATGCTTCACTTTATGTTTATTGTATCCCTTGGACCTTCTTATTGACGACGAAACACAGAAATTGCATCGGAATTAAATACAAAAGGCACAATGCCGACTTAAGTACAAGAAGACTGACTCTTCTTACTGTCTATGATTTGAACCATTCCTGTGACACTAGTTATAGATTCCTATGCTTCACTTCAGGTTTAATGTATCCCTTGGACCTTCTTATTGACGACGAAACACAGAATTTGCATCGTAATTAAATAGAAAACGCACTATGCCGACTTACGTACAAGAAGACTGACTCTTCCTACTGGCTATAATTTGAACCATTCCTGTGACACTAGTTATAGATTCCGATGCTTCACTTCAGGTTTACTGTATCCCTCTGACTTTCTTATTGACGATGAAACACAGAAATTGCATCGGAATTAAATACAAAAGGCACAATGCCGACTATAGTACAAGATGACCGACTCTTCCTACTGTCTATGTTTGACCATTCCTGTGACACTAGTTATACATTCCGATGCTTCACTTCAGGTGTACTGTATCCCTCTGACCTTCTTATTGACGATGAAACACAGAAATTGCATCGGAATTAAATACGAAAGGCACAAAGGGGACTTAAGTACAAGAAGACTGTCTCTTCTTTCTGACTGTGTTGTGAACATTTCCTTCGAGACCAGTTTTAGATTCCGATGCTTCAATATATGTTTATTGTATCCCTTGGACCTTCTTATTGACGACGAAACACAGAAATTACATCGGAATTAAATACAAAAGGCACAATGCCGTCTTAAGTACAAGAAGACTGACTCTTCTTACTGTCTATGTTTTGAACCATTCCTGTGACACTAGTTATAGATTCCGATGCTTCTCTTCAGGTTTACTGTATCCCTTGGACCTTCTTATTGACGACGAAACACAGAATTTGCATCGGAATTAAGTAGAAAAGGCACTATGCCGACTTAAGTACAAGAAGACTGACTCTTCCTACTGTCTATCTTTTGAACCATTCCTGTGACACTAGTTATAGATTCCGATGCTTCACTTAAGGTTTACTGTATCCTTCTGACCTTCTTATTGACGATGAAACACAGAAATTGCATCGGAATTAAATACAAAATGCACAATGCCGACTTAAGTACAAGAAGACTGATTCTTCTTACTGACCATGTTGTGAACATTTCCTGTGAGACCAGTTTTAGATACCGATGCTTCACTATATGTTAACTGTATCCCATGGACCTTCTTATTGACGATGAAACACAGAACTTGCATCGGAATTAATTAGAAAAGGCACAATGCCGACTAAAGTACAAGAAGACTCACACTTCCACCTGTCTATGTTTTGAACCATTCCTGTGGCACTAGTTATAGATTCCGATGCTACACTTAAGGTTTACTGTATCCCTCTGACCTTCGTATTGACGACGAAACACAGAAACTGCATCGGAATGAAATAGAAAAGGCACAATGCCGACTTAAGTACAAGAAGATTGACTCTTGCTACTGTCTATGCTTTGCACCATTCCTGTGACACTAGTTATAGATTCCGATGCTTCACTTCAGGTTTACTGTATCCCTCAGAACTTCTTATTGACGATGAAAACACACATTGCATCGGAATTAAATACCAAAGGCACAATGTCGACTTAAGTACAAGACGACAGACTCTTCTTACTGTCTATGTTTTGAACCTTTTATGTGGCACTAGTTATAGATTCCGATGATTCACTTCAGGTTTACTGCATCCCTCTGACCTTCTTCTTGATGATGAATCACAGAATTTGCATTGGAATTAAATAGAAAAGGCACAATGCCGACTTACATACAAGAAGACTGACTCATCTTACTGTCTATTTTTTGTACCATTCCTGTGATACTAGTTATGGATTCCGAAGCTTCACTTCAGGTTTACTGTATCCCTCTGACCCTCTTATTGACGATGAAACACAGAAATTGCATCGGAATTAAATAGAAAAGGCACAATGCCGACTTAAGTACAATAAGACTGACTCTTCTTACTGTCGATGATTTGAACCATTCCTGTGATACTAGTTACAGATTCCGACGCTTCGCTTCAGATTTACTGTATCCCTCTGACCTTCTTATTGACGATGAAACACAGAAATTGCATCTCTATTAAATACAAAAGTCACAATGCCGACTTAAGTACAAGAAGACTGTCTCTTCTTTCTGACTATGTTGTGAACATTTCCTGTGAGACCAGTTTTAGATTCCGATGCTTCACTATATGTTTATAGTATCCCTCGGACCTTCTTATTGACGATGAAACAGAAATTGCATCGGAATTAAAAACAAAAGCACAATGCCGACTTAAGTACAAGAAGACTGACTCTTCTTACTGTCTATGTTAAGAACTATTCCTGTGACACTAGTTATAGAATCCGATGCTTCACTTCAGGTTTACTGTATCCCTTTGACCTTCGTATTTACGATGAAACACAGAAATTGCATCGGAATTAAATACAAAAGGCACAATGCCGACTTAAGTACAAGAAGACTGCTTCTTCTTACTGTCTATGTTTTGAACCATTCCTGTGACACTAGTTATAGATTCCGATGCTTCACTTCAGGTTTACTGTATCCCTTGGACCTTCTTATTGACGACGAAACACAGAAATTGCATCGGAATTAAATACAAAGTTCACAATGCCGACTTAAGTACAAGAAGACTGTCACTTCTTTCTGACTATGTTGTGAACATTCCCTGTGAGACCAGTTTTAGATTCCATTGCTTCACTATATGTTTATTGTATCCCTTGGACCTTCTTATTGACGAAGAAACACAGAAATTGCATCGGAATTAAATGCAAAAGGCACAATGCCGACTTAAGTACAAGAAGACTGACTCTTCTTACTGTCTATGTTTAGAACCATTCCTGTGACGCTAGTTATAGATTCCGATGCTTCACATCAGGCTTACTATATCCCTCTGACCTTCTTATTTACGATGAAACACAGAAATTGCATTGGATTTAAATACAAAAGGCACAATGCCGACTAAAGTACACGAAGACTGACTCTTCTTACTGTCTATGATTTGAACCATTCCGGTGACACTAGTAATAGTTTCCGAAGCTTCACTTCAGGTTTACTGTATCACTTGGACCTTCTTATTGACGATGAAACACAGAAATTGCATCGGAATTAAATACAAAAGGCACAATGCCGACTATAGTACAAGATGACCGACTCTTCCTACTGTCTATGTTTGAACCATTCCTGTGACACTAGTTATATATTCCGATGCTTCACTTCAGGTGTACTGTATCCCTCTGACCTTCTTATTGACGATGAAACACAGAAATTGCATCGGAATTAAATACAAAAGGCACAAAGCCGACTTAAGTACAAGAAGACTGTCTCTTCTTTCTACTATGTTGTGAACATTTCCTGTGAGACCAGATTTAGATTCCGAAGCTTCACTATATGTTTATTCTATCCCTTGGCCCTTTTTATTGACGATGAAACACTGAAATTGCATCGGAATTAAATACAAAATTCACAATGCCGAAGTAAGTAAAAGAAGACTGACTCTTCTTACTGTCTATGTTTCGAACCATTCCTGTGACACTAGTTATAGATTCCGATGCTTCACTTCAGGTTAACTGTATCCCTCAGAAATTATTATTTACGATGAAACACAGAAATTGCATCGGAATTAAATACAAATGGCACAATGCCGACTTAAGTACAAGAAGACTGACTCTTCTTACTGCCTATGTTTTGAACCATTTCAGTGACACTAGTTATAGTTTCCGATGATTCACTTCAGGTTTACTGTATCACTTGGACCTTCTTATTGACGACGAAACACAGAAATTGCATCGGAATTAAATACAAAAGGCACAATGCCGACTTAAGTACAAGAAGACTGACTCTTCTTACTGTCTATGTTTTGAACAATTCCTGTGACACTAGTTATAGATTCCGATGCTTCACTTCAGGTTTACTGCATCCCTTGGACCTTCTTATTGACGGCGAAACACAGAAATTGCATAGGAATTAAATAGGAAAGGCACAATGCCGACTTAAGTACCAGATGACTGTCCCTTCCTATTGTCTATGTTTTGAATCATTCCTGTGACACTAGTTATAGATTCCGATGCTTCACTTCAGGTTAACTGTATCCCTTAGACCTTCTTATTGACGACGAAACACAGAATTTGCATGGGAAATAAATAGAAAAGGCACTATGCCGACTTAAGTACAAGAAGACTGACTCTTCCTACTGTCTCTGTTTTGAACCACTCCTGTGACACTAGTTATAGATTCCGATGCTTCATTTCGGGTTTACTGTATCCCTCTGACCTTCTTATTGACGATGAAACACAGAAATTGCATCGGAATTAAATACAAAAGGCACAATGCCGACTTAAGTACAAGAAGACTGTCTCTTCTTTCTGACTATGTTGTGAACATTTCCTGTGAGACCAGTTTTAGATTCCGATGCTTCACTATATGTTTATTGTATCCCTTGGACCTTCTTATTGGCGACGAAACACAGAAATTGCATCGGAATTAAATACAAAAGGCACAATGCCGACTTAAGTACAAGAAGACTGACACTTCCACCTGTCTATGTTTTGAACCATTCCTGTGGCACTAGTTATAGATTCCGATGCTACACTTAAGGTTTACTGTATCCCTCTGACCTTCGTATTGACGACGAAACACAGAAACTGCATCGGAATTAAATAGAAAAGGCACAATGCCGACTTAAGTACAAGAAGACTGACTCTTCCTACTGTCTATGTTTTAACCGTTCCTGTGACACTAGTTATAGATTCCGATGCTTCACTTTAGGTTTACTGTATCCCTCAGAACTTCTTATTGACGATGAAAACACACATTGCATCGGAATTAAATACCAAAGGCACAATGTCGACTTAAGTACAAGACGACAGACTCTTCTTACTGTCTATGTTTTGAACCTTTTCTGTGACACTAGTTATAGATTCCGATGATTCACTTCAGGTTTACTGCATCCCTCTGACCTTCTTCTTGATGATGAATCACCGAATTTGCATTGGAATTAAATAGAAAAGGCACAATGCCGACTTACATACAAAAAGACTGACTCATCTTACTGTCTATTTTTTGTACCATTCCTGTGATACTAGTTATAGATTCCGAAGCTTCACTTCAGGTTTACTGTATCCCTCTGACCCTCTTATTGACGATGAAACACAGAAATTGCATCGGAATTAAATAGAAAAGGCACAATGCCGACTTAAGTACAATAAGACTGACTCTTCTTACTGTCGATGATTTGAACCATTCCTTTGATACTAGTTACAGATTCCGACGCTTCACTTCAGATTTACTGTATCCCTCTGACCTTCTTATTGACGATGAAACACAGAAATTGCATCTCTATTAAATACAAAAGTCACAATGCCGACTTAAGTACAAGAAGACTGTCTCTTCTTTCTGACTATGTTGTGAACATTTCCTGTGAGACAAGTTTTAGATTCCGATGCTTCACTATATGTTTATAGTATCCCTCGGACCTTCTTATTGACGATGAAACAGAAATTGCATCGGAATTAAAAACAAAAGGCACAATGCCGACTTAAGTACAAGAAGACTGACTCTTCTTACTGTCTATGTTTGGAACTATTCCTGTGACACTAGCTATAGAGTCCGATGCTTCAATTCAGGTTTACTGTATCCCTCTGACCTTCGTATTTACGATGAAACACAGAAATTGCATCGGAATTAAATACAAAAGGCACAATGCCGACTTAAGTACACGAAGACTGACTCTTCTTACTGTCTATGTTTTGAACCATTCCGGTGACACTAGTTATAGTTTCCGATGCTTCACTTCAGGTTTACTGTATCACTTGGACATTCTTATTGACCATGAATCACAAAAATTGCATCGGATTTAATACAAAAGGCACAATGCCGACTATAGTGCAAGATGACTGACTCTTCATACTGTCTATGTTTTGAACCGTTCCTGTGACACTAGTTTTACATTCCGATGCTTCACTTCAGGTGTACTGTATCCCTGTGACCTTCTTATTGACGATGAAACACAGATATTATATCGGAATTAAATACAAAAGGCACAACGCCGACTTAAGTACAAGAAGACTGTCTCTTCTTTCTACTATGTTGTGAAAATTTCCTGTGAGACCATTTTTAGATTCCGATTCTTCACTATATGTTTATTCTATCCCTTGGACCTTCTTATTGACGATGAAACACAGAAATTGCATCGGAAATAAATACAAAAGGCACAATGCCGACTTAAGTACAAGATGACTGACTCTTCTTACTGTCTATGTTTAGAACCATTCCTGTGACACTAGTTATAGATTCCGATGCTTCACTTCAGGTTTACTGTATCCCTCTGACCTTCTTATTGACGATGAAACACTGAATTTGCATCGGAATTAAATACAAAAGGCACAATGCCGACTTAAGTACAAGGAGACTGTCTCTTCTTTCTGACTATGTTGTGTACATTTCCTGTGAGACCAGTTTTAGATTCCGATGCTTCACTATATGTTTATTGTATCCCTTGGACCTTCTTATTGACGACGAAACACAGAAATTGCATCGGAATTAAATACAAAAGGCACAATACCGAATTAAGTACAAGAAGACTGACTCTTCTTACTGTCTATGTTTTGAACCATTCCTTTGACACGAGTTATAGATTCCGATGCTTCACTTCAGGTTTACTGTATCCCTCAGAAATTCTTATTTACGATGAAACACAGAAATTGCATCGGAATTAAATACAAATGGCACAATGCCGACTTAAGTACAAGAAGACTGACTCTTCTTACTGTCTATGTTTTGAACCATTTCAGTGACACTAGTTATATTTTCCGATGATTCACTTCAGGTTTACTGTATCACTTGGACCTTCTTATTGACGACGAAACACAGAAATTGCATCGGAATTAAATACAAAAGGCACAATGCCGACTTAAGTACAAGAAGACTGACTCTTCTTACTGTCTATGTTTTGAACAATTCCTGTGACACTAGTTATAGATTCCGATGCTTCACTTCAGGTTTACTGCATCCCTTGGACCTTCTTATTGACGGCGAAACACAGAAATTGCATCGGAATTAAATAGGAAAGGCACAATGCCGACTTAAGTACAAGATGACTGACCCTTCCTATTGTCTATGTTTTGAATCATTCCTGTGACACTAGTTATGGATTCCGATGCTTCACTTCAGGTTAACTGTATCCCTTGGACCTTCTTATTGACGACGAAACACAGAATTTGCATCGGAAATAAATAGAAAAGGCACTATGCCGACTTAAGTACAAGAAGACTGACTCTTCCTACTGTCTCTGTTTTGAACCATTCCTGTGACACTAGTTATGGATTCCGATGCTTCATTTCAGGTTTACTGTATCCCTCTGACCTTCTTATTGACGATGAAACACAGAAATTGCATCGGAATTAAATACAAAAGGCACAATGCCGACTTAAGTACAAGAAGACTGTCTCTTCTTTCCGACTATGTTGTGAACATTTCCTGTGAGACCAGTTTTAGATTCCGATGCTTCACTATATGTTTATTGTATCCCTTGGACCTTCTTATTGACGACGAAACACAGAAATTGCATCGGAATTAATTACATAAGGCACAATGCCGACTTGAGTACAAGAAGACTGACACTTCCACCTGTCTATGTTTTGAACCATTCCTGTGGCACTAGTTATAGATTCCGATGCTACACTTAAGGTTTACTGTATCCCTCTGACCTTCGTATTGACGACGAAACACAGAAACTGCATCGGAATTAAATAGAAAAGGCACAATGCCGACTTAAGTACAAGAAGATTGACTCTTGCTACTGTCTATGCTTTGCACCATTCCTGCGACACTAGTTATAGATTCCGATGCTTCACTTCAGGTTTACTGTATCCCTCAGAACTTCTTATTGACGATGAAAACACACATTGCATCGGAATTAAATACCAAAGGCACAATGCCGACTTAAGTACAAGAAGACTGACTCTTCTTACTGTCTATGTTTGGAACTATTCCTGTGACACTAGCTATAGAGTCCGATGCTTCAATTCAGGTTTACTGTATCCCTCTGACCTTCGTATTTACGATGAAACACAGAAATTGCATCGGAATTAAATACAAAAGGCACAATGCCGACTTAAGTACACGAAGACTGACTCTTCTTACTGTCTATGTTTTGAACCATTCCGGTGACACTAGTTATAGTTTCCGATGCTTCACTTCAGGTTTACTGTATCACTTGGACATTCTTATTGACCATGAATCACAAAAATTGCATCGGATTTAATACAAAAGGCACAATGCCGACTATAGTGCAAGATGACTGACTCTTCATACTGTCTATGTTTTGAACCGTTCCTGTGACACTAGTTTTACATTCCGATGCTTCACTTCAGGTGTACTGTATCCCTGTGACCTTCTTATTGACGATGAAACACAGATATTATATCGGAATTAAATACAAAAGGCACAACGCCGACTTAAGTACAAGAAGACTGTCTCTTCTTTCTACTATGTTGTGAAAATTTCCTGTGAGACCATTTTTAGATTCCGATTCTTCACTATATGTTTATTCTATCCCTTGGACCTTCTTATTGACGATGAAACACAGAAATTGCATCGGAAATAAATACAAAAGGCACAATGCCGACTTAAGTACAAGATGACTGACTCTTCTTACTGTCTATGTTTAGAACCATTCCTGTGACACTAGTTATAGATTCCGATGCTTCACTTCAGGTTTACTGTATCCCTCTGACCTTCTTATTGACGATGAAACACTGAATTTGCATCGGAATTAAATACAAAAGGCACAATGCCGACTTAAGTACAAGGAGACTGTCTCTTCTTTCTGACTATGTTGTGTACATTTCCTGTGAGACCAGTTTTAGATTCCGATGCTTCACTATATGTTTATTGTATCCCTTGGACCTTCTTATTGACGACGAAACACAGAAATTGCATCGGAATTAAATACAAAAGGCACAATACCGAATTAAGTACAAGAAGACTGACTCTTCTTACTGTCTATGTTTTGAACCATTCCTTTGACACGAGTTATAGATTCCGATGCTTCACTTCAGGTTTACTGTATCCCTCAGAAATTCTTATTTACGATGAAACACAGAAATTGCATCGGAATTAAATACAAATGGCACAATGCCGACTTAAGTACAAGAAGACTGACTCTTCTTACTGTCTATGTTTTGAACCATTTCAGTGACACTAGTTATATTTTCCGATGATTCACTTCAGGTTTACTGTATCACTTGGACCTTCTTATTGACGACGAAACACAGAAATTGCATCGGAATTAAATACAAAAGGCACAATGCCGACTTAAGTACAAGAAGACTGACTCTTCTTACTGTCTATGTTTTGAACAATTCCTGTGACACTAGTTATAGATTCCGATGCTTCACTTCAGGTTTACTGCATCCCTTGGACCTTCTTATTGACGGCGAAACACAGAAATTGCATCGGAATTAAATAGGAAAGGCACAATGCCGACTTAAGTACAAGATGACTGACCCTTCCTATTGTCTATGTTTTGAATCATTCCTGTGACACTAGTTATGGATTCCGATGCTTCACTTCAGGTTAACTGTATCCCTTGGACCTTCTTATTGACGACGAAACACAGAATTTGCATCGGAAATAAATAGAAAAGGCACTATGCCGACTTAAGTACAAGAAGACTGACTCTTCCTACTGTCTCTGTTTTGAACCATTCCTGTGACACTAGTTATGGATTCCGATGCTTCATTTCAGGTTTACTGTATCCCTCTGACCTTCTTATTGACGATGAAACACAGAAATTGCATCGGAATTAAATACAAAAGGCACAATGCCGACTTAAGTACAAGAAGACTGTCTCTTCTTTCCGACTATGTTGTGAACATTTCCTGTGAGACCAGTTTTAGATTCCGATGCTTCACTATATGTTTATTGTATCCCTTGGACCTTCTTATTGACGACGAAACACAGAAATTGCATCGGAATTAATTACATAAGGCACAATGCCGACTTGAGTACAAGAAGACTGACACTTCCACCTGTCTATGTTTTGAACCATTCCTGTGGCACTAGTTATAGATTCCGATGCTACACTTAAGGTTTACTGTATCCCTCTGACCTTCGTATTGACGACGAAACACAGAAACTGCATCGGAATTAAATAGAAAAGGCACAATGCCGACTTAAGTACAAGAAGATTGACTCTTGCTACTGTCTATGCTTTGCACCATTCCTGCGACACTAGTTATAGATTCCGATGCTTCACTTCAGGTTTACTGTATCCCTCAGAACTTCTTATTGACGATGAAAACACACATTGCATCGGAATTAAATACCAAAGGCACAATGTCGACTTAAGTACAAGACGACAGACTCTTCTTACTGTCTATGTTTTGAACCTTTTCTGTGACACTAGTTATAGATTCCGATAATTCACTTCAGGTTTACTGCATCCCTCTGACCTTCTTCTTGATGATGAATCACCGAATTTGCATTGGAATTAAATAGAAAAGGCACAATGCCGACTTACATACAAAAAGACTGACTCATCTTACTGTCTATTTTTTGTACCATTCCTGTGATACTAGTTATAGATTCCGAAGCTTCACTTCAGGTTTACTGTATCCCTCTGACCCTCTTATTGACGATGAAACACAGAAATTGCATCTCTATTAAATACAAAAGTCACAATGCCGACTTAAGTACAAGAAGACTGACTCTTCTTACTGTCTATGTTTAGAACTATTCCTGTGACACTAGCTATAGAGTCCGATGCTTCACTTCAGGTTTACTGTATCCCTCTGACCTTCGTATTTACGATGAAACACAGAAATTGCATCGGAATTAAATAGAAAAGGCACAATGCCGACTTAAGTACAATAAGACTGACTCTTCTTACTGTCGATGATTTGAACCATTCCTGTGATACTAGTTACAGATTCCGACGCTTCACTTCAGATTTACTGTATCCCTCTGACCTTCTTATTGACGATGAAACACAGAAATTGCATCTCTATTAAATACAAAAGTCACAATGCCGACTTAAGTACAAGAAGACTGTCTCTTCTTTCTGACTATGTTGTGAACATTTCCTGTGAGACAAGTTTTAGATTCCGATGCTTCACTATATGTTTATAGTATCCCTCGGACCTTCTTATTGACGATGAAACAGAAATTGCATCGGAATTAAAAACAAAAGGCACAATGCCGACTTAAGTACAAGAAGACTGACTCTTCTTACTGTCTATGTTTAGAACTATTCCTGTGACACTAGCTATAGAGTCCGATGCTTCACTTCAGGTTTACTGTATCCCTCTGACCTTCGTATTTACGATGAAACACAGAAATTGCATCGGAATTAAATACAAAAGGCACAATGCCGACGTGAGTACACGAAGACTGACTCTTCTTACTGTCTATGTTTTGAACCATTCCGGTGACACTAGTTATAGTTTCCGATGCTTCACTTCAGGTTTACAGTATCACTTGGACCTTCTTATTGACCATGAATCACAGAAATTGCATCGGATTTAATACAAATGGCACAATGCCGACTATAGTGCAAGATGACTGACTCTTCATACTGTCTATGTTTTGAACCACTCCTGTGACACTAGTTTTACATTCCGATGCTTCACTTCAGGTGTACTGTATCCCTGTGACCTTCTTATTGACGATGAAACACAGATATTGCATCGGAATTAAATACAAAAGGCACAACGCCGACTTAAGTACAAGAAGACTGTCTCTACTTTCTACTATGTTGTTTACATTTCCTGTGAGACCAGTTTTAGATTCCGATGCTTCACTATATGTTTATTGTATCCCTTGGACCTTCTTATTGACGACGAAACACAGAAATTGCATCGGAATTAAATGCAAAAGGCACAATACCGAATTAAGTACAAGAAGACTGACTCTTCTTACTGTCTATGTTTTGAACCATTCCTTTGACACGAGTTATAGATTCCGATGCTTCACTTCAGGTTTACTGTATCCCTTGGACCTTCTTATTGACGACGAAACTCAGAATTTGCATCATAATTAAATAGAAAAGGCACTATGCCGACTTAAGTACAAGAAGACTGACTTTTCCTACTGTCTATGTTTTGAACCATTCCTGTGACACTAGTTATAGATTCCGATGTTTCACTTCAGGTTTACTGTATCCCTCTGACGTTCTTATTGACGATGAAACACAGAAATTGCATCGGCATTAAATACAAAAGGCACAATGCCGACTTAAGTACAAGAAGACTGTCTTTTCTTTCTGACTATGTTGTGTACATTTCCTGTGAGACCAGTTTTAGATTCCGATGCTTCACTATATGTTTATTGTATCCCTTGGACCTTCTTATTGACGACGAAACACAGAAATTGCATCGGAATTAAATACAAAAGGCACAATGCCGACTTAAGTAAAAGAAGACTGACTCTTCTTACTGTCAATATTTGGACCATTCCGGTGACACTAGTTATAGTTTCAGATGCTTCACTTCAGGTTTACTGTATTACTTGGACCTTCTTATTGACGATGAAACACAGAAATTGCATCGGAATTAAATTCAAAAGGCACAATGCCGACTTTAGTACAAGAAGACTGACTCTTCTTACTGTCTACGTGTTGAACAATTCCTGTGACTCTAGTTATAGATTCCGATGCTTCATTTCAGGTTCACTGTATCCCTTGGACCTTCTTATCGACGATGAAACACAGAAATTCCATCGGACTTAAATACAAGAGGCACAATGCCGACATAAGTACAAGAAGACTGACTCCTCTTACTGTCTATGTTTTGAACCATTCCTGTGACACTAGTCATAGATTCCGTTGCTTCATTTTTGGTTTACTGTATCCTTTTGACCTTCTTATTGACTACGAAACACAGAAATTGCATCGGAATTAAATAGAAAAGGCACAATGCCGACTTAAGTACAAGAAGACTGACTCTTCTTAGTGTCTATGGTTTGAACCATTCCTGTGACACTAGTTATAGGTTCCGTTGCTTCACTTCAGGTTTACTGTATCCCTCTGACCTTCTTATTGATGATGAAACACAAAAATATTGCATCGGAATTAAATACAAAATGCACAATGCCGACTTAAGTACAAGAAGACTGACTCTTCTTACTGACTATGTTGTGAACATTTCCTGTGAGACCAGTTTTAGATTCCGATGCTTCACTATATGTTTACTGTATCCCATGGACCTCCTGATTGACGATGAAACACAGAACTTGCATCGGAATTAATTAGAAAAGGCACAATGCCGACTTAAGTACAAGAAGACTGACTCTTCCTACTGTCTATGTTTTAACCATTCCTGTGACACTAGTTATAGATTCCGATGATTCCCTTCAGGTTTACTGATTCCCTCTGACCTTCTTAGTGACGATGAAACACAGAAACTGCATCGGAATTAAATTCAAAAATCACAATGCCGACTCAAATACAAGATGACTGGCTCTTCTTACTCTCTACGTTTTGAACCTTTCCTGAGTGACCGATTTTGGATTGCGGTGCTTCACTTTACGTTTACTGTATCCCTTGGACGTTCTTATTGACGACGAAAAACAGAAATTGCATCGGAATTACATAGAAAAGGCACAATGCCGACTTAAGTACAAGAAGACTGACTCTTCTTACTGTCTATGTTTTGAACCATTCCTGTGACACTAGTTATAGATTCCGATGCTTCACTTCAGGTTTACTGTACCCCTCGGACCTTCTTATTGACGATGAAGCACAGAAATTACATCGGAATTAAATACAAGTGGCACAATGCCGACTTCAGTACAAGAGGACTGACACTTCCACCTGTCTATGTTTTGAACCATTCCTGTGACACTAGTTATAAATTCCGATGCTTCACTTCAGGTTTACTGCATCCCTAGTACCTTCTTATTGACGACAAAACACAGAAATTGCATCGGAATAAAATAGGAAAGTCACAATGCCGACATAAGTACAAGAAGACTGACCCTTCCTATTGTCTATGCTTTGAACGATTCCTGTGACACTAGTTATAGATTCCGATGCTTCACTTCAGGTTTACTGTAACCCTCTGACCCTCTTATTGACGATGAAACACAGAAATAGCATCGGAATTAAATAGAAAAGGCACAATGCCGACTTAAGTACAAGAAGACTGACTCTTCTTACTGTCTATGTTTTGAACCATTACTGTGACACTAGTTATAGATTCCGATGCTTCACTTCAGGTTTACTGTATCCCATGGATCTTCTTATTGACGACGAAACACAGAATTTGCATCGAAATTAAATAGAAAAGGCGCAATGCCGACTTAAGTACAAGAAGACTGACTCTTCCTACTGTCTCTGTTTTGAACCATTCCTGTGACACTAGTTATAGATTCCGATGCTTCACTTCAGGTTTACTGTATCCCTCTGTCCTTCTTATTGACGATGAAACACAGAAATTGCATCGGAATTAAATACAAGAGGCACAATTTCGACTTAAGTACACGGCGACAGACTCTTCTTACTGTCTATGTTTTAACCTTTTCTGTGGCACTAGTTACAGATTCCGATGTTTCACTTCAGGTTTACTGCATCCCTCTGCCCTTCTTCTTGATGATGGAACACAGAAATTGAAACGGAATTAAATAGAAAAGGGACAATGCAGACATAAGTACAAGAAGACTGACTCTTCTTACTGTCTATGATTTGAACCATTCTTGTGATACTAGTTACGGATTCCGATGCATCACTTCAGGTGTACTGTATCGCTTGGACCTTCTTATTGACGATGAAACACAGAAATTGCATCGGGATTATATACAAAAGGCACAATGACGACTTAAGTACAAGTAAACTGACTCTTCTTACTGTCTATGTTTTGAACCATTCCTGTGACACTAGTTATAGATTCTGATGCTTCACTTCAGTTTTGCTACATCCCTCTGACCTTCTTATTGACGATGAAACACAGGAATTGCATCGGAATTAATTACTAAAGGCACAATGCCGACTTAAGTACAAGAAGACTGACTCTTCCTACTGTCTATGTTTTGAACCATCCCTGTGACACTAGTTAGAGATTCCGATGCTTCACTTCAGGTGTACTGTATCCCTCTGACCTTCTTATTGACGATGAAACACAGAAATTGCATCGGAAGTAAATAGAATAGGCTCAATGCCGACTTAAGTACAAGAAGACTGACTCTTCTTACTAACTACGATTTGAACCATTCCTGTGACACTAGTTATAGATTCCGATGCTTTACTTCAGGTTTACTGTTTCCCTTGGGCCTTCTTATTGACGATGAAACACAGAAATTGGATCGGAATTAAATACATAAAGCACAGTGCCGACTCAAGTACAAGAAGACTGACTCTTCTTACTGTCTATGTTTTGAACCATTCCTGTGACACTAGTTATAGATTCCGATGCTTCACTTCAGCTTTACTGTATCCCTGGGACCTTCTTATTGACGACGAAACACAGAAATTGCATCGGAATTAAATAGAAAAGGCACAATGCTAACTTAAGTACAAGATGACGAACTCTTCCCGCTGTCTATGTTTTGAACCGTTCCTGTGACACTAGTTATTGATTACGATGCTTCACTTCAGGTTTACTGTATCCCTCTGACCTTCTTATTGACGATGAAACACAGATATTGCATCGGAATTAAATACAAGAGGCACAATGCCGACTTAAGTACAAGAGGACTGACTCTTCTTACTGGATATGTTTTGAACCATTCCTGTGACACTAGTTATGGATTCCGATGCTTTACTTCAGGTTTACTGCATCCCATGACCCTTCTTATTGACGACGAAACACAGAAATTGCATCGGAATTAAATGGGAAAGGCACAATGCCGACTTAAGTACAAGAAGACTGACTCTTCTCACTGTCTATGTTTTGAACCATTCCTGTGACACTAGTTATAGATTCCGATGCTTCACTTCAGGTTTACTGTATCCCTCTGACCTTCTTATTGACGATGAAACACAGAAATAGCATCGGAATTAAAAAGAAAAGGCACAATGCCGACTTAAGTACAAGAAGACTGACTCTTCTTACTGTCTATGTTTTGAACCATTCCTGTGACACTAGTTATAGATTCCGATGCTTCACTTCAGGTTTACTGTATCCCTTGGACCTTCTTATTGACGACGAAACACAGAATTGGCATTGGAATTAAATAGAAAAGCACAATGCCGACTTAAGTACAAGAAGACTGACTCTTCCTACTGTCTCTGTTTCGTACCATTTTTGTGACACTAGTTATAGATTCCGATGCTTCACTTCAGGTTTACTGTAACCCTCTGACCCTCTTATTGACGATGAAACACAGAAATAGCATCGGAATTAATTAGAAAAGGCACAATGCCGACTTAAGTACAAGAAGACTGACTCTTCTTACTGTCTATGTTTTGAACCATTACTGTGACACTAGTTATAGATTCCGTTGCTTCACTTCAGGTTTACTGTATCCCATGGATCTTCTTATTGACGACGAAACACAGAATTTGCATCGAAATTAAATAGAAAAGGCGCAATGCCGACTTAAGTACAAGAAGACTGACTCTTCCTACTGTCTCTGTTTTGAACCATTCCTGTGACACTAGTTATAGATTCCGATGCTTCACTTCAGGTTTACTGTATCCCTCTGTCCTTCTTATTGACGATGAAACACAGAAATTGCATCGGAATTAAATACAAGAGGCACAATTTCGACTTAAGTACACGACGACAGACTCTTCTTACTGTCTATGTTTTAACCTTTTCTGTGGCACTAGTTACAGATTCCGATGTTTCACTTCAGGTTTACTGCATCCCTCTGCCCTTCTTCTTGATGATGGAACACAGAAATTGAAACGGAATTAAATAGAAAAGGGACAATGCAGACATAAGTACAAGAAGACTGACTCTTCTTACTGTCTATGATTTGAACCATTCCTGTGATACTAGTTACGGATTCCGATGCATCACTTCAGGTGTACTGCATCGCTTGGACATTCTTATTGACGATGAAACACAGAAATTGCATCGGAATTAAATACAAAAGGCACAATGCCGACTTAAGTACAAGAAGACTGACTCTTCTTAGTGTCTATGATTTGAACCATTCCTGTGACACTAGTTATAGATTCCTATGCTTCACTTCAGGTT
Organism: Schistocerca serialis cubense; assembly: GCF_023864345.2. Taxonomy (NCBI): domain Eukaryota; kingdom Metazoa; phylum Arthropoda; class Insecta; order Orthoptera; family Acrididae; genus Schistocerca; species Schistocerca serialis. The sequence goes on from NC_064638.1 coordinate 13,825,223, forward strand.
TAATGTATCCCTTGGACCTTCTTATTGACGACGAAACACAAAATTTGCATCGTAATTAAATAGAAAACGCACTATGCCGACTTACGTACAAGAAGACTGACTCTTCCTACTGGCTATAATTTGAACCATTCCTGTGACACTAGTTATAGATTCCGATGCTTTACTTCAGGTTTACTGTATCCCTCTGACTTTCTTATTGACGATGAAACACAGAAATTGCATCGGAATTAAATACAAAAGGCACAATGCCGACTATAGTACAAGATGACCGACTCTTCCTACTGTCTATGTTTGACCATTCCTGTGACACTAGTTATACATTCCGATGCTTCACTTCAGGTGTACTGTATCCCTCTGACCATCTTATTGACGATGAAACACAGAAATTGCATCGGAATTAAATACGAAAGGCACAAAGCCGACTTAAGTACAAGAAGACTGTCTCTTCTTTCTGACTGTGTTGTGAACATTTCCTTCGAGACCAGTTTTAGATTCCGATGCTTCACTATATGTTTATTGTATCCCTTGGACCTTCTTATTGACGACGAAACACAGAAATTACATCGGAATTAAATACAAAAGGCACAATGCCGTCTTAAGTACAAGAAGACTGACTCTTCTTACTGTCTATGTTTTGAACCATTCCTGTGACACTAGTTATAGATTCCGATGCTTCTCTTCAGGTTTACTGTATCCCTTGGACCTTCTTATTGACGACGAAACACAGAATTTGCATCGGAATTAAGTAGAAAAGGCACTATGCCGACTTAAGTACAAGAAGACTGACTCTTCCTACTGTCTATCTTTTGAACCATTCCTGTGACACTAGTTATAGATTCCGATGCTTCACTTAAGGTTTACTGTATCCTTCTGACCTTCTTATTGACGATGAAACACAGAAATTGCATCGGAATTAAATACAAAATGCACAATGCCGACTTAAGTACAAGAAGACTGATTCTTCTTACTGACCATGTTGTGAACATTTCCTGTGAGACCAGTTTTAGATACCGATGCTTCACTATATGTTAACTGTATCCCATGGACCTTCTTATTGACGATGAAACACAGAACTTGCATCGGAATTAATTAGAAAAGGCACAATGCCGACTAAAGTACAAGAAGACTCACACTTCCACCTGTCTATGTTTTGAACCATTCCTGTGGCACTAGTTATAGATTCCGATGCTACACTTAAGGTTTACTGTATCCCTCTGACCTTCGTATTGACGACGAAACACAGAAACTGCATCGGAATGAAATAGAAAAGGCACAATGCCGACTTAAGTACAAGAAGATTGACTCTTGCTACTGTCTATGCTTTGCACCATTCCTGTGACACTAGTTATAGATTCCGATGCTTCACTTCAGGTTTACTGTATCCCTCAGAACTTCTTATTGACGATGAAAACACACATTGCATCGGAATTAAATACCAAAGGCACAATGTCGACTTAAGTACAAGACGACAGACTCTTCTTACTGTCTATGTTTTGAACCTTTTATGTGACACTAGTTATAGATTCCGATGATTCACTTCAGGTTTACTGCATCAATCTGACCTTCTTCTTGATGATGAATCACAGAATTTGCATTGGAATTAAATAGAAAAGGCACAATGCCGACTTACATACAAGAAGACTGACTCATCATACTGTCTATTTTTTGTACCATTCCTGTGATACTAGTTATAGATTCCGAAGCTTCACTTCAGGTTTACTGTATCCCTCTGACCCTCTTATTGACGATGAAACACAGAAATTGCATCGGAATTAAATAGAAAAGGCACAATGCCGACTTAAGTACAATAAGACTGACTCTTCTTACTGTCGATGATTTGAACCATTCCTGTGATACTAGTTACAGATTCCGACGCTTCGCTTCAGATTTACTGTATCCCTCTGACCTTCTTATTGACGATGAAACACAGAAATTGCATCTCTATTAAATACAAAAGTCACAATGCCGACTTAAGTACAAGAAGACTGTCTCTTCTTTCTGACTATGTTGTGAACATTTCCTGTGAGACCAGTTTTAGATTCCGATGCTTCACTATATGTTTATAGTATCCCTCGGACCTTCTTATTGACGATGAAACAGAAATTGCATCGGAATTAAAAACAAAAGCACAATGCCGACTTAAGTACAAGAAGACTGACTCTTCTTACTGTCTATGTTAAGAACTATTCCTGTGACACTAGTTATAGAGTCCGATGCTTCACTTCAGGTTTACTGTATCCCTTTGACCTACGTATTTACGATGAAACACAGAAATTGCATCGGAATTAAATACAAAAGGCACAATGCCGACTTAAGTACAAGAAGACTGACTCTTCTTACTGTCTATGTTTTGAACCATTCCTGTGACACTAGTTATAGATTCCGATGCTTCACTTCAGGTTTACTGTATCCCTTGGACCTTCTTATTGACGACGAAACACAGAAATTGCATCGGAATTAAATACAAAGTTCACAATGCCGACTTAAGTACAAGAAGACTGTCACTTCTTTCTGACTATGTTGTGAACATTCCCTGTGAGACCAGTTTTAGATTCCAATGCTTCACTATATGTTTATTGTATCCCTTGGACCTTCTTATTGACGAAGAAACACAGAAATTGCATCGGAATTAAATGCAAAAGGCACAATGCCGACTTAAGTACAAGAAGACTGACTCTTCTTACTGTCTATGTTTAGAACCATTCCTGTGACGCTAGTTATAGATTCCGATGCTTCACATCAGGCTTTCTATATCCCTCTGACCTTCTTATTTACGATGAAACACAGAAATTGCATTGGATTTAAATACAAAAGGCACAATGCCGACTTAAGTACACGAAGACTGACTCTTCTTACTGTCTATGATTTGAACCATTCCGGTGACACTAGTAATAGTTTCCGAAGCTTCACTTCAGGTTTACTGTATCACTTGGACCTTCTTATTGACGATGAAACACAGAAATTGCATCGGAATTAAATACAAAAGGCACAATGCCGACTATAGTACAAGATGACCGACTCTTCCTACTGTCTATGTTTGAACCATTCCTGTGACACTAGTTATATATTCCGATGCTTCACTTCAGGTGTACTGTATCCCTCTGACCTTCTTATTGACGATGAAACACAGAAATTGCATCGGAATTAAATACAAAAGGCACAAAGCCGACTTAAGTACAAGAAGACTGTCTCTTCTTTCTACTATGTTGTGAACATTTCCTGTGAGACCTGTTTTAGATTCCGAAGCTTCACTATATGTTTATTCTATCCCTTGGCCCTTTTTATTGACGATGAAACACTGAAATTGCATCGGAATTAAATACAAAAGGCACAATGCCGAAGTAAGTAAAAGAAGACTGACTGTTCTTACTGTCTATGTTTCGAACCATTCCTGTGACACTAGTTATAGATTCCGATGCTTCACTTCAGGTTAACTGTATCCCTCAGAAATTATTATTTACGATGAAACACAGAAATTGCATCGGAATTAAATACAAATGGCACAATGCCGACTTAAGTACAAGAAGACTGACTCTTCTTACTGCCTATGTTTTGAACCATTTCAGTGACACTAGTTATAGATTCCGATGCTTCACTTTAGGTTTACTGCATCCCTTGGACCTTCTTATTGACGGCGAAACACAGAAATTGCATCGGAATTAAATAGGAAAGGCACAATGCCGACTTAAGTACCAGATGACTGACCCTTCCTATTGTCTATGTTTTGAATCATTCCTGTGACACTAGTTATAGATTCCGATGCTTCACTTCAGGTTAACTGTATCCCTTAGACCTTCTTATTGACGACGAAACACAGAATTTGCATCGGAAATAAATAGAAAAGGCACTATGCCGACTTAAGTACAAGAAGAATGACTCTTCCTACTGTCTCTCTTTTGAACCACTCCTGTGACACTAGTTATAGATTCCGATGCTTCATTTCAGGTTTACTGTATCCCTCTGACCTTCTTATTGACGATGAAACACAGAAATTGCATCGGAATTAAATCCAAAAGGCACAATGCCGACTTAAGTACAAGAAGACTGTCTCTTCTTTCTGACTATGTTGTGAACATTTCCTGTGAGACCAGTTTTAGATTCCGATGCTTCACTATATGTTTATTGTATCCCTTGGACCTTCTTATTGGCGACGAAACACAGAAATTGCATCGGAATTAAATACAAAAGGCACAATGCCGACTTAAGTACAAGAAGACTGACACTTCCACCTGTCTATGTTTTGAACCATTCCTGTGGCACTAGTTATAGATTCCGATGATACACTTAAGGTTTACTGTATCCCTCTGACCTTCGTATTGACGACGAAACACAGAAACTGCATCGGAATTAAATAGAAAAGGCACAATGCCGACTTAAGTACAAGAAGACTGACTCTTCCTACTGTCTATGTTTTAACCGTTCCTGTGACACTAGTTATAGATTCCGATGCTTCACTTCAGGTTTACTGTATCCCTCAGAACTTCTTATTGACGATGAAAACACACATTGCATCGGAATTAAATACCAAAGGCACAATGTCGACTTAAGTACAAGACGACAGACTCTTCTTACTGTCTATGTTTTGAACCTTTTCTGTGACACTAGTTATAGATTCCGATGATTCACTTCAGGTTTACTGCATCCCTCTGACCTTCTTCTTGATGATGAATCACCGAATTTGCATTGGAATTAAATAGAAAAGGCACAATGCCGACTTACATACAAAAAGACTGACTCATCTTACTGTCTATTTTTTGTACCATTCCTGTGATACTAGTTATAGATTCCGAAGCTTCACTTCAGGTTTACTGTATCCCTCTGACCCTCTTATTGACGATGAAACACAGAAATTGCATCGGAATTAAATAGAAAAGGCACAATGCCGACTTGAGTACAAGAAGACTGACACTTCCACCTGTCTATGTTTTGAACCATTCCTGTGGCACTAGTTATAGATTCCGATGCTTCACTTCAGGTTTACTGTATCCCTTGGACCTTCTTATTGACGACGAAACACAGAATTTGCATCATAATTAAATAGAAAAGGCACTATGCCGACTTAAGTACAAGAAGACTGACTTTTCCTACTGTCTATGTTTTGAACCATTCCTGTGACACTAGTTATAGATTCCGATGTTTCACTTCAGGTTCACTGTATCCCTTGGACCTTCTTATCGACGATGAAACACAGAAATTCCATCGGACTTAAATACAAGAGGCACAATGCCGACATAAGTACAAGAAGACTGACTCCTCTTACTGTCTATGTTTTGAACCATTCCTGTGACACTAGTCATAGATTCCGTTGCTTCATTTTAGGTTTACTGTATCCTTTTGACCTTCTTATTGACTACGAAACACAGAAATTGCATCGGAATTAAATAGAAAAGGCACAATGCCGACTTAAGTACAAGAAGACTGACTCTTCTTAGTGTCTATGTTTTGAACCATTCCTGTGACACTAGTTATAGGTTCCGTTGCTTCACTTCAGGTTTACTGTATCCCTCTGACCTTCTTATTGATGATGAAACACAAAAATATTGCATCGGAATTAAATACAAAATGCACAATGCCGACTTAAGTACAAGAAGACTGACTCTTCTTACTGACTATGTTGTGAACATTTCCTGTGAGACCAGTTTTAGATTCCGATGCTTCACTATATGTTTACTGTATCCCATGGACCTCCTGATTGACGATGAAACACAGAACTTGCATCGGAATTAATTAGAAAAGGCACAATGCCGACTTAAGTACAAGAAGACTGACTCTTCCTACTGTCTATGTTTTAACCATTCCTGTGACACTAGTTATAGATTCCGATGTTTCCCTTCAGGTTTACTGATTCCCTCTGACCTTCTTAGTGACGATGAAACACAGAAACTGCATCGGAATTAAATTCTAAAATCACAATGCCGACTCAAATACAAGATGACTGGCTCTTCTTACTCTCTACGTTTTGAACCTTTCCTGAGTGACCGATTTTGGATTGCGGTGCTTCACTTTACGTTTACTGTATCCCTTGGACGTTCTTATTGACGACGAAAAACAGAAATTGCATCGGAATTACATAGAAAAGGCACAATGCCGACTTAAGTACAAGAAGACTGACTCTTCTTACTGTCTATGTTTTGAACCATTCCTGTGACACTAGTTATAGATTCCGATGCTTCACTTCAGGTTTACTGTACCCCTCGGACCTTCTTATTGACGATGAAACACAGAAATTACATCGGAATTAAATACAAGAGGCACAATGCCGACTTCAGTACAAGAGGACTGACACTTCCACCTGTCTATGTTTTGAACCATTCCTGTGGCACTAGTTATTGATTCCGATGCATCACTTCAGGTTTACTGTATCCCTTGGACCTTCGTATTGACGATGAAACACACAAATTGCATCGGAATTAAATACAAAAGGCACAATGCCGACATAAGTACAAGAAGACTGACTCTTCTTGCTGTGTATGTTTTGAACCATTCCTGTGACACTAGTTATAGATTCCGATGCTTCACTTAAGGTTTACTGTATCCCTCTCACCTTCGTATTTTCGACGAAACACAGAAACTGCATCGGAATTAAATAGAAAAGGCACAATGCCGACTTAAGTACAAGTACACTGACTCATCTTACTGTCTATTTTTTGAACCATTCCTGTGACACTAGTTATAGATTCCGATGCTTCACTTCAGGTTTACTGTATCCCTTGGACCTTCTCATTGACGACGAAACACAGAAATTGCATCGGAATTAAATAGAAAAGGCACAATGCCGACTTAAGTACAAGAAGACTGACTCTTCCAACTGTCTATGTTTTGAACCATTCCTGTGACACTAGTTATAGATTCCGATGCCTCACTTCAGGTTTGCTGTATCCCTCTGACCTTCTTATTGTCGATGAAACACAGAAATTGCATCGGAATTAAATACAAAAGGCACAATGCCGACTTAAGTACATGAGGACTGACTCTTCTTACTGTCTATGTTTTGAACAATTCCTGTGACACTAGTTATAAATTCCGATGCTTCACTTCAGGTTTACTGCATCCCTAGTACCTTCTTATTGACGACAAAACACAGAAATTGCATCGGAATAAAATAGGAAAGGCACAATGCCGACATAAGTACAAGAAGACTGACCCTTCCTATTGTCTATGTTTTGAACGATTCCTGTGACACTAGTTATAGATTCCGATGCTTCACTTCAGGTTTACTGTAACCCTCTGACCCTCTTATTGACGATGAAACACAGAAATAGCATCGGAATTAAATAGAAAAGGCACAATGCCGACTTAAGTACAAGAAGACTGACTCTTCTTACTGTCTATGTTTTGAACCATTACTGTGACACTAGTTATAGATTCCGATGCTTCACTTCAGGTTTACTGTATCCCATGGATCTTCTTATTGACGACGAAACACAGAATTTGCATCGAAATTAAATAGAAAAGGCGCAATGCCGACTTAAGTACAAGAAGACTGACTCTTCCTACTGTCTCTGTTTTGAACCATTCCTGTGACACTAGTTATAGATTCCGATGCTTCACTTCAGGTTTACTGTATCCCTCTGTCCTTCTTATTGACGATGAAACACAGAAATTGCATCGGAATTAAATACAAGAGGCACAATTTCGACTGAAGTACACGACGACAGACTCTTCTTACTGTCTATGTTTTAACCTTTTCTGTGGCACTAGTTACAGATTCCGATGTTTCACTTCAGGTTTACTGCATCCCTCTGCCCTTCTTCTTGATGATGGATCACAGAAATTGAAACGGAATTAAATAGAAAAGGGACAATGCAGACATAAGTACAAGAAGACTGACTCTTCTTACTGTCTATGATTTGAACCATTCCTGTGATACTAGTTACGGATTCCGATGCATCACTTCAGGTGTACTGTATCGCTTGGACCTTCTTATTGACGATGAAACACAGAAATTGCATCGGGATTATATACAAAAGGCACAATGACGACTTAAGTACAAGTAAACTGACTCTTCTTACTGTCTATGTTTTGAACCATTCCTGTGACACTAGTTATAGATTCTGATGCTTCACTTCAGTTTTGCTACATCCCTCTGACCTTCTTATTGACGATGAAACACAGGAATTGCATCGGAATTAATTACTAAAGGCACAATGCCGACTTAAGTACAAGAAGACTGACTCTTCCTACTGTCTATGTTTTGAACCATCCCTGTGACACTAGTTAGAGATTCCGATGCTTCACTTCAGGTGTACTGTATCCCTCTGACCTTCTTATTGACGATGAAACACAGAAATTGCATCGGAATTAAATAGAATAGGCTCAATGCCGACTTAAGTACAAGAAGACTGACTCTTCTTACTAACTACGATTTGAACCATTCCTGTGACACTAGTTATAGATTCCGATGCTTTACTTCAGGTTTACTGTTTCCCTTGGACCTTCTTATTGACGATGAAACACAGAAATTGGATCGGAATTAAATACATAAAGCACCTTGCCGACTTAAGTACAAGAAGACTGACTCTTCTTACTGTCTATGTTTTCAACCATTCCTGTGACACTAGTTATAGATTCCGATGCTTCACTTCAGCTTTACTGTATCCCTGGGACCTTCTTATTGACGACGAAACACAGAAATTGCATCGGAATTAAATAGAAAAGGCACAATGCTAACTTAAGTACAAGATGACGAACTCTTCCCGCTGTCTATGTTTTGAACCGTTCCTGTGACACTAGTTATTGATTACGATGCTTCACTTCAGGTTTACTGTATCCCTCTGACCTTCTTATTGACGATGAAACACATATTGCATCGGAATTAAATACAAGAGGCACAATGCCGACTTAAGTACAAGAGGACTGACTCTTCTTACTGGATATGTTTTGAACCATTCCTGTGACACTAGTTATGGATTCCGATGCTTTACTTCAGGTTTACTGCATCCCATGACCCTTCTTATTGACGACGAAACACAGAAATTGCATCGGAATTAAATGGGAAAGGCACAATGCCGACTTAAGTACAAGAAGACTGACTCTTCTCACTGTCTATGTTTTGAACCATTCCTGTGACACTAGTTATAGATTCCGATGCTTCACTTCAGGTTTACTGTATCCCTCTGACCTTCTTATTGACGATGAAACACAGAAATAGCATCGGAATTAAAAAGAAAAGCCACAATGCCGACTTAAGTACAAGAAGACTGACACTCCTTACTGTCTATGTTTTGAACCATTCCTGTGACACTAGTTATAGATTCCGATGCTTCACTTCAGGTTTACTGTATCCCTTGGACCTTCTTATTGACGACGAAACACAGAATTGGCATTGGAATTAAATAGAAAGGCACAATGCCGACTTAAGTACAAGAAGACTGACTCTTCCTACTGTCTCTGTTTCGTACCATTTTTGTGACACTAGTTATAGATTCCGATGCTTCACTTCAGGTTTACTGAATCCTTCTGACCTTCTTATTGACGATGAAACACAGAAATTCCATCGGAATTAAATACAAAAGGCACCATGCCGACTTAAGTACAAGAATACTGACTCTTCTTGCTGTGTATGTTTTGAACCATTCCTGTGACACTAGTTATAGATTCCGATGCTTCACTTAAGGTTTACTGTATCCTTCTCACCTTCGTATTGACGACGAAACACAGAAACTGCATCGGAATTAAATAGAAAAGGCACAATGCCGACTTACATACAAGTACATTGACTCATCCTACTGTCTATTTTTTGAACCACTCCTGTGACACTAGTTATAGATTCCGATGCTTCACTTCAGGTTTACTGTATCCCTTGGACCACCTCATTGACGACGAAACACAGAAATTGCATCGGAATTAAATAGAAAAGGCACAATGCCGACTTAAGTAAAAGGAGACTGACTCTTCCGACTGTTTATGTTTTGAACCATTCCTGTGACACTAGTTATAGATTCCGATGCCTCACTTCAGGTTTACTGTATTCCTCTGACCTTCTTATTGTCGATGAAACACAGAAATTGCATTGGAATTAAATACAAAAGGCACAATGCCGACTTATGTACATGAGGACTGACTCGTCTTACTGTCTATGTTTTGAACCATTCCTGTGACACTAGTTATAGATTCCGATGCTTCACTTCAGGTTTACTGCATCAGTTGGACCTTCTTATTGACGACCAAACACAGAAATTGCATCGGAATAAAATAGGAAAGGCACAATGCCGACTTAAGTACAAGAAGACTGACCCTTCCTATTGTCTATGATTTGAACGATTCCTGTGACACTAGTTATAGATTCCGATGCTTCACTTCTGGTTTACTGTAACCCTCTGAACCTCTTGTTGACGATGAAACACAGAAATAGCATCGGAATTAAATAGAAAAGGCACAATGCCGACTTAAGTACAAAAAGACTGACTCTTCTTACTGTCTATGTTTTGAACCATTGCAGTGACACTAGTTATAGATTCCGATGCTTCACTTCAGGTTTCTGTATCCCTTGGATCTTCTTATTGACTTCGAAACACAGAATTTGCATCGGAATTAAATAGAAAAGGCACAATGCCGACTTCAGTACAAGAAGACTGCCTCTTCCTACTGTCTCTGTTTTGAACCATTCCTGTGACCCTAGTTATAGATTCCGATGCTTCACTTCAGGTTTACTGTATCCCTCTGACCTTCTTATTGACGATGAAACACAGAAATTGCATCGGAATTAAATAGAAAAGGCACAATGCCGACTTAAGTACAGGAAGACCGACTCTTCCTACTGTCTATGCTTTGAACCATTCCTGTAACACTAGTTACAGATTCCGATGCTTCACTTCAGGTTTACTGTATCCCTCTGTCCTTCTTATTGACGACGAAACACAGAAATTGCATCGGAATTAAATACAAAAGGCACAATTTCGACTTAAGTACAAGACGACAGACTCTTCTTACTGTCTATGTTTTAACCTTTTCTGTGACACTAGTTACAGATTCCGATGTTTCATTTCAGGCTTACTGCATCCCTCTGCCCTTCTTCGTGATGATGGAACACAGAAATTGCATCGGAACTAAATAGAAAAGGCACAATGCCGACTTAAGTACAAGAAGACTGACTCTTCCTACTGTCTCTGTTTTGAACTATTCCTGTGACACTAGTTATAGATTCCGATGCTTCACTTCAGGTTTACTGTATCCCTCTGACCTTCTTATTGACGATGAAACACAGAAATTCCATCGGAATTAAATAGAAAAGGCACCATGCCGACTTAAGTACAAGAAGACTGACTCCTCATTCTGACTATGTTGTGAACATTTCCTGTGAGACCAGTTTTAGATTCCGATGCTTCACTAGATTTTTTCTGTATCCCTTCGACCTTCTAATATACGATGAAACACAGAAATTCCATCGGAATTAAATACAAAAGGCACAATGCCGACTTAAGTACAAGAAGACTGACTCTTCTTACTGTATATGTTTAGAACCATTCCTGTGACACTAGTTATAGATTCCGATGCTTCACATCAGGTTTACTGTATCCCTCTGACCTTCTTATTTACGATGAAACACAGAAATTGCATCGGAATTAAATACAAAAGGCACAATGCCGACTTAAGTACAAGAAGCCTGACTCTTCTTACTGTCTATGATTTGAACCATTCCGGTGACACTAGTTATAGTTTCCGATGCTTCACTTCAGGTTTACTGTATCTGTTGGACCTTCTTATTGACGATGAAACACAGAAATTGCATCGGAATTAAATACAAAAGGCACAATGCCGACTTAAGTACAAGAAGACTGACTCTTCCTATTGTCTATGTTTTGAACCATTCTTGTGACACTAGTTACAGATTCCGATGCTTCACTTCAGGTTTACTGTATCCCGTGGACCTTCTTATTGACGACGAAACAGAGAAATTGCATCGGAATTAAGTAGAAAAGGAAAAATGCCGACTAAGGTATAAGAAGACTGACTCTTCTTCCAGACTATGATTTGAACATTTCTTGTGAGGCCAGTTTTAGATTCCGATGCTTCACTATATGTTTACTGTATCCCTTGGACCTTCTTATTGACGACGAAACACAGAAATTGCATCGGAATTAAATACAAATGGCACAAGGTCGACTTAAGTACAAGAAGATTGACTCTTCTTGCTGTGTATGTTTTGAACCATTCCTGTGACACTAGTTATAGATTCCGATGCTTCACTTCAGGTTTACTGTATCCCTTGGACATTCTTATTGACGACGAAACACAGAAATTGCATCGGAATTAAATACAAACGGCACAATGCCGACTAAAGTACAAGAAGACTGACTCTTCGTACTGTCTATGCTTTGAACCATTCCTGTGACACTAGCATTAGATTCCGATGCTTCACTTCAGGTTTACTGTATTCTTTGGACCTTGTAATTGGCGATGAAACACAGAATTTGCATCGGAATTAAATACAAAAGGCACAATGCCGACTTAAGTACAAGAAGACTGACTCTTCTTACTGTCTATGTCTTGAGCAATTCCTGTGACACTTGTTATAGATTCCGATGCTTCACTTCAGGTTTTACTGTATCCCTTGGACCTTCTTATCGACGATGAAACACAGAAATAGCATCGGAATTAAATACAAAAGGCACAATGCCGACTTAAGTGCAAGAAGACTGACTCTTGTTACTGTCTATGTTTTGAGCAATTCCTGTGACACTAGTTATAGATTCCGATGCTTCACTTTAGGTTTACTGTATCCCTAGGACCATCTTATTGACGACGAAACACAGAATTAGCATCAGAATTAAATACAAAAGACACAATGCCGACTTAAGTACAAGAAGACTGACTCTTCTTACTGTCTATGTTTTGCACCATTCCTGTGACACTAGTTATAGATTCCGATGCTTCACTTCATGTTTACTGTATCCCTCTGACCATCTTAACAACGATGAAACACAGAAATTGCATCGGAATTAAATACAAAAGGCACAATGCCGACTTAAGTACAAGAAGATTGACTCTTCCGTGGCTATGTTTGAACCATTCCTGTGACACTAGTTATAGATTCCGCTGCTTCACTTCATTGTTACTGTATCCCTCTGACACTCTTATTGACGATGAAACACAGAAATTGCATCGGAATTAAATGGAAAAGGCACAATGCCGACTTAAGTACAAGAAGACTGACTCTTCCTAGTGTCTATGTTTGAACCGTTCCTGTGATACTAGTTATAGATTCCGATGCTTCACTCCAGGTTTACTGCATCCCTCTGACATTCGTATTGTCAATGAAACTCAGAAATTGCATCGGAAATAAATAGAAAAGGCACAATTCCGATTTTAGTACAAGAAGACTGACTCTTCCTAATGTCTATGTTTTAACCATTCCTGTGACACTAGTTATAGATTCCGATGCTTCACTTCAGGTTTACTGTATCCCTTGGACCTTCTTAGTGACGACGAAACACAGAATTTGCATCGGAATTAAATACAAAAGGCACAATGCCGACTTAAGTACAAGAAGACTGACTCTTCTTACTGTCTATGTCTTGAGCAATTCCTGTGACACTTGTTATAGATTCCGATGCTTCACTTCAGGTTTTACTGTATCCCTTGGACCTTCTTATCGACGATGAAACACAGAAATAGCATCGGAATTAAATACAAAAGGCACAATGCCGACTTAAGTGCAAGAAGACTGACTCTTGTTACTGTCTATGTTTTGAGCAATTCCTGTGACACTAGTTATAGATTCCGATGCTTCACTTTAGGTTTACTGTATCCCTTGGACCATCTTATTGACGACGAAACACAGAATTAGCATCAGAATTAAATACAAAAGACACAATGCCGACTTAAGTACAAGAAGACTGACTCTTCTTACTGTCTATGTTTTGCACCATTCCTGTGACACTAGTTATAGATTCCGATGCTTCACTTCATTTTTACTGTATCCCTCTGACACTCTTATTGACGATGAAACACAGAAATTGCATCGGAATTAAATGGAAAAGGCACAATGCCGACTTAAGTACAAGAAGACTGACTCTTCCTAGTGTCTATGTTTGAACCGTTCCTGTGATACTAGTTATAGATTCCGATGCTTCACTCCAGGTTTACTGCATCCCTCTGACATTCGTATTGTCAATGAAACTCAGAAATTGCATCGGAAATAAATAGAAAAGGCACAATTCCGATTTTAGTACAAGAAGACTGACTCTTCGTACTGTCTATGTTTTAACCATTCCTGTGACACTAGTTATAGATTCCGATGCTTCACTTCAGGTTTACTGTATCCCTTGACCTTCTTCTTGACGACGAAACACAGAAATTGCATCGGAATTAAATACAAAAGGCACAATGCCGACTTAAGTACAAGAAGACTGACTCTTCCTACTGTCTATGTTTTAACCATTCCTGTGACACTAGTTATAGATTCCGATGCTTCACTTCAGGTTTACTGTATCCCTCAGAACTTCTTATTGACGATGAAATACAGAAATTGCATCGGAATTAAATACAAAAGGCACAATGCCGACTCAAATACAAGATGACTGGCTCTTCTTACTCTCTATGTTTTTAACCTTTACTGTGAGACCAGTTTTAGATTTCGATGCTTCACTTCAGGTTTACTGTACCCCTTGGCCCTTCCTATTGACGACGAAACACAGAAATTGCATCGTAAATCAATACAAAAGGCACAATGCCGATTTTAGTACAAGAAGACTGACTCTTCCTACTGTCTCTGTTTCGTACCATTTTTGTGACACTAGTTATAGATTCCGATGCTTCACTTCAGGTTTGCTGAATCCTTCTTACCTTCTTATTGACGATGAAACACAGAAATTCCATCGGAATTAAATACAAAAGGCACCATGCCGACTTAAGTACAAGAATACTGACTCTTCTTGCTATGTATGTTTTGAACCATTCCTGTGACACTAGTTATAGATTCCGATGCATCACTTAAGGTTTACTGTATCCCTCTCACCTTCGTATTGACGACGAAACACAGAAACTGCATCGGAATTAAATAGAAAAGGCACAATGCCGACTTACGTACAAGTACATTGACTCATCTTACTGTCTATTTTTTGAACCACTCCTGTGACACTAGTTATAGATTCCGATGCTTCACTTCAGGTTTACTGTATCCCTTGGACCTTCTCATTGACGAGAAACACAGAAATTGCATCGGAATTAAATAGAAAAGGCACAATGCCGACTTAAGTACAAGAAGTCTGACTCTTCCAACTGTTTATGTTTTGAACCATTCCTGTGACACTAGTTATAGATTCCGTTGCCTCACTTCAGGTTTACTGTATTCCTCTGACCTTCTTATTGTCAATGAAACACAGAAATTGCATCGGAATTAAATACAAAAGGCACAATGCCGACTTAAGTACATGAGGACTGACTCTTCTTACTGTCTATGTTTTGAACCATTCCTGTGACACTAGTTATAGATTCCGATGCTTCACTTCAGGTTTACTGCACCAGTTGGACCTTCTTATTGACGACCAAACGCAGAAATTGCATCGGAATAAAATAGGAAAGGCACAATGCCGACTTAAGTACAAGAAGACTGACCCTTCCTATTGTCTATGTTTTGAACGATTCCTGTGACACTAGTTATAGATTCCGATGCTTCACTTCAGGTTTACTGTAACCCTCTGAACCTCTTGTTGACGATGAAACACACAAATAGCATCGGAATTAAATAGAAAAGGCACAATGCCGACTTAAGTACAAGAAGACTGACTCTTCTTACTGTCTATGTTTTGAACCATTACAGTGACACTAGTTATAGTTTGCGATGCTTCACTTCAGGTTTCTGTATCCCTTGGATCTTGTTATTGACTTCGAAACACAGAATTTGCATCGGAATTAAATAGAAAAGGCACAATGCCGACTTAAGTACAAGAAGACTGACTCTTGCTACTGTCTCTGTTTTGAACCATTCCTGTGACCCTAGTTATAGATTCCGATGCTTCACTTCAGGTTTACTGTATCCCTCTGACCTTCTTATTGACGATGAAACACAGAAATTGCATCGGAGTTAAATAGAAAAGGCACAATGCCGACTTAAGTACAGGAAGACTGACTCTTCCTACTGTCTATGCTTTGAACCATTCCTGTGACACTAGTTATAGATTCCGATGCTTCACTTCAGGTTTACTGTATCCCTCTGTCCTTCTTATTGACGACGAAACACAGAAATTGCATCGGAATTAAATACAAAAGGCACAATTTCGACTTAAGTACAAGACGACAGACTCTTCTTACTGTCTATGTTTTAACCTTTTCTGTGACACTAGTTACAGATTCCGATTTTTTCATTTCAGGATTACTGCATCCCTCTGCCCTTCTTCTTGATGATGGAACACAGAAATTGCATCGGAACTAAATAGAAAAGGCACAATGCCGACTTAAGTACAAGAAGACTGACTCTTCCTACTGTCTCTGTTTTGAACCATTCCTGTGACACTAGTTATAGATTCCGATGCTTCACTTCAGGTTTACTGTATCCCTCTGACCTTCTTATTGATGATGAAACACAGAAATTCCATCGGAATTAAATACAAAAGGCACAATGCCGACTTAAGTACAAGAAGACTGACTCTTCTTACTGTATATGTTTAGAACCATTCCTGTGACACTAGTTATAGATTCCGATGCTTCACATCAGGTTTACTGTATCCCTCTGACCTTCTTATTTACGATGAAACACAGAAATTGCATCGGAATTAAATTCAAAAGCACAATGCTGACTTAAGTACAAGAAGACTGACTCTTCTTACTGTCTATGATTTGAACCATTCCGGTGACACTAGTTATAGTTTCCGATGCTTCACTTCAGGTTTACTGTATCTGTTGGACCTTCTTATTGACGATGAAACACAGAAATAGCATCGGAATTAAATACAAAAGGCACAATGCCGACTTAAGTGCAAGAAGACTGACTCTTCTTACTGTCTATGTTTTGAGCAATTCCTGTGACACTAGTTATAGATTTCGATGCTTCACATTAGGTTTACTGTATCCCTTGGACCATCTTATTGACGACGAAACACAGAATTAGCACCAGAATTAAATACAAAAGGCACAATGCCGACTTAAGTACAAGAAGACTGACTCTTCTTACTGTCTATGTTTTGCACCATTCCTGTGACACTAGTTATAGATTCCGATGCTTCACTTCATGTTTACTGTATCCCTCTGACCATCCTAATGACGATGAAACACAGAAATTGCATCGGAATTAAATACAAAAGGCACAATGCCGACTTAAGTACAAGAAGATTGACTCTTCCGTGTCTATGTTTTCAACCATTCCTGTGACACTAGGTATAGATTCCGATGCTTCACTTCAGGTTTACTGTATCCCTTGGACCTTCTAATGACGACGAAACACAGAAATTGCATCGGAATTAAATAGAAAAAGCACAACGCCAACTTAAGTACAAGAAGACTGACTCATCGAACTGTCTATGTTTTGAAAAATTCCTGTGACACTAGTTATAGATTCCGATGCTTCACTTCAGATTTACTGCATCCTTTGGACCTTCTTATTGACGATGAAACACAGAAGTTGCATCGGAATTAAATAGAAAAGGCATAATGCCGACTTAAGTACAAGATGACTGGCTCTTCTTACTCTCTATGTTTTGAACCTTTCCTGTGAGACCGGTTTTAGATTCCGATGCTTCACTTCAGGTTTACTGTATCCCGTGGACCTTCTTATTGACGACGAAACACAGAAATTGCATCGTAAATCAATACAAAAGGCACAATGCCGATTTTAGTACAAGAAGACTGACTCTTCCTACTGGCTATGTTTTAACCATTCCTGTGACACTAGTTATAGATTCCGATGCTTGACTTCAGGTTTACTGTATCCCTCAGACCTTCTTATTGACGATGAAACACAGAATTTGATCGGAATTAAATACAAAAGGCACAATGCCGACTCAAATTCAAGATGGCTGGCTTTTCTTACTCTCTATGTTTTGAACCTTTCCTGTGAGACCGGTTTTAGATTCCGATGCTTCACTTCAGATTTACTGTATCCTTCGGACCTTCTTATTGACGATGAAACACAAAAGTTGCATCGGAATTAAATAGAAAAGGCATAATACCGACTTAACTACAAGTTGACTGGCTCTTCTTACTCTCTATGTTTTGAACCTTTCCTGTGAGACCGGTTTTAGATTCCGATGCTTCACTTCAGGTTTACTGTATCCCGTGGACCTTCTTATTGACGACGAAACACAGAAATTGCATCGGAATTTAGTAGAAAAGGCACAATGTCGACTTAAGTATAAGAAGACTGACTCTTCTTACTGACTATGATTTGAACATTTCCTGTGAAACCAGTTTTAGATTCTGATGCTTCATTATATGTTTACTGTGTCCCTTGGACCTTGTTATTGACGATGAAACACAGAAATTGCATCGGAATTCAATACAAAAGGCACAATGCCGACTTAAGTACAAGAAGACTGACCCTTCCGGCGGTCTATGTTTTAAACCATTCCTCTGACACTAGTTATGGATTCCGATGCATCACTTCAGGTTTACTGTTCCCCTTGGACCTTCGTATTGACGATGAAACACAGAAATCGCATCGGAACTAAATACAAAAGGCACAATGCCGACTTAAGTACAAGATGAATTACTCTTCTTGCTGTGTATGTTTTGAACCATTCCTCTGACACTAGTTATAGGTTCCGATGCTTACCTTCAGGTTTACTGTATCCTTCTGACCTTCTTATTCTCGACGAAACATAGAAATTGCATCGAAACTAAATATCAAGGGCACAATGCCGACTTAAGTACAAGAAGACTGACTCTTCCTACTGTCTATGTTTTGAACCATTCCTGAGACTAGTTATAGATTCCGATGCTTCACCTCACGTTTACTGTATCCCTCTGACCTTCTTATTGACGATGAAACACAGAAATTGCATCGGAATTAAATACAAAGGGCACAAGGCCGACTTATGTACAAGAAGACTGACTCTTCTTACTGTCTATGTTTTGAACTTTTCTGTGACACTAGTTATGGATTCCGATGCTTCACTTCAGGTTTACTGTATCCCTTGGACCTTCATATTGACGACGAAACACAGAAATTGCATCGGAATTAAATACAATTGCACAATGCCGACTTAAGCACAAGATGACTGACTCTTCCGTGTCTATGTTTTCAACCATTCCTGTGACACAAGATATAGCTTCCAATGCTTCACTTCAGGTTTGCTGTATCCCTTGGACCTTCGTATTGACGACGAAACACAGAAATTGCATCGGAATTAAATACAAAAGGCACAATGCCGACTTAAGTACAAGAAGACTGACTCTTCTTACTCTCTATGTTTTGACCCATTCCTGTGACACTAGTTATAGATTCCGATGCTACAGTTCAGGTTTACTGTATCCCTTGGACCTTGTTATTGACGACGAAACACAGAAATTGCATCGGGATTAAATACAAGAGGCACAATGCGGACTTAAGTACAAGAAGACTGACTCTTCC
Organism: Schistocerca serialis cubense; assembly: GCF_023864345.2. Classification (NCBI taxonomy): domain Eukaryota; kingdom Metazoa; phylum Arthropoda; class Insecta; order Orthoptera; family Acrididae; genus Schistocerca; species Schistocerca serialis. The sequence continues at coordinate 13,844,730 of NC_064638.1, forward strand.
TACTGTTTATGTCTTAACCATTCCTGTGACACTAGTTATAGATACCGATGCTTCACTTCAGGTTTACTGTATCCCTCTGACCTTCTTATTGACGATGAAACACAGAATTTGCATCGGAATTAAATACAAAAGGCACAATGCCGACTCAAATACAAGATGACTGGCTCTTCTTACTCTCTATGTTTTGAACCTTTCCTGTGAGACCGGTTTTAGATTCCGATGCTTCACTTCAGGTTTACTGTATCCCTTGGACCTACTTATTGACGACGAAACACAGAAATTGCATCGGCATTAAATAGAAAAGCCACAATGCCGACTTAAATACAGGAAGACTGACTCATCCAACTGTCTATGGTTTGAAAAATTCCTGTGACACTAGTTATAGATTCCGATGCTTCACTTCAGGTTTACTGTATCCCTCTGACACTCTTACTGACGATGAAACACAGAAATTGCATCGGAATTACATACAAAAGGCACAGTGCTGACTTAAGTAAAAGAAGACTGACTCTTCTTACTGTCTATGTTTTGAACCATACGTGTGATACTAGTTATAGATTTCGAAGCTTCACTTCAGGTTTACTGTGTCCTTTGGACCTTCTTATTGTCGATGAAACACAGAAATTGCATCGGAATCAAAAAGAAATGGCACAATGCCGACATAAGTACAAGAAGACTGACTCTTCCTAGTGTCTATGTTTTGAACCATTCCTGTGGTACTAGTTATAGATTCCGATGCTTCACTTCAGGTTTTACTGTATCCCTTGGACCTTCTTATCGACGATGAAACACAGAAATAGCATCGGAATTAAATACAAAAGGCACAATGCCGACTGAAGTGCAAGAAGACTGACTCTTCTTACTGTCTGTGTTTTGAGCAATTCCTGAGACACTAGTTATAGATTCCGATGCTTCACTTTATGTTTACTGTATCCCTTGGACCATCTTATCGACGACGAAACACAGAACTAGCATCAGAATTAAATACAAAAGACACAATGCCGACTTAAGTACAAGAAGACTGACTCTTCTTACTGTCTATGTTTTGAACCATTCCTGTGACACTAGTTATAGATTCCGATGCTTCACTTCAGGTTTACTGTATCCCTCTGACCATCTTAATGACGATGAAACACAGAAATTGCATCGGAATTAAATACGAAAGGCACAATGCCGACTCAATTACAAGATGGCTGGCTCTTCTTACTCTCTATGTTTTGAACCTTTCCTGTGAGACCGGTTTTAGATTCCGATGCTTCACTTCAGGTTTACTGCATCCCTTGGACCTTCTTATTGACGACGAAACACAGAAATTGCATCGGAATTAAATACAAAAGGCACAATGCCGACTTAAGTACAAGATGATTGATTCTTCTGTGTCTATGTTTTCAACCATTCCTGTGACACTAGGTATAGATTCCGATGCTTCACTTCAGGTTTACTGTATCCCTTGGACCTTCTTATTGACGACGAAGCACAGAAATTGCATCGGAATTAAATACAAAAGGCACAATGCCGACTTAAGTACAAGAAGATTGACTCTTCCGCGTCTATGTTTTGAACCATTCCTGTGACACTAGTTATTGATTCCGATGCTTCACTTCAGGTTTACTGTATCCCTTGGACCTTGTTACTGACGATGAAACACAGAAATTGCATCGGACTTAAATACAAAATGCACAATGCCGACTTAAGTACAAGAAGACTGACTTTTCTTACTGACTATGTTGTGAACATTTCCTGTGAGACCAGGTTTAGATTCCGATGCTTCACTGTATGTTTACTGTATCCCTTGGACCTTCTTATTAACGACGAAACACAGAAATTGCATCGGAATTAAATACAAAAGACACAATGCCGATATAAGTACAAGAAGACGGACTCTTCCTACTGTCTATGTTTTAACCATTCCTGTGACACTAGTTATAGATTCCGATGCTTCACTTCAGGTTTACTGTATCCCTCTGACCTACTTATTGACGATGAAACACAGAATTTGATCGGAATTAAATACAAAAGGCACAATGCCGACTCAAATACAAGATGGCTGGCTCTTCTTACTCTCTATGTTTTGAACCTTTCCTGTGAAACCGGTTTTAGATTCCGATGCTTTACTTCAGGTTAACTGTATCCCGTGGACCTTCTTATTGACGACGAAACACAGAAATTGCATCGGAATTAAGTAGAAAAGGCACAATGCCGACTTAAGTGTAAGAAGACTGACTCTCCTTACTGACTACGATTTGAACATTTCCTGTGAGACCAGTTTTAGATTCCGATGCTTCACTATATGTTTACTGTATCCCTTGGACCTTCTTATTGACGATGAAACACAGAAATTGCATCGGAATTAAATACAAAAGGCACAACGCCGACTTAAGTACAAGAAGACTGACTCTTCCTACTGTCTATGTTTTAACCATTCCTGTGACACTAGTTATAGATTCCGATGCCTCACTTCTGGTTAACTGTATCCCTCAGAACTTCTTATTGACGATGAAACACAGAAATTGCATCGGAATTAAATACAAAAGGCACAATGCCCACTCAAATACAAGATGACTGGCTCTTCTTACTCTCTATGTTTTAACCTTTACTGTGAGACCGGTTTTATATACCGATGCTTCACTTCAGGTTTACTGTATCCCTTGGACCTTCCTATTGACGACGAAACACAGATATTGCATCGGAATTAAATACAAAAGGCACACTGCCGATTTAAGTACAAAAAGACTGACTCTTCTTACTGACTATGTTGTGAACATTTCCTGTGAGACCAGTTTTAGATTCCGATGCTTCACTATATGTTTACTGTATCCCTTGGCCCTTCCTATTGACGACGAAACACAGAAATTGCATCGGAAATAAATACAAAAGGCACACTGCCGATTTAAGTACAAGAAGACTGACTCTTCCTACTGTCTATGATTTAACCATTCCTGTGACACTAGTTATAGATTCCGATGCTTCACTTCAGGTTTACTGTATCCCTCAGACCTTCTTATTGACGATGAAACACAGAATTTGATCGGAATTAAGTACAAAAGGCACAATGCCGAGTCAAATACAAGATGGCTGGCTCTTCTTACTCTCTATGTATTGAACCTTTCCTGTGAAACCGGTTTTAGATTCCGATGCTTTACTTCAGGTTTACTGTATCCCGTGGAACTTCTTATTGACGACGAAACACAGAAATTGCATCGGAATTAGGTAGTAAAAGGCACAATGCCGACTTAAGTATAAGAAGACTGACTCGTCTTACTGACTACGATTTGAACATTTCTGTGAGACCAGTTTTAGATTCCGATGCTTCACTATATGTTTACTGTATCCCTTGTACCTTCTTATTGACGATGAAACACAGAAATTGCATCGGAATTAAATTCAAAAGGCACAACGCCGACTTAAGTACAAGAAGACTGACTCTTCCTACTGTCTATGTTTTAACCATTCCTGTGACACTAGTTATAGATTCCGATGCTTCACTTCAGGTTTACTGTATCCCTCTGAACCTCTTATTGACGATGAAACACAGAAATTGCATCGGAATTAAATACAAAAGGCACAATGCCAACTCAAATACAAGATGACTGGCTCTTCTTACTCTCTATGTTTTGATCCTTTACTGTGAGACGGGTATTAGATTCCGATGCTTCACTTCAGGTTTACTGTATCCCTTGGACCTTCTTAATGACGACGAAACACAGAAATTGCAACGGAATTAAATAGAAAAGGCACAACGCCGACTTAAGTACAAGAAGACTGACTCATCCAACTGTCTATGTTTTGAAAAATTCCTGTGACTCTAGTTATAGATTCCGATGCTTCACTTCAGATTTACTGTATCCTTTGGACCTTCTTATTGACGATGAAACACAGAAGTTGCATCGGAATTAAATAGAAAAGGCATAATGCCGACTTAAGTACAAGATGACTGGCTCTTCTTACTCTCTATGTTTTGAACCTTTCCTGTGAGACCGGTTTTAGATTCCGATGCTTCACTTCAGGTTTACTGTATGCCGTGGTCCTTCTTATTGACGACGAAACACAGAAATTGCATCGGAATTAAGTAGAAAAGTCACAATGTCGACTTAAGTATAAAAAGACTGACTCTTCTTACTGACTATGATTTGAACATTTCCTGTGAAACCAGTTTTAGATTCCGATGCTTCATTATATGTTTACTGTATCCCTTGGTCCTTCTTATTGACGATGAATTACATTAAATTGCATCGGAATTAAATACAAAAGGCACAAGGCCAACATAAGTACAAGAAGACTGACTCTTCTTACGGTCCATGTTTTGAACCATTCCTGTGACACTAGCTATAGATTCCGATGCTTCACTTCAGGTTTACTGTATCCATTGGACCTTGTTATTGACGATGAAACACAGAAATTGCATCGGAATTCAATACTAAAGGCACAATGCCGACTTAAGTACAAGAAGACTGACCCTTCGGACGGTCTATGTTTTAAACCACTCCTGTGACACTAGTTATGGATTCCGATGCATCACTTCAGGTTTACTGTATCCCTTGGACCTTCGTATTGACGATGAAACACAGAAATCGCATCGGAATTAAATACAAAAGGCACAATGCCGACTTAAGTACAGGAAGAATGACTCTTCTTGCTGTGTACGTTTTGAACCATTCCTGTGACACTAGTTATAGATTCCGATGCTTAACTTCAGGTTTACTGTATCCTTCTGACCTTCTTATTTTCGACGAAACATAGAAATTGCATCGGAAATAAATAGAAAGGGCACAATGCCGGCTTAAGTACAAGAAGACTGACTCTTCTTACTGTCTATGTTTTGAACCATTCCTGAGACTCTAGTAATAGATTCCGATGCTTCACTTCACGTTTACTGTATCCCTCTGACCTTCTCATTGACGATGAAACACAGAAATTGCATCGGAATTAAATACAAAGGGCAGAATGGGGACTTAAGTACAAGAAGACTGACTCTTCTTACTGTCTATGTTTTGAACTTTTCTGTGACACTAGTTATGGATTCCGATGCTTCACTTCAGGTTTACTGTATCCCTTGGACCTTCATATTGACAACGAAACACAGAAATTGCATCGGAATTAAATCCAATTGCACAATGCCGACTTAAGCACAAGAAGACTGACTCTTCCGTGTCTATATTTTCAACCTTTCCTGTGACACATGATATGGATTCCAATGCTTCACTTCAGGTTTGCTGTATCCCTTGGACCTTCGTATTGACGACGAAACACAGAAATTGCATCGGAATTAAATAGAAAAAGCACAATGCCGACTTAAGTACAAGAAGACTGACTCTTCCAACTGTCTATGTTTTGAACCATTCCTGCGATACTAGTTATAGATTCCGATGCTTCACTTCAGGTTAACTGTATCCCTCTGACACTCTTATTGACGATGAAACACAGAAATTGCATCGGAATTAAATACAAAATGCCCAATGCCGACTTAAGTACAAGAAGACTGACTCTTCTTACGGTCCATGTTTTGAACCATTCCTGTGACACTAGTTATAGATTCCGATGCTTCACCTCAGGTTTACTGTATCCCTTGGACCTTGTTATTGACGATGAAACACAGAAATTGCATCGGAATTCAATACAAAAGGCACAATGCCGACTTAAGTACAAGAAGACTGCCCCTTCCGACGGTCTATATTTTAATTCATTCCTGTGACACTAGTTATAGATTCCGATGCATCACTTCAGGTTTACTGTATCCGTTGGACCTTCGTATTGACAATGAAACACAGAAATCGCATCGGAATTAAATACAAAAGGCACAATGCCGACTTAAGTACAAGAAGAATGACTCTTCTTGCTGTGTATGTTTTGAACCATTCCTGTGACACTAGTTATAGTTTCCGATGCTTCACTTCACGTTTACTGTATCCCTCTTACCTTCTTATTGACGATGAAACACAGAAATTGCATCGGAATTAAATACAATTGCACAATGCCGACTTAAGTACAAGAAGACTGACTCTTCTTACTGTCTATGTTTTGAACTTTTCTGTGACACTAGTTATGGTTCCGATGCTTCACTTCAGGTTTACTGTATCCCTTGGACCTTCATATTGACGACGAAACACAGAAATTGCATCGGAATTAAATACAATTGCACAATGCCGACTTAAGCACAGGAAGACTGACTCTTCCGTGTCTATGTTTACAACCATTCCTGTGACACAAGATATAGATTCCAATGCTTCACTTCAGGTTTGCTGTATCCCTTGGACCTTCGTATTGACGATGAAACACAGAAATCGCATCGCAATTAAATACAAAAGGCACAATGCCGACTTAAGTACAGGAAGAATGACTCTTCTTGCTGTGTACGTTTTGAACCATTCCTGTGACACTAGTTATAGATTCCGATGCTTAACTTCAGGTTTACTGTATCCTTCTGACCTTCTTATTTTCGACGAAACATAGAAATTGCATCGGAATTAAATAGAAAGGGCACAATGCCGACTTAAGTACAAGAAGACTGACTCTTCTTACTGTCTATGTTTTGAACCATTCCTGAGACTCTAGTAATAGATTCCGATGCTTCACTTCACGTTTACTGTATCCCTCGGACCTTCTTATTGACGATGAAACACAGAAATTGCATCGGAATTAAATACAAAGGGCAGAATGGGGACTTAAGTACAAGAAGACTGACTCTTCTTACTGTCTATGTTTTGAACTTTTCTGTGACACTAGTTATGGATTCCGATGCTTCACTTCAGGTTTACTGTATCCCTTGGACCTTCATATTGACAACGAAACACAGAAATTGCATCGGAATTAAATCCAATTGCACAATGCCGACTTAAGCACAAGAAGACTGACTCTTCCGTGTCTATATTTTCAACCATTCCTGTGACACATGATATGGATTCCAATGCTTCACTTCAGGTTTGCTGTATCCCTTGGACCTTCGTATTGACGACGAAACACAGAAATTGCATCGGAATTAAATAGAAAAAGCACAATGCCGACTTAAGTACAAGAAGACTGACTCTTCCAACTGTCTATGTTTTGAACCATTCCTGCGATACTAGTTATAGATTCCGATGCTTCACTTCAGGTTAACTGTATCCCTCTGACACTCTTATTGACGATGAAACACAGAAATTGCATCGGAATTAAATACAAAATGCCCAATGCCGACTTAAGTACAAGAAGACTGACTCTTCTTACGGTCCATGTTTTGAACCATTCCTGTGACACTAGTTATGGATTCCGATGCTTCACCTCAGGTTTACTGTATCCCTTGGACCTTGTTATTGACGATGAAACACAGAAATTGCATCGGAATTCAATACAAAAGGCACAATGCCGACTTAAGTACAAGAAGACTGCCCCTTCCGACGGTCTATATTTTAATTCATTCCTGTGACACTAGTTATAGATTCCGACGCATCACTTCAGGTTTACTGTATCCCTTGGACCTTCGTATTGACAATGAAACACAGAAATCGCATCGGAATTAAATACAAAAGGCACAATGCCGTCATAAGTACAAGAAGAATGACTCTTCTTGCTGTGTATGTTTTGAACCATTCCTGTGACACTAGTTATAGATTCCGATGCTTAACTTCAGGTTTACTGTATCCCTCTGACCTTCTTATTTTCGACGAGTTATAGAAATTGCATCGGAACTAAATAGAAAAGGCACAATGCCGACTTAAGTACAAGAAGAATGACTCTTCTTGCTGTGTATGTTTTGAACCATTCCTGTGACACTAGTTATAGTTTCCGATGCTTCACTTCACGTTTACAGTATCCCTCTTACCTTCTTATTGACGATGAAACACAGAAATTGCATCGGAATTAAATACAATTGCACAATGCCGACTTAAGTACAAGAAGACTGACTCATCTTACTGTCTATGTTTTGAACTTTTCTGTGACACTAGTTATGGTTCCGATGCTTCACTTCAGGTTTACTGTATCCCTTGGACCTTCATATTGACGACGAAACACAGAAATTGCATCGGAATTAAATACAATTGCACAATGCCGACTTAAGCACAGGAAGACTGACTCTTCCGTGTCTATGTTTTCAACCATTCCTGTGACACAAGATATAGATTCCAATGCTTCACTTCAGGTTTGCTGTATCCCTTGGACCTTCGTATTGACGACGAAACACAGAAATTGCATCGGAATTAAATAGAAAAGGCACAATGCCGACTTAAGTACAACAAGACTGACTCTTCCAACTGTCTATGTTTTGAACCATTAATGTGATACTAGTTATAGATTCCGATGCTTCACTTCAGGTTTACTGTATCCCTCTGACACTCTTATTGACGATGAAACACAGAAATTGCATCGGAATTAAATACAAAATGCCCAATGCCGACTTAAGTACAAGAAGACTGACCCTTCTTACTGTCTATGTTTTGAACCATTCCAGTGACCCTAGTTATAGATTCCGAAGCTTCACTTCAGGTATACCGTATCCTTTGCACCTTCTTATTGACGATGAAGCACAGAATTTGCGTCGGAATTCAATACAAAAGGCACAATGCCGACTTAAGTACAAGAAGACTGACTCTTCTTACTGTCTATGTTTTGAGCAATTCCTGTGACACTAGTTATAGATTCCGATGCTTCACTTCAGGTTTACTGTATCCCTTGGACCTTCTTATCGACGATGAAACACAGAAATTGCATCGGAATTAAATACAAAAGGCACAATGCCGACTTAAGTACAAGAAGACTGGCTCTTCTTACTCTCTATGTTTTGACCCATTCCTGTGATACTAGTTATAGATTCCGATGCTACAGTTCAGGTTTACTGTATCCCTTGGACCTTCTTATTGACGACGAAACACAGAAATTGCATCGGGATTAAATACAAAAGGCACAATGCGGACTTAAGTACAAGAAGACTGACTCTTCCTACTGTTTATGTTTTAACCATTCCTGTGACACTAGTTATAGATACCGATGCTTCACTTCAGGTTTACTGTATCCCTCTGACCCTCTTATTGACGATGAAACACAGAAATTGCATCGGAATTAAATACAAAAGGCACAATGCCGACTCAAATACAAGATGACTGGCTCTTCTTACTCTCTATGTTTTGAACCTTTCCTGTGAGACCGGTTTTAGATTCCGATGCTTCACTTCAGGTTTACTGTATCGCTTGGACCTACTTATTGACGACGAAACACAGAAATTGCATCGGCATTAAATAGAAAAGCCACAATGCCGACTTAAGTACAGGAAGACTGACTCATCCAACTTTCTATGTTTTGAAACATTTCTGTGACACTAGTTATAGATTCCGATGCATCACTTCAGGTTTACTGTATCCCTCTGACACTCCTACTGACGATGAAACACAGAAATTGCATCGGAATTACATACAAAAGGCACAGTGCCGACTTAAGTAAAAGAAGACTGACTCTTCTTACTGTCTGTGTTTTGAACCATACGTGTGATACTAGTTATAGGTTCTGAAGCTTCACTTCAGGTTTACTGTGTCCTTTGGACCTTCTTATTGACGATGAAACACAGAAATTGCATCGGAATCAACAAGAAAAGGCACAATGCCGACGTAAGTACAAGAAGACTGACTCTTCCTAGTGTCTATGTTTGAACCGTTCCTGTGACACTAGTTATAGATTCCGAAGCTTCACTTCAGGTTTACTGTATCCCTCTGACACTCTTATTGACGATGAAACACAGAAATTGCATCGGAATTAAATGGAAAAGGCACAATGCCGACTTAAGTACAAGAAGACTGACTCTTCCTAGTGTCTATGTTTGAACCGTTCCTGTGACACTAGTTATAGATTCCGATGCTTCACTCCAGGTTTACTGTATCCCTCTCACATTCTTATTGTCGATGAAACACAGAAATTGCATCGGAAATAAATAGAAAAGGCACAATGCCGTATTAAGCACAAGAAGACTGACTCTTCTTACTGTCTATGTTTTGAAAAATTCCTGTAACAATAGTTATAGATTCCGATGCTCCACTTCAAATTTACTGTATCCCTCTGACCTTCTTATTGACGATGAAACACAGTAATTGCATCGGAATTAAATACAAATGGCACAATTCCAACTTAAGTACAAGAAGACTGACTCTGCTTACTGTCTATGTTTTGAACCATTCCTGTGACACTAGTTATAGATTCCGATGCTTCACTTCAGGTTTACTGAATCCCTTGGACCTTCTTATCGACGATGAAACACAGAAATTGCATCGGAATTAAATACAAAAGGCACAACGCCGACTTAAGTACAAGAAGACTGACTCTTCCTACTGTCTACGTTTTAACCATTCCTGTGACACTAGTTATAGATTCCGATGCTTCACTTCAGGTTTACTGTATCCCTCTGAACTTCTTATTGACGATGAAACACAGAAATTGCATCGGAATTAAATACAAAAGGCACAATGCCTACTCAAATACAAGATGACTGGCTCTTCTTACTCTCTATGTTTTGAACCTTTACTGTGAGACCGGTTTTAGATTCCGATGCTTCACTTCATTTTTACTGTATCCCTTGGACCTTCTTAATGACGACGAAACACAGGAATTGCATTGGAATTAAGTTTAAAAGGCACAACGCCGACTTAAGTACAAGAAGACTGATTCATCCAACTGTCTATGTTTTGAAAAATTCCTGTGACACTAGTTTTAGATTCCGATGCTTCACTTCAGATTTACTGTATCCTTTGGACCTTCTTATTGACGATGAACACAGAAGTTGCATCGGAATTAAATAGAAAAGGCATAATGCCGACTTAAGTACAAGATGACTGGCTCTTCTTACTCTCTATGTTTTGAACCTTTCCTGTGAGACCGGTTTTAGATTCCGATGCTTCACTTCAGGTTTACTGTATCCCGTGGACCTTCTATTTGACGACGAAACACAGAAATTGCATCGGAATTAAATACAAAAGGCACAATGCCGACTTAAGTACAAGAAGACTGACTCTTCTTACTGTCTATGATTTGAACCATTCCTGTGACACTAGTTATAAATTCCGATGCTTCACTTCAGGTTTACTGTATCCCTTGGACCTTGCTATTGACGATGAAACACAGAAATTGCATCGGACTGAAATACAAAATGCACAACGCCGACTTAAGCACAAGAAGACTGACTCTTCTCACTGACTATGTTGTGAACATTTCCTGTGAGACCAGTTTTAGATTCCGATGCTTCACTATGTGTTTACTGTATCCCTTGGACCTTCTTATTAACGACGAAACACAGAAATTGCATCGGAATTAAATACAAAAACCACAATGCCGATTTAAGTACAAGAAGACTGACTGTTCCTACTGTCTATGTTTTAACCATTCCTGTGACACTAGTTATAGATTCCGATGCTTCACTTCAGGTTTACTGTATCCCTTGGACCTTCATATTGACGACGAAACACAGAAATTGCATCGGAATTAAATACAATTACACAATGCCGACTTAAGCACAAGAAGACTGACACTTCCGTGTCTATGTTTTCAACCATTCCTGTGACACAAGATATAGATTCCAATGCTTCACTTTAGGTTTGCTGTATCCCTTGGACCTTCGTATTGACGATGAAACACAGAAATTGCATCGGAATTAAATAGAAAAGGCACAATGCCGACTTAAGTACAAGAAGACTGACTCTTCCAACTGTCTATGTTTTGAACCATTCCTGTGATACTAGTTATAGATTCCGATGCTTCACTTCAGGTTTACTGTATCCCTCTGACACTTTTATTGACGATGAAACACAGAAATTGCATCGGAATTAAATACAAAATGCCCAATGCCGACTTAAGTACAAGAAGACTGACTCTTCATACGGTCCATGTTTTGAATAATTCCTGTGACACTAGTTATAGATTCCGATGCTTCACTTCAGGTTTACCGTATCCTTTGCACCATCTTATTGACGATGAAGCACAGAATTTGCATCGGAATTCAATACAAAAGGCACAATGCCGACTTAAGTACAAGAAGACTGACTCTTCTTACTGTCTGTGTTTTGAGCAATTCCTGTGACACTAGTTATAGATTCCGACGCTTCACTTCAGGTTTACTGTATCCCTGGACCTTCTTATCGACGATGAAACACAGAAATTGCATCGGAATTAAATACAAAAGGCACAATGCCGACTTAAGTACAAGAAGACTGCCTCTTCTTACTCTCTATGTTTTGACCCATTCCTGTGACACTAGTTATAGATTCCGATGCTACAGTTCAGGTTTACTGTATCCCTTGGACCTTCATATTGACGACGAAACACAGAAAATGCATCGGGATTAAATACAAAAGGCACAATGCGGACTTAAGTACAAGAAGACTGACTCTTCCTACTGTCTATGTTTTAACCATTCCTGTGACACTAGTTATAGATACTGATGCTTCACTTCAGGTTTACTGTATCCCTCTGACCTTCTTATTGACGATGAAACACAGAAATTGCATCGGAATTAAATACAAAAGGCACAATGCCGACTCAAATATAAGATGACTGGCTCTTCTTACTCTCTATGTTTTGAACCTTTCCTGTGAGACCGGTTTTAGATTCCGATGCTTCACTTCAGGTTTACTGTATCCCTTGGACCTTCATATTGACGGCGAAACACAGAAATTGCATCGGCATTAAAAAGAAAAGCCACAATACCGACTTAAATACAGGAAGACTGACTCATCCAACTGTCTATGTTTTGCAAAATTCCTGTGACACTAGTTATAGATTCCGATGCATCACTTCAGGTTTACTGTATCCCTCTGACACTCTTACTGACGATGAAACACAGAAATTGCATCGGAATTGCTTACAAAAGGCACAGTGCCGACTTAAGTAAAAGAAGACTGACTTTTCTTACTGTCTATGTTTTGAACCACACGTGTGATACTAGTTATAGATTCCGAAGCTTCACTTCAGGTTTACTGTGTCCCTTGGACCTTCTTGTTGATGATGAAACACAGAAATTGCATCGAAATCAAAAAGAAAAGGCACAATGCCGACATAAGTACAAGAAGACAGACTCTTCCTAGTGTCTATGTTTTGAACCGTTCCTGTGACACTAGTTATAGATTCCGATGCTTCACTTCGGGTTTACTGTATCCCTCTGACATTCTTATTTTCGAAGGAACACAGAAATTGCATCGGAATTAGATGGAAAAGGCACAACGCCGACTTAAGTACAAGAAGACTGACTCTTCTTACTGTCTATGATTTGAACCATTCCTGTGACACAAGTTATAGATTCCGATGCTTCACTTCAGGTTTACTGTATCCCTTGTACCTTGTTATTGACGATGAAACACAGTAATTGCATCGGAATTAAATACAAAAGGCACAATGCCGACTTAAGTACAAGAAGACTGACTCTTCTTATTGTCTATGTTTTGAACCATTCCTGTGGCACTAGTTGTAGATTCCGATGCTTCAGTTCACGTTTCCTGTATCCCTTGGACCTTCTTATCGACGATGAAACACAGAAATAGCATCGGAGTTAAATGCAAAGGGCACAATGCCTGTCTATGTTTTGAACCACTTCTATGACACTAGTTATAGATTCCGATGCTTCAGGTTTACTGTATCCCTTGGGCCTTGTTATTGACGATGAAACACAGAAATTGCATCGGACTTAAATACAAAATGCACAATGCCAACTTAAGTATAAGAAGTCTGACTCTTTTTACTGACTACGATTTGAACATTTCCTGTGAGAACAGTTTTAGATTCCGATGCTTCTGTATCCCTTGTACCTTCCTATTGACGATGAAACACAGAAATTACATCGGAATTAAATACAAAATGCACAATGCCGACTTAAGTATAAGGAGTCTGACTCTTCTTACTGACTATGATTTGAACACTTCCTGTGAGACCAGTCTTAGAATCCGATGCTTCACAATACGTGTATGTATCCCTTGTACCTTCCTATTGAAACACACACAGAAACACAGAAATTGCATCGGAATTAAATACAAAAGGCACAAGGCCGACTTAAGTACAAGAAGACTAACTCTTCTTACTGTCTATGTTTTGAACCATTCCTGTGACACTAGTTATAGATTACGATGCTTCACTTCAGATTTACCGTATCCCTTGGACATTGTTATTGACGATGAAACACAGAAATTGCATCGAAATTTAATACCAAAGGCAGAATGCCGACTTAAGTACAAGAAGACTGACTCTTACGACTGTCTATGTTTTGAACCATTCCTGTGACACTAGTTATAGATTCCGATGCATCACTTCAGGTTTACTGTATCCCTTGGACCTTCGTATTGACGATGAAACATAGAAAATGCATCGGAATTAAATACAAAAGGCACAATGCCGACTTAAGTACAAGAATATTGACTCTTCTTGCTGTGTATGTTTTGAACCATTCCTGTGACACTAGTTATCGATTCCGATGCTTCATTTCAGGGTTACTGTATCCCTCTGACCTTCTTATTGACGACGAAACACAGAAATTGCATCGGAATTAAATAGAAAAGGCACAATGCCGACTTAAGTACAAGAAGGCTGACTCTTCCTATTGTCTATGTTTTGAACCATTCCTGTGACTCTAGTTATAGATTCCGATGCTTCACTTCACGTTTACTGTATCCCTCTCACCTTCTTATTGAGGATGAAACACAGAAATTGCATCGGAATTAAATACAAAAGGCACAATGCCGACTTAAGTACAAGAAAACTGATTCTTCTTACTGTCTACGTTTTGATCCATTCCTGTGACACTAGTTATAGATTCCGAAACTTCACTTCATTTTTACTGTATCCTTTGGACCTTCTTATTGACGATGAAACACAGAATTTGCATCTGAATTATATAAAAAAGGCACAATGCCGACTTAAGTACAAGAAGAATGACTCTTCTTACTGTCTTTGTTTTGAGCAATTCCTGTGACACTAGTTATAGATTACGTTGCTTCACTTCAGGTTTACTAAGCCCCTTGGACCTTCTTATCGACGATGAAACAGAAATAGCATCGGAATTTAATACAACAGCACAATGCCGACTTTGGTACAAGAAGACTGACTCATCTTACTCTCTATGTTTTGAACCATTCGTGTCACACTAGTTATAGATTCCCATGCTCCACTTCAGGTTTACTGTATCCCTGTGACCTTCTTATTGACGACGAAACACAGAAGTTGCATCGGAATTAAATAGAAAAGGCAAAATGCCGTCTTAAGTACAAGAAGACTGACTCTTCCAACTGTCAATGTTTTGAAAAATTCCTGTGAGACTAGTTATAGATTCCGACGCTCCACTTCAGGTGTACTGTATCCCTTGGACCTTCTTATTGACGACAAAACACAGAAATTGCATCGGCATTAAATAGAAAAGGCACAAGGCCGACATAAGTACAAGAAGACTGACTCATCCAACTGTCTATGTATTGAAAAATTCCTGTGACACTAATTGTAGATTCCGATGATTCACTTCAGGTTTACTGTATCCCTCTGACACTCTTACTGACGATGAAACACAGAAATTGCATCGTAATTAAATACTAAAGGCACAATGCCGACTTAAGTACAAGAAGACTGACTTTTCCTACTGTCTATGTTTTAACCATTCCTGTGACACTAGTTACAGATTCCGATGCTTCACTTCAGGTTTACTGTATCCCTCTGACATTCTTATTGTCGATGAAACACAGAAATTGCATTGGAATTAGATAGAAAAATCACAATGCCGTATTAAGTACAAGATGACTGACTCTTCTTACTGTTTATGTTTTGTACCATTCCTATGACACTAGTTATAGATTCCGATGCTTCACTTCAGGTTTACTGTATCTCTTGGGCCTTGTTATTGACGATGAAACACAGAAATTGCATCGGAATCAAAAAGAAGAGGCACAATGCCGAAATAAGTACAAGAAGACTGACTCTTCTTAGTGTCTATGTTTAGAACCGTTCGTGTGACACTAGTTATAGATTCCGATGCTTCACTTCGGGTTTACTGTATCCCTCTGACATTCTTATTGCCGATGAAACACAGAAATTGCATCGGAATTAGATAGAAAAGGCACAATGAAGTATTAAGTACAAGAAGACTGACTCTTCTTACAGTCTATATTTTGAAAAATTCCTGTAACAATAGTTATAGATTCCGATGCTTCACTTCAAATTTGCTGTATCCCTCTGACCTTCTTATTGACGACGAAACACAGAAATTGCATCGGAATTAAATACAAAAGGCACAATGCCGACTTAAGTACAAGAAGACAGACTCTCTTACTGTCTATGATTTGAACCATTCCTGTGACACTAGTTATAGATTCCGATGCTTCACTTCAGGTTTACTGTATCCCTTGGACCTTGTTATTGACGATGAAAAACAGAAATTGCATCGGACTTAAATACAAAATGCACAATGCCGACTTAAGTACAAGAAGACTGATTCTTCTTACTGACTATGTTGTGAACATTTCCTGTGAGACCAGTTTTAGATTCCGATGCTTCACTATATGTTTACTGTATCCCTTGGACCTTCTTATTAACGACGAAACACAGAAATTGCATCGGAATTAAATACAAAAGGCACAATGCCGATTTAACTACAAGAAGACTGAATCTTCCTACTGTCTATGTTTTAACCATTCCTCTGACACTAGTTATAGATTCCGATGCTTCACTTCAGGTTTACTGTATCCCTCTGACTTTCTTATTGAACATGAAACACAGAATTTGATCGGAATGAAATACAAAAGGCACAATGCCGACTCAAATACAAGATGGCTGGCTCTTCTTACTCTCTATGTTTCGAACCTTCCCTGTGAGACCGGTTTTAGATTTCGATGCTTTACTTAAGGTTTACTGTATCCCGTGGACCTTCTTATTGACGACGAAACACAGAAATTGCATCGGAATTTAGTAGAAAAGGCACAATGCCGACTTACGTATAAGAAGACTAACTCTTCTTACTGACTACGATTTGAACATTTCCTGTGAGATCGGGTTTAGATTCCGATGCTTCACTATATGTTTACTGTATCCCTTGGACCTTCTTATTGACGATGAAACACAGAAATTGCATCGGACTTAAATACAAAATGCACAATGCCGACTCAAGTATAAGAAGTCTGACTCTTCTTACTGACTATGATTTGAACACTTCCTGTGAGACCAGTTTTAGATTCCGATGCTTCACTATAAGTGTACTGTATCCCTTGTACCTTCCTATTGACGATGAAACACAGAAATTGCATTGGAATTAAATACAAAAGGCACAAGGCCGACTTAAGTACAAGAAGACTGACTCCTCTTACTGACTATGTTTTGAACCATTCCTGTGACACTAGTTATAGATTACAATGCTTCACTTCAGATTTACTGTATCCCTTGGACCTTGTTATTGACGATGAAACACAGAAATTGCATCGGAATTTAATACAAAAGGCAAAATGCCGACTTAAGTACAAGAAGACTGACTCTTCCGACTGTCTATGTTTTGAACCATTCCTGTGACACTAGTTATAGATTCCGATGCATCACTTCAGGTTTACTGTATCCCTTGGACCTTCGTGTTGACGATGAAACATAGAAATTGCATCGGAATTAAGTACACAAGGCACAATGCCGACTTAAGTAAAAGAAGACTGACTCTTCTTGCTGTGTATGCTTTGAACCATTCCTGTGACACTAGTTATAGATTCCGATGCTTCACATCAGGTTTACTGTATCCCTCTGACCTTCTTATTGATGACGAAACACAGAAGTTGCATCGGAATTAAATACAAAAGGCACAATGCCGACTTAAGTACAAGAAGACTGACTCTTCATACTGTCTATGCTTTGATCCGTTCCTGTGACACTAGATATAGATTCCGAAACTTCACTTCAAGTTTACTGTATCCTTTGGACCTTCGTATTGACGATGAAACACAGAATTTGCATCTGAATTATATAAATAAGGCACAATGCCGACTTAAGTACAAGAAGAATGACTCTTCTTACTGTCTTTGTTTCGAGCAATTCCTGTGACACTAGTTATAGATTAAGTTGCTTCACCTCAGGTTTGCTAAATCCCTTGGACCTTCTTATCGATGATGAAACAGAAATAGCAACGGAATTTAATACAAAAGCACAATGCCGACTTAGGTACAAGAAGACTGACTCTTCTTACTCTCTATGATTTGAACCATTCGTGTCACACTACTTATGGATTTTCATGCTTCACTTCAGGTTTACTGTATCACTCTGACCTTCATATTGACGACGAAACACAGAAATTGCATCGGAATTAAATAGAAAAGGCAAAATGCCGACTTAAGTACAAGAAGACTGTATCTTCCAACTGTCTATGTTTTGAAAAATTCCTGTGACGCTAGTTATAGATTTCGATGCTCCACTTCAGGTTTACTGTATCCCTTGGACCTTCTTATTGACGACGAAACACAGAAATTACATCGCAATTAAATAGAAAAGGCACAATGCCGACTTAAGTACAAGAAGACTGACACTTCCAACTGTCTATGTTTTGATCCATTCCTGGGATACTAGTTATAGATTCCGATGCTTCACTTCAGGTTTACTGTATCCCTCTGACACTCTTATTGACGATGAAACACAGAAATTGCATCGGAATTAAATACAAAAGGCACAATGCCGACTTAAGTACAAGATGACTGACTCTTCTTACTGTCTATGTTTTGAACCTTTCCTGTGACACTAGTTGTAGATTCCGAAGCTTCACTTCAGGTTTACAGTATCCTTTGCACCTCGTTATTGACGATGAAGCACAGAATTTGCATCGGAATTAAATACAAAAGGCACAATGCCGACTTCAGTACAAGAAGACTGACTCTCCTTATTGTCTATGTTTTGAGTAGTTCCTGTGACACTAGTTATACATTCCGATGCATCACTTCAGGTTTACTGTATCCCTTGGACCTTCTTATCGACGATGTAACACAGAAATAGCATCGGAATTAAATACAAAAGGCACAATGAAGACTTAAGTACTAGAAGACTGACTCTTCTTACTCTCTATGTTTTGAACCATTCCTGTGACACTACCTATACATTCCGATGCTTTACTTCAGGTTTACTGTATCCCTCTGACCTTCTCATTGACGATGAAACACAGAAATTGCATCTGAATTAAATACAAAAGGCACAATGCCGACTCAAATACAAGATGACTGGCTCTTCATACTCTCTATGTTTTGAACCATTCCTGTGAGATCGGTTTTTAGATTCCGATGCTTCACTTCAGGTTTACTGTATCCCTTGGACCTTCTTATTGACGACAAAACACAGAAATTGCATCCGCATTAAATAGAAAAAGAACAATGCCGACTTAAGTACAAGAAGATTGACTCATCCAACTGTCTATATTTTGAAAAGTTCCTGTGACACTAGTTATAGATTCCGACGATTCACTTCAGGTTTACTGTATCCCTCTGACTCTCTTACTGACGATGAAACACAGAAATTGCATCGGAATTAAATACAAAAGGCACAGTGCCGACTTAAGTACAAGAAGACTGACTCCTCTTACAGTCTATGTTTTGAACCATTCCTGTGACACTAGTTATAGATTCCGAAGCTTCACTTCAGGTTTACTGTGTCCTTTGGACCTCCTTATTGACGATGAAACACAGAAATTGCATCGGAATCAAAAAGAAGAGGCACAATGCCGAAATAAGAACAAGAAGACTGACTCTTCCTAGTGTCTATGTTTAGAACTGTTCCTGTGACACTAGTTATAGATTCCGATGCTTCACTTTGGGTTTACTGTATCCCTCTGACATTCATATTGTCGATGAAACACAGAAATTGCATCGGAATTAGATGGAAAAGGCACAATGCCGTATTAAGTACAAGAAGACTGACTCTTCTTACAGTCTATATTTTGAAAAATTCCTGTAAAAATAGTTATAGATTCCGATGCTTCACTTCAAATTTGCTGTATCCCTCTGACCTTCTTATTGACGACGAAACAAAGAAATTGCATCGGAATTAAATAGAAAAGGCACAATGCCGACTTAAGTACAAGAAGACTGACTCTGCCTACTGTCTATGTTTTGAACCATTCCTGTGACTCTAGTTATAGATTTCGATGCTTCACATCACGTTTACTGTATCCCTCTGACACTCTTATTGACGATGAAACACAGAAAATGCATAGGAATTAAATACAAAAGGTACAATGCCGACTGAAGTACAAGAAGACTGACTCTTCTTACTGTCTATGTTTTGAACCATTCCTGTGACACTAGTTATAGATTCCGAAGCTTCACGTCAGGTTTTACTCTATCCTTTGGACCTTCTTATTGACGATGAAACACAGAATTTAAATCTGAATTATATAAAAAAGGCACAATGCCGACTTAAGTACAAGAAGAACGACTCTTCCAACTGTCTATGTTTTGAAAAATTCCTGTGACACTAGTTATAGATTCCGATGCTCCACTTCAGGTTTACTGGATCCCTTGGACCTTCTTATTGACGACGAAACACAGAAATTACATCGCAATTAAATAGAAAAGGCACAATGCCGACTTAAGTACAAGAAGACTGACACTTCCAACTGTCTATGTTTTGATCCATTCCTGGGATACTAGTTATAGATTCCGATGCTTCACTTCAGGTTTACTGTATCCCTCTGACACTCTTATTGACGATGAAACAGAGAAATTGCATCGGAATTAAATACAACAGGCACAATGCCGACTTAAGTACAAGATGACTGACTCTTCTTACTGTCTATGTTTTGAACCATTCCTGTGACACTAGTTATAGATTCCGATGCTTCACATCAGGTTTACTGTATCCCTCTGACCTTCTTATTGATGACGAAACACACAAGTTGCATCGGAATTAAATAGAAATGGCACAATGCCGACTTAAGTACAAGAAAGCTGACTGTTCCTATTGTCTATGTTTTGAACCATTCCTGTGACTCTAGTTATAGATTCCGATGCTTCACTTCACGTTTACTGTATCCCTCTGACCTTCTTATTGAGGATGAAACACAGAAATTGCATCGGAATTAAATACAAAAGGCACAATGCCGACTTAAGTACAAGAAGACTGACTCTTCATACTGTCTATGCTTTGATCCGTTCCTGTGACACTAGATATAGATTCCGAAACTTCACTTCAAGTTTACTGTATCCTTTTGACCTTCTTATTGACGATGAAACACAGAATTTGCATCTGAATTATATAAATAAGGCACAATGCCGACTTAAGTACAAGAAGAATGACTCTTCTTACTGTCTTCGTTTCGAGCAATTCCTGTGACACTAGTTATAGATTAAGTTGCTTCACCTCAGGTTTGCTAAATCCCTTGGACCTCCTTATCGATGATGAAACAGAAATAGCAACGGAATTTAATACAAAAGCACAATGCCGACTTAGGTACAAGAAGACTGACTCTTCTTACTCTCTATGATTTGAACCATTCGTGTCACACTACTTATAGATTTTCATGCTTCACTTCAGGTTTACTGTATCACTCTGACCTTCTTATTGACGACGAAACACAGAAATTGCATCGGAATTAAATAGAAAAGGCAAAATGCCGACTTAAGTACAAGAAGACTGTATCTTCCAACTGTCTATGTTTTGAAAAATTCCTGTGACGCTAGTTATAGATTTCGATGCTCCACTTCAGGTTTACTGTATCCCTTGGACCTTCTTATTGACGACGAAACACAGAAATTACATCGCAATTACATAGAAAAGGCACAATGCCGACTTAAGTACAAGAAGACTGACACTTCCAACTGTCTATGTTTTGATCCATTCCTGGGATACTAGTTATAGATTCCGATGCTTCACTTCAGGTTTACTGTATCCCTCTGACACTCTTATTGACGATGAAACACAGAAATTGCATCGGAATTAAATACAAAAGGCACAATGCCGACTTAAGTACAAGATGACTGACTTTTCTTACTGTCTATGTTTTGAACCTTTCCTGTGACACTAGTTATAGATTCCGAAGTTTCACTTCAGGTTTACAGTATCCTTTGCACCTCCTTATTGACGATGAAGCACAGAATTTGCATCGGAATTAAATACAAATCGCAATGCCGACTTCAGTACAAGAAGACTGACTCTCCTTATTGTCTATGTTTTGAGCAGTTCCTGTGACACTAGTTATACATTCCGATGCATCACTTCAGGTTTACTGTATCCCTTGGACCTTCTTATCGACGATGTAACACAGAAATAGCATCGGAATTAAATACAAAAGGCACAATGAAGACTTAAGTACTAGAAGACTGACACTTCTTACACTCTATGTTTTGAACCATTCCTGTGACACTACCTATACATTCCGATGCTTTACTTCAGGTTTACTGTATCCCTCTGACCTTCTCATTGACGATGAAACACAGAAATTGCATCTGAATTAAATACAAAAGGCACAATGCCGACTCAAATACAAGATGACTGGCTCTTCATACTCCCTATGTTTTGAACCATTCCTGTGAGATCGGTTTTAGATTCCGATGCTTCACTTCAGGATTACTGTATCCCTTGGACCTTCTTATTGACGACAAAACACAGAAATTGCATCGGCATTAAATAGAAAAAGAACAATGCCGACTTAAGTACAAGAAGATTGACTCATCCAACTGTCTATATTTTGAAAAGTTCCTGTGACACTAGTTATAGATTCCGATGATTCACTTCAGGTTTACTGTATCCCTCTGACTCTCTTACTGACGATGAAACACAGAAATTGCATCGGAATTAAATACAAAAGGCACAGTGCCGACTTAAGTACAAGAAGACTGACTCCTCTTACAGTCTATGTTTTGAACCATTCCTGTGACACTAGTTATAGATTCCGAAGCTTCACTTCAGGTTTACTGTGTCCTTTGGACCTCCTTATTGACGATGAAACACAGAAATTGCATCGGAATCAAAAAGAAGAGGCACAATGCCGAAATAAGAACAAGAAGACTGACTCTTCCTAGTGTCTATGTTTAGAACCGTTCCTGTGACACTAGTTATAGATTCCGATGCTTCACTTTGGGTTTACTGTATCCCTCTGACATTCATATTGTCGATGAAACACAGAAATTGCATCGGAATTAGATGGAAAAGGCACAATGCCGTATTAAGTACAAGAAGACTGACTCTTCTTACAGTCTATATTTTGAAAAATTCCTGTAACAATAGTTATAGATTCCGATGCTTCACTTCAAATTTGCTGTATCCCTCTGACCTTCTTATTGAAGACGAAACACAGAAATTGCATCGGAATTAAATAGAAAAGGCACAATGCCGACTTAAGTACAAGAAGACTGACTCTGCCTACTGTCTATGTTTTGAACCATTCCTGTGACTCTAGTTATAGATTTCGATGCTTCACATCACGTTTACTGTATCCCTCTGACACTCTTATTGACGATGAAACACAGAAAATGCATCGGAATTAAATACAGAAGGTACAATGCCTACTGAAGTACAAGAAGACTGACTCTTCTTACTGTCTATGTTTTGAACCATTCCTGTGACACTAGTTATAGATTCCGAAGCTTCACGTCAGGTTTTACTCTATCCTTTGGACCTTCTTATTGACGATGAAACACAGAATTTAAATCTGAATTATATAAAAAAGGCACAATGCCGACTTAAGTACAAGAAGAACGACTCTTCCAACTGTCTATGTTTTGAAAAATTCCTGTGACACTAGTTATAGATTCCGATGCTCCACTTCAGGTTTACTGGATCCCTTGGACCTTCTTATTGACGACGAAACACAGAAATTACATCGCAATTAAATAGAAAAGGCACAATGCCGACTTAAGTACAAGAAGACTGACACTTCCAACTGTCTATGTTTTGATCCATTCCTGGGATACTAGTTATAGATTCCGATGCTTCACTTCAGGTTTACTGTATCCCTCTGACACTCTTATTGACGATGAAACAGAGAAATTGCATCGGAATTAAATACAACAGGCACAATGCCGACTTAAGTACAAGATGACTGACTCTTCTTACTGTCTATGTTTTGAACCATTCCTGTGACACTAGTTATAGATTCCGAAGCTTCACTTCAGGTTTACAGTATCCTTTGCACCTCCGTATTGACGATGAAGCACAGAATTTGCATCGGAATTAAATACAAAAGGCACAATGCCGACTTAAGTACAAGAAGACTGACTCTCCTTACTGTCTATGTTTTGAGCAATTCCTGCGACACTAGTTATACATTCCGATGCATCACTTCAGGTTTACTGTATCCCTTCGACCTTCTTATCGACAATGAAACACAGAAATAGCATCGGAATTAAATACAAAAGGCACAATGAAGACTTAAGTACTAGAAGACTGACTCTTCTTACTCTCTATGTTTTGAACCATTCCTGTGACACTACTTATACATTCCGATGCTTTACTTCAGGTTTACTGTATCCCTCTGACCTTCTCATTGACGATGATACACAGAAATTGCATCTGAATTAAATACAAAAGGCACAATGCCGACTCAAATACAAGATGACTGGCTCTTCTTACTCTCTATGTTTTGAACCATTCCTGTGAGATCGGTTTTAGATTCCGATGCTTCACTTCAGGTTTACTGTATCCCTTGGACCTTCTTATTGACGACAAAACACAGAAATTGCATCGGCATTAAATAGAAAAGGAACAATGCCGACTTAAGTACAAGAAGACTGACTCATCCAACTGTCTATGTTTTGAAAAGGACCTGTGACACTAGTTATAGATTCCGATGATTCACTTCAGGTTTACTGTATCCCTCTGACTCTCTTACTGACGATGAAACACAGAAATTGCATCGGAATTAAATACAAAAGGCACAGTGCCGACTTAAGTACAAGAAGACTGACTCTTCTTACAGTCTATGTTTTGAACCATTCCTGTGACACTAGTTATAGATTCCGAAGCTTCACTTCAGGTTTACTGTGTCCTTTGGACCTCCTTCTTGACGATGAAACACAGAAATGGCATCGGAATCAAAAAGAAGAGGAACAATGCCGAAATAAGTACAAGAAGACTGACTCTTCCTAGTGTCTATGTTTAGAACCGTTCCTGCGACACTAGTTATAGATTCCGATGCTTCACTTCGGGTTTACTGTACCCCTCTGACATTCATATTGTCGATGAAACACAGAAATTGCATCGGAATTAGATGGAAAAGGCACAATGCCGTATTAAGTACAAGAAGACTGACTCTTCTTACAGTCTATATTTTGAAAAATTCCTGTAACAATAGTTATAGATTCCGATGCTTCACTTCAAATTTGCTGTATCCCTCTGACCTTCTTATTGACGGCGAAACACAGAAATTGCATCGGAATTAAATAGAAAAGGCACAATGCCGACTTAAGTACAAGAAGACTGACACTTCCAACTGTCTATGTTTTGATCCATTCCTGGGATACTAGTTATAGATTCCGATGCTTCACTTCAGGTTTACTGTATCACTCTGACACTCTTATTGACGATGAAACACAGAATTTGCATCGGAATTAAATACAAAAGGCACAATGCCGACATAAGTACAAGAAGACTGACTCTCCTTACTGTCTATGTTTGGAGCAATTCCTGTGACACTAGTTATACATTCCGATGTATCACTTCAGGTTTACTGAATCCCTTGGACCTTCTTATCGACGATGAAACACAGAAATAGCATCGGAATTAAATACAAAAGGCACAATGAAGACTTAAGTACTAGAAGACTGACTCTTCTTACTCTCTATGTTTTGAACCATTCCTGTGACACTACTTATACATTCCGATGCTTTACTTCAGGTTTACTGTATCCCTCTGACCTTCTCATTGACGATGAAACACAGAAATTGCATCTGAATTAAATACAAAAGGCACAATGCCGACTCAATTACAAGATGACTGGCTCTTCTTACTCTCTATGTTTTGACCCATTCCTGTGAGATCGGTTTTAGATTCCGATGCTTCACTTCAGGTTTACTGTATCCCTTGGACCTTCTTATTGACGACAAAACACAGAAATTGCATCGGCATTAAATAGAAGAGGAACAATGCCGACTTAAGTACAAGAAGACTGACTCATCCAACTGTCTATGTTTTGAAAAGTTCCTGTGACACTAGTTATAGATTCCGAAGCTTCACGTCAGGTTTTACTCTATCCTTTGGACCTTCTTATTGACGATGAAACACAGAATTTAAATCTGAATTATATAAAAAAGGCACAATGCCGACTTAAGTACAAGAAGAATGACTCTTCTTACTGTCTATGTTTTGAGCAATTCCTGTGACACTAGTTATAGATTACGTTGCTTCACTTCAGGTTTACTGTATCCCTTAGACCTTCTTATCGACGATGAAACAGAAATAGCATCGGAATTAAATGCAAACGGCACAGTGCCGACTTAAGTACATGAAGTCTGACTCTTCTTACTGACTATGTTGTGAACATTTCCAGTGAGACCAGTTTTAGATTCCGATGCTTCACTATACGTTTACTGTATTCCTTGGACCATCTCATTGTCGATGAAACACAGAAATTGCTTCGGAATTGAATACAAATGCACAAAGCCGACTTATCTATAAGAAGACTGACTCTTCTTACTGACTATGATTTGAACATATCCTGTGAGACCAGTTTTAGATTCCGATGCTTCACTATATGTTTACTGTATCCCTTGGACCTTCTTATTGACGATGAATCACAGAAATTGCATCGGAATTAAATACAAAAGGCACAAGGCCGACTTAGGTACAAGAAGACTGACTCTTCTTACTCTCTATGTTTTGAACCATTCCTGTGACACTAGTTATAGTTTCCGATGCTTCACTTCAGGTTTACTGTATCCCTCTGACATTTTTATTGACGATGAAACACAGAAATTGCATCGGAATTCAATACAAAAGGCACAATGCCGACTTCAGTACAAGAAGACTGACTCTTCTTACTGTCTATGTTTTGAACCATTCCTGTGACACTAGTTATAGATTCCGATGCAGCACTTCTGGTTTACTGTATTCGTCTGACCTTCCTATTTACGATGAAACACAGAAATTGCATCGGAATTAAATACAAAGGGCACAATGCCGACTTATGTACAAGAAGACTGACTCTTCTTACTGTCTATGTTTTGAACCTTTTCTGTGACAATAGTTATGGATTCCGATGCTTCTCTTCAGGTTTACTGTATCCCTTGGACCTTCATATTGACGACGAAATACAGAAATTGCATCGGAATTAAATACAAATGCACAATGCCCACTTAAGCACAAGAAGACTGACTCTTCCGTGTCTATGTTTTCAACCATTCCTGTGACACTAGATATAGATTCCAATGCTTCACTTAAGGTTTGCTGTATCCCTTGTACCTCCGTATTGACGACGAAACACAGAAATTGCATCGGAATTAAATACAAAAGGCACAATGCCGCTTTAAGTACAAGAAGACTGACTCTTCTTACTGTCTATGTTTTGAGCAATTCCTGTGACACAAGTTATAGATTCCGATACTTCACTTCAGGTTTACTGTATCCCTTGGACCTTCTTATCGACGATGAAACACAGAAATAGCATCGGAATTAAATACAAAAAGCACAATGCCGACTTAAGTACAAGAAGACTGACTCTTCTTTCTCTCTATGTTTTCAAACATTCCTGTGACACTAGTTACAGATTCCGATGCTTCAGTTCAGGTTTACTGTATCCATTGGCCCTTCTTATTGACGACGAAACACAGAAATTGCATCGGGATTAAATACAAAAGGCACAACGCGGACTTAAGTACAAGAAGACTGACTCTTCCTACTTTCTATGTTTTGACCATTCCTGTGACACTAGTTATAGATTCCGATGCTTCACTTCAGGTTTACTGTATCCCTCTGACCTTCTTATTGACAATGAAACACAGAAATTGCATCGGAAGTAAATACAAAAGACACAATGCCGACTCAAATACAAGATGACTGGGTCTTCTTACTCTCTATGTTTTTAACATTTCCTGTGAGACCGGTTTTAGATTCCGATGCTTCACTTCAGGTTTACTGTATCCCTTGGACCTTCTTATTGACGACGAAACACAGAAATTGCATCAGCATTAAATAGAAAAGGCCCAATGCCGACTTAAGTACAAGAAGGCTGACTCATCGAACTGTCTATGTTTTGAAAAATTCCTGTGACACTAGTTATAGATTCCGATGCTTCACTTCAGGTTTACTAAATCCCTCTGACACTCTTACTGACGATGAAACACAGAAATTGCATCGGAATTAAATACAACATGCACAGTGCCGACTTAAGTACAAGAAGACTGACTCTTCTTACTGTCTATGTTTTGAACCATTCCTGTGACACTAGTTATAGATTCCGAAACTTCACTTCAGGTTTACTGTGTCCTTTGGACCTTCTTATTGACGACGAAACACAGAAATTGCATCGGAATCAAAATGAAAAGGCACAATGCCGACATAAGTACAAGAAGACTGACTCTTCCTAGTGTCTATATTTTGAACTGTTCTTGTGACACTAGTTATGGTTTCCGACGCTTCACTTCAGGTTTACTGTATACCTGTGACATTCTTATTGTCGATGAAACACAGATATTGGATCGGAATTATATAGAAAATGCACAATGCCGACTTGGGTACAAGTAGACTGACTCTTCTTACTGACTATGTTGTGAACATTTCCTGTGAGACCAGCCGTAGTAAGTACAAGAAGACTGACTCTTCTTACAGTCTAGGTTTTGAAAAATTCCTGTAACAATAGTTATAGATTGCGATGCTTCACTTCAAATTTACTGTATCCCTTGTACCTTCCTAGTGACGATGAAACACAGAAATTGCATCGGAATTAAATACAAAAGTACAATGCCGACTTAAGTACAAGAAGACTGACACTTCTTACTCTCTATGTTTTGATCCATTCCGGTGACACTGGTTATAGATTCCGATGCTTCGCTTCAGGTTTACTGTATCCCTGTGACCTTCTTATTGACGACGAAACACAGAAATTGCATCGGAATTAATTAGAAAATGCAAAATGCCGACTTAAGTACAAGAAGACTGACTCTTCCAACTGTCTATGTTTTGAGAAATTCCTGTGACACTAGTTATAGATTCTGAAGCTTCACTTCAGGTTTACTGCATGCTTTGGACCTTCGTATTGACGATGAAACACAGAATTTGCATCTGAATTGCATCTGAATTATATAAAAAAGGCACAATGCCGACTTAAGTACAAGAAGAATGACTCTTCTTACTGTCTATGTTTTGAGCAACTCCCGTGACACTAGTTATAGATTACGTTGCTTCACATCAGGTTTACTGTATCCTTTGGACCTTCTTATTGACGATGAAACACAGAATTTGCATCTGAATTATATAAAAAAGGCACAATGCCGACTTAAGTACAAGAAGAATGACTCTTCTTACTGTCTATGTTCTGAGCAATTCCTGTGACACTAGTTATAGAATCCGATGTTTCACTTCACGTTTACTGTATCCCTCTGACCTTCTTATTGAGGATGAAACACAGAAATTGCATCGGAATTAAATACAAAGGGCACAATGCCGACTTAAGTACAAGAAGACTGACTCTTCTTACCGTCAATGATTTGAACCATTCCTGTGACACTAGTTACAGATTCCGAAGCTTTACTTCAGGTTTACTGTATCCTTTGGACCTTCTTATTGACGATGAATCACAGAATTTGCATCGGAATTAAATACAAAAGGCAAAATGCCGACTTAAGTACAAGAAGAGTGAGTCTTCCAACTGTCTATGTTTTGAACCATTCCTGTGATACTAGTTATAGATTCCGAAGCTTCACTTCAGGTTTACTGTATCCCTCTGACACTCTTATTGACGATGAAACACGGAAATTGCATCGGAATTAAGAACAAAAGGCAGAATGCCGACTTAAGTACAAGAAGACTGACTCTTCCTACTGTCTATGTTTTGAACCATTCCTGTGACACTAGTTATAGAATCCGAAGCTTCACTTCAGGTTTACTGTATCCTTTGGACCTTCTTATTGACGATGAAACACAGAATTTGCATCTGAATTATATAAAAAAGGCACAATGCCGACTTAAGTACAAGAAGAATGACTCTTCTTACTGTCTATATTTGGAGCAATTTGTGACACTAGTTATAGATTCCGATGCTTCGCATCCGGTTTACTGTATCCCTGTGACCTTCTTATTGACGACGAAACACAGAAATTGCATCGGAATTAAATAGAAAAGCCAAATGCCGACTTAAGTACAAGAAGACTGACTCTTCCAACTGTCTATGTTTTGAAAAATTCCTGTGACACTAGTTATAGATTTCGATGCTCTACTTCAGGTTTACTGTATCCCTTGGACCTTCTTATCGATGATGAAACACAGAAATAGCATCGGAATTAAATACAAAAGGCACAATGCCGACTTAAGTACAAGAAGACTGGCTCTTCTTACTGCCAATGTCAGAAATAGCATCGGAATTAAATGCAAACGGCACAGTGCCGACTTAAGTACAAGAAGTCTGACTCTTCTTACTGACTATGTTGTGAACATTTCCAGTGAGACCAGTTTTAGATTCCGATGCTTCACTGTACGTTTACTGTATTCCTTGGACCATCTTATTGTCGATGAAACACAGAAATTGCTTCGGAATTGAATACAAATGCACAAAGCCGACTTATGTATAAGAAGACTGACTCTTCTTACTGACTATGATTTGAACATTTCCTGTGAGACCAGTTTTAGATTCCGATGCTTCACTATATGTTTACTGTATCCCTTGGACCTTCTTATTGACGATGAATCACAGAAATTGCATCGGAATTAAATACAAAAGGCACAAGGCCGACTTAGGTACAAAAAGACTGACTCTTCTTACTCTCTATGTTTTGAACCATTCCTGTGACACTAGTTATAGTTTCCGATGCTTCACTTCAGGTTTACTGTATCCCTCTGACATTCTTATTGACGATGAAACACAGAAATTGCATCGGAATTAAATACAAAAGGCACAATGCCGACTTAAGTACAAGAAGACTGACTCTTCTTACTGTCTATGTTTTGAACCATTCCTGTGACACTAGTTATAGATTCCGATTCAGCACTTCTGGTTTACTGTATTCGTCTGACCTTCCTATTTACGATGAAACACAGAAATTGCATCGGAATTAAATACAAAGGGCACAATGCCGACTTATGTACAAGAAGACTGACTCTTCTTTCTCTCTATGTTTTCAAACATTCCTGTGACACTAGTTACAGATTCCGATGCTTCAGTTCAGGTTTACTGTATCCATTGGCCCTTCTTATTGACGACGAAACACAGAAATTGCATCGGGATTAAATACAAAAGGCACAACGCGGACTTAAGTACAAGAAGACTGACTCTTCCTACTTTCTATGTTTTAACCATTCCTGTGACACTAGTTATAGATTCCGATGCTTCACTTCAGGTTTACTGTATCCCTCTGACCTTCTCATTGACGATGAAACACAGAAATTCCATCTGAATTAAATAAAAAAGGCACAATGCCGACTTAAGTACAAGAAGACTGACTCTTCTTACTGTCTATGTTTTGATCCATTCCTGGGATACTAGTTATAGATTCCGATGCTTCACTTCAGGTTTACTGTATCACTCTGACACTCTTATTGACGATGAAACAGAGAAATTGCATCGGAATTAAATACAACAGGCACAATGCCGACTTAAGTACAAGATGACTGACTCTTCTTACTGTCTATGTTTTGAACCATTCCTGTGACACTAGTTATAGATTCCGAAGCTTCACTTCAGGTTTACAGTATCCTTTGCACCTCCTTATTGACGATGAAGCACAGAATTTGCAGCGGAATTAAATACAAAAGGCACAATGCCGACTTAAGTACAAGAAGACTGACTCTCCTTACTGTCTATGTTTTGAGCAATTCCTGCGACACTAGTTATACATTCCGATGCATCACTTCAGGTTTACTGTATCCCTTGGACCTTCTTATCCACAATGAACACAGAAATAGCATCGGAATTAAATACAAAAGGCACAATGAAGACTTAAGTACTAGAAGACTGACTCTTCTTACTCTCTATGTTTTGAACCATTCCTGTGAGATCGGTTTTAGATTCCGATGCTTCACTTCAGGTTTACTGTATCCCTTGGACCTTCTTATTGACGACAAAACACAGAAATTGCATCGGCATTAAATAGAAAAGGAACAATGCCGACTTAGGTACAAGAAGACTGACTCATCCAACTGTCTATGTTTTGAAAAGTTCCTGTGACACTAGTTATAGATTCCGATGATTCACTTCAGGTTTACTGTATCCCTCTGACTCTCTTACTGACGATGAAACACAGAAATTGCATCGGAATTAAATACAAAAGGCACAGTGCCGACTTAAGTACAAGAAGACTGACTCTTCTTACAGTCTATGTTTTGAACCATTCCTGTGACACTAGTTATAGATTCCGAAGCTTCACTTCAGGTTTACTGTGTCCTTTGGTCCTCCTTCTTGACGATGAAACACAGAAATTGCATCGGAATCAAAAAGAAGAGGCACAATGCCGAAATAAGTACAAGAAGACTGACTCTTCCTAGTGTCTATGTTTAGAACCGTTCCTGTGACACTAGTTATGGATTCCGATGCTTCACTTCGGGTTTACTGTACCCCTCTGACATTCATATTGTCGATGAAACACAGAAATTGCATCGGAATTAGATGGAAAAGGCACAATGCCGTATTAAGTACAAGAAGACTGACTCTTCTTACAGTCTATATTTTGAAAAATTCCTGTAACAATAGTTATAGATTCCGATGCTTCACTTCAAATTTGCTGTATCCCTCTGACCTTCTTATTGACGGCGAAACACAGAAATTGCATCGGAATTAAATAGAAAAGGCACAGAGCCGACTTAAGTACAAGAAGACTGACTCTGCCTATGGTCTATATTTTGAACCATTCCTGTGACTCTAGTTATAGATTTCGATGCTTCACTTCACGTTTACTGTATCCCTCTGACACTCTTATTGACGACGAAACACAGAAAATGCATCGGAATTAAATACGAAAGGTACAATGCCGACTTAAGTACAAGAAGACTGAGTCTTCTTACTGTCTATGTTTTGAACCATTCCTGTGACAGTAGTTATAGATTCCGAAGCTTCACGTCAGGTTTTACTCTATCCTTTGGACCTTCTTATTGACGATGAAACACAGAATTTAAATCTGAATTATATAAAAAAGGCACAATGCCGACTTAAGTACAGGAAGAATGACTCTTCTTACTGTCTATGTTTTGAGCAATTCCTGTGACACTAGTTATAGATTACGTTGCTTTACTTCAGGTTTGCTGTATCCCTTGGACCTTCTTATCGACGATGAAACAGAAATAGCATCGGAATTAAATGCAAACGGCACAGTGCCGACTTAAGTACAAGAAGACCGACTCTTCTTACTGACTATGTTGTGAACATTTCCAGTAAGACCAGTTTTAGATTCCGATGTTTCACTATACGTTTACTGTATCCCTTGGACCATCTTATTGTCGATGAAACACAGAAATTGCTTCGGAATTGAATACAAATGCACAAAGCCGATCTTATGTATAAGAAGACTGACTCTTCTTACTGACTATGATTTGAACATTTCCTGTGAGACCAGTTTTAGATTCCGATGCTTCACTATATGTTTACTGTATCCCTCTGACCTTCTTATTGAGGATGAAACACAGAAATTGCATCGGAATTAAATACAAAGGGCACAATGCCGACTTAAGTACAAGAAGACTGACTCTTCTTACCGTCAATGATTTGAACCATTCCTGTGACACTAGTTACAGATTCCGAAGCTTTACTTCAGGTTTACTGTATCCTTTGGACCTTCTTATTGACGATGAATCACAGAATTTGCATCGGAATTAAATACAAAAGGCAAAATGCCGACTTAAGTACAAGAAGAGTGAGTCTTCCAACTGTCTATGTTTTGAACCATTCCTGTGATACTAGTTATAGATTCCGAAGCTTCACTTCAGGTTTACTGTATCCCTCTGACACTCTTATTGACGATGAAACACAGAAATTGCATCGGAATTAAGAACAAAAGGCAGAATGCCGACTTAAGTACAAGAAGACTGACTCTTCCTACTGTCTATGCTTTGAACCATTCCTGTGACACTAGTTATAGAATCCGAAGCTTCACTTCAGGTTTACTGTATCCTTTGGACCTTCTTATTGACGATGAAACACAGAATTTGCATCTGAATTATATAAAAAAGGCACAATGCCGACTTAAGTACAAGAAGAATGACTCTTCTTACTGTCTATATTTGGAGCAATTTGTGACACTAGTTATAGATTCCGATGCTTCGCATCCG
The DNA here is from genome assembly GCF_023864345.2 of Schistocerca serialis cubense. Taxonomy (NCBI): domain Eukaryota; kingdom Metazoa; phylum Arthropoda; class Insecta; order Orthoptera; family Acrididae; genus Schistocerca; species Schistocerca serialis. Next base: position 13,879,065 of record NC_064638.1, read on the forward strand.
GTTTACTGTATCCCTGTGACCTTCTTATTGACGACGAAACACAGAAATTGCATCGGAATTAAATAGAAAAGCCAAATGCCGACTTAAGTACAAGAAGACTGACTCTTCCAACTGTCTATGTTTTGAAAAATTCCTGTGACACTAGTTATAGATTTCGATGCTCTACTTCAGGTTTACTGTATCCCTTGGACCTTCTTATCGATGATGAAACACAGAAATAGCATCGGAATTAAATACAAAAGGCACAATGCCGACTTAAGTACAAGAAGACTGGCTCTTCTTACTGCCAATGTCAGAAATAGCATCGGAATTAAATGCAAACGGCACAGTGCCGACTTAAGTACAAGAAGTCTGACTCTTCTTACTGACTATGTTGTGAACATTTCCAGTGAGACCAGTTTTAGATTCCGATGCTTCACTGTACGTTTACTGTATTCCTTGGACCATCTTATTGTCGATGAAACACAGAAATTGCTTCGGAATTGAATACAAATGCACAAAGCCGACTTATGTATAAGAAGACTGACTCTTCTTGCTGACTATGATTTGAACATTTCCTGTGAGACCAGTTTTAGATTCCGATGCTTCACTATATGTTTACTGTATCCCTTGGACCTTCTTATTGACGATGAATCACAGAAATTGCATCGGAATTAAATACAAAAGGCACAAGGCCGACTTAGGTACAAAAAGACTGACTCTTCTTACTCTCTATGTTTTGAACCATTCCTGTGACACTAGTTATAGTTTCCGATGCTTCACTTCAGGTTTACTGTATCCCTCTGACATTCTTATTGACGATGAAACACAGAAATTGCATCGGAATTAAATACAAAAGGCACAATGCCGACTTAAGTACAAGAAGACTGACTCTTCTTACTGTCTATGTTTTGAACCATTCCTGTGACACTAGTTATAGATTCCGATGCAGCACTTCTGGTTTACTGTATTCGTCTGACCTTCCTATTTACGATGAAACACAGAAATTGCATCGGAATTAAATACAAAGGGCACAATGCCGACTTATGTACAAGAAGACTGACTCTTCTTTCTCTCTATGTTTTCAAACATTCCTGTGACACTAGTTACAGATTCCGATGCTTCAGTTCAGGTTTACTGTATCCATTGGCCCTTCTTATTGACGACGAAACACAGAAATTGCATCGGGATTAAATACAAAAGGCACAACGCGGACTTAAGTACAAGAAGACTGACTCTTCCTACTTTCTATGTTTTAACCATTCCTGTGACACTAGTTATAGATTCCGATGCTTCACTTCAGGTTTACTGTATCCCTCTGACCTTCTCATTGACGATGAAACACAGAAATTCCATCTGAATTAAATAAAAAAGGCACAATGCCGACTTAAGTACAAGAAGACTGACTCTTCTTACTGTCTATGTTTTGATCCATTCCTGGGATACTAGTTATAGATTCCGATGCTTCACTTCAGGTTTACTGTATCCCTCTGACACTCTTATTGACGATGAAACAGAGAAATTGCATCGGAATTAAATACAACAGGCACAATGCCGACTTAAGTACAAGATGACTGACTCTTCTTACTGTCTATGTTTTGAACCATTCCTGTGACACTAGTTATAGATTCCGTAGCTTCACTTCAGGTTTACAGTATCCTTTGCACCTCCTTATTGACGATGAAGCACAGAATTTGCAGCGGAATTAAATACAAAAGGCACAATGCCGACTTAAGTACAAGAAGACTGACTCTCCTTACTGTCTATGTTTTGAGCAATTCCTGCGACACTAGTTATACATTCCGATGCATCACTTCAGGTTTACTGTATCCCTTGGACCTTCTTATCCACAATGAACACAGAAATAGCATCGGAATTAAATACAAAAGGCACAATGAAGACTTAAGTACTAGAAGACTGACTCTTCTTACTCTCTATGTTTTGAACCATTCCTGTGAGATCGGTTTTAGATTCCGATGCTTCACTTCAGGTTTACTGTATCCCTTGGACCTTCTTATTGACGACAAAACACAGAAATTGCATCGGCATTAAATAGAAAAGGAACAATGCCGACTTAGGTACAAGAAGACTGACTCATCCAACTGTCTATGTTTTGAAAAGTTCCTGTGACACTAGTTATAGATTCCGATGATTCACTTCAGGTTTACTGTATCCCTCTGACTCTCTTACTGACGATGAAACACAGAAATTGCATCGGAATTAAATACAAAAGGCACAGTGCCGACTTAAGTACAAGAAGACTGACTCTTCTTACAGTCTATGTTTTGAACCATTCCTGTGACACTAGTTATAGATTCCGAAGCTTCACTTCAGGTTTACTGTGTCCTTTGGTCCTCCTTCTTGACGATGAAACACAGAAATTGCATCGGAATCAAAAAGAAGAGGCACAATGCCGAAATAAGTACAAGAAGACTGACTCTTCCTAGTGTCTATGTTTAGAACCGTTCCTGTGACACTAGTTATGGATTCCGATGCTTCACTTCGGGTTTACTGTACCCCTCTGACATTCATATTGTCGATGAAACACAGAAATTGCATCGGAATTAGATGGAAAAGGCACAATGCCGTATTAAGTACAAGAAGACTGACTCTTCTTACAGTCTATATTTTGAAAAATTCCTGTAACAATAGTTATAGATTCCGATGCTTCACTTCAAATTTGCTGTATCCCTCTGACCTTCTTATTGACGGCGAAACACAGAAATTGCATCGGAATTAAATATAAAAGGCACAGAGCCGACTTAAGTACAAGAAGACTGACTCTGCCTATGGTCTATATTTTAAACCATTCCTGTGACTCTAGTTATAGATTTCGATGCTTCACTTCACGTTTACTGTATCCCTCTGACACTCTTATTGACGACGAAACACAGAAAATGCATCGGAATTAAATACGAAAGGTACAATGCCGACTTAAGTACAAGAAGACTGAGTCTTCTTACTGTCTATGTTTTGAACCATTCCTGTGACAGTAGTTATAGATTCCGAAGCTTCACGTCAGGTTTTACTCTATCCTTTGGACCTTCTTATTGACGATGAAACACAGAATTTAAATCTGAATTATATAAAAAAGGCACAATGCCGACTTAAGTACAGGAAGAATGACTCTTCTTACTGTCTATGTTTTGAGCAATTCCTGTGACACTAGTTATAGATTACGTTGCTTTACTTCAGGTTTGCTGTATCCCTTGGACCTTCTTATCGACGATGAAACAGAAATAGCATCGGAATTAAATGCAAACGGCACAGTGCCGACTTAAGTACAAGAAGACCGACTCTTCTTACTGACTATGTTGTGAACATTTCCAGTAAGACCAGTTTTAGATTCCGATGTTTCACTATACGTTTACTGTATCCCTTGGACCATCTTATTGTCGATGAAACACAGAAATTGCTTCGGAATTGAATACAAATGCACAAAGCCGATCTTATGTATAAGAAGACTGACTCTTCTTACTGACTATGATTTGAACATTTCCTGTGAGACCAGTTTTAGATTCCGATGCTTCACTATATGTTTACTGTATCCCTTGGACCTTCTTATTGACGATGAATCACAGAAATTGCATCGGAATTAAATACAAAAGGCACAAGGCCGACTTAGGTACAAGAAGACTGACTCTTCTTACTCTCTATGTTTTGAACCATTCCTGTGACACTAGTTATAGTTTCCGATGATTCACTTCAGGCTTACTGTATCCCTCTGACATTCTTATTGACGATGAAACACAGAAATTGCTTCGGAATTCAATACAAAAGGCACAATGCCGACTTAAGTACAAGAAGACTGACTCTTCTTACTGTCTATGTTTTGAACCATTCCTGTGACTCTAGTTATAGATTTCGATGCTTCACTTCACGTTTACTGTATCCCTCTGACACTCTTATTGACGATGAAACACAGAAAATGCATCGGAATTAAATAGAAAAGGCAAAATGCCGACTTAAGTACAAGAAGACTGACTCTTCCAACTGTCTATGTTTTGAAAAAGTCCTGTGACACTAGTTATAGATTCCGATGCTCCACTTCAGGTTTACTGTATCGCTTGGACCTTCTTATTGACGACGAAACACAGAAATTGCATCGCAATTAAATAGAAAAGGCACAATGCCGACTTAAGTACAAGAAGACTGACACTTCCAACTGTCTATGTTGTGATCCATTCCTGGGATACTAGTTATAGATTCCGATGCTTCACTTCAGGTTTACTGTATCCCTCTGACACTCTTATTGACGATGAAACACAGAAATTGCATCGGAATTAAATACAAAAGGCACAATGCCGACATAAGTACAAGATGACTGACTCTTCTTACTGTCTATGTTTTGAACCATTCCTGTGACACTAGTTATAGATTCCGAAGCTTCACTTCAGGTTTACTGTATCCCTCTGACATTCTTATTGACGATGAAACACAGAATTTGCATCGGAATTAAATACAAAAGGCACAATGCCGACTTAAGTACAAGAAGACTGACTCTCCTTACTGTCTATGTTTGGAGCAATTCCTGTGACACTAGTTATACATTCTGATGTATCACTTCAGGTTTACTGAATCCCTTGGACCTTCTTATCGACGATGAAACACAGAAATAGCATCGGAATTAAATACAAAAGGCACAATGAAGACTTAAGTACTAGAAGACTGACTCTTCTTACTCTCTATGTTTTGAACCATTCCTGTGACACTACTTATACATTCCGATGCTTTACTTCAGGTTTACTGTATCCCTCTGACCTTCTCATTGACGATGAAACACAGAAATTGCATCTGAATTAAATACAAAAGGCACAATGCCGACTCAAATACAAGATGACTGGCTCTTCTTACTCTCTATGTTTTGAACCATTCCTGTGAGATCGGTTTTAGATTCCGATGCTTCACTTCAGGTTTACTGTATCCCTTGGACCTTCTTATTGACGACAAAACACAGAAATTGCATCGGCATTACATAGAAAAGGAACAATGCCGACTTAAGTACAAGAAGACTGACTCATCCAACTGTCTATGTTTTGAAAAGTTCCTGTGACACTAGTTATGGATTCCGATGATTCACTTCAGGTTTACTGTATCCCTCTGACTCTCTTACTGACGATGAAACACAGAAATTGCATCAGAATTAAATACAAAAGGCACAGTGCCGACTTAAGTACAAGAAGACTGACTCTTCTTACAGTCTATGTTTTGAACCATTCCTGTGACACTAGTTATAGATACCGAAGCTTCACTTCATGTTTACTGTGTCCTTTGGACCTCCTTATTGACGATGAAACACAGAAATTGCATCGGAATCAAAAAGAAGAGGCACAATTCCGAAATAAGTACAAGAAGACTGACTCTTCCTAGTGTCTATGTTTAAAACCGTTCCTGTGACACTAGTTATAGATTCCGATGCTTCACTTCGGGTTTACTGTATCCCTCTGACATTCATATTGTCGATGAAACACAGAAATTGCATCGGAATTAGATGGAAAAGGCACAATGACGTATTAAGTACAAGAAGACTGACTCCTCTTACAGTCTATATTTTGAAAAATTCCTGTAACAATAGTTATAGATTCCGATGCTTCACTTCAAATTTGCTGTATCCCTCTGACCTTCTTATTGACGACGAAACACAGAAATTGCATCGGAATTAAATAGAAAAGGCACAATGCCGACATAAGTACAAGAAGACTGACTCTGCCTACTGTCTATGTTTTGAACCATTCCTGTGACACTAGTTATAGATTCCGAAGCTTCACGTCAGGTTTTACTCTATCCTTTGGACCTTCTTATTGACGATGAAACACAGAATTTAAATCTGAATTATATAAAAAAGGCACAATGCCGACTTAAGTACAAGAAGAATGACTCTTCTTACTGTCTATGTTTTGAGCAATTCCTGTGACACTAGTTATAGATTACGTTGCTTCACTTCAGGTTTACTGTATCCCTTGGACCTTCTTATCGACGATGAAACAGAAATAGCATCGGAATTAAATGCAAACGGCACAGTGCCGACTTAAGTACAAGAAGTCTGACTCTTCTTACTGACTATGTTGTGAACATTTCCAGTGAGACCAGTTTTAGATTCCGATTCTTCACTATACGTTTACTGTATTCCTTGGACCATCTTATTGTCGATGAAACACAGAAATTGCTTCGGAATTGAATACAAATGCACAAAGCCGACTTATGTATAAGAAGACTGACTCTTCTTACTGACTATGATTTGAACATTTCCTGTGAGACCAGTTTTAGATTCCGATGCTTCACTATATGTTTACTGTATCCCTTGGACCTTCTTATTGACGATGAATCACAGAAATTGCATCGGAATTAAATACAAAAGGCACAAGGCCGACTTAGGTACAAGAAGACTGACTCTTCTTACTCTCTATGTTTTGAACCATTCCTGTGACACTAGTTATAGTTTCCGATGCTTCACTTCAGGTTTACTGTATCCCTCTGACATTTTTATTGACGATGAAACACAGAAATTGCATCGGAATTCAATACAAAAGGCACAATGCCGACTGAAGTACAAGAAGACTGACTCTTCTTACTGTCTATGTTTTGAACCATTCCTGTGACACTAGTTATAGATTCCGATGCAGCACTTCTGGTTTACTGTATTCGTCTGACCTTCCTATTTACGATGAAACACAGAAATTGCATCGGAATTAAATACAAAGGGCACAATGCCGACTTATGTACAAGAAGACTGACTCTTCTTACTGTCTATGTTTTGAACCTTTTCTGTGACAATAGTTATGGATTCCGATGCTTCTCTTCAGGTTTACTGTATCCCTTGGACCTTCATATTGACGACGAAACACAGAAATTGCATCGGAATTAAATACAAATGCACAATGCCCACTTAAGCACAAGAAGACTGACTCTTCCGTGGCTATGTTTTCAACCATTCGTGTGACACTAGATATAGATTCCAATGCTTCACTTGAGGTTTGCTGTAACCCTTGTACCTCCGTATTGACGACGAAACACAGAAATTGCATCGGAATTAAATACAAAAGGCACAATGCCGCTTTAAGTACAAGAAGACTGACTCTTCTTACTGTCTATGTTTTGAGCAATTCCTGTGACACTAGTTATAGATTCCGATACTTCACTTCAGGTTTACTCTATCCCTTGGACCTTCTTATCGACGATGAAACACAGAAATAGCATCGGAATTAAATACAAAAAGCACAATGCCGACTTAAGTACAAGAAGACTGACTCTTCTTTCTCTCTATGTTTTCAAACATTCCTGTGACACTAGTTACAGATTCCGATGCTTCAGTTCAGGTTTACTGTATCCATTGGCCCTTCTTATTGACGACGAAACACAGAAATTGCATCGGGATTAAATACAAAAGGCACAACGCGGACTTAAGTACAAGAAGACTGACTCTTCCTACTTTCTATGTTTTGACCATTCCTGTGACACTAGTTATAGATTCCGATGCTTCACTTCAGGTTTACTGTATCCCTCTGACCTTCTTATTGACAATGAAACACAGAAATTGCATCGGAAGTAAATACAAAAGACACAATGCCGACTCAAATACAAGATGACTGGGTCTTCTTACTCTCTATGCTTTGAACATTTCCTGTGAGACCGGTTTTAGATTCCGATGCTTCACTTCAGGTTTACTGTATCCCTTGGACCTTCTTATTGACGACGAAACACAGAAATTGCATCAGCATTAAATAGAAATGGCCCAATGCCGACTTAAGTACAAGAAGGCTGACTCATCGAACTGTCTATGCTTTGAAAAATTCCTGTGACACTAGTTATAGATTCCGATGCTTCACTTCAGGTTTACTAAATCCCTCTGACACTCTTACTGACGATGAAACACAGAAATTGCATCGGAATTAAATACAACATGCACAGTGCAGACTTAAGTACAAGAAGACTGACTCTTCTTACTGTCTATGTTTTGAACCATTCCTGTGACACTAGTTATAGATTCCGAAACTTCACTTCAGGTTTACTGTGTCCTTTGGACCTTCTTATTGACGACGAAACACAGAAATTGCATCGGAATCAAAATGAAAAGGCACAATGCCGACATAAGTACAAGAAGACTGACTCTTCCTAGTGTCTATATTTTGAACCGTTCTTGTGACACTAGTTATGGTTTCCGACGCTTCACTTCAGGTTTACTGTATACCTGTGACATTCTTATTGTCGATGAAACACAGATATTGGATCGGAATTATATAGAAAATGCATAATGCCGTAGTAAGTACAAGAAGACTGACTCTTCTTACAGTCTAGGTTTTGAAAAATTCCTGTAACAATAGTTATAGATTGCGATGCTTCACTTCAAATTTACTGTATCCCTTGTACCTTCCTAGTGACGATGAAACACAGAAATTGCATCGGAATTAAATACAAAAGGCACAAGGCCGACTCAAGTACAAGAAGACTGACTCTTCTTACTCTCTATGTTTTGATCCATTCCGGTGACACTGGTTATAGATTCCGATGCTTCGCTTCAGGTTTACTGTATCCCTGTGACCTTCTTATTGACGACGAAACACAGAAATTGCATCGGAATTAATTAGAAAATGCAAAATGCCGACTTAAGTACAAGAAGACTGACTCTTCCAACTGTCTATGTTTTGAGAAATTCCTGTGACACTAGTTATAGATTCTGAAGCTTCTCTTCAGGTTTACTGTATCCTTTGGACCTTCGTATTGACGATGAAACACAGAATTTGCATCTGAATTGCATCTGAATTATATAAAAAAGGCACAATGCCGACTTAAGTACAAGAAGAATGACTCTTCTTACTGTCTATGTTTTGAGCAACTCCCGTGACACTAGTTATAGATTACGTTGCTTCACATCAGGTTTACTGTATCCTTTGGACCTTCTTATTGACGATGAAACACAGAATTTGCATCTGAATTATATAAAAAAGGCACAATGCCGACTTAAGTACAAGAAGAATGACTCTTCTTACTGTCTATGTTCTGAGCAATTCCTGTGACACTAGTTATAGAATCCGATGTTTCACTTCACGGTTACTGTATCCCTCTGACCTTCTTATTGAGGATGAAACACAGAAATTGCATCGGAATTAAATACAAAGGGCACAATGCCCACTTAAGTACAAGAAGACTGACTCTTCTTACCGTCAATGATTTGAACCATTCCTGTGACACTAGTTACAGATTCCGAAGCTTTACTTCAGGTTTACTGTATCCTTTGGACCTTCTTATTGACGATGAATCACAGAATTTGCATCGGAATTAAATACAAAAGGCAAAATGCCGACTTAAGTACAAGAAGAGTGAGTCTTCCAACTGTCTATGTTTTGAACCATTCCTGTGATACTAGTTATAGATTCCGAAGCTTCACTTCAGGTTTACTGTATCCCTCTGACACTCTTATTGACGATGAAACACAGAAATTGCATCGGAATTAAGAACAAAAGGCAGAATGCCGACTTAAGTACAAGAAGACTGACTCTTCCTACTGTCTATGTTTTGAACCATTCCTGTGACACTAGTTATAGAATCCGAAGCTTCACTTCAGGTTTACTGTATCCTTTGGACCTTCTTATTGATGATGAAACACAGAATTTTCATCTGAATTATATAAAAAAGGCACAATGCCGACTTAAGTACAAGAAGAATGACTCTTCTTACTGTCTATATTTGGAGCAATTTGTGACACTAGTTATAGATTCCGATGCTTCGCATCCGGTTTACTGTATCCCTGTGACCTTCTTATTGACGACGAAACACAGAAATTGCATCGGAATTAAATAGAAAAGCCAAATGCCGACTTAAGTACAAGAAGACTGACTCTTCCAACTGTCTATGTTTTGAAAAATTCCTGTGACACTAGTTATAGATTTCGATGCTCTACTTCAGGTTTACTGTATCCCTTGGACCTTCTTATCGATGATGAAACACAGAAATAGCATCGGAATTAAATACAAAAGGCACAATGCCGACTTAAGTACAAGAAGACTGGCTCTTCTTACTGCCAACGTCAGAAATAGCATCGGAATTAAATGCAAACGGCACAGTGCCGACTTAAGTACAAGAAGTCTGACTCTTCTTACTGACTATGTTGTGAACATTTCCAGTGAGACCAGTTTTAGATTCCGATGCTTCACTGTACGTTTACTGTATTCCTTGGACCATCTTATTGTCGATGAAACACAGAAATTGCTTCGGAATTGAATACAAATGTACAAAGCCGACTTATGTATAAGAAGACTGACTCTTCTTACTGACTATGATTTGAACATTTCCTGTGAGACCAGTTTTAGATTGCGATGCTTCACTATATGTTTACTGTATCCCTTGGACCTTCTTATTGACGATGAATCACAGAAATTGCATCGGAATTAAATACAAAAGGCACAAGGCCGACTTAGGTACAAAAAGACTGACTCTTCTTACTCTCTATGTTTTGAACGATTCCTGTGACACTAGTTATAGTTTCCGATGCTTCACTTCAGGTTTACTGTATCCCTCTGACATTCTTATTGACGATGAAACACAGAAATTGCATCGGAATTAAATACAAAAGGCACAATGCCGACTTAAGTACAAGAAGACTGACTCTTCTTACTGTCTATGTTTTGAACCATTCCTGTGACACTAGTTATAGATTCCGATGCAGCACTTCTGGTTTACTGTATTCGTCTGACCTTCCTATTTACGATGAAACACAGAAATTGCATCGGAATTAAATACAACATGCACAGTGCCGACTTAAGTACAAGAAGACTGACTCTTCTTACTGTCTATGTTTTGAACCATTCCTGTGACACTAGTTATAGATTCCGAAACTTCACTTCAGGTTTACTGTGTCCTTTGGACCTTCTTATTGACGACGAAACACAGATATTGCATCGGAATCAAAATGAAAAGGCACAATGCCGACATAAGTACAAGAAGACTGACTCTTCCTAGTGTCTATATTTTGAACCGTTCTTGTGACACTAGTTATGGTTTCCGACGCTTCACTTCAGGTTTACTGTATACCTGTGACATTCTTATTGTCGATGAAACACAGATATTGGATCGGAATTATATAGAAAATGCATAATGCCGTAGTAAGTACAAGAAGACTGACTCTTCTTACAGTCTAGGTTTTGAAAAATTCCTGTAACAATAGTTATTGATTGCGATGCTTCACTTCAAATTTACTGTATCCCTTGTACCTTCCTATTGACGATGAAACACAGAAATTGCATCGGAATTAAATACAAAAGGCACAAGGCCGACTCAAGTACAAGAAGACTGACTCTTCTTACTCTCTATGTTTTGATCCTTTCCGGTGACACTGGTTATAGATTCCGATGCTTCGCTTCTGGTTTACTGTATCCCTGTCACCTTCTTATTGACGACGAAACACAGAAATTGCATCGGAATTAATTAGAAAATGCAAAATGCCGACTTAAGTACAAGAAGACTGACTCTTCCAACTGTCTATGTTTTGAGAAATTCCTGTGACACTAGTTATAGATTCTGAAGCTTCACTTCAAGTTTACTGTATCCTTTGGACCTTCTTATTGACGATGAAACACAGAATTTGCATCTGAATTATATAAAAAAGGCACAATGCCGACTTAAGTACAAGAAGAATGACTCTTCTTACTGTCTATGTTCTGAGCAATTCCTGTGACACTAGTTATAGAATCCGATGTTTCACTTCACGTTTACTGTATCCCTCTGACCTTCTTATAGAGGATGAAACACTGAAATTGCATCGGAAATAAATACAAAGGGCACAATGCCGACTTAAGTACAAGAAGACTGACTCTTCTTACCGTCAATGATTTGAACCATTCCTGTGACACTAGTTACAGATTCCGAAGCATTACTTCAGGTTTACTGTATCCTTTGGACCTTCTTATTGACGATGAATCACAGAATTTGCATCGGAATTAAATACAAAAGGCACAATGCCGACTTAAGTACAAGAAGAGTGAGTCTTCCAACTGTCTATGTTTTGAACCATTCCTGTGATACTAGTTATAGATTCCGAAGCTTCACTTCAGGTTTACTGTATCCCTCTGACACTCTTATTGACGATGAAACACAGAAATTGCATCGGAATTAAGTACAAAAGGCAGAATGCCGACTTATGTACAAGAAGACTGACTCTTCTTACTGTCTATGTTTTGAACCATTCCTGTGACACTGGTTATAGAATCCGAAGCTTCACTTCAGGTTTACTGTATCCTTTGGACCTTCTTATTGACGATGAAACACAGAATTTGCATCTGAATTATATAAAAAAGGCACAATGCCGACTTAAGTACAAGAAGAATGACTCTTCTTACTGTCTATGTTCTGGAGCAATTCCTGTGACACTAGTTATACATTACGTTGCTTCACTTCAGGTTTACTGTATCCCTTGGACCTTCTTATCGGCGATGAAACAGAAATAGCATCTGAATGTAATACAAAATGCACAATGCCGACTTAAGTACAAGAAGACTGACTCTTCATACTCTCTATGTTTTGAACCATTCCTGTGACACTAGTTATAGATTCCGATGCTTCGCTTCCGGTTTACTGTATCCCTGTGACCTTCTTATTGACGACGAAACACAGAAATTGCATCGGAATTAAATAGAAAAGCCAAATGCCGACTTAAGTACAAGAAGACTGACTCTTCCAACTGTCTATGTTTTGAAAAATTCCTGTGACACTAGTTATAGATTTCGATGCTCTTCTTCAGGTTCACTGTATCCCTTGGACCTTCTTATCGATGATGAAACACAGAAATAGCATCGGAATTAAATACAAAAGGCACAATGCCGACTTAAGTACAAGAAGACTGGCTCTTCTTACTGTCAATGTTTTGAACCATTCCTGTGACACTAGTTATAGATTCTGAAGCTTCACTTCAGGGTTACTGTATCCTTTGGACCTCCTTATTGACGATGAAACACGGAATTTGCATCTGAATTATATAGAAAAGGCACAATGCCGACTTAAGTACAAGAAGAATGACTCTTCTTACTGATTATGTTGTGAACGTTTGCAGTGAGACCAGTTTTAGATTCCGATGCTTCACTATACGTTTACTGTATCCCTTGGACCTTCTTATTGTCGACGAAACACAGGAATTGCATCGGAAGTAATTACAAAATGCACAATGCCGACTTAAGCACAAGAAGACTGACTCTTATTGCTGTGTATGTTTTGAACCATTCCTGTGAAACTAGTTATAGATTCCGATGCTTCACTTCAGGTTTACTGTATCCCTCTGACCTTCTTATTGACGACGAAACACAGAAAATGCATCGGAATTATGTAGAAAAGGCACAAAGCCAAATTAAGTATATTAAGACTGACTCTTCTTACTGACTATGATTTGAACATTTCCTGTGAGACCAGTTTTAGATGCCGATGCTTCACTATATGTTTACTGTATCCCTTGGACCTTCTTATTGACGATGAAACACAGAAATTGCATCGGAATTAAATAAAAAGGTAAAATGCCAACTCAAGTACAAGAAGACTGACTCTTCTTACTGTCTATGTTTTGAACCTTTTCTGTGACACTAGTTATAGATTCCGATGCTTCACTTCAGGTTTACTTTATCCCTCTGCCACTCTTATTGACTATGAAACACAGAAATTGCATCGGAATTAAATACAAAAGGCACAATGCCGACCTAAGTACAAGAAGACTGACTCTTCTTACTGTCTATGTTTTTAACCATTCCTGTGACACTAGTTATAGATTCAGATGCTTCACTTCAGTTTTACTGTATCCCTTGGACCATCTTATTGACGACTAAACACAGAAATTGAATCGGGATTAAATACAAAAAGCACAATGCAGACTTAAATACAAGAAGACTGACCCTTCCTACTTTCTATGTTTTAACCATTCCTGTGACAGTAGTTATTGATTCCGATGCTTCACTACAGGTTTACTGTATCCCTCTGACCTTCTTATTGACGATGAACCACAGAAACTGCATCGGAATTAAATACAAACGGCACAGTGCCGACTTAAGTACAAGAAAACTGTCTCTTCTTACTGACTATGTTGTGAACATTTCCTGTGAGACCAGAAAAGAATCCGATCCTTCACTATGGGTTTACTGTATGCCTTGGACCTTCTTATTGACGATGAAACACAGAAATTATATCGGAATTAAATACAAAAGGCACAAAGCCGACTTAAGTATAAGAAGACTGACTCTTCTTACTGACTATGATCTGAACCATTTTTGTGACACTAATTATAGATTCCGATGCTTGACTTCAGGTTTACTGTATCCCTTGGACCTACTTATTGACGACGAAACGCAGAAATTGCATCTGAATTAAATACAAAATGCACAATGCCGACATAAGTACAAGAAGACTGACTCTTCCGTGTTTATGTTTTCAACCATTCCTGTGACACTAGATTTTGATTCCGATGCTCCACTTCAGGTTTACTGTATCCCTTGGACATTCCTATTGACGACGAAACACAGAAATTGCATCGGAATTAAATAGAAAAGGCTCAATGCCGACTTAAGTACAAGAAGACTGACTCTTCCTACTGTCTATGTTTTAACCGTTCCTGTGACACTAGTTATAGATTCCGATGCTTCACTTCAGGTTTACTGTATCCCTCTGACCTTCTTATTGACGATGAAACACAGAAATTGCATCGGAATTTAAAACAAAAGGCACAATGCCGACTCAAATACAAGATGACTGGCTCTTCTTACTCTCTATGTATTGAAACATTCCTGTGAGACCGGTTTTAGATTCCGATGCTTCACTTCAGATTTACCGTATCCCTTGGACCTTCTTATTGACGATGAAACACAGAAATTGCATCGGAATTAAATACAAGAGGCACAATGCCGACTTAAGTACAAGAAGACTGACTCTTCTTACTGTCTATGTTTTGAACCATTCCTGTGACACTAGTTATAGATTCCGAAGCTTCACTTCAGGTTTACTGTATCCTTTGGACCTACTTATTGACGATGAAACAAAGAATTTGCATCCGAATTAAATACAAAAGGCACAATGTCTACTTAAGTACAAGAAGACTGACTCATCTTACTGTCTATGTTTTGAGCAATTCCTGTGACACTAGTTGTAGATTCCGATGCTTCACTTCAGGCTTACTGTATCCCTTGGACCTTCTAATCGACGATGAAACACAGAAATAGCATCTGAATTAAATACAAAAGGCACAATGCCGACTTAAGTACAAGAAGACTGACTCTTCTTACTGTCTATGTTTTGAACCATTCCTGTGACACTAGTTATAGATTCCGATGCTTCACTTCAGGTTTACTGTATCCCTTGGAGCATCTTATTGACGACGAAACACAGAAATTGAATCAGGATTAAATACAAAAGGTACAATTCCGACTTAAGTACAAGAAGACTGACCCTTCTTACTCTCTATGTTTTAACCATTCCTGTGACACTAGTTATAGATTCCGTAGCTTCACTTCAGGTTTACTGTATCCCTCTGACCTTATTGACGACGAAACACAGAAAATGCATCGGAATTATGTAGAAAAGGCACAAAGCCAAATTAAGTATATTAAGACTGACTCTTCTTAATGACTATGATTTGAACATTTCCTGTGAGACCAGTTTTAGATGCTGATGCTTCACTGTATGTTTACTGTATCCCTTGGACCTTCTTATTGTCGATGAAACACAGATATTGCATCGGAATTAAATACAAAATGCACAACGCCGTCATAAGTACAAGAAGACTGACTCTTCCGTGTTTATGTTTTCAACAATTCCTGTGACACTAGATATATATTTCGATGCTCCACTTCAGGTTTACTGTATCCCTTGGACCTTCTTATTGACGACGAAACACAGAAATTGCATCGGAATTAAATAGAAAAGGCACAATGCCGACATAAGTACAAGAAGACTGACTCTTCCGTGTTTATGTTTTCAACTATTCCTGTGACACTAGATATTGATCCGATGCTCCACTTCAGGTTTACTGTATCCCTTGGACATTCTTATTGACGACGAAACACAGAAATTGCATCGGAATTAAATAGAAAAGGCTCAATGCCGACTTAAGTACAAGAAGACTGACTCTTCCTACTGTCTATGTTTTAACCGTTCCTGTGACACTAGTTATAGATTCCGATGCTTCACTTCACGTTTACTGTATCCCTCTGACCTTCTTATTGACGATGAAACACAGAAATTGCATCGGAAATAAATTCAAAAGGCACAATGCCGACTCAAATACAAGATGACTGGCTCTTCTTACTCTCTATGTATTGAAACATTCCGGTGAGACAGGTTTTACATTCCGATGCTTCACTTCAGATTTACCGTATCCCTTGGACCTTCTTATTGTCGACGAAACACAGAAATTGCATCGGAATTAAATAGAAAAGGCACAATGCTGACTTAAGTACAATAAGACTGACTCTTCCAACTGTCTATGTTTTGAACCATTCCTGTGACACTAGTTATAGATTCCGATGCTTCACTTCAGGTTTACTGTATCCCTCTGACACCCTTATTGACGATGAAACACAGAAATTGCATCGGAATTAAATACAAGAGGCACAATGCCGACTTAAGTACAAGAAGACTGACTCTTCTACTGTGTATGTTTTGAACCATTCCTGTGACATTAGTTATAGATGCCGAAGCTTCACTTCAGGTTTACTGTATCCTTTGGACCTTCTTATTGACGATGAAACAAAGAATTTGTATCGGAATTAAATACAAAAGGCACAATGTCTACTTAAGTACAAGAAGACTGACTCTTCTTACTGTCTATGTTTTGAGCAATTCCTGTGACACTAGTTGTAGATTCCGATGCTTCACTTCAGGTTTACTGTATCCCTTGGAGCATCTTATTGACGACGAAACACAGAAATTGAATCAGGATTAAATACAAAAGGTACAATTCCGCCTTAAGTACAAGAAGACTGACCCTTCCTACTCTCTATGTTTTAACCATTCCTGTGACACTAGTTATAGATTCCGATGCTTCACTACAGGTTTACTGTATCCCTCTGACCTTCTTGTTGACGATGAAACACAGAAATTGCATCGGAATTAAATACAAAAGGCACAATGCCGACTTAAGTACAAGAAGATTGACTCTTCCGACTGTCTATGTTTTGAACCGTTCCTGTGACACTAGTCATAGATTCCGATGCTTCACTTCAGGTTTACTGTATTCCTTGGACCTGCTTATTGACGACGAAACACAGAAATTGCATCGGAATTAACTAGAAAAGGCACAATGCCGACATAAGTACAAGAAGACTGACTCTTCTTACTGACTATGATTTGAACATTTCCTGTGTGACCAGTTTTACATTCCGATGCTTCACTATATGTTTACTGTATCCCTTTGACCTTCTTGTTGACGATGAAACACAGAAATCGCATCGGAATTAAATACAAAAGGCACTATGCCGACTTAAGTACAAGAAGACAGACTCTGTTTGCTGTGTATGTTTTGAACCATTCCTGTGACATTGGTTATAGATTCCGATACTTCACTTCAGGTTAATGTATCCCTCTTACCTTCTTATTGACGATGAAACACAGTAATTGCATCGGAATTAAATACAAAAGGCGCAATGCCGACTCATGTACAAGAAGACTGACTCTTCTTACTGTCTATGTTTTGAACCTTTCCTGTGACACTAGATATAGATTCCGATGCTTCACTTCAGGTTTACTGTATCCCTTGGACCTTCTTATTGACGACGAAACACAGAAATTGCATCGGAATTAAATAGAAAGGGCACAATGCAGTCTCAAGTACAAGAAGACTGACTCTTCCTACTGCCTATGTTTTGAACCTTTCCTGTGACACTAGTTATAGATTCCGATGCTCCACTTCAGGTTTTACTGTATCCCTCTGACATTCTTATTGACGATGAAACACAGAAATTGCATCGGAATTAAATAGAAAAGGCACAATGCCGACTTAAGTACAAGAAGATTGACTCTTCCGACTGTCTATGTTTTGAACCGTTCCTGTGACACTAGTCATAGATTCCGATGCTTCACTTCAGGTTTACTGTATTCCTTGGACCTGCTTATTGACGACGAAACACAGAAATTGCATCGGCATTATATTGAAAAGGCACAATGCCGACATAAGTACAAGAAGACTGACTCTTCTTACTGACTATGATTTGAACATTTCCTGTGAGACCAGATTTAGATTCCGATGCTTCACTATATGTTTACTGTATCCCTTGGACCTTCTTGTTTACGATGAAACACAGAAATTTCATCGGAATTAAATACAAAAGGCACAATGCCGACTTAAGTACAAGAAGACTGACTCCTCTTGCTGTGTATGTTTTGAACCATTCCTGTGACACTAGTTATAGATTTCGATGCTTCACTTCAGGTTTACTGTATCCCTCTGACCTTCTTATTGACGATGAAACACAGTAATTGCATCGGAATTAAATACAAAAGGCACAATGCCGACTCATGTACAAGAAGACTGACTCTTCAAACTGTCTATGTTTTGAACCTTTCCTGTGACACTAGATATAGATTCCGATGCTTCACTTCAGGTTTACTGTATCCCTTGGACCTTCTTATTGACGACGAAACACAGAAATTGCATCGGAATTAAATAGAAAGGGCACAATGCAGTCTTAAGTACAAGAAGACTGACTCTTCCTACTGCCTATGTTTTGAACCTTTCCTGTGACACTAGATATAGATTCCGATGCTTCACTTCAGGTTTACTGTATCCCCTGGACCTTCTTATTGACGACGAAACACAGAAATTGAATCGGGATTAAATACAAGAGGCACAATGCCGACTTAAGTACAAGAAGACTGACTCTTCCTACTGTCTATGTATTAACCATTCCTGTGACACTAGTTATAGATTCCGATGCTTCACTTCAGGTTTACTGTATCCCTCTGATCTTCTTATTGACGATGAAACACAGAAATTGCATCGGAATTAAATACAACAGGCACAATGCCGACTGAAGTACAAGAAGACAGACTCTTCCAAATGTCTATGTTTTGAACCATTCCTGTGACACTAGTTATAGATTCCGATGCTTCACTTCTGGTTAACTGTATCCCTCTGACACTCTTATTGACGATGAAACACAGAAAGTGCATCGGAATTAAATACAAAATGCACAATGCCGACTTAACTACAAGAAGACTGACTCTTCCTACTGTCTATGATTTGAACCATTCCTGTGACACAAGTTATAGCTTCCGATGCTTCACTTCAGGTTTACTGTATCCCTCTGACACTCTTATTGACGATAAAACACAGGAATTTAATCGGAATTAAATACAAACGGCACAGTGCCGACTTAAGTACAAGAAGACTGACTCTTCTTACTGACTGTGTTGTAAACATTTCCTGTGAAACCAGTTTTAGATTCCGATGCTTCACTATATGTTTACTGTACCCTTGGACCTTCTTATTGATGATGAAACACAGAAAGTGTATCGGAATTAAATACAAAAGGCACAATGCCGACTTAAGTATAAGAAGACTGACTCTTCTTACTGACTATGATTTGAACATTTCCTGTGAGACCAGTTTTAGATTCCGATGTTTCACTATATGTTTACTGTATCCCTTGGACCTTCTTATTGACGAAGAAACACAGAAATTGCATCGGAATTAAATACACAAGGCACAATGCAGACTTAAGTACAAGAAGACTGACTCATCTCACTGTCTATGTTTTGACCATTTCTGTGTCACTAGTTATAGATTCCGATGCTTCACTTCAGGTTTACTGTATCCGTCTGACCTTCTTATTGACAACGAAACACAGAAATTGCATCTGAAAAAAATAGAAAAGGAACAATGCCGACTTAAGTACAGGAAGACTGACTCTTCCTACTGTCATGATTTGAACAATTCCTGTGACTCTAGTTATAGATTCCGATGCTTCACTTCAGGTTTACTGTATCCCTCTGACCTTCTTATTGACGATGAAACACAGTAATTGCATCGGAATTAAATACAAAAGGCACAATGCCGACTCATGTACAAGAAGACTGACTCTTCAAACTGTCTATGTTTTGAACCTTTCCTGTGACACTAGATATAGATTCCGATGCTTCACTTCAGGTTTACTGTATCCCCTGGACCTTCTCATTGAAGACGAAACACAGAAATTGCATCGGAATTAAATAAAAAAGGCACAATGCCGACTTAAGTACAAGAAGACTGACTCTTCCTACTGTCTATGTTTTGAACCATTTCTGTGGCACTAGTTATAGATTCCGATGCTTCACTTCTGGTTTACTGTATCCTTTGGACCTTCTTATTGACGATGAAACAAAGAATTTGTATCGGAATTAAATACAAAAGGCACAATGTCTACTTAAGTACAAGAAGACTGACTCTTCTTACTGTCTATGTTTTGAGCAATTCCTGTGACACTAGTTGTAGATTCCGATGCTTCACTTCAGGTTTACTGTATCCCTTGGACCTTCTAATCGACGATGAAACACAGAAATAGCATCGGAATTAAATACAAAAGGCACAATGCCGACTTAGGTACAAGAAGACTGACTCTTCTTACTGTCTATGTTTTGAACCATTCCTGTGACACTAGTTATAGATTCCGATGCTTCACTTCAGGTTTACTGTATCCCTTGGAGCATCTTATTGACGACGAAACACAGAAATTGAATCAGGATTAAATACAAAAGGTACAATTCCGACTTAAGTACAAGAAGACTGACCCTTCTTACTCTCTATGTTTTAACCATTCCTGTGACACTAGTTATAGATTCCGTAGCTTCACTTCAGGTTTACTGTATCCCTCTGACCTTATTGACGACGAAACACAGAAAATGCATCGGAATTATGTAGAAAAGGCACAAAGCCAAATTAAGTATATTAAGACTGACTCTTCTTAATGACTATGATTTGAACATTTCCTGTGAGACCAGTTTTAGATGCTGATGCTTCACTGTATGTTTACTGTATCCCTTGGACCTTCTTATTGTCGATGAAACACAGATATTGCATCGGAATTAAATACAAAATGCACAACGCCGTCATAAGTACAAGAAGACTGACTCTTCCGTGTTTATGTTTTCAACAATTCCTGTGACACTAGATATATATTTCGATGCTCCACTTCAGGTTTACTGTATCCCTTGGACCTTCTTATTGACGACGAAACACAGAAATTGCATCGGAATTAAATAGAAAAGGCACAATGCCGACATAAGTACAAGAAGACTGACTCTTCCGTGTTTATGTTTTCAACTATTCCTGTGACACTAGATATTGATCCGATGCTCCACTTCAGGTTTACTGTATCCCTTGGACATTCTTATTGACGACGAAACACAGAAATTGCATCGGAATTAAATAGAAAAGGCTCAATGCCGACTTAAGTACAAGAAGACTGACTCTTCCTACTGTCTATGTTTTAACCGTTCCTGTGACACTAGTTATAGATTCCGATGCTTCACTTCACGTTTACTGTATCCCTCTGACCTTCTTATTGACGATGAAACACAGAAATTGCATCGGAAATAAATTCAAAAGGCACAATGCCGACTCAAATACAAGATGACTGGCTCTTCTTACTCTCTATGTATTGAAACATTCCGGTGAGACAGGTTTTACATTCCGATGCTTCACTTCAGATTTACCGTATCCCTTGGACCTTCTTATTGTCGACGAAACACAGAAATTGCATCGGAATTAAATAGAAAAGGCACAATGCTGACTTAAGTACAATAAGACTGACTCTTCCAACTGTCTATGTTTTGAACCATTCCTGTGACACTAGTTATAGATTCCGATGCTTCACTTCAGGTTTACTGTATCCCTCTGACACCCTTATTGACGATGAAACACAGAAATTGCATCGGAATTAAATACAAGAGGCACAATGCCGACTTAAGTACAAGAAGACTGACTCTTCTACTGTGTATGTTTTGAACCATTCCTGTGACATTAGTTATAGATGCCGAAGCTTCACTTCAGGTTTACTGTATCCTTTGGACCTTCTTATTGACGATGAAACAAAGAATTTGTATCGGAATTAAATACAAAAGGCACAATGTCTACTTAAGTACAAGAAGACTGACTCTTCTTACTGTCTATGTTTTGAGCAATTCCTGTGACACTAGTTGTAGATTCCGATGCTTCACTTCAGGTTTACTGTATCCCTTGGAGCATCTTATTGACGACGAAACACAGAAATTGAATCAGGATTAAATACAAAAGGTACAATTCCGCCTTAAGTACAAGAAGACTGACCCTTCCTACTCTCTATGTTTTAACCATTCCTGTGACACTAGTTATAGATTCCGATGCTTCACTACAGGTTTACTGTATCCCTCTGACCTTCTTGTTGACGATGAAACACAGAAATTGCATCGGAATTAAATACAAAAGGCACAATGCCGACTTAAGTACAAGAAGATTGACTCTTCCGACTGTCTATGTTTTGAACCGTTCCTGTGACACTAGTCATAGATTCCGATGCTTCACTTCAGGTTTACTGTATTCCTTGGACCTGCTTATTGACGACGAAACACAGAAATTGCATCGGAATTAACTAGAAAAGGCACAATGCCGACATAAGTACAAGAAGACTGACTCTTCTTACTGACTATGATTTGAACATTTCCTGTGTGACCAGTTTTACATTCCGATGCTTCACTATATGTTTACTGTATCCCTTTGACCTTCTTGTTGACGATGAAACACAGAAATCGCATCGGAATTAAATACAAAAGGCACTATGCCGACTTAAGTACAAGAAGACAGACTCTGTTTGCTGTGTATGTTTTGAACCATTCCTGTGACATTGGTTATAGATTCCGATACTTCACTTCAGGTTAATGTATCCCTCTTACCTTCTTATTGACGATGAAACACAGTAATTGCATCGGAATTAAATACAAAAGGCGCAATGCCGACTCATGTACAAGAAGACTGACTCTTCTTACTGTCTATGTTTTGAACCTTTCCTGTGACACTAGATATAGATTCCGATGCTTCACTTCAGGTTTACTGTATCCCTTGGACCTTCTTATTGACGACGAAACACAGAAATTGCATCGGAATTAAATAGAAAGGGCACAATGCAGTCTCAAGTACAAGAAGACTGACTCTTCCTACTGCCTATGTTTTGAACCTTTCCTGTGACACTAGTTATAGATTCCGATGCTCCACTTCAGGTTTTACTGTATCCCTCTGACATTCTTATTGACGATGAAACACAGAAATTGCATCGGAATTAAATAGAAAAGGCACAATGCCGACTTAAGTACAAGAAGATTGACTCTTCCGACTGTCTATGTTTTGAACCGTTCCTGTGACACTAGTCATAGATTCCGATGCTTCACTTCAGGTTTACTGTATTCCTTGGACCTGCTTATTGACGACGAAACACAGAAATTGCATCGGCATTATATTGAAAAGGCACAATGCCGACATAAGTACAAGAAGACTGACTCTTCTTACTGACTATGATTTGAACATTTCCTGTGAGACCAGATTTAGATTCCGATGCTTCACTTCAGGTTTACTGTATCCCTTGGACCTTCTAATCGACGATGAAACACAGAAATAGCATCGGAATTAAATACAAAAGGCACAATGCCGACTTAGGTACAAGAAGACTGACTCTTCTTACTGTCTATGTTTTGAACCATTCCTGTGACACTAGTTATAGATTCCGATGCTTCACTTCAGGTTTACTGTATCCCTTGGAGCATCTTATTGACGACGAAACACAGAAATTGAATCAGGATTAAATACAAAAGGTACAATTCCGACTTAAGTACAAGAAGACTGACCCTTCTTACTCTCTATGTTTTAACCATTCCTGTGACACTAGTTATAGATTCCGTAGCTTCACTTCAGGTTTACTGTATCCCTCTGACCTTATTGACGACGAAACACAGAAAATGCATCGGAATTATGTAGAAAAGGCACAAAGCCAAATTAAGTATATTAAGACTGACTCTTCTTAATGACTATGATTTGAACATTTCCTGTGAGACCAGTTTTAGATGCTGATGCTTCACTGTATGTTTACTGTATCCCTTGGACCTTCTTATTGTCGATGAAACACAGATATTGCATCGGAATTAAATACAAAATGCACAACGCCGTCATAAGTACAAGAAGACTGACTCTTCCGTGTTTATGTTTTCAACAATTCCTGTGACACTAGATATATATTTCGATGCTCCACTTCAGGTTTACTGTATCCCTTGGACCTTCTTATTGACGACGAAACACAGAAATTGCATCGGAATTAAATAGAAAAGGCACAATGCCGACATAAGTACAAGAAGACTGACTCTTCCGTGTTTATGTTTTCAACTATTCCTGTGACACTAGATATTGATCCGATGCTCCACTTCAGGTTTACTGTATCCCTTGGACATTCTTATTGACGACGAAACACAGAAATTGCATCGGAATTAAATAGAAAAGGCTCAATGCCGACTTAAGTACAAGAAGACTGACTCTTCCTACTGTCTATGTTTTAACCGTTCCTGTGACACTAGTTATAGATTCCGATGCTTCACTTCACGTTTACTGTATCCCTCTGACCTTCTTATTGACGATGAAACACAGAAATTGCATCGGAAATAAATTCAAAAGGCACAATGCCGACTCAAATACAAGATGACTGGCTCTTCTTACTCTCTATGTATTGAAACATTCCGGTGAGACAGGTTTTACATTCCGATGCTTCACTTCAGATTTACCGTATCCCTTGGACCTTCTTATTGTCGACGAAACACAGAAATTGCATCGGAATTAAATAGAAAAGGCACAATGCTGACTTAAGTACAATAAGACTGACTCTTCCAACTGTCTATGTTTTGAACCATTCCTGTGACACTAGTTATAGATTCCGATGCTTCACTTCAGGTTTACTGTATCCCTCTGACACCCTTATTGACGATGAAACACAGAAATTGCATCGGAATTAAATACAAGAGGCACAATGCCGACTTAAGTACAAGAAGACTGACTCTTCTACTGTGTATGTTTTGAACCATTCCTGTGACATTAGTTATAGATGCCGAAGCTTCACTTCAGGTTTACTGTATCCTTTGGACCTTCTTATTGACGATGAAACAAAGAATTTGTATCGGAATTAAATACAAAAGGCACAATGTCTACTTAAGTACAAGAAGACTGACTCTTCTTACTGTCTATGTTTTGAGCAATTCCTGTGACACTAGTTGTAGATTCCGATGCTTCACTTCAGGTTTACTGTATCCCTTGGAGCATCTTATTGACGACGAAACACAGAAATTGAATCAGGATTAAATACAAAAGGTACAATTCCGCCTTAAGTACAAGAAGACTGACCCTTCCTACTCTCTATGTTTTAACCATTCCTGTGACACTAGTTATAGATTCCGATGCTTCACTACAGGTTTACTGTATCCCTCTGACCTTCTTGTTGACGATGAAACACAGAAATTGCATCGGAATTAAATACAAAAGGCACAATGCCGACTTAAGTACAAGAAGATTGACTCTTCCGACTGTCTATGTTTTGAACCGTTCCTGTGACACTAGTCATAGATTCCGATGCTTCACTTCAGGTTTACTGTATTCCTTGGACCTGCTTATTGACGACGAAACACAGAAATTGCATCGGAATTAACTAGAAAAGGCACAATGCCGACATAAGTACAAGAAGACTGACTCTTCTTACTGACTATGATTTGAACATTTCCTGTGTGACCAGTTTTACATTCCGATGCTTCACTATATGTTTACTGTATCCCTTTGACCTTCTTGTTGACGATGAAACACAGAAATCGCATCGGAATTAAATACAAAAGGCACTATGCCGACTTAAGTACAAGAAGACAGACTCTGTTTGCTGTGTATGTTTTGAACCATTCCTGTGACATTGGTTATAGATTCCGATACTTCACTTCAGGTTAATGTATCCCTCTTACCTTCTTATTGACGATGAAACACAGTAATTGCATCGGAATTAAATACAAAAGGCGCAATGCCGACTCATGTACAAGAAGACTGACTCTTCTTACTGTCTATGTTTTGAACCTTTCCTGTGACACTAGATATAGATTCCGATGCTTCACTTCAGGTTTACTGTATCCCTTGGACCTTCTTATTGACGACGAAACACAGAAATTGCATCGGAATTAAATAGAAAGGGCACAATGCAGTCTCAAGTACAAGAAGACTGACTCTTCCTACTGCCTATGTTTTGAACCTTTCCTGTGACACTAGTTATAGATTCCGATGCTCCACTTCAGGTTTTACTGTATCCCTCTGACATTCTTATTGACGATGAAACACAGAAATTGCATCGGAATTAAATAGAAAAGGCACAATGCCGACTTAAGTACAAGAAGATTGACTCTTCCGACTGTCTATGTTTTGAACCGTTCCTGTGACACTAGTCATAGATTCCGATGCTTCACTTCAGGTTTACTGTATTCCTTGGACCTGCTTATTGACGACGAAACACAGAAATTGCATCGGCATTATATTGAAAAGGCACAATGCCGACATAAGTACAAGAAGACTGACTCTTCTTACTGACTATGATTTGAACATTTCCTGTGAGACCAGATTTAGATTCCGATGCTTCACTATATGTTTACTGTATCCCTTGGACCTTCTTGTTTACGATGAAACACAGAAATTTCATCGGAATTAAATACAAAAGGCACAATGCCGACTTAAGTACAAGAAGACTGACTCCTCTTGCTGTGTATGTTTTGAACCATTCCTGTGACACTAGTTATAGATTTCGATGCTTCACTTCAGGTTTACTGTATCCCTCTGACCTTCTTATTGACGATGAAACACAGTAATTGCATCGGAATTAAATACAAAAGGCACAATGCCGACTCATGTACAAGAAGACTGACTCTTCAAACTGTCTATGTTTTGAACCTTTCCTGTGACACTAGATATAGATTCCGATGCTTCACTTCAGGTTTACTGTATCCCTTGGACCTTCTTATTGACGACGAAACACAGAAATTGCATCGGAATTAAATAGAAAGGGCACAATGCAGTCTTAAGTACAAGAAGACTGACTCTTCCTACTGCCTATGTTTTGAACCTTTCCTGTGACACTAGATATAGATTCCGATGCTTCACTTCAGGTTTACTGTATCCCCTGGACCTTCTTATTGACGACGAAACACAGAAATTGAATCGGGATTAAATACAAGAGGCACAATGCCGACTTAAGTACAAGAAGACTGACTCTTCCTACTGTCTATGTATTAACCATTCCTGTGACACTAGTTATAGATTCCGATGCTTCACTTCAGGTTTACTGTATCCCTCTGATCTTCTTATTGACGATGAAACACAGAAATTGCATCGGAATTAAATACAACAGGCACAATGCCGACTGAAGTACAAGAAGACAGACTCTTCCAAATGTCTATGTTTTGAACCATTCCTGTGACACTAGTTATAGATTCCGATGCTTCACTTCTGGTTAACTGTATCCCTCTGACACTCTTATTGACGATGAAACACAGAAAGTGCATCGGAATTAAATACAAAATGCACAATGCCGACTTAACTACAAGAAGACTGACTCTTCCTACTGTCTATGATTTGAACCATTCCTGTGACACAAGTTATAGCTTCCGATGCTTCACTTCAGGTTTACTGTATCCCTCTGACACTCTTATTGACGATAAAACACAGGAATTTAATCGGAATTAAATACAAACGGCACAGTGCCGACTTAAGTACAAGAAGACTGACTCTTCTTACTGACTGTGTTGTAAACATTTCCTGTGAAACCAGTTTTAGATTCCGATGCTTCACTATATGTTTACTGTACCCTTGGACCTTCTTATTGATGATGAAACACAGAAAGTGTATCGGAATTAAATACAAAAGGCACAATGCCGACTTAAGTATAAGAAGACTGACTCTTCTTACTGACTATGATTTGAACATTTCCTGTGAGACCAGTTTTAGATTCCGATGTTTCACTATATGTTTACTGTATCCCTTGGACCTTCTTATTGACGAAGAAACACAGAAATTGCATCGGAATTAAATACACAAGGCACAATGCAGACTTAAGTACAAGAAGACTGACTCATCTCACTGTCTATGTTTTGACCATTTCTGTGTCACTAGTTATAGATTCCGATGCTTCACTTCAGGTTTACTGTATCCGTCTGACCTTCTTATTGACAACGAAACACAGAAATTGCATCTGAAAAAAATAGAAAAGGAACAATGCCGACTTAAGTACAGGAAGACTGACTCTTCCTACTGTCATGATTTGAACAATTCCTGTGACTCTAGTTATAGATTCCGATGCTTCACTTCAGGTTTACTGTATCCCTCTGACCTTCTTATTGACGATGAAACACAGTAATTGCATCGGAATTAAATACAAAAGGCACAATGCCGACTCATGTACAAGAAGACTGACTCTTCAAACTGTCTATGTTTTGAACCTTTCCTGTGACACTAGATATAGATTCCGATGCTTCACTTCAGGTTTACTGTATCCCCTGGACCTTCTCATTGAAGACGAAACACAGAAATTGCATCGGAATTAAATAAAAAAGGCACAATGCCGACTTAAGTACAAGAAGACTGACTCTTCCTACTGTCTATGTTTTGAACCATTTCTGTGGCACTAGTTATAGATTCCGATGCTTCACTTCTGGTTTACTGTATCCTTTGGACCTTCTTATTGACGATGAAACAAAGAATTTGTATCGGAATTAAATACAAAAGGCACAATGTCTACTTAAGTACAAGAAGACTGACTCTTCTTACTGTCTATGTTTTGAGCAATTCCTGTGACACTAGTTGTAGATTCCGATGCTTCACTTCAGGTTTACTGTATCCCTTGGACCTTCTAATCGACGATGAAACACAGAAATAGCATCGGAATTAAATACAAAAGGCACAATGCCGACTTAGGTACAAGAAGACTGACTCTTCTTACTGTCTATGTTTTGAACCATAACTGTGAAACTAGTTATAGATTCCGATGCTTCACTTCAGGTTTACTGTATACCTCTGACCTTCTTATTGATGATGAAACACAGAAATAGCATCGGAATTAAATACAAAAGGCACAATGCCGACTTAAGTACAAGAAAACTGACTCTTCTTACTGTCTATGTTTTGAACCATTCATATGCCACTAGTTATAGATTCCGATGCTTCACTGCAGGTTTACTGTATCCCTCTGACCTTCTTATTGACGATGAAACACAGAAATAGCATCGGAATTAAATACAAAAGGCACAATGCCGACTTAAGTACAAGAAAACTGACTCTTCTTACTGTCTAATTTTTGATCCATTCCTGTGACACTAGTTATAGATTCCGATGCTTCACTTCATGTTTACTGTATGCCTCTGCCCTTCTTATTGACGATGAAATACAGAAATTGCATCGGAATTAAATACAAAAGGCACAATGCCGACCTAAGTACAAGAAAACTGACTCTTCTTACTGTCTATGTTTTGAACCATACAAGTGACACTAGTTATAGATTCAGATGCTTCGCTTCAGGTTTACTGTATGCCTCTGACCTTCTTATTGACGATGAAACACAGAAATTGCATCGGAATTAAATACAAAAGGCACAATGCCGACTTAAGTACAAGAAAACTGACTCTTCTTACTGTCTATGTTTTGAACCATTCCTGTGACACTAGTTATAGATTCCGATGCTTCGCTTCAGGTTTACTGTATCCCTCTGACCTTCTTATTGACGATGAAACACAGAAATTGCATGGGAATTAAATAGAAAATGCACAATGCCGACTTAAGTAGAAGAAAACTGACTCTTCTTACTGTGTATGTCTTGAACCATTCCTGTGACACTAGTTATTGATTCCGATGCTTCACTTCACGTTTACTGTATCCCTCTGACCTTCTTGTTGACGATGAAACACAGAAATTGCATCGGAATTAAATACGAAAGGCACAATGCCGACTTAAGTACAAGGAAATTGACTCTTCTTACTGTCTATGCTTTGAACCATTCCTGTGACACTAGTTATAGATTCCGATGCTTCACTTCAGGTTCACTGTATCCCTCTGACCTTCTTATTGACGATGAAACACTGAAATTGCATCGGAATTAAATACAAAAGGCACAAAGCCGACTTAAGTATAAGAAAACTGACTCTTCTTACTGTCTATGTTTTGAACCATTCCTGTGACACTAGTTATAGATTCAGATGCTTCACTTCAGGTTTACTGTATGCCTCTGACCTTCTTATTGACGATGAAACACAGAATTTGCATCGGAATTAAATACATAAGGCACAATGCCGACTTAAGTACAAGAAAACTGACTCTTCTTACTGTCTATGATTTGAACCATTCCTGTGACACTAGTTATAGATTCCGATGCTTCGCTTCAGGTTTACTGTATCCCTCTGACCTTCTTATTGACGATGAAACACAGAAATTGCATGGGAATTAAATAGAAAAGGTACAATGCCGACTTAAGTAGAAGAAAACTGACTCTTCTTACTGTCTATGTTTTGAACCATTCCTGTGACACGAGTTATAGATTCCGATGCTTCACTTCAGGTTTACTGTATACCTCTGACCGTCTTATTGACGATGCAACACAGAAATGGAATCGAAATTAAATACAAAAGGCACAATGCCGACTTAAGTACAAGAAAACTGACTCTTCTTACTGTCTATGTTTTGAACCATTCATGTGACACTAGTTATAGATTTCGATGCTTCACTGCAGGTTTACTGTATCCCTCTGACCTTCTTATTGACGATGAAACACAGAAATTGCATCGGAATGAAATACAAAAGGCACAATGCCGACTTAAGTACAAGGAAACTGATTCTTCGTACTGTCTATGTTTTGAACAATTCCTGTGACACTAGTTATAGATTCCGATGCTTCACATCAGGTTTACTGTATACCTCTGACCTTCTTATTGACGATGAAACACAGAAATTGCATCGGAATTAAATACAATAGGCACAATGCCGACATAAGTACAAGAAAACTGACTCTTCTTACTGTGTATGTTTTGAACCATTCCTGTGACACTAGTTATGGATTCCTATGCTTCACTTCAGGTTTACTGTATCCCTCTGACCTTCTTATTGACGATGAAACACAGAAATTGCATCGGAATTAAAAACAAAAGGCACAATGCCGACGTAAATACAACAAAACAGACTCTTCTTACTGTCTATGTTTTGAACCATTCCTGTGACACTAGTTATAGATTCCGATGCTTTACTTCAGCTTTACTGTATCCCTCTGACCTTCTTATTGACGATGAAACACAGAAATTGCATCGGAATTAAATACAAAAGGCACAATTCCGACTTAAGTACAAGAAAACTGACTCTTCTTACTGTCTATGTTTTGAACAATTCCTGTGACACTAGTTATAGTTTCCGATGCTTCACTTCAAGTTTACTGTATCCCTCTGACCTTCTTATTGACGATGAAACACAGAAATTGCATGGGAATTAAATAGAAAAGGCACAAACCGATTTAAGTACTAGAAAACTGACTCTTCTAACTGTCTATGTTTTGAACCATTCCTGTGACACGAGTTATTGATACCGGTGCTTCACTTCAGGTTTACTGTATCCCTCTGACTTCTTATTGACGATGAAACACAGAAATAGCATCGGAAATGAATACAAAAGGCACAATGTCGACTTAAGTACAAGAAAACTGACTCTTCTTACTGTCTATGTTTTGAACAATTCCTGTGACACTAGTTATTGATTCCGATGCTTCACTTCACGTTTGCTGTATCCCTCTGACCTTCTTAATGACGATGAAACACAGAAATTGCATCGGAATTAAATACGAAAGGCACAAAGCCGACTTAAGTACAAGAAAACTGACTCTTCTTACTGTCTATGTTTTGAAACATTCCTGTGACACTAGTTATAGATTCCGATGCTTCACTTCATGTTTACTGTATGCCTCTGACCTTCTTATTGACGATGAAATACAGAAATTGCATCGGAATTAAATACAAAAGGCACAATGCCGACTTAAGTACAAGAAAACTGACTCTTCTTACTGTATATGTTTTGAACCATTCCTGTGACACTAGTTATAGATTCCGATGCTTCGCTTCAGGTTTACTGTATCCCTCTGACCTTCATATTGACGATGAAACACAGAAATTGCATGGGAATTAAATAGAAAAGGCACAATGCCGACTTAAGTAGAAGAAAACTGACTCTTCTTACTGTCTATGTTTTGGACCATTCCTGTGACACCAGTTATAGATTCCGATGCTTCACTTCAGGTTCACTGTATTACTCTGACCTTCTTATTGACGATGAAACACAGAAATTGCATCGGAATTAAATACAAAAGGCACAATTCCGACTTAAGTACAAGAAAACTGACTCTTCTTACTGTGTATCTTTTGAACCATTCCTGTGACACTAGTTATGGATTCCGATGCTTCACTTCAGGTTTACTGTATCCCTCTGACCTTCTTATTGACGATGAAACACAGAAATTGCATCGGAATTAAATACAAATGGCACAATGCCGACGTAAATACAACAAAACAGACTCTTCTTACTGTCTATGTTTTGACCCATTCATGTGACACTCGTTATAGATTCTGAAGCTTTACTTCAGGTTTACTGTATCCCTCTGACCTTCTTATTGACGATGAGACACAGAAATTGCTTCGGAATTAAATACAAAATGCACAATACCGTCTTAAGTACAAGATAACTGACTCTTCTTCCTGTGTATGTTTTGAATCATTCCTGTGACACTAGTTATAGATTCCGATGCTTCACTTCAGGTTTACTGTATCCCTCTGACATTCGTATTGACGATGAAACACAGAAATTGCATCGGAATTAAATATAAAACGCACGATGCCGACTTACGTACAAGAAAACTGACTCTTCTTACTGTCTATCTTTTGAACCATTCCTGTGACACTAGTTATAGATTCCGATGCTTTACTTCAGCTTTACTGTATCCCTCTGACCTTTTTATTGACGATGAAACACAGAAATTGCATCGGAATGAAATAGAAAAGGCACAATGCCGACTTATGTACTAGAAAACTGACTCTTCTAACTGTTTATGTTTTGAAACATTCCTGTGACACGAGTTATAGATACCGGTGCTTCACTTCAGGTTTACTGTATCGCTCTGACCTTCTTATTGACGATGGAACACAGAAATTGCATCGGAATTGAATACAAAAGGCACAATGCCGACTTAAGTACAAGAAAACTGACTCTTCTTACAGTCTATGTTTTGAACCATTCATGTAACACTAGTTATAGATTCCGATGCTTCACTGCCGGTTTACTGTATCCCTCTGACCATCTAATTGACGGTGAAACCCAGAAATTGCATCGGATTAAATACAGAAGGCACAATGCCGACTTAAGTACAAGAAAACTGACTCCTCTTACTGTCTATGTTTTGAACAATTCCTGTGACACTAGTTATCGATTCCGATGCTTCACTTCACGTTTACTGTATCCCTCTGACCTTCTTATTGACGAAGAAACACAGAAATTGCATCGGAATTAAATACGAAGGGCACAATGCCGACTTAAGTACAAGAAAAATGACTCTTCTTACTGTCTATGCTTTGAACCATTCCTGTGACACTAGTTATAGATTCCGATGCTTCACTTCAGGTTCACTGTATCCCTCTGACCTTCTTATTGACGATGAAACACTGAAATTGCATCGGAATTAAATACAAAAGGCACAATGCCGACTTAAGTACAAGAAAACTGACTCTTCTTACTGTCTATGTTTTGAACCATTCCTGTGACACTAGTTATAGATTCTGATGCTTCGCTTCAGGTTTACTGTATTGCTCTGACCTTCTTATTGACGATGAAACACAGAAATTGCATGGTAATTAAATAGAAAAGGCACAATGCCGACTTAAGTAGAAGAAAACTGACTCTTCTTACTGTCTATGTTTTAAACCATTCATGTGACACTAGTTATAGATTCCGATACTTCACTGCAGGTTTACTGTATCCCTCTGACCTTCTTATTGACGATGAAACACAGAAATTGCATCGGAATGAAATACAAAAGGCACAATGCCGACTTAAGTACAAGGAAACTGACACTTCTTACTGTCTATGTTTTGAACAATTCCTGTGACACTAGTTATAGATTCCGATGCTTCACTTCAGGTTTACTGTATACCTCTGACCTTCTTATTGACGATGAAACACAGAAATTGCATCGTAATTAAATACAATAGGCACAATGCCGACTTAAGTACAAGAAAACTGACACTTCTTACTGTCTATGTTTTGAACCATTCCTGTGACACTAGTTATGGATTCCGATGCTTCACTTCAGGTTTACTGTATCCCTCTGACCTTCTCATTGACGATGAAACACAGAAATTGCATCGGAATTAAATACAAAAGGCACAATGCCGACGTAAGTACAACAAAACAGACTCTTCTTACTATCGATGTTTTGACCCATTCATGTGACACTCGTTATGGATTCCGAAGCTTTACTTCAGGTTTACTGTATCCCACTGACCTTCTTATTGACGATGTGACACAGAAATTGCTTCGGAATTAAATACAAAAGGCACAATACCGTCTTAAGTACAAGATAACTGACTCTTCTTCCTGTGTATGTTTTGAACCATTCCTGTGACACTAGTTATTGATTCCGATGCTTCACTTCACGTTTACTGTATCCCTCTGACCTTCTTGTTGACGATGAAACACAGAAATTGCATCGGAATTAAATACGAAAGGCACAATGCCGACTTAAGTACAAGGAAACTGAATCTTCTTACTGTCTATGTTTTGAACAATTCCTGTGACACTAGTTATAGATTCCGATTCTTCACATCAGGTTTACTGTATACCTCTGACCTTCTTATTGACGATGAAACACAGAAATTGCATCGGAATTAAATACAATAGGCACAATGCCGACTTAAGTACAAGAAAACTGACTCTTCTAACTGTGTATGTTTTGAACCATTCCTGTGACACTAGTTATGGATTCCGATGCTTCACTTCAGGTTTACTGTATCCCTCTGACCTTCTTATTGACGATGAAACACAGAAATTGTATCGGAATTAAATACAAAAGGCACAATGCCGACGTAAATACAACAAAACAGACTATTCTTACTGTCTATGTTTTGACCCATTCATGTGACACTCTTTATAGAATCCGAAGCTTTACTTCAGGTTTACTGTATCCCTCTGACCTTCTTATTGACGATGAGACACAGAAATTGCTTCGGAATTAAATACAAAATGCACAATACGGTCTTAAGTACAAGATAACTGACTCTTCTTCCTGTGTATGTTTTGAACCATTCCTGTAACACTAGTTATCGATTCCGATGCTTCACTTCAAGTTTACTGTATCCCTCTGACCTTCTTATTGACGATGAAACACAGAAATTGCATGGGAATCAAATAGAAAAGGCACAATGCCGACTTAAGGACTAGAAAACTGACTCTTCTAACTGTCTATGATTTGAACCATTCCTGTGACACGAGTTATAGATACCGGTGCTTCACTTCAGGTTTACTGTATCCCTCTGACCTTCTTGTTGACGATGAAACACAGAAATTGCATCGGAATTAAATACAAAATTCATAATGCCGACTTAAGTACAAGAAAACTGACTCTTCTTACTGTCTATGTTTTGAACCTTTCATGTGACACTAGTTATAGATTCCGATGCTTCACTGCCGGTTTACTGTATCCCTCTGACCATCTAATTGACGATGAAACACAGAAATTGCATCGGAATTAAATACAAAAGGCACAAAGCCGACTAAAGTACAAGAAAACTGACTCTTCTTACTGTCTAAGTTTTGAACCATTCCTGTGACACTAGTTATAGATTCCGATGCTTCACTTCATGTTTACTGTATGCCTCTGACCTTCTTATTGACGATGAAATACAGAAATTGCATCGGAATTAAATACATAAAGCACAATGCCGACTTAAGTACAAGAAAACTGACTCTTCTTACTGTATATGTTTTGAACCATTCCTGTGACACTAGTTGTAGATTCTGATGCTTCGCTTCAGGTTTACTGTATCCCTCTGACCTTCTTATTGACGATGAAACACAGAAATTGCATGGGAATTAAATAGAAAAGGCACAATGCCGACTTAAGTAGAAGAAAACTGACTCTCCTTACTGTTTATGTTTTGGACCATTCCTGTGACACCAGTTATAGATTCCGATGCTTCACTTCAGGTTCACTGTATTACTCTGACCTTCTTATTGACGATGAAACACAGATATTGCATCGGAATTAAATACAAAAGGCACAATTCCGACTTAAGTACAAGTAAACTGACTCTTCTTACTGTCTATGTTTTGAACCATTCCTGTGACACTAGTTATAGATTCCGATGCTTCGCTTCAGGTTTACTGTATCCCTCTGACCTTTTTATTGACGATGAAACACAGAAATTGCATCGGAATGAAATAGAAAAGGCACAATGCCGACTTATGTACTAGAAAACTGACTCTTCTAACTGTTTATGTTTTGAAACATTCCTGTGACACGAGTTATAGATACCGGTGCTTCACTTCAGGTTTACTGTATCGCTCTGACCTTCTTATTGACGATGGAACACAGAAATTGCATCGGAATTGAATACAAAAGGCACAATGCCGACTTAAGTACAAGAAAACTGACTCTTCTTACAGTCTATGTTTTGAACCATTCATGTAACACTAGTTATAGATTCCGATGCTTCACTGCCGGTTTACTGTATCCCTCTGACCATCTAATTGACGGTGAAACCCAGAAATTGCATCGGATTAAATACAGAAGGCACAATGCCGACTTAAGTACAAGAAAACTGACTCCTCTTACTGTCTATGTTTTGAACAATTCCTGTGACACTAGTTATCGATTCCGATGCTTCACTTCACGTTTACTGTATCCCTCTGACCTTCTTATTGACGAAGAAACACAGAAATTGCATCGGAATTAAATACGAAGGGCACAATGCCGACTTAAGTACAAGAAAAATGACTCTTCTTACTGTCTATGCTTTGAACCATTCCTGTGACACTAGTTATAGATTCCGATGCTTCACTTCAGGTTCACTGTATCCCTCTGACCTTCTTATTGACGATGAAACACTGAAATTGCATCGGAATTAAATACAAAAGGCACAATGCCGACTTAAGTACAAGAAAACTGACTCTTCTTACTGTCTATGTTTTGAACCATTCCTGTGACACTAGTTATAGATTCTGATGCTTCGCTTCAGGTTTACTGTATTGCTCTGACCTTCTTATTGACGATGAAACACAGAAATTGCATGGTAATTAAATAGAAAAGGCACAATGCCGACTTAAGTAGAAGAAAACTGACTCTTCTTACTGTCTATGTTTTAAACCATTCATGTGACACTAGTTATAGATTCCGATACTTCACTGCAGGTTTACTGTATCCCTCTGACCTTCTTATTGACGATGAAACACAGAAATTGCATCGGAATGAAATACAAAAGGCACAATGCCGACTTAAGTACAAGGAAACTGACACTTCTTACTGTCTATGTTTTGAACAATTCCTGTGACACTAGTTATAGATTCCGATGCTTCACTTCAGGTTTACTGTATACCTCTGACCTTCTTATTGACGATGAAACACAGAAATTGCATCGTAATTAAATACAATAGGCACAATGCCGACTTAAGTACAAGAAAACTGACACTTCTTACTGTCTATGTTTTGAACCATTCCTGTGACACTAGTTATGGATTCCGATGCTTCACTTCAGGTTTACTGTATCCCTCTGACCTTCTCATTGACGATGAAACACAGAAATTGCATCGGAATTAAATACAAAAGGCACAATGCCGACGTAAGTACAACAAAACAGACTCTTCTTACTATCGATGTTTTGACCCATTCATGTGACACTCGTTATGGATTCCGAAGCTTTACTTCAGGTTTACTGTATCCCACTGACCTTCTTATTGACGATGTGACACAGAAATTGCTTCGGAATTAAATACAAAAGGCACAATACCGTCTTAAGTACAAGATAACTGACTCTTCTTCCTGTGTATGTTTTGAACCATTCCTGTGACACTAGTTATTGATTCCGATGCTTCACTTCACGTTTACTGTATCCCTCTGACCTTCTTGTTGACGATGAAACACAGAAATTGCATCGGAATTAAATACGAAAGGCACAATGCCGACTTAAGTACAAGGAAACTGAATCTTCTTACTGTCTATGTTTTGAACAATTCCTGTGACACTAGTTATAGATTCCGATTCTTCACATCAGGTTTACTGTATACCTCTGACCTTCTTATTGACGATGAAACACAGAAATTGCATCGGAATTAAATACAATAGGCACAATGCCGACTTAAGTACAAGAAAACTGACTCTTCTAACTGTGTATGTTTTGAACCATTCCTGTGACACTAGTTATGGATTCCGATGCTTCACTTCAGGTTTACTGTATCCCTCTGACCTTCTTATTGACGATGAAACACAGAAATTGTATCGGAATTAAATACAAAAGGCACAATGCCGACGTAAATACAACAAAACAGACTATTCTTACTGTCTATGTTTTGACCCATTCATGTGACACTCTTTATAGAATCCGAAGCTTTACTTCAGGTTTACTGTATCCCTCTGACCTTCTTATTGACGATGAGACACAGAAATTGCTTCGGAATTAAATACAAAATGCACAATACGGTCTTAAGTACAAGATAACTGACTCTTCTTCCTGTGTATGTTTTGAACCATTCCTGTAACACTAGTTATCGATTCCGATGCTTCACTTCAAGTTTACTGTATCCCTCTGACCTTCTTATTGACGATGAAACACAGAAATTGCATGGGAATCAAATAGAAAAGGCACAATGCCGACTTAAGGACTAGAAAACTGACTCTTCTAACTGTCTATGATTTGAACCATTCCTGTGACACGAGTTATAGATACCGGTGCTTCACTTCAGGTTTACTGTATCCCTCTGACCTTCTTGTTGACGATGAAACACAGAAATTGCATCGGAATTAAATACAAAATTCATAATGCCGACTTAAGTACAAGAAAACTGACTCTTCTTACTGTCTATGTTTTGAACCTTTCATGTGACACTAGTTATAGATTCCGATGCTTCACTGCCGGTTTACTGTATCCCTCTGACCATCTAATTGACGATGAAACACAGAAATTGCATCGGAATTAAATACAAAAGGCACAAAGCCGACTAAAGTACAAGAAAACTGACTCTTCTTACTGTCTAAGTTTTGAACCATTCCTGTGACACTAGTTATAGATTCCGATGCTTCACTTCATGTTTACTGTATGCCTCTGACCTTCTTATTGACGATGAAATACAGAAATTGCATCGGAATTAAATACATAAAGCACAATGCCGACTTAAGTACAAGAAAACTGACTCTTCTTACTGTATATGTTTTGAACCATTCCTGTGACACTAGTTGTAGATTCTGATGCTTCGCTTCAGGTTTACTGTATCCCTCTGACCTTCTTATTGACGATGAAACACAGAAATTGCATGGGAATTAAATAGAAAAGGCACAATGCCGACTTAAGTAGAAGAAAACTGACTCTCCTTACTGTTTATGTTTTGGACCATTCCTGTGACACCAGTTATAGATTCCGATGCTTCACTTCAGGTTCACTGTATTACTCTGACCTTCTTATTGACGATGAAACACAGATATTGCATCGGAATTAAATACAAAAGGCACAATTCCGACTTAAGTACAAGTAAACTGACTCTTCTTACTGTCTATGTTTTGAACCATTCCTGTGACACTAGTTATAGATTCCGATGCTTCGCTTCAGGTTTACTGTATCCCTCTGACCTTCTTATTGACGATGAAACACAGAAATTGCATCGGAATGAAATACAAAAGGCACAATGCCGACTTAAGTACAAGGAAACTGACTCTTCTTACTGTCTATGTTTTGAACAATTCCTGTGACACTAGTTATAGATTCCGATGCTTCACATCAGGTTTACTGTTTACCTCTGACCTTCTTATTGACGATGAAACACAGAATTTGCATCGGAATTAAATACAATAGGCACAATGCCGACTTAAGTACAAGAAAACTGACTATTCTTACTGTGTATGTTTGAACCATTCCTGTGACACTAGTTATGGATTCCGATGCTTCACTTCAGGTTTACTGTATCCCTCTGACCTTCTTATTGACGATGAAACACAGAAATTGCATGGGCATTAAATAGAAAAGGCACAATGCCGTCTTAAATAGTAGAAAACTGACTCTTCTAACTGTCTATGTTTTGAACCATTCCTGTGACACGAGTTATAGATACCGGTGCTTCACTTCAGGTCTACTGTATCCCTCTGACCTTCTTATTGACGATGAAACACAGAAATTGCATCGGAATTAAATACAATAGGCACAATGCCGACTTAAGTACAAGAAAAATGACTCTTCTTACTGTGTATGTTTTAAACCATTCCTGTGACACTAGTTATGGATTCCGATGCTTCACTTCAGGTTTACTGTATCCCTCTCACCTTCTTATTGACGATGAAACACAGAAATTGCATCGGAATTAAATACAAAAGGCACAATGCCGACGTAAATACAACAAAACAGTCTCTTCTTACTGTCTATGTTTTGACCCATTCATGTGACACTCGTTATAGATTCCGAAGCTTTACTTCAGGTTTACTGTATCCCTCTGACCTTCTTACTGACGATGAGACACAGAAATTGCTTCGGAATTAAATACAAAATGCACAATACCGTCTTAAGTACAAGATAACTTACTCTTCTTCCTGTGTATGTTTTGAACCATTCCTGTGACACTAGTTATAGATTCCGATGCTTCACTTCAGGTTTACTGTATCCCTCTGACCTTCGTATTGACGATGAAACACAGTAATTGCATCGAAATTAAATGTAAAAGGCACGATGCCGACTTACGTACAAGAGAACTGACTCTTCTTACTGTCTATGTTTTGAACCATTCCTGTGACACTAGTTATAGATTCCGATGCTTCACTTCAAGTTTACTGTATCCCTCTGACCTTCTTGTTGACGATGAAATACAGAAATTGCATGGGAATTAAATAGAAAAGGCACAATGCCGACTTAAGTACTAGAAAACTGACTCTTCTAATTGTCTATGTTTTGAACCATTCCTGTGACACGAGTTATAGATACCGGTGCTTCACTTCAGGTTTACTGTATCCCTCTGACCTTCTTATTGACGATGAAACACAGAATTTGCATCGGAATTAAATACAAAAGGCACAATGCCGACTTAAGTACAAGAAAACTGACTCTTCTTACTGTCTATGTTTTGAACCATTCATGTGACACTAGTTATAGATTCCGATGCTTCACTGCCGGTTTACTGTATCCCTCTGACCATCTAATTGACGATGAAACACAGAAATTGCATCGGATTTAAAACAGAAGGCACAATGCCGACTTAAGTACAAGAAAACTGACTCTTCTTACTGTCTATGTTTTGAACAATTCCTGTGACACTAGTTATTGATTCCGATGCTTCACTTCACGTTTACTGTATCCCTCTGACCTTCTTATTGACGATGAAACACAGAAATTGCATCGGAATTAAATACGAAAGGCACAATGCCGACTTAAGTAGTAGAAAACTGACTCTTCTCTTACTGTCTATGTTTTGAACCATTCCTGTGACACGAGCTATAGATACCGGTGCTTCACTTCAGGTTTACTGTATCCCTCTGACCTTCTTATTGACGATGAAACACAGAAATTGCATCGGAATTAAATACAAAAGGCACAATGCCGACTTAAGTACAAGAAAACTGACTCTTCTTACTGTCTATGTTTTGAACCATTCATGTGACACTAGTTATAGATTCCGATGCTTCACTGCCGGTTTACTGTATCCCTCTGACCATCTAATTGACGATGAAACACAGAAATTGCATCGGATTAGATACAGAAGGCACAATGCCGACTTAAGTACAAGAAAACTGACTCTTCTTACTGTCTATGTTTTAAACCATTCCTGTGACACTAGTTATTGATTCCGATGCTTCACTTCACGTTTACTGTATCCCTCTGTCCTTCTTATTGACGATGAAACACAGAAATTGCATCGGAATTAAATACGAAAGGCACAATGCCCACTTAAGTACAAGAAGAATGACTCTTCTTACTGTCTATGCTTTGAACCATTCCTGTGACACTAGTTATAGATTCCGATGCTTCACTTCAGGTTCACTGTATCCCTCTGACCTTCTTATTGACGATGAAACACTGAAATTGCATCGGAATTAAATACAAAAGGCACAAAGCCGACTTAAGTACAAGAAAACCGACTCTTCTTACTGTCTATGTTTTGGACCATTCCTGTGACACTAGTTATAGATTCCGATGCTTCACTTCATGTTTACTGTATGCCTCTGACCTTCTTATTGACGATGAAATACACAAATTGCATCGGAATTAAATACAAAAGGCACAATGCCGACTTAAGTACAAGAAAACTGACTCTTCTTACTGTATATGTTTTGAACCATTCCTGTGACATTAGTTATAGATTCCGATGCTTCACTTCAGGTTTACTGTATCCCTCAGACCTTCG
Organism: Schistocerca serialis cubense; assembly: GCF_023864345.2. Lineage (NCBI taxonomy): Eukaryota > Metazoa > Arthropoda > Insecta > Orthoptera > Acrididae > Schistocerca > Schistocerca serialis. Next base: position 13,921,675 of record NC_064638.1, read on the forward strand.
TATTGACGATGAAATACAGAAATTGCATGGGAATTAAATAGAAAAGGCACAATGCCGACTTAAGTACTAGAAAACTGACTCTTCTAATTGTCTATGTTTTGAACCATTCCTGTGACACGAGTTATAGATACCGGTGCTTCACTTCAGGTTTACTGTATCCCTCTGACCTTCTTATTGACGATGAAACACAGAATTTGCATCGGAATTAAATACAAAAGGCACAATGCCGACGTAAATACAACAAAACAGACTCTTCTTACTGTCTATGTTTTGACCCATTCATGTGACACTCGTTATAGATTCCGAAGCTTTACTTCAGGTTTACTGTATCCCTCTGACCTTCTTATTGACGATGTGACACAGAAATTGCTTCGGAATTAAATACAAAAGGCACAATACCGTCTTAAGTACAAGATAACTGACTCTTCTTCCTGTGTATGTTTTGAACCATTCCTGTGACACTAGTTACTGATTCCGATGCTTCACTTCACGTTTACTGTATCCCTCTGACCTTCTTGTTGACGATGAAACACAGAAATTACATCGGAATTAAATACGAAAGGCACAATGCGACTTAAGTACAAGGAAATTGACTCTTCTTACTGTCTATGCTTTGAACCATTCCTGTGACACTAGTTATAGATTCCGATGCTTCACTTCAGGTTTACAGTATCCCTCTGACCTTCTTATTGACGATGAAACACTGAAATTGCATCGGAATTAAATACAAAAGGCACAAAGCCGACTTAAGTATAAGAAAACTGACTCTTCTCACTGTCTATGTTTTCAACCATTCCTGTGACACTAGTTATAGATTCCGATGCTTCACTTCATGTTTACTGTATGCCTCTGACCTTCTTATTGACGATGAAACACAGAAATTGCATCGGAATTAAATACAAAAGGCACAATGCTGACTTAAGTACAAGAAAACTGACTCTTCTTACTGTCTATGTTTTGATCCATTCTGTGACACTAGTTATAGATTCCGATGCTTCGCTTCAGGTTTACTGTATCCCTCTGACCTTCTTATTGACGATGAAACACAGAAATTGCATGGGAATTAAATAGAAAAGGCACAATGCCGACTTAAGTAGAAGAAAAGTGACTCTTCTTACTGTCTATGTTTTGGACCGTTCCTGTTACACCAGTTATAGATTCCGATGCTTCACTTCAGGTTCACTGTATAACTCTGACCTTCTTATTGACGATGAAACACAGAAATTGCATCGGAATTAAATACAAAAGGCACAATTCCGACTTAAGTACAAGAAATCTGACTCTTCTTACTGCCTATGTTTTGAACCATACCTGTGACACTAGTTATTGATTCAGATGCTTCACTTCAGGTTTACTGTATGCCTCTTACCTTCTTATTGACGATGAAACACAAAAATTGCATCGGAATTAAATACAAAAGGCACAATGCCGACGTAAATACAACAGAACAGACTCTTCTTACTGTCTATGTTTTGACCCATTCATGTGACACTCGTTATAGATTCCGAAGCTTTACTTCAGGTTTACTGTATCCCTCTGACCTTCTTATTGACGATGAGACCCAGAAATTGCTTCGGAATTAAATACAAAATGCACAATACCGTCTTAAGTACAAGATAACTGACTCTTCTTCCTGTGTATGTTTTAAACCATTCCTGTGACACTAGTTATAGATTCCGATGCTTCACTTCAGGTTTACTGTATCCCTCAGACCTTCGTATTGACGATGAAACACAGAAATTGCATCGGAATTAAATATAAAAGGCACGATGCCGACTTACGTACAAGAAAACTGACTCTTCTTACTGTCTATGTTTTGAAACATTCCTGTGACACTAGTTATAGATTCCGTTGCTTCACTTCAGCTTTACTGTATCCCTCTGACCTTCTTATTGACGATGAAACACAGAAATTGCATCGGAATTAAATACAAAAGGCACAATGCCGACTTAAGTACAAGAAAACTGACTCTTCTTACTGTCTATGTTTTGAACCATTCCTGTGACACTAGTTATAGATTCCGATGCTTGACTTCAAGTTTACTGTATCCCTCTGACCTTCTTATTGACGATGAAACACAGAAATTGCATAGGAATTAAATAGAAAAGGCACAATGCCGACTTAAGTACTAGAGAACTGACTCTTCTAACTGTCTATGTTTTGAACCATTCCTGTGACACGAGTTATAGATACCGATGCTTCACTTCAAGTTTACTGTATCCCTCTGACCTTCTTATTGACGATGAAACACAAATATTGCATCGGAATTAAATACGAAAGGCACAATGCCGACTTATGTACAAGAAAAATGACTTTTCTTACTGTCTATGCTTTGAACCATTCCTGTGACACTAGTCTAGATTCCGATGCTTCACTTCAGGTTCACTGTATCCCTCTGACCTTCTTATTGACGATGAAACACTGAAATTGCATCGGAATTAAACACAAAAGGCACAAAGCCGACTTAAGTGTAAGAAAACTGACTCTTCTTACTGTCTATGTTTTGGACCATTCCTGTGACACCAGTTATAGATTCCGATGCTTCACTTCAGGTTCACTGTATAACTCTGACCTTCTTATTGACGATGAAACACAGAAATTGCATCGGAATAAAATACAAAAGGCACAATTCCGACTTAAGTACAAGAAAACTGACTCTTCTTACTGTCTATCTTTTGAACCATACCTGTGACACTAGTTACAGATTCCGATGCTTCACTGCAGGTTTACTGTATCCCTCTGACCTTCTTATTGACGATGAAACACAGAAATTGCATCGGAATGAAATACAAAAGGCACAATGCCGACTTAAGTACAAGGAAACTGACTCTTCTTACTGTCTATGTTTTGAACAAATCCTGTGACACTAGTTATAGATTCCGATGCTTCACTTCAGGTTAACTGTATACCTCTGACCTTCTTATTGACGAGGAAACACATAAATTGCATCGGAATTAAATACAATAGGCACAATGCCGACTTAAGTACAAGAAAACTGACTCTTCTTACTGTCTATGTTTTGAACCATGCCTGTGACACTAGTTATGGATTCCGGTGCTTCACTTCAGGTTTACTGTATCCCTCTGACCTGCTTATTGACGATGAAACACAGAAATTGCATCGGAATTAAATACAAAAGGCACAATGCCGACGTAAATACAACAAAACAGACTCTTCTTACTGTCTATGTTTTGACCCATTCATGTGACACTCGTTATAGATTCCGAAGCTTTACTTCAGGTTTACTGTATCTCTCTGACCTTCTTATTGACGATGAGACACAGAAATTGCTTCGTAATTAAATACAAAATGCACAATACCGTCTTAAGTACAAGATAACTGATTCTTCTTCCTGTGTATGTTTTGAACCATTCCTGTGACACTAGTTATAGATTCCAATGCTTCACTTCAGGGGTACTGTATCCCTCTGACCTTCGTATTGACGATGAAACACAGAAATTGCATCGGAATTAAATATAAAAGGCACGATGCCGACTTACGTACAAGAAAACTGACTCTTCTTACTGTCTATGTTTTGAACCATTCCTGTGACACTAGTTATAGATTCCGATTCTTTACTTCAGCTTTACTGTATCCCTCTGAGCTTCTTATTGACGATGAAACACAGAAATTGCATCGGAATGAAATACAAAAGGCACAATGCCGACTTAAGTACAAGAAAACTGACTTTTCTTACTGTCTATGTTTTGAACCATTCATGTGACACTAGTTATAGATTCCGATGCTTCACTGCAGGTTTACTGTATCCCTCTGACCTTCTTATTGACGATGAAACACAGAAATTGCGTGGGAATTAAACAGAAAAGGCACTATGCCGACTTAAGTACAAGGAAACTGACTCTTCTAACTGTCTATGTTTTGTACCATTCCTGTGACACGAGTTATAGATTCCGGTGCTTCACTTCAGGTTTACTGTATCCCTCTGACCTTCTTATTGACGATGAAACACATAAATTGCATCGGAATTAAATACAAAAGGCACAATGCCGACTTAAGTACAAGAAAACTGACTTTTCTTACTGTCTATGTTTTGAACCATTCATGTGATACTAGTTATAGATTCCGATGCTTCACTGCAGGTTTACTGTATCCCTCTGACCATCTAACTGACGATGAAACACAGAAATTACATCGGATTAAATACAAAAGGCACAATGCCGACTTAAGTACAAAAAAACTGATCTTCTTACTGTCTATATTTTGAACCATTCCTGTGACACTAGTTATAGAATCCGATGTTTCACTTCAGGTTCACTATATCCCTCTGTCCTTCTTATTGTCGACGAAACACTGAAAATGCATCGGAATTAAATACAAAAGGCACAATGCCGGCTTAAGTACAAGAAAACTGACTCTGCTTACTGTCTATGTTTTGAACCATTCCCGTGACACTAGTTATAGATTCCGATGTTTCACTTGAGGTTTACTGTATCCCTCTGACCTTCTTATTGACGATGAAACACAGAAATTGCATCGGAATTAAATACAAAAGCACAATGCCGACATAAGTACAAGAAAACTGACTCTTCTTACTATCTATGTTTTGAACCATACCTGTGACACTAGTTATAGATTCCGATGCTTCACTTCAGGTGTACTGTATACCTCTGACCTTCTTACTACCGATGAAACACAGAAATTGCATCGGAATTAATTACAAAAGGCACAATGTGAAATTCAGTACAAGATAACTGACTCTTCTTACTGTCTATGTTTTGAACAATGCCTGTGACACTAGTTATAGATTCCGATGCTTCACATTAGGTTTAACGTATCCCTCCGACCTTCTTATCGACGATGAAACACAGAAATTGCATCGGATTAAATACAAAAGGCACAATGCCGACTTAAGTACAAGAACACTGATCCTCTTACTGTCTATGTTTTGAACCATTCCTGTGACACTAGTTATAGAATCCGATGCTTCACTTCAGGTTCACTAAATCCCTCTGACCTTCTTATTGACGATGAAATACTGAAATTGCATCGGAATTATAAACAAAAGGCACAATGCCGGCTTAAGTACAAGAAAATTGACTCTTCATACTCTCTACGTTTTGAACCATTCCTGTGACACTAGTTATAGATTCCGATGCTTCACTTCAGGTTTACTGTATCCCTCTGAGCTCCTTATTGACGATGAAACACAGATATTGCATCGGAATTAAATACAAAACGCACAATGCCGACTTAAGTACAAGAAGAATGACTCTTCTTGCTGTGTATGTTTTGAACCATTCCTGTGACACTAGTTATAGATTCCGATGCTTCACTTCAGGTTTACTGTATCCCTCTGACCTCCTTATTGACGATGAAACACAGAAATTGCATCGGAATTAAATACAATAGGCACAATGCCGACTTAAGTACAAGAAAACTGACTCTTCTTACTGTGTATATTTTGAACAATTCCTGTGAAACTAGTTATAGATTTCGATGCTTCACTTCAGGTTTACCGTATCCCTCCGACCTTCTTATTGACGATGAAACACAGAAATTGCATCGGATTAAATACAAAAGGCACAATGCCGACTTAAGTACAATATAACTGATCCTCTTACTGTCTATGTTTTGAAACAATCCTGTGACACTAGTTATAGAATCCGATGCTTCACTTCAGGTTCACTAAATCCCTCTGACCTTCTTATTGACGATGAAATACTGAAATTGCATCGGAATTAAATACAAAAGGCACAATGCCGACTTAAGTACAAGTAAACTGACATCTCCTTACTGTCTATGTATTGAACCATTCCTGTGGCACTAGTTATAGATTCCGATGCTTCACTTCAGGCTTACTGTATGCCTCTGACCTGCTTATTGATGATGAAACACAGAAATTGCATCGGAATTAAATACAAAAGGCACAATTCCGACTTAAGTACAAGAAAACTGACACTTCATACTGTCTATGTTTTGAACCATTCCTGTGACACTAGTTATAGATTCCGATGCTTCACTTCAGGTTTACTGTATCCCTCTGACCTTCGTATTGACGATGATACACAGAAATTGCATCGGAATTAAATACAAAAGGTACAATGCTGTTTTAAGTACAAGAAAACTGACTCTTCTAACTGTCTATATTTTGAACCATTTATGTGACACTCGTTATAGATTACGATGCTTTACTTCAGGTTTAGTGTATCCCTCTGACCTTCTTCTTGACGATGAAACACAGATATTGCATCGGAATTAAATACAAAAGATACAATGCAGACTTAAGTACAAGATAACTGACTCTTCTTACTGTCTGTGTTTTGAACCATTCCTGTGACACTAGGTAAATATTCCGATGCTTCACTTCAATTTTACTGTATCCCTCTGACCTTCTTATTGACGATGAAACACAGCAATTGCATCGGAATTAAATATAAAAGGCACAATGCCGACATAAGTGCAAGAAAACTGACTATTCTTACTGTCTATGTTTGAACCAATCCTGTGCCACTAGTTATAGATTCCGATGCTTCACTTCAGGTTTGCTGTATCCCTCTGACTTTCTTATTGACGATGAAACACAGAAATTGCATCGGAATTAAATACAAAACTCACAATTGTGACTAAAGTACAAGAAAACTGACTCTTCTTATTGTCTATGATTTGAACCATTCCTGTGACACTAGTTATAGATTCCGATGCTTCACTTAAGGTTTACAGTATCCCTCTGTCCTTCTTAGTGACGATGAAACACAGAAATTGCATCGGAATTAAATACAGAATGCACAATGCCGTCTTAAGTACAAGAAAACAGACTCTTTTTACTGTCTATGTTTTGAACCATTCCTGTGACACTAGTTATAGATTCCGATGCTTCACTTCAGGTTTACTGTATTCCTCTGACCTTCTTATTGACGATGAAACACAGAAATTGCATCGGAATTAAATACAAAAGGCACAACGCCGACTTAAGTACAAGAAAACTGACTCTTCTTACTGTCTATGTTTTCAACCATTCCTGTGTCACTAGTTATAGATTCCGATGCTTCAATTCATGTTTACTGTATACCTCTGACCCTCTTATTCACGATGAAACACAGAAATTGCATCGGAATTTAATACAAAAGGCACAACGCCGACTTAAGTACAAGAAAACTGACTCTTCTTACTGTCTATGTTTTCAACCATTCATGTGACACTAGTTACAGATTCCGATGCTTTACTCCTGGTTTACTGTATCCCTCTGACCTCCTTATTGACGGTGAACACAGAAATTGCATTGGAATTAAATACAAAAGGCACAATGCCGACTTAAGTACTAGAAAACTGACTCTTCTTACTGTCTAAGTTTTGAACCATTCCTGTCACACTAGTCATAGATTCCGATGCTTCACTTCAGGTTTACTGTATCCCTCTGACCCTGTTATTGACGATGAAACACAGAAATTGCATCGGAATTATATACAAAAGGCACAATGCCGACTTAAGTACAAGAAAATTGACTCTTCTTACTGTCTATGTTTGAACCATTCCTGTGACACTAGTTATAAATTCCGATGCTTCACTTCAGGTTTACTGTATCCCTCTGACCTTCTTATTGACGATGAAACACAGAAATTGCATCGGAATTAAATACAAAAGGCACAATGCCGACTTAAGTACAATATAACTGATCCTCTTACTGTCTATGTTTTGAACCAATTCTGTGACACTAGTTATAGAATCCGATGCTTCACTTCAGGTTCACTAAATCCCTCTGACCTTCTTATTGACGATGAAATACTGAAATTGCATTGGAATTAAATACAAAAGGCACAATGCCGACTTAAGTACAAGTAAACTGACTCTTCTTACTGTCTATGTATTGAACCATTCCTGTGACACTAGTTATAGATTCCGATGCTTCACTTCAGGTTTACTGTATCCCTCTGACCTTCTTATTGACGATGATACACAGAAATAGCATCGGAATTAAATACAAAAGGTACAATGCCGTTTTAAGTACAAGAGAACTGACTCTTCTAACTGTCTATATTTTGAACCATTCATGTGACACTCGTTATGGATTACGATGCTTTACTTCAGGTTTAGTGTATCCCTCTGACCTTCTTCTTGACGATGAAACACAGAAATTGCATCGGAATTAAATACAAAAGGCACAATGCAGACTTAAGTACAAGATAACTGACTCTTCTTACTGTCTGTGTTTTGAACCATTCCTGTGACACTAGTTAAATATTCCGATGCTTCACTTCATTTTTACTGTATCCCTCTGACCTTCTTATTGACGATGAAACACAGCAATTGCATCGGAATTAAATATAAAAGGCACAATGCCGACATAAGTGCAAGAAAACTGACTCTTCTTACTGTCTATGTTTGAACCTTTCCTGTGCCACTAGTTATAGATTCCGATGCTTCACTTCAGGTTTACTGTATCCCTCTGACCTTCTTATTGACGATCAAACACTGAAATTGCATCGGAATTAATTACAATAGGCACAATGCCGACTTAAGTACAAGAAAACTGACTCTTCTTACTGTCTATGATTTGAACCATTCCTGTGACACTAGTTATAGATTCCGATGCTTCACTTCGGGTTCACTGATTCCCTCTGACGTTATTATTGACAATGAAACACAGAAATTGCATTGGAATTAAATACAAAGGGCACAACGCCGACTTAAGTACAAGAAAACTGACTCTTCTTACTGTCTATGTTTGGAACCATTCCTGTGACACTAGTTATAGATTCCGATGCTTCACTTCAGGTATACTGTATCCCTCTGACCTTCTTATTGACGATGAAACATAGAAATTGCATCGGAATGAAATAGAATAGGAACAATGCCGACATAGGTACAAGAAAACTGACTCTTCTTACTGTCTATGTTTTGAACCATTGCTGTGACACTAGTTATAGATTCCGATGCTTCACTTCAGGTTTACTGTATCCCTCTGACCTTCTTATTGACGATGAAACACAGAAATTGCATCGGAATTAAATACAAAAGGCACAATGCCGACTTAAGTTTAAGAAAACTGACTCTTTTAACTGCCTATGTTTTGAACCATTCCTGTGACACCAGTTATAGATTCCGATGCTTCACTTCAGGTTTACTGTATCCCTCTGACCTCCTTATTGACGATGAAACACAGATATTGCATCGGAATTAAACACAAAAGGCACAATGCCGACTTAAGTACAAGAAGAATGACTCTTCTTGCTGTTTATGTTTTGAACCATTCCTGTGACACTAGTTATAGATTCCGATGCTTCACTTCAGGTATACTGTATCCCTCTGACCTTCTTATTGACGATGAAACATAGAAATTGCATCGGAATGAAATAGAATAGGAACAATGCCGACTTAGGTACAAGAAAACTGACTCTTCTTACTGTCTATGTTTTCAACCATTCCTGTGTCACTAGTTATAGATTCCGATGCTTCAATTCATGTTTACTGTATACCTCTGACCCTCTTATTCACGATGAAACACAGAAATTGCATCGGAATTTAATACAAAAGGCACAACGCCGACTTAAGTACAAGAAAACTGACTCTTCTTACTGTCTATGTTTTCAACCATTCATGTGACACTAGTTACAGATTCCGATGCTTCACTTCAGGTTACTGTATCCCTCTGACCTTCTTATTGACGATGAAACACAGAAATTGCATCGGAATTAAATACAAAAGGCACAATGCCGACTTAAGTACAAGAAAACTGACTCTTCTAACTGTCTATATTTTGAACCATTCATGTGACACTCGTTATGGATTACGATGCTTCACTTCAGGTTACTGTATCCCTCTGACCTTCTTATTGGCGATGAAACACAGAAATTGCATCGGAATTAAATACAAAAGGCACAATGCAGACTTAAGTACAAGATAACTGACTCTTCTTACTGTCTGTGTTTTGAACCATTCCTGTGACACTAGTTAAATATTCCGATGCTTCACTTCATTTTTACTGTATCCCTCTGACCTTCTTATTGACGATGAAACACAGCAATTGCATCGGAATTAAATATAAAAGGCACAATGCCGACATAAGTGCAAGAAAACTGACTATTCTTACTGTCTATGTATGAACCAATCCTGTGCCACTAGTTATAGATTCCGATGCTTCACTTCAGGTTTGCTGTATCCCTCTGACTTTCTTATTGACGATGAAACACAGAAATTGCATCGGAATTAAATACAAAACTCACAATTCCGACAAAAGTACAAGAAAACTGACTCTTCTTACTGTCTATAATTTGAACCATTCCTGTGACACTAGTTATAGATTCCGATGCTTCACTTAAGGTTTACAGTATCCCTCTGACCTTCTTAGTGACGATGAAACACAGAAATTGCATCGGAATTAAATACAGAATGCACAATGCCGTCTTAAGTACAAGGAAACTGACTCTTTTTACTGTCTATGTTTTGAACCATTCCTGTGACACTAGTTATAGATTCCGATGCTTCAATTCATGTTTACTGTATACCTCTGACCCTCTTATTCACGATGAAACACAGAAATTGCATCGGAATTTAATACAAAAGGCACAACGCCGACTTAAGTACAAGAAAACTGACTCTTCTTACTGTCTATGTTTTCAACCATTCATGTGACACTAGTTATAGATTCCGATGCTTTACTCCAGGTTTACTGTATCCCTCTGACCTCCTTATTGACGATGAACACAGAAATTGCATTGGAATTAAATACAAAAGGCACAATGCCGACTTAAGTACAAGAAAACTGACTCTTCTTACTGTCTAAGTTTTGAACCATTCCTGTCACACTAGTTATAGATTCCGATGCTTCACTTCAGGTTTACTGTATCCCTCTGACCTTGTTATTGACGATGAAACACAGAAATTGCATTGGAATTATATACAAAAGGCACAATGCCGACTTAAGTACAAGAAAATTGACTCTTCTTACTGTCTATGTTTGAACCTTTCCTGTGACACTAGTTATAGATTCCGATGCTTCACTTCAGGTTTACTGTATCCCTCTGACCTTCGTATAGACGATGAAACACAGAAATTGCATCGGAATTAAATACAAAAGGCACAATGCCGACTTAAGTACAAGAAAACTGACTCCCCTTACTGTCTATGTCTTGAACCATTCCTGTGACACTAGTTATAGATTCCGATGCTTCACTTCTGGTTTACTGCATCCCTCTGACCTTCTTATTGAGGATGAAACACAGAAATTGCATCGGAATTAAATACAAAAGGCACAATGCCGACTTACGTACAAGAAAACTGACTCTTCTTACTGTCTATGTTTTGAACCATTCCTGTGACACTAGTTATAGATTCCGATGCTTCACTTCAGGTTCACTGTATTCCTCTGACCTTCTTATTGACGATCAAACACTGAAATTGCATCGGAATTAATTACAATAGGCACAATGCCGACTTAAGTACAAGAAAACTGACTCTTCTTACTGTCTATGATTTGAACCATTCCTGTGACACTAGTTATAGATTCCGATGCTTCACTTCAGGTTCACTGATTCCCTCTGACGTTATTATTGACAATGAAACACAGAAATTGCATTGGAATTAAATACAAAGGGCACAACGCCGACTTAAGTACAAGAAAACTGACTCTTCTTACTGTCTATGTTTGGAACCATTCCTGTGACACTAGTTATAGATTCCGATGCTTCACTTCAGGTATACTGTATCCCTCTGACCTTCTTATTGACGATGAAACATAGAAATTGCATCGGAATGAAATAGAATAGGAACAATGCCGACATAGGTACAAGAAAACTGACTCTTCTTACTGTCTATGTTTTGAACCATTGCTGTGACACTAGTTATAGATTCCGATGCTTCACTTCAGGTTTACTGTATCCCTCTGACCTTCTTATTGACGATGAAACACAGAAATTGCATCGGAATTAAATACAAAAGGCACAATGCCGACTTAAGTTTAAGAAAACTGACTCTTTTAACTGCCTATGTTTTGAACCATTCCTGTGACACCAGTTATAGATTCCGATGCTTCACTTCAGGTTTACTGTATCCCTCTGACCTCCTTATTGACGATGAAACACAGATATTGCATCGGAATTAAACACAAAAGGCACAATGCCGACTTAAGTACAAGAAGAATGACTCTTCTTGCTGTTTATGTTTTGAACCATTCCTGTGACACTAGTTATAGATTCCGATGCTTCACTTCAGGTATACTGTATCCCTCTGACCTTCTTATTGACGATGAAACATAGAAATTGCATCGGAATGAAATAGAATAGGAACAATGCCGACTTAGGTACAAGAAAACTGACGCTTCTTACTGTCTAAGATTTGATCCATTCCTGTCACACTAGTTATAGATTCCGATGCTTCACTTCAGGTTTACTGTATCCCTCTGACCTTGTTAATGACGATGAAACACAGAAATTGCATCGGAATTATATACAAAAGGCATAATGCCGACTTAAGTACAAGAAAATTACCTCTTCTTACTGTCTATGTTTGAACCATTCCTGTGACACTAGTTATAGATTCCGATGCTTCACTTCAGGTTTACTGTATCCCTCTGACCTTCTTATTGACGATGAAACACAGAAATTGCATCGGAATTAAATACAAAAGGCACAATGCCGACTTAAGTACAAGAACACTGACTCTTCTTACTGTCTATGATTTGAACCATTCCCGTGACACTAGTTATAGATTCCGATGCTTCACTTCAGGTTCACTGATTCCCTCTGACGATATTATTGACGATGAAACACAGAAATTGCATTGGAATTAAATACAAAAGCACATCGCCGACATAAGTACAAGAAAACTGACTCTTCTTACTGTCTATGTTTGGAACCATTCCTGTGACACTAGTTATAGATTCCGATGCTTCACTTAAGGTATACTGTATCCCTCTGACCTTCTTATTGACGATGAAACATAGAAATTGCATCGGAATGAAATAGAAAAGGAACAATGCCGACTTAGGTACAAGAAAACTGACTCTTCTTACTGTCTATGTTTTGAACCATTGCTGTGACACTAGTTATAGATTCCGATGCTTCACTTCAGGTTTACTGTATCCCTCTGACCTTCTTATTGACGATGAAACACAGAAATTGCAACGGAATTAAATACAAAAGGCACAATGCCGACATAAGTACAGGAAATCTGACTCTTCTTACTGTCTATGTTTTGAACCGTTCCTGTGACACTAGATATAGATTCCGATGCTTCACTTCAGGTTTACTATATCCCTCGGACCTTCTTATTGGCGATGAAACGCAGAAATCGCATCGGAATTAATACAAAAAGCACAATGCCGACTTAAGTACAAGAAAACTGACTCTTCTTACTGTCTGTGTTTTGAACCATTCCTGTGACACTAGTTATAGATTCCGATGCTTCACTTAAGGTTTACTGTATCCATCAGACCTTCTTATTGACGATGATACTCAGAAATTACATCGGAATTAAAAGCAAAAGGCACAATGCCGACTTATGTACAAGGAAACTGACTCTTCTTACTGTCTACGTTTGCACCATTCATGTGACACTAGTTATAGATTCCGATGCGTCACTTCTGGTTTACTGTATCCCTCTGACCTTCTTATTGACGATGAAACACAGAAATTGCATCGGCATTAAATACAAAAGGCACAATGCCGTCTTAAGTACAAGAAAACTGACTCTTCTTACTGTCTATGTTTTGAACCATTCCTGTGACACTAGTTTTAGATTCCGATGCTTCACTTCAGGTTACTGTATCCCTCTGACCTTCTTATTGACGATGAAACACAGAAATTGCATCGGAATTAAATACAAAATGCACAATGCCGACTTAAGTACAAGAAAACTGACTCTTCTTACTGTCTATGTTTTGAACCATTCCTGTGACACTAGTTATAGATTCCGATGCTTCACTTCAGGTTACTGTATCCCTCTGACCTTCTTATTGGCGATGACACACAGAAATTGCATCGGAATTAAATACAAAAGGCACAATGCCGACGTAAATACAACAAAACAGACTCTTCTTACTGTCTATGATTTGACCCATTCATGTGACACTCGTTATAGATTCCGAAGCTTTACTTCAGGTTTACTGTAACCCTCTGACCTTCTTATTGACGATGAGACAGAGAAATTGCTTCGGAATTAAATACAAAATGCACAATACCGTCTTAAGTACAAGATAACTGACTCTTCTTCTTGTGTATGTTTTGAACCATTCCTGTGACACTAGTTATAGATTCCGATGCTTCACTTCAGGTTTACTCTATCCCTCTGACCTTCGTATTGACGATGAAACACAGAAATTGCATCGGAATTAAATATAAAAGGCACGATGCCGACTTACGTACAAGAAAACTGACTCTTCTAACTGTCTATGTTTTGAACCATTCCTGTGACACTAGTTATAGATTCCGATGCTTTACTTCAGCTTTACTGTATCCCTCTGACCTTCTTATTGACGATGAAACACTAAATTGCATCGGATTAAATACAAAAGGCACAATGCCGACTTAAGTACAAGAAAACTGATCTTCTTACTGTCTATGTTTTGAACCATTCCTGTGACACTAGTTACAGATTCCGATGTTTCACTTGAGGTTTACTGTATCCCTCTGACCTTCTTATTGACGATGAAACACAGAAATTGCATCGGAATTAAATACAAAAGCACAATGCCAACATAAGTACAAGAAAACTGACTCTTCTTACTGTCTATGTTTTGAACCATACCTGTGACACTAGTTATAGATTCCGATGCTTCACTTCAGGTTTACTGTATACCTCTGACCTTCTTACTACCGATGAAACACATAAATTGCATCGGAATTAGTTACAAAAGGCACAATGTGAAATCTAGTACAAGAAAACTGACTCTTCTTACTGTCTATGTTTTGAACCATTCATGTGACACTAGTTATAGATTCCGATGCTGCACTGCAGGTTTACTGTATCCCTCTGACCTTCTTATTGACGATGAAACACAGAAATTGCATCGGAATAAAATACAAAAGGCACAATGCCGACTTAAGTACAAGAAAACTGACTCTTCTTACTGTCTATGTTTTGAACAATGCCTGTGACACTAGTTATAGATTCCGATGCTTCACTTTAGGTTTAACGTATCCCTCCGACCTTCTTATTGACGATGAAACACAGAAATTGCATCGGATTAAATACAAAAGGCACAATGCCGACTTAAGTACAAGAACACTGATCCTCTTACTGTCTATGTTTTGAACCATTCCTGTGACACTAGTTATAGATTCCGATGCTTCACTTAAGGTTTACTGTATCCATCAGACCTTCTTATTGACGATGATACTCAGAAATTGCATCGGAATTAAAAGCAAAAGGCACAATGCCGACTTATGTACAAGTAAACTGTCTCTTCTTACTGTCTACGCTTGCACCATTCATGTGACACTAGTTATAGATTCCGATGCGTCACTTCTGGTTTACTGTATCCCTCTGACCTTCTTATTGACGATGAAACACAGAAATTGCATCGGCATTAAATACAAAAGGCACAATGCCGTCTTAAGTACAAGAAAACTGACTCTTCTTACTGTCTATGTTTTGAACCATTCCTGTGACACTAGTTTTAGATTCCGATGCTTCACTTCAGGTTACTGTATCCCTCTGACCTTCTTATTGACGATGAAACACAGAAATTGCATCGGAATTAAATACAAAAGGCACAATGCCGACTTAAGTACAAGAAAACTGACTCTTCTTACAGTCTATGTATTGAACCAATCCTGTGACACTAGTTATAGATTCCGATGCTTCACTTCAGGTTACTGTATCCCTCTGACCTTCTTATTGGCGATGAAACACAGAAATTGCATCGGAATTAAATACAAAAGGCACAATGCCGACGTAAATACAACAAAACAGACTCTTCTTACTGTCTATGATTTGACCCATTCATGTGACACTCGTTATAGATTCCGAAGCTTTACTTCAGGTTTACTGTAACCCTCTGACCTTCTTATTGACGATGAGACAGAGAAATTGCTTCGGAATTAAATACAAAATGCACAATACCGTCTTAAGTACAAGATAACTGACTCTTCTTCTTGTGTATGTTTTGAACCATTCCTGTGACACTAGTTATAGATTCCGATGCTTCACTTCAGGTTTACTCTATCCCTCTGACCTTCGTATTGACGATGAAACACAGAAATTGCATCGGAATTAAATATAAAAGGCACGATGCCGACTTACGTACAAGAAAACTGACTCTTCTAACTGTCTATGTTTTGAACCATTCCTGTGACACTAGTTATAGATTCCGATGCTTTACTTCAGCTTTACTGTATCCCTCTGACCTTCTTATTGACGATGAAACACTAAATTGCATCGGATTAAATACAAAAGGCACAATGCCGACTTAAGTACAAGAAAACTGATCTTCTTACTGTCTATGTTTTGAACCATTCCTGTGACACTAGTTACAGATTCCGATGTTTCACTTGAGGTTTACTGTATCCCTCTGACCTTCTTATTGACGATGAAACACAGAAATTGCATCGGAATTAAATACAAAAGCACAATGCCAACATAAGTACAAGAAAACTGACTCTTCTTACTGTCTATGTTTTGAACCATACCTGTGACACTAGTTATAGATTCCGATGCTTCACTTCAGGTTTACTGTATACCTCTGACCTTCTTACTACCGATGAAACACATAAATTGCATCGGAATTAGTTACAAAAGGCACAATGTGAAATTTAGTACAAGAAAACTGACTCTTCTTACTGTCTATGTTTTGAACCATTCATGTGACACTAGTTATAGATTCCGATGCTGCACTGCAGGTTTACTGTATCCCTCTGACCTTCTTATTGACGATGAAACACAGAAATTGCATCGGAATAAAATACAAAAGGCACAATGCCGACTTACGTACAAGAAAACTGACTCTTCTTACTGTCTATGTTTTGAACAATGCCTGTGACACTAGTTATAGATTCCGATGCTTCACTTTAGGTTTAACGTATCCCTCCGACCTTCTTATTGACGATGAAACACAGAAATTGCATCGGATTAAATACAAAAGGCACAATGCCGACTTAAGTACAAGAACACTGATCCTCTTACTGTCTATGTTTTGAACCATTCCTGTGACACTAGTTATAGAATCCGATGCTTCACTTCAGGTTCACTAAATCCCTCTGACCTTCTTATTGACGATGAAATACTGAAATTGCATCGGAATTATAAACGAAAGGCACAATGCCGACTTAAGTACAAGTAAACTGACTCTACTAACTGTCTATGTATTTAACCATTCATGTGACACTAGTTATAGATTCCGATGCGTCACTTCTGGTTTACTGTATCCCTCTGGCCTTCTTATTGACGATGAAACACAGAAATTGCATCGGAATTAAATACAAAGGGCACAATGCCGACTTAAGTACAAGAAAACTGACTCTTCATACTGTCTATGTTTTGAACCATTCCTGTGACACTAGTTATAGATTCCGATGCTTCACTTAAGGTTTATTGTATCCCTCTGACCTTCTTATTGACGATGAAACACAGAAATTGAATCGGAATTAAATACAAAATGTACACTGCCGACTTAAGTACAAGACAACTGACTCTTCTTACTGTCTATATTTTGAACCATTCATGTGACACTCGTTATAGATTACGATGCTTTACTTCAGGTTTACTGTATCCCTCTGACCTTCTTCTTGACGATGAAACACACAAACTGCTTCGGAATTAAATACAAATGGCACAATGCCGACTTAAGTACAAGATAACTGACTTTTCTTACTGACTGTGTTTTGAAGCATTCCTGTGACACTAGTTAAATATTCCGATGCTTCACTTCATTTTTACTGTATCCCTCTGACCTTCTTATTGACGATGAAACACAGCAATTGCATCGGAATTAAATATAAAAGGCACAATGCCGAATTAAGTGAAAGAAAACTGACTCTTCTTACTGTCTATGCTTTGAACCATTCCTGTGACACTAGTTATAGATTCCGATGCTTCACTTCAGGTTTACTGTATGCCTCGGAGCTCCTTATTGACGATGAAACACAGATATTGCATCGGAATTAAATGCAAAAGGCACAATGCCGACTTAAGTACAAGAAGAATGACTCTTCTTGCTGTGTATGTTTTGAACCATTCCTGTGACACTAGTTATAGATTCCGATGCTTCACTTAAGGTTTATTGTATCCCTCTGACCTTCTTATTGACGATGAAACACAGAAATTGAATCGGAATTAAATACAAAATGTACAATGCCGACTTAAGTACAAGACAACTGACTCTTCTTACTGTCTATATTTTGAACCATTCATGTGACACTCGTTATAGATTACGATGCTTTACTTCAGGTTTACTGTATCCCTCTGACCTTCTTCTTGACGATGAAACACACAAACTGCTTCGGAATCAAATACAAATGGCACAATGCCGACTTAAGTACAAGATAACTGACTTTTCTTACTGACTGTGTTTTGAAGCATTCCTGTGACACTAGTTAAATATTCCGATGCTTCACTTCATTTTTACTGTATCCCTCTAACCTTCTTATTGACGATGAAACACAGCAATTGCATCGGAATTAAATATAAAAGGCACAATGCCGAATTAAGTGAAAGAAAACTGACTCTTCTTACTGTCTATGCTTTGAACCAATCCTGTGACACTAGTTATAGATTCCGATGCTTCACTTCAGGTTTACTGTATGCCTCTGACCTGCTTATTGTTGATGAAACACAGAAATTGCATCGGAATTAAATACAAAAGGCACAATTCCGACTTAAGTACAAGAAAACTGACTCTTCATGCTGTCTATGTTTTGAACCATTCCTGTGACACTAGTTATAGATTCCTATGCTTCAATTCAGGTTTACTGTATCCCTCTGACCTGCTTATTGACGATGAAACACAGATATTGCATCGGAATTAAATACAAAAGGCACAATGCCGACTTAAGTACAAGAAGAATGACTCTTCTTGCTGTGTATGTTTTGAACCATTCCTGTCACACTAGTTATAGATTCCGATACTTCACTTCAGGTTTACTGTATCCCTCTGACCTTGTTAATGACGATGAAACACAGAAATTGTATCGGAATTATATACAAAAGGCACAATGCCGACTTAAGTACAAGAAAACTGACTCTTCTTACTGTCTATGATTTGAACCATTCCCGTGACACTAGTTACAGATTCCGATGCTTCACTTCAGGTTCACTGATTCCCTCTGACGTTATTATTGACGATGAAACACAGAAATTGCATTGGAATTAAATACAAAAGCACAACGCCGACTTAAGTACAAGAAAACTGACTCTTCCTACTGTCTATGTTTGGAACCATTCCTGTGACACTAGTTATAGATTCCGATGCTTCACTTCAGGTATACTGTATCCCTCTGACCTTCTTATTGGTGATGAAACATAGAAATTGCATCTGAATGAAATAGAAAAGGAACAATGCCGACTTAGGTACAAGAAAACTGACTCTTCTTACTGTCTATGTTTTGAACCATTGCTGTGACACTAGTTATAGATTCCGATGCTTCACTTCAGGTTTACTGTATCCCTCTGACCTTCTTATTGACGATGAAACACAGAAATTGGAACGGAATTAAATACAAAAGGCACAATGCCGACATAAGTACAGGAAATCTGACTCTTCTTACTGTCTATGTTTTGAACCGTTCCTGTGACACTAGATATAGATTCCGATGCTTCACTTCAGGTTTACTTTATCCCTCTGACCTTCTTAATGACGATGAAACGCAGAAATCGCATCGGAATTAAATACAAAAAGCACAATACCGACTTAAGTACAAGAAAACTGACTCTTCTTACTGTCTGTGTTTTGAACCATTCCTGTGACACTAGTTATAGATTCCGATGCTTCACTTCAGGTTTACTGTATCCATCAGACCTTCTTATTGACGATGATACTCAGAAATTGCATCGGAATTAAATGCAAAAGGCACAATGCCGACTTATGTACAAGAAAACTGACTCTTCTTACTGTCTATGTTTGCACCATTCATGTGACACTAGTTATAGATTCCGATGCGTCACTTCTGGTTTACTGTATCCCTCTGACCTTCTTATTGACGATGAAACACAGAAATTGCATCGGAATTAAATACAAAAGGCACAATGCCGACTTCAGTACAAGAAAACTGACTCTTCTTACTGTCTATGGTTTGAACCATTCCTGTGACACTAGTTATAGATTCCGATGCTTCACTTCAGGTTACTGTATCCCTCTGACCTTCTTATTGACGATGAAACACAGAAATTGCATCGGAATTAAATACAAAAGGCACAATGACGACCGAAGTACAAGAAAACTCTTCCTACTTTCTATGCTTTGAACCATTCATGTGACACTAGTTATAGCTTCCGATGCTTCACTTCATGTTTACTTTATCCCTCTGACCCTCTAATTCACGATGAAACACAGAAATAGCATCGGAATTAAATACAAAAGGCACAATGCCGTCTTAAGTACAAGATAACTGACTCTTCTTACTGTCTATGATTTGAACCATTTCTGCGACACTAGTTATAGATTCCGATACTTCATTTCAGGTTTACTGTATCCCTCTGACCTTCTTATTGACGATGAAACACAGGAATTGCATCGGAATTAAATACAAAAGGCACAATGCCGAATTAAGTACAAGAAAACTGACTCTTCTCATTGTCTATGTTTTGAACCATTGCTGTGACACTAGTTTTAGATTCCGATGCTTCACTTCAGGTTTACTGTATCCCTCTGACCTTCTTATTGACGATGAAACACAGAAATTGCATCGGAATTAAATATAAAATGCACAATGCCGACTTAAATACAAGAAAACTGACTCATCTTACTGTCTATGTTTTGAACCATTCCTGTGACACTAGTTATAGATTCCGATGCTTCAATTCAGGTTCACTGTATAACTCTGACCTTCTTATTGACGATGAAACACAGAAATTGCATCGGAATTAAATACAAAAGGCACAATTCCGACTTAAGTACAAGAAAACTGACTCTTCTTACTGTCTATGTTTTGAACCATACCTGTGACACTAGTTATAGATTCCGATACTTCACTGCAGGTTTACTGTATCCCTCTGACCTTCCTATTTACGATGAAACACAGAAAGTGCATCGGAATTAAATACAAAAGGCACAATGCCGACTTAAGTACAAGGAAACTGACTCTTCTTACTGTCTATGTTTTGAACAATTCCTGTGACACTAGTTATAGATTCCGATGCTTCACTTCGGGTTAACTGTATACCTCTGACCTTCTTATTGACGATGAAACACATAAAATGCATCGGAATTAAGTACAGTAGGCACAATGCCGACTTAAGTACAAGAAAACTGACTCTTCTTACTGTCTATGTTTTGAACCAATCCTGTCACACTAGTTATAGATTCCGATGCTTTACTTCAGCTTTACTGTATCCCTCTGACCTTCTTATTGACGATGAAACACTGAAATTGCATCGGATTAAATACAAAAGGCACAATGCCGACTTAAGTACAAGAAAACTGATCTTCTTACTGTCTATGTTTTGAACCATTCCTGTGACACTAGTTATAGATTCCGATGTTTCACTTGAGGTTTACTGTATCCCTCTGACCTTCTTATTGACGATGAAACACAGAAATTGCATCGGAATTAAATACAAAAGCACAATGCCGACATTAGTACAAGAAAACTGACTCTTCTTACTGTCTATGTTTTGAACCATACCTGTGACACTAGTTATAGATTCCGATGCTTCACTTCAGGTTTACTGTATACCTCTGACCTTCTTACTACCGATGAAACACAGAAATTGCATCGGAATTAGTTACAAAAGGCACAATGTGAAATTAAGTACAAGAAAACTGATTCTTCTTACTGTCTATGTTTTGAACCATTCATGTGACACTAGTTATAGATTCCGATGCTGCACTGCAGGTTTACTGTATCCCTCTGACCTTCTTATTGACGATGAAACACAGAAATTGCATCGGAATAAAATACAAAAGGCACAATGCCGACTTAAGTACAAGAAAACTGACTCTTCTTACTGTCTATGTTTTGAACAATGCCTGTGACACTAGTTATAGATTCCGATGCTTCACTTTAGGTTTAACGTATCCCTCCGACCTTCTTATTGACGATGAAACACAGAAATTGCATCGGATTAAATACAAAAGGCACAATGCCGACTTAAGTACAAGAACACTGATCCTCTTACTGTCTATGTTTTGAACCATTCCTGTGACACTAGTTATAGAATCCGATGCTTCACTTCAGGTTCACTAAATCCCTCTGACCTTCTTATTGACGATGAAATACTGAAATTGCATCGGAATTATAAACAAAAGGCACAATGCTGACTTAAGTACAAGTAAACTGACTCTGCTTACTGTCTATGTATTGAACCATTCATGTGACACTAGTTATAGATTCCGATGCGTCACTTCTGGTTTACTGTATCCCTCTGACCTTCTTATTGACGATGAAACACAGAAATTGCATCGGAATTAAATACAAAGTGCACAATGCTGACTTAAGTACAAGAAAATTGACTCTTCATACTGTCTATGTTTTGAACCATTCCTGTGACACTAGTTATAGATTCCGATGCTTCACTTAAGGTTTATTGTATCCCTCTGACCTTCTTATTGACGATGAAACACAGAAATTGAATCGGAATTAAATACAAAATGTACAATGCCGACTTAAGTACAAGACAACTGACTCTTCTTACTGTCTATATTTTGAACCATTCATGTGACACTCGTTATAGATTACGATGCTTTACTTCAGGTTTACTGTATCCCTCTGAGCTTCTTCTTGACGATGAAACACACAAACTGCTTCGGAATTAAATACAAATGGCACAATGCCGACTTAAGTACAAGATAACTGACTTTTCTTACTGACTGTGTTTTGAAGCATTCCTGTGACACTAGTTAAATATTCCGATGCTTCACTTCATTTTTACTGTATCCCTCTGACCTTCTTATTGACGATGAAACACAGCAATTGCATCGGAATTAAATGTAAAAGGCACAATGAAGAAGTAAGTGAAAGAAAACTGACTCTTCTTACTGTCTATGCTTTGAACCAATCCTGTGACACTAGTTATAGATTCCGATGCTTCACTTCAGGTTTACTGTATGCCTCTGACCTGCTTATTGATGATGAAACACAGAAATTGCATCGGAATTAAATACAAAAGGCACAATTCCGACTTAAGTACAAGAAAACTGACTCTTCATACTGTCTATGCTTTGAACCATTCCTGTGACACTAGTTATAGATTCCGATGCTTCACTTCAGGTTTACTATATCCCTCTGACCTCCTTATTGACGATGAAACACAGATATTGCATCGGTATTAAATACAAAAGGCACAATGCCGACTTAAGTACAAGAAGAATGACTCTTCTTGCTGTGTATGTTTTGAACCATTCCTGTGACACTAGTTA
Source organism: Schistocerca serialis cubense (assembly GCF_023864345.2). NCBI lineage: Eukaryota > Metazoa > Arthropoda > Insecta > Orthoptera > Acrididae > Schistocerca > Schistocerca serialis. The sequence continues at coordinate 13,945,139 of NC_064638.1, forward strand.
TAGATTCCAATGCTTCACTTCAGGTTTACTGCATCCCTCTGACCTCCTTATTGACGATGAAACACAGAAATTGCATCGGAATTAAATACAAAAGGCACAATGCCGACTTAAGTACAAGAAAACTGACTCTTCTTACTGTGTATCTTTTGAACAATTCCTGTGACACTAGTTATTGATTCCGATGCTTCACTTCAGGTTTACCGTATCCCTCCGACCTTCTTATTGACGATGAAACACAGAAATTGCATCGGATTAAATACCAAAGGCAGAATGCCGACTTAAGTACAAGATAACTGATACTCTTACTGTCTATGTTTTGAACCATTCCTGTGACACTAGTTATAGAATCCGATGCTTCACTTCAGGTTCACTAAATCCCTCTGACCTTCTTGTTGACGATGAAATACTGAAATTGCATCGGAATTAAATAAAAAAGGCACAATGCTGACTTAAGTACAAGTAAACTGACTCTTCTTACTGTCTATGTGTTGAACCATTCCTGTGACACTAGTTATAGATTCCGATGCTTCACTTCAGGTTTACTGTATGCTCTGACCTGCTTATTGATGATGAAACACAGAAATTGCATCGGAATTAAATACAAAAGGCACAATTCCGACTTAAGTACAAGAAAACTGACTCTTCATACTGTCTATGCTTTGAACCATTCCTGTGACACTAGTTATAGATTCCGATGCTTCACTTCAGGTTTACTGTATCCCTCTGACCTTCTTCTTGACGATGATACACAGAAATTGCATCGGAATTAAATACAAAAGGCACAATGCAGACTTAAGTACAAGACAACTGTCTCTTCTTACTGTCTGTGTTTTGAACCATTCCTGTGACACTAGTTAAATATTCCGATGCTTCACTTCATTTTTACTGTATCCCTCTGACCTTCTTATTGACGATGAAACACAGCAATTGCATCGGAATTAAATATAAAAGGCACAATGCCGACATAAGTGCAAGAAAACTGACTCTTCTTACTGTCTATGTTTGAACCAATCCTGTGCCACTAGTTATAGATTCCGATGCTTCACTTCAGGTTTACTGTATCCCTCTGACATTCGTATTGACGATGAAACACAGAAATTGCATCGGAATTAAATTCAAAACTCACAATTCCGACTAAAGTACAAGAAAACTGACTCTTTTTACTGTCTATGCTTTGAACCATTCCTGTGACACTAGTTATAGATTCCGATGCTTCACGTAAGGTTTACAGTATCCCTCTGACCTTCTTAGTGACGATGAAACACAGAAATTGCATCGGAATTAAATACAAAAGGCACATAGCCGACTTAAGTACAAGAAACCTGACTCTTCTTACTGTCTATGTTTTGAACCATTCCTGTGGCACTAGTTATGGATTCCGATGCTTCACTTCAGGTTCACTGTATCCCTCTGACCTTCTTATTGACGATGAAACACTGAAATTGCATCGGAATTAAATACAGAATGCACAATGCCGTCTTAAGTACAAGAAAACTGACTCATTTTACTGTCTATGTTTTGAACCATTCCTGTGACACTAGTTATAGATTCCGATGCTTCACTTCAGGTTTACTGTATGCCTCTGACCTTCTTATTGACGATGAAACATGATAATTGCATCGGAATTAAATACAAAAGGCACAACGCCGACTTAAGTACAAGAAAACTGACTCTTCTTACTGTCTATGTTTTGAACAATTCCTGTGACACTAGTTATAGATTCCGATGCTTCACTTCATGTTTACTGTATACCTCTGACCCTCTTATTCACGATGAAACACAGAAATTGCATCGGAATTTAATACAAAAGGCACAATGCCGACTTAAGTACAAGAAAAGTGACTCTTCTTACTGTCTATGTTTTCAACCATTCATGTGACACTAGTTATAGATTCCGATGCTTTACTCCAGGTTTACTGTATCCCTCTGACCTCCTTATTGACGATGAACACAGAAATTGAATTGGAATTAAATACAAAAGGCACAATGCCGACTTAAGTACAAGAAAACTGACTCTTCTTACTGTCTATGTTTTGAACCATTCCTGTGACACTAGTTATAGATACCGATGCTTCACTTCAGGTTACTGTATCCCTCTGACCTTCTTATTGACGATGAAACACAGAAATTGCATCGGAATTAAATACAAAAGGCACAATGACGACCGAACTACAAGAAAACTCTTCCTACTTTCTATGCTTTGAACCATTCATGTGACACTAGTTATAGCTTCCGATGCTTCACTTCATGTTTACTTTATCCCTCTGACCCGCTAATTCACGATGAAACACAGAAATAGCATCGGAATTAAATACAAAAGGCACAATGCCGTCTTAAGTACAAGATAACTGACTCTTCTTACTGTCTATGGTTTGAACCATTCTGCGACACTAGTTATAGATTCCGATACTTCACTTCAGGTTTACTGTATCCCTCTGACCTTCTTATTGACGATGAAACACAGGAATTGCATCGGAATTAAATACAAAAGGCACAATGCCGAATTAAGTACAAGAAAACTGACTCTTCTCATTGTCTATGTTTTGAACCATTCCTGTGACACTAGTTTTAGATTCCGATGCTTCACTTCAGGTTTACTGTATCCCTCTGACCTTCTTATTGACGATGAAACACAGAAATTGCATCGGAATTAAATATAAAATGCACAATGCCGACTTAAATACAAGAAAACTGACTCATCTTACTGTCTATGTTTTGAACCATTCCTGTGACACTAGTTATTAGATTCCGATGCTTCAATTCAGGTTCACTGTATAACTCTGACCTTCTTATTGACGATGAAACACATAAATTGCATCGGAATTAAATACAAAAGGCACAATTCCGACTTAAGTACAAGAAAACTGACTCTTCTTACTGTCTATGTTTTGAACCATACCTGTGACACTAGTTATAGATTCCGATGCTTCACTGCAGGTTTACTATATCCCTCTGAAATTCTTATTGACGATGAAACACAGAAATTGCATCGGAATGAAATACAAAAGGCACAATGCCGACTTAAGTACAAGGAAACTGACTCTTCTTACTGTCTATGTTTTGAACAATTCCTGTGACACTTGTTATAGATTCCGATGCTTCACTTCAGGTTAACTGTATACCTCTGACCTTCTTATTGACGATGAAACACATAAATTGCATCGGAATTAAATACAGTAGGCACAATGCCGACTTAAGTACAAGAAAACTGACTCTTCTTACTGTCTATGTTTTGAACCATTCCTGTGACACTAGTTATCGATTTCGATGCTTCACTTCAGGTTTACTGTATCCCTCTGACCTTCTTATTGGCGATGAAACACAGAAATTGCATCGGAATTATATACAAAAGGCACAATGCCGACGTAAATACAACAAAACAGACTCTTCTTACTGTCTATGATTTGACCCATTCATGTGACACTCGTTATAGATTCCGAATCTTTACTTCAGGTTTACTGTAACCCTGTGACCTTCTTATTGACGATGAGACAGAGAAATTGCTTCGGAATTAAATACAAAATGCACAATACCGTCTTAAGTACAAGATAACTGACTCTTCTTCTTGTGTATGCTTTGAACCATTCCTGTGACACTAGTTATAGATTCCGATGCTTCACTTCAGGTTTACTGTATCCCTCTGACCTTCGTATTGACGATGAAACACAGAAATTGCATCGGAATTAAATATAAAAGGCACGATGCCGACTTACGTACAAGAAAACTGACTCTTCTCACTGTCTATGTTTTGAACCATTCCTGTGACACTAGTTATAGATTCCGATGCTTTACTTCAGCTTTACTGTATCCCTCTGACCTTCTTATTGACGATGAAACACTAAATTGCATCGGATTAAATACAAAAGGCACAATGCCGACTTAAGTACAAGAAAACTGATCTTCTTACTGTCTATGTTTTGAACCATTCCTGTGACACTAGTTACAGATTCCGATGTTTCACTTGAGGTTAACTGTATCCCTCTGACCTTCTTATTGACGATGAAACACAGAAATTGCATCGGAATTAAATACAAAAGCACAATGCCAACATAAGTACAAGAAAACTGACTCTTCTTACTGTCTATGTTTTGAACCATACCTGTGACACTAGTTGTAGATTCCGATGCTTCACTTCAGGTTTACTGTATACCTCTGACCTTCTTACTACCGATGAAACACATAAATTGCATCGGAATTAGTTACAAAAGGCACAATGTGAAATTTTGTACAAGAAAACTGACTCTTCTTACTGTCTATGTTTTGAACCATTCATGTGACACTAGTTATAGATTCCGATGCTGCACTGCAGGTTTACTGTATCCCTCTGACCTTCTTATTGACGATGAAACACAGAAATTGCATCGGAATAAAATACAAAAGGCACAATGCCGACTTAAGTACAAGAAAACTGACTCTTGTTACTGTCTATGTTTTGAACAATGCCTGTGACACTAGTTATAGATTCCGATGCTTCACTTTAGGTTTAACGTATCCCTCCGACCTTCTTATTGACGATGAAACACAGAAATTGCATCGGATTAAATACAAAAGGCACAATGCCGCTTCAAGTACAAGAACACTGATCCTCTTACTGTCTATGTTTTGAACCATTCCTGTGACACTAGTTATAGAATCCGATGCTTCACTTCAGGTTCACTAAATCCCTCTGACCTTCTTATTGACGATGAAATACTGAAATTGCATCGGAATTATAAACGAAAGGCACAATGCCGACTTAAGTACAAGTAAACTGACTCTACTAACCGTCTATGTATTGAACCATTCATGTGACACTAGTTATAGATTCCGATGCGTCACTTCTGGTTTACCGTATCCCTCTGACCTTCTTATTGACGATGAAACACAGAAATTGCATCGGAATTAAATACAAAGGGCACAATGCCGACTTAAGTACAAGAAAACTGACTCTTCATACTGTCTATGTTTTGAACCATTCCTGTGACACTAGTTATAGATTCCGATGCTTCACTTAAGGTTTATTGTATCCCTCTGACCTTCTTATTGACGATGAAACACAGAAATTGAATCGGAATTAAATACAAAATGTAGAATGCCGACTTAAGTACAAGACAACTGACTCTTCTTACTGTCTATATTTTGAACCATTCATGTGACACTCGTTATAGATTACGATGCTTCACTTAAGGTTTACTGTATCCCTCTGACCTTCTTCTTGACGATGAAACACACAAACTGCTTCGGAATCAAATACAAATGGCACAATGCCGACTTAAGTACAAGATAACTGACTTTTCTTACTGACTGTGTTTTGAAGCATTCCTGTGACACTAGTTAAATATTCCGATGCTTCACTTCATTTTTACTGCATCCCTCTAACCTTCATATTGACGATGAAACACAGCAATTGCATCGGAATTAAATATAAAAGGCACAATGCCGAATTAAGTGAAAGAAAACTGACTCTTCTTACTGTCTATGCTTTGAACCAATCCTGTGACACTAGTTATAGATTCCGATGCTTCACTTCAGGTTTACTGTATGCCTCTGACCTGCTTATTGTTGATGAAACACAGAAATTGCATCGGAATTAAATACAAAAGGTACAATTCCGACTTAAGTACAAGAAAACTGACTCTTCATACTGTCTATGTTTTGAACCATTCCTGTGACACTAGTTATAGATTCCGATGCTTCACTTCAGGTTTACTGTATCCCTCTGACCTCCTTATTGACGATTAAACACAGATATTGCATCGTAATTAAATACAAAAGGCACAATGCCGACTTAAGTACAAGAAGAATAACTCTTCTTGCTGTGTATGTTTTGAACCATTCCTGTCACACTAGTTATAGATTCCGATACATCACTTCAGGTTTACTGTATCCCTCTGACCTTGTTAATGACGATGAAACACAGAAATTGCATCGGAATTATATACAAAAGGCACAATGCCGACTTAAGTACAAGAAACTGACTCTTCTTACTGTCTATGATTTGAACCATTCCCGTGACACTAGTTATAGATTCCGATGCTTCACTTCAGGTTCACTGATTCCCTCTGACGTTATTATTGACGATGAAACACAGAAATTGCATTGGAATTAAATACAAAAGCACAACGCCGACTTAAGTACAAGAAAACTGACTCTTCTTACTGTCTATGTTTGGAACCATTCCTGTGACACTAGTTATAGATTCCGATGCTTCACTTCAGGTATACTGTAGCCCTCTGACCTTCTTATTGATGATGAAACATAGAAATTGCATCTGAATGAAATAGAAAAGGAACAATGCCGACTTAGGTACAAGAAAACTGACTCTTCTTACTGTCTATGTTTTGAACCATTGCTGTGACACTAGTTATAGATTCCGATGCTTCACTTCAGGTTTACTGTATCCCTCTGACCTTCTTATTGACGATGAAACACAGAAATTGGAACGGAATTAAATACAAAAGGCACAATGCCGACATAAGTACAGGAAATCTGACTCTTCTTACTGTCTATGTTTTGAACCGTTCCTGTGACACTAGATATAGATTCCGATGCTTCACTTCAGGTTTACTTTATCCCTCTGACCTTCTTATTGACGATGAAACGCAGAAATCGCATCGGAATTAAATACAAAAAGCACAATGCCGACTTAAGTACAAGAAAACTGACTCTTCTTACTGTCTATGTTTGGAACCATTCCTGTGACACTAGTTATAGATTCCGATGCTTCACTTCAGGTATACTGTATCCCTCTGACCTTCTTATTGATGATGAAACATAGAAATTGCATCTGAATGAAATAGAAAAGGAACAATGCCGACTTAGGTACAAGAAAACTGACTCTTCTTACTGTCTATGTTTTGAACCATTGCTGTGACACTAGTTATAGATTCCGATGCTTCACTTCAGGTTTACTGTATCCCTCTGACCTTCTTATTGACGATGAAACACAGAAATTGGAACGGAATTAAATACAAAAGGCACAATGCCGACATAAGTACAGGAAATCTGACTCTTCTTACTGTCTATGTTTTGAACCGTTCCTGTGACACTAGATATAGATTCCGATGCTTCACTTCAGGTTTACTTTATCCCTCTGACCTTCTTATTGACGATGAAACGCAGAAATCGCATCGGAATTAAATACAAAAAGCACAATACCGACTTAAGTACAAGAAAACTGACTCTTCTTACTGTCTGTGTTTTGAACCATTCCTGTGACACTAGTTATAGATTCCGATGCTTCACTTCAGGTTTACTGTATCCATCAGACCTTCTTATTGACGATGATACTCAGAAATTGCATCGGAATTAAATGCAAAAGGCACAATGCCGACTTATGTACAAGAAAACTGACTCTTCTTACTGTCTATGTTTGCACCATTCATGTGACACTAGTTATAGATTCCGATGCGTCACTTCTGGTTTACTGTATCCCTCTGACCTTCTTATTGACGATGAAACACAGAAATTGCATCGGAATTAAATACAAAAGGCACAATGCCGACTTAAGTACAAGAAAACTGACTCTTCTTACTGTCTATGGTTTGAACCATTCCTGTGACACTAGTTATAGATTCCGATGCTTCACTTCAGGTTACTGTATCCCTCTGACCTTCTTATTGACGATGAAACACAGAAATTGCATCGGAATTAAATACAAAAGGCACAATGACGACCGAAGTACAAGAAAACTCTTCCTACTTTCTATGCTTTGAACCATTCATGTGACACTAGTTATAGCTTCCGATGCTTCACTTCATGTTTACTTTATCCCTCTGACCCTCTAATTCACGATGAAACACAGAAATAGCATCGGAATTAAATACAAAATGCACAATGCCGTCTTAATTACAAGATAACTGACTCTTCTTACTGTCTATGATTTGAACCATTTCTGCGACACTAGTTATAGATTCCGATACTTCATTTCAGGTTTACTGTATCCCTCTGACCTTCTTATTGACGATGAAACACAGGAATTGCATCGGAATTAAATACAAAAGGCACAATGCCGAATTAAGTACAAGAAAACTGACTCTTCTCATTGTCTATGTTTTGAACCATTCCTGTGACACTAGTTTTAGATTCCGATGCTTCACTTCAGGTTTACTGTATCCCTCTGACCTTCTTATTGACGATGAAACACAGAAATTGCATCGGAATTAAATACAAAATGCACAATGCCGACTTAAATACAAGAAAACTGACTCATCTTACTGTCTATGTTTTGAACCATTCCTGTGACACTAGTTATACATTCCGATGCTTCAATTCAGGTTCACTGTATAACTCTGACCTTCTTATTGACGATGAAACACAGAAATTGCATCGGAATTAAATACAAAAGGTACAATTCCGACTTAAGTACAAGAAAACTGACTCTTCTTACTGTCTATGTTTTGAACCATACCTGTGACACTAGTTATAGATTCCGATACTTCACTGCAGGTTTACTGTATCCCTCTGACCTTCCTATTTACGATGAAACACAGAAATTGCATCGGAATTAAATACAAAAGGCACAATGCCGACTTAAGTACAAGGAAACTGACTCTTCTTACTGTCTATGTTTTGAACAATTCCTGTGACACTAGTTATAGATTCCGATGCTTCACTTCGGGTTAACTGTATACCTCTGACCTTCTTATTGACGATGAAACACATAAAATGCATCGGAATTAAGTACAGTAGGCACAATGCCGACTTAAGTACAAGAAAACTGACTCTTCTTACTGTCTATGTTTTGAACCAATCCTGTCACACTAGTTATAGATTCCGATGCTTTACTTCAGCTTTACTGTATCCCTCTGACCTTCTTATTGACGATGAAACACTGAAATTGCATCGGATTAAATACAAAAGGCACAATGCCGACTTAAGTACAAGAAAACTGATCTTCTTACTGTCTATGTTTTGAACCATTCCTGTGACACTAGTTATAGATTCCGATGTTTCACTTGAGGTTTACTGTATCCCTCTGACCTTCTTATTGACGATGAAACACAGAAATTGCATCGGAATTAAATACAAAAGCACAATGCCGACATAAGTACAAGAAAACTGACTCTTCTTACTGTCTATGTTTTGAACCATACCTGTGACACTAGTTATAGATTCCGATGCTTCACTTCAGGTTTACTGTATACCTCTGACCTTCTTACTACCGATGAAACACAGAAATTGCATCGGAATTAGTTACAAAAGGCACAATGTGAAATTTAGTACAAGAAAACTGACTCTTCTTACTGTCTATGTTTTGAACCATTCATGTGACACTAGTTATAGATTCCGATGCTGCACTGCAGGTTTACTGTATCCCTCTGACCTTCTTATTGACGATGAAACACAGAAATTGCATCGGAATAAAATACAAAAGGCACAATGCCGACTTAAGTACTAGAAAACTGACTCTTCTTACTGTCTATGTTTTGAAAAATGCCTGTGACACTAGTTATAGATTCCGATGCTTCACGTTAGGTTTAACGTATCCCTCCGACCTTCTTATTGACGATGAAACACAGAAATTGCATCGGATTAAATACAAAAGGCACAATGCCGACTTAAGTACAAGAACACTGATCCTCTTACTGTCTATGTTTTGAACCATTCCTGTGACACTAGTTATAGAATCCGATGCTTCACTTCAGGTTCACTAGATCCCTCTGACCTTCTTATTGACGATGAAATACTGAAATTGCATCGGAATTATAAACAAAAGGCACAATGCTGACTTAAGTACAAGTAAACTGACTCTACTTACTGTCTATGTATTGAACCATTCATGTGACACTAGTTATAGATTCCGATGCGTCACTTCTGGTTTACTGTATCCCTCTGACCTTCTTATTGACGATGAAACACAGAAATTGCATCGGAATTAAATACAAAGTGCACAATGCCGACTTAAGTACAAGAAAATTGACTCTTCATACTGTCTATGTTTTGAACCATTCCTGTGACACTAGTTATAGATTCCGATGCTTCACTTAAGGTTTATTGTATCCCTCTGACCTTCTTATTGACGATGAAACACAGAAACTGAATCGGAATTAAATACAAAATGTACAATGCCGACTTAAGTACAAGACAACTGACTCTTCTTACTGTCTATATTTTGAACCCTTCATGTGACACTCGTTATAGATTACGATGCTTTACTTCAGGTTTACTGTATCCCTCTGAGCTTCTTCTTGACGATGAAACACACAAACTGCTTCGGAATTAAATACAGATGGCACAATGCCGACTTAAGTACAAGATAACTGACTTTTCTTACTGACTGTGTTTTGAAGCATTCCTGTGACACTAGTTAAATATTCCGATGCTTCACTTCATTTTTACTGTATCCCTCTGACCTTCTTATTGACGATGAAACACAGCAATTGCATCGGAATTAAATATAAAAGGCACAATGCCGAAGTAAGTGAAAGAAAACTGACTCTTCTTACTGTCTATGCTTTGAACCAATCCTGTGACACTAGTTATAGATTCCGATGCTTCACTTCAGGTTTACTGTATGCCTCTGACCTGCTTATTGATGATGAAACACAGAAATTGCATCGGAATTAAATACAAAAGGCACAATTCCGACTTAAGTACAAGAAAACTGACTCTTCATACTGTCTATGTTTTGAACCATTCCTGTGACACTAGTTATAGATTCCGATGCTTCACTTCAGGTTTACTGTATCCCTCTGACCTCCTTATTGACGATGAAACACAGATATTGCATCGGTATTAAATACAAAAGGCACAATGCCGACTTAAGTACAAGAAGAATGACTCTTCTTGCTGTGTATGTTTTGAACCATTCCTGTGACACTAGTTATAGATTCCGATGCTTCACTTCAGGTTTACTGCATCCCTCTGACCTCCTTATTGACGATGAAACACAGAAATTGCATCGGAATTAAATACAAAAGGCACAATGCCGACTTAAGTACAAGAAAACTGACTCTTCTTACCGTGTATCTTTTGAACAATTCCTGTGACACTAGTTATTGATTCCGATGCTTCACTTCAGGTTTACCGTATCCCTCCGACCTTCTTATTGACGATGAAACACAGAAATTGCATCGGATTAAATACCAAAGGCAGAATGCCGACTTAAGTACAAGATAACTGATACTCTTACTGTCTATGTTTTGAACCATTCCTGTGACACTAGTTATAGAATCCGATGCTTCACTTCAGGTTCACTAAATCCCTCTGACCTTCTTGTTGACGATGAAATACTGAAATTGCATCGGAATTAAATAAAAAAGGCACAATGCTGACTTAAGTACAAGTAAACTGACTCTTCTTACTGTCTATGTGTTGAACCATTCCTGTGACACTAGTTATAGATTCCGATGCTTCACTTCAGGTTTACTGTATGCTCTGACCTGCTTATTGATGATGAAACACAGAAATTGCATCGGAATTAAATACAAAAGGCACAATTCCGACTTAAGTACAAGAAAACTGACTCTTCATACTGTCTATGCTTTGAACCATTCCTGTGACACTAGTTATAGATTCCGATGCTTCACTTCAGGTTTACTGTATCCCTCTGACCTTCTTCTTGACGATGATACACAGAAATTGCATCGGAATTAAATACAAAAGGCACAATGCAGACTTAAGTACAAGACAACTGTCTCTTCTTACTGTCTGTGTTTTGAACCATTCCTGTGACACTAGTTAAATATTCCGATGCTTCACTTCATTTTTACTGTATCCCTCTGACCTTCTTATTGACGATGAAACACAGCAATTGCATCGGAATTAAATATAAAAGGCACAATGCCGACATAAGTGCAAGAAAACTGACTCTTCTTACTGTCTATGTTTGAACCAATCCTGTGCCACTAGTTATAGATTCCGATGCTTCACTTCAGGCTTACTGTATCCCTCTGACATTCGTATTGACGATGAAACACAGAAATTGCATCGGAATTAAATTCAAAACTCACAATTCCGACTAAAGTACAAGAAAACTGACTCTTTTTACTGTCTATGCTTTGAACCATTCCTGTGACACTAGTTATAGATTCCGATGCTTCACGTAAGGTTTACAGTATCCCTCTGACTTTCTTAGTGACGATGAAACACAGAAATTGCATCGGAATTAAATACAAAAGGCACATAGCCGACTTAAGTACAAGAAACCTGACTCTTCTTACTGTCTATGTTTTGAACCATTCCTGTGGCACTAGTTATGGATTCCGATGCTTTACTTCAGGTTCACTGTATCCCTCTGACCTTCTTATTGACGATGAAACACTGAAATTGCATCGGAATTAAATACAGAATGCACAATGCCGTCTTAAGTTCAAGAAAACTGACTCTTTTTACTGTCTATGTTTTGAACCATTCCTGTGACACTAGTTATAGATTCCGATGCTTCACTTCAGGTTTACTGTATGCCTCTGACCTTCTTATTGACGATGAAACATGATAATTGCATCGGAATTAAATACAAAAGGCACAACGCCGACTTAAGTACAAGAAAACTGACTCTTCTTACTGTCTATGTTTTGAACAATTCCTGTGACACTAGTTATAGATTCCGATGCTTCACTTCATGTTTACTGTATACCTCTGACCCTCTTATTCACGATGAAACACAGAAATTGCATCGGAATTTAATACAAAAGGCACAATGCCGACTTAAGTACAAGAAAACTGACTCTTCTTACTGTCTATGTTTGAACCATTCCTGTGACACTAGTTATAGATTCCGATGCTTCACTTCAGGTTACTGTATCCCTCTGACCTTCTTATTGACGATGAAACACAGAAATTGCATCGGAATTAAATACAAAAGGCACAATGACGACCGAACTACAAGAAAACTCTTCCTACTTTCTATGCTTTGAACCATTCATGTGACACTAGTTATAGCTTCCGATGCTTCACTTCATGTTTACTTTATCCCTCTGACCCGCTAATTCACGATGAAACACAGAAATTGCATCGGAAATAAATACAAAAGGCACAATGCCGACTTAAATACAAGAAAAATGACTCCTCTTACTGTCTATGTCTTGAACCACTCCTGTGACACTAGTTATAGATTCCAATGCTTCACTTCAGGTTTACTGTATCCCTCTGACCTTCTTATTGACGATGAAACACAGAAATTGCATCGGAATTAAATATAAAATGCACAATGCCGACTTAAATACAAGAAAACTGACTCATCTTACTGTCTATGTTTTGAACCATTTCTGTGACACTAGTTATTAGATTCCGATGCTTCAATTCAGGTTCACTGTATAACTCTGACCTTCTTATTGACGATGAAACACAGAAATTGCATCGGAATTAAATACAGAAGGCACAATTCCGACTTAAGTACAAGAAAACTGACTCTTCTTACTGTCTATGTTTTGAACCATACCTGTGACACTAGTTATAGATTCCGATGCTTCACTGCAGGTTTACTATATCCCTCTGACATTCTTATTGACGATGAAACACAGAAATTGCATCGGAATGAAATACAAAAGGCACAATGCCGACTTAAGTACAAGGAAACTGACTCTTCTTGCTGTCTATGTTTTGAACAATTCCTGTGACACTTGTTATAGATTCCGATGCTTCACTTCAGGTTAACTGTATACCTCTGACCTTCTTATTGACGATGAAACACATAAATTGCATCGGAATTAAATACAGTAGGCACAATGCCGACTTAAGTACAAGAAAACTGACTCTTCTTACTGTCTATGTTTTGAACCATTCCTGTGACACTAGTTATCGATTTCGATGCTTCACTTCAGGTTTACTGTATCCCTCTGACCTTCTTATTGGCGATGAAACACAGAAATTGCATCGGAATTATATACAAAAGGCACAATGCCGACGTAAATACAACAAAACAGACTCTTCTTACTGTCTATGATTTGACCCATTCATGTGACACTCGTTATAGATTCCGAAGCTTTACTTCAGGTTTACTGTAACCCTGTGACCTTCTTATTGACGATGAGACAGAGAAATTGCTTCGGAATTAAATACAAAATGCACAATACCGTCTTAAGTACAAGATAACTGACTCTTCTTCTTGTGTATGCTTTGAACCATTCCTGTGACACTAGTTATAGATTCCGATGCTTCACTTCAGGTTTACTGTATCCCTCTGACCTTCGTATTGACGATGAAACACAGAAATTGCATCGGAATTAAATATAAAAGGCACGATGCCGACTTACGTACAAGAAAACTGACTCTTCTCACTGTCTATGTTTTGAACCATTCCTGTGACACTAGTTATAGATTCCGATGCTTTACTTCAGCTTTACTGTATCCCTCTGACCTTCTTATTGACGATGAAACACTAAATTGCATCGGATTAAATACAAAAGGCACAATGCCGACTTAAGTACAAGAAAACTGATCTTCTTACTGTCTATGTTTTGAACCATTCCTGTGACACTAGTTACAGATTCCGATGTTTCACTTGAGGTTTACTGTATCCCTCTGACCTTCTTATTGACGATGAAACACAGAAATTGCATCGGAATTAAATACAAAAGCACAATGCCAACATAAGTACAAGAAAACTGACTCTTCTTACTGTCTATGTTTTGAACCATACCTGTGACACTAGTTGTAGATTCCGATGCTTCACTTCAGGTTTACTGTATACCTCTGACCTTCTTACTACCGACGAAACACATAAATTGCATCGGAATTAGTTACAAAAGGCACAATGTCGACTTAAGTACAAGAACACTGATCCTCTTACTGTCTATGTTTTGAACCATTCCTGTGACACTAGTTATAGAATCCGATGCTTCACTTCAGGTTCACTAAATCCCTCTGACCTTCTTATTGACGATGAAATACTGAAATTGCATCGGCATTATAAACGAAAGGCACAATGCCGACTTAAGTACAAGTAAACTGACTCTACTAACCGTCTATGTATTGAACCATTCATGTGACACTAGTTATAGATTCCGATGCGTCACTTCTGGTTTACCGTATCCCTCTGACCTTCTTATTGACGATGAAACACAGAAATTGCATCGGAATTAAATACAAAGGGCACAATGCCGACTTAAGTACAAGAAAACTGACTCTTCATACTGTCTATGTTTTGAACCATTCCTGTGACACTAGTTATAGATTCCGATGCTTCACTTAAGGTTTATTGTATCCCTCTGACCTTCTTATTGACGATGAAACACAGAAATTGAATCGGAATTAAATACAAAATGTACAATGCCGACTTAAGTACAAGACAACTGACTCTTCTTACTGTCTATATTTTGAACCATTCATGTGACACTCGTTATAGATTACGATGCTTCACTTAAGGTTTACTGTATCCCTCTGACCTTCTTCTTGACGATGAAACACACAAACTGCTTCGGAATCAAATACAAATGGCACAATGCCGACTTAAGTACAAGATAACTGACTTTTCTTACTGACTGTGTTTTGAAGCATTCCTGTGACACTAGTTAAATATTCCGATGCTTCACTTCATTTTTACTGTATCCCTCTAACCTTCTTATTGACGATGAAACACAGCAATTGCATCGGAATTAAATATAAAAGGCACAATGCCGAATTAAGTGAAAGAAAACTGACTCTTCTTACTGTCTATGCTTTGAACCAATCCTGTGACACTAGTTATAGATTCCGATGCTTCACTTCAGGTTTACTGTATGCCTCTGACCTGCTTATTGTTGATGAAACACAGAAATTGCATCGGAATTAAATACAAAAGGTACAATTCCGACTTAAGTAGAAGAAAACTGACTCTTCATACTGTCTATGTTTTGAACCATTCCTGTGACACTAGTTATAGATTCCGATGCTTCACTTCAGGTTTACTGTATCCCTCTGACCTCCTTATTGACGATGAAACACAGATATTGCATCGTAATTAAATACAAAAGGCACAATGCCGACTTAAGTACAAGAAGAATAACTCTTCTTGCTGTGTATGTTTTGAACCATTCCTGTCACACTAGTTATAGATTCCGATACTTCACTTCAGGTTTACTGTATCCCTCTGACCTTGTTAATGACGATGAAACACAGAAATTGCATCGGAATTATATACAAAAGGCACAATGCCGACTTAAGTACAAGAAACTGACTCTTCTTACTGTCTATGATTTGAACCATTCCCGTGACACTAGTTATAGATTCCGATGCTTCACTTCAGGTTCACTGATTCCCTCTGACGTTATTATTGACGATGAAACACAGAAATTGCATTGGAATTAAATACAAAAGCACAACGCCGACTTAAGTACAAGAAAACTGACTCTTCTTACTGTCTATGTTAGGAACCATTCCTGTGACACTAGTTATAGATTCCGATGCTTCACTTCAGGTTTACTTTATCCCTCTGACCTTCTTATTGATGATGAAACGCAGAAATCGCATCGGAATTAAATACAAAAAGCACAATGCCGACTTAAGTACAAGAAAACTGACTCTTCTTACTGTCTGTGTTTTGAACCATTCCTGTGACACTAGTTATAGATTCCGATGCTTCACTTCAGGTTTACTGTATCCATCAGACCTTCTTATTGACGATGATACTCAGAAATTGCTTCGGATATAAATGCAAAAGGCACAATGCCGACTTATGTACAAGAAAACTGACTCTTCTTACTGTCTATGTTTGCACCATTCATGTGACACTAGTTATAGATTCCGATGCGTCACTTCTGGTTTACTGTATCCCTCTGACCTTCTTATTGACGATGAAACACAGAAATTGCATCGGAATTAAATACAAAAGGCACAATGCCGACTTAAGTACAAGAAAACTGACTCTTCTTACTGTCTATGTTTTGAACCATTCCTGTGACACTAGTTATAGATTCCGATGCTTCACTTCAGGTTACTGTATCCCTCTGACCTTCTTATTGACGATGAAACACAGAAATTGCATCGGAATTAAATACAAAAGGCACAATGACGACCGAAGTACAAGAAAACTCTTCCTACTTTCTATGCTTTGAACCATTCATGTGACACTAGTTATAGCTTCCGATGCTTCACTTCATGTTTAATTTATCCCTCTGACCCTCTAATTCACGATGAAACACAGAAATAGCATCGGAATTAAATACAAAAGGCACAATGCCGTCTTAAGTACAAGATAACTGACTCTTCTTACTGTCTATGGTTTGAACCATTTCTGCGACACTAGTTATAGATTCCGATACTTCATTTCAGGTTTACTGTATCCCTCTGACCTTCTTATTGACGATGAAACACAGGAATTGCATCGGAATTAAATACAAAAGGCACAATGCCGAATTAAGTACAAGAAAACTGACTCTTCTCATTGTCTATGTTTTGAACCATTCCTGTGACACTAGTTTTAGATTCCGATGCTTCACTTCAGGTTTACTGTATCCCTCTGACCTTCTTATTGACGATGAAACACAGAAATTGCATCGGAATTAAATATAAAATGCACAATGCCGACTTAAATACAAGAAAACTGACTCATCTTACTGTCTATGTTTTGAACCATTCCTGTGACACTAGTTATAGATTCCGATGCTTCAATTCAGGTTCACTGTATAACTCTGACCTTCTTATTGACGATGAAACACAGAAATTGCATCGGAATTAAATACAAAAGGCACAATTCGGACTTAAGTACAAGAAAACTGACTCTTCTTACTGTCTATGCTTGAACCATACCTGTGACACTAGTTATAGATTCCGATGCTTCACTGCAGGTTTACTGTATCCCTCTGACCTTCTTATTGACGATGAAACACAGAAATTGCATCGGAATTAAATACAAAAGGCACAATGCCGACTTAAGTACAAGGAAACTGCCTCTTCTTACTGTCTATGTTTTGAACAATTCCTGTGACACTAGTTATAGATTCCGATGCTTCACTTCGGGTTAACTGTATACCTCTGACCTTCTTATTGACGATGAAACACATAAAATGCATCGGAATTAAGTACAGTAGGCACAATGCCGACTTAAGTACAAGAAAACTGACTCTTTTACTGTCTATGTTTTGAACCAATCCTGTCACACTAGTTATAGATTCCGATGCTTCACTTCATTTTTACTGTATCCCTCTGACCTTCTTATTGACGATGAAACACAGCAATTGCATCGGAATTAAATATAAAAGGCACAATGCCGAAGTAAGTGAAAGAAAACTGACTCTTCTTACTGTCTATGCTTTGAACCAATCCTGTGACACTAGTTATAGATTCCGATGCTTCACTTCAGGTTTACTGTATGCCTCTGACCTGCTTATTGATGATGAAACACAGAAATTGCATCGGAATTAAATACAAAAGGCACAATTCCGACTTAAGTACAAGAAAACTGACTCTTCATACTGTCTATGTTTTGAACCATTCCTGTGACACTAGTTATAGATTCCGATGCTTCACTTCAGGTTTACTGTATCCCTCTGACCTCCTTATTGACGATGAAACACAGATATTGCATCGGAATTAAATACAAAAGGCACAATGCCGACTTAAGTACAAGAAGAATGACTCTTCTTGCTGTGTATGTTTTGAACCATTCCTGTGACACTAGTTATAGATTCCGATGCTTCACTTCAGGTTTACTGCATCCCTCTGACCTCCTTATTGACGATGAAACACAGAAATTGCATCGGAATTAAATACAAAAGGCACAATGCCGACTTAAGTACAAGAAAACTGACTCTTCTTACTGTGTATCTTTTGAACAATTCCTGTGACACTAGTTATAGATTCCGATGCTTCACTTCAGGTTTACCGTATCCCTCCGACCTTCTTATTGACGATGAAACACAGAAATTGCATCGGATTAAATACAAAAGGCACAATGCCGACTTAAGTACAAGATAACTGATACTCTTACTGTCTATGATTTGAACCATTCCTGTGACACTAGTTATAGAATCCGATGCTTCACTTCAGGTTCACTAAATCCCTCTGACCTTCTTGTTGACGATGAAATACTGAAATTGCATCGGAATTAAATAAAAAAGGCACAATGCCGACTTAAGTACAAGTAAACTGACTCTTCTTACTGTCTATGTGTTGAACCATTCCTGTGACACTAGTTATGGATTCCGATGCTTCACTTCAGGTTTACTGTATGCTCTGACCTGCTTATTGATGATGAAACACAGAAATTGCATCGGAATTAAATACAAAAGGCACAATTCCGACTTAAGTACAAGAAAACTGACTCTTCATACTGTCTATGTTTTGAACCATTCCTGTGACACTAGTTATAGATTCCGATGCTTCACTTCAGGTTTACTGTATCCCTCTGACCTTCTTCTTGACGATGAAACACAGAAATTGCATCGGAATTAAATACAAAAGGCACAATGCAGACTTAAGTACAAGACAACTGTCTCTTCTTACTGTCTGTGTTTTGAACCATTCCTGTGACACTAGTTAAATATTCCGATGCTTCACTTCATTTTTACTGTATCCCTCTGACCTTCTTATTGACGATGAAACACAGCAATTGCATCGGAATTAAATATAAAAGGCACAATGCCGACATAAGTGCAAGAAAATTGACTCTTCTTACTGTCTATGTTTGAACCAATCCTGTGCCACTAGTTATAGATTCCGATGCTTCACTTCAGGTTTACTGTATCCCTCTGACATTCGTATTGACGATGAAACACAGAAATTGCATCGGAATTAAATTCAAAACTCACAATTCCGACTAAAGTACAAGAAAACTGACTCTTCTTACTGTCTATGCTTTGAACCATTCCTGTGACACTAGTTATAGATTCCGATGCTTCACGTAAGGTTTACAGTATCCCTCTGACCTTCTTAGTGACGATGAAACACAGAAATTGCATCGGAATTAAATACAAAAGGCACAATGCCGACTTAAGTACAAGAAACCTGACTCTTCTTACTGTCTATGTTTTGAACCATTCCTGTGGCACTAGTTATGGATTCCGATGCTTCACTTCAGGTTCACTGTATCCCTCTGTCCTTCTTATTGACGATGAAACACTGAAATTGCATCGGAATTAAATACAGAATGCACAATGCCGTCTTAAGTACAAGAAAACTGACTCTTTTTACTGTCTATGTTTTGAACCATTCCTGTGACACTAGTTATAGATTCCGATGCTTCACTTCAGGTTTACTGTATGCCTCTGACCTTCTTATTGACGATGAAACACGATAATTGCATCGGAATTAAATACAAAAGGCACAACGCCGACTTAAGTACAAGAAAACTGACTCGTCTTACTGTCTATGTTTTGAACCATTCCTGTGACACTAGTTATAGATTCCGATGCTTCACTTCATGTTTACTGTATACCTCTGACCCTCTTATTCAAGATGAAACATAGAAATTGCATCGGAATTTAATACAAAAGGCACAATGCCGACTTAAGTACAAGAAAACTGACTCTTCTTACTGTCTATGTTTTCAACCATTCATGTGACACTAGTTATAGATTCCGATGCTTTACTCCAGGTTTACTGTATCCCTCTGACCTCCTTATTATCGATGAACACAGAAATTGCATTGGAATTAAATACAAAAGGCACAATGCCGACTTAAGTACAAGAAAACTGACTCTTCTTACTGTCTAAGTTTTGAACCATTCCTGTCACACTAGTTATAGATTCCGATGCTTCACTTCAGGTTACTGTATCCCTCTGACCTTGTTATTGACGATGAAACACAGAAATTGCATCGGAATTATATACAAAAGGCACATTGCCGACTTAAGTACAAGAAAATTGACTCCTCTTACTGTCTATGTCTTGAACCATTCCTGTGACACTAGTTATAGATTCCGATGCTTCACTTCAGGTTTACTGCATCCCTCTGACCTTCTTATTGACGATGAAACACAGATATTGCATCGGAATTAAATACAAAAAGCACAATGCCGACTTAAGTACAAGAAAACTGACTCTTCTTACTGTCTATGTTTGAACCATTCCTGTGACACTAGTTATAGATTCCGATGCTTCACTTCAGGTTCACTGTATTCCTCTGACCTTCTTATTGACGATCAAACACAGAAATTGCATCGGAATTAATTACAAAAGGCACAATGCCGACTTAAGTACAAGAAAACTCACTCTTCTTACTGTCTATGATTTGAACCATTCCTGTGACGTTAGTTATAGATTCCGATGCTTCACTTCAGGTTCACTGATTCCCTCTGACGTTATTATTGACGATGAAACACAGAAATTGCATTGGAATTAAATACAAAAGGCACATCGCCGACTTAAGTACACGAAAACTGACTCTTCTTACTGTCTATGTTTGGAACCATTCCTGTGACACTAGTTATAGATTCCGATGCTTCACTTCAGGTATACTGTATCCCTCTGACCTTCTTATTGACGATGAAACATAGAAATTGCATCGGAATGAAATAGAAAAGGAACAATGCCGACTTAGGTACAAGAAAACTGACTCTTCTTACTGTCTATGTTTTGAACCATTGCTGTGACACTAGTTATAGATTCCGATGCTTCACTTCAGGTTTACTTAATCCCTCTGACCTTCTTATTGACGATGAAACACAGAAATTGCATCGGAATTAAATACAAAAGGCACAATGCCGACATAAGTACAGGAAATCTGACTCTTCTTACTGTCTATGTTTTGAACCGTTCCTGTGACACTAGATATAGATTCCGATGCTTCACTTCAGGTTTACTATATCCCTCTGACCTTCTTATTGACGATGAAACGCAGAAATCGCTTTTGAATTAAATACAAAAAGAACAATGCCGACTTAAGTACAAGAAAACTGACTCTTCTTACTGTCTGTGTTTTGAACCATTCCTGTGACACTAGTTATAGATTCCGATGCTTCACTTCAGGTTTCCTGTATCCATCAGACCTTCTTATTGACGATGATACTCAGAAATTGCATCGGAATTAAATACAAAAGGCACAATGCAGACTTAAGTACAAGATAACTGTCTCTTCTTACTGTCTGTGTTTTGAACCATTCCTGTGACACTAGTTAAATATTCCGATGCTTCACTTCATTTTTACTGTATCCCTCTGACCTTCTTATTGACGATGAAACACAGCAATTGCATCGGAATTAAATATAAAAGGCACAATGCCGACATAAGTGCAAGAAAACTGACTCTTCTTACTGTCTATGTTTGAACCAATCCTGTGCCACTAGTTATAGATTCCGATGCTTCACTTCAGGTTTACTGTATCCCTCTGACTTTCTTATTGACGATGAAACACAGAAATTGCATCGGAATTAAATACAAAACTCACAATTCCGACTAAAGTACAAGAAAACTGACTCTTCTTACTGTCTATGCTTTGAACCATTCCTGTGACACTAGTTATAGATTCCGATGCTTCACGTAAGGTTTACAGTATCCCTCTGACCTTCTTAGTGACGATGAAACACAGAAATTGCATCGGAATTAAATACAAAAGGCACAATGCCGACTTAAGTACAAGAAACCTGACTCTTCTCACTGTCTATGATTTGAACCATTCCTGTGGCACTAGTTATGGATTCCGATGCTTCACTTCAGGTTCACTGTATCCCTCTAACCTTCTTATTGACGATGAAACACTGAAATTGCATCGGAATTAAATACAGAATGCACAATGCCGACTTAAGTACAAGAAAACTGACTCTTCTTATTGTCTATGTTTTCAACCATTCATGTGACACTAGTTATAGATTCCCATGCTTTACTCCAGATTTACTGTATCCCTCTGACCTCCTTATTGACGATGAACACAGAAATTGCATTGGAATTAAATACAAAAGGCACAATGCCGACTTAAGTACAAGAAAACTGACTCTTCTTACTGTCTAAGTTTTGAACCATTCCTGTCACACTAGTTATAGATTCCAATGCTTCACTTCAGGTTTACTGTATCCCTCTGACCTTGTTATTGACGATGAAACACAGAAATTGCATCGGAATTATATACAAAAGGCACAATGCCGACTTAAGTACAAGAAAATTGACTCTTCTTACTGTCTATGTTTGAACCATTCCTGTGACACTAGTTATAGATTCCGATGCTTCCTTTCAGGTTTACTGTATCCCTCTGACCTTCTTATTGACGATGAAACACAGAAATTGCATCGGAATTAAATACAAAAGGCACAATGCCGACTTAAGTACAAGAAAACTGACTCCTCTTACTGTCTATGTCTTGAACCATTCCTGTGACACTAGTTATAGATTCCGATGCTTCACTTCAGGTTTACTGCATCCCTCTGACCTTCTTATTGACGATGAAACACAAAAATTGCATCGGAATTAAATACAAAAAGCACAATGCCGACTTAAGTACAAGAAAACTGACTCTTCTTACTGTCTATGATTTGAACCATTCCTGTGACACTAGTTATAGATTCCGATGCTTCACTTCAGGTTCACGGTATTCCTCTGACCTTCTTATTGACGAACAAACACAGGAATTGCATCGGAATTAATTACAAAAGGCACAATGCCGACTTAAGTACAAGAAAAATGACTCTTCTTACTGTCTATGATTTGAACCATTCCTGTGACACTAGTTATAGATTCCGATGCTTCACTTCAGGTTCACTGATTCCCTCTGACGTTATTATTGACGATGAAACACAGAAATTGCATTGGAATTAAATACAAAAGGCACATCGCCGACTTAAGTACAAGAAAACTGACTCTTCTTACTGTCTATGTTTGGAACCATTCCTGTGACACTAGCTATAGATTCCGATGCTTCACTTCAGGTATACTGTATCCCTCTGACCTTCTTATTGACGATGAAACATAGAAATTGCATCGGAATGAAATAGAAAAGGAACAATGCCGACTTAGGTACAAGAAAACTGACTCTTCTTACTGTCTATGTTTTGAACCATTGCTGTGACACTAGTTATAGATTCCGATGCTTCACTTCAGGTTTACTTAATCCCTCTGACCTTCTTATTGACGATGAGACACAGAAATTGCATCGGAATTAAATACAAAAGGCACAATGCCGACATAAGTACAGGAAATCTGACTCTTCTTACTGTCTATGTTTTGAACCGTTCCTGTGACACTAGATATAGATTCCGATGCTTCACTTCAGGTTTACTATATCCCTCTGACCTTCTTATTGACGATGAAACGCAGAAATCGCATGGGAATTAAACACAAAAAGCACAATGCCGACTTAAGTACAAAAAAACTGACTCTTCCTACTGTCTGTGTTTTGAACCATTCCTGTGACACTAGTTATAGATTCCGATGCTTCACTTCAGGTTTCCTGTGTCCATCAGACCTTCTTATTGACGATGATACTCAGAAATTGCATCGGAATTAAATGCAAAAGGCACAATGCCGACTTATGTACAAGAAAACTGACTCTTCTTACTGTCTATGTTTGCACCATTCATGTGACACTAGTTATAGATTCCGATGCGTCACTTCTGGTTTACTGTATCCCTCTGACCTTCTTATTGACGATGAAACACAGAAATTGCATCGGAATTAAATACAAAAGGCACAATGCCGACTTAAGTACAAGAAAACTGACTCTTCTTACTGTCTATGCTTAGAACCATTCCTGTGACACTAGTTATAGATTCCGATGCTCCACTTCAGGTTACTGTATCCCTCTGACCTTCTTATTGACGATGAAACACAGAAAATGCATCGGAATTAAATACAAAAGGCACAATGACGACCGAAGTACAAGAAAACTCGTCCTACTGTCTATGTTTTGACCCATTCATGTGACACTAGTTATAGCTTCCGATGCTTCACTTCATGTTTACTTTATCCCTCTGACCCTCTTATTCACGATGAAACACAGAAATTGCATCGGAATTAAATACAAAAGACACAACGCCGACTTAAGTACAAGAAAACTGACCCTTCCTACTGTCAATGTTTTGAACCATTCCTGTGACACTAGTTTTAGATTCCGATGCTTCACTTCAGGTTTACTGTATCCCTCTGACCTTCTTATTGACGATGAAACACAGAAATTGCATCGGAATTAAATATAAAATGCACAATGCCGACTTAAGTACAAGAAAACTGGCTCATCTTACTGTCTATGTTTTGAACCATTCCTGTGACACTAGTTATAGATTCCGATGCTTCACTTCAGGTTCACTGTATCCCTCTGACCTCCTTATTGACGATCAAACACTTAAATTGCATCGGAATTAAATACAAAAGGCACAATGCCAACTTAAGTACAAGAAAACTGACTCTTCTTACTGTCTATGATTTGAACCATTCCTGTGACACCAGTTATAGATTCCGATGCTTCACTTCAGGTTCATTGATTCCCTCTGACGTTCTTATTGACGATGAAACACAGAAATTGCATTGGAATTAAATACAAACGGCACAACGCCGACTTAAGTACAAGAAAACTGACTCTTCTTACTGTCTATGTTTTGAACCATTCCTGTGACACTAGTTATAGATTCCGATGCTTCACTTCAGGTATACTGTATCCCTCTGACCTTCTTATTGACGATGAAACATAGAAATATATCGGGGTGAAATAGAAAAGGAACAATGCCAACTCAGGTACAAGAAAACTGACTCTTCTTACTGTCTATATTTTGAACCATTGCTGTGACACTAGTTATAGATTCCGATGCTTCACTTCAGGTTTACTGTATCCATCAGACCTCCTTATTGACGATGAATCTCAGAAAATGCATCGGAATTAAATGCAAAAGGCACAATGCCGACTTATGTACAAGAAAACTGACTCTTCTTACTGTCTATGTTTGCACCATTCATGTGACACTAGTTATAGATTCTTAATGCGTCACTTCAGGTTTACTGAATCCCTCTGACCTTCTTATTGACGATGAAACACAGAAATTGCATCGGAATTAAATACAAAAGGCACAATGCCGACTTAAGTACTAGAAATCTGACTCTTCTTACTGTCTATGTTTTGAACCATTCCTGTGACACTAGATATAGATTCCGATGCTTCACTTCAGGTTGACTATATCCCTCTGACCTTCTTATTGACGATGAAACACAGAAAATGCATCGGAATTAAATACAAAAGGCACAATGCCGTCTTAAGTACAAGAAAACTGACTCTTCTTACTGCGTATATTTTGAACAATTCCTGTGACACTAGTTATAGATTCCGATGCTTCACTTCAGGTTTACCGTATCCCTCCGACCTTCTTATTGACGATGAAACACAGAAATTGCATCGGATTAAATACAAAAGGCACAATGCCGACTTAAGTACAAGAAAATTGATCCCCTTACTGTCTACGTTTAAAACCATTCCTGTGACACTAGTTATAGAATCCGATGCTTCACTTCAGGTTCACTAAATCCCACTGACCTTCTTATTGACGATGAAATACTGATATTGCATCGGAATTAAATACAAAAGGCACAATGCCGACTTGAGTACAAGTAAACTGACTCTTCTTACTGTCTATGTATTGAGCCATTCCTGTGACACTAGTTATAGATTCCGATGCTTCACTTCAGGTTTACTGTATGCCTCTGACCTTCTTATTGTCGATGAAACACAGATATTGCATCGGAATTAAATACAAAAGGCACAATGCCGACTTAAGGTACAAGAAAACTGACTCTTCATACTGTCTATGTTTTGAACCATTCCTGTGACACTAGTTATAGATTCCGATGCTTCACTTCTGGTTTACTGTATCCCTCTGACCTTCTTATTGACGATGAAACACAGAAATTACATCGGAATTAAATACAAATGGTACAATGTCGTTTTAAGTACAAGAAAACTGACTCTTCTAACTGTCTATATTTTAAACCATTCATGTGACACTCGTTATAGATTACGATGCTTTACTTCAGGTTTACTGTATCTCTCTGACTTTCTTCTTGACGATGAAACACAGAAATTGCATCGGAATTAAATACAAAAGGCACAATGCAGACTTAAGTACTAGAAATCTGACTCATCTTACTGTCTATGTTTTTAACCATTCCTGTGACACTAGTTATAGATTCCGATGCTTCACTTCAGGTTAACTGTATCCCTCTGACCTTCTTATTGACGATCAAACACTGATATTGCATCGGAATTAAATACAAAAGGCACAATGCCAACTTAAGTACAAGAAAACTGACTCTTCTTACTGTCTATGATTTGAACCATTCCTTTGACACCAGTTATAGATTCCGATGCTTCACTTCAGGTTCACTGATTCCCTCTGACGTTCTTATTGACGATGAAACTCAGAAATTGCATTGGAATTAAATACAAACGGCACAACGCCGACTTAAGTACAAGAAAACTGACTCTTCTTACTGTCTATGTTTTGAACCATTGCTGTGACACTAGTTATAGATTCCGATGCTTCACTTCAAGTTTACTGTATCCCTCTGACCTTCTTATTGACGATGAAACACAGAAATTGCATCGGAATTAAATACAAAAGGCACAATGCCGACTTAAGTACTAGAAATCTGACTCTTCTTACTGTCTATGTTTTGAACCATTCCTGTGACACTAGTTATAGATTCCGATGGTTCACTTAAGGTTTACTATATCCCTCTGACCTTCTTATTGACGATGAAACGCAGAAATCGCATCGGAATTAAATACAAAAATCACAGTGCCGACTTAAGTACATGAAAACTGAGTCTTCTTACTGTCTATGTTTTGAACCATTCCTATGACACTAGTTATAGATTCCGATGCTTCACTTCAGGTTTACTGTATCCATCAGACCTCCTTATTGACGATGAATCTCAGAAATTGCTTCGGAATTAAATGCAAGAGGCACAATGCCGACTTATGTACAAGAAAACTGACTCTTCTTACTGTCTATGTTTGCACCATTCATGTGACACTAGTTATAGATTCTTAATGCGTCACTTCAGGTTTACTGTAAACCTCTGACCTTCTTATTGACGATGAAACACAGAAATTGCATCGAAATTAAATACAAAAGGCACAATGCCGACTTAAGTCTAGAAATCTAACTCTTGTTACTGTCTATGTTTTGAACCATTCCTGTCACACTAGATATAGATTCCGTTGCTTCACTTCAGGTTTACTATATCCCTCTGACCTTCTTATTGACGATGAAACACAGAAAATGCTTCGGACCTAATTACAAAAGGCACAATGCCGACTTAAGTACAAGCAAAAACTGACTCTTCTTACTGTCTATGTTTTTAACCATTCCTGTGACACTAGATATAGATTCCGATGCTTCACTTCAGGTTTACTATACCCCTCTGACCTATTTATTGACGATGAAGCGCAGAAATCGCATCATAGTTAAATACAAAAATCACAGTGCCGGCTTAAGTACAAGAAAACTGACTCTTCTTACTGTCTATGTTTTGAAACCTTCCTATGACACTAGTTATAGATTCCGATGCTTCACTTCAGGTTTACTGTATCCATCAGACCTCCTTATTGACGATGAATCTCAGAAATTGCATCGGAATTAAATGCAAAAGGCACAATGCCGACTTATGTACAAGAGAACTGACTCTTCATACTGTCTATGTTTGTACCATTCATGTGACACTAGTTATAGATTCTTAATGCGTCACTTCAGGTTTACTGTATCCCTCTGACCATCTTATTGACGATGAAACACAGAAATTGCATCGGAATTAAATACAAAAGGCACAATGCCGACTTAAGTACTAGAAATCTGACTCTTCTTACTGTCTATGTTTTGAACCATTCCTGTGACACTAGATATAAATTCCGATGCTTCACTTCGGGTTTACTATATCCCTCTGACCTTCTTATTGACGATGAAACACAGAAAATGCATCGGAATTAATTACAAAAGGCACAATGCCGACTTAAGTAAAAGAAAACTGACTCTTCTCACTGTCTATGTTTTGAACCATTCCTTCGACACTAGTTATAGATTCCGATGCTTCACTTCAGGTTTACTGTATCCCTCTGACCTTCTTATTGACGATGAAACACAGAAATTGCATCGGAATTAAATACAAAAGGCGCAATGCCGACTTAAGTACAAGAAAACTGACTCTTCTTACTGTGTATCTTTTGAACAATTCCTGTGACAGTAGTTATAGATTCCGATGCTTCACTTCAGGTTTACCGTATCCCTCCGACCTTCTTATTGACGATGAAACCCAGAAATTGCATCGGATTAAATACAAAAGGCACAATGCCGACTTAAGTACAAGAAAACTGATCCCCTTACTGTCTATGTTTTGAACCATTCCCGTGACACTAGTTATAGATACCGATGCTTCACTTCAGGTTCACTAAATCCCTCTGACCTTCTTATTGACGATGAAATACTGAAATTGCATCGTAATTAAATACAAAAGGCACAATGCCGACTTAAGTACAAGTAAACTGACTCTTCTTACTGTCTATGTATTGAACCATTCCTGTGACACTAGTTATAGATTCCGATGCTTCACTTCAGGTTTACTGTATGCCTCTGACCTTCTTGTTGTCGATGAAATACAGAAATTGCATCGGAATTAAATACAAAAGGCACAATGCCGACTTAAGTACAAAAAACTGACTCTTCATACTGTCTATGTTTTGAACCATTCCTGTGACACTAGTTATAGATTCCGATGCTTCACTTCAGGTTTACTGTATCCCTCCTACCTTCTTATTGACGATGAAACACAGAAATTGCATCGGAATTAAATACAAAAGGTACAATGCCGTTTTAAGTACAAGAAAACTGACTCTTCTAACTGTCTATATTTTGAACCATTCATGTGACACTCGTTATAGATTACGATGCTTTACTTCAGGTTTACTGTATCCCTCTGACCTTCTTCTTGACGATGAAACACAGAAATTGCATCGGAATTAAATACAAAAGGCACAATGCCGACTTAAGTACAAGATAACTGACTCTTCTTACTGCCTGTGTTTTGAACCATTCCTGTGACACTAGTTAAATATTCCGATGCTTCACTTCATTTTTACTGTATCCCTCTGACCTTCTTATTGACGATGAAACACAGCAATTGCATCGGAATTAAATATAAAAGGCACAATGCCGACTTAAGTGCAAGAAAACTGACTCTTCTTACTGTCCATGTTTGAACCCATCCTCTGACACTAGTAATAGATTCCGATGCTTCACTTCAGGTCTACTGTATCCCTCTGACCTTCTTATTGACGATGTAACACAGAAATTGCATCGGAATTAAGTACAAAAGGCTCAATGCCGACTTAAGCACAAGAAAACTGACTCTTCTAACTGTCTATGTTTTGAACCATTCCTGTGACACTAGTTATAGATTCCGATGCTTTACTTCAGGTTTACTGTATCCCTCTGACCTTCTTATTGTCGATGAAACACAGAAATTGCATCGGAATTAAATACAAAAGGCACAATTCCGACTAAAGTACAAGAAAACTGACTCTTCTTACTGTCTATGCTTTGAACCATTCCTGTGACACTAGTTATAGATTCCGATGCTTCAGTTAAGGTTTACAGTATCCCTCTGACCTTCTTAGTGACGATGAAACACAGAAATTGCATGGGAATTAAATACAAAAGGCACAATGCCGACTTAAGTACAAGAAAACTGACTCTTCTTACTGTCTATGTTTTCAACAATTCATGTGACACTAGTTATAGATTCCGATGCTTTACTCCAGGTTTACTGTATCCCTCTGACCTCCTTATTGACGATGAAACACAGAATATGCATCGGAATTAATTACAAAAGGCACAATGCCGACATAAGTACATGAAAACTGACTCTTCTTACTGTCTATGTTTTGAACCGTTCCTGTGACGCTGGATATAGATTCCGATGCTTCACTTCAGGTTTACTATATCCCTCTGACGTTCTTATTGACGATGATACTCAGAAATTGCATCAGAATTAAATGCAAAAGGCACAATGCCGACTTATGTACAAGAAAACTGACTCTTCTTACTGTCTATGATTGCACCATTCATGTGACACTAGTTATAGATTCCGATGCGTCACTTCAGGTTTACTGTATCCCTCTGACCTTCTTATTGACGATGAAACACAGAAATTGCATCGGAATTAAATACAAAAGGCACAAAGCCGACTTAAGTACAAGAAAACTGACTCTTCTTACTGTCTATGATTTGAACCATTCCTTCGACACTAGTTATAGATTCCGATGCTTCACTTCAGGTTTACTGTATCCCTCTGACCTTCTTATTGACGATGAAACACAGAAATTGCATCGGAATTAAATACAAAAGGCGCAATGCCGACTTAAGTACAAGAAAACTGACTCTTCTTACTGTGTATCTTTTGAACAATTCCTGTGACACTAGTTATAGATTCCGATGCTTCACTTCAGGTTTACCGTATCCCTCCGACCTTCTTATTGACGATGAAACCCAGAAATTGCATCGGATTAAATACAAAAGGCACAATGCCGACTTAAGTACAAGAAAACTGATCCCCTTACTGTCTATCTTTTGAACCATTCCCGTGACACTAGTTATAGAATCCGATGCTTCACTTCAGGATCACTAAATCCCTCTGACCTTCTTATTGACGATGAAATACTGAAATTGAATCGGAATTACATACAAAAGGCACAATGCCGACTTAAGTACAAGTAAACTGACTCTTCTTACTGTCTATGTATTGAACCATTCCTGTGACACTAGTTATAGATTCCGATGCTTCACTTCAGGTTTACTGTACGCCTCTGACCTTCTTATTGTCGATGAAACACAGAAATTGCATCGGAATTAAATACAAAAGGCACAATGCCGACTTAAGTACAAGAAAACTGACTCTTCATACTGTCTATGATTTGAACCATTCCTGTGACACTAGTTATAGATTCCGATGCTTCACTTCAGGTTTACTGTATCCCTCTTACCTTCTTATTGACGATGAAACACAGAAATTGCATCGGAATTAAATACAAAAGGTACAATGCCGTTTTAAGTACAAGAAAACTGACTCTTCTAACTGTCTATATTTTGAACCATTCATGTGACACTCGTTATAGATTACGATGCTTTACTTCAGGTTTACTGTATCCCTCTGACCTTCTTCTTGATTATGAAACACAGAAATTGCATCGGAATTAAATACAAAAGGCACAATGCCGACTTAAGTACAAGATAACTGACTCTTCTTACTGTCTGTGTTTTGAACCATTCCTGTGACACTAGTTAAATATTCCGATGCTTCACTTCATTTTTACTGTATCCCTCTGACCTTCTTATTGACGATGAAACACAGCAATTGCATCGGAATTAAATGTAAAAGGCACAATGCCGACTTAAGTGCAAGAAAACTGACTCTTCTTACTGTCTATGTTTGAACCAATCCTGTGCCACTAGTTATAGATTCCGATGCTTCACTTCAGGTCTACTGTATCCCTCTGACCTTCTTATTGACGATGAAACACAGAAATTGCATCGGAATTAGTTACAAAAGGCACAATGCCGACTTAAGTACTAGAAATCTAACTCTTCTTACTGTCTATGTTTTGATCCATTCCTGTGACACTAGATATAGATTCCGATGCTTCACTTCAGGTTTACTATATCCCTCTGACCTTCTTATTGACGATGAAACACAGAAAATGCATCGGAATTAAATACAAAAGGCACAATGCCGACTTAAGTACAAGCAAAAACTGACTCTTCTTACTGTCTATGTTTTTAACCATTCCTGTGACACTAGATACAGATTCCGATGCTTCACTTCAGGTTTACTATACCCCTCTGACCTATTTATTGACGATGAAACGCAGAAATCGCATCGGAGTTAAATACAAAAACCACAGTGCCGACTTAAGTACAAGAAAACTGACTCTTCTTACTGTCTATGTTTTGGATCATTCCTATGACACTAGTTATAGATTCCGATGCTTCACTTCAGGTTTACTGTATCCATCAGACCTCCTTATTGACGATGAATCTCAGAAATTGCATCGGAATTAAATGCAAAAGGCACAATGCCGACTTATGTACAAGAGAACTGACTCTTCTTACTGTCTATGTTTGTACCATTCATGTGACACTAGTTATAGATTCTTAATGCGTCACTTCAGGTTTACTGTATCCCTCTGACCATCTTATTGACGATGAAACACAGAAATTGCATCGGAATTAAATACAAAAGGCACAATGCCGACTTAAGTACTAGAAATCTGACTCTTCTTACTGTCTATGTTTTGAACCATTCCTGTGACACTAGATATAAATTCCGATGCTTCACTTCAGGTTTACTATATCCCTCTGACCTTCTTATTGACGATGAAACACAGAAAATGCATCGGAATTAATTACAAAAGGCACAATGCCGACTTAAGTACAAGAAAACTGACTCTTCTTACTGTCTATGTTTTGAACCATTCCTTCGACACTAGTTATAGATTCCGATGCTTCACTTCAGGTTTACAGTATCCCTCTGACCTTCTTAGTGACGATGAAACACAGAAATTGCATGGGAATTAAATACAAAAGGCACAATGTCGACTTAACTACAAGAAAAATGACTCTTCTTACTGTCTATGATTTGAACCATTTCTGTGACACTAGTTATAGATTCCGATGCTTCACTTCAGGTTCACTGTATCCCTCTTACCTTCTTATTGTCGATGAAACACAGAAATTGCATCGGAATTAAATACAAAAGGCACAACGCCGACTTAAGTACAAGAAAACTGACTCTTCTTACTGTCTATACTTTGAACCGTTCCTGTGACGCTAGTTACAGTTTCCGATGCTTCACTTCATGATTACTGTATCCCTCTGAACTTCTTATTCACGATGATACACAGAAATTGCATCGGAATTTAAAACAAAAGGCACAATGCCGACTTAAGTACAAGAAAACTGACTCTTCTTACTGTCTATGTTTTCAACAATTCATGTGACACTAGTTATAGATTCCGATGCTTTACTCCAGGTTTACTGTATCCCTCTGACCTCCTTATTGACGATGAACACAGAAATTGCATTGGAATTAAATACAAAAGGCACAATGCCGACATAAGTACAAGAAAACTGACTCTTCTTACTGTCTATGTTTTGAACCGTTCCTGTGACGCTAGATATAGATTCCGATGCTTCACTTCAGGTTTACTATATCCCTCTGACCTTCTTATTGACGATGAAACGCAGAAATCGCATCGCAATTAAATACAAAAAGCACAATGCCGACCTAAGTACAAGAAAACTGAGTCTTCTTACTGTCTATGTTTTGAAACATTCCTGTGACACTAGTATTAGATTCCGATGCTTCACTTCAGGTTTACTGTATCCATCAGACCTTCTTATTGACGATGATACTCAGAAATTGCATCAGAATTAAATGCAAAAGGCACAATGCCGACTTATGTACAAGAGAACTGACTCTTCTTACTGTCTATGTTTGCACCATTCATGTGACACTAGTTATAGATTCTTAATGCGTCACTTCAGGTTTACTGTATCCCTCCGACCTTCTTATTGACGATGAAACCCAGAAATTGCATCGGATTAAATACAAAAGGCACAATGCCGACTTAAGTACAAGAAAACTGATCCCCTTACTGTCTATCTTTTGAACCATTCCCGTGACACTAGTTATAGAATCCGATGCTTCACTTCAGGATCACTAAATCCCTCTGACCTTCTTATTGACGATGAAATACTGAAATTGCATCGGAATTAAATACAAAAGGCACAATGCCGACTTAAGTACAAGAAAACTGACTCTTCATACTGTCTATGTTTTGAACCATTCCTGTGACACTAGTTATAGATTCCGATGCTTCACTTCAGGTTTACTGTATCCCTCTTACCTTCTTATTGACGATGAAACACAGAAATTGCATCGGAATTAAATACAAAAGGTACAATGCCGTTTTAAGTACAAGAAAACTGACTCTTCTAACTGTCTATATTTTGAACCATTCATGTGACACTCGTTATAGATTACGATGTTTTACTTCAGGTTTACTGTATCCCTCTGACCTTCTTCTTGACTATGAGACACAGAAATTGCATCGGAATTAAATACAAAAGGCACAATGCCGACTTAAGTACAAGATAACTGACTCTTCTTACTGTCTGTGTTTTGAACCATTCCTGTGACACTAGTTAAATATTCTGATGCTTCACTTCATTTTTACTGTATCCCTCTGACCTTCTTATTGACGATGAAACACAGCAATTGCATCGGAATTAAATGTAAAAGGCACAATGCCGACTTAAGTGCAAGAAAACTGACTCTTCTTACTGTCTATGTTTGAACCAATCCTGTGCCACTAGCTATAGATTCCGATGCTTCACTTCAGGTCTACTGTATCCCTCTGACCTTCTTATTGACGATGAAACACAGAAAATGCATCGGAATTAAATACAAAAGGCACAATGCCGACTTAAGTACAAGCAAAAACTGACTCTTCTTACTGTCTATGTTTTTAACCATTCCTGTGACAGTAGATATAGATTCCGATGCTTCACTTCAGGTTTACTATACCCCTCTGACCTATTTATTGACGATGAAACGCAGAAATCGCATCGGAGTTAAATACAAAAATCACAGTGCCGACTTAAGTACAAGAAAACTGACTCTTCTTACTGTCTATGTTTTGAATCATTCCTATGACACTAGTTATAGATTCTGATGCTTCACTTCAGGTTTACTGTATCCATCAGACCTCCTTATTGACGATGAATCTCAGAAATTGCATCGGAATTAAATGCAAAAGGCACAATGACGACTTATGTACAAGAGAACTGACTCTTCTTACTGTCTATGTTTGTACCATTCATGTGACACTAGTTATAGATTCTTAATGCTTCACTTCAGGTTAACTGTATCCCTCTGACCATCTTATTGACGATGAAACACAGAAATTGCATCGGAATTAAATACAAAAGGCACAATGCCGACTTAAGTACTAGAAATCTGACTCTTCTTACTGTCTATGTTTTGAACCATTCCTGTGACACTAGATATAAATTCCGATGCTTCACTTCAGGTTTACTATATCCCTCTGACCTTCTTATTGACGATGAAACACAGAAAATGCATCGGAATTAATTACAAAAGGCACAATGCCGACTTAAGTACAAGAAAACTGACTCTTCTTACTGTCTATGTTTTGAACCATTCCTTCGACACTAGTTATAGATTCCGATGCTTCACTTCAGGTTTTCTGTATCCCTCTGACCTTCTTAGTGACGATGAAACACAGAAATTGCATGGGAATTAAATACAAAAGGCACAATGTCGACTTAACTACAAGAAAAATGACTCTTCTTACTGTCTATGATTTGAACCATTTCTGTGACACTAGTTATAGATTCCGATGCTTCACTTCAGGTTCACTGTATCCCTCTTACCTTCTTATTGTCGATGAAACACAGAAATTGCATCGGAATTAAATACAAAAGGCACAACGCCGACTTAAGTACAAGAAAACTGACTCTTCTTACTGTCTATGCTTTGAACCGTTCCTGTGACGCTAGTTATAGTTTCCGATGCTTCACTTCATGATTACTGTATCCCTCTGAACTTCTTATTCACGATGAAACACAGAAATGCATCGGAATTTAAAACAAAAGGCACAATGCCGACTTAAGTACAAGAAAACTGACTCTTCTTACTGTCTATGTATTGAACCATTCCTGTGACACTAGTTATAGATTCCGATGCTTCACTTCAGGTTTACTGTATCCCTCTTACCTTCTTATTGACGATGAAACACAGAAATTGCATCGGAATTAAATACAAAACGTACAATGCCGTTTTAAGTACAAGAAAACTGACTCTCCTAACTGTCTGTATTTTGAACCATTCATGTGACACTCGTTATAGATTACGATGTTTTACTTCAGGTTTACTGTATCCCTCTGACCTTCTTCTTGACTATGAGACACAGAAATTGCATAGGAATTAAATACAAAAGGCACAATGCCGACTTAAGTACAAGATAACTGACTCTTCTTACTGTCTGTGTTTTGAACCATTCCTGTGACACTAGTTAAATATTCCGATGCTTCACTTCATTTTTACTGTATCCCTCTGACCTTCTTATTGACGATGAAACACAGCAATTGCATCGGAATTAAATGTAAAAGGCACAATGCCGACTTAAGTGCAAGAAAACTGACTCTTCTTACTGTCTATGTTTGAACCAATCCTGTGCCACTAGTTATAGATTCCGATGCTTCACTTCAGGTCTACTGTATCCCTCTGACCGTCTTATTGACGATGAAACACAGAAAATGCATCGGAATTAAATACAAAAGGCACAATGCCGACTTAAGTACAAGCAAAAACTGACTCTTCTTACTGTCTATGTTTTTAACCATTCCTGTGACAGTAGATATAGATTCCGATGCTTCACTTCAGGTTTACTATACCCCTCTGACCTATTTATTGACGATGAAACGCAGAAATCGCATCGGAGTTAAATACAAAAATCACAGTGCCGACTTAAGTACAAGAAAACTGACTCTTCTTACTGTCTATGTTTTGAATCATTCCTATGACACTAGTTATAGATTCCGATGCTTCACTTCAGGTTTACTGTATCCATCAGACCTCCTTATTGACGATGAATCTCAGAAATTGCATCGGAATTAAATGCAAAAGGCACAATGCCGACTTATGTACAAGAGAACTGACTCTTCTTACTGTCTATGTTTGTACCATTCATGTGACACTAGTTATAGATTCTTAATGCGTCACTTCAGGTTTACTGTATCCCTCTGACCATCTTATTGACGATGAAACACAGAAATTGCATCGGAATTAAATACAAAAGGCACAATGCCGACTTAAGTACTAGAAATCTGACTCTTCTTACTGTCTATGTTTTGAACCATTCCTGTGACACTAGATATAAATTCCGATGCTACACTTCAGGTTTACTATATCCCTCTGACCTTCTTATTGACGATGAAACACAGAAAATGCATCGGAATTAATTACAAAAGGCACAATGCCGACTTAAGTACAAGAAAACTGACTCTTCTTACTGTCTATGTTTTGAACCATTCCTTCGACACTAGTTATAGATTCCGATGCTTCACTTCAGGTTTACTGTATCCCTCTGACCTTCTTAGTGACGATGAAACACAGAAATTGCATGGGAATTAAATACAAAAGGCACAATGTCGACTTAACTACAAGAAAAATGACTCTTCTTACTGTCTATGATTTGAACCATTTCTGTGACACTAGTTATAGATTCCGATGCTTCACTTCAGGTTCACTGTATCCCTCTTACCTTCTTATTGTCGATGAAACACAGAAATTGCATCGGAATTAAATACAAAAGGCACAACGCCGACTTAAGTACAAGAAAACTGACTCTTCTTACTGTCTATGCTTTGAACCGTTCCTGTGACGCTAGTTATAGTTTCCGATGCTTCACTTCATGATTACTGTATCCCTCGGAACTTCTTATTCACGATGAAACACAGAAATTGCATCGGAATTTAAAACAAAAGGCACAATGCCGACTTAAGTACAAGAAAACTGACTCTTCTTACTGTCTATGTTTTCAACAATTCATGTGACACTAGTTATAGATTCCGATGCTTTACTCCAGGTTTACTGTATCCCTCTGACCTCCTTATTGACGATGAACACAGAAATTGCATTGGAATTAAATACAAAAGGCACAATGCCGACATAAGTACAAGAAAACTGACTCTTCTTACTGTCTATGTTTTGAACCGTTCCTGTGACGCTAGATATAGATTCCGATGCTTCACTTCAGGTTTACTATGTCCCTCTGACCTTCTTATTGACGATGAAACGCAGAAATCGCATCGCAATTAAATACAAAAAGCACAATGCCGACCTAAGTACAAGAAAACTGAGTCTTCTTACTGTCTATGTTTTGAACCATTCCTGTGAAACTAGTTATAGATTCCGATGCTTCACTTCAGGTTTACTGTATCCATCAGACCTTCTTATTGACGATGATACTCAGAAATTGCATCAGAATTAAATGCAAAAGGCACAATGCCGACTTATGTACAAGATAACTGACTCATCTTACTGTCTATGTTTGCACCATTCATGTGACACTAGTTATAGATTCCGATGCGTCACTTCAGGTTTACTGTATCCCTCTGACCTTCTTATTGACGATGAAACACAGAAATTGCATCGGAATTAAATACAAAAGGCACAATGCCGACTTAAGTACAAGAAAACTGACTCTTCTTACTGTCTATGATTGAACCATTCCTTCGACACTAGTTATAGATTCCGATGCTTCACTTCAGGTTTACTGTATCCCTCTGACCTTCTTATTGACGATGAAACACAGAAATTGCATCGGAATTAAATACAAAAGGCGCAATGCCGACTTAAGTACAAGAAAACCGACTCTTCTTACTGTGTATCTTTTGAACAATTCCTGTGACACTAGTTATAGATTCCGATGCTTCACTTCAGGTTTACCGTATCCCTCCGACCTTCTTATTGACGATGAAACCCAGAAATTGCATCGGATTAAATACAAAAGGCACAATGCCGACTTAAGTACAAGAAAACTGATCCCCTTACTGTCTATCTTTTGAACCATTCCCGTGACCCTAGTTATAGAATCCGATGCTTCACTTCAGGATCACTAAATCCCTCTGACCTTCTTATTGACGATGAAATACTGAAATTGCATCGGAATTAAGTACAAAAGGCACAATGCCGACTTAAGTACAAGTAAACTGACTCTTCTTACTGTCTATGTATTGAACCATTCCTGTGACACTAGTTATAGATTCCGATGCTTCACTTCAGGTTTACTGTACGCCTCTGACCTTCTTATTGTCGATGAAACACAGAAATTGCATCGGAATTAAATACAAAAGGCACAATGCCGACTTAAGTACAAGTAAACTGACTCTTCTTACTGTCTATGTATTGAACCATTCCTGTGACACTAGTTATAGATTCCGATGCTTCACTTCAGGTTTACTGTACGCCTCTGACCTTCTTATTGTCGATGAAACACAGAAATTGCATCGGAATTAAATACAAAAGGCACAATGCCGACTTAAGTACAAGAAAACTGACTCTTCTAACTGTCTATATTTTGAACCATTCATGTGACACTCGTTATAGATTACGATGTTTTACTTCAGGTTTACTGTATCCCTCTGACCTTCTTCTTGACTATGAGACACAGAAATTGCATCGGAATTAAATACAAAAGGCACAATGCCGACTTAAGTACAAGATAACTGACTCTTCTTACTGTCTGTGTTTTGAACCATTCCTGTGACACTAGTTAAATATTCCGATGCTTCACTTCATTTTTACTGTATCCCTCTGACCTTCTTATTGACGATGAAACACAGCAATTGCATCGGAATTAAATGTAAAAGGCACAATGCCGACTTAAGTGCAAGAAAACTGACTCTTCTTACTGTCTATGTTTGAACCAATCCTGTGCCACTAGTTATAGATTCCGATGCTTCACTTCAGGTCTACTGTATCCCTCTGACCTTCTTATTGACGATGAAACACAGAAAATGCATCGGAATTAAATACAAAAGGCACAATGCCGACTTAAGTACAAGCAAAAACTGACTCTTCTTACTGTCTATGTTTTTAACCATTCCTGTGACAGTAGATATAGAT
This sequence comes from Schistocerca serialis cubense, assembly GCF_023864345.2. Lineage (NCBI taxonomy): Eukaryota > Metazoa > Arthropoda > Insecta > Orthoptera > Acrididae > Schistocerca > Schistocerca serialis. The sequence goes on from NC_064638.1 coordinate 13,985,654, forward strand.
TCCGATGCTTCACTTCAGGTTTACTATACCCCTCTGACCTATTTATTGACGATGAAACGCAGAAATCGCATCGGAGTTAAATACAAAAATCACAGTGCCGACTTAAGTACAAGAAAACTGACTCTTCTTACTGTCTATGTTTTGAATCATTCCTATGACACTAGTTATAGATTCCGATGCTTCACTTCAGGTTTACTGTATCCATCAGACCTCCTTATTGACGATGAATCTCAGAAATTGCATCGGAATTAAATACAAAAGGCACAATGCCGCCTTAAGTACTAGAATTCTGACTCTTCTTACTGTCTATGTTTTGAACCATTCCTGTGACACTAGATATAAATTCCGATGCTTCACTTCAGGTTTACTATATCCCTCTGACCTTCTTATTGACGATGAAACACAGAAAATGCATCGGAATTAATTACAATAGGCACAATGCCGACTTAAGTACAAGAAAACTGACTCTTCTTAATGTCTATGTTTTGAACCATTCCTTCGACACTAGTTATAGATTCCGATGCTTCACTTCAGGTTTTCTGTATCCCTCTGACCTTCTTAGTGACGATGAAACACAGAAATTGCATGGGAATTAAATACAAAAGGCACAATGTCGACTTAACTACAAGAAAAATGACTCTTCTTACTGTCTTTGATTTGAACCATTCCTGTGACACTAGTTATAGATTCCGATGCTTCACTTCAGGTTCACTGTATCCCTCTTACCTTCTTATTGACGATGAAACACAGAAATTGCATCGGAATTAAATACAAAAGGCACAACGCCGACTTAAGTACAAGAAAACTGACTCTTCTTACTGTCTATGCTTTGAACCGTTCCTGTGACACTAGTTATAGTTTCCGATGCTTCACTTCATGATTACTGTATCCCTCTGGCCCTCTTATTCACGATGAAACACAGAAATTGCATCGGAATTTAAAACAAAAGGCACAATGCCGACTTAAGTACAAGAAAACTGACTCTTCTTACTGTCTATGTTTTCAACAATTCATGTGACACTAGTTATAGATTCCGATGCTTTACTCCAGGTTAACTGTATCCCTCTGACCTCCTTATTGACGATGAACACAGAAATTGCATTGGAATTAAATACAAAAGGCACAATGCCGACATAAGTACAAGAAAACTGACTCTTCTTACTGTCTATGTTTTGAACCGTTCCTGTGACGCTAGATATAGATTCCGATGCTTCACTTCAGGTTTACTATATCCCTCTGACCTTCTTATTGACGATGAAACGCAGAAATCGCATCGGAATTCAATACAAAAGGCACAATGCCGACCTAAGTACAAGAAAACTGAGTCTTCTTACTGTCTATGTTTTGAACCATTCCTGTGACACTAGTTATAGATTCCGATGCTTCACTTCAGGTTTACTGTATCCATCAGACCTTCTTATTGACGATGATACTCAGAAATTGCATCAGAATTAAATGCAAAAGGCACAATGCCGACTTATGTACAAGAAAACTGACTCTTCTTACTGCCTATGTTTGCACCATTCATGTGACACTAGTTATAGATTCCGATGCGTCACTTCAGGTTTACTGTATCCCTCTGACCTTCTTATTGACGATGAAACACAGAAATTGCATCGGAATTAAATACAAAAGGCACAATGCCGACTTAAGTACAAGAAAACTGAATCTTCTTACTGTCTATGTTTTGAACCATTCCTTCGACACTAGTTATAGACTCCGATGCTTCACTTCAGGTTTACTGTATCCCTCTGACCTTCTTATTGACGATGAAACACAGAAATTGCATCGGAATTAAATACAAAAGGCGCAATGCCGACTTAAGTACAAGAAAACTGAATCTTCTTACTGTGTATCATTTGAACAATTCCAGTGACACTAGTTATAGATTCCGATGCTTTACTCCAGGTTTACTGTATCCCTCTGACCTCCTTATTGACGATGAACACAGAAATTGCATTGGAATTAAATACAAAAGGCACAATGCCGACATAAGTACAAGAAAACTGACTCTTCTTACTGTCTATGTATTGAACCATTCCTGTGACACTAGTTATAGATTCCGATGCTTCACTTCAGGTTTACTGTACGCCTCTGACCTTCTTATTGTCGATGAAACACAGAAATTGCATCGGAATTAAATACAAAATGCACAATGCCGACTTAAGTACAAGAAAACTGACTCTTCATACTGTCTATGCTTTGAACCATTCCTGTGACACTAGTTATAGATTCCGATGCTTCACTTCAGGTTTACTGTATCCCTCTTACCTTCTTATTGACGATGAAACACAGAAATTGCATCGGAATTAAATACAAAAGGTACAATGCCGACTTAAGTACAAGAAAACTGACTCTTCTAACTGTCTATATTTTGAACCATTCATGTGACACTCGTTATAGATTACGATGTTTTACTTCAGGTTTACTGTATCCCTCTGACCTTCTTCTTGACTATGAGACACAGAAATTGCATCGGAATTAAATACAAAAGGCACAATGCCGACTTAAGTACAAGATAACTGACTCTTCTTACTGTCTGTGTTTTGAACCATTCCTGTGACACTAGTTAAATATTCCGATGCTTCACTTCATTTTTACTGTATCCCTCTGACCTTCTTATTGACGATGAAACACAGCAATTGCATCGGAATTAAATGTAAAAGGCACAATGCCGACTTAAGTGCAAGAAAACTGACTCTTCTTACTGTCTATGTTTGAACCAATCCTGTGCCACTAGTTATAGATTCGGATGCTTCACTTCAGGTCTACTGTATCCCTCTGACCTTCTTATTGACGATGAAACACAGAAAATGCATCGGAATTAAATACAAAAGGCACAATGCCGACTTAAGTACAAGCAAAAACTGACTCTTCTTACTGTCTATGTTTTAACCATTCCTGTGACAGTAGATATAGATTCCGATGCTTCACTTCAGGTTTACTATACCCCTCTGACCTATTTATTGACGATGAAACGCAGAAATCGCATCGGAGTTAAATACAAAAATCACAGTGCCGACTTAAGTACAAGAAAACTGACTCTTCTTACTGTCTATGTTTTGAATCATTCCTATGACACTAGTTATAGATTCCGATGCTTCACTTCAGGTTTACTGTATCCATCAGACCTTCTTATTGACGATGAATCTCAGAAATTGCATCGGAATTAAATACAAAAGGCACAATGCCGCCTTAAGTACTAGAATTCTGACTCTTCTTACTGTCTATGTTTTGAACCATTCCTGTGACACTAGATATAAATTCCGATGCTTCACTTCAGGTTTACTATATCCCTCTGACCTTCTTATTGACGATGAAACACAGAAAATGCATCGGAATTAATTACAAAAGGCACAATGCCGACTTAAGTACAAGAAAACTGACTCTTCTTACTGTCTATGTTTTGAACCATTCCTTCGACACTAGTTATAGATTCCGATGCTTCACTTCAGGTTTTCTGTATCCCTCTGACCTTCTTAGTGACGATGAAACACAGAAATTGCATGGGAATTAAATACAAAAGGCACAATGTCGACTTAACTACAAGAAAAATGACTCTTCTTACTGTCTTTGATTTGAACCATTCCTGTGACACTAGTTATAGATTCCGATGCTTCACTTCAGGTTCACTGTATCCCTCTTACCTTCTTATTGACGATGAAACACAGAAATTGCATCGGAATTAAATACAAAAGGCACAACGCCGACTTAAGTACAAGAAAACTGACTCTTCTTACTGTCTATGCTTTGAACCGTTCCTGTGACACTAGTTATAGTTTCCGATGCTTCACTTCATGATTACTGTATCCCTCTGGCCCTCTTATTCACGATGAAACACAGAAAATGCATCGGAATTAATTACAAAAGGCACAATGCCGACTTAAGTACAAGAAAACTGACTCTTCTTACTGTCTATGTTTTGAACCATTCCTTCGACACTAGTTATAGATTCCGATGCTTCACTTCAGGTTTACTGTATCCCTCTGACCTTCTTAGTGACGATGAAACACAGAAATTGCATGGGAATTAAATACAAAAGGCACAATGTCGACTTAACTACAAGAAAAATGACTCTTCTTACTGTCTATGATTTGAACCATTTCTGTGACACTAGTTATAGATTCCGATGCTTCACTTCAGGTTCACTGTATCCCTCTTACCTTCTTATTGTCGATGAAACACAGAAATTGCATCGGAATTAAATACAAAAGGCACAACGCCGACTTAAGTACAAGAAAACTGACTCTTCTTACTGTCTATGCTTTGAACCGTTCCTGTGACGCTAGTTATAGTTTCCGATGCTTCACTTCATGATTACTGTATCCCTCGGAACTTCTTATTCACGATGAAACACAGAAATTGCATCGGAATTTAAAACAAAAGGCACAATGCCGACTTAAGTACAAGAAAACTGACTCTTCTTACTGTCTATGTTTTCAACAATTCATGTGACACTAGTTATAGATTCCGATGCTTTACTCCAGGTTTACTGTATCCCTCTGACCTCCTTATTGACGATGAACACAGAAATTGCATTGGAATTAAATACAAAAGGCACAATGCCGACATAAGTACAAGAAAACTGACTCTTCTTACTGTCTATGTTTTGAACCGTTCCTGTGACGCTAGATATAGATTCCGATGCTTCACTTCAGGTTTACTATGTCCCTCTGACCTTCTTATTGACGATGAAACGCAGAAATCGCATCGCAATTAAATACAAAAAGCACAATGCCGACCTAAGTACAAGAAAACTGAGTCTTCTTACTGTCTATGTTTTGAACCATTCCTGTGAAACTAGTTATAGATTCCGATGCTTCACTTCAGGTTTACTGTATCCATCAGACCTTCTTATTGACGATGATACTCAGAAATTGCATCAGAATTAAATGCAAAAGGCACAATGCCGACTTATGTACAAGATAACTGACTCATCTTACTGTCTATGTTTGCACCATTCATGTGACACTAGTTATAGATTCCGATGCGTCACTTCAGGTTTACTGTATCCCTCTGACCTTCTTATTGACGATGAAACACAGAAATTGCATCGGAATTAAATACAAAAGGCACAATGCCGACTTAAGTACAAGAAAACTGACTCTTCTTACTGTCTATGATTGAACCATTCCTTCGACACTAGTTATAGATTCCGATGCTTCACTTCAGGTTTACTGTATCCCTCTGACCTTCTTATTGACGATGAAACACAGAAATTGCATCGGAATTAAATACAAAAGGCGCAATGCCGACTTAAGTACAAGAAAACTGACTCTTCTTACTGTGTATCTTTTGAACAATCCCTGTGACACTAGTTATAGATTCCGATGCTTCACTTCAGGTTTACCGTATCCCTCCGACCTTCTTATTGACGATGAAACCCAGAAATTGCATCGGATTAAATACAAAAGGCACAATGCCGACTTAAGTACAAGAAAACTGATCCCCTTACTGTCTATCTTTTGAACCATTCCCGTGACCCTAGTTATAGAATCCGATGCTTCACTTCAGGATCACTAAATCCCTCTGACCTTCTTATTGACGATGAAATACTGAAATTGCATCGGAATTAAATACAAAAGGCACAATGCCGACTTAAGTACAAGTAAACTGACTCTTCTTACTGTCTATGTATTGAACCATTCCTGTGACACTAGTTATAGATTCCGATGCTTCACTTCAGGTTTACTGTACGCCTCTGACCTTCTTATTGTCGATGAAACACAGAAATTGCATCGGAATTAAATACAAAAGGCACAATGCCGACTTAAGTACAAGAAAACTGACTCTTCATACTGTCTATGTTTTGAACCATTTCTGTGACACTAGTTATAGATTCCGATGCTTCACTTCAGGTTTACTGTATCCCTCTTACCTTCTTATTGACGATGAAACACAGAAATTGCATCGGGATTAAATACAAAAGGTACAATGCCGACTTAAGTACAAGAAAACTGACTCTTCTAACTGTCTATATTTTGAACCATTCATGTGACACTCGTTATAGATTACGATGTTTTACTTCAGGTTTACTGTATCCCTCTGACCTTCTTCTTGACTATGAGACACAGAAATTGCATCGGAATTAAATACAAAAGGCACAATGCCGACTTAAGTACAAGATAACTGACTCTTCTTACTGTCTGTGTTTTGAACCATTCCTGTGACACTAGTTAAATATTCCGATGCTTCACTTCATTTTTACTGTATCCCTCTGACCTTCTTATTGACGATGAAACACAGCAATTGCATCGGAATTAAATGTAAAAGGCACAATGCCGACTTAAGTGCAAGAAAACTGACTCTTCTTACTGTCTATGTTTGAACCAATCCTGTGCCACTAGTTATAGATTCCGATGCTTCACTTCAGGTCTACTGTATCCCTCTGACCTTCTTATTGACGATGAAACACAGAAAATGCATCGGAATTAAATACAAAAGGCACAATGCCGACTTAAGTACAAGCAAAAACTGACTCTTCTTACTGTCTATGTTTTTAACCATTCCTGTGACAGTAGATATAGATTCCGATGCTTCACTTCAGGTTTACTATACCCCTCTGACCTATTTATTGACGATGAAACGCAGAAATCGCATCGGAGTTAAATACAAAAATCACAGTGCCGACTTAAGTACAAGAAAACTGACTCTTCTTACTGTCTATGTTTTGAATCATTCCTATGACACTAGTTATAGATTCCGATGCTTCACTTCAGGTTTACTGTATCCATCAGACCTCCTTATTGACGATGAATCTCAGAAATTGCATCGGAATTAAATACAAAAGGCACAATGCCGCCTTAAGTACTAGAATTCTGACTCTTCTTACTGTCTATGTTTTGAACCATTCCTGTGACACTAGATATAAATTCCGATGCTTCACTTCAGGTTTACTATATCCCTCTGACCTTCTTATTGACGATGAAACACAGAAAATGCATCGGAATTAATTACAATAGGCACAATGCCGACTTAAGTACAAGAAAACTGACTCTTCTTACTGTCTATGTTTTGAACCATTCCTTCGACACTAGTTATAGATTCCGATGCTTCACTTCAGGTTTTCTGTATCCCTCTGACCTTCTTAGTGACGATGAAACACAGAAATTGCATGGGAATTAAATACAAAAGGCACAATGTCGACTTAACTACAAGAAAAATGACTCTTCTTACTGTCTTTGATTTGAACCATTCCTGTGACACTAGTTATAGATTCCGATGCTTCACTTCAGGTTCACTGTATCCCTCTTACCTTCTTATTGACGATGAAACACAGAAATTGCATCGGAATTAAATACAAAAGGCACAACGCCGACTTAAGTACAAGAAAACTGACTCTTCTTACTGTCTATGCTTTGAACCGTTCCTGTGACACTAGTTATAGTTTCCGATGCTTCACTTCATGATTACTGTATCCCTCTGGCCCTCTTATTCACGATGAAACACAGAAATTGCATCGGAATTTAAAACAAAAGGCACAATGCCGACTTAAGTACAAGAAAACTGACTCTTCTTACTGTCTATGTTTTCAACAATTCATGTGACACTAGTTATAGATTCCGATGCTTTACTCCAGGTTTACTGTATCCCTCTGACCTCCTTATTGACGATGAACACAGAAATTGCATTGGAATTAAATACAAAAGGCACAATGCCGACATAAGTACAAGAAAACTGACTCTTCTTACTGTCTATGTTTTGAACCGTTCCTGTGACGCTAGATATAGATTCCGATGCTTCACTTCAGGTTTACTATATCCCTCTGACCTTCTTATTGACGATGAAACGCAGAAATCGCATCGGAATTCAATACAAAAGGCACAATGCCGACCTAAGTACAAGAAAACTGAGTCTTCTTACTGTCTATGTTTTGAACCATTCCTGTGACACTAGTTATAGATTCCGATGCTTCACTTCAGGTTTACTGTATCCATCAGACCTTCTTATTGACGATGATACTCAGAAATTGCATCAGAATTAAATGCAAAAGGCACAATGCCGACTTATGTACAAGAAAACTGACTCTTCTTACTGCCTATGTTTGCACCATTCATGTGACACTAGTTATAGATTCCGATGCGTCACTTCAGGTTTACTGTATCCCTCTGACCTTCTTATTGACGATGAAACACAGAAATTGCATCGGAATTAAATACAAAAGGCACAATGCCGACTTAAGTACAAGAAAACTGACTCTTCTTACTGTCTATGTTTTGAACCATTCCTTCGACACTAGTTATAGACTCCGATGCTTCACTTCAGGTTTACTGTATCCCTCTGACCTTCTTATTGACGATGAAACACAGAAATTGCATCGGAATTAAATACAAAAGGCGCAATGCCGACTTAAGTACAAGAAAACTGACTCTTCTTACTGTGTATCATTTGAACAATTCCAGTGACACTAGTTATAGATTCCGATGCTTTACTCCAGGTTTACTGTATCCCTCTGACCTCCTTATTGACGATGAACACAGAAATTGCATTGGAATTAAATACAAAAGGCACAATGCCGACATAAGTACAAGAAAACTGACTCTTCTTACTGTCTATGTATTGAACCATTCCTGTGACACTAGTTATAGATTCCGATGCTTCACTTCAGGTTTACTGTACGCCTCTGACCTTCTTATTGTCGATGAAACACAGAAATTGCATCGGAATTAAATACAAAATGCACAATGCCGACTTAAGTACAAGAAAACTGACTCTTCATACTGTCTATGTTTTGAACCATTCCTGTGACACTAGTTATAGATTCCGATGCTTCACTTCAGGTTTACTGTATCCCTCTTACCTTCTTATTGACGATGAAACACAGAAATTGCATCGGAATTAAATACAAAAGGTACAATGCCGACTTAAGTACAAGAAAACTGACTCTTCTAACTGTCTATATTTTGAACCATTCATGTGACACTCGTTATAGATTACGATGTTTTACTTCAGGTTTACTGTATCCCTCTGACCTTCTTCTTGACTATGAGACACAGAAATTGCATCGGAATTAAATACAAAAGGCACAATGCCGACTTAAGTACAAGATAACTGACTCTTCTTACTGTCTGTGTTTTGAACCATTCCTGTGACACTAGTTAAATATTCCGATGCTTCACTTCATTTTTACTGTATCCCTCTGACCTTCTTATTGACGATGAAACACAGCAATTGCATCGGAATTAAATGTAAAAGGCACAATGCCGACTTAAGTGCAAGAAAACTGACTCTTCTTACTGTCTATGTTTGAACCAATCCTGTGCCACTAGTTATAGATTCCGATGCTTCACTTCAGGTCTACTGTATCCCTCTGACCTTCTTATTGACGATGAAACACAGAAAATGCATCGGAATTAAATACAAAAGGCACAATGCCGACTTAAGTACAAGCAAAAACTGACTCTTCTTACTGTCTATGTTTTTAACCATTCCTGTGACAGTAGATATAGATTCCGATGCTTCACTTCAGGTTTACTATACCCCTCTGACCTATTTATTGACGATGAAACGCAGAAATCGCATCGGAGTTAAATACAAAAATCACAGTGCCGACTTAAGTACAAGAAAACTGACTCTTCTTACTGTCTATGTTTTGAATCATTCCTATGACACTAGTTATAGATTCCGATGCTTCACTTCAGGTTTACTGTATCCATCAGACCTCCTTATTGACGATGAATCTCAGAAATTGCATCGGAATTAAATACAAAAGGCACAATGCCGCCTTAAGTACTAGAATTCTGACTCTTCTTACTGTCTATGTTTTGAACCATTCCTGTGACACTAGATATAAATTCCGATGCTTCACTTCAGGTTTACTATATCCCTCTGACCTTCTTATTGACGATGAAACACAGAAAATGCATCGGAATTAATTACAAAAGGCACAATGCCGACTTAAGTACAAGAAAACTGACTCTTCTTACTGTCTATGTTTTGAACCATTCCTTCGACACTAGTTATAGATTCCGATGCTTCACTTCAGGTTTTCTGTATCCCTCTGACCTTCTTAGTGACGATGAAACACAGAAATTGCATGGGAATTAAATACAAAAGGCACAATGTCGACTTAACTACAAGAAAAATGACTCTTCTTACTGTCTTTGATTTGAACCATTCCTGTGACACTAGTTATAGATTCCGATGCTTCACTTCAGGTTCACTGTATCCCTCTTACCTTCTTATTGACGATGAAACACAGAAATTGCATCGGAATTAAATACAAAAGGCACAACGCCGACTTAAGTACAAGAAAACTGACTCTTCTTACTGTCTATGCTTTGAACCGTTCCTGTGACACTAGTTATAGTTTCCGATGCTTCACTTCATGATTACTGTATCCCTCTGGCCCTCTTATTCACGATGAAACACAGAAATTGCATCGGAATTTAAAACAAAAGGCACAATGCCGACTTAAGTACAAGAAAACTGACTCTTCTTACTGTCTATGTTTTCAACAATTCATGTGACACTAGTTATAGATTCCTATGCTTTACTCCAGGTTTACTGTATCCCTCTGACCTCCTTATTGACGATGAACACAGAAATTGCATTGGAATTAAATACAAAAGGCACAATGCCGACATAAGTACAAGAAAACTGACTCTTCTTACTGTCTATGTTTTGAACCGTTCCTGTGACGCTAGATATAGATTCCGATGCTTCACTTCAGGTTTACTGTATCCGTCAGACCTTCTTATTGACGATGATACTCAGAAATTGCATCAGAATTAAATGCAAAAGGCACAATGCCGACTTATGTACAAGAAAACTGACTCTTCTTACTGCCTATGTTTGCACCATTCATGTGACACTAGTTATAGATTCCGATGCGTCACTTCAGGTTTACTATATCCCTCTGACCTTCTTATTGACGATGAAACACAGAAATTGCATCGGAATTAAATACAAAAGGCACAATGCCGACTTAAGTACAAGAAAACTGACTCTTCTTACTGTCTATGTTTTGAACCATTCCTTCGACACTAGTTATAGACTCCGATGCTTCACTTCAGGTTTACTGTATCCCTCTGACCTTCTTATTGACGATGAAACACAGAAATTGCATCGGAATTAAATACAAAAGGCGCAATGCCGACTTAAGTACAAGAAAACTGACTCTTCTTACTGTGTATCATTTGAACAATTCCAGTGACACTAGTTATAGATTCCGATGCTTCACTTCAGGTTTACCGTATCCCTCCGACCTTCTTATTGACGATGAAACCCAGAAATTGCATCGGATTAAATACAAAAGGCACAATGATGACTTAAGTACAAGAAAACTGATCCCCTTACTGTCTATGTTTTGAACCATTCCCGTGACACTAGTTATAGAATCCGATGCTTCACTTCAGGTTCACTAAATCCCTCTGACCTTCTTATTGACGATGAAATACTGAAATTGCATCGGAATTAAATACAATCGGCACAATGCCGACTTAAGTACAAGTAAACTGACTCTTCTTACTGTCTATGTATTGAACCATTCCTGTGACACTAGTTATAGATTCTGATGCTTCACTTCAGGTTTACTGTACGCCTCTGACCTTCTTATTGTCGATGAAACACAGAAATTGCATGGGAATTAAATACAAAAGGCACAATGCCGACTTAAGTACAAGAAAACTGACTCTTCATACTGTCTATGTTTTGAACAATTCCTGTGACACTAGTTATAGATTCCGATGCTTCACTTCAGGTTCACTGTATCCCTCTGACCTTCTTATTGACGATGAAACACAGCAATTGCATCGGAAGTAAATATAAAAGGCACAATGCCGACTTAAGTGCAAGAAAACTGAGTCTTCTTACTGTCTATGTTTGAACCAATCCTGTGCCACTAGTTATAGATTCCGATGTTTCACTTCGGGTCTACTGTATCCCTCTGACCTTCTTATTGACGATGTAACACAGAAATTGCATCGGAATTAAATACAAAAGGCTCAGTGCCGACTTAAGCACAAGAAAACTGACTCTTCTAACTGTCTATGTTTTGAACCATTCCTGTGGCACTAGTTATAGATTCCGATGCTTCACTTCAGGTTTACTGTATCCCTCTGACCTTCTTATTGACGATGAAACACAGAAATTGCAACGGAATTAAATACAAAAGGCACAATTCCGACTAAACTACAAGAAAACTGACTCTTCTTATTGTCTATGCTTTGAACCATTCCTGTGAAACTAGTTATAGATTCCGATGCTTCACTTAAGGTTTACAGTATCCCTCTGCCCTTCTTAGTGACGATGAAACACAGAAATTGCATGGGAATTAAATACAAACGGCACAATGCCGACTTAACTACAAGAAAAAAGACTCTTCTTACTGTCTATGTTTTGAACCGTTCCTGTGACGCTAGATATAGGTTCCGATGCTTCACTTCAGGTTTACTATATCCCTCTGACCTTCTTATTGACGATGAAACGCAGAAATCGCATCGGAATTAAATACAAAAAGCACAATGCCGACTTAAGTACAAGAAAACTGACTCTTCTTACTGTCTATGTTTTGAACCATTCCTGTGACACTAGTTATAGATTCCGATGCTTCACTTCAGGTTTACTGTATCCTTCAGACCTTCTTATTGACGATGGCACTCAGAAATTGCATCAGAATTAAATGCAAAAGGCTCAATGCCGACTTATGTACAAGAAAACTGTATCTTCTTACTGTCTATGTTTGCACCATTCATGTGACACTAGTTATAGATTCCGATGCGTCACTTCAGGTTTACTGTATCCCTCTGACCTTCTTATTGAGGATGAAACACAGAAATTGCATCGGAATTATATACAAAAGGCACAATGCCGACTTAAGTACAAGAAAAATGACTCTTCTTACTGTCTATGTTTTGAACCATTCCTGTGACACTAGTTATAGATTCCGATGCTTCACCTCAGGTTCACTGTATCCCTCTGACCTTCTTATTTACGATCAAACACTGAAATTGCATCGGAATTAAATACAAAACTCACAATGCCGACTTAACTACAAGAAACCTGACTCTTCTTACTGTCTATGTCTTGAACCAGTCCTGTGACACTAGTTATAGATTCCGATGCATCACTTCAGGTTCACTGTATCCCTCTGACCTTCTTATTGACGATGAAACACTGAAATTGCATCGGAATTAAATACAAAATGCACAATGCCGTCTTAAGTACAAGAAAACTGACTCTTTTTACTGTCTATGTTTTGAACCATTCCTGTGACACTAGTTATAGATTCCGATGCTTCACTTCAGGTTTACAGTATGCCTCAGACCTTCTTATTGACGATGAAACACAGAAATTGCATCGGAATTAAATACAAAAGACACAACGCCGACTTAAGTACAAGAAAACTGACTCTTCTTACTGTCTATGTTTTGAACCATTCCTGTGACACTAGTTATAGATTCCGATGCTTCACTTCATGTTTACTGTATCCCTCTGACCCTCTTATTCACGATGAAACACAGAAATTGCATCGGAATTTAATACAAAAGGCACAATGCCGACTTAAGTACAAGAAAACTGACTCTTCTTACTGTCTATGTTTTCAACAATTCATGTGACACTAGTTATAGATTCCGATGCTTTACTCCAGGTTTACCGTATCCCTCTGACCTCCTTATCGACAATGAACACAGAAATTGCATTGGAATTAAATACAAAAGGCACAATGCCGACATAAGTACAAGAAAACTGACTCTTCTTACTGTCTAAGTTTTGAACCATTCCTGTCACACTACTTATAGATTCCGATGCTTCACTTCAGGTTTACTGTATCCCTGTGACCCGTTATTGACGATGAAACACAGACATTGCATCGGAATTAAATACAAAAGGCACAATGCCGACTTAAGTACAAGAAAACTGACTCTTCTTACTGTCTATGTTTGAACCATTCCTGTGTCACTAGTTATAGATTCCGATGCTTCACTTCAGGTTTACTGTATCCCTCTGACCTTCTTATTGACGATGAAACACAGAAATTGCATCGTAATTAAATACAAAAGGCACAATGCCGACTTTAATACAAGAAAAATGACTCCTCTTACTGTCTATGTCTTGAACCACTCCTGTGACACTAGTTATAGATTCCGATGCTTCACTTCAGGTTTACTGTATCCCACTGACCTTCTTATTGACGATGAAACACAGAAATTGCATCGGAATTAAATACAAAAAGCACCATTCCGACTTAAGTACAAGGAAACTGACTCTTCTTACTGTCTATGTTTTGAACCATTCCTGTGACACTAGTTATAGATTCCGATGCTTCAATTCAGGTTCACTGTATCCCTCTGACCTTCTTATTGACGATCAAACACCGAAATTGCATCGTAATTAAATACAAAATGCACAATGCCGACTTAAGTACAAGAAAACTGACTCTTCTTACTGTCTATGATTTGAACTATTCCTGTGACACTAGTTATGGATTCCGATGCTTCACTTCAGGTTCACTGATTCCCTCTGACGTTATTATTCACGATGATATCAGAAATTGCATCGGAATCAAATGCAAAAGGCACAATGCCGACTTATGTACAAGAAAACTGACACTTCTTACTGTCTATGTTTGCACCATTCATGTGGCACTAGTTATAGATTCCGATGCGTCTCTTCAGGTTTACTGTATCCCTCTGACCTTCTTATTGACGATGAAACACAGAAATTGCATCGGAATTAAATACAAAAGGCACAATGCCGACTTAAGTACAAGAAAACTGACTCTTCTTACTGTCTATGTTTTAAACCATTCCTGTGACACTAGTTATAGATTCCGATACTTCACTTCAGGTTACTGTATCCCTCTGACCTTCTTATTAACGATGAAACACAGAAATTGCATTGGAATTAAATACAAAAGGCACAATGACGACCGAAGTAGACGAAAACTCTTCCTACTCTCTATGCTTTGAACCATTCATGTGACACTAGTTATAGATTCCGATGCTTCACTTCAGGTTTACTGTATCCCTCTGACCTTCTTATTGACGATGAAACACAGAAATTGCATCGGAATTAAATACAAAAGGCACAATTCCGACTAAAGTACAAGAAAGCTGACTCTTCTTACTGTCTATGCTTTGAACCATTCCTGTGACACTAGTTATAGATTCCGATGCTTCACTTCAGGTTTACAGTATCCCTCTGACGTTCTTAGTGACGATGAAACACAGAAATTGCATCGGAATTAAAAACAAAAGGCACAACGCCGACTTAAGTACAAGAAAACTGACTCTTCTTACTGTCTATGTTTTGAACCATTCCTGTGACACTAGTTATAGTTTCCGATGCTTCACTTCATGTTTACTATATCCCTCTGACCCTCTTATTCACGATGAAACACAGAAATTGCATCGGAATTTAATACAAAAGGCACTATGCCGACTTAAGTACAAGAAAACTGACTCTTCTTACTGTCTATGTTTTCAACAATTCATGTGACACTAGTTATAGATTCCGATGCTTTACTCCAGGTTTACTGTATCCCTCTGACCTCCTTATTGACGATGAACACAGAAATTGCATTGGAATTAAATACAAAAGGCACAATGCCGACATAAGTACAAGAAAACTGAATCTTCTTACTGTCTATGTTTTGAACCGTTCCTGTGCCGCTAGATATAGATTCCGATGCTTCACTTCAGGTTTACTATATCCCTCTGACCTTCTTATTGACGATGAAACGCAGAAATCGCATCGGAATTACATACAAAAAGCACAATGCCAACTTAATTACAAGAAAACTGACTCTTCTTACTGTCTATGTTTTGAACCATTCCTGTGACACTAGTTATAGATTCCGATGCTTCACTTCAGGTTTACTGTATCCATCAGACCTTCTTATTGACGATGATACTCAGAAATTGCATCGGAATCAAATGCAAAAAGCACAATGCCGACTTATGTACAAGAAAACTGACTCTTCTTACTGTCTATGTTTGCACCATTCATGTGACACTAGTTATAGATTCCGATGCGTCACTTCAGGTTTACTGTATCCCTCCGACCTTCTTATTGACGATGAAACACAGAAATTGCATCGGAATTAAATACAAAAGGCACAATGCCGACTTAAGTACAAGAAAACTGACTCTTCTTACTGTCTATGTTTTGAACCAATCCTGTGACACTAGTTATAGATTCCGATACTTCACTTCAGGTTGCTGTATCCCTCTGACCTTCTTATTGACGATGAAACACAGAAATTGCATCGGAATTAAATACAAAAGGCACAATTCCGACTAAAGTACAAGAAAACTGACTCTTCTTACTGTCTATGCTTTGACCCATTCCTGTGACACTAGTTAGAGATTCCGATGCTTCACTTAAGGTTTACAGTATCCCTCTGACCTTCTTAGTGACGATGAAACACAGAAATTGCATGGGAATTAAATAGAAAAGGCACAATGCCGACTTACCTACAACAAAAATGACTCTTCTTACTGTCTATGTTTTGAACCATTCCAGTGACACTAGTTATAGATTCCGATGCTTCACTTCAGGTTCACTGTATCCCTCTGACCTTCTTATTGACGATGAAACACTGAAATTGCATCGGAATAAAATACAAAAGGCACAATGCCGTCTTAAGTACTAGAAAACTGAACCTTTTTACTGTCTATGTTTTGAACCATTCCTGTGACACTAGTTATAGATTCTGATGCTTTACTTCAGGTTTACTGTATGCCTCAGACCTTCTTATTGACGATGAAACACAGAAATTGCATCGGAATTAAAAACAAAAGGCACAACGCCGACTTAAGTACAAGCAAACTGACTCTTCTTACGGTCTATGTTTTGAACCATTCCTGTGACACTAGTTATAGTTTCCGATCCTTCACTTCATGTTTACTGTATCCCTCTGACCCTCTTATTCACGATGAAACACAGAAATTGCATCGGAATTTAATACAAAAGGCACAATGCCGACTTAAGTACAGGAAAACTGACTCTTCTTACTGTCTATGTTTTGAACCATTCCTGTGACACTAGTTATAGATTCCGATGCTTCACTTCAGGTTTACTGTATCCCTCTGACATTCTTATTGACGATGAAACACAGAAATTGCATCGGAATTAAATATAAAATGCACAATTCCGACTTAAGAACAAGAAAACTGACTCTCCTTACTGTCTATGTTTAGAACCATTCCTGTGACACTAGTTACAGATTCCGATGCTTCACCTCAGGTTCACTGTATCCCTCTGACCTTCTTATTGACGATCAAACACTGAAATTGCATCGGAATTAAATACAAAAGGCACAATGCCGACTTAACTACAAGAAACCTGAATCTTCTTACTGTCTATGTCTTGAACCATTCCTGTGACACTACTTATAGATTCCGATGCTTCACTTCAGGTTCACTGTATCCCTCTGAAATTCTTATTGACGATGAAACACTGAAATTGCATCGGAATTAAATACAAAATGCACAATGCCGTCTTAAGTACAAGAAAACTGACTCTTTTTACTGTCTATGTTTTGAACTATTCCTGTGACACTAGTTATAGATTCCGATGCTTCACTTCAGGTTTACAGTATGCCTCAGACCTTCTTATTGACGATGAAACACAGAAATTGCATCGGAATTAAGTACAAAAGGCACAAAGCCGACTTAAGTACAGGAAAACTGACTCTTCTTACTGTCTATGTTTTGAACCATTCCTGTGACACTAGTTATAGATTCCGATGCTTCACTTCATGTTTACTGTTCCCCTCTGACCCTCTTATTCACGATGAAACACAGAAATTGCATCGGAATTTAATACAAAAGGCACAATGCCGACTTAAGTACGAGAAAACTGACTCTTCTTACTGTCTATATTTTCAACAATTCATGTGACACTAGTTATAGATTCCGATGCTTTACTACAGGTTTACCGTATTCCTCTGATCTCCTTATTGACGATGAACACAGGAATTGCATTGGAATTAAATACAAAAGGCACAATGCCGACATAAGTACAAGAAAACGGCCTCTTCTTACTGTCTAAGTTTTGAACCATTCCTGTCACACTAGTTATAGATTCCGATGCTTCACTTCAGGTTTACTGTATCCCTCTGACCTTGTTATTGACGATGAAACACAGAAATTGCATCGGAATTAAATACAAAAGGCACAATGCCGACTTAAGTACAAGAAAACTGACTCTTCTTACTGTCTATGTTTGAACCATTCCTGTGACACTAGTTATAGATTCCGATGCTTCACTTCAGGTTTACTGTATCCCTCTGACCTTCTTATTGACGATGAAACACAGAAATTGCATCGGAATTAAATACAAAAGGCACAATGCCGACTTAAATACAAGAAAAATGACTCCTCTTACTGTCTATGCCTTGAACCACTCCTGTGACACTAGTTATAGATTCCAATGCTTCACTTCAGGTTTAATGTATCCCTCTGACCTTCTTATTGACGATGAAACACAGAAATTGCATCGGAATTAAATACAAAAGGCACAATGCCGACTTAAGTACAAGAAAACTGACTCTTCTTACTGTCTATGTTTTGAACCATTCCTGTGACACTAGTTATAGATTCCGATGCTTCAATTCAGGTTCACTGTATCCCTCTGACCTTCTTATTGACGATCAAACACTGAAATTGCATCGTAATTAAATACAAAAGGCACAATGCCAAACTTAGGTACAAGAAAACTGACTCTTCTTACTGTCTATGATTTGAACCATTCCTGTGACACTAGTTATAGATTCCGATGCTTCACTTCAGGTTTACTGTATCCCTCTGACCTTCTTATTGACGATGGAACACAGAAATTGCATCGGAATTATAATACAAAAGGCACAATGCCGACATAAGTACAAGAAATCTGACTCTTCTTACTGTCTATGTTTTGAACCGTTCCTGTGACGCTAGATATGGATTCCGATGCTTCACTTCAGGTTTACTATATCCCTCTGACCTTCTTATTGACGATGAAACGCAGAAATCGCATGGGAATTAAATACAAAAAGCACAATGTGGACTTAAGTACAAGAAAACTGACTCTTCTTACTGTCTATGTTTTTTAACCATTCCTGTGACACTAGTTATAGATTCCGATGCTTCACTTCAGGTATACTGTATCCCTCTGACCTTCTTATTGACGACGAAACATAGAAATTGTATCGGAATGAAATAGAAAAGGAATAATGCCGACTTAGGAACAAGAAAACTGACTCTTCTTACTGTCTATGTTTTGAACCATTGCTGTGACACTAGTTATAGATTCCGATGCTTCACTTCAGGTTTACTGTATCCCTCTGACCTTCTTATTGACGATGAAACACAGAAATTGCATCGGAATTAAATACAAAAGGCACGATGCCGACTTAAGTACTAGATATCTGACTCTTCTTACTGTCTATGTTTTGAACCATTCCTATGACACTAGTTATAGATTCCGATGCTTCACTTCAGGTTTACTGTATCCATCAGACCTCCTTATTGACGATTAATCTCAGAAATTGCATTGGAATTAAATGCAAAAGGCACAATGCCGACTTATGTACAAGAAAACTGACTCTTCTTACTGTCTATGTTTGCACCATTCATGTGACACTAGATATAGATTCTTAATTCGTCACTTCAGGCTTACTGTATCCCTCTGACCTTCTTATTGACGATGAAACACAGAAATTGCATCGGAATTAAATACAAAAGGCACAAAGCCGACTTAAGTACAAGAAAACTGACTCTTCTTACTGTCTATGATTGAATCATTCCTGTGACACTAGTTATAGATTCCGATGCTTCACTTCATTTTTACTGTATCCCTCTGACCTTCTTATTGACGATGAAACACAGAAATTGTAACGGAATTAAATAGAAAAGTCACAATGCCGACTTAAGTATAAGAAAACTGACTCTTCTAACTTGCAATGTTCTGAACCATTCCTGTGCACTAGTTATAGATTCCGAAGCTTCACTTCAGGTATACTGTATCCCTCTAACCTTCTTATTGACGATGAAACACAGAGATTGCATCGGAAGTAAATGCAAAAGGCACAATGCCGACTTAAGTACAAGATAACTGACTCTTCTTACTGTCTATGGTTTGAACCATTCCTGCGACGCTAGTTATAGATTCCGATGCTTCACTTAAGGTTTACTGTATCCCTCTGACCTTCTTATTGACGATGAAACACAGAAATTGCATCGGAATAAAATACAAAAGGCACAATGCCGACTTAAGTACAAGAAAACTGATTCTTCTTGTTGTCTAAGTTTTGAGCCATTCCTGTGACACTAGTTATAGATTCCGATGCTTCACTTCATCTTTACTGTATCCCTCTGAACTTCTTATTGACGATGAAACACAGAAATTGCATTGGAATTAAATACAAAAGGCACAACGCCGACTTAAGTACAAGAAAACTGACCCTTCTTACTGTCTATGTTTTGAACCATTCCTGTGACACTAGTTATAGATTCCGATGCTGCACTTCAGGTTTACTGAATCCCTCTGACCTTCTTATTGACGATGAAACACAGAAATTGCATCGGAATTAAATACAAAAGGCACAACGCCGACTTAAGTACAAGAAAACTGACTCTTCTTACTGTCTATGTTTTGAACCATTCCTGTGACACTAGTTATAGTTTCCGATGCTTCACTTCATGTTTACTGTATCCCTCTGACCTTCTTATTGACGATGAAACACAGAAATTGCATCGGAATTAAATACAAAAGGCACAATGCCGACTTAAGTACAAGAAAACTGACTCTTCTTACTGTCTATGTTTTGAACCATTCATGTGACACTAGTTATAGATTCCGATGCTTCACTTCAGGTTTACTGTATCCCTCTGACCTTCTTATTGACGATGAAACACAGAAATTGCATCGGAATTAAATATAAAATGCACAATGCCGATTTAAGTACAAGAAAACTGACTCTTCTTACTGTCTATGTTTTGAACCATTCCTGTGACACTAATTATAGATTCCGATGCTTCACCTCAGGTTCACTGTATCCCTCTGACCTTCTTATTGACGATCAAACACTGAAATTGCATCGGAAATTAAATACAAAAGGCACAATGCCGACTTAACTACAAGAAACCTGACTCTTCTTACTGTCTATGTCTTGAACCATTCCTGTGACACTAGTTATAGATTCCGATGCTTCACTTCAGGTTCACTGTATCCCTCTGACCTTCTTATTGATGATGAAACACTGAAATTGCATCGGAATTAAATACAAAATGCACAATGCCGTCTTAAGTACAAGAAAACTGACTCTTTTTACTGTCTATGTTTTGAACCATTCCTGTGACACTAGTTATAGTTTCCGAAGCTTCACTTCAGGTTTACAGTATGCCTCAGACCTTCTTATTGACGATGAAACACAGAAATTGCATCGGAATTAAATACAAAAGGCACAACGCCGACTTAAGTACAAGAAAACTGACTATTCTTACTGTCTATGTTTTGAACCATTCCTCTGACACTAGTTATAGATTCCGATGCTTCACTTCATGTTTACTGTATCCCTCTGACCCTCTTATTCACGATGAAACACAGAAATTGCATCGGAGTTTAATACAAAAGGCACAATGCCGACTTAAGTACAAGAAAACTGACTCTTCTTACTGTCTATGTTATCAACAATTCATGTGACACTAGTTATATATTCCGATGCTTTACTCCAGGTTTACCGTATCCCTCTGACCTCCTTATTGACGATGAACACAGAAATTGCATTGGAATTAAATACAAAAGGCACAATGCCGACATAAGTACAAGAAAACTGACTCTTCTTACTGTCTAAGTTTTGAACCATTCCTGTCACACTAGTTATAGATTCCGATGCTTCACTTCAGGTTTACTGTATCCCTCTGACCTTGTTATTGACGATGAAACACAGAAATTGCATCGGAATTAAATACAAAAGGCACAATGCCGACTTAAGTACAAGAAAACTGTCTCTTCTTACTGTCTATGTTTTGAACCATTCCTGTGACACTAGTTATAGATTCCGATGCTTCAATTCAGGTACACTGTATCCCTCTGACCTTCTTATTGACGATCAAACACTGAAATTGCATCGTAATGAAATACAAAAGGCACAATGCCGACTTAAGTACAAGAAAACTGACTCTTCTTACTGTCTATGTTTTGAACCATTCCTGTGAAACTAGTTATAGATTCCGATGCTTCACTTCAGGTTCACTGATTCCCTCTGACGTTATTATTGACGATGAAACACAGAAATTGCATTTGAATTAAATACAAAAAACACAACGCCGACTTAAGTACAAGCAAACTGACTCTTCTTACTGTCTATGTTTGGAACCATTCCTGTGACACTAGTTATAGAATCCGATGCTTCACTTCAGGTTTACTGGATCCCTCTGACCTTCTTATTGACGATGAAACACAGAAATTGCATCGGAATTAAAAACAAAATGCACAATGCCGACATAAGTACAGGTAATCAGACTCTTCTTACTGTCTATGTTTTGAACCGTTCCTGTGACGCTAGATATAGATTCCGATGCTTCACTTCAGGTTTACTACATCCCTCTGACCTTCTTATTGACGATGAAACGCAGAAATCGCATCGGAATTAAATACAAAAAGCACAATGCCGACTTAAGTACAAGAAAACTGACTCTTCTTACTGTCTATGTTTTGAACCATTCCTGTGACACTAGTTATAGATTCCGATGCTTCACTTCAGGTTTACTGTATCCATCAGACCTTCTTATTGACGATGATACTCACAAATTGCATCGGAATCACATGCAAAAGGCAGAATGCCGACTTATGTACAAGAAAACTGACTCTTCTTACTGTCTATGTTTGCACCATTCATGTGACACTAGTTATAGATTCCCATGCGTCACTTCAGGTTTACTGTATCCCTCTGACCTTCTTATTGACGATGAAACACAGAAATTGCATCGGAATTAAATACAAAAGGCTCAATGCCGACTTAAGTACAAGAAAACTGACTCTTCTTACTGTCTATGTTTTGAACCATTCCTGTGACTCTAGTTATAGATTCCGATACTTCACTTCATGTTACTCTATCCCTCTGACCTTCTTATTGACGATGAAACACAGAAATTGCATCGGAATTAAATACAAAAAGCACAATGACGACCGAAGTACAAGAAAACTCTTCCCACTGTCTATGCTTTGAACCATTCATGTGACACTAGTTATAGCTTCCGCTGCTTCACTTCAGGTTTACTGTATCCATCAGACCTTCTTATTGACGATGAAATACAGAAATTGCATCGGAATTAAATACAAAAGGCACAATTCCGACTGAAGTACAAGAAAACTGACTCCTCTTACTGTCTATGATTGAACCATTCCTGTGACACTAGTTATATATTCCGATGCTTCACTTCAGGTTTACTGTATCCCTCTGACCTTCTTATTGACGATGAAACACAAAAATTGCATCGGAATTAAATGCAAAAGGCACAGTGCCCACTTAAGTACAAGATACCCGACTCTTCTTACTGTCTACGGTTTGAACCATTCCTGTGACACTAGTTATAGATTCCGATGCTTCAATTCAGGTTTACTGTATCCCTCTGACCTTCTTATTGACGATGAAACACAGAAATTGCATCGGAATTAAATACAAAAGGCACAATGCCGAATTAAGTACAAGAAAAGTGACTCTTCTTATTGTCTAAGTTTTGAACCATTCCTGTGACACTAGTTATAGATTCCGATGCTTCACCTCAGGTTCACTGTATCCCTCTGCCCTTCTTATTGACGATCAAACACTGAAATTGCATCGGAATTAAATACAAAAGGCACAATGCGACTTAACTACAAGAAACCTGACTCATCTTACTGTCTATGTCTTGAACAATTCCTGTGACACTAGTTATAGATTCCGATGCTTCACTTCAGGTTCACTGGTTCCCTCTGACCTTCTTATTGACGATTAAACACTGAAATTGCATCGGAACTAAATACAAAATGCACAATGCCGTCTTAAGTACAAGAAAACTGACTCTTTTTACTGTCTATGTTTTGAACCATTCCTGTGACAGTAGTTATAGATTCCGAAGCTTCACTTCAGGTTTCCAGTATGCCTCAGACCTTCTTATTGACGATGAAACACAGAAATTGCATCGGAATTAAATACAAAAGGCACAACGCCGACTTAAGTACATAAAAACTGACTCTTCTTACTGTCTATGTTTGAACCATTCCTGTGACACTAGTTATAGATTCCGATGCTTCACTTCATGTTTACTGTATCCCTCTGACCCTCTTATTCACGATGAAACACAGAAATTGCATCGGAATTTAATACAAAAGGCACAATGCCGACTTAGGTACCAGAAAACTGACTCTTCTTACTGTCTATGCTTTCAACAATTCATGTGACACTAGTTATAGATTCCGATGCTTTACTCCAGGTTTACCGTATCCCTCTGACCTCCTTATTGACGATGAACACAGAAATTGCATTGGAATTAAATACAAAAGGCACAATGCCGACATAAGTACAAGAAAACTGACTCTTCTTACTGTCTAAGTTTTGAACCATTCCTGTCACACTAGTTATAGATTCCGATGCTTCACTTCAGGTTTACTGTATCCCTCTGACCTTGTTATTGACGATGAAACACAGAAATTGCATCGGAATTAAATACAAAAGGCACAATGCCGACTTAAGTACAAGAAAACTGACTCTTCTTACCGTCTATGTATGAACCATTCCTGTGACACTAGTTATAGATTCCGATGCTTCACTTCAGGTTTACTGTATCCCTCCGACCTTCTTATTGACGATGAAACACAGAAATTGCATCGGAATTAAATACAAAAGGCACAATGCCGACTTAAATACAAGAAAAATGACTCCTCTTACTGTCTATGTCTTGAACCACTCCTGTGACACTAGTTATAGATTCCAATGCTTCACTTCAGGTTTACTGTATCCCTCTGACCTTCTTATTGACGATGAAACACAGAAATTGCATCGGAATTAAATACAAAAGGCACAATGCCGACTTAAGTACAAGAAAACTGACTCTTCTTACTGTCTATGTTTTGAACCATTCCTGTGACACTAGTTATAGATTCCGATGCTTCAATTCAGGTTCACTGTATCCCTCTGACCTTCTTATTGACGATGAAACACAGAAATTGCATCGGAATTAAATACAAAAGGCACAATGCCGACATAAGTACAGGAAATCTGACTCTTCTTACTGTCAATGCCTAGAACCATTCCCGTGAAACTAGATATTGATTCCGTTGCTTCACTGCAGGTTTACTGTATCCCTCTGACCTTCTTATTGACGATGAAACATTGAAATTTCATCGGAATCAAATACAAAAGGCACAATGCCGACTTAAGTACAAGATAACTGACTCTTCTTACTGTCTATGTTTTGAACCATTCCTGTGACACTAGTTATAGATTCCGATGCTTCACTTCAGGTTTACTGTATCCATCAGACCTTCTTATTGACGATGATACTCAGAAATTGCATCGGAATCAAATGCAAAAGGCAGAATGCCGACTTATGTACAAGAAAACTGACTCTTCTTACTGCCTATGTTTGCACCATTCATGTGACACTAGTTATAGATTCCGATGCGTCCCTTCAGGTTTACTGTATCCCTCTGACCTTCTTATTGACGATGAAACACAGAAATTGCATCGGAATTAAATACAAAAGGCACAATGCCGACTTAAGTACAAGAAAACTGACTCTTCTTACTGTCTATGTTTTGAACCATTCCTGTGACACTAGTTATAGATTCCGATACTTCACTTCAGGTTACTGTATCCCTCTGACCATCTTATTGACGATGAAACACAGAAATTGCATCGGAATTAAATACAAAAGGCACAATGACGACCGAAGTACAAGAAAACTCTTCCTACTGTCTATGTTTTGAACCATTCATGTGACACTAGTTATAGCTTCCGGTGCTTCACTTCAGGTTTACTGTATCCCTCTGACCTTCTTATTGACGATGAAACACAGAAATTGCATCGGAATTAAATATAAAATGCACAATGCCGACTTAAGTACAAGAAAACTGACTCTTCTTACTGTCTATGTTTTGAACCATTCCTTTGACACTAGTTATAGATTCCTATGCTTCACTTCAGGTTCACTGTATTCCTCTGACCTTCTTATTGACGATCAAACACTGAAATTGCATCGGAATTAAATACAAACGGCACAACGCCGACTTAAGTACAAGAAAAGTGACTCTACTTACTGTCTATGTTTTCAACAATTCATGTGACACTAGTTAAAGATTCCGATGCTTTACTCCAGGTTTACTGTATCCCTCTGACCTCCTTATTGACGATGAACACAGAAATTGCATTGGAATTAAATACAAAAGGCACAATGCCGACATAAGTACAAGAAAACTGAATCTTCTTACTGTCTATGTTTTGAACCGTTCCTGTGCCGCTAGATATAGATTCCGATGCTTCACTTCAGGTTTACTATATCCCTCTGACCTTCTTATTGACGATGAAACGCAGAACTCGCATCGGAATTACATACAAAAAGCACAATGCCGACTTAATTACAAGAAAACTGACTCTTCTTACTGTCTATGTTTTGAACCATTCCTGTGACACTAGTTATAGATTCCGATGCTTCACTTCAGGTTTACTGTATCCATCAGACCTTCTTATTGACGATGATACTCAGAAATTGCATCGGAATCAAATGCAAAAGGCACAATGCCGTCTTATGTACAAGAAAACTGACTCTTCTTACTGTCTATGATTGAACCATTCCTTAGACACTAGTTATATATTCCGATGCTTTACTTCAGGTTTACTGTATCCCTCTGACCTTCTTATTGACGATGAAACACAGAAATTGCATCGGAATTAAATGCAAGAGGCACAATGCCCACTTAAGTACAAGGTAACTGACTCTTCTTACTGTCTACGGTTTGAACCATTCCTGTGACACTAGTTATAGATTCCGATGCTTCACTTCAGGTTTACATTATCCCTCTGACCTTCTTATTGACGATGAAACACAGAAATTGCATCGGAATTAAATACAAAAGGCACAATGCCGAATTAAGTACAAGAAAACTGACTCTTCTTATTGTCTAAGGTTTGAACCATTCCTGTGACACTAGTTACAGATTCCGATGCTTCACTTCAGCTTTACTGTATCCCTCTGACCTTCTTATTGACGATGAAACAGAGAAATTGCATCGGAATTAAATACAAAAGGCACAACGCCGACTTAAGTACAAGAAAACTGACCCTTCTTACTGTCTATGTTTTGAACCATTCCTGTGACACTAGTTATAGATTCCGATGCTTCACTTCAGGTTTACTGTATCCCTCTGACCTTCTTATTGACGATGAAACACAGAAATTGCATCGGAATTAAATATAAAATGCACAATGCCGACTTAAGTACAAGAAAACTGACTCTTCTTACTGTCTATGTTTTGAACCATTCCTTTGACACTAGTTATAGATTCCTATGCTTCACTTCAGGTTCACTGTATTCCTCTGACCTTCTTATTGACGATCAAACACTGAAATTGCATCGGAATTAAATACAAACGGCACAACGCCGACTTAAGTACAAGAAAACTGACTCTACTTACTGTCTATGTTTTCAACAATTCATGTGACACTAGTTAAAGATTCCGATGCTTTACTCCATGTTTACTGTATCCCTCTGACCTCCTTATTGACGATGAACACAGAAATTGCATTGGAATTAAATACAAAAGGCACAATGCCGACATAAGTACAAGAAAACTGAATCTTCTTACTGTCTATGTTTTGAACCGTTCCTGTGCCGCTAGATATAGATTCCGATGCTTCACTTCAGGTTTACTATATCCCTCTGACCTTCATATTGACGATGAAACGCAGAACTCGCATCGGAATTACATACAAAAAGCACAATGCCGACTTAATTACAAGAAAACTGACTCTTCTTACTGTCTATGTTTTGAACCATTCCTGTGACACTAGTTATAGATTCCGATGCTTCACTTCAGGTTTACTGTATCCATCAGACCTTCTTATTGACGATGATACTCAGAAATTGCATCGGAATCAAATGCAAAAGGCACAATGCCGTCTTATGTACAAGAAAACTGACTCTTCTTACTGTCTATGTTTGCACCATTCATGTGACACTAGTTATAGATTCCGATGCGTCACTTCAGGTTTACTGTATCCCTCCGACCTTCTTATTGACGATGAAACACAGAAATTGCATCGGAATTAAATACAAAAGGCACAATGCCGACTTAAGTACAAGAAAACTGACTCTTCTTACTGTCTATGTTTTGAACCATTCCTGTGACACTAGTTATAGATTCCGATACTTCACTTCAGGTTACTGTATCCCTCTGACCTTCTTATTGACGATGAAACACAGAAATTGCATCGGAATTAAATACAAAAGGCACAATTCCGACTAAAGTACAAGAAAACTGACTCTTCTTACTGTCTATGCTTTGACCCATTCCTGTGACACTAGTTATAGATTCCGATGCTTCACTTAAGGTTTACAGTATCCCTCTGACCTTCTTAGTGACGATGAAACACAGAAATTGCATGGGAATTAAATAGAAAAGGCACAATGCCGACTTACCTACAAGAAAAATGACTCTTCTTACTGTCTATGTTTTGAACCATTCCAGTGACACTAGTTATAGATTCCGATGCTTCAATTCAGGTTCACTGTATCCCTCTGACCTTCTTATTGACGATGAAACACAGAAATTGCATCGAAATTAAAAACAAAAGGCACAACGCCGACTTAAGTACAAGCAAACTGACTCTTCTTACGGTCTATGTTTTGAACCATTCCTGTGACACAAGTTATAGTTTCCGATCCTTCACTTCATGTTTACTGTATCCCTCTGACCCTCTTATTCACGATGAAACACAGAAATTGCATCGGAATTTAATACAAAAGGCACAATGCCGACTTAAGTACAGGAAAACTGACTCTTCTTACTGTCTATGTTTTGAACCATTCCTGTGACACTAGTTATAGATTCCGATGCTTCACTTCAGGTTTACTGTATCCCTCTGACCATCTTATTGACGATGAAACACAGAAATTGCATCGGAATTAAATATAAAATGCACAATGCCGACTTAAGTACAAGAAAACTGACTCTTCTTACTGTCTATGTTTTGAACCATTCCTGTGACACTAGTTACAGATTCCGATGCTTCACCTCAGGTTCACTGTATCCCTCTGACCTTCTTATTGACGATCAAACACTGAAATTGCATCGGAATTAAATACAAAAGGCACAATGCCGACTTAACTACAAGAAACCTGAATCTTCTTACTGTCTATGTCTTGAACCATTCCTGTGACACTAGTTATAGATTCCGATGCTTCACTTCAGGTTCACTGTATCCCTCTGACCTTCTTATTGACGATGAAACACTGAAATTGCATCGGAATTAAATACAAAATGCACAATGCCGTCTTAAGTACAAGAAAACTGACTCTTTTTACTGTCTATGTTTTGAACTATTCCTGTGACACTAGTTATAGATTCCGATGCTTCACTTCAGGTTTACAGTATGCCTCAGACCTTCTTATTGACGATGAAACACAGAAATTGCATCGGAATTAAGTACAAAAGGCACAACGCCGACTTAAGTACAAGAAAACTGACTCTTCTTACTGTCTATGTTTTGAACCATTCCTGTGACACTAGTTATAGATTCCGATGCTTCACTTCATGTTTACTGTATCCCTCTGACCCTCCTATTCACGATGAAACACAGAAATTGCATCGGAATTTAATACAAAAGGCACAATGCCGACTTAAGTACAAGAAAACTGACTCTTCTTACTGTCTATATTTTGAACAATTCATGTGACACTAGTTATAGATTCCGATGCTTTACTACAGGTTTACCGTATTCCTCTGACCTCCTTATTGACGATGAACACAGGAATTGCATTGGAATTAAATACAAAAGGCACAATGCCGACATAAGTACAAGAAAACGGACTCTTCTTACTGTCTAAGTTTTGAACCATTCCTGCCACACTAGTTATAGATTCCGATGCTTCACTTCAGGTTTACTGTATCCCTGTGACCTTGTTATTGACGATGAATCACAGAAATTGCATCGGAATTAAATACAAAAGGCACAATGCCGACTTAAGTACAAGAAAACTGACTCTTCTTACTGTCTATGTTTGAACCATTCCTGTGACACTAGTTATAGATTCCGATGCTTCACTTCAGGTTTACTGTATCCCTCTGACCTTCTTATTGACGATGAAACACAGAAATTACATCGGAATTAAATACAAAAGGCACAATGCCGACTTAAATACAAGAAAAATGACTCCTCTTACTGTCTATGCCTTGAACCAGTCCTGTGACACTAGTTATAGATTCCAATGCTTCACTTCAGGTTTAATGTATAACTCTGACCTTCTTATTGACGATGAAACACAGAAATTGCATCGGAATTAAATACAAAAGGCACAATGCCGACTTAAGTACAAGAAAACTTACTCTTCTTACTGTCTATGTTTTGAACCATTCCTGTGGCACTAGTTATAGATTCCGATGCTTCAATTCAGGTTCACTGTATCCCTCTGACCTTCTTATTGACGATCAAACACTGAAATTGCATCGTAATTAAATACAAAAGGCACAATGCCGACTTAGGTACAAGAAAACTGACTCTTCTTACTGTCTATGTTTTGAACCATTCCTGTGACACTAGTTATAGATTCCGATGCTTCACTTCAGGTTTACTGTATCCCTCTGACCTTCTTATTGACGATGAAACACAGAGATTGCATCGGAATTAAATACAAAAGGCACAATGCCGACATAAGTACAAGAAATCTGACTCTTCTTACTGTCTATGTTTTGAACCGTTCCTGTGACGCTAGATGTAGATTCCGATGCTTCACTTCAGGTTTACTATATCCCTCTGACCTTCTTATTGACGATGAAACGCAGAAATCGCATCGGAATTAAATACAAAAAGCACAATGTGGACTTAAGTACAGAAAACTGACTCTTCTTACTGTCTATGTTTTGAACCATTCCTATGACACTAGTTATAGATTCCGATGCTTCACTTCAGGTATACTGTATCCCTTTGACCTTCTTATTGACGATGAAACATAGAAATTGCATCGGAATGAAATAGAAAAGGAACAATGCCGACTTAGGAACAAGAAAACTGACTCTTCTTACTGTCTATGTTTTGACCCATTGCTGTGACACTAGTTATAGATTCCGATGCTTCACTTCAGGTTTACTGTATCCCTCTGACCTTCTTATTGACGATGAAACACAGAAATTGCATCGGAATTAAATACAAAAGGCACAATGCCGACTTAAGTACTAGATATCTGACTCTTCTTACTGTCTATGTTTTGAACAATTCCTGTGACACTAGGTATAGATTCCGATGCTTCACTTCAGGTTTACTATATCCCTCTGACCTTCTTATTGACGATGAAACGCAGAAATCGCTTCGGAATTAAATACAAAAATCACAGTGCCGACTTAAGAACAGGAAAACTGACTCTTCTTACTGTCTATGTTTTGAACCATTCCTATGACACTAGTTATAGATTCCGATGCTTCACTTCAGGTTTACTGTATCCATCAGACCTCCTTATTGACGATTAATCTCAGAAATTGCATTGGAATTAAATGCAAAAGGCACAATGCCGACTTATGTACAAGAAAACTGACTCTTCTTACTGTCTATGTTTGCACCATTCATGTGACACTAGTTATAGATTCTTAATGCGTCACTTCAGGCTTACTGTATCCCTCTGACCTTCTTATTGACGATGAAACACAGAAATTGCATCGGAATTAAATACAAAAGGAACAAAGCCGACTTAAGTACAAGAAAACTGACTCTTCTTACTGTCTATGATTGAATCACTCCTGTGACACTAGTTATAGATTCCGATGCTTCACTTCATTTTTACTGTATCCCTCTGACCTTCTTATTGACGATGAAACACAGAAATTGCATCGGAATTAAATAGAAAAGTCACAATGCCGACTTAAGTACTAGAAAACTGACTCTTCTAACTTGCAATGTTCTGAACCATTCCTGTGCACTAGTTATAGATTCCGAAGCTTCACTTCAGGTTTACTGTATCAATCTAACCTTCTTATTGACGATGAAACACAGAGATTGCATCGGAATTAAATACAAAAGGCACAATGCCGACTTAAGTACAAGATAACTGACTCTTCTTACTGTCTGTGGTTTGAACCATTCCTGCGACGCTAGTTATAGATTCCGATGCTTCACTTCAGGTTTACTGTATCCCTCTGACCTTCTTATTGACGATGAAACACAGAAATTGCATCGGAATAAAATACAAAAGGCACAATGCCGACTTAAGTACAAGAAAACTGATTCTTCTCGTTGTCTAAGTTTTGAGCCATTCCTGTGACACTAGTATAGATTCCGATGCTTCACTTCAGCTTTACTGTATCCCTCTGAACTTCTTATTGACGATGAAACACAGAAATTGCATTGGAATTAAATACAAAATGCACAACGCCGACTTAAGTACAAGAAAACTGACCCTTCTTACTGTCTATGTTTTGAACCATTCCTGTGACACTAGTTATAGATTCCGATGCTTCACTTCAGGTTTACTGAATCCCTCTGACCTTCTTATTGACGATGAAACACAGAAATTGAATCGGAATTAAATACAAAAGGCACAACGCCGACTTAAGTACAAGAAAACTGACTCTTCTTACTGTCTATGTTTTGAACCATTCCTGTGACACTAGTTATAGTTTCCGATGCTTCACTTCATGTTTACTGTATCCCTCTGACCTTCTTATTGACGATGAAACACAGAAATTGCATCGGAATTATATACAAAAGGCACAATGCCGACTTAAGTACAAGAAAACTGACTCTTCTTACTGTCTATGTTTTGAACCATTCCTGTGACACTAGTTATAGATTCCCGTGCTTCACTTCAGGTTTACTGTATCCCTCTGACCTTCTTATTGACGATGAAACACAGAAATTGCATCGGAATTAAATATAAAATGCACAATGCTGACTTAAGTACAAGAAAACTGACTCTTCTTACTGTCTATGTTTTGAACCATTCCTGTGACACTAGTTAAAGATTCCGATGCTTCACCTCAGGTTCACTGTATCCCTCTGACCTTCTTATTGACGATGAAACACTGAAATTGCATCGGAATTAAATACAAAAGGCACAATGCCGACTTAACTACAAAAAACCTGACTCTTCTTACTGTCTATGTCTTGAACAATTCCTGTGACACTAGTTATAGATTCCGATGCTTCACTTCAGGTTCACTGTATCCCTCTGACCTTCTTATTGACGATGAAACACTGAAATTGCATCGGAATTAAATACAAAATGCACAATGCCGTCTTAAGTACAAGAAAACTGACTCTTCTTACTGTCTATGTTTTGAACCATTCCTCTGACACTAGTTATAGATTCCGATGCTTCACTTCATGTTTACTGTATCCCTCTGACCCTCTTATTCACGATGAAACACAGAAATTGCATCGGAGTTTAATACAAAAGGCACAATGCCGACTTAAGTACAAGAAAACTGACTCTTCTTACTGTCTATGTTATCAACAATTCATTTGACACTAGTTATAGATTCCGATGCTTTACTCCAGGTTTACCGTATCCCTCTGACCTCCTTACTGACGATGAACACAGAAATTGCATTGGAATTAAATACAAAAGGCACAATGCCGACATAAGTACAAGAAAACTGACTCTTCTCACTGTCTAAGTTTTGAACCATTCCTGTCACATTAGTTATAGATTCCGATGCTTCACTTCAGGTTTACTGTATCCCTCTGACCTTGTTATTGACGATGAAACACAGAAATTGCATCGGAATTAAATACAAAAGGCACAATGCCGACTTAAGTACAAGAAAACTGACTCTTCTTACTGTCTATGTTTGAACCATTCCTGTGACACTAGTTATAGATTCCGATGCTTCACTTCAGGTTTACTGTATCCCTCTGACCTTCTTATTGACGATGAAACACAGAAATTGCATCGGAAATAAATACAAAAGGCACAATGCCGACTTAAATACAAGAAAAATGACTCCTCTTACTGTCTATGTCTTGAACCACTCCTGTGACACTAGTTATAGATTCCGAAGCTTCACTTCAGGTTTACAGTATGCCTCAGACCTTCTTATTGACGATGAAACACAGAAATTGCATCGGAATTAAATACAAAAGGCACAACGCCGACTTAAGTAAATGAAAACTGACTCTTCTTACTGTCTATGTTTTGAACCATTCCTGTGACACTAGTTATAGATTCCGATTCTTCACTTCATGTTTACTGTATCCCTCTGACCCTCTTATTCACGATGAAACACAGAAATTGCATCGGAATTTAATACAAAAGGCACAATGCCGACTTATGTACAAGAAAACTGACTCTTCTTACTGTCTATGTTTTCAACAATTCATGTGACACTAGTTATAGATTCCGATGCTTTACTCCAGGTTTACCGTATCCCTCTGACCTCATTATTGACGATGAACACAGAAATTGCATTGGAATTAAATACAAAAGGCACAATGCCGACATAAGTACAAGAAAACTGACTCTTCTTACTGTCTAAGTTTTGAACCATTCCTGTCACCCTAGTTATAGATTCCGATGCTTCACTTCAGGTTTACTGTATCCCTCCGACCTTCTTATTG
This sequence comes from Schistocerca serialis cubense, assembly GCF_023864345.2. NCBI lineage: Eukaryota > Metazoa > Arthropoda > Insecta > Orthoptera > Acrididae > Schistocerca > Schistocerca serialis. Next base: position 14,020,386 of record NC_064638.1, read on the forward strand.
ACGATGAAACACAGAAATTGCATCGGAATTAAATACAACAGGCACAATGCCGACTTAAATACAAGAAAAATGACTCCTCTTACTGTCTATGTCTTGAACCACTCCTGTGACACTAGTTATAGATTCCAATGCTTCACTTCAGGTTTACTGTATCCCTCTGACCTTCTTATTGACGATGAAACACAGAAATTGCATCGGAATTAAATACAAAAGGCACAATGCCGACTTAAGTACAAGAAAACTGACTCTTCTTACTGTCTATGTTTTGAACCATTCCTGTGACACTAGTTATAGATTCCGATGCTTCAATTCAGGTTCACTGTATCCCTCTGACCTTCCTATTGACGATGAAACACAGAAATTGCATCGGAATTAAATACAAAAGGCACAATGCCGACATAAGTACAGGTAATCTGACTCTTCTTACTGTCAATGCTTAGAACCCTTCCCGTGAAAATAGATATTGATTCCGTTGCTTCACTGCAGGTTTACTGTATCCCTCTGACCTTCTCATTGACGATGAAACAGAGAAATTGCATCGGAATTAAATACAAAAGGCACAACGCCGACTTAAGTACAAGAAAACTGACCCTTCTTACTGTCTATGTTTTGAACCATTCCTGTGACACTAGTTACAGATTCCGATGCTTCACTTCAGGTTTACTGTATCCCTCTGACCTTCTTATTGACGATGAAACAATGAAATTGCATCGGAATTAAATATAAAATGCACAATGCCGACTTAAGTACAAGAAAACTGACTCTTCTTACTGTCTATGTTTTGAACCATTCCTTTGACACTAGTTATAGATTCCTATGCTTCACTTCAGGTTCACTGTATCCCTCTGACCTTCTTATTGACGATCAAACTCTGAAATTGCATCGGAATTAAATACAAACGGCACAACGCCGACTTAAGTACAAGAAAACTGACTCTTCTTACTGTCTATGTTTCGAACCATTCCTGTGACACTAGTTATAGATTCCGATACTTCACTTCAGGTTTACTGTATCCCTCTGACCTTCTTATTGACGATGAAACACAGAAATTGCATCGGAATTAAATATAAAATGCACAATGCCGACTTAAGTACAAGAAAACTGACTCTTCTTACTGTCTATGTTTTGAACCATACCTTTGACACTAGTTATAGATTCCTATGCTTCACTTCAGGTTCACTGTATCCCTCTGACCTTCTTATTGACGATCAAACACTGAAATTGCATCGGAATTAAATACAAACGGCACAACGCCGACTTAAGTACAAGAAAACTGACTCTTCTTACTGTCTATGTTTTGAACCATTCCTGTGACACTAGTTATAGATTCCGATGCTTCACTTCAGGTATACTGTATCCCTCTGACCTTCTTATTGACGATGAAACATAGAAATTGCATCGGAATGAAATAGAAGAGGAACAATGCCGACTTAGGAACAAGAAAACTGACTCTTCTTACTGTCTATGTTTTGAACCATTGCTGTGACACTAGTTATCGATTCCGATGCTTCACTTCAGATTTACTGTATCCATGAGACCTTCTTATTGACGATGATACTCAGAAATTGCATCGGAATTAAATACAAAAGGCACAATGCCGACTTAAGTACAAGAAAACTGACTCTTCTTACTGTCTATGTTTTGAACCATTCCTGTGACACTAGTTATAGATTCCGATACTTCAGTTCAGGTTACTGTATCCCTCTGACCTTCTTATTGACAATGAAACACAGAAATTGCATCGGAATTAATTATAAAAGGCACAATGACGACCGAAGTAGAAGAAAACTCTTCCTACTGTCTATGTTTTGAACCATTCTAGTGACACTAGTTATAGCTTCCGATGCTTCACTTCAGGTTTACTGTATCCATCAGACCTTCTTGATGACAATGAAACACAGAAATTGCATCGGAATTAAATACAAAAGGCACAATTCCGACTTAAGTACAAGAAAACTGACTCTTCTTACTGTCTATGATTGAACCATTCCTGTCACACTAGTTATATATTCCGATGCTTCACATCAGGTTTACTGTATCCCTCTGACCTTCTTATTGACGATGAAACACAGAAATTGCATGGGAATTAAATGCAAAAGGCACAATGCCCACTTAAGTACAAGATAACTGACTCTTCTTACTGTCTACGGTTTGAACCATTCCTGTGACACTAGTTATAGATTCCGATGCTTCACTTCAGGTTTACTGTATCCCTCTGACCTTCTTATTGACGATGAAACACAGAAATTGCATCGGAATTAAATACAAAAGGCACAATGCCGAATTAAGTACAAGAAAACTGACTCTTCTTATTGTCTAAGTTTTGAACCATTCCTGTGACACTAGTTACAGATTCCGATGCTTCACTTCAGCTTTACTGTATCCCTCTGACCTTCTTATTGCCGATGAAACACAGAAATTGCATCGGAATTAAATACAAAAGCCACAACGCCGACTTAAGTATAAGAAAACTGACCCTTCTTACTGTCTATGTTTTGAACCATTCCTGTGACACTAGTTATAGATTCCGATGCTTCACTTCAGGTTTACTGTATCCCTCTGACCTTCTTATTGACGATGAAACACAGAAATTGCATCGGAATTAAATATAAAATGCACAATGCCGACTTAAGTTCAAGAAAACTGACTCCTCTTACTGTCTATGTTTTGAACCATTCCTTTGACACTAGTTATAGATTCCTATGCTTCACTTCAGGTTCACTGTATCCCTCTGACCTTCTTATTGACGATCAAACACTGAAATTGCATCGGAATTAAATACAAACGGCACAATGCCGACTGAAGTACAAGAAAACGGACTTTTCTTACTGTCTATGATTTGAACCATTCCTGTGACACTAGTTATAGATTCCGATGCTTCACTTCAGGTTCACTGATTCCATCTGACTTTCTTATTGACGATGAAACACAGAAATTGCATTGGAATTAAATACAAACGGCACAACGCCGACTTAAGTACAAGAAAACTGACCCTTCTTACTGTCTATGTTTTGAACCATTCCTGTGACACTAGTTATAGATTCCGATGCTTCACTTCAGGTTTACTGAATCCCTCTGACCTTCTTATTGACGATGAAACACAGAAATTGCATCGGAATTAAATGCAAAAGTCACAATGCCCACTTAAGTACAAGGTAACTGACTCTTCTTACTGTCTACGGTTTGAACCATTCCTGTGACACTAGTTATAGATTCCGATGCTTCACTTCAGGGTTACTGAATCCCTCTGACCTTCTTATTGACGATGAAACACAGAAATTGCATCGGAATTAATATAAAATGCACAATGCCGACTTAAGTACAAGAAAACTGACTCTTCTTACTGTCTATGTTTTGAACCATTCCTTTGACACTAGTTATAGATTCCTATGCTTCACTTCAGGTTCACTGTATCCCTCTGACCTTCTTATTGACGATCAAACACTGAAATTGCATCGGAATTAAATACAAACGGCACAACAGCGACTTAAGTACAAGAAAACTGACTCTACTTACTGTCTATGTTTTCAACAATTCATGTGACACTAGTTATAGATTCCGATGCTTTACTCCAGGTTTACTGTATCCCTCTGACCTCCTTATTGACGATGAACACAGAAATTGCATTGGAATTAAATACAAAAGGCACAATGCCGACATAAGTACAAGAAAACTGAATCTTCTTACTGTCTATGTTTTGAACCGTTCCTGTGCCGCTAGATATAGATTCCGATGCTTCACTTCAGGTTTACTATATCCCTCTGACCTTCTTATTGACGATGAAACGCAGAAATCGCATCGGAATTACATACAAAAAGCACAATGCCGACTTAATTACAAGAAAACTGACTCTTCTTACTGTCTATGTTTTGAACCATTCCTGTGACACTAGTTATAGATTCCGATGCTTCACTTCAGGTTTACTGTATCCATCAGACCTTCTTATTGACGATGATACTCAGAAATTGCATCGGAATCAAATGCAAAAGGCACAATGCCGTCTTATGTACAAGAAAACTGACTCTTCTTACTGTCTATGTTTGCACCATTCATGTGACACTAGTTATAGATTCCGATGCGTCACTTCAGGTTTACTGTATCCCTCCGACCTTCTTATTGACGATGAAACACAGAAATTGCATCGGAATTAAATACAAAAGGCACAATGCCGACTTAAGTACATGAAAACTGACTCTTCTTACTGTCTATGTTTTGAACCATTCCTGTGACACTAGTTATAGATTCCGATACTTCACTTCAGGTTACTGTATCCCTCTGACCTTCTTATTGACGATGAAACACAGAAATTGCATCGGAATTAAATACAAAAGGCACAATTCCGACTAAAGTACAAGAAAACTGACTCTTCTTACTGTCTATGCTTTGACCCATTCCTGTGACACTAGTTATAGTTTCCGATGCTTCACTTAAGGTTTACAGTATCCCTCTGACCTTCTTAGTGACGATGAAACACAGAAATTGCATGGGAATTAAATAGAAAATGCACAATGCCGACTTACCTACAAGAAAAATGACTCTTCTTACTGTCTATGTTTTGAACCATTCCAGTGACACTAGTTATAGATTCCGATGCTTCAATTCAGGTTTACTGTATCCCTCTGACCTTCTTATTGACGATGAAACACAGAAATTGCATCGGAATTAAAAACAAAAGGCACAACGCCGACTTAAGTACAAGCAAACTGACTCTTCTTACGGTCTATGTTTTGAACCATTCCTGTGACACTAGTTATAGTTTCCGATCCTTCACTTCATGTTTACTGTATCCCTCTGACCCTCTTATTCACGATGAAACACAGAAATTGCATCGGAATTTAATACAAAAGGCACAATTCCGACTAAAGTACAAGAAAACTGACTCTTCTTACTGTCTATGCCTTGACCCATTCCTATGACACTAGTTATAGATTCCGATGCTTCACTTCAGGTTTACTGTATCCATCAGACCTCCTTATTGACGATTAATCTCAGAAATTGCATTGGAATTATATGCAAAAGGCACAATGCCGACTTATGTACAAGAAAACTGACTCTTCTTACTGTCTATGTTTGCACCATTCATGTGACACTAGTTATAGATTCTTAATGCGTCACTTCAGGCTTACTGTATCCCTCTGACCTTTTTATTGACGATGAAACACAGAAATTGGTTCGGAATTAAATACAAAAGGCACAAAGCCGACTTAAGTACAAGAAAACTGACTCTTCTTACTGTCTATGATTGAATCACTCCTGTGACACTAGTTATAGATTCCGATGCTTCACTTCATATTTACTGTATCCCTCTGACCTTCTTATTGACGATGAAACACAGAAATTGCATCGGAATTAAATAGAAAAGTCACAATGCCGACTTAAGTACAAGAAAACTGACTCTTCTAACTTGCAATGTTCTGAACCATTCCTGTGCACTAGTTATAGATTCCGAAGCTTCACTTCAGGTTTACTGTATCCCTCTAGCCTTCTTATTGACGATGAAACACAGAGATTGCATGGGAATTAAATACAAAAGGCACAATGCCGACTTAAGTACAAGATAAATGACTCTTCTTACTGTCTATGGTTTGAACCATTCCTGCGACGCTAGTTATAGATTCCGATGCTTCACTTCAGGTTTACTGTATCCCTCTGACCTTCTTATTGATGATGAAACACAGAAATTGCATCGGAATAAAATACAAAAGGCACAACGCCGACTTAAGTACAAGAAAACTGATTCTTCTCGTTGTCTAAGTTTTGAGCCATTCCTGTGACACTAGTTATAGATTCCGATGCTTCACTTCAGCTTTACTGTATCCCTCTGAACTTCTTATTGACGATGAAACACAGAAATTGCATTGGAATTAAATACAAAATGCACAACGCCGACTTAAGTACAAGAAAACTGACCCTTCTTACTGTCTATGTTTTGAACCATTCCTGTGACACTAGTTATAGATTCCGATGCTTCACTTCAGGTTTACTGAATCCCTCTAACCTTCTTATTGACGATGAAACACAGAAATTGAATCGGAATTAAATACAAAAGGCGCAACGCCGACTTAAGTACAAGAAAACTGACTCTTCTTACTGTCTATGTTTTGAACCATTCCTGTGACACTAGTTATAGTTTCCGATGCTTCACTTCATGTTTACTGTATCCCTCTGACCTTCTTATTGACGATGAAACACAGAAATTGCATCGGAATTAAATACAAAAGGCACAATGCCGACTTAAGTACAAGAAAACTGACTCTTCTTACTGTCTATGTTTTGAACCATTCCTGTGACACTAGTTATAGATTCCGGTGCTTCACTTCAGGTTTACTGTATCCCTCTGGCCTTCTTATTGACGATGAAACACAGAAATTGCATCGGAATTAAATATAAAATGCACAATGCCGACTTAAGTACAAGAAAACTGACTCTTCTTACTGTCTATGTTTTGAACCATTCCTGTGACACTAGTTATAGATTCCGATGCTTCACCTCAGGTTCACTGTATCCCTCTGACCTTCTTATTGACGATCAAACTTTGAAATTGCATCGGAATTAAATACAAAAGGCACAATGCCGACTTAACTACAAGAAACCTGACTCTTCTTACTGTCTATGTCTTGATCCATTCCTGTGACACTAGTTATAGATTCCGAAGCTTCACTTCAGGTTTACAGTATGCCTCAGACCTTCTTATTGACGATGAAACACAGAAATTGCATCGGAATTAAATACAAAAGGCACAACGCCGACTTAAGTACAAGAAAACTGACTCTTCTTACTGTCTATGTTTTGAACCATTCCTCTGACACTAGTTATAGATTCCGATGCTTCACTTCATGTTTACTGTATCCCTCTGACCCTCTTATTCACGATGAAACACAGAAATTGCATCGGAGTTTAATAGAAAAGGCACAATGCCGACTTAAGTACAAGAAAACTGACTCTTCTTACTGTGTATGTTATCAACAATTCATGTGACACTAGTTATAGATTCCGATGCTTTACTCCAGGTTTACCGTATCCCTCTGACCTCCTTACTGACGATGAACACAGAAATTGCATTGGAATTAAATACAAAAGGCACAATGCCGACATAAGTACAAGAAAACTGACTCTTCTTACTGTCTAAGTTTTGAACCATTCCTGTCACATTAGTTATAGATTCCGATGCTTCACTTCAGGTTTACTGTATCCCTCTGACCTTGTTATTGACGATGAAACACAGAAATTGCATCGGAATTTAATACAAAAGGCACATTGCCGACTTATGTACAAGAAAACTGACTGTTCTTACTGTCTATGTTTTCAACAATTCATGTGACACTAGTTATAGATTCCGATGCTTTACTCCAGGTTTACCGTATCCCTCTGACCTCCTTATTGACGATGAACACAGAAATTGCATTGGAATTAAATACAAAAGGCACAATGCCGACATAAGTACAAGAAAACTGACTCTTCTTACTGTCTAAGTTTTGAACCATTCCTGTCACCCTAGTTATAGATTCCGATGCTTCACTTCAGGTTTACTGTATCCCTCTGACCTTGTTATTGACTATGAAACAGAGAAATTGCATCGGAATTAAATACAAAAGGCACAATGCCGACTTAAGTACAAGAAAACTGACTCTTCTTACTGTCTATGTTTGAACCATTCCTGTGACACTAGTTATAGATTCCGATGCTTCACTTCAGGTTTACTGTATCCCTCCGACCTTCTTATTGACGATGAAACACAGAAATTGCATCGGAATTAAATACAAAAGGCACAATGCCGACTTAAATACAAGAAAAATGACTCCTCTTACTGTCTATGTCTTGAACCACTCCTGTGACACTAGTTATAGATTCCAATGCTTCACTTCAGGTTTACTGTATCCCTCTGACCTTCTTATTGACGATGAAACACAGATATTGCATCGGAATTAAATACAAAAGGCACAATGCCGACTTAAGTACAAGAAAACTGACTCTTCTTACTGTCTATGTTTTGAACCATTCCTGTGACACTAGTTATAGATTCCGATGCTTCAATTCAGGTTCACTGTATCCCTCTGACCTTCTTATTGACGATGAAACACAGAAATTGCATCGGAATTAAATACAAAAGGCACAATGCCGACATAAGTACAGGAAATCTGACTCTTCTTACTGTCAATGATTAGAACCATTCCCGTGAAACTAGATATTGATTCCGTTGCTTCACTGCAGGTTTACTGTATCCCTCTGACCTTCTCATTGACGATGAAACAGAGAAATTGCATCGGAATTGAATACAAAAGGCACAACGCCGACTTAAGTACAAGAAAACTGACCCTTCTTACTGTCTATGTTTTGAACCATTCCTGTGACACTAGTTACAGATTCCGATGCTTCACTTCAGGTTTACTGTATCCCTCTGACCTTCTTATTGACGATGAAACAATGAAATTGCATCGGAATTAAATATAAAATGCACAATGCCGACTTAAGTACAAGAAAACTGACTCTTCTTACTGTCTATGTTTTGAACCATTCCTTTGACACTAGTTATAGATTCCTATGCTTCACTTAAGGTTCACTGTATCCCTCTGCCCTTCTTATTGACGATCAAACACCGAAATTGCATCGGAATTAAATACAAACGGCACAACGCCGACTTAAGTACAAGAAAACTGACTCTTCTTACTGTCTATGTTTTGAACCATTCCTGTGACACTAGTTATAGATGCCGATACTTCACTTCAGGTTTACTGTATCCCTCTGACCTTCTTATTGACGATGAAACACAGAAATTGCATCGGAATTAAATATAAAATGCACAATGCCGACTTAAGTACAAGAAAACTGACTCTTCTTACTGTCTATGTTTCGAACCATTCCTTTGACACTAGTTACAGATTCCTATGCTTCACTTCAGGTTCACTGTATCCCTCTGACCTTCTTATTGACGATCAAACACTGAATTTGCATCGGAATTAAATACAAACGGCACAACGCCGACTTAAGTACAAGAAAACTGACTCTTCTTACTGTCTATGTTTTGAACCAATCCTGTGACACTAGTTATAGATTCCGATGCTTCACTTCAGGTTTACTGTATCCCTCTGACCTTCTTATTGACGATGAAACAATGAAATTGATCGGAATTAAATATAAAATGCACAATGCCGACTTAAGTACAAGAAAACTGACTCTTCTTACTGTCTATGTTTTGAACCATTCCTTTGACACTAGTTATAGATTCCTATGCTTCACTTCAGGTTCACTGTATCCCTCTGACCTTCTTATTGACGATCAAACACTGAAATTGCATCGGAATTAAATACAAACGGCACAACGCCGACTTAAGTACAAGAAAACTGACTCTTCTTACTGTCTATGTTTTGAACCATTCCTGTGACACTAGTTATAGATTCCGATACTTCACTTCAGGTTTACTGTATCCCTCTGACCTTCTTATTGACGATGAAACACAGAAATTGCATCGGAATTAAATATAAAATGCACAATGCCGACTTAAGTACAAGAAAACTGACTCTTCTTACTGTCTATGTTTTGAACCATTCCTTTGACACTAGTTATAGATTCCTATGCTTCACTTCAGGTTCACTGTATCCCTCTGACCTTCTTATTGACGATGAAACACTGAAATTGCATCGGAATTAGATACAAACGGCACAACGCCGACTTAAGTGCAAGAAAACTGACTCTTCTTACTGTCTACGTTTTGAACCAATCCTGTGACACTAGTTATAGATTCCGATGCTTCACTTCAGGTATACTGTATCCCTCTGACCTTCTTATTGACGATGAAACATAGAAATTGCATCGGAATGAAATAGAAAAGGAACAATGCCGACTTAGGAACAAGAAAACTGACACTTCTTACTGTCTATGTGTTGAACCATTGCTGTGACACTAGTTATCGATTCCGATGCTTCACTTCAGATTTACTGTATCCATGAGACCTTCTTATTGACGATGATACTCAGAAATTGCATCGGAATCAAATGCAAAAGGCAGAATGCCGACTTATGTACAAGAAAACTGACTCTTCTTACTGTCTATGTTTGCACCATTCATGTGACACTAGTTATAGATTCCGATGCGTCACTTCAGGTTTGCTGTATCCCTCTGACCTTCTTATTGACGATGAAACACAGAAATTGCATCGGAATTAAATACAAAAGGCACAATGCCGACTTAAGTACAAGAAAACTGACTCTTCTTACTGTCTATGTTTTGAACCATTCCTGTGACACTAGTTATAGATTCCGATACTTCACTTCAGGTTACTGTATCCCTCTGACCTTCTTATTGACGATGAAACACAGAAATTGCATCGGAATTAAATATAAAAGGCACAATGACGACCGAAGTAGAAGAAAACTCTTCCTACTGTCTATGTTTTGAACCATTCTAGTGACACTAGTTATAGCTTCCGATGCTTCACTTCAGGTTTACTGTATCCATCAGACCTTCTTATTGACGATGAAACACAGAAATTGCATCGGAATTAAATACAAAAGGCACAATTCCGACTTAAGTACAAGAAAACTGACTCTTCTTACTGTCTATGATTGAACCATTCCTGTGACACTAGTTATATATTCCGATGCTTCACTTCAGGTTTACTGTATCCCTCTGACCTTCTTATTGACGATGAAACACAGAAATTGCATGGGAATTAAATGCAAAAGGCACAATGCCCACTTAAGTACAAGATAACTGACTCTTCTTACTGTCTACGGTTTGAACCATTCCTGTGACACTAGTTATAGATTCCGATGCTTCACTTCAGGTTTACTGTATCCCTCTGACCTTCTTATAGACGATGAAACACAGAAATTGCATCGGAATTAAATACAAAAGGCACAATGCCGAATTAAGTACAAGAAAACTGACTCCTCTTATTGTCTAAGTTTTGAACCATTCCTGTGACACTAGTTACAGATTCCGATGCTTCACTTCAGCTTTACTGCATCCCTCTGACCTTCTTATTGACGATGAAACACAGAAATTGCATCGGAATTAAATACAAAAGGCACAACGCCGACTTAAGTACAAGAAAACTGACCCTTCTTACTGTCTATGTTTTGAACCATTCCTGTGACACTAGTTATAGATTCCGATGCTTCACTTCAGGTTTACTGTATCCCTCTGACCTTCTTATTGACGATGAAACACAGAAATTGCATCGGAATTAAATATAAAATGCACAATGCCGACTTAAGTTCAAGAAAACTGACTCCTCTTACTGTCTATGTTTTGAACCATTCCTTTGACACTAGTTATAGATTCCTATGCTTCACTTCAGGTTCACTGTATCCCTCTGACCTTCTTATTGACGATCAAACACTGAAATTGCATCGGAATTAAATACAAACGGCACAATGCCGTTTTAAGTACAAGAAAACCGACTTTTCTTACTGTCTATGATTTGAACCATTCCTGTGACACTAGTTATAGATTCCGATGCTTCACTTCAGGTTCACTGATTCCATCTGACTTTCTTATTGACGATGAAACACAGAAATTGCATTGGAATTAAATACAAACGGCACAACGCCGACTTAAGTACAAGAAAACTGACCCTTCTTACTGTCTATGTTTTGAACCATTCCTGTGACACTAGTTATAGATTCCGATGCTTCACTTCAGGTTTACTGAATCCCTCTGACCTTCTTATTGACGATGAAACACAGAAATTGAATCGGAATTAAATACAAAAGGCACAACGCCGACTTAAGTACAAGAAAACTGACTCTTCTTACTGTCTATGTTTTGAACCATTCCTGTGACACTAGTTATAGTTTCCGATGCTTCACTTCATGTTTACTGTATCCCTCTGACCTTCTTATTGACGATGAAACACAGATATTGCATCGGATTTAAATACAAAAGGCACAATGCCGACTTAAGTACAAGAAAACTGACCCTTCTTACTGTCTATGTCTTGAACCATTCCTGTGACACTAGTTATAGATTCCGATGCTTCACTTCAGGTTCACTGTATCCCTCTGACCTTCTTATTGACGATGAGACACTGAAATTGCATCGGAATTAAATACAAAATGCACAATGCCGTGTTAAGTACAAGAAAACTGACTCTTTTTACTGTCTATGTTTTGAACCATTCCTGTGACACTAGTTATAGATTCCGAAGCTTCAGTTCAGGTTTACAGTATGCCTCAGACCTTCTTATTGACGATGAAACACAGAAATTGCATCGGAATTAAATACAAAAGGCACAACGCCGACTTAAGTACAAGAAAACTGACTCTTCTTACTGTCTATGTTTGAACCATTCCTGTGACACTAGTTATAGATTCCGATGCTTCACTTCATGTTTACTGTATCCCTCTGACCCTCTTATTCCCGATGAAACACAGAAATTGCATCGGAATTTAATACAAAAGGCACAATGCCGACTTAAGTACAAGAAAACTGACTCTTCTAACTGTCTATGTTATCAACAATTCATGTGACACTAGTTATAGATTCCGATGCTTTACTCCAGGTTTACCGTATCCCTCTGACCTCCTTATTGACGATGAACACAGAAATTGCATTGGAATTAAATACAAAAAGCACATGGCCGACATTAGTACAAGAAAACTGACTCTTCTAACTGTCTATGTTATCAACAATTCATGTGACACTAGTTATAGATTCCGATGCTTTACTCCAGGTTTACCGTATCCCTCTGACCTCCTTATTGACGATGAACACAGAAATTGCATTGGAATTAAATACAAAAAGCACAATGCCGACATAAGTACAAGAAAACTGACTCTTCTTACTGTCTAAGTTTTGAACCATTCCTGTCACACTCGTTATAGATTCCGATGCTTCACTTCAGGTTTACTGTATCCCTCTGACCTTGTTATTTACGATGAAACACAGAAATTGCATCGGAATTAAATACAAAAGGCACAATGCCGACTTAAGTACAAGAAAACTGACTCTTCTTACTGTCTATGTTTGAACCATTCCTGTGACACTAGTTATAGATTCCGATGCTTCACTTCAGGTTTACTGTATCCCTCTGACCTTCTTATTGACGATGAAACACAGAAATTGCATCGGAAATAAATACAAAAGGCACAATGCCGACTTAAATACAAGAAAAATGACTCCTCTTACTGTCTATGTCTTGAACCACTCCTGTGACACTAGTTATAGATTCCAATGCTTCACTTCAGGTTTACTGTATCCCTCTGACCTTCTTATTGACGACGTAACACAGAAATTGCATCGGAATTAAATACAAAAGGCACAATGCCGACTTAAGTACAAGGAAACTGACTCTTCTTAATGTCTATGTTTTGAACCATTCCTGTGACACTAGTTATAGATTCCGATGCTTCAATTCAGGTTCACTGTATCCCTCTGACCTTCTTAGTGACGATAAAACACTGAAATTGCATCGTAATTAAATACAAAAGGCACAATGCCGACTTAAGTACAAGAAAACTGACACTTCTTCCTGTCTATGATTTGAACCATTCCTGTGACACTAGTTATAGATTCCGATGCTTCACTTCAGGTTCACTGATTCCCTCTGACGTTATTATTGACGATGAAACACAGAAATTGCATTGGAATTAAATACAAAAGGCACAACGCCGACTTAAGTACAAGAAAACTGACTCTTCTTACTGTCTATGTTTGGAACCATTCCTGTGACACTAGTTATAGATTCCGATGTTTCACGTCAGGTTTACTGTATCCTTCTGACCTTCTTATTGACGATGAAACACAGAAATTGCATCGGAATTAAATACAAAAAGCACAATGCCGACATAAGTACAGGAAATCTGACTCTTCTTACTGTCTATGTTTTGAACCGTTCCTGTGACGCTAGATATAGATTCCGATGCTTCACTTCAGGTTTACTATATCCCTCTGACCTTCTTATTGACGATGAAACGCAGAAATCGCATCGGAATTAAATACAAAAAGCACAATGCCGACTTAAGTACAAGAAAACTGACTCTTCTTACTGTCTATGTTTTGAACCATTCCTGTGGCACTAGTTATATATTCCGATGCTTCACTTCAGGTTTACTGTATCCATCAGACCTTCTTATTGACGATGATACTCAGAAATTGCATCGGAATCAAATGCAAAAGGCAGAATGCCGACTTATGTACAAGAAAACTGACTCTTCTTACTGTCTATGTTTGCACCATTCATGTGACACTAGTTATAGATTCCGATGCGTCACTTCAGGTTTACTGTATCCCTCTGACCTTCTTATTGACGATGAAACACAGAAATTGCATCGGAATTAAATACAAAAAGCACAATGCCGACTTAAGTACAAGAAAACTGGCTCTTCTAACTGTCTATGTTTTGAACCATTCCTGTGGCACTAGTTATAGATTCCGATACTTCACTTCAGGTTACTGTATCCCTCTGACCTTCTTATTGACGATGAAACACAGAAATTGCATCGGAATTAAATACAAAAGGCACAATGACGACCGAAGTACAAGAAAGCTCTTCCTACTGTCTATGCTTTGAACCATTCATGTGACACTAGTTATAGCTTCCGATGCTTCACTTCAGGTTTACTGTATCCATCAGACCTTCTTATTGACGATGAAACACAGAAATTGCATCGGAATTAAATACAAAAGGCACAATTCCGACTTAAGTACAAGAAAACTGACTCTTCTTACTGTCTATGATTGAACCATTCCTGTGACACTAGTTATATATTCCGATGCTTCACTTCAGGTTTACTGTATCCCTCTGACCTTCTTATTGACGATGAAACACAGAAATTGCATCGGAATTGAATGCAAAAGGCACAATGCCCACTTAAGTACAAGATAACTGACTCTTCTTACTGTCTACGGTTTGAACCATTCCTGTGACACTAGTTATAGATTCCGATGCTTCACTTCAGGTTTACTGTATCCCTCTGACCTTCTTATTGACGATGAAACACAGAAATTGCATCGGAATTAAATACAAAAGGCACAATGCCGAATTAAGAACAATAAAACTGACTCTTCTTATTGTCTAAGATTTGAACCATTCCTGTGACACTAGTTATAGATTCCGACGCTTCACCTCAGGTTCACTGTATCCCTCTGACCTTCTTATTGACGATCAAACACTGAGATTGCATCGGAATTAAATACAAAAGGCACAATGCCGACTTAACTACAAGAAACCTGACTCTTCTTACTGTCTATGCCTTGAACCATTCCTGTGACACTAGTTATAGATTCCGATGCTTCACTTCAGGTTCACTGTATCCCTCTGACCTTCTTATTGACGATGAAACACTTAAATTGCATCGGAATTAAATACAAAATGCACAATGCCGTCTTAAGTACAAGAAAACTCACTCTTTTTACTGTCTATGATTTGAACCATTCCTGTGACACTAGTTGTAGATTCCGAAGCTTCACTTCAGGTTTACAGTATGCCTCAGACCTTCTTATTGACGATGAAACACAGAAATTGCATCGGAATTAAATACAAAAGGCACAACGCCGACTTAAGTACAAGAAAACTGACTCTTCTTACTGTCTATGTTTTGAACCATTCCTGTGACACTAGTTATAGATTCCGATGCTTCACTTCATGTTTACTGTATCCCTCTGACCCTCTTATTCACGATGAAACACAAAAATTGCATCGGAATTTAATACAAAAGGCACAATGCCGACTTAAGTACAAGAAAACTGACTCTTCTTACTGTCTAAGTTTTCAACAATTCATGTGACACTAGTTATAGATTCCGATGCTTTACTCCAGGTTTACCGTATCCCTCTGACCTCCTTATTGACGATGAACACAGAGATTGCATTGGAATTAAATATAAAAGGCACAATGCCGACATAAGTACAAGAAAACTGACTCTTCTTACTGTCTAAGTTTTGAACCATTCCTGTCACACTAGTTATAGATTCCGATGCTTCACTTCAGGTTTACTGTATCCCTCTGACCTTGTTATTGACGATGAAACACAGAAATTGCATCGGAATTAAATACAAAAGACACAATGCCGACTTGAGTACAAGAAAACTGACTCTTCTTACTGTCTATGTTTGAACCGTTCCTGTGACACTAGTTATAGATTCCGATGCTTCACTTCAGGTTTACTGTATCCCTCTGACCTTCTTATTGACGATGAAACACAGAAATTTCATCGGAATTAAATACAAAAGGCACAATGCCGACTTAAATACTGGAAAAATGACTCCTCTTACTGTTTATGTCTTGAACCACTCCTGTGACACTAGTTATAGATTCTAATGCTTCACTTCAGGTTTACTGTATCCCTCTGACCTTCTTATTGACGATGAAAGACAGAAATTGCATCGGAATTAAATACAAAAGGCACAATGCCGACTTAAGTACAAGAAAACTGACTCCTCTTACTGTCTATGTTTTGAACCATTCCTGTGACACTAGTTATAGATTCCGAAGCTTCAATTCAGGTTCACTGTATCCCTCTGACCTTCTTATTGATGATCATACACTGAAATTGCATCGTAATTTAATACAAAAGGCACAATGCCGACTTAAGTACAAGAAAACTGACTCTTCTTACTGTCTATGATTTGAACCATTCCTGTGACACTAGTTATAGATTCCGATGCTTCACTTCAGGTTCACTGATTCCCTCTGACGTTATTATTGACGATGAAACACAGAAATTGCATTGGAGTTAAATACAAAAGGCACAACGCCGACTGAAGTACAAGAAAACTGACTCTTCTTACTGTCTATGTTTGGAACCATTCCTGTGACACTAGTTATAGATTCCGATGCTTCACTTCAGGTTTACTGTATCCCTCTGACCTTCTTATTGACGATGAAACACAGAAATTGCATCGGAATTAAATACAAAAGGCACAATGCCGACATAAGTACAGGAAATCTGACTCTTCTTACTGTCTATGTTTTGAACCGTTCCTGTGACGCTAGATATAGATTCCGATGCTTCTCTTCTGGTTTACTATATCCCTCTGACCTTCTTATTGACGATGAAACGCAGAAATCGCATCGGAATTAAATACAAAAAGCACATGCCGAATTAAGTACAAGAAAACTGAATCTTTTTACTGTCTATGTTTTGAACCATTCCTGTGACACTAGTTATAGATTCCGATGCTTCACTTCAGGTTTACTGTATCCATCAGACCTTCTTATTGACGATGATACTCAGAAATTGCATCGGAATCAAATGCAAAAGGCAGAATGCCGACTTATGTACAAGAAAACTGACTCTTCTTACTGTCTATGTTTGCACCATTCATGTGACACTAGTTATAGATTCCGAAGCGTCACTTCAGGTTAACTGTATCCCTCTCACCTTCTTATTCACGATGAAACACAGAAATTGCATCGGAATTAAATACAAAAAGCACAATGCCGACTTAAGTACAAGAAAACTGACTCTTCTTACTGTCTATGTTTTGAACCATTCCTGTGACACTAGTTATAGATTCCGATACTTCACTTCAGGTTACTGTATCCCTCTGACCTTCTTATTGACGATGAAACACAGAAATTGCATCGGAATTAAATACAAAAGGCACAATGACGACCGAAGTACAAGAAAACTCTTCCTACTGTCTATGTTTTGAACCATTCATGTGACACTAGTTATAGCTTCCGATGCTTCACTTCAGGTTTACTGTATCCATCAGACCTTCTTATTGACGAAGAAACACAGAAATTGCATCGGAATTAAATTCAAAAGGCACAATTCCGACTTAAGTACTAGAAAACTGACTCTTCTTACTGTCTATGATTGAACCATTCCTGTGACACTAGTTATATATTCCGATGCTTCACTTTAGGTTTACTGTATCCCTCTGACCTTTTTATTGACGATGAAACACAGAAATTGCATCGGAATTAAATGCAAAAGGCACAATGCCCACTTAAGTACACGATAACTGACTCTCCTTACTGTCTACGGTTTGAACCACTCCTGTGACACTAGTTATAGATTCCGATGCTTCACTTCAGGTTTACTGTATCCCTCTGACCTTCTTATTGACGATGAAACATAGAAATTGCATCGGAATTAAATACAAAAGGCACAATGCCGAATTAAGTACAAGAAAACTGACTCTTCTTATTGTCTAAGTTTTGAACCATTCCTGTGACACTAGTCACAGATTCCGATGCTTCACTTCAGGTTTACTGTATCCCTCTGACCTTCTTATTGACGATGAAACACAGAAATTGCATCGGAATTAAATATAAAATGCACAATGCCCACTTAAGTACAAGAAAACTGACTCTTCTTACTGTCTATGTTTGGAACCATTCCTGTGACACTAGTTATAGATTCCGATGCTTCACGTCAGGTTTACTGTATCCCTCTGACCTTCTTATTGACGATGAAACACAGAAATTGCATCGGAATTAAATACAAAAAGCACAATGCCGACATAAGTACAGGAAATCTGACTCTTCTTACTGTCTATGTTTTGAACCGTTCCTGTGACGCTAGATATAGATTCCGATGCTTCACTTCAGGTTTACTATATCCCTCTGACCTTCTTATTGACGATGAAACGCAGAAATCGCATCGGAATTAAATACAAAAAGCACAATGCCGACATAAGTACAAGAAAACTGACTCTTCTTACTGTCTATGTTTTGAACCATTCCTGTGACACTAGTTATATATTCCGATGCTTCACTTCAGGTTTACTGTATCCATCAGACCTTCTTATTGACGATGATACTCAGAAATTGCATCGGAATCAAATGCAAAAGGCAGAATGCCGACTTATGTACAAGAAAACTGACTCTTCTTACTGTCTATGTTTGCACCATTCATGTGACACTAGTTATAGATTCCGATGCGTCACTTCAGGTTTACTGTATCCCTCTGACCTTCTTATTGACGATGAAACACAGAAATTGCATCGGAATTAAATACAAAAAGCACAATGCCGACTTAATTACAAGAAAACTGGCTCTTCTTACTGTCTATGTTTTGAACCATTCCTGTGACACTAGTTATAGATTCCGAACTTCACTTCAGGTTACTGTATCCCTCTGACCTTCTTATTGACGATGAAACACAGAAATTGCATCGGAATTAAATAAAAAAGGCACAATGACGACCGAAGTACAAGAAAGCTCTTCCTACTGTCTATGCTTTGAACCATTCATGTGACACTAGTTATAGCTTCCGATGCTTCACTTCAGGTTTACTGTGTCCATCAGACCTTCTTATTGACGATGAAACACAGAAATTGCATCGGAATTAAATACAAAAGGCACAATTCCGACTTAAGTACAAGAAAACTGACTCTTCTTACTGTCTATGATTGAACCATTCCTGTGACACTAGTTATATATTCCAATGCTTCACTTCAGGTTTACTGTATCCCTCTGACCTTCTTATTGACGATGAAACACAGAAATTGCATCGGAATTAAATGCAAAAGGCACAATCCCCACTTATGTACAAGATAACTGACTCTTCTTACTGTCTACGGTTTGAACCATTCCTGTGACACTAGTTATAGATTCCGATGCTTCACTTCAGGTTTACTGTATCCCTCTGACCTTCTTATTGACGATGATACTCAGAAATTGCATCGGAATCAAATGCAAAAGGCAGAATGCCGACTTATGTACAAGAAAACTGACTCTTCTTACTGTCTATGTTTGCACCATTCATGTGACACTAGTTATAGATTCCGATGCTTCACTTCAGGTACACTGTATCCCTCTGACCTTCTTATTGACGATGAAACACTGAAATTGCATCGGAATTAAATACAAAATGCACAATGCCGTCTTAAGTACAAGAAAACTGACTCTTTTTACTGTCTATGATTTGAACCATTCCTGTGACACTAGTTATAGATTCCGAAGATTCACTTCAGGTTTACAGTATGCCTCAGACCTTCTTATTGACGATGAAACACAGAAATTGCATCGGAATTAAATACAAAAGG
The DNA here is from genome assembly GCF_023864345.2 of Schistocerca serialis cubense. Lineage (NCBI taxonomy): Eukaryota > Metazoa > Arthropoda > Insecta > Orthoptera > Acrididae > Schistocerca > Schistocerca serialis. Next base: position 14,040,327 of record NC_064638.1, read on the forward strand.
CACAACGCCGACTTAAGTACAAGAAAACTGACTCTTCTTACTGTCTATGTTTTGAACCATTCCTGTGACACTAGTTATAGATTCCGATGCTTCACTTCATGTTTACTGTATCCCTCTGACCCTCTTATTCACGATGAAACACAGAAATTGCATCGGAATTTAATACAAAAGGCACAATGCCGACTTAAGTACAAGAAAACTGACTCTTCTTACTGTCTAAGTTTTCAACAATTCATGTGACACTAGTTATAGATTCCGATGCTTTACTCCAGGTTTACCGTATCCCTCTGACCTCCTTATTGACGATGAACACAGAGATTGCATTGGAATTAAATATAAAAGGCACAATGCCGACATAAGTACAAGAAAACTGACTCTTCTTACTGTCTAAGTTTTGAACCATTCCTGTCACACTAGTTATAGATTCCGATGCTTCACTTCAGGTTTACTGTATCCCTCTGACCTTGTTATTGACGATGAAACACAGAAATTGCATCGGAATTAAATACAAAAGGCACAATGCCGACTTAAGTACAAGAAAACTGACTCTTCTTACTGTCTATGTTTGAACCATTCCTGTGACACTAGTTATAGATTCCGATGCTTCACTTCAGGTTTACTGTATCCCTCTGACCTTCTTATGGACGATGAAACACAGAAATTTCATCGGAATTAAATACAAAAGGCACAATGCCGACTTAAATACTGGAAAAATGACTCCTCTTACTGTCTATGTCTTGAACCACTCCTGTGACACTAGTTATAGATTCCGTTGCTTCACTTCAGGTTTACTGTATCCCTCTGACCTTCTTATTGACGATGAAAGACAGAAATTGCATCGGAATTAAATACAAAAGGCACAATGCCGACTTAAGTACAAGAAAACTGACTCTTCTTACTGTCTATGTTTTGAACCATTCCTGTGACACTAGTTATAGATTCCGAAGCTTCAATTCAGGTTCACTGTATCCCTCTGACCTTCTTATTGACGATCAAACACTGAAATTGCATCGTAATTTAATACAAAAGGCACAATGCCGACTTAAGTACAAGAAAACTGACTCTTCTTACTGTCTATGATTTGAACCATTCCTGTGACACTAGTTATAGATTCCGATGCTTCACTTCAGGTTCACTGATTCCCTCTGACGTTATTATTGACGATGAAACACAGAAATTGCATTGGAATTAAATACAAAAGGCACAACGCCGACTTAAGTACAAGAAAACTGACTCTTCTTACTGTCTATGTTTGGAACCATTCCTGTGACACTAGTTATAGATTCCGATGCTTCACTTCAGGTTTACTGTATCCCTCTGACCTTCTTATTGACGATGAAACACAGAAATTGCATCGGAATTAAATACAAAAGGCACAATGCCGACATAAGTACAGGAAATCTGACTCTTCTTACTGTCTATGTTTTGAACCGTTCCTGTGACGCTAGATATAGATTCCGATGCTTCTCTTCAGGTTTACTATATCCCTCTGACCTTCTTATTGACGATGAAACGCAGAAATCGCATCGGAATTAAATACAAAAAGCACATGCCGAATTAAGTACAAGAAAACTGACTCTTCTTACTGTCTATGTTTTGAACCATTCCTGTGACACTAGTTATAGATTCCGATGCTTCACTTCAGGTTTACTGTATCCATCAGACCTTCTTATTGACGATGATACTCAGAAATTGCATCGGAATCAAATGCAAAAGGCAGAATGCCGACTTATGTACAAGAAAACTGACTCTTCTTACTGTCTATGTTTGCACCATTCATGTGACACTAGTTATAGATTCCGAAGCGTCACTTCAGGTTTACTGTATCCCTCTGACCTTCTTATTGACGATGAAACACAGAAATTGCATCGGAATTAAATACAAAAAGCACAATGCCGACTTAAGTACAAGAAAACTGACTCTTCTTACTGTCTATGTTTTGAACCATTCCTGTGACACTAGTTATAGATTCCGATACTTCACTTCAGGTTACTGTATCCCTCTGACCTTCTTATTGACGATGAAACACAGAAATTGCATCGGAATTAAATACAAAAGGCACAATGACGACCGAAGTACAAGAAAACTCTTCCTACTGTCTATGTTTTGAACCATTCATGTGACACTATTTATAGCTTCCGATGCTTCACTTCAGGTTTACTGTATCCATCAGACCTTCTTATTGACGATGAAACACAGAAATTGCATCGGAATTAAATTCAAAAGGCACAATTCCGACTTAAGTACTAGAAAACTGACTCTTCTTACTGTCTATGATTGTACCATTCCTGTGACACTAGTTATATATTCCGATGCTTCACTTCAGGTTTACTGTATCCCTCTGACCTTCTTATTGACGATGAAACACAGAAATTGCATCGGAATGAAATGCAAAAGGCACAATGCCCACTTAAGTACACGATAACTGACTCTTCTTACTGTCTACGGTTTGAACCATTCCTGTGACACTAGTTATAGATTCCGATGCTTCACTTCAGGTTTACTGTATCCCTCTGACCTTCTTATTGACGATGAAACATAGAAATTGCATCGGAATTAAATACAAAAGGCACAATGCCGAATTAAGTACAAGAAAACTGACTCTTCTTATTGTCTAAGTTTTGAACCATTCCTGTGACACTAGTCACAGATTCCGATGCTTCACTTCAGGTTTACTGTATCCCTCTGACCTTCTTATTGACGATGAAACACAGAAATTGCATCGGAATTAAATATAAAATGCACAATGCCCACTTAAGTACAAGAAAACTGACTCTTCTTACTGTCTATGTTTTGAACCATTCCTTTGACACTAGTTATAGATTCCTATGCTTCACTTCAGGTTCACTGTATCCCTCTGACCTTCTTATTGACGATCAAACACTGAAATTGCATCGGAATTAAATACAAACGGCACAACGCCGACTTAAGTACAAGAAAACTGACTCCTCTTACTGTCTATGTTTTGAACCATTCCTGTGACACTAGTTATAGATTCCGATGCTTCACTTCAGGTATACTGTATCCCTCTGACCTTCTTATTGACGATGAAACATAGAAATTGCATCGGAATGAAATAGAAAAGGAACAATGCCGACTTAGGAACAAGAAAACTGACTCTTCTTACTGTCTATGTTTTGAACCATTGCTGTGACACTAGTTATAGATTCCGATGCTTCACTTCATGTTTACTGTATCCATCAGACCTTCTTATTGACGATGATACCTTGAAATTGCATCGGAATCAAACGCAAAAGGCAGAATGCCGACTTATGTACAAGAAAACTGACTCTTCTTACTGTCTATGTTTGCACCATTTATGTGACACTAGTTATAGATTCCGATGCGTCACTTCAGGTTTACTGTATCCCTCTAACCTTCTTATTGACGATGAAACACAGAAATTGCATCGGAATTAAATACATAAGGCACAATGCCGACTTAAGTACAAGAAAACTGACTCTTCTTACTGTCTATGTTTTGAACCATTCCTGTGACACTAGTTATAGATTCCGATACTTAACTTCAGGTTACTGTATCCCTCTGACCTTCTTATTGACGATGAAACACAGAAATTGCATCGGAATTAAATATAAAATGCACAATGCCGACTTAAGTACAAGAAAACTGATTCCTCTTACTGTCTATGTTTTGAACCATTCCCTTGACACTAGTTATAGATTCCTATGCTTCACTTCAGCTTCACTGTATCCCTCTGACCTTCTTATTGACGATCAAACACTGAAATTGCATCGGAATTAAATACAAACGGCACAATGCCGACTTAAGTACAAGAAAACTGACTCTTCTTACTGTCTACGATTTGAACCATTCCTGTGACACTAGTTATAGATTCCGATGCTTCACTTCAGGTTCACCGATTCCATCTGACTTTCTTATTGACGATGAAACACAGAAATTGCATTGGAATTAAATACAAACGGCACAACGCCGACTTAAGTACAAGAAAACTGACTCTTCTTACTGTCTATGTTTTGAACCATTGCTGTGACACTAGTTATAGATTCCGATGCTTCACTTCAGGTTTACTGTATCCCTCTGACCTTCTTATAGACGATGAAACACAGAAATTGCATCGGAATTAAATTCAAAAGGCACAATGCCGACTTAAGTACTAGAAATCTGACTCTTCTTACTGCCTATGTTTTGAATTATTCCTGTGACACTAGATATAGATTCCGATGCTTCACTTCAGGTTTACTATATCCCTCTGACCTTCTTATTGACGATGAAACGCAGAAATCGCATCGGAATTAAATACAAAAATCACAGTGCCGACTTAAGAACAAGAAAACTGACTCTTCTTACTGTCTATGTTTTGAACCATTCCTATGACACTAGTTATAGATTCCGATGCTTCACTTCAGGTTTACTGTATCCATCAGACCTCCTTATTGACGATGAATCTAAGAAATTGCATTGGAATTAAATGCAAAAGGCACAATGCCGACTTATGTACAAGAAAACTGACTCTTCTTACTGTCTATGTTTGCACCATTCATGTGACACTAGTTATAGATTCTTAATGCGTCACTTCAGGCTTACTGTATCCCCCTGACCTTCTTATTGACGATGAAACACAGAAATTGCATCGGAATTAAATACAAAAGGCACAATGCCGACTAAAGTACAAGATAACTGACTCTTCTTACTGTCTATGATTGAACCATTCCTGTGACACTAGTTATAGATTCCGATGCTTCACTTCATTTTTACTGTATCCCTCTGACCTTCTTATTGACGATGAAACACAGAAATTGCATCGGAATAAAATAGAAAAGTCACAATGCCGACTAAAGTACAAGAAAACTGACTCTTCTAACTTGCAATGTTCTGAACCATTCCTGTGCACTAGTTATAGATTCCGAAGCTTCACTTCAGGTTTACTGTATCCCTCTGACCTTCTTATTGACGATGAAACACAGAAATTGCATCGGAATTAAATACAAAAGGCACAATGCCGACTTAAGAACAAGAAAACTGACTCTTCTTGCTGTCTATGTTTTGAACCATTCCTGTGACACTAGTTACAGATTCCGATGCTTCACTTCAGGTTTACTGTATCCCTCTGACCTCCTTATTTACGATGAAACACAGAAATTGCGTCGGAATTAATTACAAAGGCACAATGCCGACTTAAGTACAAGAAAACTGACTCTTCTTACTGACTATGTTTTGAACCATTCATGTGACAAGAGTTATAGGTTCCGATGCTTTACTCGAGGTTTACTGTATCCCTCAGACCTTCTTATTGACGATGAAACACAGAAATTGCTTCGGAATTAAATACAAAAGGCACAATGCCGACTTAAGTACAAGAAAACTAAATCTTCTTACTGTCTATGTTTTGAACCATTCCTGTGACACTTGTTATAGATTCCGTTGCTTCACTTCAGGTTTACTGTATCCCTCTGACCTTCTTATTGACGATGAAACACAGAAATTTCATCGGAATTAAATACAAAAGGCACAATGCCCGATGCTTCACTTCAGGTTTACTGTATCCGTCTGACCTTCTTATTGAGGATGAAACACAGATATTGCATCGGAATTAAATACAAAAGGCACAATGCCGACTTAAGTACAAGGAAACTGACTCTTCTTACTGTCTATGTTTTGAACCATTGCTGTGACACTAGTTATTGATTCCGATGCTTCACTTCAGGTTTACTGTATCCCTCTGACCCTCTTATTGACGATGAAACACGGAAATTGCATCGGAATTAAATACAAAAGGCACAATGCCGACTTATGTACAAGAAAACTGACTCTTCTTACTGTCTATGTTTTGAACCATTCCTGTGACACTAGATATAGATTCCGATGCTTCACTTCAGGTTCGAATGGCTCTGAGAACCATGGGACTCAACTGCTGTGGTCATCAGTCCCCTAGAACTTAGAACTACTTAAACCTAACTAACCTAAGGACATCACACACATCCATGCCCGAGGCAGGACTCGAACCTGCGCCGTAGCGGTCGCACGGTTCCGGACTGTGCGCCTAGAACCGCGAGAGCTTCACTTCAGGTTAACTATATCCCTCTGACCTTCTTATAGACGACGAAACGCAGAAATCGCATCGGAATTTATTACAAAAAGCACAATGCCGACTTAAGTACAAGAAAAATGACACTTCTTACTGTCTATGTTTTCAACCATTCCTGTGACACTAGTTATAGATTCCGATGCTTCACTTCAGGTTTACTGTATCCCTCTGACCTTCTTATTGACGATGAATCACAGAAATTGCATCGGAATTAAATACAAAAGGCACAATGACGACCGAAGTACAAGAAAACTCTTCCTACTGTTTATGTTTTGAAACATTCATGTGACACTAGTTGTAGCTTCCGATGCTTCACTTCAGGTTTACTGTATCCATCAGACCTTCTTATTGTCAATGAAACAGAGAAATTGCATCGGAATTAAATACAAAAGGCACAATTCCGACTCAAGTACAAGAAAACTGACACTTCTTACTGTCTATGATTGATCCATTCCTGTGACACTAGTTATATATTCCGATGCTTCACGTCAGGTTTACTGTATCCCTATGACCCTCTTATTGCCGATGAAACACAGAAAATGTATCGGAATTAAATACAAAAGGCACAATGCCGACTTAAGTACAAGAAAACTGACTCTTCTTACTGTCTTTGTTTTGAACCATTCCTGTGACACTAGTTATAGATTCCGATGCTTCACTTCAGGTTTACTGTATCCCTCTGACCTTCTTATTGAGGATGAAACACAGATATTACATCGGAATTAAATACAAAAGGCACAATGCCGACTTAAGTACAAGAAAACTGACTATTCTTACTGTCTATGTTTTGAACCATTGCTGTGACACTAGTTATTGATTCCGATGCCTCACTTCAGGTTTACTGTATCCCTCTGACCCTCTTATTGACGATGAAACACAGAAATTGCATCGGAATTAAATACAAAAGGCACAATGCCGACTTAAGTACAAGAAAACTGACTCTTCTTACTGTCTATGTTTTGAACCATTCCTGTGACACTAGATATAGATTCCGATGCTTCACTACAGGTTCAAATGGCTCTGAGAACTATGGGACTCAACTGCTGTGGTCATCAGTCCCCTAGAACTTAGAACTACTTAAACCTAACTAACCTAAGGACATCACACACATCCATGCCCGAGGCAGGATTCGAACCTGCGACCGTAGCGGTCGCACGGTTCCGGACTGCGCGCCTAGAACCGCGAGAGCTTCACTTCAGGTTTACTATATCCCTCTGACCTTCTAATTGACGATGAAACGCAGAAGTCGTATCGGAATTAAATACAAAAAGCACAATGCCGACTTAAGTACAAGAAAAATGACTCTTCTTACTGTCTATGTTTTCAACCATTCCTGTAACACTAGTTATAGATTCCGATGCTTCACTTCAGGTTTACTGTATCCCTCTGACCTTCTTATTGACGATGAAACACAGAAATTGCATCGGAATTAAATACAAAAGGCACAACGCCAACTTAAGTACAAGAAAACTGACCCTTCTTACTGTCTATGTTTTGAACCATTCCTGTGACACTAGTTATAGATTCCGATGCTTCACCTCAGGTTTACTGTATCCCTCTGACCTTCTTATTGACGATGAAACACAGAAATTGCATCGGAATTAAATATAAAATGCACAATGCCGACTTAAGTACAAGAAAACTGACTCCTCTTACTGTCTATGTTTTGAACCATTCCTTTGACACTAGTTATAGATTCCTATGCTTCACTTCAGGTTCACTGTATCCCTCTGACCTTCTTATTGACGATCAAACACTTAAATTGCATCGGAATTGAATACAAACGGCACAATGCCAACCTAAGTACAAGAAAACTGACTCTTGTTACTGTCTATGATTTGAACCATTCCTGTGACACTAGTTATAGATTCCGATGCTTCACTTCAGGTTCACTGATTCCATCTGACTTTCTTATTGACGATGAAACACAGAAATTGCATTGGAATTAAATACAAACGGCACAACGCCGACTTAAGTACAAGAAAACTGACTCTTCTTACTGTCTATGCTTTGAACCATTCCTGTGACACTAGTTATAGATTCCGATGCATCACTTCAGGTATACTGAATCCCTCTGACCTTCTTATTGACGATGAAACATAGATATTGCATCGGAATGAAATAGAAAAGGAACAATGCCGACTTAGGAACAAGAAAACTGACTCTTCTTACTGTCTATGTTTTGAACCATTGCTGTGACACTAGTTATAGATTCCGATTCTTCACTTCAGGTTTACTGTATCCCTCTGACCTTCGTATTGACGATGAAACACAGAAATTGCATCGAAATTAAATACAAAAGGCACAATGCCGACTTATGTACTAGAAATCTGACTCTTCTTACTGTCTATGTTTGAACCATTCCTGTGACACTAGATATAGATTCCGATGCTTTACTTCAGGTTTACTATATCCCTCTGACCTTCTTATTGGCGATGAAACGCAGAAATCGCATCGGAATTAAATACAAAAATCACAGTGCCGACTTAAGAACAAGAAAACTGACTCTTCTTACTGTCTATGTTTTGAACCATTCCTATGACACTAGTTATAGATTCCGATGCTTCACTTCAGGTTTACTGTATCCATCAGACCTCCTTATTGACGATGAATCTTAGAAATTGCATTGGAATTAAATGCAAAAGGCACAATGCCGACTTATGTACAAGAAAACTGACTCTTCTTACTGTCTATGTTTGCACCATTCATGTGACACTAGTTATAGATTCTTAATGCGTCACTTCAGGCTTACTGTATCCCTCTGACCTTCTTATTGACGATGAAACACATAAATTGCATCGGAATTAAATACAAAAGGCACAATGCCGACTTAAGTACAAGAAAACTGACTCTTCTTACTGTCTATGATTGAACCATTCCTGTGACACTAGTTATAGATTCCGATGCTTCACTTCATTTTTACTGTATCCCTCTGACCTTCTTATTGACGATGAAACACAGAAATTGCATCGGAATTAAATACAAAAGGCACAATGCCGACTTAAGTACAAAATAACTGACTCTTCTTACTGTCTATGGTTTGAAACATTCCTGCGACGCTAGTTATAGATTCCGATGCTTCACTTCAGGTTTACTGTATCCCTCTGACCTTCTTATTGACGATGAAACACAGAAATTGCTTCGGAATAAAATACAAAAGGCACAATGCCGACTTAAGTACAAGAAAACTGCTTCTTCTTATTGTCTAAGTTTTGAGCCATTCCTGTGACACTAGTCATAGATTCCGATGCTTCACTTCAGCTTTACTGTATCCCTCAGACCTTCTTATTGACGATGAAACACAGAAATTGCATTGGAATTAAATACAAAAGGCACAACGCCGACTTAAGTACAAGAAAACCGACCCTTCTTACTGTCTATGTTTTGAACCATTCCTGTGACACTAGTAATACATTCCGATGCTTCACTTCAGGTTTACTGTATTCCTCTGACCTTCTTATTGACAATGAAACACAGAAATTGCATCGGAATTAAATACAAAAGGCACAATTCCGACTTAAGTACAAGAAAACTGACTCTTCTTACTGTCAATGTTTGAACCATCCATGTGACACTAGTTATAGATTCCGATGCTTCACTTCAGGTTTACTGTATCCCTCTGACCTTCTTATTGACGATGAAACACAAAAATGGCATCGGAATTAAATACAAAAGGCACAATGCCGACTTAAGTACAAGAAAACTGACTCTTCTTGCTGTCTATGCTTTGAACCATTCCTGTGACACTAGTTATACATTCCGATGCTTCACTTCAGGTTTACTGAATCCCTCTGACCTCCTTATTTACGATGAAACACAGAAATTGCGTCGGAATTAATTACAAAGGCACAATGCCGACTTAAGTACAAGTAAACTGACTCTTCTTACTGACTATGTTTTGAACCATTCATGTGACAAGAGATATAGGTTCCGATGCTTTACTCGAGGTTTACTGTATCCCTCTGACCTTCTTATTGACGATGAAACACAGAAATTGCTTCGGAATTAAATACAAAAGGCACAATGCCGACTTAAGTACAAGAAAACAAAATCTTCTTACTGTCTATGTTTTGAACCATTCCTGTGACACTAGTTATAGATTCCGTTGCTTCACTTCAGGTTTACTGAATCCCTCTGACCTTCTTATTGACAATGAAACACAGAAATTTCATCTGAATTAAATACAAAAGGCACAATGCCGACTCAAGTACAAGAAAACTGACTCTTCTTACTATCTATGTTTTGAACCATTCCTTCGACACTAGTTATAGATTCCGATGCTCCACTTCAGGTTTGCTGTATACCTCCGACCTTTTAATTGACGATGAAACACAGAAATTACATCGGAATTGAATAGAAAAGGCACAATGCCGACTTAAGTACAAGAGAACTGACTCTTCTTACTTTCTATGTTTTGAACCATTCCTGTGACACTAGTTACAGATTCCGATGCTTCACTTCAGGTTTAATGCATCCCTCAGGCCTTGTTATTGACGATGAAACACACAAATTGCTTCGGAATTAAATACAAAAGCCACAATGCCGATTTAAGTACAAGAAAACTGACTCTTCTTACTGACTATGTTTTGAACCATTCATGTGACAAGAGTTATAGGTTCCGATGCTTTACTCGAGGTTTACTGTATCCCTCTGACCTTCTTATTGACGATGAAACACAGAAATTGCTTCGGAATTAAATACAAAAGGCACAATGCCGACTTAAGTACAAGAAAACTAAATCTTCTTACTGTCTATGTTTTGAACCATTCCTGTGACACTAGTTATAGATTCCGTTGCTTCACTTCAGGTTTACTGTATCCCTCTGACCTTCTTATTGACGATGAAACACAGAAATTTCATCGGAATTAAATACAAAAGGCACAATGCCCGACTTAAGTACTAGAAAACTGACTCTTCTTACTGTCTATGTTTTGAACCATTCCTATGACACTAGTTATAGATTCCGATGCTTCACTTCAGGTTTGCTGTATACCTCTGACCTTTTAATTGACGATGAAACACAGAAATTACATCGGAATTGAATAGAAAAGGCACAATGCCGACTTAAGTACAAGAGAACTGACTCTTCTTACTTTCTATGTTTTGAACCATTGCTGTGACACTAGTTTTAGATTCCGATGCTTCACTTCAGGTTTACTGTATCCCTCTGACCTTCTTATTGAGGATGAAACACAGATATTGCATCGGAATTAAATACAAAAGGCACAACGCCGACTTAAGTACAAGAAAACTGACTCTTCTTACTGTCTATGTTTTGAACCATTGCTGTGACACTAGTTATTGATTCCGATGCTTCACTTCAGGTTTACTGTATCCCTCTGACCCTCTTATTGACGATGAAACACGGAAATTGCATCGGAATTAAATACAAAAGGCACAATGCCGACGTATGTACAAGAAAACTGACTCTTCTTACTGTCTATGTTTTGAACCATTCCTGTGACACTAGATATAGATTCCGATGCTTCACTTCAGGTTCGAATGGCTCTGAGAACCATGGGACTCAACTGCTGTGGTCATCAGTCCCCTAGAACTTAGAACTACTTAAACCTAACTAACCTAAGGACATCACACACATCCATGCCCGAGGCAGGATTCGAAACTGCGACCGTAGCGGTCGCACGGTTCCGGACTGCGCGCCTAGAACCGCGAGAGCTTCACTTCAGGCTAACTATATCCCTCTGACCTTCTTATAGACGATGAAACGCAGAAATCGCATCGGAATTTATTACAAAAAGCACAATGCCGACTTAAGTACAAGAAAAATGACACTTCTTACTGTCTATGTTTTCAACCATTCCTGTGACACTAGTTATAGATTCCGATGCTTCACTTCAGGTTTACTGTATCCCTCTGACCTTCTTATTGACGATGAATCACAGACATTGCATCGGAATTAAATACAAAAGGCACAATGCCGACATAAGTACAAGAAAACAGACTCTTCTTACTGTCTATGTTTTGAACCATTCCTGTGACACTAGTTATAGATTCCGATGCTTCACTTCAGGTTACTGTATCCCTCTGACTTTCTTATTGACGATGAATCACAGAAATTGCATCGGAATTAAATACAAAAGGCACAATGACGACCGAAGTACAAGAAAACTCTTCCTACTGTTTATGTTTTGAACCATTCATGTGACACTAGTTGTAGCTTCCGATGCTTCACTTCAGGTTTACTGTATCCATCAGACCTTCTTATTGTCAATGAAACACAGAAATTGCATCGGAATTAAATACAAAAGGCACAATTCTGTCTCAAGTACAAGAAAACTGACTCTTCTTACTGTCTATGATTGATCCATTCCTGTGACACTAGTTATATATTCCGATGCTTCACTTCAGGTTTACTGTATCCCTCTGACCCTCTTATTGCCGATGAAACACAGAAAATGCATCGGAATTAAATACAAAAGGCTCAATGCCGACTTAAGTACAAGAAAACTGACTCATCTTACTGTCTTTCTTTTGAACCATTCCTGTGACACTAGTTATAGATTCCGATGCTTCACTTCAGGTTTACTGTATCCCTCTGACCTTCTTATTGAGGATGAAACACAGATATTACATCGGAATTAAATACAAAAGGCTTAATGCCGACTTAAGTACAAGAAAACTGACTCTTCTTACTGTCTATGTTTTGAACCATTCCTGTGACACTAGATATAGATTCCGATGCTTCACTACAGGTTCAAATGGCTCTGAGAACTATGGGACTCAACTGCTGTGGTCATCAGTCCCCTAGAACTTAGAACTACTTAAACCTAACTAACCTAAGGACATCACACACATCCATGCCCGAGGCAGGATTCGAACCTGCGACCGTAGCGGTCGCACGGTTCCGGACTGCGCGCCTAGAACCGCGAGAGCTTCACTTCAGGTTTACTATATCCCTCTGACCTTCTAATTGACGATGAAACGCAGAAGTCGTATCGGAATTAAATACAAAAAGCACAATGCCGACTTAAGTACAAGAAAAATGACTCTTCTTACTGTCTATGTTTTCAACCATTCCTGTAACACTAGTTATAGATTCCGATGCTTCACTTCAGGTTTACTGTATCCCTCTGACCTTCTTATTGACGATGAAACACAGAAATTGCATCGGAATTAAATACAAAAGACACAACGCCGACTTAAGTACAAGAAAACTGACCCTTCTTACTGTCTATGTTTTGAACCATTCCTGTGACACTAGTTATAGATTCCGATGCTTCACCTCAGGTTTACTGTATCCCTCTGACCTTCTTATTGACGATGAAACACAGAAATTGCATCGGAATTAAATATAAAATGCACAATGCCGACTTAAGTACAAGAAAACTGACTCCTCTTACTGTCTATGTTTTGAACCATTCCTTTGACACTAGTTATAGATTCCTATGCTTCACTTCAGGTTCACTGTATCCCTCTGACCTTCTTATTGACGATCAAACACTGAAATTGCATCGGAATTAAATACAAACGGCACAATGCCGACCTAAGTACAAGAAAACTGACTCTTCTTACTGTCTATGATTTGAACCATTCCTGTGACACTAGTTATAGATTCCGATGCTTCACTTCAGGTTCACTGATTCCATCTGACTTTCTTATTGACGATGAAACACAGAAATTGCATTGGAATTAAATACAAACGGCACAACGCCGACTTAAGTACAAGAAAACTGACTCTTCTTACTGTCTATGCTTTGAACCATTCCTGTGACACTAGTTATAGATTCCGATGCATCACTTCAGGTATACTGAATCCCTCTGACCTTCTTATTGACGATGAAACATAGATATTGCATCGGAATGAAATAGAAAAGGAACAATGCCGACTTAGGAACAAGAAAACTGACTCTTCTTACTGTCTATGTTTTGAACCATTGCTGTGACACTAGTTATAGATTCCGATGCTTCACTTCAGGTTTACTGTATCCCTCTGACCTTCGTATTGACGATGAAACACAGAAATTGCATCGAAATTAAATACAAAAGGCACAATGCCGACTTATGTACTAGAAATCTGACTCTTCTTACTGTCTATGTTTGAACCATTCCTGTGACACTAGATATAGATTCCGATGCTTCACTTCAGGTTTACTATATCCCTCTGACCTTCTTATTGGCGATGAAACGCAGAAATCGCATCGGAATTAAATACAAATTTCACAGTGCCGACTTAAGAACAAGAAAACTGACTCTTCTTACTGTCTATGTTTTGAACCATTCCTATGACACTAGTTATAGATTCCGATGCTTCACTTCAGGTTTACTGTATCCATCAGACCTCCTTATTGACGATGAATCTCAGAAATTGCATTGGAATTAAATGCAAAAGGCACAATGCCGACTTATGTACAAGAAAACTGACTCTTCTTACTGTCTATGTTTGCACCATTCATGTGACACTAGTTATAGATTCTTAATGCGTCACTTCAGGCTTACTGTATCCCTCTGACCTTCTTATTGACGATGAAACACAGAAATTGCATCGGAATTAAATACAAAAGGCACAATGCCGACTTAAGTACAAGAAAACTGACTCTTCTTACTGTCTATGATTGAACCATTCCTGTGACACTAGTTATAGATTCCGATGCTTCACTTCATTTTTACTGTATCCCTCTGACCTTCTTATTGACGATGAAACACAGAAATTGCATCGGAATTAAATAGAAAAGTCACAATGCCGACTTAAGTACAAGAAAACTGACTCTTCTAACTTGCAATGTTCTCAACCATTCCTGTGCACTAGTTATAGATTCCGAAGCTTCACTTCAGGTTTACTGTATCCTTCTAACCTTCTTATTGACGATGAAACACAGAAATTGCATCGGAATTAAACACAAAAGGCACAATGCCGACTTAAGTACAAAATAACTGACTCTTCTTACTGTCTATGGTTTGAACCATTCCTGCGACGCTAGTTATAGATTCCGATGCTTCACTTCAGGTTTACTGTATCCCTCTGACCTTCTTATTGACGATGAAACACAGAAATTGCTTCGGAATAAAATACAAAAGGCACAATGCCGACTTAAGTACAAGAAAACTGCTTCTTCTTATTGTCTAAGTTTTGAGCCATTCCTGTGACACTAGTCATAGATTCCGATGCTTCACTTCAGCTTTACTGTATCCCTCTGACCTTCTTATTGACGATGAAACACAGAAATTGCATTGGAATTAAATACAAAAGGCACAACGCCGACTTAAGTACAAGAAAACCGACCCTTCTTACTGTCTATGTTTGGAACCATTCCTGTGACACTAGTAATACATTCCGATGCTTCACTTTAGGTTTACTGAATTCCTCTGACCTTCTTATTGACGATGAAACACAGAAATTGCATCGGAATTAAATACAAAAGGCACAATGCCGACTTAAGTACAAGAAAACTGACTCTTCTTACTGTCTATGATTTGAACCATTCCTGTGACACTAGTTATAGATTCCGATGCTTCACTTCAGGTTCACTGATTCCATCTGACTTTCTTATTGACGATGAAACACAGAAATTGCATTGGAATTAAATACAAACGGCACAACGCCGACTTAAGTACAAGAAAACTGACTCTTCTTACTGTCTATGCTTTGAACCATTCCTGTGACACAAGTTATAGATTCCGATGCATCACTTCAGGTATACTGAATCCCTCTGACCTTCTTATTGACGATGAAACATAGATATTGCATCGGAATGAAATAGAAAAGGAACAATGCCGACTTAGGAACAAGAAAACTGACTCTTCTTACTGTCTATGTTTTGAACCATTGCTGTGACACTAGTTATAGATTCCGATGCTTCACTTCAGGTTTACTGTATCCCTCTGACCTTCGTATTGACGATGAAACACAGAAATTGCATCGAAATTAAATACAAAAGGCACAATGCCGACTTATGTACTAGAAATCTGACTCTTCTTACTGTCTATGTTTGAACCATTCCTGTGACACTAGATATAGATTCCGATGCTTCACTTCAGGTTTACTATATCCCTCTGACCTTCTTATTGGCGATGAAACGCAGAAATCGCATCGGAATTAAATACAAATTTCACAGTGCCGACTTAAGAACAAGAAAACTGACTCTTCTTACTGTCTATGTTTTGAACCATTCCTATGACACTAGTTATAGATTCCGATGCTTCACTTCAGGTTTACTGTATCCATCAGACATCCTTATTGACGATGAATCTCAGAAATTGCATTGGAATTAAATGCAAAAGGCACAATGAAGACTTATGTACAAGAAAACTGACTCTTCTTACTGTCTATGTTTGCACCATTCATGTGACACTAGTTATAGATTCTTAATGCGTCACTTCAGGCTTACTGTATCCCTCTGACCTTCTTATTGACGATGAAACACAGAAATTGCATCGGAATTAAATACAAAAGGCACAATGCCGACTTAAGTACAAGAAAACTGACTCTTCTTACTGTCTATGATTGAACCATTCCTGTGACACTAGTTATAGATTCCGATGCTTCACTTCATTTTTACTGTATCCCTCTGACCTTCTTATTGACGATGAAACACAGAAATTGCATCGGAATTAAACACAAATGTCACAATGCCGACTTAAGTACAAGAAAACTGACTCTTCTAACTTGCAATGTTCTGAACCATTCCTGTGCACTAGTTATAGATTCCGAAGCTTCACTTCAGGTTTACTGTATCCTTCTAACCTTCTTATTGACGATGAAACACAGAAATTCCATCGGAATTAAACACAAAAGGCACAATGCCGACTTAAGTACAAAATAACTGACTCTTCTTACTGTCTATGGTTTGAACCATTCCTGCGACGCTAGTTATAGATTCCGATGCTTCACTTCAGGTTTACTGTATCCCTCTGACCTTCTTATTGACGATGAAACACAGAAATTGCTTCGGAATAAAATACAAAAGGCACAATGCCGACTTATGTACAAGAAAACTGCTTCTTCTTATTGTCTAAGTTTTGAGCCATTCCTGTGACACTAGTCATAGATTCCGATGCTTCACTTCAGCTTTACTGTATCCCTCTGACCTTCTTATTGACGATGAAACACAGAAATTGCATTGGAATTAAATACAAAAGGCACAACGCCGACTTAAGTACAAGAAAACCGACCCTTCTTACTGTCTATGCTTTGAACCATTCCTGTGACACTAGTTATAGATTCCGATGCATCACTTCAGGTATACTGAATCCCTCTGACCTTCTTATTGACGATGAAACATAGATATTGCATCGGAATGAAATAGAAAAGGAACAATGCCGACTTAGGAACAAGAAAACTGACTCTTCTTACTGTCTATGTTTTGAACCATTGCTGTGACACTAGTTATAGATTCCGATGCTTCACTTCAGGTTTACTGTATCCCTCTGACCTTCGTATTGACGATGGAACACAGATATTGCATCGAAATTAAATACAAAAGGCACAATGCCGACTTATGTACTAGAAATCTGACTCTTCTTACTGTCTATGTTTGAACCATTCCTGTGACACTAGATATAGATTCCGATGCTTCACTTCAGGTTTACTATATCCCACTGACCTTCTTATTGGCGATGAAACGCAGAAATCGCATCGGAATTAAATACAAATTTCACAGTGCCGACTTAAGAACAAGATAACTGACTCTTCTTACTGTCTATGTTTTGAACCATTCCTATGACACTAGTTATAGATTCCGATGCTTCACTTCAGGTTTACTGTATCCATCAGACCTCCTTATTGACGATGAATCTCAGAAATTGCATTGGAATTAAATGCAAAAGGCACAATGCCGACTTATGTACAAGAAAACTGACTCTTCTTACTGTCTATGTTTGCACCATTCATGTGACACTAGTTATAGATTCTTAATGCGTCACTTCAGGCTTACTGTATCCCTCTGACCTTCTTATTGACGATGAAACACAGAAATTGCATCGGAATTAAATACAAAAGGCACAATGCCGACTTAAGTACAAGAAAACTGACTCTTCTTACTGTCTATGATTGAACCATTCCTGTGACACTAGTTATAGATTCCGATGCTTCACTTCATTTTTACTGTATCCCTCTGACCTTCTTATTGACGATGAAACACAGAAATTGCATCGGAAGAAAATAGAAAAGTCACAATGCCGACTTAAGTACAAGAAAACTGACTCTTCTAACTTGCAATGTTCTGAACCATTCCTGTGCACTAGTTATAGATTCCGAAGCTTCACTTCAGGTTTACTGTATCCTTCTAACCTTCTTATTGACGATGAAACACAGAAATTGCATCGGAATTAAACACAAAAGGCACAATGCCGACTTAAGTACAAAATAACTGACTCTTCTTACTGTCTATGGTTTGAACCATTCCTGCGACGCTAGTTATAGATTCCGATGCTTCACTTCAGGTTCACTGTATCCCTCTGACCTTCTTATTGACGATCAAACACTGAAATTGCATCGGAATTAAATACAAACGGCACAATGCCGACCTAAGTACAAGAAAACTGACTCTTCTTACTGTCTATGATTTGAACCATTCCTGTGACACTAGTTATAGATTCCGATGCTTCACTTCAGGTTCACTGATTCCATCTGACTTTCTTATTGACGATGAAACACAGAAATTGCATTGGAATTAAATACAAACGGCACAACGCCGACTTAAGTACAAGAAAACTGACTCTTCTTACTGTCTATGCTTTGAACCATTCCTGTGACACTAGTTATAGATTCCGATGCATCACTTCAGGTATACTGAATCCCTCTGACCTTCTTATTGACGATGAAACATAGATATTGCGTCGGAATGAAATAGAAAAGGAACAATGCCGACTTAGGAACAAGAAAACTGACTCTTCTTACTGTCTATGTTTTGAACCATTGCTGTGACACTAGTTATAGATTCCGATGCTTCACTTCAGGTTTACTGTATCCCTCTGACCTTCGTATTGACGATGAAACACAGAAATTGCATCGAAATTAAATACAAAAGGCACAATGCCGACTTATGTACTAGAAATCTGACTCTTCTTACTGTCTATGTTTGAACCATTCCTGTGACACTAGATATAGATTCCGATGCTTCACTTCAGGTTTACTATATCCCTCTGACCTTCTTATTGGCGATGAAACGCAGAAATCGCATCGGAATTAAATACAAATTTCACAGTGCCGACTTAAGAACAAGAAAACTGACTCTTCTTACTGTCTATGTTTTGAACCATTCCTATGACACTAGTTATAGATTCCGATGCTTCACTTCAGGTTTACTGTATCCATCAGACCTCCTTATTGACGATGAATCTCAGAAATTGCATTGGAATTAAATGCAAAAGGCACAATGCCGACTTATGTACAAGAAAACTGACTCTTCTTACTGTCTATGTTTGCACCATTCATGTGACACTAGTTATAGATTCTTAGTGCGTCACTTCAGGCTTACTGTATCCCTCTGACCTTCTTATTGACGATGAAACACAGAAATTGCATCGGAATTAAATACAAAAGGCACAATGCCGACTTAAGTACAAGAAAACTGACTCTTCTTACTGTCTATGATTGAACCATTCCTGTGACACTAGTTATAGATTCCGATGCTTCACTTCATTTTTACTGTATCCCTCTGACCTTCTTATTGACGATGAAACACAGAAATTGCATCGGAATAAGATAGAAAAGTCACAATGCCGACTTAAGTACAAGAAAACTGACTCTTCTAACTTGCAATGTTCTGAACCATTCCTGTGCACTAGTTATAGATTCCGAAGCTTCACTTCAGGTTTACTGTATCCTTCTAACCTTCTTATTGACGATGAAACACAGAAATTGCATCGGTATTAAACACAAAAGGCACAATGCCGACTTAAGTACAAAATAACTGACTCTTCTTACTGTCTATGGTTTGATTCATTCCTGCGACGCTAGTTATAGATTCCGATGCTTCACTTCAGGTTTACTGTATCCCTCTGACCTTCTTATTGACGATGAAACACAGAAATTGCTTCGGAATAAAATACAAAAGGCACAATGCCGACTTAAGTACAAGAAAACTGCTTCTTCTTATTGTCTAAGTTTTGAGCCATTCCTGTGACACTAGTCATAGATTCCGATGCTTCACTTCAGCTTTACTGTATCCCTCTGACCTTCTTATTGACGATGAAACACAGAAATTGCATTGGAATTAAATACAAAAGGCACAACGCCGACTTAAGTACAAGAAAACCGACCCTTCTTACTGTCTATGTTTTGAACCATTCCTGTGACACTAGTAATACATTCCGATGCTTCACTTCAGGTTTACTGAATTCCTCTGACCTTCTTATTGACGATGAAACACAGAAATTGCATCGGAATTAAATTCCAAACTCACAATGCCGACTTAAGTACAAGAAAACTGACCCTTCTTACTGTCAATGTTTGAACCATCCATGTGACACTAGTTATAGATTCCGATGCTTCACTTCAGGTTTACTGTATCCCTCTGACCTTCTTATTGACGATGAAACACAAAAATTGCATCGGAATTAAATACAAAAGGCACAATGCCGACTTAAGTACAAGAAAACTGACTCTTCTTGCTGTCTATGATTTGAACCATTCCTGTGACACTAGTTATAGATTCCGATGCTTCACTTCAGGTTTACTGAATCCCTCTGACCTCCTTATTTACGATGAAACACAGAAATAGCGTCGGAATTAATTACAAAGGCACAATGCCGACTTAAGTACAAGACAACTGACTCTTCTTACTGACTATGTTTTGAACCATTCATGTGACAAGAGTTATAGGTTCCGATGCTTTACTCGAGGTTTACTGTATCCCTCTGACCTTCTTATTGACGATGAAACATAGAAAATGCTTCGGAATTAAATACAAAAGGCACAATGCCGACTTAAGTACAAGAAAACTAAATCTTCTTACTGTCTATGTTTTGAACCATTCCTGTGACACTAGTTATAGATTCCGTTGCTTCACTTCAGGTTTACTGTATCCCTCTGACCTTCTTATTGACGATGAAACACAGAAATTTCATCTGAATTAAATACAAAAGGCACAATGCCGACTTAAGTACAAGAAAACTGACTCTTCTTACTATCTATGTTTTGAACCATTCCTTCGACACTAGTTATAGATTCCGATGCTCCACTTCAGTTTTGCTGTATACCTCCGACCTTTTAATTGACGATGAAACACAGAAATTACATCGGAATTGAATAGAAAAGGCACAATGCCGACTTAAGTACAAGAGAACTGAATCTTCTTACTTTCTATGCTTTGAACCATTCCTGTGACACTAGTTACAGATTCCGATGCTTCACTTCAGGTTTACTGCATCCCTCAGACCTTGTTATTGACGATGAAACACACAAATTGCTTCGGAATTAAATACAAAAGCCACAATGCCGACTTAAGTACAAGAAAACTGACTCTTCTTACTATCTATGTTTTGATCCATTCCTGTGACACTGGTTATAGATTCCGATGCCTCACTTCAGGTATACTGTATCACTCTGACCTTCTTATTGACGATGAAGCATAGAAATTGCATCGGAAGGAAATAGAAAAGGAACAATGCCGACTTAGGTACAAGAAAACTGACTCTTCTTACTGTCTTTGCTTTGAGCCATTCCTGTGACACTAGTTATAGATTCCGATGCTTCACTTCAGGTTTACTGTATCCCTCTGTCCTTCTTATTGAGGATGAAACACAGATATTGCATCGGAATTAAATACGAAAGGCACAATGCCGACTTAAGTACAAGAAAACTGACTCTTCTTACTGTCTATGTTTTGAACCATTGCTGTGACACTAGTTATTGATTCCGATGCTTCACTTCAGGTTTACTGTATCCCTCTGACCCTCTTATTGACGATGAAACACAGAAATTGCATCGGAATTAAATACAAAAGGCACAATGCCGACTTATGTACAAGAAAACTGACTCTTCTTACTGTCTATGTTTTGAACCATTCCTGTGACACTAGATATAGATTCCGATGCTTCACTTCAGGTTCGAATGGCTCTGAGAACCATGGGACTCAACTGCTGTGGTCATCAGTCCCCTAGAACTTAGAACTACTTAAACCTAACTAACCTAAGGACATCACACACATCCATGCCCGAGGCAGGATTCGAACCTGCGACCGTAGCGGTCGCACGGTTCCGGACTGCGCGCCTAGAACCGCGAGAGCTTCACTTCAGGTTTACTATATCCCTCTGACCTTCTTATAGACGATGAAACGCAGAAATCGCATCGGAATTTATTACAAAAAGCACAATGCCGACTTAAGTACAAGAAAAATGACTCATCTTACTGTCTATGTTTTGAACCATTCCTTTGACACTAGTTATAGATTCCTATGCTTCACTTCAGGTTCACTGTATCCCTCTGACCTTCTTATTGACGATCAAACACTGAAATTGCATCGGAATTAAATACAAACGGCACAATGCCGACCTAAGTACAAGAAAACTGACTCTTCTTACTGTCTATGATTTGAACCATCCCTGTGACACTAGTTATAGATTCCGATGCTTCACTTCAGGTTCACTGATTCCATCTGACTTTCTTATTGACGATGAAACACAGAAATTGCATTGGAATTAAATACAAACGGCACAACGCCGACTTAAGTACAAGAAAACTGACTCTTCTTACTGTCTATGCTTTGAACCATTCCTGTGACACTAGTTATAGATTCCGATGCATCACTTCAGGTATACTGAATCCCTCTGACCTTCTTATTGACGATGAAACATAGATATTGCATCGGAATGAAATAGAAAAGGAACAATGCCGACTTAGGAACAAGAAAACTGACTCTTCTTACTGTCTATGTTTTGAACCATTGCTGTGACACTAGTTATAGATTCCGATGCTTCACTTCAGGTTTACTGTATCCCTCTGACCTTCGTATTGAGGATGAAACACAGAAATTGCATCGAAATTAAATACAAAAGGCACAATGCCGACTTATGTACTAGAAATCTGACTCTTCTTACTGTCTATGTTTGAACCATTCCTGTGACACTAGATATAGATTCCGATGCTTCACTTCAGGTTTACTATATCCCACTGACCTTCTTATTGGCGATGAAACGCAGAAATCGCATCGGAATTGAATACAAATTTCACAGCGCCGACTTAAGAACAAGAAAACTGACTCTTCTTACTGTCTATGTTTTGAACCATTCCTATGACACTAGTTATAGATTCCGATGCTTCACTTCAGGTTTACTGTATCCATCAGACCTCCTTATTGACGATGAATCTCAGAAATTGCATTGGAATTAAATGCAAAAGGCACAATGCCGACTTATGTACAAGAAAACTGACTCTTCTTACTGTCTATGTTTGCACCATTCATGTGACACTAGTTATAGATTCTTAATGCGTCACTTCAGGCTTACTGTATCGCTCTGACCTTCTTATTGACGATGAAACACAGAAATTGCATCGGAATTAAATACAAAAGGCACAATGATGAATTAAGTACAAGAAAACTGACTCTTCTTACTGTCTATGATTGAACCATTCCTGTGACACTAGTTATAGATTCCGATGCTTCACTTCATTTTTACTGTATCCCTCTGACCTTCTTATTGACGATGAAACACAGAAATTGCATCGGAATAAAATAGAAAAGTCACAATGCCGACTTAAGTACAAGAAAACTGACTCTTCTAACTTGCAATGTTCTGAACCATTCCTGTGCACTAGTTATAGATTCCGAAGCTTCACTTCAGGTTTACTGTATCCTTCTAACCTTCTTATTGACGATGAAACACAGAAATTGCATCGGAATTAAATACAAAAGGCACAATGCCGACTTAAGTACAAAATAACTGACTCTTCTTACTGTCTATGGTTTGAACCATTCCTGCGACGCTAGTTATAGATTCCGATGCTTCACTTCAGGTTTACTGTATCCCTCTGACCTTCTTATTGACGATGAAACACAGAAATTGCTTCGGAATAAAATACAAAAGGCACAATGCCGACTTAGGTACAAGAAAACTGCTTCTTCTTATTGTCTAAGTTTTGAGCCATTCCTGTGACACTAGTCATAGATTCCGATGCTTCACTTCAGCTTTACTGTATCCCTCTGACCTTCTTATTGACGATGAAACACAGAAATTGCATTGGAATTAAATACAAAAGGCACAACGCCGACTTAAGTACAAGAAAACCGACCCTTCTTACTGTCTATGTTTTGAACCATTCCTGTGACACTAGTAATACATTCCGATGCTTCACTTCAGGTTTATTGAATTCCTCTGACCTTCTTATTGACGATGAAACACAGAAATTGCATCGGAATTAAATACAAAAGGCACAATGCCGACTTAAGTACAAGAAAACTGACTCTTCTTACTGTCAATGTTTGAACCATCCCTGTGACACTAGTTATAGATTCCGATGCTTCACTTCAGGTTTACTGTATCCCTCTGACCTCCTTATTTACGATGAAACACAGAAATTGCGTCGGAATTAATTACAAAGGCACAATGCCGACTTAAGTACAAGAAAACTGACTCTTCTTACTGACTATGTTTTGAACCATTCATGTGACAAGAGTTATAGGTTCCGATGCTTTACTCGAGGTTTACTGTATCCCTCTGACCTTCTTATTGACGATGAAACACAGAAATTGCTTCGGAATTAAATACAAAAGGCACAACGCCGACTTAAGTACAAGAAAAATAAATATTCTTACTGTCTATGTTTTGAACCATTCCTGTGACACTAGTTATAGATTCCGTTGCTTCACTTCAGGTTTACTGTATCCCTCTGACCTTCTTATTGACGATGAAACACAGAAATTTCATCTGAATTATATACAAAAGGCACAATGCCGACTTAAGTACAAGAAAACTGACTCTTCTTACTATCTATGTTTTGAACCATTCCTTCGACACTAGTTATAGATTCCGATGCTCCACTTCAGGTTTGCTGTATACCTCCGACCTTTTAATTGACGATGAAACACAGAAATTACATCGGAATTGAATAGAAAAGGCACAATGCCGACTTAAGTACAAGAGAACTGACTCTTCTTACTTTCTATGTTTTGAACCATTCCTGTGACACTAGTTACAGATTCCGATGCTTCACTTCAGGTTTACTGCATCCCTCAGACCTTGTTATTGACGATGAAACACACAAATTGCTTCGGAATTAAATACAAAAGCCACAATGCCGACTTAAGTACAAGAAAACTGACTCTTCTTACTATCTATGTTTTGATCCATTCCTGTGACACTAGTTATAGATTCCGATGCTTCACTTCAGGTATACTGTATCACTCTGACCTTCTTATTGACGATGAAGCATAGAAATTGCATCGGAAGGAAATAGAAAAGGAACAATGCCGACTTAGGTACAAGAAAACTGACTCTTCTTACTGTCTTTGTTTTGAACCATTCCTGTGACACTAGTTATAGATTCCGATGCTTCACTTCAGGTTTACTGTATCCCTCTGTCCTTCTTATTGAGGATGAAACACAGATATTGCATCGGAATTAAATACGAAAGGCACAATGCCGACTTAAGTACAAGAAAATTAATGGCTGTGAGCACTATGGGACTCAACTGCTGTGGTCATTAGTCCCCTAGAACTTAGAACTAGTTGAACCTAACTAACCTAAGGACATCACAAACATCCATGCCCGAGGCAGGATTCGAACCTGCGACCGTAGCGGTCTTGCGGTTCCAGACTGCAGCGCCTTTAACCGCACGGCCACTTCGGCCGGCCTTAAGTACAAGAAAACTGACTCTTCTTACTGTCTATGTTTTGAACCATTGCTGTGACACTAGTTATTGATTCCGATGCTTCACTTTAGGTTTACTGTATCCCTCTGACCCTCTTATTGACGATGAAACACAGAAATTGCATCGGAATTAAATACAAAAGGCACAATGCCGACTTATGTACAAGAAAACTGACTCTTCTTACTGTCTATGTTTTGAACCATTCCTGTGACACTAGATATAGATTCCGATGCTTCACTTCACGTTCGAATGGCTCTGAGAACCATGGGACTCAACTGCTGTGGTCATCAGTCCCCTAGAACTTAGAACTACTTAAACCTAACTAACCCAAGGACATCACACACATCCATGCCCGAGACAGGATTCGAACCTGCGACCGTAGCGGTCGCACGGTTCCGGACTGCGCGCCTAGAACCGCGAGAGCTTCATTTCAGGTTTACTATATCCCTCTGACCTTCTTATAGACGATGAAACGCAGAAATCGCATCGGAATTTATTACAAAAAGCACAATGCCGACTTAAGTACAAGAAAAATGACACTTCTTACTGTCTATGTTTTCAACCATTCCTGTGACACTAGTTATAGATTCCGATGGTTCACTTCAGGTTTACTGTATCCCTCTGACCTTCTTATTGACGATGAAACACAGACATTGCATCGGAATTCAATACAAAAGGCACAATGACGACCGAAGTACAAGAAAACTCTTCCTGCTGTTGATGTTTTGAACCATTCATGTGACACTAGTTGCAGCTTCCGATGCTTCACTTCAGGTTTACTGTATCCATCAGACCTTCTTATTGTCAATGAAACACAGAAATTGCATCGGAATTAAATACAAAAGGCACAATTCCGACTCAAGTACAAGAAAACAGACTCTTCTTACTGTCTATGATTGATCCATTCCTGTGACACTAGTTATATATTCCGATGCTTCACTTCAGGTTTACTGTATCCCTCTGACCGTCTTATTGCCAATGAAACACAGAAAATGCATCGCAATTAAATACAAAAGGCACAATGCCGACTTAAGTACAAGAAAACTGACTCTTCTTACTGTCTTTGTTTTGAACCATTCCTGTGACACTAGTTATAGATTCCGATGCTTCACTTCAGGTTTACTGTATCCCTCTGACCTTCTTATTGACGATGAAACGCAGAAGTCGTATCGGAATTAAATACAAAAAGCACAATGCCGACTTAAGTACAAGAAAAATGACTCTTCTTACTGTCTATGTTTTCAACCATTCCTGTAACACTAGTTAGAGATTCCGATGCTTCACTTCAGGTTTACTGTATCCCTCTGACCTTCTTATTGACGATGAAACACAGAAATTGCATCGGAATTTAATACAAAAGGCACAATGCCGACTTAAGTACTAGAAATCTGACTCTTCTTACTGTCTATGTTTTGAACCATTCCTGTGACACTAGATATAGATTCCGATGCTTCACTTCAGGTTTACTATATCCCTCTGAAGTTCTTATTGACGATGAAACGCAGAAATCGCATCGGAATTAAATACAAAAATCACAGTGCCGACTTAAGAACAAGAAAACTGACTCTTCTTACTGTCTATGTTTTGAACCATTCCTATGACACTAGTTATAGATTCAGATGCTTCACTTCAGGTTCACTGTATCCATCAGACCTCCTTATTGACGATGAATCTCAGAAATTGCATTGGAATTAAATGCAAAAGGCACAATGCCGACTTATGTACAAGAAAACTGACTCTTCTTACTGTCTATGTTTGCACCATTCATGTGACACTAGTTATAGATTCTTAATGCGTCACTTCAGGCTTGCTGTATCCCTCTGACCTTCTTATTGACGATGAAACACAGAAATTGCATCGGAATTAATTACAAAAGGCACAATGCCGACTTAAGTACAAGATAACTGACTCTTCTTACTGACTATGTTTTGAACCTTCATGTGACAACAGTTATAGGTTCCGATGCTTTACTCGAGGTTTACTGTATCCCTCTGACTTTCTTATTGACGATGAAACACAGAAATTGCTTCGGAATTAAATACAAAAGGCACAATGCCGACTTAAGTACAAGAAAACTAAATCTTCTTACTGTCTATGTTTTGAACCATTCCTGTGACACTAGTTATAGATTCCGTTGCTTCACTTCAGGTTTACTGTATCCCTCTGACCTTCTTATTGACGATGAAACACAGAAACTTCATCGGAATTAAATACAAAAGGCACAATGCCGACTTAAGTACAAGAAAACTAACTCTTCTTACTGTCTATGTTTTGAACCATTCCTGTGACACTAGATATAGATTCCGATGCTTCACTTCAGGTTCGAATGGCTCTGAGAACCATGGGACTCAACTGCTGTGGTCATCAGTCCCCTAGAACTTAGAACTACTTAAACCTAACTAACCTAAGGACATCACACACATCCATGCCCGAGGCAGGATTCGAACCTGCGACCGTAGCGGTCGCACGGTTCCGGACTGCGCGCCTAGAACCGCGAGAGCTTCACTTCAGGTTTACTATATCCCTCTGACCTTCTTATTGACGATGAAACGCAGAAGTCGTATCGGAATTAAATACAAAAAGCACAATGCCGACTTAAGTACAAGAAAAATGACTCTTCTTACTGTCTATGTTTTCAACCATTCCTGTAACACTAGTTATAGATTCCGATGCTTCACTTCAGGTTTACTGTATCCATCAGACCTTCTTATTGTCAATGAAACACAGAAATTGCATCGGAATTAAATACAAAAGGCACAATTCCGACTCAAGTACAAGAAAACTGACTCTTCTTACTGTCTATGATTGATCCATTCCTGTGACACTAGTTATATATTAGGATGCTTCACTTCAGGTTTACTGTATCCCTCTGACCCTCTTATTGCCGATGAAACACAGAAAATGCATCGCAATTAAATACAAAAGGCACAATGCCGACTTAAGTACAAGAAAACTGACTCTTCTTACTGTCTTTGTTTTGAACCATTCCTGTGACACTAGTTATAGATTCTGATGCTTCACTTCAGGTTTACTGTATCCCTCTGACCTTCTTATTGAGGATGAAACACAGATATTGCATCGGAATTAAATACAAAAGGCACAATGCCGACTTAAGTACAAGAAAACTGACTCTTCATACTGTCTACTATGTTTTTAACCATTCCTGTGACACTAGATATAGATTCCGATGCTTCACTTCAGGTTCAAATGGCTCTGAGAACTATGGGACTCAACTGCTGTGGTCATCACTCCCCTAGAACTTAGAACTACTTAAACCTAACTAACCTAAGGACATCACACACATCCATGCCCGAGGCAGGATTCGAACCTGCGACCGTAGCGGTCGCACGGTTCCGGACTGCGCGCCTAGAACCGCGAGAGCTTCACTTCAGGTTTACTATATCCCTCTGACCTTCTTATTGACGTTGAAACGCAGAAGTCGTATCGGAATTAAATACAAAAAGCACAATGCCGACTTAAGTACAAGAAAAATGACTCTTCTTACTGTCTATGTTTTCAACCATTCCTGTAACACTAGTTATAGATTCCGATGCTTCACTTCAGGTTTACTGTATCCCTCTGACCTTCTTCTTGACAATGAAACACAGAAATTGCATCGGAATTAAATACAAAGGCTCAATGCCGCCTTAAGTACAAGAAAACTGACTCTTCTTACTGTCAATGCTTTGAAAAATTCCTGTGACACTAGTTATAGATTCCGATGCGTCACTTCATTTTTACTGTTTCCCTCTGACCTTCTTATTGACGATGAAACACAGAAATTGCTTCGGAATTAAATAGAAAAGTCACAATGCCGACTTAAGTACAATAAAACTGACTCTTCTTACTGTCAATGCTTTGAACAATTCCTGTGACACTAGTTATAGATTCCGATGCTTCACTTCTGGTTTACTGTATCCCTCTGACCTTCTTATTGACGATGAAACACAGAAATTTCATCGGAATTAAATACAAAAGGCATAATGCCGACTTAAGTCAAGAAAACTGACTCTTCTTACTGTCTATGTTTTGAACCATTCCTTCGACACTAGTTATAGATTCCGATGCTTCACCTCAGGTTTACTGTATCCCTCTGACCTTCTAAGTGACGATGAAACACAGAAATTACATCGGAATTATATAGAAAAGGCACAATGCCGACTTAAGTACAAGAAAACTGACTCTTCTTACTGCCTATGTTTTGAACCATTCCTGTGACACTAGTTATAGATTCCGATGCGTCACTTCAGCTTTACTGTATCCCTCTGACTATCGTATTGACGATGAAACATAGGAATTGCATCGGAATTAAATACAAAAGGCACAATGCCGACTTAAGTACAAGAAAACTGACTCTTCTTACTGTCTACGTTTTGAACCATTCCTGTGACACTAGTTATTGATTCCGATGCTTCACTTCAGGTTTACTGTATCCCTCTGACCTTCTTATTGACGAAGAAACACAGAAATTGCATCGGAATTAAATACAAAAGGCACAATGCCGACTTAAGTACAAGAAAACTGACTCTTCTTATTGTCTAAGATTTGAGCCATTCCTGTGACACTAGTTATGGATTCCGATGCTTCACTTCAGCTTTACTGTATCCCTCTTACCTTCTTATTGACGATGAAACACAGAAATTGCATCGGAATTAAATACAAAAGGCACAACGCCGACTTAAGTACAACAAAACTGACCCTTCTTACTGTCTATGTTTTGAACCATTCCCGTGACACTAGTTATATATTCCGATGCTTCACTTCAGGTTTACTGTATCCCTCTGACTCTCTTATTGCCGATGAAACACAGAAAATGCATCGGAATTAAATACAAAAGGCACAATGCCGACTTAAGTACAAGAAAACTGACTCTTCTTACTGTCTTTGTTTTGAACCATTCCTGTGACACTAGTTATAGATTCCGATGCTTCACTTCAGGTTTACTGTATCCCTCTGACCTTCTTATTGAGGATGAAACACAGATATTGCATCGGAATTAAATACAAAAGGCACAATGCCGACTTAAGTACAAGAAAACTGACTCTTCTTACTGTCTATGTTTTGAACCATTGCTGTGACACTAGTTATTGATTCCGATGCTTCACTTCAATTTTACTGTATCCCTCTGACCCTTTTATTGACGATGAAACACAGAAATTGCATCGGAATTAAATACAAAAGGCACAATGCCGACTTAAGTACAAGAAAACCGACTCCTCTTACTGTCTATGTTTTGAACCATTCCTGTGACACTAGATATAGATTCCGATGCTTCACTTCAGGTTCAAATGGCTCTGAGAACTATGGGACTCAACTGCTGTGGTCATCAGTCCCCTAGAACTTAGAACTACTTAAACCTAACTAACCTAAGGACATCACACACATCCATGCTCGAGGCAGGCTTCGTACCTGCGACCGTAGCGGTCGCACGGTTCCGGACTGAGCGCCTAGAACAGCGAGAGCTTCACTTCAGGTTTACTATATCCCTCTGACCTTCTTATAGACGATGAAACGCAGAAATCGCATCGGAATTAATTACAAAAAGCACAATGCCGACTTAAGTACAAGAAAAATGACACTTCTTACTGTCTATGTTTTCAACCATTCCTGTGACACTAGTTATAGATTCCGATGCTGCACTTCAGGTTTACTGTATCCCTCTGTCCTTCTTATTGACGATGAAACGCAGACATTGCATCGGAATTAAATACAAAAGGCACAATGCCGACTTAAGTACAAAAAAACTGACTCTTCTTGCTGTCTATGTTTGAACCATTCATGTGACACTAGTTATAGATTCCGATGCTTCACTTCTGGTTTACTGTATCCCTCTGACCTTCCTATTGACGATGAAACACAGAAATGTCATCGGAATTACATACAAAAGGCACAATGCCGACTTAAGTCAAGAAAACTGTCTCTTCTTACTGTCTATGTTTTGAACCATTCCTTCGACACTAGTTATAGTTTCCGATGCTTCACCTCAGGTTTACTGTATCCCTCTGACCTTCTAATTGACGATGAAACACAGAAATTACATCGGAATTATATAGAAAAGGCACAATGCCGACTTAAGTACAAGAAAACTGACTCTTCTTACTGCCTATGTTTTGAACCATTCCTGTGACACTAGTTATAGATTCCGATGCGTCACCTCAGCTTTACTGTATCCCTCTGACCTTCTTATTGACGATGAAACACAGGAATTGCATCGGAATTAAATACAAAAGGCACAATGCCGACTTAAGTACAAGAAAACTGACTCTTCTTACTGTCTATGTTTTGGACCATTCCTGTGACACTAGTTATTGATTCCGATGCTTCACTTCAGGTTTACTGTATCCCTCTGACCTTCTTATTGACGATGAAACACAGAAATTGCATCGGAATTAAATACAAAAGGCACAATGCCGACTTAAGTACAAGAAAACTGACACTTCTTATTGTCTAAGATTTGAACCATTCCTGTGACACTAGTTATAGATTCCGATGCTTCACTTCAGCTTTACTGTATCCCTCTTACCTTCTTATTGACGATGAAACACAGAAATTGCATCGGAATTTAATACGAAAGGCACAACGCCGACTTAAGTACAAGAAAACTGACCCTTCTTACTGTCTATGTTTTGAACCATTCCTGTGACACTAGTTTCAGATTCCGATGCTTCACTTCAGGTTTACTGTATGCCTCTGACCTTCTTATTGAAGATGAATCACAGATATTGCATCGGAATTAAACACAAAAGGCACAATGCCGACTTAAGTACAAGAAAACTGACTCTTCTTACTGTCTATGTCTTGAACCATTGCTGTGACACTAGTTATTGATTCCGATGCTTCACTTCAGGTTTACTGTATCCCTCTGACCTTCTTATTGACGATGAAACACAGAAATTGCATCGGAATTAAATACAAAAAGCACAATGCCGACTTAAGTACCAGAAAACTGACTCTTCTTACTGTCTATGATTTGAACCATTCCTGTGACACTAGATATAGATTCCGATGCTTCGCTTCAGGTTCAAATGGCTCTGAGAACCATGGGACTCAACTGCTGTGGTCATCAGTCCCCTAGAACTTAGAACTACTTAAACCTAACTAACCTAAGGACATCACACAAATCCATGCCCGAGGCAGGATTCGAACCTGCGACCGTAGTGGTCGCACGGTTCCGGACTGCGCGCCTAGAACCGCGAGAGCTTCACTTCAGGTTTACTATATGCCTCTGACCTTCTTATAGACGATGAAACGCAGAAGTCGTATCGGAATTAAATACAAAAAGCACAATGCCGACTTAAGTACAAGAAAAATGACTCTTCTTACTGTCTATGTTTTCAACCATTCCTGTAACACTAGTTATAGATTCCGATGCTTCACTTCAGGTTTACTGTATCCCTCTGACCTTCTTATTGACGATGAAACACAGAAATTGCATCGGAATTAAATACAAAGGCTCAATGCCGCCTTAAGTACAAGAAAAGTGACTCTTCTTACTGTCTATGTTTGAACCATTCATGTGACACTAGTTATAGATTCCGATGCTTCACTTCAGGTTTACTGTATCCCTCTGACCTTCTTATTGTTGATGAAACACAGAAATTGCATCGGAATTAAATACAATAGGCACAATGCCGACTTAAGTACAAGAAAAGTGACTCTCCTTACTGTCTATGTTTTGAACAAATCCTGTGACACTAGTTATAGATTCCGATGCTTCACTTCAGGTTACTGTATCCCTCTGTTCTTCTTATTGACGATGAAACACAGAAATTGAATCGGAATTAAATACAAAAGGCACAATGACGACCGAAGTACAAGAAAACTCTTCCTACTGTCTATGTTTTGAACTATTCATGTGACACTAGTTATAGCTTCCGATGCTTCACTTCAGATTTACTGTATCCATCAGACCTTCTTATTGACGATGAAACACAGAGATTGCATTGGAGTTAAATACAAAAGGCACAACTCCGACTTAAGTACAAGAAAACTGACTCTTCTTACTGTCTATGATTGAACCATTCCTGTGACACTAGTTATATATTCCGATGCTTTACTTCAGGTTTACTGTATCGCTCTGACCTTCGTATTGACGATGAAGCACAGAAATTGCATCGGAGTTAAACACAAAAGGCACAATGCCGGTTTAAGTACGAGAAAGCGGACTCCTCATACTGTCTATGCTTTGAACCATTCGTGTGACACTAGTTATAGATTCCGATGCTACACTTCATTTTTACTGTATCCCTCTGACCTTCTTACTGACGATGAAACACAGAAATTGCATCGGAATTAAATACAAAAGTCACATTGCCGACTTAAGGTCAAGAAAACTGACTCTTCTTACTGTCAATGGTTTGAACCATTCCTGTGACACTAGTTATAGATTCCGATGCTTCACTTCAGGTTTACTGTATCCCTCTCGCCTTCTTATTGACGATGAAACACAGAAATTGCATCGGACTTAAATACAAAGGCTCAATGCCGCCTTAATAACAAGAAAACTGACTCTTCTTACTGTCTATGTTTGAACCATTCATGTGACACTAGTTATATATTCCGATGCTTCACTTCAGGTTTACTGTATCCCTCTGACCTTCTTATTGACGATGAAACACAGAAATAGCATCGGAGTTAAAAACAAAAGGCACAATGCCGGTTTATGTACAAGTAAACTGACTCGTCTTACTGTCTATGCTTTGAAGCATTCCTGTGACACTAGTTACAGATTCCGATGCTACACTTCATTTTTACTGTATCCCTCTGACCTTCTTATTGACGATGAAACACAGAAATTGCATCGGAATTAAATAGAAAAGTCACAATGCCGACTTAAGTACAAGAAAACTGACTCTTCTTACTGTCTATGTTTTGAACCATTCCTTCGACACTACTTATAGATTCCGATGCTTCACCTCAGGTTTACTGTATCCCTCTGACCTTCTAATTGACGATGAAACACAGAAATTACATCGGAATTATATAGAAAAGGCACAATGCCGACTTAAGTACAAGAAAACTGACTCTTCTTACTGTCTATGTTTGAACCATTCCTGTGACACTAGTTATAGATTCCGATGCGTCACCTCAGCTTTACTGTATCCCTGTGACCTTCTTATTGACGATGAAACACAGAAATTGCATCGGAACTAAATACAAAAGGCACAATGCCGACTTAAGTACAAGAAAACTGACTCTTCTTACTGTCTATGTTTTGAACCATTCCAGTGACACTAGTTATACACTCCTGGAAATTGAAATAAGAACACCGTGAATTCATTGTCCCAGGAAGGGGAAACTTTATTGACACATTCCTGGGGTCAGATACATCACATGATCAATCTGACAGACCCACAGGCACATAGACACAGGCAACAGAGCATGCACAATGTCGGCACTAGTACAGTGTATATCCACCTTTCGCAGCAATGCAGGCTGCTATTCTCCCAAGGAGACGATCGTAGAGATGCTGGATGTAGACCTGTGGAATGGCTTGCCATGCCATTTCCACCTGGCGCCTCAGTTGGACCAGCGTTCGTGCTGGACGTGCAGACCGCGTGAGACGACGCTTCATCCAGTTCCAAACATGCTCAATGGGGGACAGATCCGGAGATCTTGCTGGTCAGGGTAGTTGACGTACACCTTCTAGAGCACGTTGGGTGGCACGGGATACATGCGGACGTGCATTGTCCTGTTGGAACAGCAAGTTCCCTTGCGGGTCAAGGATTGGTAGAACGATGGGTTCGATGACGGTTTGGATGTACTGTGCACTATTCAGTGTCCCCTCGACGATCACCAGTAGTGTACGGCCAGTGTAGGAGATCGCTCCCCACACCATGATGCCGGGTGTTGGCCCTGTGTGCCTCGGTCGTATGCAGTCCTGATTGTGGCGCTCACCTGCACGGCGCCAAACACGCATACGACCATCATTGGCACCAAGGCAGAAGCGACTCTCATCGCTGAAGACGACACGTCTCCATTCGTCCCTCCATTCACGCCTGTCGCGACACCACTGGAGGCGGGCTGCACGATGTTGGGGCGTTAGCGGAAGACGGCCTAACGGTGTGCGGGACCGTAGCCCAGCTTCATGGAGACGGTTGCGAATGGTTCTCGCCGATACCCCAGGAGCAACAGTGTCCCTAATTTGCTGGGAAGTGGCGGTGGGGTCACCTACGGCACTGCGTAGGATCCTACGGTCTTGGCGTGCATCCGTGCGTCGCTGCGGTCAGGTCCCAGGTCGACGGGCACGTGCACCTTCCGCCGACCACTGGCGACAACATCGATGTACTGTGGAGACCTCACGCCCCACGTGCTGAGCAATTCGGCGGTACGTCCAGTCGGCCTCCCGCATGCCCACTATACGCCCTCGCTCAAACTCCGTCAACTGCACATACGGTTCACGTCCACACTGTCGCGGCATGCTACCAGTGTTAAAGACTGTGATGGAGCTCCGTATGCCACGGCAAACTGGCTGACACTGACGGCGGCGGTGCACAAATGCTGCGCAGCTAGCGCCATTCGACGGCCAACACTGCGGTCCCTGGTGTGTCCGCTGTACCGTGCGTGTGATCATTGCTTGTACAGCCCTCTCGCAGTGTCCGGAGCAAGTATGGTGGGTCTGACACACCGGTGTCATTGTGTTCTTTTTTCCATTTCCAGGAGTGTAGATTCCGATGCTTCACTTCAGCTTTACTGTATCCCTCTTACCTTCTTATTGACGATGAAACACAGAAATTGCATCGGAATTAAATACAAAAGGCACAATGCCGACTTAAGTCAAGAAAACTGACTCTTCTTACTGTCTATGTTTTGAACCATTCCTTCGACACTAGTTATAGATTCCGATGCGTCACCTCAGCTTTACTGTATCCCTCTGACCTTCTTATTGACGATGAGACACAGAAATTGCATCGGAATTAAATACAAAAGGCACAATGCCGACTTAAGTACAAGAAAACTGACTCTTCTTATTGTCTATGTTTTCAACCATTCCTGTGACACTAGTTATAGATTCCGATGCTTCACTTCATGTTTACTGTATCCCTCTGACCTTCTTATTGACGATGAAACACAGAAATTGCATCGGAATTAAATGCAAAAGGCACAATGCCGACTTAAGTACAAGAAAACTGACTCTTCTTATTGTCTAAGATTTGAACCATTCCTGTGACACTAGTTATAGATTCCGATGCTTCACTTCAGCTTTACTGTATCCCTCTGACCTTCTTATTGACGATGAAACACAGAAATTGCATCGGAATTAAATACAAAAGGCACAATGCCGACTTAAGTACAAGAAAACTGACTCTTCTTACTGTCTATGTTTCAACCATTCCTGTGACACTAGTTATAGATTCCGATGCTTCACTACATGTTTACTGTGTCCCTCTGACCTTCTTATTGACGATGAAATACAGAAATTGCATCGGAATTAAATACAAATGGCACAATGCCGACTTAAGTACAAGATAACTGACTCTTCGTACTGTCTATGTTTGAACCAGTCAGGTGACACTAGTTATAGATTCCGATGCTGCACTTCAGGTTTACTGTATCCCTGTGACCTTCTTATTGACGATGAAACACAGAAATTGCATCGGAATTAAATACAAAAGGCACAATGCCGACTTAAGTACAAGAAAACTGACTCTTCTTACTGTCTATGTTTCAACCATTCCTGTGACACTAGTTATAGATTCCGATGCTTCACTACATGTTTACTGTATCCCTCTGACCTTCTTATTGACGATGAAATACAGAAATTGCATCGGAATTAAATACAAATGGCACAATGCCGACTTAAGTACAAGATAACTGACTCTTCGTACTGTCTATGTTTGAACCATTCAGGTGACACTAGTTATAGATTCCGATGCTGCACTTCAGGTTTACTGTATCCCTGTGACCTTCTTATTGACGATGAAACACAGAAATTGCATTGGAATTAAATACAAAAGGCACACTGCCGACTTAAGTACAAGAAAACTGACTCTTCTTGCTGTCTATGTTTTGAACCATTCATGTGACACTAGTTATAGATTCCGATGCTTCACTTCAGGTTTACTGTATCCCTCTGACCTTCTTATTGAAGATGAAACACAGATATTGCATCGGAATTAAATACAAAAGGCACAATGCCGACTTAAGTACAAGAAAACTGACTCTTCTTACTGTCTATGATTTCAACCATTCCTGTGACACTAGTTATTGATACCGATGCTTCACTTCAGGTTTACTGTATCCCTCTGACCTTCTTATTGACGATGAAACACAGAAATTGCATCGGAATTAATTACAAAAGGCACAATGCCAACTTAAGTATAAGAAAACTGACTCTTCTTACTGTCTATGTTTTGAACCATTCCTGTGACACCAGATATAGATTCCGATGCTTCACTTCAGGTTTACTGTATCCCTCTGACCTTCTTATTGTTGATGAAACACAGAAATTGCATCGGAATTAAATACAAAAGGCACAATGCCGACTTAAGTACAAGAAAACTGACTCTCCTTACTGTCAATGTTTTGAACAAATCCTGTGACACTAGTTATAGGTTCCGATGCTTCACTTCAGGTTACTGTATCCCTCTGACCTTCTTATTGTTGATGAAACACAGAAATTGCATCGGAATTAAATACAAAAGGCACAATGCCGACTTAAGTACAAGAAAACTGACTCTCCTTACTGTCAATGTTTTGAACAAATCCTGTGACACTAGTTATAGGTTCCGATGCTTCACTTCAGGTTACTGTATCCCTCTGATCTTCTTATTGACGATGAAACACAGAAATTGCATCGGAATTAAATACAAAAGGCACACTGCCGACTTAAGTACAAGAAAACTGACTCTTCTTGCTGTCTATGTTTTGAACCATTCATGTGACACTAGTTATAGATTCCGATGCTTCACTTCAGGTTTACTGTATCCCTCTGACCTTCTTATTGAAGATGAAACACAGATATTGCATCGGAATTAAATACAAAAGGCACAATGCCGACTTAAGTACAAGAAAACTGACTCTTCTTACTGTCTATGATTTCAACCATTCCTGTGACACTAGTTATTGATTCCGATGCTTCACTTCAGGTTTACTGTATCCCTCTGACCTTCTTATTGACGATGAAACACAGAAATTGCATCGGAATTAATTACAAAAGGCACAATGCCAACTTAAGTATAAGAAAACTGACTCTTCTTACTGTCTATGTTTTGAACCATTCCTGTGACACCAGATATAGATTCCGATGCTTCACTTCAGGTTTACTGTATCCCTCTGACCTTCTTATTGTTGATGAAACACAGAAATTGCATCGGAATTAAATACAAAAGGCACAATGCCGACTTAAGTACAAGAAAACTGACTCTCCTTACTGTCAATGTTTTGAACAAATCCTGTGACACTAGTTATAGGTTCCGATGCTTCACTTCAGGTTACTGTATCCCTCTGATCTTCTTATTGACGATGAAACACAGAAATTGCATCGGAATTAAATACAAAAGGCACAATGCCGACTTAAGTACAAGAAAACTGACTCTTCTTATTGTCTAAGATTTGAACCATTCCTGTGACACTAGTTATAGATTCCGATGCTTCACTTCAGGTTTACTGTATCCCTCTGACCTTCTTATTGACGATGAAACACAGAAATTGCATCGGAATTAAATACAAAAGGCACAACGCCGACTTAAGTACAAGAAAACTGACCCTTCTTACTGTCTATGATTTGAACCATTCCTGTGACACTAGTTTTAGATTCCGATGCTTCACTTCAGGTTTACTGTATCCCTCTGACCTTCTTATTGACGATAAAACACAGAAATTGCATCGGAATTAAATACAAATGGCACAATGCCGACTTAAGTACAAGATAACTGACTCTTCTTACTGTCTATGTTTGAACCATTCATGTGACACTAGTTATAGATTCCGATGCTGCACTTCAGGTTTACTGTATCCCTGTGACCTTCTTATTGACGATGAAACACAGAAATTGCATCGGAATTAAATACAAAAGGCACAATGCCGACTTAAGTACAAGAAAACTGACTCTTCTTGCTGTCTATGTGTTGAACCATTCATGTGACACTAGTTATAGATTCCGATGCTTCACTTCAGGTTTACTGTATCCCTCTGACCTTCTTATTGAAGATGAAACACAGATATTGCATCGGAATAAATACAAAAGGCACAATACCGACTTAAGTACAAGAAAACTGACTCTTCTTACTGTCTATGCTTTGAACCATTGCTGTGACACTAGTTATTGATTCCGATGCTTCACTTCAGGTTTACTGTATCCCTCTGACCTTCTTATTGACGATGAAACAAAGAAATTGCATCGGAACTAAATACAAAAGGCACAATGCCGACTTAAGTACAAGAAAACTGACTCTTCTTACTGTCCATGCCTTGAACCATTCCTGTGACACTAGATATAGATTCCGATGCTTCACTTCAGGTTCAAATGGCTCTGAGAAGTATGGGACCCAACTGCTGTGGTCATCAGTCCCCTAGAACTTAGAACTACTTAAACCTAACTAACCTGAGGACATCACACACATCCATGCCCGAGGCGGGATTCGAACCTGCGACTGTAGCGGTCGCACGGTTCCGGACTGCGCGCCTAGAACCGCGAGAGCTTCACGTCAGGTTTACTATATCCCTCTGACCTTCTTATTGACGATGAAACGCAGAAATCGCATTGGAATTAAATACAAAAAGCACAATGCCGACTTAAGTACAAGAAAAATGACACTTCTTACTGTCTATGTTTTCAACCATTCCTGTGACACTAGTTATAGATTCCGATGCTTCACTTCAGGTTTACTGTATCCCTGTGACCTTCGTATTGACGATGAAACACAGAAGTTGCATCGGAATTAAATACAAAGGCTCAATGCCGCCTTAAGTACAAGAAAACTGACTCTTCTTACTGTCTATGTTTTGAACCATTCCAGTGCCACTAGTTATAGATTCCGATGCTTCACATCATTTTTACTGTATCCCTCTGACCTTCTTATTGACGATGAAACACAGAAATTGCATCGGAATTAAATACAAAAGGCACAATGCCGACTTAAGTACAAGAAAACTGACTCTTCTTACTGTCTATGTTTTGGACCATTCCTTCGACACTAGTTATAGATTCCGATGCTTCACCTCAGGTTTACTGTATCCCTCTGACCTTCTAATTGGCGATGAAACTCAGAAATTACATCGGAATTATATAGAAAAGGCACAATGCCTACTTAAGTACAAGAAAACTGACTCTTCTTACTGTCTATGTTTTGAACCATTCCTGTGACACTAGTTATAGATTCCGATGCGTCACCTCAGGTTTACTGTATCCCTCGGATCTTCTTATTGACGATGAAGCACAGAAATTGCAACGGAATTAAATACAAAAGGCACAATGCCGACTTAAGTACAAGAAAACTGACTATTCTTACTGTCTATGTTTTAAACCATTCCTGTGACACTAGTTATAGATTCCGATGCTTCACTTCAGGTTTACTGTATCCCTCTGACCTTCTTATTGACGATGAAACACAGAATTTGCATCGGAATTAAATACAAAAGGCACAATGCCGCCTTAAGTACAAGAAAACTGACTCTTCTCACAGTCTATGTTTTGAACCATTCCAGTGACACCAGTTATAGATTCCGCAGCTTCACTTCATATTTACTGTATCCCTCTGACCTTCTTATTGACGATGAAACACAGAAATTGCATCGGATGTAAATACAAAATGCACAATGCCGACTTAAGTACAAGAATACTGACTCTTCTTGCTGCCTATGTTTTGAACCATTCCTGTGACACTAGTTATAGATTCCGATGCTTCACTTCAGGTTTACTGTATCCCTCTGACCTCCTTATTGACGATGAAACACAGAAATTGAATCGGAATTAATTACAAAAGGCACAATGCCGACTTAAGTACAAGGAAACTGACTCTTCTTTCTGTCTATGTTTTGAACCATTCCTTCGACACTAGTTATAGATTCCGATGCTTTACTCGAGGTTTACTGTATCCCTCTGACCTCCTAATTGGCGATGAAACACAGAAATTACATCGGAATTATATAGAAAAGGCACAATGCCTACTTAAGTACAAGAAAACTGACTCTTCTTACTGTCTATGTTTTGAACCATTCCTGTGACACTAGTTATAGATTCCGATGCGTCACCTCAGGTTTACTGTATCCCTCGGATCTTCTTATTGACGATGAAACACAGAAATTGCATCGGAATTAAATACAAAAGGCACAATGCCGACTTAAGTACAAGAAAACTGACTCTTCTTGCTGTCTATGTGTTGAACCATTCATGTGACACTAGTTATAGATTCCGATGCTTCACTTCAGGTTTACTGTATCCCTCTGACCTTCTTATTGAAGATGAAACACAGATATTGCATCGGAATAAATACAAAAGGCACAATGCCGACTTAAGTACAAGAAAACTGACTCTTCTTACTGTCTATGCTTTGAACCATTGCTGTGACACTAGTTATTGATTCCGATGCTTCACTTCAGGTTTACTGTATCCCTCTGACCTTCTTATTGACGATGAAACAAAGAAATTGCATCGGAATTAAATACAAAAGGCACAATGCCGACATAAGTACAAGAAAACTGACTCTTCTTACTGTCCATGCTTTGAACCATTCCTGTGACACTAGATATAGATTCCGATGCTCCACTTCAGGTTCAAATGGCTCTGAGAACTATGGGACCCAACTGCTGTGGTCATCAGTCCCCTAGAACTTAGAACTACTTAAACCTAACTAACTTGAGGACATCACACACATCCATGCCCGAGGCAGGATTCGAACCTTCGACCGTAGCGGTCGCACGGTTCCGGACTGCGCGCCTAGAACCGCGAGAGCTTCACGTCAGGTTTACTATATCCCTCTGACCTTCTTATTGACGATGAAACGCAGAAATCGCATCGGAATTAAATACAAAAAGCACAATGCCGACTTAAGTACAAGATAAATGACACTTCTTACTGTCTATGTTTTCAACCATTCCTGTGACACTAGTTATAGATTCCGATGCTTCACTTCAGGTTTACTGTATCCCTGTGACCTTCGTATTGACGATGAAACACAGAAGTTGCATCGGAATTAAATACAAAGGCTCAATGCCGCCTTAAGTACAAGAAAATTGACTCTTCTTACTGTCTATGTTTGAACCATTCATGTGACACTAGTTATAGATTCCGATGCTTCACTTCAGGTTTACTGTATCCCTCTGACCTTCTTATTGTTGATGAAACACAGAAATTTCATCGGAATTAAATGCAAAAGGCACAATGCCGACTTAAGTACAAGAAAACTGACTCTCCTTATTGTCTATGTTTTGAACAATTCCTGTGACACTAGTTATAGATTCCGATGCTTCACTTCAGGTTACTGTATACCTCTGACCTTCTTATTGACGATGAAACACAGAAATTGCATCCGAATTAAATACAAGAGGCACAATGCCGACTTAAGTACAAGAAAACTGACTCTTCTTACTGTCTATTTTTTGGACCATTCCTTCGACACTAGTTATAGATTCCGATGCTTCAACTCAGGTTTACTGTATCCCTCTGACCTTCTAATTGGCGATGAAACACAGAAATTACATCGGAATTATATAGAAAAGGCACAATGCCTACTTAAGTACAAGAAAACTGACTCTTCTTACTGTCTATGTTTTGAACCATTCCTGTGACACTAGTTATAGATTCCGATGCGTCACATCAGGTTTACTGTATCCCTCGGATCTTCTTATTGTCGATGAAACACAGAAATTGCAACGCAATTAAATACAAAAGGAACAATGCCGACTTAAGTACAAGAAAACTGACTATTCTTACTGTCTATGTTTTAAACCATTCCTGTGACACTAGTTATAGATTCCGATGCTTCACTTCAGGTTTACTGTATCCCTCTGACCTTCTTATTGACGATGAAACACAGGATTTGCATCGGAATTAAATACAAAAGGCACAATGCCGCCTTAAGTACAAGAAAACTGACTCTTCTCACAGTCTATGTTTTGAACCATTCCAGTGACACTAGTTATAGATTCCGCAGCTTCACTTCATATTTACTGTATCCCTCTGACCTTCTTATTGACGATGAAACACAGAAATTGCATCGGATATAAATACAAAAGGCACAATGCCGACTTAAGTACAAGAATACTGACTCTTCTTGCTTCCTATGTTTTGAACCATTCCTGTGACACTAGTTATAGATTCCGATGCTTCACTTCAGGTTTACTGTATCCCTCTGACCTCCTTATTGACGATGAAACACAGAAATTGAATCGGAATTAATTACAAAAGGCACAATGCCGACTTAAGTACAAGAAAACTGACTCTTCTTTCTGTCTATGTTTTGAACCATTCCTTCGACACTAGTTATAGATTCCGATGCTTTACTCGAGGTTTACTGTATCCCTGTGACCTTCTTATTGACGATGAAACACAGAAATTGCTTCGGAATTAAATACAAAAGGTACAATGCCGACTTAAGTACAAGAAAACTGACTCTTCTTTCTGTCTATGTTTTAAACCATTCCTTTGGCACTACTTATAGATTCCGATGCTTCACTTGAGGTATACTGTATCCCTCTGACTTTCTTATTGACGATGAAACATAGAAATTGCATCGGAATGAAATAGAAAAGGAACAATGCCGACTTAGGTACAAGAAAACTGACTCTTCTTACTGTAAATGCTTTGAACCATTCCTGTGACACTAGTTATAGATTCCGTTGCTTCACTGCAGGTTTACTGTATCCCTCTGACCCTCTTATTGACGATGAAACACAGAAATTGCATCGGAATTAAATACAAATGGCACAATGCCGACTTAAGTACAAGATAACTGACTCGTCGTACTGT
This sequence comes from Schistocerca serialis cubense, assembly GCF_023864345.2. Taxonomy (NCBI): domain Eukaryota; kingdom Metazoa; phylum Arthropoda; class Insecta; order Orthoptera; family Acrididae; genus Schistocerca; species Schistocerca serialis. Next base: position 14,085,072 of record NC_064638.1, read on the forward strand.
CTATGTTTGAACCATTCATGTGACACTAGTTATAGATTCCGATGCTTCACTTCAAGTTTGCTGTATCCCTGTGACCTTCTTATTGACGATGAAACACAGAAATTGCATCGGAATTAAATACAAAAAGCACAATGCCGACTGAAGTACAAGAAAACTGACTCTTCTTGCTGTTTATGTTTTGAACCATTCCTGTGACACTAGTTATAGATTCCGATGCTTCACTTCAGGTTTACTGTATCCCTCTGACCTTTTTATTGACGATGAAACACAGAAATTGCATCGAAATTAAATACAAAAGGCACAATGCCGACTTAAGTACAAGAAAACTGACTCTTCTTACTGTCTATGTTTTGAACCATTCCTGTGACACTAGTTATAGATTCCGATGCTTCGCTTACGCTTTACTGTATCCATCTGACCTTCTCATTGACGATGAAACACAGAAATTGCATCAGAATTAAATACAAAAGGCACAACGCCGACTTAAGTACAAGAAAACTGACTCTTCCTACTGTCTATGTTTGAACCGTTCCTATGACACTAGTTATTGATTCCGATGCTTCACTTCAGGTTTACTGTATCCCTCTGACCTTCTTGTTGACGATGAAACACAGAAATTGCACCCGAATTAAATACGAAAAGCACAATGCTGACTTAAGTACAAGAAAACTGACTATTCTTCCTGTCTATGTTTTGAACCACTCCTGTGACACTAGTTATAGATACCGATGCTTCACTTCAGGTTTACTGTATCCCACTGACCTTTTTATTGACGATGAAACACAAAAATTGCATCGGAGTTAAATACAAAAGGCACAACGCCGACTTAAGTACAGGAAAATTGACGCCTCTTATAGTCTATGTTTTGAACCATTCCTGTGACACTAGTTATAGGTTCCGATGGTTCACTTCAGGTTTACTGCATCCCTCTGACCTTCTTATTGACGATGAAACACAGAAATTCCATCGGAGTTAAATAGAAAAGGCTCAATGCAGACTTAAGTACAAGAAAACTGACTCTTCTCACGGTCTATGTTTTGAACCATCCCAGTGACACTAATTATAGATTCCGATGTTTCACTTCAGGTTTACCGTCCCCTCTGACCTTCTTATTGACGATGAAACACAGATATTGCATCGGAATGAAATAGAAAAGGAACAATGCCGACTTAGGTACAGGAAAACTGACTCTTCTTACTGTCTATGTTTTGAACCATTCCTGTGACACTAATTATTGATTCCGATTCTTCACTTCAGGTTTACTGTATCCCTCTGACCTCCTTATTGACGATGAAACACAGAAATTGCTTCAGAATTAAATACAAAAGGTACAATGCCGACTGAAGTACAAGAAAACTGACTCTTCTTACTGTCTATGATTTGAACCATTCCTGTGACACTACTTATAGATTCCGTTGCTTCACTGCAGATTTACTGTATCCCTCTGACCTTCTTATTGACGATGGAACACGGAAATTGCATCGGAATTAAATACAAATGGCACAATGCCGACTTAAGTACAAGATAACTGACTCTTATTACTGTCTATGTTTGAACCATTCATGTGATGCTAGTTATAGATTCCGATGCTTCACTTCAAGTTTACTGTATCCCTGTGACCTTCTTATTGACGATGAAACACAGAAATTGCATCGGAACTAAACACAAAAGGCACAATGCCGACTTAAGTACAAGAAAACTGACTCTTCTTGCTGTCTATGTTTTGTACCATTCCTGTGACACTAGTTATAGATTCCGATGCTTCACTTCAGCTTTACTGTATCCCTCTGACCTTTTAATTGACGATGAAATACAGAAATTGCATCGGAATTAAATACAAAAGGTACAATGCCGATATACGTACAAGATAACTGACTCTTCTTATAGTCTATGTTTGAACCATTCCTGTGACACTAGTTATAGACTCCGATGCTATCCTTCAGGTTTACTTTATCCTTCTGACCTTGTTATTGACTATGAAACACAGATATTGCATCGGAATTAAATACAAATGGCACAATGACGACTTAAGTACAAGAAAACTGACTCTTCTTACTGTCTATAATTTGAACCATTCCTGTGACACTAGTTATAGATTCCGATGCTTCACTTCACGTTTACAGCATCCCTCTGACCTTCTTATCGACGATGAAACACAGAAATTGCATCGGATGTAAATACAAAAGGCTCAACGCCGACTTAAGTACAAGAATACTGACCCTTCTTACTGTCCATGTTTTGAACCATTCCTGTGACACTAGTTATAGATTCCGATGCTTCAATTCAGGTTTCCTGTATCCCTCTGACCATCATATTGACGATGAAACACAGAAATTGCATCGGAATTAAATACAAAAGGTACAATGCCGACTTAAGTACAAGATAACTGATTCTTCTTACTGTCTATGTTTGAACCATTCATGTGACACTAGTTATAGATTCCGATGCTTCGCATCAGGTTTACTGTATCCCTCTGACCTTCTTATTGACGATGAAACACAGAAATTGCATCGGATATAAATACAAAAGGCACAATGCCGACTTAAGTACAAGAAAACTGACTCTTCTTGCTGTGTATATTTTGAACCATTCCTGTGACACTAATTATAGATTCCGATGCTTCACTTCAGGTTTACTGTATCCCTCTGACCTCCTTATTGACGATGAAACACAGAAATTGCATCGGAATTAATTACAAAAGGCACAGTGCCGACTTAAGTACAAGAAAACTGACTCTTCTTACTGACTATCCTTTGAACCATTCATGTGACACTAGTTATAGATTCCGATGCTTCACTCCAGGTTTACTGTATCCCTGTGACCTTCTTATTGACGATGAAACACAGAAATTGCTTCGGAATTAAATACAAAAGGCACAATGCCGACTTAAGTACAAGAAAACTGACTCTTCTTACTGTCTATGTTTTGAACCATTTCTGTGACACTACTTATAGATTCCGATGCTTCACTTGAGGTATACTGTATTCCTCTGACTTTCTTATTGTCGATGAAACATAGAAATTGCATCGGAATGAAATAGAAAAGTTACAATGCCGACTTAGGTACAGGAAAACTGACTCTTCTTACTGTCAATGCTTTGAACCATTCCTGTGACACCAGTTATAGATTCCGTTGCTTCACTGCAAGTTTACTGTATCCCTCTGACCTTCTTATTGACGATGAAACACAGAAATTTCATCGGAATTAAATACAAAATGCACAATGCCGACTTAAGTACAAGAAAACTGACTCTTCTTACTGTCTATGTTTTGAACCATTCCTTCGACACTAGTTATAGATTCCGATGCTTTACTCAGGTTTACTGTATCCCTGTGACCTTCTTATTGACGATGAAACACAGAAATTGCTACGGAATTAAATACAAAAGGTACAATGCCGACTTAAGTACAAGAAAACTGACTCTTCTTACTGTCTATGTTTTGAACCATTCCTGTGACACTAGTTATAGATTCCGATGCTTCACTTCAGGTTTACTGTAACCGTCTGACCTTTTTATTGACGATGAAATACAGAAATTGCGTCGGAATTAAATACAAAAGGCACAGTGCCGACTTAAGTACAAGAAAACTGACTCTTCTTGCTGTCTATGTTTTGAACCATTCCTGTGACACTAGTTATAGATTCCGATGCTTCACTTCAGGTGTACTGTAATCCTCTGACCTTTTTATTGACGATGAAATACAGAAATTGCATCGGAAATAATTACAAAAGGCACAATGCCGACTTAAGTACAAGAAAACTGACTCTTCTTACTGTCTATGTTTTGAACCATTCATGTGGCACTAATAATAGATTCCGATGCTTCACTTCAGGTTTACTGTATCCCTCTGGCCTCCTTTTTGACGATGAAACACAGAAATTGCATCGGAATGTAATAGAAAAGGAACAATGCCGACTTAGGTACAAGTAAACTGACTCTTCTTACTGTCTATGTTTTGAACAATTCCTGTGACACTAGTTATAGATTCCGATCCTTCACTTCAGGTTTACTGTATCCCTCTGACCTTCTTATTGACAATGAAACACAGAAACTGCATCGGAATAAATACAAAAGGCACAATGCCGACTTAAGTACAAGAAAACTGATTCTTCCTACTGTCTATGTTTGAACCATTCCTGTGACGCTAGTTACAGATTCCGATGCTTCACTTCAGGTTTACTGTAACCGTCTGACCTTTTTATTGACGATGAAATACAGAAATTGCGTCGGAATTAAATACAAAAGGCACAGTGCCGACTTAAGTACAAGAAAACTGACTCTTCTTGCTGTCTATGTTTTGAACCATTCATGTGACACTAGTTATAGATTCCGATGCTTCACTCCAGGTTTACTGTATCCCTGTGACCTTCTTATTGACGATGAAACACAGAAATTGCTTCGGAATTAAATACAAAAGGCACAATGCCGACTTAAGTACAAGAAAACTGACTCTTCTTACTGTCTATGTTTTGAACCATTCCTGTGACACTACTTATAGATTCCGATGCTTCACTTGAGGTATACTGTATTCCTCTGACTTTCTTATTGTCGATGAAACATAGAAATTGCATCGGAATGAAATAGAAAAGTTACAATGCCGACTTAGGTACAGGAAAACTGACTCTTCTTACTGTCAATGCTTTGAACCATTCCTGTGACACCAGTTATAGATTCCGTTGCTTCACTGCAAGTTTACTGTATCCCTCTGACCTTCTTATTGACGATGAAACACAGAAATTTCATCGGAATTAAATACAAAATGCACAATGCCGACTTAAGTACAAGAAAACTGACTCTTCTTACTGTCTATGTTTTGAACCATTCCTTCGACACTAGTTATAGATTCCGATGCTTTACTCAGGTTTACTGTATCCCTGTGACCTTCTTATTGACGATGAAACACAGAAATTGCTTCGGAATTAAATACAAAAGGTACAATGCCGACTTAAATACAAGAAAACTGACTCTTCTTACTGTCTATGTTTTGAACCATTCCTGTGACACTAGTTATAGATTCCGATGCTTCACTTCAGGTTTACTGTAACCGTCTGACCTTTTTATTGACGATGAAATACAGAAATTGCGTCGGAATTAAATACAAAAGGCACAGTGCCGACTTAAGTACAAGAAAACTGACTCTTCTTGCTGTCTATGTTTTGAACCATTCCTGTGACACTAGTTATAGATTCCGATGCTTCACTTCAGGTTTACTGTAATCCTCTGACCTTTTTATTGACGATGAAATACAGAAATTGCATCGGAAATAATTACAAAAGGCACAATGCCGACTTAAGTACAAGAAAACTGACTCTTCTTACTGTCTATGTTTTGAACCATTCATGTGGCACTAATAATAGATTCCGATGCTTCACTTCAGGTTTACTGTATCCCTCTGGCCTCCTTTTTGACGATGAAACACAGAAATTGCATCGGAATGTAATAGAAAAGGAACAATGCCGACTTAGGTACAAGTAAACTGACTCTTCTTACTGTCTATGTTTTGAACAATTCCTGTGACACTAGTTATAGATTCCGATCCTTCACTTCAGGTTTACTGTATCCCTCTGACCTTCTTATTGACAATGAAACACAGAAACTGCATCGGAATAAATACAAAAGGCACAATGCCGACTTAAGTACAAGAAAACTTATTCTTCCTACTGTCTATGTTTGAACCATTCCTGTGACGCTAGTTATTGATTCCGATGCTTCACTTCAGGTTTACTGTATCCCTCTAACCTTCTTGTTGACGATGAAACACAGAAATTGCACCGGAATTAAATACAAAAGGCACAATGCCGACTTAAGTACAAGATAACTGACTCTTCTTACTGTCTATGTTTTGAACCATTCCTGCGACACTAGTTGTAGATTCCGATGCTTCACTTCAGGTTTACTGTATCCTTCTGACCTTCTTATTGACGATGAAACACAGAAATTGCATCGGAATTAAATACAAATGGCACAACGCCGACTTAAGTACAAGAAAACTGACCCTTCTTACTGTAGATGTTTTGAACCATTCCTGTGACACTAGTTACAGATTCCGATGCTTCACGTCAGGTTTACTGTATCCCTCTGACCATCATATTGACGATGTAACACAGAAATTGCATCGGAATGTAATAGAAAAGGAACAATGCCGACTTAGGTACAAGAAAACTGACTCTTCTTACTGTCTATGTTTTTAACCATTCCTGTGACACTAGTTATAGATTCCGATGCTACACTTCAGGTTTACTGTATCCCTCTGACCTTCTTATTGACAATGAAACACAGAAATTGCATCGGAATTAAATACAAAAATCACAATGCCGACTTAAGTACAAGAAAACTGACTCTTCCAACTCTCTATGTTTGTACCATTCCTGTGACACTAGTTATTGAATCCGATGCTTCACTTCAGGTTTACTGTATCCCTCTGACCTTCTTGTTGACGATGGAACACAGAAATTGCACCGGAATTAAATACAAAAGGCCCAATGCCGACTTAAGTACAAGATAACTGACTCTTCTTACTGTCTATGTTTGAACCATTCCTGCGCCACTAGTTATAGATTTTGATGCTTCACTTCAGCTTGACTGTATCCCTCAGACCTTCTTATTGACGATGAAACACAGAAATTGTATCGGAATTAAATACAAAAGGCACAACGCCGACTTAAGTACAAGAAAACTGACCCTTCTTACTGTCCATGTTTTGAACCATTCCTGTGACACTAGTTATAGATTCCGATGCTTCACTTCAGGTTTCCTGTATCCCTCTGACCATCATATTCACGATGAAACACAGAAATTGCATCGGAATTAAATACAAAAGGTACAATGCCGACTTAAGTACAAGATAACTGACTCTTCTTAGTGTCTATGTTTGAACCATTCATGTGACACTAGTTATAGATTCCGATGCTTCACATCATTTTTACTGTATGACTCTGAACTTCTTATTGACGATGAAACACAGAAATTGCATCGGATATAAATACAAAAGGCACAATGCCGACTTAAGTACAAGAAAACTGACTCTTCTTGCTGTCTATGTTTTGAACCATTCCTGTGACACTAGTTATAGTTTCCGATGCTTCACTTCAGCTTTACTGTATCCCTCTGACCTTTTTATTGACGATGAAACACAGAAATTGCATCGGAATTAAATACAAAAGGTACAATGCCGACTTAAGTACAAGATAACTGACTCTTCTTATAGTCTATGTTTGAACCATTCCTGTGACACTAGTTATAGACTCCGATGCTACCCTTCAGGTTTACTTTATCCTTCTGACCTTGTTAATGACTATGAAACACAGATATTGCATCGGAATTAAATACAAATGGCACAATGACGACTTAAGTACAAGAAAACTGACTCTTCTTACTGTCTATAATTTGAACCATTCCTGTGACACTAGTTATAGATTCCGATGCTTCACTTCAGGTTTACAGCATCCCTCTGACCTTCTTATTGACGATGAAACACAGAAATTGCATCGGATATAAATACAAAAGGCACAACGCCGACTTAAGTACAAGAATACTGACCCTTCTTACTGTCCATGTTTTGAACCATTCCTGTGACACTAGTTATAGATTCCGATGCTTCACTTCAGGTTTCCTGTATCCCTCTGACCATCATATTGACGATGAAACACAGAAATTGCATCGGAATTAAATACAAAAGGTACAATGCCGACTTAAGTACAAGATAACTGACTCTTCTTACTGTCTATGTTTGAACCATTCATGTGACACTAGTTATAGATTCCGATGCTTCACATCAGGTTTACTGTATCCCTGTGACCTTCTTATTGACGATGAAAGACAGAAATTGCTTCGGAATTAAATACAAAAGGCACAATGCCGACTTAAGTACAAGAAAACTGATTCTTCTTACTGTCTATAATTTGAACCATTCCTGTGACACTACTTATTGATTCCGATGCTTCACTTGAGGTATACTGTATTCCTCTGACTTTCTTATTGTCGATGAAGCATAGAAATTGCATCGGAATGAAATAGAAAAGGAACAATGCCGACTTAGGTACAGGAAAACTGACTCTTCTTACTGTCAATGCTTTGAACCATTCCTGTGACACCAGTTATAGATTCCGTTGCTTCACTGCAAGTTTACTGTATCCCTCTGACCTTCTTATTGACGATGAAACACCGAAATTTCATCGGAATTAAATACAAAATGCACAATGCCGACTTAAGTACAAGAAAACTGACTCTTCTTACTGTCTATGTTTTGAACCATTCCTTCGACACTAGTTATAGATTCCGATGCTTTACTCAGGTTTACTGTATCCCTGTGACCTTCTTATTGACGATGAAACACAGATATTGCTTCGGAATTAAATACAAAAGGTACAATGCCGACTTAAGTACAAGAAAACTGACTCTTCTTACTGTCTATGTTTTGAACCATTCCTGTGACACTAGTTATAGATTCCGATGCTTCACTTCAGGTTTACTGTAACCGTCTGACCTTTTTATTGACGATGAAATACAGAAATTGCGTCGGAATTAAATACAAAAGACACAGTGCCGACTTAAGTACAAGAAAACTGACTCTTCTTGCTGTCTATGTTTTGAACCATTCCTGTGACACTAGTTATAGATTCCGATGCTTCACTTCAGGTTTACTGTAATCCTCTGACCTTTTTATTGACGATGAAATACAGAAATTGCATCGGAAATAATTACAAAAGGCACAATGCCGACTTAAGTACAAGAAAACTGACTGTTCTTACTGTCTATGTTTTGAACCATTCATGTGGCACTAATAATAGATTCCGATGCTTCACTTCAGGTTTACTGTATCCCTCTGGCCTCCTTTTTGACGATGAAACCCAGAAATTGCATCGGAATGTAATAGAAAAGGAACAATGCCGACTTAGGTACAAGTAAACTGACTCTTCTTACTGTCTATGTTTTGAACAATTCCTGTGACACTAGTTATAGATTCCGATCCTTCACTTCAGGTTTACTGTATCCCTCTGACCTTCTTATTGACAATGAAACACAAAAACTGCATCGGAATAAATACAAAAGGCACAATGCCGACTTAAGTACAAGAAAACTGATTCTTCCTACTGTCTATGTTTGAACCATTCCTGTGACGCTAGTTATTGATTCCGATGCTTCACTTCAGGTTTACTGTATCCCTCTAACCTTCTTGTTGACGATGAAACACAGAAATTGCACCGGAATTAAATACAAAAGGCACAATGCCGACTTAAGTACAAGATAACTGACTCTTCTTACTGTCTATGTTTTGAACCATTCCTGCGACACTAGTTGTAGATTCCGATGCTTCACTTCAGGTTTACTGTATCCTTCTGACCTTCTTATTGACGATGAAACACAGACATTGCATCGGAATTAAATACAAATGGCACAACGCCGACTTAAGTACAAGAAAACTGACCCTTCTTACTGCCCATGTTTTGAACCATTCCTGTGACACTAGTTATAGATTCCGATGCTTCACTTCAGGTTTACTGTATCCCTCTGACCATAATATTGACGATGAAACACAGAAATTGCATCGGAATGTAATAGAAAAGGAACAATGCCGACTTAGGTACAAGAAAACTGACTCTTCTTACTGTCTATGTTTTGAACCATTCCTGTGACACTAGTTATAGATTCCGATGCTACACTTCAGGTTTACTGTATCCCTCTGACCTTCTTATTGACAATGAAATACAGAAATTGCATCGGAATTAAATACAAAAATCACAATGCCGACTTAAGTACAAGAAAACTGACTCTTCCAACTCTCTATGTTTGTACCATTCCTGTGACACTAGTTATTGAATCCGATGCTTCACTTCAGGTTTACTGTATCCCTCTGACCTTCTTGTTGACGATGGAACACAGAAATTGCACCGGAATTAAATACAAAAGGCCCAATGCCGACTTAAGTACAAGATAACTGACTCTTCTTACTGTCTATGTTTGAACCATTCCTGCGCCACTAGTTATAGATTTTGATGCTTCACTTCAGCTTGACTGTATCCCTCAGACCTTCTTATTGACGATGAAACACAGAAATTGTATCGGAATTAAATACAAAAGGCACAGTGCCAACTTAAGTACAAGAAAACTGACTCTTCTTACTGACTATGTTTTGAACCATTCATGTGACACTAGTTATAGATTCCGATGCTTTACTCCAGGTTTACTGTATCCCTGTGACCTTCTTATTGACGATGAAACACAGAAATTGCTTCGGAATTAAATACAAAAGGCACAATGCCGACTTAAGTACAAGAAAACTGACTCTTCTTACTGTCTATGTTTTGAACCATTCCTGTGACACTACTTATAGATTCCGATGCTTCACTTGAGGTATACTGTATTCGTCTGACTTTCTTATTGACGATGAAACATAGAAATTGCGTCGGAATGAAATAGAAAAGGAACAATGCCGACTTAGGTACAAGAAAACTGACTCTTTTTACTGATAATGCTTTGAACCATTTCTGTGACACCAGTTATAGATTCCGTTGCTTCACTGCAGGTTTACTGTATCCCTCTGACCTTCTTATTGACGATGAAACACAGAAATTTCATCGGAATTAAATACAAAAAGCACAATGCCAACTTAAGTACAAGAAAACTGACTCTTCTTACTGTCTATGTTTTGAACCATTCCTTCGACACTAGTTATAGATTCCGATGCTTTCCTCGAGGTTTACTGTATCCCCGTGACCTTTATATTGACGATGAAACACAGAAATTGCTTCAGAATTAAATACAAAAGGTACAATGCCGACTGAAGTACAAAAAACTGACTCTTCTTACTGTCTATGTTTTGAACCATTCCTGTGACACTACTTATAGATTCCGTTGCTTCACTGCAGATTTACTGTATCCCTCTGACCTTCTTATTGACGATGGAACACAGAAATTGCTTCAGAATTAAATACAAAAGGTACAATGCCGACTTAAGTACAAGAAAACTGACTCTTCTTACTGTCTACGTTTTGAACCATTCCTGTGACACTACTTATAGATTCCGATGCTTCACTTGAGGTATACTGTATTCCTCTGACTTTCTTATTGACGATGAAACATAGAAATTGCGTCGGAATGAATTAGAAAAGGAACATTGCCGACTCAGGTACAAGAAAACTGACTCTTCTTACTGTCAATGCTTTGAACCATTCCTGTGACACCAGTTGTAGATTCCGTTGCTTCACTGCAGGTTTACTGTATCCCTCTGACCTTCTTATTGACGATGAAACACAGAAATTGCTTCAGAATTAAATACAAAAGGTACAATGCCGACTTAAGTACAAGAAAACTGACTCTTCTTACTGTCTATGTTTTGAACCATTCCTGTGACACTACTTATAGATTCCGTTGCTTCACTGCAGGTTTACTGTATCCCTCTGACCTTCTTATTGACGATGGAACACAGAAATTGCATCGGAAGTAAATACAAATGGCACAATGCTGAGTTAAGTACAAGATAACTGACTCTTATTACTGTCTATGTTTGAACCATTCATGTGATGCTAGTTATAGATTCCGATGCTTCACTTCAAGTTTACTGTATCCCTGTGACCTTCTTATTGACGATGAAACACAGAAATTGCATCGGAACTAAATACAAAAGGCACAATGCCGACTTAAGTTCAAGAAAACTGACTCTTCTTGCTGTCTATGTTTTGAACCATTCCTGTGACACTAGTTATAGTTTCCGATGCTTCACTTCAGCTTTACTGTATCCCTCTGACCTTTTTATTGACGATGAAACACAGAAATTGCATCGGAATTAAATACAAAAGGTACAATGCGGACTTAAGTACAAGATAACTGACTCTTCTTATAGTCTATGTTTGAACCGTTCCTGTGACACTAGTTATAGACTCCGATGCTACCCTTCAGGTTTACTTTATCCTTCTGACCTTGTTAATGACTATGAAACACAGATATTGCATCGGAATTAAATACAAATGGCACAATGACGACTTAAGTACAAGAAAACTGACTCTTCTTACTGTCTATAATTTGAACCATTCCTGTGACACTAGTTATAGTTTCCGATGCTTCACTTCAGGTTTACAGCATCCCTCTGACCTTCTTATTCACGATGAAACACAGAAATTGCATCGGATATAAATACAAAAGGCACAACGCCGACTTAAGTACAAGAATACTGACCCTTCTTACTGTCCATGTTTTGAACCATTCCTGTGACACTAGTTATAGATTCCGATGCTTCACTTCAGGTTTCCTGTATCCCTCTGACCATCATATTGACGATGAAACACAGAAATTGCATCGGAATTAAATACAAAAGGTACAATGCCGACTTAAGTACAAGATAACTGACTCTCCTTACTGTCTATGTTTGAACCATTCGAGTGACACTAGTTATAGATTCCGATGCTTCACATCAGGTTTACTGTATAACTCTGACCATCTTATTGACGATGAAACACAGAAATTGCATCGGATATAAATACAAAAGGCACAATGCCGACTTAAGTACAAGAAAACTGACTCTTCTTGCTGTCTATGTTTTGAACCATTCCTGTGACACTAATTATAGATTCCGATGCTTCACTTCAGGTTTACTGTATCCCTCTGACCTCCTTATTGACGATGAAACACAGAAATTGCATCGGAATTAATTACAAAAGGCACAGTGCCGACTTAAGTACAAGAAAACTGACTCTTCTTACTGACTATGTTTTGAACCATTCATGTGACACTAGTTATAGATTCCGATGCTTCACTTGAGGTATACTGTATTCCTCTGACTTTCTTATTGACGATGAAACATAGAAATTGCGTCGGAATGAAATAGAAAAGGAACATTGCCGACTCAGGTACAAGAAAACTGACTCTTCTTACTGTCAATGCTTTGAACCATTCCTGTGACACCAGTTGTAGATTCCGTTGCTTCACTGCAGGTTTACTGTATCCCTCTGACCTTCTTATTGACGATGAAACACAAAAATTGCTTCAGAATTAAATACAAAAGGTGCAATGCCGACTTATATACAAGAAAACTGACTCTTCTTACTGTCTATGTTTTGAACCATTCCTGTGACACTACTTATAGATTCCGTTGCTTCACTGCAGGTTTACTGTATCCCTCTGACCTTCTTATTGACGATGGAACACAGAAATTGCATCGGAAGTAAATACAAATGGCACAATGCTGAGTTAAGTACAAGATAACTGACTCTTATTACTGTCTATGTTTGAACCATTCATGTGATGCTAGTTATAGATTCCGATGCTTCACTTCAAGTTTACTGTATCCCTGTGACCTTCTTATTGACGATGAAACACAGAAATTGCATCGGAACTAAATACAAAAGGCACAATGCCGACTTAAGTACAAGAAAACTGACTCTTCTTGCTGTCTATGTTTTGAACCATTCCTGTGACACTAGTTGTAGATTCCGATGCTTCACTTCAGGTTTACTGTATCCCTCTGACCTTTTTATTGACGATGAAACACAGAAATTGCATCGGAATTAAATACAAAAGGCACAATGCCGACTTAAGTACAAGAAAACTGACTCTTCTTACTGTTATGTTTTGAACCATTCCTGTGACACTAGTTATAGATTCCGATGATTCACTTCAGGTTTACTGTATCCCTCGGACCTTCTTATTGACGATGAAACACAGAAAATGCAACGGAAATTAATACAAAAGGCACAATGCCGACTTAAGTACAAGAAAACTGACTCTTCTTACTGTCTATGTTTTGAACCATTCATGTGACACTAGTTATAGATTCCGATGCTTCACTTCAGGGTTACTGTATCCCTCTGTCCTTCTTATTGACAATGAAACACAGAAAATGCAACGGAAATAAATACAAAAGGCACAATGCCGACTTAAGTACAAGATAACTGACTCTTCTTACTGTCTATGTTTTGAACCATTCCTGTGACACTAGTTATATATTCCGATGCTTCACTTCAGGGTTACTGTATCCCTCTGACCTTGTTATTGACAATGAAACACAGAAATTGCATCGGAATTGAATACAAAAGGCACAATGCCGACATAACTACAAGAAAACTGACTGTTCCTACTGTCTATGTTTGAACCATTCCTGTGACACTAGTTATTGATTCCGATGCTTCACTTCTGGTTTACTGTATCCCTCTGACCTTCTTAATGACGATGAAATAAAGATATTGCATCGGAGTTAAATCCAAAGGCACAACGCCGACTTAAGTACAGGAACACTGACTCTTCTTATAGTCTATGTTTGAACCATTCCTGTGACACTAGTTATAGATTCCGATGCTTCCCTTCAGGTTTACTTTATCCTTCTGACCTTGTTATTGACTATGAAACACAGATATTGCATCGGAATTAAATACAAATGGCACAATGCCGACTTAAGTACAAGAAAACTGACTCTTCTTGCTGTCTATGTTTTGAACCATTCCTGTGACACTAGTTGTAGATTCCGATGCTTCACTTCAGGTTTACTGTATCCCTCTGACCTTTTTATTGACGATGAAACACAGAAATTGCTTTGGAATTAAATACAAAAGGCACAATGCCGACTTAAGTACAAGAAAACTGACTCTTCTTACTGTCTACGTTTGAACCATTCCTGTGACACTACTTATAGATTCCGATGCTTCACTTGAGGTATACTGTATCCCTCTGACTTTCTTATTGACGATGAAACGTAGAAATTGCATCGGAATGAAACAAGAAAAGGAACAATGCTGACTTAGGTACAAGAAAACTGACTCCTCTTACTGTCAATGCTTAGAACCATTCCCGTGATACTAGATATAGATTCCGTTGCTTCACTGCAGGTTTACTGTATCCCTCTGACCTTCTTATTGACGATGAAACATAGAAATTTCATCGGAATCAAATACAAAAGGCACAATGCCGACGTAAGTACAAGATAACTGACTCTTCTTACTGTCTATGTTTTGAACTATTCCTTCGACACTAGTTATAGATGCCAATGCTTCACTTCAGGTTTACTGTTCCGTCTGACCTTCTAATTGACGATGAAACACAGAAATTACATCGGAATTAAATAGAAAAGGCACAATGCCGACTTCAGTACAAGAAAACTGACTCTTCTTACTGTCTATGCTTTGAACCATTCCTGTGACCCTAGTTATAGATTCCGATAGTTCACCTCAGGTTTACTGTATCCCTCTGACCTTCTTATTGACAATGAAACACAGAAATAGTTTCGGAATTAAATACAAAAGGCACAATGCCGACTTAAGTACTAGAAAACTGACTCTTCTTACTGTCTATGTTTGAACCATTCCTGTGACACTACTTAGAGATTCCGATGCTTCACTTTAGGTATACTGTATCCCTCTGACTTTCTTATTGACGATGAAACATAGAAATTGCATCGGAATGAAATAGAAAAGGAACAATGCCGACTTAGGTACAAGAAAACTGACTCTTCTTACTGTCAATGCTTAGAACCATTCCCGTGAAACTAGATACAGATTCCGTTGCTTCACTGCAGGTTTACTGTATCCCTCTGACCTTCTTATTGACGATGAAACATTGAAATTTCATCGGAATCAAATACAAAAGGCACAATGCCGACTTAAGAACAAGATAACTGACTCTTCTTACTGTCTATGTTTTGAACCATTCCTTCGACACTAGTTATTGATTCCGATGCTTCACTTCAGGTTTACTGTATCCGTCTGACCTTCTAATTGACGATGAAACCCAGAAATTACATCGGAATTAAATAGAAAAGGCACAATGCCGACTTCAGTACAAGAAAACTGACTTTTCTTACTGTCTATGTTTTGAACCATTCCTGTGACCCTAGTTATAGATTCCGATACTTCACCTCAGGTTTACTGTATCCCTCTGACCTTCTTATTGACAATGAAACACAGAAATTGCTTCGGAATTAAATACAAAAGGCACAATGCCGACTTAAGTACGAGAAAACTGACTCTTCTTGCTGTCTATGTTTTGAACCATTCCTGTGACACTAATTATAGATTCCGATGCTTCACTTCAGGTTTACTGTATCCCTCTGACCTCCTTATTGACGATGAAACACAGAAATTGAATCGGAATTAATTACAAAAGGCACAGTGCCGACTTAAGTACAAGAAAACTGACTCTTCTTACTGTCTATGTTTTGAACCATTCCTGTGACACTACTTATAGATTCCGATGCTTCTGTTGAGGTATACTGTATTCCTCTGACTTTCTTATTGACGATGAAACATAGAAATTGCATCGGAATGAAATAGAAAAGGAACAATGCCGACTTAGGTACAAAAAAACTGACTCTTCTTACTGTCTATGCTTTGAACTATTCCTGTGACACCAGTTATAGATTCCGTTGCTTCACTGCGGGTTTACTGTATCCCTCTGACCTTCTTATTGACGATGAAACACAGAAATTTCATCGGAATTAAATACAAAAAGCACAATGCCAACTTAAGTACAAGAAAACTGACTCTTTTTACTGTCTGTGTTTTGAACCATTCCTTCGACACTAGTAATAGATTCCGACGCTTTACTCGAGGTTTACTGTATCCCCGTGACCATCTTATTGACGATGAAACACAGAAATTGCTTCAGAATGAAATACAAAAGGTACAATGCCGACTTAAGTACAAGAAAACTGAATCTTCTCACTGTCTATGTTTTGAACCATTCCTGTGACACTACTTATAGATTCCGTTGCTTCACTGCAGGTTTACTGTATCCCTCTGACCTTCTTATTGACGATGGAACACAGAAATTGCATCGGAATTAAATACAAATGGCACAATGCAGACTTAAGTACAAGATAACTTACTCTTCTTACTGTCTATGTTTGAACCATTCATGTGATGCTAGTTATAGATTCCGATGCTTCACTTCAAGTTTACTGTATCCCTGTGACCTTCTTATTGACGATGAAAAACAGAAATTGCATCGGAACTAAATACAAAAGGCACAATGCCGACTTAAGTACAAGAAAACTGACTCTTCTTGCTGTCTATGTTTTGAACCATTCCTGTGACACTAGTTATAGTTTCCGATGCTTCACATCAGGTTTACTGTATCCCTCTGACCTTTTTATTGACGATGATACACAGAAATTACATCGGAATTAAATACAAAAGGCACAAAGCCGACTTAAGTACAAGAAAACTGACTCTTCTTACTGTCTATGTTTTGAACCATTCCTGTGACACTAGTTATAGATTCCGATGATTCACTTCAGGTTTACTGTATCCCTCGGACCTTCTAATTGACGATGAAACACAGAAAATGCATCGGAAATAAATACAAAAGGCACAATGCCGACTTAAGTACAAGAAAACTGACTCTTCTTACTGTCTATGTTTTTAACCATTTATGTGACACTAATAATAGATTCCGATGCTTCACTTGAGGTTTACTGTATCCCTGTGACCTCCTTATTGACGATGAAACACAGAAATTGCATCGGAATGTAATAGAAAAGGAACAATGCCGACTTAGGTACAAGATAACTGACTCTTCTTACTGTCCATGTTTTGAACCATTCCTGTGACACTAGTTGTAGATTCCGATGCTTGACTTCAGGTTTACAGTATCCCTCTCACCTTCTTATTGACGATGAAACACAGATATTGCATCGGAGTTAAATACAAAAGGCACATTGCCGACTTAAGTACAAGAAAACTGACTCTTCTTACAGTCTATGTTTTTAACCATTCCAGTGACACTAGTCATACATTCCGATGCTTCACTTCAGGTTTACTGTATCCCTCTGACCTTCTTGTTGACGATGAAACACAGATATTGCATCGGAATTAAATACAAATGGCACAATGACGACTTAAGTACAAGAAAACTGACTCTTCTTACTGTCTATGTTTTGAACCATTCCTGTGACACTAGTTATAGATTCCGATGCTTCACTTCAGGTTTACTGTATTCCTATGATCGTCTTATTGACGATGAAACACAGAAATTGCATCGGAATTAAATACAAAAGGCACAATGACGACTTAAGTACAAGATAACTGACTCTTCTTACTGTCTATGTTTTGAACCATTCCTGCGACACTAGTTATAGTTTCCGATGCTTCACTTCAGCGTTACTGTATCACTCTGACCTTCTTGTTGACGATGAAACACAGAAATTGCATCGGAATTAAATACAAAAGGCACAACGCCGACTTAAGTACAAGAAAACTGACTCCTCTTACTGTCCATGTTTTGAACCAATCCTGTGACACTAGTTATAGATTACGATGCTTCACTTCAGGTTTACTGTATCCATCTGACCATCATATTGACGATGAAACACAGATATTGAATCGGAATTAAGTAGAAAAGGCACAATGCCGACTTAAGTACAAGATAACTGACTCTTCTTACTGTCTATGTTTGAACCATTCATGACTAGTTATAGATTCCGATGCTTCACTTCAGGTTTACTGTATCCCTCTGACCTTCTTATTGACGATGAAACACAGCAATTGCATCGGATTTAAATACAAAAGCACAATGCCGACTTAAGTACAAGAAAACTGACTCTTCTTGCTGTCTATGTTTTGAACCATTCCTGTGACACTAGTTATAGATTCCGATGCTTTACTCTAGGTTTACTGTATCCCTGTGACCTTCTTATTGACGATGAAACACAGAAATTGCTTTGGAATTAAATACAAAAGGCACAATGCCGACTTAAGTACAAGAAAACTGACTCTTCTTACTGTCTACGTTTGAACCATTCCTGTGACACTACTTATAGATTCCGATGCTTCACTTGAGGTATACTGTATCCCTCTGACTTTCTTATCGACGATGAAACGTAGAAATTGCATCGGAATGAAACAAGAAAAGGAACAATGCTGACTTAGGTACAAGAAAACTGACTCCTCTTACTGTCAATGCTTAGAACCATTCCCGTGATACTAGATATAGATTCCGTTGCTTCACTGCAGGTTTACTGTATCCCTCTGACCTTCTTATTGACGATGAAACATAGAAATTTCATCGGAATCAAATACAAAAGGCACAATGCCGACGTAAGTACAAGATTACTGACTCTTCTTACTGTCTATGTTTTGAACTATTCCTTCGACACTAGTTATAGATGCCAATGCTTCACTTCAGGTTTACTGTTCCGTCTGACCTTCTAATTGACGATGAAACACAGAAATTACATCGGAATTAAATAGAAAAGGCACAATGCCGACTTCAGTACAAGAAAACTGACTCTTCTTACTGTCTATGCTTTGAACCATTCCTGTGACCCTAGTTATAGTTTCCGATAGTTCACCTCAGGTTTACTGTATCCCTCTGACCTTCTTATTGACAATGAAACACAGAAATAGTTTCGGAATTAAATACAAAAGGCACAATGCCGACTTAAGTACTAGAAAACTGACTCTTCTTACTGTCTATGTTTGAACCATTCCTGTGACACTACTTAGAGATTCCGATGCTTCACTTTAGGTATTCTGTATCCCTCTGACTTTCTTATTGACGATGAAACATAGAAATTGCATCGGAATGAAATAGAAAAGGAACAATGCCGACTTAGGTACAAGAAAACTGACTCTTCTTACTGTCAATGCTTAGAACCATTCCCGTGAAACTAGATACAGATTCCGTTGCTTCACTGCAGGTTTACTGTATCCCTCTGACCTTCTTATTGACGATGAAACATTGAAATTTCATCGGAATCAAATACAAAAGGCACAATGCCGACTTAAGAACAAGATAACTGACTCTTCTTACTGTCTATGTTTTGAACCATTCCTTCGACACTAGTTATTGATTCCGATGCTTCACTTCAGGTTTACTGTATCCGTCTGACCTTCTAATTGACGATGAAACCCAGAAATTACATCGGAATTAAATAGAAAAGGCACAATGCCGACTTCAGTACAAGAAAACTGACTTTTCTTACTGTCTATGTTTTGAACCATTCCTGTGACCCTAGTTATAGATTCCGATACTTCACCTCAGGTTTACTGTATCCCTCTGACCTTCTTATTGACAATGAAACACAGAAATTGCTTCGGAATTAAATACAAAAGGCACAATGCCGACTTAAGTACGAGAAAACTGACTCTTCTTGCTGTCTATGTTTTGAACCATTCCTGTGACACTAATTATAGATTCCGATGCTTCACTTCAGGTTTACTGTATCCCTCTGACCTCCTTATTGACGATGAAACACAGAAATTGCATCGGAATTAATTACAAAAGGCACAGTGCCGACTTAAGTACAAGAAAACTGACTCTTCTTACTGTCTATGTTTTGAACCATTCCTGTGACACTACTTATAGATTCCGATGCTTCTGTTGAGGTATACTGTATTCCTCTGACTTTCTTATTGACGATGAAACATAGAAATTGCATCGGAATGAAATAGAAAAGGAACAATGCCGACTTAGGTACAAAAAAACTGACTCTTCTTACTGTCTATGCTTTGAACCATTCCTGTGACACCAGTTATAGATTCCGTTGCTTCACTGCGGGTTTACTGTATCCCTCTGACCTTCTTATTGACGATGAAACACAGAAATTTCATCGGAATTAAATACAAAAAGCACAATGATAACTTAAGTACAAGAAAACTGACTCTTTTTACTGTCTGTGTTTTGAACCATTCCTTCGACACTAGTAATAGATTCCGACGCTTTACTCGAGGTTTACTGTATCCCCGTGACCTTCTTATTGACGATGAAACACAGAAATTGCTTCAGAATGAAATACAAAAGGTACAATGCCGACTTAAGTACAAGAAAACTGAATCTTCTCACTGTCTATGTTTTGAACCATTCCTGTGACACTACTTATAGATTCCGTTGCTTCACTGCAGGTTTACTGTATCCCTCTGACCTTCTTATTGACGATGGAACACAGAAATTGCATCGGAATTAAATACAAATGGCACAATGCAGACTTAAGTACAAGATAACTTACTCTTCTTACTGTCTATGTTTGAACCATTCATGTGATGCTAGTTATAGATTCCGATGCTTCACTTCAAGTTTACTGTATCCCTGTGACCTTCTTATTGACGATGAAAAACAGAAATTGCATCGGAACTAAATACAAAAGGCACAATGCCGACTTAAGTACAAGAAAACTGACTCTTCTTGCTGTCTATGTTTTGAACCATTCCTGTGACACTAGTTATAGTTTCCGATGCTTCACATCAGGTTTACTGTATCCCTCTGACCTTTTTATTGACGATGATACACAGAAATTACATCGGAATTAAATACAAAAGGCACAATGCCGACTTAAGTACAAGAAAACTGACTCTTCTTACTGTCTATGTTTGAACCATTCCTGTGACACTAGTTATAGATTCCGATGATTCACTTCAGGTTTACTGTATCCCTCGGACCTTCTAATTGACGATGAAACACAGAAAATGCATCGGAAATAAATACAAAAGGCACAATGCCGACTTAAGTACAAGAAAACTGACTCATCTTACTGTCTATGTTTTTAACCATTTATGTGACACTAATAATAGATTCCGATGCTTCACTTGAGGTTTACTGTATCCCTGTGACCTCCTTATTGACGATGAAACACAGAAATTGCATCGGAATGTAATAGAAAAGGAACAATGCCGACTTAGGTACAAGATAACTGACTCTTCTTACTGTCCATGTTTTGAACCATTCCTGTGACACTAGTTGTAGATTCCGATGCTTGACTTCAGGTTTACAGTATCCCTCTCACCTTCTTATTGACGATGAAACACAGATATTGCATCGGAGTTAAATACAAAAGGCACATTGCCGACTTAAGTACAAGAAAACTGACTCTTCTTACAGTCTATGTTTTTAACCATTCCAGTGACACTAGTCATACATTCCGATGCTTCACTTCAGGTTTGCTGTATCCCTCTGACCTTCTTGTTGACGATGAAACACAGATATTGCATCGGAATTAAATACAAATGGCACAATGACGACTTAAGTACAAGAAAACTGACTCTTCTTACTGTCTATGTTTTGAACCATTCCTGTGACACTAGTTATAGATTCCGATGCTTCACTTCAGGTTTACTGTATTCCTATGATCGTCTTATTGACGATGAAACACAGAAATTGCATCGGAATTAAATACAAAAGGCACAATGCCGACTTAAGTACAAGATAACTGACTCTTCTTACTGTCTATGTTTTGAACCATTCCTGCGACACTAGTTATAGATTCCGATGCTTCACTTCAGCTTTACTGTATCACTCTGACCTTCTTGTTGACGATGAAACACAGAAATTGCATCGGAATTAAATACAAAAGGCACAACGCCGACTTAAGTACATGAAAACTGACTTTTCTTACTGTCTATGTTTTGAACCATTCCTGTGACACTAGTTATAGATTCCGATGCTTTACTCCAGGTTTACTGTATCCCTGTGACCTTCTTATTGACGAAGAAACACAGATATTGCATCGGATTTAAATACAAAAGGCACAATGCCGACTTAAGTACAGGAAAACTGACTCTTCTTGCTGTCTATGTTTTGAACCATTCCTGTGACACTAGTTATAGATTCCGATGCTTTACTCCAGGTTTACTGTATCCCTGTGACCTTCTTATTGACGATGAAACACAGAAATTGCTTCGGAATTAAATACAAAAGTCACAATGCCGACTTAAGTACAAGAAAACTTACTCTTCTTACTGTCTATGTTTGAACCATTCCTGTGACACTACTTATAGATTCCGATGCTTCACTTGAGGTATACTGTATCCCTATGACTTTCTTATTGACGATGAAACATAGAAATTGCATCGGAATGAAATAGAAAGGGAACAATGCCGACTTAGGTACAAGAAAACTGACTCCTCTTACTGTCAATGCTTAGAACCATTCCCGTGACACTAGATATAGATTCCGTTGCTTCACTGCAGGTTTACTGTATCCCTCTGTCCTCCTTATTGACGATGAAACATAGAAATTTCATCGGAATCAAATACAAAAGGCACAATGCCGACGTAAGTACAAGAGAACTGACTCTTCTTACTGTCTATGTTTTGAACCATGCCTTCGACACTAGTTGTATATGCCAATGCTTCACTTCAGGTTTACTGTATCCGTCTGACCTTCTAATTGACGATGAAACACAGAAATTACATGGGAATTAAATAGGAAAGGCACAATGCCGACTTCAGTACAAGAAAACTGACTCTTCTTACTGTCTATGTTTTGAACCATTCCTGTGACCCTAGTTATAGATTCCGATACTTCACCTCGGGTTTACTGTATCCCTCTGACGTTCTTATTGACAATGAAACACAGAAATAGCTTCGGAATTTAATACAAAAGGCACAATGCCGACTTAAGTACTAGAAAACTGACTTTTCTTACTGTCTATGTTTGAACCATTCCTGTGACACTACTTAGAGATTCCGATGCTTCACTTTAGGTATACTGTATCCCTCTGACTTTCTTATTGACGATGAAACATAGAAATTGCATCGGAATGAAATAGAAAAGGAGCAATGCCGACTTAGGTACAAGAAAACTGACTCTTCTTACTGTCAATGCTTAGAACCATTCCCGTGACACTTGATATAGATTCCGTTGCTTCACTGCAGGTTTACTGTATCTCTCTGACCTTCGTATTGACGATGAAACATAGAAATTTCATCGGAATCAAATACAAAAGACACAATGCCGACTTAAGTACAAGATAACTGACTCTTCTTACTGTCTATGTTTTGAACCATTCCTTCGACACTAGTTATATATTCCGATGCTTCACTTCAGGTTTACTGTATCCGTCTGACCTTCTAATTGACGATGAAACACAGAAATTACATCGGAATTAAATAGAAAAGGCACAATGCCGACTTCAGTACAAGAAAACTGACTCTTCTTACTGTCTATGTTTTGAACCATTCCTGTGACCCTAGTTATAGATTCCGATACTTCACCTCAGGTTTACTGTATCCCTCTGACCTTCTTATTGACAATGAAACACAGAAATTGCTTCGGAATTAAATACAAAAGGCACAATGCCGACTTAAGTACTAGAAATCTGACTCTTCTTACTGTCTATGTTTTGATCCATTCCTGTGACATTAGTTATAGATTCCGATGCTTCACTTCAGGTATACTGTATCCCTCTGACCTTCTTATTGACGATGAAACAAAGAAATTGCATCGGAGTTGAATACAAAAGGCACAACGCCGACTTAAGTACAGGAAAACTGACTGTTCTTATAGTCTATGTTTGAACCATTCCTGTGACACTAGTTATAGATTCCGATGCTTCCCTTCAGGTTTACTTTATCCTTCTGACCAAGTTATTGACTATGAAACACAGATATTGCATCGGAATTAAATACAAATGGCACAATGACGACTTAAGTACAAGATAACTGACTCTTCTTACTGTCTATGTTTTGAACCATTCCTGCGACACTAGTTATAGATTCCGATGCTTCACTTCAGCTTTACTGTATCACTCTGACCTTCTTGTTGACGATGAAACACAGAAATTGCATCGGAATTAAATACAAAAGGCACAACGCCGACTTAAGTACAAGAGAACTGACTCTTCTTACTGTCTATGTTTTGAACCATGCCTTCGACACTAGTTATATATGCCAATGCTTCACTTCAGGTTTGCTGTATCCCTCTGACCTTCTAATTGACGATGAAACACAGAAATTACATCGGAATTAAATAGGAAAGGCACAATGCCGACTTCAGTACAAGAAAACTGACTCTTCTTACTGTCTATGTTTTGAACCATTCCTGTGACCCTAGTTATAGATTCCGATACTTCACCTCAGGTTTACTGTATCCCTCTGACGTTCTTATTGACAATGAAACACAGAAATAGCTTCGGAATTTAATACAAAAGGCACAATGCCGTCTTAAGTACTAGAAAACTGACTTTTCTTACTGTCTATGTTTGAACCATTCCTGTGACACTACTTAGAGATTCCGATGCTTCACTTTAGGTATACTGTATCCCTCTGACTTTCTTATTGACGATGAAACATAGAAATTGCATCGGAATGAAATAGAAAAGGAACAATGCCGACTTAGGTACAAGAAAACTGACTCTTCTTACTGTCAATGCTTAGAACCATTCCCGTGACACTTGATATAGATTACGTTGCTTCACTGCTGGTTTACTGTATCTCTCTGACCTTCTTATTGACAATGAAACATAGAAATTTCATCGGAATCAAATACAAAAGACACAATGCCGACTTAAGTACAAGATAACTGACTCTTCTTACTGGCTATGTTTTGAACCATTCCTTCGACACTAGTTATATATTCCGATGCTTCACTTCAGGTTTAGTGTATCCGTCTGACCTTCTAATTGACGATGAAACACAGAAAATACATCGGAATTAAATAGAAAAGGCACAATGCCGACTTCAGTACAAGAAAACTGACTCTTCTTACTGTCTATGTTTTGAACCATTCCTGTGACCCTAGTTATAGATTCCGATACTTCACCTCAGGTTTACTGTATCCCTCTGACCTTCTTATTGACAATGAAACACAGAAATTGCTTCGGAATCAAATACAAAAGGCACAATGCCGACTTAAGTACTAGAAATCTGACTCTTCTTACTGTCTATGTTTTGATCTATTCCTGTGACATTAGTTATAGATTCCGATGCTTCACTTCAGGTATACTGCATCTCTCTGACCTTCTTATTGACGATGAAACATAGAAATTGCATCGGTATGAAATAGAAAAGGAACAATGCCGACTTAGGTACAAGATAACTGACTCTTCTTACTGTCTATGTTTTGAACCATTCCTGTGACACTAGTTATAGATTCCGATGCTTCACTTCAGGTTTCCTGTATCCCTCTGACGTTCTTATTGACGATGAAACGCAGAAATCGCATCGGAACTAAATACAAAAAGCACAATGCCGACTTAAGTACAAGAAAAATGACTCTTCTTACTGACTATGTTTAGAACCATTCATGTGACACTAGTTATAGATTCCGATGCTTTACTCCAGGTTTACTGTATCCCTCTGACCTTCTTATTGACGATGAAACGCAGAAATTGCATCGGAATTAAATACAAAAGGCACAATGCCGACTTAAGTACCAGAAAACTGACTCTTCTTACTGTCTATGTTTTGAACCATTCCTGTGACACTACTTACAGATTCAGATGCTTCACTTGATGTATACTGTATCCCTCTGACCTTCTTATTGACGATCAAACATAGAAATTGCACCGGAATGAAATAGAAAAGGAACAATGCCGACTTAGGTACAAGAAAACTGACTCTTCTTACTGTCTATGTTTTGAACCATTCCTGTGACACTAGTTATATATTCCGTTGCTTCACTTCAGGATTACTGCATCCCTCTGACTTCTTATTGACGATGAAACACAGAAATTTCATCGGAATTAAATACAAAAGGCACAGTGCCGACTTAAGTACAAGATAACTGACTCTTCTTAATGTCTATGTTTTGAGCCATTGCTGTGACACTAGTTATAGATTCCGATGCTTCACTTCAGGTTACTGTATCCCTCTGACCCTCTTATTGACGATGAAACACAGAAATTGCATCGGAATTAAATGCAAAAGGCACAATGACGACCTAAGTACAAGAAAACTCTTCCTACTGTCTATGTTTTGAACCATTCATGTGACACTAGTTATAGCCTCCGATGCTTCACTTCAGGTTTACTGTATCCAACAGACCTTCTTATTGGCGATGAAACACAGAAATTGCATCGGAATTAAATACAAAAGGCACAATGCCGACTTATGTAAAAGAAAACTGACTCTTCTTACTGTCTATGTTTGCACCATTCATGTGACACTAGTTATAGATTCCGATGCTTCACTTCAGGTTTACTGTATCCCTCTGACCTTCTTATTGACGATGAAACACAGAAATTGCATCGGAGTTAAATACAAAAGGCACAATGCCGATTTAAGTACAAGAAAACTGACTCCTCTTACTGTCCATGCTTTGAACCATTCCTGTGACACTAGTTATAGATTCCGATGCTTCACTTCTGGTTTACTGTATCCCTCTGACCTTCTTATTGACGATGAAACACAGAAATTTCTTCGGAATTAAATACAAAAGGCACAATGCCGACTTCAGTACAAGAAAATTGACTCTTCTTACTGTCTATGTTTTGAACCATTCCTTCGACACTAGTTATAGATTCCGATGCTTCACTTCAGGTTCACTGTATCCCTCTGACCTTCTAATTGACGATGAAACACCGAAATTACATCGGAATTAAATAGAAAAGGCACAATGCTGACTTAAGTACAAGAAAACTGACTCTTCTTACTGTCTATGTTTTGAACCATTCCTGTGACACTAGTTATAGATTCCGATGCCTCACCTCAAATTTACTGTATCCCTCTGACCTTCTTATTGACGATGAAACACAGAAATTGCAACGGAATTAAATATAAAATGCCCAATTCCGACTTAAGTACAAGAAAACTGACTCTTCTTACTGTCTATGTTTTGAACCATTCCTGCGACACTAGTTATAGATTCCGATGCTTCACTTCAGCTTTACTGTATCCCTCTGACCTTCTTATTGACGATGAAACACAGAAATTGCATCGGAATTAAATGCAAAAGGCACATGCCGACTTCAGTACAATAAAACTGACTCTTGTTACTGTCTATGTTTAAACCACACATGTGACACTAGTTATAGATTCCGATGCTTCACTTCAGGTTTACTGTATCCCTCTGACCTTCTTATTGACGATGAAACACAGAAATTGCATCGGAATTAAATACAAAAGGCACAATGCCGACTTAAGTACAAGAAAACTGACTCTTCTTACTGTCTACGTTTTGAACCATTCCTGTGACGCTAGTTATAGATTCCGATGCTTCACGTCAGGTTACTGTATCCCTCTGACCTTCTTATTGACGATGAAACACAGATATTCCATCGGAATTAAATACAAAAGGCACAATGACGACCTAAGTAAAAGAAAACTCTTCCTACTGTCTATGATTTGAACCATTCATGTGACACTAGTTATAGCTTCTGATGCTTCACTTCTGGTTTACTGTATCCCTCTGACCTTCATATTGACGATGAAACACTGAAATTGCATCGGAATTAAATACAAAAGCACAATGCCGACTTAAGTACAAGAAAACTGACTCTTCTTACTGTCTATGTTTGCACCATTCCTGTGACCCTTGTTATAGATTCCGATACTTCACCTAAGGTTTACTGTATCCCTTGACCTTCTTATTGACAATGAAACACAGAAATTGCTTCGGAATTAAATACAAAACGCACAATGCCGACTTAAGTACAAGAAAACTGACTCTTCTTACTGTCTATGTTTGCACCATTCATGTGACACTAGTTATAGATTCCGATGCTTCACTTCAGGTTCACTGTATCCCTCTGAACTTCTTGTTGACGATGAAACACAGAAATTGCATCGGAGTTAAATACAAAAGGCACAATGCCGATTTAAGTACAAGAAAACTGACTCCTCTTACCGTCTATGATTTGAACCATTCCTGTGACACTAGTTATAGATTCAGATGCTTCACTTCTGGTTTACTGTATCCCTCTGACCTTCATATTGACGATGAAACACAGAAATTGCATCGGAATTAAATACAAAAGGCACAATGCCGACTTAAGTACAAGAAAACTGACTCTTCTTACTGTCTATGTTTTGAACCATTCCTTCGACACTAGTTATAGATTCTGATGCTTCACTTCAGGTTTACTGTATCCCTCTGACCTCCTAATTGACGTTGAAACACAGAAATTACATCGGAATTAAATAGAAAAGGCACAATGCCGACTTAAGTACAAGAAAACTGACTCTTCTTACTGTCTATGTTTTGAACCATTCCTGTGACACTAGTTATAGATTCCGATGCTTCACCTCAGGTTTACTGTACCCCTCTGACCTTCTTATTGACGATGAAACACAGAAATTGCAACGGAATTAAATATAAAATGCACAATGCCGACTTAAGTACAAGAAAACTGACTCTTCTTACTGTCTATGTTTTGAACCATTCCTGTGACACTAGTTATAGATTCCGATACTTCACTTCAGGTTTACTGTATCCCTCTGACCTTCTTATTGACGATGAAACACAGAAATTGCATCGGAATTAAATACAAAAGGCACAAAGCCGACTTATGTACATGAAAACTGACTCCTCTTATTGTCTAAGTTTTGAACCATTCCTGTGACACTAGTTGTAGATTCCGATGCTTCACTTCAGCTTTACTGTATCCCTCTTACCTTCTTATTGGCGATGTAACACAGAAATTGCATCGGAATTAAATGCAAAAGGCACAACGCCGACTTAAGTAAAAAGAAAACTGACCCTTCTTACTGTCTATGTTTTGAACCATTCCTGTGACACTAGTTTTAGATTCCGATGCTTCACTT
Organism: Schistocerca serialis cubense; assembly: GCF_023864345.2. Lineage (NCBI taxonomy): Eukaryota > Metazoa > Arthropoda > Insecta > Orthoptera > Acrididae > Schistocerca > Schistocerca serialis. The sequence continues at coordinate 14,114,472 of NC_064638.1, forward strand.
CAGGTTTACTGTATCCCTCTGACCTTCTTATTGACGATGAAACACAGAAATTGCATCGGAATTAAATACAAAAGGCACAATGCCGACTTAAGTACAAGATAACTGACTCTTGTTACTGTCTATGTTTGAACCATACATGTGACACTAGTTATAGATTCCGATGCTTCACTTCAGGTTTACTGTATCCCTGTGACCTTCTTATTGACGATGAAACACAGAAATTGCATCGGAATTAAATACAAAAGGCACAATGCCGACTTAAGTACAAGAAAACTGAGTCTTCTTGCTGTCTATGTTTTGAACCATTTATGTGACATAAGTTATAGATTCCGATGGTTCACTTCAGGTTTTAGTGTATCCCTCTGACCTTCTTATTGACGATTTAACACAGAAAATGCATCGGAATTAAATACAAAAGGCACAATGCCGACTTAAGTACAAGAAAACTTACTCTTCTTACTGTCAATCCTTTGAACCATTCCTGTGACACTAGTTATAGATTCCGATGCTTCACTTCTGGTTTACTGTATCCCTCTGACCTTCTTATTGACGATGAAACATAGAAATTGAATCGGAATTAAATATAAAAGGCACAATGCCGACTTAAGTACAAGAAAACTGACTCTTCTTACTGTTTATGTTTTGAACCATTCCTGTGACACTAGTTATAGATTCCGATGCTTCACCTCAGGTTTGCTGTATCCCTCTGAACTTCTTATTGACGATGAAACACAGAAATTGCAACGGAATTAAATACAAAAGGCACAATGCCGACTTAAGTACATGAAAACTGACTCTTCTTACTGTCTATGTTTTGAACCATTCCTGCGACACTAGTTATAGATTTCGATGCTTCACTTCAGGTTTACTGTATACCTCTGACCTTCTTATTGACGATGAAACACAGAAATTACATCGGAATTGAATACAAAAGGCACAATGCCGACTTAAGTACAAGAAAACTAACTCTTCTTATTGTCTAAGTTTTGAACCCTTCCTGTGACACTAGTTATAGATTCCGATGCTTCACCTCAGGTTTGCTGTATCCCTCTGACCTTCTTATTGACGATGAAACACAGAAATTGCATCGGAATTAAATACAAAAGGCACAATGCCGACTTGAGTACAAGAAAACTGACTCTTCTTACTGTCTATGTTTTGAACCATTCCTGTGACACTAGTTATAGATTCCGATGCTTCACTTCAGGTTTACTGTATCCCTCTGACTTTCTTATTGACGATGAAACACAGAAATTGCATCGGAATTAAATACAAAAGGGACAATAACGACTTAAGTACAAGAAAACTGACTCTTCTTACTGTCAATGTTTGAACCATCCATGTGACACTAGTTATAGATTCCGATGCTTCACTTCAGGTTTACTGTATCCCTCTGACCTTCTTATTGAAGATGAAACACAGATATTGCATCGGAATTAAATACAAGAGGCACAATGCCGACTTAAGTACAAGAAAACTGACTTTCCTTACTGTCTATGTTTTGAACTATTCCCCGTGACACTAGTTATAGATTCCGATGCTTCACTTCAGGTTTACTGTATCCCTCTGACCTTCTAATTGACGCTGAAACACAGAAATTACATCGGAATTAAATAGAAAAGGCACAATGCCGACTTAAGTACAAGAAAACTGACTCTTCTTACTGTCTATGTTTTGAACCATTCCTGTGACACTAGTTATAGATTCCGATGCTTCACCTCAGGTTTGCTGTATCCCTCTGACCTTCTTATTGACGATGAAACACAGAAATTGCAACGGAATTAAATACAAAAGGCACAATGCCGACTTAAGTTCAGGAGAACTGACACTTCCTACTGTCTATGTTTTGAACCATTCCTCTGACACTAGTTATAGATTCCGATGCTTCACTTCAGGTTTACTGTATCCCTCTGACCTTCGTATTGACGATGAAACACAGAAATTGCATCGGAATTGAATACAATAGGCACAATGCCGACTTAAGTACAAGAAAACTAACTCTTCTTATTGTCTAAGTTTTGAACCCTTCCTGTGACACTAGTTATAGATTCCGATGCTTCACCTCAGGTTTGCTGTATCCCTCTGACCTTCTTATTGACGATGAAACACAGAAATTGCATCGGAGTTAAATACAAAAGGCAAAATGACGATTTAAGTACAAGAAAACTGACTCCTCTTACTGTCTATGCTTTGAACCATTCCTGTGACACTAGTTATAGATTCCGATGCTTCACTTCGGGTTTACTGTATCCCTCTGACCTTCTAATTGACGATGGAACACAGAAATTACATCGGAATTAAATAGAAAAGGCACAATGCCGACTTAAGTACAAGAAAACTGACTCTTCTTACTGTCTATGTTTTGAACCAATCCTGTGACACTAGTTATAGATTCCGATGCTTCACCTCAGGTTTGCTGTATCCCTCTGACCTTCTTATTGACGATGAAACACAGAAATTGCAACGGAATTAAATACAAAAGGCACAATGCCGACTTAAGTTCAACAAAACTGACTCTTCTTACTGTCTATGTTTTGAACCATTCCTGTGACACTAGTTATAGATTCCGATGCTTCACTTCAGGTTTACTGTATCCCTCTGACCTTCTTATTGACGATGAAACACAGAAATTGCATCGGAATTGAATACAAAAGGCACAATGCCGACTTAAGTACAAGAAAACTAACTCTTCTTAGTGTCTAAGTTTTGAACCCTTCCTGTGACACTAGTTATAGATTCCGATGCTTCACTTCAGCTTTACTGTATCCCTCTTACCTTCTTAATGACGATGAAACACAGAACTTGCATCGGAATTAAATTCAAAAGGCACAACGCCGACTTAAGTACAAGAAAACTGACCCTTCTTACTGTCTATGTTTGAACCATTCCTGTGACTAGTTTTAGATTCCGATGCTTCACTTCAGGTTTACTGTATCCCTCTGACCTTCTTATTGACGATGAAACACAGAAATTGCATCGGAATTAAATACAAAGAGCACACTGCCGACTTAAGTACAAGAAAACTGACTCTTCTTGCTGTCTATGTTTTGAACCATTCATGTGACACTAGTTATAGTTTGCGATGCTTCACTTCAGGTTTGCTGTATCCCTCTGACCTTTGTATTGACGATGAAACAGACAAATTGCATCGGAATTAAATACCAAAGGCACAATGCCGACTTAAGTACAAGAAAACTAACTCTTCTTATTGTCTAAGTTTTGAACCATTCATGTGACACTAATAATAGATTCCGATGCTTCACTTCAGCTTTACTGTATCCCTCTGACCTTCTTATTGACGATGAAACACAGAAATTGCATCGGAATTAAATGCAAAAGGCACAACGCCGACTTCAGTACAAGAAAACTGACTCTTGTTACTGTCTATGTTTAAACCATACATGTGACACTAGTTATAGTTTCCGATGCTTCACTTCAGGTTTACTGTATCCCTCTGACCTTCTTATTGACGATGAAACACAGAAATTGCATCGGAATTAAATACAAAAGGCACAATGCCGACTTAAGTACAAGAAAACTGACTCTTCTTACTGTCTACGTTTTGAACCATTCCTGTGACACTAGTTATAGATTCCGATGCTTCACTTCAGGTTACCGTATCCCTCTTCTTCTTATTGACAATGAAACACAGATATTCCATCGGAATTAAATACAAAAGGCACAATGACGACCTAAGTAAAAGAAAACTCTTCCTACTGTCTATGATTTGAACCATTCATGTGACTCTAGTTATAGCTTCTGATGCTTCACTTCAGGTTTACTGTATCCATCAGACCTTCTTATTGAAGATGAAACACAGAAATTGCATCGGAATTAAATACAAAAGGCACAATGCCGACTTATGTACAAGAAAACTGACTCTTCTTACTGTCTATGTTTGCACCATTCATGTGACACTAGTTATAGATTCCGATGCGTCACTTCAGGTTTACTGTATCCCTCTGAACTTCTTGTTGACGATGAAACACAGAAATTGCATCGTAGTTAAATAAAAAAGGCACAATGCCGATTTAAGTACAAGAAAACTGACTCCTCTTACTGTCTATGCTTTGAACCATTCCTGTGACACTAGTTATAGATTCAGATGCTTCACTTCAGGTTACTGTATCCCTCTGACCTTCTTATTGACGATGAAACACAGAAATTACATTGGAATTAAATAGAAAAGGCACAATGCCGACTTCAGTACAAGAAAACTGACTCTTCTTACTGTCTATGTTTTGAACCATTCCTTCGACACTAGTTATAGATTCTGATGCTTCACTTCAGGTTTACTGTATCCCTCTGACCTTCTAATTGACGTTGAAACACAGAAATTACATCGGAATTAAATAGAGAAGGCACAATGCCGACTTAAGTACAAGAAAACTGACTCTTCTTACTGTCTATGTTTTGAACCATTCCTGTGACACTAGTTATAGATTCCGATGCTTCACCTCAGGTTTACTGTATCCTTCTGACCTTCTTATTGACGATGAAACACAGAAATTGCAACGGAATTAAATATAAAATGCACAATGCCGACATAAGTACAAGAAAACTGACTCTTCTTACTGTCTATGTTTTGCACAATTCCTGTGACACTAGTTATAGATTCCGATACTTCACTTCAGGTTTACTGTATCCCTCTGACCTTCTTATTGACGATGAAACACAGAAATTGCATCGGAATTAAATACAAAATGCACAAAGCCAACTTAAGTACATGAAAACTGACTCCTCTTATTGTCTAAGTTTTGAACCATTCCTGTGACACTAGTTGTAGATTCCGATGCTTCACTTCAGCTTTACTGTATCCCTCTTACCTTCTTATTGGCGATGAAACACAGAAATTGCATCGGAATTAAATGCAAAAGGCACAACGCCGACTTAAGTACAAGAAAACTGACCCTTCTTACTGTCTATGTTTTGAACCATTCCTGTGACACTAGTTTTAGATTCCGATGCTTCACTTCAGGTTTACTGTATCCCTCTGACCTTCTTATTGACGATGAAACACAGAAATTGCATCGGAATTAAATACAAAAGGCACAATGCCGACTTAAGTACAAGATAACTGACTCTTGTTACTGTCTATGTTTGAACCATACATGTGACACTAGTTATAGATTCCGATGCTTCACTTCAGGTTTACTGTATCCCTGTGACCTTCTTATTGACGATGAAACACAGAAATTGCATCGGAATTAAATACAAAAGGCACAATGCCGACTTAAGTACAAGAAAACTGAGTCTTCTTGCTGTCTATGTTTTGAACCATTTATGTGACACAAGTTATAGATTCCGATGGTTCACTTCAGGTTTTAGTGTATCCCTCTGACCTTCTTATTGACGATGAAACACAGAAAATGCATCGGAATTAAATACAAAAGGCACAATGCCGACTTAAGTACAAGAAAACTGACTCTTCTTACTGTCTATAGTTTGAACCATTCCTTCGACACTAGTTATAGATTCCGATGCTTCACTTCAGGTTTACTGTATCCTTCTGACCTTCTAATTGACGATGAAACACAGAAATTACATCGGAATTAAAAAGAAAAGGCACAATGCGAATTAAGTACAAGAAAACTGACTCTTCTTACTGTCTATGTTTTGAACCATTCCTGTGACACTAGTTATAGATTCCGATGCTTCACCTCAGGTTTTCTGTATCCCTCTGAACTTCTTATTGACGATGAAACACAGAAATTGCAACGGAATTAAATACAAAAGGCACAATGCCGACTTAAGTACAAGAAAACTGACTCTTCTTACTGTCTATGTTTTGAACCATTCCTGTGACACTAGTTATAGATTTCGATGCTTCACTTCAGGTTTACTGTATACCTCTGACCTTCTTATTGACGATGAAACACAGAAATTGCATCGGAATTGAATACAAAAGGCACAATGCCGACTTAAGTACAAGAAAACTAACTCTTCTTATTGTCTAAGTTTTGAACCCTACCTGTGACACTAGTTATAGATTCCGATGCTTCACCTCAGGTTTGCTGTATCCCTCTGACCTTCTTATTGACGATGAAACACAGAAATTGCATCGGAATTAAATACAAAAGGCACATTGCCGACTTGAGTACAAGAAAACTGACTCTTCTTACTGTCTATGTTTTGAACCATTCCTGTGACACTAGTTATAGATTCCGATGCTTCACTTCAGGTTTACTGTATCCCTCTGACCTTCTTATTGACGATGAAACACAGAAATTGCATCGGAATTAAATACAAAAGGGACAATAACGACTTAAGTACAAGAAAACTGACTCTTCTTACTGTCAATGTTTGAACCATCCATGTGACACTAGTTATAGATTCCGATGCTTCACTTCAGGTTTACTGTATCCCTCTGACCTTCTTATTGAAGATGAAACACAGATATTGCATCGGAATTAAATACAAGAGGCACAATGCCGACTTAAGTACAAGAAAACTGACTCTTCTTACTGTCTATGTTTTGAACCATTCCCCGTGACACTAGTTATAGATTCCGATGCTTCACTTCAGGTTTACTGTATCCCTCTGTCCTTCTAATTGACGCTGAAACACAGAAATTACATCGGAATTAAATAGAAAAGGCACAATGCCGACTTAAGTATAAGAAAACTGACTCTTCTTACTGTCTATGTTTTGAACCATTCCTGTGACACTAGTTATAGATTCCGATGCTTCACCTCAGGTTTGCTGTATCCCTCTGACCTTCTTATTGACGATGAAACACAGAAATTGCAACGGAATTAAATACAAAAGGCACAATGCCGACTTAAGTTCAGGAAAACTGACACTTCCTACTGTCTATGTTTTGAACCATTCCTCTGACACTAGTTATAGATTCCGATGCTTCACTTCAGGTTTACTGTATCCCTCTGACCTTCTTATTGACGATGAAACACAGAAATTGCATCGGAATTGAATACAATAGGCACAATGCCGACTTAAGTACAAGAAAACTAACTCTTCTTAGTGTCTAAGTTTTGAACCCTTCCTGTGACACTAATTATAGATTCCGATGCTTCACTTCAGCTTTACTGTATCCCTCTTACCTTCTTATTGACGATGAAACACAGAAATTGCATCGGAATTAAATGCAAAAGGCACAACGCCGACTTAAGTACAAGAAAACTGACCCTTCTTACTGTCTATGTTTTGAACCATTCCTGTGACACTAGTTTTAGATTCCGATGCTTCACTTCAAGATTACTCAATCCCTCTGCCCTTCTTATTGGCGATGAAACACAGAAATTGCATCGGAATTCAATACAAATGGCACACTGCCGACTTAAGTACAAGAACACTGACTCTTCTTGCTGTCTATGTTGTGAACCATTCATGTGACACTAGTTATTGATTCCGATGCTTCACTTCAGGTTTACTGTATCCCTCTGACCTTCTTGTTGACATTGAAACACAGAAATTGCACCGGAATTCAATACAAAAGGCACAATGCCGACTTATGTACAAGAAAACTGACTCTTCTTACTGTCTATGTTTGCACCATACATGTGACACTAGTTATAGATTCCGATGCGTCACTTCAGGTTTACTGTATCATTCTGACCTTCTTATTGACGATGAAACACGGAAATTGCATCGGAATTAAATACAAAAGGCACAAATCCGACTTAAGTACAAGAAAACTGACTCTTCTTACTGTCTATGATTGAACCATTCCTGTGACACTAGTTATAGATTTCGATGCTTCACTTCAGGTTTACTGTATCCCTCTGACCTTCTTATTGACGATGAAACACAGAAAATGCATCGGAATTAAATACAAAAGGCACAATGCCGACTTAAGTACAACAAAACTGACTCTTCTTACTGTCTATGTTTTGAACCATTCCTGTGACACTAGTTATAGATTCCGGTACATCACTTTAGGTTTACTGTATCCCTCTGACCTTCTTATTGACGATGAAACACAGAAATTGCTACGGAATTAAATACAAAAGTCACAATGCCGACTTAAGTACAAGAAAACTGACTCGTCTCACTGTCAATGCTTTGAACCATTCCTGTGACACTAGTTATAGATTCCGATGCTTCACTTCTGGTTTACTGTATCCCTGTGACCTTCTTATTGACGATGAAACACAGAAATTACATCGGAATTAAATAGAAAAGGCACAATGCGAATTAAGTACAAGAAAACTGACTCTTCTTACTGTCTATGTTTTGAACCATTCCTGTGACACTAGTTATAGATTCCGATGCTTCACCTCAGGTTTGCTGTATCCCTCTGACCTTCTTATAGACGATGAAACACAGAAATTGCAACGGAATTAAATACAAAAGGCACAATGCCGACTTAAGTACAAGAAAACTGACTCTTCTTACTGTCTATGTTTTGAACCATTCCTGTGACACTAGTTATAGATTCCGATGCTTCACTTCAGGTTTACTGTATACCTCTAACCTTCTTATTGACGATGAAACACAGAAATTGCATCGGAATTGAATACAAAAGGCACAATGCCGACTTAAGTACAAGAAAACTAACTCTTCTTATTGTCTAAGTTTTGAACCCTTCCTGTGACACTAGTTATAGATTCCGATGCTTCACCTCAGGTTTGCTGTATCCCTCTGACCTTCTTATTGACGATGAAACACAGAAATTGCACCGGAGTTAAATACAAAAGGCAAAATGCCGATTTAAGTACAAGAAAACTGACTCCTCTTACTGTCTATGCTTTGAACCATTCCTGTGACACTAGTTATATATTCCGATACTTCACTTCGGGTTTACTGTATCCCTCTGACCTTCTAATTGACGATGGAACACAGAAATTACATCGGAATTAAATAGAAAAGGCACAATGCCGACTTAAGTACCAGAAAACTGACTCTTCTTACTGTCTATGTTTTGAACCAATCCTGTGACACTAGTTATAGATTCCGATGCTTCACTTCAGGTTTACTGTATCCCTCTGACCTTCTTATTGGCGATGAAACACAGAAATTGCATCGGAACGAAATAGAAAAGGAACAATGCCGACTTAGGTACAAGAAAACTTATTCTTCTTACTGTCTATGTTTTGCACCATTCCTGTGACACTAGTTATAGATTCCGATGCTTCACTTCAGGTTTACTGTATCCCTCTGACCTTCTTATTGACGATGAAACACAGAAATTGCATCGGAATTAAATACAAAAGGCACAATGACGACTTAAGTACAAGAAAACTGACTCTTCCTACAGTCTATGTTTGAACCATTCCTGTGACACTAGTTACTGATTCCGATGCTTCACTTCAGGTTTACTGTATCCCTCTGACCTTCTTGTTGACATTGAAACACAGAAATTGCCCCGGAATTAAATACAAAAGGCACAATGCCGACTTAAGTACAAGAAAACTGACTATTCTTTCTGTCTATGTTTGAACTATTCCTATGACACTAGTTACAGATTCCGATGCTTCACTTCAGGTTTACAGTATCCCTCTGACCTTCTTATTGACGATGAAACACAGAAATTGCATCGGAGTTAAATACAAAAGACACAATGCCGACTTAAGTACAAGAAAACTGACTCTTTTCACAGTCTATGTTTTGAACCATTCCAGTGACACTAGTTATAGATTCCGATGCTTCACTTCAGGTTTACTGTATTCCTCTGACCTTCTTATTGACGGTGAAACACAGAAATTGCATCGGAATTGGATACAAAAGGCACAATGCCAACTTAAGTACAAGAAAACTAACTCTTCTTAGTGTCTAAGTTTTGAACCCTTCCTGTGACACTAGTTATAGATTCCGATGCTTCACTTCAGCTTTACTGTATCCCCCTTACCTTCTTAATGACGATGAAACACAGAACTTGCATCGGAATTAAATTCAAAAGGCACAACGCCGACTTAAGTACAAGAAAACTGACCCTTCTTACTGTCTATGTTTGAACCATTCCTGTGACTAGTTTTAGATTCCGATGCTTCACTTCAGGTTTACTGTATCCCTCTGACCTTCTTATTGACGATGAAACACAGAAATTGCATCGGAATTAAATACAAAGAGCACACTGCCGACTTACGTACAAGAAAACTGACTCTTCTTGCTGTCTATGTTTTGAACCATTCATGTGACACTAGTTATAGTTTGCGATGCTTCACTTCAGGTTTGCTGTATCCCTCTGACCTTTGTATTGACGATGAAACAGACAAATTGCATCGGAATTAAATACCAAAGGCACAATGCCGACTTAAGTACAAGAAAACTAACTCTTCTTATTGTCTAAGTTTTGAACCATTCATGTGACACTAATAATAGATTCCGATGCTTCACTTCAGGTTTACTGTATCCCTCTGACCTTCTTATTGGCGATGAAACACAGAAATTGCATCGGAACGAAATAGAAAAGGAACAATGCCGACTTAGGTACAAGAAAACTTATTCTTCTTACTGTCTATGTTTTGCACCATTCCTGTGACACTAGTTATAGATTCCGATGCTTCACTTCAGGTTTACTGTATCCCTCTGACCTTCTTATTGACGATGAAACACAGAAATTGCGTCGGAATTAAATACAAAAGGCACAATGACGACTTAAGTACAAGAAAACTGACTCTTCCTACAGTCTATGTTTGAACCATTCCTGTGACACTAGTTATTGATTCCGATGCTTCACTTCAGGTTTACTGTATCCCTCTTTCCTTCTTGTTGACATTGAAACACAGAAATTGCACCGGAATTAAATACAAAAGGCACAATGCCGACTTAAGTACAAGAAAACTGACTATTCTTTCTGTCTATGTTTGAACTATTCCTATGACACTAGTTACAGATTCCGATGCTTCACTTCAGGTTTACTGTATTCCTCTGACCTTCTTATTGACGGTGAAACACAGAAATTGCATCGGAATTGGATACAAAAGGAACAATGCCGACTTAAGTACAAGAAAACTGACACTTCATACTGTCTATGTTTTGAACCATTCCTGTGACACTAGTTATAGATTCCGATGCTTCACTTCAGGTTTACTGTATCCCTCTGACCTTCTTATTGAAGATTAAACACAGGTATTGCATCGGAGTTAAATACAAAAGGCACAATGCCGACTTAAGTACAAGATAACTGACTCTTCTTACTGTCTATGTTTTGAGCCATTCATGTGACACTATTTATAGCTTCCGATGCTTCACTTCACGTTTACTGTATCCATCAGACCTTCTTATTGACGATGAAACACGGAAATTGCATCGGAATCAAATACAAAAAGCACAATGCCGACTTATGTACAAGAAAACTGACTCTTCTTACTGTCTATGTTTGAACCATTCATGTGACACTAGTTATAGATTCCGATGCTTCACTTCAGGTTTACTGTACCCCTCTGACCTTCTTAATGACGATGAAACACAGAAATTGCTTCGGAATTAAATACAAAAGGCACAATGCCGACTTAAGTACAAGAAAACTGACTCTTCTTACTGTCTATGTTTTGATCCGTTCCTGTGACTTTAGTTATAGATTCCGATGTTTCACTTCAGGTATACTGTATCCCTCTGACCTTCTTATTGACGATGAAACATAGAAATTGCATCGGAATGAAATAGAAAAGGAACAATGCCGACTTAGGTACAAGAGAACTGACTCTTCTTACTGTCTATGTTTGAACCATTCCTGTGACACTAGTTATAGATTCCGATGCTTCACTTCAGGTTTACTGTATCCCTCTGACCTTCTTATTGAAGATGAAACACAGATATTGCATCGGAATTAAATACAAGAGGCACAATGCCGACTTAAGTACAAGAAAACTGACTCTTCTTACTGTCTATGTTTTGAACCATTGCTCTGACACTAGTTATTGATTCCGATGCTTCACTTCAGGTTTACTGTATCCCTCTGACCTTCTTATTGACGATGAAACACAGAAATTGCATCGGAATTAAATACAAAAGGCACAATACGGACATAAGTACAAGAAAACTGACTCTTCTTACTGTTTATGTTTTGAACCATTCCTGTGACACTAGATATAGATTCCGATGCTTCGCTTCTTTTTCAAATGGCTCTGAGAACTATGGGACTGAACTGCTGAGGTCATCAGTCCCCTAGAACTTAGAACTACTTAAACCTAACTAACCTAAGGACATCACACACTTCCTTGCCCGAGGCAGGATTCGAACCTGCGACCGTAGCGGTCGCACGGTTACGGACTGCGCGCCACGAACCGCGAGAGCTTCGCTTCAGGTTTACTATATCCCTCTGACCTTCTTATTGACGATGAAACGCAGAAATCGCATCGGAATTAAATACAAAAAGCACAATGCCGACTTAAGTACAAGAAAAATGACTCTTCTTACTGACTATGTTTAGAACCATTCATGTGACACTAGTTATAGATTCCGATGCTTTACTCCAGGTTTACTGTATCCCTCTGACCTTCTTATTGACGATGAAACACAGATATTGCTTCGGACTTAAATACAAAAGGCACAATGCAGACTTAAGTGCCAGAAAACTGACTCTTCTTACCGTCTATGTTTTGAACCATTCCTGTGACACTACTTACAGATTCCGATGCTTCACTTGAGGTATACTGTATCCCTCTGACCTTCATATTGACGATGAAACACAGAAATTGCTACGGAATTAAATAGAAAAGTCACAATGCCGAATTAAGTACAAGAAAACTGTCTCGTCTTACTGTCAATGCTTTGAACCATTCCTGTGACACTAGTTATAGATTCCGATGCTTCACTTCTGGTTTACTGTATCCCTGTGACCTTCTTATTGACGATGAAACATAGAAATTGAATCGGAATTAAATACAAAAGGCACAATGCCGACTTAAGTACAAGAAAACTGACTCTTCTTACTGTCTATAGTTTGAACCATTCCTTCGACACTAGTTATGGATTCCGATGCTTCACTTCAGGTTTACTGTATCCTTCTGACCTTCTAATTGACAATGAAACACAGAAAATACATCGGAATTAAATAGAAAAGGCACAATGCGAATTAAGTACAAGAAAACTGACTCTTCTTACTGTCTATGTTTTGAACCATTCCTGTGACACTAGTTATAGATTCCGATGCTTCACCTCAGGTTTGCTGTATCCCTCTGACATTCTTATAGACGATGAAACACAGAAATTGCAACGAAATTAAATACAAAAGGCACAATGCCGACTTAAGTACACGAAAACTGACTCTTCTTACTGTCTATGTTTTGAACCATTCCTGTGACACTAGTTATAGATACAAAAGGCACAATGCCGACTTAAGTACAAGAAAACTAACTCTTCTTATTGTCCAAGTTTTGAACCCTTCCTGTGACACTAATAATAGATTCCGATGCTTCACTTCAGGTTTACTGTATCCCTCTGACCTTCGTATTGGCGATGAAACACAGAGATTGCATCGGAACGAAATAGAAAAGGAACAATGCCGACTTAGGTACAAGAAAACTAATTCTTCTTACTGTCTATGTTTTGCACCATTCCTGTGACACTAGATATAGATTCCGATGCTTCACTTCAGGTTTACTGTATCCCTCTGACCTTCTTATTGATGATGAAACACAGGTATTGCATCGGAGTTAAATACAAAAGGCACAATGCCGACTTAAGTACAAGATAACTGACTCTTCTTACTGTCTATGTTTTGAGCCATTCATGTGACACTATTTATACCTTCCGATGCTTCACTTCACGTTTACTGTATCCATCAGACCTTCTTATTGACGGTGAAACACAGAAATTGCATCGGAATCAAATACAAAAAGCACAAAAAGCACAATGCCGACTTATGTACAATTAAACTGACTCTTCTTACTGTCTATGTTTGAACCATTCATGTGACACTAGTTATAGATTCCGATGCTTCACTTCAGGTTTACTGTACCCCTCTGACCTTCATAATGACGATGAAACACAGAAATTGCTTCGGAATTAAATACAAAAGGCACAATGCCGACTTAAGTACAAGATAACTGACTCTTCTTACTGTCGATGTTTTGATCCATTCCTGTGACATTAGTTATAGATTCCGATGTTTCACTTCAGGTATACTGTATCCCTCTGACTTTCTTATTGACGATGAAACATAGAAATTGCATCGGAATGAAATAGAAAAGGAACAATGCCGACTTAGGTACAAGAAAACTGACTCTTCTTACTGTCTATGTTTTGAACCATTCCTGTGACACTAGTTATAGATTCCGATGCTTCACTTCAGGTTTACTGTATCCCTCTGACCTTCTTATTGAAGATGAAACACAGATATTGCATCGGAATTAAATACAAGAGGCACAATGCCGACTTAAGTACAAGAAAACTGACTCTTCTTACTGTCTATGTTTTGAACCCTTCCTGTGACACTAATAATAGATTCCGATGCTTCACTTCAGGTTTACTGTATCCCTCTGACCTTCTTATTGACGATGAAACACAGAAATTGCATCGGAATTAAATACAAAAGGCACAATACGGACATAAGTACAAGAAAACTGACTCTTCTTACTGTTTATGTTTTGAACCATTCCTGTGACACTAGATATAGATTCCGATGCTTCGCTTCAATTTCAAATGGCTCTGAAGACTATGGGACTGAACTGCTGAGGTCATCAGTCCAATAGAACTTAGAACTACTTAAACCTAACTAACCTAAGGACATCACACACTTCCTTGCCCGAGGCAGGATTCGAACCTGCGACCGTAGCGGTCGCACGGTTACGGACTGCGCGCCACGAACCGCGAGAGCTTCGCTTCAGGTTTACTATATCCCTCTGACCTTCTTTTTGACGATGAAACGCAGAAATCGCATCGGAATTAAATACAAAAGGCACAATGCCGACTTAAGTGCCAGAAAACTGACTCTTCTTACTGTCTATGTTTTGAACCATTCCTGTGACACTACTTACAGATTCCGATGCTCCACTTGAGGTATACTGTATCCCTCTGACCTTCTTATTGACGATGAAACATAGAAATTGCATCGGAATGAAATAGAAAAGGAACAATGCCGACTTAGGTACAAGAAAACTGACTCTTCTTACTGTCAATGCTTTGAACCATTCCTGTGACACTAGTTATAGATTCCGTTGCTTCACTTTAGGATTACTGTATCCCTCTGACCTTCTTATTGACGATGAAACACAGAAATTTCATCAGAATTAAATACAAAAGGCACAGTGCCGATTTCAGTACAAGAAAACTGACTCCTCTTACTGTCTATGATTGAACCATTCCTGTGACCCTAGTTATAGATTCCACAGGTTTACTGTATCCCTCTGACCTTCTTATTGACGATGAACACAGAAATTGCTTCGGAATTAAATACAAAAAACACAATGCCGACTTAAGTAAAAGAAAACTGACTCTTCTTACTGTCTATGTTTTGAACCATTGCTGTGACACTAGTTATAGATTCCGATGCTTCACTTCAGGTTACTGTATCCCTCTGACCCTCTTATTGACGATGAAACACAGAAATTGCATCGGAATTAAATACAAAAGGCACAATGACGACCTAAGTACAAGAAAACGCAACCTACTGTCCATGTTTTGAACCATTCATGTGACACTAGTTATAGCCTCCGTTGCTTCACTTCAGAATTACTGTATCCATCAGACCTTCTTATTGACGATGAAACACAGAAATTGCATCGGAATTAAATAAAAAAGGCACAATGCCGACTTAAGTACAAGAAAACTGACTCTTCTTACTGTCTATGTTTTGAAACATTCCTAGGTATAGATTCCGATGCTTCACTTCAGGTTTACTGTATCCCTCTGACCTTCTTATTGACGATGAGACAGAGAAATTGCATCGGAATTAAATACTAAAGGCACAATGCCGACTTAAGTACAAGAAAACTGACTCTTCTTATTGTCTACGATTTGAACCATTCCTGTGACACTAGTTATAGATTCCGATGCTTCACTTCAGCTTTACTGTATCCCTCTTACCTTCTTATTGGCGATGAAACACAGAAATCGCATCGGAATTAAATGCAAAAGGCACAACGCCGACTTAAGTACAAGAAAACTGACCCTTCTTACTGTCTATGTATTGAACCATTCCTGTGACACTAGTTTAAGATTCCGATGCTTCACTTCAGGTTTACTGTATCCCTCTGACCTTCTTATTGACGATGAAACACAGAAATTGCATCGGAATTAAATACAAAAGGCACAAGGCCGACTTAAGTACAAGATAACTGACTGTTGTTACTGTCTATGTTTGAACCATACATGTGACACTAGTTATAGATTCCGATGCTTCACTTCAGGTTTACTGTATCCCTGTGACCTTCTTATTGACGATGAAATACAGAAATTGCATCGGAATTAAATACAAAAGGCACAATGCCGACTTAAGTACAAGAAAACTGAGTCTTCTTGCTGTCTATGTTTTGAACCATTCATGTGGCACTAGTTATAGATTCCGATGCTTCACTTCAGGTTTACTGTATCCCTCTATCCTTCTAATTGACGATGAAACACAGAAATTGCATCGGAATTAAATAGAAAAGTCACAATGCCGACTTAAGTACAAGAAAACTGACTCTTCTTACTGTCTATGTTTGCACCATTCATGTGACACTAGTTATAGATTCCGATGCGTCACTTCAGGTTTACTGTATCCCTCTATCCTTCTTATTGACGATGAAACACAGAAATTGCATCGGAATTAAATAGAAAAGTCACAATGCCGACTTAAGTACAAGAAAACTGACTCTTCTTACTGTCAATGCTCTGAACCATTCCTGTGACACTAGTTATAGATTCCGATGCTTCACTTCTAGTTTACTGTATCCCTCTGACCTTCTTATTGACGATGAAACACAGAAATTGAATCGGAATTAAAAACAAAAGGCACAATGCCGACTTAAGTACAAGAAAACTGACTCTTCTTACTGTCTATGTTTTGAACCATTCCTTCGACACTAGTTATAGATTCCGATGCTTCACTTCAGCTTTACTGTATCCCTCTTACCTTCTTATTGGCGATGAAACACAGAAATTGCATCGGAATTAAATGCAAAAGGCACAACGCCGACTTAAGTACAAGAAAACTGACCCTTCTTACTGTCTATGTTTTGAACCATTCCTGTGACACTAGTTTTAGATTCCGATGCTTCACTTCAGGTT
This sequence comes from Schistocerca serialis cubense, assembly GCF_023864345.2. Lineage (NCBI taxonomy): Eukaryota > Metazoa > Arthropoda > Insecta > Orthoptera > Acrididae > Schistocerca > Schistocerca serialis. Next base: position 14,131,587 of record NC_064638.1, read on the forward strand.
TACTGTATCCCTCTGACCTTCTTATTGACGATGAAACACAGAAATTGCATCGGAATTAAATACAAAAGGCACAATGCCGACTTAAGTACAAGATAACTGACTGTTGTTACTGTCTATGTTTGAACCATACATGTGACACTAGTTATAGATTACGATGCTTCACTTCAGGTTTACTGTATCCCTGTGAACTTCTTATTGACGATGAAACACAGAAATTGCATCGGAATTAAATACAAAAGGCACAATGCCGACTTAAGTACAAGAAAACTGAGTCTTCTTGCTGTCTATGTTTTGAACCATTCATGTGGCACTAGTTATAGATTCCGATGCTTCACTTCAGGTTTACTGTATCCCTCTGACCTTTTTATTGACGATGAAACACAGAAATTGCTTCGGAATTAAATACCAAAGGCACAATGGCGACTTAAGTACAAGAAAACTGACTCTTTTTACTGTCTATGTCTTGAACCATTCCTGTGACACTAGTTGTAGATTCCGATGCTTCACTCCAGGTTACTGTATCTCTCTGACCTTCTTATTGACGATGAAACACAGAAATTCCATCGGAATTAAATACAAAAGGCACAATGACGACCTAAGTACAAGAAAACTCTTCCTACTGTCTATGATTTGAACCATTCATGTGACACTAGTTATAGCTTCCGATGCATCACTTCAGGTTTACTGTATCCATCAGACCTTCTTATTGACAATGAAACACAGAAATTGAATCGGAATTAAAAACAAAAGGCACAATGCCGACTTAAGTACAAGAAAACTTACTCTTCTTACTGTCTATGTTTTGAACCATTCCTTCGACACTAGTTATAGATTCCGATGCTTCACTTCAGCTTTACTGTATCCCTCTTACCTTCTTATTGGCGATGAAACACAGAAATTGCATCGGAATTAAATGCAAAAGGCACAACGCCGACTTAAGTACAAGAAAACTGACCCTTCTTACTGTCTATGTTTTGAACCATTCCTGTGACACTAGTTTTAGATTCCGATGCTTCACTTCAGGTTTACTGTATCCCTCTGACCTTCTTATTGACGATTAAACACAGAAATTGCATCGGAATTAAATACAAAAGGCACAATGCCGACTTAAGTACAAGATAACTGACTGTTGTTACTGTCTATGTTTGAACCATACCGGTGACACATGTTATACATTCCGATGCTTCACTTCAGGTTTACTGTATCCCTGTGACCTTCTTATTGACGATGAAACACAGAAATTGCATCGGAATTAAATACAAAAGGCACAATTCCGACTTAAGTACAAGAAAACTGAGTCTTCTAGCTGTCTATGTTTTGAACCATTCATGTGGCACTAGTTATAGATTCCGATGCTTCACTTCAGGTTTACTGTATCCCTCTGACCTTTTTATTGACGATGAAACACAGAAATTGCATCGGAATTAAATACCAAAGGCACAATGCCGACTAAAGTACAAGAAAACTGACTCTTTTTACTGTCTATGTTTTGAACCATTCCTGTGACACTAGTTGTAGATTCCGATGCTTCACTTCAGGTTACTGTATCCCTCTGACCTTCTTATTGACGATGAAACACAGAAATTCCATCGGAATTAAATACAAAAGGCACAATGACGACCTAAGTAGAAGAAAACTCTTCCTACTGTCTATGATTTGAACCATTCATGTGACACTAGTTATAGCTTCCGATGCTTCACTTCAGGTTTACTGTATCCATCAGACCTTCTTATTGACGATGAAACACAGAAATTGCATCGGAATTAAATACAAAAGGCACAATGCCGACTTATGTACAAGAAAACTGACTCTTCTTACTGTCTATGTTTGCACCATTCATGTGACACTAGTTATAGATTCCGACGCGTCACTTCAGGTTTACTGTATCCCTCTATCCTTCTTATTGACGATGAAACACAGAAATTGCATCGGAATTAAATAGAAAAGTCACAATGCCGACTTAAGTACAAGAAAACTGACTCTTCTTACTGTCAATGCTTTGAACCATTCCTGTGACACTAGTTATAGATTCCGATGCTTCACTTCTGGTTTACTGTATCCCTCTGACCTTCTTATTGACGATGAAACACAGAAATTGAATCGGAATTAAATACAAAAGGCCCAATGCCGACTTAAGTACAAGAAAACTGACTCTTCTTACTGTCTATGTTTTGAACCATTCCTTCGACACTAGTTATAGATTCCGATGCTTCACTTCAGGTTTACTGTTTCCCTCTGACCTTCTTATTGACGATGAAACACAGAAATTGCATCGGAATTGAATACAAAAGGCACAATGCCGACTTAAGTACAAGAAAACTAACTCTTCTCAGTGTCTAAGTTTTAAACCCTTCCTGTAACACTAGTTATAGATTCCGATGCTTCACTTCAGCTTTACTGTATCCCTCTTACCTTCTTATTGACGATGAAACACAGAAATTGCATCGGAATTAAATGCAAAAGGCACAACGCCGACTTAAGTACAAGAAAACTGACGCTTCTTACTGTCTATGTTTTGAACCATTCCTGTGACACTAGTTTTAGATTCCGATGCTTCACTTCAGGTTTACTGTATCCCTCTGACCTTCTTATTGACGATGAAACACAGATATCGCATCGGAATTCAATACAAAAGGCACAATGCCGACTTAAGTACAAGAAAACTGACTCTTCTTACTGTCTAAGTTTTGAACCATTCATGTGACACTAATAATAGATTCCGATGCTTCACTTCAGGTTTACTGTATCCCTCTGACTTTCTTATTGACGCTGAAACACAGAAATTGCATCGGAATGAAATAGAAAAGGAACAATGCCGACTTAGGTACAAGAAAACTGACTCTTCTTACTGTCTATGTTTTGAACCATTCCTGTGACACTAGTTATGGATTCCTATGCTTCACTTCAGGTTTACTGTATCCCTCTGTCCTTCTTATTGACGATGAAACACAGAAATTGCATCGGAATTAAATACAAAAGGCACAATGACGACTTAAGTACAAGAAAACTGACTCTTCTTATTGTCTAAGTTTTGAACCATTCCTGTGACACTAGTTATAGATTCCGATGCTTCACTTCAGCTTTACTGTATCCCTCTTACCTTCTTATTGGCGATGAAACACAGAAATTGCATCGGAATTAAATGCAAAAGGCACAACGCCAACTTAAGTACAAGAAAACTGACCCTTCTTACTGTCTATGTTTTGAACCATTCCTGTGACACTAGTTTTAGATTCCGAAGCTTCACTTCAGGTTTACTGTATCCCTCTGACCTTCTTAATGACGATGAAACACAGAAATTGCATCGGAATTAAATACAAAAGGCACAATGCCGACTTATGTACAAGATAACTGACTCTTCTTACTGTCTATGTTTGAACCATTCCTTCGACACTAGTTATAGATTCCGATGCTTCATTTCAGGTTTACTGTATCCCTGTGACCTTCTTATTGACGATGAAACACAGAAATTGCATCGGAATTAAATACAAATAGCACACTGCCGATTTAAGTACAAGAAAACTGACTCTTCTTACTGTCTATGATTGAACCATTCCTGTGACCCTAGTTATAGATTCCGATGCTTCACCTCAGGTTTACTGTATCCCTCTGACCTTCTTATTGACGATGAACACAGAAATTGCTTCGGAATTAAATACAAAAAACACAATGCCGACTTAAGTAAAAGAAAACTGACTCTTCTTACTGGCTATGTTTTGAACCATTGCTGTGACACTAGTTATACATTCCGATGCTTCACTTCAGGTTACTGTATCCCTCTGACCCTCTTATTGACGATGAAACACAGAAATTGCATCGGAATTAAATACAAAAGGCACAATGACGACCTAAATACAAGAAAACTCTTCCTACTGTCTATGTTTTGAACCATTCATGAGACACTAGTTATAGCCTCCGATGCTTCACTTCAGGTTTACTGTATCCATCAGACCTTCATGTTGACGATGAAACACAGAAATTGCATCGGAATTAAATACAAAAGGCACAATGCCGACTTATGTACAAGAAAACTGACTCTTCTTACTGTCTATGTTAGGACCATTCATGTGACACTAGTTATAGATTCCGTTGCTTCACTTCAGGTTTACTGTATCCCTCTGACCTTCTTATTGACGATGAAACACAGAAATTGCATCGGAGTTAAATACAAAAGGCACAATGCCGATTTAAGTACAAGAAAACTGACTGCTCTTACTGTCTATGCTTTGAACCATTCCTGTGACACTAGTTATAGATTCCGACGCTTCACTTCTGGTTTACTGTATCCCTCTGACCTTCTTATTGACGATGAAACACAGAAATTGCATCGGAATTAAATAAAAAACGCACAATGCCGACTTAAGTACAAGAAAACTGACTCTTCTTACTGTCTATGTTTTGAACCATTCCTTCGACACTAGTTATAGATACCGAAGCTTCACTTCAGGTTTACTGTATCCCTCTGACCTTCTAATTGACGTTGAAACACAGAAATTACATCGGAATTAAATAGAAAAGGCACAATGCCGACTTAAGTACAAGAAAACTGACTCTTCTTACTGTCTATGTTTTGAACCATTCCTGCGACACTAGTTATAGATTCCGATGCTTCACCTCAGGTTTACTGTATCCCTCTGACCTTCTTATTGACGAAGAAACACAGAAATTGCAACGGAATTAAATATAAAATGCACAATGCCGACTTAAGTACAAGAAAACTGACTCTTCTTACTGTCTATTTTTTGAACCATTCCTGTGACACTAGTTTTAGATTCCGATGCTTCACATCAGGTTTACTGTATCCCTGTGACCTTCGTATTGACGATGAAACACAGAAATTGCATCGGAATTAAATACAAAAGGCACAATGCCGACTTAAGTACAAGAAAACTGACTCTTCTTACTGTCTATGTTTTGAACCATTCCTGTGACACTAGTTATAGATTCCGATGCTTCACTTCAGGTTACTGTATCCCTCTGACCTTCTTATTGACGATGAAACACAGAAATTCCATCGGAATTAAATACAAAGGGCACAATGGCGACCTAAGTACAAGAAAACTCTTCCTACTGTCTATGATTTGAACCATTCATGTGACACTAGTTATAGCTTCCGATGCTTCACTTCAGGTTTACTGTATCCATCAGACCTTCTTATTGACGATGAAACACAGGAATTGCATCGGAATTAAATACAAGAGGCACAATGCCGACTTATGTACAAGAAAACTGACTCTTCTTACTGTCTATGTTTGCACCATTCATGTGACACCAGTTATAGATTCCGATGCGTCACTTCAGGTTTACTGTATCCCTCTATCCTTCTTATTGACGATGAAACACAGAAATTGCATCGGAATTAAATAGAAAAGTCACAATGCCGACTTAAGTACAAGAAAACTGACTCTTCTTACTGTCAATGCTTTGAACAATTCCTGTGACTCTAGTTATAGATTCCGATGATTCACTTCTGGTTTACTGTATCCCTCTGACCTTCTTATTGACGATGAAACACAGAAATTGAATCGGAATTAAATACAAAAGGCACAATGCCGACTTAAGTACAAGAAAACTGACTCTTCTTACTGTCTATGTTTTGAACCCTTCCTTCGACACTAGTTATAGATTCCGATGCTTCGCTTCAGGTTTACTGTATCCCTCTGACCTTCTAATTGACGATGAAACACAGAAATTACATCGGAATTAAATAGAAAAAAGCACAATGCCGACTTAAGTACAAGAAAACTGACTCTTCTTACTGTCTATGTTTTGAACCATTCCTGTGACACTAGTTATAGATTCTGATGCTTCACCTCAGGTTTGCTGTATCCCTCTGACCTTCTTGTTGACGATGAAACACAGAAATTGCAACGGAATTAAATACAAAAGGCACAATGCCGACTTAAGTACAAGAAAACTGACTCTTCTTACTGTCTATGTTTTGAACCATTCCTGTGACACTAGTTATAGATTCCGATGCTTCACTTCAGGTTTACTGTATCCCTCTGACCTTCTTATTGACGATGAAACACAGAAATTGCATCGGAATTGAATACAAAAGGCACAATGCCGACTTAAGTACAAGAAAACTGACTCTTCTTAGTGTCTAAGATTTGAACCATTCCTGTGACACTAGTTATAGATTCCGATGCTTCACTTCAGCTTTACTGTATCCCTCTTACCTTCTTATTGGCGATGAAACACAGAAATTGCATCGGAATTAAATGCAAAAGGTACAACGCCGACTTAAGTACAAGAAAACTGACTCTTCTTACTGTCTATGTTTTGAACCATTTCTGTGACACTAGTTATAGATTCCGATGCTTCACTTCAGGTTTACTGTATCCCTCTTACCTTCTTATTGACGATGAAACACAGAAATTGCATCGGAATTAAATACAAAAGGCACAACGCCGACTTAAGTACAAAAAAACTGACCCTTCTTACTGTCTATGTCTTGAACCATTCATGTAACACTAATAATAGATTCCGATGCTTCACTTCAGGTTTACTGTATCCCTCTGACCTTCTTATTGACGATGAAACACAGAAATTGCATCGGAATGAAATGGAAAAGGAACAATGCCGACTTAGGTACAAGAAAACTGACTCTTCTTACTGTCTTTGTTTTGAACCATTCCTGTGACACTAGTTATAGATTCCGATGATTCACTTCAGGTATACTGTATGCCTCAGAGCTTCTTATTGACGATGAAAGACAGAAAGTGCATCGGAAATATATACAAAAGGCACAATGCCGACTTAAGTACAAGAAAACTAAACTCTTCCTACTGTCTACGTTTTGAACCATTCATGTGACACTAATAATAGATTCCGATGCTTCACTTCAGGTTTACTGTATCCCTTTGACCTTCTTATTGACGATGAAACACAGAAATTGCATCGGAATGAAATGGAAAAGGAACAATGCCACTTAGGTACAAGAAAACTAACTCTTCTTACTGTCTACGTTTTGAACCATTCATGTGACACTAATAATAGATTCCGATGCTTCACTTCAGGTTTACTGTATCCCTCTGACCTTCTTATTGACGATGAAACACAGAAATTGCATCGGAATTAAATACAAAGGCACAATGCCGACTTAAGTACAAGAAAACTTACTCTTCCTACTGTCTATGTTTGAACCATTCCTGTGACACTAGTTATAGGATCCGATGCTTCACATCAGGTTTACTGTATCCTTCTGACCTTCTTATTGACTATGGGACACATATATTGCATCGGAATTAAATACAAATGGCACAATGACGACTTAAGTACAAGAAAACTGACTCTTCATACTGTCTATGTTTTGAACCATTCCTGTGACACTAGTTATAGATTCCGAAGCTTCACTTCAGGTTTACAGTATTCCTCTGACCTTCTTATTGACGATGAAACACAGAAATTGCATCGGAGTTAAATACAAAAGACACAATCCCGACTTAAGTACAAGAAAACTGACTCTCCTTACAGTCTATGTTTTGAATCATTCCAGTGACACTAGTTATAGATTCCGATGCTTCACTTCAGGTTTACTGTATCCCTCTGACTTTCTTATTGACGATGAAACACAGATATTGCATCGGAATTAAATACAAATGGCACAATTACGTCTTAAGTACAAGAAAACTGACCCTTCTTACTGTCTAAGTTTTGAACCATTCCTGTGACACTAGTTATAGATTCCGATGCTTCACTTCAGGTTTACTGTATCCCTCTGACCTTCTTATTGACGGTGAAACATAGAAATTGCATCGGAAATAAATACAAAAAGCACAATGCCGACTTAAGTACAAGAAAACTGACTCTTCTTACATTCTATGCTTTGAACCATTCCTGTGACACTAGTTATAGCTTCCGATGCTTCACTTCAGGTTTACTGTATCCATCAGACCTTCGTATTGACGATGAAACACAGAGATTGCATCGGAATTAAATGCAAATGGCACAATGCCGACTCATGTACAGGAAAACTGACTCTTCTTACTGTCTATGTTTGAACCATTCATGTGACACTAGTCATAGATTCCGATGCTTCACTTCAGGTTTACTGTATCCCTCTGACCTTCTTATTGACGATGAAACACGGAATTTAGATCGGAATTAAATACAAAAGGCGCAATGCCGACTGAAGTCACAAGAAAACTGACTCTTCTTACTGTCTATGTTTTGAACCATTCCTGTGACACTAGTTATAGATTCCGATGCTTCACTTCCGTTTTACTGTATCCCTCTTACCTTCTTATTGGCGATGAAACACAGAAATTGCAACGGAATTAAATGCAAAAGGCACAACGCCGACTTAAGTACAAGAAAACTGACCCTTCTTACTGTCTATGTTTTGAACCATTCCTGTGACACTAGTTTTAGATTCCGATGCTTCACTTCAGGTTTACTGTATCCCTCTGACCTTCTTATTGACTATGAAACACAGAAATTGCATCGGAATTAAATACAAAAGGCACAATGCCGACTTAAGTACAAGATAACTGACTGTTGTTACTGTGTATGTTTGAACCATACATGTGACACTAGTTATAGATTCCGATGCTTCACTTCAGGTTTACTGTGTCACTGTGACCTTCTTATTGACGATGAAACACAGAAATTGCATCGGAATTAAATACCAAAGGCACAATGCCGACTTAAGTACAAGAAAACTGACTCTTCTTACTGTCTATGTTTGAACCATTCATGTGACACTAGTCATAGATTCCGATGCTTCACTTCAGGTTTACTGTATCCCTCTGACCTTCTTATTGACGATGAAACACGGAATTTGGATCGGAATTAAATACAAAAGGCACAATGCCGACTGAAGTCACAAGAAAACTGACTCTTCTTACTGTCTATATTTTGAACCATTCGTGTGACACTAGTTATAGATTCCGATGCTTCCCTTCCGATTTACTGTATCGCTCTTACCTTCTTATTGGCGATGAAACACAGAAATTGCATCGGAATTAAATGCAAAAGGCACAACGCCGACTTAAGTAAAAGAAAACTGACCCTTCTTACTGTCTATGCTTTGAACCATTCCTGTGACACTAGTTTTAGATTCCGATGCCTCACTTTAGGTTTACTGTATCCCTCTGACCTTCTTATTGACTATGAAACACAGAAAATGCATCGGAACTAAATACAAAAGGCACAATGCCGACTTAAGTACAAGATAACTGACTGTTGTTACTGTCTATGTTTGAACCATACATGTGACACTAGTTATAGATTCCGATGCTTCACTTCAGGTTTACTGTATCCCTGTGACCTTCTTATTGACGATGAAACACAGAAATTCCATCGGAATTAAATACAAAAGGCACAATGACGACCTAAGTACAAGAAAACTCTTCCTACTGTCTATGATTTGAACCATTCATGTGACACTAGTTATAGCTTCCGATGCTTCACTTCAGGTTTACTGTATCCATCAGACCTTCTTATTGACGATGAAACACAGAAATCGCATCGGAATTAAATACAAGAGGCACAATGCCGACTTAAGTACAAGAAAACTGACTCTTCCTACTGTCTATGTTTGCACCATTCATGTGACTCTAGTTATAGTTTCCGATGCGTCACTTTAGGTTTACTGTATCCCTCTATCCTTCTTATTGACGATGAAACACAGAAATTGCATCGGAATTAAATAGAAAATTCACAATGTCGACTGAAGTACAAGAAAACTGACTCTTCTTACTGTCAATGCTTTGAACAATTCCTGTGACACTAGTTATAGATTCCGATGATTCACTTCTGGTTTACTGTATCCCTCTGACCTTCTTATTGACGATGAAACACAGAAATTGAATCGGAAATTTAATACAAAAGGCACAATGCCGACTTAAGTACAAGAAAACTGACTCTTCTTACTGTCTATGTTTTGAACCCCTCCTTCGACACTAGTTATAGATTCCGATGCTTCACTTCAGGTTTACTGTATCCCTCTGACCTTCTTATTGACGATGAAACACAGAAATTGCATCGGAATTAAATGCAAAAGGCACAACGCCGACTTAAGTACAAAAAAACTGACCCTTCTTACTGTCTATGTCTTGAACCATTCATGTAACACTAATAATAGATTCCGATGCTTCACTTCAGGTTTACTGTATCCCTCTGACCTTCTTATTGACGATGAAACACAGAAATTGCATCGGAATGAAATGGAAAAGGGACAATGCCGACTTAGGTACAAGAAAACTGACCCTTCTTACTGTCTATGTTTTGAACCATTCCTGTGACACTAGTAATAGATTCCGATGATTCACTTCAGGTTTACTGTATCCCTCTGACCTTCTTATTGACGATGAAACACAGAAATTGCATCGGAATGAAATGGAAAAGGAACAATGCCGACTTAGTTACAAGAAAACTGACTCTTCTTACTGTCTATGTTTTGAACCATTCCTGTGACACTAGTTATAGATTCCGATGCTTCACTTCAGGTTTACTGTATCCCTCTGACCTTCTTATTGACGATGAAACACAGAAATTGCATCGGAATTAAATACAAAATCACAATGCCGACTTAAGTACAAGAAAACTTACTCTTCCTACTGTCTATGTTTGAACCATTCCTGTGACACTAGTTATAGGATCCGATGCTTCACATCAGGTTTACTGTATCCTTCTGACCTTCTTATTGACTATGGAACACAGATATTGCATCGGAATTAAATACAAATGGCACAATGACGACTTAAGTACAAGAAAACTGACTCTTCATACTGTCTATGTTTTGAACCATTCCTGTGACACTAGTTATAGATTCCGAAGCTTCACTTCAGGTTTACCGTATCCCTCTGACCTTCTTATTGACGATGAAACACAGAAATTGCATCGGAGTTAAATACAAAAGACACAATGCCGACTTAAGTACAAGAAAACTGACTCTTCTTACAGTCTATGTTTTGAACCATTCCAGTGACACTAGTTATAGATTCCGATGCTTCACTTCAGGTTTACTGTATCCCTCTGACCTTCTTATTGACGATGAAACATAGAAATTGCATCGGAATTAAATACAAATAGCACACTGCCGACTTAAGTACAAGAAAACTGACTCTTCTTGCTGTCTATGTTTTGAACCATTCATGTGGCACTAGTTATAGATTCCGATGCTTCACTTCAGGATTACTGTATCCCTCTGACCTTTGTATTGACGATGAAACTTAGAAATTGCATCGTAAATAAATACCAAAGGCACAATGCCGACTTAAGTACAAGAAAACTGACTCTTCTTACTGTCTATGTTTTGAACCATTCCTGTGACACTAGATATGGATTCCAATGATTCACTTCAGGTATACTGTATGCCTCAGAGCTTCTTATTGACGATGAAAGACAGAAAGTGCATCGGAAATATATACAAATGGCACAATGCCGACTTAAGTACATGAAAACTGACTCTTCTTACTGTCTATGTTTTTAACCATTCATGTGACACTAGTAATAGATTCCGATGCTTCACTTCAGGTTTACTGTATCCCTCTGACCTCCTTATTGACGATGAAACACAGAAATTGCATCGGAATTAAATAAAAAAGGCACAATGCCGACTTAAGTACAAGAAAACTTACTCTTCCTACTGTCTATGTTTGAACCATTCCTGTGTCACTAGTTATTGATTCCGATGCTTCGCTTCAGGTTTACTGTATCCCTCTGACCTTCTTGGTGACATTGAAACTCAGAAATTGCACCGGAATTAAATACAAAAGGCACAATGCCGACTTAAGTACAAGAAAACTGACTATTCTTTCTGTCTATGTTTTGAAACATTCCTATGACACTAGTTACAGATTCCGATGCTTCACTTCAGGTTTACTGTATCCCTCTGACCTTCTTCTTGACGAAGAAACACAGAAATTGCATCGGAGATAAATACAAAAGGCACAACGCCGACTTAAGTACAGGAAAACTGACTCTTCTTATAGTCTATGTTTGAACCATTCCTGTGACACTAGTTATAGATTCCGATGCTTCACTTCAGGTTTACTGTATCCCTCTGACCTTCTTATTGACGATGAAACATAGAAATTGCATCGGAATTAGATGGAACAGGAACAATGCCGACTTAAGTACAAGTAAACTGACTCTTCATACTGTCTATGTTTTGAACCATTCCTGTGACACTAGTTATAGATTCCGATGCTTCACTTCAGGTTTACTGTATCCCTCTGACCTTCTTATTGACGATGAAACACAGAAATTTCATCGGAATTAAATACAAAAGGCACAGTGCCGACTTAAGTACAAGTAAACTGCCACTTCTTACTGTCTATGATTTGAACCATTCCTGTGACACTAGTTATAGATTCCGATGCTTCACTTCTAGTTTACTGTATCAGTCTGACCTTCTTATTGAAGATGAAACACAGATATTGCATCGGAATTAAATACAAAAGGCACAATGCCGACTTAAGTACTAGAAAACTGACCCTTCTTACTGTCTATGTTTTGAACCATTCCTGTGACACTAGTTATAGATTCCGATGCTTCACTTCAAGTTTACTGTATCCCTCTGACCTTCTTACTGACGATGAAACACAGAAATTTCAACGGAATTAAATACAAAAGGCACAATGCCGACTTAAGTACAAAAAAACTGACACATCTTACTGTCTATGTTTTGAACCATTCCTGTGGCACTAGTTATAGATTCTGATGCTTCACTTCAGGTTTACTGTATCCCTCTGACCTTCTTATTGACGATGAAGCACAGAAATTGCATCGGAATTAAATACAAAAGGCACAATGCCGACTTAAGTACAAGAAAACAGACTCCTCTTACTGTCTATGTTTTCTACCATTCATGTGACACTAGTTATAGATTCTGATGCTTCACTTCAGGTTTCCTGTATCCCTTGGACCTTTTTTTGACGATGAAACACAGAAATTGCATCGGAATTAAATACAAAAGGCACAATGACGACTTAAGTACAAGAAATCTGACTCATCTTACTGTCTACGGTTTGAACCAGTCCTGTGACACTAGTTATAGATTCCGATGCTTCACTTTAGGTTTACTGTATCCCTCTGACCTTCTTATTGACGATGAAACACAGAAATTGCATCGAAATTAAATACAAACGGCACAATGCCGACTTAAGTACAAGAAAACTTACTCTTCTTACTCTCTATGTTTTGAACCATTCATGTGACACCAATTATAGATACCGATGCTTCACTGCAGGTTACTGTATCCCTCTGACCTTCTTATTGACGATGAAACACAGATATTGCATCGGAATTAAATACAAAAGGCACAATGACGACCTAAGTACAAGAAAACTCTTCCTACTGTATATGATTTGAACCATTCATGTGACACTAGTTATAGCTTCCGATGCTTCACTTCAGGTTTACTGTATCCATCAGACCTTCTTATTGACGATGAAACACAGAAAAAGCATCGGAATTAAATACAAAAGGCACAATGCCGACTTATGTACAAGAAAACTGACTCTTCTTACTGTCTATGTTTGCACCATTCATGTGACACTAGTAATAGATTCCGATGCGTCACTTCAGGTTTTCTGTATCCCTCTGACCTTCTTATTGACGATGAAACACAGAAATTGCATCGGAATTAAATACAAAAGGCACAATTCCGACTTAAGTACAAGAAAACTGTCTCTTCTTACTGTCTATGATTGAACCATTCCTGTGACACTAGTTATAGATTCCGATGCTTCACTTCAGGTTTACTGTATCCCTCTGACCTTCTTATTGACGATGAAACATAGAAATTGCATCGGAATTAGATGGAACAGGAACAATGCCGACTTAAGTACAAGTAAACTGACTCTTCATACTGTCTATGCTTTGAACCATTCCTGTGACACTAGTTATAGCTTCCGATGCTTCACTTCAGGTTTACTGTATCCATCAGACCTTCTTATTGACGATGAAACACAGAAATTGCATCGGAATTAAATACAAGAGGCACAATGCCGACTTAAGTACAAGAAAACTGACTCTTCTTACTGTCTATGTTTGCACCATTCATGTGACTCTAGTTATAGTTTCCGATGCGTAACTTTAGGTTTACTGTATCCCTCTATCCTTCTTATTGACGATGAAACACAGAAATTGCATCGGAATTAAATAGAAAATTCACAATGTCGACTGAAGTACAAGAAAACTGACTCTTCTTACTGTCAATGCTTTGAACAATTCCTGTGACACTAGTTATAGATTCCGATGATTCACTTCTGGTTTACTGTATCCCTCTGACCTTCTTATTGACGATGAAACACAGAAATTGAATCGGAAATTAATACAAAAGGCACAATGCCGACTTAAGTACAAGAAAACTGACTCTTCTTACTGTCTATGTTTTGAACCCCTCCTTCGACACTAGTTATAGATTCCGATGCTTCACTTCAGGTTTACTGTATCCCTCTGACCTTCTTATTGACGATGAAACACAGAAATTGCATCGGAATTAAATGCAAAAGGCACAACGCCGACTTAAGTACAAAAAAACTGACCCTTCTTACTGTCTATGTCTTGAACCATTCATGTAACACTAATAATAGATTCCGATGCTTCACTTCAGGTTTACTGTATCCCTCTGACCTTCTTATTGACGATGAAACACAGAAATTGCATCGGAATGAAATGGAAAAGGGACAATGCCGACTTAGGTACAAGAAAACTGACCCTTCTTACTGTCTATGTTTTGAACCATTCCTGTGACACTAGTAATAGATTCCGATGATTCACTTCAGGTTTACTGTATCCCTCTGACCTTCTTATTGACGATGAAACACAGAAATTGCATCGGAATGAAATGGAAAAGGAACAATGCCGACTTAGGTACAAGAAAACTGACTCTTCTTACTGTCTATGTTTTGAACCATTCCTGTGACACTAGTTATAGATTCCGATGCTTCACTTCAGGTTTACTGTATCCCTCTGACCTTCTTATTGACGATGAAACACAGAAATTGCATCGGAATTAAATACAAAGGCACAATGCCGACTTAAGTACAAGAAAACTTACTCTTCCTACTGTCTATGTTTGAACCATTCCTGTGACACTAGTTATAGGATCCGATGCTTCACATCAGGTTTACTGTATCCTTCTGACCTTCTTATTGACTATGGAACACAGATATTGCATCGGAATTAAATACAAATGGCACAATGACGACTTAAGTACAAGAAAACTGACTCTTCATACTGTCTATGTTTTGAACCATTCCTGTGACACTAGTTATAGATTCCGAAGCTTCACTTCAGGTTTACCGTATCCCTCTGACCTTCTTATTAACGATGAACCACAGAAATTGCATCGGAGTTAAATACAAAAGACACAATGCCGACTTAAGTACAAGAAAACTGACTCTTCTTACAGTCTATGTTTTGAACCATTCCAGTGACACTAGTTATAGATTCCGATGCTTCACTTCAGGTTTACTGTATCCCTCTGACCTTCTTATTGACGATGAAACATAGAAATTGCATCGGAATTAAATACAAATAGCACACTGCCGACTTAAGTACAAGAAAACTGACTCTTCTTGCTGTCTATGTTTTGAACCATTCATGTGACACTAGTTATAGATTCCGATGCTTCACTTCAGGATTACTGTATCCCTCTGACCTTTGTATTGACGATGAAACTTAGAAATTGCATCGTAAATAAATACCAAAGGCACAATGCCGACTTAAGTACAAGAAAACTGACTCTTCTTACTGTCTATGTTTTGAACCATTCCTGTGACACTAGATACGGATTCCAATGATTCACTTCAGGTATACTGTATGCCTCAGAGCTTCTTATTGACGATGAAAGACAGAAAGTGCATCGGAAATATATACAAATGGCACAATGCCGACTTAAGTACATGAAAACTGACTCTTCTTACTGTCTATGTTTTTAACCATTCATGTGACACTAGTAATAGATTCCGATGCTTCACTTCAGGTTTACTGTATCCCTCTGACCTCCTTATTGACGATGAAACACAGAAATTGCATCGGAATTAAATAAAAAAGGCACAATGCCGACTTAAGTACAAGAAAACTTACTCTTCCTACTGTCTATGTTTGAACCATTCCTGTGTCACTAGTTATTGATTCCGATGCTTCGCTTCAGGTTTACTGTATCCCTCTGACCTTCTTGGTGACATTGAAACACAGAAATTGCACCGGAATTAAATACAAAAGGCACAATGCCGACTTAAGTACAAGAAAACTGACTATTCTTTCTGTCTATGTTTTGAAACATTCCTATGACACTAGTTACAGATTCCGATGCTTCACTTCAGGTTTACTGTATCCCTCTGACCTTCTTCTTGACGAAGAAACACAGAAATTGCATCGGAGATAAATACAAAAGGCACAACGCCGACTTAAGTACAGGAAAACTGACTCTTCTTATAGTCTATGTTTGAACCATTCCTGTGACACTAGTTATAGATTCCGATGCTTCACTTCAGGTTTACTGTATCCCTCTGACCTTCTTATTGACGATGAAACATAGAAATTGCATCGGAATTAGATGGAACAGGAACAATGCCGACTTAAGTACAAGTAAACTGACTCTTCATACTGTCTATGTTTTGAACCATTCCTGTGACACTAGTTATAGATTCCGATGCTTCACTTCAGGTTTACTGTATCCCTCTGACCTTCTTATTGACGATGAAACACAGAAATTTCATCGGAATTAAATACAAAAGGCACAGTGCCGACTTAAGTACAAGTAAACTGCAACTTCTTACTGTCTATGATTTGAACCATTCCTGTGACACTAGTTATAGATTCCGATGCTTCACTTCTAGTTTACTGTATCAGTCTGACCTTCTTATTGAAGATGAAACACAGATATTGCATCGGAATTAAATACAAAAGGCACAATGCCGACTTAAGTACTAGAAAACTGACCCTTCTTACTGTCTATGTTTTGAACCATTCCTGTGACACTAGTTATAGATTCCGATGCTTCACTTCAAGTTTACTGTATCCCTCTGACCTTCTTACTGACGATGAAACACAGAAATTTCAACGGAATTAAATACAAAAGGCACAATGCCGACTTAAGTACAAAAAAACTGACACATCTTACTGTCTATGTTTTGAACCATTCCTGTGGCACTAGTTATAGATTCTGATGCTTCACTTCAGGTTTACTGTATCCCTCTGACCTTCTTATTGACGATGAAGCACAGAAATTGCATCGGAATTAAATACAAAAGGCACAATGCCGACTTAAGTACAAGAAAACAGACTCCTCTTACTGTCTATGTTTTCTACCATTCATGTGACACTAGTTATAGATTCTGATGCTTCACTTCAGGTTTCCTGTATCCCTTGGACCTTTTTTTGACGATGAAACACAGAAATTGCATCGGAATTAAATACAGAAGGCACAATGACGACTGAAGTACAAGAAATCTGACTCATCTTACTGTCTACGGTTTGAACCAGTCCTGTGACACTAGTTATAGATTCCGATGCTTCACTTTAGGTTTACTGTATCCCTCTGACCTTCTTATTGACGATGAAACACAGAAATTGCATCGAAATTAAATACAAACGGCACAATGCCGACTTAAGTACAAGAAAACTTACTCTTCTTACTCTCTATGTTTTGAACCATTCATGTGACACCAATTATAGATTCCGATGCTTCACTGCAGGTTACTGTATCCCTCTGACCTTCTTATTGACGATGAAACACAGATATTGCATCGGAATTAAATACAAAAGGCACAATGACGACCTAAGTACAAGAAAACTCTTCCTACTTTATATGATTTGAACCATTCATGTGACACTAGTTATAGCTTCCGATGCTTCACTTCAGGTTTACTGTATCCATCAGACCTTCTTATTGACGATGAAACACAGAAAAAGCATCGGAATTAAATACAAAAGGCACAATGCCGACTTATGTACAAGAAAACTGACTCTTCTTACTGTCTATGTTTGCACCATTCATGTGACACTAGTTATAGATTCCGATGCGTCACTTCAGGTTTTCTGTATCCCTCTGACCTTCTTATTGACGATGAAACACAGAAATTGCATCGGAATTAAATACAAAAGGCACAATTCCGACTTAAGTACAAGAAAACTGTCTCTTCTTACTGTCTATGATTGAACCATTCCTGTGACACTAGTTATAGATTCCGATGCTTCACTTCAGGTTTACTGTATCCCTCTCACCTTCCTATTGACGATGAAACACAGAAAATGCATCGGAATTAAATACAAAAGGCACAATGCCGACTTAAGTACAAGAAAACTGACTCTTCTTACTGTCTATGCTTTGAACCATTCCTGTGACACTAGTTATAGATTCCGATACTTCACTTCAGGTTTACTGTATCCCTCTGACCTTCTTATTGACGATGAAACACAGAAATTGCATCGGAATTAAATAGAAAAGTCACAATGCCGACTTAGGTACAAGAAAACTGACTCTTCTTACTGTCTATGTTTTGAACCATTCCTTCGACACTAGTTATAGAGTCCGATGCTTCACTTCAGGTTTACTGTATCTATCTGACCTTCTAATTGACGATGAAACACATAAATTACATCGGAATTAAATAGAAAAGGCACAATGCCGACTTAAGTACAAGAAAACTGACTCTTCTTACTGTCTATGTTTTGAACCATTCCTGTGACACTAGTTATAGATTCCGATGCTTCACCTCCGGTTTGCTGTATCCCTCTGACCTTCTTATTGACGATGAAACACAGAAATTGCATCGGAATTGAATACAAAAGGCACAATGCCGACTTAAGAACAAGAAAACTGTCTCTTCTTAATGTCTAAGTTTTGAACCATTCCTGTGACACTAGTTATAGTTTCCGATGCTTCACTTCAGCTTTACTGTATCCCTCTTACCTTCTTATTGACGATGAAACACAGAAATTGCATCGGAATTAAATGCAAAAGGCACAACGCCGACTCAAGTACAAGAAAACTGACCCTTCTTACTGTCTATGTTTTGAACCATTCCTGTGACACTAGTTTTAGATTCCGATGCTTCACTTCAGGTTTACTGTATCCATCAGACCTTCGTATTGAAGATGAAACACGGAGATTGCATCAGAATTAAATGCAAATGGCACAATGCCGACTCATGTACTGGAAAACTGACTCTTCTTACTGTCTATGTTTGAACCATTCATGTGACACTAGTCATAGATTCCGATGCTTCACTTCAGGTTTACTGTATCCCTCTGACCTTCTTATTGACGATGAAACACGGAATTTAGATCGGAATTAAATACAAAAGGCACAATGCCGACTGAAGTCACAAGAAAACTGACTCTTCTTACTGTCTATGTTTTGAACCATTCCTGTGACACTAGTTATAGATTCCGATGCTTCACTTCCGTTTTACTGTATCCCTCTTACGTTCTTATTGGCGATGAAACACAGAAATTGCAACGGAATTAAATGCAAAAGGCACAACGCCGACTTAAGTACAAGAAAACTGACCCTTCTTACTGTCTATGTTTTGAACCATTCCTGTGACACCAGTTTTAGATTCCGATGCTTCACTTCAGGTTTACTGTATCCCTCTGACCTTCTTATTGACTATGAAACACAGAAATTGCATCGGAATTAAATACAAAAGGCACAATGCCGACTTAAGTACAAGATAACTGACTGTTGTTACTGTCTATGTTTGAACCATACATGTGTCACTAGTTATAGATTCCGATGCTTCACTTCAGGTTTACTGTATCCCTGTGACCTTCGTATTGACGATGAAACACAGAAATTGCAACGGAATTAAATACAAAAGGCACAATGCCGACTTAAGTACAAGAAAACTGAGTCTTCTTGCTGTCTATGTTTTGAACCATTCATGTGGCACTAGTTATAGATTCCGATGCTTCACTTCAGGTTTACTGTATCCCTCTGACCTTTTTATTGACGATGAAACACAGAAATTGCATCGGAATTAAATACCAAAGGCACAATGCCGACTTAAGTACAAGAAAACTGACTCTTCTTACTGTCTACGTTTGAACCATTCATGTGACACTAGTCATAGATTCCGATGCTTCACTTCAGGTTTACTGTATCCCTCTGACCTTCTTATTGACGATGAAACACGGAATTTAGATCGGAATTAAATACAAAAGGCACAATGCCGACTGAAGTCACAAGAAAACTGACTCTTCTTACTGTCTATGTTTTGAACCATTCGTGTGACACTAGTTATAGATTCCGATGCTTCACTTCCGTTTTACTGTATCGCTCTTACCTTCTTATTGGCGATGAAACACAGAAATTGCATCGGAATTAAATGCAAAAGGCACAACGCCGACTTAAGTACAAGAAAACTGACCCTTCTTACTGTCTATGTTTTGAACCATTCCTGTGACACTAGTTTTAGATTCCGATGCTTCACTTCAGGTTTACTGTATCCCTCTGACCTTCTTATTGACTATGAAACACAGAAAATGCATCGGAATTAAATACAAAAGGCACAATGCCGACTTAAGTACAAGATAACTGACTGTTGTTACTGTCTATGTTTGAACCATACATGTGACACTAGTTATAGATTCCGATGCTTCACTTCAGGTTTACTGTATCCCTGTGACCTTCTTATTGACGATGAAACACAGAAATTCCATCGGAATTAAATACAAAATGCACAATGACGACCTAAGTACAAGAAAACTCTTCCTACTGTCTATGATTTGAACCATTCATGTGACACTAGTTATAGGATCCGATGCTTCACTTCAGGTTTACTGTATCCATCAGACCTTCTTATTGACGATGAAACACAGAAATTGCATCGGAATTAAATACAAGAGGCACAATGCCGACTTATGTACAAGAAAACTGACTCTTCTTACTGTCTATGTTTGCACCATTCATGTGACTCTAGTTATAGTTTCCGATGCGTCACTTTAGGTTTACTGTATCCCTCTATCCTTCTTATTGACGATGAAACACAGAAATTGCATCGGAATTAAATAGAAAAGTCACAATGTCGACTGAAGTACAAGAAAACTGACTCTTCTTACTGTCAATGCTTTGAACAATTCCTGTGACACTAGTTATAGATTCCGATGACTCACTTCTGGTTTACTGTATCCCTCTGACCTTCTTATTGACGATGAAACACAGAAATTGAATCGGAAATTAATACAAAAGGCACAATGCCGACTTAAGTACAAGAAAACTGACTCTTCTTACTGTCTATGTTTTGAACCCTTCCTTCGACACTAGTTATAGATTCCGATGCTTCACTTCAGGTTTACTGTATCCCTCTGACCTTCTTATTGACGATGAAACACAGAAATTGCATCGGAATGAAATGCAAAAGGCACAACGCCGACTTAAGTACAAAAAAACTGACCCTTCTTACTGTCTATGTCTTGAACCATTCATGTAACACTAATAATAGATTCCGATGCTTCACTTCAGGTTTACTGTATCCCTCTGACCTTCTTATTGACGATGAAACACAGAAATTGCATCGGAATGAAATGGAAAAGGGACAATGCCGACTTAGGTACAAGAAAACTGACCCTTCTTACTGTCTATGTTTTGAACCATTCCTGTGACACTAGTAATAGATTCCGATGATTCACTTCAGGTATACTGTTTGCCTCAGAGCTTCTTATTGACGATGAAAGACAGAAAGTGCATCGGAAATATATACAAAAGGCACAATGCCGACTTAAGTACAAGAAAACTGACTCTTCTTACTGTCTACGTTTTGAACCATTCATGTGACACTAATAATAGATTCCGATGCTTCACTTCAGGTTTACTGTATCCCTCTGACCTTCTTATTGACGATGAAACACAGAAATTGCATCGGAATGAAATGGAAAAGGAACAATGCCGACTTAGGTACAAGAAAACTGACTCTTCTTACTGTCTATGTTTTGAACCATTCCTGTGACACTAGTTGTAGATTCCGATGCTTCACTTCAGGTTTACTGTATCCCTCTCACCTTCTTATTGACGATGAAACACAGAAATTGCATCGGAATTAAATACAAAGGCACAATGCCGACTTAAGTACAAGAAAACTTACTCTTCCTACTTTCTATGTTTGAACCATTCCTGTGACACTAGTTATAGGATCCGATGCTTCACATCAGGTTTACTGTATCCTTCTGACCTTCTTATTGACTATGGAACACAGATATTGCATCGGAATTAAATACAAATGGCACAATGACGACTTAAGTACAAGAAAACTGACTCTTCATACTGTCTATGTTTTGAACCATTCCTGTGACACTAGTTATAGATTCCGAAGCTTCACTTCAGGTTTACAGTATCCCTCTGACCTTCTTATTGACGATGAAACACAGAAATTGCATCGGAGTTAAATACAAAAGACACAATGCCGACTTAAGTACAAGAAAACTGACTCTTCTTACAGTCTATGTTTTGAACTATTCCAGTGACACTAGTTATAGATTCCGATGCTTCACTTCAGGTATACTGTATGCCTCAGAGCTTCTTATTGACGATGAAAGACAGAAAGTGCATCGGAAATATATACAAAAGGCACAATGCCGACTTAAGTACATGAAAACTGACTCTTCTTACTGTCTATGTTTTTAACCATTCATGTGACACTAGTAATAGATTCCGATGCTTCACTTCAGGTTTACTGTATCCCTCTGACCTCCTTATTGACGATGAAACACAGAAATTGCATCGGAATGAAATGAAAAAGGAACAATGAAGACTTAGGTACAGGAAAACTGACTCTTCTTACTGTCTATGTTTTGAACCATTCCTGTGACACTAGTTATAGATTCCGATGCTTCACTTCAGGTTTACTGTATCCCTCTGACCTTCTTATTGACGATGAAACACAGAAATTGCATCGGAATTAAATAAAAAAGGCACAATGCCGACTTAAGTACAAGAAAACTTACTCTTCCTACTGTCTATGTTTGAACCATTCCTGTGACACTAGTTATTGATTCCGATGCTTCGCTTCAGGTTTACTGTATCCCTCTGACCTTCTTGGTGACATTGAAACACAGAAATTGCACCGGAATTAAATACAAAAGGCACAATGCCGACTTAAGTACAAGAAAACGGACTATTCTTTCTGTCTATGTTTTGAACCATTCCTATGACACTAGTTACAGATTCCGATGCTTCACTTCAGGTTTACTGTATCCCTCTGACCTTCTTATTGACGATGAAACATAGAAATTGCATCGGAATTAGATGGAACAGGAACAATGCCGACTTAAGTACAAGTAAACTGACTCTTCATACTGTCTATGTTTTGAACCATTCCTGTGACACTAGTTATAGATTCCGATGCTTCACTTCAGGTTTACTGTATCCCTCTGACCTTCTTATTGAAGATGAAACACAGATATTGCATCGGAATTAAATACAAAAGGCACAATGCCGACTTAAGTCCAAGAAAACTGACTCTTCTTACTGTCTATGTTTTGATCCATTCCTGTGACACTAGTTACAGATTCCGATGCTTCACTTCAGGTTTACTGTATCCCTCTGATCTTCTTATTGACGATGAAACATAGAAATTGCATCCGAATTAGATAGGAAAGGAACAATGCCGACTTAAGTACAAGAAAACTGACTCTTCATACTGTCTATGCTTTGAACCATTCCTGTGACACTAGTTATAGATTCCGATGCTTCACTTCAGCTTTACTGTATCCCTCTGACCATCTTATTGAAGATGAAACACAGATATTGCATCGGAATTAAATACAAAAGGCACAAAGCCGACTTAAGTGCAAGAAAACTGACTCTTCTTACTGTCTACGTTTTGATTAATTCCTGTGACACTAGATATAGATTTCGATGCTTCACTTCAGGTTTACTGTATCCCTCTGACCTTCTTATTGACGATGAAACGCAGAAATCGAATCGGAAGTGAATACAAAAAGCACAATGCCGACTTAAGTACAAGATAACTGACCCTTCTTACTGTCTACGTTTTGAACCATTCATGTGACACTAGTTATAGCTTGCGATGCTTCACTTCAGGTTTACTGTATCCATCAGAACTTCTTATTGACGATGAAGCACAGAAATTGCATTGGAATCAAATACAAAAAGCACAATGCCGACTTATGAACAAGAAAACTGACTCCTCTCACTGTCTATGTTTGAACCATTCATGTGACACTAGTTATAGATTCCGGTGCTTCACTTCAGGTTTACTGTATCCCTCTGACCGTCTTAATGACGATGAAACACAGAAATTGCATCGGAATGAAATACGAAAGGCACAATGCCTACTTAAGTCGAAAGAAAACTGACTCTTCTTTCTGTCTATGATTAAACCATTCCTGTGACACTAGTTATTGATTCCGATGCTTCACTTCAGGTTTACTGTATCCCTCTGACCTTCTTATTGACGATGAAACTCAGAAATTTCATCGGAATTAAATACAAAAGGCACAGTGCCGACTTAAGTACAAGTAAACTGCCACTTCTTACTGTCTATGTTTTGAACCATTCCTGTGACACTAGTTATAGATTCCGATGCTTCACTTCTAGTTTACTGTATCCCTCTGACCTTCTTATTGAAGATGAAACACAGATATTGCATCGGAATTAAATACAAAAGGCACAATGCCGACTTAAGTACTAGAAAACTGACTTTTTTACTGTCTATGTTTTGAACCATTCCTGTGACACTAGTTATAGATTCCGATGCTTCACTTCAAGTTTACTGTATGCCTCTGACCTTCTTATTGACGATGAAACACAGAAATTTCAACGGAATTAAATACAAAAGGCACAATGCCGACTTAAGTACAAAAAAACTGACACATCTTACTGTCTATGTTTTGAACCATTCCTATGGCACTAGTTATAGATTCTGATACTTCACTTCAGGTTTACTGTATCCCTCTGACCTTCTTATTGACGATGAAGCACAGAAATTGCATCGGAATTAAATACAAAAGGCACAATGCCGACTTAAGTACAAGAAAACAGACTCCTCTTACTGTCTATGTTTTCAACCATTCATGTGACACTAGTTATAGATTCTGATGCTTCACTTCAGGTTTCCTGTATCCCTTGGACCTTTTTTTGACGATGAAACACAGAAATTGCATCGGAATTAAATACAAAAGGCACAATGACGACTTAAGTACAAGAAATCTGACTCATCTTACTGTCTACGGTTTGAACCAGTCCTGTGACACTAGTTATAGATTCCGATGCTTCACTTTAGGTTTACTGTATCCCTCTGACCTTCTTATTGACGATGAAACACAGAAATTGCATCGAAATTAAATACAAACGGCACAATGCCGACTTAAGTACAAGAAAACTTACTCTTCTTACTCTCTATGTTTTGAACCATTCATGTGACACCAATTATAGATTCCGATGCTTCACTGCAGGTTACTGTATCCCTCTGACCTTCTTATTGACGATGAAACACAGATATTGCATCGGAATTAAATACAAAAGGCACAATGACGACCTAAGTACAAGAAAACTCTTCCTACTGTCTATGATTTGAACCATTCATGTGACACTAGTTATAGCTTCCGATGCTTCACTTCAGGTTTACTGTATCCATCAGACCTTCTTATTGACGATGAAACACAGAAAAAGCATCGGAATTAAATACAAAAGGCACAATGCCGACTTATGTACTAGAAAACTGACTCTTCTTACTGTCTATGTTTGCACCATTCATGTGACACTAGTTATAGATTCCGATGCGTCACTTCAGGTTTTCTGTATCCCTCTGACCTTCTTATTGACGATGAAACACAGAAATTGCATCGGAATTAAATACAAAAGGCACAATTCCGACTTAAGTACAAGAAAACTGTCTCTTCTTACTGTCTACGATTGAACCATTCCTGTGACACTAGTTATAGATTCCGATGCTTCACTTCAGGTTTACTGTATCCCTCTCACCTTCTTATTGACGATGAAACACAGAAAATGCATCGGAATTAAATACAAAAGGCACAATGCCGACTTAAGTACAAGAAAACTGACTCTTCTTACTGTCTATGTTTTGAACCATTCCTGTGACACTAGTTATAGATTCCGATACTTCACTTCAGGTTTACTGTATCCCTCTGACCTTCTTATTGACGATGAAACACAGAAATTGCATCGGAATTAAATAGAAAAGTCACAATGCCGACTTAGGTACAAGAAAACTGACTCTTCTTACTGTCAATGTTTTGAACCATTCCTTCGACACTAGTTATAGAGTCCGATGCTTCACTTCAGGTTTACTGTATCTATCTGACCTTCTAATTGACGATGAAACACAGAAATTACATCGGAATTAAATAGAAAAGGCACAATGCCGACTTAAGTACAAGAAAACTGACTCTTCTTACTGTCTATGTTTTGAACCATTCCTGTGACACTAGTTATAGATTCCGATGCTTCTCCTCCGGTTTGCTGTATCCCTCTGACCTTCTTATTGACGATGAAACACAGAAATTGCATCGGAATTGAATACAAAAGGCACAATGCCGACTTAAGTACAAGAAAACTGTCTCTTCTTAATGTCTAAGTTTTGAACCATTCCTGTGACACTAGTTTTAGTTTCCGATGCATCACTTCAGCTTTACTGTATCCCTCTTACCTTCTTATTGACGATGAAACACAGAAATTGCATCGGAATTAAATGCAAAAGGCACAACGCCGACTCAAGTACAAGAAAACTGACCCTTCTTACTGTCTATGTTTTGAACCATTCCTGTGACACTAGTTTTAAAATTCCGATGCTTCACTTCAGGTTTACTGTATCCCTCAGACCTTCTTATTGACGATGAAACACAGAAATTGCATCGGAATAAAATACAAAAGGCACAATGCCGACTTAAGTACAAGATAACTGACTCTTCTTACTGTCTATGTTTTGAACCATTGCTGTGACACTAGTTATTGATTCCGATGCTACACTTCAGGTTTACTGTATCCCTCAGACCTTCTTATTTACGATGAAACACAGAAATTGCATCGGAATTAATTACAAAATGCACAATGCCGACTTAAGTACAAGATAACTGACTCTTCTTACAGTCTATGTTTGAACCATTCATGTGACACTAGTTATAGATTCCGATGCTTCACTTCAGGT
Organism: Schistocerca serialis cubense; assembly: GCF_023864345.2. NCBI lineage: Eukaryota > Metazoa > Arthropoda > Insecta > Orthoptera > Acrididae > Schistocerca > Schistocerca serialis. The sequence continues at coordinate 14,158,682 of NC_064638.1, forward strand.
TTACTGTATCCATCAGACCTTCTTATCGACGATGAAACACAGATATTGCAACGGAATTAAATACAAAAGGCACAATGCCGACTTAAGTACAAGAAAACTGAGTCTTCTTGCTGTCTATGTTTTGAACCATTCATGTGACACTAGTTATAGATTCCGATGCTTCACTTCAGGTTTACTATATCCCTCTGACCTTTTTATTGACGATGAAATACAGAAATTGCATCGGAATTAAATACCAAAGGCACAATGCCGACTTAAGTACAAGAAAACTGACTCTTCTTACTGTCTATGTTTTGAACCATTCCTGTGACACTAGTTATAGATTCCGATGATTCACTTCAGGTATACTGTATCCCTCAGAGCTTCATATTGACGATGAAACACAGAAATTGCATCGGAAATATATACAAAAGGCACAATGCCGACTTAAGTACAAGAAAACTGACTCTTCCTACTGTCTATGTTTTGAACCATTCATGTGACACTAATAATAGATTCCGATGCTTCACTTCAGGTTTACTGTGTCATTCTGACCTTCTTATTGACGATTAAACACAGAAATTGCATGGGAATGAAATAGAAAAGGAACAATGCCGACTTAGGTACAAGAAAACTGACTCTTCTTACTGTCTATGTTTTGAACCATTCCTGTGACACTAGTTATAGATTCCTATGCATCACTTCAGGTTTACTGCACCCCTCTGACCATCTTATTGATGATGAAACACAGAAATTGCATCGGAATTAAATACAAAAGGCACAATGCCGACATAAGTACAAGAAAACTGACTCTTCCTACTGTCTATGTTTGAACTCTTCCTGTGACACTAGTTATTGATTCCCATGCTTCACTTCAGGTTTACTGTATCCCTCTGAACTTCTTGTTGACATTGAAACACAGAAATTGCACCGGAATTAAATACAAAAGGCACAATGCCGACTTAAGTACAAGAAAACTGACTATTCTTTCTGTCTATGTTTTGAACATTCCTATGGCACTAGTTACAGATTCCGATGCTTCTCTTCAGGTTTACTGTATCCCTCTGACCTTCTTATTGATGATGAAACGCAGAAATTGCATCGGAGTTAAATACAAAAGGCACAACGCCGACTAAAGTACAGGAAAACTGACTCTTCTCATAGTCTATGTTTGAACCATGCTTGTGACACTAGTTATAGATTCCGATGCTTCACATCAGGTTTACTGTATCCTTCTGACCTTTTTATTGACTATGGAACACAGATATTGCATCGCAATTAAATACAAATGGCACAATGACGACTTAAGTACAAGAAAACTGACTCTTCTTACCTTCTATGTTTTGAACCATTCCTGTGACACTAGTTATAGATTCCGATGCTTCACTTCAGGTTTACAGTATCCCTCTGACCTTCTTATTGACGATGAAACACAGAAACTGCATCGGAGTTAAATACAAAAGACACAATGCCGACTTATGTACAAGAAAACTGACTCTTCTTACAGTTTATGTTTTGAACCATTCCAGTGACACTAGTTATAGATTCCGATGCTTCACTTCAGGTTTGCTGTATCCCTCTGACTTTCGTATTGACGATGAAACACAGATATTGCATCGGAATTAAATACAAATGGCACAATTACGACTTAAGTACAAGAAAACTGACTCTTCTTACTGTCTATGTTTTGAACCATTCCTGTGACACTAGTTATAGATTCCGATGCTTCACTTCAGGTTTACTGTATTCCTCTGACCTTCTTATTGACGGTGAAACACAGAAATTGCATCGGAATGAAATGCAAAAGGCACAATGCCGACTTAAGTACAAAAAAACTGAATCTTCTTACTGTCTATGTTTTGATCCATTCCTGTGACACTAGTTATAGTTTCCGATGCTTCACTTCAGGTTTACTGTATCCCTCTGACCTTCTTATTGACGGTGAAACATAGAAATTGCATCGGAATTAGATAGAAAAGGAACAATGCCGACTTAAGTACAAGAAAACTGACACTTCATACTGTCTATGTTTTGAATCTTTCCTGTGACACTAGTTATAGATTCCGATGCTTCACTTCAGGTTTACTGTATCCCTCTGACCTGCTTATTGAAGATGAAACACAGGTATTGCATCGGAATTAAATACAAAAGGCACAATGCCGACTTAAGTAAAAGAAAACTGACTCTTTTTACTGTCTATGTTTTGAACCATTCCTGTGACACTAGATATAGAATCCGATGCTTCACTTCAGGATTACTGTATCCCTCTGACCTTCTTATTGACGATGAAATGCAGAAATCGCATCGGAATTAAATACAAAAAGCACAATGCCGACTTACGTACAAGAAAACTGACTCTTCTTACATTCTATGCTTTGAACCACTCATGTGACACTAGTTATAGCTTCCGATGCTTCACTTCAGGTTTACTGTATCCATCAGACTTTCTTATTGACGATGAAACACAGAAATTGCATCGGAATCAAATACAAAAAGCACAATGCCGACTTATGTACAAGAAAACTGACTCTTCTTACTGTCTATGTTTGAACCATTCATGTGACACTAGTTATAGATTCCGATGCTTCACTTCAGGTTTACTGTATCCCTCTGACCTTCTTATTGACGATGAAACACAGAAATTTCATCGGAATTAAATACAAAAGGCACAATGCCGACTTAAGTACAAGTAAACTGCCACTTCTTACTGCCTATGTTTTGAACCGTTCCTGTGACACTAGTTATAGATTCCGATGCTTCACTTCTAGTTTACTGTATCCCTCTGACCTTCTTATTGAAGATGAAACACAGATATTGCATCGGAATTAAATACAAAAGGCACAATGCCGACTTAAGTACAAGAAAACTGACTTTTTTACTGTCTATGTTTTGAACCATTCCTGTGACACTAGTTATAGATTCCGATGCTTCACTTCAAGTTTACTGTATCCCTCTGACCTTCTTATTGACGATGAAACACAGAAATTTCAATGGAATTAAATACAAAAGGCACAATGCCGACTTAAGACAAGAAAACTGTTTCATCTTACTGTCTATGTTTTGAACCATTCCTGTGACACTAGTTATAGATTCTGATGCTTCACTTCAGGTTTACTGTATCCCTCTGACCTTCTTATTGACGATGAAGCACAGAAATTGCATCGGAATTAAATACAAAAGGCACAATGCCGACTTAAGTACAAGAAAACAGACTCCTCTTACTGTCTATGTTTTGAACCATTCATGTGACACTAGTTATAGATTCCGACGCTTCACTTCAGGTTTACTGTATCCCTCAGAGCTTTTTATTGACGATGAAACACAGAAATTGCATCGGAAATATATACAAAAGGCACAATGCCGACTTAAGTACAAGAAAACTGACTCTTCCTACTGTCTATGTTTTGAACCATTCATGTGACACTAATAATAGATTCCGATGCTTCACTTCAGGTTTACTGTGTCATTCTTACCTTCTTATTGACGATTAAACACAGAAATTGCATGGGAATGAAATAGAAAAGGAACAATGCCGACTTAGGTACAAGAAAACTGACTCTTCTTACTGTCTATGTTTTGAACCATTCCTGTGACACTAGTTATAGATTCCTATGCATTCAGGTTTACTGCACCCCTCTGACCTTCTTATTGATGATGAAACACAGAAATTGCATCGGAATTAAATACAAAAGGCACAATGCCGACATAAGTACAAGAAAACTGACTCTTCCTACTGTCTATGTTTGAACCATTCCTGTGACACTAGTTATTGATTCCGATGCTTCACTTCAGGTTTACTGTATCCCTCTGAACTTCTTGTTGACATTGAAACACAGAAATTGCACCCGAATTAAATACAAAAGGCACAATGCCGACTTAAGTACAAGAAAACTGACTATTCTTTCTGTCTATGTTTTGAACATTCCTATGGCACTAGTTACAGATTCCGATGCTTCTCTTCAGGTTTACTGTATCCCTCTGACCTTCTTATTGATGATGAAATGCAGAAATTGCATGGGAGTTAAATACAAAACGCACAACGCCGACTAAAGTACAGGAAAACTGACTCTTCTTATAGTCTATGTTTGAACCATACCTGTGACACTAGTTATAGATTCCGATGCTTCACATCAGGTTTACTGTATCCTTCTGACCTTCTTATTGACTATGGAACACAGATATTGCATCGCAATTAAATACAAATGGCACAATGACGACTTAAGTACAAGAAAACTGACTCTTCTTACCTTCTATGTTTTGAACCATTCCTGTGACACTAGTTATAGATTCCGATGCTTCACTTCAGGTTTACAGTATCCCTCTGACCTTCTTATTGACGATGAAACACAGAAACTGCATCGGAGTTAAATACAAAAGACACAATGCCGACTTATGTACAAGAAAATTGACTCTTCTTACAGTCTATGTTTTGAACCATTCCAGTGACACTAGTTATAGATTCCGATGCTTCACTTCAGGTTTTCTGTATCCCTCTGACTTTCGTATTGACGATGAAACACAGATATTGCATCGGAATTAAATACAAATGGCACAATGCCGACTTAAGTACAAGAAAACTGACACTTCATACTGTCTATGATTTGAATCTTTCCTGTGACACTAGTTATAGATTCCGATGCTTCACTTCAGGTTTACTGTATCCCTCTGACCTGCTTATTGAAGATGAAACACAGGTATTGTATCGGAATTAAATACAAAAGGCACAATGCCGACTTAAGTACAAGAAAACTGACTCTTCTTACTGTCTATGCTTTGAACCATTCCTGTGACACTAGATATAGATTCCGATGCTTCACTTCAGGTTTACTGTATCCCTCTGACCTTCTTATTGACGATGAAACGCAGAAATCGCATCGGAATTAAATACAAAAAGCACAATGCCTACTTAAGTACAAGAAAACTGACTCTTCTTACATTCTATGCTTTGAACCATTCATGTGACACTAGTTATAGCTTCCGATGCTTCACTTCAGGTTTACTGTATCCATCAGACTTATTTATTAATGATGAAACACAGAAATTGCATCGGAATCAAATACAAAAAGCACAATGCCGACTTATGTACAAGAAAACTGACTCTTCTTACTGTCTATGTTTGAACCATTCATGTGACACTAGTTATAGATTCCGATGCTTCACTTCAGGTTTACTGTATCCCTCTGACCTTCTTTTTTGACGATGAAACACAGAAATTTCATCGGAATTAAATACAAAAGGCACAATGCCGACTTAAGTACAAGTAAACTGCCACTTCTTACTGTCTATGTTTTGAACCATTCCTGTGACACTAGTTATAGATTCCGATGCTTCACTTCTAGTTTACTGTATCCCTCTGACCTTCTTATTGAAGATGAAACCTAGATATTGCATCGGAATTAAATACAAAAGGCACAATGCCGACTTAAGTACAAGAAAACTGACTTTTTTACTGTCTATGTTTTGAACCATTCCTGTGACACTAGTTATAGATTCCGATGCTTCACTTCAAGTTTACTGTATCCCTCTGACCTTCTTATTGACGATGAAACACAGAAATTTCAATGGAATTAGATACAAAAGGCACAATGCCGACTTAAGTACAAGAAAACTGACTCATCTTACTGTCTATGTTTTGAACCATTCCTGTGACACTAGTTATAGATTCTGATGCTTCACTTCAGGTTTACTGTATCCCTCTGACCTTCTTATTGACGATGAAGCACAGAAATTGCATCGGAATTAAATACAAAAGGCACAATGCCGACTTAAGTACAAGAAAACAGACTCCTCTTACTGTCTATGTTTTGAACCATTCATGTGACACTAGTTATAGATTCCGATGCTTCACTTCAGGTTTACTGTATCCCTTGGACCTTTTTATTGACGATGAAACACAGAGATTGCATCGGAATTAAATACAAAAGGCACAATGCCGACTTAAGTACAAGAAATCTGACTCATCTTACTGTCTACGGTTTGAACCATTCCTGTGACACTAGTTATAGATTCCGATGCTTCACTTCTAGTTTACTTTATCCCTCTGACCTTCTTATTGACGATGAAACACAGAAATTGCATCGAAATTAAATACAAACGGCACAATGCCGACTTAAGTACAAGAAAACTGACTCCTCTTACTCTCTATGTTTTGAACCATTCATGTGACACCAATTATAGATTCCGATGCTTCACTTCAGGTTACTGTATCCCTCTGACCTTCTTATTGGCGATGAAACACAGAAATTGCATCGGAATTAAATACAAAAGGCACAATGACGACCTAAGTACAAGAAAACTCTTCCTACTGTCAATGATTTGAACCATTCACGTGACACTAGTTATGGGTTCCGATGCTTCACTTCAGGTTTACTGTATCCATCAGACCTTCTTAATGACGATGAAACACAGAAATTGCATCGGAGTTAAATACAAAAGGCACAATGCCGATTAAAGTACAAGAAAACTGACTCCTCTTACTGTCTATGCTTTGAACCATTCCTATGACACTAGTTTTAGATTCCGATGCTTCACTTCAGGTTTACTGTATCCCTCTGACCTTCTTATTGACGATGAAACACAGAAATTGCATCGGAATTAAATACAAAAGGCACAATGCCGACTTAAATACATGAGAACTGACTCTTCCTACTCTCTATGTTTGAAGCATTCCTGTGACACTAGTTTTAGATTCCGATGCTTCACTTCAGGTTTACTGTATCCCTCTGACCTTCTTGTTGACATTGAAACACAGAAATTGCACCGGAATTAAATACAAAATGCACAACGCCGACAAAAGTACAAGAAAACTGACTCTTCTTACTGTCTATGTTTTGAACCATTCCTTCGACACTAGTTATAGATTCCGATGCTTCACTTCAGGTTTACTCTATCCCTCTGACCTTCTTATTGACGATGAAACACAGAAATTGCATGGGAATGAAATAGAAAAGGAACAATGCCGACTTAGGTACAAGAAAACTGACTCTTCTTACTGTCAATGCTTTGAACCATTCCTGTGACACTAGTTATAGATTCCGATGCTTCACTTCTGGTGTACTGTATCACTCTGCCCTTCTTATTGACGATGAAGCACAGAAATTTCTTCGGAATTAAATACAAAAGGCACAATGCCGACTTAAGTACAAGAAAACTGACTATTCTTTCTGTCTATGGTTTGAACCATTCCTATGGCACTAGTTACAGATTCCGATGCTTCTCTTCAGGTTTACTGTATCCCTCTGACCTTCTTATTGACGATGAAACACAGAAATTGCATCGGAGTTAAATACAAAAGGCACAATGCCGACTTAAGTACAAGAAAACTGACTCTTCTTACTGTCTATGTTTTGAACCATTCCTTCGACACTAGTTATAGATTCCGATGCTTCACTTCAGGTTTACTGTATTACTCTGACCTTCTTATTGACGGTGAAACACAGAAATTGCATCGGAATGAAATGCAAAAGGCACAATGCCGACTTAAGTACAAGAAAACTGACTCTTCTTACTGTCTATGTTTTGAACCATTCCTATGGCACTAGTTACAGATTCCGATGCTCCTCTTCAGGTTTACTGTATCCCTCTGACCTTCTTATTGACGATGAAACACAGAAATTGCATCGGAGTTAAATACAAAAGGCACAACGCCGACTAAAGTACAGGAAAACTGACTCTTCTTATAGTCTATGTTTCAACCATTCCTGTGACACTAGTTATAGATTCCGATGCTTCACATCAGGTTTACTGTATCCTTCTGACCTTCTTATTGGCTATGGAACACAGATATTGCATCGGAATTAAATACAAAAGGTACAATGACGGCTTAAGTACACGAAAACTGACTCTTCTTACTGTCTATGCTTTGAACCATTCCTGTGACACTAGTTATAGATTCCGATGCTTCACTTCAGGTTTACTGTATTACTCTGACCTTCTTATTGACGGTGAAACACAGAAATTGCATCGGAATGAAATGCAAAAGGCACAATGCCGACTTAAGTACAAGAAAACTGACTCTTCTTACTGTCTATGTTTTGAACCATTCCTGAGACACTAGATATAGATTCCGATGCTTCACTTTAGGTTTACTGTATCCCTCTGACCTTCTTATTGCCGATGAAACGCAGAAATCGCATCGGAATTAAGTACAAAAAGCACAATGCCGACTTAAGTACAAGAAAACTGACTCTACTTACATTCTATGCTTTGAACCATTCATGTGACACTAGTTATAGCTTCCGATGCTTCACTTCAGGTTTACTGTATCCATCAGACCTTCTTATTGACGATGAAACACAGAAATTGCATCGGAATTAAATACATAAAGCACAATGCCGACTTATGTACAAGAAAACTGACTCTTCTTACTCTCTCTGTTTTGAACCATTCATGTGACATCAATTATAGATTCCGATGCTTCTCTTCAGGTTACTGTATCCCTCTGACCTTCTTATTGACGATGAAACACAGAATTTGCATCGGAATTAAATACAAAAGGCACAATGACGACCTAAGTACAAGAAAACTCTTCCTACTGTCTATGATTTGAACCATTCATGTGACACTAGTTATAGCTTCCGATGCTTCACTTCAGGTTTACTGTATCCATCAGGCCTTCTTATTGACGATGAAACACAGAAATTGCATCGGAATTAAATACAAAAGGCACACTGCCGACTTATGTACAAGAAAACTGACTCTTCTTACTGTCTATGTTTGCACCATTCATGTGACACTAGTTATAGATTCCGATGCGTCACTTCAGGTTTACTGTATCCCTTAGACCTTCTTATTGACGATGAAACACAGAAATTGCATCGGAATTAAATACAAAAGGCACAATGCCGACTTAAGTACAAGAAAACTGACTCTTCTTACTGTCTATGATTGAACCATTCCTGTGACACTAGTTATAGATTCCGATGCTTCACTTCAGGTTTACCGTATCCCTCTGACCTTCTTATTGACGATGAAACACAGAAAATGCATCGGAATTAAATACAAAAGGCACAATGCCGACTTAAGTACAAGAAAACAGACTCCACTTACTGTCTATGCTTTGAACCATTCCTGTGACGCTAGTTATAGATTCCGATGATTTACTTCCTTTTTACAGTATCCCTCTGACCTTCTTATTGACGATGAAACACAGAAATTGCATCGGAATTAAATAGAAATGTCTCAATGCCGACTTAAGTACAAGAAAACTGACTCTTCTTACTGTCAATGCTTTGAACCATTCCTGTGACACTAGTTATAGATTCCGATGCTTCACTTCTGGTTTACTATACCCCTTTGACCTTCTTATTGACGATGAAACACTGAAATTTCTTCGGAATTAAATACAAAAGGCACAATGCCGACTTAAGTACAAGAAAACTGACGCTTCTTACTGTCTATGTTTTGAACCATTCCTTCGACACTAGTTATAGATTCCGATGCTTCACTTCAGGTTTACTGTATCCATCTGACCTTCTAATTGACGATGAAACACAGAAATTACATCGGAATTAAATAGGAAAGGCACAATGCCGACTTAAGTACAAGAAAATTGACTCTTCTTAAAGTCTATGTTTTGAACCATTCCTGTGACACTAGTTATAGATTCCGATGCTTCACCTCAGGTTTGCTGCATCCCTCTGACCTTCTTATTGACGATGAAACACAGAAATTGCAACGGAATTAAATACAAAAGGCACAATGCCGACTTAAGTACACGAAAACTGACTCTTCGTACTGTTTTTGTTTTGAACCATTCCTGTGACACTAGTTATAGATTAAGATGCTTCACTTCAGGTTTACTCTATCCCTCTGACCTTCATATTGACGATGAAACACAGAAATAGCATCGGAAGTGAATACAAAAGGCACAATGCCGACTTAAGTTCAAGAAAACTGACTTTTCTTATTGTCTAAGTTTTGAACCATTCCTGTGACACTAGTTATAGATTCCGATGCTTCACTTCAGCTTTACTGTATCCCTCTTACCATCTTATTGACGATGAAACACAGAAATTGCACCGGAATTAAATGCAAAAGGCACAACGCGGACTTAAGTACAAGAAATCTGACCCTTCTTACTGTCTATGTTTTGAACCAATCCTGTGACACTAGTTTTAGATTCCGATGCTTCACTTCAGGTTTACTGTATCCCTCTGACCTTCTTGTTGACATTGAAACACAGAAATTGCAACGGAATTAAATACAAAAGGCACAATGCCGACTTAAGTACAAGAAAACTGACTATTCTTTCTGTCTATGTTTTGAACCATTCCTATGGCACTAGTTACAGATTCCGATGCTTCTCTTCAGGTTTACTGTATCCCTCTGACCTTCTTTTTGACGATGAAACACAGAAATTGCATCGGAGTTAAATACAAAAGGCACAACGCCGACTAAAGTACAGGAAAACTGACCCTTCTTATAGTCTATGATTGAACCAATACTGTGACACTAGTTATAAATTCCGATGCTTCACATCAGGTTTACTGTATCCTTCTGTCCTTCTTATTGACTATGGAACACAGATATTGCATCGGAATTAAATACAAATGTCACAATGACGGCTTAAGTACAAGAAAACTGACTCTTCATTCTGTCTATGTTTTGAACCATTCCTGTGACACTAGTTATAGATTCCGATGCTTCACTTCAGGTTTACTGTATTCCTCTGACCTTCTTATTGACGGTGAAACACAGAAATAGCATCATAATGAAATACAAAAGGCACAATGCCGACTGAAGTACAAGAAAACTGACTCTTCTTACTGTCTATGTTTTGAACCATTCCTGTGACAGTAGATATAGATTCTGATATTTCACTTCAGGTTTACTGTATCCCTCTGACCTTCTTATTGCCGATGAAACGCAGAAATCGCATCGGAATTAAATATAAAAAGCACAATGCCGACTTAAGTACAAGAAAACTGACTCTTCTTACATTCTATGCTTTGAACCATTCATGTGACACTAGTTATAGCTTCCGATGCTTCACTTCAGGTTTACTGTATCCATCAGACCATCTTATTGACGATGAAACACAGAAATTGCATCGGAATCAAATACAAAAAGCACGATGCCGACTTATGTACAAGAAAACTGACTCTTCTTTCTGTCTATGATTGAACCATTCCTGTGACACTAGTTATTGATTTTGACGCTTCAATTCAGGTTTACTGTATTCCTCTGACCTTCTTATTGACGATGAAACACAGAAATTTCATCGGAATTAAATACAAAAGGCACAATGCCGACTTAAGTACAAGTAAACTGCCAATTCTTACTGTCTATGTTTTGAACCATTCCTGTGACACTAGTTATAGATTCCGATGCTTCACTTCTAGTTTACTGTATGCCTCTGACCTTCTTATTGAAGATGAAACACAGATATTGCATCGGAATTAAATACAAAAGGCACAATGCCGGCTTAAGTACAAGAAAACTGATTTTTTTACTGTCTATGTTCTGAACCATTCCTGTGACACTAGTTATAGATTCCGATGCTTCACTTCAAGTTTACTGTATCCCTCTGACCTTCCTATTGACGATGAAACACAGAAATTTCAACGGAATTAAATACAAAAGGCACAATGCCGACTTAAGTACAAGAAAACTGACTCATCTTACTGTCTATGTTTTGAACCATTCCTGTGACACTAGTTATAGATTCTGATGCTTCACTTGAGATTTACTGTATCCCTCTGACCTTCTTATTGACGATGAAGCACAGAAATTGCATCGGAATTAAACACAAAAGGCACAATGCCGACTTAAGTGCAAGAAAACAGACTCCTCTTACTGTCTATGATTTCAACCATTCATGTGACACTAGTTATAGATTCTGATGCTTCACTTCAGGCTTACTGTATCCCTTGGACCTTTTTATTGACGATGAAACACAGAAATTGCATCGGAATTAAATACAAAAGGCACAATGACGTCTTAAGTACTAGAAATCTGATTCATCTTACTGTCTACGGTTTGTACCATTCCTGTGACACTAGTTATAGATTCCGATGCTTCACTTTAGGTTTACTGTATCCCTCTGACCTTCTTATTGACGTTGAAACACAGAAATTGCATCGAAATTAAATACAAACGGCACAATGAAGACTTAAGTACAAGAAAACTGACTCTTCTTACTCTCTATGTTTTGAACCATTCATGTGACACCAATTATAGATTCCGATGCTTCACTTCAGGGTACTGTGTCCCTCTGACCTTCTTATTGACGATGAAACGCAGAAATTGCATCGGAATTAAAAACAAAAGACACAATGACGACCTAAGTACAAGAAAACTCTTCCTACTGTCTATGATTTGAACCATTCATGTGACACTAGTTATAGCTTCCGATGGTTCACTTCAGGTTTACTGTATCCATCAGACCTTCTTATTGACGATGAAACACAGAAATTGCATCGGAATTAAATACAAAAGGCACACTGCCGACTTATGTACAAGAAAACTGACTCTTCTTACTGTCTATGTTTGCACCATTCATGTGACACTAGTTATAGATTCCGATGCGTCACTTCAGGTTTACTGTATCCCTTGGACCTTCTTATTTACGATGAAACACAGAAATTGCATCGGACTTAAATACAAAAGGCACAATTCCGACTTAAGTACAAGAAAACTGACTCTTCTTACTGTCTATGATCGAACCATTCCTGTGACACTAGTTATAGATTCCGATGCTTCACTTCAGGTTTACTGTATCCGTCTGACCTTCTTATTGACGATGAGACACAGGAATTGCAACGGATATAAATACAAAAGGCACAATGCCGACTTAAGTACAAGAAAAGTGACTCTTCTTAGTGTCTATGTTTTGAACCATTCCTGTGACACTAGTTATAGATTCCGATGCTTCATTTCAGGTTTACTGTATCCCTCTGACCTTCTTATTGACGATGAAACACAGAAATTGCATCGGAATTGAATACAAAAGGCGCAATGCCGACTTAAGTTCAAGAAAACTGGCTCTTCTTATTGTCTAAGTTTTGAACCATTCCTGTGACACTAGTTATAGATTCCGATGCTTCACTTCAGCTTTACTGTATCCCTCTTACCTTCTTATTGACGATGAAACACAGAAATTGCATCGGAATTAAATGCAAAAGGCACAACGCCGACTTAAGTACAAGAAATCTGACCCTTCTTACTGTCTATGTTTTGAACCATTCCTGTGACACTAGTTTTAGATTCCGATGCTTCACTTCAGGTTTACTGTATCACTTTGACCTTCGTATTGACGATGAAACACAGAAATTGCATCGGAATTAAATACAAAAGGCACAATGCCGACTTAAGTACAAGAAAACTGACTCTTCTTACTGTCTATGTTTTCAACCATTCCTGTGACACTAGTTATAGATTCCGATGATTCACTTCAGGTATACTGTATCCCTCAGAGCTTTTTATTGACGATGAAACACAGAAACTGCATCGGAAATATATACAAAAGGCACAATGCCGACTTAAGTACAAGAAAACTGAATCTTCTTACTGTCTATGTTTTGAACCATTCATGTGACACTAATAATAGATTCCGATGCTTCACTTCAGGTTTACTGTATCCCTCTGACCTTCTTATTGACGATGAAACACAGAAATGGCAAGGGAATCAAATAGAAAAGGAACAATGCCGACTTAGGTACAAGAAAACTGACTCTTCTTACTGTCTATGTTTTGAACCATTTCTGTGACACTAGTTATAGATTCCTATGCTTCACTTCATGTTTACTGTATCCCTCTGACCTTCTTATTGACGATGAAACACAGAAATTGCATCGGAATTAAATACAAAAGGCACAATGCCGACTTAAGTACAAGAAAACTGACTCTTCCTACTGTCTATGGTTGAACCATTCCTGTGACACTAGTTATTGATTCCGATGCTTCACTTGGGTTTACTGTATCAATCTGACCTTCCTGTTGACATTGAAACACAGAAATTGCATCGGAATTAAATACAAAAGGCACAATGCCGACCTAAGTACAAGAAAACTCTTCCTACTGTCTATGATTTGAACCATTCATGTGACACTAGTTATAGCTTCCGATGCTTCACTTCAGGTTTACTGTATCCATCAGGCCTTCTTATTGACGATGAAACACAGAAATTGCATCGGAATTAAATACAAAAGGCACACTGCCGACTTATGTACAAGAAAACTGACTCTTCTTACTGTCTATGTTTGCACCATTCATGTGACACTAGTTATAGATTCCGATGCGTCACTTCAGGTTTACTGTATCCCTTAGACCTTCTTATTGACGATGAAACACAGAAATTGCATCGGAATTAAATACAAAAGGCACAATTCCGACTTAAGTACAAGAAAACTGACTCTTCTTACTGTCTATGATCGAACCATTCCTGTGACACTAGTTATAGCTTCCGATGCTTCACTTCAGGTTTACTGTATCCATCAGACCTTCTTATTGACGATGAAACACAGAAATTGCATCGGAATTAAATACATAAAGCACAATGCCGACTTATGTACAAGAAAACTGACTCTTCTTACTCTCTCTGTTTTGAACCATTCATGTGACATCAATTATAGATTCCGATGCTTCTCTTCAGGTTACTGTATCCCTCTGACCTTCTTATTGACGATGAAACACAGAATTTGCATCGGAATTAAATACAAAAGGCACAATGACGACCTAAGTACAAGAAAACTCTTCCTACTGTCTATGATTTGAACCATTCATGTGACACTAGTTATAGCTTCCGATGCTTCACTTCAGGTTTACTGTATCCATCAGGCCTTCTTATTGACGATGAAACACAGAAATTGCATCGGAATTAAATACAAAAGGCACACTGCCGACTTATGTACAAGAAAACTGACTCTTCTTACTGTCTATGTTTGCACCATTCATGTGACACTAGTTATAGATTCCGATGCGTCACTTCAGGTTTACTGTATCCCTTAGACCTTCTTATTGACGATGAAACACAGAAATTGCATCGGAATTAAATACAAAAGGCACAATGCCGACTTAAGTACAAGAAAACTGACTCTTCTTACTGTCTATGATTGAACCATTCCTGTGACACTAGTTATAGATTCCGATGCTTCACTTCAGGTTTACCGTATCCCTCTGACCTTCTTATTGACGATGAAACACAGAAAATGCATCGGAATTAAATACAAAAGGCACAATGCCGACTTAAGTACAAGAAAACTGACTCCACTTACTGTCTATGCTTTGAACCATTCCTGTGACGCTAGTTATAGATTCCGATGATTCACTTCCTTTTTACAGTATCCCTCTGACCTTCTTATTGACGATGAAACACAGAAATTGCATCGGAATTAAATAGAAATGTCTCAATGCCGACTTAAGTACAAGAAAACTGACTCTTCTTACTGTCAATGCTTTGAACCATTCCTGTGACACTAGTTATAGATTCCGATGCTTCACTTCTGGTTTACTATACCCCTTTGACCTTCTTATTGACGATGAAACACTGAAATTTCTTCGGAATTAAATACAAAAGGCACAATGCCGACTTAAGTACAAGAAAACTGACGCTTCTTACTGTCTATGTTTTGAACCATTCCTTCGACACTAGTTATAGATTCCGATGCTTCACTTCAGGTTTACTGTATCCATCTGACCTTCTAATTGACGATGAAACACAGAAATTACATCGGAATTAAATAGGAAAGGCACAATGCCGACTTAAGTACAAGAAAATTGACTCTTCTTAAAGTCTATGTTTTGAACCATTCCTGTGACACTAGTTATAGATTCCGATGCTTCACCTCAGGTTTGCTGCATCCCTCTGACCTTCTTATTGACGATGAAACACAGAAATTGCAACGGAATTAAATACAAAAGGCACAATGCCGACTTAAGTACACGAAAACTGACTCTTCGTACTGTTTTTGTTTTGAACCATTCCTGTGACACTAGTTATAGATTAAGATGCTTCACTTCAGGTTTACTCTATCCCTCTGACCTTCATATTGACGATGAAACACAGAAATAGCATCGGAAGTGAATACAAAAGGCACAATGCCGACTTAAGTTCAAGAAAACTGACTTTTCTTATTGTCTAAGTTTTGAACCATTCCTGTGACACTAGTTATAGATTCCGATGCTTCACTTCAGCTTTACTGTATCCCTCTTACCATCTTATTGACGATGAAACACAGAAATTGCACCGGAATTAAATGCAAAAGGCACAACGCGGACTTAAGTACAAGAAATCTGACCCTTCTTACTGTCTATGTTTTGAACCAATCCTGTGACACTAGTTTTAGATTCCGATGCTTCACTTCAGGTTTACTGTATCCCTCTGACCTTCTTGTTGACATTGAAACACAGAAATTGCAACGGAATTAAATACAAAAGGCACAATGCCGACTTAAGTACAAGAAAACTGACTATTCTTTCTGTCTATGTTTTGAACCATTCCTATGGCACTAGTTACAGATTCCGATGCTTCTCTTCAGGTTTACTGTATCCCTCTGACCTTCTTTTTGACGATGAAACACAGAAATTGCATCGGAGTTAAATACAAAAGGCACAACGCCGACTAAAGTACAGGAAAACTGACCCTTCTTATAGTCTATGATTGAACCAATACTGTGACACTAGTTATAAATTCCGATGCTTCACATCAGGTTTACTGTATCCTTCTGTCCTTCTTATTGACTATGGAACACAGATATTGCATCGGAATTAAATACAAATGTCACAATGACGGCTTAAGTACAAGAAAACTGACTCTTCATTCTGTCTATGTTTTGAACCATTCCTGTGACACTAGTTATAGATTCCGATGCTTCACTTCAGGTTTACTGTATTCCTCTGACCTTCTTATTGACGGTGAAACACAGAAATAGCATCATAATGAAATACAAAAGGCACAATGCCGACTGAAGTACAAGAAAACTGACTCTTCTTACTGTCTATGTTTTGAACCATTCCTGTGACAGTAGATATAGATTCTGATATTTCACTTCAGGTTTACTGTATCCCTCTGACCTTCTTATTGCCGATGAAACGCAGAAATCGCATCGGAATTAAATATAAAAAGCACAATGCCGACTTAAGTACAAGAAAACTGACTCTTCTTACATTCTATGCTTTGAACCATTCATGTGACACTAGTTATAGCTTCCGATGCTTCACTTCAGGTTTACTGTATCCATCAGACCATCTTATTGACGATGAAACACAGAAATTGCATCGGAATCAAATACAAAAAGCACGATGCCGACTTATGTACAAGAAAACTGACTCTTCTTTCTGTCTATGATTGAACCATTCCTGTGACACTAGTTATTGATTTTGACGCTTCAATTCAGGTTTACTGTATTCCTCTGACCTTCTTATTGACGATGAAACACAGAAATTTCATCGGAATTAAATACAAAAGGCACAATGCCGACTTAAGTACAAGTAAACTGCCAATTCTTACTGTCTATGTTTTGAACCATTCCTGTGACACTAGTTATAGATTCCGATGCTTCACTTCTAGTTTACTGTATGCCTCTGACCTTCTTATTGAAGATGAAACACAGATATTGCATCGGAATTAAATACAAAAGGCACAATGCCGGCTTAAGTACAAGAAAACTGATTTTTTTACTGTCTATGTTCTGAACCATTCCTGTGACACTAGTTATAGATTCCGATGCTTCACTTCAAGTTTACTGTATCCCTCTGACCTTCCTATTGACGATGAAACACAGAAATTTCAACGGAATTAAATACAAAAGGCACAATGCCGACTTAAGTACAAGAAAACTGACTCATCTTACTGTCTATGTTTTGAACCATTCCTGTGACACTAGTTATAGATTCTGATGCTTCACTTGAGATTTACTGTATCCCTCTGACCTTCTTATTGACGATGAAGCACAGAAATTGCATCGGAATTAAACACAAAAGGCACAATGCCGACTTAAGTGCAAGAAAACAGACTCCTCTTACTGTCTATGATTTCAACCATTCATGTGACACTAGTTATAGATTCTGATGCTTCACTTCAGGCTTACTGTATCCCTTGGACCTTTTTATTGACGATGAAACACAGAAATTGCATCGGAATTAAATACAAAAGGCACAATGACGTCTTAAGTACTAGAAATCTGATTCATCTTACTGTCTACGGTTTGTACCATTCCTGTGACACTAGTTATAGATTCCGATGCTTCACTTTAGGTTTACTGTATCCCTCTGACCTTCTTATTGACGTTGAAACACAGAAATTGCATCGAAATTAAATACAAACGGCACAATGAAGACTTAAGTACAAGAAAACTGACTCTTCTTACTCTCTATGTTTTGAACCATTCATGTGACACCAATTATAGATTCCGATGCTTCACTTCAGGGTACTGTGTCCCTCTGACCTTCTTATTGACGATGAAACGCAGAAATTGCATCGGAATTAAAAACAAAAGACACAATGACGACCTAAGTACAAGAAAACTCTTCCTACTGTCTATGATTTGAACCATTCATGTGACACTAGTTATAGCTTCCGATGGTTCACTTCAGGTTTACTGTATCCATCAGACCTTCTTATTGACGATGAAACACAGAAATTGCATCGGAATTAAATACAAAAGGCACACTGCCGACTTATGTACAAGAAAACTGACTCTTCTTACTGTCTATGTTTGCACCATTCATGTGACACTAGTTATAGATTCCGATGCGTCACTTCAGGTTTACTGTATCCCTTGGACCTTCTTATTTACGATGAAACACAGAAATTGCATCGGACTTAAATACAAAAGGCACAATTCCGACTTAAGTACAAGAAAACTGACTCTTCTTACTGTCTATGATCGAACCATTCCTGTGACACTAGTTATAGATTCCGATGCTTCACTTCAGGTTTACTGTATCCGTCTGACCTTCTTATTGACGATGAGACACAGGAATTGCAACGGATATAAATACAAAAGGCACAATGCCGACTTAAGTACAAGAAAAGTGACTCTTCTTAGTGTCTATGTTTTGAACCATTCCTGTGACACTAGTTATAGATTCCGATGCTTCATTTCAGGTTTACTGTATCCCTCTGACCTTCTTATTGACGATGAAACACAGAAATTGCATCGGAATTGAATACAAAAGGCGCAATGCCGACTTAAGTTCAAGAAAACTGGCTCTTCTTATTGTCTAAGTTTTGAACCATTCCTGTGACACTAGTTATAGATTCCGATGCTTCACTTCAGCTTTACTGTATCCCTCTTACCTTCGTATTGACGATGAAACACAGAAATTGCATCGGAATTAAATGCAAAAGGCACAACGCCGACTTAAGTACAAGAAATCTGACCCTTCTTACTGTCTATGTTTTGAACCATTCCTGTGACACTAGTTTTAGATTCCGATGCTTCACTTCAGGTTTACTGTATCACTTTGACCTTCGTATTGACGATGAAACACAGAAATTGCATCGGAATTAAATACAAAAGGCACAATGCCGACTTAAGTACAAGATAACTGACTCTTCTTACTGTCTACGTTTGAACCATTCATGTGACACTAGTTATAGATTCCGATGCTTCACTTCAGGTTTACTGTGTACCTCTGACCTTCTTACTGAACATAATACACAGAAATTGCATCGGAATTAAATACAAAAGGCACAATGCCGAATTAAGTACAAGAAAACTGACTCTTCTTGCTGTCTATGTTTTGAACCATTCATGTGACACTAGTTATAGATTCCGATGCTTCACTTCAGGTATACTGTATCCCTCTGACCATTTTATTGACGATGAAACACAGAAATTGCATCGGAATTAAATACAAAAGGCACAATGCCGACTTAAGTACAAGAAAACTGACTCTTCTTACTGTCTATGTTTTCAACCATTCCTGTGACACTAGTTATAGATTCCGATGATTCACTTCAGGTATACTGTATCCCTCAGAGCTTTTTATTGACGATGAAACACAGAAACTGCATCGGAAATATATACAAAAGGCACAATGCCGACTTAAGTACAAGAAAACTGAATCTTCTTACTGTCTATGTTTTGAACCATTCATGTGACACTAATAATAGATTCCGATGCTTCACTTCAGGTTTACTGTATCCCTCTGACCTTCTTATTGACGATGAAACACAGAAATGGCAAGGGAATCAAATAGAAAAGGAACAATGCCGACTTAGGTACAAGAAAACTGACTCTTCTTACTGTCTATGTTTTGAACCATTTCTGTGACACTAGTTATAGATTCCTATGCTTCACTTCATGTTTACTGTATCCCTCTGACCTTCTTATTGACGATGAAACACAGAAATTGCATCGGAATTAAATACAAAAGGCACAATGCCGACTTAAGTACAAGAAAACTGACTCTTCCTACTGTCTATGGTTGAACCATTCCTGTGACACTAGTTATTGATTCCGATGCTTCACTTGGGTTTACTGTATCAATCTGACCTTCCTGTTGACATTGAAACACAGAAATTGCATCGGAATTAAATACAAAAGGCACAATGCCGACTTATGTACAAGAAAACTGACTCTTCTTACTGTCTATGTTTGCACCATTCATGTGACACTAGTTATAGATTCCGATGCTTCACTTCAGGTTTACTGTATCCCTCTGACCTTCTTATTGACGATGAAACACAGAAATTGCATCGGAATTGAATACAAAAGGCACAATGCCGACTTAAGTTCAAGAAAACTGACTCTTCTTATCGTCTAAGTTTTGAACCATTCCTGTGACACTAGTTATAGATTCCGATACTTCACTTCAGCTTTACTGTATCCCTCTTACCTTCTTATTGACGATGAAACACAGAAATTGCATCGGAATTAAATGCAAAAGGCACAACGCCGACTTAAGTACAAGAAATCTGACCCTTCTTACTGTCTATGTTTTGAACCATTCC
This sequence comes from Schistocerca serialis cubense, assembly GCF_023864345.2. Taxonomy (NCBI): domain Eukaryota; kingdom Metazoa; phylum Arthropoda; class Insecta; order Orthoptera; family Acrididae; genus Schistocerca; species Schistocerca serialis. Next base: position 14,179,560 of record NC_064638.1, read on the forward strand.
TGTGACACTAGTTTTAGATTCCGATGCTTCACTTCAGGTTTACTGTATCCCTCAGAGCTTTTTATTGACGATGAAACACAGAAATTGCATCGGAAATATATACAAAAGGCACAATGCCGACTTAAGTACAAGAAAACTGACTCTTCTTACTGTCTATGTTTTGAACCATTCATGTGACACTAATAATAGATTCCGATGCTTCACTTCAGGTTTACTGTATCCCTCTGACGTTCTTATTGACGATGAAACACAGAAATTGTATGGGAATGAAATAGAAAAGGAACAATGCTGACTTAGGTACAAGAAAACTGACTCTTCTTACTGTCTATGTTTTGAACCATTCCTGTGACACTAGTTATAGATTCCTATGCTTCACTTCAGGTTTACTGTTTCCCTCTGACCTTCTTATTGACGATGAAACACAGAAATTGCATCGGAATTAAATACAAAAGGCACAATGCCGACTTAAGTACAAGAAAACTGAGTCTTCCTACTGTCTATGTTTGAACCATTCCTGTGACACTAGTTATTGATTCCGATGCTTCACTTCTGGTTTACTGTATCCCTCTGACCTTCTTGTTGACATTGAAACACAGAATTTGCACCGAAATTAAATACAAAAGGCACAATGCCGACTTAAGTACAAGAAAACTGACTATTCTTTCTGTCTATGTTTTGAACCATTCCTATGGCACTAGTTACAGATTCCGATGCTTCTCTTCAGGTTTACTGTATCCCTCTGACCTTCTTATTGACGATGAAACACAGAAATTGCATCGGAGTTAAATACAAAAGGCACTACGCCGATTGAAGTACAGGAAAACTGACTCTTCTTATAATCTACGTTTGAACCATTCCTGTGACACTAGTTATGGATTCCGATGCTTCACTTCAGGTTTACTGTATCCCTCTCACCTGCTTATTGAAGATGAAACACAGGTATTGCATCGGAATTAAATACAAAAGTCACAATGCCGACTTAAGTACAAGAAAACTAACTCTTCTTACTGTCTATGTTTTGAACCATTCCTGTGACATTAGATATAGATTCCGATGCTTCACTTCAGGTTTACTGTATCCCTCTGACCTTATTGACGATGAAACGCAGAAATCGCATCGGAATTAAATACAAAAAGCACAATGCCGACATAAGTACAAGAAAACTGACTCTTCTTACATTCTATGCTTTGAACCATTCATGTGACACTAGTTATAGCTTCCGATGCTTCACTTGAGGTTTACTGTATCCATCAGACCTACTCATTGACGATGAAACACAGAAATTGCATCGGAATTAAATGCAAATGGCACAATGCCGACTCATGTACAAGAAAACTGACTCCTCTTAGTGTCTATGTTTTGAACCATTCCTGTGACACTAGTTATAGATTCCGATGCTTCACTTCAGGTTTACTGTATCCCTCTGACCCTCTTATTGACGATGAAACATAGAAATTGCATCGGAATTAGATAGAAAAGGAGCAATGCCGACTTAAGTACAAGTAAACAGACTCTTCACACCGTCTATGTTTTGAACCGTTCCTGTGACACTAGTTATAGATTCCGATGCTTCACTTTAGGTTTACTGTATCCCTCTGACCTTACTATTGAAGATGAAACACAGATATTGCATAGGAATTAGATACAAAAGGCACAATGCCGACTTATGTCCAAGAAAACTGACTCTTGTTACTGTATATGTTTTGATCCATTCCTGTGACACTAGTTACAGATTCCGATGCTTCACTTCAGGGTTAGTGTATCCCTCTGACCTTCTTATTGACGATGAAACACAGAAATTGAATCGGAGTTAAATACAAAAGGCACAATGCCGATTTAAGTACAAGAAAACTGACTCCTCTTCTGTCTATGCTTTGAAACATTCCTGTGACACTAGTTATAGATTCCGATGATTCACTTCATTTTTACAGTATCCCTCTGACCTTCTTATTGACGATGAAACACAGAAATTGCATCGGAATTAAATAGAAAAGTCTCAATGCCGACTTAAGTACAAGAAATCTGACTCTTCTTACTGTCAATGCTTTGAACCATTCCTGTGACACTAGTTATAGATTCCGATGCTTCACTTCTGGTTTACTGTATCCCTCTGACCTTCTTATTGACGATGAAACACAGATATTTCTTCGGAATTAAATACAAAAGGCACAATGCCGACTTAAGTACAAGAAAACTGACTCTTCTTACTGTCTATGTTTTGAACCATTCCTTCGACACTAGTTATAGATTCCGATGCTTCACTTCAGGTTTACTGTATCCCTCTGACCTTCTAATTGACGATGAAACACAGAAATTACATCGGAATTAAATAGAAAAGGCACAATGCCGACTTAAGTACAAGAAAATTGACTCTTCTGACTGTCTATGTTTTGAACCATTCCTGTGACACTAGTTACAGATTCCGATGCTTCACCTCAGGTTTGCTGCATCCCTCTGACCTTCTTATTGACGATGAAACACAGAAATTGCCACGGAATTAAATACAAAAGGCACAATGCCGACTTAAGTACAAGAAAAATGACTCTTCTTACTGTCTATGTTTTGAACCATTCCTGTGACACTAGTTATAGATTCCGATGCATCACTTCAGGTTTACTGTATCCCTCTGACCTTCTTATTGACGATGAAACACAGAAATTGCATCGGAATTGAATACAATATTCCCAATGCCGACTTAAGTTCAAGAAAACTGGTTCTTCTTATTGTCTAAGTTTTGAAACATTCCTGTGACACTAGTTATAGATTAAGATGCTTCTCTTCAGCTTTACTGTATCCCTCTTACCTTCTTATTGACGATGAAACACAGAAATTGCATCGGAATTAAATGCAAAAGGCACAACGCCGACTTAAGTACAAGAAATCTGACCCTTCTTACTGTCTATGTTTTGAACCATTCCTGTGACACTAGTTTTAGATTCCGATGCTTCACTTCAGGTTTACTGTATCCCTCTGACCTTCTTATTGACGATGAAACACAGAAATTGCATCGGAATTAAATACAAAAGGCACAATGCCGACATAAGTACAAGATAACTGACTCTTCTTACTGTCTATGTTTGAACCATTCATGTGACACTAGTTATAGATTCCGATGCTTCACTTCAGGTTTACTGTATACCTCTGACCTTCTTATTGACGATGAAACACAGAAATTGCATCGGAATTAAATACAAAAGGCACAATGCCGAATTAAGTACAACAAAACTGACTCTTCTTGCTGTCTATGTTTTGAACCATTCATGTGACACTAGTTATAGATTCCGATGCTTCACTTCAGGTATACTGTATCCCTCTGACCATTTTATTGACGATGAAACACAGAAATTGCATCGGAATTAAATACCAAAGGCACAATGCCGACTTAAGTACAAGAAAACTGACTCTTCTTACTGTCTATGTTTTCAACCATTCCTGTGACACTAGTTATAGATTCCGATGATTCACTTCAGGTATACTGTATCCCTCAGAGCTTCTTATTGACGATGAAACACAGAAATTGCATCGGAAATATATACAAAAGGCACAATGCCGACATAAGTACAAGAAAACTGACTCTTCTTACTGTCTATGTTTTGAATCATTCTTGTGACACTAATAATAGATTGCGATGCTTCACTTCAGGTTTACTGTATCCCTCTGACCTTCTTATTGACGATGAAACACAGAAATTGCAAGGGAATGAAATAGGAAAGGAACAATGCCGACTTAGGTACAAGAAAACTGACTCTTCTTACTGTCTATGTTTTGAACCATTCCTGTGACACTAGTTATAGATTCCTATGCTTCACTTCAGGTTTACTGTATCCCTCTGACCTTCTTACTGACGATGAAACACAGAAATTGCATCGGAATTAAATACAAAAGGCACAATGCCGACTTAAGTACAAGAAAACTGACCATTCTTTCTGTCTATGTTTTGAACCATTCCTATGGCACTAGTTACAGATTCCGGTGCTTCTCTTCAGGTTTACTGTATCCCTCTGACCTTCTTATTGACGATGAAACACAGAAATTGCATCGGAGTTAAATACAAAAGGCACAACGCCGACTAAAGTACAGGAAAACTGACTCTTCTTATAGTCTATGTTTGAACCATTCCTGTGACACTAGTTTTAGATTCCGATGCTTCACATCAGGTTTACTGTATTCTTCTGACCTTCTTATTGACTATGGAACACAGATATTGCATCGGAATTAAATACAAATGGCACAATGACGATTTAAGTACAAGAAAACTGACTCTTCTTACTGTCTATGATTTGAACCACTCCTGTGACACTAGTTATAGATTCCGATGCTTCACTTCAGGTTTACAGTTTCCCTCTGACCTTCATATTGACGATGAAACACAGGAATTGCATCGGAGTTAAATACAAAAGACACAATGCCGACATAAGTACAAGAAAACTGACACTTCATACTGTCTATGTTTTGAACCATTCCTGTGACACTAGTTATAGATTCCGATGCTTCACTTTAGGTTTACTGTATCCCTCTGACCTGCTTATTGAAGATGAAACACAGGTATTGCATCGGAATTAAATACAAATGGCACAATGCAGACTAAAGTACAAGTAAACTGACTCTTCTTACTGTCTATGTTTTGAACCATTCCTGTGACACTAGTTATAGATTCCGATGCTTCACTTCAGGTTTACTGTATCCCTCAGAGCTTCTTATTGACTATGAAACACAGAAATTGCATCGGAAATATATACAAAAGGCACAATGCCGACTTAAGTACAAGAAATCTGACTCTTCTTACTGTCTATGTTTTGAACCATTCATGTGACACTAATAATAGATTCCGATGCTTCACTTCAGGTTTACTGTATGCCTCTGACCTTCTTATTGACAATGAAACACAGAAATTGCATGGGAATGAAATAGAAAAGGAACAATGCCGACTTAGGTACAAGAAAACTGACTCTTCTTACTGTCTATGTTTTGAACCATTCCTGTGAAACTGGTTATAGATTCCCATGCTTCACTTCAGGTTTACTGTATCCCTCTGACCTTCTTATTGACGATGAAACACAGAAATTGCATCGGAATTAAATACAAAACGCACAATGCCGACTTAAGTACAAGAAAACTGACTCTTCCTACTGTCTATGTTTGAACCATTCCTGTGACACTAGTTATTGATTCCGATGCTTCACTTCTGGTTTACTGTATCCCTCTGACCTTCTTGTTGACATTGAAACACAGAAATTGCACCGAAATTAAATACAAAAGGCACAATGCCGACTTAAGTACAAGGAAACTGACTATTCTTTCTGTCTATGTTTTGAACCATTCCTATGGCACTAGTTACAGATTCCGATGCTTCTCTTCAGGTTTACTGTATCTCTCTGACCTTCTTATTGACGATGAAACACAGAAATTGCATCGGAGTTAAATACAAAAGGCACAACGCCGACTAAAGTACATTAAAACTGACTCTTCTTATAGTCTATGTTTGAACCATTCCTGTGATACTAGTTATAGATTCCGATGCTTCACTTCAGGTCTACTGTATCCCTCTCATCTGCTTATTGAAGATGAAACACAGGTATTGCATCGGAATAACATACAAAAGTCACAATGCCGACTTAAGTACAAGAAAACTGACTCTTCTTACCGTCTATGCTTTGAACCATTCCTGTGACAGAAAGTTATAGATTCCGATGCTTCACTTCAGGTTTACTGTATCCCTCTGACCTTCATATTGACGATGAAACACAGAAATTGCAACGGAATTAAATACAAAAGGCACAATGCCGAATTAAGTACAAGAAAACTGACTCTTCTTACTGTCTATGTTTTGAACCATTCCTGTGACACTAGATATAAATTCCGATGCTTCACTTCAGGTTTACTGTATCCCTCTGACCTTCTTATTGACGATGAAACGCAGAAATCGCATCGGAATTAAATACAAAAAGCACAATGCCGACATAAGTACAAGAAAACTGACTCTTCTTACATTCTATGCTTTGACCCATTCATGTGACACTTGTTATAGCTTCCGATGCTTCACTTGAGGTTTACTGTATCCATCAGACCTACTTATTGACGATGAAACACAGAAATTGCATCGGAATTAAATGCAAATGGCACAATGCCGACTTATGTACAAGAAAACTGACTCCTCTTAGTGTCTATGTTTTGAACCATTCCTGTGACACTAGTTATAGATTCCGATGCTTCACTTCAGGTTTACTGTATCCCTCTGACCTTCTTATTTACTATGATACACAGTAATTGCATCGGAATTAAATACAAAAGGCACAATGCCGACTTATGTCCAAGAAAACTGACTCTTCATACTGTCTATGCTTTGAACCATTCCTATGACACTAGTAATAGATTCCGATGCTTCACGTCAGGTTTACTGGATCCCTCTGACCTTCTTATTGAAGATGAAACACAGATATTGCATCGAAATTAAATACAAAAGGCACAATGCCGACTTAAGTACAATAAAACTGACTCTTCTTAGTGTCTATGTTTTGAACCCTTCCTGTGACACTAGTTATAGATTCCGATGCTTCACTTCAGGTTTACTGTATCCCGCTGACCTTCTTATTGTCGATGATACACAGAAATTGCATCGGAATTAAACACAAAAGGCACAATGCCGACTTAAGTACAAGAAAACTGACTCTTCTTACTGTCTATGTATTGATCCATTCCTGTGACACTAGATATAGATTCAGATGCTTCACTTCAGGTTTACTGTATCCCTCTGACCTTCTTATTGACGATGAAACGCAGAAATCGAATCGGAATTAATTACAAAAAGCACAATGCCGACTTAAGTACAAGATAACTGACTCTTCTTTCTTGTCTATGTTTCGAACCATTCATGTGACACTAGTTATAGCTTCCGATGCTTCACTTCAGGTTTACTGTATCCCTTTGACCTTCTTATTGAAGATGAAACACAGATATTGCATCGGAACTAAATACATAAGGCACAATGCCGACTTAAGTACAAGAAAACTGACTCTATTTACTGTCTATGTTTTGAACCATTCCTGTGAGACTAGTTATAGATTCCGATGCTTCACTTCAAGTTTACTGTATCCTTCTGACCTTCTTATTGACGATGAAACACAGAAATTGCATCGGAATTAAATACAAAAGGCACAATGCCGACTTAAGTACAAGAAAACTGACTCTTCTTACTGTCTATGTTTTGAACACTTCCTGTGACACTATATATAGATTCCGGTGCTTCACTTCAGGTTTACTGTATCCCTCTGACCTTCTTATTGACGATGAAACGCAGAAATCGCATAGGAATTAAATACAAAAATCACAATGCCGACTTAAGTACAAGAAAACTGACTCTTCTTACTGTCTATGTTTTCAACCATTCATGTGACACTACTTATAGATTCTGATGCTTCACTTCAGGTTTACTGTATCCCTTGGACCTTTTTATAGACGATGAAACACAGAAATTGCATCGGAATTAAATACAAAAGGCACAATGCCGACTTAAGTACAAGAAATCTGACTCTTCTTACTGTCTACGCTTTGAACCATTCCTGTGACACTAGTTATAGATTCCGATGCTTCATTTTAGGTTTACTGTATGCCTCTGACCTTCTTATTGACGATGAAACACAGAAATTGCATCGAAATTAAATACAAACGGCACAATGCCGACATAAGTACAAGAAAACTGACTCTTCTTACTCTCTATGTTTTGAACCATTCATGTGACACCAATTATAGATTCCGATGCTTCACTTCAGGTTTACTGTATCCCGCTGACCTTCTTATTGACGATGATACACAGAAATTTCATCGGAATTAAATACAAAAGGCACAATACCGACTTAAGTACAAGAAAACTGACTCTTCTTATTGTCTATGTTTTGATCCATTCCTGTGACACTAGATATAGATTCCGATGCTTCACTTCAGTTTTACTGTATCCCTCTGACCTTCTTATTGACGATGAAACACAGAAATTGCATCGGAATTAAATACTGAAGGCACAATGCCGACTTAAGTCCAAGAAAACTGACTTATCGTACTGTCTATGTTTTGATCCATTCCTGTGACACTAGTTATATATTCCGATGCTTCACATAAGGTTTACTGTATGGCTCTGACCTTCTTATTGACGATGAAACATAGAAATTGCATCGGAATTAGATAGAAAAGGAACAATGCCGACTTAAGTACATGAAAACTGACTCTTCGTACTGTCTATGCTTTGAACCATTCGTGTGACACTAGTTATAGATTTCGATGCTTCACTTCAGGTTTACCCAATCCCTCTGACCTTCTTATTGAAGATGAAACAAAGATACTGCATCGGAATTAAATACAAAAGGCACAATGCCGACTTAAGTACAAGAAACCTGACTCTTCCTACTGTCTATGTTTTGAACCATTCCTGTGACACTAGTTATAGATTCCGATGCTTCACTTCAGGTTTACTGTATCCCGCTGACCTTCTTATTGACGATGACACACAGAAATTGCATCGGAATTAAATACTAAAGGCACAATGCCGACTTAAGTAAAAGACAACTGACTCTTCTTACTGTCTATGATTTGAACCATTCATGTGACACTAGTTATAGCTTCCGATGCTTCACTTCAGGTTTACTTATTGACGATGAAACACAGAAATTGCATCGGAATCAAATACGAAAGGCACAATGCCACTTAAGTACAAGGAAACTGACTCTTCTTACTGTCTACGTTTGAAGCAATCATGTGACACTAGTTATAGATTCCGATGCTTCACTTCAGTTTTTCTGTATCCCTCTGACCTTCTTAATGACGATGAAACACAGAAATTGCATCGGAATTAAATACAAAAGGCACAATGCCGACTTAAGTCACAAGAAAACTGACTCTTCTTTCTGTCTATGATTGAACCATTCCTGTGACACTAGTTATAGATTCCGATGCTTCACTTCAGATTCACTGTATCCCTCTGACCTTCTTATTGACGATGAAACACAGAAATTTCATCGGAATTAAATACAAAAGGCACAATGCCGACTTAAGTACAAGTAAACTGCCACTTCTTACTGTCTATGGGTTGAACCATTCCTGTGACACTAGTTATAGATTCCGATGATTCACTTCAGGTTTACTGTATCCCTCTGACCTTCTTATTGAAGATGAAACCTAGATATTGCATCGGAATTAAATACGAAAGGCACAATGCCGACTTAAGTACAAGAAAACTGACTCTTTTTACTGTCTATGTTTCGAACCATTCCTGGGACACTAGTTATAGATTGCGATGCTTCACTTCAAGTTTACTGTATCCCTCTGACCTTCATATTGACGATGAAACACAGAAATTGCATCGGAATTAGATAGAAAAGGAACAATGCCGACTTGAGTACATGAAAACTGACTCTTCGTACTGTCTATGCTTTGAACCATTCGTGTGACACTAGTTATAGATTTCGATGCTTCACTTCAGGTTTACCCAATCCCTCTGACCTTCTTATTGAAGATGAAACAAAGATACTGCATCGGAATTAAATACAAAAGGCACAATGCCGACTTAAGTACAAGAAACCTGACTCTTCCTACTGTCTATGTTTTGAACCATTCCTGTGACACTAGTTATAGATTCCGATGCTTCACTTCAGGTTTACTGTATCCCGCTGACCTTCTTATTGACGATGACACACAGAAATTGCATCGGAATTAAATACTAAAGGCACAATGCCGACTTAAGTAAAAGACAACTGACTCTTCTTACTGTCTATGATTTGAACCATTCATGTGACACTAGTTATAGCTTCCGATGCTTCACTTCAGGTTTACTTATTGACGATGAAACACAGAAATTGCATCGGAATCAAATACGAAAGGCACAATGCCACTTAAGTACAAGGAAACTGACTCTTCTTACTGTCTACGTTTGAAGCAATCATGTGACACTAGTTATAGATTCCGATGCTTCACTTCAGTTTTACTGTATCCCTCTGACCTTCTTAATGACGATGAAACACAGAAATTGCATCGGAATTAAATACAAAAGGCACAATGCCGACTTAAGTCACAAGAAAACTGACTCTTCTTTCTGTCTATGATTGAACCATTCCTGTGACACTAGTTATAGATTCCGATGCTTCACTTCAGATTCACTGTATCCCTCTGACCTTCTTATTGACGATGAAACACAGAAATTTCATCGGAATTAAATACAAAAGGCACAATGCCGACTTAAGTACAAGTAAACTGCCACTTCTTACTGTCTATGGGTTGAACCATTCCTGTGACACTAGTTATAGATTCCGATGATTCACTTCAGGTTTACTGTATCCCTCTGACCTTCTTATTGAAGATGAAACCTAGATATTGCATCGGAATTAAATACGAAAGGCACAATGCCGACTTAAGTACAAGAAAACTGACTCTTTTTACTGTCTATGTTTCGAACCATTCCTGGGACACTAGTTATAGATTGCGATGCTTCACTTCAAGTTTACTGTATCCCTCTGACCTTCATATTGACGATGAAACACAGAAATTGCATCGGAATTAAATACAAAAGGCACAATGCCGACTTAAGTACAAGAAAACTGACTCTTCTTTCTTGTCTATGTTTCGAACCATTCATGTGACACTAGTTATAGCTTCCGATGCTTCACTTCAGGTTTACTGTATCCCTTTGACCTTCTTATTGAAGATGAAACACAGATATTGCATCGGAACTAAATACATAAGGCACAATGCCGACTTAAGTACAAGAAAACTGACTCTATTTACTGTCTATGTTTTGAACCATTCCTGTGAGACTAGTTATAGATTCCGATGCTTCACTTCAAGTTTACTGTATCCTTCTGACCTTCTTATCGACGATGAAACACAGAAATTGCATCGGAATTAAATACAAAAGGCACAATGCCGACTTAAGTACAAGAAAACTGACTCTTCTTACTGTCTATGTTTTGAACCATTCCTGTGACACTATATATAGATTCTGGTGCTTCACTTCAGGTTTACTGTATCCCTCTGACCTTCTTATTGACGATGAAACGCAGAAATCGCATAGGAATTAAATACAAAAATCACAATGCCGACTTAAGTACAAGAAAACTGACTCTTCTTACTGTCTATGTTTTCAACCATTCATGTGACACTACTTATAGATTCTGATGCTTCACTTCAGGTTTACTGTATCCCTTGGACCTTTTTATAGACGATGAAACACAGAAATTGCATCGGAATTAAATACAAAAGGCACAATGCCGACTTAAGTACAAGAAATCTGACTCTTCTTACTGTCTACGCTTTGAACCATTCCTGTGACACTAGTTATAGATTCCGATGCTTCATTTTAGGTTTACTGTATGCCTCTGACCTTCTTATTGACGATGAAACACAGAAATTGCATCGAAATTAAATACAAACGGCACAATGCCGACATAAGTACAAGAAAACTGACTCTTCTTACTCTCTATGTTTTGAACCATTCATGTGATCCCAATTATAGATTCCGATGCTTCACTTCAGGTTTACTGTATCCCGCTGACCTTCTTATTGACGATGATACACAGAAATTTCATCGGAATTAAATACGAAAGGCACAATACCGACTTAAGTACAAGAAAACTGACTCTTCTTATTGTCTATGTTTTGATCCATTCCTGTGACACTAGATATAGATTCCGATGCTTCACTTCAGTTTTACTGTATCCCTCTGACCTTCTTATTGACGATGAAACACAGAAATTGCATCGGAATTAAATACTAAAGGCACAATGCCGACTTAAGTCCAAGAAAACTGACTTATCGTACTGTCTATGTTTTGATCCATTCCTGTGACACTAGTTATATATTCCGATGCTTCACATAAGGTTTACTGTATGGCTCTGACCTTCTTATTGACGATGAAACATAGAAATTGCATCGGAATTAGATAGAAAAGGAACAATGCCGACTTAAGTACATGAAAACTGACTCTTCGTACTGTCTATGCTTTGAACCATTCGTGTGACACTAGTTATAGATTTCGATGCTTCACTTCAGGTTTACCCAATCCCTCTGACCTTCTTATTGAAGATGAAACAAAGATACTGCATCGGAATTAAATACAAAAGGCACAATGCCGACTTAAGTACAAGAAACCTGACTCTTCCTACTGTCTATGTTTTGAACCATTCCTGTGACACTAGTTATAGATTCCGATGCTTCACTTCAGGTTTACTGTATCCCGCTGACCTTCTTATTGACGATGACACACAGAAATTGCATCGGAATTAAATACTAAAGGCACAATGCCGACTTAAGTAAAAGACAACTGACTCTTCTTACTGTCTATGATTTGAACCATTCATGTGACACTAGTTATAGCTTCCGATGCTTCACTTCAGGTTTACTTATTGACGATGAAACACAGAAATTGCATCGGAATCAAATACGAAAGGCACAATGCCACTTAAGTACAAGGAAACTGACTCTTCTTACTGTCTACGTTTGAAGCAATCATGTGACACTAGTTATAGATTCCGATGCTTCACTTCAGTTTTACTGTATCCCTCTGACCTTCTTAATGACGATGAAACACAGAAATTGCATCGGAATTAAATACAAAAGGCACAATGCCGACTTAAGTCACAAGAAAACTGACTCTTCTTTCTGTCTATGATTGAACCATTCCTGTGACACTAGTTATAGATTCCGATGCTTCACTTCAGATTCACTGTATCCCTCTGACCTTCTTATTGACGATGAAACACAGAAATTTCATCGGAATTAAATACAAAAGGCACAATGCCGACTTAAGTACAAGTAAACTGCCACTTCTTACTGTCTATGGGTTGAACCATTCCTGTGACACTAGTTATAGATTCCGATGATTCACTTCAGGTTTACTGTATCCCTCTGACCTTCTTATTGAAGATGAAACCTAGATATTGCATCGGAATTAAATACGAAAGGCACAATGCCGACTTAAGTACAAGAAAACTGACTCTTTTTACTGTCTATGTTTCGAACCATTCCTGGGACACTAGTTATAGATTGCGATGCTTCACTTCAAGTTTACTGTATCCCTCTGACCTTCATATTGACGATGAAACACAGAAATTGCATCGGAATTAAATACAAAAGGCACAATGCCGACTTAAGTACAAGAAAACTGACTCTTCTTACTGTCTATGTTTTGATCCATTCCTATGACACTAGATATAGATTCCGATGCTTCACTTCAGTTTTACTGTATCCCTCTGACCTTCTTGTTGACGATGAAACACAGAAATTGCATCGGAATTAAATACTAAAGGCACAATGCCGACTTAAGTCCAAGAAAACTGACTCTTCTTACTGTCTATGTTTTGATCCATTCCTGTGACACTAGTTATAGATTCCGATGCTTCACATCAGGTTTACTGTATGCCTCTGACCTTCTTATTGACGATGAGACATAGAAATTGCATCGGAATTATATAGTAAAGGTACAATGCCGACTTAAGTACAAGAAAACAGACTCTTCATACTGTCTATGCTTTGAACCAATGTTGTGACACTAGTTATAGATTTCGATGCTTCACTTCAGGTTTACTGTATACCTCTGACCTTCTTATTGAAGATGAAACACAGATATTGCATCGGAATTAAATACAAAAGGCACAATGCCGACCTAAGTACAAGAAACCTGACTCTTTCTACTGTCTATGTTTTGAACCATTCCTGTGACACTAGTTATAGATTCCGATGCTTCACTTCAGGTTTCTGTATCCCGCTGACCTTCTTATTGACGATGATACACAGAAATTGCATCGGAATTAAATACTAAAGACACAATGCCGACATAAGTACAAGACAACTGACTCTTCTTACTGTCTATGTTCTGATCCATTCCTGTGACACTAGATATAGATTCCGATGCTTAACTTCAGGTTTACTGTATCCCTCTGACCTTCTTATTGACGATGAAACGCAGAAATCGAATCGGAATTAAATACAAGAAGCACAATGCCGACTTAAGTAAAAGACAACTGACTCTTCTTACTGTCTGTGTTTTGAACCATTCATGTGACACTAGTTATAGCTTCCGATGCTTCACTTCATGTTTACTGTATCCATCAGACCTTCTTATTGACGATGAAACACAGAAATTGCATCGGAATCAAATACAAAAGGCACAATGCCGACTTAAGTACAAGGAAACTGACTCTTCTTACTGTCTATGTTTGTAGCATTCATGTGACACTAGTTATAGATTCCGATGCTTCACTTCAGGTTTGCTGTATCCCTCTGACCTTCTTAATGACGATGAAACACAGAAATTGCATTGGAATTAAATACAAAAGGCACAATGCCGACTTATGTCACAAGAAAACTGACTCTTCTTTCTGTCTATGATTGAACCATTCCTGTGACACTAGTTATAGATTCCGATGCTTCACTTCAGATTCACTGTATCCCTCTGACTTCTTATTGACGATGAAACACAGAAATTTCATCGGAATTAAATACAAATGGCACAATGCAGACTTAAGTACAAGTAAATTGCCACATCTTACTGTCTATGGTTCGAACCATTCCTGTGACACTAGTTATAGATTCCGATGGTTCACTTCAGCTTTACTGTATCCCTCTGACCTTCTTATTGAAAATGAAACACAGATATTGCATCGGAATTAAATACAAAAGGCACAATGCCGACTTAAGTACAAGAAAACTGACTCTTTTTACTGTCTATGTTTTGAACCATTCCTGGGACACTAGTTATAGATTCCGATGCTTCACTTCAAGTTTACTGTATCCCTCTGACCTTCATATTGACGATGAAACACAGAAATTGCATCGGAATTAAACACAAAAGGCACAATGCCGACTTAAGTACAAGAAAACTGACTCTTCTTACTGTCTATGTTTTGAACCATTCCTGTGACACTAGTTATAGTTTCCGATGCTTCACTTCAGGTTTACTGTATCCCTCTGACCTTCTTATTGACGATGAAACACAGAAATTGCATCGGAATTAAATACAAAAGGCACAATGCCGACATAAGTACAAGAAAACTGACTCTTCTTACTGTCTATGTTTTGAACCATTCCAGTGACACTAGTTATAGATTCCGATGCTTCACTTCAGGTTTACTGTATCCCTTGGACCTTTTTATTGACGATGAAACACTGATATTCTTTCGGAATTAAGTACAAGAGGCACAATGCCGACTTAAGTACAAGAAATCTGACTCTTCTTACTGTCTACGGTTTGAACCATTCCTGTGACACTAGTTATAGATTCCGATGCTTCACTTTAGGTTTACTGTATCCCTCTGACCTTCTTATTGACGATAAAACACAGAAATTGCATCGGAATTAAATACAAAAGGCACAATGCCGACATAAGTACATGAAAACTGACTCTTCTTACTGTCTATGTTTTGAACCAATCCTGTGACACTAGTTATAGATTCCGGTGCTTCACTTCATGTTTAGTGTCTCCAGCTGACTCTCAGATTGACCATGAAATACAGAAATTGCATCGGAATTAAAAACAAAAGGCACAATGCCGTCTTAAGTACAAGAAGATTGACTCTTCCTACTGTCTATGTTCTGAACCATTCCTGTGACACTAGTTATAGATTCCGATGCTTCACTTCACGTTCACTGTACCCTCTGACCTTCTCATTGACGATGCAACACTGAAATAGCATCGGAATTAAATACAAAAGGCACAATGCCGACTTAAGTACAAGAAAACTGACTCTTCCTACTGTCTTTGTTTTAAACCATTCCTGTGACACTAGCTATAGATTCCGATGCTTCACTTCAGGTTAACTGTATCCCTCTGACCTTCTTATTGACGATGAAACACAGAAATTGAATCGGAATTACATACAAAAGGCACAACGCCGACTTACGTACAAGAAAACTGACTCTTCTTACTGTCTATGTTTTGAAAGGTTCCTGTGACACTAGTTATAGATTCCGATGCTTCACTTCAGGTTTACTGTATCCCTCTGACCTTCTTATTGATGATGAAACACAGAAATTGCATCGGAATTAAATGCAAACGGCACAATGACGACTAAAGTACAAGAAAATTGACTCTTCTTACTGTCTATGTTTTGAACCATTCCTGTGACACTAGTTATAGATTCCGATGCTTCACTTCAGGTTTACTGTATTCCTCTGACCTTCTTATTGACGATGCAACACAGAAATTGCATCGGAATTAAATACAAAAGGCACAATGCCGAGTTAATTACAAAAAAAGTGACTCTTCTTACAGTCTATGATTTGAACCATTCCTGTGACACTAGTTACAGATTCCGATGCTTCACTTCAGGTTTACTGTATCCCTCTGACCTTCTTATTGACGATGAAACACAGAAATTGCATCGCAATTAAATACATAAGGCACAATGCCGACTTAAGTACAAGAGAACTGGCGCTTCTTACTGCGTATATTTTGAACCATTCCTGTGACACTAGTTATAGATTCCGATGCTTCACTTCAGGTTCACTGTATCCCTCTGACCCTCTTATTGACGATGAAACACTGAAATTGCATCGGAATTAAATACAAAAGGCACAATGCCGACTTAAGTACAAGAAAACTGACTCTTCTTACTGTCTTTGTTTTGAACCATTCCTGTGACACTAGCTATAGATTCCGATGCTTCACTTCAGGTTAACTGTATCCCTCTGACCTTCTTACTGACGATGAAACACAGAAATTGAATCGGAATTACATACAAAAGGCACAACGCCGACTTAAGTACAAGAAAACTGACTGTTCTTACTGTCTATGTTTTGAAAGGTTCCTGTGACACTAGTTATAGATTCCGATGTTCACTTCAGGTTTACTGTATCCCTCTGACCTTCTTATTGACGATGAAATACAGAAATTGCATCGGAATTAAATACAAAAGACACAGTGCCGACTTAAGTACAAGAAAACTGACTCTTCTTACTGTCTATGTTTTAAACCATTCATGTGACACTATTTATAGATTCCGATGCTTTACTCCAGGTTTACTGTATCCCTCTGACCTTCTTATTGACGATGAATCACAGAAATTACTTCGGAATTAAATACAAAATGCACAAAGCCGACTTAAGTACAAGAAAACTGACTCTTCTTACTGTCTACGTTTTGATCCATTCCTGTGACACTATTTTTAGATTCCGATGCCTCACCTCATGTTTACTGTATCCCTCTGACCTTCTTATTGCCGATGAAACATAGAAATTGCATCGGAATTAAACAGAAAAGGAACAGTGCCGACTTACGTACAAGAAAACTGACTCTTCTTACTGTCTATGATTTGAACCATTCCTGTGACACTAGTTAAAGATTCCGATGCTTCACTTCACGTTTACTGTATCCCTCTGACCTTCTTATTGACGATGAAAAGCAGAAATTGCATCGGAATTAGATTGAAAAGGCACAATGCCGACTTAAGTACAAGAAAACTGACTCTTCTTACTGTCTATGTTTGAAGCATTCATGTGACACTAGTTATAGATTCCGATGCTTCACTTCAGGTTTACTGTATCCCACTGACCTTCTTAATGACGATGAAACACAGAAATTGCATCGGAATTAAATACAAAAGGCACAATGCCGACTTAAGTCACAAGAAAACAGACTCTTCCTTCTGTCTATGATTGAACCATTCCTGTGACACTAGTTATAGATTCCGATGCTTCACTTCAGATTCACTGTATCCCTCTGACCTTCTTGTTGACGATGAAACACAGAAATTTCATCGGAATTAAATACAAAAGGCACAATGCCGACTTAAGTACAAGAAAACTGACTCTTCCTACTGTCTATGTTTTGAACCATTCCTGTGTCACTAGTTATAGATTCCGATGCTTCACTTCAGTTTTTATGTATCCGTCTGACTGTCGTATTGACGATGAAACACTGATATTGCATCGGAATTAAATACAAAAGCCACAATGCCGACTCAAGTGCAAGTACTGTGGCACTTCTTACTGTCTATGATTTGAACCTTTCCTGTGAGACCGGTTTCAGATTCCGATGCTTCACTTCAGGTTTACTGGAAACCTTTGACCTTCTTATTGATGACGAACACAGATATTGCATCGGAATTAAATAGAAAATGCACAATGCCGACTTCAGTATAAGATAACTGACTCTTTTTCCTGTCTATGTTTTGAACCATTCCTGTGACACTAGTTAAAGATTCCGATGCTTCACTTCACGTTTACTGTATCCCTCTGACCTTCTTATTGACGATGAAAAGCAGAAATTGCATCGGAATTAAATTGAAAAGGCACAATGCCGACTTAAGTACAAGAAAACTGACTCTTCTTACTGTCTATGTTTGAAGCATTCATGTGACACTAGTTATAGATTCCGATGCTTCACTTCAGGTTTACTGTATCCCTCTGACCTTCTTAATGACGATGAAACACAGAAATTGCATCGGAATTAAATACAAAAGGCACAATGCCGACTTAAGTCACAAGAAAACTGACTCTTCCTTCTGTCTATGATTGAACCATTCCTGTGACACTAGTTATAGATTCCGATGCTTCACTTCAGATTCACTGTATCCCTCTGACCTTCTTGTTGACGATGAAACACAGAAATTTCATCGGAATTAAATACAAAAGGCACAATGCCGACTTAAGTACAAGTAAACTGCCATTTCTTACTGTCTATGGTTTGAACCATTCCTGTGACACTAGTTATAGATACCGATGCTTCACTTCAGGTTTAGTGTATCCCTCTGACCTTCTTATTGACGATGAAACACAGAAATGGAATCGGAATTAAATACAAAAGGCACAATGCCGACATAAGTACAAGAAAACTGACTCTTCTTACTGTCTATGTTTTGAACCATTCCAGTGACACTAGTTATAGATTCCAAAGCTTCACTTCAGGTTTACCGTATCCGTTGGACCTTTTTATTGACGATGGAACACTGAAATTCCTTCGGAATTAAATACAAAAGGCACAATGCCGACTTAAGTACAAGAAAACTGACTCTTCTTACTGTCTATGTTTGAAGCATTCATGTGACACTAGTTATAGATTCCGATGCTTCACTTCAGGTTTACTGTATCCCTCTGACCTTCTTAATGACGATGAAACACAGAAATAGCATCGGAATTATATACAAAAGGCACAATGCCGACTTAGGTACAAGAAAACACACTCTTCTTACTGTTTATGTTTTGAACCATTCATGTGCCACTAGTTATAGATTCTGATGCTTCACTTTAGGTTTACTGTATACCTCTGACCTCTTATTGACGATAAAACACAGAAATTGCATCGGAATTAAATACAAAAGGCACAATGCCGACTTCAGTACAAGATAACTGACTATTTTTCCTGTCTATGTTTTGAACCATTCCTGTGTCACTAGTTATAGATTCCGGTGCTTCACTTCATGTTTAGTGTCTCCAGCTGACTCTCTGATTGACGATGAAACACAGAAATTGCATCGGAATTAAATACAAAAGGCACAAGTACAAGGAGACTGATTCTTCGTACTGTCTATGTTCTGAACCATTCCTGTGACACTAGTTATAGATACCGATGCTTTACTTCAGGTTTACTGTATCCCTCTGACCGTCTTATTGACGATGAAACACAGAAATTGCATAGGAATTAAATACAAAACGCACAATGCCGGCTCAGGTACAAGAAGTCTTTCTCTTCTTACTGTCTTTTTTTTGAACCTTTCCTGTGAGACCGGTTTTAGATTCCTATGCTTCACATCAGCATTACTGTATCCCTTGGACCTTCTTATTGACGACGAAACACAGATATTGCATCGGAATTAAATAGAAAAGGCACAATGCCGACTTAAGTACAAGGGAACTGACTCTTCTTACTGTGTATGCTTTGAACCATTCCTGTGACACTAGTTATAGATTCCGATGCTTCACGTCAGGTTCACTGTAGCCTCTGACCTTCTCATTGACGATGCAACACTGAATTTGCATCGGAATTAAATACAAAAGGCACAATGCCGACTTAAGTACAAGAAAACTGACTCTTCTTACTGTCTTTGATTTAAACCATTCCTGTGACACTAGCTATAGATTCCGATGCTTCACTTCAGGTTAACTGTATCCCTCTGACCTTCTTATTGACGATGAAACACAGTAATTGAATCGGAATTACGTACAAAAGGCACAACGCCGACTTAAGTACAAGAAAACTGACTCTTCTTACTGTCTATGTTTGAAAGGTTCCTGTGACACTAGTTATAGATTCCGATGCTTCACTTCAGGTTTACTGTATCCCTCTGACCTTCTTATTGACGATGAAACACAGAAATTGCATCGGAGTTAAATACAAATGGCACAATGACGACTTAAGTACAAGAAAATTGACTCTTCTCACTGTCTATGATTTGAACCATTCCTATGACACTAGTTATAGATTCCGATGCTTCACTTCAGGTTTACTGTATCCCTCTGACCTTCTTATTGACGATGAAACACAGAAATTGCATCGAAGTTAAATACAAATGGCACAATGACGACTTAAGTACAAGAAAATTGACTCTTCTTACTGTCTATGGTTTGAACCATTACTGTAACACTAGTTATAGATTCCGATGCTTCCCTTCAGGTTTACTGTATCCCTCTGACCTTCTTATTGACGATGAAACACAGTAATTACATCGGAATTAAATACAAGAGGCACAATGCCGACTTAAGTACAAGAAAACTGACTCTTCTTACTGTCTATGTTTTGAACCATTCATGTGACACTAGTTATAGTTTCCGATGCTTTACTCCAGGTTTATTGTATCCCTCTGACCTGCTTGTTGACGAAGAATCACAGAAATTGCTTCGCAATTAAATACAAAACGCACAATGCCGACTTAAGTACAAGAAAACTGACTCTTCTTACTGTCTATGTTTGGATCCATTCCTGTGACACTAGTTATAGATTCCGATGCTTCACTTCAGGTGTACTGTATCCCTCTGACCTTCTTATTGACGATGAAACATAGAAATTGTATCGGAATTAAATAGAAAAGGAACAATGCCGACTTAAGTACAAAAAAACTGACTCTTCTTACTGTCTATGCTTTGAACCATTCCTGTGACACTAGTTATAGATTCTGATGCTTCACTTCAGGTTTACTGTATCCCTCTGACCTTCTTATTGACGATGATACACAGAAATTGCATCGGAATTAAATAGAAAAGGCACAATGCCGACTTAATTACACGAAAAGTGACTCTTCTTACAGTCTATGTTTTGAACCATTCCTGTGACACTAATTATAGATTCCGATGCTTCACTTTAGGTTTACTGTATTCCTCTGACCTTCTTATTGACGATGCAACACAGAAATTGCATCGGAATTAAATACAAAAGGCACAATGCCGACTTAATTACACGAAAAGTGACTCTTCTTACAGCCTATGTTTTGAACCATTCCTTTGACACTAGTTATAGATTCCGATGCTTCACTTCAGGTTTACTGTATCCCTCTGACCTTCTTATTGACGATGAAACACAGAAACTGCATCGGAATTAAATACAAAAGGCACAATGCCGACTTAAGTACAAGAGAACTGACTCTTCATACTGCGTATGTTTTCAACCATTCCTGTGACACTAGTTATAGATACCGATGCTTTACTTCAGGTTTACTGTATCCCTCTGACCGTCTTATTGACGATGAAACACAGAAATTGCATAGGAATTAAATACAAAACGCACAATGCCGGCTCAGGTACAAGAAGTCTTTCTCTTCTTACTGTCTTTTTTTTGAACCTTTCCTGTGAGACCGGTTTTAGATTCGTATGCTTCACATCAGCATTACTGTATCCCTTGGACCTTCTTATTGACGACGAAACACAGATATTGCATCGGAATTAAATAGAAAAGGCACAATGCCGACTTAAGTACAAGGGAACTGACTCTTCTTACTGTGTATGCTTTGAACCATTCCTGTGACACTAGTTATAGATTCCGATGCTTCACGTCAGGTTCACTGTAGCCTCTGACCTTCTCATTGACGATGCAACACTGAATTTGCATCGGAATTAAATACAAAAGGCACAATGCCGACTTAAGTACAAGAAAACTGAATCTTCTTACTGTCTTTGATTTAAACCATTCCTGTGACACTAGCTATAGATTCCGATGCTTCACTTCAGGTTAACTGTATCCCTCTGACCTTCTTATTGACGATGAAACACAGTAATTGAATCGGAATTACGTACAAAAGGCACAACGCCGACTTAAGTACAAGAAAACTGACTCTTCTTACTGTCTATGTTTGAAAGGTTCCTGTGACACTAGTTATAGATTCCGATGCTTCACTTCAGGTTTACTGTATCCCTCTGACCTTCTTATTGACGATGAAACACAGAAATTGCATCGGAGTTAAATACAAATGGCACAATGACGACTTATGTACAAGAAAATTGACTCTTCTCACTGTCTATGATTTGAACCATTCCTATGACACTAGTTATAGATTCCGATGCTTCACTTCAGGTTTACTGTATCCCTCTGACCTTCTTATTGACGATGAAACACAGAAATTGCATCGGAGTTAAATACAAATGGCACAATGACGACTTAAGTACAAGAAAATTGACTCTTCTTACTGTCTATGATTTGAACCACTCCTGTGACACTAGTTATAGATTCCGATGCTTCACTTCAGGTTCACTGTATCCCTCTGACCTTCTTATTGACGATGAAAGACTGAAATTGCATCGGAATTAAATACAAAAGGCACAATGCCGACATAAGTACAAGAAAACTGACTCTTCTTACAGTTTTTGTTTTGAACCATTCCTGTGACACTAGCTATAGATGCCGATGCTTCACTTCAGGTTTACTGTATCCCTCTGACCTTCTTATTGACGATGAAACACAGAAATTGCATCGGAATTAAATACTAAAGGCACAATGCCGTCTTAAGTACAAGAAAGCTGACTCTTCTTACTGTCTATGGTTTGAACCATTACTGTAACACTAGTTATAGATTCCGATGCTTCACTTCAGGTTTACTGTATCCCTCTGACCTTCTTATTGACGATGAAACACAGAAATTGCATCGGAATTAAATACAAGAGGCACAATGCCGACTTAAGTACAAGAAAACTGACTCTTCTTACTGTCTATGTTTTGAACCATTCATGTGACACTAGTTATAGTTTCCGATGCTTTACTCCAGGTTTATTGTATCCCTCTGACCTTCTTGTTGACGAAGAATCACAGAAATTGCTTCGCAATTAAATACAAAACGCACAATGCCGACTTAAGTACAAGAAAACTGACTCTTCTTACTGTCTATGTTTGGATCCATTCCTGTGACACTAGTTATAGATTCCGATGCTTCACTTCAGGTGTACTGTATCCCTCTGACCTTCTTATTGACGATGAAACATAGAAATTGTATCGGAATTAAATAGAAAAGGAACAATGCCGACTTAAGTACAAAAAAACTGACTCTTCTTACTGTCTATGTTTTGAACCATTCCTGTGACACTAGTTATAGATTCTGATGCTTCACTTCAGGTTTACTGTATCCCTCTGACCTTCTTATTGAAGATGATACACAGAAATTGCATCGGAATTGAATAGAAAAGGCACAATGCCGACTTAATTACACGAAAAGTGACTCTTCTTACAGTCTATGTTTTGAACCATTCCTGTGACACTAGTTATAGATTCCGATGCTTCACTTCAGGTTTACTGTATTCCTCTGACCTTCTTATTGTCGATGCAACACAGAAATTGCATCGGAATTAAATACAAAAGGCACAATGCCGACTTAATTACACGAAAAGTGACTCTTCTTACAGCCTATGTTTTGAACCATTCCTTTGACACTAGTTATAGATTCCGATGCTTCACTTCAGGTTTACTGTATCCCTCTGACCTTCTTATTGACGATGAAACACAGAAACTGCATCGGAATTAAATACAAAAGGCACAATGCCGACTTAAGTACAAGAGAACTGACTCTTCATACTGCGTATGTTTTCAACCATTCCTGTGACACTAGTTATAGATTCCGATGCTTCACTTCAGGTTCACTGTATCCTTCTGACCTTCTTATTGACGATGAAAGACTGAAATTGCATCGGAATTAAATACAAAAGGCACAATGCCGACTTAAGTACAAGAAAACTGACTCTTCTTACTGTCTTTGTTTTGAACCATTCCTGTGACACTAGTTATAGATTCCGATGCTTCACTTCAGGTTTACTGTATCCCTCTGACCTTCTTATTGACGATGAAACATAGAAATTGTATCGGAATTAAATATAAAAGGAACAATGCCGCCTTAAGTACAAAAAAACTGACTCTTCTTACTGTCTATGCTTTGAACCATTCCTGTGACACTAGTTATAGATTCTGATGCTTCACTTCAGGTTTACTGTATCCCTCTGACCTTCTTATTGACGATGAAACACAGAAATTGCATCGGAATTAAATACAAAAGGCACAATGCCGACTTAAGTACAAGAGAACTGACTCTTCTTACTGCGTATGTTTTGAACCATTCCTGTGACACTAGTTATTGATTCCGATGCCTCACTTCAGATTTACTGTATTCCTCTGACCTTCTTATTGACGATGCAACACAGAAATTGCATCGGAATTAAATACAAAAGGCACAATGCCGACTTAATTACACGAAAAGTGACTCTTCTTACAGTCTATGTTTTGAACCATTCCTGTGACACTAGTTATAGATTCCGATGCTCCACTTCAGGTTTACTGTATCCCTCTGACCTTCTTATTGACGATGAAACACAAAAATTGCATCGGAATTAAATACAAAAGGCACAATGCCGACTTAAGTACAAGAGAACTGACTCTTCTTACTGCGTATGTTTTGTATCATTCCTGTGACACTAGTTATAAATTCCGATGCTTCACTTCAGGTTCACTGTATCCCTCTGACCTTCTTTTTGACGATGAAAGACTGAAATTGCATCGGAATTAAATACAAAAGGCACAATGCCGACTTGAGTACAAGAAAACTGACTCTTCTTACTGTCTTTGTTTTGAACCATTCCTGTGTCACAAGCTATAGATTCCGATGCTTCACTTCAGGTTAACTGTATCCCTCTGACCTTCTTATTGACGATGAATCACAGAAATTACTTCGGAATTAAGTGCAAAAGGCACAATGCCGACATAAGTACAAGAAAACTGACTCTTCTTACTGTCTATGTTTGATCCATTCTTGTGACACTATTTATAGATTCGCGATGCTTCACTTCAGGTTTACTGTATCCCTCTGATCCTCTTATTGCCGATGAAACACAGAAATTGCATCGGAATTAAATACAAGAAGCACAATGCCGACTTAAGTACAAGAAAACTGACTCTTCTTACTGTCTATGTTTTGAACCATTCATGTGACACTAGTTATAGTTTCCGATGCTTTACTCCAGGTTTATTCTATCCCTCTGAACTTCTTGTTGACGATGAATTACAGAAATTTCTTCGGAATTAAATACAAAACGCACAATGCCGTCTTAAGTACAAGAAAACTGACTCTTCTTACTGTCTATGTTTGGATCCATTCCTGTGACACTAGTTATAGATCCCGATGCTTCACTTCAGGTTTACTGTATCCCTCTGACCTTCTTATTGTTGATGAAACACAGAAATTGCATCGGAATTAAATACAAAAAGCACAATGCCGACTTCAGTACAAGAGAACTGACTCTTCTTTGTTGCCAATGTTTTGAACCATTCCTGTGACACTAGTTATAGATTCCGATGATTCACTTTAGGTTTACTGTATCCCTCCAACCTTGTTATTGACTATGAAACACAGAAATTGCATCGGAATTAAATAGAAAAGGCACAATGCCGAATTAAGTACAAGAAAACTGACCCTTCTTACTGTCTATGTTTTGAACCATTCCTGTGACACTAAGTATTGATTCCGATTTTTCACTTCAGGTATACTGTATCCCTCTGACCCTCTTATTGACGCTGAAACACTAAATTGCATCGAAATTAAATGCAAAACGCACTATGCCGACTTATGTACAAGAAAACTGACTCTTCTTACTCTCTACGTTTTGAAACATTCATGTGACACTAATTATAGATTCCGATGCTACACTTCAGGTTTACTGTATCCCTCTGACCTTCGTATGGACGATGAAACACAGAAATTGCATCGGAATTAAATACAAAAGGCACAATGTCGACTTATGTACAAGAAAACTGACTCTTCTTACTGTCTATGTTTGAACCATTCATGTGACACTAGTTATAGATTCCGATGCTTCACTTCAGGTTTACTGTATCCCTCTGACCTTCTTATTGACAATGAAACACAGAAATTGCATCGGAATTAAAAACAAAAGGCACAATGCCGACTTAAGTACAAGAAAACTGACTCATCTTACTGTCTATGTTTGAAACATTCCTGTGACTCTAGTTACAGATTCCGATGCTTCACTTCAGGTTTACTGTATAACTCTGACCTTCTTATTGACGATGAAATACAGAAATTGCATCGGAATTAAATACAAAATGCAAAATGCCGACTTAAGTACTAGAAAACTGACTCTTCTTTACTGTCTATGCTTTGAACCATTCCTGTGACACTAGCTATATATTCCGATGCATCACTTCACGTTTACTGTATCCCTCTGACCTTCATATTGACGATGAAACACAGAAATTGCATCGGAGTTAAATACAAAAGGAACAATGCCGACTTAAGTACAAGAAAACTGCCTCTTCTTACAGTCTATGATTTGAACCATTCCGGTGACACTAGTTATAGATTCCGATGCTTCACTTCAGGTTTACTGTATCCCTCTGACCTTCTTACAGACGATGAAACACAGATATTGCGTCGGAACTAAATACAAATGGCACAATGACGACTTAAGTACAAGATAACTGACTCTTCTTACTGTCTATGTTTTGAACCATTCCTGTGACACTAGTTATAGTTTCCGATGCTTCACTTCAGGTTTACCGTATTCCTCTGACCTTCTTAGTGACGATGAAACACACAAATTGCATCGGAATTAAATGAAAAAAGCCACAATCCCGACGTAAGTACAAGACAACTGACTTTTCTTACTGTCTATGTTTTGAACCATTCCTGTGACACTAGTTATAGATTCCGATGCTTCACTTCACATTTACTGTATCCCTCTGACCTTCTTATTGACGATGAAACACAGAAATTGCATCGGAATTAAATACAAAAGGCACAATGCCTACTTAAGTTCAAGAAAACTGACTCTTCTTACTGTCTAAGATATGAACCATTCCTGTGACACTAGTTATTGATTCCGATGCTTCACTTCAGGTTTACCGTATCCCTCCGACCTTCTTATTGACGACGAAACACAGAAATTGCATCGGAATTAAATAGAAAAGGCACAATGCCGACTTAACTACACGAAGACTGACTTTTCTTACTGTCTATGTTTTGAACCATTCCTGTGACACTAGTTATAGATTCCGATGATTCACTTCAGGTTTACTGTATCCCTCTGACCTTCTTATTGACGATGAAGCGCAGAAATTGCATCGGAATTAAATAGAAAAGGAACGATGCCGACTTAAGTACAAGAAAACTGACTCTTACTGTCTATGTTTTGAACCATTCCTGTGACACTAGTTATAGATTCCGATGCTTCACTTCAGGTTTACTGTATCCCTCTGACCTTCGTATTGACGATGAAACACAGAAATTGCATCGGAACTAAATACGAAAGGCACAATGCTGACTTAAGTACAAGAAAACTGACTCCTCTTACTGTCTAAGTTTTGAACCATTCCTGTGACACTAGTTATAGATTCCGATGCTTCACTCCAGGTTTACTGTATCCCTCTCACCTTCTTATTGTTGATGAAACACAGAAATTGCATCGGAATTAAATACGAAAGGCACAATGCCGACTTCAGTACAAGAAAACTGAAGCTTCTTTCTTGTCAATGTTTTGAACCATTCATGTGACACTAGTTATAGATTCCGATGCTTCACTTCACTTTTACTGTATCCCTCTGAACTTCTTATTGACGATGAATCACAGAAATTGCATCGGAATTAAATACAAAAGGCACATTCCGACTTAAGTACAAGAAAACTGACTGTTCTTACTGTCTATGTTTGAACCATTCCTGTGACACTAGTTATAGATGATGATGCTTCACTTTAGGTTTACTGTATCCCTCCAACCTTCTTATTGACTATGAAACACAGAAATTGCATCGGAATTAAATAGAAAAAGCACAATGCCGAAATAAGTACAAGAAAACTGACCCTTCTTACTGTCTATGTTTTGAACCATTTCAGTGACACTAAATATTGATTCCGATGCTTCACTTCAGGTATACCGTATCCCTCTGACCCTCTTATTGACGATGAAACACTGAAATTGCATCGGAATTAAATACAAAAGGCACAATGCGTACTTAAGTTCAAGAAAACTGACTCTTCTTACTGCCTAAGATATGAACCATTCCTGTGACATTAGTTATAGATTCCGATGCTTCACTTCAGGTTTACCGTATCCCTCCGACCTTCTTATTGACGATGAAACACAGAAATTGCATCGGAATTAAATGGAAAAGGCACAATGCCGACTTAACTACACGAAAACTGACTTTTCTTACTGTCTATGTTGTGAACCATTCCTGTGACACTAGTTAAAGTTTCCGATGCTTCACTTCAGGTTTACTGTATCCCTCTGACCTTCTTATTGACGATGAAACACAGAAACTGCAACAGAATTGTATACAAAAGGCACAATGCCGACCTAAGTTCAAGAAAACTGACTCTTCTTACTTTCTATGTTTTGAACCATTCCTGTGTCACTAGTTATAGATTCCGATGATTCACTTCAGCTTTACTGTATTCCTCTGACCTTCTTATTGACGATGAAACACAGAAATTGCATCGGAATTAAATACAAAAGGCACAATGCCGACTTAAGTACAAGAAAACAGACTCTTCTTACTGTCAATATTTTGAACTATTCATGTGACACTAGTAATAGATTCCGATGCTTCACTTCTGGTTTACTGTATCCCTCTGACCTTCTTATTGACGATGAAACATAGAAATTGCATCGGAATCAAATACAAAAGGCACAATGCCGACTTAAGTACAAGAAAACTGACTCTTCTTACTGTCAATGTTTTGAACCATTCCTGTGACACTAGTTATAGATTCCGATGCTTCACTTCCGATTTACTGTATCCCTCTGACCTTCTTATTGACGATGAAACACAGAAATAGCTTCGGAATTAAATAAAAAAGGCACAATGCCGACTTAAGTACAAGATAACTGACTCTTCTTACTGTCTATGTGTTGAACCATTCATGTGACACTTGTTATAGATTCCGATGCTTCACTTCATTTTTACTGTATCCCTCTGACCTTCTTATTGACGATGAATCACAGAAATTGCATCGGAATTAAATACAAAAGGCACAATGCCGACTTAAGTACAAGGAAACTGACTCCTCTTACTGTCTATGTTTTAACCACTCCTGTGACACTAGTTATAGATTCCGATTCTTCACTCCAGGTTTACTGTATCCCTCTGTCCTTCTTATTGACGAGGAAGGACAGAAATTGCTTTGGAATTAAATACAAAAGGCACAATGCCGACTTATAAACAAGAAAACTGACTCCTCTTACTGTCTATGTTTTGAACCATTCCAGTGACACTAGTTATAGATTCCGATGCTTCACTTCAGGTTTACTGTATCCCTCTGACCATCATATTGACGATGAAACACAGAAATTGCATTGGAGTTAAATACAAAAGGAACAATGCCGACTTAAGTACAAGAAAACTTCCTCTTCTTACAGTCTATGATTTGAACAATTCCTGTGACACTAGTTATAGATTCCGATGCTTCAGTTCATTTTTACTGTATCCCTCTGACCCTCTTATTGACGATGAAACACTGAAATTGCATCGGAATTAAATACAAAAGGCACAATGCCGACTTAAGTACAAGGAAACTGACTCTTCTTACTGTCTATGTTTTAACCACTCCTGTGACACTAGTTATGGATTCCGATTCCTCACTCCAGGTGTACTGTATCCCTCTGTCCTTCTTATTGACGAGGAAACACAGAAATTGCATCGGAATTGAATACAAAAGGCATAATGCCGACTTAAGAACAAGAAAACTGGTTCTTCTTACTGTCTATGTTTTGAACCATTCCAGTGACACTAGTTATAGATTACGATGCTTCACTTCAGGTTTACTGTATAACTCTGACCTCCTTATTGACGATGAAATACAGAAATTGCATCGGAATTAAATACAAAATGCACAATGGTGACTGAAGTACAAGGAAACTGACTCTTCTTACTGTCTATGTTTTAACCACTCCTGTGACACTAGTTTTAGATTCCGATTCTTCACTCCAGGTTTACTGTATCCCGCTGTCCTTCTTATTGACGAGGAAACACAGAAATTGCATCGGAATTAAATACAAAAGGCACAATGCCGACTTAAGAACAAGAAAACTGACTCTTCTTACTGTCTATGTTTTGAACCATTCCAGTGACACTAGTTATAGATTCTGATGCTTCACTTCAGGTTTACTGTATCCCTCTGACCTTCATATTGACGATGAAACACAGAAATTGCATTGGAGTTAAATACAAAAGGAACAATGCCGACTTAAGTACAAGAAAACTGCCACTTCTTACAGTCTATGATTTGAACCATTCCTGTGACACTAGTTGTAGATTCCGATGCTTCACTTCATTTTTACTGTATCCCTCTGACCTTCTTATTGACGATGAATCACAGAAATTGCATCGGAATCAAATACAAAAGGCACAATGCCGACTTAAGTACACGAAAACTGACTCTTCTTACTGTCTATGTTTTGAACCATTCCTGTGACACTAGTTATAGATTCCGATGCTTCACTTCAGGTTTACTGTATCCCTCTTACCTTCATATTGACGATGAAACACAGAAATTGGATTGGAGTTAAATACAAAAGGAACATTGCCGACTTAAGTACAAGAAAACTACCTCTTCATACAGTCTATGATTTGAACCATTCCTGTGACACTAGTTATAGATTCCGATGCTTCACTTCATTTTTACTGTATCCCTCTGACCTTCTTATTGTCTATGAAACACGGAAATTGCATCGCAATTAAATAGAAAAGGCAGAATGCCGAATTAAGTACAAGAAAACTGACCCTTCTTACTGTCTATGTTTTGAACCATTTCTGTGACACTAAACATTGATTCCGATGCTTCACTATAGGTATACTGTATCCCTCTGACCCTCTTATTGACGATGAAACACACAAATTGCATCGGAATTAAATAGAAAAGGCACAATGTCGACTTATGTACAAGTAAACTGACTCTTCTTACTGTCTATGTTTGAACCATTCATGTGACACTAGTTATAGATTCCGATGCTTCACTTCAGGTTTACTGTATAACTCTGACCTCCTTATTGACGATGAAATACAGAAATTGCATCGGAATTAAATACAAAATGCACAATGGTGATTGAAGTACAAGGAAACTGACTCTTCTTACTGTCTATGTTTTGAACCATTCCTGTGACACTAGTTATAGTTGCCGATTCTTCACTTCAGGTTTACTGCATCCCTCTGACCTTCTTGTTGTTGATGAAACACAGAAATTGCATCGGAATTAAATACAAAAGGCACAAAGCCGACTTGAGTACAAGAAAACTGACTCATCTTACTGTCTATGTTTTGATCCATTCCTGTGACACTAGTTATAGATTCCGATGCTTCACTTCAGGTTTACTGTATCCCTCTGACCTTCTTATTGACGATGAAACATAGAAATTGCATCGGAATTAAATAGAAAATGAACAATGCCGACTTAAGTACAAGAATACTGACTCTTCTTACTGTCTATGTTCAGAACCATTCCTGTGACACTAGTTATAGATGCCGATGCTTCACTTCAGGATTACTGTATCCCTCTGACCTTCTTATTAACGATGAAACACAGAGATTGCATCGGAATTGAATAGAAAAGGCACAATGCCGAATTAAGTACAAGAAAACTGACTCTTCTTACTGTCTATGTTTTGAACCATTCATTCGACACTAGTTATAGATTCCGATGCATCACTACAGGTTTACTGTATCCCTCTGACCATCTTATTGACGATGAAACACAGAAATCGCATCGGAATGAAATACAAAAGGCACAATGCCTACTTAAGTTCAAGAAAACTGACCCTTCTTACTGTCTAAGATATGAACCATTCCTGTGACACTAGTTATAGATTCCGATGCTTCACTTCAGGTTTACCGTATCCCTCCGACCTTCTTATTGACGATGAAACACAGAAATTGCATCGGAATTAAATAGAAAAGGCACAATGCCGACTTAACTACACGAAAACTGACTTTTCTTACTGTCTATGTTGTGAACCATTCCTGTGACACTAGTTAAAGAATCCGATGCTTCACCTCAGGTTTACTGTATCCCTCTGACCTTCTTATTGACGATGAAACACAGAAATTGCATCGGAATTAAATACAAAAGGCACAATGCCGACTTAAGTACAAGATAACTGACTCTTCTTACTGTCTATGTGTTGAACCATTCATGTGACACTAGTTATAGATTCCGATGCTTCACTTCGTTTTTACTGTATCGCTCTGACCTTCTTATTGACGATGAATCACAGAAATTGCATCGGAATTAAATACAAAAGGCACAATGCCGACTTAAGTACAAGGAAACTGACTCTTCTTACTGTCTATGTTTTAACCACTCCTGTGACACTAGTTATAGATTCCGATTCTTCACTCCAGGTTTACTGTATCCCTCTGTCCTTCTTATTGACGATTAAACACAGAAATTGCATCGGAATTAAATACAAAAGGCACAATGCCGACTTCAGAACAAGAAAACTGACTCTTCTTACTGTCTATGTTTTGTACCATTCCAGTGACACTAGTTATAGATTCCGATGCTTCACTTCAGGTTTACTGTATCCCTCTGACCATCATATTGACGATGAAACACAGAAATTGCATTGGAGTTAAACACAAAAGGAACAATGCCGACGTAAGTACAAGAAAACTGCCTCTTCTTACAGTCTATGATTTGAACCATTCCTGTGACACTAGTTATAGATTCCGATGCTTCACTTCATTTTTACTGTATCCCTCTGACCTTCTTATTGACGATGAATCACAGAAATTGCATCGGAATTAAATAGAAAAGGCACAATGCCGACTTAAGTACAAGAAAACTGACTCTTCTTAATGTCTATGTTTTGAACCATTCCTGTGACACTAGTTATAGATTCCGATGCTTCACTTCAGGTTTACTGTATCCCTCTGACCCTCTTATTGACGATGAAACACTGAAATTGCATCGGAATTAAATACAAAAGGCACAATGCCGACTTAAGTACAAGGAAACTGACTCTTCTTACTGTCTATGTTTTAACCACTCCTGTGACACTAGTTATAGATTCCGAGTCTTCACTCCAGGTTTACTGTATCCCACTGTCCTTCTTATTGACGAGGAAACACAGAAATTGCATCGGAATTAAATACGAAAGGCACAATGCCGACTTAAGAACAAGAAAACTGACTCTTCTTACTGTCTATGTTTTGAACCATTCCTGTGACACTAAATATTGATTCCGATGCCTCACTTCAGGATTACTGTATCCCTCTGACCTTCTTATTGACGATGAAACACAGAGATTGCATCGGAATTGAATAGAATAGGCACAATGCCGAATTAAGTACAAGAAAACTGACTCTTCTTACTGTCTATGTTTTGAACCATTCATGTGACACTAGTTATAGATTCCGATGCTTCACTTCAAGTTTACTGTATCCCTCTGACCTTCTTATTGACGATGAAACACAGAAATCGCATCGGAATTAAATACAAAAGGCACAATGCCTACTTAAGTTCAAGAAAACTGACTCTTCTTACTGTCTAAGATATGAACCATTCCTGTGACACTAGTTATAGATTCCGATGCTTCACTTCAGGTTTACCGTATTCCTCGGACCTTCTTATTGACGATGAAACACAGAAATTGCATCGGAATTAAATATAAGAGGCACAATGCCGACTTAACTACACGAAAACTGACTTTTCTTACTGTCTATGTTGTGAACCATTCCTGTGACACTAGTTAAAGATTCCGATGCTTCACCTCAGGTTTACTGTATCCCTCTGACCTTCTTATTGACGATGAAACACAGAAACTGCAACAGAATTATATACAAAAGGCACAATGCCGACCTAAGTTCAAGAAAACTGACTCTTTTTACTGTCTATGTTTTGAACCATTCCTGTGTCACTAGTTATAGATTCCGATGATTCACTTCAGGTTTACTGTATCCCTCTGACCTTCTTATTGACGATGAAACACAGAAATTGCATCGGAATTAAATACAAAAGGCACAATGCCGACTTAAGTACAAGAAAGCTCACTCCTATTACTGTCTATATTTTGAACTATTCATGTGACACTAGTAATAGATTCCGATGTTTCACTTCTGGTTTACTGTATCCCTCTGACCTTCTTATTGACGATGAAACATAGAAATTGCATCGGAAATTAATACAAAAGGCACAATGCCGACTTAAGTACAAGATAACTGACTCTTCTTACTGTCTATGTGTTGAACCATTCATGTGACACTAGTTATAGATTCCGATGCTTCACTTCCGGTTTACTGTATCCCCCTGACCTTCTTATTGACGATGAAACACAGAAATAGCTTCGGAATTAAAAACAAAAGGCACAATGCCGACTTAAGTACAAGATAACTGACTCTTCTTACTGTCTATGTGTTGAACCATTCATGTGACACTAGTTATAGATTCCGATGCTTCACTTCGTTTTTACTGTATCGCTCTGACCTTCTTATTGACGATGAATCACAGAAATTGCATCGGAATTAAATACAAAAGGCACAATGCCGACTTAAGTACAAGGAAACTGACTCTTCTTACTGTCTATGTTTTAACCACTCCTGTGACACTAGTTATAGATTCCGATTCTTCACTCCAGGTTTACTGTATCCCTCTGTCCTTCTTATTGACGATTAAACACAGAAATTGCATCGGAATTAAATACAAAAGGCACAATCCCGACTTCAGAACAAGAAAACTGACTCTTCTTACTGTCTATGTTTTGTACCATTCCAGTGACACTAGTTATAGATTCCGATGCTTCACTTCAGGTTTACTGTATCCCTCTGACCATCATATTGACGATGGAACACAGAAATTGCATTGGAGTTAAACACAAAAGGAACAATGCCGACTTAAGTACAAGAAAACTGCCTCTTCTTACAGTCTATGAATTGAACCATTCCTGTGACACTAGTTACAGATTCCGATGCTTCACTTCATTTTTACTGTATCCCTCTGACCTTCTTATTGACGATGAATCACAGAAATTGCATCGGAATTAAATAGAAAAGGCACAATGCCGACTTAAGAACAAGAAAACTGACTCTTCTTACTGTCTATGTTTTGAACCATTCCAGTGACACTAGTTATAGATTCTGATGCTTCACTTCAGGTTTACTGTATCCCTCTGACCTTCATATTGACGATGAAACACAGAAATTGCATCGGAGTCAAATACATAAGGCACAATACCGACTCAAGTACAAGAAGACTGCCTCTTCTTACAGTCTACGCTTTGAACCATTCCTGTGACACTAGTTATTGATTCCGATGCTTCACTTCAGTTTTACTGTATCCCTCTGACCGTCTTATTGACGATGAATCACAGAAATTGCATCGGAATTAAATACAAAAGGCACATTGCTGACTTAAGTACAAGAAAACTGACTCTTCTTACGGTCTATGTTTTGAACCATTCCTGTGACACTAGTTATAGATTCCGATGCTTCACTTCAGGTTTACTGTATCCCTCTGACCTTCATATTGACGATGAAAGACAGAAATTGCATTGGAGTTAAATACAAAAGGAACAATGCCAACTTAAGTACAAGAAAACTGCCTCTTCTTACAGTCTATGATTTGAACCATTCCTGTGACACTAGTTATAGATTCCGATGCTTCACTTCATTTTTACTGTATCCCTCTGACCTTCTTATTGACGATGAATCACAGAAATTGCATCGGAATTAAATAGAAAAGGCTCAATGCCGAATTAAGTACAAGAAAACTGACCCTTCTTACTGTCTATGTTTTGAACCATTCCTGTGACACTAAATATTGATTCCGATGCTTCACTTTAGGTATACTGTATCCCTCTGACCCTCTTATTGACGATGAAACACTGAAATTGCATCGGAATTAAATACCAAAGGCACAATGCCGACTTAAGTACAAGGAAACTGACTCTTCTTACTGTCTATGTTTTAACCACTCCTGTGACACTAGTTATAGATTCCAAATCTTCACTCCAGGTTTACTGTATCCCACTGTCCTTCTTATTGACGAGGAAACACAGAAATTGCATCGGAATTAAATACGAAAGGCACAATGCCGACTTAAGAACAAGAAAACTGACTCTTCTTACTGTCTATGTTTTGAACCATTCCTGTGACACTAAATATTGATTCCGATGCTTCACTTCAGGATTACTGTATCCCTCTGACCTTCTTATTGACGATGAAACACAGAGATTGCATCGGAATTGAATAGAATAGGCACAATGCCGAATTAAGTACAAGAAAACTGACTCTTCTTACTGTCTATGTTTTGAACCATTCATGTGACACTAGTTATAGATTCCGATGCTTCACTTCAGGTTTACTGTATCCCTCTGACCTTCTTATTGACGATGAAACACAGAAGTCGCAAGGGAATTAAATACAAAAGGCACAATGCCTACTTAAGTTCAAGAAAACTGACTCTTCTTACTGTCTAAGATAAGAACCATTCCTGTGACACTAGTTATAGATTCCGATGCTTCACTTCAGGTTTACCGTATCCCTCGGACCTTCTTATTGACGATGAAACACAGAAATTGCATCGGAATTAAATATAAGAGGCACAATGCCGACTTAACTACACGAAAACTGACTTTTCTTACTGTCTATGTTGTGAACCATTCCTGTGACACTAGTTAAAGATTCCGATGCTTCACCTCAGGTTTACTGTATCCCTCTGACCTTCTTATTGACGATGAAACACAGAAACTGCAACAGAATTATATACAAAAGGCACAATGCCGACCTAAGTTCAAGAAAACAGACTCTTTTTACTGTCTATGTTTTGAACCATTCCTGTGTCACTAGTTATAGATTCCGATGATTCACTTCAGGTTTACTGTATCACTCTGACCTTCTTATTGACGATGAAACACAGAAATTGCATCGGAATTAAATACAAAAGGCACAATGCCGACTTAAGTACAAGAAAGGTCACTCCTATTACTGTCTATATTTTGAACTATTCATGTGACACTAGTAATAGATTCCGATGCTTCACTCCTGGTTTACTGTATCCCTCTGACCTTCTTATTGACGATGAAACATAGATATTGCATCGGAATTAAATACAAAAGGCACAATGCCGACTTAAGTACAAGAAAACTGACTCTTCTTACTGTCTACGTTTTGAACCATTCCTGTGATACTAGTTATAGATTCCGATGCTTCACTTCCGGTTTACTGTATCCCTCTGACCTTCTTATTGACGATGAAACACAGAAATAGCTTCGGAAATTAATACAAAAGGCACAATGCCGACTTAAGTACAAGATAACTGACTCTTCTTACTGTCTATGTGTTGAACCATACATGTGACACTAGTTATAGATTCCGATGCTTCACTTCATTTTTACTGTATCCCTCTGACCTTCTTATTGACGATGAATCACAGAAATTGCATCGGAATTAAATACAAAAAGCACAATGCCGACTTAAGTACAAGGAAACTGACTCTTCTTACTGTCTATGTTTTAACCACTCCTGAGACACTAGTTATAGATTCCGATGCTTCACTTCATTTTTACTGTATCCCTTTGACCTTCTTATTGACGATGAATCACAGAAATTGCATCGGAATTAAATAGAAAAGGCACAATGCCGAATTAAGTACAAGAAAACTGACCCTTCTTACTGTCTATGTTTTGAACCATTCCTGTGACATTAAATATTGATTCCGATGCTTCACTTCAGGTATACTGTATCCCTCTGACCCTCTTATTGACGATGAAACACTGAAATTGCATCGGAATTAAATAGAAAAGGCACAATATCGACTTAAGTACAAGGAAACTGACTCTTCTTACTGTCTATGTTTTAACCACTCCTGTGACACTAGTTTTACATTCCGATTCTTCACTCCAGGTTTACTGTATCCCTCTGTCCTTCTTATTGACGAGGAAACACAGAAATTGCATCGGAATTAAATACAAAAGGCACAATGCCGACTTAAGAACAAGAAAACTGACTCTTCTTACTGTCTATGTTTTGAACCATTCCAGTGACACCAATTATAGATTCTGATGCTTCACTTCAGGTTTGCTGTATCCCTCTGACCCTCATATTGACGATGAAACACAGAAATTGCATCGGAGTTAAATACAAAAGGAACAATGCCGACTTAAGTACAAGAAAACTGCCTCTTCTTACAGTCTATGATTAGAACCATTCCTGTGACACTAGTTATAGATTCCGATGCTTCACTTCATTTTTACTGTATCCCTCTGATCTTCTTATTGACGATGAATCACAGAAATTGCATCGGAATTAAATACAAAAGGCACAATGCCGACTTAAGTACAAGAAAACTGACTCTTCTTACTGTCTATGTTTTGAACCATTCCTGTGACACTAGTTATAGATTCCGATGCTTCACTTCAGGTTTGCTGTATCCCTCTGACCTTCATATTGACGATGAAACACAGAAATTGCATTGGAGTTAAATACAAAAGGAACAATGCCAACTTAAGTACAAGAGAACTGCCTCTTCTTACAGTCTATGATTTGAACCATTCCTGTGACACTAGTTATAGATTCCGATGCTTCACTTCATTTTTACTTTAACCCTCTGACCTTCTTATTGTCGATGTATCACAGAAATTGCATCGGAATTAAATAGAAAAGGCACGATGCCGAATTAAGTACAAGAAAACTGACCCTTCTTACTGTCTGTGTTTTGAACCATTCCTGTGACACTAAATATTGATTCCGATGCTTCACTTTAGGTATACTGTATCCCTCTGACCCTCTTATTGACGATGAAACACTGAAATTGCATCGGAATTACATACAAAAGGCACAATGCCGACTTAAGTACAAGGAAACTGACTCTTCTTACTGTCTATGTTTTAACCACTCCTGTGACACTAGTTATAGATTCCGATTTTTCACTCCAGGTTTACTGTATCCCTCTGTCCTTCTTATTGGCGATGAAACACAGAAATTGCAACAGAATTATATACAAAAGGCACAATGCCGACATAATTTCAAGAAAACTGACTCTTCTTACTGTCTATGTTTTGAACCATTCCTGTGACACTAGTTATAGATTCCGATGATTCACTTCAGGTTTACTGTATCCCTCTGACCTTCTTATTGACGATGAAACACAGAAATTGCGTCGGAATTAAATACAAAAGGCACAATGCCGACATAAGTACAAGGAAACTGACTCTTCTTACTGTCTATATTTCGAACTATTCATGTGACACTAGTAATAGATTCCGATGCTTCACTTCTGGTTTACTGTATCCCTCTGACCTTCTTATTGACGATGAAACATAGAAATTGCATCGAACATAAATACAAAAGGCACAATGCCGACTTAAGTACAAGAAAACTGACTCTTCTTACTGTCTATGTTTTGAATCATTCCTGTGACACTAGTAATAGATTCCGATGCTTCACTTCCGGTTTCCTGTATCCCTCTGACCTTCTTATTGACGATGAAAGACAGAAATAGCTTCGGAATTAAGTACAAAAGGCACAATGCCGACTTAAGTACAAGATAACTGACTCTTCTTACTGTCTATGTGTTGAACTATTCATGTGACACTAGTTGTGGATTCCGATGCTTCACTTCATTTTTACTGTATCCCTCTGACCTTCTTATTGACGATGAATCACAGAAATTGCATCGGAATTAAATACAAAAGGCACAATGCCGACTTAAGTACAAGAAAACTGACTCTTCTTACTGTCTATATTTTGAACCATTCCTGTGGCACTAGTTATAGATTCCGATGCTTCACTTCAGGTTTACTGTATCCCTCTGACCTTCTTATTGACGATGAAACATAGAAATTGCATCGGAATTAAATACAAAAGGCACAATGCCGAATTAAGTACAAGAAAACTGACTCTTCTTACTGTCTATGTTTTGAAACATTCCTGTGATACTAGTTATAGATTCCGATGCTTCACTTCCGGTTTACTGTATCCCTCTGACCTTCTTATTGACGATGAAACACAGAAATAGCTTCGGAATTAAATACAAAAGTCACAATGCCGACTTAAGTACAAGATAACTGACTCTTCTTACTGTCTATGTGTTGAACCATTCCTGTGACACTAGTTATAGATTCCGATGCTTCACTTCATTTTTACTGTATCCCTCTGACCTTCTTATTGACGATGAATCACAGAAATTGCATCGGAATTAAATAGAAATGGCACAATGCCGAATTAAGTACAAGAAAACTGACCCTTCTTACTGTCTATGTTTTGAACCATTCCTGTGACACTAAATATTGATTCCGATGCTTCACTTCAGGTATACTATATCCCTCTGACCCTCTTATTGACGATGAAACACTGAAATTGCGTCGGAATTAAATACAAAAGGCACAATGCCGACTTAAGTACAAGTAAACTGACACTTCTTACTGTCTATTTTTTAACCACTCCTGTGACACTAGTTTTAGATTCCGATTCTTCACTCCAGGTATACTGTATCCCTCTGTCCTTCTTATTGACGAGGAAACACAGAAATTGCATCGGAATTAAATACAAAAGGCACAATGCCGACTTAAGAACAAGAAAACTGACTCTTCTTACTGTCTACGTTTTGAACCATTCCAGTGACACTAGTTATAGATTCTGATGCATCACTTCTGGTTTACTGTATCCCTCTGACCTTCATATTGACGATGACACACAGAAATTGCATCGGAGTTAAATACAAAAGGAACAATGCCGACTTAAGTACAAGAAAACTGACTCTTCTTTACTGTCTATGTTATGAACCATTCCTGTGACACTAGTTATATATTCCGATGCTTCACTTCAGGTTTACTGTATCCCTCTGTCCTTCATATTGACGATGAAACACAGAAATTGCATCGGAGTAAAATACAAAAGGAACAATGCCGACTTAAGTACAAGAAAACTGCCTCTTCTTACAGTCTATGATTTGAACCATTCCTGTGACACTAGTTATAGATTCCGATGCTTCACTTCAGGTTTACTGTATCCCTCTGACCTTCTTATTGACGATGAATGATATTGCGTCGGAACTAAATACAAATGGCACAATGACAACTTAAGTACAAGGAAACTGACTCTTCTTACTGTCTATATTTTGAACTATTCATGTGACACTAGTAATAGATTCCGATGCTTCACTTCTGGTTTACTGTATCCCTCTGACCTTCTTATTGACGATGAAAGACAGAAATAGCTTCGGAATTAAATACAAACGGCACAATGCCGACTTAAGTACAAGATAACTGACTCTTCTTACTGTCTATGTGTTGAACCATTCATGTGACACTAGTTGTAGATTCTGTTGCTTCACTTCATTTTTACTGTATCCCTCTGACCTTCTTATTAACGTTGAATCACAGAAATTGCATCGGAATTAAATACAAAAGGCACAACGCCGACTTAAGTACAAGGAAACTGACTCTTCTTACTGTCTATGTTTTAACCACTCCTGTGACACTAGTTATAGATTCCGATTCTTCACTCCAGGTTTACTGTATCCCTCTGTCCTTCTTATTGACGAGGAAACACAGAAATTGCATCGGAATTAAATACAAAAGGCACAATGCCGACTTAAGAACAAGAAAACTGACTCTTCTTACTGTCTATGATTTGAACCGTTCCAGTGACACTAGTTATAGATTCCGATGCTTCACTTCAGGTTTACTGTATCTCTCTGACCTTCATATTGACGATGAAACACAGAAACTGCATCGGAGTTAAATACAAAAGGAACAATGCCGATTTAAGTACAAGAAAACTGCATCTTCTTACAGTCTATGATTTGAACAATTCCTGTGACACTAGTTATAGATTCCGATGCTTCACTTCATTTTTACTGTATCCCTCTGACCTTCTTATTGACGATGAATCACAGAAATTGCATCAGAATTAAATACAAAAGGCACAATGCCGACTTTAGTACAAGAAAACTGACTCTTCTTACTGTTTATGTTTTGAATCATTCCTTCTACACTAGTTATGGATGCCGATGCTTCACTTTTGGTGTACTGTATCCCTCCAGCCTTCTTATTGACGATGAATCACAGAAATTGCATCGGAATTAAATAGAAAAGGCACAATGCCGAATTAAGTACAAGAAAACTTGCCCTTCTTACTGTATATGTTTTGAACCATTCCTGTGACACTAAATATTGATTCCGATGCTTCACTTCAGGTATACTGTATCCCTCTGACCCTCTTATTGACGATGAAACACTGAGATTGCATCGGAATTAAATACAAAAGGCACAATGCCGACTTATGTACAAGAAAACTGACTCTTCTTACTC
This sequence comes from Schistocerca serialis cubense, assembly GCF_023864345.2. Lineage (NCBI taxonomy): Eukaryota > Metazoa > Arthropoda > Insecta > Orthoptera > Acrididae > Schistocerca > Schistocerca serialis. The sequence goes on from NC_064638.1 coordinate 14,222,256, forward strand.
TCTATGTTTTGAACCATTCATGTGTCACTAATTATAGATTCCGATGCTACACTTCAGGTTTACTGTATCCCTCTGACTTTCGTATAGACGATGAAACACAGAAATTGCATCGGAATTAAATAGAAAAGGCACAATGTCGACTTATGTACAAGAAAACTGACTCTTCTTACTGTCTATGATTTGAACCATTCCTGTGACACTAGTTATTGATTCCGATGCTTCACTTCAGGTTTACCGTATTCCTCTGACCTTCTTAGTGACGATGAAACACAGAAATTGCATCGGAATTAAATACAAAAGGCACAATGCTGACGTAAGTACAAGAAAACTGACTCTTCTTACTGTCTATGTTTTGAACCATTCCTGTGACAATAGTTATAGTTGCCGATTCTTCACTGCAGGTTTACTGCATCCCTCTGACCTTCTTATTGTTGATGAAACACAGAAATTGCATCGGAATTAAATACAAAATGCACAACGCCGACTTAAGTACTAGAAAACTGACTCTTCTTACTGTCTATGTTTTGATCCATACCTGTGACACTAGTTATAGATTCCGATGTTTCACTTCAGGTTTTCTGTATCGTTCTGACCTTCTTATTGACGATGAAACATAGAAATTGCATCGGAATGAAATAGAAAAGGAACAATGCCGACTTAAGTACAAGAATACTGACTCTTCTTACTGTCTATGTTTAGAACCATTCCTGTGACACTAGTTATAGATGCCGATGCTTCACTTCAGGTTTACTGTATCCCTCTGACCTTCTTATTGACGATGAAACACAGAGATTGCATCGGAATTAAATAGAAAAGGCACAATGCCGAATTAAGTACAAGAAAACTGACTCTTCTTACTGTCTATGTTTTGAACCATTCATGTGACACTAGTTATAGATTCCGATGCTTCACTTCAGGTTTACTGTATCCCTCTGACCTTCTTATTGACGATGAAACATAGAAATTGCTTCGGAATTAAATAGAAAATTAACGATGCCGACTTAAGTACAAGAATACTGACTCTTCTTACTGTCTATGTTCAGAACCATTCCTGTGACACTAGTTATTGATGCCGATGCTTCACTTCAGGTTTACTGTATCCCTCTGACCTTCTTATTGACGATGAAACACAGAGATTGCATCGGAATTAAATAGAAAGGTACAATGCCGAATTAAGTACAAGAAAACTGACTCTTCTTACTGTCTATGTTTTGAACCTTTCATGTGACACTAGTTATAGATTCCGATGCTTCACTTCAGGTTTACTGTATCCCTCTGACCTTCTTATTGACAATGAAACACAGAAATCGCATCGGAATTAAATACAAAAGGCACAATGCCGACCTAAGTTCAAGAAAACTGACTCTTCTTGCTGTTTATGTTTTGAACCATTCCTGTGACACTAGTTATAGTTGCCGATTCTTCACTTCAGGTTTACTGCATCCCTCTGACCTTTTTATTGTTGAAGAAACACAGAAATTGCATCGGAATTAAATACAAAAGGCACAACGCCGACTTAAGTACAAGAAAACTGACTCTTCTTACTGTCTATGTTTTGATCCATTCCTGTGACACTAGTTATAGATTCCGATGCTTCACTTCAGGTTTACTGTATCCTTCTGACCTTCTTATTGACGATGAAACATAGAAATTGCATCGGAATTAAATAGGAAAGGAACAATGCCGACTTAAGTACAAGAATACTGACTCTTCTTACTGTCTATGTTTAGAACCATTCCTGTGACACTAGTTATAGATGCCGATGCTTCACTTCAGGTTTACTGTATCCCTCTGACCTCCTTATTGACGATGAAACACAGAGATTGCATCGGAATTAAATAGAAAAGGCACAATGCCGAATTAAGTACAAGAAAACTGACTCTTCTTACTGTCTATGTTTTGAACCATTCATGTGACACTAGTTATAGATTCCGATGCTTCACTTCAGGTTTACCGTATCCCTCTGACCTTCTTATTGACGATGAAACACAGAAATTGCATCGGAACTAAAAAGAAAAGGCACATGCCGACTTAACTACACGAAAACTGACTTTTCTTACTGTCTATGTTGTGAACCATTCCTGTGACACTAGTTAAAGATTCCGATGCTTCACCTCAGGTTTACTGTATCCTTCTGACCTTCTTAGTGACGATGAAACACAGAAATTGCAACAGAATTATATACAAAAGGCACAATGCCGACCTAAGTTCAAGAAAACTGTCTCTTCTTACTGTCTATGTTTTGAACAATTCCTGTGACACTAGTTAAAGATTCCGATGATTCACTTCAGGTTTACTGTATCGCTCTGACCTTCTTATTGACGATGAAACACAGAAATTGCATCGGAATTAAATACAAAAGGCACAATGCCGACTTAAGTACAAGAAAACTGACTCATCTTACTGTCTATGTTTGAACCATTCCTGTGACACTAGTTATAGATTCCGATGCTTCACTTCAGGTTTACTGTATCCCTCTGACATTCATATTGACGATGAAACACAGAAATTGCATCGGAGTTAAATACAAAAGGAACAATGCCGACTTAAGTACAAGAAAACTGCCTCTTCTTACAGTCTATGATTTGAACCATTCCTGTGACACTAGTTATAGATTCCGATGCTTCACTGCAGGTTTACTGTATCCCTCTGACCTTCTTATTGACGATGAAACACAGATATTGCGTCGGAACTAAATACAAATGGCACAATGACGACTTAAGTACAAGAAAACTGACTCTTCTTACTGTCTATGTTTTGAACCATTCCTGTGACACTAGTTATAGATTCCGATGCTTCACTTCAGGTTTACCGTATTCCTCTGACCTTCTTAGTGACGATGAAACACAGATATTGCATCGGAATTAAATATAAAAGGCACAATGCCGACGTAAGTACAGGAAAACTGACTCTTCTTACTGTCTATGTTTTAAACCATTCCTGTGACACTAGTTATAGATACCGATGCTTCACTTCACGCTTACTGTATCCCTCTGACCTTCTTATTGGCGATGAAACACAGAAATTGCATCGGAATTAAATACAAAAAGCGCAATGCCGACTTCAGTACAAGGAAACTGACTCTTCTTACTGTCTATGTTTTGAACCATTCCTGTGACACTAGTTATAGTTGCCGATTCTTCACTTCAGGTTTACTGCATCCCTCTGACCTTCTTATTGTTAATGAAACACAGAAATTGCATCGGAATTAAATACAAAAGGCACAACGCCGTCTTAAGTACAAGAAAACTGACTCCTCTTACTGTCTATGTTCTGATCCATTTATGGGACACTAGTTATAGATTCCGATGCTTCACTTCAGGTTTACTGTATCCCTCTGACCTTCTTATTGACGATGAAACATAGAAATTGCATCGGAATCAAATAGAAAAGGGACAAAGCCGACTTAAGTACAAGAATACTGAATCTTCTTACTGTCTATGTTTAGAACCATTCCTGTGACACTAGTTATAGATGCCGATGCTTCACTTCAGGTTTACTGTATCCCTCTGACCTTCATATTGACGATGAAACACAGAAATTGCATCGGAGTTAAATACAAAAGGAACAATGCCGACTCAAGTACAAGAAAACTGCCTCTTCTTACAGTCTATGATTTGAACCATTCCTGTGACACTAGTTATAGATTCCGATGCTTCACTTCAGGTTTACTGTATCCCTCTGACCTTCTTATTGACGATGAAACGCAGATATTGCGTCGGAACTAAATACAAAAGGCACAATGCCGACTTAAGTACAAGAAAACTGACTCTTCTTACTGTCTATATTTTGAACTATTCATGTGACACTAGTAATAGATTCAGATGCTTCACTTCTGGTTTACCGTATCCCTCTGACCTTCTTAATGACGATGAAACATAGAAATTGCATCGGAATTAAATACAAAAGGCACAATGCCGACTTAAGTACAAGAAAACTGACTCTTCTTACTGTCTATGTTTTGAACCATTCCTGTGACACTAGTTATGGATTCCGATTCTTCACTTCCGTTTTACTGTATCCCTCTGACCTTCTTATTGACGATGAAACACAGAAATAGCTTCGGAAATAAATACAAAAGGCACAATGCCGACTTAAGTACAAGATAACTGACTCTTCTTACTGTCTATGTGTTGAACCTTTCATGTGACACTAGTTATAGATTCCGATGGTTCACTTCATTTTTTCTGAATCCCTCTGACCTTCTTATTGACAATGAATCACAGAAATTGCATCGGAATTAAATACAAAAGGCACAATGCCGACTTAAGTACAAGAAAACTGACTCTTCTTACTGCCTATGTTTTAACCACTCCTGTGACACTAGTTATAGATTCCGATTCTTCTCTCCAGGTTTACTGTATCCCTCTGTCCTTTTTATTGACGAGGAAACACAGAAATTGCATCGGAATTAAATACAAAAGGCACAATGCCGACTTAAGAACAAGGAAACTGACTCTTCTTACTGTCTATGATTTGAACCATTCCAGTGACACTAGTTATAGATTCCGATGCTTCACTTCAGGTTTACTGTATCCCTCTGACCTTCTTATTGACGATGAAACACAGAAATTTCATAGGAATTAAATACATAAGGCACAATTGCGACTTAAGTACAAGAAAACTGACTCTTGTTACTGTCAAATGTTTTGAACCATTCCTGTGACACTAGTTATAGATTCCGATGCTTCACTTCCGGTTTACTGTATCCCTCTGACCCTCTTATTGACGATGAAACACAGAAATACCATCGGAATTATATACAAAAGGCACAATGCCGACTTAAGTACAAGATAACTGACTCTTCTTACTGTCTATGTGTTGAACCATTCCTGTCACACTAGTTATAGATTCCGATGCTTCACTTCAGGTTTACTGTATCCGTCTGCCCTTCTTATTGACGATGAAAAACAGATATTGCATCGGAATTAAATACAAAATGCACAATGCCGACTTAAGTACAAGAAAACTGACTCTTCTTTACTGTCCACGTTTTGAACCATTCCTGTGACACTAGTTATATATTCCGATGCTTCACTTCAGGTTTACTGTATCCCTCTGACCTTCATATTGACGATGTAACACAGAAATTGCATCGGAGTTAAATACAAAAGGAACAATGCCGACTTAAGTACAAGGAAACTGCCTCTTCTTACAGTCTATGATTTGAACCATTCCTGTGACACTAGTTATAGATTCAGATGCTTCACTTCAGGGATTACTGTATCCCTCTGACCACCTTATTGACGATGAAACACAGATGTTGCGTCGGAACTAAATACAAATGGCACAATGTCGACTTAAGTACAAGAAACCTGACTCTTCTTACTGTCTATGTTTTGAACCATTCCTGTGACACTAGTTGTAGATTCCGATGCTTCACTTCCGGTTTACCGTATTCCTCTGACCTTCTTATGTCGATAAAACACAGAAATTGCATCGGAATTAAATACAAAAGGCACAATGCCGTCTTATGTACAAGAAAACTGACTCCTCTTACTGTCTATGTTTTGAACCATTCCTGTGACACTAGTTATAGATTCCGATGCTTCACTTCACGCTTAATGTATCCCTCTGATCTTCTTATTGACGATGAAACACAGAAATTGCATCGGAATTAAATACAAAAGGCACAATGCCGACTTAAGTACAAGGAAACTGACTCTTCTTACTTTCTATGTTTTGAACCATTCTTCTGACACTAGTCATAGTTGCCGATTCTTCACTTCAGGTTTACTGCATCCCTCTGACCTTCTTATTGTTGATGAAACACAGAAATTGCATCGGAATTAAATACAAAAGGCACAACGCCGACTTAAGTACAAGAAAACGGGCTCTTCTTACTGTCTATATTTTGATCCAATCCTGTGACACTAGTTATAGATTCCGATGCTTCACTTCAGGTTTACTGTATCCCTCTGACCTTCTTATTGACGATGAAACATAGAAATTGCATCGGAATTAAATAGAAAAGGAACAATGCCGACTTAAGTACAAGAATACTGACTCTTCTTACTGTCTATGTTTGAACCATTCCTGTGACACTAAATAGTGATTCCGATGCTTCACTTCAGGTTTACTGTATCCCTCTGACCTTCTTATTGACGATGAAACACAGAAATTGCATCGGAATTAAATAGAAAAGGAACAATGCCGACTTAAGTACAGGAATACTGACGCTTCTTACTGTCTATGTTTTGAACCATTCCCGTGACACTAGTTATAGATGCCGATGCTTCACTTTAGGTTTACTGTATCCCTCTGACCATCTTATTGACGATGAAACACAGAAATTGCATCGGAATTAAATAGAAAAGGCACAATGCCGAATTAAGTACAAGAAAACTGACTCTTCTTACTGTCTACGTTTGAACCATTCCTGTGACACTAAATAGTGATTCCGATGCTTCACTTCAGGTTTACTGTATCCCTCTGACCTTCTTATTGACGATGAAACACAGAAATTGCGTCGGAATTGAATACAAAAAGCACAATGCCAACTTAAGTACAAGAAAACTGACTCTTCTTACTTTCTATTTTTTGAACCATTCATGTGACACTAGTTATAGATTCCGATGCTTCACTTGAGGTTTACTGTATCCCTCTGACCTTCTTATTGACGATGAAACAGAGAAATCGCATCGGAATTAAATACAAAAGGCACAATGCCTACTTAAGTTCAAGAAAACTCACTCTTTTTACTGTGTAAGATATGAACCATTCCTGTGACACTAGTTATAGATTCCGATTCTTCACTTCAGGTTTATCGTATCCCTCTGACCTTCTTATTGACGATGAAACACAGAAATTGCATTGGAATTAAATTGAAAAGACACAATGCCGACTTAACTACACAAAAACTGACTCTTCTTACTGTCAATCTTTTGAACCATTCCTGTGACACTAGCTAAAGATTCCGATGCTTCACCTCAGGTTTACTGTATCCCTCTGACCTTCTTATTGACGATGAAACACAGAAATTGCAACGGAATTAAATACAAAAGGCACAATGCCGATTTAAGTTCAAGAAAACTGACTCTTCTTATTGTCTATGTTTTGAACCATTCCTGTGACACTAGTTATAGATTCCGATGATTCACTTCAGGTTTACTGTATACCTCTGACCTTCTTATTGACGATGAAACACAGAAATTGCATCGGAATTATAAACAAAAGGCACAAAGCCGACTTCAGTACAAGAAAACTGACTCTTCTTACTGTCTATGTTTTGAACCATTCCTGTGACACTAGTTATAGATTCCGATGCTTCACTTCAGGTTTACTGTATACCTCTGACCTTCTTATTGACGATGAAACACAGATATTGCGTCGGAACTAAATACAAATGGCACAATGATGACTTAAGTGCAAGAAAACTGTCTCTTCTTACTGTCTATGTTTTGAACCATTCCTGTGACACTAGTTATAGATTCCGATGCTTCACTTCAGTTTTACAGTATTCCTCTGCCCTCTTAGAGACGATAAAACACAGAAATTGCATCGGAATTAAATACAAAATGCACAATGCCGACATAAGTACAAGAAAACTGACTCTTCTTACTGTCTATGTTTTAAACCATTCCTGTGACACTAGTTATAGATTCCGATGCTTCACTTCAGATTTACTGTATCCCTCTGACCTCCTTATTGACGATGAAACACAGAAATTGCATCGGAATTAAATAGAAATAACACAATGCCGACTAAACTACACGAAAACTGACTCTTCTTACTGTCAATGTTTTGAACCATTCCTGTGACACTAGATATAGATTCCGATGCTTCACTTCAGGTTTACTGTATCCCTCTGACCTTCTTATTGTTGATGAAGCACAGAAATTGCACCGGAATTAAGTATAAAAGGCACAACGCCGACTTAAGTACAAGAAAACTGACTCTGTTTGCTGTCTATGTTTTGATCCACTCCTGTGACACTAGTTATAGATTCCGATGCTTCACTTCAGGTTTACTGTATCCCTCTGACCTTCTTATTGACGATGAAACATAGAAATGGCATCGGAATTATATAGAAAAGGAACAATGCCGACTTAAGTACAGGAATACTGACGCTTCTTACTGTCTATGTTTTGAACCATTCCTGTGACACTAGTTATAGATGCCGATGCTTCACTTTAGGTTTACTGTATCCCTCTGACCTTCTTATTGACGATGAAGCACAGAAATTGCATCGGAATTGAATACAAAAAGCACAATGCCAACTTAAGTACAAGAAAACTGACTCTTCTTACTTTCTATGTTTTGAACCATTCATGTGACACTAGTTATAGATTCCGATGCTTCACTTCAGGTTTACTGTATCCCTCTGACCTTCTTATTGACGATGAAACACAGAAATCGCATCGGAATTAAATACAAAAGGCACAATGCCTACTTAAGTTCAAGAAAACTGACTCTTCTTACTGTCAATGTTTTGAACCATTCCTGTGACACTAGTTATAGTTGCCGATTCTTCACTTCAAGTTTACTGCATACCTCTGACCTTCTTATTGTTGATGGAACACAGAAATTGAACCGGAATTAAATACAAAAGGCACAACGCCGACTTAAGTACAAGAAAACTGACTCTTCTTACTGTCTATGTTTTGAACCATTCCTGTGACACTAGTTATAGATTCCGATGCTTCAATTCAGGTTTACTGTATCCCTCTGACCTTCTTATTGACGATGAAACACAGATATTGCATCGTAATTAAATACAAAAGCACAATGCCGACATAAGTACAAGAAAACTGACTCTTCTTACTGTCTATGCTTTGAACCATTCATGTGACACTAATTATAGAGTCCGATGCTTCACTTCAGGTTTACTGTATCCCTCTGACCTTCTTATTGACGATGAAACACAGAAATTGCATCGGAATTAAATAGAAAATTCACAATGCCGAATTATGTACAAGAAAACTGACTCTTCTTAGTGTCTATGTTTGAACCATTCCTGTGACACTAAATAGTGATTCCGATGCTTCACTTCAGGTTTACTGTATCTCTCTGACCTTCTTATTGACGATGAAACACAGGAATTGCATCGGAATTGAATACAAAAAGCACAATGCCAACTTAAGTACAAGAAAACTGACTGTTCTAACTGTCTATGTTTTGAACCATTCATGTGACACTAGTTATAGATTCCGATGCTTCACTTCAGGTTTACTGTATAACTCTGACCTTCTTACTGACGATGAAACACAGATATCGCATCAGAATTAAATACAAAAGGCACAATGCTTACTTAAGTTCAAGAAAACTCACTCTTCCTACTGTCTAAGTTATGAACCATTCCTGTGACACTAGTTATAGATTCCGATGCTTCACTTCAGGTTTACCGTATCCCTCTGACCTTCTTATTGACGATGAACCACAGAAATTGCATCGGAATTAAATAGAAAAGACACAATGCCGACCTAACTACACGAAAACTGACTCTTCTTACTGTCAATGTTTTGAACCATTCCTGTGACACTAGTTAAAGATTCCTATGCTTCACCTCAGGTTTACTGTATCCCTCTGACCATCTTATTGCCGATGAAACATAGAAATTGCATTGGAATTAAATAGTAAAGGAACAATGCCGACTTAAGTACAAGAAAACTGACTCTTCTTACTGTCTATGCTTTGAACCATTCCTGTGACACTAGTTATAGTTTCGATGCTTCACTTCAGGTTTACTGTATCCCTCTGACCTTCATATTGACGATGAAACACAGATATTTCAGCGGAATTAAATACAAAAGGCACAATGCCGCCTTAAGTACAAGACAAGTGACTCTTCTTACTGTCTATGTTTTGAACCATTACTGTGACACTAGTTATAGATTCCGATGCTTCACTTCATTTTTACTGTATCCCTCTGACTTTCTTATTGACGATTAAACACAGAAATTGCATCGGAATTAAATAGAAAACTCACAACGCCGACTTAAGTATAAGAAAACTGACTCTTCTTACTGTCTATGCTTTGAACCATTCCTGTGACACTAGTTATAGATTCCGATGCTTCACTTCATTTTTACTGTATCCCTCTGACTTTCGTATTGACGATTAAACACAGAAATTGCATCGGAATTAAATAGAAAAGGCACAATGCCGACTGAAGGACAAGAAAACTGACTCTTCTTTTTGTCTATGCTTTGAACCATTCCTGTGACACCAGTAATAGATTCGATGCTTCACTTCAGGTTTACTGTATCCCTCTGACCTTCATATTGACGATGAAACACAGAAATTTCAGCGGAATTAAATAGAAAAGGCACAATGCCGCCTTAAGTACAAAAAAACTGACTCTTCTTACTGTCTATGTTGTGAGCCATTCCTGTGACACTAGTTAAAGATTCCTATGCTTCACCTCAGGTTTACTGTATCCCTCTGACCTTCTTATTGCCGATGAAACATAGAAATTGCATCGGAATTAAATAGTTAAGGAACAATGCCGACTTAAGTACAAGAAAACTGACTCTTCTTACTGTCTATGCTTTGAACCATTCCTGTGACACTAGTTATAGATTCCGATGTTTCACTTCAGGTTTACCGCATCCCTCTGACCTCCTTATTGACGATGAAACACAGAGATTGCATCGGAATTAAATAGAAAAGGCACAATGCCGAATTAAGTACAAGAAAACTGATTCTTCTTACTGTCTATGTTTTGAACCATTCATGTGACACTAGTTATAGATTCCGATGCTTCACTTCAGGTTTACTGTATCCCTCTGACCTTCTTAGTGACGATCAAACACAGATATTGCAACAGAATTATATACAAAAGGCACAATGCCGACCTAAGTTCAAGAAAACTGTCTCTTCTTACTGTCTATGTTTTGAACAATTCCTGTGACACTAGTTAAAGATTCCGATGATTCACTTCAGGTTTACTGTATCGCTCTGACCTTCTTATTGACGATGAAACACAGAAATTGCATCGGAATTAAATACAAAAGGCACAATGCCGACTTAAGTACAAGAAAACTGACTCATCTTACTGTCTATGTTTGAACCATTCCTGTGACACTAGTTGTAGATTCCGATGCTTCACTTCAGGTTTACTGTATAAGTCTGTCCTCCTTATTGACGATGAAATACAGAAATTGCATCGGAATTAAATACAAAATGCACAATGCCGACTTAAGTACAAGAAAACTGACTCTTCTTTACTGTCTATGTTTTGAACCATTCCTGTGACGCTAGTTATATATTACGATGCTTCACTTCAGGTTTACTGTATCCCTCTGACCTTCATATTGACGATGAAACACAGAAATTGCATCGGAGTTAAATACAAAAGGAACAATGCCGACTTAAGTACAAGAAAACTGCCTCTTCTTACAGTCTATGATTTGAACCATTCCTGTGACACTAGTTATAGATTCCGATGCTTCACTTCAGGTTTACTGTATCCCTCTGACCTTCTTATTGACGATGAAACACAGATATTGCGTCGGAACTAAATACAAATGGCACAATGACGACTTAAGTACAAGAAAACTGACTCTTCTTACTGTCTATGTTTTGAACCATTCCTGTGACACTAGTTATAGATTCCGATGCTTCACTTCAGGTTTACCGTATTCCTCTGACCTTCTTACTGACGATGAAACACAGATATCGCATCAGAATTAAATACAAAAGGCACAATGCTTACTTAAGTTCAAGAAAACTCACTCTTCCTACTGTCTAAGTTATGAACCATTCCTGTGACAATAGTTATAGATTCCGATGCTTCACTTCAGGTTTACCGTATCCCTCTGACCTTCTTATTGACGATGAAACACAGAAATTGCATCGGAATTAAATAGAAAAGACACAATGCCGACCTAACTACACGAAAACTGACTCTTCTTACTGTCAATGTTTTGAACCATTCCTGTGACACTAGTTAAAGATTCCTATGCTTCACCTCAGGTTTACTGTATCCCTCTGACCTTCTTATTGCCGATGAAACATAGAAATTGCATTGGAATTAAATAGTAAAGGAACAATGCCGACTTAAGTACAAGACAACTGACTCTTCTTACTGTCTATGTTTTGAACCATTACTGTGACACTAGTTATAGATTCCGATGCTTCACTTGATTTTTACTGTATCCCTCTGGCTTTCTTATTGACGATTAAACACAGAAATTGCATCGGAATTAAATAGAAAACTCACAACGCCGACTTAAGTACAAGAAAACTGACTCTTCTTACTGTCTATGCTTTGAACCATTCCTGTGACACTAGTTATAGATTCCGATGCTTCACTTCTTTTTTACTGTATCCCTCTGACTTTCGTATTGACGATTAAACACAGAAATTGCATCGGAATTAAATAGAAAAGGCACAATGCCGACTTAAGGACAAGAAAACTGACTCTTCTTTTTGTCTATGCTTTGAACCATTCCTGTGACACCAGTAATAGATTCGATGCTTCACTTCAGGTTTACTGTATCCCTCTGACCTTCATATTGACGATGAAACACAGAAATTTCAGCGGAATTAAATAGAAAAGGCACAATGCCGCTTAAGTACAAAAAAACTGACTCTTCTTACTGTCTATGTTGTGAGCCATTCCTGTGACACTAGTTACAGATTCCGAAGCTTCACTTCAGCTTTACTGTATCCCTCTGACCTTCTAATTGACAATGAAACACAGAAATTGCATCGGAATTAAATACAAAAGGCACAATGCCGACTCAAGTACAAGAAGACTGGCTCTTCTTAATGTCTATGTTTTGAACCATTTCTGTGACACTAGTTATAGATTCCGATGCTTTACTTCTGGTTTACCGTATCACTCTGACCTTCTTATTGACGATGAAAAACAGACATTGCATCGGAGTGAAATACAAAATGCACAATGCCGACTTAAGTACAAGAAAACTGACTCTTCTTATTGTCTATGTTTTGAACCATTCCTGTGACACTAGTTATAGATTCCGATGATTCACTTCAGGTTTACTGTATCCCTCTGACCTTCTTATTGACGATGAAACAAAGAAATTGCATCGGAATTAAATACAAAAGGCACAATGCCGACTTAAGTACAAGAAAACTGACTCTTCTTACTGTCTATGTTTTGAACCATTCCTGTGACACTAGTTATAGATTCCGATGCTTCACTTCAGGTTTACTGTATCCCTCTGACCTTCTTATTGGCGACGAAACACAGATATTGCGTCGGAACTGAATACAAATGGCACAATGCCTACTTAAGTTCAAGGAAACTCACTCTTCCTACTGTCTAAGTTATGAACCATTCCTGTGACACTAGTTATAGATTCCGATGTTTCACTTCAGGTTTACCGTATCCCTCTGACCTTCTTATTGACGATGAAACACAGAAATTGCATCGGAATTAAATAGAAAAGACACAATGCCGACCTAACTACACGAAAACTGACTCTTCTTACTGTAAATGTTTTGAACCATTCCTGTGACACTAGTTAAAGATTCCTATGCTTCACCTCAGGTTTACTGTATCCCTCTGACCTTCTTATTGCCGATGAAACATAGAAATTGCATCGGAATTAAATAGTAAAGGAACAATGCCGACTTAAGTACAAGAAAACTGACTCTTCTTACTGTCTATGCTTTGAACCATTCCTGTGACACTAGTTATAGATTCCGATGTTTCACTTCAGGTTTACCGCATCCCTCTGACCTCCTTATTGACGATGAAACACAGAGATTGCATCGGAATTAAATAGAAAAGGCACAATGCCGAATTAAGTACAAGAAAACTGACTCTTCTTACTGTCTATGTTTTGAACCATTCATGTGACACTAGTTATAGATTCCGATGCTTCACTTCAGGTTTACTGTATCCCTCTGACCTTCTTAGTGACGATGAAACACAGATATTGCAACAGAATTATATACAAAAGGCACAATGCCGACCTAAGTTCAAGAAAACTGTCTCTTCTTACTGTCTATGTTTTGAACAATTCCTGTGACACTAGTTAAAGATTCCGATGATTCACTTCAGGTTTACTGTATCGCTCTGACCTTCTTATTGACGATGAAACACAGAAATTGCATCGGAATTAAATACAAAAGGCACAATGCCGACTTAAGTACAAGAAAACTGACTCATCTTACTGTCTATGTTTGAACCATTCCTGTGACACTAGTTATAGATTCCGATGCTTCACTTCAGGTTTACTGTATAAGTCTGTCCTCCTTATTGACGATGAAATACAGAAATTGCATCGGAATTAAATACAAAATGCACAATGCCGACTTAAGTACAAGAAAACTGACTCTTCTTTACTGTCTATGTTTTGAACCATTCCTGTGACGCTAGTTATATATTCCGATGCTTCACTTCAGGTTTACTGTATCCCTCTGACCTTCATATTGACGATGAAACACAGAAATTGCATCGGAGTTAAATACAAAAGGAACAATGCCGACTTAAGTACAAGAAAACTGCCTCTTCTTACAGTCTATGATTTGAACCATTCCTGTGACACTAGTTATAGATTCCGATGCTTCACTTCAGGTTTACTGTATCCCTCTGACCTTCTTATTGACGATGAAACACAGATATTGCGTCGGAACTAAATACAAATGGCACAATGATGACTTAAGTACAAGAAAACTGACTCTTCTTACTGTCTATGTTTTGAACCATTCCTGTGACACTAGTTATAGATTCCGATGCTTCACTTCAGGTTTACCGTATTCCTCTGACCTTCTTAGTGACGATGAAACACAGATATTGCATCGGAATTAAATACAAAAGGCACAATGCCGACGTGAGTACAGGAAAACTGACTCTTCTTACTGTCTATGTTTTAAACCATTCCTGTGACACTAGTTATAGATACCGATGCTTCACTTCACGCTTACTGTATCCCTCTGACTTTCTTATTGGCGATGAAACACAGAAATTGCATCTGAACTAAATACAAAAGGCGCAATGCCGACTTCAGTACAAGGAAACTGACTCTTCTTACTGTCTATGTTTTGAACCATTCCTGTGACACTAGTTATAGTTGCCGATTCTTCACTTCAGGTTTACTGCATCCCTCTGACCTTCTTATTGTTAATGAAACACAGAAATTGCATCGGAATTAAATACAAAAGGCACAACGCCGTCTTAAGTACAAGAAAACTGACTTATCTTACTGTCTATGTTCTGATCCATTCCTGGGACACTAGTTATAGATTCCGATGCTTCACTTCAGGTTTACTGTATCCCTCTGACCTTCTTATTGACGATGAAACATAGAAATTGCATCGGAATCAAATAGAAAAGGGACAATGCCGACTTAAGTACAAGAATACTGAATCTTCTTACTGTCTATGTTTAGAACCATTCCTGTGACACTAGTTATAGATGCCGATGCTTCACTTCAGGTTTACTGTATCCCTCTGACCTTCATATTGACGATGAAACACAGAAATTGCATCGGAGTTAAATACAAGAGGAACAATGCCGACTTAAGTACAAGAAAACTGCCTCTTCTTACAGTCTACGATTTGAACCATTCCTGTGACACTAGTTATAGATTCCGATGCTTCACTTCAGGTTTACTGTATCCCTCTGACCTTCTTATTGACGATGAAACACAGATATTGCGTCGGAACTAAATACAAAAGGCACAATGCCGACATAAGTACAAGAAAACTGACTCTTCTTACAGTCTATATTTTGAACTATTCATGTGACACTAGTAATAGATTCAGATGCTTCACTTCTGGTTTACCGTATCCCTCTGACCTTCTTAATGACGATGAAACATAGAAATTGCATCGGAATTAAATACAAAAGGCACAATGCCGACTTAAGTACAAGATAACTGACTCTTCTTACTGTCTATGTTTTGAACCATTCCTGTGACACTAGTTATAGATTCCGATTCTTCACTTCCGTTTTACTGTATCCCTCTGACCTTCTTATTGACGATGAAACACAGAAATAGCTTCGGAATTAAATACAAAAGGCACAATGCCGACTTAAGTACAAGATAACTGACTCTTCTTACTGTCTATGTGTTGAACCTTTCATGTGACACTAGTTATAGATTCCGATGGTTCACTTCATTTTTTCTGAATCCCTCTGACCTTCTTATTGACGATGAATCCTAGAAATTGCATCGGAATTAAATACAAAAGGCACAATGCCGATTTAAGTACAAGAAAACTGACTCTTCTTACTGCCTATGTTTTAACCACTCCTGTGACACTAGTTATAGATTCCGATTCTTCTCTCCAGGTTTACTGTATCCCTCTGTCCTTTTTATTGACGATGAAACACAGAAATTGCATCGGAATTAAATAGAAAAGGCACAATGCCGACTTAAGAACAAGAAAACTGACTCTTCTTACTGTCTATGATTTGAACCATTCCAGTGACACTAGTTATAGATTCCGATGCTTCACTTCAGGTTTACTGTATCCCTCTGACCTTCTTATTGACGATGAAACACAGAAATTTCATAGGAATTAAATACATAAGGCACAATTGCGACTTAAGTACAAGAAAACTGACTCTTGTTACTGTCAAATGTTTTGAACCATTCCTGTGACACTAGTTATCGATTCCGATGCTTCACTTCCGGTTTACTGTATCCCTCTGACCCTCTTATTGACGACGAAACACAGAAATACCATCGGAATTATATACAAAAGGCACAATGCCGACTTAAGTACAAGATAACTGACTCTTCTTACTGTCTATGTGTTGAACCATTCCTGTGACACTACTTATAGATTCCGATGCTTCACTTCAGGTTTACTGTATACGTCTGCCCTTCTTATTGACGATGAAACACAGAAATTGCATCGGAATTAAATACAAAATGCACAATGCCGACTTAAGTACAAGAAAACTGACTCTTCTTTACTGTCCATGTTTTGAACCATTCCTGTGACACTAGTTATATATTCCGATGCTTCACTTCAGGTTTACTGTATCCCTCTGACCTTTATATTGACGATGAAACACAGAAATTGCATCGGAGTTAAATACAAAAGGAACAATGCCGACTTAAGTACAAGAAAACTGCCTCTTCTTACAGTCTATGATTTGAACCATTCCTGTGACACTAGTTATAGATTCAGATGCTTCACTTCAGGTTTACTGTATCCCTCTGACCACCTTATTGACGATGAAACACAGATGTTGCGTCGGAACTAAATACAAATGGCACAATGTCGACTTAAGTACAAGAAACCTGACTCTTCTTACTGTCTATGTTTTGAACCTTTCCTGTGACACTAGTTATAGATTCCGATGCTTCACTTCAGGTTTACCGTATTCCTCTGACCTTCTTAATGTCGATAAAACACAGAAATTGCATCGGAATTAAATACAAAAGGCACAATGCCGTCTTAAGTACAAGAAAACTGACTCCTCTTACTGTCTATGTTTTGAACCATTCCTGTGACACTAGTTATAGATTCCGATGCTTCACTTCACGTTTAATGTATCCCTCTGACCTTCTTATTGACGATGAAACACAGAAATTGCATCGGAATTAAATACAAAAGGCACAATGCCGACTTAAGTACAAGGAAACTGACTCTTCTTACTATCTATGTTTTGAACCATTCTTCTGACACTAGTCATAGTTGCCGATTCTTCACTTCAGGTTTACTGCATCCCTCTGACCTTCTTATTGTTGATGAAACACAGAAATTGCATCGGAATTAAATACAAAAGGCACAACGCCGACTTAAGTACAAGAAAACTGGCTCTTCTTATTGCCTATATTTTGATCCAATCCTGTGACACTAGTTATAGATTCCGATGCTTCACTTCAGGTTTACTGTATCCCTCTGACCTTCTTATTGACGATGAAACATAGAAATTGCATCGGAATTAAATACAAAAGGAACAATGCCGACTTAAGTACAAGAATACTGACTCTTCTTACTGTCTATGTTTGAACCATTCCTGTGACACTAAATAGTGATTCCGATGCTTCACTTCAGGTTTACTGGATCCCTCTGACCTTCTTATTGTCGATGAAACACAGAAATTGCATCGGAATTGAATACAAAAAGCACAATGCCAACTTAAGTACAAGAAAACTGACTCTTCTTACTTTCTATGTTTTGAACCATTCATGTGACACTAGTTATAGATTCCGATGCTTCACTTGAGGTTTACTGTATCCCTCTGACCTTCTTATTGACGATGAATCAGAGAAATCGCATCGGAATAAAATACAAAAGGCACAATGAATACTTAAGTTCAAGAACACGGACTCTTCTTACTGTCTAAGTTAAGAACCATTCCTGTGACACTAGTTATAGATTCCGATGCTTCACTTCAGGTTTACCGTATCCCTCTGACCTTCTTATTGACGATGAAACACAGAAATTGCATCGGAATTAAATAGAAAAGGAACAATGCCGACTTAAGTACAGGAATACTGACGCTTCTTACTGTCTATGTTTTGAACCATTCCCGTGACACTAGTTATAGATTCCGATTCTTCACTTCAGGTTTATCGTATCCCTCTGACCTCCTTATTGACGATGAAACACAGAAATTGCATCGGAATTAAATAGAAAAGACACAATGCCGACTTAACTACACGGAAACTGACTCTTCTTACTGTCAATGTTTTGAACCATTCCTGTGACACTAGCTAAAGATTCCGATGCTTCATCTCAGGTTTACTGTATCCCTCTGACCTTCTTATTGACGATGAAACACAGAAATTGCAACGGATCTAAATACAAAAGGCACAATGCCGATTTAAGTTCAAGAAAACTGACTCTTCTTATTGTCTATGTTTTGAACCATTCCTGTGACACTAAATATAGATTCCGATGATTCACTTCAGGTTTACTGTATCCCTCTGACCTTCTTATTGTTGATGAAGCACAGAAATTGCACCGGAATTAAGTACAAAAGGCACAACGCCGACTTAAGTACAAGAAAACTGACTCTGTTTGCTGTCTATGTTTCGATCCACTCCTGTGACACTAGTTATAGATTCCGATGCTTCACTTCATGTTTACTGTATCCCTCTGACCTTCTTATTGACGATGAAACATAGAAATTGCATCGGAATTAAATAGAAAAGGAACAATGCCGACTTAAGTACAGGAATACTGACGCTTCTTACTGTCTATGTTTTGAACCATTCCTGTGACACTAGTTATAGATGCCGATGCTTCACTTTAGGTTTACTGTATCCCTCTGACCTTCTTATTGACGATGAAACACAGAAATTGCAACGGAATTGAATACAAAAAGCACAATGCCAACTTAAGTACAAGAAAACTGACTCTTCTTACTTTCTATATTTTGAACCATTCATGTGACACTAGTTATAGATTCCGATGCTTCACTTCAGGTTTACTGTATCCCTCTGACCTTCTTATTGACGATGAAACACAGAAATCGCATCGGAATTAAATACAAAAGGCACAATGCCTACTTAAATTCAAGAAAACTGACTCTTCTTACTGTCAATGTTTTGAACCATTCCTGTGACACTAGTTATAGTTGCCGATTCTTCACTTCAAGTTTACTGCATACCTCTGACCTTCTTATTGTTGATGGAACACAGAAATTGAACCGGAATTAAATACAAAAGGCACAACGCCGACTTAAGTACAAGAAAACTGACTCTTCTTACTGTCTATGTTTTGAACCATTGCTGTGACACTAGTTATAGATTCCGATGCTTCAATTCAGGTTTACTGTATCCCTCTGACCTTCTTATTGACGATGAAACACAGATATTGCATCGTAATTAAATACAAAAGCACAATGCCGACATAAGTACAAGAAAACTGACTCTTCTTACTGTCTATGCTTTGAACCATTCATGTGACACTAATTACAGAGTCCGATGCTTCGCTTCAGGTTTACTGTATCCCTCTGACCTTCTTATTGACGATGAAACACAGGAATTGCATCGGAATTAAATAGAAAATTCACAATGCCGAATTAAGTACAAGAAAACTGACTCTTCTTACTGTCTATGTTTGAACCATTCCTGTGACACTAAATAGTGATTCCGATGCTTCACTTCAGGTTTACTGTATCTCTCTGACCTTCTTATTGTCGATGAAACACAGGAATTGCATCGGAATTGAATACAAAAAGCACAATGCCAACTTAAGTACAAGAAAACTGACTGTTCTAACTGTCTATGTTTTGAACCATTCATGTGACACTAGTTATAGATTCCGATGCTTCACTTCAGGTTTACTGTATCCCTCTGACCTTCTTACTGACGATGAAACACAGAAATCGCATCAGAATTAGATACAAAAGGCACAATGCTTACTTAAGTTCAAGAAAACTCACTCTTCCTACTGTCTAAGTTATGAACCATTCCTGTGACACTAGTTATAGATTCCGATGCTTTACGTCAGGTTTACCGTATCCCTCTGACCTTCTTATTGACGATGAAACACAGAAATTGCATCGGAATTAAATAGAAAAGACACAATGCCGACCTAACTACACGAAAACTGACCCTTCTTACTGTCAATGTTTTGAACCATTCCTGTGACACTAGTTAAAGATTCCTATGCTTCACCTCAGGTTTACTGTATCCCTCTGACCTTCTTACTGCCGATGAAACATAGAAATTGCATCGGAATTAAATAGTAAAGGAACAATGCCGACTTAAGTACAAGAAAACTGACTCTTCTTACTGTCTATGCTTTGAACCATTCCTGTGACACTAGTTATAGTTTCGATGCTTCACTTCAGGTTTACTGTATCCCTCTGACCTTCATATTGACGATGAAACACAGATATTTCAGCGGAAATAAATACAAAAGGCACAATGCCGCCTTAAGTACAAGACAACTGACTCTTCTTACTGTCTATGTTTTGAACCATACCTGTGACACTAGTTATAGATTCCGATGCTTCACTTCAGGTTTACTGTATCCCTCTGACCTTCTTATTGATGACGAAACACAAATATTGCGTCGGAACTGAATACAAATGGCACAATGACGACTTAAGTACAAGAAAACTGACTCTTCTTACTGTCTATGTTTTGAACCATTCCTGTGACACTAGTTATAGATTCCGATGCTTCACTTCAGGTTTACTGTATTCCTCTGACCCTCTTAGAGACGATAAACACAGAAATTGCATCGGAATTAAATACAAAAGGCACAATGCCGACTTAAGTACAAGAAAACTGACTCTTCTTACTGTCTATGTTTTGAACCATTCCTGTGACACTAGTTATAGATTCCGATGCTTCACTTCAGGTTTACTGTATCCCTCTGACCTTCTTATTGACGACGAAACACAGATATTGCGTCGGAACAGAATACAAATGGCACAATGCCTACTTAATTTCAAGAAAACTCACTCTTCCTACTGTCTAAGTTATGAACCATTCCTGTGATACTAGTTATAGATTCCGATGTTTCACTTCAGGTTTACCGTATCCCTCTGACCTTTTTATTGACGATGAAACACAGAAATTGCATCGGAATTAAATAGAAAAGACACAATGCCGACCTAACTACACGAAAACTGACTCTACTTACTGTCAATGTTTTGAACCATTCCTGTGACACTAGTTAAAGATTCCTATGCTTCACCTCAGGTTTACTGTATCCTTCTGACCTTCTTATTGCCGATGAAACATAGAAATTGCATCGGAATTAAATAGTAAAGGAACAATGCCGACTTAAGTACAAGAAAACTGACTCTTCTTACTGTCTATGCTTTGAACCATTCCTGTGACACTAGTTATAGTTTCGATGCTTCACTTCAGGTTTACTGTATCCCTCTGACCTTCTTATTGACGATGAAACACAGATATTGCATCGTAATTAAATACAAAAGCACAATGCCGACTTAAGTACAAGAAAACTGACTCTTCTTACTGTCTATGTTTTGAACCATTCATGTGACACTAATTATAGAGTCCGATGCTTCACTTCAGGTTTACTGTATCCCTCTGACCTTCTTATTGACGATGAAACACAGAAATTGAATCGGAGTTAAATACAAAAGGCACAATGCCGACTTTAGTACAAGAAAACTGACTCATCATACTGTCTATGTTTTGAACCATTCCTGTGACACTAGTTATAGATTCCGATGCTTCACTTCAGGTTTACTGTATCCCTCTGACCTTCTTATTGACGATGAAACACAGAAATTGCATCGGAATAAAATACAAAAGGCACAATGCCGACTTAAGTACAAGAAAACTGACTCTTTTTACTGTCTATGATTTGATCGACTCCTGTGACACTAGTTATACATTCCGATGCTTCACTTCAGGTTTACTGTATCCCTCTGACCTTCTTATTGACGATGAAACACAGAAATTGCATCGGAATTAAATAGAAAAAGCACAATGCCGAATTAAGTACAAGAAAACTGACTCTTCTTACTGTCTATGTTTTGAACAATTCCTGTGACACTACTTATAGATTCCGATGCTTCACTTCAGGTTTACTGTATCCCCCTGACCTTCTTATTGACGATGAAACACAGAAATTGCATCGGAATTAAATACAAAAGGCACAATGCCGACTTATGTACAAGAAAAGTGACTCTTCTTACTGTCTATGTTTTGAACCATTCCTGTGACACTACTTATAGATTCCGATGCTGCACTTCAGGTTTACTGGATACCTCTGACCTTCTTATTGCTGATGAAACACAGAAATTGCACCGGAATTAAATACAAAAGGCACAACGCCGACATAAGTACGATAAAACTGACTCTTTTTACTGTCTATGTTTTGATCCACTCCTGTGACACTAGTTATAGATTCCGATGCTTCACTTCAGGTTTACTGTATCCCTCTGACCTTCTTATTGACGATGAAACATAGAAATTGCATCGGAATTAAATAGAAAAGCAACAATGCCGACGTAAGTACATGAATACTGGTGCTTCTTACCGTCTATGTTTTGAACCATTCCTGTGACACTAGTCATAGATGCCGATGATTCACTTTAGGTTTACTGTATCCCTCTGACCTTCTTATTGACGATGAAACACAGAAATTGCATCGGAATTAAATAGAAAAGGCACAATGAAGAAATTAAGTACAAGAATACTGACTCTTCTTCCTGTCTATGCTTTGAACCATTCCTGTGACACTAGTTATAGATTCCGATGCTGCACTTCAGGTTTACTGTATCCCTCTGACCTTCTTATTGACGATGACACACAGAAATTGCTTCGGAATTAAATACAAAAGGCAGAATGCCGACTTAAGTACAAGAAAACTGACTCTTCTTACTGTCTATGTTTTGAACCATTCCTGTGACACTAGTTATAGATTCCGGTGCTTCACTTCAGGTTTACTGTATTCCTCTGACCCTCTTGGACACGATAAAACACAGAAATTGCATCGGAATTAAATACAAAAGGCACAATGCCGACATAAGTACAAGAAAACTGACTCTTCTTACTGTCTATGTTTTGAACCATTCCTGTGACACTACTTATAGATTCCGATGCTGCACTTCAGGTTTACTGCATACCTCTGACCTTCTTATTGTTGATGAAACACAGAAATTGCACCGGAATTAAATACAAAAGGCACAACGCCGACTTAAGTACAAGAAAACTGACTCTTTTTACTGTCTATGTTCTGATCGACTCCTGTGACACTAGTTATAGATTCCGATGCTTCACTTCAGGTTTACTGTATTCCTCTGACCCTCTTAGAGACGATAAAACACAGAAATTGCATCGGAATTAAATACAAAACGCCCAATGCCGACATAAGTACAAGAAAACTGACTCTTCTTACTGTCTATGTTTTGAACCATTCCTGTGACACTAGTTATAGATTCCGATGCTTCACTTCAGGTTTACTGTATCCCTCTGACCTTCTTATTGACGATGAAACACAGAAATTGCATCGGAATTAAATACAAAAGGCACAATGCCGACTTAAGTACAAGGAAACTGACTCTTCTTACTGTCTATGTTTTGAACCATTCCTGTGACACTAGTTATAGTTGCCGATTCTTCACTTCAGGTTTACTGCATACCTCTGACCTTCTTATTGTTGATGAAACACAGAAATTGCACCGGAATTAAATACAAAAGGCACAACGCCGACTTAAGTACAATAAAACTGACTCTTCTTACTGTCTATGACTTGAATCACTCCTGTGACACTAGTTATAGATTCCGATGCTTCACATCAGGTTTACTGTATCCCTCTGACCTTCGTATTGACGATGAAACATAGAAATTGCATCGGAATCAAATAGAAAAGGAACAATGCCTACTTATGTACATGAATACTGACGCTTCTTACTGTCTATGTTTTGAACCATTCCTGTGACACTAGTTATAGATGCCGATGCTTCACTTTAGGTTTACTGTATCCCTCTGACCTTCTTATTGACGATGAAACACAGAAATTGCATCGGAATTAAATAGAAAATGCACAATGCCGAATTAAGTACAAGAAAACTGACTCTTCTTACTGTCTATGTTTGAACCATTCCTGTGACACTAAATAGTGATTCCGATGCTTCACTTCAGGTTTACTGTATCCCTCTGACCTTCTTATTGACGTTGAAACACAGAAATTGCATCGGAATTGAATACAAAAAGCACAATGCCAACTTAAGTACAAGAAAACTGACTCTTCTTACTGTCTATGTTTTGAACCATTCATGTGACACTAGTTACAGATTCCGATGCTTCACTTGAGGTTTACTGTATCCCTCTGGCCTTCTTACTGGCGATGAAACACAGAAATCGTATCGGAATTAAATACAAAAGGCACAATGCCTACTTAAGTTCAAAAAACTGACTCTTCTTATTGTCTATGTTTTGAACCGATCCTGTGACACTAGTTACAGATTCCGATGATTCACTTCAGGTTTACAGTATCCCTCTGGCCTTCTTATTGACGATGAAACACAGAAATTGCATCGGAATTATATACAAAAGTCACAATGCCGACTTAAGTACAAGAAAACTGACTCTTCTTACTGACTATGATTTGAACCATTCCTGTGACACTAGTTACAGTTGCAGATTCTTCACTTCAGGTTTACTGCATACCTCTGACCTTCTTATTGTTGATGAAACACAGAAATTGCACCGGAACTAAATACGAAAGGCACAACGCCTACTTAAATACAAAAAAACTGACTCTTCTTACTATCAGTGTTTTGAACCACTCCTGAGACACTAGTTACAGATTCGATGCTTCACTTCAGGTTTACTGTATCCCTCTGACCATCATATTGACGATGAAAGACAGAAATTTCAGCGGAATTAAATACAAAAGGCACAATGCCGCCATAAGTACAAGAAAACTGACTCTTCTTACTGGTTATGATTTGAACCATTCCTGTGACACTAGTTATAGATTCCGATGCTTAACTTCATTTTTACTGTATCCCTCTGACTTTCTTATTGACGATTGAACACAGAAATTGCATAGGAATAAAATAGAAAAGGCACAATGCCGACTTAAGTACAAGAAAACTGACTCTTCTTACTGTCTATGCTTTGAACCATTCCTGTGACTCTAGTTATAGTTTCCGATGCTTCACTTCATTTTTACTGTATCCCTCTGACTTTCTTTTTGACGATTGAACACAGAAATTTCATCGGAATTAAATAGAAAAGGCACAATGCCGACTTAAGGACAAGAAAACTGACTCTTCTTACTGTCTAAGCTTTGAACCATTCCTGTGACACTAGTTATACATTCGATGCTTCACTTCAGGTTTACTGTATCCCTCTGACCTTCATATTGACGATGAAACACAGAAATTTCAGCGGAATTAAATACAAAAGGCACAATGCCGCCTTAAGTACAAGAAAACTGACTCTTCTTACTGTCTATGTTTTGAACCATTCCTGTGACACTAGTTATAGATTCCGAAGCTTCACTTCAGCTTTACTGTATCCCTCTGACCTTCTTATTGACGATGAAACACAGAAATTGCATCGGAATTAAATACAAAAGGCACAATGCCGACTCAAGTACAAGAAGACTGGCTCTTCTTACTGTCTATGTTTTGAACCATTTCTGTGACACTAGTTATAGATTCCGATGCTTTACTTCAGGTTTACCGTATCACTCTGACCTTCTTATTGACGATGAAAAACAGACATTGCATCGCAATTAAATACAAAAGGCACAATGCCGACTTAAGTACAAGAAAACTGACTCTTCTTACTGTCTATGTTTTGAACCATTCCTGTGGCACTAGTTATAGATTCCAATGCTTCAATTCAGGTTTACTGTATCCCTCTGACCTTCTTATTCACGATGAAACACAGATATTGCGTCGTAATTAAATACAAAAGGCACAATGCCGACTTAAGTACAAGAAAACTGACTCTTCTTACTGTCTATGTATTGAATCATTCATGTGACATTAATTATAGAGTTCGATGCTTCACTTCACGTTTACTGTATCCCTCTGACCTTCTTATTGACGATGAAACACAGAAATTAATCGGAATTAAATACAAAAGGCACAATGGCGACTGATGTACAAGATAACTGATTCATCTTACTGTTTATGTTTGAACCATTCCAGTGACACTAGTTATAGATTCCGATGCTTCACTTCAGGTTTACTGTATCCCTCTGACCTTCTTATTGACGATGAAATACAGAAATTGCATCGGAATTAAATACAAAAGGCACAATGCCGACTTTAGTACAAGAAAACTGACTCTTCTTACTGTCTATGTTTGAACCATTCCTGTGACACTAGTTATAGATTCTGATGCTTTACTTCAGGTTTACTGTATTCCTCTGACCTTCTTATTGACGATGAAACACAGAAATTGCATCGGAATTAAATACAAAAGGCACAATGCCGACTTAAGTTCAAGAAAACTGTCTCTTCTTATTGTCTATGTTTTGAACCATTCCTGTGACACTAGTTATAGATTCCGATGCTTTACTTCAGGTTTACTGTATCCCTCTGACCTTCTTATTGACGATGAAACACAGAAATTGCATCGGAGTTAAATACAAAAGGCACAATGCCGACTTAAGTACAAAAAAACTGACTCATCATACTGTCTATGATTTGAACCATTCCGGTGACACTAGTTATAGATTCCGATGCTTCACTTCAGGTTTACTGTATCCCTCTGACCTTCATATTGACGATGAAACACAGAAATTGCATCGGAATTAAATACAAAAAGCAAAACGCCGACTTAGGTACATGTAAACTGACTCATCTTACTGTCTATGTTTTGAACCATTCCTGTGACACTAGTTATAGATTCCGATGCTTCACTTCAGGTTTACTGTACCCCTCTGACCTTCTTATAGAAGATGAAACACAGATATTGCATCGGAATTAAATACAAAAGGCACAATGCCGACTTAAGTACAAGAAAACTGACTCTACTTACTGTCTATGATTTGAACCATTCCGGTTACACTAGTTATAGATTCCGATGCTTCTCTTCAGGTTTACTGTATCCCTCTGACCTTCGTATTGACGATGAAACATAGAAATTGCATCGGAAGTAAATACAAAAGGCACAATGCCGACTTAAGTACAAGATAACAGACTCTTCTTACAGTCTGTGTTTTGAACCATTCATGTGACATTAGGCATAGCTTCCGATGCTTCACATTAGGTTTACTGTATCCCTCTGACCTTCTTGTTATCGAGGAAACACAGAATTTGCATCGGAATTAAATACAAAAGGCACAATGCCGACTTACGTACAAGAAAACCGACTCTTCTTTCTGTCTATGTTTGAACCATTCATGTGACACTAGTTATAGATTCCGATGCTTCACTTCAGGTTTATTGTATCCCTCTGACCTTCTGTCGACGATGAAACACAGAAATTGCATCGGAATTAAATACAAAAGGCACAATGCCGACTCAAGTACAAGAAAACTGACTCCTCTTACTGTCTATGATTGAACCATTCCTGTGACACTAGTTATAGATTCCGATGCTTCACTTGAGGTTTACTGTATCCCTCTGACCTTCTTATTGACGATGAAACACAGAAATTGCATCGGAATTAAGTACAAAAGGCACAATGCCGACTTAAGTACAAGGAAACTGACTCTTCTTACTGTCTATGTTTTGAACTATTCCTGTGACACTAGTTATAGTTGCCGATTCTTCACTTCAGGTTTACTGCATACCTCTGACCTTCTTATTGTTGATGAAACACAGAGATTGCACCGGAATTAAATACAAAAGGCACAACGCCGACTTAAGTACAAGAAAACTGACTCTTTTTACTGTCTATGTTTTGATCCACTCCTGTGACACTAGTTATAGATTCCGATGCTTCACTTCAGGTTTACTGTATCCCTCTGACCTTCTTATTGACGATGAAACATAGAAATTGCATCGGAATTAAATAGAAAAGGAACAATGCCGACTTAAGTACAGGAATACTGACGCTTCTTACTGCCTATGTTTTGAACCACTCCTGTGACACTAGTTATAGATGCCGATGCTTCACTTTAGGTTTACTGTATCCCTCGGACCTTCTTATTGACGATGAAACACAGAAATTGCATCGGAATTAAATAGAAAAGGCACAATACCGAATTAAGTACAAGACAACTGATTCTTCTTACTGTCTATGTTTGAACCATTCCTGTGACACTAAATAATGATTCCGATGCTTCACTTCAGGTTTACCGTATCCCTCTGACCTTCTTATTGACGATGAAACACAGAAATTGCATCGGAATTGAATACAAAAAGCACAATGCCAACTTAAGTACAAGAAAATTGACTCTTCTTACTTTCTATGTTTTGAGCCATTCTTGTGACACTAGTTATAGATTCCGAAGCTTCACTTGAGGTTTACTGTATCCCTCTGACCTTCTTATTGACGATGAAACACAGAAATCGCATCGGAATTAAAACAAAAGGCACAATGCCTACTTAAGTTCAAGAAAACTCACTCTTCTTACTGTCTAAGTTATGAACCATTCCTGTGACACTAGTTATAGTTTCCGATGCTTCACTTCAGGTTTACCGTATCCCTCTGACCTTCTTATTGACGATGAAACACAGAAATCGCATCGGAATTAAATAGTAAAGACACAATGCCGACTTAACTACACGAAAACTAGCTCTTCTTACTGTCAATGTTTTGAACCATTCCTGTGACACTAGCTAAAGTTTCCGATGCTTCACCTCAGGTTTACTGTATCCCTCTGACCTGCTTATTGACGATGAAACACAGAAATTGCAACGGAATTAAATACAAAAGGCACAATGCCGCCTTATGTTCAAGAAAACTGACTCTTCTTATTGTCTATGTTTTGAACCATTCCTGTGACACTAGTTATAGATTCCGATGATTCACTTCAGGTTTACTGTATCCCTCTGACCTTCTTATTGACGATGAAACACAGAAATTGCATCGAAATTATATACAACAGGCACAAGCCGACTTAAGTTCAAGAAAACTGACTCTTCTTACTGTCTATGTTTTGAACAATTCCTGTGACACTAGTTATAGATTCCGATGCTTCACTTCAGGTTTACTGTATTCCTCTGACCCTCTTAGAGACGATAAAACACTGAAATTGCATCGGAATTAAATACAAAAGGCACAATGCCGACATAAGTACAAGAAAACTGACTCTTCTTACTGTCTATGTTTTGAACCATTCCTGTGACTCTACTGATAGTTGCCGATTCTTCACTTCAGGTTTACTGTATCCCTCTGACCTTCTTATTGACGATGAAACACAGAAATTGCAACGGAATTAAATACAAAAGGCACAATGCCGACTTAAGTACAAGAAAACTGACTCTTCTTACTGTCTATGTTTTGAACCATTCATGTGACACTAGTTATAGATTCCGATGCTTCACTTCATTTTTACTGTATCCCTCTGACTTTCTTATTGACGATTAAACACAGAAATTGCATCGGAATTAAATAGAAAAGCCACAATGCCGACTTAAGGACAAGAAAACTGACTCTTCTTACTGTCTATGCTTTGAACCATTCCTGTGACACTAGTTATAGATTCCGATGCTTCACTTCATTTTTACTGTATCCGACTGACTTTCTTATTGACGATTAAACACAGAAATTGCATCGGAATTAAATAGAAAAGGCACAATGCCGACTTAAGGACAAGAAAACTGACTCTTCTTACTGACTAAGCTTTGAACAATTCCTGTGACACTAGTTATAGATTCGATGCTTCACTTCAGGTTTACTGTATCCCTCTGACTTTCATATTGACGATGAAACACATAAATTTCAGCGGAATTAAATACAAAAGGCACAATGCCGCCTTAAACAAGAAAACTGACTCTTCTTACTGTCTATGTTTTGAACCATTCCTGTGACACTAGTTATAGATTCCGAAGCTTCACTTCAGCTTTACTGTATCCCTCTGACCTTCTTATTGACGATGAAACACAGAAATTGCATCGGAATTAAATACAAAAGGCACAATGCCGACTCAAGTACAAGAAGACTGGCTCTTCTTACTGTCTATGTTTTGAACCATTTCTGTGACACTAGTTATAGATTCCGATGCTTTACTTCAGGTTTACCGTATCACTCTGACCTTCTTATTGACGATGAAAAACAGACAATGCATCGGAATAAAATACAAAAGGCACAATGCCGACTTAAGTACAAGAAAACTGACTCTTCTTACTGTCTATGTTTTGAACCATTCCTGTGGCACTAGTTATAGATTCCAATGCTTCAATTCAGGTTTACTGTATCCCTCTGACCTTCTTATTGACGATGAAACACAGATATTGCATCGTAATTAAATACAAAAGGCACAATGCCGACTTAAGTACAAGAAAACTGACTCTTCTTACTGTCTATGTATTGAATCATTCATGTGTCATTAATTATAGAGTCCGATGCTTCACTTCAGGTTTACTGTATCCCTCTGACCTTCTTATTGACGATGAAACACAGAAATTGCATCGGAATTAAATACAAAAGGCACAATGCCGACTGATGTACTAGATAACTGATTCTTCTTACTGTTTATGTTTGAACCATTCCTGTGACACTAGTTATAGATTCCGATGCTTCACTTCAGGTTTACTGTATCCCTATGACCTTCTTATTGACGATGAAACACAGAAATTGCATCGGAATGAAATACAAAAGGCACAATGCCGACTTAAGTACAAGAAAACTGACTCTTGTTACTGTCTATTTTTGAACCATTCCTGTGACACTAGTTATAGATTTGGATGCTTCACTTCAGGTTTACTGTATTACTCTGACCTTCTTATTGACGATGAAACACAGAAATTGCATCGGAATTAAATACAAAAGGCACAATGCCGACTTAAGTACAAGAAAACTGACTCTTCTTATTGTCCATGTTTTGAACCATTCCTGTGACACTAGTTATAGATTCTGATGCTTTACTTCAGGTTTACTGTAGCCCTCTGACCTTCTTATTGACGATGAAACACAGAAATTGCATCGGAGTTATATACAAAAGGCACAATGCCGACTTAAGTACAAGAAAACTGACTCATCATACTGTCTATGTTTTGAACCATTCCTGTGACACTAGTTATAGATTCCGATGCTTCACTTCAGGTTTACTGTATCCCTCTGACCTTCATATTGACGATGAAACACAGAACTTGCATCGGAATTAAATACAAAAAGCAAAACGCCGACTTAGGTACATGAAAATTGACTCATCTTACTGTCTATGTTTTAAACCTTTCCTGTGACACTAGTTATAGATTCCGATGCTTCACTTCAGGTTTACTGTATCCCTCTGACCTTCTTATTGAAGATGAAACACAGATATTGCATCGGAATTAAATACAAAAGGCACAATGCCGACTTAAGTACAAGAAATCTGACTCTTCTAACAGTCTATGTTTGAACCATTCATGAGACGCTAGTTATAGATTCCGATGCTTCACTTCAGGTTTACTGTATCCCTCTGACCATCTTATTGTTGATGAAACACAGATATTGCACCGGAATTAAATACAAAAGGCACAACGCCGACTTAAGTACAAGAAAACTGACTCTTCTTACTGTCAATGATTTGAACCATTCCTGTGACACTAGTTAAAGATTCCGATGCTTCACCTCAGGTTTACTGTATCCCTCTGACTTCTTATTGACGATGAAACACAGAAATTGCAACGGAATTAAATACAAAAGGCACAATGCCGACTTAAGTACAAGAAAACTGACTCTTCTTACTGTCTATGTTTTGAACCATTCATGTGACACTAGTTATAGATTCCGATGCTTCACTTCAGCTTTACTGTATCCCTCTGACTTTCTTATTGACGATTAAACACAGAAATTGCATCGGAATTAAATATAAAAGGCACAATGCCGACTTAAGTACAAGAAAACTGACTCTTCTTACTGTCTATGCTTTGAACCATTCCTGTGACACTAGTAATAGATTCCGATGCTTCACTTCATCTTTACTGTATCCCTCTGATTTTCTTATTGACGATTAAACACAGAAATTGTATCGAAATTAAAAAGAAAAGGCACTACGCCGACTTAAGGACAAGAAAACTGACTCTTCTTACTGTCTATGCTTTGAACCATTCCTGTGACACTAGTTATAGATTCGATGCTTCAATTCAGGTTTACTGTATCCCTCTGACCTTCATATTGACGATGAAACACAGAAATTTCAGCGGCATTAAATACAAAAGGCACAATGCCGCCATAAGTACAAGAAAACTGACTCTTCTTACTGTCTATGTTTTGAACCATTCCTGTGACACTAGTTATAGATTCCGAAGCTTCACTTCAGCTTTACTGTATCCCTCTGACCTTCTTGTTGACGATGAAACACAGAAATTGCATCGGAATTAAATACAAAAGGCACAATGCCGACTCAAGTACAAGAAAACTGACTCTTCTTATTGTCTATGTTTTGAACCATTCCTGTGACACTAGTTATAGATTCTGATGCTTTACTTCAGTTTTACTGTATCCCTCTGACCCTCTTATTGACGATGAAACACAGAAATTGCATCGGAGTTATATACAAAAGGCACAATGCCGACTTAAGTACAAGAAAACTGACTCATCATACTGTCTATAATTTGAACCATTCCTGTGACACTAGTTATAGATTCCGATGCTTCACTTCAGGTTTACTGTATCCCTCTGACCTTCATATTGACGATGAAACACAGAACTTGCATCGGAATTAAATTCAAAAAGCAAAACGCCGACTTAGGTACATGAAAATTGACTCATCTTACTGTCTATGTTTTAAACCTTTCCTGTGACACTAGTTATACATTCCGATGCTTTACTTCAGGTTTACTGTATTCCTCTGACCCTCTTAGAGACGATAAAACACTGAAATTGCATCGGAATTAAATACAAAAGGCACAATGCCGACATAAGTACAAGAAAACTGACTCTTCTTACTGTCTATGTTTTGAACCATTCCTGTGACACTAGTTATAGATTCCGATGCTTCACTTCAGGTTTACTGTATCCCTCTGACCTTCTTATTGACGATGAAACACAGAAATTGCATCGGAATTAAATACAAAAGGCACAATGCCGACTTAAGTACAAGGAAACTGACTCTTCTTACTGTCTATGTTTTGAACCATTCCTGTGACTCTACTTATAGTTGCCGATTCTTCACTTCAGGTTTACTGCATACCTCTGACCTTCTTATTGTTGATGAAACACAGAAATTGCACCGGAATTAAATACAAAAGGCACAACGCCGACTTAAGTACAAGAAAACTGACTCTTCTTACTGTCTATGTTTTGAACCATTCCTGTGGCACTAGTTATAGATTCCAATGCTTCAATTCAGGTTTACTGTATCCCTCTGACCTTCTTATTGACGATGAAACACAGATATTGCATCGTAATTAAATACAAAAGGCACAATGCCAACTTAAGTACAAGAAAACTGACTCTTCTTACTGTCTATGTATTGAATCATTCATGTGTCATTAATTATAGAGTCCGATGCTTCACTTCAGGTTTACTGTATCCCTCTGACCTTCTTATTGACGAAGAAACACAGAAATTGCATCGGAATTAAATACAAAAGGCACAATGCCGACTGATGTACTAGATAACTGATTCTTCTTACTGTTTATGTTTGAACCATTCCTGTGACACTAGTTGTAGATTCAGATGCTTCACTTCAGGTTTACTGTATCCCTATGACCTTCGTATTGACGATGAAACACAGAAATTGCATCGGAATTAAATACAAAAGGCACAATGCCGACTTAAGTACAAGAAAACTGACTCTTGTTACTGTCTATTTCTGAACCATTCCTGTGACACTAGTTATAGATTCGGATGCTTCACTTCAGGTTTACTGTATTCCTCTGACCTTCTTATTGACGATGTGACACAGATATTGCATCGGAATTAAATACAAAAGGCACAATGCCGACTTAAGTACAAGAAAACTGACTCTTCTTATTGTCTATGTTTTGAACCATTCCTGTGACACTAGTTATAGATTCTGATGCTTTACTTCAGGTTTACTGTATCCCTCTGACCTTCTTATTGACGATGAAACACAGAAATTGCATCGGAGTTATATACAAAAGGCACAATGCCGACTTAAGTACAAGAAAACTGACTCATCATACTGTCTATGTTTTGAACCATTCCTGTGACACTAGTTATAGATTCCGATGCTTCACTTTAGGTTTACTGTATCCCTCTGACCTTCATATTGACAATGAAACACAGAACTTGCATCGGAATTAAATACAAAAAGCAAAACGCCGACTTAGGTACATGAAAATTGACTCATCTTACTGTCTATGTTTTAAACCTTTCCTGTGACACTAGTTATAGATTCCGATGCTTCACTTCAGGTTTACTGTATCCCTCTGACCTTCTTATTGAAGATGAAACACAGATATTGCATCGGAATTAAATACAAAAGGCACAATGCCGACATAAGTACAAGAAAACTGACTCTTCTAACTGTCTATGTTTGAACCATTCATGAGACGCTAGTTATGGATTCCGATGCTTCACTTCAGGTTTACTGTATCCCTCTGACCATCTTATTGTTGATGAAACACAGATATTGCACCGGAATTAAATACAAAAGGCACAACGCCGACTTTAGTACAAGAAAACTGACTCTTCTTACTGTCAATGATTTGAACCATTCCTGTGACACTAGTTAAAGATTCCGATGCTTCACCTCAGGTTTACTGTATCCCTCTGACCTTATTATTGACGATGAAACACAGAAATTGCATCGGAGTTATATACAAAAGGCACAATGCCGACTTAAGTACAAGAAAACTGACTCATCATACTGTCTATGTTTTGAACCATTCCTGTGACTCTACTTATAGTTGCCGATTCTTCACTTCAGGTTTACTGTATACCTCTGACCTTCTTATTGTTGATGAAACACAGAAATTGCACCGGAATTAAATACAAAAGGCACAACGCCGACTTAAGTACAAGAAAGCTGACTCTTCTTACTGTCAATGATTTGAACCATTCCTGCGACACTAGTTAAAGATTCCGATGCTTCACCTCAGGTTTACTGTATCCCTCTGACCTTCTTATTGACGATGAAACACAGAAATTGCAACGGAATTAAATACAAAAGGCACAATGCCGACTTAAGTACAAGAAAACCGACTCTTCTTACTGTCTATGTTTTGAACCATTCATGTGACACTAGTTATAGATTCCGATGCTTCACTTCATTTTTACTGTATCCCTCTGACTTTCTTATTGACGATTAAACACAGAAATTGCATCGGAATTAAATAGAAAAGCCACAATGCCGACTTAAGGACAAGAAAACTGACTCATCTTACTGTCTATGCTTTGAACCATTCCTGTGACACTAGTTATAGATTCCGATGCTTCACTTCATTTTTACTGTATCCCTCTGACTTTCTTATTGACGATTAAACACAGAAATTGCATCGGAATTAAATAGAAAAGGCACAATGCCGACTTAAGGACAAGAAAACTGACTCTTCTTACTGTCTAAGCTTTGAACAATTCCTGTGACACTAGTTATAGATTCGATGCTTCACTTCAGGTTTACTGTATCCCTCTGACCTTCTTATTGACGATGAAACACAGAAATTTCAGCGGAATTAAATAGAAAAGGCACAATGCCGACTTAAGGACAAGAAAACTGACTCTTCTTACTGTCTAAGCTTTGAACAATTCCTGTGACACTAGTTATAGATTCGATGCTTCACTTCAGGTTTACTGTATCCCTCTGACCTTCTTATTGACGATGAAACACAGAAATTTCAGCGGAATTAAATACAAAAGGCACAATGCCGCCTTAAGTACAAGAAAACTGACTCTTCTTACTGTCTATGTTTTGAACCATTCCTGTGACACTAGTTATAGATTCCGAAGATTCACATCAGCTTTACTGTATCCCTCTGACCTTCTTATTGACGATGAAACACAGATATTGCATCGAAATTAAATACAAAAGGCACAATGCCGACTTAAGTACAAGAAAACTGATTCTTCTTACTGTTTATGTTTGAACCATTCCTGTGACACTAGTTATAGATTCGATGCTTCACTTCAGGTTTACTGTATCCCTCTGACCTTCTTATTGACGATGAAACACAGAAATTTCAGCGGAATTAAATACAAAAGGCACAATGCCGCCTTAAGTACAAGAAAACTGACTCTTCTTACTGTCTATGTTTTGAACCATTCCTGTGGCACTAGTTATAGATTCCAATGCTTCAATTCAGGTTTACTGTATCCCTCTGACCTTCTTATTGACGATGAAACACAGATATTGCATCGTAATTAAATACAAAAGGCACAATGCCGACTTAAGTACAAGAAAACTGACTCTTCTTACTGTCTATGTATTGAATCATTCATGTGTCATTAATTATAGAGTCCTATGCTTCACTTCAGGTTTACTGTATCCCTCTGACCTTCTTATTGACGATGAAACACAGAAATTGCATCGTAATTAAATACAAATGCCACAATGCCGAATTAAGTACAAGAAAACTGACTCTTCTTATTGCCTATGTTTTGAACTATTCCTGTGACACTAGTTATAGATTCCGATGCTTTACTTCAGGTTTACTGTATCCCTCTGACCTTCTTATTGACGATGAAACACAGAAATTGCATCGGAGTTAAATAAAAAAGGCACAATGCCGAGTTAAGTACAAGAAAACTGACTCATCATACTGTCTATGTTTTGAACCATTCCTGTGAAACTAGTTATAGAATCCGATGCTTCACTTCAGGTTTACTGTATCCCTCTAACCTTCTTATTGACGATGAAACACAGAAAATGCATCGGAATTAAATACAAAAGGCACAACGCCGACTTAAGTACAAGAAAACTGACTCTTCTTACTGTCTATGTTTTGAACCATTCCTGTGGCACTAGTTATAGATTCCAATGCTTCAATTCAGGTTTACTGTATCCCTCTGACCTTCTTATTGACGATGAAACACAGATATTGCATCGAAATTAAATACAAAAGGCACAATGCCGACTTAAGTACAAGAAAACTGATTCTTCTTACTGTTTATGTTTGAACCATTCCTGTGACACTAGTTATAGATTCCGATGCTTGACTTCAGGTTTACTGTATCCCTATGACCTTCTTATTGACGATGAAACACAGAAATTGCATCGGAATTAAATACAAAAGGCACAATGCCGACTTAAGTACAAGAAAACTGACTCTTGTTACTGTCTATTTTTGAACCATTCCTGTGACACTAGTTATAGATTCGGATGCTTCACTTCAGGTTTACTGTATTCCTCTGACCTTCTTATTGACGATGAGACACAGATATTGCATCGGAATTAAATACAAAAGGCACAATGCCGACTTAAGTACAAGAAAACTGACTCTTCTTATTGTCTATGTTTTGAACCATTCCTGTGACACTAGTTATAGATTCTGATGCTTTACTTCAGGTTTACTGTATCCCTCTGACCTTCTTATTGACGATGAAACACAGAAATTGCATCGGAGTTATATATAAAAGGCACAATGCCGACTTAAGTACAAGAAAACTGACTCATCATACTGTCTATGTTTTGAACCATTCCTGTGACACTAGTTATAGATTCCGATGCTTCACTTCAGGTTTACTGTATCCCTCTGACCTTCATATTGACGATGAAACACAGAACTTGCATCGGAATTAAATACAAAAAGCAAAACGCCGACTAAGGTACATGAAAATTGACTCATCTTACTGTCTATGTTTTAAACCTTTCCTGTGACACTAGTTATAGATTCCGATGCTTCACTTCAGGTTTACTGTATCCCTCTGACCTTTTTATTGAAGATGAAACACAGATATTGCATCGGAATTAAATACAAAAGGCACAATGCCGACTTAAGTACAAGAAAACTGACTCTTCTAACTGTCTATGTTTGAACCATTCATGAGACGCTAGTTATAGATTCCGATGCTTCACTTCAGGTTTACTGTATCCCTCTGACCATCTTATTGTTGATGAAACACAGATATTGCACCGGAATTAAATACAAAAGGCACAACGCCGACTTAAGTACAAGAAAACTGACTCTTCTTACTGTCAATGATTTGAACCATTCCTGTGACACTAGTTAAAGATTCCGATGCTTCACCGCAGGTTTACTGTATCCCTCTGACCTTCTTATTGACGATGAAACACAGAAATTGCAACGGAATTGAATACAAAAGGCACAATGGCGACTTAAGTACAAGAAAACTGACTCTTCTTACTGTCTATGTTTTGAACCATTCATGTGACACTAG
Organism: Schistocerca serialis cubense; assembly: GCF_023864345.2. Lineage (NCBI taxonomy): Eukaryota > Metazoa > Arthropoda > Insecta > Orthoptera > Acrididae > Schistocerca > Schistocerca serialis. The sequence goes on from NC_064638.1 coordinate 14,260,940, forward strand.
TTATAGATTCCGATGCTTCACTTCATTTTTACTGTATCCCTATGACTTTCTTATTGACGATTAAACACAGAAATTGCATCGGAATTAAATATAAAAGGCACAATGCCGACTTAAGTACAAGAAAACTGACTCTTCTTACTGTCTATGCTTTGAACCACTCCTGTGACACTAGTAATAGATTCCGATGCTTCACTTCATCTTTACTGTATCCCTCTGACTTTCTTATTGACGATTAAACACAGAAATTGCATCGGAATTAAAAAGAAAAGGCACATTGCCGACTTAAGGACAAGAAAACTGACTCTTCTTACTGTCTATGCTTTGAACCATTCCTGTGACACTAGTTATAGATTCGATGCTTCACTTCAGGTTTACTGTATCCCTCTGACCTTCATATTGACGATGAAACACAGAAATTTCAGCGGCATTAAATACAAAAGGCACAATGCCGCCATAAGTACAAGAAAACTGACTCTTCTTACTGTCTATGTTCTGAACCATTCCTGTGACACTAGTTATAGATTCCGAAGCTTCACTTCAGCTTTACTGTATCCCTCTGACCTTCTTGTTGACGATGAAACACAGAAATTGCATCGGAATTAAATACAAAAGGCACAATGCCGACTCAAGTACAAGAAGACTGGCTCTTCTTACTGTCTATGTTTTGAACCATTTCTGTGACACTAGTTATAGATTCCGATGCTTTACTTCAGGTTTACCGTATCACTCTGACCTTCTTATTGACGATGAACAACAGACATTGCATCTGAATAAAATACAAAAGGCACAATGCCGACTTAAGTACAAGAAAACTGACTCTTCTTACTGTCTATGTTTTGAATCATTCCTGTGGCACTAGTTATAGATTCCAATGCTTCAATTCAGGTTTACTGTATCCCTCTGACCTTCTTATTGACGATGAAACACAGATATTGCATCGTAATTAAATACAAAAGGCACAATGCCGACTTAAGTACAAGAAAACTGACTCTTCTTACTGTCTATGTATTGAATCATTCACGTGACATTAATTATAGAGTCCGATGCTTCACTTCAGGTTTACTGTATCCCTCTGACCTTCTTATTGACGATGAAACACAGAAATTGCATCGGAATTAAATACAAAAGGCACAATGCCGACTTAAGTACAAGAAAACTGACTCTTCTTACTGTCTATTTTTGAACCATTGCTGTGACACTAGTTATAGATTCGGATGCTTCACTTCAGGTTTACTGTATTTCTCTGACTTTCTTATTGACGATGAAACACAGAAATTGCATCGGAATTAAATACAAAAGGCACAATGCCGACTTAAGTACAAGCAAACTGACTCTTCTTATTGTCTATGTTTTGAACCATTCCTGTGACACTAGTTATAGATTCTGATGCTTTACTTCAGGTTTACTGTATCCCTCTGACCTTCTTATTGACGATGAAACACAGAAATTGCATCGGAGTTAAATACAAAAGGCACAATGCCGACTTAAGTACAAGAAAACTGACTCATCATACTGTCTATGTTTTGAACCATTCCTGTGACACCAGTTATAGATTCCGATGCTTCACTTCTGGTTTACTGTATCCCTCTGACCCTCATATTGACGATGAAACACAGAACTTGCATCGGAATTAAATACAAAAAGCAAAACGCCGTCTTAGGTACATGAAAATTGACTCATCTTACTGTCTATGTTTTGAACCCTTCCTGTGACACTAGTTATAGATTCCGATGCTACACTTCAGGTTTACTGTATCCCTTTGACCTTCTTACTGAAGATGAAACACAGATATTGCATCGGAATTAAATACAAAAGGCACAATGCCGACTTAGGTACAAGAAAACTGACTCTTCTAACTGTCTATGTTTGAACCATTCATGAGACGCTAGTTATAGATTCCGATGCTTCACTTCAGGTTTACTGTATCCCTCTGACCATCTTATTGTTGATGAAACTTAGATATAGCATCGGAATTAAATACAAAAGGCACAATGCCTACATAAGTACAAGAAAACTGACTCTTCTTACTGTCTATGATTTGAACCATTCCTGTTACACTAGTTATAGATTCCGATGCTTCTCTTCAGGTTTACTGTATCCCTCTGACCTTCGTATTGACCATGAAACATAGAAATTGCATCGGAAGTAAATACAAAAGGCTCAATGCCGACTTAAGTACAAGATAACAGACTCTTCTTACAGTCTGTGCTTTGAACCATTCATGTGACACTAGGCATAACTTCCCCGATGCTTCACTTTAGGTTTACTGTATCCATCTGACCTTCTTATTATCGAGGAAACACAGAATTTGCATCGGAATTAAATACAAAAGGCACAATGCCGACTTATGTACAAGAAAACCGACTCTTCTTTCTGTCTATGTTTGAACCATTCATGTGACACTAGTTATAGATTCCGATGCTTCACTTCAGGTTTACTGTATCCCTCTGACCTTCTGTCGACGATGAAACACAGAAATTGCATCGGAATTAAATACAAAATGCACAATGCCGACTCAAGTACAAGAAAACTGACCCCTCTTACTGTCTATGATTGAACCATTCCTGTGACACTAGTTATAGATTCCGATGCTTCACTTGAGGTTTACTGTATCCCTCTGACCTCCTTATCAACGATGAAACACAGAAATTGCATCGGAATTAAATACAAAAGGCACAATGCCGACTTAAGTTCAAGAATACTGACTCTTCTTACTGTCTATGATTTGAAAAATTCCTGTGACACTAGTTATAGATTCCGATGCTTCACTTCTTGTTTACTGTATCCCTCTGTCCTTCTTATTGAAGATGAAACACACATATTGCTTCGGAATTAAATACAAAGGGCACAATGCCCACTTAAGTACAAGAAAACTGACTCTTCTTACTGTCTATGTTTGAACCATTCATGTGACACTAGTTATAGATTCCGATGCTTCACTTCAGGTTTACTGTATCCCTCTGACCATCTTATTGTTGATGAAACACAGATATAGCATCGGAATTAAATACAAAAGACACAATGCCTACATAAGTACAAGAAAACTGACTCTTCTTACTGTCTATGATGTGAACCATTCCTGTGACACTAGTTATAGATTCCGATGCTTCTCTTCAGAATTACTGTATGCCTCTGACCTTCTTATTGACGATGAAACACAGAAATTGCATCGGAATTAAATACAAACGCGCAACGCCGACTTAAGTACAAGAAAACTGACTCATCTTACTGTCTATGTTTTGAACCTTTCCTGTGACACTAGTTTTAGATTCCGATGCTTCACTTCAGGTTTACTGTATCCCTCTGGCGTTCTTATTGACGATGAAACACAGAAATTGCATCGGAGTTAAATACAAAAGGCACAATGCCGACTTAAGAACAAGAAAACTGACTCATCATACTGTCTATGTTTTGATCCATTCCTGTGACACTAGTTATAGATTCCGATGCTTCACTTCAGGTTTACTGTATCCCTCTGACCTTCATATTGACGATGAAACACAGAAATTGCATCGGAATTAAATACAAAAAGCAAAACGCCGACTTAGGTACATGAAAACTGACTCATCTTACTGTCTACGTTTTGAACCTTTCCTGTGACACTAGTTACAGATTCCGATGCTTCACTTCAGGTTTACTGTATCCCTCTGACCTTCTTATTATCGAGGAAACACAGAATTTGCATCGGAAATAAATACAAAAGACACAATGCCGACTTATGTACAAGAAAACCGACTCTTCTTTCTGTCTATGTTTGAACCATTCATGTGACACTAGTAATAGATTCCGATGCTTCACTTCAGGTTTACTGTGTCCCTCTGACCTTCTGTCGACGATGAAACACAGAAATTGAATTGGAATTAAATACAAAAGGCACAATGCCGACTTAAGTACAAGAAAACTGACTCCTCTTACTGTCTATGATTGAACCATTCCTGTGACACTAGTTATAGATTCCGATGCTTCACTTGAGGTTTACTGTATCCCTCTGACCTTCTTATTGACGATGAAAGACAGAAATTGCATCGGAATAAAATACAAAAGGCACAATGCCGACTTAAGTACAAGTAAACTGACTCTTCTTACTGTCTATGTTTTGAACCATTCCTGTGACACTGGTTATAGATTCCGATGCTTCACTTCAGGTTTACTGTATCCCTCTGACCTTCTTATTGACGATGAAACACAGACATTGCATCGGAGTTAAATACAAAAGGCACAATGCCGACTTAAGTACAAGAGAACTGACTCTTCTTACTGTCTATGTTTTAAACCATTCCTGTGACACTAGTTATAGATTCCGATGCTTCACTTCAGGTTTACTGTATCCCTCTGACCTTCTTATTGACGATGAAACATAGAAATTGCATCGGAATTAAATAGAAAAGGAACAATGCCGACTTAAGTTCAAGAATACTGACTCTTCTTACTGTCTATGATTTGAAAAATTCCTGTGACACTAGTTATAGATTCCGATGCTTCACTTCAGGTTTACTGTATCCCTCTGTCCTTCTTATTGAAGATGAAACACAGATATTGCTTCGGAATTAAATACAAAGGGCACAATGCCCGCTTAAGTACAAGAAAACTGACTCTTCTTACTGTCTATGTTTGAACCATTCATGTGACACTAGTTATAGATTCCGATGCTTCACTTCAGGTTTACTGTATCCCTCTGACCATCTTATTGTTGATGAAACACAGATATAGCATCGGAATTAAATACAAAAGACACAATGGCTACATATGTACAAGAAAACTGACTCTTCTTACTGTCTACGATGTGAACTATTCCTGTGACACTAGTTATAGATTCCGATGCTTCTCTTCAGAATTACTGTATGCCTCTGACCTTCTTATTGACGATGAAACACAGAAATTGCATCGGAATTAAATACAAACGCACAACGCCGACTTAAGTACAAGAAAACTGACTCATCTTACTGTCTATGCTTTGAACCATTCCTGTGACACTAGTTTTAGATTCCGATGCTTCACTTCAGGTTTACTGTATCCCTCTGACCTTCTTATTGAAGACGAAACACAGATATTGCATCGGAATTAAATACAAAGGGCACAATGCCAACTCAAGTAAAAGAAAACTGACTCTTCTTACTGTCTATGTTTTGAACCATTCATGTGACACTAGTTATAGATTCCGATGCTTCACTTCATTTTTAATGTATCCCTCTGACTTTCTTATTGACGATTAAACACAGAAATTGCATCGGAATTAAATATAAAATGCACAATGCCGACTTAAGTACAAGAAAACTGACTCTTCTTACTGTCTGTGCTTTGAACCATTCCTGTGACACTAGTTATAGATTCCGATGCTTCACTTCATTTTTACTGTTTCCCTCTGACTTTCTTATTGACGATTAAACACAGAAATTGCATCGGAATTAAATAGAAAAGGCACAATGCCGACTTAAGGACAAGAAAACTGACTCTTCTTATTGTCTATGTTTTGAACCATTCCTGTGACACTAGTTATAGATTCTGATGCTTTACTTCAGGTTTACTGTATCCCTCTGACCTTCTTATTGACGATGAAACACAGAAATTGCATCGGAGTTAAATACAAAAGGCACAATGCCGACTTAAGTACAAGAAAACTGACTCATCATACTGTCTATGTTTTGAACCATTCCTGTGACACCAGTTATAGATTCCGATGCTTCACTTCAGGTTTACTGTATCCCTCTGACCTTCATATTGACGATGAAACACAGAACTTGCATCGGAATTAAATACAAAAAGCAAAACGCCGACTTAGGTACATGAAAATTGACTCATCTTACTGTCTATGTTTTGAACCTTTCCTGTGACACTAGTTATAGATTCCGATGCTTCACTTCAGGTTTACTGTATCCCTTTGACCTTCTTACTGAAGATGAAACACAGATATTGCATCGGAATTAAATACAAAAGGCACAATGCCGACTTAAGTACAAGAAAACTGACTCTTCTAACTGTCTATGTTTGAACCATTCATGAGACGCTAGTTATAGATTCCGATGCTTCACTTCAGGTTTACTGTATCCCTCTGACCATCTTATTGTTGATGAAACTTAGATATAGCATCGGAATTAAATACAAAAGGCACAATGCCTACATAAGTACAAGAAAACTGACTCTTCTTATTGTCTATGATTTGAACCATTCCTGTTACACTAGTTATAGTTTCCGATGCTTCTCTTCAGGTTTACTGTATCCCTCTGACCTTCGTATTGACCATGAAACATAGAAATTGCATCGGAAGTAAATACAAAAGGCTCAATGCCGACTTAAGTACAAGATAACAGACTCTTCTTACAGTCTGTGCTTTGAACCATTCATGTGACAATAGGCATAACTTCCCCGATGCTTCACTTTAGGTTTACTGTATCCATCTGACCTTCTTATTATCGAGGAAACACAGAATTTGCATCGGAATTAAACACAAAAGGCACAATGCCGACTTATGTACAAGAAAACCGACTCTTCTTTCTGTCTATGTTTGAACCATTCATGTGACACTAGTTATAGATTCCGATGCTTCACTTCAGGTTTACTGTATCCCTCTGACCTTCTGTCGACGATGAAACACAGAAATTGCATCGGAATTAAATACAAAATGCACAATGCTGACTCAAGTACAAGAAAACTGACCTCTCTTACTGTCTATGATTGAACCATTCCTGTGACACTAGTTATAGATTCCGATGCTTCACTTGAGGTTTACTGTATCCCTCTGACCTCCTTATCGACGATGAAACACAGAAATTGCATCGGAATTAAATACAAAAGGCACAATGCCGACTTAAGTTCAAGAATACTGACTCTCCTTACTGTCTATGATTTGAAAAATTCCTGTGACACTAGTTATAGATTCCGATGCTTCACTTCTTGTTTACTGTATCCCTCTGTCCTTCTTATTGAAGATGAAACACACATATTGCTTCGGAATTAAATACAAAGGGCACAATGCCCACTTAAGTACAAGAAAACTGACTCTTCTTACTGTCTATGTTTGAACCATTCATGTGACACTAGTTATAGATTCCGATGCTTCACTTCAGGTTTACTGTATCCCTCTGACCAACTTATTGTTGATGAAACACAGATATAGCATCGGAATTAAATACAAAAGGCACAATGCCTACATAAGTACAAGAAAACTGACTCTTCTTACTGTCTATGATTTGAACCATTCCTGTTACACTAGTTATAGTTTCCGATGCTTCTCTTCAGGTTTACTGTATCCCTCTGACCTTCGTATTGACCATGAAACATTGAAATTGCATCGGAAGTAAATACAAAAGGCTCAATGCCGACTTAAGTACAAGATAACAGACTCTTCTTACAGTCTGTGCTTTGAACCATTCATGTGACAATGTGCATAACTTCCCCGATGCTTCACTTTAGGTTTACTGTATCCATCTGACCTTCTTATTATCGAGGAAACACAGAATTTGCATCGGAATTAAACACAAAAGGCACAATGCCGACTTATGTACAAGAAAACCGACTCTTCTTTCTGTCTATGTTTGAACCATTCATGTGACACTAGTTATAGATTCCGATGCTTCACTTCAGGTTTACTGTATCCCTCTGACCTTCTGTCGACGATGAAACACAGAAATTGCATCGGAATTAAATACAAAATGCACAATGCTGACTCAAGTACAAGAAAACTGACCTCTCTTACTGTCTATGATTGAACCATTCCTGTGACACTAGTTATAGATTCCGATGCTTCACTTGAGGTTTACTGTATCCCTCTGACCTCCTTATCGACGATGAAACACAGAAATTGCATCGGAATTAAATACAAAAGGCACAATGCCGACTTAAGTTCAAGAATACTGACTCTCCTTACTGTCTATGATTTGAAAAATTCCTGTGACACTAGTTATAGATTCCGATGCTTCACTTGAGGTTTACTGTATCCCTCTGACCTCCTTATCGACGATGAAACACAGAAATTGCATCGGAATTAAATACAAAAGGCACAATGCCGACTTAAGTTCAAGAATACTGACTCTTCTTACTGTCTATGATTTGAAAAATTCCTGTGACACTAGTTATAGATTCCGATGCTTCACTTCTTGTTTACTGTATCCCTCTGTCCTTCTTATTGAAGATGAAACACACATATTGCTTCGGAATTAAATACAAAGGGCACAATGCCCACTTAAGTACAAGAAAACTGACTCTTCTTACTGTCTATGTTTGAACCATCCATGTGACACTAGTTATAGATTCCGATGCTTCACTTCAGGTTTACTGTATCCCTCTGACCATCTTATTGTTGATGAAACACAGATATAGCATCGGAATTAAATACAAAAGACACAATGCCTACATAAGTACAAGAAAACTGACTCTTCTTACTGTCTATGATGTGAACCATTCCTGTGACACTAGTTATAGATTCCGATGCTTCTCTTCAGAATTACTGTATGCCTCTGACCTTCTTATTGACGATGAAACACAGAAATTGCATCGGAATTAAATACAAACGCGCAACGCTGACTTAAGTACAAGAAAACTGACTCATCTTACTGTCTATGTTTTGAACCTTTCCTGTGACACTAGTTTTAGATTCCGATGCTTCACTTCAGGTTTACTGTATCCCTCTGGCCTTCTTATTGACGATGAAACACAGATATTGCATCGTAATTAAATACAAAAGGCACAATGCCGACTTAAGTACAAGAAAACTGACTCTACTTACTGTCTATGTTTGAACCATTCCTGTGACACTAGTTATAGATTCGGATGCTTCACTTCAGGTTTACTGTATTCCTCTGACCTTCGTATTGACGATGAAACACAGAAATTGCATCGGAATTAAATACAAAAGGCACAATGCCGACTTAAGTACAAGAAAACTGACTCTTCTTATTGTCTATGTTTTGAACCATTCCTGGACAGTAGTTATAGATTCCGATTCTTTACTTCAGGTTTACTGTATCCCTCTGGCGTTCTTATTGACGATGAAACACAGAAATTGCATCGGAGTTGAATACAAAAGGCACAATGCCAACTTAAGTACAAGAAAACTGACTCATCATACTGTCTATGTTTTGATCCATTCCTGTGACACTAGTTATAGATTCCGATGCTTCACTTCAGGTTTACTGTATCCCTCTGACCTTCATATTGACGATGAAACACAGAAATTGCATCGGAATTAAATACAAACGCCCAACGCCGACTTAAGTACAAGAAAACTGACACATCTTACTGTCTATGTTTTGAACCTTTCCTGTGACACTAGTTTTAGATTCCGATGCTTCACTTCAGGTTTACTGTATCCCTCTGGCCTTCTTATTGACGATGAAACACAGATATTGCATCGTAATTAAATACAAAAGGCACAATGCCGACTTAAGTACAAGAAAACTGACTCTACTTACTGTCTATGTTTGAACCATTCATGTGACACTAGTAATAGATTCCGATGCTTCACTTCTGGTTTACTGTGTCCCTCTGACCTTCTGTCGACGATGAAACACAGAAATTGAATCGGAATTAAATACAAAAGGCACAATGCCGACTCAAGTACAAGAAAACTGACTCCTCTTACTGTCTATGATTGAACCATTCCTGTGACACTATTTATAGATTCCGATGCTTCACTTGAGGTTTACTGTATCCCTCTGACCTTCTTATTGACGATGAAAGACAGATATTGCATCGGAATTAAATACAAAAGGCAGAATGCCGACTTAAGTACAAGAAAACTGACTCTTCTTACTGTCTACGTTTTGAACCATTCCTGTGACACTGGTTATAGATTCCGATGCTTCACTTCAGGTTTACTGTATCCCTCTGACCCTCTTATTGACGATGAAACACAGACATTGCATCGGAGTTAAATACAAAAGGCACAATGCCGACTTAAGTACAAGAGAACTGACTCTTCTTACTGTCTATGTTTTAAACCATTCCTGTGACACTAGTTATAGATTCCGATGCTTCACTTCAGGTTTACTGTATCCCTCTGATCTTCTTATTGACGATGAAACATAGAAATTGCATCGGAATTAAATAGAAAAGAACAATGCCGACTTAAGTTCAAGAATACTGACTCTTCTTACTGTCTATGATTTGAAAAATTCCTGTGACATTAGTTACAGATTCCGATGCTTCACTTCAGGTTTACTGTATCCCTCTGTCCTTCTTATTGAAGATGAAACACAGATATTGCTTCGGAATTAAATACAAAGGGCACAATGAGCACTTAAGTACAAGAAAACTGACTCTTCTTACTGTCTATGTTTGAACCATTCATGTGACACTAGTTATAGATTCCGATGCTTCACTTCAGGTTTACTGTATCCCTCTGACCATCTTATTGTTAATGAAACACAGATATAGCATCGGAATTAGATACAAAAGACACAATGGCTACATATGTACAAGAAAACTAACTCTTCTTACTGTCTACGATGTGAACCATTCCTGTGACACTAGTTATAGATTCCGATGCTTCTCTTCAGAATTACTGTATGCCTCTGACCTTCTTATTGACGATGAAACACAGAAATTGCATCGGAATTAAATACAAACGCACAACGCCGACTTAAGTACAAGAAAACTGACTCATCTTACTGTCTATGTTTTGATCCTTTCCTGTGACACTAGTTTTAGATTCCGATTCTTCACTTCAGGTTTACTGTATCCCTCTGACCTTCTTATTGAAGACGAAACACAGATATTGCATCGGAATTAAATACAAAGGGCACAATGCCGACTTAAGTAAAAGAAAACTGACTCTTCTTACTGTCTATGTTTTGAACCATTCATGTGACACTAGTTATAGATTCCGATGCTTCACTTCATTTTTAATGTATCCCTCTGACTTTCTTATTGACGATTAAACACAGAAATTGCATCGGAATTAAATATAAAATGCACAATGCCGACTTAAGTACAAGAAAACTGACTCTTCTTACTGTCTGTGCTTTGAACCATTCCTGTGACACTAGTTATAGATTCCGATGCTTCACTTCATTTTTACTGTTTCCCTCTGACTTTCTTATTGACGATTAAACACAGAAATTGCATCGGAATTAAATAGAAAAGGCACAATGCCGACTTAAGGACAAGAAAACTGACTCTTCTTACTGGCTATGCTTTGAACCATTCCTGTGACACTAGTTGTAGATTCGATGCTTCACTTCAGGTTTACTGTATCTCTCTGACCTTCATATTGACGATGAAACACAGAAATTTCAGCGGAATTAAATACAAAAGGCACAATGCCGCCTTAAGTACAAGAAAACTGACTCTTCTTACTGTCTATGTTTTGAACCATTCCTGTGACACTAGTTATAGATTCTGATGCTTTACTTCAGGTTTACTGTATCCCTCTGACCTTCTTATTGACGATGAAACACAGAAATTGCATCGGAGTTAAATACAAAAGGCACAATGCCGACTTAAGTACAAGAAAACTGACTCATCATACTGTCTATGTTTTGAACCATTCCTGAGACACCAGTTATAGATTCCGATGCTTCACTTCAGGTTTACTGTATCCCTCTGACCTTCATATTGACGATGAAACACAGAACTTGCATCGGAATTAAATACAAAAAGCAAAACGCCGACTTAGGTACATGAAAATTGACTCATCTTACTGTCTATGTTTTGAACCTTTCCTGTGACACTAGTTATAGATTCCGATGCTTCACTTCAGGTTTACTGTATCCCTTTGACCTTCTTACTGAAGATGAAACACAGATATTGCATCGGAATTAAATACAAAAGGCACAATGCCGACTTAAGTACAAGAAAACTGACTCTTCTAACTGTCTATGTTTGAACCATTCATGAGACGCTAGTTATAGATTCCGATGCTTCACTTCAGGTTTACTGTATCCCTCTGACCATCTTATTGTTGATGAAACTTAGATATAGCATCGGAATTAAATACAAAAGGCACAATGCCTACATAAGTACAAGAAAACTGACTCTTCTTACTGTCTATGATTTGAACCATTCCTGTTACACTAGTTATAGATTCCGATGCTTCTCTTCAGGTTTACTGTATCCCGCTGACCTTCGTATTGACCATGAAACATAGAAATTGCATCGGAAGTAAATACAAAAGGTTCAATGCCAACTTAAGTACAAGATAACAGACTCTTCTTACAATCTGTGCATTGAACCATTCATGTGACACTAGGCATAACTTCCCCGATGCTTCACTTTAGGTTTACTGTATCCATCTGACCTTCTTATTATCGAGGAAACACAGAATTTGCATCGGAATTAAATACAAAAGGCACAATGCCGACTTATGTACAAGAAAACCGACTCTTCTTTCTGTCTATGTTTGAACCTTTCATGTGACACTAGTTATAGATTCCGATGCTTCACTTCAGGTTTACTGTATCCCTCTGACCCTCTGTCGACGATGAAACACAGAAATTGCATCGGAATTAAATACAAAAGGCACAATGCCGACGCAAGTACAAGAAAACTGACCACTCTTACTGTCTACGTTTTGAACCTTTCCTGTGACACTAGTTATAGATTCCGATGCTTCACTTCAGGTTTACTGTATCCCTCTGACCTTCTTATTATCGAGGAAACACAGAATTTGCATCGGAAATAAATACAAAAGGCACAATGCCGACTTATGTACAAGAAAACCGACTCTTCTTTCTGTCTATGTTTGAACCATTCATGTGACACTAGTTATAGATTCCGATGCTTCACTTCAGTTTTACAGTCTTACAGTCTGTGCATTGAACCATTCATGTGACACTAGGCATAACTTCCCCGATGCTTCACTTTAGGTTTACTGTATCCATCTGACCTTCTTATTATCGAGGAAACACAGAATTTGCATCGGAATTAAATACAAAAGGCACAATGCCGACTTATGTACAAGAAAACCGACTCTTCTTTCTGTCTATGTTTGAACCTTTCATGTGACACTAGTTATAGATTCCGATGCTTCACTTCAGGTTTACTGTATCCCTCTGACCTTCTGTCGACGATGAAACACAGAAATTGCATCGGAATTAAATACAAAAGGCACAATGCCGACTCAAGTACAAGAAAACTGACCCCTCTTACTGTCTACGTTTTGAACCTTTCCTGTGACACTAGTTATAGATTCCGATGCTTCACTTCAGGTTTACTGTATCCCTCTGACCTTCTTATTATCGAGGAAACACAGAATTTGCATCGGAAATAAATACAAAAGGCACAATGCCGACTTATGTACAAGAAAACCGACTCTTCCTTCTGTCTATGTTTGAACCATTCATGTGACACTAGTAATAGATTCCGATGCTTCACTTCAGGTTTACTGTGTCCCTCTGACCTTCTGTCGACGATGAAACACAGAAATCGAATCGGAATTAAATACAAAAGGCACAATGCCGACTCAAGTACAAGAAAACTGACTCCTCTTACTGTCTATGATTGAACCATTCCTGTGACACTAGTTATAGATTCCGATGCTTCACTTGAGGTTTACTGTATCCCTCTGACCTTCTTATTGACGATGAAAGACAGAAATTGCATCGGAATTAAATACAAAAGGCACAATGCCGACTTAAGTACAAGAAAACTGACTCTTCTTACTATCTATGTTTTGAACCATTCCTGTGACACTGGTTATAGATTCCGATGCTTCACTTCAGGTTTACTGTATCCCTCCGACATTCTTATTGACGATGAAACACAGACATTGCATCGGAGTTAAATACAAAAGGCACAATGCCGACTTAAGTACAAGAGAACTGACTCTTCTTACTGTCTGTGTTTTAAACCATTCCTGTGACACTAGTTGTAGATTCCGACGCTTCACTTCAGGTTTACTGTATCCCTGTGACCTTCTTATTGACGATGAAACATAGAAATTGCATCGGAATTAAATAGAAAAGGAACAATGCCGACTTAAGTTCAAGAATACTGACTCTTCTTACTGTCTATGATTTGAAAAATTCCTGTGACACTAGTTATAGATTCCGATGCTTCACTTCAGGTTTACTGTATCCCTCTGTCCTTCGTATTGAAGATGAAACACAGATATTGCTTCGGAATCAAATACAAAGGGCACAATGCCCACTTAAGTACAAGAAAACTGACTCTTCTCACTGTCTATGTTTGAACCATTCATGTGACACTAGTTATAGATTCCGATGCTTCACTTCAGTTTTACTGTATCCCTCTGACCATCTTATTGTTGATGAAACACAGATATAGCATCGGAATTAAATACAAAAGACACAATGGCTACATATGTACAAGAAAACTGACTCTTCTTACTGTCTATGATGTGAACCATTCCTGTGACACTAGTTATAGATTCCGATGCTTCTCTTCAGAATTACTGTAAGCCTCTGACCTTCTTATTGACGATGAAACACAGAAATTGCATCGGAATTAAATACAAACGCACAACGCCGACTTAAGTACAAAAAAACTGACTCATCTTACTGTCTATGTTTTGATCCTTTCCTGTGACACTAGTTTTAGATTCCGATGCTTCACTTCAGGTTTACTGTATCCCTCTGACCTTCTTATTGAAGACGAAACACAGATATTGCATCGGAATTAAATACAAAGGGCACAATGCCGACTTAAGTAAAAGAAAACTGACTCTTCTTACTGTCTATGTTTTGAACCATTCATGTGACACTAGTTATAGATTCCGATGCTTCACTTCATTTTTAATGTATCCCTCTGACTTTCTTATTGACGATTAAACACAGAAATTGCATCGGAATTAAATATAAAATGCACAATGCCGACTTAAGTACAAGAAAACTGACTCTTCTTACTGTCTGTGCTTTGAACCATTCCTGTGACACTAGTTATAGATTCCGATGCTTCACTTCATTTTTACTGTTTCCCTCTGACTTTCTTATTGACGATTAAACACAGAAATTGCATCGGAATTAAATAGAAAAGGCACAATGCCGACTTAAGGACAAGAAAACTGACTCTTCTTACTGTCTATGCTTTGAACCATTCCTGTGACACTAGTTGTAGATTCGATGCTTCACTTCAGGTTTACTGTATCTCTCTGACCTTCATATTGACGATGAAACACAGAAATTTCAGCGGAATTAAATACAAAAGGCACAATGCCGCCTTAAGTACAAGAAAACTGACTCTTCTTACTGTCTATGTTTTGAACCATTCCTATGACACTAGTTATAGATTCCGATGCTTCACTTCAGGTTCGCTGTATCCCTCTGACCTTCTTATTGACGATTAAACACAGAAATTGCATCGGAATTAAATAGAAAAGGCACAATGCCGACTTAAGTACAAGAAAACTGACTCTTCCTACTGTCTATGCTTTGAACCATTCCTGTGACACTAGTTATAGATTCCGATGCTTCACTTCATTTTTACTGTATCCCTCTGACTTTCTTATTGACGATTAAACACAGAAATTGCATCGGAATTAAATAGAAAAGGCACAATGCCGACTTAAGGACAAGAAAACTGACTCTTCTTACTGTCTATGCTTTGAACCATTCCTGTGACACTAGTTATAGATTCCGATGCTTCACTTCAGGTTTACTGTATACCTCTGACCTTCTTATTGACGATGAAGCACAGAAATTGCATAGGAATTATGTAGAAAATACACAATGCCGACTTAAGTACAAGAAAACTGACTCTTCTTACTGTCTATGTTTTGAACCATTCCTGTGACACTAGTTATAGATTCCGATGCTTCACCTCAGGTTTGCTGTATCCCTCTGACCTTCTTATTGACGATGAAACACTGAAATTGCATCGGAATTAAATACAAAAGGCACAATGCCGACTGATATACAAGAAAACTGATTCTTCTTACTGTTTATGTTTGAACCATTCCTGTGACACTAGTTATAGATTCCTATGCTTCACTTCAGGTTTACTGTATCCCTCTGACCTTCTGTCGACGATGAAACACAGATATTGCATCGTAATTAAATACAAAAGGCACAATGCCGACTCAAGTACAAGAAAACTGACTCCTCTTACTGTCTATGATTGAACCATTCCTGTGACACTAGTTATAGATTCCGATGCTTCACTTGAGGTTTACTGTATCCCTCTGACCTTCTTATTGACGATGAAAGACAGAAATTGCATCGGAATTAAATACAAAAGGCAGAATGCCGACTTAAGTACAAGAAAACTGACTCTTCTTACTGTCTATGTTTTGAACTATTCCTGTGACACTGGTTATAGATTCCGATGCTTCACTTCAGGTTTACTGTATCCCTCTGACCTTCTTATTGACGATGAAACACAGACATTGCATCGGAGTTAAATACAAAAGGCACAATGCCGACTTAAGTACAAGAGAACTGACTCTTCTTACTGTCTATGTTTTAAACCATTCCTGTGACACTAGTTGTAGATTCCGACGCTTCACGTCAGGTTTACTGTATCCCTCTGACCTTCTTATTGACGATGAAACATAGAAATTGCATCGGAATTAAATAGAAAAGGAACAATGCCGACTTAAGTTCAAGAATACTGACTCTTCTTACTGTCTATGATTTGAAAAATTCCTGTGACACTAGTTATAGATTCCGATGCTTCACTTCAGGTTTACTGTATCCCTCTGTCCTTCTTATTGAAGATGAAACACAGATAT
The DNA here is from genome assembly GCF_023864345.2 of Schistocerca serialis cubense. Taxonomy (NCBI): domain Eukaryota; kingdom Metazoa; phylum Arthropoda; class Insecta; order Orthoptera; family Acrididae; genus Schistocerca; species Schistocerca serialis. The sequence continues at coordinate 14,277,561 of NC_064638.1, forward strand.
TGCTTCGGAATCAAATACAAAGGGCACAATGCCCACTTAAGTACAAGAAAACTGACTCTTCTTACTGTCTATGTTTGAACCATTCATGTGACACTAGTTATAGATTCCGATGCTTCACTTCAGGTTTACTGTATCCCTCTGACCATCTTATTGTTGATGAAACACAGATATAGCATCGGAATTAAATACAAAAGACACAATGGCTACATATGTACAAGAAAACTGACTCTTCTTACTGTCTATGATGTGAACCATTCCTGTGACACTAGTTATAGATTCCGATGCTTCTCTTCAGAATTACTGTATGCCTCTGACCTTCTTATTGACGATGAAACACAGAAATTGCATCGGAATTAAATACAAACGCACAACGCCGACTTAAGTACAAGAAAACTGACTCATCTTACTGTCTATGCTTTGATCCTTTCCTGTGACACTAGTTTTAGATTCCGATGCTTCACTTCAGGTTTACTGTATCCCTCTGACCTTCTTATTGAAGACGAAACACAGATATTGCATCGGAATTAAATACAAAGGGCACAATGCCGACTTAAGTAAAAGAAAACTGACTCTTCTTACTGTCTATGTTTTGAACCATTCATGTGACACTAGTTATAGATTCCGATGCTTCACTTCATTTTTAATGTATCCCTCTGACTTTCTTATTGACGATTAAACACAGAAATTGCATCGGAATTAAATATAAAATGCACAATGCCGACTTAAGTACAAGAAAACTGACTCTTCTTACTGTCTGTGCTTTGAACCATTCCTGTGACACTAGTTATAGATTCCGATGCTTCACTTCATTTTTACTGTTTCCCTCTGACTTTCTTATTGACGATTAAACACAGAAATTGCATCGGAATTAAATAGAAAAGGCACAATGCCGACTTAAGGACAAGAAAACTGACTCTTCTTACTGTCTATGCTTTGAACCATTCCTGTGACACTAGTTGTAGATTCGATGCTTCACTTCAGGTTTACTGTATCTCTCTGACCTTCATATTGACGATGAAACACAGAAATTTCAGCGGAATTAAATACAAAAGGCACAATGCCGCCTTAAGTACAAGAAAACTGACTCTTCTTACTGTCAATGTTTTGAACCATTCCTGTGACACTAGTTATAGATTCCGATGCTTCACTTCAGGTTCGCTGTATCCCTCTGACCTTCTTATTGACGATTAAACACAGAAATTGCATCGGAATTAAATAGAAAAGGCACAATGCCGACTTAAGTACAAGAAAACTGACTCTTCCTACTGTCTATGCTTTGAACCATTCCTGTGACACTAGTTATAGATTCCGATGCTTCACTTCATTTTTACTGTATCCCTCTGACTTTCTTATTGACGATTAAACACAGAAATTGCATCGGAATTAAATAGAAAAGGCACAATGCCGACTTAAGGACAAGAAAACTGACTCTTCTCACTGTCTATGCTTTGAACCATTCCTGTGACACTAGTTATAGATTCCGATGTTTCACTTCAGGTTTACTGTATACCTCTGACCTTCTTATTGACGATGAAACACAGAAATTGCATCGGAATTAAATACAAAAGGCACAATGCCGACTGATATACAAGAAAACTGATTCTTCTTACGGTTTATGTTTGAACCATTCCTGTGACACTAGTTATAGATTCCTATGCTTCACTTTAGGTTTACTGTATCCCTCTGGCCTTCTTATTGACGATGAAACACAGATATTGCATCGGAATTAAATACAAAATGCACAATGCCGACTTAAGTACAAGAAAACTGACTCTTCTTACTGTCTATGTTTTGAACCATTCATGTGACACTAATTATAGAGTCCGATGCTTCACTTCAGGTTTACTGTATCCCTCTGACCTTCTTATTGACGATGAAACACAGATATTGCATCGGAATTAAATACAAAAGGCACAATGCCGACTGATATACAAGAAAACTGATTCTTCTTACGGTTTATGTTTGAACCATTCCTGTGACACTAGTTATATATTCTGATGCTTCACTTCAGGTTTACTGTATCCCTCTGACCTTCTTATTGACGATGAAACACAGAATCTGCATCGGAATTAAATACAAAAGGCACAATGCCGACTTAAGGACAAGAAAACTGACTCTTCTTACTGTCTATGTTTGAACCATTCCTGTGACACTAGTTATAGATTCGGATGCTTCACTTCAGGTTTACTGTATCCCTCTGACCTTCTTATTGACGATGAAGCACAGAAATTGCATAGGAATTATGTAGAAAATACACAATGCCGACTTAAGTACAAGAAAACTGACTCTTCTTACTGTCTATGTTTTGAACCATTCCTGTGACACTAGTTATAGATTCCGATGCTTCACCTCAGGTTTGCTGTATCCATCTGACCTTCTTATTGACGATGGAACACTGAAATTGCATCGGAATTAAATACAAAAGGCACAATGCCGACTGATATACAAGAAAACTGATTCTTCTTACTGTTTATGTTTGAACCATTCCTGTGACACTAGTTATAGATTCCTATGCTTCACTTTAGGTTTACTGTATCCCTCTGGCCTTCTTATTGACGATGAAACACAGATATTGCATCGGAATTAAATACAAAATGCACAATGCCGACTTATGTACAAGAAAACTGACTCTTCTTACTGTCTATGTTTTGAACCATTCATGTGACACTAATTATAGAGTCCGATGCTTCACTTCAGGTTTACTGTATCCCTCTGACCTTCTTATTGACGATGAAACACAGAAATTGCATCGGAATTAAATACAAAAGGCACAATGCCGACTGATATACAAGAAAACTGATTCTTCTTACGGTTTATGTTTGAACCATTCCTGTGACACTAGTTATATATTCTGATGCTTCACTTCAGGTTTACTGTATCCCTCTGACCTTCTTATTGACGATGAAACACAGAATCTGCATCGGAATTAAATACAAAAGGCACAATGCCGACTTAAGTACAAGAAAACTGACTCTTCTTACTGTCTATGTTTGAACCATTCCTGTGACACTAGTTATAGATTCGGATGCTTCACTTCAGGTTTACTGTATCTCTCTGACCTTCTTATTGACGATGAAACACAGAAATTGCATCGGAATTAAATACAAAAGGCACAATGCCGACTTAAGTACAAGAAAACTGACTCTTCTTATTCTCTATGTTTTGAACTGTTCCTGTGACACTAGTTATAGATTCCGATGCTTTACTTCAGGTTTACTGTATCCCTCTGACCTTCTTATTGACGATGAAACACAGAAATTACATCGGAGTTAAATAAAAAAGGCACCATGCCGACTTAAGAACAAGAAAACTGACTCATCATACTGTCTATGTTTGAACCATTCCTGTGGCACTAGTTATAGATTCCGATGCTTCACTTCAGGTTTACTGTATCCCTCTGACCTTCTTATTGACGATGAAACACAGAAATTGCATCGGAATTAAATACAAAAGGCACAACGCCGACTTAAGTACAAGAAAACTGACTCATCTTACTGTCTATGTTTTGAACCTTTCCTGTGACACTAGTTATAGATTCCGATGCTTCACTTCAGGTTTACTGTATCCCTCTGACCTTCTTATTGAAGATGAAACACAGATATTGCATCGGAATTAAATACAAAGGGCACAATGCCGACTTAAGTACAAGAAAACTGACTCTTCTTACTGTCTATGTTTGAACCATTCACGTGACACTAGTTATAGATTGCGATGCTTCACTTCAGCTTTACTGTATCCCTCTGACCTTCTTATTGACGATGAAACACAGAAATTGCATCGGAATTAAATACAAAAAGCACAATGCCGACTTAAGTACAAGAAAACTGACTCTTCTTACTGTCTATGTTTGAACCATTCCTGTGACACTAGTTATAGATTCGGATGCTTCACTTCAGGTTTACTGTATCTCTCTGACCTTCTTATTGACGATGAACCACAGAAATTGCATCGGAATTAAATACAAAAGGCACAATGCCGACTTAAGTACAAGAAAACTGGCTCTTCTTACTGTCTATGTTTTGAACCATTCCTGTGACACTAGTTATAGATTCCGATGCTTCACTTCAGGTTTACTGTATCCCTCTGACCTTCTTATTGACGATGAAACACAGAAATTGCATCGGAATTAAATACAAAAGGCACAATGCCGACTTAAATACAAGAAAACTGACTCTTCTTACTGTCTATGTTTGAACCATTCCTGTGACACTAGTTATAGATTCCGATGCTTCACTTCAGGTTTACTGTATCTCTCTGACCTTCTTATTGACGATAAAACACAGAAAATGCATCGGAATTAAATACAAATGGCACAATGCCGAATTAAGTACAAGAAAACTGGCTCTTCTTATTGCCTATGTTTTGAACTATTCCTGTGACACTAGTTATAGATTCCGATGCTTTACTTCAGGTTTACAGTATCCCTCTGACCTTGTTATTGACGGTGAAACACAGAAATTGCATCGGAGTTAAATAAAAAAGGCACAATGCCGACTTAAGTACAAGAAAACTGACTCATCATACTGTCTATGTTTTGAACCATTCCTGTGGCACTAGTTATAGAATCCGATGCTTCACTTCAGGTTTACTGTATCCCTCTAACCTTCTTATTGACGATGAAACACAGAAATTGCATCGGAATTAAATACGAAAGGCACAACGCCGACTTAAGTACAAGAAAACTGACTCATCTTACTGTCTATGTTTTGAACCTTTCCTGTGACACTAGTTATAGATTCCGATGGTTCACTTCAGGTTTACTGTATCCCTCTGACCTTCTTATTGAAGATGAAACACATTTATTGCATCGGAATTAAATACAAAGGGCACAATGCCGACTTAAGTACAAGAAAACTGACTCTTCTTACTGTCTATGTTTGAACCATTCACGTGACACTAGTTATAGATTGCGATGCTTCACTTCAGCTTTACTGTATCACTCTGACCTTCTTATTGACGATGAAACACAGAAATTGCATCGGAATTATATACAAAAGGCACAATGCCGACTTAAGTACAAGAAAACTGACTCTTCTTACTGTCTATGTCTGAACCACTCCTGTGACACTAGTTATAGATTCGGATGCTTCACTTCAGGTTTACTGTATCTCTCTGACCTTCTTATTGACGATGAACCACAGAAATTGCATCGGAATTAAATACAAAAGGCACAATGCCGACATAAGTACAAGAAAACTGGCTCTTCTTGCTGTCTATGTTTTGAACCATTCCTGTGACACTAGTTATAGATTCCGATGCTTCACTTCAGGTTTACTGTATCCCTCTGACCTTCTTATTGACGATGAAACACAGACATTGCATCGAAGTTAAATACAAAAGGCACAATGCCGACTTAAGTACAAGAAAACTGACTCATCATACTGTCTATGTTTTGAACCATTCCTGTGACACCAGTTATAGATTCCGATGCTTCACTTCAGGTTTACTGTATCCCTCTGACCTTCATATTGACGATGAAACACAGAACTTGCATCGGAATTAAATACAAAAAGCAAAACGCCGACTTAGGTACATGAAAATTGACTCATCTTACTGTCTATGTTTTGAACCTTTCCTGTGACACTAGTTATAGATTCCGATGCTTCACTTCAGGTTTACTGTATCCCTTTGACCTTCTTACTGAAGATGAAACACAGATATTGCATCGGAATTAAATACAAAAGGCACAATGCCGACTTAAGTACAAGAAAACTGACTCTTCTAACTGTCTATGTTTGAACCATTCATGAGACGCTAGTTATAGATTCCGATGCTTCACTTCAGGTTTACTGTATCCCTCTGACCATCTTATTGTTGATGAAACTTAGATATAGCATCGGAATTAAATACAAAAGGCACAATGCCTACATAAGTACAAGAAAACTGACTCTTCTTATTGTCTATGATTTGAACCATTCCTGTTACACTAGTTATAGTTTCCGATGCTTCTCTTCAGGTTTACTGTATCCCTCTGACCTTCGTATTGACCATGAAACATAGAAATTGCATCGGAAGTAAATACAAAAGGCTCAATGCCGACTTAAGTACAAGATAACAGACTCTTCTTACAGTCTGTGCTTTGAACCATTCATGTGACAATAGGCATAACTTCCCCGATGCTTCACTTTAGGTTTACTGTATCCATCTGACCTTCTTATTATCGAGGAAACACAGAATTTGCATCGGAATTAAACACAAAAGGCACAATGCCGACTTATGTACAAGAAAACCGACTCTTCTTTCTGTCTATGTTTGAACCATTCATGTGACACTAGTTATAGATTCCGATGCTTCACTTCAGGTTTACTGTATCCCTCTGACCTTCTGTCGACGATGAAACACAGAAATTGCATCGGAATTAAATACAAAATGCACAATGCTGACTCAAGTACAAGAAAACTGACCTCTCTTACTGTCTATGATTGAACCATTCCTGTGACACTAGTTATAGATTCCGATGCTTCACTTGAGGTTTACTGTATCCCTCTGACCTCCTTATCGACGATGAAACACAGAAATTGCATCGGAATTAAATACAAAAGGCACAATGCCGACTTAAGTTCAAGAATACTGACTCTCCTTACTGTCTATGATTTGAAAAATTCCTGTGACACTAGTTATAGATTCCGATGCTTCACTTCTTGTTTACTGTATCCCTCTGTCCTTCTTATTGAAGATGAAACACACATATTGCTTCGGAATTAAATACAAAGGGCACAATGCCCACTTAAGTACAAGAAAACTGACTCTTCTTACTGTCTATGTTTGAACCATTCATGTGACACTAGTTATAGATTCCGATGCTTCACTTCAGGTTTACTGTATCCCTCTGACCAACTTATTGTTGATGAAACACAGAAATAGCATCGGAATTAAATACAAAAGGCACAATGCCTACATAAGTACAAGAAAACTGACTCTTCTTACTGTCTATGATTTGAACCATTCCTGTTACACTAGTTATAGTTTCCGATGCTTCTCTTCAGGTTTACTGTATCCCTCTGACCTTCGTATTGACCATGAAACATAGAAATTGCATCGGAAGTAAATACAAAAGGCTCAATGCCGACTTAAGTACAAGATAACAGACTCTTCTTACAGTCTGTGCTTTGAACCATTCATGTGACAATGTGCATAACTTCCCCGATGCTTCACTTTAGGTTTACTGTATCCATCTGACCTTCTTATTATCGAGGAAACACAGAATTTGCATCGGAATTAAACACAAAAGGCACAATGCCGACTTATGTACAAGAAAACCGACTCTTCTTTCTGTCTATGTTTGAACCATTCATGTGACACTAGTTATAGATTCCGATGCTTCACTTCAGGTTTACTGTATCCCTCTGACCTTCTGTCGACGATGAAACACAGAAATTGCATCGGAATTAAATACAAAATGCACAATGCTGACTCAAGTACAAGAAAACTGACCTCTCTTACTGTCTATGATTGAACCATTCCTGTGACACTAGTTATAGATTCCGATGCTTCACTTGAGGTTTACTGTATCCCTCTGACCTCCTTATCGACGATGAAACACAGAAATTGCATCGGAATTAAATACAAAAGGCACAATGCCGACTTAAGTTCAAGAATACTGACTCTCCTTACTGTCTATGATTTGAAAAATTCCTGTGACACTAGTTATAGATTCCGATGCTTCACTTGAGGTTTACTGTATCCCTCTGACCTCCTTATCGACGATGAAACACAGAAATTGCATCGGAATTAAATACAAAAGGCACAATGCCGACTTAAGTTCAAGAATACTGACTCTTCTTACTGTCTATGATTTGAAAAATTCCTGTGACACTAGTTATAGATTCCGATGCTTCACTTCTTGTTTACTGTATCCCTCTGTCCTTCTTATTGAAGATGAAACACACATATTGCTTCGGAATTAAATACAAAGGGCACAATGCCCACTTAAGTACAAGAAAACTGACTCTTCTTACTGTCTATGTTTGAACCATTCATGTGACACTAGTTATAGATTCCGATGCTTCACTTCAGGTTTACTGTATCCCTCTGACCATCTTATTGTTGATGAAACACAGATATAGCATCGGAATTAAATACAAAAGACACAATGCCTACATAAGTACAAGAAAACTGACTCTTCTTACTGTCTATGATGTGAACCATTCCTGTGACACTAGTTATAGATTCCGATGCTTCTCTTCAGAATTACTGTATGCCTCTGACCTTCTTATTGACGATGAAACACAGAAATTGCATCGGAATTAAATACAAACGCGCAACGCTGACTTAAGTACAAGAAAACTGACTCATCTTACTGTCTATGTTTTGAACCTTTCCTGTGACACTAGTTTTAGATTCCGATGCTTCACTTCAGGTTTACTGTATCCCTCTGGCCTTCTTATTGACGATGAAACACAGATATTGCATCGTAATTAAATACAAAAGGCACAATGCCGACTTAAGTACAAGAAAACTGACTCTACTTACTGTCTATGTTTGAACCATTCCTGTGACACTAGTTATAGATTCGGATGCTTCACTTCAGGTTTACTGTATTCCTCTGACCTTCGTATTGACGATGAAACACAGAAATTGCATCGGAATTAAATACAAAAGGCACAATGCCGACTTAAGTACAAGAAAACTGACTCTTCTTATTGTCTATGTTTTGAACCATTCCTGGACAGTAGTTATAGATTCCGATTCTTTACTTCAGGTTTACTGTATCCCTCTGGCGTTCTTATTGACGATGAAACACAGAAATTGCATCGGAGTTGAATACAAAAGGCACAATGCCAACTTAAGTACAAGAAAACTGACTCATCATACTGTCTATGTTTTGATCCATTCCTGTGACACTAGTTATAGATTCCGATGCTTCACTTCAGGTTTACTGTATCCCTCTGACCTTCATATTGACGATGAAACACAGAAATTGCATCGGAATTAAATACAAACGCGCAACGCCGACTTAAGTACAAGAAAACTGACACATCTTACTGTCTATGTTTTGAACCTTTCCTGTGACACTAGTTTTAGATTCCGATGCTTCACTTCAGGTTTACTGTATCCCTCTGGCCTTCTTATTGACGATGAAACACAGATATTGCATCGTAATTAAATACAAAAGGCACAATGCCGACTTAAGTACAAGAAAACTGACTCTACTTACTGTCTATGTTTGAACCATTCATGTGACACTAGTAATAGATTCCGATGCTTCACTTCTGGTTTACTGTGTCCCTCTGACCTTCTGTCGACGATGAAACACAGAAATTGAATCGGAATTAAATACAAAAGGCACAATGCCGACTCAAGTACAAGAAAACTGACTCCTCTTACTGTCTATGATTGAACCATTCCTGTGACACTATTTATAGATTCCGATGCTTCACTTGAGGTTTACTGTATCCCTCTGACCTTCTTATTGACGATGAAAGACAGATATTGCATCGGAATTAAATACAAAAGGCACAATGCCGACTTAAGTACAAGAAAACTGACTCTTCTTACTGTCTACGTTTTGAACCATTCCTGTGACACTGGTTATAGATTCCGATGCTTCACTTCAGGTTTACTGTATCCCTCTGACCCTCTTATTGACGATGAAACACAGACATTGCATCGGAGTTAAATACAAAAGGCACAATGCCGACTTAAGTACAAGAGAACTGACTCTTCTTACTGTCTATGTTTTAAACCATTCCTGTGACACTAGTTATAGATTCCGATGCTTCACTTCAGGTTTACTGTATCCCTCTGATCTTCTTATTGACGATGAAACATAGAAATTGCATCGGAATTAAATAGAAAAGAACAATGCCGACTTAAGTTCAAGAATACTGACTCTTCTTACTGTCTATGATTTGAAAAATTCCTGTGACATTAGTTACAGATTCCGATGCTTCACTTCAGGTTTACTGTATCCCTCTGTCCTTCTTATTGAAGATGAAACACAGATATTGCTTCGGAATTAAATACAAAGGGCACAATGCCCACTTAAGTACAAGAAAACTGACTCTTCTTACTGTCTATGTTTGAACCATTCATGTGACACTAGTTATAGATTCCGATGCTTCACTTCAGGTTTACTGTATCCCTCTGACCATCTTATTGTTAATGAAACACAGATATAGCATCGGAATTAGATACAAAAGACACAATGGCTACATATGTACAAGAAAACTAACTCTTCTTACTGTCTACGATGTGAACCATTCCTGTGACACTAGTTATAGATTCCGATGCTTCTCTTCAGAATTACTGTATGCCTCTGACCTTCTTATTGACGATGAAACACAGAAATTGCATCGGAATTAAATACAAACGCACAACGCCGACTTAAGTACAAGAAAACTGACTCATCTTACTGTCTATGTTTTGATCCTTTCCTGTGACACTAGTTTTAGATTCCGATTCTTCACTTCAGGTTTACTGTATCCCTCTGACCTTCTTATTGAAGACGAAACACAGATATTGCATCGGAATTAAATACAAAGGGCACAATGCCGACTTAAGTAAAAGAAAACTGACTCTTCTTACTGTCTATGTTTTGAACCATTCATGTGACACTAGTTATAGATTCCGATGCTTCACTTCATTTTTAATGTATCCCTCTGACTTTCTTATTGACGATTAAACACAGAAATTGCATCGGAATTAAATATAAAATGCACAATGCCGACTTAAGTACAAGAAAACTGACTCTTCTTACTGTCTGTGCTTTGAACCATTCCTGTGACACTAGTTATAGATTCCGATGCTTCACTTCATTTTTACTGTTTCCCTCTGACTTTCTTATTGACGATTAAACACAGAAATTGCATCGGAATTAAATAGAAAAGGCACAATGCCGACTTAAGGACAAGAAAACTGACTCTTCTTACTGGCTATGCTTTGAACCATTCCTGTGACACTAGTTGTAGATTCGATGCTTCACTTCAGGTTTACTGTATCTCTCTGACCTTCATATTGACGATGAAACACAGAAATTTCAGCGGAATTAAATACAAAAGGCACAATGCCGCCTTAAGTACAAGAAAACTGACTCTTCTTACTGTCTATGTTTTGAACCATTCCTGTGACACTAGTTATAGATTCTGATGCTTTACTTCAGGTTTACTGTATCCCTCTGACCTTCTTATTGACGATGAAACACAGAAATTGCATCGGAGTTAAATACAAAAGGCACAATGCCGACTTAAGTACAAGAAAACTGACTCATCATACTGTCTATGTTTTGAACCATTCCTGAGACACCAGTTATAGATTCCGATGCTTCACTTCAGGTTTACTGTATCCCTCTGACCTTCATATTGACGATGAAACACAGAACTTGCATCGGAATTAAATACAAAAAGCAAAACGCCGACTTAGGTACATGAAAATTGACTCATCTTACTGTCTATGTTTTGAACCTTTCCTGTGACACTAGTTATAGATTCCGATGCTTCACTTCAGGTTTACTGTATCCCTTTGACCTTCTTACTGAAGATGAAACACAGATATTGCATCGGAATTAAATACAAAAGGCACAATGCCGACTTAAGTACAAGAAAACTGACTCTTCTAACTGTCTATGTTTGAACCATTCATGAGACGCTAGTTATAGATTCCGATGCTTCACTTCAGGTTTACTGTATCCCTCTGACCATCTTATTGTTGATGAAACTTAGATACAGCATCGGAATTAAATACAAAAGGCACAATGCCTACATAAGTACAAGAAAACTGACTCTTCTTACTGTCTATGATTTGAACCATTCCTGTTACACTAGTTATAGATTCCGATGCTTCTCTTCAGGTTTACTGTATCCCGCTGACCTTCGTATTGACCATGAAACATAGAAATTGCATCGGAAGTAAATACAAAAGGTTCAATGCCAACTTAAGTACAAGATAACAGACTCTTCTTACAATCTGTGCATTGAACCATTCATGTGACACTAGGCATAACTTCCCCGATGCTTCACTTTAGGTTTACTGTATCCATCTGACCTTCTTATTATCGAGGAAACACAGAATTTGCATCGGAATTAAATACAAAAGGCACAATGCCGACTTATGTACAAGAAAACCGACTCTTCTTTCTGTCTATGTTTGAACCTTTCATGTGACACTAGTTATAGATTCCGATGCTTCACTTCAGGTTTACTGTATCCCTCTGACCCTCTGTCGACGATGAAACACAGAAATTGCATCGGAATTAAATACAAAAGGCACAATGCCGACGCAAGTACAAGAAAACTGACCCCTCTTACTGTCTACGTTTTGAACCTTTCCTGTGACACTAGTTATAGATTCCGATGCTTCACTTCAGGTTTACTGTATCCCTCTGACCTTCTTATTATCGAGGAAACACAGAATTTGCATCGGAAATAAATACAAAAGGCACAATGCCGACTTATGTACAAGAAAACCGACTCTTCTTTCTGTCTATGTTTGAACCATTCATGTGACACTAGTTATAGATTCCGATGCTTCACTTCAGTTTTACAGTCTTACAGTCTGTGCATTGAACCATTCATGTGACACTAGGCATAACTTCCCCGATGCTTCACTTTAGGTTTACTGTATCCATCTGACCTTCTTATTATCGAGGAAACACAGAATTTGCATCGGAATTAAATACAAAAGGCACAATGCCGACTTATGTACAAGAAAACCGACTCTTCTTTCTGTCTATGTTTGAACATTTCATGTGACACTAGTTATAGATTCCGATGCTTCACTTCAGGTTTACTGTATCCCTCTGACCTTCTGTCGACGATGAAACACAGAAATTGCATCGGAATTAAATACAAAAGGCACAATGCCGACTCAAGTACAAGAAAACTGACCCCTCTTACTGTCTACGTTTTGAACCTTTCCTGTGACACTAGTTATAGATTCCGATGCTTCACTTCAGGTTTACTGTATCCCTCTGACCTTCTTATTATCGAGGAAACACAGAATTTGCATCGGAAATAAATACAAAAGGCACAATGCCGACTTATGTACAAGAAAACCGACTCTTCCTTCTGTCTATGTTTGAACCATTCATGTGACACTAGTAATAGATTCCGATGCTTCACTTCAGGTTTACTGTGTCCCTCTGACCTTCTGTCGACGATGAAACACAGAAATCGAATCGGAATTAAATACAAAAGGCACAATGCCGACTCAAGTACAAGAAAACTGACTCCTCTTACTGTCTATGATTGAACCATTCCTGTGACAGTAGTTATAGATTCCGATGCTTCACTTGAGGTTTACTGTATCCCTCTGACCTTCTTATTGACGATGAAAGACAGAAATTGCATCGGAATTAAATACAAAAGGCACAATGCCGACTTAAGTACAAGAAAACTGACTCTTCTTACTATCTATGTTTTGAACCATTCCTGTGACACTGGTTATAGATTCCGATGCTTCACTTCAGGTTTACTGTATCCCTCCGACCTTCTTATTGACGATGAAACACAGACATTGCATCGGAGTTAAATACAAAAGGCACAATGCCGACTTAAGTACAAGAGAACTGACTCTTCTTACTGTCTGTGTTTTAAACCATTCCTGTGACACTAGTTGTAGATTCCGACGCTTCACTTCAGGTTTACTGTATCCCTGTGACCTTCTTATTGACGATGAAACATAGAAATTGCATCGGAATTAAATAGAAAAGGAACAATGCCGACTTAAGTTCAAGAATACTGACTCTTCTTACTGTCTATGATTTGAAAAATTCCTGTGACACTAGTTATAGATTCCGATGCTTCACTTCAGGTTTACTGTATCCCTCTGTCCTTCGTATTGAAGATGAAACACAGATATTGCTTCGGAATCAAATACAAAGGGCACAATGCCCACTTAAGTACAAGAAAACTGACTCTTCTCACTGTCTATGTTTGAACCATTCATGTGACACTAGTTATAGATTCCGATGCTTCACTTCAGTTTTACTGTATCCCTCTGACCATCTTATTGTTGATGAAACACAGATATAGCATCGGAATTAAATACAAAAGACACAATGGCTACATATGTACAAGAAAACTGACTCTTCTTACTGTCTATGATGTGAACCATTCCTGTGACACTAGTTATAGATTCCGATGCTTCTCTTCAGAATTACTGTAAGCCTCTGACCTTCTTATTGACGATGAAACACAGAAATTGCATCGGAATTAAATACAAACGCACAACGCCGACTTAAGTACAAAAAAACTGACTCATCTTACTGTCTATGTTTTGATCCTTTCCTGTGACACTAGTTTTAGATTCCGATGCTTCACTTCAGGTTTACTGTATCCCTCTGACCTTCTTATTGAAGACGAAACACAGATATTGCATCGGAATTAAATACAAAGGGCACAATGCCGACTTAAGTAAAAGAAAACTGACTCTTCTTACTGTCTATGTTTTGAACCATTCATGTGACACTAGTTATAGATTCCGATGCTTCACTTCATTTTTAATGTATCCCTCTGACTTTCTTATTGACGATTAAACACAGAAATTGCATCGGAATTAAATATAAAATGCACAATGCCGACTTAAGTACAAGAAAACTGACTCTTCTTACTGTCTGTGCTTTGAACCATTCCTGTGACACTAGTTATAGATTCCGATGCTTCACTTCATTTTTACTGTTTCCCTCTGACTTTCTTATTGACGATTAAACACAGAAATTGCATCGGAATTAAATAGAAAAGGCACAATGCCGACTTAAGGACAAGAAAACTGACTCTTCTTACTGTCTATGCTTTGAACCATTCCTGTGACACTAGTTGTAGATTCGATGCTTCACTTCAGGTTTACTGTATCTCTCTGACCTTCATATTGACGATGAAACACAGAAATTTCAGCGGAATTAAATACAAAAGGCACAATGCCGCCTTAAGTACAAGAAAACTGACTCTTCTTACTGTCTATGTTTTGAACCATTCCTATGACACTAGTTATAGATTCCGATGCTTCACTTCAGGTTCACTGTATCCCTCTGACCTTCTTATTGACGATTAAACACAGAAATTGCATCGGAATTAAATAGAAAAGGCACAATGCCGACTTAAGTACAAGAAAACTGACTCTTCCTACTGTCTATGCTTTGAACCATTCCTGTGACACTAGTTATAGATTCCGATGCTTCACTTCATTTTTACTGTATCCCTCTGACTTTCTTATTGACGATTAAACACAGAAATTGCATCGGAATTAAATAGAAAAGGCACAATGCCGACTTAAGGACAAGAAAACTGACTCTTCTTACTGTCTATGCTTTGAACCATTCCTGTGACACTAGTTATAGATTCCGATGCTTCACTTCAGGTTTACTGTATACCTCTGACCTTCTTATTGACGATGAAGCACAGAAATTGCATAGGAATTATGTAGAAAATACACAATGCCGACTTAAGTACAAGAAAACTGACTCTTCTTACTGTCTATGTTTTGAACCATTCCTGTGACACTAGTTATAGATTCCGATGCTTCACCTCAGGTTTGCTGTATCCCTCTGACCTTCTTATTGACGATGAAACACTGAAATTGCATCGGAATTAAATACAAAAGGCACAATGCCGACTGATATACAAGAAAACTGATTCTTCTTACTGTTTATGTTTGAACCATTCCTGTGACACTAGTTATAGATTCCTATGCTTCACTTCAGGTTTACTGTATCCCTCTGACCTTCTGTCGACGATGAAACACAGATATTGCATCGTAATTAAATACAAAAGGCACAATGCCGACTCAAGTACAAGAAAACTGACTCCTCTTACTGTCTATGATTGAACCATTCCTGTGACACTAGTTATAGATTCCGATGCTTCACTTGAGGTTTACTGTATCCCTCTGACCTTCTTATTGACGATGAAAGACAGAAATTGCATCGGAATTAAATACAAAAGGCAGAATGCCGACTTAAGTACAAGAAAACTGACTCTTCTTACTGTCTATGTTTTTAACCATTCCTGTGACACTGGTTATAGATTCCGATGCTTCACTTCAGGTTTACTGTATCCCTCTGACCTTCTTATTGACGATGAAACACAGACATTGCATCGGAGTTAAATACAAAAGGCACAATGCCGACTTAAGTACAAGAGAACTGACTCTTCTTACTGTCTATGTTTTAAACCATTCCTGTGACACTAGTTGTAGATTCCGACGCTTCACGTCAGGTTTACTGTATCCCTCTGACCTTCTTATTGACGATGAAACATAGAAATTGCATCGGAATTAAATAGAAAAGGAACAATGCCGACTTAAGTTCAAGAATACTGACTCTTCTTACTGTCTATGATTTGAAAAATTCCTGTGACACTAGTTATAGATTCCGATGCTTCACTTCAGGTTTACTGTATCCCTCTGTCCTTCTTATTGAAGATGAAACACAGATATTGCTTCGGAATCAAATACAAAGGGCACAATGCCCACTTAAGTACAAGAAAACTGACTCTTCTTACTGTCTATGTTTGAACCATTCATGTGACACTAGTTATAGATTCCGATGCTTCACTTCAGGTTTACTGTATCCCTCTGACCATCTTATTGTTGATGAAACACAGATATAGCATCGGAATTAAATACAAAAGACACAATGGCTACATATGTACAAGAAAACTGACTCTTCTTACTGTCTATGATGTGAACCATTCCTGTGACACTAGTTATAGATTCCGATGCTTCTCTTCAGAATTACTGTATGCCTCTGACCTTCTTATTGACGATGAAACACAGAAATTGCATCGGAATTAAATACAAACGCACAACGCCGACTTAAGTACAAGAAAACTGACTCATCTTACTGTCTATGCTTTGATCCTTTCCTGTGACACTAGTTTTAGATTCCGATGCTTCACTTCAGGTTTACTGTATCCCTCTGACCTTCTTATTGAAGACGAAACACAGATATTGCATCGGAATTAAATACAAAGGGCACAATGCCGACTTAAGTAAAAGAAAACTGACTCTTCTTACTGTCTATGTTTTGAACCATTCATGTGACACTAGTTATAGATTCCGATGCTTCACTTCATTTTTAATGTATCCCTCTGACTTTCTTATTGACGATTAAACACAGAAATTGCATCGGAATTAAATATAAAATGCACAATGCCGACTTAAGTACAAGAAAACTGACTCTTCTTACTGTCTGTGCTTTGAACCATTCCTGTGACACTAGTTATAGATTCCGATGCTTCACTTCATTTTTACTGTTTCCCTCTGACTTTCTTATTGACGATTAAACACAGAAATTGCATCGGAATTAAATAGAAAAGGCACAATGCCGACTTAAGGACAAGAAAACTGACTCTTCTTACTGTCTATGCTTTGAACCATTCCTGTGACACTAGTTGTAGATTCGATGCTTCACTTCAGGTTTACTGTATCTCTCTGACCTTCATATTGACGATGAAACACAGAAATTTCAGCGGAATTAAATACAAAAGGCACAATGCCGCCTTAAGTACAAGAAAACTGACTCTTCTTACTGTCAATGTTTTGAACCATTCCTGTGACACTAGTTATAGATTCCGATGCTTCACTTCAGGTTCGCTGTATCCCTCTGACCTTCTTATTGACGATTAAACACAGAAATTGCATCGGAATTAAATAGAAAAGGCACAATGCCGACTTAAGTACAAGAAAACTGACTCTTCCTACTGTCTATGCTTTGAACCATTCCTGTGACACTAGTTATAGATTCCGATGCTTCACTTCATTTTTACTGTATCCCTCTGACTTTCTTATTGACGATTAAACACAGAAATTGCATCGGAATTAAATAGAAAAGGCACAATGCCGACTTAAGGACAAGAAAACTGACTCTTCTTACTGTCTATGCTTTGAACCATTCCTGTGACACTAGTTATAGATTCCGATGTTTCACTTCAGGTTTACTGTATACCTCTGACCTTCTTATTGACGATGAAACACAGAAATTGCATCGGAATTAAATACAAAAGGCACAATGCCGACTGATATACAAGAAAACTGATTCTTCTTACGGTTTATGTTTGAACCATTCCTGTGACACTAGTTATAGATTCCTATGCTTCACTTTAGGTTTACTGTATCCCTCTGGCCTTCTTATTGACGATGAAACACAGATATTGCATCGGAATTAAATACAAAATGCACAATGCCGACTTAAGTACAAGAAAACTGACTCTTCTTACTGTCTATGTTTTGAACCATTCATGTGACACTAATTATAGAGTCCGATGCTTCACTTCAGGTTTACTGTATCCCTCTGACCTTCTTATTGACGATGAAACACAGATATTGCATCGGAATTAAATACAAAAGGCACAATGCCGACTGATATACAAGAAAACTGATTCTTCTTACGGTTTATGTTTGAACCATTCCTGTGACACTAGTTATATATTCTGATGCTTCACTTCAGGTTTACTGTATCCCTCTGACCTTCTTATTGACGATGAAACACAGAATCTGCATCGGAATTAAATACAAAAGGCACAATGCCGACTTAAGGACAAGAAAACTGACTCTTCTTACTGTCTATGTTTGAACCATTCCTGTGACACTAGTTATAGATTCGGATGCTTCACTTCAGGTTTACTGTATCCCTCTGACCTTCTTATTGACGATGAAGCACAGAAATTGCATAGGAATTATGTAGAAAATACACAATGCCGACTTAAGTACAAGAAAACTGACTCTTCTTACTGTCTATGTTTTGAACCATTCCTGTGACACTAGTTATAGATTCCGATGCTTCACCTCAGGTTTGCTGTATCCATCTGACCTTCTTATTGACGATGGAACACTGAAATTGCATCGGAATTAAATACAAAAGGCACAATGCCGACTGATATACAAGAAAACTGATTCTTCTTACTGTTTATGTTTGAACCATTCCTGTGACACTAGTTATAGATTCCTATGCTTCACTTTAGGTTTACTGTATCCCTCTGGCCTTCTTATTGACGATGAAACACAGATATTGCATCGGAATTAAATACAAAATGCACAATGCCGACTTAAGTACAAGAAAACTGACTCTTCTTACTGTCTATGTTTTGAACCATTCATGTGACACTAATTATAGAGTCCGATGCTTCACTTCAGGTTTACTGTATCCCTCTGACCTTCTTATTGACGATGAAACACAGAAATTGCATCGGAATTAAATACAAAAGGCACAATGCCGACTGATATACAAGAAAACTGATTCTTCTTACGGTTTATGTTTGAACCATTCCTGTGACACTAGTTATATATTCTGATGCTTCACTTCAGGTTTACTGTATCCCTCTGACCTTCTTATTGACGATGAAACACAGAATCTGCATCGGAATTAAATACAAAAGGCACAATGCCGACTTAAGTACAAGAAAACTGACTCTTCTTACTGTCTATGTTTGAACCATTCCTGTGACACTAGTTATAGATTCGGATGCTTCACTTCAGGTTTACTGTATCTCTCTGACCTTCTTATTGACGATGAAACACAGAAATTGCATCGGAATTAAATACAAAAGGCACAATGCCGACTTAAGTACAAGAAAACTGACTCTTCTTATTCTCTATGTTTTGAACTGTTCCTGTGACACTAGTTATAGATTCCGATGCTTTACTTCAGGTTTACTGTATCCCTCTGACCTTCTTATTGACGATGAAACACAGAAATTACATCGGAGTTAAATAAAAAAGGCACCATGCCGACTTAAGAACAAGAAAACTGACTCATCATACTGTCTATGTTTGAACCATTCCTGTGGCACTAGTTATAGATTCCGATGCTTCACTTCAGGTTTACTGTATCCCTCTGACCTTCTTATTGACGATGAAACACAGAAATTGCATCGGAATTAAATACAAAAGGCACAACGCCGACTTAAGTACAAGAAAACTGACTCATCTTACTGTCTATGTTTTGAACCTTTCCTGTGACACTAGTTATAGATTCCGATGCTTCACTTCAGGTTTACTGTATCCCTCTGACCTTCTTATTGAAGATGAAACACAGATATTGCATCGGAATTAAATACAAAGGGCACAATGCCGACTTAAGTACAAGAAAACTGACTCTTCTTACTGTCTATGTTTGAACCATTCACGTGACACTAGTTATAGATTGCGATGCTTCACTTCAGCTTTACTGTATCCCTCTGACCTTCTTATTGACGATGAAACACAGAAATTGCATCGGAATTAAATACAAAAAGCACAATGCCGACTTAAGTACAAGAAAACTGACTCTTCTTACTGTCTATGTTTGAACCATTCCTGTGACACTAGTTATAGATTCGGATGCTTCACTTCAGGTTTACTGTATCTCTCTGACCTTCTTATTGACGATGAACCACAGAAATTGCATCGGAATTAAATACAAAAGGCACAATGCCGACTTAAGTACAAGAAAACTGGCTCTTCTTACTGTCTATGTTTTGAACCATTCCTGTGACACTAGTTATAGATTCCGATGCTTCACTTCAGGTTTACTGTATCCCTCTGACCTTCTTATTGACGATGAAACACAGAAATTGCATCGGAATTAAATACAAAAGGCACAATGCCGACTTAAATACAAGAAAACTGACTCTTCTTACTGTCTATGTTTGAACCATTCCTGTGACACTAGTTATAGATTCCGATGCTTCACTTCAGGTTTACTGTATCTCTCTGACCTTCTTATTGACGATAAAACACAGAAAATGCATCGGAATTAAATACAAATGGCACAATGCCGAATTAAGTACAAGAAAACTGGCTCTTCTTATTGCCTATGTTTTGAACTATTCCTGTGACACTAGTTATAGATTCCGATGCTTTACTTCAGGTTTACAGTATCCCTCTGACCTTGTTATTGACGGTGAAACACAGAAATTGCATCGGAGTTAAATAAAAAAGGCACAATGCCGACTTAAGTACAAGAAAACTGACTCATCATACTGTCTATGTTTTGAACCATTCCTGTGGCACTAGTTATAGAATCCGATGCTTCACTTCAGGTTTACTGTATCCCTCTAACCTTCTTATTGACGATGAAACACAGAAATTGCATCGGAATTAAATACGAAAGGCACAACGCCGACTTAAGTACAAGAAAACTGACTCATCTTACTGTCTATGTTTTGAACCTTTCCTGTGACACTAGTTATAGATTCCGATGCTTCACTTCAGGTTTACTGTATCCCTCTGACCTTCTTATTGAAGATGAAACACATTTATTGCATCGGAATTAAATACAAAGGGCACAATGCCGACTTAAGTACAAGAAAACTGACTCTTCTTACTGTCTATATTTGAACCATTCACGTGACACTAGTTATAGATTGCGATGCTTCACTTCAGCTTTACTGTATCACTCTGACCTTCTTATTGACGATGAAACACAGAAATTGCATCGGAATTATATACAAAAGGCACAATGCCGACTTAAGTACAAGAAAACTGACTCTTCTTACTGTCTATGTCTGAACCACTCCTGTGACACTAGTTATAGATTCGGATGCTTCACTTCAGGTTTACTGTATCTCTCTGACCTTCTTATTGACGATGAACCACAGAAATTGCATCGGAATTAAATACAAAAGGCACAATGCCGACATAAGTACAAGAAAACTGGCTCTTCTTGCTGTCTATGTTTTGAACCATTCCTGTGACACTAGTTATAGATTCCGATGCTTCACTTCAGGTTTACTGTATCCCTCTGACCTTCTTATTGACGATGAAACACAGACATTGCATCGAAGTTAAATACAAAAGGCACAATGCCGACTTAAGTACAAGAAAACTGACTCTTCTTACTGTCTATGTTTTGAACCATTCCTGTGACACTAGTTATAGATTCCGATGCTTCACTTCAGGTTTACTGTATCCCTCTGACCTTCTTATTGACGATAAAACACAGAAATTGCATCGGAATTAAATACAAAAGGCACAATGCCGACTTAAGTATAAGAAAACTGACTCTTCTTACTGTCTATGTTTGAACCATTCCTGTGACACTAGTTATAGATTCCGATGCTTCACTTCAGGTTTACTGTATCTCTCTGACCATCTTATTGACGATAAAACATAGAAATTGCATCGGAATTAAATACAAATGCCACAATGCCGAATTAGGTACAAGAAAACTGACTCTTCTTATTGCCTATGTTTTGAACTATTCCTGTGACACTAGTTATAGATTCCGATGCTTTACTTCAGGTTTACTGTATCCCTCTGACCTTCTTATTGACGATGAAACACAGAAATTGCATCGGAGTTAAATAAAAAAGGCACAATGCCGAGTTAAGTACAAGAAAACTGACTCATCATACTGTCTATGTTTTGAACCATTCCTGTGAAACTAGTTATAGAATCCGATGCTTCACTTCAGGTTTACTGTATCCCTCTAACCTTCTTATTGACGATGAAACACAGAAATTGCATCGGAATTAAATACAAAAGGCACAACGCCGACTTAAGTACAAGTAAACTGACTCATCTTACTGTCTATGTTTTGAACCTTTCCTGTGACACTAGTTATAGATTACGATGCTTCACTTCAGGTTTACTGTATCCCTCTGACCTTCTTATTGAAGATGAAACACAGATATTGCATCGGAATTAAATACAAAGGGCACAATGCCAACTTAAGTACAAGAAAACTGACTCTTCTTACTGTCTATGTTTGAACCATTCACGTGACACTAGTTATAGATTGCGATGCTTCACTTCAGCTTTACTGTATCCCTCTGACCTTCTTGTTGACGATGAAACACAGAAATTGCATCAGAATTAAATACAAAAGGCACAATGCCGACTTAAGTACAAGAAAACTGACTCTTCTTACTGTCTATGTTTGAACCATTCCTGTGACACTAGTTATAGATTCGGATGCTTCACTTCAGGTTTACTGTATCTCTGTGACCTTCTTATTGACGATGAACCACAGAAATTGCATCGGAATTAAATACAAAAGGCACAATGCCGACTTAAGTACAAGAAAACTGGCTCTTCTTACTGTCTATGTTTTGAACCATTCCTGTGACACTAGTTATAGATTCCGATGCTTCACTTCAGGTTCACTGTATCCCTCTGACCTTCTTATTGACGATGAAACACAGACATTGCATCGGAATTAAATACAAAAGGCACAATGCCGACTCAAGTACAAGAAAACTGACTCTTCCTACTGTCTATGTTTGAACCATTCCTGTGACACTAGTTATAGATTCCGATGCTTCACCTCAGGTTTACTGTAGCTCTCTGACCTTCTTATTGACGGTAAAACACAGAAATTGCATGGGAATTAAATACAAATGGCACAATGCCGAACTAAGTACAAGAAAACTGACTGTTCTTATTGCCTATGTTTTGAACTACTCCTGTGACACTAGTTATAGATTCCGATGCTTTACTTCAGGTTTACTGTATCCCTCTGACCTTCTTATTGACGATGAAACACAGAAATTGCATCGGAGTTAAATAAAAAAGGCACAATGCCGACTAAAGTACAAGACAACTGACTCATCATACTGTCTATGTTTTGAACCATTCCTGTGGCACTATTTATAGAATCCGATGCTTCAATTCAGGTTTACTGTATCCCTCTAACCTTCTTATTGACGATGAAACACAGAAATTGCATCGGAATTAAATTCAATAGGCACAACGCCGACTTAAGTACAAGAAAACTGACTCATCTTACGGTCTATGTTTTGAACCTTTCCTGTGACACTAGTTATAGATTCCGATGCTTCACTTCAGGTTTACTGTATCCCTCTGACCTTCTTATTGAAGATGAAACACAGATATTGCATCGGAATTAAATACAAAGGGCACATCCCGACTTAAGTACAAGAAAACTGACTCTTCTTACTGTCTATGTTTGAACCATTCATGTGACACTAGCTATAGATTCCGATGCTTCACTTCAGGTTTACTGTATCCCTCTGACCTTCTTATTGACGATAAAACACAGAAATAGCATCGGAATTAAATAAAAAAGACGCAATGCCGACATAAGTACAAGAAAACTGACTCATCATACTGTCTATGTTTTGAACCATTCCTGTGGCACTAGTTACAGATTCCGATGCTTCACTTCAGGTTTACTGTATCCCTCTGACCTTCTTATTGACGATGAAACACAGAAATTGCATAGGAATTAAATACAAAAGGCACAACGCCGTCTTAAGTACAACAAAACTGACTCATCTTACTGTCTATGTTTTGAACCTTTCCTGTGACACTAGTTATAGATTCCGATGCTTCACTTCAGGTTTACTGTATCCCTCTGTCCATCTTATTGTTGATGAAACACAGATATAGCATCGGAATTAAATACAAAAGGCACAATGCCTACATAAGTACAAGAAAACTGACTCTCCTTACTGTCTATGATTTGTACCATTCCTGTTACACTAGATATAGATTCCTATGCTTCTCTTCAGGTTTACTGTATCCCTCTGACCTTCTTATTGACGATGAAACACAGAAATTGCATCGGAATTAAATGCAAAAGGAACAATGCCGACTTAAGTACAAGAAAGCAGACACTTCTTACTGTCTGTGTTTTGAACCATTCATGTGACACTAGGCATAGCTTCCGATGTTTCACTTCAGGTTTACTGTATCCATCTGACCTTCTTATTATCGTTAAAACACAGAATTTGAATCGGAATGAAATACAAAAGGCACATTGCCGACTTATGTACAAGAAAACTGACTCTTCTTACTGTCTATGTTTGAACCATTCATGTGACACTAGTTATAGATTCCGATGCTTCACTTCAGGTTTACTGTATCCCTCTGACCTTCTTATCGACGATGAAACACAGAAATTGCATCGGAATTAAATACAAAAGGCACAATGCCGACTTAAGAACAAGAAAACTGACTCCTCTTACTGTCTATGATTGAAATATTCCTGTGACACTAGTTATAGATTCTGATGTTTCACTTGAGGTTTACTGTATCCCTCTGACCCTCTTATTGACGATGAAACACAGAAATTGCATCGGAATTAAATACAAAAGGCACAATGCCGACTTAAGTACAAGAAAACTGACTCTTCTTACTGTCTATGTTTGAACCATTCCTGTGACACTAGTTATAGATTCGGATGCTTCACTTCAGGTTTAGTGTATCTCTCTGACCTTCTTATTGACGATGAACCACAGAAATTGCATCGGAATTAAATACAAAAGGCACAATGCCGACTGATGTACAAGAAAACTGATTCTTCTTACGGTTTATGTTTTAGCCATTCCTGTGACACTAGTTATAGATTACGATGCCTCACTTCAGGTTTACTGTATCCCTCTGACCTTCCTATTGACGATGAAACACAGAAATTGCATCGGAATTAAATACAAAAGGCACAATGCCGACTTAAGTACATTAAAACTGACTCTTCTTACTGTCTATGTTTGAACCATTCCTGTGACACTGGTTATAGATTCGTATGCTTCACTTCAGGTTTACTGTATCCATCTGACCTTCTTATTGACGATGAAACACAGAAATTGCATCGGAGTTAAATAAAAAAGGCACAATGCCGACTTAAGTACAAGAAAACTGACTCATCATACTGTCTATGTTTTGAACCATTCCTGTGGCACTAGTTATAGATTCCGATGCTTCACTTCAGGTTTACTGTATCCCTCTGACCTTCTTATTGACGATGAAACACAGATATAGCATCGGGATTAAATACAAAAGGCCAATGCCTACATAAGTACAAGAAAACTGACTCTTCTTACTGTCTATGATTTGTACCATTCCTGTTACACTAGTTATAGAACCCGATGCTTGTCTTCAGGTTTACTGTATCCCTCTGACCTTCTTATTGACGATGAAACACAGAAATTGCATCGGAATTAAATGCAAAAGGCACAATGCCGACTTAAGTACAAGAAAACAGACTCTTCTTACTGTCTGTGTTTTGAACCATTCATGTGACACTAGGCATAGCTTCCGATGTTTCACTTCAGGTTTACTGTATCCCTCTGACCTTCTTATCGACGATGAAACACAGAAATTGCATCGGAATTAAATACAAAAGGCACAATGTCGACTTAAGTACAAGAAAACTGACTCCTCTTACTGTCTATGATTGAAACATTCCTGTGACACTAGTTATAGATTCCGATGCTTCACTTCAGGTTTACTGTATCCCTCTGACCATCTTATTGTTGATGAAACACAGATATAGCATAGGAATTAAATACAAAAGACACAATGCCTACATAAGTACAAGAAAACTGACTCTTCTTACTGTCTATGATTTGAACCATTCCTGTGACACTAGTTATAGTTTCCGATGCTTCTCTTCCGGTTTACTGTATCCCTCTGACCTTGTTATTGACGACGAAACACAGAAATTGCATCGGAAATAAATACAAAAGGCACAACGCCGACTTAAGTACAAGAAAACTGACTCATCTTACTGTCCATGTTTTGAACCTTTCCTGTGACACTAGTTATAGATTCCGATGCTTCACTTCAAGTTTACTGTATCCCTCTGACCTTCTTATTGAAGGTAAAACACAGATATTGCATCGGAATTAAATACAAAGGGCACAATGCCGACTTAAGTACAAGAAAACTGACTCTTCTTAGTGTCTATGTTTGAACCATTCATGTGACACTAGTTATTGATTCCGATGCTTCACTTCAGGTTTACTGTATCCCTCTGACCATCTTATTGTTGATGAAACACAGATATAGCATCGGAATTAAATACAAAAGGCACAATGCCTACATAAGTACAAGAAAACTGACTCTTCTTACTGTCTATGATTTGGACCATTCCTGTGACACTAGTAATAGATTCCGATGCTTCTGTTCAGGTTTACTGTATCCCTCCGACCTTCTAATTGACGATAAAACACAGAAATTGCTTCGTAAGTAAATACAAAAGGCACAATGCCGACTTAAGTACAAGAAAACTGACTCTTCTTACTGTCTATGTTTTAAACCATTCATGTGACACTAATTATACAGTCCGATGCTTCACTTCAGGTTTACTGTATAACTCTGACCTTCTTATTGACGATGAAACACAGAAATTGCATCGGAATTAAATACAAAAGGCACAATGCCGACTGATGTACAAGAAAACTGATTCTTCTTACTGTTTATGTTTGAGCCATTCCTGTGACACTAGTTATAGATTCTGATGCCTCACTTCAGGTTTACCATATCCCTCTGACCTTCGTATTGACGATGAAACACAGAAATTGCATCGGAATTAAATACAAATGGCACAATGCCGACTTAAGTACATGAAAACTGACTCTTCTTACTGTCTATGTTTGAACCATTCCTGTGACACTGGTTATAGATTCGGATGCTTCACTTCAGGTTTACTGTATCCATCTGACCTTCTTATTGACGATGAAACACAGAAATTGCATCGGAATTAAATACAAAAGGCACAATGCCGACTTAAGTACAAGAAAACTGACTCTTCTTACTGTCTATGTTTTCAACCTTTCATGTGACACTAGTAATAGATTCCGATGCTTCACTTCAGGTTTACTGCATCCCTCTGACCATCTTATTGTTGATGAAACACAGATATAGCATCGGAATTAATTACAAAAGGCACAATGCCTACATAAGTACAAGAAAACTGACTCTTCTTACTGTCTATGATTTGAACCATTCGTGTAACACTAGTTATAGATTCCGATGCTTCTCTTCAGGTTTACTGTATCCCTCTGACCTTCTTATTGACGATGAAGCACAGAAATTGCATCGGAATTAAATACAAAGGCACAATGCCGACTTAAGTACAAGAAAACTGACTCTTCTTACTGTCTATGTATTGAACCATTCATGTGTCACTAATTATAGAGTCCGATGCTTCACTTCAGCTTTACTGTATCCCTCTGACCTTCTTATTGACGATGAAACACAGAAATTGCATCGGAATTTAATACAAAAGGCAAAATGCCGACTGATGTACAAGAAAACTGATTTTTCTTACTGTTTATGTTTGAACCATTCCTGTGACACTAGTTATAGATTCCGATGCTTCACTTCAGGTTTACTGTATCCCTCTGACCATCTTATTGTTGATGAAACACAGATATAGCATCGGAGTTAAATACAAAATACACAATGCCTACATAAGTACAAGAAAACTGACTCTTCTTACTGTCTATGATTAGAACCATTCCTGTGACACTAGTTATAGATTCCGATGCTTCTCTTCCGGTTTACTGTATCCCTCTGACCTTGTTATTGACGACGAAACACAGAAATTGCATCGGAAATAAATACAAAAGGCACAACGCCGACTTAAGTACAAGAAAACTGACTCATCTTACTGTCCATGTTTTGAACCTTTCCTGTGACACTAGTTATAGATTCCGATGCTTCACTTCAAGTTTACTGTATCCCTCTGACCTTCTTATTGAAGGTAAAACACAGATATTGCATCGGAATTAAATACAAAGGGCACAATGCCGACTTAAGTACAAGAAAACTGACTCTTCTTAGTGTCTATGTTTGAACCATTCATGTGACACTAGTTATTGATTCCGATGCTTCACTTCAGGTTTACTGTATCCCTCTGACCATCTTATTGTTGATGAAACACAGATATAGCATCGGAATTAAATACAAAAGGCACTATGCCTACATAAGTACAAGAAAACTGACTCTTCTTACTGTGTATGATTTGGACCATTCCTGTGACACTAGTAATAGATTCCGATGCTACTGTTCAGGTTTACTGTATCCCTCTGATTTTCTTATTGACGATAAATCACAGAAATTGCATCGGACTTACATACAAAAGGCACAATGCCGACTTAAGTACAAGAAAACTGACTCTTCTTACTGTCTATGTTTTGAACCATTCATGTGACACTAATTATACAGTCCGATGCTTCACTTCAGGTTTACTGTATAACTCTGACCTTCTTATTGACGATGAAACACAGAAATTGCATCGGAATTAAATACAAAAGGCACAATGCAGACTGATGTACAAGAAAACTGATTCTTCTTACTGTTTATGTTTGAGCCATTCCTGTGACACTAGTTATAGATTCCGATGCCTCACTTCAGGTTTACTGTATCCCTCTGACCTTCTTATTGACGATGAAACACAGAAATTGCATCGGAATTAAATACAAAAGGCACACTGCCGACTTAAGTACATTAAAAACTGACTCTTCTTACTGTCTATGTTTGAACCATTCCTGTGACACTGTTTATAGATTCGGATGCTTCACTTCAGGTTTACTGTATCCCTCTGACCTTCTTATTGACGATGAAACACAGAAATTGCATCGGAATTAAATACAAAAGGCACAACGCCGACTTAAGTACAACAAAACTGACTCATCTTACTGTCTATGTTTTGAACCTTTCCTGTGACACTAGTTATAGATTCCGAAGCTTCACTTCAGGTTTACTGTATCCCTCTTACCTTCTTATTGAAGATGAAACACAGATATTGCATCGGAATTAAATACAAAGGGCACAATGCCGACTTAAGTACTAGAAAACTGACTCTTCTTACTGTCTATGTTTGAACCATTCATGTGACACTAGTTATAGATTCCGATGCTTCACTTCAGGTTTACTGTATCCCTCTGTCCATCTTATTGTTGATGAAACACAGATATAGCATCGGAATTAAATACAAAAGGCCAATGCCTACATAAGTACAAGAAAACTGACTCTTCTTACTGTCTATGATTTGTACCATTCCTGTTACACTAGTTATAGATTCCGATGCTTCTCTTCAGGTTTACTGTATCCCTCTGACCTTCTTATTGACGATGAAACACAGAAATTGCATCGGAATTAAATGCAAAAGGCACAATGCCGACTTAAGTACAAGAAAACAGACTCCTCTTACTGTCTGTGTTTTGAACCATTCATGTGACACTAGGCATAGCTTCCGATGTTTCACTTCAGGTTTACTGTATCCCTCTGACCTTCTTATCGACGATGAAACACAGAAATTGCATCGGAATTAAATACAAAAGGCACAATGCCGACTTAAGTACAAGAAAACTGACTCCTCTTACTGTCTATGATTGAAACATTCCTGTGACGCTAGTTATAGATTCCGATGTTTCACTTGAGGTTTACTGTATCCCTCTGACCTTCTTATTGACGATGAAACACAGAAATTGCATCGGAATTAAATACAAAAGGCACAATGCCTACTTAAGTACAAGAAAACTGACTCTTCTTACTGTCTATGTTTTGAACCATTCCTGTGACACTAGTTATAGATTCCGATGCTTCACTTCAGGTTTACTGTATCCCTCTGACCTTCTTATTGACGATGAAACATAAAAATTGCATCGGAATTAAATAGAAAAGGAACAATGCCGACTTACGTTTAAGAATACTGACTCTTCTTACTGTCTATGATTTGAACCATTCCTGTGACACCAGTTATAGATTCCGATGCTTCACTTCAGGTTTACTGTATCCCTCTGACCTTCTTATCAAAGATGAAACACAGATATTGCATCGGAATTAAATACAAAGGGCACAATGCCGACTTAAGTACAAGAAAACTGACTCTTCTTACTGTCTATGTTTGAACCATTCATGTGACACTAGTTATAGATTCCGATGCTTCACTTCATGTTTACTGTATCCCTCTGACCATCTTATTGTTGATGAAACACAGATATAGCATCGGAATTAAATACAAAAGACACAATGCCTACATAAGTACAAGAAAACTGACTCTTCTTACTGTCTATGATTTGAACCATTCCTGTGACACTAGTTATAGATTCCGATGCTTCTCTTCCGGTTTACTGTATCCCTCTGACCTTGTTATTGACGACGAAACACAGAAATTGCATCGGAAATAAATACAAAAGGCACAACGCCGACTTAACTACAAGAAAACTGACTCATCTTACTGTCTATGTTTTGAACCTTTCCTGTGACACTAGTTATAGATTCCGATGCTTCACTTCAAGTTTACTGTATCCCTCTGACTTTCTTATTGAAGATAAAACACAGATATTGCATCGGAATTAAATACAAAGGGCACAATGCCGACTTAAGTACAAGAAAACTGACTCTTCTTACTGTCTATGTTTGAACCATTCATGTGACACTAGTTATAGATTCCGATGCTTCACTTCAGGTTTACTGTATCCCTCTGACCATCTTATTGTTGATGAAACACTGATATAGCATCGGAATTAAATACAAAAGGCACAATGCTTACATAAGTACAAGAAAACTGACTCTTCTTACTGTCTATGATTTGGTCCATTCCTGTGACGCTAGTAATTGATTCCGATGCTTCTGTTCAGGTTTACTGTATCCCTCTGACCTTCTTATTGACGATAAAACACATAAATTGCATCGGAATTAAATACAAAAGGCACAATGCCGACTTAAGTACAAGAAAACTGACTCTTCTTACTGTCTATGTTTTGAACCATTCATGTGACACTAATTATACAGTCCGATGATTCACTTCAGGTTTACTGTATAACTCTGACCTTCTTATTGACGATGAAACACAGAAATTGCATCGGAATTAAATACAAAAGGCACAATGCCGACTGATGTACAAGAAAACTGATTCTTCTTACTGTTTATGTTTGAGCCATTCCTGTGACACTAGTTACAGATTCCGATGCCTCACTTCAGGTTTACCGTATCCCTCTGACCTTCTTATTGACGATGAAACACAGAAATTGCATCGGAATTAAATACAAAAGGCACAATGCCGACTTAAGTACATGAAAACTGACTCTTCTTACTGTCTATGTTTGAACCATTCCTGTGACACTGGTTATAGATTCGGATGCTTCACTTCAGGTTTACTGTATCCATCTGACCTTCTTATTGACGATGAAACACAGAAATTGCATCGGAATTAAATACAAAAGGCACAATGCCGACTTAAGTACGAGAAAAATGACTCTTCTTACTATCTATGTTTTGAACATTTCATGTGACACTAGTAATAGATTCCGATGCTTCACTTCAGGTTTACTGCATCCCTCTGACCATCTTATTGTTGATGAAAACACAGATATAGCATCGGAATTTAATACAAAAGGCACAATGCCGACTGATGTACAAGAAAACTGATTCTTCTTACTGTTTATGTTTGAAAAATTCCTGTGACACTAGTTATAGATTCCGATGCCTCACTTCAGGTTTGCTGTATCCCTCTGACCTTCTTATTGACGATGAAACACAGAAATTGCATAGGAATTAAATACAAAAGGCACAATGCCGACTTAAGTACAAGAAAACAGACTCTTCTTACTGTCTGTGTTTTGAACCATTCATGTGACACTAGGCATAGCTTCCGATGTTTCACTTCAGGTTTACTGTATCCCTCTGACCTTCTTATCGACGATGAAACACAGAAATTGCATCGGAATTTAATACAAAAGGCAAAATGCCGACTGATGTACAAGAAAACTGATTTTTCTTACTGTTTATGTTTGAACCATTCCTGTGACACTAGTTATAGATTCCGATGCTTCACTTCAGGTTTACTGTATCCCTCTGACCATCTTATTGTTGATGAAACACAGATATAGCATCGGAGTTAAATACAAAATACACAATGCCTACATAAGTACAAGAAAACTGACTCTTCTTACTGTCTATGATTAGAACCATTCCTGTGACACTAGTTATAGATTCCGATGCTTCTCTTCCGGTTTACTGTATCCCTCTGACCTTGTTATTGACGACGAAACACAGAAATTGCATCGGAAATAAATACAAAAGGCACAACGCCGACTTAAGTACAAGAAAACTGACTCATCTTACTGTCCATGTTTTGAACCTTTCCTGTGACACTAGTTATAGATTCCGATGCTTCACTTCAAGTTTACTGTATCCCTCTGACCTTCTTATTGAAGGTAAAACACAGATATTGCATCGGAATTAAATACAAAGGGCACAATGCCGACTTAAGTACAAGAAAACTGACTCTTCTTAGTGTCTATGTTTGAACCATTCATGTGACACTAGTTATTGATTCCGATGCTTCACTTCAGGTTTACTGTATCCCTCTGACCATCTTATTGTTGATGAAACATAGATATAGCATCGGAATTAAATACAAAAGGCACTGTGCCTACATAAGTACAAGAAAACTGACTCTTCTTACTGTGTATGATTTGGACCATTCCTGTGACACTAGTAATAGATTCCGATGCTACTGTTCAGGTTTACTGTATCCCTCTGAATTTCTTATTGACGATAAATCACAGAAATTGCATCGGACTTACATACAAAAGGCACAATGCCGACTTAAGTACAAGAAAACTGACTCTTCTTACTGTCTATGTTTTGAACCATTCATGTGACACTAATTATACAGTCCGATGCTTCACTTCAGGTTTACTGTATAACTCTGACCTTCTTATTGACGATGAAACACAGAAATTGCATCGGAATTAAATACAAAAGGCACAATGCAGACTGATGTACAAGAAAACTGATTCTTCTTACTGTTTATGTTTGAGCCATTCCTGTGACACTAGTTATAGATTCCGATGCCTCACTTCAGGTTTACTGTATCCCTCTGACCTTCTTATTGACGATGAAACACAGAAATTGCATCGGAATTAAATACAAAAGGCACACTGCCGACTTAAGTACATTAAAAACTGACTCTTCTTACTGTCTATGTTTGAACCATTCCTGTGACACTGTTTATAGATTCGGATGCTTCACTTCAGGTTTACTGTATCCCTCTGACCTTCTTATTGACGATGAAACACAGAAATTGCATCGGAATTAAATACAAAAGGCACAACGCCGACTTAAGTACAACAAAACTGACTCATCTTACTGTCTATGTTTTGAACCTTTCCTGTGACACTAGTTATAGATTCCGAAGCTTCACTTCAGGTTTACTGTATCCCTCTTACCTTCTTATTGAAGATGAAACACAGATATTGCATCGGAATTAAATACAAAGGGCACAATGCCGACTTAAGTACTAGAAAACTGACTCTTCTTACTGTCTATGTTTGAACCATTCATGTGACACTAGTTATAGATTCCGATGCTTCACTTCAGGTTTACTGTATCCCTCTGTCCATCTTATTGTTGATGAAACACAGATATAGCATCGGAATTAAATACAAAAGGCCAATGCCTAGATAAGTACAAGAAAACTGACTCTTCTTACTGTCTATGATTTGTACGAATCCTGTTACACTAGTTATAGATTCCGATGCTTCTCTTCAGGTTTACTGTATCCCTCTGACCTTCTTATTGACGATGAAACACAGAAATTGCATCGGAATTAAATGCAAAAGGCACAATGCCGACTTAAGTACAAGAAAACAGACTCCTCTTACTGTCTGTGTTTTGAACCATTCATGTGACACTAGGCATAGCTTCCGATGTTTCACTTCAGGTTTACTGTATCCCTCTGACCTTCTTATCGACGATGAAACACAGAAATTGCATCGGAATTAAATACAAAAGGCACAATGCCGACTTAAGTACAAGAAAACTGACTCCTCTTACTGTCTATGATTGAAACATTCCTGTGACGCTAGTTATAGATTCCGATGTTTCACTTGAGGTTTACTGTATCCCTCTGACCTTCTTATTGACGATGAAACACAGAAATTGCATCGGAATTAAATACAAAAGGCACAATGCCTACTTAAGTACAAGAAAACTGACTCTTCTTACTGTCTATGTTTTGAACCATTCCTGTGACACTAGTTATAGATTCCGATGCTTCACTACATGTTTACTGTATCCCTCTGACCTTCTTATTGACGATGAAACATAAAAATTGCATCGGAATTAAATAGAAAAGGAACAATGCCGACTTACGTTTAAGAATACTGACTCTTCTTACTGTCTATGATTTGAACCATTCCTGTGACACCAGTTATAGATTCCGATGCTTCACTTCAGGTTTACTGTATCCCTCTGACCTTCTTATCAAAGATGAAACACAGATATTGCATCGGAATTAAATACAAAGGGCACAATGCCGACTTAAGTACAAGAAAACTGACTCTTCTTACTGTCTATGTTTGAACCATTCATGTGACACTAGTTATAGATTCCGATGCTTCACTTCATGTTTACTGTATCCCTCTGACCATCTTATTGTTGATGAAACACAGATATAGCATCGGAATTAAATACAAAAGACACAATGCCTACATAAGTACAAGAAAACTGACTCTTCTTACTGTCTATGATTTGAACCATTCCTGTGACACTAGTTATAGATTCCGATGCTTCTCTTCCGGTTTACTGTATCCCTCTGACCTTGTTATTGACGACGAAACACAGAAATTGCATCGGAAATAAATACAAAAGGCACAACGCCGACTTAACTACAAGAAAACTGACTCATCTTACTGTCTATGTTTTGAACCTTTCCTGTGACACTAGTTATAGATTCCGATGCTTCACTTCAAGTTTACTGTATCCCTCTGACTTTCTTATTGAAGATAAAACACAGATATTGCATCGGAATTAAATACAAAGGGCACAATGCCGACTTAAGTACAAGAAAACTGACTCTTCTTACTGTCTATGTTTGAACCATTCATGTGACACTAGTTATAGATTCCGATGCTTCACTTCAGGTTTACTGTATCCCTCTGACCATCTTATTGTTGATGAAACACTGATATAGCATCGGAATTAAATACAAAAGGCACAATGCTTACATAAGTACAAGAAAACTGACTCTTCTTACTGTCTATGATTTGGTCCATTCCTGTGACGCTAGTAATTGATTCCGATGCTTCTGTTCAGGTTTACTGTATCCCTCTGACCTTCTTATTGACGATAAAACACATAAATTGCATCGGAATTAAATACAAAAGGCACAATGCCGACTTAAGTACAAGAAAACTGACTCTTCTTACTGTCTATGTTTTGAACCATTCATGTGACACTAATTATACAGTCCGATGATTCACTTCAGGTTTACTGTATAACTCTGACCTTCTTATTGACGATGAAACACAGAAATTGCATCGGAATTAAATACAAAAGGCACAATGCCGACTGATGTACAAGAAAACTGATTCTTCTTACTGTTTATGTTTGAGCCATTCCTGTGACACTAGTTACAGATTCCGATGCCTCACTTCAGGTTTACCGTATCCCTCTGACCTTCTTATTGACGATGAAACACAGAAATTGCATCGGAATTAAATACAAAAGGCACAATGCCGACTTAAGTACATGAAAACTGACTCTTCTTACTGTCTATGTTTGAACCATTCCTGTGACACTGGTTATAGATTCGGATGCTTCACTTCAGGTTTACTGTATCCATCTGACCTTCTTATTGACGATGAAACACAGAAATTGCATCGGAATTAAATACAAAAGGCACAATGCCGACTTAAGTACGAGAAAAATGACTCTTCTTACTATCTATGTTTTGAACATTTCATGTGACACTAGTAATAGATTCCGATGCTTCACTTCAGGTTTACTGCATCCCTCTGACCATCTTATTGTTGATGAAACACAGATATAGCATCGGAATTTAATACAAAAGGCACAATGCCGACTGATGTACAAGAAAACTGATTCTTCTTACTGTTTATGTTTGAACCATTCCTGTGACACTAGTTATAGATTCCGATGCCTCACTTCAGGTTTGCTGTATCCCTCTGACCTTCTTATTGACGATGAAACACAGAAATTGCATAGGAATTAAATACAAAAGGCACAATGCTGACTTAAGTACAAAAAAACTGACTCTTCTTACTGTCTATGTTTTGAACCTTTCCTGTGACACTAGTTATAGATTCCGATGCTTCACTTCAGGTTTACTGTATCCCTCTGACATTCTTATTGACGATGAAACACAGAAATTGCATCGGATTTAAATACAAAAAGCACAATGCCGACTTAAGTGCAAGAAAACTGACTCTTCTTACTGTCTACATTTGAACCATTCATGTGACACTAGTTATAGATTCCGATGCTTCACTTCAGGTTTACTGTATCCCTCTGACCATCTTATTGTTGATGAAACACAGATATAGCATCGGAATGAAATACAAAAGACACAATGCCTACATAAGTAAAAGTAAACTGACTCTTCTTACTGTCTATGATTTGAACCATTCCTGTGACACTAGTTATAGATTCCGATGCTTCTCTTCCGGTTTACTGTATCCCTCTGACCTTGTTATTGACGACGAAACACAGAAATTGCATCAGAAATAAATACAAAAACCACAACGCCGATTTAAGTACAAGAAAACTGACTCATCTTACTGTCTATGTTTTGAACCTTTCCTGTGACACTAGTTATAGATTCCGATGCTTCACTTCAAGTTCACTGTATCCCTCTGACCTTCTTGTTGAAGATAAAACACAGATATTGCATCGGAATTAAATACAAAGGGCACAATGCCGACTTAAGTACAAGAAAACTAACTCTTCTTACTGTCTATGTTTGAACCATTCATGTGACACTAGTTATAGATTCCGATGCTTCACTTCAGGTTTACTGTACCCCTCTGACCATCTTATTGTTGATGAAACACAGATATAGCATCGGAATTAAATACAAAAGGCACAATGCCTACATAAGTACAAGAAAACTGACTCTTCTTACTGTCTATGATTTGAACCATTCGTGTAACACTAGTTATAGATTCTGATGCTTCTCTTCAGGTTTACTGTATCCCTCTGACCTTCTTATTGACGATGAAACACAGAAATTGCATCGGAATTAAATACAAAAGGCACAATGCCGACTTAAGTACAAGAAAACAGACTCTTCTTACTGTCTGTGCTTTTGAGCCACTCATGTGACACTAGGAATAGCTTCCGATGCTTCACATCAGGTTTACTGTATCCATCTGACCCTCTTATTGACGATGAAACACAGAAATTGCATCGGAATTACATACAAAAGGCACAATGCCGACTTAAGTACAAGAAAACTGACTCTTCTTACTGTCTATGTTTTGAACCATTCATGTGACACTAATTATAGAGTCCGATGCTTCACTTCAGGTTTACTGTATCCCTCTGACCTTCTTATTGACGATGAAACACAGAAATTGCATCGGAATTTAATACAAGAGGCACAATGCCGACTGATGTACAAGAAAACTGATTCTTCTTACTGTTTATGTTTGAACCATTCCTGTGACACTAGTTATAGATTCCGATGAATCACTTCAGGTTTGCTGTATCCCTCTGACCTTCTTATTGACGATGAAACACAGAAATTGCATAGGAATTAAATACAAAAGGCACAATGCTGACTTAAGTACAAAAAAACTGACTCTTCTTACTGTCTATGTTTTGAACCTTTCCTGTGACACTAGTTATAGATTCCGATGCTTCACTTCAGGTTTACTGGATCCCTCTGACCTTCTTATTGAAGATGAAACACAGATATTGCATCGGAATTAAATACAAAGGGCACAATGCCGACAAAGGTACAAGAAAACTGACTCTTCTTACTGTCTGTGTTTGAACCATTCATGTGACACTAGTTATAGATTCCGATGCTTCACTTCAGGTTTACTGTATCCCTCTGACCATCTTATTGTTGATGAAACACAGATATAGCATCGGAATTAAATTCAAAATGCACAATGCCTACATAAGTACAAGAAAACTGACTCTTCTTAGTAGCAATGATTTGAACCATTCCTGTTACACTAGTTATAGATTCCGATGCTTCTCTTCAGGTTTACTGTAACCCTCTGACCTTCTTATTGACAATGAAACACAGAAATTGCATCGGAATTAAATACAGAAGGCACAATGCCGACTTAAGTACAAGAAAACAGACTCTTCATACTGACTGTGTTTTGAACCATTCATGTGACACTAGGCATAGCTACCGATGCTTCACTTCAGGTTTATTGTATCCATTATACCTTCTTATTATCGATGGAACACAGAATTTTCATCGGAATTAAAACAAAATGCACAATGCCGACTTAAGTACAAGAAAACTGACTCTTCTTACTGTCTATGATTGAACCATTCCTGTGACACTAGTTATAGATTCCGATGCTTCACTTGAGGTTCACTGTATCCCTCTGACCTTCTTATTGACGATGAAACACAGAAATCGCATCGGAATTAAATACAAAAGGCACAATGCCTACATAAGTACAAGAAAACTGACTCTTCTTACTGTCTATGATTTGGACCATTCCTGTGACACTAGTAATAGATTCCGATGCTTCTGTTCAGGTTTACTGTATCTCTCTGACCTTCTTATTGACGATAAAACACAGAAATTGCATCGGAATTAAATACAAAAGGCACAATGCCGACTTAAGTACAAGAAAACTGACTCTTCTTACTGTCTATGATTTGAACCATTCATGTGACACTAATTATACAGTCCGATGCTTCACTTCAGGTTTACTGTATAACTCTGACCTTCTTATTGACGATGAAACACAGAAATTGCATCGGAATTAAATACAAAAGGCACAATGCAGACTGATGTACAAGAAAACTGATTCTTCTTACTGTTTATGTTTGAGCCATTCCTGTGACACTAGTTATAGATTCCGATGCCTCACTTCAGGTTTACTGTATCCCTCTGACCTTCTTATTGACGATGAAACACAGAAATTGCATCGGAATTAAATACAAAAGGCACACTGCCGACTTAAGTACATTAAAAACTGACTCTTCTTACTGTCTATGTTTGAACCATTCCTGTGACACTGTTTATAGATTCGGATGCTTCACTTCAGGTTTACTGTATCCCTCTGACCTTCTTATTGACGATGAAACACAGAAATTGCATCGGAATTAAATACAAAAGGCACAACGCCGACTTAAGTACAACAAAACTGACTCATCTTACTGTCTATGTTTTGAACCTTTCCTGTGACACTAGTTATAGATTCCGATGCTTCACTTCAGGTTTACTGTATCCCTCTGTCCATCTTATTGTTGATGAAACACAGATATAGCATCGGAATTAAATACAAAAGGCCAATGCCTACATAAGTACAAGAAAACTGACTCTTCTTACTGTCTATGATTTGTACCATTCCTGTTACACTAGTTATAGATTCCGATGCTTCTCTTCAGGTTTACTGTATCCCTCTGACCTTCTTATTGACGATGAAACACAGAAATTGCATCGGAATTAAATGCAAAAGGCACAATGCCGACTTAAGTACAAGAAAACAGACTCCTCTTACTGTCTGTGTTTTGAACCATTCATGTGACACTAGGCATAGCTTCCGATGTTTCACTTCAGGTTTACTGTATCTCTCTGACCTTCTTATCGACGATGAAACACAGAAATTGCATCGGAATTAAATACAAAAGGCACAATGCCGACTTAAGTACAAGAAAACTGACTCCTCTTACTGTCTATGATTGAAACATTCCTGTGACGCTAGTTATAGATTCCGATGTTTCACTTGAGGTTTACTGTATCCCTCTGACCTTCTTATTGACGATGAAACACAGAAATTGCATCGGAATTAAATACAAAAGGCACAATGCCTACTTAAGTACAAGAAAACTGACTCTTCTTACTGTCTATGTTTTGAACCATTCCTGTGACACTAGTTATAGATTCCGATGCTTCACTTCAGGTTTACTGTATCCCTCTGACCTTCTTATTGACGATGAAACATAAAAATTGCATCGGAATTAAATAGAAAAGGAACAATGCCGACTTACGTTTAAGAATACTGACTCTTCTTACTGTCTATGATTTGAACCATTCCTGTGACACCAGTTATAGATTCCGATGCTTCACTTCAGGTTTACTGTATCCCTCTGACCTTCTTATCAAAGATGAAACACAGATATTGCATCGGAATTAAATACAAAGGGCACAATGCCGACTTAAGTACAAGAAAACTGACTCTTCTTACTGTCTATGTTTGAACCATTCATGTGACACTAGTTATAGATTCCGATGCTTCACTTCATGTTTACTGTATCCCTCTGACCATCTTATTGTTGATGAAACACAGATATAGCATCGGTATTAAATACAAAAGACACAATGCCTACATAAGTACAAGAAAACTGACTCTTCTTACTGTCTATGATTTGAACCATTCCTGTGACACTAGTTATAGATTCCGATGCTTCTCTTCCGGTTTACTGTATCCCTCTGACCTTGTTATTGACGACGAAACACAGAAATTGCATCGGAAATAAATACAAAAGGCACAACGCCGACTTAACTACAAGAAAACTGACTCATCTTACTGTCTATGTTTTGAACCTTTCCTGTGACACTAGTTATAGATTCCGATGCTTCACTTCAAGTTTACTGTATCCCTCTGACTTTCTTATTGAAGATAAAACACAGATATTGCATCGGAATTAAATACAAAGGGCACAATGCCGACTTAAGTACAAGAAAACTGACTCTTCTTACTGTCTATGTTTGAACCATTCATGTGACACTAGTTATAGATTCCGATGCTTCACTTCAGGTTTACTGTATCCCTCTGACCATCTTATTGTTGATGAAACACTGATATAGCATCGGAATTAAATACAAAAGGCACAATGCTTACATAAGTACAAGAAAACTGACTCTTCTTACTGTCTATGATTTGGTCCATTCCTGTGACGCTAGTAATTGATTCCGATGCTTCTGTTCAGGTTTACTGTATCCCTCTGACCTTCTTATTGACGATAAAACACATAAATTGCATCGGAATTAAATACAAAAGGCACAATGCCGACTTAAGTACAAGAAAACTGACTCTTCTTACTGTCTATGTTTTGAACCATTCATGTGACACTAATTATACAGTCCGATGATTCACTTCAGGTTTACTGTATAACTCTGACCTTCTTATTGACGATGAAACACAGAAATTGCATCGGAATTAAATACAAAAGGCACAATGCCGACTGATGTACAAGAAAACTGATTCTTCTTACTGTTTATGTTTGAGCCATTCCTGTGACACTAGTTACAGATTCCGATGCCTCACTTCAGGTTTACCGTATCCCTCTGACCTTCTTATTGACGATGAAACACAGAAATTGCATCGGAATTAAATACAAAAGGCACAATGCCGACTTAAGTACATGAAAACTGATTCTTCTTACTGTCTATGTTTGAACCATTCCTGTGACACTGGTTATAGATTCGGATGCTTCACTTCAGGTTTACTGTATCCATCTGACCTTCTTATTGACGATGAAACACAGAAATTGCATGGGAATTAAATACAAAAGGCACAATGCCGACTTAAGTACGAGAAAAATGACTCTTCTTACTATCTATGTTTTGAACATTTCATGTGACACTAGTAATAGATTCCGATGCTTCACTTCAGGTTTACTGCATCCCTCTGACCCACTTATTGTTGATGAAACACAGATATAGCATCGGAATTTAATACAAAAGGCACAATGCCGACTGATGTACAAGAAAACTGATTCTTCTTACTGTTTATGTTTGAACCATTCCTGTGACACTAGTTATAGATTCCGATGCCTCACTTCAGGTTTGCTGTATCCCTCTGACCTTCTTATTGACGATGAAACACAGAAATTGCATAGGAATTAAATACAAAAGGCACAATGCTGACTTAAGTACAAAAAAACTGACTCTTCTTACTGTCTATGTTTTGAACCTTTCCTGTGACACTAGTTACAGATTCCGATGCTTCACTTCAGGTTTACTGTATCCCTCTGACATTCTTATTGACGATGAAACACAGAAATTGCATCGGATTTAAATACAAAAGGCACAATGCCGACTTAAGTACAAGAAAACTGACTCTTCTTACTGTCTACATTTGAACCATTCATGTGACACTAGTTATAGATTCCGATGCTTCACTTCAGGTTTACTGTATCCCTCTGACCATCTTATTGTTGATGAAACACAGATATAGCATCGGAATGAAATACAAAAGACACAATGCCTACATAAGTAAAAGTAAACTGACTCTTCTTACTGTCTATGATTTGAACCATTCCTGTGACACTAGTTATAGATTCCGACGCTTCTCTTCCGGTTTACTGTATCCCTCTGACCTTGTTATTGACGACGAAACACAGAAATTGCATCGGAAATAAATACAAAAGGCACAACGCCGATTTAAGTACAAGAAAACTGACTCATCTTACTGTCTATGTTTTGAACCTTTCCTGTGACACTAGTTATAGATTCCGATGCTTCACTTCAAGTTCACTGTATCCCTCTGACCTTCTTATTGAAGATAAAACACAGATATTGCATCGGAATTAAATACAAAGGGCACAATGCCGACTTAAGTACAAGAAAACTAACTCTTCTTACTGTCTATGTTTGAACCATTCATGTGACACTAGTTATAGATTCCGATGCTTCACTTCAGGTTTACTGTATCCCTCTGACCATCTTATTGTTGATGAAACACAGATATAGCATCGGAATTAAATACAAAAGGCACAATGCCTACATAAGTACAAGAAAACTGACTCTTCTTACTGTCTATGATTTGAACCATTCGTGTAACACTAGTTATAGATTCTGATGCTTCTCTTCAGGTTTACTGTATCCCTCTGACCTTCTTATTGACGATGAAACACAGAAATTGCATCGGAATTAAATACAAAAGGCACAATGCCGACTTAAGTACAAGAAAACAGACTCTTCTTACTGTCTGTGTTTTGAGCCACTCATGTGACACTAGGAATAGCTTCCGATGCTTCACATCAGGTTTACTGTATCCATCTGACCCTCTTATTGACGATGAAACACAGAAATTGCATCGGAGTTACATACAAAAGGCACAATGCCGACTTAAGTACAAGAAAACTGACTCTTCTTACTGTCTATGTTTTGAACCATTCATGTGACACTAATTATAGAGTCCGATGCTTCACTTCAGGTTTACTGTATCCCTCTGACCTTCTTATTGACGATGAAACACAGAAATTGCATCGGAATTTAATACAAAAGGCACAATGCCGACTGATGTACAAGAAAACTGATTCTTCTTACTGTTTATGTTTGAACCATTCCTGTGACACTAGTTATAGATTCCGATGCCTCACTTCAGGTTTGCTGTATCCCTCTGACCTTCTTATTGACGATGAAACACAGAAATTGCATAGGAATTAAATACAAAAGGCACAATGCTGACTTAAGTACAAAAAAACTGACTCTTCTTACTGTCTATGTTTTGAACCTTTCCTGTGACACTAGTTATAGATTCCGATGCTTCACTTCAGGTTTACTGTATCCCTCTGACCTTCTTATTGAAGATGAAACACAGATATTGCATCGGAATTAAATACAAAGGGCACAATGCCGACATCAGTACAAGAAAACTGACTCTTCTTACTGTCTATGTTTGAACCATTCATGTGACACCAGTTATAGATTCCGATGCTTCACTTCAGGTTTACTGTATCCCTCTGACCATCTTATTGTTGATGAAACACAGATATAGCATCGGAATTAAATTCAAAATGCACAATGCCTACATGAGTACAAGAAAACTGACTCTTCTTAGTAGCAATGATTTGAACCATTCCTGTTACACTAGTTATAGATTCCGATGCTTCTCTTCAGGTTTACTGTAACCCTCTGACCTTCTTATTGACAATGAAACACAGAAATTGCATCGGAATTAAATACAGAAGGCACAATGCCGACTTAAGTACAAGAAAACAGACTCTTCATACTGACTGTGTTTTGAACCATTCATGTGACACTAGGCATAGCTACCGATGCTTCACTTCAGGTTTATTGTATCCATTATACCTTCTTATTATCGATGGA
This sequence comes from Schistocerca serialis cubense, assembly GCF_023864345.2. Classification (NCBI taxonomy): domain Eukaryota; kingdom Metazoa; phylum Arthropoda; class Insecta; order Orthoptera; family Acrididae; genus Schistocerca; species Schistocerca serialis. The sequence goes on from NC_064638.1 coordinate 14,322,232, forward strand.
ACACAGAATTTTCATCGGAATTAAAACAAAATGCACAATGCCGACTTAAGTACAAGAAAACTGACTCTTCTTACTGTCTATGATTGAACCATTCCTGTGACACTAGTTATAGATTCCGATGCTTCACTTGAGGTTCACTGTATCCCTCTGACCTTCTTATTGACGATGAAACACAGAAATCGCATCGGAATTAAATACAAAAGGCACAATGCCTACATAAGTACAAGAAAACTGACTCTTCTTACTGTCTATGATTTGGACCATTCCTGTGACACTAGTAATAGATTCCGATGCTTCTGTTCAGGTTTACTGTATCTCTCTGACCTTCTTATTGACGATAAAACACAGAAATTGCATCGGAATTAAATACAAAAGGCACAATGCCGACTTAAGTACAAGAAAACTGACTCTTCTTACTGTCTATGATTTGAACCATTCATGTGACACTAATTATACAGTCCGATGCTTCACTTCAGGTTTACTGTATAACTCTGACCTTCTTATTGACGATGAAACACAGAAATTGCATCGGAATTAAATACAAAAGGCACAATGCCGACTGATGTACAAGAAAACTGATTCTTCTTACTGTTTATGTTTGAGCCATTCCTGTGACAGTAGTTATAGATTCCGATGCCTCACTTCAGGTTTGCTGTATCCCTCTGACCTTCTTATTGACGATGAAACACAGAAATTGCATCGGAATTAAATACAAAAGGCACAATGCCGACTTAAGTACAAGAAAACTGACTCTTCTTACTGTCTATGTTTTGAACCATTCATGTGACACTAATTATAGAGTCCGATGCTTCACTTCAGGTTTACTGTATCCCTCTGACCTTCTTATTGACGATGAAACACAGAAATTGCATCGGAATTTAATACAAAAGGCACAATGCCGACTGATGTACAAGAAAACTGATTCTTCTTACTGTTTATGTTTGAACCATTCCTGTGACACTAGTTATAGATTCCGATGCCTCACTTCAGTTTTGCTGTATCCCTCTGACCTTCTTATTGACGATGAAACACAGAAATTGCATAGGAATTAAATACAAAAGGCACAATGCTGACTTAAGTACAAAAAAACTGACTCTTCTTACTGTATATGTTTTGAACCTTTCCTGTGACACTAGTTATAGATTCCGATGCTTCACTTCAGGTTTACTGTATCCCTCTGACCTTCTTATTGAAGATGAAACACAGATATTGCATCGGAATTAAATACAAAGGGCACAATGCCGACTTCAGTACAAGAATACTGACTCTTCTTACTGTCTATGTTTGAACCATTCATGTGACACTAGTTATAGATTCCGATGCTTCACTTCAGGTTTACTGTATCCCTCTGACCATCTTATTGTTGATGAAACACAGATATAGCATCGGAACTAAATTCAAAATGCACAATGCCGACATAAGTACAAGAAAACTGACTCTTCTTAGTAGCAATGATTTGAACCATTCCTGTTACACTAGTTATAGATTCCGATGCTTCTCTTCAGGTTTACTGTATCCCTCTGACCTTCTTATTGACAATGAAACACAGAAATTGCATCGGAATTAAATACAGAAGGCACAATGCCGACTTAAGTACAAGAAAACAGACTCTTCATACTGACTGTGTTTTGAACCATTCATGTGACACTAGGCATAGCTACCGATGCTTCACTTCAGGTTTATTGTATCCATTAGACCTTCTTATTATCGATGGAACACAGAATTTTCATCGGAATTAAATACAAAATGCACAATGCCGACTTAAGTACAAGAAAACTGACTCTTCTTACTGGCTATGATTGAACCATTCCTGTGACACTAGTTATAGTTTCCGATGCTTCACTTGAGGTTTACTGTATCCCTCTGACGTTCTTATTGACGATGAAACACAGAAATCGCATCGGAATTAAATACAAAAGGCACAATGCCTACATAAGTACAAGAAAACTGACTCTTCTTACTGTCTATGATTTGGACCATTCCTGTAACACTAGTAATAGATTCCGATGCTTCTGTTCAGGTTTACTGTATCTCTCTGACCTTCTTATTGACGATAAAACACAGAAATTGCATCGGAATTAAATACAAAAGGCACAATGCCGACTTAAGTACAAGAAAACTGACTCTTCTTACTGTCTATGATTTGAACCATTCATGTGACACTAATTATACAGTCCGATGCTTCACTTCAGGTTTACTGTATAACTCTGACCTTCTTATTGACGATGAAACACAGAAATTGCATCGGAATTAAATACAAAAGGCACAATGCCGACTGATGTACAAGAAAACTGATTCTTCTTACTGTTTATGTTTGAGCCATTCCTGTGACAGTAGTTATAGATTCCGATGCCTCACTTCAGGTTTGCTGTATCCCTCTGACCTTCTTATTGACGATGAAACACAGAAATTGCATAGGAATTAAATACAAAAGGCACAATGCTGACTTAAGTACAAAAAAACTGACTCTTCTTACTGTCTATGATTTGAACCATTCATGTGACACTAATTATACAGTCCGATGCTTCACTTCAGGTTTACTGTATAACTCTGACCTTCTTATTGACGATGAAACACAGAAATTGCATCGGAATTAAATACAAAAGGCACAATGCCGACTGATGTACAAGAAAACTGATTCTTCTTACTGTTTATGTTTGAGCCATTCCTGTGACAGTAGTTATAGATTCCGATGCCTCACTTCAGGTTTGCTGTATCCCTCTGACCTTCTTATTGACGATGAAACACAGAAATTGCATAGGAATTAAATACAAAAGGCACAATGCTGACTTAAGTACAAAAAAACTGACTCTTCTTACTGTCTATGTTTTGAACCTTTCCTGTGACACTAGTTATGGATTCCGATGCTTCACTTCAGGTTTACTGTATCCCTCTGACCTTCTTATTGAAGATGAAACACAGATATTGCATCGGAATTAAATACAAAGGGCACAATGCCGACTTCAGTACAAGAAAACTGACTCTTCTTACTGTCTATGTTTGATCCATTCATGTGACACTAGTTATAGATTCCGATGCTTCACTTCAGGTTTACTGTATCCCTCTGACCATCTTATTGTTGATGAAACACAGATATAGCATCGGAATTAAATTCAAAATGCACAATGCCTACATAAGTACAAGAAAACTGACTCTTCTTAGTAGCTATGATTTGAACCATTCCTGTTACACTAGTTATAGATTCCGATGCTTCTCTTCAGGTTTACTGTATCCCTCTGACCTTCTTATTGACAATGAAACACAGAAATTGCATCGGAATTAAATACAGAAGGCACAATGCCGACTTAAGTACAAGAAAACAGACTCTTCATACTGACTGTGTTTTGAACCATTCATGTGACACTAGGCATAGCTACCGATGCTTCACTTCAGGTTTATTGTATCCATTAGACCTTCTTATTATCGATGGAACGCAGAATTTTCATCGGAATTAAATACAAAATGCACAATGCCGACTTAAGTACAAGAAAACTGACTCTACTTACTGTCTATGATTGAACCATTCCTGTGACACTAGTTATAGATTCCGATGCTTCACTTGAGGTTTACTGTATCCCTCTGACCTTCTTATTGACGATGAAACACAGAAATTGCATCGGAATTTAATACAAAAGGCACAATGCCGACTGATGTACAAGAAAACTGATTCTTCTTACTGTTTATGTTTGAACCATTCCTGTGACACTAGTTATAGATTCCGATGCCTCACTTCAGGTTTGCTGTATCCCTCTGACCTTCTTATTGACGATGAAACACAGAAATTGCATAGGAATTAAATACAAAAGGCACAATGCTGACTTAAGTACAAAAAAACTGACTCTTCTTACTGTCTATGTTTTGAACCTTTCCTGTGACACTAGTTATAGATTCCGATGCTTCACTTCAGGTTTACTGTATCCCTCTGACCTTCTTATTGAAGATGAAACACAGATATTGCATCGGAATTAAATACAAAGGGCACAATGCCGACATCAGTACAAGAAAACTGACTCTTCTTACTGTCTATGTTTGAACCATTCATGTGACACTAGTTATAGATTCCGATGCTTCACTTCAGGTTTACTGTATCCCTCTGACCATCTTATTGTTGATGAAACACAGATATAGCATCGGAATTAAATTCAAAATGCACAATGCCTACATGAGTACAAGAAAACTGACTCTTCTTAGTAGCAATGATTTGAACCATTCCTGTTACACTAGTTATAGATTCCGATGCTTCTCTTCAGGTTTACTGTAACCCTCTGACCTTCTTATTGACAATGAAACACAGAAATTGCATCGGAATTAAATACAGAAGGCACAATGCCGACTTAAGTACAAGAAAACAGACTCTTCATACTGACTGTGTTTTGAACCATTCATGTGACACTAGGCATAGCTACCGATGCTTCACTTCAGGTTTATTGTATCCATTATACCTTCTTATTATCGATGGAACACAGAATTTTCATCGGAATTAAAACAAAATGCACAATGCCGACTTAAGTACAAGAAAACTGACTCTTCTTACTGTCTATGATTGAACCATTCCTGTGACACTAGTTATAGATTCCGATGCTTCACTTGAGGTTCACTGTATCCCTCTGACCTTCTTATTGACGATGAAACACAGAAATCGCATCGGAATTAAATACAAAAGGCACAATGCCTACATAAGTACAAGAAAACTGACTCTTCTTACTGTCTATGATTTGGACCATTCCTGTGACACTAGTAATAGATTCCGATGCTTCTGTTCAGGTTTACTGTATCTCTCTGACCTTCGTATTGACGATAAAACACAGAAATTGCATCGGAATTAAATACAAAAGGCACAATGCCGACTTAAGTACAAGAAAACTGACTCGTCTTACTGTCTATGATTTGAACCATTCATGTGACACTAATTATACAGTCCGATGCTTCACTTCAGGTTTACTGTATAACTCTGACCTTCTTATTGACGATGAAACACAGAAATTGCATCGGAATTAAATACAAAAGGCACAATGCCGACTGATGTACAAGAAAACTGATTCTTCTTACTGTTTATGTTTGAGCCATTCCTGTGACAGTAGTTATAGATTCCGATGCCTCACTTCAGGTTTGCTGTATCCCTCTGACCTTCTTATTGACGATGAAACACAGAAATTGCATCGGAATTAAATACAAAAGGCACAATGCCGACTTAAGTACAAGAAAACTGACTCTTCTTACTGTCTATGTTTTGAACCATTCATGTGACACTAATTATAGAGTCCGATGCTTCACTTCAGGTTTACTGTATCCCTCTGACCTTCTTATTGACGATGAAACACAGAAATTGCATCGGAATTTAATACAAAAGGCACAATGCCGACTGATGTACAAGAAAACTGATTCTTCTTACTGTTTATGTTTGAAACATTCCTGTGACACTAGTTATAGATTCCGATGCCTCACTTCAGGTTTGCTGTATCCCTCTGACCTTCTTATTGACGATGAAACACAGAAATTGCATAGGAATTAAATACAAAAGGCACAATGCTGACTTAAGTACAAAAAAACTGACTCTTCTTACTGTCTATGCTTTGAACCTTTCCTGTGACACTAGTTATAGATTCCGATGCTTCACTTCAGGTTTACTGTATCCCTCTGACCTTCTTATTGAAGATGAAACACAGATATTGCATCGGAATTAAATACAAAGGGCACAATGCCGACTTCAGTACAAGAATACTGACTCTTCTTACTGTCTATGTTTGAACCATTCATGTGACACTAGTTATAGATTCCGATGCTTCACTTCAGGTTTACTGTATCCCTCTGACCATCTTATTGTTGATGAAACACAGATATAGCATCGGAATTAAATTCAAAATGCACAATGCCGACATTAGTACAAGAAAACTGACTCTTCTTAGTAGCAATGATTTGAACCATTCCTGTTACACTAGTTATAGATTCCGATGCTTCTCTTCAGGTTTACTGTATCCCTCTGACCTTCTTATTGACAATGAAACACAGAAATTGCATCGGAATTAAATACAGAAGGCACAATGCCGACTTAAGTACAAGAAAACAGACTCTTCATACTGACTGTGTTTTGAACCATTCATGTGACACTAGGCATAGCTACCGATGCTTCACTTCAGGTTTATTGTATCCATTAGACCTTCTTATTATCGATGGAACACAGAATTTTCATCGGAATTAAATACAAAATGCACAATGCCGACTTAAGTACAAGAAAACTGACTCTTCTTACTGTCTATGATTGAACCATTCCTGTGACACTAGTTATAGATTCCGATGCTTCACTTGAGGTTTACTGTATCCCTCTGACCTTCTTATTGACGATGAAACACAGAAATCGCATCGGAATTAAATACAAAAGGCACAATGCCTACATAAGTACAAGAAAACTGACTCTTCTTACTGTCTATGATTTGGACCATTCCTGTAACACTAGTAATAGATTCCGATGCTTCTGTTCAGGTTTACTGTATCTCTCTGACCTTCTTATTGACGATAAAACACAGAAATTGCATCGGAATTAAATACAAAAGGCACAATGCCGACTTAAGTACAAGAAAACTGACTCTTCTTACTGTCTATGATTTGAACCATTCATGTGACACGAATTATACAGTCCGATGCTTCACTTCAGGTTTACTGTATAACTCTGACCTTCTTATTGACGATGAAACACAGAAATTGCATCGGAATTAAATACAAAAGGCACAATGCCGACTGATGTACAAGAAAACTGATTCTTCTTACTGTTTATGTTTGAGCCATTCCTGTGACAGTAGTTATAGATTCCGATGCCTCACTTCAGGTTTGCTGTATCCCTCTGACCTTCTTATTGACGATGAAACACAGAAATTGCGTAGGAATTAAATACAAAAGGCACAATGCTGACTTAAGTACAAAAAAACTGACTCTTCTTACTGTCTATGATTTGAACCATTCATGTGACACTAATTATACAGTCCGATGCTTCACTTCAGGTTTACTGTATAGCTCTGACCTTCTTATTGACGATGAAACACAGAAATTGCATCGGAATTAAATACAAAAGGCACAATGCCGACTGATGTACAAGAAAACTGATTCTTCTTACTGTTTATGTTTGAGCCATTCCTGTGACAGTAGTTATAGATTCCGATGCCTCACTTCAGGTTTGCTGTATCCCTCTGACCTTCTTATTGACGATGAAACACAGAAATTGCATAGGAATTAAATACAAAAGGCACAATGCTGACTTAAGTACAAAAAAACTGACTCTTCTTACTGTCTATGTTTTGAACCTTTCCTGTGACACTAGTTATGGATTCCGATGCTTCACTTCAGGTTTACTGTATCCCTCTGACCTTCTTATTGAAGATGAAACACAGATATTGCATCGGAATTAAATACAAAGGGCACAATGCCGACTTCAGTACAAGAAAACTGACTCTTCTTACTGTCTATGTTTGATCCATTCATGTGACACTAGTTATAGATTCCGATGCTTCACTTCCGGTTTACTGTATCCCTCTGACCATCTTATTGTTGATGAAACACAGATATAGCATCGGAATTAAATTCAAAATGCACAATGCCTACATAAGTACAAGAAAACTGACTCTTCTTAGTAGCTATGATTTGAACCATTCCTGTTACACTAGTTATAGATTCCGATGCTTCTCTTCAGGTTTACTGTATCCCTCTGACCTTCTTATTGACAATGAAACACAGAAATTGCATCGGAATTAAATACAGAAGGCACAATGCCGACTTAAGTACAAGAAAACAGACTCTTCATACTGACTGTGTTTTGAACCATTCATGTGACACTAGGCATAGCTACCAATGCTTCACTTCAGGTTTATTGTATCCATTAGACCTTCTTATTATCGATGGAACACAGAATTTTCATCGGAATTAAATACAAAATGCACAATGCCGACTTAAGTACAAGAAAACTGACTCTACTTACTGTCTATGATTGAACCATTCCTGTGACACTAGTTATAGATTCCGATGCTTCACTTGAGGTTTACTGTATCCCTCTGACCTTCTTATTGACGATGAAACACAGAAATCGCATCGGAATTAAATACAAAAGGCACAATGCCTACATAAGTACAAGAAAACTGACTCTTCTTACTGTCTATGATTTGGACCATTCCTGTGACACTAGTAATAGATTCCGATGCTTCTGTTCAGGTTTACTGTATCTCTCTGACCTTCTTATTGACGATAAAACACAGAAATGGCATCGGAATTAAATACAAAAGGCACAATGCCGACTTAAGTACAAGAAAACTGACTCTTCTTACTGTCTATGATTTGAACCATTCATGTGACACTAATTATACAGTCCGATGCTTCACTTCATGTTTACTGTATAACTCTGACCTTCTTATTGACGATGAAACACAGAAATTGCATCGGAATTAAATACAAAAGGCACAATGCCGACTGATGTACAAGAAAACTGATTCTTTTTACTGTTTATGTTTGAGCCATTCCTGTGACAGTAGTTATAGATTCCGATGCTTCACTTCAGGTTTACTGTATCCCTCTGACCATCTTATTGTTGATGAAACACAGATATAGCATCGGAATTAAATTCAAAATGCACAATGCCTACATAAGTACAAGAAAACTGACTCTTCTTAGTAGCTATGATTTGAACCATTCCTGTTACACTAGTTATAGATTCCGATGCTTCTCTTCAGGTTTACTGTATCCCTCTGACCTTCTTATTGACAATGAAACACAGAAATTGCATCGGAATTAAATACAGAAGGCACAATGCCGACTTAAGTACAAGAAAACAGACTCTTCATACTGACTGTGTTGTGAACCATTCATGTGACACTAGGCATAGCTACCGATGCTTCACTTCAGGTTTATTGTACCCATTAGACCTTCTTATTATCGATGGAACACAGAATTTTCATCGGAATTAAATACAAAATGCACAATGCCGGCTTAAGTACAAGAAAACTGACTCTTCTTACTGTCTATGATTGAACCATTCATGTGACACTAGTTATAGATTCCGATGCTTCACTTTAGGTTTACTGTATCCCTCTGACCTTCTTATCGACGATGAAACACAGAAATTGCATCGGAATTAAATACAAAAGGCACAATGCCGACTTAAGTACAAGAAAACTGACTCCTCTTACTGTCTATGTTTTGAACCTTTCCTGTGACACTAGTTATAGATTCCGATGCTTCACTTCAGGTTTACTGTATCCCTCTGACCTTCTTATTGAAGATGAAACACAGATATTGCATCGGAATTAAATACAAAGGGCACAATGCCGACTTCAGTACAAGAAAACTGACTCTTCTTACTGTCTATGTTTGAACCATTCATGTGACACTAGTTATAGATTCCGATGCTTCACTTCAGGTTTACTGTATCCCTCTGACCATCTTATTGTTGATGAAACACAGATATAGCATCGGAATTAAATTCAAAATGCACAATGCCTACATAAGTACAAGAAAACTGACTCTTCTTAGTAGCTATGATTTGAACCATTCCTGTTAGACTAGTTATAGATTCCGATGCTTCTCTTCAGGTTTACTGTATCCCTCTGACCTTCTTATTGACAATGAAACACAGAAATTGCATCGGAATTAAATACAGAAGGCACAATGCCGACTTAAGTACAAGAAAACAGACTCTTCATACTGACTGTGTTTTGAACCATTCATGTGACACTAGGCATAGCTACCGATGCTTCACTTCAGGTTTATTGTATCCATTAGACCTTCTTGTTATCGATGGAACACAGAATTTTCATCGGAATTAAATACAAAATGCACAATGCCGGCTTAAGTACAAGAAAACTGACTCTTCTTACTGTCTATGATTGAACCATTCATGTGACACTAGTTATAGATTCCGATGCTTCACTTTAGGTTTACTGTATCCCTCTGACCTTCTTATCGACGATGAAACACAGAAATTGCATCGGAATTAAATACAAAAGGCACAATGCCGACTTAAGTACAAGAAAACTGACTCCTCTTACTGTCTATGTTTTGAACCATTCCTGTGACACTAGTTATAGATTCCGATGCTTCACTTCAGGTTTACTGTATCCCTCTGACCTTCGTATTGACGATGAAACACAGACATTGCATCGGAGTTAAATACAAAAGGCACAATGCCGACTTCAGTACAAGAAAACTGACTTATCTTACTGTCTATGTTTTAAACCATTCCTGTGACACTAGTTATAGCTTCCGATGCTTCACTTCAGGTTTACTGTATCCCTCTGACCTTCTTATTGAAGATGAAACACAGATATTGCATCGGAATTAAATACAAAGGGCACAATGCCGACTTAAGTACAAGAAACCTGACTCGTCTTACGGTCTATGTTTGAACCATTCATGTGACACTAGTTATAGTTTCCGATGCTTCACTTCAAGTTTACTGTATCCCTCTGACCATCTTCTGTTCATGAAACACAGATATAGCATCGGAATTAAACACAAAAGGCACAATGCCTACATAAGTACAAGAAAACTGACTCTTCCTACTGTCTATGATTTGAACCATTCCTGTTACACTAGTTATAGATTCCGATGCTTCACTTCAGGTTTACTGTATCCCTCGGACCTTGTTATTGAAAATGAAACACAGATAATGCATCGGAATTAAATACAAAGAGCACAATGCCGACTTAAGTACAAGAAAACTGACTCTTCTTACTGTCTATGTTTGAACCATTCATGTGACACTAGTTATAGATTCCGATGCTTCACTTTAGGTTTACTGTATCCCTCTGACCTTCTTATCGACGATGAAACACAGAAATTGCATCGGAATTAAATACAAAAGGCACAATGCCGACTTAAGTACAAGAAAACTGACTCCTCATACTGTCTATGATTGAACAATTCCTGTGACACTAGTTATAGATTCCGATGCTTCACTTCAGGTTTACTGTATCCCTCTGGCCTTCTTATTGAAGATGAAACACAGATATTGCATCGGAATTAAATACAAGGGGCATAATGCCGACTTAAGTACAAGAAAATTTACTCTTCTTACTGTCTATGTTTGAACCATTCATGTGACACAAGTTATAGATTCCGATGCTTCACTTCAGGTTTACTGTATCCCTTTGACCATCTTATTGTTGATGAAACACAGTTATAGCATCGGAATTAAATACAAAAGGCACAATGCCTACATAAGTACAAGAAAACTGACTCTTCTTACTGTCTATGATTTGAACCATTCCTGTGACACTAGTTATAGATTCCGATGCTTCTCTTCAGGTCTACTGTATCCCTCTGACCTTCTTATTGACGATGAAACGCAGAAATTGCATAAGAATTAAACACAAAAGGCACAATGTAGACTTAAGTGCAAGAAAACAGACTCTTCTTGCTGTCTATGTTTTGAACCATTCATGTGACACTAGGCATAGCTTCCGATGCTTCACTTCCGGTTTACTGTATCTCTCTGACCTTCTTATTGACGATGAAACACAAACATTGCATCGGAGTTAAATACAAAAGGCACAATGTACACTTAGGTACAAGAAAACTGACTCATTTTACTTTCTATGTTTTGAACCATTCCTGTGACACTAGTTATAGATTCCGATGCTTCACTTCCGGTTTACTGTATCCCTCTGACCTTCTTATTGACGATGAAACATAGGAATTGCATCGGAATTAAATAGAAAAGGAACAATGCCGACTTGAGTACAAGAATACTGACACTTCTTACAGTCTATGATTTGAACCATTCCTCTGACACTAGTTATAGATTCCGATGCTTCACTTCAGGTTTACTGTATCCCTCTGGCCTTCTTATTGAAGATGAAACACAGAAATTGCATCGGAACTAATTACAAAAGGCACAATGCCGACTTAAGTACAAGAAAACTGACTCTTCTTACTGTCTATGTTTTGAACCATTCCTGTGACACTAGTAATAGATTCCGATGCTTCACTTCAGGTTTACTGTATCTCTCTGACCTTCTTATTGACGGTGAAACACAGCCATTGCATCGGAGTTAAATACAAAAGGCACAATGTACACTTAAGTACAAGAAAACTGACTCTTCTTATTTTCTATGTTTTGAACCATTCATGTGACACTAGTTATAGATTCCGATGCTTCACTTCAGGTTTACTCTATCCATCTGACCTTCTTATTATCGATAAAACACAGAATTTGCATCGGAATTAAATACAAAAGGCACAATGCCGACTTAAGTACAAGAAAACTGACTCCACCTACTGTCTATGATTTAACCATTCCTGTGACACTAGTTATAGATTCCGATGCTTCACTTCAGGTTTACTGTATCCCTCTGACCTTCTTATTGACGATGAAACACAGACATTGCATCGGAGTTAAATACAAAAGGCACAATGTACACTTAGGTACAAGAAAACTGACTCTTCTTACTTTCTATGTTTTGAACCATTCCTGTGACACTAGTTATAGAGTCCGATGCTTCACTTCAGGTTTACTGTATCCCTCTGACCTTCTTATTGACGATGAAACATAGGAATTGCATCGGAATTAAATAGAAAAGGAACAATGCCGACTTAAGTACAAGAATACTGACTCTTCTTACTGTCTATGATTTGAACCATTCCTGTGACACTAGTTATAGATTCCGATGCTTCACTTCAGGTTTACTGTATCCCTCTGGCCTTCTTGTTGAAGATGAGACACAGACATTGCATCGGAATTAAATACAAGAGGCATAATGCCGACCTAAGTACAAGAAAACTGACTCTTCTTACTGACTATGTTTGAACCATTCATGTGACACTAGTTATAGATTCCGATGCTTCACTTCAGGTTTACTGTATCCCTCTGACCATCTTATTGTTGATGAAACACAGATATAGCATCGGAATTAAATACAAAAGCACAATGCCTACATAAGTCAAGAAAACTGACTCTTCTTACTGTCTATGATCTGAACCATTCCTGTGACACTAGTTATAGATTCCGATGCTTCTCTTCAGTTTTACTGTATCCCTCTGACCTTCTTATCGACGATGAAACACAGAAATTGCATCGGAATTAAATACAAAAGGCACAATGCCGACGTAAGTACAAGAAAACTGACTCTTCCTACTGTCTATGATTGAACCATTCCTGTGACACTAATTATAGATTCCGATGCTTCTTTTGAGGTTTACTGTGTCCCTCTGACCTTCTTATTGGCGATGAAACACAGAAATTGCATCGGAATTAAATACAAAAGGCACAATGCCGACTTAAGTACAAGAAAATTGATTCTTCTTACTGTCTATGTTTGAACCATTCCTGTGACACTAGTTATAGATTCCGATGCTTCACTTCAGGTTTACTGTATCCCTCTGACCTTCTTATTGCCGATGAAGCACAGAAATTGCATCGGAATTGAATAGAAAAGGCACAATGTCGACTCAAGTACAAGAAAACTGACTCTTCTTACTGTCTATATTTTGAACCATTCCTGTGACACTAGTTATAGATTTTGATGCTTCACCTCAGGTTTGCTGTATCCCTCTGACCTTCTAATTGACGATGAAACACTGAAATTGCAACGGAATTAAATACAAAAGGCACAATGTCGACTTAAGTACAAGAAAGTTGACTCTTCTTACCTTCTATGTTTTGAACCATTCTTGAGAAACTAGTTATAGATTCCGATGCTTCACTTCAGGTTTACTGTATCCCTCTTACCTTCTTATTGACGATGAAACACAGAAATTGCATCGGATTTAATACAAAAGGCACAATGCCGACTTAAGTACAAGAAAACTGACTCCTCTTACTGTCTATGTTTTAAACCATTCCTGTGACATTAGTTATAGATTCCGAAGCTTCACTTCAGCTTTACTGTACCCCTGTGACCTTCTTATTGACGATGACACACAGAAATTGCATCGGAATTAAATACAAAAGGCACAATGCCGACTTAAGTACAAGAAAACAGACTCTTCTTACTGTCTATGTTTGAACCATTCTTGTGACACTAGTTATAGATTCGGATGCTTCACTTCAGGTTTACTGTATCCCTCCGACCATCTTATTGACGATGAAACAGAGAAATTGCATCGGAATTAAATACAAAAGACACAATGCCGACTTAAGTACAAGAAAACTGACTCTTCTTGCTGTCTATGTTTTGAACCATTCCTGTGACATTAGGTATAGATTCCGATGCTTCACTTCAGCTTTACTGTATCCCTCTGACCTTCTTATTGACGATGAAACACAGACATTGCATTGGACTTGAATACAAAAGGCACAATGTCGACTTAAGTACAAGAAAACTGACTCTTCTTACTTTCTATGTTTTGAACCATTCCTGTGACACTAGTTATAGATTTCGATGCTTCACCTCAGGTTTGCTGTATCCCTCTGACCTTCTAATTGACGATGAAACACTGAAATTGCAACGGAATTAAATACAAAAGGCACAATGTCGACTTAAGTACAAGAAAGTTGACTCTTCTTACTGTCTATGTTTTGAACCATTCTTGAGACACTAGTTATAGATTCCGATGCTTCACTTCAGGTTTACTGTATCCCTCTGACCTTCTTATTGACGATGAAACACAGAAATTGCATCGGAATTAAATACAAAAGGCACAATGAGGACTTAAGTACAAGAAAACTGACTCTTCTTACTGTCTATGTTTTGAACCATTCCTGTGACACTAGTAATACATTCCGATGCTTCACTTCAGGTTTACTGTATCTCTCTGACCTTCTTATTGACGATGAAACACAGACATTGCATCGGACTTAAATACAAATGGCACAATGTCGACTTAAGTACAAGAAAACTGACTCTTCTTACTGTCTATGATCTGAACCATTCCTGTGACACTAGTTATAGATTCCGATGCTTCTCTTCAGTTTTACTGTATCCCTCTGACCTTCTTATCGACGATGAAACACAGAAATTGCATCGGAATTAAATACAAAAGGCACAATGCCGACGTAAGTACAAGAAAACTGACTCTTCCTACTGTCTATGATTGAACCATTCCTGTGACACTAATTATAGATTCCGATGCTTCTTTTGAGGTTTACTGTGTCCCTCTGACCTTCTTATTGGCGATGAAACACAGAAATTGCATCGGAATTAAATACAAAAGGCACAATGCCGACTTAAGTACAAGAAAATTGACTCTTCTTACTGTCTATGTTTTGAACCATTCCTGTGACACTAGTTATAGATTCCGATGCTTCACTTCAGGTTTACTGTATCCCTCTGACCTTCTTATGACGATGAAACACAGAAATTGCATCGGAGTTAAATACAAAAGGCACAATGCCGACATAAGTACAAGAAAATTGATTCTTCTTACTGTCTATGTTTGAACCATTCCTGTGACACTAGTTATAGATTCCGATGCTTCACTTCAGGTTTACTGTATCCCTCTGACCTTCTTATTGCCGATGAAGCACAGAAATTGCATCGGAATTGAATAGAAAAGGCACAATGTCGACTCAAGTACAAGAAAACTGACTCTTCTTACTGTCTATATTTTGAACCATTCCTGTGACACTAGTTATAGATTTTGATGCTTCACCTCAGGTTTGCTGTATCCCTCTGACCTTCTAATTGACGATGAAACACTGAAATTGCAACGGAATTAAATACAAAAGGCACAATGTCGACTTAAGTACAAGAAAGTTGACTCTTCTTACCTTCTATGTTTTGAACCATTGTTGAGAAACTAGTTATAGATTCCGATGCTTCACTTCAGGTTTACTGTATCCCTCTTACCTTCTTATTGACGATGAAACACAGAAATTGCATCGGATTTAATACAAAAGGCACAATGCCGACTTAAGTACAAGAAAACTGACTCCTCTTACTGTCTATGTTTTAAACCATTCCTGTGACATTAGTTATAGATTCCGAAGCTTCACTTCAGCTTTACTGTATCCCTGTGACCTTCTTATTGATGATGACACACAGAAATTGCATCGGAATTAAATACAAAAGGCACAATGCCGACTTAAGTACAAGAAAACAGACTCTTCTTACTGTCTATGTTTGAACCATTCTTGTGACACTAGTTATAGATTCGGATGCTTCACTTCAGGTTTACTGTATCCCTCCGACCATCTTATTGACGATGAAACAGAGAAATTGCATCGGAATTAAATACAAAAGACACAATGCCGACTTAAGTACAAGAAAACTGACTCTTCTTGCTGTCTATGTTTTGAACCATTCCTGTGACATTAGGTATAGATTCCGATGCTTCACTTCAGCTTTACTGTATCCCTCTGACCTTCTTATTGACGATGAAACACAGACATTGCATTGGACTTGAATACAAAAGGCACAATGTCGACTTAAGTACAAGAAAACTGACTCTTCTTACTTTCTATGTTTTGAACCATTCCTGTGACACTAGTTATAGATTTCGATGCTTCACCTCAGGTTTGCTGTATCCCTCTGACCTTCTAATTGACGATGAAACACTGAAATTGCAACGGAATTAAATACAAAAGGCACAATGTCGACTTAAGTACAAGAAAGTTGACTCTTCTTACTGTCTATGTTTTGAACCATTCTTGAGACACTAGTTATAGATTCCGATGCTTCACTTCAGGTTTACTGTATCCCTCTGACCTTCTTATTGACGATGAAACACAGAAATTGCATCGGAATTAAATACAAAAGGCACAATGCCGACTTATGTACAAGAAAACTGACTCTTCTTACTGTCTATGCTTTGAACCATTCCTGTGACACTAGTAATACATTCCGATGCTTCACTTCAGGTTTACTGTATCTCTCTGACCTTCTTATTGACGATGAAACACAGACATTGCATCGGACTTAAATACAAAAGGCACAATGTCGACTTAAGTACAAGAAAACTGACTCATTTTACTTTCTATGTTTTGAACCATTCCTGTGACACTAGTTATAGATTCCGATGCTTCACTTCCGGTTTACTGTATCCCTCTGACCTTCTTATTGACGATGAAACATAGGAATTGCATCGGAATTAAATAGAAAAGGAACAATGCCGACTTAAGTACAAGAATACTGACTCTTCTTACTGTCTATGATTTGAACCATTCCTCTGACACTAGTTATAGATTCCGATGCTTCACTTCAGGTATACTCTATCCATCTGACCTTCTTATTATCGATAAAACACAGAATTTGCATCGGAATTAAATACAAAAGGCACAATGCCGACTTAAGTACAAGAAAACTGACTCCACTTACTGTCTATGATTGAACCATTCCTGTGACACTAGTTATAGATTCCGATGCTTCACTTCAGGTTTACTGTATCCCTCTGACCTTCTTATTGACGATGAAACACAGACATTGCATCGGAGTTAAATACAAAAGGCACAATGTACACTTAGGTACAAGAAAACTGACTCTTCTTACTTTCTATGTTTTGAACCATTCCTGTGACACTAGTTATAGAGTCCGATGCTTCACTTCAGGTTTACTGTATCCCTCTGACCTTCTTATTGACGATGAAACATAGGAATTGAATCGGAATTAAATAGAAAAGGAACAATGCCGACTTAAGTACAAGAATACTGACTCTTCTTACTGTCTATGATTTGAACCATTCCTGTGACACTAGTTATAGATTCCGATGCTTCACTTCAGGTTTACTGTATCCCTCTGGCCTTCTTGTTGAAGATGAGACACAGACATTGCATCGGAATTAAATACAAGAGGCATAATGCCGACTTAAGTACAAGAAAACTGACTCTTCTTACTGACTATGTTTGAACCATTCATGTGACACTAGTTATAGATTCCGATGCTTCACTTCAGGTTTACTGTATCCCTCTCACCATCTTATTGTTGATGAAACACAGATATAGCATCGGAATTAAATACAAAAGCACAATGCCTACATAAGTACAAGAAAACTGACTCTTCTTACTGTCTATGATCTGAACCATTCCTGTGACACTAGTTATAGATTCCGATGCTTCTCTTCAGTTTTACTGTATCCCTCTGACCTTCTTATCGACGATGAAACACAGAAATTGCATCGGAATTAAATACAAAAGGCACAATGCCGACGTAAGTACAAGAAAACTGACTCTTCCTACTGTCTATGATTGAACCATTCCTGTGACACTAATTATAGATTCCGATGCTTCTTTTGAGGTTTACTGTGTCCCTCTGACCTTCTTATTGGCGATGAAACACAGAAATTGCATCGGAATTAAATACAAAAGGCACAATGCCGACTTAAGTACAAGAAAATTGACTCTTCTTACTGTCTATGTTTTGAACCATTCCTGTGACACTAGTTATAGATTCCGATGCTTCACTTCAGGTTTACTGTATCCCTCTGACCTTCTTATGACGATGAAACACAGAAATTGCATCGGAGTTAAATACAAAATGCACAATGCCGACATAAGTACAAGAAAATTGATTCTTCTTACTGTCTATGTTTGAACCATTCCTGTGACACTAGTTATAGATTCCGATGCTTCACTTCAGGTTTACTGTATCCCTCTGACCTTCTTATTGCCGATGAAGCACAGAAATTGCATCGGAATTAAATAGAAAAGGCACAATGTCGACTTAAGTACAAGAAAACTGACTCTTCTTACTGTCTATATTTTGAACCATTCCTGTGACACTAGTTATAGATTTTGATGCTTCACCTCAGGTTTGCTGTATCCCTCTGACCTTCTAATTGACGATGAAACACTGAAATTGCAACGGAATTAAATACAAAAGGCACAATGTCGACTTAAGTACAAGAAAGTTGACTCTTCTTACCTTCTATGTTTTGAACCATTCTTCAGAAACTAGTTACAGATTCCGATGCTTCACTTCAGGTTTACTGTATCCCTCTTACCTTCTTGTTGACGATGAAACACAGAAATTGCATCGGATTTAATACAAAAGGCACAATGCCGACTTAAGTACAAGAAAACTGACTCCTCTGACTGTCTATGTTTTAAACCATTCCTGTGACATTAGTTATAGATTCCGAAGCTTCACTTCAGCTTTACTGTATCCCTGTGACCTTCTTATTGATGATGACACACAGAAATTGCATCGGAATTAAATACAAAAGGCACAATGCCGACTTAAGTACAAGAAAACAGACTCTTCCTACTGTCTATGTTTGAACCATTCTTGTGACACAAGTTATAGATTCGGATGCTTCACTTCAGGTTTACTGTATCCCTCCGACCATCTTATTGACGATGAAACACAGAAATTGCATCGGAATTAAATACAAAAGGCACAATGCCGACTTAAGTACAAGAAAACTGACTCTTCTTGCTGTCTATGTTTTGAACCATTCCTGTGACACTAGGTATAGATTCCGATGCTTCACTTCAGGTTTACTGTATCCCTCTGACCTTCTTATTGGCGATGAAACACAGAAATTGCATCGGAGTTAAATACAAAAGGCACAATGCCGACTTAAGTACAAGAAAACTGACTCTTCATACTGTCTATGTTTTGAACCATTCCTGTGACACTAGTTATAGATTCCGATGCTTCACTTCAGGTTTAGTGTATCCCTCTGACCTTCATATTGACGATGAAACACAGAAATTGCATCGTAATTAAATACAAAAGGCACAATGCCGACTTAAGTACAAGAAAACTGACACTTCTTACTGTCTATGTTTTGAACCATTCATGTGACACTAATTCTAGAGTCCGATGCTTCACTTCAGGTTTACTGTATCCCTCTGACCTTCTTATTGACGATGAAACACAGAAATTGCATCGGAATTAAATAAAAAAGGCACAATGCCCACTGATGTACAAGAAAACTGATTCTTCTTACTGTTTATGTTTGAACCATTCCTGTGACACTAGTTAAAGATTCCGATGCTTCACTTCAGGTTTACTGTATCCCTCTGACCTTCTTATTGACGATGAAATACAGAAATTGCATCGGAATTAAATACAAAAGGCACAATGTTGACTTTTGTACAAGAAAACTGACTCTTCTTACAGTCTATGTTTGAACCATTCTTGTGACACTAGTTATAGATTCGGATGCTTCACTTCAGGTTTACTGTATCCCTCCGACCTTCTTATTGACGATGAAACACAGAAATTGCATCGGAATTAAATACAAAAGGCACAATGCCGACTTAAGTACAAGAAAACTGACTCTTCTTACTGTCTATGTTTTGAACCATTACTGTGACACTAGTTATAGATTCCGATGCTTCACTTCAGGTTTACTGTATCCCTCTGACCTTCTTATTGACGATGAAACTAAGAAATTGCATCGGTGTTAAATACAAAAGGCACAACGCCGACTTAAGTACAAGATAACTGACTCTTCATACTGTCTATGTTTTGAACCATTCCTGTGACACTAGTTATAGATTCCGATGCATCACTTCAGGTTTACTGTATCAATCTGACCTTCTTATTGGCGATGAAACACATAAATTGCATCGTAATTAAATACAAAAGGCACAATGCCGACTTAAGTACAAGAAAACTGACTCTTCTTACTGTCTATGTTTTGAACCATTCATGTGACACTAATTATAGAGTCCGATGCTTCACTTCAGGTTTACTGTATCCCTCTGACCTTCTTATTGACGATGAAACACAGAAATTGCATCGGAATTAAATACAAAAGGCACAATGCCGACTGATGTACAAGAAAACTGATTCTTCTTACTGTTTACGTTTGAACCATTCGTGTGACACTAGTTATAGATTCCGATGCTTCACTTCAGGTTTACTGTATCCCTCTGACTTTCTTATTGACGATGAAACACAGAAATTGCATCGGAATTAAATACAAAAGGCACAACGCCGACTTAAGTAGAAGAGAACTGACTCCTCTTACTGTCTATGTTTTGAACCTTTCCTGTGACACTAGTTATAGATTCCGATGCTTCACTTCAGGTTTACTGTATCCCTCTGACCTTCTTATTGAAGATGAAACACAGATATAGCATCGGAATTAAGTACAAAAGGCAGAATGCCTACATAAGTACAAGAAAACTGACTCTTCTTACTGTCTATGATTTGAACCATTCCTGTGACACTAGTTATAGATTCCGATGCTTCTCTTCAGCTTTACTGTATCCCTCTGACCTTCTTGTTGACGATGAAACGCAGAAATTGCATCGGAATTAAATACAGAAGGCACAATGCCGACTTAAGTACAAGAAAACTGACTGTTCTTACGGTCTATGATTGAACCATTCCTGTGACACTATTTATAGATTCCGATGCTTCACTTGAGGTTTACTGTATCCCTCTGACCTTCGTATTGACGATGAAACACAGAAATTGAATCGGAGTAAAATACAAAAGGCACAATGCCAACTTAATTACAAGATAACTGACTCTTCATACTGTCTATGTTTTGAACCATTCCTGTGACACTAGTTATAGATTCCGATGCTTCATTCAGGTTTACTGTATCCTTCTGGCCTTCTTATTGAAGATGAAAAACAGATATTGCATCGGAATTAAATACAAGGGGCGTAATGCCGACTCAAGTACAAGAAAACTGACTCTTCTTACTGTCTATGATTTGAAGCACTCCTGTGACACTAGTTATAGATTCCGATGCCTCTCTTCAGGTTTACTGTATCCCTCTGACCTTCTTATTGACGATGAGACACAGAAATTGCATCAGAATTAAGTACAAAAGGCACAATGTACACTTAAGTACAAGAAAACAGACTCTTCTTACTGTCTATGTTTTGAACCATTCATGTGACACTAGGCATAGCTTCCGATGCTTCACTTCAGGTTTACTGTATCCATCTGACCTTCTTATTGACGATAAAACACAGAAATTGCATCGGAGTTAAATGCAAAAGGCACAACGCCGACTTAAGTACAAGAAAACTGACTCTTCATACTGTCTATGTTTTTAACCATTCCTGTGACACTAGTTATAGATTCCGATGCTTCACTTCAGGTTTACTGTATCCCTCTGACCTTCTTACTGACGGTGAAACACAGAAAATGCATCGGAATTAAATACAAAAGGCACAAAGCCGACTTAAGTACAAGAGAACTGACTCTTCTTACTGTCTATGGTTTGAACCTCTCCTGTGACACTAGTTATGGATTCCGATGCTTCACTTCAGGTTTACTGTATCCCTCTGACCTTCTTGTTGATGATGAAACGCAGAAAATGCATCGGAATGAAATACAAAAGGCACAATGCCGACTTAAGTACAAGAAAACTGACTGTTCTTACTGTCTATGGTTGAACCATTCCTGTGACACTAGTTATAGATTCCGATGCTTCACTTCAGGTTTACTGTATCCATCTGACCTTCTTATTGACGATGAAACACAGAAATTGCATCGGATTTAATACAAAAGGCACAATGCCGACTTAAGTACAAGAAAACTGACTCCTCTTACTGTCTATGTTTTAAACCATTCCTTTGACACTAGTTATAGATTCCGAAGCTTCACTTCAGCTTTACTGTATCCCTGTGACCTTCTTATTGATGATGACACACAGAAATTGCATCGGAATTAAATACAAAAGGCACAATGCCGACTTAAGTACAAGAAAACTGACTCTTCTTACTGTCTATGTTTGAACCATTCATGTGACACTAGTTATAGATTCCGATGCTTCACTTCAGGTTTACCGTATCCATCTGACCTTCTTATTATCGATAAAACACAGAATTTGCATCGGAATTAAATACAAAAGGCACAATTCCGACTTATGTACAAGAAAACTGACACTTCTTACTGTCTATGTTTGAACCATTCATGTGACACTAGTTATAGATTCCGATGCTTCACTTCAGGTTTACTGTATCCCTCTGACCTTCTTATCGACGATGAAACACAGAAATTGCATCGGAATTAAATACAAAAGGCACAATGCCGACTCAAGTACAAGAAAACTTACTCCACTTACTGTCTATGATTGAACCATTCCTGTGACACTAGTTATAGATTCCGATGCTTCACTTCAGGTTTACTGTATCCCTCTGACCTTCTTATTGACGATGAAACACAGAAATTCCATCGGAATTAATTACAAAAGGCACAATGCCGACTTAAGTACAAGAAAACTGACTCTTCTTACTGTCTATGTTTGAACCATCCCTGTGACACTAGTTATAGATTCCGATGCTTCACTTCAGGTTTACTGTATCTCTCTGACCTTCTTATTGACGATGAAACACAGACATTGCATCGGAGTTAAATACAAAAGGCACAATGTACACTTAAGTACAAGAAAACTGACTCTTCTTACTTTCTATGTTTTGAACCATTCATGTGACACTAGTTATAGATTCCGATGCTTCACTTCAGGTTTACTGTATCCATCTGACCTTCTTATTATCGATAAAACACAGAATTTGCATCGGAATGAAATACAAAAGGCACAATGCCGACTTATGTACAAGAAAACTGACTCTTCTTACTGTCTATGTTTGAACCATTCATGTGACACTAGTTATAGATTCCGATGCTTCACTTCAGGTTTACTGTATCCCTCTGACCATCTTATTGTTGATGAAACACAGATATAGCATCGGAATTAAATACAAAAGCACAATGCCTACATAAGTACAAGATAACTGACTCTTCTTACTGTCTATGATCTGAACCATTCCTGTGACACTAGTTATTGATTCCGATGCTTCTCTTCAGGTTTACTGTATCCCTCTGACCTTCTTATCGACGATGAAACACAGAAATTGCATCGGAATTAGATACAAAAGGCACAATGCCGACTTAAGTACAAGAAAACTGACTCCACTTACTGTCTATGATTGAACCATTCCTGTGACACTAGTTATAGATTCCGATGCTTCACTTCAGGTTTACTGTATCCCTCTGACCTTCTTATTGACGATGAAACACAGACATTGCATCGGAGTTAAATACAAAAGGCACAATGTGCACTTAAGTACAAGAAAACTGACTCTTCTTGCTGTCTATGATTTGAACCATTCCTCTGACACTAGTTATAGATTCCGATGCTTCACTTCAGGTTTACTGTATCCCTCTGGCCTTCTTATTGAAGATGAAACACAGATATTGCATCGGAATTACATACAAGGGGCATAATGCCGACTTAAGTACAAGAAAACTGACTCTTCTTACTGTCTATGTTTGAACCATTCATGTGACACTAGTTATAGATTCCGATGCTTCACTTCAGGTTTACCGTATCCATCTGACCTTCTTATTATCGATAAAAAACAGAATTTGCATCGGAATTAAATACAAAAGGCACAATGCCGACTTATGTACAAGAAAACTGACACTTCTTACTGTCTATGTTTGAACCATTCATGTGACACTAGTTATAGATTCCGATGCTTCACTTCAGGTTTACTGTATACTTCTGGCCTTCTTATTGAAGATGAAACACAGATATTGCATCGGAATTAAATACAAGAGGCATAATGCCGACTTAAGTACAAGAAAACTGACTCTTCTTACTGTCTATGTTTGAACCATTCATGTGACACTAGTTATAGATTCCGATGCTTCACTTCAGGTTTACTGTATCCCTCTGACCATCTTATTGTTGATGAAACACAGATATAGCATCGGAATTAAATACAAAAGCACAATGCCTACATAAGTACAAGAAAACTGACTCTTCTTACTGTCTATGATCTGAACCATTCCTGTGACACTAGTTATAGATTCCGATGCTTCTCTTCAGGTTTACTGTATCCCTCTGACCTTCTTATCGACGATGAAACACAGAAATTGCATCGGAATTAAATACAAAAGGCACAATGCCGACGTAAGTACAAGAAAACTGACTCTTCCTACTGTCTATGATTGAACCATTCCTGTGACACTAATTATAGATTCCGATGCTTCACTTGAGGTTTACTGTGTCCCTCTGACCTTCTTATTGACGATGAAACACAGAAATTGCATCGGAATTAAATACAAAAGGCACAATGCCGACTTAAGTACAAGAAAATTGACTCTTCTTACTGTCTATGTTTTGAACCATTCCTTTGACACTAGTTATAGAATCCGATGCTTCACTTCAGGTTTACTGTATCCCTCTGACCTTCTTATTGACGATGAAACACAGAAATTGCATCGGAGTTAAATACAAAATGCACAATGCCGACATCAGAACAAGAAAACTGACTCTTCTTGCTGTCTATGTTTAGAACCATTCCTGTGACACTAGTTATAGATTCCGATGCTTCACTTCATTTTTACTGTATCCCTCTGATTTTCTTATTGACGATGAAACACAGAAATTTCAGCGGAATTAAATACAAAGGGCACAATGCCGCCTTAAGTACAAGAAAATTGACTCTTCTTACTGTCTATGTTTTGAACCACTCCTGTGACACTAGTTATAGATTCCGATGCTTCACTTCAGGTTTACTGTATCCCTCTGACCTTCTTATTGCCGATGAAGCACTGAAATTGCATCGGAATTAAATAGAAAAGGCACAATGCCGACTTAACTACAAGAAAACTGACCCTTCTTACTGTCTATATTTTGAACCATTCCTGTGACACTAGTTATAGATTTCGATGCTTCACCTCAGGTTTGCTGTATCCCTCTGACATTCTAATTGACGATGAAACACTGAAATTGCAACGGAATTAAATACAAAAGGCACAATGTCGACTTAAGTACAAGAAAGATGACTCTTCTAACTGTCTATGTTTTGAACCATTCTTGAGAAACTAGTTATAGATTCCGATGCTTCACTTCAGGTTTACTGTATCCATCTGACGTTCTTATTGACGATGAAACACAGAAATTGCATCGGATTTAATACAAAAGGCACAATGCCGACTTAAGTACAAGAAAACTGACTCCTCTTACTGTCTATGTTTTAAACCATTCCTTTGACACTAGTTATAGATTCCGAAGCTTCACTTCAGCTTTACTGTATCCCTGTGACCTTCTTATTGATGATGACACACAGAAATTGCATCGGAATTAAATACAAAAGGCACAATGCCGACTTAAGTACAAGAAAACTGACTCTTCTTACTGTCTATGTTTGAACCATTCTTGTGACACTAGTTATAGATTCGGATGCTTCACTTCAGGTTTACTGTATCCCTCCGACCATCTTATTGACGATGAAACACAGAAATTGCATCGGAATTAAATACAAAAGGCACAATGCCGACTTAAGTACAAGAAAACTGACTCTTCTTGCTGTCTATGTTTTGAACCATTCCTGTGATACTAGTTATAGATTCCGATGCTTCACTTCAGCTTTACTGTATCCCTCTGACCTTCTTATTGACGATGAAACACAGAAATTGCATCGTAATTGAATACAAAAGGCACAATGCCGACTTAAGTACAAGAAAGCTGACACTTCTTACTGTCTATGTTTTGAACCATTCATGTGACATTAGTTATAGATTCCGATGCTTCACTTCAGGTTTACTGTATCCCTCTGACCTTCTTATTGACGATGAAACACAGAAATTGCATCGGAATTAAATAAAAAAGGCACAATGCCGACTGATGTACAAGAAAACTGATTCTTCTTACTGTTTATGTTTCAACCATTCCTGTGACACTAGTTAAAGATTCCGATGCTTCACTTCAGGTTTACTGTATCCCTCTGACCTTCTTATTGACGATGAAACACAAGAATTGCATCGGAATTAAATACAAAAGGCAAAATGCCGACTGATGTAGAAGAAAACTGATTCTTCTTACTGTTTACGTTTGAACCATTCCTGTGACACTAGTTATAGATTCCGATGCTTCACTTCAGGTTTACTGTATCCCTCTGACCTTCTTATTGACGATGAAACACAGAAATTGCATCGGAATTAAATACAAAAGGCAGAATGCCTACATAAGTACAAGAAAACTGACTCTTCTTACTGTCTATGATTTGAAGCATTGCTGTGACACTAGTTATAGATTCCGATGCTTCTCTTCAGGTTTACTGTATCCCTCTGACCTTCTTGTTGACGATGAAAGGCAGAAATTGCATCGGAATTAAATACAGAAGGCACAATGCCGACTTAAGTACAAGAAAACTGACTGTTCTTACTGTCTAAAATTGAACCATTCCTGTGACACTATTTATAGATTCCGATGCTTCACTTGAGGTTTACTGTATCCCTCTGACCTTCTTATTGACGATGAAACACAGAAATTGAATCGGAGTTAAATACAAAAGGCACAATGCCGACTTAATTACAAGATAACTGACTCTTCATACTGTCTATGTTTTGAACCATTCCTGTGACACTAGTTATAGATTCCGATGTTTCATTCAGGTTTACTGTATCCCTCTGGCCTTCTTATTGAAGATGAAACACAGATATTGCATCGGAATTAAATACAAGGCGCATAATGCCGACTTAAGTACAAGAAAACTGACTCTTCTTACTGTCTATGATTTGAAGCACTCCTGTGACACTAGTTATAGATTCCGATGCTTCTCTTCAGGTTTACTGTATCCCTCTGACCTTCTTATTGACGATGAGACACAGAAATTGCATCAGAATTAAGTACAAAAGGCACAATGTACACTTAAGTACAAGAAAACAGACTCTTCTTACTGTCTATGTTTTGAACCATTCATGTGACACTAGGCATAGCTTCCGATGCTTCACTTCAGGTTTACTGTATCCATCTGACCTTCTTATTGACGATGAAACACAGAAATTGCATCGGAGTTAAATGCAAAAGGCACAACGCCGACTTAAGTACAAGAAAACTGACTCTTCATACTGTCTATGTTTTTAACCATTCCTGTGACACTAGTTATAGATTCCGATGCTTCACTTCAGGTTTACTGTATCCCTCTGACCTTCTTACTGACGATGAAACACAGAAATTGCATCGGAATTAAATACAAAAGGCACAACGCCGACTTAAGTACAAGAGAACTGACTCTTCTTACTGTCTATGGTTTGAACCTTTCCTGTGACACTAGTTATGGATTAAGATGCTTCACTTCAGGTTTACTGTATCCCTCTGACCTTCTTGTTGACGATGAAACGCAGAAATTGCATCGGAATTAAAAACAAAAGGCACAATGCCGACTTAAGTACAAGAAAACTGACTGTTCTTACTGTCTATGATTGAACCATTCCTGTGACACTAGTTATAGATTCCGATGCTTCACTTCAGGTTTACTGTATCCCTCTGACCTTCTTATCGACGATGAAACACAGAAATTGCATCGGAATCTAATACAAAAGGCACAATGCCGACTTAAGTACAAGAAAACTTACTCCACCTACTGTCTATGATTGAACCATTCCTGTGACACTAGTTATAGATTCCGATGCTTCACTTCAGGTTTACTGTATCCCTCTGACCTTCTTATTGACGATGAAACACAGAAATTCCATCGGAATTAATTACAAAAGGCACAATGCCGACTTAAGTACAAGAAAACTGACTCTTCTTACTGTCTATGTTTTGAACCATTCCTGTGACACTAGTTATAGATTCCGATGCTTCACTTCAGGTTTACTGTATCTCTCTGACCTTCTTATTGACGATGAAACACAGACATTGCATCGGAGTTAAATACAAAAGGCACAATGTACACTTAAGTACAAGAAAACTGACTCTTCTTACTTTCTATGTTTTGAACCATTCATGTGACACTAGTTATAGATTCCGATGCTTCACTTCAGGTTTACTGTATCCATCTGACCTTCTTATTATCGATAAAACACAGAATTTGCATCGGAATGAAATACAAAAGGCACAATGCCGACTTATGTACAAGAAAACTGACTCTTCTTACTGTCTATGTTTGAACCATTCATGTGACACTAGTTATAGATTCCGATGCTTCACTTCAGGTTTACTGCATCACCTCTGACCATCTTATTGTTGATGAAACACAGATATAGCATCGGAATTAAATACAAAAGCACAATGCCTACATAAGTACAAGAAAACTGACTCTTCTTACTGTCTATGATCTGAACCATTCCTGTGACACTCGTTATTGATTCCGATGCTTCTCTTCAGGTTTACTGTATCCCTCTGACCTTCTTATCGACGATGAACCACAGAAATTGCATCGGAATTAAATACAAAAGGCACAATGCCGACGTAAGTACAAGAGAACTGACTCTTCCTACTGTCTATGATTGAACCATTCCTGTGACACTAATTATAGATTCCGATGCTTCACTTGAGGTTTACTGTGTCCCTCTGACCTTCTTATTGACGATGAAACACAGAAATTGCATCGGAATTAAATACAAAAGGCACAATGCCGACTTAAGTACAAGAAAATTGACTCTTCTTACTGTCTATGTTTTGAACCATTCCTGTGACACTAGTTTTAGATTCCGATGCTTCACTTCAGGTTTACTGTATCCCTCTGACCTACTTATTGACGATGAAACACAGAAATTGCATCGGAGTTAAATACAAAATGCACAATGCCGACATCAGAACAAGAAAACTGACTCTTCTTGCTGTCTATGTTTAGAACCATTCCTGTGACACTAGTTATAGATTCCGATGCTTCACTTCATTTTTACTGTATCCCTCTGACTTTCTTATTGACGATGAAACACAGAAATTTCAGCGGAATTAAATACAAAGGGCACAATGCCGCCTTAAGTACAAGAAAATTGACTCTTCTTACTGTCTATGTTTTGAACCATTCCTGTGACACTAGTTATAGATTCCGATGCTTCACTTCAGGTTTACTGTATCCCTCTGACCTTCTTATTGCCGATGAAGCACAGAAATTGCATCGGAATTAAATAGAAAAGGCACAATGCCGACTTAACTACAAGAAAACTGACCCTTCTTACTGTCTATATTTTCAACCATTCCTGTGACACTAGTTATAGATTTCGATGCTTCACCTCAGGTTTGCTGTATCCCTCTGACCTTCTAATTGACGATGAAACACTGAAATTGCAACGGAATTAAATACAATAGGCACAATGTCGACTTAAGTACAAGAAAGATGACTCTTCTAACTGTCTATGTTTTGAACCATTCTTGAGAAACTAGTTATAGATTCCGATGCTTCACTTCAGGTTTACTGTATCCATCTGACCTTCTTATTGACGATGAAACACAGAAATTGCATCGGATTTAATACAAAAGGCACAATGCCGACAAAGTACAAGAAAACTGACTCCTCTTACTGTCTATGTTTTAAACCATTCGTTTGACACTAGTTATAGATTCCGAAGCTTCACTTCAGCTTTACTGTATCCCTGTGACCTTCTTATTGATGATGACACACAGAAATTGCATCGGAATTAAATACAAAAGGCACAATGCCGAATTAAGTACAAGAAAACTGACTCTTCTTACTGTCTATGTTTGAACCATTCTTGTGACACTAGTTATAGATTCGGATGCTTCACTTCTGGTTTACTGTATCCCTCCGACCATCTTATTGACGATGAAACACAGAAATTGCATCGGAATTAAATACAAAAGGCACAATGCCGACTTAAGTACAAGAAAACTGACTCTTCTTGCTGTCTATGTTTTGAACCATTCCTGTGACACTAGTTATAGATTCCGATGCTTCACTTCAGCTTTACTGTATCCCTCTGAACTTCTTATTGACGATGAAACACAGAAATTGCATCGAAGTTAAACACAAAAGGCACAACGCCGACTTAAGTACAAGAAAACTGACTCTTCATACTGTCTATGTTTTGAACCATTCCTGTGACACTAGTTATAGATTCCGATGCTTCACTTCAGGTTTACTGTATTCCTCTGACCTTCTTATTGACGATGAAACACAGAAATTGCATCGTAATTGAATACAAAAGGCACAATGCCGACTTAAGTACAAGAAAACTGACACTTCTTACTGTCTATGTTTTGAACCATTCATGTGACACTAATTATAGAGTCCGATGCTTTACTTCAGGTTTACTGTATCCCTCTGACCTTCTTATTGACGATGAAACACAGAAATTGCATCGGAATTAAATAAAAAAGGCACAATGCCGACTGATGTACAAAAAAACTGATTCTTCTTACTGTTTATGTTTCAACCATTCCTGTGACACTAGTTAAAGATTCCGATGCTTCACTTCAGGTTTACTGTATCCCTCTGACCTTCTTATTGACGACGAAACACAGAAATTGCATCGGAATTAAATACAAAAGGCACAATGTTGACTTTTGTACAAGAAAACTGACTCTTCTTACAGTCTATGTTTGAACCATTCTTGTGACACTAGTTATAGATTCGGATGCTTCACTTCAGGTTTACTGTATCCCTCTGACCATCTTATTGACGATGAAACACAGAAATTGCATCGGAATTAAATACAAAAGGCACAATGCCGACTTAAGTACAAGAAAACTGACTCTTCTTACTGTCTATGTTTTGAACCATTCCTGTGACACTAGTTATAGATTCCGATGCTTCACTTCAGGTTTACTGTATCCCTCTGACCTTCTTATTGACGATGAAACACAGAAATTGCATCGGTGTTAAATACAAAAGGCACAACGCCGACTTAAGTACAAGAAAACTGACTCTTCATACTGTCTATGTTTTGAACCATTCCTGTGACACTAGTTATAGATTCCGATGCATCACTTCAGGTTTACTGTATCCCTCTGACCTTCTTATTGACAATGAAACACAGAAATTGCATCGAATTTAATACAAAAGGCACAATGCCGACTTAAGTACAAGGAAACTGACTCCTCTTACTGTCTATGTTTTGAACCATTCCTGTGACACTAGTTATAGATTCCGAAGCTTCACTTCAGCTTTACTGTATCCCTGTGACCTTCTTAATGATGATGACACACAGAAATTGCATCGGAATTAAATACATATGCACAATGCCGACTTAGGTACAAGAAAACTGACTCTTCTTACTGTTTATGTTTGAACCATTCCTGTGACACTAGTTATAGATTCCGATGCTTCACTTCAGGTTTACTGTATCCCTCTGACCTTCGTATTGACGATGAAACACAGAAATTGCATCGGAATTAAATACAAAAGGCACAATGATGACTTAAGTACAAGAAAACTGACTCTTCTTACTGTCTACGTTTGATCAATTCCTGTGCCACTAGTTATAGATTCGGATGCTTCACTTCAGGTTTGTTGTATCCCTCCGACCATCTTATTGACGATGAAACACAGAAATTGCATCAGAATTAAATACAAAAGGCACAATGCCGACTTAAATACAAGAAAACTGACTCTTCTTACTGTCTATGTTTTGAACCATTCCTGTGACACTAGTTATTGATTCCGATGCTTCACTTCAGCTTTACTGTATCCCTCTGACCTTCTTATTGACGATGAAACACAGAAATTGCATCGGAGTTAAATAAAAAAGGCACAACGCCGACGTAAGTACAAGAAAACTGACTCTTCATACTGTCTATGTTTTGAACCATTCCTGTGACACTAGTTATAGATTCCGATGCTTCACTTCAGGTTTACTGTATCCCTCTGACCTTCTTATGGACGATGAAACACAGAAATTGCATCGGAATTTAATACAAAAGGCACAACGCCGACTTAAGTACAAGAGAACTGACTCCTCTTACTGTCTATGTTTTGAACCTTTCCTGTGACACTAGTTATAGATTCCGATGCTTCTCTTCAGGTTTACTGTATCCCTCTGACCTTCTTGTTGACGATGCAACGCAGAAATTGCATCGGAATTAAATACAGAAGGCACAATGCCGACTTAAGTACAAGAAAACTGACTGTTCTTACTGTCTATGATTGAACCATTCCTGTGACACTATTTATAGATTCCGATGCTTCACTTGAGGTTTACTGTATCCCTCTGACCTTCTTATTGACGATGAAACACAGAAATTGAATCGGAGTTAAATACAAAAGGCACAATGTCGACTTAATTACAAGAAAACTGACTCTTCATACTGTCTATGTCTTTAACCATTCCTGTGACACTAGTTATAGATTTCGATGCTTCATTCAGGTTTACTGTATCCCTCTGGCCTTCTTATTGAAGATGAAACACAGATATTGCATCGGAATTAAATACAAGGGGCATAATGCCGACTTAAGTACAAGAAAACTGACTCTTCTTACTGTCTATGATTTGAAGCACTCCTGTGACACTAGTTATAGATTCCGATGCTTCTCTTCAGGTTTACTGTATCCCTCTGACCTTCTTATTGACGATGAGACACAGAAATTGCATCAGAATAAAGTACAAAAGGCACAATGTACACTTAAGTACAAGAAAACAGACTCTTCTTACTGTCTATGTTTTGAACCATTCATGTGACACTAGGCATAGCTTCCGATGCTTCACTAGAGGTTTACTGTATCCATCTGACCTTCTTATTGACGATGAAACACAGAAATTGCATCGGAGTTAAATACAAAAGGCACAACGCCGACTTAAGTACAAGAAAACTGACTCTTCATACTGTCTCTGTTTTGAACCATTCCTGTGACACTAGTTATAGATTCCGATGCTTCACTTCAGGTTTACTGTATCCCTCTGACCTTCTTACTGACGATGAAACACAGAAATTGCATCGGAAATAAATACAAAAGGCACAACGCCGACTTAAGTACAAGAGAACTGACTCTTCTTACTGTCTATGTTTTGAACCTTTCCTGTGACACTAGTTATGGATTCCGATGCTTCACTTCAGGTTTACTGTATCCCTCTGACCTTCTTATTGAAGATGAAACACAGATATAGCATCGGAATTAATTACAAAAGGCTGAATGCCTACATAAGTACAAGAAAAGTGACTCTTCTTACTGTCTATGATTTGAACCATTCCTGTGACACTAGTTATAGATTCCGATGCTTCTCTTCAGGTTTACTGTATCCCTCTGACCTTCTTGTTGACGATGAAACGCAGAAATTGCATCGGAATTAAATACAAAATTCACAATTCCGACTTCAGTACAAGAAAATTGACTGTTCTTACTGTCTATGATTGAACCATACCTGTGATACTATTTATAGATTCCGATGCTTCACTTGAGGTTTACTGTATCCCTCTGACCTTCTTATTGACGATGAAACACAGAAATTGCATCGGAGTTAAATACAAAAGGCACAATGCCGACTTAATTACAAGAAAACTGACTCTTCATACTGTCTATGTTTGAACCATTCCTGTGACACTAGTTTTAGTTTCCGATGCTTCATTCAGGTTTACTGTATCCCTCTGGCCTTCTTGTTGAAGATGAAACACAGATATTGCATCGGAATTAAATACAAGGGGCATAATGCCGACTGAAGTACAAGAAAACTGACTCTTCTTACTGTCTATGTTTGAACCATTCATGTGACACTAGTTATGGATTCCGAAACTTCACTTCAGGTTTACTGTATCCCTCTGACCATCTTATTGTTGATGAAACACAGATATAGCATCGGAATTAAATACAAAAGGCACAATGCCTACATAAGTACAAGAAAACTGACTCTTCTTACTGTCTATGATTTGAACCACTCCTGTGACACTAGTTATAGATTCCGATGCTTCTCTTCAGGTTTACTGTATCCCTCTGACCTTCTTATTGACGATGAGACACAGAAATTGCATCAGAATTAAATACAAAAGGCACAATGTAGACTTAAGTACAAGAAAACAGACTCTTCTTACTGTCTGTGTTTTGAACCATTCATGTGACACTAGGCATAGCTTCCGATGCTTCACTTCAGGTTAACTGTATCCATCTGACCTTCTTATTATCGATGAAACACAGAATTTGCATCGGAATTAAATACAAAAGGCACAATGTTGACTTAAGTACAAGAAAACTGACTCTTCTTACTGTCTATGTTTTGAACCATTCCTGTGACACTAGTTACAGATTCCGATGCTTCACTTTAGGTTTACTGTATCCCTCTGACCTTCTTATTGACGATGAAACACAGAAATTGCATCGGAGTTAAATACAAAAGGCACAACGCCGACTTAAGTACAAGAAAACTGACTCTTCATACTGTCTATGCTTTGAACCACTCCTGTGACACTAGTTATAGATTCCGGTGCTTCACTTCAGGTTCACTGTATCCCTCTGACCTTCTTATTGACGATGAAACACAGAAATTGCATCGGATTTAGTACAAAAGGCACAATGCCGACTTAAGTACAAGAAAACTGACTCCTCTTACTGTGTAAGTTATGAACCATTCCTGTGACACTAGTTATAGATTCCGATGCTTCACTTCAGGTTTACTGTATCCCTCTGACCATCTTATTGTTGATGAAACACAGATACAGCATCGGAATTAAATACAAAAGGCACAATGCCTACATAAGTACAAGAAAACTGACTCTTCTTACTGTCTATGATTTGAACCATTCCTGTGACACTAGTTATAGATTCCGATGCTTCTCTTCAGGTTTACTGTATCCCTCTGACCTTCTTATTGACGATGAAACACAGAAATTGCATCAGAATTATATACAACAGGCACAATGTAGACTTAAGTACAAGAAAACAGACTCTTCTTACTGTCTATGTTTTGAACCATTCATGTGACACTAGTTATAGATTCCGATGCTTCACTTCAGGTTTACTGTATCCCTCTGACCTTCTTATTGACGATGAAACACAGAAATTGCATCGGAGTTAAATACAAAAGGCACAACGCCGACTTAAGTACAAGAAAACTGACTCTTCATACTGTCTATGTTTTGAATAATCCTGTGACACTAGTTATAGATACCGATGCTTCACTTCAGGTTTACTGTATCTCTCTGGCCTTCTTATTGAAGATGAAACACAGATATTGCATCGGAATTAAATACAAGGGGCATAATGCCGATTTAAGTACAAGAAAACTGACTCTTCTTACTGTCTATGTTTGAACCATTCCTGTGACACTAGTTATAGTTTCCGATGCTTCACTTCAGGTTTACTGTATCCCTCTGACCATCTTATTGTTGATGAAACACAGATACAGCATCGGAATTAAATACAAAAGGCACAATGCCTACTTAAGTACAAGAAAACTGACTCTTCTTACTGTCTATGATTTGAACCATTCCTGTGACACTAGTTAAAGATTCCGATGCTTCTCTTCAGGTTTACGGTATCCCTCTGACCTTCTTATTGACGATGAAACACAGAAATTGCATCAGAATTATATACAACAGGCACAATGTAGACTTAAGTACAAGAAAACAGACTCTTCTTACTGTCTATGTTTTGAACCATTCATGTGACACTAGGCATAGCTTCCGACGCTACACTTCAGGTTTACTGTACTCATCTGACCTTCTTATTATCGATGAAACACAGAATTTGCATCGGAATTAAATACAAAAGGCACAATGCCTACTTATGTACAAGAAAACTGACTCTTCTTACTGTCTATGTTTAAACCATTCATGTGACACTAGTTATAGTTTCCGATGCTTCACTTCAGGTTTACTGTATCCCTCTGACCTTCTTATCGACGATGAAACACAAAAATTGCATCGGAATTAATTACACAAGGCACAATGCCGACTTAAGAACAAGAAAACTGACTCTTCCTTCTGTCTATGATTGAACCATTCCTGTGACACTAATTATAGATTCCGATGCTGCACTTGAGGTTTACTGTGTCCCTCTGACCTTCTTATTGACGATGAAACACAGATATTGCATTGGAATTAAATAAAAAAGGCACAATGCCGACCTAAGTACAAGAAAACTGACTCTTCTTACTGTCTATGCTTTGAACCATTCCTGTGACACTAGTTATAGTTTCGATGCTTCACTACAGGTTTACTGTACCCCTCTGACCTTCATGTTGAAGATTAAACACAGAAATTTCAGCGGAATTAAATACAAAAGGCACAATGCCGCCTTAAGTACAAGTAAACTGACTCTTCTTACTGTCTATAATTTGAACCATTCCTGTGACACTAGTTATAGATTCCGATGCTTCACCTCAGGTTTGCTGTATCCCTCCGACCCTCTAATTGACGATGAAACACTGAAATTGCAACGGAATTAATACAAAAGTCTTAATGTCGACTTAAGTACAAGAAAGTTGACTCTTCTTACCGTCTATGTTTTGAACCATTCTTGAGACACTAGTTATAGATTCCGATGCTTCACTTCAGGTTTACTGTATCCATCTGACCTTCTTATTGACGATGAAACACAGAAATTGCATCGGATTTAATACAAAAGGCACAATGCCGACTTAAGTACAAGAAAACTGACTCCTCTTACTGTCTATGTTTGAACCATTCCTGTGACACTAGTTATAGATTCCGAAGCTTCACTTCAGCTTTAAATTTATCCCTGTGACCTTCTTATTGACGATTACACACAAAAATTGCATTGGAATTAAATACAAAAGGCACAATGCCGACTTAAGTACAAGAAAACTGACACTTCTTACTGTCTATGTTTTGAACCATTCCTGTGACACTAGTTATAGATTCCGATGCTTCACTTCAGGTTTACTGTATCCCTCTGACCTTCTTATTGACGATGAAACACAGAAATTGCATCGTAATTAAATACAAAGGGCACAATGCCGACTTAAGTACAAGAAAACTGACAATTCTTACTGTCTATGTTTTGAACCATTCATGTGACACTAATTATAGTGTCCGATGCATCACTTCAGGTTTACTGTATCCCTCTGACTTTCTTATTGACGATGAAACACAGAATTTGCATCGGAATTAAATACAGAAGGCACAATGCCGACTGATGTACAAGAAAACTGATTCTTCTTACTGTTTATGTTTGAACCATTCCTGTGACACTAGTTATAGATTCCGATGCTTCACTTCAGGTTTACTGTATCCCTCTGACCTTCTTATTGGCGATGAAACACAGAAATTGCATCGGAATTAAATACAAAAGGCACAATGTTGACTTAAGTACAAGAAAACTGACTCTTCTTACTGTCTTTGTTTGAGCCATTCCTGTGACACTAGTTATAGATTCGGATGCTTCACTTCAGGTTTACTGTATCCCTCCGACCATCTTATTGATGATGAAACACAGAAATTGCATCGGAATTAAATACAAAAGGCACAATGCCGACGTAAGTACAAGAAAACTGACTCTTCTTACTGTCTATGTTTTGAACCATTCCTGTGACACTAGTTTTAGATTCCGATTCTTCACTTGAGGTTTACTGTATCCCTCTGACCTCCTTATTGACGATGAAACACAGAAATTGCATCTTTATTAAATACAAAACCACAATGCCGATTTAAATACAAGAATGCTGACTCTTCTTATTGTCTATGTTTTGAACCATTCCTGTAACACTAGTTATAGATTCCGGTGCTTCACTTCAGGTTTACTATATCCCTCTGACCTTCTTATAGACGATGAAACACAGAAATTGCATCGGAACTATATACAAAAGGCACAATGCCGAGTTAAGTACAAGAAGACTGACTCTTCTTACTGTCTACGGTTTGAACCATTCCTGTGACACTAGTTATAGATTCCCATGCGTCACTTCAGGTTTGCTGTATCCCTCTGACCTTCTTATTGACGATGAAACGCAGAAATTGCGTCTTAATCAGATACAAAAGGCACAATGCCGACTTAAGTACAAGAAGACTGACTCTTCTGACTGGCTATGGTTTCAACCATTTCTGTGACACTAGTTATAGATTCCGATGCTTCACTTCGGGTTTACTGTGTCCCTCTGACCTTCTTATTGACGATCAAACACAGAAATTTCATCGGAATTAAATACAAAAGGCACAATGCCGATTCAAGTACAAGAAGACTGGCTCTTCTTACTGAATATGATTTGAACCATTCCTGTGACACTAGTTACAGATTCCGATGCTTCACTTCAGGTTTACTGTATCCCTCTCTCCTTCTTATTGACGATGAAACACAGAAATTGCATCGGAATTAAATACAAAAGGCACAATGCCGACTTAAGTACAAGAAGTCTGACTCTTGTCACTGTCTATGGTTTGAACCATTCCTGTGACACTAGTTATTGATTCCGATGCTTCACTTCAGGTTTACTGTATCCCTCTGACCGTCTTATTGACGATGATACACAGATTACTGCATGGGATTTAAATACAAAAGGCACAATGTCGACTCAAGTACAAGAAGTCTGGCTCTTCTTATTGTCTATGTTTTGAACCTTTCCTGTGGGACCGGTTTTAGATTCCGATGCTTCACTTTAGGTTTACTGTATCCCATGGACCTTCTTATTGACGACGAAACGCAGAAATTGCATCGGAAATGAATACAAAAGGCACAATGCCGACTTAAGTACAAGAAGACTGGCTCTTCTTACTGCCTATGATTTGAACCATTCCTGTGACACTAGTTATAGACT
Organism: Schistocerca serialis cubense; assembly: GCF_023864345.2. Taxonomy (NCBI): domain Eukaryota; kingdom Metazoa; phylum Arthropoda; class Insecta; order Orthoptera; family Acrididae; genus Schistocerca; species Schistocerca serialis. The sequence goes on from NC_064638.1 coordinate 14,361,459, forward strand.
CCCATGGGTCACTTCAGGTTTACTGTATCCCTCTGACCTTCTTATTGACGATGAAACGCAGAAATTGCGTCTTAATCAGATACAAAAGGCACAATGCCGACTTAAGTACAAGAAGACTGACTCTTCTGACTGGCTATGGTTTCAACCATTTCTGTGACACTAGTTATAGATTCCGATGCTTCACTTCAGGTTTACTGTATCCCTCTGACCTTCTTATTGAATATGAAACACAGATATAGCATCGGAATTAATTACAAAAGGCAGAATGCCTACATAAGTACAAGAAAAGTGACTCTTCTTACTGTCTATGATTTGAACCATTCCTGTGACACTAGTTATAGATTCCGATGCTTCTCTTCAGGTTTACTGTATCCCTCTGACCTTCTTGTTGACGATGAAACGCAGAAATTGCATCGGAATTAAATACAAAAGGCACAATGCCTACTTATGTACAAGAAAACTGACTCTTCTTACTGTCTATGTTTAAACCATTCATGTGACACTAGTTATAGATTCCGATGCTTCACTTCAGGTTTACTGTATCCCTCTGACCTTCTTATCGACGATGAAACACAAAAATTGCATCGGAATTAATTACACAAGGCACAATGCCGACTTAAGAACAAGAAAACTGACTCTTCCTTCTGTCTATGATTGAACCATTCCTGTGACACTAATTATAGATTCCGATGCTGCACTTGAGGTTTACTGTGTCCCTCTGACCTTCTTATTGACGATGAAACACAGATATTGCATTGGAATTAAATAAAAAAGGCACAATGCCGACCTAAGTACAAGAAAACTGACTCTTCTTACTGTCTATGTTTTGAACCATTCCTGTGACACTAGTTATAGATTCCGATGCTTCACTTCATTTTTGCTGTATCCCTCTGACTTTCTTATTGACGATTAAACACAGAAATTGCATCGGAATTAAATAGAAAACGCCCAATGCCGACTTAAGTACAAGAAAACTGACTCTTCTTACTGTCTATGCTTTGAACCATTCCTGTGACACTAGTTATAGTTTCGATGCTTCACTACAGGTTTACTGTACCCCTCTGACCTTCATGTTGAAGATTAAACACAGAAATTTCAGCGGAATTAAATACAAAAGGCACAATGCCGCCTTAAGTACAAGTAAACTGACTCTTCTTACTGTCTATAATTTGAACCATTCCTGTGACACTAGTTATAGATTCCGATGCTTCACCTCAGGTTTGCTGTATCCCTCCGACCCTCTAATTGACGATGAAACACTGAAATTGCAACGGAATTAATACAAAAGTCTTAATGTCGACTTAAGTACAAGAAAGTTGACTCTTCTTACCGTCTATGTTTTGAACCATTCTTGAGACACTAGTTATAGATTCCGATGCTTCACTTCAGGTTTACTGTATCCATCTGACCTTCTTATTGACGATGAAACACAGAAATTGCATCGGATTTAATACAAAAGGCACAATGCCGACTTAAGTACAAGAAAACTGACTCCTCTTACTGTCTATGTTTGAACCATCCTGTGACACTAGTTATAGATTCCGAAGCTTCACTTCAGCTTTACTGTATCCCTGTGACCTTCTTATTGACGATTACACACAAAAATTGCATTGGAATTAAATACAAAAGGCACAATGCCGACTTAAGTACAAGAAAACTGACACTTCTTACTGTCTATGTTTTGAACCATTCCTGTGACACTAGTTATAGATTCCGATGCTTCACTTCAGGTTTACTGTATCCCTCTGACCTCCTTATTGACGATGAAACACAGAAATTGCATCGTAATTAAATACAAAGGGCACAATGCCGACTTAAGTACAAGAAAACTGACACTTCTTACTGTCTATGTTTTGAACCATTCACGTGACACTAATTATAGTGTCCGATGCATCACTTCAGGTTTACTGTATCCCTCTGACTTTCTTATTGACGATGAAACACAGAATTTGCATCGGAATTAAATACAGAAGGCACAATGCCGACTGATGTACAAGAAAACTGATTCTTCTTACTGTTTATGTTTGAACCATTCCTGTGACACTAGTTATAGATTCCGATGCTTCACTTCAGGTTTACTGTATCCCTCTGACCTTCTTATTGGCGATGAAACACAGAAATTGCATCGGAATTAAATACAAAAGGCACAATGTTGACTTAAGTACAAGAAAACTGACTCTTCTTACTGTCTTTGTTTGAGCCATTCCTGTGACACTAGTTATAGATTCGGATGCTTCACTTCAGGTTTACTGTATCCCTCCGACCATCTTATTGATGATGAAACACAGAAATTGCATCGGAATTAAATACAAAAGGCACAATGCCGACGTAAGTACAAGAAAACTGACTCTTCTTACTGTCTATGTTTTGAACCATTCCTGTGACACTAGTTTTAGATTCCGATTCTTCACTTGAGGTTTACTGTATCCCTCTGACCTCCTTATTGACGATGAAACACAGAAATTGCATCTTTATTAAATACAAAACCACAATGCCGATTTAAATACAAGAATGCTGACTCTTCTTATTGTCTATGTTTTGAACCATTCCTGTAACACTAGTTATAGATTCCGGTGCTTCACTTCAGGTTTACTATATCCCTCTGACCTTCTTATAGACGATGAAACACAGAAATTGCATCGGAACTATATACAAAAGGCACAATGCCGAGTTAAGTACAAGGAGACTGACTCTTCTTACTGTCTACGGTTTGAACCATTCCTGTGACACTAGTTATAGATTCCCATGCGTCACTTCAGGTTTACTGTATCCCTCTGACCTTCTTATTGACGATGAAACGCAGAAATTGCGTCTTAATCAGATACAAAAGGCACAATGCCGACTTAAGTACAAGAAGACTGACTCTTCTGACTTGCTACGGTTTCAACCATTTCTGTGACACTAGTTATAGATTCCGATGCTTCACTTCGGGTTTACTGTGTCCCTCTGACCTTCTTATTGACGATCAAACACAGAAATTTCATCGGAATTAAATACAAAAGGCACAATGCCGATTCAAGTACAAGAAGACTGGCTCTTCTTACTGAATATGATTTGAACCATTCCTGTGACACTAGTTACAGATTCCGATGCTTCACTTCAGGTTTACTGTATCCCTCTCTCCTCCTTATTGACGATGAAACACAGAAATTGCATCGGAATTAAATACAAAAGGCACAATGCCGACTTAAGTACAAGAAGTCTGACTCTTGTCACTGTCTATGGTTTGAACCATTCCTGTGACACTAGTTATTGATTCCGATGCTTCACTTCAGGTTTACTGTATCCCTCTGACCGTCTTATTGACGATGATACACAGATTACTGCATGGGATTTAAATACAAAAGGCACAATGTCGACTCAAGTACAAGAAGTCTGGCTCTTCTTATTGTCTATGTTTTGAACCTTTCCTGTGGGACCGGTTTTAGATTCCGATGCTTCACTTTAGGTTTACTGTATCCCATGGACCTTCTTATTGACGACGAAACGCAGAAATTGCATCGGAAATGAATACAAAAGGCACAATGCCGACTTAAGTACAAGAAGACTGGCTCTTCTTACTGCCTATGATTTGAACCATTCCTGTGACACTAGTTATAGACTCCCATGCGTCACTTCAGGTTTACTGTATCCCTCTGACCTTCTTATTGACGACGAAACGCAGAAATTGCATCGGAAATGAATACAAAAGGCACAATGCCGACTTAAGTACAAGAAGACTGACTCTTCTGACTGGCTATGGTTTCAACCATTTCTGTGACACTAGTTATAGATTCCGATGCTTCACTTCAGGTTTACTGTATCCCTCTGACCTTCTTATTGAATATGAAACACAGATATAGCATCGGAATTAATTACAAAAGGCAGAATGCCTACATAAGTACAAGAAAAGTGACTCTTCTTACTGTCTATGATTTGAACCATTCCTGTGACACTAGTTATAGATTCCGATGCTTCTCTTCAGGTTTACTGTATCCCTCTGACCTTCTTGTTGACGATGAAACGCAGAAATTGCATCGGAATTAAATACAAAAGGCACAATTCCGACTTCAGTACAAGAAAATTGACTGTTCTTACTGTCTATGATTGAACCATTCCTGTGACACTATTTATAGATTCCGATGCTTCACTTGAGGTTTACTGTATCCCTCTGACCTTCTTATTGACGATGAAACACAGAAATTGCATCGGAGTTAAATACAAAAGGTACAATGCCGGCTTAATTACAAGAAAACTGACTCTTCATACTGTCTATGTTTGAACCATTCCTGTGACACTAGTTTTAGTTTCCGATGCTTCATTCAGGTTTACTGTATCCCTCTGGCCTTCTTGTTGAAGATGAAACACAGATATTGCATCGGAATTAAATACAAGGGGCATAATGCCGACTGAAGTACAAGAAAACTGACTCTTCTTACTGTCTATGTTTGAACCATTCATGTGACACTAGTTATGGATTCCGAAACTTCACTTCAGGTTTACTGTATCCCTCTGACCATCTTATTGTTGATGAAACACAGATATAGCATCGGAATTAAATACAAAAGGCACAATGCCTACATAAGTACAAGAAAACTGACTCTTCTTACTGTCTATGATTTGAACCACTCCTGTGACACTAGTTATAGATTCCGATGCTTCTCTTCAGGTTTACTGTATCCCTCTGACCTTCTTATTGACGATGAGACACAGAAATTGCATCAGAATTAAATACAAAAGGCACAATGTAGACTTAAGTACAAGAAAACAGACTCTTCTTACTGTCTGTGTTTTGAACCATTCATGTGACACTAGGCATAGCTTCCGATGCTTCACTTCAGGTTAACTGTATCCATCTGACCTTCTTATTATCGATGAAACACAGAATTTGCATCGGAATTAAATACAAAAGGCACAATGTTGACTTAAGTACAAGAAAACTGACTCTTCTTACTGTCTATGTTTTGAACCATTCCTGTGACACTAGTTACAGATTCCGATGCTTCACTTTAGGTTTACTGTATCCCTCTGACCTTCTTATTGACGATGAAACACAGAAATTGCATCGGAGTTAAATACAAAAGGCACAACGCCGACTTAAGTACAAGAAAACTGACTCTTCATACTGTCTATGCTTTGAACCACTCCTGTGACACTAGTTATAGATTCCGGTGCTTCACTTCAGGTTCACTGTATCCCTCTGACCTTCTTATTGACGATGAAACACAGAAATTGCATCGGATTTAGTACAAAAGGCACAATGCCGACTTAAGTACAAGAAAACTGACTCCTCTTACTGTGTAAGTTATGAACCATTCCTGTGACACTAGTTATAGATTCCGATGCTTCACTTCAGGTTTACTGTATCCCTCTGACCATCTTATTGTTGATGAAACACAGATACAGCATCGGAATTAAATACAAAAGGCACAATGCCTACATAAGTACAAGAAAACTGACTCTTCTTACTGTCTATGATTTGAACCATTCCTGTGACACTAGTTATAGATTCCGATGCTTCTCTTCAGGTTTACTGTATCCCTCTGACCTTCTTATTGACGATGAAACACAGAAATTGCATCAGAATTATATACAACAGGCACAATGTAGACTTAAGTACAAGAAAACAGACTCTTCTTACTGTCTATGTTTTGAACCATTCATGTGACACTAGTTATAGATTCCGATGCTTCACTTCAGGTTTACTGTATCCCTCTGACCTTCTTATTGACGATGAAACACAGAAATTGCATCGGAGTTAAATACAAAAGGCACAACGCCGACTTAAGTACAAGAAAACTGACTCTTCATACTGTCTATGTTTTGAATAATCCTGTGACACTAGTTATAGATACCGATGCTTCACTTCAGCTTTACTGTATCTCTCTGGCCTTCTTATTGAAGATGAAACACAGATATTGCATCGGAATTAAATACAAGGGGCATAATGCCGATTTAAGTACAAGAAAACTGACTCTTCTTACTGTCTATGTTTGAACCATTCCTGTGACACTAGTTATAGTTTCCGATGCTTCACTTCAGGTTTACTGTATCCCTCTGACCATCTTATTGTTGATGAAACACAGATACAGCATCGGAATTAAATACAAAAGGCACAATGCCTACTTAAGTACAAGAAAACTGACTCTTCTTACTGTCTATGATTTGAACCATTCCTGTGACACTAGTTAAAGATTCCGATGCTTCTCTTCAGGTTTACCGTATCCCTCTGACCATCTTATTGACGATGAAACACAGAAATTGCATCAGAATTATATACAACAGGCACAATGTAGACTTAAGTACAAGAAAAAAGACTCTTCTTACTGTCTATGTTTTGAACCATTCATGTGACACTAGGCATAGCTTCCGACGCTACACTTCAGGTTTACTGTACTCATCTGACCTTCTTATTATCGATGAAACACAGAATTTGCATCGGAATTAAATACAAAAGGCACAATGCCTACTTATGTACAAGAAAACTGACTCTTCTTACTGTCTATGTTTAAACCATTCATGTGACACTAGTTATAGATTCCGATGCTTCACTTCAGGTTTACTGTATCCCTCTGACCTTCTTATCGACGATGAAACACAGAAATTGCATCGGAATTAATTACACAAGGCACAATGCCGACTTAAGAACAAGAAAACTGACTCTTCCTACTGTCTATGATTGAACCATTCCTGTGACACTAATTATAGATTCCGATGCTGCACTTGAGGTTTACTGTGTCCCTCTGACCTTCTTATTGACGATGAAACACAGATATTGCATTGGAATTAAATAAAAAAGGCACAATGCCGACCTAAGTACAAGAAAACTGACTCTTCTTACTGTCTATGTTTTGAACCATTCCTGTGACACTAGTTATAGATTCCGATGCTTCACTTCATTTTTGCTGTATCCCTCTGACTTTCTTATTGACGATTAAACACAGAAATTGCATCGGAATTAAATAGAAAACGCCCAATGCCGACTTAAGTACAAGAAAACTGACTCTTCTTACTGTCTATGCTTTGAACCATTCCTGTGACACTAGTTATAGTTTCGATGCTTCACTACAGGTCTACTGTACCCCTCTGACCTTCATGTTGAAGATTAAACACAGAAATTTCAGCGGAATTAAATACAAAAGGCACAATGCCGCCTTAAGTACAAGTAAACTGACTCTTCTTACTGTCTATAATTTGAACCATTCCTGTGACACTAGTTATAGATTCCGATGCTTCACCTCAGGTTTGCTGTATCCCTCCGACCCTCTAATTGACGATGAAACACTGAAATTGCAACGGAATTAATATAAAAGTCTTAATGTCGACTTAAGTACAAGAAAGTTGACTCTTCTTACCGTCTATGTTTTGAACCATTCTTGAGACACTAGTTATAGATTCCGATGCTTCACTTCAGGTTTACTGTATCCATCTGACCTTCTTATTGACGATGAAACACAGAAATTGCATCGGATTTAATACAAAAGGCACAATGCCGACTTAAGTACAAGAAAACTGACTCCTCTTACTGTCTATGTTTGAACCATTCCTGTGACACTAGTTATAGATTCCGAAGCTTCACTTCAGCTTTACTGTATCCCTGTGACCTTCTTATTGACGATTACACACAGAAATTGCATTGGAATTAAATACAAAAGGCACAATGCCGACTTAAGTACAAGAAAACTGACACTTCTTACTGTCTATGTTTTGAACCATTCCTGTGACACTAGTTATAGATTCAGATGCTTCACTTCAGGTTTACTGTATCCCTCTGACCTTCTTATTGACGATGAAACACAGAAATTGCATCGTAATTAAATACAAAGGGCACAATGCCGACTTAAGTACAAGAAAACTGACACTTCTTACTGTCTATGTTTTGAACCATTCATGAGACACTAATTATAGTGTCCGATGCATCACTTCAGGTTTACTGTATCCCTCTGACTTTCTTATTGACGATGAAACACAGAATTTGCATCGGAATTAAATACAGAAGGCACAATGCCGACTGATGTACAAGAAAACTGATTCTTCTTACTGTTTATGTTTGAACCATTCCTGTGACACTAGTTATAGATTCCGATGCTTCACTTCAGGTTTACTGTATCCCTCTGACCTTCTTATTGGCGATGAAACACAGAAATTGCATCGGAATTAAATACAAAAGGCACAATGTTGACTTAAGTACAAGAAAACTGACTCTTCTTACTGTCTTTGTTTGAGCCATTCCTGTGACACTAGTTATAGATTCGGATGCTTCACTTCAGGTTTACTGTATCCCTCCGACCATCTTATTGATGATGAAACACAGAAATTGCATCGGAATTAAATACAAAAGGCACAATGCCGACGTAAGTACAAGAAAACTGACTCTTCTTACTGTCTATGTTTTGAACCATTCCTGTGACACTAGTTTTAGATTCCGATTCTTCACTTGAGGTTTACTGTATCCCTCTGACCTCCTTATTGACGATGAAACACAGAAATTGCATCTTTATTAAATACAAAACCACAATGCCGATTTAAATACAAGAATGCTGACTCTTCTTATTGTCTATGTTTTGAACCATTCCTGTAACACTAGTTATAGATTCCGGTGCTTCACTTCAGGTTTACTATATCCCTCTGACCTTCTTATAGACGATGAAACACAGAAATTGCATCGGAACTATATACAAAAGGCACAATGCCGACTTAAGTACAAGAAGACTGACTCTTCTTACTGTCTACGGTTTGAACCATTCCTGTGACACTAGTTATAGATTCCCATGCGTCACTTCAGGTTTACTGTATCCCTCTGACCTTCTTATTGACGATGAAACGCAGAAATTGCGTCTTAATCAGATACAAAAGGTACAATGCCGACTTAAATACAAGAAGACTGACTCTTCTGACTGGCTATGGTTTCAACCATTTCTGTGACACTAGTTATAGATTCCGATGCTTCACTTCGGGTTTACTGTGTCCCTCTGACCTTCTTATTGACGATCAAACACAGAAATTTCATCGGAATTAAATACAAAAGGCACAATGCCGATTCAAGTACAAGAAGACTGGCTCTTCTTACTGAATATGATTTGAACCATTCCTGTGACACTAGTTACAGATTCCGATGCTTCACTTCAGGTTTACTGTATCCCTCTCTCCTTCTTATTGACGATGGAACACAGAAATTGCATCGGAATTAAATACAAAAGGCACAATGCCGACTTAAGTACAAGAAGTCTGACTCTTGTCACTGTCTATGGTTTGAACCATTCCTGTGACACTAGTTATTGATTCCGATGCTTCACTTCAGGTTTACTGTATCCCTCTGACCGTCTTATTGACGATGATACACAGATTACTGCATGGGATTTAAATACAAAAGGCACAATGTCGACTCAAGTACAAGAAGTCTGGCTCTTCTTATTGTCTATGTTTTGAACCTTTCCTGTGGGACCGGTTTTAGATTCCGATGCTTCACTTTAGGTTTACTGTATCCCATGGACCTTCTTATTGACGACGAAACGCAGAAATTGCATCGGAAATGAATACAAAAGGCACAATGCCGACTTAAGTACAAGAAGACTGGCTCTTCTTACTGCCTATGATTTGAACCATTCCTGTGTCACTAGTTATAGATTCCGATGCTTCATTTCAGGTTTACTGTATCCAGCTGACCTTCTTATTGACGATGAAACACAGATATTGCATTGGAATTAAATAAAAAAGGCACAATGCCGACCTAAGTACAAGAAAACTGACTCTTCTTACTGTCTATGTTTTGAACCATTCCTGTGACACTAGTTATAGATTCCGATGCTTCACTTCATTTTTGCTGTATCCCTCTGACTTTCTTATTGACGATTAAACACATAAATTGCATCGGAATTAAATAGAAAACGCCCAATGCCGACTTAAGTACAAGAAAACTGACTCTTCTTACTGTCTATGCTTTGAACCATTCCTGTGACACTAGTTATAGTTTCGATGCTTCACTACAGGTTTACTGTACCCCTCTGACCTTCATGTTGAAGATTAAACACAGAAATTTCAGCGGAATTAAATACAAAAGGCACAATGCCGCCTTAAGTACAAGTAAACTGACTCTTCTTACTGTCTATAATTTGAACCATTCCTGTGACACTAGTTATAGATTCCGATGCTTCACCTCAGGTTTGCTGTATCCCTCCGACCCTCTAATTGACTATGAAACACTGAAATTGCAACGGAATTAATACAAAAGTCTTAATGTCGACTTAAGTACAAGAAAGTTGACTCTTCTTACCGTCTATGTTTTGAACCATTCTTGAGACACTAGTTATAGATTCCGATGCTTCACTTCAGGTTTACTGTATCCCTGTGACCTTCTTATTGACGATTACACACAGAAATTGCATTGGAATTAAATACAAAAGGCACAATGCCGACTTAAGTACAAGAAAACTGACACTTCTTACTGTCTATGTTTTGAACCATTCCTGTGACACTAGTTATAGATTCCGATGCTTCACTTCAGGTTTACTGTATCCCTCTGACCTTCTTATTGACGATGAAACACAGAAATTGCATCGTAATTAAATACAACGGGCACAATGCCGACTTAAGTACAAGAAAACTGACACTTATTACTGTCTATGTTTTGAACCATTCATGTGACACTAATTATAGTGTCCGATGCATCACTTCAGGTTTACTGTATCCCTCTGACTTTCTTATTGACGATGAAACACAGAATTTGCATCGGAATTAAATACAGAAGGCACAATGCCGACTGATGTACAAGAAAACTGATTCTTCTTACTGTTTATGTTTGAACCATTCCTGTGACACTAGTTATAGATTCCGATGCTTCACTTCAGGTTTACTGTATCCCTCTGACCTTCTTATTGGCGATGAAACACAGAAATTGCATCGGAATTAAATACAAAAGGCACAATGTTGACTTAAGTACAAGAAAACTGACTCTTCTTACTGTCTTTGTTTGAGCCATTCCTGTGACACTAGTTATAGATTCGGATGCTTCACTTCAGGTTTACTGTATCCCTCCGACCATCTTATTGATGATGAAACACAGAAATTGCATCGGAATTAAATACAAAAGGCACAATGCCGACGTAAGTACAAGAAAACTGACTCTTCTTACTGTCTATGTTTTGAACCATTCCTGTGACACTAGTTTTAGATTCCGATTCTTCACTTGAGGTTTACTGTATCCCTCTGACCTCCTTATTGACGATGAAACACAGAAATTGCATCTTTATTAAATACAAAACCACAATGCCGATTTAAATACAAGAATGCTGACTCTTCTTATTGTCTATGTTTTGAACCATTCCTGTAACACTAGTTATAGATTCCGGTGCTTCACTTCAGGTTTACTATATCCCTCTGACCTTCTTATAGACGATGAAACACAGAAATTGCATCGGAACTATATACAAAAGGCACAATGCCGACTTAAGTACAAGAAGACTGACTCTTCTGACTGGCTATGGTTTCAACCATTTCTGTGACACTAGTTATAGATTCCGATGCTTCACTTCGGGTTTACTGTGTCCCTCTGACCTTCTTATTGACGATCAAACACAGAAATTTCATCGGAATTAAATACAAAAGGCACAATGCCGATTCAAGTACAAGAAGACTGGCTCTTCTTACTGAATATGATTTGAACCATTCCTGTGACACTAGTTACAGATTCCGATGCTTCACTTCAGGTTTACTGCATCCCTCTCTCCTTCTTATTGACGATGAAACACAGAAATTGCATCGGAATTAAATACAAAAGGCACAATGCCGACTTAAGTACAAGAAGTCTGACTCTTGTCACTGTCTATGGTTTGAACCATTCCTGTGACACTAGTTATTGATTCCGATGCTTCACTTCAGGTTTACTGTATCCCTCTGACCGTCTTATTGACGATGATACACAGATTACTGCATGGGATTTAAATACAAAAGGCACAATGTCGACTCAAGTACAAGAAGTCTGGCTCTTCTTATTGTCTATGTTTTGAACCTTTCCTGTGGGACCGGTTTTAGATTCCGATGCTTCACTTTAGGTTTACTGTATCCCATGGACCTTCTTATTGACGACGAAACGCAGAAATTGCATCGGAAATGAATACAAAAGGCACAATGCCGACTTAAGTACAAGAAGACTGGCTCTTCTTACTGCCTATGATTTGAACAATTCCTGTGTCACTAGTTATAGATTCCGATGCTTCACTTCAGGTTTACTGTATCCAGCTGACCTTCTTATTGACGATGAAACACAGAAATTGCATTGGAAATATATACCAAAGGCACAATGCCGACTAAAGTTCAAGATGACTGATTCTTCCTACTGTATACGTTTTGAACCATTCCTGTGACACTAGTCTTAGAAACCGATGCTTCACTTGAGGTTTACTGTATCCCCCTGACCTCCTTATTGACGATGAAACACAGAAATTCCATCTTAACTAAATACAAAAGGCACAATGCAATCTTAAGTACAAGAACACTGACTCTTCTTACTGTCTATGTTTTGAACCATTCCTGTGACACTAGTTATAGATTCCGCTGCTTCACTTTAGGTTTACTGTATCCCTCTGACCATCTTATTGACGATCAAACACAGAAATTTCGTCGGAATAAAATACAAAAGGCGCAATGCCGACTGAAGTACAAGAAGACTGGTTCTTCCTAGTGCCTGTGTTTTGAACCATTCCTGTGACACTAGTTATAGATTCCGATGCTTCACTTCAGGTTTACTGTATCCAGCTGACATTATTATTGACGATGAAACACAGAAATTGCATCGGAATTAAATACAAAAGGCACAATGCCGACTTAAGTACAAGAAGACTGACTCTTCCTACAGTCTGTGTTTTGAACCATTCCTGTGACACTAGTTATTGATTCCGATGCTTCACTTCAGGTTTACTGTATCCCTCTGACCGTCTTATTGACGATGAAACACATATATTGCATCGTTATTAAATAGAAAAGGCACAATGCCGACTCAAGTACAAGAAGTCTGGCACTCCTCACTGTCTCTGTTTTGAACCTCTTCTGTGACACTAGTTATAGATTCCGATGCTTCACTTCAGGTTTACTGTATCCAGCTGACCTTAGCATTGACGATGAAACACAGAAATTGCATCGGAATTAAATACAAAAGGCACAATGCCGACTTAAGTACAAGAAGACTTACTCTTGTCACTGTCTATGTTTTGAACCATTCCTGTGACACTAGTTATAGATTCCGATGCTTCACTTCAGTTTTACTGTATGCCTCTGACCTTCTTATTGACGATGAAACACAGAAATTGCATCGGAATTACATACAAAACGCACAATGCCGACTTAAGTACAAGAAGACTGACTCTTCCTACTGTCTATGTTTTGAACCATTCCTGTGACACTAGTTATTGATTCCGATGCTTCACTTCAGGTTTACTGTATCCAGCAGACATTATTATTGACGATGAAACACAGAAATTGCATCGGAATTAAATACAAAAGGCACAATGCCGACTTAAGTACAAGAAGACGGACTCTTCTTACTGTCTATGTTTTGAACCATTCCTGTGACACTAGTTATAGCTTCCGATGCTTCACTTCAGTTTTACTGTATCCCTCTGACCTTCTTATTAACGATGAAACACAGAAATTGCAGCGGAATTACATACAAAAGGCACAATGCCGACTTAAGTACAAGAAGACTGACTCTTCCTACAGTCTGTGTTTTGAACCATTCCTGTGACACTAGTTATTGATTCCGATGCTTCACTTCAGGTTTACTGTATCCCTCTGACCGTCTTATTGACGATGAAACACATATATTGCATCGTTATTAAATAGAAAAGGCACAATGCCGACTCAAGTACAAGAAGTCTGGCTCTCCTCACTGTCTATGTTTTGAACCTCTTCTGTGACACTAGTTATAGATTCCGATGCTTCACTTCAGGTTTACTGTATCCAGCTGACCTTAGTATTGACGATGAAACACAGAAATTGCATCGGAATTAAATACAAAAGGCACAATGCCGACTTAAGTACAAGAAGACTGACTCTTGTCACTGTCTATGTTTTGAACCATTCCTGTGACACTAGTTATAGATTCCGATGCTTCACTTCAGTTTTACTGTATCCCTCTGACCTACTTATTGACGATGAAACACAGAAATTGCATCGGAATTACATACAAAACGCACAATGCCGACTTAAGTACAAGAAGACTGACTCTTCTTACTGTCTACGGTTTGAACCATTCCTGTGACACTAGTTATAGATTCCGATGCGTCACTTCAGGTTTACTGTATCCCTCTGACCTTCTTATTGACGATGAAACGCAGAAATTGCGTCTTAATCAGATACAAAAGGCACAATGACGACTTAAGTACATGAAGACTGACTCTTCTGACTGTCTATGGTTTCAACCATTCCTGTGACACTAGTTATAGATTCCGATGCTTCACTTCAGGTTTACTGTGTCCCTCTGACCTTCTTATTGACGATCAAACACAGAAATTTCATCGGAATTAAATACAAAAGTCACAATGCCGATTCAAGTACAAGAAGACTGGCTCTTCTTTATGAATATGATTTGAACCATTCCTGTGACACTAGTTACAGATTCCGATGCTTCACTTCAGGTTTACTGTATCCCTCTCTCCTTCTTATTGACGATGAAACACAGAAATTGCATCGGAATTAAATAGAAAAGGCACAATGCCGACTTAAGTACAAGAAGACTGGCTCTTCTTACTGCCTATGATTTGAACCATTCCTGTGTCACTAGTTATAGCTTCCGATGGTTCACTTCAGTTTTACTGTATCCCTCTGACCTTCTTATTAACGATGAAACACAGAAATTGCATCGGAATTACATTCAAAAGGCACAATGCCGACTTAAGTACAAGAAGACTGACTCTTCATACAGTCTGTGTTTTGAACCATTCCTGTGACACTAGTTATAGATTCCGATGCTTCACTTCAGGTTTACTGCATCCCTCTGACCGTCTTATTGACGATGAAACGCATATATTGCATCGTTATTAAATAGTAAAGGCACAATGCCGACTCAAGTACAAGAAGTCTGGCTCCCCTCACTGTCTATGTTTTGAACCACTTCTGTGACACTAGTTATAGATTCCGATGCTTCACTTCAGGTTTACTGTATCCAGCTGACCTTATTATTGACGATGAAACACAGAAATTGCATCGGAATTAAATGCAAAAGGCACAATGCTGGCTTAAGTACAAGAAGACTGACTCTTCCTACTGCCTATGTTTTGAACCATTGATGTGACACTAGTTATAGATTCCGATGCTTCAATTGAGGTTTACTGTATCCCCCTCACCTCCTTATTGACGATGAAACACAGAAATTGCATCTTAATTAAATACAAAACCACAATGCCGATTTAAGTACAAGAATGCTGACTCTTCTTGTTGTCTATGTTTTGAACCATTCCGGGACACTGGTTATAGATTCCGATGCTTCACTTCAGGTTTACTGTATCGCTCTGACCTTCTTATTGACGATCAAACACAGAAATGTCATCGGAATTAAATACAAAAGGCACAATGCCGACTTAAGTACAAGAAGACTGGCTCTTCTTACTGCCTATGATTTGAACCATTCCTGTGTCACTAGTTATAGATTCCGATGCTTCACTTCAGGTTTACTGTATCCAGCTGACCTTCTTATTGATGATGAAACACAGAAATTGCATTGGAAATAAATACCAAAGGCACAATGCCGACTAAAGTTCAAGATGACTGACTCTTCCTACTGTATATGCTTTGAACCATTCCTGTGACACTAGTCTTAGAAACCGATGCTTCACTTGAGGTTTACTGTATCCCCCTGACCACCTTATTGACGATGAAACACAGAAATTCCATCTTAACTAAATACAAAAGGCACAATGCAATCTTAAGTACAAGAACACTGACTCTTCCTACAGTCTGTGTTTTGAACCATTCCTGTGACACTAGTTATTGATTCCGATGCTTCACTTCAGGTTTACTGTATCCCTCTGACCGTCTTATTGACGATGAAACACATATATTGCATCGTTATTAAATAGAAAAGGCACAATGCCGACTCAAGTACAAGAAGTCTGGCTCTCCTCACTGTCTATGTTTTGAACCTCTTCTGTGGCACTAGTTATAGATTCCGATGCTTCACTTCAGGTTTACTGTATCCAGCTGACCTTAGTATTGACGATGAAACACAGAAATTGCATCGGAATTGAATACAAAAGGCACAATGCCGACTTAAGTACAAGAAGACTGACTCTTGTCACTGTCTATGTTTTGAACCATTCCTGTGACACTAGTTATAGATTCCGATGCTTCACTTCAGTTTTACTGTATCCCTCTGACATTCTTATTGACGATGAAACACAGAAATTGCATCGGAATTACATACAAAACGCACAATGCCGACTTCAGTACAAGAAGACTGACTCTTCCTACTGTCTATGTTTTGAACCATTCCTGTGACACTAGTTATTGATTCCGATGCTTCACTTCAGGTTTACTGTATCCCTCTGACCGTCTTATTGACGATGAAACACAGATTACTGCATCGGAATTAAATACAAAAGGCACAATGTCGACTCAAGTACAAGAAGTCTGGCTCTTCTTATTGTCTATGTTTTGAACCTTTCCTGTGAGACCGGTTTTAGATTCCGATGCTTCACTTCAGGTTTACTGTATCCCGTGGACCTTCTTATTGACAACGAAACGCAGAAATTGCATCGGAAATGAATACAAAAGGCACAATGCCGACTTAAGTACAAGAAAACTGACACTTCTTACTGTCTATGTTTTGCACCATTCCTATGACACTAGTTATAGATTCCGATGCTTCACTTCAGGTTTACTGTATCCCTCTGTCCTTCTTATTGACGATGAAACACAGAAATTGCATCGGAATTAAATGGAAAAGGCACAATGCCGACTTAAGTCCAAGAAAACTGACTCTTCTTCTGTTTATGTTTTGAACCGTTCCTGGGACACTAGTTGTAGATTCCGATGCTTCACTTCAGGTTAACTGTATCCCTATGGGATTCTTATTGACGACGAAATACAGAAATTGCTTCAGAATTATATACAGAAGGCACAATGCCGACTCAAGTACAAGAGAACTGACTCTTCTTACTGTCTAAGATTTGAACCATTCCTGTGACACTAGTTATAGATTTCGATGCTTCACATTGGGTTTACTGTATCCCTCTGACCTTCCTATTGACGATGAAACACAGAAATTGCATCGGAATTAAATGCAAAAGGCACAATGCTGGCTTAAGTAGTGGAAGACTGACTCTTCCTACTGCCTATGTTTTGAACCATTCATGTGACACTAGTTATAGATTCCGATGCTTCACTTGAGGTTTACTGTATCCCTCTCACCTCCTTATTGACGATGAAACACAGAAATTGCATCTTAATTAAATACAAAAACACAATGCCGATTTAAGTACAAGAATGCTGACTCTTCTTGTTGTCTATGTTTTGAACCATTCCGGGACACTAGTTATAGATTCCGATGCTTCACTTCAGGTTTACTGTATCCCTCTGACCTTCTTATTGACGATCAAACACAGAAATTTCATCGGAATTAAATACAAAAGGCACAATGCCGACTTAAGTACAAGAAGACTGGCTCTTCTTAGTGCCTGTGTTTTGAACCATTCCTGTGACACTAGTTATAGATTCCGATGCTTCACTTCAGGTTTACTGTATCCAGCTGACCTTATTATTGACGATGAAACACAGAAATTGCATCGGAAATAAATACCAAAGGCACAATGCCGACTAAAGTTCAAGATGACTGACTCTTCCTACTGTATATGTTTTGAACCATTCCTGTGACACTAGTCTTAGAAACCGATGCTTCACTTGAGGTTTACTGTATCCCCCTGACCTCCTTATTGACGATGAAACACAGAAATTCCATCTTAACTAAATACAAAAGGCACAATGCAATCTTAAGTACAAGAACACTGACTCTTCTTACTGTCTATGTTTTGAACCATTCCTGTGACACTAGTTATAGATTCCGCTGCTTCACTTTAGGTTTACTGTATCCCTCTGACCATCTTATTGACGATCAAACACAGAAATTTCGTCGGAATAAAATACAAAAGGCGCAATGCCGACTGAAGTACAAGAAGACTGGTTCTTCTTAGTGCCTGTGTTTTGAACCATTCCTGTGACACTAGTTATAGATTCCGATGCTTCACTTCAGGTTTACTGTATCCCTCTCTCCTTCTTATTGACGATGAAACACAGAAATTGCATCGGAATTAAATACAAAAGGCACAATGCCGACTTAAGTACAAGAAGACGGACTCTTCTTACTGTCTATATTTTGAACCATTCCTGTGACACTAGTTATAGCTTCCGATGCTTCACTTCAGGTTTACTGTATCCCTCTCTCCTTCTTATTGACGATGAAACACAGAAATTGCATCGGAATTAAATACAAAAGGCACAATGCCGATTCAAGTACAAGAAGACTGGCTCTTCTTACTGAATATGATTTGAACCATTCCTGTGACACTAGTTACAGATTCCGATGCTTCACTTCTGGTTTACTGTATCCCTCTCTCCTTCTTATTGACGATGAAACACAGAAATTGCATCGGAATTAAATAGAAAAGGCACAATGCCGACTTAAGTACAAGAAGACTGGCTCTTCTTACTGCCTATGATTTGAACCATTCCTGTGTCACTAGTTATAGCTTCCGATGGTTCACTTCAGTTTTACTGTATCCCTCTGACCTTCTTATTAACGATGAAACACAGAAATTGCATCGGAATTAAATACAAAAGGCACAATGCCGACTTAAGTACAAGAAGACGGACTCTTCTTACTGTCTATATTTTGAACCATTCCTGTGACACTAGTTATAGCTTCCGATGCTTCACTTCAGGTTTACTGTATCCCTCTGTCCGTCTTATTGACGATGAAACGCATATATTGCATCGTTATTAAATAGTAAAGGCACAATGCCGACTCAAGTACAAGAAGTCTGGCTCCCCTCAATGTCTATGTTTTGAACCTCTTCTGTGACACTAGTTATAGATTCCGATGCTTCACTTCAGGTTTACTGTATCCAGCTGACCTTATTATTGACGATGAAACACAGAAATTGCATCGGAATTAAATACAAAAGGCACAATGCCGACTTAAGTACAAGAAGACTGACTCTTGTCACTGTCTATGGTTTGAACCATTCCTGTGACACTAGTTATTGATTCCGATGCTTCACTTCAGGTTTACTGTATCCCTCTGACCGTCTTATTGACGATGAAACACAGATTACTGCATGGGATTTAAATACAAAAGGCACAATGTCGACTCAAGTACAAGAAGTCTGGCTCTTGTTATTGTCTATGATTTGAACCTTTCCTGTGGGACCGGTTTTAGATTCCGATGCTTCACTTCAGGTTTACTGTATCCCGTGGACCTTCTTATTGACAACGAAACGCAGAAATTGCATCGGAAATGAATACAAAAGGCACAATGCCGACTTAAGTACAAGAAAACTGACACTTCTTACTGTCTATGTTTTGCACCATTCCTATGACACTAGTTATAGATTCCGATGCTTCACTTCAGGTTTACTGTATCCCTCTGTCCTTCTTATTGACGATGAAACACAGAAATTGCATCGGAATTAAATGGAAAAGGCACAATGCCGACTTAAGACCAAGAAAACTGACTCTTCTTCTGTTTATGTTTTGAACCGTTCCTGGGACACTAGTTGTAGATTCCGATGCTTCACTTCAGGTTAACTGTATCCCTATGGGATTCTTATTGACGACGAAATACAGAAATTGCTTCAGAATTATATACAGAAGGCACAATGCCGACTCAAGTACAAGAGAACTGACTCTTCTTACTGTCTAAGATTTGAACCATTCCTGTGACACTAGTTATAGATTTCGATGCTTCACATTGGGTTTACTGTATCCCTCTGACCTTCCTATTGACGATAAAACACAGAAATTGCATCGGAATTAAATGCAAAAGGCACAATGCTGGCTTAAGTAGTGGAAGACTGACTCTTCCTACTGCCTATGTTTAGAACCATTCATGTGACACTAGTTATAGATTCCGATGCTTCACTTGAGGTTTACTGTATCCCTCTCACCTCCTTATTTACGATGAAACACAGAAATTGCATCTTAATTAAATACAAAACCACAATGCCGATTAAAGTACAAGAATGCTGACTCTTCTTGTTGTCTATGTTTTGAACCATTCCGGGACACTAGTTATAGATTCCGATGCTTCACTTCAGGTTTACTGTATCCCTCTGACCTTCTTATTGACGATCAAACACAGAAATTTCATCGCATTTAAATACAAAAGGCACAATGCCGACTTAAGTACAAGAAGACTGGCTCTTCTTAGTGCCTGTGTTTTGAACCATTCCTGTGACACTAGTTATAGATTCCGATGCTTCACTTCAGGTTTACTGTATCCAGCTGACCTTATTATTGACGATGAAACACAGAATTTGCATCGGAAATAAATACCAAAGGCACAATGCCGACTAAAGTTCAAGATGACTGACTCTTCCTACTGTATATGTTTTGAACCATTCCTGTGACACTAGTCTTAGAAACCGATGCTTCACTTGAGGTTTACTGTATCCCCCTGACCTCCTTATTGACGATGAAACACAGAAATTCCATCTTAACTAAATACAAAAGGCACAATGCAATCTTAAGTACAAGAACACTGACTCTTCTTACTGTCTATGTTTTGAACCATTCCTGTGACACTAGTTATAGATTCCGCTGCTTCACTTTAGGTTTACTGTATCCCTCTGACCATCTTATTGACGATCAAACACAGAAATTTCGTCGGAATAAAATACAAAAGGCGCAATGCCGACTGAAGTACAAGAAGACTGGTTCTTCTTAGTGCCTGTGTTTTGAACCATTCCTGTGACACTAGTTATAGATTCCGATGCTTCACTTCAGGTTTACTGTATCCAGCTGACCTTATTATTGACGATGAAACACAGAAATTGCATCGGAATTAATTACAAAAGGCACAATGCCGACTTAAGTACAAGAAGACGGACTCTTCTTACTGTCTATATTTTGAACCATTCCTGTGACACTAGTTATAGCTTCCGATGCTTCACTTCAGTTTTACTGTATCCCTCTGACCTTCTTATTAACGATGAAACACAGAAATTGCAGCGGAATTACATACAAAAGGCACAATGCCGACTTAAGTACAAGAAGACTGACTGTTCCTACAGTCTGTGTTTTGAACCATTCCTGTGACACTAGTTATTGATTCCGATGCTTCACTTCAGGTTTACTGTATCCCTCTGACCGTCTTATTGACGATGAAACACATATATTGCATCGTTATTAAATAGAAAAGGCACAATGCCGACTCAAGTACAAGAAGTCTGGCTCTCCTCACTGTCTATGTTTTGAACCACTTCTGTGAATCTAGTTATAGAATCCGATGCTTCACTTCAGGTTTACTGTATCCCGCTGACCTTAGTATTGACGATGAAACACAGAAATTGCATCGGAATTACATACAAAACGCACAATGCCGACTTAAGTACAAGAAGACTGACTCTTACTACTGTCTATGTTTTGAACCATTCCTGAGCCACTAGTTATTGATTCCGATGCTTCACTTCAGGTGTACTGTATCCCTCTGACCTTCTTATTGACGCCGAAACACAGAAATTGCATCGGAATTAAATAGAAAAGGCACAATGCCGACTTAAGTCCAAGAATACTGACTCTTCTTACAGTCTATGTTTTGAGCGATTCCTATGACACTAGTTATAGATTCCGATGCTTCACTTCAGGTTTACTGTATCCCTCTGACCTTCTTATTGACGATGAAACTCAGAAATTGCATCGGAATTAAATACATAAGACACAATGCCGACTTAAGTACAAGAAAACTGACTCCTTATACTGTCTATGTTTTGAACCATTCACGTGACGATAGTTATATTTTCCGTTTCTTCACTTCAGGTTTACTGTATCCCTCTGACCTTCTTATTGACGATCAAACACAGAAAATTGATCGGAATTCATTACAAAAAGCACAATGCCATCTCAAGTACAAGAAGATTGGCTCTTCTTACTGTCTATGTTTTGAACCATTCCTATGACACTAGTCATAGATTCCGATGCTTCACATCAGGTTTGCTGTATCCAGCTGACCTTCTTATTGACGATGAAACACAGAAATTGCATCGGAATTAAATACAAAAGGCACAATGCCGACCTAAGTACAAGAAGACTGACTCTTCTTACTGTCTATGTTTTGATCCATTCCTGCGGCACAAGTTATAGATTCCGATGCTTCACTTCAGTTTTTTTGTATCCCTCTGACCTTCTTATTGACAATGAGACACAGAAATTGCATCGGAATTAATCACAAAAGGGACAATGACGACTTAAGTAGAAGAAGACTGACTCTTCCTACTGTCTATGTTTTGAACCATTCCTGTGACACTAGTTTTAGATTCCGATGCTTCACTTCAGGTTTACTGTATCCCTCGGACCTCCTTATTGACGATGAAACATAGAAATTGCATCTTAATTAAATACAAAAGGCACAATGCCGACTTAGGTACAAGTAGACTGACTCTTCTTACTGTCCATGTTTAGAACCATTCCTGTGATACTAGTTATAGATTCCGATGCTTCACTTCAGGTTTACTGTATCCCTCTGACTTTCTCATTGACGATCAAACACAGAAATTTCATCGGAATTAAATACAAAAGGCACAATGCCTACTCAAGTACAAGAAGACTGAATCTTCTTACTGTCAATGTTTGAACCATTCCCGTGACACTAGTTATAGATTCCCATGCTCACTACAGGTTTACTGTATGCAGCCGACTCTCTTATTGACGGTGAAACACAGATATTGCATCGGAATTAAATACAAAATGCACAATGCCGACTTAAGTACAAGAAGACTGACTCTTCTCACTGTCTATGTTTTGAACCATTCCTGTGACACTAGTTATAGTTTCCGATGCTTCACTTCAGTTTTACTGTATCCCTGTGATCGTCTTATTGACGATGAAACACAGGAATTGCATCGGAATTAAATACAAAAATCACAATGCCGACTCAAGTACAAGAAGTCAGGCTCTTCTTACTGTCTATGTTTTGAACCATTCCTATGACACTAGTCATAGATTCCGATGCTTCACATCAGGTTTACTGTATCCAGCTGACCTTCTTATTGACGATGAAACACAGAAATTGCATCGGAATTAAATACAAAAGGCACAATGCCGACCTAAGTACAAGAAGACTGACTCTTCTTACTGTCTATGCTTTGATCCATTCCTGCGACACAAGTTATAGATTCCGATGCTTCACTTCAGTTTTACTGTATCCCTCTGACCTTCTTATTGACAATGAGACACAGAAATTGCATCGGAATTAAATACAAAAATGACAATGCCGACTTAAGTAGAAGAAGACTGACTCTTCCTACTGTCTATGTTTTGAACCATTCCTGTGACACTAGTTTTAGATTCCGATGCTTCATTTCAGGTTTACTGTATCCCTCTGACCTCCTTATTGACGATGAGACAAAGAAATTGTATCTTAATTAAATACAAAAGGCACAATGCCGACTTGAGTACAAGAAGACTGACTCTTCTTACTGTCTATGTTTTGAACCATTCCTGTGACACTAGTATAGATTCCGATGCTTCACTTCAGGTTGACTGTATCCCTCTGACTTTCTCATTGACGATCAAACACAGAAATTTCATCGGAATTAAATACAAAAGGCACAATGCCTACTCAAGTACAAGAAGACTGGCTCTACTTACTGTCAATGTTTGAACCATTCCCGTGACACTAGTTACAGATTCCCATGCTTCACTTCAGGTTTACTGTATGCAGCCGACCTTCTTATTGACGGTGAAACACAGATATTGCATCGGAGTTAAATACAAAATGCACAATGCCGACTTAAGTACAAGAAGACTGACTCTTCTCACTGTCTATGTTTTGAACCATTCCTGTGACACTAGTTATAGATTGCGATGCTTCATTTCAGGTTTACAGTATTCCTTGGACCATCTTATTGACGATGAACACTGAAATTGCATCGGAATTAAATAGAAAATGCACAACGCTGACTTAAGTACAAGAAAACTGCCTCTTTTTCCTGTCAATGTTTTGAACCATTCCTGTGACAATAGTTGTAGATTCCGATGCTTCACTTCAGGATTACTGTATCCAGCTGACCTTCTTATTGACGATGAAACACAGAAATTGCGTCGGAATTAAATACAAAGGGCACAATGCCGACTTAAGTAGAAGAAGACTGACTCTTCCTACTGTCTATGCTTTGAACCATTTATGTGACACTAGTTTTAGATTCCGATGCTTCACTTCAGGTTTACTGTATCCCTCTGACCTCCTTATTGACGATGAAACACTGAAATTGCATCTTAATTAAATACAAAAGGCACAATGCTGACTTAAGTACAAGAAGACTGACTCTTCTTACTGTCTATGTTTTGAACCATTCCTGTGACACTAGTTATAGATTCCGATGCTTCACTTCAGGTTTACTGTATCCCTCTGACTTCCTTATTGACGATCAAACACAGAAATTTCATCGGAATTAATTACAAAAGGCACAATGCCGACTTAAGTACAAGAAAAAAGATTCTTCTTAATATCTATGTTTTGAACCATTCCTGTGACACTAGTTACAGATTCCGATGTTTCCCTTCAGGTTTACTGTATTCTTCTAACCTTCTCATTGAAGATCAAACACAACAATTTCATCGGAATTAAATACAAAAGGCACAATGACGACTCAAGTACAAGAAGAATGGCTCTTCTTACTGTCAATGTTTGAACCATTCCCGTGACTTTAGGTACAGATTCCGATGCTTCACTTCAGGGTTACTGTATCCAGCTGACCTTCTTATTGACGGTAAAACACAGATATTGTATCGGAATGAAATACAAAATGCACAATGCCGACTTAAGTACAAGAAGACTGACTCTTCCCACTGTCTATGTTTTGAACCATTCCTGTGACACTAGCTATAGATTCCGATGCTTCACTTCAGTTTTACTGTATCCCTGTGACCGTCTTATTGACGAAGAAACACAGAAATTGCATCGGAATTAAATACAAAAATCACAATGCCGACTCAAGTACAGGAAGTCTGGCTATTCTTACTGTCTACGATTTTGAACCTTTCCTGTGACACCAGTTTTGGATTCTGATGCTTCACTTCAGGTTTACTGTATTCCTTGGACTTTCTTATTGACGATGAAACACAGAAATTGCATCTTAATTAAATACAAAAGGCACAATGCCGTCTTAAGTACAAGAAGACTGACTCTTCTTACTGTCTATGTTTTGAACCATTCCTGTGACACTCGTTATAGATTCCGATGCTTCACTTCAGGTTTACTGTATCCCTCTGACTTTCTCATTGACAATCAAACACAGAAATTTCATCGGAATTAAATACAAAAGGCACAATTCCGACTCAAGTACAAGAAGACTGGCTCTTCTTACTGTCAATGTTTGAACCATTCCCGTGACACTAGTTATAATTTCAGATGCTTCACTTCAGGTGTACTGTATCCAGCTGACCTTCTTATTGTCGGTGAAACACAGATATTGCATCGGAATTAAATACAAAATGCACAATGCCGACTCAGGTACAAGAAGTCTGGCTCTTCTTACTGTCTATGTTTTCAACCTTTCCTGTGAGACCGGTTTTAGATTCCGATGCTTTACTTTAGGTTTACTGTATCCCTTGGACCTTCTTATTGACGACGAAATACAGAAATTGCATCGGAATTAAATAGAAAAGGCAGAATGCCGACTTAAGTACAAGAAAACTGACTCTTCTTCCTGTCTATGTTTTTAACCATTCCTGTGACACTAGTTATAGATTCAGATTTTTCACATCAAGTTTACTGTATCCCTCTGACTTTCTTATTGACGATGAAATACAGAAATTGCATCGGAAGTATATACAAAAGGCACAATGCCGACTCAAGTACAAGAAGACCGACTCTTCTTACTGTCTATGTTTTCAACCTTTCCTGTGAGACCGGTTTTAGATTCCGATGCTTTACTTTAGGTTTACTGTATCCCTTGGACCTTCTTATTGACGACGAAATACAGAAATTGCATCGGAATTAAATAGAAAAGGCAGAATGCCGATTTAAGTACAAGATAACTGACTCTTCTTCCTGTCTATGTTTTTAACCATTCCTGTGGCTCTAGTTATAGATTCCGATGCTTCACTTCAGGTTTACTGTATCCCTTGGACCTTCTTATTGACGACGAACCACAAAAATAGAATCGTAATGAAATACAAAAATCACAATGCCGACTTAAGTACAAGACAACTGACTCTTCTTCCTGTCTATTATTTGAGCTATTCCTGTGACACTAGTTGTAGGTTCCGAGGCTTCACTTCAGGTTTAATGTATCCAGCTGACCTTATTGGCGATGAAACACACAAATTGCATCGGAATTAAATGCAAAAGGCACAATGCCTACTCAAGTACAAGAAGACCGGCTCCTCTTACTGTCTATGTTTTGAACCTTTCCTGTGAGACCGGATTTAGATTCCCATGCTTCACTTCAGGTTTACTGTATCCCTTGGACCTTCTTATTGACGACGAAACACAGAAATTGCATCGGAAATTATAGAAAAGCACAATGCCTACTTAAGTACAAGAAAACAGACTCTTCTTACTATCTATGTTTTGAACCATTCCTGTGACACTAGTTATAGATTCCGATGCATCACGTCAGGTTTACTGTATCCCTCTAACCTTCTTTTTGACGATGAAACACAGAAAATGCATCGGATTTAAATACAAAAGGCACAATGCCGACTTAAGTGTAAGAAAACAGGCTCTTCCTACTGTCTATGCTTTGAACCATTCCTGTCACACTAGTTATAGATTCCGATGCTTCACTTTAGGTTTACTGTATCTCTCTGATCTTCTTATTGACGATGAAACACAGAAATTGCATCGGAATTAAATACAAAAGGCACAATGCTGACTTAAGTACAAGAAAACTGACTCTTCTTACAGTCTATGTTTTGGACGATTCCTGTGACACTAGTTATAGATTCCGATGCTTCACTTCAGGTTTACTGTATCCTCTTGACCTTCTTATTGACGATGAAACACAGAAATTGCATCGGAATTAAATACATAAGACACAATGCCGACTTAAGTACAAGAAAACTGACTCTTCTTACTGTCTATGTTTTGAACCATTCCTGTGACACTAGTTATAGATTCCGATGCTTCACTTCAGGTTTACTGTATCCCTCTGACCTTCTTATTGACGATCAAACACAGAAAAATGATCGGAATTATATACAAAAGGCACAATGCCAACTCAAGTACAAGAACACTGGCTCTTCTTACTGTCAATGTTTAGAACCATTCCTATGACACTAGTTATAGATTCCGAAGCTTCACTTCAGGTTTACTGTATCCAGCTGACCTTCTTATTGATGATGAAACACAGAAATTGCATCGGAATTAAACACAAAAGGCACAATGCCGACCTAAGTACAAGAAGACTGACTCTTCTTACTGTCTAAGTTTTGAACCTTTCTTGTGACACTAGTTATAGATTCCGATGCTTCACTTCAGTTTTACTGTATCCTTCTGACCTTCTTATTGACGATGAAACACAGAAATTGCATCGGAATTAGATACAAAACGCACAATGCCGACTTAAGTACAGGAAGACTGACTCTTCCTACAGTCTATGTTTTGAACCATTCCTGTGAAACTAGTTATTGATTCCGATGCTTCACATCAGGTTTACTGTATCCCTCTGACCGTCTTGTTGGCGATGAAACACAGAAATTGCATCGGAATTAAATACAAAAGGCACAATGTCGACTCAAGTACAAGAAGTCTGGCTCCTCTTACTGTCTATGATTTGAACCTTTCCTGTAAGCCCGGTTTTAGATTCCGATGCTTCACTTCAGGTTTACTGTATCCCTTGGACCTTCTTATTAACGACGAAACACAGAAATTGCATCGGAATTAATTAGAAAAGGCAGAATGCCGACTTAAGTACAAGAAAACTGACTCTTCTTCCTGTCTATGTTTTTAACCATTCCTGTGACACTAGTTATAGATTCCGATTTTTCACATCAAGTTTACTGTATCCCTCTGACTTTCTTATTGACGATGAAATACAGAAATTGCATCGGAAGTATATACAAAAGGCACAATGCCGACTCAAGTACAAGAAGACCGACTCTTCTTACTGTCTATGTTTTGAACCATTTCTGTGGCTCTAGTTATAGATTCCGATGCTTCACTTCAGGTTTACTGTATCCCTTGGACCTTCTTATTGACGACGAACCACAAAAATAGAATCGTAATGAAATACAAAAATCACAATGCCGACTTAAGTACAAGACAACTGACTCTTCTTCCTGTCTATTATTTGAGCTATTCCTGTGACACTAGTTGTAGGTTCCGAGGCTTCACTTCAGGTTTAATGTATCCAGCTGACCTTATTGGCGATGAAACACACAAATTGCATCGGAATTAAATGCAAAAGGCACAATGCCTACTCAAGTACAAGAAGACCGGCTCCTCTTACTGTCTATGTTTTGAACCTTTCCTGTGAGACCGGATTTAGATTCCCATGCTTCACTTCAGGTTTACTGTATCCCTTGGACCTTCTTATTGACGACGAAACACAGAAATTGCATCGGAAATTATAGAAAAGCACAATGCCTACTTAAGTACAAGAAAACTGACTCTTCTTACTATCTATGTTTTGAACGATTCCTGTGACACTAGTTATAGATTCCGATGCATCACGTCAGGTTTACTGTATCCCTCTAACCTTCTTTTTGACGGTGAAACACAGAAAATGCATCGGATTTGAATACAAAAGGCACAATGCCGACTTAAGTGTAAGAAAACAGGCTCTTCCTACTGTCTATGCTTTGAACCATTCCTGTCACACTAGTTATAGATTCCGATGCTTCACTTTAGGTTTACTGTATCTCTCTGATCTTCTTATTGACGATGAAACACAGAAATTGCATCGGAATTAAATACAAAAGGCAAAATGCCGACTCAAGTATAAGAAGCCTGGCTCTTCTTTCTGCCTATGTTTTGAACCTTTCCTGTGTGACGGGTTTTTGATTCCGATGCTTCACTTCAGGTTTACTGTATCCCTTGGACCTCCTTATTGACGCCGAAACACAGAAATTGCATCGGAATTAAATACAAAAGGCACAATGCCGACTTAAGTACAAGAAAACTGACTCTTCTTACAGTCTATGTTTTGGACGATTCCTGTGACACTAGTTATAGATTCCGATGCTTCACTTCAGGTTTACTGTATCCTTCTGACCTTCTTATTGACGATGAAACACAGAAATTGCATCGGAATTAAATACATAAGACACAATGCCGACTTAAGTACAAGAAAACTGACTCTTCTTACTGTCTATGTTTTGAACCATTCTTGTGACACTAGTTATAGATTCCGATGCTTCACTTCAGGTTTACTGTATCCCTCTGACCTTCTTATTGACGATCAAACACAGAAAAATGATCGGAATTATATACAAAAGGCACAATGCCAACTCAAGTACAAGAACACTGGCTCTTCTTACTGTCTATGTTTAGAACCATTCCTATGACACTAGTTATAGATTCCGAAGCTTCACTTCAGGTTTACTGTATCCAGCTGACCTTCTTATTGATGATGAAACACAGAAATTGCATCGGAATTAAACACAAAAGGCACAATGCCGACCTAAGTACAAGAAGACTGACTCTTCTTACTGTCTAAGTTTTGAACCTTTCTTGTGACACTAGTTATAGATTCCGATGCTTCACTTCAGTTTTACTGTATCCTTCTGACCTTCTTATTGACGATGAGACACAGAAATTGCATCGGATTTAAATACAAAAGGGACAATGCCGACTTAAGTACAAGAAGACTGACTCTTCTAACTGTCTATGTTTTGAACCATTCCTGTGACACTAGTTATAGATTCCGATGCTTCACTTCAGTTTTACTGTATCGCTCTAACCTTCTTATTGACGATGAAACACAAAATTTGCATCAGAATTAGATTCAAAACGCACAATGCCGACTTAAGTACAAGAAGACTGACTCTTCCTACAGTCTATGTTTTGAACCATTCCTGTGACACTAGTTATTGATTCCGATGCTTCACTTCTGGTTTACTGTATCCCTCTGACCGTCTTGTTGACGATGAAACACAGAAATTGCATCGGAATTAAATACAAAAGGCACAATGTCGACTCAAGTACAAGAAGACCGACTCTTCTTACTGTCTATGTTTTGAACCATTCCTGTGGCTCTAGTTATAGATTCCGTTGCTTCACTTCAGGTTTACTGTATCCCTTGGACCTTCTTATTGACGACGAAACACAAAAATTGCATCGGAATTAAATACAAAAATCACAATGCCGACTTAAGTACAAGACAACTGACTCTTCTTCCTGTCTATGATTTGAACCTTTCCTGTGACACTAGTTATAGTTTCCGATGCTTCACTTCAGCTTTAATGTATCCAGCTGACCTTATTGGCGATGAAACAAAGATATTGCATCGGGATTAAATAGAAAAGGCACAATGCCGACTTATGTACAAGAAGACTGATCATCTTACTGTCTATGTTTTGAACCATTCCCGTGACACTAGTTATAGATTCCGATGCTTCACTTCAGGTTTACTGCATCCCTCTGACCTTCTTATTGACGATGAAACATATTAATTGCATCGAAATTAAATACAAAAGGCACAATGCCGACTTAAGTAGAAGAAGACTGACACTTCTTACTGTCTATTTTTTAACCATTCCTGTGACACTAGTTACAGATTCCGATGCTTCACTTCAGGTTTACTGTATACGTAAGACTTTCTTATTGACGATGAAACTTAGAAATTGCATCGGAATTAAATACAAAAGGCACAATACCGACTCAAGTACAAGAAGACTGCCTCTTCTTACTGTCTATGCTTTGAACCTTTCCTGTGAGACCAGTTTTAGATTCCGAAGCTTGACTTCAGGCTTACTGTATCCCTTGGACCTTCTTATTGACGATGAAACACAGAAATTGCATGGGAATTAAATACAAAATGCAAAATGCGGACTTAAGTAAAAGAAAACTGGCACTTCTTACTGTCTATGTTTGAACCATTCCTGTGACAGTAGTTATAGATTCCGATGGTTCACTTCAGGTTTACTGTATCCCTCTGACCTCTTTATTGCCGATGAAACACAGAAATTGCATGGGAATTAAATACAAAAGGCACAATGCCGACTTAAGTACAAGAAGACTGACTCTTCTTACTGTCTATGTTTTGATCCATTCCTGTGACACTAGCTATAGATAGCGATTCTTCACTTCAGGTTTACTGTATCCCTCTGACCTTCTTATTGACGATGAAATACAGAAATTGCATCGGAATTAAATACAAAAGGCACAATGCCGACTCAAGTACAAGAAGACTGGCTGTTCTTACTGTCTATGTTTTGAACCTTTCCTGTGTGACGGGTTTTAGATTCCGATGCTTCACTTCAGGTTTACTGTATCCCTTAGACCTCCTTATTGACGCCGAAACACAGAAATTACATCGGAATTAAATACAAACGGCACAATGCCGACTTAAGTACAAGCAAACTGACTCTTCTTACAGTCTATGTTTTGAACGATTCCTGTGAAACTAGTTATAGATTCCGATTCTTCACTTCAGGTTTACTGTGTCCTTCTGACCTTCTTATTGACGATGAAAAACAGAAATTGCATCGGAATTAAATACATAAGACACAATGCCGAATTAAGTACAAGAAAATTGACTCTTCTTACTGTCTGTGTTTTGAACAATTTCTGTGACACTAGTTATAGATTCCGATGCTTCACTTCAGGTTTATTGTATCCCTCTGACCTTCTTATTGACGATCAAACACAGAAAATTGATCGGAATTAAATACAAAAGGCACAATGCCGACTAAAGTACAAGAAGACTGGGCCTTCTTACTGTCTATGTTTTGAACCATTCCTATGACACTAGTTATAGATTCCGATGCTTCACTTCAGGTTTACTGTATCCAGCTGACCTTCTTATTGACGATGAAACACAGAAATTGCATCGGAATTAAACACAAAAGGCACAATGCCGACATAAGTAGAAGAAGACTGACTCTTCTTACTGTCTAAGATTTGAACCTTTGCTGTGACACTAGTTATAGATTCCGATGCTTCACTTCAGTTTTACTGTATCCCTTTGACCTTCTTATTGACGATGAGACACAGAAATTGCATCGGAATTAAATACAAAAGGGACAATGCCGACTTAAGTAGAAGAAGACTGACCCTTCCTACTGTCTATGTTTTGAACCATTCCTATGACACTAGTTTTAGATTCCAATGCTTCACTTCAGGTTTACTGTATCCCTCTGACCTCCTTATTGACGATGAAACACAGAAATTGCATCTTAATTAAATACAAAAGGCACAATGGAGACTTAAGTACAAGAATACTGACTCTTCTTACTGTCTATGTTTGAACCATTCCTGTGACACTAGTTATAGTTTCCGATGCTTCACTTCAGGTTTACTGTATCCCTCTGACCTTCTCATTGACGATCAAACACAGAAATTTCATCGGAATTTTAATACAAAAGGCACAATGCCGACTCAAGTACAAGAAGACTGGCTCTTCTTACTGTCAATGTTTTGAACCATTCCCGTGACACTAGTTATAGATTCCAATGCTTCACTTCAGGTTTACTGTATCCAGCTGACCTTCTTATTGACGGTGTGACACAGATATTGCATCGGAATTAAATACAAAATGCACAATGCCGACTTAAGTACAAGAAGACTGACTCTTCTCACTGCTAAGTTTTGAACCATTCCTGTGACACTAGTTATAGATTCCGATGCTTCACTTCAGTTTTACTGTAACCCTGTGACCGTTTTATTGACGATGAAACACAGAAATTGCATCGGAATGAAATACAAAATTCACAATGCCGACTCAAGTACAAGAAGTTTGGCTCTTCTTACTGTCTATGTTTTGAACCTTTCCTGTGACACCGGTTTTAGATTCCGATGCTTCACTTCAGGTTTACTGTATTCCTTGGACCTTCTCATTGACGACGAACACTGAAATTGCATCGGAATTAAATAGAAAATGCACAACGCCGACTTAAGTACAAGAAATTTGTCTCTTTTTACTGTCAATGCTTTGAACCATTCCTGTGACACTAGTTATAGATTCCGATGCTTCACTTCAGTTTTACTGTATCCCTCTGACCGTCTTATTGACGATGAAACACAGAAATTGCATCGGAATTAAATACAAAAGGCACAATGCCGACTCAGGCACAAGAAGACTGGCTCTTCTTACTGTCTATGTTCTGTATCATTCCTATGACACTAGTTATAGATTCCGATGCTTCACTTCAGGTTTACTGTATCCCTTGGACCTTCTTATTGACGACGAAACATTGAATTTGCATCGGAATTAAATAGAAAATGCACAATGACGACCTAAGTACAAGAAGACTGACTCTTCTTACTGTCTATGGTTTGAACCATTCCTGTGACACAAGGTATAGATTACGATGCTTCACTTCAGTTTTACTGTATTTATCTGACCTTCTTATTGACGATGAGACACAGAAATTGCATCGGAGTTAAATACAAAAGGGACAATGCCGACTTAAGTAGAAGAAGACTGACTCTTCCTATTGTCTATGCTTTGAACCATTCCTGTGACACTAGTTTTAGATTCCGATGCATTACTTGAGGTTTACTGTATCCCTCTGACCTCCTTATTGACGATGAAACACAGAAATTGCATCTTAATTAAATACAAAAGGCACCAGGCCGACTCTAGTACAAGAACACTGGGTCTTCTTACTGTCTATGTTTTGAACCATTCCTGTGACACTAGTTATAGATTCCGAGAGCTTCACTTCAGGTTTACTGTATCCCTCTGACCTTCGTATTGACGATGAAACACAGAAATTGCATCGGAATTAAATACAAAACGCACAATGCCGACTTAAGTACAAGAAAACTGACTCTTCTTACTGTCTATGTTTTGAACCATTAATGTGACACTAGTTATAGATTCCGATGCTTCACTTCTTTTTTAATGTATCCCTCTGACCGTCTTATTGACGATGAAACCCAGAAACTGCATCGGAATTAAATACAAAAGGCACAATGTAGACTTAAGTACAAGAAAACTGACTCTTCTTACTGTCTCTGTATTGAACCTTTCCTGTGAGACAGGTTTCAGATTCCGATGCTTCACATCAGCTTTACTGTATCCCTCGGACCTTCTTATTGACGACGAACACAGAAATTGCATCGGAATGAAACAGAAAATGCACAATGCCGACTTCAGTACGGGATAACTGACTCTTTTTCCTGTCTATGTTTTGAACCATTCCTGTGACACTAGTTATAGATTTTGATGCTTCACATCAGGTTTACTGTATCCAGTTGACCTTCTTGTTGACGATGAAACACAGAAATTGCATGGGAATTAAATACAAAAGGGACAATGCCGACTTAAGTACAAGAAGACTGACTCTTCCTACTGTCTATGTTTTAAACCATTCCTGTGACACTAGTTATAGATTCCGATGCTTCACATCAGGTTTACTGTATTCCTTGGACCTTCTTATTGACGACGAAACACAGAAATTGCATCGGAATGAAACAGAAAATGCACAATGCCGACTTCAGTACAAGATAACTGACTCTTCTTACTGTCTATGTTTTGAACCATTCCTGTGACACTAGTTATAGATTCCGATGCTTCACATCAGGTTTACTGTATCCAGTTGACCTTCTTTTTGACGATGAAACACAGAAATTGCATGGGAATTAAATACAAAAGGCAAAATGCCGACTCAAGTACAAGAAGCCTGGCTCTTCTTTCTGTCTATGTTTTGAACCTTTCCTGTGAGACGGGTTTTTGATTCCGATGCTTCACTTCAGGTTTACTGTATCCCTTGGACCTCCTTATTGACGCCGAAACACAGAAATTGCATCGGAATTAAATACATAAGACACAATGCCGACTTAAGTACAAGAAAATTGACTCTTCTTACTGTCTATGTTTTGAAACATTCCTGTGACACTAGTTATAGATTCCGATGCTTCACTTCAGGTTTACTGTATCCCTCTGACCTTCTTATTGACGATCAAACACAGAAAATTGATCGGAAGTATATACAAAAGGCACAATGCCAACTCAAGTACAAGAACACTGGCTCTTCTTACTGTCTATGTTTAGAACCATTCCTATGACACTAGTTATAGATTCCGAAGCTTCACTTCAGGTTTACTGTATCCAGCTGACCTTCTTATTGATGATGAAACACAGAAATTGCATCGGAATTAAACACAAAAGGCACAATGTCGACCTAAGTACAAGAAGACTGACTCTTCTTACTGTCTAAGTTTTGAACCTCTCCTGTGACACTAGTTATAGATTCCGATGCTTCACTTCAGTTTTACTGTATCCTTCTGACCTTCTTATTGACGATGAGACACAGAAATTGCATCGGAATTAAATACAGAAGGGACAATGCCGACTTATGTACAAGAAGACTGACTCTTCTAACTGTCTATGTTTTGAACCATTCCTGTGACACAAGTTATCGATTCCGATTCTTCACTTCAGTTTTACTGTATCCCTCTGACCTTCTTATTGACGATGAGACACAGAAATTGCATCGGAATTAAATACAAAAGGGACAATGCCGACTTAAGTATAAGAAGACTGACTCTTCCTACTCTCTATGTTTTGAACCATTCCTGTGACACTAGTTATAGATTCCGATGCTTCACTTCAGTTTTACTGTATCCTTCTGACCTTCTTATTGAACATGAAACACAGAAATTGCATCGGAATTAAATACAAAAGGCACAATGCCGACTCAAGTACAAGAAGACTGGCTCTTCTTACTGTCTATGTTTTGAACCATTCCTGTGAGACCGGTTTCAGATTCCGATGCTTCACTTCAGGTTTACTGTATCCCTTGGACCTTCTTATTAACGACGAAACACAGAAATTGCATCGGAATTAAATAGAAAAGGCAGAATGCCGACTTAAGTACAAGAAAACTGACTCTGCTTCCTGTCTACGCTTTGAACTATTCCTGTAACACTAGTTATAGATTCCGATGCTTCACATCAAGTTTACTGTATCCCTCTGACTTTCTTATTGACGATGAAACACAGAAATTGCATCGGAAGTATATACAAAATGCACAATGCCGAATCATGTACAAGAAGACCGACTCTTCTTACTGTCTATGTTTTGAACCATTCCTGTGGCTCTAGTTATAGATTCCGATGCTTCACTTCGTGTTTACTGTATTCCTTGGACCTTCTTAATGACGACGAAACACAAAAATTGCATTGGAATTAAATACAAAAATCACAATGCCGGCTTAAGTACAAGACAACTGACTCTTCTTCCTGTCTATGATTTGAACCTTTCCTGTGACACTAGTTATAGATTCCGATGCTTCACTTCAGCTTTAATGTATCCAGCTGACCTTATTGGCGATGAAACAAAGATATTGCATCGGGATTAAATAGAAAAGGCACAATGCCGACTTATGTACAAGAAGGCTGACTCATCTTACTGTCTATGTTTTGAACCATTCCCGTGACACTAGTTATAGATTCCGATGCTTCACTTCAGGTTTACTGCATCCCTCTGACCTTCTTATTGACGATGAAACACAGAAATTGCATCGGAATTAAATACAAAAGGCACAATGCCGACTTAAGTACAAGAAGACTGACTCTTCTTACTGTCTATGTATTGATCCATTCCTGTGACACTAGCTATAGATAGCGATTCTTCACTTCAGGTTTACTGTATCCCTCTGACCTTCTTATTGACGATGAAACACAGAAATTGCATCGGAATTAAATACAAAAGGCACAATGCCGACTCAAGTACAAGAAGACTGGCTGTTCTTACTGTCTATGTTTTGAACCTTTCCTGTGTGACGGGTTTTAGATTCCGATGCTTCACTTCAGGTTTACTGTATCCCTTAGACCTCCTTATTGACGCCGAAACACAGAAATGACATCGGAATTAAATACAAAAGGCACAATGCCGACTTAAGTACAAGCAAACTGACTCTTCTTACAGTCTATGTTTTGAACGATTCCTGTGAAACTAGTTATAGATTCCGATTCTTCACTTCAGGTTTACTGTATCCTTCTGACCTTCTTGTTGAAGATGAAACACAGAAATTGCATCGGAATTAAATACATAAGACACAATTCCGAATTAAGTACAAGAAAATTGACTCTTCTTACTGTCTACGTTTTGAACAATTTCTGTGACACTAGTTATAGATTCCGATGCTTCACTTCAGGTTTATTGTATCCCTCTGACCTTCTTAATGACGATCAAACACAGAAAATTGATCGGAATTAAATACAAAAGGCACAATACCGACTAAAGTACAAGAAGACTGGGGCTTCTTACTGTCTATGTTTTGAACCGTTCCTATGACACTAGTTATAGATTCCGATGCTTCACTTCAGGTTTACTGTATCCAGCTGACCTTCTTATTGACGATGAAACACAGAAATTGCATCGCAATTAAATACAAAAGGCACAATGCCGACATAAGTAGAAGAAGACTGACTCTTCTTACTGTCTAAGATTTGAACCTTTTGTGTGACACTAGTTATAGATTCCGATGCTTCACTTCAGTTTTACTGTATCCCTCTGACCTCCTTATTGACGATGAAACACAGAAATTGCATCTTAATTAAATACAAAATTCACAATGCTGACTCAAGTACAAGAAGTTTGGCTCTTCTTACTGTCTATGTTTTGAACCTTTCCTGTGGCACCGGTTTTAGATTCCGATGCTTCACTTCAGGTTTACTGTATTCCTTGGACCTTCTCATTGACGACGAACACTGAAATTGCATCGGAATTAAATAGAAAATGCACAACGCCGACTTAAGTACAAGAAATTTGTCTCTTTTTACTGTCAATGCTTTGAACCATTCCTGTGACACTAGTTATAGATTCCCATGCTTCACTTCAGGATTACTGTATCCAGCTGACGTTCGTATTGACGATGAAACACAGAAATTGCATCGGCATTATATACAAAAGGCACAATGCCGACTTAAGTACAAGAAGACTGAATCTTCCTACTGTCTATGTTTTGAACTATTCCTGTGACACTAGTTATAGATTCCGATGCTTCACTTCAGTTTTACTGTATCCCTCTGACCGTCTTATTGACGATGAAACACAGAAATTGCATCGGAATTAAAGACAAAAGGCACAATGCCGACTCAGGTACAAGAAGACTGGCTCTTCTTACTGTCTATGTTTTGTATCATTCCTATGACACTAGTTATAGATTCCGATGCTTCACTTCAGGTTTAGTGTATCCCTTGGACCTTCTTATTGACGACGAAACATTGAATTTGCATCGGAATTAAATAGAAAATGCACAATGACGACCTAAGCACAAGAAGACTGACTCTTCTTACTGTCTATGGTTTGAACCATTCCTGTGACACAAGGTATAGATTACGATGCTTCACTTCAGTTTTACTGTATCCATCTGACCTTCTTATTGACGATGAGACACAGAAATTGCATCGGAATTACATACAAAAGGGACAAAGCCGACTTAAGTAGAAGAAGACTGACTCTTCCTACTGTCTATGTTTCGAACCATTCCTGTGACACTAGTTTTAGATTCCGATGCTTTACTTCAGGTTTACTGTATCCCTCTGACCTCCTTATTGACGATGAAACACAGAAATTGCATCTTAATTAAATACAAAAGGCACCAGGCCGACTCTAGTACAAGAAGACTGGGTCTTCTTACTGTCTATGTTTTGAACCATTCCTGTGACACTAGTTATAGATTCCGATGCTTCACTTCAGGTTTACTGTATCCCTCTGACCTTCGTATTGACGATGAAACACAGAAATTGCATCGGAATTAAATACAAAACGCACAATGCCGACTTAAGTACAAGAAAACTGACTCTTCTTACTGTCTATGTTTTGAACCATTAATGTGACACTAGTTATAGATTCCGTTGCTTCACTTCTGTTTTAATGTATCCCTCTGACCGTCTTATTGACGATGAAACCCAGAAACTGCATCGGAATTAAATACAAAACGCACAATGTAGACTTAAGTACAAGAAAACTGATTCTTCTTACTGTCTCTGTATTGAACCTTTCCTGTGAGACCGGTTTCAGATTCCGATGCTTCACATCAGGTTTACTGTATCCCTCGGACCTTCTTATTGACGACGAACACAGAAATTGCATCGGAATGATACAGAAAATGCACAATGCCGACTTCAGTACAAGATAACTGACTCTTTTTCCTGTCTATGTTTTGAACCATTCCTGTGACACTAGTTATAGATTCCGATGCTTCACTTCAAGTTTACTGTATCCAGTTGACCTTCTTGTTGACGATGAAACACAGAAATTGCATGGGAATTAAATACAAAAGGCACAATGCCGACTTAAGTACAAGAAGACTGACTCTTCCTACTGTCTATGTTTTAAACCATTCCTGTGACACTAGTTATAGATTGCGATGCTTCACTTCAGGTTTACTGTATTCCTTGGACCTTCTTATTGACGACGAAACACAGAAATTGCATCGGAATTAAATAGAAAAAGCACAATGCCGACTTAAGTACAAGAAAAAAGACTCTTCTTAACACCTATGATTTGAACCATTCCTGTGACACTAGTTATAGATTCCGATGCTTCACTTCAGGTTTACTGTATCCAGCGTACCTTCTTATTGACGATGAAACACAGAAATTGCATCGGAATTAAATACAAAAGGCACAATGCCGACTCAAGTACAAGAAGACTGACTCTTCTTACTGTCTATGATTTGAACCATTCCTCTGACACTAGTTATAGATTCCGATGCTTCACTTCAGTTTTACTGTATCCCTCTGACCTTCTTATTGACGATGTAACACAGAAATTGCATCGGAATTAAATACAAAAGGCACAATGCAGACCCAAGAACAAGAAGACTGACTCTTCTTACTGTCTATGTTTTGAACCATTCCTGTGACACTAGTTATAGATTCCGATGCTTCACTTCAGTTTTACTGTATCCCTCTGACCGTCGTACTGACGATGAAACACAGAAATTGCGTTGGAATTAAATACAAAAGGCACAATGCCGACTCAAGTACAAGAAGACTGACTCTTCCTACTGTCAATGTTTTGAACCATTCCTGTGACACTAGTTATAGATTCAACTACTTCACTTCTCGTTTACTGTATCCCTCTGTCCTTCTTATTGACGATAAAAATCTGTAATTGCATCGGAATTACATACAAAAGGCACAATGCCGACTTAAGTACAAGAAAACTGACTCTTCATACTGTATATGTTTTGAACCATTCCAGTGACACTAGTTATAGATTCCGATGCTTCACTTCAGGATTACTGTATCCCTCTGACCTTCTTATGGACGATGAAACACAGAAATTGCATCGGATTTAATTACAATAGACTGAATGCCGACCTAAGTGCAAGAAAATTGACTCTTCTTACTGTTTATGTTTTGAACCATTCCTGTGACACTAGTTATAGATTCCGATGCTTCACTTCAGGTTCACTGTATTCCTGTGACCTTCTTATTGTTGATGAAACACAGAAATTGCACCGGAGATAAATACAAAAGGCACAATGCCGACTTAAGTACAAGAAAACTAACTCTTCATACTGTTTATGTTTTGAACCATTCCTGTGACACTAGTTATTGATTCCGATGCTTCACTTCAGGTTTACTTCATCCCTCTGACTTTCTTATTGTCAATGAAACACAGAAATTGCATCGGAATTAATTACAAAATGCACAATGCCGACTGCAGTACAACAAGACTGGCTCATCTTACTGTCTATGGTTTGAACCTTTCCTGTGTGACGGGTTTTAGATTCCGAAGCTTCACTTCAGGTTTACTGTATCCCTTGGACCTTCTTATTGACGATGAAACACAGAAATTGCATCGGATTTAATTACAATAGACTCAATGCCGACCTAAGTACAAGAAAATTGACTCTTCTTACTGTTTATGTTTTGAACCATTCCTGTGACACTAGTTATAGATTCCGATGCTTCACTTCAGGTTTACTGTATCCCTGTGACCTTCTTATTGTTGATGAAACACAGAAATTGCTTCGGAATTAAATACAAAAGGCATAATGCCGACTTAAGTACAAGAAAACTGACTCTTCATACTGTTTATGTTTTGAACCATTCCTGTGACACTAGTTATAGATTCCGATGCTTCACTTCAGGTTTACTTTATCCCTCTGACCTTCTTATTGTCAATGAAACACAGAAATTGCATCGGAATTAATTACAAAAGGCACAGTGCCGACTGCAGTACAACAAGACTGGCTCTTCTTACTGTCTATGTTTTGAAACTTTCCTGTGTGACGGGTTTTAGATTCCGAAGCTTCACTTCAGGTTTACTGTACCCCTTGGACCTTCTTATTGACGCCGAAACACAGAAATTGCATCGGAATTAAATAGAAGAGGCACAATGCCGTCGTAAGTTTAAGAAAACTGACTCTTCTTACAGTCTATGTTTTGAACCATTCCTGTGACACTAGTTATAGATTCCGATGCTTCATTTCAGGTTTACTGTATCCCTCTGACCTTCTTATTGACGATGAAACACAGAAATTGCATCGGAGTAAAATACATAAGACACAATGCCAACTTAAGTACAAGAAAACTGACTCTTCTTACTGGCTATGTTCTGAACCATTCCTGTGACACTAGTTATAGATTTTGATGCTTTACTTCAGGATTACTGTATCCCTCTGACCTTCTTGTTGACGATCAAACACAGAAAATTGATCGGAATTAAATACAAAAATCACAATACCGACTCAAGTACAAGAAGAAAGGCTCTTCTTACTGTCTATGTTTTGAACCATTCTAATGACACTAGTTAAAGATTCCGATGCTTCACTTCAGGTTTACTGTATCCAGCTGACCTTCGTATTGACGATGAAACACAGAAATTGCATCAGAATTAAATACAAAAGGCACAATGCCGACCTAAGTACAAGAAGACTGACTCTTCTTACTGTCTATGTTTTGAACCATTCCTGTGACACAAGTTATCGATTCCGATTCTTCACTTCAACTTTACTGTATCCCTCTGACCTTCTTATTGACGATGAGACACAGAAATTGCATCGGAATTAAATACAAAAGGGACAATGCCGACTTAAGTATAAGAAGACTGACTCTTCCTACTGTCTATGTTTTGAACCACTCCTGTGACACTAGTTATAGATTCCGATGCTTCACTTCAGTTTTACTGTATCCTTCTGACCTTCTTATTGACGATGAAACACAGAAATTGCATCGGAATTAAATACAAAAGGCACAATGCCGACTCAAGTACAAGAAGACTGACTCTTCCTACTGTCTATGTTTTGAACCATTCCTGTGACACTAGTTATAGATTCCGATGCTTCACTTCAGTTTTACTGTATCCTTCTGACCTTCTTATTGAACATGAAACACAGAAATTGCATCGGAATTAAATACAAAAGGCACAATGCCGACTCAAGTACAAGAAGACTGGCTCTTCTTACTGTCTATGTTTTGAACCATTCCTGTGAGACCGGTTTCAGATTCCGATGCTTCACTTCAGGTTTACTGTATCCCTTGGACCTTCTTATTGACGACGAACACAGAAATTGCATCCGAATTATATAGAAAATGCACAATGCCGACTTCAGTACAAGATAACTGTCTCTTTTTCCTGTCTTTGTTTTGAACCATTCCTGTGACACTAGTTATACATTCCGATGCTTCACTTCAGGATTACCTTATCCAGCTGACCTTCTTATTGACGATGAAACACAGAAATTGCATCGGAATTAAATACAAATGGCACAATGCAGACTCATGTACAAGAAGACTGACTCTTCTTACTGTCTATGTTTTGAACCATTCCTGTGACACTAGTTATAGATTCCGATGCTTCACTTTCGTTTTACTGTATCCTTTTGACCTTCTTATTGACGATGAAACACAGAAATTTCATCAGAAACAAATACAAAAGGCGCAATACCGACTCAAGTACAAGAAGACTGACACTTCTTACTGTCTATGATTTGAACCATTCCT
The DNA here is from genome assembly GCF_023864345.2 of Schistocerca serialis cubense. Classification (NCBI taxonomy): domain Eukaryota; kingdom Metazoa; phylum Arthropoda; class Insecta; order Orthoptera; family Acrididae; genus Schistocerca; species Schistocerca serialis. Next base: position 14,404,720 of record NC_064638.1, read on the forward strand.
GTGACACTAGTTATAGATTACGATGCTTCACTTCAGTTTTACTGTATCCTTCTGACCTTCTTATTGACGATGAAACACATAAATTGCATCGGAATTAAATACAAAAGGCACAATGCCGACTCAAGTACAAGAACACTGACTCCTCTTACTGTCTATGTTTTGAACTACTCCTGTGACACTAGTTATAGATTCCGATGCTTCACTTCAGGTTTACTGTATCCCTCTGACCTTCTTATTGTTGATGAAACACAGAAATTGCATCGGAATTAAATACTAAAGGCACAATGCCGACTTAAGTACAAGAAAACTGACGCTTCCTACTGTATATGATTTGAACAATTCCTGTGACACTAGTTATAGATTCCGATGCTTCACTACAGGTTGCTGTATCCAGGTGACCTTCTAATTGACGATGAATCACACAAATTGCATCGGCAATTAATACAAAAGGCACAATGCCGACTTAAGTACAAGAAAACTGACTCTTCTTACTGTCTATGTTTTGAACCAATCCTGTGACACTAGTTATAAATTCCGATGCTTCACTTCAGTTTTAATGTATCCCTGTGACCTTCTTATTGTTAATGAAACACAGAAATTGCATCGGAATTAAATATAAAAGGCACAATGCCGACTTAAGTACAAGAAAACTGCCACTTCTTACTGTCTATGGTTTGAACCATTCCTGTCACACTAGTTATAGATTCCGATGCTTCACTTCAGGTTTACTGTATCCCTCTGACCGTCGTAATGACGATGAAACACAGAAATTAGATTGGAATTAAATACAAAAAGCACAATGCCGACCCAAGTACAAGAAAACTGACTCTTCTTACTGTTCATGTTTTGAACCATTCCTGTGACACTAGTTATAGATTCCGATGCTTCACTTCAGGTTTACAGTATCCCTGTGACCTTCTTATTGTTGATGAAACACAGAAATTGCAACGGAATTAAATACAAAAGGCACAATGCCGACATAAGAACAAGAAAACTGAATCTTCCTACTGTCTATGTTTTGAACCATTCCTGTAACACTAGTTATAGATTCCAATGCTTCACTACAGGTTTACTGTATCCAGCTGACCTTCTTATTGACGATGAATCACAGAAATTCCATCGGCAATTAATACAAAAGGCACAATGCTGACTTATGTACTAGAAAAGTGACTCTTCTTACTGTCTATGTTTTGAGCCAATCCTGTGACACTACTTATAAATTCCGATGCTTCACTTCAGTTTTAATGTATCCCTGTGACCTTCTTATTGTTGATGAAACACAGAAATTGCATCGGAATTAAATACAAAAGGCACAATGAAACTTAAGTACAAGAAAGCTGACTCTTCTTACTGTCTATGTTTTGAACCATTAATGTGACACTAGTTATAGATTCCGATGCTTCACTTCTGTTTTAATGTACCCCTCTGACCGTCTTATTGACGATGAAACCCAGAAATTGCATCGGAATTAAATACAAAAGGCACAATGTAGACTTAAGTACAAGAAAACTGACTCTTCTTACTGTCTCTGTATTGAACCTTTCCTGTGATACCGGTTTCAGATTCCGATGCTTCACATCAGGTTTACCGTATCCCTCGGACCTTCTTATTGACGACAACACAGAAATTGCATCGGAATGAAATAGAAAATGCACAATGCCGACTTCAGTACAAGATAACTGACTCTTTTTCCTGTCTATGTTTGAACCATTCCTGTGACACTAGTTATAGATTCCTATGCTTCACTTCAAGTTTACTGTATCTAGTTGACCTTCTTGTTGACGATAAAACACAGAAATTGCATGGGAATTAAATACAAAAGGCACAATGCCGACTTAAGTACAAGAAGACTGACTCTTCCTACTGTCTATGTTTTAAACCATTCCTGTGACACTAGTTATAGATTCCGATGCTTCACTTCAGGCTTACTGTATCCCTCTGACCGTCTTATTGACGATGAAACACAGAAATTGCATCGGAATGAAATACAAAATGCACAATGCCGGCTCATGTACAAGAAGTCTGGCTCTTCTAACTGTCTATGTTTTGAACCTTTCCTGTGAGACCGGTTTTAGATTCCGATGCTTCACATCAGGTTTACTGTATTCCTTGGACTTTCTTATTGACGACGAAACACAGAAATTGCATCGGAATTAAATAGAAAAAGCACAATGCCGACTTAAGTACAAGAAAAAAGACTCTTCTAAACATCTATGATTTGAACCATTCCTGTGACACTAGTTATAGATTCCAATGCTTCACTTCAGGTTTACTGTATCAAGCGTACCTTCTTATTGACGATGAAACACAGAAATTGCATCGGAATTAAATACAAAAGGCACAATGCCGACTCAAGTACAAGAAGACTGACTCTTCTTACTGTCTATGATTTGAACCATTCCTCTGACACTAGTTATAGATTCCGATGCTTCACTTCAGTTTTACTGTATCCCTCTGACCTTCTTATTGACGATGAAGCACAGAAATTGCATCGGATTTAAATACAATAGACTCAATGCCGACCTAAGTACAAGAAAATTGACTCTTCTTACTGTTTATGATTTGAACCACTCCTGTGACACTAGTTATAGATTCCGATACTTCACTTCAGGTTTACTGTATCCCTCTGACATTCTTATTGACGATGAAACACGTATATTGCATCGGAATGAAATACAAAAGGCACAATGCCGACTTAAGTACAAGAAGACTGACTCTTCTTCCTGTCTATGTTTTGAACCATTCCTGTGTCACTAGTTATAGATTCCGATGCTTCACTTCAGGTTTACTTTATCCCTCTGACCTTTTTATTGTCAATGAAACACAGAAATTGCATCGGAATTTATTACAAAAGGCACAATGCCGACTGCAGTACAACAAGACTGGCTCTTCTTACTGTCTATGTTTTGAACCTTTCCTGTGTGACGGGTTTTAGATTCCGAAGCTTCACTTCAGGTTTACTGTATCCCTTGGACCTTCTTATTGACGCCGAAACACAGATATTGTATCGGAATTAAATACAAAAGGCACAATACCGACTCAAGTACAAGAAGACAGGCTCTTCTTACTGTCTATGTTTTGAACCATTCTAATGACACTAGTTATAGATTCCGATGCTTCAGTTCAGGTTTGCTGTATCCAGCTGACCTTCGTATTGACGATGAAACACAGAAATTGCATCGGAATTAAATACGAAAGGCACAATGCCGACCTAAGTACAAGGAGACTGACTCTTCTTACTGTCTATGTTTTGAACCATTCCTGTGACACAAGTTATAGATTCCGATGCTTCACTGCAGTTTTACTGTACCCCTCTGACCTTCTTATTGACGATGAGACACAGAAATTCCATCGGAATTAAATACAAAAGGGACAATGCCGAGTCAAGTACAAGAAGACTGACACTTCTTACTGTCTATGTTTTGAACCATTCCTGTGTCACTAGTTATAGATTCCGATGCTTCACATCAGGTTTACTTTATCACTCTGACCTTCTTATTGACGATGAAACACAGAAATTGCATCGGAATTACATACAAAAGGCACAATGCCGACTTAAGTACAAGAAAACTACCTCTTCTAACTGTCTATGTTTTGAACTATTCCTGTGACACTAGTTACAGACTACGATGCTTCACTTCAGGTTTACTGTATCCCTCTGACCTTCTTATTGACGATGAAACACAGAAATTGCATCTGAATTAAATACAAGAGGCACAATGCCGACTCAAGTACAAGAAGACTGGCTCTTCTTACTGTCTATGTTTTGAACCTTTCCTGTGAGACCGGTTTCACATTCCGATGCTTCACTTCAGGTTTACTGTATCCCTTGGACCTTCTTATTGACGACGAACACAGAAATTGCATCGGAATTATATAGAAAATGCACAATGCCGACATCAGTACAAGATAACTGTCTCTTTTTCCTGTCTTTGCTTTGAACCATTCCTGTGACACTAGTTATAGATTCCGATGCTTCACTTCAGGTTTACTTTATCCCTCTGACCTTTTTATTGTCAAAGGAACACAGAAATTGCATGGGAATTTATTACAAAAGGCACAATGCCGACTGTAGTACAACAAGACTGGCTCTTCTTACTGTCTATGTTTTGAACCTTTCCTGTGTGACGTGTTTTAGATTCCGAAGCTTCACTTCAGGTTTACTGTATCCCTTGGACCTTCTTATTGACGCCGAAACACAGAAATTGCATCGGAGTTAAATAGAAGAGGCACAATGCCGTCTTAAGTACAAGAAAACTGACTCTTCTTACAGTCTATGTTTTGAACCATTCCTGTGACACTAGTTATAGATTCCGATGCTTTACTTCAGGATTACTGTATCCCTCTGACCTTCTTGTTGACGATCAAACACAGAAAATTGATCGGAATTAAATACAAAAGGCACAATACTGACTCAAGTACAAGAAGTCAGGCTCTTCTTACTGTCTATGTTTTGAACCATTCAAATGACACTAGTTATAGATTCCGATGCTTCACTTCAGGTTTACTGTATCCATACTGACCTTCGTATTGACGATGAAACACAGAAATTGCATCGGAATTAAATACAAAAGGCACAATGCCGACCTAAGTACAAGAGGACTGACTCTTCTTACTGTCTATGTTTTGAACCATTCCTGTGACACAAGTCATAGATTCCGATGCTTCACTGCGGTTTTACTGTATCCCTCTGACCTTCTTATTGACGATGAGACACAGAAATTTCATCGGAATTAAATACAAAAGGGACAATGCCGACTTAAGTAGAAGAAGACTGACTCTTCCTACTGTCTATGTTTTGAATCTCTCCTGTGACACTAGTTATAGATTCCGATGCTTCACTTCAGTTTTACTGTACCCTTCCGACCATCTTATTGACGATGAAACACAGAAATTGCATCGGAATTAAATACAAAAGGCACAATGCCGACTCAAGTACAAGAAGACTGACTCTTCTTACTGTCTATGTTTTGAATAATTCCTGTGACACTAGTTATAGATTCCGATGCTTCACTACAGGTTTACTGTATCCAGGTGACCTTCTTATTGACGATGAATCACAGAAATTGCATCGGCAATTAATACAAAAGGCACAATGCCGACTTAAGTACAAGAAAACTGACTCTTCTTACTGTCTATGTTTTGAACCAATCCTGCGACACTAGTTATAAATTCCGATGTTTCACTTCAGTTTTAATGTATCACTGTGACCTTCTTATTGTTGATGAAACACAGAAATTGCATCGGAATTAAATATAAAAGGCACAATGCCGACTTAAGTACAAGAAAACTGTCTCTTCTTACTGTCTATGTTTTGAACCAATCCTGTAACACTAGTTATATATTCCGATGCTTCACTTCAGGTTTACTGTATCCCTATTACCTTATTGACGATGAGACACAGAAATTGCATCGGAATTAAATACAAAAGGCACAATGCCGACTTAAGTACAAGAAAACTGACTCTTCCTACTGTCTATGTTTTGAACCACTCCTGTGACACTAGTTATAGATTCCGATGCTTCACTTCGGATTTACTGTATCCCTCTGACCGTCGTACTGACGATGAAACACAGAAATTGCATTGGAATTAAATACAAAAGGCACAATGCCGACTCAAGTACAAGCAGACTGACTCTTCCTACTGCCAATGTTTTGAACCATTCCTGTGACACTAGTTATAGATTCCGATGCTTCACTTCAGGTTTACTGTATCCCTCTGACCTTATTGACGATGAAACACAGAAATTGCATCGGGATTACATACAAAAGGCACAATGCCGACTTAAGTACAAGAAAACTGACTCTTCTTACTATCTATGTTTTGAACCATCCCTGTGACACTAGTTATAGATTCCGATACTTCACTTCAGGTTTACTGTATCCCTCTGACCTTCGTATTGACGATGAAACACGTAAAGTGCATCGGAATTAAATACAAAAGGCACAATGCCGACTTAAGTACAAGAAGAATGACTCTTCTTACTGTCTATGTTTTGAACCATTCCTGTGACACTAGTTATAGATTCCGATGCTTCACTTCAGGTTTACTGTATCCCTCTGACCTTCTTATTGACGATGAGACACAGAAATTGCATCGGAGTTAAATACTAAACGCACAAATCCGACTTAAGTACAAGAAAACTGACTCTTCTTACTGTTTATGTTTTGAACATTCCTGTGACACTAGTTATAGATCCGATGCTTCACATCAGGTTTACTGTATCCCTGTGACCTTCTTATTGACGATGAAGCACAGATATTGGATCGGAATTAAATACAAAAGGCACAATCCCGACTTAAGTACAAGAAAACTGACTCTTCTTACTGTCTATGTTTTGAACCATTCCTGTGACACTAGTTATATATTCCGATGCTTCACTTCAGGTTTACTGTATCCCTCTGACCTTATTGACGATGAAACACAGAAATTACATCGGAATTAAATACGAAAGGCACAATGCCGACTTAAGCACAAGAAGACTGACTCTTCCTACTGTCTATGTTTTAACTATTCCTGTGACACTAGTTATAGATTCCGATGCTTCACTTCAGTTTTAATGTATCGCTCTGACCGTCTTATTGACGATGAAACACAGAAATTGCATCGGAATTAAATACAAAAGGCACAATGCCGACCCAAGTACAAGTAGTCTGGCTCTTCTTACTGTCTATGTTTTGAACCTTTCCTGTGAGACCGGTTTCAGATTCCGATGCTTCACTTAAGGTTTACTTTATCCCTCCGACCTTATTGACGATGAAACACAGAAATTGCATCGGAATTACATACAAAAGGCACAAAGCCGACTTAAGTACAAGAAAACTAACTCTTCTTACTGTCTATCTTTGAACTATTCCTGTGACACTAGTTATAGACTCCGATGCTTCACTTCAGGTTTACTGTATCCCTCTGACCTTCTTATTGACGATGAAACACAGAAATTGCATCTGAATTAAATACAAGAGGCACAATGCCGACTCAAGTACAAGAAGACTGGCTCTTCTTACTGTCTATGTTTTGAACCTTTCCTGTGAGACCGGTTTCACATTCCGATGCTTCACTTCAGGTTTACTGTATCCCTTGGACCTTCTTATTGACGACGAACACAGAAATTGCATCGGAATTATATAGAAAATGCACAATGCTGACTTCAGTACAAGATAACTGTCTCTTTTTCCTGTCTTTGCTTTGAACCATTCCTGTGACACTAGTTATAGATTCCGATGCTTCACTTCAGGATTACCTTATCCAGCTGACCTTCTTATTGACGATGAAACACAGAAATTGCATCGGAATTAAATACAAAAGGCACAATGCCGACTTAAGTACAAGAAGACTGACTCCTCCCACTGTCTATGTTTTGAACCACTCCTGTGACTATAGTTATAGATTCCGATGCTTCACTTCAGTTTTACTGTATCCTACTGATCTTCTTATTGACGATGAAACACAGAAATTGCATCGGAATTAAATACAAATGGCACAATGCCGACTCATGTACAAGAAGACTGACTCTTCTTACTGTCTATGTTTTGAACCATTCCTGTGACACTATATATAGATTCCGATGCTTCACTTCAGTTTTACTGTACCCTTTTGACCTTCTTATTGACGATGAAACACAGAAATTGCATCAGAAATAAATACAAAAGGCACAATACCGACTCAAGTACAAGAAGTCTGACACTTCTTACTGTCTATGTTTTGAACCATTCCTGTGACACTAGTAATAAATTACGATGCTTCACTTCAGTTTTACTGTATCCTTCTGACCGTCGTCCTGACGATGAAACACAGAAATTGCATTGGAATTAAATACAAAAGGCACAATGCCGACTCAAGTACAAGAAGAATGACTCTTCCTACTGTCTATGCTTTGAACCATTCCTGTGACACTAATTATAGATTCTGATGCTTCACTTCAGGTTTACTTTATCCCTCTGACCTTCTTATTGACGATGAAACACAGAAATTACATCGGAATTACATACAAAAAGCACAATGCCGACCCAACTACAAGAAAACTGACTCTTCTTACTGTCTATGTTTTGAACCATTCCTGTGACACTAGTTATATATTCCGATGCTTCACTTCAGGTTTACTGTATCCCTCTGACCTTCTTATTGACGATGAAACCCAGAAATTATATCGGAATTAAATACAAGAGGCACAATGCCGACTCAGGTACAAGAAGACTGGCTCTTCTTACTGTCTATGTTTGAACCATTCCTGTGACACTTGTTATAGATTCCTATGCTTCACTTCAGGTTTACTGTATCCCTCTGACCTCCTTATTGACGATGAAACACAGAAATTGCATCTTAATTGAATACAAAAGGCACAATGCCGACTTAAGTACAAGAAGACTGACGATTCTTACTGTCTATGTTTTGAACCATTCCTGTGACACTAGTTGTAGATTCCGATGCTCCACTTCAGGTTTACTGTATCCCTTTGACCTTCTCATTGACGATCAAACACAGAAATTTCATCGCAATTTAATACAAAAGGCACAATGCCGTCTCAAGTTCAAGAAGACTGGCTCTTCCTACTGTCTATGATTTGAACCATTCCCTTGACACTAGTTATAGATTCCAATGCTTCACTTCAGGTCTACTGTATCCAGCTGTCCTTCTTATTGACGAGGAAACACAGAAATTGCATCGGAATTAAATAGAATAGGCACAATGCCGACTTAAGTACAAGAGAACTGACTCTTCATCCTGTCTATGGTTTGAACCATTCCTGTGACACTAGTTACAGATTCTGATGCTTCACTTCAGGTATACTGTATCCAGCTGACCTTCTTATTGACAACGAAACACAGAAATTGCATCGGAATTAAATACAAAAGGCAAAATGCCGACTTAAGTACAAGAAGGCAGACTCTGCCTACTGTCTAAGTTTTGAACCATACCTGTGACACTAGTTATAGATTCCGTTGCTTCAGTTCAGGTTTACTGTATATCTCTGACCGTCTTATTGACGATGATACACAGAGATTGCATCGGTATTAAATACAAAAGACACAATGCCGACTCAGGTACAAGAAGTGTGGCTCTTCTTACTGTCTATGTTTTGAACCTATCCTGTGAGACCGGTTTTAGATTCCGATGCTTCACTTCAGGTTTACTGTCTTCCTTGGACCTTCTTATTGACGACGAAACACAGAAATTGCATCGGAATTAAATAGAAAAGGCACAATGACGACTTAAGTACAAGAAAACAGTCTCTTCTTAATATCTATGTTTTGAACCATTCCTGTGACACTAGTTATAGATTCCGATGCTTCACTTCAGGTTTACTGTATCCAGCTGACCCTCTTATTGACGATGAAACACAGAAATTGCATCGGAATTAAATACAAAAGGCACAATGCCGACTTAAGTATAAGAAGACTGACTCTTCTTACCGTCTATGTTTTGAACCATTCCTGTGACACTAGTTATAGATTCCGATGTTTCACTTCAGGTTTACTGTATCCCTCTGACCGTCGTACTGACGATGAAACACAGAAATTGCATCGGAATTTAATACAAAATGCACAATGCCGACGCAAGTACAAGAAGACTGGCTCTTCTTAATGTCTATGTTTTGAACCTTTCCTGTGAGACCGGTTTTAGATTCCGATGCTTCACTTCAGGTTTTTTGTATCCCTTGTACCTTGTTATTGACGACGAAACACAGAAATTGCATCGGAATTAAATAGAAAAGGCACAATGCCGACTTAAGTACAAGAAAACAGACTATTCTTAATATCAATGTTTTGAACCATTTCTGTGACACTAGTTATAGATTCCGATGCTTCACTTCAGGTTTACTGTATCCCTCTGACCGTCGTATTGGCGATGAAACACAGAAATTGCATCGGAATTAAATACAAAAGGCGCAATGCCGACTCAAGTACAATAAGGCTGGCTATACTTCGTGTCAATGTTTTGAAACATTCGTGGGACACTGGTTTTAGATTCCGATGCTTCACTTCAGGTTTACTGTATCCAGCTGACCTGCGTGCTGACGATGAAACACAGAAATTGCATCGGAATTAAATACAAAAGGCACAATGCCCACTCATGTACAAGAAGACTAGCTCTTCTTACTGTCTATGATCTGAACCTTTCCTCTGAGACCTATTTTAGATTCCGATGCTTCACTTCAGGTTTACTGTATCCAGCTCACCTTCTCATTGACGATGAAACACAGAAATTGCATCGGAATTAAATACAAAAGGCACAATGCCGACTCAAGTACAAGAAGACTGGCTCTTCTTACTGTCTATGGTTTGAACCATTTCTGTGACACTAGTTATAGATTCCGATGCTTCACTTCAGGTTTACTATATCCCTCTGACCTTCTTATTGACGAAGAAACACAGATATTGCATCGGAATTAAATACAAAAGTCACAATGCCGACTTAAGTACAAGAAGACTGACCCTTCCTACTGTCTATGTTTTGAACCATTTCTGTGACACTAGTTATAGAATCCGATGCTTCCCTTCAGGTTTACTGTATCCCTCTCACCTTACTATTGACGATGAATCACAGAAATTGCATCGGAATTAAATACAAAAGGCACAATGCCGACTTAAGTACAAAAAGACTGACTCTTATTAATGTCTATGTTTTGAACAATTCCTGTGACACTAGTTACAGATTCCGATGCTTCACTTCAGGTTTACTGTATCCCACTGAAATTCTTATTGACGACGAAACACAGAAATTGCATCGGAATTAAATACAAAAGACACAATGCCGACTTAAGTACAAGAAAACCGACTCTTCTTACTGTCTATGTTTTGAACCATTCCTGTGACACTAGTAATAGAGTCCGATGCTTCACTTCTGGTTTATTGTATCCCTCTGAGCTTCTCATTGACGATGAAACACAGAAATTGCATCGGAGTTATATACAAAACTCGCAATGCCGACTTATGTACAAGATGACTGAGTCTTCTTACTGTCTATGTTTTGAACCATTCCTGTGACACTAGTTTTAGATTCCGATTCTTCACTTCAGGTTTATTGCATCCCTCTGACCGTCGTACTGACGATGAAACACAGAAATTGCATCGGAATTAAATACAAGATGCACAATGCCGACTCAAGTACAAAAAGACTGGCTCTTCTTACTGTCTATGTTTTGAACCTTTCCTGTGAGACCGGTTTTAGATTCTGATGCTTCACTTCAGGTTTACTGTGTCCCTTGGACCTTGTTTCTGACGACGAAACACAGATATTGCATCGGAAATGAATTGAAGAGGCACAATGCCGACTTATGTACAAGGAAACAGACTCTTCTTAATAACTATGTATTGAACCATTCCTGTGACACTAGTCATAGATTCCGAAGAATCACTTCAGGTTTACAGTATCCCTCTGACCCTCTTATTGACGATGAAGCACAGAAAATGCATCGGAATTAAATACAAAAGGCACAATGCCGACTTAAGTACTAGAAGACTGACTCTTCTTACTGTCTATGTTTTGAACCATTCCTGTGACACTAGTTATAGATTCGGATGCTTCACTTCAGGTTTACTGTATCCCTCTGACCGTCGTATTGACGACGAAACACAGAAATTGCATCGAAATTACATACAAAATGGTTTACTGTATCCCTCTGACAAGAAAACTGACTCTTCTTACTGTCTATGTTTTGAACCATTCCTGTGACACTAGTTATATATTTCGATGCTTCATTTCAGGTTTACTGTATCCCTCTGACCTTATTATTGACAATGAAACACAGAAATTGCATCGGAATTAAATACAAAAGGCACAATGCCGACCTAAGTACAAGAAAACTGACTCTTTATACTGTTTATGTTATCAACCATTCCTGTGACACTAGTTATAGATTCCCAAGCATCACTTCAGGTTTACTGTATCCCTGTGACTTTCTTATTGACGATGAAACACAGAAATTGCATCGGAATTTAATACAAAAGGCACAATGCCGACTTATGTACAAGAAAACTGACTCTTCTTACTGTCTATGTTTTGAACCATTCCTGTGACACTAGTTACAGATTCCGATGCTTCACTTCAGGTTTACTGTATCCCTCTGACCTTTTTATTGACGATGAAACACTTCAATTACATCGGAATTAAGTACAAAAGGCACAATGCCGACTTAAGTACTAGTAGACTGACTCTTCTTACTGTCTATGTTTTGAACCATTCCTGTGATACTAGTTATTGATTCCGATGCTTCATTTTAGGTTTACTGTATCCCTCTGACCTTCTTATTGACGATGATACGCAGAAATTGCATCGCAATTAAATACAAAAGGCTCAATCCCGACTCAAGTACAAGAAGACTGGCTCTTCTTACTGTCTATGACTTGAACCATTTCTGTGACACTAGTTATAGATTCCGATGCTTCTTTTCAGGTTTACTGTATCCATCTGACCTTCTTATTGACGAAGAAACACAGATATTGCATCGGAATTAAATACAAAAGGCACAATGCCAACTTAAGTACAAGAAGACTTCCCTTCTTACTGTCTGTGTTTTGAACCATTCCTGTGACATTAGTTATAGATTCCATGCTTCACTTCAGGTTTACTGTATCCCACTGACCTTCGTATTGACGATGAAACACAGAAATCGCATCGGAATTAAATACAAAAGGCACAATGCCGACTTAAGTACAAGAAGACTGACCCTTCTTACTGTCTATGTTTTGAACCATTCCTGCGACACTAGTTATAGATTCCGATGCTTCACTTCAGGTTTACTGTATCCCTCTGACCTTCTTTTTGACGATGAAACACAGAAATTGCATCGGAATTAAAGACAAAAGACACAATGCCGACTTAAGTACAAGAAAACTGACTCTTCTTACTGTCTATGTTTTGAACCATTCCTGTGACACTAGTTATAGATTCCGATGCTTCACTTCAGGTTTATTGCATCCCTCTGAGCTTCTTATTGACGATGAAACACAGAAATTGCATCGGAGTTATATACAAAAGGCACAATGCCGACTTAAGTACAACAAGACTGACTCTTCTTACTGTCTATGTTTTGAACCATTCCTGTGACACTAATTATTGATTCCGATGCTTCACTTCAGGTTTACTGTATCCCACTGACCGTCGTACTGACGATGAAACACAGAAATTGCATTGGAATTAAATACAAAATGCACAATGCCGACGCAAGTACAAGAAGACTGGCTCTTCCTACTGTCTATGTTTTGAACCTTTCTGTGAGACCGGTTTTAGATTCCGATGCTTCACTTCAGGTTTACTGTATCCCTTGGACCTTGTTATTGACGACGAAACACGGAAATTGCATCGGAAATAAATAGAGAAGGCACAATGCCGACTTAAGTAAAAGAAAACAGACTCTTCTTAATATCAATGTTTTGAACCATTCCTGTGACACTAGTTATAGATTCCGATGCTTCACTTCGGGTTTACTGTATCCCTCTGACCTTCGTATTGACGATGAAACACAGAAAATGCATCGGAATTAAATACTAAAGGCACAATGCCGACTTAAGTACAAAAAGACTGACTCTTCTTACTGTCTATGTTTTGAACCATTCCTGTGACACTAGTTATAGATTCCGATGCTTCATGTCAGGTTTACTGTACCCCTGTGACTTTCTTATTGACGATGAAACACAGATATTGCATCGGAATTAAATACAAAATGCACAATGCCGACGCAAGTACAAGAAGACTGGCTCTCCTTACTCTCTATGTTTTGAACCTTTCCTGTGAGACCGGTTTTAGATTCCGATGCTTCACTTCAAGTTTACTGTATCCCTTGGACCTTGTTATTGACGACGAAACACAGAAATTGCATCGGAATTAAATAGAAAAGGCACAATGCCGACTTAAGTACAAAAAAACAGACTCTTCTTCATATCAATGTTTTGAACCATTCCTGTGACACTAGTTATAGATTCCGATGCATCACTTCAGGTTTACTGTATCCCTTTGACCCTCGTATTGACGATGAGACACAGAAAATGCATCGGAATTAAATACAATAGGCACAATGTCGACTTAAGTACTAGAAGACTGACTCTTCTTACTGTCTATGTTTTGAACCATTCCTGTGACACTAGTTATAGATTCCGATGCTTCACTTCAGGTTTACTGTCTACCTCTGACCGTCGTATTGGCGATGAAACACAGAAATTGCATCGGAATTAAATACAAAAGGCAAAATGCCGACTCAAGTACAAGAAGACTGGCTATACTTCCTGTCAATGTTTTGAACCATTCGTGGGACACTAGTTTTGAATTCCGATGCTTCACTTCAGGTTTACTGTATCCAGCTGACCTGCTTGCTGACGATGAAACACAGAAATTGCATCGGAATTAAATACAAAAGGCACAATGCCGACTTAAGTACAAGAAGACTGACTCTTCTTACTGTCTATGTTTTGAACCATTCCTGTGACACTAGTTATAAATTCCGATGCTTTACTTCAGGTTTACTGTATCCCTCTGACCTCCTTATTGACGATGAAACACAGAAATTGCATCGGAATTAAATACAAAAGTCACAATGCCGACTCAAGTACAAGAAGACTGGCTCTTCTTACTATGTTTTGAACCATTTCTGTGACACTAGTTATAGGTTCCGATGCTTTACTTCAGGTTTACCGTATCACTCTGACCTTCTTATTGACGATGAAACACAGAAATAGCATCGGAATTAAATACAAAAGGCACAATGCCGACTTAAGTACAACAAAACTGACCCTTCTTACTGCCTATGTTTTGAACCATTCCTGTGACACTAGTTATAGATTTCGATGCTTCACTTCAGGCTTAATGTATCCCTCTGGCCTTATTATTGACGACGAAACACTGAAATTGCATCTTAATTAAATACAAAAGGCACAATGCAGACGTAAGTACAAGAAGACTAACTCCTCTTACTGTCTATGTTTTGAACCATTCCTGTGACACTAGTTATAAATTACGATGCTTCACTTCAGGTTTACTGTATCCCTCTGACCTTACTATTGCCGATCAAACAAAGAAAATTCATCGTAATTAAATAGAAAAGGCACAATGCCGACTTAAGTACAAGCAGACTGGCTCTCCTTACTGTCTATGTTTTGAACCATTCCTGTGACAATAGTTATAGATTCCGCTGCTTCACTTCAGGTTTACTGTATCCCTCTGACCTTCTTATTGACGATGAAACACCGAAATGGCATTTTAATTAAATACAAAATGCAGAATGCCGATTTCAGTACAAGAACACTGTATCTTCTTACTGTCTATGGTTTGAACCAATTCCTGTGCCACTAGTTATAGATTCCGATGCTTCACTTCAGGTTTACTGTATCCCTCTGACCTTCGTATTGACGATCAAACACAGAAAATTCATCGGAATTAAATACAAAATGCACAATGCCGACTCAACTAAAGAAGACTGGCTCTTCTCACTGTCTATGCTTTGAACCATTCCTGTGACACTAGTTATAGATTCCGATGCTTCACTTCAGGTTTACTGTATCCAGCTGAGCTTCTTATTGACGATGAAGCACAGAAATTGCATCGGAATTAAATACAAAAGGCACATTGCCGACTTAAGTACAAGAAGACTGACTCTTCTTACTGTCTATGTTTTGAACCATTCCGGTGACACTAGTTATATATTCCGATGCTTCACTTCAGGTTTTCTGTAACCCCCTGACCTTCTTATTGACGATGAAACACAGAAATTGGATCGGAACTAAATACAAAAGGCACAATGCCCACTTATGTCCAAGAAGACTGACTCTTTCTATTGTCGATGTTATGAACCATTCCGGTGACACTAGTTATAGGTTCCGATTCTTCACTTCAATTTTACTGTATCCCTCTGACCTTCTTATTGACGATGAAACCCAGAAATTGCATCGGAATTAAATACAAAAGGCACAATGCCGACTCAGGTACAAGAAGACTGGCTCTTCTTACTGTCTATGTTTGAACCATTCCTGTGACACTAGTTATAGATTCCTATGCTTCACTTCAGGTTAACTGTATCCCTCTGACCTCCTTATTGACGATGAAACACAGAAATTGCATCTTAATTGAATACAAAAGGCACAATGCCGACTTAAGTACAAGAAGACTGACGATTCTTACTGCCTATGTTTTGAACCATTCCTGTGACACTAGTTGTAGATTCCGATGCTCCACTTCAGGTTTACTGTATCCCTTTTATCTTCTCATTGACGATCAAACACAGAAATTTCATCGCAATTTAATACAAAAGGCACAATGCCGACTCAAGTTCAAGAAGACTGTCTCTTCCTACTGTCTATGATTTGAACCATTCCCTTGACACTACTTATAGATTCCAATGCTTAACTTCAGGTCTACTGTATCCAGCTGACCTTCTTATTGACGATGAAATACAGACATTGCATCGGAAATAAATACAAAAGGCACAATGCCGTCTCAAGTACAAGTAGACTGACTCTTCTTACTTACTATGTTTTAAACCATTCCTGTGACACTAGATTTTGATTTCGATGCTTCACTTCAGTTTTACTGTATCCCTCTGACCGTCTTATTGATGATGAAACACAGAAATTGAATCGAAATTAAATACAAAAGGCACAATGCCGACTCAAGTACAAAAAGTCCGGCTCTTCTTACTGTCTATGTTTTGAACCTTTCCTGTGAGCCCGGTTTTGGATTCCGATGCTTCACTTCAGGTTTACTGTATACCTTGGACTTTCTTATTGACGACGAAACACAGAAATTGCATCGGAATTAAATAGAATAGGCACAATGCCGACTTAAGTACAAGAAAACTGACTCTTCATCCTGTCTATGGTTTGAACCATTCCTGTGACACTAGTTACAGATTCCGATGCTTCACTTCAGGTATACTGTATCCAGCTGACCTTCTTATTGACGATGAAACACAGAAATTGCATCGGAATTAAATACAAGAGGCAAAATGCCGACTTAAGTACAAGAAGGCTGACTCTGCCTACTGTCTAAGTTTTGATCCATACCTGTGACACTAGTTATAGATACCGATCCTTCACTTCAGGTTTACTGTATATCTCTGACCGTCTTATTGACGATGATACACAGAGATTGCTCCGGTATTAAATACAAAAGGCACAATGCCGACTCAGGTACAAGAAGTGTGGCTCTTCTTACTGTCTATGTTTTGAACCTTTCCTGTGAGACCGGTTTTAGATTCCGATGCTTCACTTCAGGTTTACTGTCTTCCTTGGACCTTCTTATTGACGACGAAACACAGAAATTGCAACGGAATTAAATAGAAAAGGCACAATGACGACTTAAGTACAAGAAAACAGTCTCTTCTTAATATCTATGTTTTGAACCATTCCTGTGACACTAGTTATAGATTCCGATGTTTCACTTCAGGTTTACTGTATCCAGCTGACCACCTTATTGACGATGAAACACAGAAATTGCATCGGAATTAAATACAAAATGCACAATGCCGACGCAAGTACAAGAAGACTGGCTCTTCTTACTGTCTATGTTTTGAACCTTTCCTGTGAGACCGGTTTTAGATTCCGATGCTTCACTTCAGGATTTTTGGATCCCTTGGACCTTGTTATTGACGACGAAGCACAGAAATTGCATCGGAATTAAATAGAAAAGGCACAATGTTGTCTTAAGTACAAGATAACAGACTCTTCTTAATATCAATGTTTTGAACCATTCCTGTGACACTAGTTATAGATTCCGATGCTTCACTTCAGGTTTACTGTATCCCTCTGACCGTCGTATTGGCGATGAAACACAGAAATTGCATCGGAATTAAATACAAAAGGCGCAATGCCGACTCAAGTGCAATAAGACTGGCTATACTTCCTGTCAATGTTTTGAAACATTCGTGGGACACTAGTTTTAGATTCCGATGCTTCACTTCAGGTTTACTGTATCCAGCTGACCTGCTTGCTGACGATGAAACACAGAAATTGAATCGGAATTAAATACAAAAGGCACAATGCCCACTCATGTACAAGAAGTCTAGCTCTTCTTACTGTCTATGATCTGAACCTTTCCTCTGAGACCTATTTAAGATTCCGATGCTTCACTTCAGGTTTACTGTATCCAGCTGACTTTCTTATTGACGATGAAACACAGAAATTGCATCGGAATTAAATACAAAAGGCACAATATCCGCCTCATGTACATGAAGACTGGCTCTTCTTACTGTCTATGTTTTGAACCTATCCTCTGAGACCGGTTTTAGATTCCGATGCTTCACTTCAGGTTTACTGTATCCCTTGGACCTTCTTATTGACGCCGAAACACAGAAATTGCATCAGAATTAAATAGAATAGGCATAATGCCGACTTAAGTACAAGACAATTGACTCTTCATACTGTCTATGTTTGAACCATTCCTGTGACACTAGTTATAGATTCCGATTCTTCACTTCAGGTTCACTGTATCCCTTTGACCTTCTTATTGACGATGAAACAAAGAAATTGCATCGGAATTACATACAAAAGGCACAATGCCGACTTAAGTACAAGAAAACTGACTCTTCTTACCGTCTATGTTATGAACCATTCCTGTGACACTACTTATAGATTCCGATGCTTCACTTCAGGTTTACTGTATCCCTGTGACCTTCTTATTGACGATGAAACACAGAAATTGCATCGGAATTAAATACAAAAGGCACAATGCCGACTTAAGTACAAGAAAACTGACTCTCCTTACTGCCTATGTTTTGAACCATTCCTGTGACACTAGTTATAGATTCCGATAGTTTACTTCAGGTTTACTGTATCCCTCTGACCTTCTTATTGACGATGAAACACAGAAATTGCATCGGAATTAAATTTAAAAGGCACAATGCCGACTCAAGTACAATAAGACTGGCTCTTCTTACTGTCTATGTTTCGAACCATTTCTGTGACACTAGTTATAGATTCCGATGCTTTACTTCAGGTTTACCGTATCACTCTGACCTTCTTATTGACGATGAAACACAGAAATAGCATCGGAATTAAATACAAAAGGCACAATGCCGACTTCACTACAAGAAAACTGACTCTTCTTACTGTCTATGTTTTGAATCATTCCTGTGACACTAGTTATAGATTCCGATGCTTCACTTCAGGTTTAATGTATCCCTCTGACCTTATTATTGACGATGAAACACAGATATTGCATTTTAATTAAATACAAAAGGCACAATGCAGACGTAAGTACAAGAAGTTTAACTCCTCTTACTGTCTATGTTTTGAACCATGCCTGTGACACTAGTTAAAAATTCCGATGCTTCCCTTCAGGTTTACTGTATCCCTCTGACCTTACCATTGACGAGCAAACACAGAAAACGCATCGGAATTAAATACAAAAGGCACAATGCCGACTCAAGTACAAGAAGACTGGCTCTCCTTACTGTCTATGTTTTGAACCATTCCTGTGACATTAATGATAGATTCCGATGCTTCACTTCAGGTTTACTGTATCCCTCTGACCTTCCTATTGTCGGTCAAACACAGAAAATTCATCGGAATTACATACAAAAGGCACAATGCCGACTCAAGTACAAGAAGACTTCCTCTTCTTACTTCCTATGTTTTAACCATTCTTGTGGGACTAGTTATAGATTGCGACGCTTCACTTCAGGTTTACTGTATCCCTCTGACCTTCTTATTGACAATCAAACACAGAAAATTCATCGGAATTAAACACAAAAGGCACAATGCCGAGACATGCACAAGAAGACTGGCTCTTCTTACTGTCAACGTTTTGTACCATTCCTGTAACACTAGTTATAGATTCCGATGGTTCACTTCAGGTTTACTGTATCCAGCTCACATTCGTATTGACGATGAAGCACAGAAATTGCATCGGAATTAAATACAAAAGGCACAATGCCGACTTAGGTACAAGTCGACTGACTCTTTTTACTGTCTATGTTTTGAACCACTCCTGTGACACTAGTTATAGATTCCGATGCTTCACTTTAGTTTTACTGTATCCCTCTGACCTTCTTATTGACGATGAAACACAGAAATTGCATATGAATTAAATACAAATGGCACAATGCCGACTCAAGTACAAGAAGACTGGCTCTTCTTACTGCCTATGTTTTGAACCATTCCTGTGGCACTAGTTATAGATTCCGATGCTTCACTTCAGGTTTCCTGTATCCAGCTGACCTTCGTATTGACGATGAAACACAGGAATTGCGTCGGAATGAAATACAAGAGGCACAATGCCGACTTAAGTACAAGAGGACTCACTCCTCTTACTGTCTATGTTTTGAACCATTCCTTTGACACTAGTTATAGATTCCGATGCTTCAGTTCAGGTTTACTGTATCCCTCTGACCTTCTTATTGACGATGAAACACCGAAATTGCATTTTAATTAAATACAAAAGGCAGAATGCCGACTTCAGTACAAGAACACTGTCTCTTCTTACTGTCTATGGTTTGAACCATTCCTGTGCCACTAGTTATAGATTCCGATGCTTCACTTCAGGTTTCCTGTATCCAGCTGACCTTCTTATTGACGATGAAACACAGAAATTGCATCGGAATTATATACAAAAGGCACAATGCCGACTTAAGTACAAGAAGACTGACTCTTCTTACTGTCTATGTTTTGAACCATTCCTTTGACACTAGTTATAGATTCCGATGCTTCAGTTCAGGTTTACTGTATCCCTCTGACCTTCGTATTGACGATCAAACACAGAAAATTCATCGGAATTAAATACAAAATGCACAATGCCGACTCAAGTAAAAGAAGACTGGCTCTTCTTACTGTCTATGTTTTGAACCATTCCTGTGACACTAGTTACAGATTCCGATGCTTCACTTCAGGTTTACTGTATCCAGCTGAGCTTCTTATTAACGATGAAGCACAGAAATTGCATCGGAATTAAGTACAAATGGCACAATGCTGACATAAGTACAAGAAGACTGACTCTTCTTACTGTCTATGTTTTGAACCTTTCCGGTGACACTAGTTATATATTCCGATGCTTCACTCCAGGTTTACTGTATCCCTCTGACCTCCTTATGGACGATGAAACACAGAAATTGCATCTTAATTGAATACAAAATGCACAATGCCGACTTAAGTACAAGAAGACTGACGATTCTTACTGTCTATGGTTTCAACCATTCCTGTGCCTCTAGTTATAGATTCCGATGCTTCACTTCAGGTTTACTCTATCCCTCTGACCTTCTCATTGACGATCAAACATAGAAATTTCATGGCAATTAAATACAAAAGGCACAATGGTGACTCAAGTTCAAGAAGACTGGCACTTCCTACTGTCTATGATTTGAACCATTCCCTTGACACTAGTTATAGATTCCAATGCTTCACATCAGGTCCACTGTATCCAGCTGACCTTCTTATTGACGATGAAACACAGAAATTGCATCGGAATTAAATACAAAAGGCACAATGCCGACTCAAGTACAAGTAGACTGACTCTTCTTACTTTGTATGTTTTGAACCATTCCTGTGAAACTAGTTATAGATTCCGATGCTTCACTTCAGGCTTACTGTATCCCTCTGACCTTCTTATTGACGATGAAACACAGAAATTGCATCGAAATTAAATATAAAAGGCACAATGCCGACTCATGTACAAGAAGACTGGCTCTTCTTACTGTCTACGTTTTGAACCATTCCTGTGACACTAGTTATAGATTCCGATGCTTCACTTCAGGTTTACTGTATCCAGCTCACCTTCTTATTGACGATGAAGTACAGAAATTGCATCGGAATTAAATAAAAAAGGCACAATGCCAACTTAAGTACAAGACGACTAACTCTTTTTACTGTCTATGTTTTGAACCACTGCTGTGACACTAGTTATAGATTCCGGTGCTTCACTTTAGTTTTACTGTATCCCTCTGACCTTTTTATTGACGATGAAACATAGAAATTGCATCGGAATTAAATACAAAATGCAAAATGCCGACTCAAGTACAAGAAGACTGGCTCTTCTTACTGTCTATGTTTTGAACCTTTCCTGTGAGACCGGTTTTAGATTCCGATGCTTCACTTCACGTTTACTGTATCCCTTGGACCTTGTTATTGACGACGAAATACAGAAATTGCATCGGAATTAAATGGAAGAGGCACAATGCCAACTTATGTACAAGAAAACAGACTCTTCTTAATATCTATGTTTTGAACCATTCCTGTGACACTAGTTATAGATTCCCAAGCATCACTTCAGGTTTACTGTATCCCTCTGACCCTCTTATTGACGATGAAACACAGAAAATGTTTCGGAATTAAATACAAAAGGCACAATGCCGACTTAAGTACTAGAAGACTGACTCTTCTTACTGTGTATGTTTTGAACCATTCCTGTGACACTAGTTATAGATTCGGATGCTTCACTTCAGGTTTACAGTATCCCTCTGACTTCGTATTGACGATGAAACACTGAAATTGCATCGGAATTAAATACAAAATGCACAATGCCGACGCAAGTACAAGAAGACTGGCTCTCCTTACTGTCTATGATTTGAACCTTTCCTGTGAGACCGGTTTTAGATTCCGATGCTTCACTTCAGGTTTACTGTATCCTTTGGACCTTGGTATTGACGACGAAACACAGAAATTGCATCGGAATTAAATAGAAAAGGCATAATGCCGACCTAAGTACAAGAAAACCGACTCTTCTTAATATCAATGTTTTGAACCATTCCTGTGACACTTGTTATACATTCCGATGCATCACTTCAGGTTTACTGTATCCCTCTGACACTTTATTGACGATGAGACACAGAAAATGCATCGGAATTAAATACAAAAGGCACAATGCCGACTTAAGTACTAGAAGACTGACTCTTCTTACTGTCTATGTTTTAAACCATTCCTGTGACACTAGTTATAGATTCCGATGCTTCACTTCAGGTTTACTGTATCCCACTGACCGTCGTATTCACGATGTAACACAGAAATTGCATCGGAATTAAATACAAAAGGCACAATGCCAACTCAAGTACAAGAAGACTGGCTATACCTCCTGTCAATGTTTGAAACCATTCCTGTGACACTAGTTATAGATTCCGATGCTTCACTTCAGGTTTACTGTATCCAGCTGACCTTCTTATTGACGATGAAACACAGAAGTTGCATCGGAATTAAATACAAAAGGCACAATGCCGACCTAAGTACAAGAAAACAGACTCTTCTTAATATCAATGTTTTGAACCATTCCTGTGACACTAGTTATAGATTCCGATGCATCACTTCTGGTTTACTGTATCCCTCTGACCCTCTTATTGACGATGAGACACAGAAAATGCATCGGAATTAAATACAAAAGGCAGAATGCCGACGTAAGTACTAGAAGACTGACTCTTCTTACTGTCTATGTTTTGAACCATTCCTGCGACACTAGTTATAGATTCCGATCCTTCACTTCAGGTTTACTGTATCCCTATGACCTTATTGACGATGATACACAGAAATTGCATCGGAATTAATTACAAAACTCACAATGCCGACTCAAGTACAAGAAGACTGGCTCATCTTACTGTCTATGGTTTGAACCATTTCTGTGACACTAGTTATAGATTCCGATGCTTCACTTCAGGTTTACTGTATCCCTCTGACCTTCTTATTGACGAAGAAACACAGATATTGCATCGGAATTAAATACAAAAGGCACAATGCCGACTTAAGTACAAGAAGACTGACCCCTCTTACTGTCTATGTTTGAACCATTCCTGTGACACTAGTTATAGATTCCGATGCTTCACTTCAGGTTTTCTGTATCCCTCTGACCTTCGTATTGACGATGAAACATAGAAATTGCATCGGAATTAAATAGAAAAGGCACAATGCCGACTTAAGTACAAGAAAACTGACTCTTTTTAATATCAATGCTTTGAACCATTCCTGTGACACTAGTTATAGATTCCGATGCATCACTTCTGGTTTACTGTATCCCTCTGACCCTCTTATTGACGATGAGACACAGAAAATGCATCGGAATTAAATACAAAAGGCACAATGCCAACTCAAGTACAAGAAGACTGGCTATACCTCCTGTCAATGTTTGAAACCATTCCTGTGACACTAGTTATAGATTCCGATGCTTCACTTCAGGTTTACTGTATCCAGCTGACCTTCTTATTGACGATGAAACACAGAAGTTGCATCGGAATTAAATACAAAAGGCACAATGCCGACCTAAGTACAAGAAAACAGACTCTTCTTAATATCAATGTTTTGAACCATTCCTGTGACACTAGTTATAGATTCCGATGCATCACTTCTGGTTTACTGTATCCCTCTGACCCTCTTATTGACGATGAGACACAGAAAATGCATCGGAATTAAATACAATAGGCACAATGCCGACTCAAGTACAAGAAGACTGGCTATACTTCCTGTCAATGTGTTGAACCATTCGTGGGTCACTAGTTTTAGATTCCGTTGCTCCACTTCAGGTTTACTGTATCCAGCTGACCTGCTTGCTGACGATGAAACACAGAAATTGCATCGGAATTAAATACAAAAGGCACAATGCCGACTCATGTACAAGAAGACTGGCTCTTCTTACTGTCTATGTTCTGAACCTTTCCTCTGAGACCGGTTTTAGATTCCGATGCTTCACTTCA
The DNA here is from genome assembly GCF_023864345.2 of Schistocerca serialis cubense. NCBI lineage: Eukaryota > Metazoa > Arthropoda > Insecta > Orthoptera > Acrididae > Schistocerca > Schistocerca serialis. The sequence goes on from NC_064638.1 coordinate 14,429,313, forward strand.
GGTTTACTGTATCCAGCTGACCTTCTTATTGACGATGAAACACAGAAATTGCATCGGAATTAAATACAAAAGGCACAATGCCGACTCATGTACAAGAAGACTGGCTCTTCTTACTGTCTATGTTTTGAACCTTTCCTCTGAGACCGGTTTTAGATTCCGATGCTTCACGTCAGGTTTACTGTATCCCTTGGAACATCTTATTGACGCCGAAACACAGAAATTGCATCGGAACTAAATAGAAAAGGCACAATGCCGACTTTAGTACAGGAAAATTGACTCTTCTTACTGTCTATGTTTGAACCATTCCTGTGACACTAGTTATAGATTCTGATTCTTCACTTCATGTTTACTGTATCCCTCTGAACGTCTTATTGACCATGATACACAGAAATAGCATCTTAATTAAATACAAAAGGCACAATCCAGACGTAAGTACAAGAAGACTAACTCCTCTTACTGTATATGTTTTGAACCATTCCTGTGACACTAGTTATAATTTCCGATGCTTTACCTCATTTTTACTGTATCCCTCTGACCTTACTATTGACGATCAAACACAGAAAATTCATCGGAATTAAATACAAAAGGCACAAGGCCGACTTAAGTACAAGAAGACTGGCTCTTCTTACTGCCTATGTTTTGATTTATTCCTGTGGCACTAGTTATAGATTCCGATGCTTCACTTCAGGTATACTGTATCCCTCTGACCTCCTTATTGACGATCAAACATAGAAAATTCATCGGAATTAAATACAAAAGGCACAATGCCGACTCAAGTACAAGAAGACTGGCTCTCCTTACTGTCTATGTTTTGAACCATTCCTGTGACACTAGTTATAGATTCCGATGCTTCACTTCAGGAATACTGTATCCAGCTGAGCTTCTTATTGACGATGAAGCACAGAAATTGCATCGGAATTAAATACAAAAGGCAAAATGCCGACTTAAGTACATGAAGACTGACTCTTCTTACTGTCTATGCTTTTGAACCATTCCTGTGACACTAGTTATATATTCCGATGCTTCACTTCAGGTTTACTGTATCCAGCAGACCTTCTTATTGACGATGGAACGCGGAATTTGCATCGGAAATAAATTCATAAGTCACAATGCCGACATAAGTACAAGAAAACTAACTCTTCATACTGTCTATGTTTTGATCCATTCCTGTGACACCAGTTATAGATTCCGATGCTTCACTTCAGGCTTACTGTATCCCTCTGACCTTCTTATTGACGACGAAACACAGAAATTGCATCGAAATTAAATACAAATGGCACAATGCCGACTCATGTACAAGAAGACTGGCTCTTCTTACTGTCTACAATTTGAACCATTCCTGTGACACTAGTTATAGATTCCGATGCTTCACTTCAGGTTTACTGTATCCAGCTGACCTTACTATTGACGATCAAACACAGAAAATTCATCGGAATTAAATACAAAACGCACAATGCCGACTTAAGTACAAGAAGAATGGCTCTTCTTACTGCCTATGTTTTGAATTATTCCTGTGGCACTAGTTATAGATTCCGATGCTTCACTTCAGGTATACTGTATCCCGCTGACCTTCTTATTGACGATCAAACACAGAAAATTCATCGGAATTAAATACAAAACGCACAATGCCGACTCAAGTACAAGAAGACTGGCGCTCCTTACTGTCTATGTTTTGAACCATTCCTGTGACACTAGTTATAGATTCCGATGCTTCACTTCAGGATTACTGTATCCAGCTGAGCTTCTTATTGACGATGAAGCACAGAAATTGCATCGGAATTAAATACAAAAGGCACAATGCCGACTTAAGTACAAGAAGACTGACTCTTCTTACTGTCTATGTTTTGAACCATTCCTGTGACACTAGTTATAGATTCCGATGCTTCACTTCAGGCTTACTGTATCCCTCTGACCTTCTTATTGACGATGAAACACAGATATTGCATTGAAATTAAATACAAAAGGCACAATGCCGACTCATGTACAAGAAGACTGGCTCTTCTTACTGTCTACGTTTTGAACCATTCCTGTGACACTAGTTATAGTTTCCGATGCTTCACTTCATTTTTACTGTATCCCTCTGACCTTACTATTGACGATCAAACACAGAAAAGTCATCGGAATTAAATACAAAAGGCACAATGCCGACTTAAGTACAAGAAGACTGACTCTTCTTACTGTCTATGTTTTGAACCATTCCTGTGACACTAGTTATAGATTCCGATGCTTCACTTCAGGCTTACTGTATCCCTCTGACCTTCTTATTGACGATGAAACACAGATATTGCATCGAATTTAAATACAAAAGGCACAATGCCGACTCATGTACAAGAAGACTGGCTCTTCTTACTGTCTAAGTTTTGAACCATTCCTGTGACACTAGTTATAGTTTCCGATGCTTCACTTCAGGTTTACTGTATCCAGCTGACCTTCTTATTGACGATGAAACACAGAAATTGCATCGGAATTAAATACAAGAGGCACAATGCCGACTCATGTACAAGAACATTGGCTCTTCTTACTGTCTATGTTTTGAACCTTTCCTCTGAGACCGGTTTTAGATTCCGATGCTTCACTTCAGGTTTACTGTATCCCTTGGACCATCTTATTGCCGCCGAAACACAGAAATTGCATCGGAATTAAATACAAAAGGCACAATGCCGACTTGAGTACAAGAAAACTGACTCTCCTTACTGGCTATGTTTTGAACCATTCCTGTGACACTAGTTATAGATTCCGATGCTTCACTTCAGGTTTACTGTATCCCTGTGACCTTCTTATTGACGATGAAACACAGAGCTTGCATCGGAATTAAATACAAAATTCACAATGCCGACTTAAGTACAAGAAAACTGACTCTCCTTACTGACTATGTTTTGAACCATTCCTGTGACACTAGTTATAGATTCCGATGCTTCACTTCATTTTTACTGTATCCCTCTGACCTTACTATTGACGATCAAACACAGAAAACTCATCGGAATTAAATACAAAAGGCATAATGCCGACTCAAGTACAGGAAGACTGGCTCTCCTTACTGTCTATGTTTTGAACCATTCCTGTGACACTAGTTATAGATTCCGATGCTTCACTTCAGGTTTTCAGTATCCCTCCGACCTTCCTATTGACGGTCAAACACAGAAAATTCATCGGAATTAAATACAAAAGGCACAATGCCGACTCAAGTACAATAAGACTGGCTCTTCTTACTGCCTATGTTTTGAACCATTCCTGTGACTCTATTTATAGATTCCGATGCTTCACTTCAAGTTTGCTGTATTCCTCTGACCTTCTTATTGACGATCAAACACAGAAAATTCATCGGAATTAATTACAAAAGGCACAATGCCGACTCAAGTACAAGAAGACCGTCTCTCCTTATATTCTATGATTTGAACCATTCTTGTGACACTAGTTATAGATTCCGATGCTTCACTTCAGGATTACTGTATCCAGCTGAGCTTCTTATTGACGATGAAGCACAGAAATTGCATCGGAATTAAATACAAAAGGCACAATGCCGACTTAAGTACAAGAAGACTGACACTTCTTACTGTCTATGTTTTGAACCATTCCTGTGACACTAATTATATATTCCGATGCTTCACTTCAGGTTTACTGTATCCAGCAGACCTTCTTATTGGCGATGGAACACAGAAATTGCATCGAAAATAAATTCATAAGTCACAATGCCGACATAAATACAAGAAAACTAACTCTTCATACTGTCTATGTTTTGAAACATTCCTGTGACACTAGTTATAGGTTCCGATGCTTCACTTCACGCTTACTGTATCCCTCTGGCCTTATTGACGATGAAACACAGAAATTGCATCGAAATTAAACACAAAAGGCACAATGCCGACTCATGTACAAGAAGACTGGCTCTTCTTCCTGTCTATGTTTTGAACCATTCCTATGACACTAGTTATAGATTCCGATGCTTCACTTCAGGTTTACTGTATCCCTGTGACATTCTTATTGACGATGAAACACAGAACTTGCATCGGAATTAAATACAAAATTCACAATGCCGACTTAAGTACAAGAAAACTGACTCTCCTTACTGACTATGTTTTGAACCATTCCTGTGACACTAGTTATAGATTCCGATGCTTCACTTCATTTTTACTGTATCCCTCTGACCTTACTATTGACGATCAAACACAGAAAATTCACCGGAATTAAATACAAAAGGCACAATGCCGACTCAAGTTCAAGAAGACTGGCTCTTCCTACTGTCTATGATTTGAACCATTCCCTTGACACTAGTTATAGATTCCAATGCTTCACTTCAGGTCTACTGTAGCCAGCTGACCTTCTTATTGACGATGAAACACAGAAATTGCATCGGAAATAAATACAAAAGGCACAATGCCGACTCAAGTACAAGTGGACTGACTCTTCTTACTTTCTATGATTTGAACCATTCCTGTGACACTAGTTATAGATTTCGATGCTTCACTTCAGTTTCACTGTATCCCTCTGACCGTCTTATTGATGATGAAACACAGAAACTGCATCGGAAATAAATACAAAAGGCAAAATGCCGACTTAAGTACAAGAAGACTGACTCTTCCTACTGTCTAAGTTTTGAACCATTCCTGTGACACTAGTTATAGATTCCGATTTTTCACTTCAGGTTTACTGTATCCAGCTGACCTTCTTATTGACGATGAAACACAGAAATTGCATCGGAATTAAATACAAAAGGCACAATCCCGACTTAAGTACAAGAAGACTGACTCTTCTTACTGTATATGTTTCGGGCTATTCCTGTGACACAAGTTATAGATTCCGATGCTTCACTTCATTTTTACTGTATCGCCCTTACCTTCTTATTGACGATGAAACACAGAAATTGCTTCGGAATTAAATACAAAGGCACAATGCCGACTCAAGTATTAGAAGACTGACTCTTCTTACTGTCTAAGTTTTGATCCATTCCTGTGACCCTAGTTATAGTTTCCAATGCTTCACTTTAGATTTACTGTATCCCCTGACCGTCGTATTGACGATGAACACAGAAATTGCATCGGAATTAAATACAAAAGGCACAATGCCGACTCAAGTACAAGAAGACTGGCTCTTCCTCCTGTCTATGTTTTGAACCATTCCTGTGACACTAGTTATAGATTCAGATGCTTCACTTCAGGTTTACTGTAGCCAGCTGACCTTCTTATTGACGATGAAACACAGGAATTGCATCGGAATTATATACAAAAGGCACAATGGTGACTTAAGTACAAGAAGACTGAATCTTCTTACTGTCTATGTTTTGAACCATTCCTGTGACACTAGTTATAGATTCAGATGCTTCACTTCAGGCTTACTGTTTCCCTCTGACCTTATTGACGATGAAACACAGAAATTGCAATGAAATTAAATACAAAAGGCACAATGGTGACTTAAGTACAAGAAGACTGACTCTTCTCACTGTCTATGTTTTGAACCATTACTGTGACACTAGTTCTAGATTTCGATGCCTCACTCCAGGTTTCCTAAATCCCTCTGACCTCCTTATTGACGATGAAACACAGAAATTGCATCTTAATTGAATACAAAAGGCACAATGCCGACTTAAGTACAAGAAGACTGACTCTTCTTACTGTCTATGTTATGAACCATTCCTGTGACACTACTTATAGATTCCGATGCTTTACTTCAGGTTTACTGTATCCAGGTCACCTTCTTATTGACGATGAAGCACAGAAATTGCATCGGAATTATATACAAAAGGCACAATGCCGACTTAAGTACAAGAAGACTGGCTCTTTTCACTGCTTATGTTTTGAACCACTCCTGTGACACTAGTTATAGATACCGATTTCTTCACTTTAGTTTTACTGTATCCCTCTGACCTTCTTATTGACGATGAAACACAGGGATTGCATCGGAATTAAATAAAAAAGGCTCAATGCCGACTAAAGTACAAGATGACATACTCTTCCTACTGTCTATGCTCTGAACCATTCCTGTGACACTAGTTATAGATTCCGATGATTCACTTCAGGTTTTCTGTATCCCTCTGACCTCCTTATTGACGATGAAACACAGAAATTGCATCTTAATGAAATACAAAAGACATAATGGCGACTTAAGTACAAGAAGACAGACTCTTCTTACTGTCTATGTTTTGAACCATTCCTGTGACACTAGTTATAGATTCCGATGCTTCACTTCAGGTTTACTGTATCCCTCTGACTTTCTCATTGACGATGAAACACTGAAATTGCATTTTAATTAAATACAAAAGGCAGAACGGCGACTTCTGTACAAGAACACTGTCTCTTCTTACTGTCTATGGTTTGAACCATTCCTGTGCCACTAGTTATAGATTCCGATGCTTCACTTCAGGTTTACTGTATCCCGCTGACCTTCGTATTGACGATCAAACACAGAAAATTCATCGGAATTAAATACAAAAGGCACAATGCCGACTCAAGTAAAAGAAGACTGGCTCTTGTTACTGTCTATGTTTTGAACCATTCCTGTGACACTAGTTAAAGATTCCGATGCTTCACCTCAGGTTTACTGTATCCAGCTGAGCTTCTTATTGACGATGAAGCCCAGAAATTGCATCGGAAGTAAATACAAAAGGCACAATGCCGACTTAAGTACAAGAAGACTGACTCTTCTTACTGTCTATGTTTTGAACCATTCCGGTGACACTAGTTATATATTCCGATGCTTCACTTCAGGTTTTCTGTATCCCCCTGACCTTCTTATTGACGATGAAACACAGAAGTTGCATCTTAATTGAATACAAAAGGCACAATGCCGAATAAAGTACAAGAAGACTGACGGTTCTTACTGTCTATGTTTTGAACCATTCCTGTGACACTAGTTGTAGATTCAAATGCTCCACTTCAGGTTTACTGTATCCCTCTGACCTGCTCTTTGACGATCACACACAGAAATTTCATCGCAATTAAATACAAAAGGCACAATGCCGACTCAAGTTCAAGAAGACTGGCTCTTCCTACTGTCTATGATTTGAACCATTCCCTTGACACTAGTTATAGATTCCAATGCTTCACTTCAGGTCTACTGTATCCAGCTGACCTTCTTATTGACGATGAAACACAGAAATTGCATCGGAATTAAATACAAAAGGCACAATGATGACTCAAGTACAAGTAGACTGACTCTTCTTACTTTCTATGATATGAACCATTCCTGTGACACTAGTTATAGATTTCGATGCTTCACTTCAGTTTTACTGTATCCCTCTGACCGTCTTATTGATGATGAAACACAGAAATTGAATCGGAATCAAACACAAATACAAAAAGTCCGGCTCATCTTACTGTCTATGTTTTGAACCTTTCCTGTGAGCCCGGTTTTGGATTCCGATGCTTCACTTCAGGTTTACTGTATCCCTTGGACTTTCTTATTGACGACGAAACACAGAAATTGCGTCGGAATTAAATAGAATAGGCACAATGCCGACTTAAGTACAAGAAAACTGACTCTTCTTCTTGTCTATGGTTTGAACCATTCCTGTGACACTAGTTACAGATTCCGATGCTTCACTTCAGGTATACTGTATCCAGCTGACCTTCTTATTGACGATGAAACACAGAAATTGCATCGGAATTAAATACAAAAGGCAAAATGCCGTCTTAAGTACAAGAAGACTGACTCTTCCTACTGTCTAAGTTTTGAACCATTCCTGTGACACTAGTTATAGATTCCGATGCTTCACTTCAGGCTTACTGTATATCTCTGACCGTCTTATTGACGATGAAACACAGATATTGCATCGGTATTAAATACAAAAGGCACAATGCCGACTCAGGTACAAGAAGTGTGGCTCTTCTTACTGTCTATGTTTTGAACCTTTCCTGTGTGACCGGTTTTAGATTCCGGTGCTTCACTTCAGGTTTACTGTCTCCCTTGGACCTTCTTATTGACGACAAATTGTATCGGAATTAAATAGAAAATTCACAATGACGACTTAAGTACAAGAAAACAGACCCTTCTTAATATCTATGTTTTGAACCATTCCTGTGACGCTAGTTATAAATTCCGATGCTTCACTTCAGGTTTACTGTATCCAGCTGACCTTCTTATTGACGATGAAACACAGAAATTGCATCGGAATTAAATACAAAGGCACAATGCCGACTCAAGTATTAGAAGACTGACTCTTCTTACTGTCTTAGTTTTAATCCATTCCTGTGACCCTAGTTATAGTTTCCGATGCTTCACTTCAGATTTACTGTATCCCCTGACCGTCGTATTGACGATGAACACAGAAATTGCATCGGAATTAAATACAAGAGGCACAATGCCGACTCAAGTACAAGAAGACTGGCTCTTCCTCCTGTCTATGTTTTGAACCATTCCTGTGACACTAGTTATAGATTCAGATGCTTCACTTCAGGTTTACTGTATCCAGCTGACCTTCTTATTGACGATGAAACACAGGAATTGCATCGGAATTAAATACATAAGGCACAATGGTGACTTAAGTACAAGAAGACTGACTCTTCTTACTGTCTATGCTTTGAACCATTACTGTGACACTAGTTCTAGATTCCGATGCTTCACTTCAGGTTTACTGTATCCCTCTGACCGTCGTATTGGCGATGAAACACAGAAATTGCATCGGAATTAAATACAAAAGGCACAATGCCGACTCATGTACAAGAAGACTGGCTCTTCTTACTGTCTATGTTTGAACCTTTCCACTGAGACCGGTTTTAGATTCCGATGCTTCACTTCAGGTTTACTGTATCCCTTGGACCTTCTTATTGACGCCGAAACACAGAAATTGCATCGGAATTAAATAGAAAAGGCACAATGCTCACTTTAGTACAAGAAAATTGACTCTTCTTACTGTCTATCTTTGAACCATTCCTGTGACACTAGTTATAGATTCTGATTCTTCACTTCATGTTTACTGTATCCCTCTGCCCTTCTTATTGACGATGAAACACGTAAATTGCATCGGAATTAAATACAAAAGGCACAATGCCGACTAAAGTACAAGAAGACTGACTCTTCTTACTGTCTATGTTTTGAACCATTCCTGTGACATTAGTTATAGATTCCGATACTTTACTTCAGGTTTAGTGTATCCCTCTGGCCTTATTATTGACGATGAAACACAGAAATTGCATCGGAATTAAATACAGAAGGCACAATGCCGACTCAAGTACAAGAATACTGGCTCTTCTTACTGTCTATGTTTTGAACCATTTCTGTGACACTAGTTATAAATTCCGATGCTTTACTTCAGGTTTACCGTATCACTCTGACCTTCTTATTGACGATGAAACACAGAAATAGCATCGGAGTTAATTAAAAAAATCACAATGCCGACTTAAGTACAAGAAGACTGGCTCTCCTTACTGTCTATGTTTTGAACCATTCCTGTGACACTAGTTATAGATTCCGATGCTTCACCTCAGGTTTAATGTATCCCACTGACCTTATTATTGACGATGAAACACAGAAATTGCATCTTAATTAAATACAAAAGGCACAATCCAGACGTAAGTACAAGAAGACTAACTCCTCTTACTAAATATGTTTTGAACCATTCCTGTGACACTAGTTATAAATTCCGATGCTTTACTTCATTTTTACTGTATCCCTCTGACCTTACTATTGACGATCAAACACAGAAAATCCATCGGAATTAAATAAAAAAGGCACAATGCCGACTCAAGTACAAGAAGACTGGCTCTCCTTACTGTCTATGTTTTGAACCATTCCTGTGACACTAGTTATAGATTCCGATGCTTCACTTCAGGTTTACTGAATCCCTCGGACCTTCCTATTGACGGTCAAACACAGAAAATTCATCGGAATTAAATACAAAAGGCACAATGCCGAATTAAGTACAAGAAGACTGGCTCTTCTTACTGCCTATGTTTTGAATTATTCCTGTGGCACTAGTTATAGATTCCGATGCTTCACTTCAGGTATACTGTATCCCTCTGACCTTCTTATTGACGATCAAACACAGAAAATTCATCGGAATTAAATACAAAAGGCACAATGCCGACTTAAGTACAAGAAGACTGGCTCTCCTTACTGTCTATGTTTTGAACCATTCCTGTGACACTAGTTATAGATTCCGATGCTTCACTTCAGGATTACTGTATCCAGCTGAGCTTCTTATTGACGATGAAACACAGAAATTGCATCGGAATTAAATACAGAAGGCACAATGCCGACTTAAGTACAAGAAGACTGACTCTTCTTACTGTCTATGCATTTGAACCATTCCTGTGACACTAGTTATAGATTCGGATGCTTCACTTCAGGTTTACTGTATCCAGCAGACCTTCTTATTGACGATGGAACACAGAAATTGCATCGGAAATAAATTCATAAGTCACAATGCCGACATAAGTACAAGGAAACTAACTCTTCATACTGTCTATGTTTTGAACCATTCCTGTGACACTATTTATAGATTCCTATGCTTCACTTGAGGCTTACTGTATCCCTCTGACCTTCTTATTGACGATGAAACACACAAATTGCATCGAAATTAAATACAAAAGGCACAATGCCGACTCATGTACAAGAAGACTGACTCTTCTTACTGTCTACGTTTTGAACCATTCCTGTGACACTAGTTATAGATTCCGATGCTTCACTTCAGGTTTACTGTATCCAGCTGACCTTCTTACTGACGAAGAAATACTGAAATTGCATCGGAATTAAATACAAGAGGCACAATGCCGACTCATGTACAAGAACACTGGCTCTTCTTACTGTCTATGGTTTGACCTTTTCCTCCGAGACCGGTTTTAGATTCCGATGCTTCACTTCAGGTTTACTGTATCCCTTGGACCTTCTTATTGACGCCGAAACACAGAAATTGCATCGGAATTAAATACAAAAGGCACAATGCCACTTATGTACAAGAAAACTGACTCTCCTTACTGACTATGTTTTGAACCATTCCTGTGACACTAGTTATAGATTCCGATGTTTTACTTCAGGTTTACCGTATCACTCTGACCTTATAATTGACGATGAAACACAGAAATAGCATCGGAATTAAATACAAAAGGCACAATGCCGACTTAACTAAAAGAAAACTGACCTTCTTACTGTCTATGTTTTGAACCATTCCTGTGACACTAGTTATAGATTCCGATGCTTCACTTCAGGCTTACTGTATCCCTCTGACCTTCTTATTGACGATGAAACACAGAAATTGCATCGGAATTAAATACAAAATTCACAATGCCGACTTAAGTACAAGAAATCTGCCTCTCCTTACTGACTATGTTTTGAACCATTCCTGTGACACTAGTTATAGATTCCGATGCTTCACTTCAGGTTTACTGTATCGCTGTGACCTTCTTATTGACGATGAAACCCAGAAATTGCATCTGAATTAAATACAAAATTTACAATGCCGACTTAAGTACAAGAAAACTGACTCTCTTTACTGACTATGTTTTGAACCATTTCTGTGACACTAGTTATAGATTCCGATGCTTCACTTCAGGTTGACTGTATCCCTGTGACCTTCTTATTGACGATCAAACACAGAAAATTCATCGGAATTAAATACAAAATTCACAATGCCGACTTAAGTACAAGAAATCTGACTCTCCTTACTGACTATGTTTTGAACCATTCCTATGACACTAGTTATAGATTCCGATGTTTTACTTCAGGTTTACCGTATCACTCTGACCTTCTTATTGACGATGAAACACAGAAATAGCATCGGAATTAAATACAAAAGGCACAATGCCGACTTAACTACAAGAAAACTGACCTTCTTACTGTCTATGTTTTGAAAAATTCCTGTGACACTAGTTATAGATTCCGATGCTTCACTTCAGGTTTAATGTATCCCTCCGACCTTATTATTGACGATGAAACACAGAAATTGCATCTTAATTAAATACAAAAGGCACAATCCAGACGTAAGTACAAGAAGACTAACTCCTCTTACTGTCTATGTTTTGAACCATTCCTGTGACACTAGTTATAAATTCCGATGCTTCACTTCATTTTTAATGGATCCCTCTGACCTTACTATTGACGATCAAACACAGAAAATTCATCGGAATTAAATACAAATGGCACAATGCCGACTCAAGTACAAGAAGACTGGCTCTCCTTACTGTCTACGTTTTGAACCATTCCTGTGACACTAGTTATAGATTCCGATGCTTCACTTCAGGTTTACAGTATCCCTCCGACCTTCCTATTGACGGTCAAACACAGAAAATTCATCGGAATTGAATACAAAAGGCACAATGCCGACTCAAGTACGGGAAGACTGGCTCTTCTTACTGCCTATGTTTTGAACCATTCCTGTGGCTCTAGGTATAGATTCCGATGTTTCACTTCAGGTTTGCTGTATCCCTCTGACTTTCTTATTGTCGATCATACACAGAAAATTCATCAGAGTTAAATACAAAAGGCACAATGCCGACTTAAGTACAAGAAGACTGACTCTTCTTACTGTCTATGCTTTTGAACCATTCCTGTGACACTAGTTATATATTCCGTTGCTTCACTTCAGGTTTACTGTATCCAGCAGACCTTCTTATTGACGATGGAACACAGAAATTGCATCGGAAATAAATTCATAAGTCACATTGCCGACATAAGTACAAGAAAAGTAACTCTTCATACTGTCTATGTTTTGATCCATTCCTGTGACACTAGTTATAGATTCCGATGCTTCACTTCAGGCTTACTGTATCCCTCTGACCTTCTTGTTGACGATGAAACACAGAAATTGCATCGGAATTAAATACAAAATTCACAATGCCGACTTAAGTACAAGAAATCTGACTCTCCTTACTGACTATGTTTTGAACCATTCCTGTGACACTAGTTATAGATTCCGATGCTTCACTTCAGGTTTACTGTATCGCTGTGACCTTCTTATTGACGATGAAACACAGAAATTGCATCTGAATTAAATACAAAATTCACAATGCCGACTTAAGTACAAGAAAACTGACTCTCTTTACTGACTATGTTTTGAACCATTCCTGTGACACTAGTTATAGATTCCGATGCTTCACTTCAGGTTTACTGTATCCCTGTGACCTTCTTATTGACGATGAAACACAGAAAATTCATCGGAATTAAATACAAAAGGCACAATGCCGACTTAAGTACAAGAAAACTGACTCTCCTTACTGACTATGCTTTGAACCATTCCTGTGATACTAGTTATAGATTCCGATGCTTCACTTCAGGTTTACTGTATCCCTGTGACCTTCTTATTGACGATGAAACACAGAAATTGCATCGGAATTAAATACAAAATTCACAATGCCACTTATGTACAAGAAAACTGACTCTCCTTACTGACTATGTTTTGAACCATTCCTGTGACACTAGTTATAGATTCCGATGTTTTACTTCAGGTTTACCGTATCACTCTGACCTTATAATTGACGATGAAACACAGAAATAGCATCGGAATTAAATACAAAAGGCACAATGCCGACTTAACTACAAGAAAACTGACCTTCTTACTGTCTATGTTTTGAACCATTCCTGTGACACTAGTTATAGATTCCGATGCTTCACTTCAGGTTTAATGTATCCCTCTGACCTTATTATTGACGATGAAACACAGTAATTGCATCTTACTTAAATACAAAAGGCACAATCCAGACGTAAGTACAAGAACACTAACTCCTCTTACTGTCTATGTTTTGAACCATTCCTGTGACACTAGTTATAGATTCCGATGATTCACTTCAGGTTTTCTGTATCCCTCTGACCTTCTTATTGACGATGAAACACAGATATTGCATCTTAATGAAATACAATAGACATAATGCCGACTTAAGTACAAGAAGACTGACTCTTCTTACTGTCTGCGTTTTGAACCATTCCTGTGACACTAGTTATAGATTCCGATGCTTCACTTCAGGTTTAATGTATCCCTCTGACTTTCTTATTGACGATGAAACACTGAAATTGCATTTTAATTAAATACAAAAGGCAGAATGCCGACTTCAGTACAAGAACACTGTCTCTTCTTACTGTCTATGGTTTGAACCATTCCTGTGCCACTAGTTATAGATTCCGATGCTTCACTTCAGGTTTACTGTATCCCACTGACCTTCGTATTGACGATCAAACACAGAAAATTCATCGGAATTAAATACAAAAGGCACAATGCCGACTCAAGTAAAGGAAGACTGGCTCTTCTTACTGTCTATGTTTTGAATCATTCCTGTGACACTAGTTATAGATTCCGATGCTTCATTTCAGGAATACTGTATCCAGCTGAGCTTCTTATTGACGATGAAGCACAGAAATTGCATCGGAATTAAATACAACAGGCACAATGCCGACTTAAGTACAAGAAGTCTGACTCTTCTTACTGCCTATGTTTTGAACCATTCCTGTGACACTAGTTATAGATTCCGATGCTTCACTTCAGGCTTACTGTATCCCTCTGACCTTCTTATTGACGATGAAACACAGAAACTGCATCGGAATTAAATACAAAATTCACAATGCCGACTTAAGTACAAGAAAACTGACTCTCCTTACTGACTATGTTTTGAACCATTCCTGTGACACTAGTTATAGATTCCGATGCTTCACTTCAGCTTTACTGTATCCCTCTGACCTTCTTATTGACGATGAAACACGTAAATTGCATCGGAATTAAATACAAAAGACAAATGCCGACTTAAGCACAAGAAGTCTGACTCTTCTTACTGTCTATGTTTTGAACCATTCCTGTGACACTAGTTAAAGATTCCGATGCTTTACTTCATGTTTACTGTATCCCTCTGACCTTCTTATTGACGATGAAACACAGAAATTGCATCGGAATTAAATACAAAAGGCACAATGCCGACTCAAGTACAAGAAGACTGGCTCTTCTTACTGTCTATGTTTTGAACCATTTCTGTGACACTAGTTATAGATTCCGATGCTTTACTTCAGGTTTACCGTATCACTCTGACCTTCTTATTGACGATGAAACACAGAAATTGCATCTTAATTAAATACAAAAGGCACAATCCAGACGTAAGTACAAGAAGACTAACTCCTCTTACTGTCTATGTTTTGAACCATTCCTGTGACACTAGTTATATATTCCGATGCTTCACTTCATTTTTACTGTATCCCTCTGACCTCACTATTGACGATCAAACACAGAAAATTCATCGGAATTAAATACAAAAGGCACAATGCCGACTCAAGTACAAGAAGACTGGCTCTTCTTACTGCCTATGTTTTGAACCATTCCTGTGGCACTAGTTATAGATTCCGATGTTTCACTTCAGGTTTGCTGTATCCCTCTGACCTTCTTATTGACGACCAAACACAGAAAATTCATCGGAATTAAATACAAAAGGCACAATGCCGACTCAAGTACAAGAAGACTGGCTCTCCTTACTGTCTATGATTTGAACCATTCCTGTGACACTAGTTATAGATTCCGATGCTTCACTTCAGGGATACTGTATCCAGCTGAGCTTCTTATTGACGATGAAGCACAGAAATTGCATAGGAATTAAATACAAAAGGCACAATGCCGACTTAAGTACAAGAAGACTGACTCTTCTTACTGCCTATGTTTTGAACCATTCCTGTGACACTAGTTATAGATTCCGATGCTTCACTTCAGGATTACTGTATCCCTCTGACCTTCTTATTGACGATGAAACACAGAAATTGCATCGAAATTAAATACAAAAGGCACAATGCCGACTCATGTACAAGAAGACCGGCTTTTCTTACTGTCTACGTTTTGAACCACTCCTGTGACACTACTTATAGTTTCCGATGCTTCACTTCAGGTTTACTGTATCCAGGTCACCTTCTTATTGACGATGAAGCACAGAAATTGCATCGGAATTAAATACAAAAGGCACAATGCCGACTTAAAAACAAGACGACTGACTCTTTTTACTGTCTATGTTTTGAACCACTCCTGTGACACTAGTTATAGATTCCGATGCTTCACTGTAGGTTTGCTGTATCCTTCTGACCTTCTTATTGACGATGAAACACAGAAATTGCATGGGAATTAAATACAAAAGGCTCAATGCCGACTTAAGTACACGATGACTGACTCTTCCCACTGTCTATGCTCTGAACCATTCCTGTGACACTAGTTATAGATTCCGATGATTCACTTCAGGTTTTCTGTATCCCTCTGACCTCCTTATTGACGATGAAACACAGAAATTGCATCTTAATGAAATACAAAAGACATAATGCCGACTTAAGTACAAGTAGACTGACTCTTCTCACTTTCGATGATTTGAACCATTCCTGTGACACTAGTTATTATTTCGATGCTTCACTTCAGTTTTGCTGTATCCCTCTGCCCGTCTTATTGATGATGAAACACAGAAATTGAATCGGAATTAAATACAAGTACAAAAAGTCCGGCTCTTCTTACTGTCTATGTTTTGAACCTTTCCTGTAAGCCCGGTTTTGGATTCCGATGCTTCACTTCAGGTTTACTGTATCCCTTGGACTTTCTTATTGACGACGAAACACAGACATTGCATCGGAATTAAATAGAATAGGCACAATGCCGACTTAAGTACAAGAAAACTGACTCTTTTTCCTGTCTATGGTTTGAACCATTCCTGTGACACTAGTTACAGATTCCGATGCTTCACTTCAGGTTTACTGTATCCAGCTGACCTTCTTATTGACGATGAAACACAGAAATTGCATCGGAATTAAATACAAAAGGCACAATGCCGACTCAAGTACAAAAAGACTGGCTCTTCCTCCTGTCTATGTTTTGAACCATTCTTGTGACACTAGTTATAGATTCAGATGCTTCACTTCAGGTTTCCTAAATCCCTCTGACCTCCTTATTGACGATGAAACACAGAAATTGCATCTTAATTGAATACAAAAGGCACAATTTCGAATTAAGTACAAGAAGACTGACTCTTCTTACTGTCTATGTTTTGTACCATTCCTGTGACACTAGTTATAGATTCCGATGCCTCACTTCAGGTTTACTGAATCCCTCGGACCTTCATATTGACGATGAAACACAGAAATTCCATCTTAATTAAATACAAATGGCACAATGCCGACTTATGTACAAGAAGACTGACTCTTCTTACTGTCTATGCTTTGAACCATTCCTGTGACACTACTTATAGATTCCGTTGCGACACTTCAGGTTTACTGTATCCCTCTCACCGACTTATTGACGATCAAACACAGAAAATTGATCGGAATTAAATACAAAAGGCACAATGGCGACTAAAGTATGAGAAGACTGGCTCTTCTTACTGTCTATGCTTTGAACCATTCCTGTAACACTAGTTATAGATTCCGATGCTTCACTTTAGGTTTACTGTATCCAGCTGACCTTCTTATTGACGATGAAGCTCAGAAATTGCATCGGAATTAAATACAAACGCACATTGCCGACTTAAGTATAGGTAGACTCACTCTTCTTACTGTCTATGTTTTGAACAATTCCTGTGACACTAGTAATAGATTCCGATGCTACACTTCAGTTTTACTATATCCCTCTGACCGTCTTATTGATGATGAAACACAGAAATTGCATCGGAATTAAATAGAATAGGCACAATGACGACTTAAGTACAAGAAAACTGACTCTTCCTCCTGTCTATGTTTGGAACCATTCCTGTGACACTAGTTATAGATTCCGATGCTTCACTTCAGGTTTACTGTATCTATCTGACCGTCTTATTGACGATGAAACACAGAGATTGCATCGGAATTAAATACAAAAGGCACAATGCCGACTCAGGTACACGAAGTCTAGCTCTTCTTACTGTCTATGTTTGGAACCTTTCCTGTGAGACCGCGTTTAGATTCCGATGCTTCACTTCAGGTTTACTGTCTCCCTTGGACCTTCTTATTGACGACGAATTACAGAAATTGCATCGGAATTAAATAGAAAAAGCACAATGCCGACTTAAGTACAAAAAAACAGACTCTTCTTAATATCTATGTTTTGAACCGTTCCTGTGACACTAGTTATAGATTCCGATGCTTCATTTCAGGTTTACTGTATCCAGCTGACATTCTTATTGACGATGAAACACTGAAATTGCATCGGAATTAAATACAAAAGGCACAATGCCGACTTAAGTACAAGAAAACTGACTCTTCTTACTGCCTATGTTCTGAACCATTCCTGTGACACTAGATATAGATTCCGATGCTTCACTTCAGATTCACTGTATCCCTCTGAACTTCTTATTGACGATGTAACACTAAAATTCCATCGGAATTAAATACAAAGGCAGAATTAAGACTTAAGTACAAGAAAACTGACTCTTCTTACTGTCTATGTTTTGAACCATTCCTGTGACACTAGTTATAGATTCCGATGCTTCACTTCAGGTTTACTGTATCCCTCTGACCTTCTTATTGACGATGAAACACAGAAATTGAATCAGAATTAAATAGAATAGGCACAATGCTGACTTAAGTACGAGAAGACTGACTCTCCTTACTGACTATGTTTTGAACATTTCCTGTGAGACCAGTTTTAGATTCTGATGTTTCACTATATGTTTACCGTATCCCGTGGACCTTCTTATTGACGATAAAACACAGAAATTGCATCGGAAGTAAATAGAAAAGGCACAATGCGGACTTAAGTACAAGAAAACTGACACTTCTTACTGTCTATATTTTGAACCATTCCTGTGACACTAGTTACACATTCCGATGCTTCACTTCAGGTTTACTGTATCCCTCTGACCTTCTTATTGACGATGAAACACAGAAATTGCAGCGGAATTAAATACAAAAGGCAAAATGCCGACTTAAGTACAAGAAATCCGACTCTTCTTACTGTCTTTGTTTTGAACCAATCCTGTGACACTAATTATAGATTCCGGTGCTTCACTTCAGGTTTACTGTATCCCTCTGACCTCCTTTTTGACGATGAAACACGCATATTGCATCGGAATTAATTACAAAAGGCACAATGCCGACTCAAGTACAAGAAGACTGGCTCTTACTACTGTCTATGTTTTGAACCATTCCTGTGACACTAGTTATAGTTTACGATGCTTCACTTCTGGTTTACTGTATCCTTCTGACCGTCATATTGACGATGAAACACAGAAATTGCATCGTAATTAATTACATAGGCACAATGCCGACTCAAGTACCAGAAGACTGGCTCTTCTTACTGTCTATGTTTTGAACCAATCCTGTGACACTAGTTATAGATTCCGATGCTTCTCTTCAGGTTTACTGTATCCCTCTGCCCTTCTTATTGACGATGAAACTGCAAAAATTGCATCAGAATTAAATAGAAAAGACACAATGCCGACTTATATACAAGAGAACTGACTATTCTTACTGTCTATGTTTTGGACCATTCCTGTGACACTAGTTATAGATTCCGATGCTTCACTTCAGGTTCACTGTATCCCTCTGACCTTCTTATTGACGATGAAACACTGAAATTGCATCGGAATTAAATACAAAAGGCACAGAGCCGACTTAAGTACAAGAAAACTGACTCTTCTTACTGTCTATGTTTTGAACCATTCCTGTGACACTAGTTATAGATTCCGATGCTTCACTTCAGGTTTACTGTATGCCTCTGACCTTCTTATTGACGATGAAACACAGAAATTGCATCGGAATTAAATACAAATGGCACAATGCCGACTTAAGTACAAGAAAACTGACTCTTCTTACTGCCTATGTTCTGAACCATTCCTGTGACACTAGATATAGATTCCGATGCTTCACTTCAGGTTCACTATACCCCTCTGACCGTCTTATTGACGATGAAACGCTGAAATTGCATCGGAATTAAATACAAAATGCACAGAGCCGACTTAAGTACAAGAAAACTGACTCTTCTTACTGTCTATGTTATGAACCATTCCTGTGACACTAGTTATAGATTCCGATCCTTCACTTCAGGTTTACTGTATGCCTCTGACCTTCTTATTGACGATGAAACACAGATATGGCATCGGAATTAAATACAAAAGGCACAATGCCGACTTAAGTACAAGAAAACTGACTCTTCTTACTGTCTTTGTTTTGAACCATTCCTGTGACACTAGCTATAGATTCCGCTGCTTCACTTCAGGTTTACTGTATCCCTCTGACCTTCTTAATGACGATGAAACACAGAAATTGTATCGGAGTTAAATACAAAAGGCACAATGCCGACTTAAGTACAAGAAAACTGACTCTTCTGACTGTATATGTTTTGAACCATTATGTGACACTAGTTATAGATTCCGATGCTTCACTTCAGGTTTACCATATCCCTCTGACCTTCTTATTGACGATGAAACACAGAAATTGCATCGGAGTTAAATACAAAAGGCACAATGCCAACTTCAGTACAAGAAAACTGACTCCTCTGACTGTCTATGTTTTGAACCATTCCTGTGACACTAGTTATAGATTCCGATGCTTCACTTCAGATTCACTGTATCCCTCTGAACTTCTTATTGACGATGTAACACTAAAATTCCACTGGAATTAAATACAAAGGCAGAATTAAGACTTAAGTACAAGAAGACTGACTCTTCTTACTGTCTATGCTTTGAACCATTCCTGTGACACTAGTTATAGATTCCGATGCTTCACTGCATTTTTACTGTATCCCCCTGACCTTCTTATTGACGATGAAACACGGACATTGCATCGGAATTAAATACAAAAGGCACAATGCCGGCTCAAGCACATGAAGACTTGCTCTTCTTCCTGTCTATGTTTTAAACCATTCCTGTGACACTAGTTATAGATTCCGATGCTTCACTTCAGGTTTACTGTATCCAGCTGACCTTCTTATTGACGATGAAACACAGAAATTGCATCGGAATTAAATACAATAGGCATAATGGCGACTTAAGTACAAGAAGACTGACTCTTCTTATTGTCTATGATTTGAACAATTACGGTGACACTAGTTCTAGATTCCGATGCTTCACTCCAGGTTTACTGTATCCCTCTGACCTCCTTATTGACGATGATACACAGAAATTGCATTTTAATTGAATACAAATTGCACAATGCCGACTTAAGTTCAAGAAGACTGACTCTTCTTACTGTCTATGTTTTGAACCATTCCTGTGACACTAGTTATAGATTCCGTTGCTTCACTTCAGGTTTACTGTATCCCTCTGACCTTCTTATTGACGATGAAACACAGAAATTGTATCGGAATTAGATTGAAAAGGCACAATGCCGACTTAAGTACAAGAAGACTGACTCTTCTTACTGTCTACGTTTTGAACCATTCCTGCGACACTAGTTATAGATTCCGATGCTTCACTTCAGGTTTACTGTTTCCCTCTGACCTTCTTATTGACGATGAAACACAGAAATTGCATCTTAATTAAATACAAATGGCACAATGCCGACTTATGTACAAAAAGACTGACTCTTCTTACTGTCTATGTTTTGAACCATTCCTGTGACACTAGTTATAGATTCTGATGCGTCACTTCAGGTTTACTGTATCCCTCGGACCTTCTTATTGACGGTCAAACACAGAAAATTGATCGGAATTAAATACACAAGGCACAATGCCGACTCATGTACAAGAAGACTGACTCTTCTTACTGTCTATGTTTTGAAGCATTCCTGTGACACTAGTTATAGATTCCCATGCTTCACTTCAGATTTATTGTATCCCCCTGACCGTCGTACTAACGATGAACACAGAAATTGCTTCGGAATTAAATATAAAAGACACAATGCCGACTCACGTACATGAAGACTGGCTCTTCTTCTTGTCTATATTTTGAACGATTCCTGTGACACTAGTTATAGATTCCGATGCTTCACTTCAGGTTTACTGTTTCCCTCTGACCTTCTTATTGACGATGAAACACAGAAATTGCATCTTAATTAAATACAAATGGCACAATGCCGACTTATGTACAAAAAGACTGACTCTTCTTACTGTCTATGTTTTGAACCATTCCTGTGACACTAGTTATAGATTCTGATGCGTCACTTCAGGTTTACTGTATCCCTCGGACCTTCTTATTGACGGTCAAACACAGAAAATTGATCGGAATTAAATACACAAGGCACAATGCCGACTCATGTACAAGAAGACTGACTCTTCTTACTGTCTATGTTTTGAACCATTCCTGTGACACTAGTTATAGATTCCGATGCTTCACTTCAGTTTTACTGTATCCCTCTGACCGTCTTATTGATGATGAAACACAGAAATAGCATCGGAATTAAATACAAAAGGCACAATGCCGACTCAAGTACAAGAAGTCTGGATCTTCTTGCTGTCTATGTTTTGAACCTTTCCTGTGAGACTGGTTTTCGATTCCGATGCTTCACTTCAGGTTTCCTGCATCACTTGGACACTCTTATTGACGACGAAACACAGAAATTGCATAGGAATTAAATAGAAAAGGCACTATGCCAACTTAAGTAGAAGAAAACTGACTCTTCTTCCTGTCTATGTTTTGAACCATTCCTGTGACACTAGTTATAGATTCCGATGCTTCACTTCAGGTTTACTGTATCCAGCTGACCTTATTATTGACGATGAAACACAGCAATTGCATCGGAATTAAATACAAAAGGCAAAATGCCGACTTAAGTACAAGAAGACTGACTCTTCCTACTGTCTACGTTTTGAACCCTTCCTGTGACACTAGTTATAGATTCCGATGCTTCACTTCCGGTTTACTGTATCCCTCTGACCGTCTTATTGACGATGAAACACAGAGATTGCATCCGAATTAAATACAGAATGCACAATGCCGACTCAGGTACAAGAAGTCTGGCTCTTCTTACTGTCTATGTTTTGAACCTTTCCTGTGAGACCGGTTTCAGATTCCGATGCTTCACTTCAGGTTTGCTGTCTCCCTTGGACCTTCTTATTGACGACGAAACACAGAAATTGCATCGGAATTAAATAGTAAAAGGCACAATGCCGACTTAAGTACAAGACAACAGACTCTTCTTAATATCTATGTTTTGAACCATTCCTGTGACACAAGTTATAGATTCCGATCCTTCACTTCAGGTTTACTGTATCCAGCTGAACTTCTTATTGACGATGAAACACAGTAATTGCATCGGAATTAAATACAAAAGGCACAGTGGCGACTTAAGTACAAGGAGACTGACTCTTCTTACTGTCTATGTTTTGAACCAATCCTGTGACACTAGTTATAGATTCCGATGCTTCACTTCAGGTTTACTGTATCCCTTGGACGTTCTTGTTGACTACGAAACACAGAAATTGCATCGGAATTAAATAAAAAATAAACAATGCCGACTTAAGTACAAGAAAACAGACTCTTCTTAATATCTATGTTTTGAACCATTCCTGTGACACTAGTTTTAGATTCCGATGCTTCACTTCAGGTTTACTGTATCCCTCTGACATTCTTATTGACGATCAAACACAGAAAAATGATCGGAATTAAATACAAAAGGCACAATGCCGACTCAAGTACAAGAAGACTGACTCTTCTTACTGTCTATGTTTTGAACCATTCCTGTAACACTAGTTATAGATTCCGATGCTACACTTCAGGTTTACTGTATCCCTCTGTCAGTCGTATTGACGATGAAACACAGAAATTGCATTGGAATTAAATACAAAAGGCACAATGCCGACTTTTGTACAAGAAAACTGACCCTTCTTACTGTCTATGTACTGAACCATTCCTGTGACACTAGTTATAGATTCCGATGCTTCACTTCAGGTTTACTGTATCCCTCTGACCGTCTTATTGAGGATGAAACATAGAAATTGCAGCGGAATTAAATACAAAAAGCACAATGCCGACTTAAGTACAAGAAGACTGACTCTTCTTACTGTCTATGTTTTGAACCATTCCTGTGACACTAGTTATAGATTCCGATGTTTCACTTCGGGTTTACTGTATCCCTTTGACATTCTTATTGACGATGAAACACAGAAATTGCATCGGCATTAAATACAAAAGGCACAATGCCGACTTAAGTACAAGAAAACTGACTCTTCTTACTGACTATGTTTTGAACCATTCCTGAGACACAAGTTATAGATTCCGATGCTTCACTGCAGTTTTGCTGTATCCCTCTGACCGTCGTACTGACGATGAAATACAGAAATTGCTTCGGAATTATATGCAAAAGACACAATGCCGACTTAAGTACAAGTAGACTGACTCTTCTTACTGTCTAAGTTTTGAACCATTCCTGTGACTCTAGTTTTAGATTCCAATGCTTCACTTCAGGTTTACTGTATCCCTCTGACCTTCTTATTGATGATCAAACACAGAAAATTGATGAGAATAAAATACAAAAGGCACAATGCGGACTCAAGTACAAGAAGACTGGCTCTTCTTACTGTCTATGTTTGAACCATTACTGTGACACTAGTCATAGATTCTGATGCTTCACTTCAGGTTTACTGTATCCAGCTGACTTTCTTATTGACGACGAAACACAAAAATTGCATCGGAATTAAATACAAACGGCACAATGCCGACGTATGTACAAGAAGACTGACTCTTCTTACTGTCCATGCTTTGAACCATTCCTGTGACACAAGTTATAGATTCCGATGCGACACTTCAGGTTTACTGTATCCCTCTGACCTTCTTATTGACGATCAAACACAGACAATTGATCGGAATTAAATACAAAAGGCACAATGCCGACTCATGTACAAGACGACTGGCTCTTCTTACTGTCTATGCTTTGAACCATTCCAGTGACACTAGTTATAGATTCCGATGCCTCACTTCAGGTTTACTGCAACCCTCTGACCTCCTTATTGACGATGAAACACAGAAATTGCATCTTAATTAAATACAAAAGGCGCAATGCTGACTTAAGTACAAGAAGACTGACCCTTCTTACTGTCTATGTTTGAACCATTCCTGTGACACTAGTTATGGATTCCGATGCTTCACTTCAGGTTTACTGTATCCCTCTGACAGTCTTATTGACGATGAAACACAGAAATTGCATCGGAATTAAATACAAAAGGCACAATGAAGAGTGAAGTACAAGCAGTCTTGCTCTTCTTACTGTCTATATTTTGAACCTTTCCTGCGATACCGGTTCTATATTTCGATGCTTCACTTCAGGTTTACTGTATCCCTTGGACCCTCTTAATGACGACGAAACACAGAAATTGCATCGGAATTAAATAGAAAAGGCACAATGCCGACTTAAGTGCAAGAGAACTGAATCTTCTTCCTGTCTATGTTTTGAAGCACTACTGTGACACTAGTTATAGATTCCGATGCATCTCTTCAGTTTACTGTATCCCTCTGAAATTCTTATTGACGATGAAACCCAGAAATTGCATCGGAATTAATTACAAAAGGCACAATGCCGACTAAAGTACAAGAAAACTGACTCTTCTTACTGTCTATATTTTGAACCATTCCTGTGACACTAGTTATAGATTCCGATGCTTCACTTCAGGTTTACTGTATCCCTCTGATATTTTTATTGACGATGAAACACAGATATTGCATCGGAATTAAATACAGAAGGTACAATGCCCTACTTAAGTACAACAAGACTGACTCATCTTACTGTCTATGTTTTGAATCACTCCTGTGACACAAGTTATAAATTCCGATGCTTCACTTCAGGTTTACTGTATCCCTCTGATATTTTTATTGACAATGAAACACAGATATTGCATCGGAATTAAATACAAAAGGTACAATGCCCTACTTAAGTACAAGAAGACTGACTCATCTTACTGTCTATGTTTTAAATCACTCCTGTGACACAAGTTATAGATTCCGATGCTTCACTTCAGTTTTACTGTATCCCTCTGACCTTCTTATTGACAATGAAACACAGAAATTGCATCGGAATTCAATACAAAAAGCAGAATGCCGTCTTAAGTACAAGAAGACTGACTCTTCCTACTGCCTATGTTTCGAACCATTCCTGTGACACTAGTTTCAGATTCGGATGCTTCACTTCGGGTTTACTGTATCCCCCTGACCTTCATATTGACGATGAAGCACAGAAATTGCTTCGGATTAAAATACAAAAGGCACAATGCCGACTCAAGTACTAGAAGACTGGCTTTTCTTACTGCCTACGTTTTGAACCACTCCTGTGACATAGTTATAGACTCCGATGCTTCACATCAGGTTTACTGTATCCCTCAGACCGTCGTATTGACGATGAAACACAGAAATTGCATCGGAATTAAATACAAAAGGCACAATGCCGACTCGAGTACTAGAAGACTGGCTCTTCTTCCTGTCTATGTTTTGAACCATTCCTGTGACACTAGTTATATATGCCGATCCTTCACTTCAGGTCTACTGTATCCAGCTGACCTTCTTATTGACGATGAAACACAGAAATTGCATCGGAATTAAATACAAATGGCACAATGCCGACTTAAGTACAAGAAGACTGACTCTTCTTACCCTCTATGCTTTGAACCATTCCTGTGACACTAGTTATAGATTCCGAAGCTTCACTTCAGTTTTACTATATCCCTCTGACCTTCGTATTGACGATGAAACACAGATATTGCATCGGAATTGTATACAAAAGGCACAAAGCCAAATCATGTACTAGAAGACTGAGTCTTCTTACTGTCTATTTTTTGAACCATTCCTGTGACACTAGTTATAGATTCTGATGCTTCACTTCAGGTTTACTGTTTCCCTCTGACCTTCTTATTGACGATGAAGCACAGAAATTGCATCTGAATTAAATACAAAAGGCACAATGCCGACTCAAGTACAAGAAGACTGGCTCTTCTTACTGTCAATGTTTTGAAACTTTCCTGTGAGACCGGTTTTAGATTCCGATGCTTCACTTCAGGTTTACTTTATCCCTTGGACCTTCTTATTGACGATCAAACACAGAAATTGCATCGGAATTAAATACAAAAGGTACAATGCCCTACTTAAGTACAAGAAGACTGACTCTTCTTACTGTCTATGCTTTGAACCATTCCTGTGACACTAGTTATAGATTCCGAAGCTTCACTTCAGTTTTACTGTATCCCTCTGACCTTCGTATTGACGATGAAACACAGATATTGCATCGGAATTGTATACAAAAGGCACAAAGCCAAATCATGTACTAGAAGACTGAGTCTTCTTACTGTCTATGTTTTGAACCATTCCTGTGACACTAGTTATAGATTCCGATGCTTCACTTCAGGTTTACTGTATCCCTCTGACCTTCTTATGGACGATGAAACACAGAAATTGCATTGGAATTAAATACAAAAGGCACAATGCCGACTTTTGTACAAGAAAACTGACCCTTCTTACTGTCTATGTACTGAACCATTCCTGTGACACTAGTTATAGATTCCGATGCTTCACTTCAGGTTTACTGTATCCCTCTGACCGTCTTATTGAGGATGAAACATAGAAATTGCAGCGGAATTAAGTACAAAAAGGACAATGCCGACTTAAGTACAAGAAGACTGACTCTTCTTACTGTCTATGTTTTGAACCATTCCTGTGACACTAGTTATAGATTCCGATGTTTCACTTCGGGTTTACTGTATCCCTTTGACATTCTTATTGACGATGAAACACAGAAATTGCATCGGCATTAAATACAAAAGGCACAATGCCGACTTAAGTACAAGAAAACTGACTCTTCTTACCGACTATGTTTTGAACCATTCCTGAGACACAAGTTATAGATTCCGATGCTTCACTGCAGTTTTGCTGTATCCCTCTGACCGTCGTACTGACGATGAAATACAGAAATTGCTTCGGAATTATATGCAAAAGGCACAATGCCGACTTAAGTACAAGTAGACTGACTCTTCTTACTGTCTAAGTTTTGAACCATTCCTGTGACTCTAGTTTTAGATTCCGATGCTTCACTTCAGGTTTACTGTATCCCTCTGACGTTCTTATTGATGATCAAACACAGAAAATTGATCGGAATAAAATACAAAAGGCACAATGCGGACTCAAGTACAAGAAGACTGGCTCTTCTTACTGTCTATGTTTGAACCATTACTGTGACACTAGTCATAGATTCTGATGCTTCACTTCAGGTTTACTGTATCCAGCTGACTTTCTTATTGACGACGAAACACAGAAATTGCATCCGAATTAAATACAAACGGCACAATGCCGACGTATGTACAAGAAGACTGACTCTTCTTACTGTCTATGCTTTGAACCATTCCTGTGACACAAGTTATAGATTCCGATGCGACACTTCAGGTTTACTGTATCCCTCTGACCTTCTTATTGACGATCAAACACAGACAATTGATCGGAATTAAATACAAAAGGCACAATGCCGACTCATGTACAAGACGACTGGCTCTTCTTACTGTCTATGCTTTGAACCATTCCAGTGACACTAGTTATAGATTCCGATGCTTCACTTCAGGTTTACTGCAACCCTCTGACCTCCTTATTGACGATGAAACACAGAAATTGCATCTTAATTAAATACAAAAGGCGCAATGCTGACTTAAGTACAAGAAGACTGACTCTTCTTACTGTCTATGTTTGAACCATTCCTGTGACACTAGTTATGGATTCCGATGCTTCACTTCAGGTTTACTGTATCCCTCTAACAGTCTTATTGACGATGAAACACAGAAATTGCATCGGAATTAAATACAAAAGGCACAATGAAGAGTGAAGTACAAGCAGTCTTGCTCTTCTTACTGTCTATATTTTGAACCTTTCCTGCGATACCGGTTCTATATTTCGATGCTTCACTTCAGGTTTACTGTATCCCTTGGACCCTCTTAATGACGACGAAACACAGAAATTGCATCGGAATTAAATAGAAAAGGCACAATGCCGACTTAAGTGCAAGAGAACTGAATCTTCTTCCTGTCTATGTTTTGAACCACTACTGTGACACTAGTTATAGATTCCGATGCATCTCTTCAGTTTACTGTATCCCTCTGAAATTCTTATTGACGATGAAACACAGAAATTGCATCGGAATTAATTACAAAAGGCACAATGCCGACTTAAGTACAAGAAAACTGACTCTTCTTACTGTCTATATTTTGAACCATTCCTGTGACACTAGTTATAGATTCCGATGCTTCACTTCAGGTTTACTGTATCCCTCTGATATTTTTATTGACGATGAAACACAGATATTGCATCGGAATTAAATACAGAAGGTACAATGCCCTACTTAAGTACAACAAGACTGACTCATCTTACTGTCTATGTTTTGAATCACTCCTGTGACACAAGTTATAGATTCCGATGCTTCACTTCAGGTTTACTGTATCCCTCTGATATTTTTATTGACAATGAAACACAGATATTGCATCGGAATTAAATACAAAAGGTACAATGCCCTACTTAAGTACAAGAAGACTGACTCATCTTACTGTCTATGTTTTGAATCACTCCTGTGACACAAGTTATAGATTCCGATGCTTCACTTCAGTTTTACTGTATCCCTCTGACCTTCTTATTGACGATGAAACACAGAAATTGCATCGGAATTCAATACAAAAAGCAGAATGCCGTCTTAAGTACAAGAAGACTGACTCTTCCTACTGCCTATGTTTCGAACCATTCCTGTGACACTAGTTTCAGATTCGGATGCTTCACTTCCGGGTTTACTGTATCCCCCTGACCTTCATATTGACGATGAAGCACAGAAATTGCATCGGATTAAAATACAAAAGGCACAATGCCGACTCAAGTACTAGAAGACTGGCTTTTCTTACTGCCTACGTTTTGAAACACTCCTGTGACATAGTTATAGACTCCGATGCTTCACATCAGGTTTACTGTATCCCTCAGACCGTCGTATTGACGATGAAACACAGAAATTGCATCGGAATTAAATACAAAAGGCACAATGCCGACTCGAGTACTAGAAGACTGGCTCTTCTTCCTGTCTATGTTTTGAACCATTCCTGTGACACTAGTTATATATGCCGATCCTTCACTTCAGGTCTACTGTATCCAGCTGACCTTCTTATTGACGATGAAACACAGAAATTGCATCGGAATTAAATACAAATGGCTCAATGCCGACTTAAGTACAAGAAGACTGACTCTTCTTACTGTCTATGCTTTGAACCATTCCTGTGACACTAGTTATAGATTCCGAAGCTTCACTTCAGTTTTACTGTATCCCTCTGACCTTCGTATTGACGATGAAACACAGATATTGCATCGGAATTGTATACAAAAGGCACAAAGCCAAATCATGTACTAGAAGACTGAGTCTTCTTACTGTCTATGTTTTGAACCATTCCTGTGACACTAGTTATAGATTCTGATGCTTCACTTCAGGTTTACTGTATCCCTCTGACCGTCGTATTGACGATAAAACACCGAAATTGCATCGAATTAAATTCAAAAGCACAATGCCGACTCAAGCACAAGAAGACTGGCTCTTCTTACTCTCTAAGTTTTGAACCTTTCTGTGAGACCGGTTTTAGATTCCGATGCTTCACTTCAGGTTTGCTGTATCCCTTGGACCTTCTTATTGACGACGAAAAATACAGAAATTGCATCGGAATTAAATAGAAAAGGCGCAATGCCGACTTAAGTACAAGAACACTAACTCTTCTTACTGTCTATGTTTTGAACTATTCCTGTGACACTAGTTATAGACTCCGACGCTTCACTTCAGGTTTACTGTTTCCCTCTGACCTTCTTATTGACGATGAAACACAGAAATTGCATCTGAATTAAATACAAAAGGCACAATGCCGACTCAAGTACAAGAAGACTGGCTCTTCTTACTGTCTATGTTTTGAACCTTTCCTGTGAGACCGGTTTTAGATTCCGATGCTTCACTTCAGGTTTACTTTATCCCTTGGACCTTCTTATTGACGATCAAACACAGAAATTGCATCGGAATTAAATACAAAAGGTACAATGCCCTACTTAAGTACAAGAAGACTGACTCTTCTTACTGTCTATGTTTTGAACCATTCCTGTGACACTAGTTATATATTCCGATGCTTCACTTCAGGTTTACTGTATCCAGCAGACCTTCTTATTGACGATGGAACACAGAAATTGCATCTGAAATAAATTCATAAGTCACAATGCAGACATAAGTACAAGAAAACTAACTCTTCATACTGTCTATGTTTTGAACCTTTCCTGTGACACTAGTTATAGATTCCGATGCTTCACTTCAGGCTTACTGTATCCCTCTGACCTTCTTATTGACGATGAAACACAGAAATTGCATCGAAATAAAATACAAAAGGCACAATGCCGACTCATGTACAAGAAGACTGGCTCTTCTTACTGTCTACGTTTTGAACCATTCCTGAGACACTAACTATAGATTCCGATGCTTCACTTCAGGTTAACTGTATCCCTCTGACCTTCTTATCGACGATGAAACACAGAAATTGCATCAGAATTAAATACAAAAGGCACAATGCCGACTCAAGTACAAGAAGACTGGCTCTACTTACTTTCTATGCTTTGAACCTTTCCTGTGAGACCGGTTTTAGATTCCGATGGTTCACTTCAGGTTTACTGTATCCCCCTGACCGTCTTATTGACGATGAAACACAGAAATTACATCGGAATTATATACAAAAGGCACAATGCCGACTTAAGTACAAGAGGACTGACTCTTCTTACAGTCTATTTTTTGAATCATTCCTGTGGCACTAGTTATAGATTCCGATGCTTCATTTCAGGTTTACTGTATCCCTCTTACCTTCTTATTGACGATCAAACACAGAAAATTGCTCGGAATTAAATACGAAAGGCACAATGCCGCCTCAAGTACAAGAAGACTGGCTCTTCTTACTGTCTATGTTTTGGACCATTCCTGTGACACTAGTTATAGATTCCGATGCTTCACTTCAGGTTTACCGTATCCCCCTGACCTTCTTATTGACGATGAAACACAGAAATTACATCGGAATTATATACAAAAGGCACAATGCCGACTTAAGTACAAGAGGACTGACTCTTCTTACAGTCTATTTTTTGAATCATTCCTGTGGCACTAGTTATAGATTCCGATGCTTCATTTCAGGTTTACTGTATCCCTCTTACCTTCTTATTGACGATCAAACACAGAAAATTGCTCGGAATTAAATACGAAAGGCACAATGCCGCCTCAAGTACAAGAAGACTGGCTCTTCTTACTGTCTATGTTTTGGACCATTCCTGTGACACTAGTTATAGATTCCGATGCTTCACTTCAGGTTTACTGTATCCAGCTGACCTTCTTATTGACGATGAAACGCAGAAATTGCATCGGAATTAAATACAAAGGGTATAATGCCCTACTTAAATACAAGAAGACTGACTCATCTTAATGTTTATGTTTTGAATCACTCCTGTGACACAAGTTATGGATTCCGATGCTTCACTTCAGTTTTACTGTATCCCTCTGACCTTCTTATTGACGATGAAACACAGAAATTGCATCGGAATTAAATACAAAAAGCAGAATGCCGTCTTAAGTACAAGAAGACTGACTCTTCCTACTGCCTATGTTTTGAACCATTCCTGTGACACTAGTTTTAGATTCGGATGCTTCACTTCAGGTTTACAGTATCCCCCTGACTTTCATATTGACGATGAAACACAGAAATTGCATCGGAATTAAATACAAAAGGCACAATGCCGACTCAAGTACTAGAAGACTGACTTTTCTTACTGCCTATGTTTTGAACCATTCCTGTGACACTAGTCATAGACTCCGATGCTTCACATCAGGTTTACTGTATCCCTCAGACCGTCGTATTGACGATCAAACACAGAAATTGCATAGGAATTAAAAACAAAAGGCACAATGCCGACTCGAGTACAAGAAGACTGGCTCTTCTTCCTGTCTTTGTTTTGAACCATTCCTGTGACACTAGTTATAGATTCCGATGCTTCACTTCAGGTCTACAGTATTCAGCTGACCTTCTTATTGACGATGAAACACAGAAATTGCATCGGAATTAAATACAAATGGCACAATGCCGACTTAATTACAAGAAAACTAACTCTTCTTACTGTCTATGTTTTGAACTATTCCTGTGACACTAGTTATAGACTCCGATGCTTCACTTCAAGTTTACTGTTTCCCTCTGACCTTCTTATTGACGATGAAACCCAGAAATTGCATCTGAATTAAATACAAAAGGCACAATGCCGACTTAAGTACAAGAAAACTGATTCTTCTTCCCGTCTATGTTTTGAACCTTTCCTGTGATACCAGTCTTTGATTTTGATGCTTGTCTTCAGGTTTACAGTATCCCTTGGACCTTCTTATTGACGACGAAACACAGAAATTGCATCGGAATTAAATAGAAAAGGCACAATGCCGACTTTAGAACAAGAAAACAGAGTCTTCTTACTGTCTATGTTTGAACCATTCCTGTGACACTAGTTATAGATTCCGATGCTTCACTTCTGGTTCACTGTATCCCTCTGACCTTCTTATTGACGATGAAACACAGAAATTGCATCGGAATTAAATACAAAAGGCATGATGCCGACTCATGTACAAGAAGACTGGCTCTACTTACTTTCTATGTTTGAACCTTTCCTGTGTGACCGGTTTTAAATTCTGATGCTTCACTTCAGGTTTACTGTATCCCTTGGATCTTCTTATCGACGACGAAACACAGAAATTGCATCGGAATTAAATACAAAAGGCACAATGCCGACATAAGTACAAGAAAACTGACTCTTGTTACTGTCTATGTTATGAACCATTCCTGTGACACTAGTTATAGATTCCGATGCTTCACTTCAGGTTTACTGTATCCCTCTGACCTTCTTATTGACGATGAAACACAGAAATTGCATCGGAATTAAATACAAAAGGCACAATGCCGACTTAAGTACAGGAAAACTGATTCTTCTTACTGTCTATGTTTTTAACCATTCCTGTGACACTAGCTATAGATTCCGATGCTTCACTTTACGTTTACTGTACCCCTCTGACCGTCTTATTGACGATGAAACACAGAAATTGCATCGGAATTAAATACAAAAGGCACAATGCCGACTCAAGTACTAGATGACAGGCTCTTCTAACTGTCTATGCTTTGAACCTTTCCTGCGTTACCGGTTTTAGATTCCGACCCTTCACTTCAGGTTTACTGTATCCCTTGGACCTTCCTATTGACGACGAAACACAGAAACTGCATCGGAAGTAAATAGAAAAGGCACAATGTCGACTTAAGTACAAGAAAACTGACTCTTCTTACTGTCTATGATTTGAACAATTCCTGTGACACTAGTTATAGGTTCCGATGCATCACTTCAGGTTAACTGTATCCCTCTGTTCTTCTTTTTGACGATGAAACACAGAAATTGCATCGGAATTAAATACAAAAAGCACAATGCCGACTCAAGTACAAGAAGACTGGCTCTTCTTACTGTCAATGTTTTGAACCTTTCCTGTGATACCGGTTTTAGTTGCGGATGATTCACTTCAGGTTTACTGTATCCTTTGGACCTTCTTTTGACGACGAAACACAGAAACTGCATCGGAAGTATATAGAAAAGGCACAATGACGACTTAAGTACAAGAAAACTGACTCTTTTTACTGTCTATGATTTGAACAATTCCTGTGACACTAGTTTTAGATTCCGATGCTTCACTTCAGGTTTACTGTATCCCTTGGACCTTCTTATTGACGACGAAACACAGAAATTGCATCGGAATTAAATACAAAAGGCACAATGCCGACTTTAGTACGAGAAAACTGACTCTTCTTACTGTTTATGTTTTGAACCATTCCTGTGAATCTAGTAATAGATTCCGATGCTTCACTTCAGGTTTACTGTATCCCTCTGACCTTCTTATTGACGATGAAACACAGAAATTGCATCGGAATTAAATACAAAAGGAAATATGCCGACTCAAGCACAAGAAGACTGGCTCTTCTCACTGTCTATGTTTTAAACCATTCCTGTGACACTAGTTATAGATTCCGATGCTTCACTTCAGCTTTACCGTATCCCTCTGACCTTCTTATTGACGATGAAACACAGAAATTACATCGGAATTATATACAAAAGGCACAATGCCGACTTAAGTACAAGAAGACTGACTCTTCTTACAGTCTATTTTTTGAATCATTCCTGTGGCACTAGTTATAGATTCCGATGCTTCATTTCAGGTTTACTGTATCCCTCTTACCTTCTTATTGACGATCAAACACAGAAAATTGCTCGGAATTAAATACGAAAGGCACAATGCCGCCTCAAGTACAAGAAGACTGGCTCTTCTTACTGTCTATGTTTTGGACCATTCCTGTGACACTAGTTATAGATTCCGATGCTTCACTTCAGGTTTACTGTATCCAGCTGACCTTCTTATTGACGATGAAACGCAGAAATTGCATCGGAATTAAATACAAAGGGTACAATGCCCTACTTAAATGCAAGAAGACTGACTCATCTTACTGTTTATGTTTTGAATCACTCCTGTGACACAAGTTATGGATTCCGATGCTTCACTTCAGTTTTACTGTATCCCTCTGTCCTTCTTATTGACGATGAAACACAGAAATTGCATCGGAATTAAATACAAAAAGCAGAATGCCGTCTTAAGTACAAGAAGACTGACTCTTCCTACTGCCTATGTTTTGAACCATTCCTGTGACACTAGTTTTAGATTCGGATGCTTCACTTCAGGTTTACAGTATCCGCCTGACTTTCATATTGACGATGAAACACAGAAATTGCATCGGAATTAAATACAAAAAGCACAATGCCGACTCAAGTACTAGAAGACTGACTTTTCTTACTGCCTATGTTTTGAACCATTCCTGTGACACTAGTCATAGACTCCGATGCTTCACATCAGGTTTACTGTATCCCTCAGACCGTCGTATTGACGATGAAACACAAAAATTGCATCGGAATTAAAAACAAAAGGCACAATGCCGACTCGAGTACAAGAAGACTGGCTCTACTTCCTGTCTATGTTTTGAACCATTCCTGTGACACCAGTTATAGATTCCGATGCTTCACTTCAGGTCTACAGTATTCAGCTGACCTTCTTATTGACGATGAAACACAGAAATTGCATCGGAATTAAATACAAATGGCACAATGCCGACTTAATTACAAGAAAACTAACTCTTCTTACTGTCTATGTTTTGAACTATTCCTGTGACACTAGTTATAGACTCCGATGCTTCACTTCAAGTTTACTGTTTCCCTCTGACCTTCTTATTGACGATGAATCCCAGAAATTGCATCGGAATTAAATACAAAAGGCACAATGCCGACTCAAGTACAAGAAGACTGGCTCTACTTACTTTCTATGTTTGAACCTTTCCTGTGTGACCGGTTTTAAATTCCGATGCTTCACTTCAGGTTTACTGTATCCCTGGATCTTCTTATCGACGACGAAACACAGAAATTGCATCGGAATTAAATACAAAAGGCACAATGCCGACTTAAGTACAGGAAAACTGATTCTTCTTACTGTCTATGTTTTTAACCATTCCTGTGACACTAGCTATAGATTCCGATGCTTCACTTTACGTTTACTGTACCCCTCTGACCGTCTTGTTGACGATGAAACACAGAAATTGCATCGGAATTAAATACAAAAGGCACAATGCCGACTCAAGTACTAGATGACAGGCTCTTCTTACTGTCTATGTTTTGAACCTTTCCTGGGTTACCGGTTTTAGATTCCGACCCTTCACTTCAGGTTTACTGTATCCCTTGGACCTTCTTATTGACGACGAAACACAGAAACTGCATCGGAAGTAAATAGAAAAGGCACAATGTCGACTTAAGTACAAGAAAACTGACTCTTCTTACTGTCTATGATATGAACAATTCCTGTGACACTAGTTATAGGTTCCGATGCATCACTTCAGGTTTACTGTATCCCTCTGTTCTTCTTTTTGACGATGAAACACAGAAATTGCATCGGAATTAAATACAAAAAGCACAATGCCGACTCAAGTACAAGAAGACTGGCTCTTCTTACTGTCAATGTTTTGAACCTTTCCTGTGATACCGGTTTTAGTTGCGGATGATTCACTTCAGGTTTACTGTATCCTTTGGACCTTCTTTTGACGATGAAACACAGAAAATGCTTCGGAATTAAATACAAAACGCACAATGCCGACTTAAGTAAAAGAAAACTGACTCTTCTTACTGTCTATGCTTTGAACCATCCCTGTGACAATAGTTATGGATTCCGATGCTTCACTTCAGGTTTACTGTATCCCTCTGACCTTCCTATTGACGATGAAACACAGAAATTGCATCGGAATTAAATACAAAAGGCACAATGCCGACTTAAGTATAAGAAAATTGACTCTTCTCACTGTCTATGCTTTGAACCATTCCTGTGACACTAGTTATAGATTCCGATGCTTCACTTCAGGTTTACTGTATCCCTCTGACAGTCTTACTGACGATAAAACACAGAAATTGCATCGGAATTAAATACAAAATTCAGAATGAAGGGTCAAGTACAAGACGTCTGGCTTTTCTTACTGTCTATGTTTTGAACCTTTCCTGTGAGACCAGTTTTAGATTCCGATGCTTCGCTTCAGGATTACTGTATCCCTTGGACCTTCTCATTGACGACGAAACACAGAAATTGCATCGGAATTCAATAGAAAAGGCACAATGCCGACTTAAGAACAAGAAAAAAGACTCTTTTTACTGTCTATGTTTTGAACCATTTCTGTGACACTAGTTATAAATTCCGATGCTTCACATCAGGTTTACTGTATCCCTCTGACCTTCTTATTGACGATGAAACACAGAAATTTCATCGGAATAGAAACAAAAGGCCCAATGCCGACTTAAGTACAAGAAGACTGACTCTTATTACTGTCTATGTTTTCAACCATTCCTGTGACATTAGTTATAGATTCCGATGGTTCACTTCAGGTTTACTGTATCCCTCTGACCTTCTTATTGATGATTAAACACAGAAATTGCATCGGAATCAAATACAAAAGGCACAAAGACGACTTAAGTACAGGGAAACTGACTCCTCTTACTGTCTATGTTTTCAGCCATTCCTGTGACACTAGTTATAGATTCCGATGCTTCACTTCAGGTTTACTATATCCCTCTGACCTTCGTATTGACGATGAAACTCAGAAATTGCATCGGAATTAAATACAAAAGGCAGAGTCACGACTCAAGTGCAGGAAAACCGACTCTTCTTACTGTCTATGTTTTGAACCTCTCCTGTGAGACCAGTTTTAGATTCCGATGCTTCACTTCAGGTTTAATGTATCCGTTGGACCTTCTTATTGACGATGAAACACAGAAATTGCATCGGAATTAAATAAAAAAGGCACATTGCCGACATAAGTACAAGATAACTGACTCTTCTTTCTGTCTATTTTTTGAACCATTCCCGTGACACTAGTTATAGATTCCGATGCTTCACTTCAGGTTTACTGTATCCCTCCGACGTTCTTATTGATGATGAAACACAGAAATTGCATCGGAATTAAATAGAAAAGGCACAATGCCGACTTAAGTACAAGAAAACTGACTCTTCTTACTGTCTATGTTTTTAACCATTCCTGTGACACTAGTTATAGATTCCGATGCTTCACTTCAGGTTTACAGTATCCCTCTGACCTACTTATTGACGATGAAACACAGAAATCGCAACGGAATTAATTACAAAAGGCACAATGCCAACTTAAGTACAAGATAACTGACTCTTCTTAATGTCTACGTTTTGAACCGCTCCTGTGACATTAGTTATGGATTCCGATGCTTCACTTAAGGTTTACTGTATCCCTCTGACCTTCTTATTCACGATGAAACACAGAAATTGCAACGGAATTAAATACAAAAGGCACAATCGCGACTCTAGTACAAGAAGACTGGCTCTTCCTACTGTCTATATTCTGTACCTTACCTGTGAGACCGTTTTTAGATTCCGATGCTTCGCTTCAGGTATACTGCATCGCTCTGACCTTCTTCATGACGATGAAACGCAGAAATTGCATCGGAATACAAACAAAAGGCACAATGCCGACTTAAGTAAAGGAAGACTGACTCTTCTTACTGTCTATGCTATGAACCATTCCTGTGACACTACTTATATATTCCGATGCTTCACTTCAAGTTTACTGAATCCCTTGGACCTTCTTATTGATGATGAAACACAGAATTTGCATCGGAATTGAACCGAAAAGGCACAATGCTGACTTAAATACAAGAAAACTGACTTTTCTTACTGTCTATGGTTTTAACTATTCCTGTGACACTAGTTATATATTCCGATGCTTCACTTCAGGTTTACTGTATCCCTCTGACCCTCCTATTGACGATGAAACACAGAAATTGCATCGGAATTAATTAAAAAAGGCACAATGGCGACTTAAGTACAGAAAACTGACTCTTCTTACTGTCTATGTTTTGAACCATTCATGTGTCATTAGTTATAGATTCCGATGCTTCACGTCAGGTTTACTGTAACCCTTGGACCTTCTTATTGACGACGAAACACAGAAATTGCATCGGAATTAAGTAGAAAAGCTCAATGCCGACTTAAGTACAAGAAAACTGATTCTTCTTACTGTCTATGTATTTAACCATTCCTGTGACACTAGTTATAGATTCCGATGCTTCACTTCAGGTTTACTGTACCCTTTGGACTTTCTTATAGACGACGAAACACAGAAATTGCATCGGAATTAAATAGAAAAGCACAATGCCGACTTAAGTACAAGAAAACTGACTCTTCTTACTGTCTATGGTTTTAACCATTCCTGTGACACTAGTTATAGATTCCGCTGCTTCATTTCAGGTTTACTGTATCCCTCTGACTTTCTTATTGACACTGAAACACAGAAATTGCATCGGAATTAATTAAAAAACGCACAATGCCGACTTAAGTACAAGAAAACTGACCCTTCTAACTGTCTATGTTTTGAACCATTCCTGTGACATTAGTTATAGATTCCGATGCTTTACTTCAGGTTTACTGTATCCCTCTGATCTTCTTATTGACGATGAAACACAGAAATTGCATCGAATTTAAATACAAAAGGCACAATGCCGACTTAAGTACAAGAAAAATGATTCTTCTTACTGTCTATGCTTTGAACCATTCCTGTGACACTAGTTATAGATTCCGATGCGGCACTTCAGGTTTACTGTACCCCTTCGACCTTCTTATTGATGATGAAACACAGAATTTGCATCGGAAATAAACAGAAAACGCACAACGCCGACTTAGTTACCAGAAAACTGACTCTTCTTACTGTCTATGGTTTTAACCTATCCTGTGACACTAGTTATATATTCCGATGCTTCACTTCAGGTTTACTGTATCCCTCTTATTAACGATGAAACACAGAAATTGCATCGGAATTAATTAAAAAAGCACAATGGCACCTTAAGTACAGAAAACTGACTCTTCTTACTGTCTATGTTTTGAACCATTCCTATGTCATTAGTTATAGATTCCGATGCTTCACTTCAGGTTTTCTGTATCCCTTGGACCTTCTTATTGACGACGAAACACAGAAATTGCATCGGAATTAAATTGAAAAGCTCAATGCCGACTTAAGTACAAGAAAACTGATTCATCTTACTGTCTATGCTTTTAACCATTCCTGTGACACTAGTTATAGATTGCGATGCTTCACTTCAGGTTTACTGTACCCCTTGGACCTTCTTATTGGCGACGAAACACAGAAATTGCATCGGAAACAAATAGAAAAGCACAATGCCGACTTAAGTACAAGAAAACTGACTCTTCTTACTGTCTATGTTTTGAACCACTCCTGTGACACTTATTATACATTCCGATGCTTCACTTCAGGTTTACTGTATCCCTCTGACCGTCTTATTGCCCATGAAACACAGAAATTGCATCGGAATTATATAGAAAAGCACAATGCCGACGTAAGTACAAGAAAACTGACTCTTCTTACTGTCTATGTTTTGAACCACTCCTGTGACACTAGTTATAGATTCCGATGCTTCACATCAGGTTTACTCTCTCACTCTGACCTTCTTATTGACGATAAAACACAGAAATTGCATCGGAATACAAACAAAAGGCAAAATGCCGACTTAAGTACAAGAAGACTGACTCTTCTTACTGTCTATGTTTTGAACCATTCCTGTGACACGAGTTATTGATTCCGATGGTTCACTTCAGTATTACTGTATCCCTCTGACCCTCTTATTGACGATGAAACACAGAAATTGCATCGGAATTAAATACAAAAGGCACAAAGCCAACTCAAGTACAAGAAGACTGACTCTTCTTACTGTCTATGTTTTGAACCATTCCTGTGACACTAGTTATAGATGCCGATGTTTCACTTCAGGTTTACTGTATCCCTATGACCTTCTTATTGACGATGAAATACAGAAATAGCATCGGAATTAAATACAAAAGGCACAACGCCGACTTCAGTACAAGTAAACTGACTCTTCTTACTGTCTATATTTTGAACCATTCCCGTGACACTAGTTATAGATTCCGATGCTTCACTTCAGGTTTACTGTATCCCTCCGACCTTCTTATTGACGACGAAACACAGAAATTGCATCGGAATTGAATAGAAAAGGCACAATGTCGACTTAAGCACACGGAAACTCACTCTTCTTACTGTCTATGATTTGAACCATTCCAGTGACACTAGTTATGGATTCCGAAGCTTCACTTCAGGTTTACTGTATCCCTCTGACCATCTTATTGACGATGAAACACAGAAATTGCACCGGAATTAAATACAAAAGGCACAATGCCGACTCAAGTACAATAAGACTGGCTCTTCTTACTGACTATGATTTGAACCTTTCCTGTGAGACCGGTATTAGATTCCGATGCTTCACTTCGGGTTTACTATATTCCTCTGACCTTCTTATTGACGATGAAACACAGAAATTGCATCAGAATTAAATACAAAAGGCAGAGTCACGACTCAAGTACAGGAAGACCGGCTCTTCTTACTGTCTACGTTGTGAACCTCTCCTGTGAGACCAGTTTCAGATTCCGATGCTTCACTTCAGGTTTAAGGTATCCGTTGGACCTTCTTATTGACGATGAAACACTGAAATTGCATCGGAATTAAATACAAAAGGCACAATCGCGACTCTAGTACAAGAAGACTGGCTCTTCCTACTGTCTATATTCTGTACCTTACCTGTGAGACCGGTTTTAGATCCCGATGCTTCGCTTCAGGTATACTGCATCGCTCTGAACTTCTTCATGACGATGAAACGCAGAAATTGCATCGGAATACAAACAAAAGGCACAATGCCGACTTACGTAAAGGAAGACTGACTCTTCTTACTGTCGATGTTTTGAACCATTCCTGTGACACTAGTTATAGATTCCGATGGTTCACTTCAGGTTTACTGTATCCCTCTGACCTTCTCTTTGACGATGAGACACAGAAATTGCAAAGGAATTAAGTACAAAAGGCACAATGCCGACTCTAGTACAAGAAGACTGGCTCTTCTTACTGTCTATGTTTTGAACCCTTCCTGTGAGACCGGTTTTAGATTCCGATGCTTCACTACAGGTTTACTGTATCCCTTTTACCTTCTTATTGTCGACGAAACACTGAAATTGCATCGGAATTAAATAGAAAAGGCACAATGTCGACTTAAGTTCAAGAAAACTGACTCTTCTTACTGTCTATGGTTCGAACCATTCCTGTGACACTAGTTATAGATTCCGATGCTTCACTTCAGGTTTACTGGATCCCTCTCACCTTCTTATTGACGATGCAACACAGAAATGACATCGGAATTAAATACAAAAGACACGATGCCGACTAAATTATAAGAAAACTGACTCTTCTTACTGTCTATGCTATGAACCATTCCTGTGACACTACTTATTGATTCCGATGCTTCACTTCAGGTTTACTGAATCCCTTAGACATTCTTATTGACGATGGAACACAGAAATTGCATCGGAATTAAATACAAAAGGCACAATGCAGACTTAAGTACAAGAAAACTGATTCTTCTTACTGTCTATGTTTTGAACAATTTCTGTGACACTAGTTATAGATTCCGATGCTTCACTTCAGGTTTACTGTACCCCTCCGACCTTCTAATGATGATGAAACACAGCATTTGCATCGAAATTGAACTTAAAAGGCACAATGCTGACTTAAATACAAGAAAACTGACTCTTCTTACTGTCTATGGTTTTAACTATTCCTGTGACACTATTTATATATTCCGATGCTTCACTTCAGGTTTACTGTATCCCTCTGACCCTCCTATTGACGATGAAACACAGAAATTGCATCGGAATTAATTAAAAAAGGCACAATGGCGACTTAAGTACAGAAAACTGACTCTTCTTACTGTCTATGTTTTGAACCATTCATGTGTCATTAGTTATAGATTCCGATGCTTCACGTCAGGTTTACTGTAACCCTTGGACCTTCTTATTGACGACGAAACACAGAAATTGCATCGGAATTAAATAGAAAAGCTAAATGCCGACTTAAGTACAAGAAAACTGTTTCTTCTTACTGTCTATGTTTTTAACCATTCCTGTGACACTAGTTATAGATTCCGTTGCTTCACTTCAGGTTTACTGTACCCTTTGGACTTTCTTATTGACGACGAAACACAGAAATTGCATCGGAATTAAATAGAAAAGCACAATGCCGACTTAAGTACAAGAAAACTGACTCTTCTTACTGTCTATGGTTTTAACCATTCCTGTGACACTAGTTATAGATTCCGCTGCTTCACTTCAGGTTTACTGTATCCCTCTGACTTTCTTATTGCCGATGAAACACAGATATTGCATCGGAATTAATTAAAAAACTCACAATGCCGACTTAAGTACAAGAAAACTGACTCTTCAAACAGTCTATGTTTTGAACCATTCCTGTGACATTAGTTATAGATTCCGATGCTTTACTTCAGGTTTACTGTATCCCTCTGATCTTCTTATTGACGATGAAACCCAGAAATTGCATCGGAATTAAATACAAAAGGCACAATGCTGACTTAAGTACAAGAAAAATGATTCTTCTTCCTGTCTATGTTTTGAGACATTCCTGTGACACTAGTTATAGATTCCGATGCTTCACTTCAGGTTTACTGTACCCCTCCGACCTTCTTATTGATGATGAAACACAGAATTTGCATCGGAAATAAACAGAAAACGCACAACGCCGACTTAGGTACCAGAAAACTGACTCTTCTTACTGTCTATGGTATGAACCTATCCTGTGACACTAGTTATATATTCCGATGCTTCACTTCAGGTTTACTGTATCCCTCTTATTGACGATGAAACACAGAAATTGCATCGGAATTAATTAAAAAAGGCACAATGGCGCCTTAAGTACAGAAAACTGACTCTTCTTACTGTCTATGTTTTGAACCATTCCTATGTCATTAGTTATAGATTCCGATGCTTCACTTCAGGTTTACTGTACCCCTGGGACCTTCTTATTGGCGACGAAACACAGAAATTGCATGGGAAATAAATAGAAAAGCACAATGCCGACTTAAGTACAAGAAAACTGACTCTTCTTACTGTCTATGTTTTGAACCACTCCTGTGACACTTATTATAGATTCCGTTGCTTCACTTCAGGTTTACTGTAT
Organism: Schistocerca serialis cubense; assembly: GCF_023864345.2. Taxonomy (NCBI): domain Eukaryota; kingdom Metazoa; phylum Arthropoda; class Insecta; order Orthoptera; family Acrididae; genus Schistocerca; species Schistocerca serialis. The sequence goes on from NC_064638.1 coordinate 14,473,762, forward strand.
CCCTCTGACCGTCTTATTGCCCATGAAACACAGAAATTGCATCGGAATTAAATAGAAAAGCACAATGCCGACGTACGTACAAGAAAACTGACTCTTCTTACTGTCTATGTTTTGAACCACTCCTGTGACACTAGTTATAGATTTCGATGCTTCACATCAGGTTTACTCTATCACTCTGACCTTCTTATTGACGATAAAACACAGAAATTGCATCGGAATACAAACAAAAGGCACAATGCCGACCTTAGTACAAGAAGACTGACTGTTCTTACTGTCTATGTTTTGAACCATTCCTGTGACGCGAGTTATTGATTCCGATGGTTCACTTCAGTATTACTGTATCCCTCTGACCCTCTTATTGACGATGAAACACAGAAATTGCATCGGAATTAAATAAAAAAGGCACAAAGCCAACTCAAGTACAAGAAGACTGACTCTTCTTACTGTCTATGTTTTGAACCATTCCAGTGACACTAGTTATAGATTACGATGTTTCACTTCAGGTTTACTGTATCCCTATGACCTTCTTATTGACGACGAAACACAGAAATTGCATCGGAATTAAATAGAAAAGGCACAATGTCGACTTAAGCACACGGAAACTCACTCTTCTTACTGTCTATGATTTGAAGCATTCCTGTGACACTAGTTATGGATTCCGAAGCTTCACTTCAGGTTTACTGTATCCCTCTGACCGTCTTATTGACGATGAAACACAGAAATTGCACCGGAATTAAATACAAAAGGCACAATGCCGACTCAAGTACAATAAGACTGGCTCTTCTTACTGGCTATGATTTGAACCTTTCCTGTGAGACCGGTTTTAGATTCCGATGCTTCACTTCAGGTTTACTATATCCCTCTGACCTTCTTATTGACGATGAAACACAGAAATTGCATCGGAATTAAATACAAAAGGCAGAGTCACGACTCAAGTACAGGAAGACTGGCTCTTCATACTGTCTATGTTTTGAACCTCTCCTGTGAGACCAGATTTAGATTCCGATGCTTGACTTCAGGTTTAATGTATCCGTTGGACCTTCTTATTGACGATGAAACACAGAAATTGCATCGGAATTAAATACAAAAGGCACATTGCCGACATAAGTACAAGAAAACTGACTCTTCTTACTGTCTATGTTTTAAACCATTCCTGTGACACTACTTATAGATTCTGATGCTTCACTTCAGGTTTACTGTATCCCTCCGACCTTCTTATTGATGATGAAACCCAGAAATTGCATCGGAATTAAATAGAAAAGGCACAATGCCGACTTATGTACAAGAAAACTGTCTCTTCTTACTGTCTATGTTTTTAACCATTCCTGTGACACTAGTTACAGATTCCGATGCTTCACTTCAGGTTTTACTGTATCCCTCTGACCTACTTATTGACGATGAAACACAGAAATTGCATCGGAATTAAATACAAAAGACACAAGTCCGACTTAACTTTGAGAATAGTGACTCTTCTTACTGTCTATGCTTTGAACCATTCCTGTAACACTAGTTATAGATTCCGATGCTTCACTTCAGGTTTGCTGTATCCCTCTGACATACTTATTGACGATGAAACACAGAAATTGCATCGGAATTAATTACAAAAGGCACAATGCCGACTTAAGTACAAGAAAACTGACTCTTCTTACTGTCTATGTTTTGAACCGCTCCTGTGACATTAGTTATGGATTCCGATGCTTCACTTCAGGTTAACTGTACCCCTCCGACCTTCTTATTGATGATGAAACACAGAATTTGCATCAGAATTAAACAGAAAAGGCACAATGCTGACTTAATTACAAGAAAACTGACTCTTCTTACTGTCTATGGTTTTAACCATCCCTGTGACACTAGTCATAGATTCCGATGCTTCACTTCAGGTTTACTGTACCCCTCCGACCTTCTTATTGATGATGAAACACAGAATTTGCATCGGAATTAAACAGAAAAGGCACAATGCCGACTTAAATACCAGAAAACTGACTCTTCTTACTGTCTATGGTTTTAACCTATCCTGTGACACTTGTTGTATATTCCAATGCTTCACTTCAGGTTTACTGTATCCCTCTGACCCACTTATTGACGATGAAACACAGATATTGCATCGGAATTAATTAAAAAAGGCACAATGGCGACTTAAGTACAGAAAACTGACTCTTCTTACTGTCTATGCTTTGAAGCATTCCTGTGTCATTAGTTATAGATTCCGATGCTTCACTTCAGGTTTACTGTATCCCTTGGACCTTCTTATTGACGATGAAACACAGAAATTTCATCGGAATTAAATAGAAAAGCTCAATGCCAACTTACGTACAAGAAAACTGATTCATCTTAGTGTCTATGTTTTTAACCATTCCTGTGACACTAGTTATAGATTCCGATGCTTCACTTCAGATTTACTGTACCCCGTGGACCTTCTTATAGGCGACGAAACACTGAAATTGCATCGGAAATAAATAGAAAAGCACAACGCCGACTTAAGTACAAGAAAACTGACTCTTCTTACTGTCTATGTTTTGAACCACTCCTGTGACACTTATTATAGATTCCGATGCTTCACTTCAGGTTCACTGTATCCCTCTGACCGTCTTATTGAACATGAATCACAGAAATTGCATCGGAATTAAATAGAAAAGCACAAAGCCGACGTAAGTACAAGAAAACTGACTCTTCATACTGTCTATGTTTTGAACCATTATTGTGCACGAGTTATTGATTCCGATGGTTCACTTCAGGTTTACTGTATCCCTCTGACCCTCTTATTGACGATGAAACACAGATATTGCATCGGAATTAAATACAAAAGGCACAAAGCCAACTCAAGTACAAGAAGACTGACTCTTCTTACTGTCTATGTTTTGAACCATTCCTGTGACACTAGTTATAGATTCCGATGTTTCACTTCAGGTTTACTGTATCCCTATGGCCTTCTTATTGACGATGAAATACAGAAATTGCATCGGAATTAAACACAAAAGGCACAATGCCGATATCAGTACAAGAAAACTGACTCTTCTTACTGTCTATGTTTTGAACCGCTCCTGTGACATTAGTTATGGATTCCGATGCTTCACTTCAGGTTTACTGTGTCCCTCTGACCTTCTTATTGACGATGAAACACAGACATTGCATCGGAATTAAATACAAAAGGCACAATCCCGACTCTAGTACAAGAAGACTGGCTCTTCTTACTGTCTATATTCTGTACCTTTCCTGTGAGACCGGTTTTAGATTCCGATGCTTCGCTTCAGGTATACTGCATCGCTCTGACTTTCCTAATGACGATGAAACGCAGAAATTGCATCGGAATACAAACAAAAGGCACAATGCCGACTTAAGTACAAGAAGACTGACTCTTCTTACTGTCTATGATTTGAACCATTCCTGTGACACTAGTTATAGATTCCGATGGTTCACTTCAGGTTTACTGTATCCTCTGAGCTTCTTATTGACGATGAAACACAGAAATTGCATAGGAATTAAATACAAAAGGCACAATGCCGACTCTAGTACAAGAAGACTGGCTCTTCTTACTGTCTATGTTTTGAATCTTTCCTGTGAGACCAGTTTTAGATTCCGATGCTTCACTACAGGTTTACTGTATCCCTTGGACCTTCTTATTGACGACGAAACACTGAAATTGCATCGGAATTAAATAGAAAATACACAATGTCGACTTAAGTTCAAGAAAACTGACTCTTCTTACTGTCTATGGTTCGAACCATTCCTGTGACACTAGTTATAGATTCGGATGCTTCACTTCAGGTTAACTGTACCCCTCCGACCTTCGTATTGTTGATGAAACACAGAATTTGCATCGGAATTAAACAGAAAAGGCACAATGCCGACTTAAGTACCAGAAAACTCACTCTTCCTACTGTCTATGGTTTTAACCTATCCTGTGACACTAGTTATATATTCCGATGCTACACTTCAGGTTTACTGTATCCCTCTGACCCACTTATTGACGATGAAACACAGATATTGCATCGGAATTAATTAAAAAAGGCACAATGGCGACTTAAGTACAGAAAACTGACTCTTCTTACTGTCTATGTCTTGAACCATTCCTGTGTCATTAGTTATTGATTCCGATGCTTCACTTCAGGTTTACTGTATCCCTTGGACCTTCTTATTGACGACGAAACACAGAAATTGCATCGGAATTAAATAGAAAAGCCCAATGCCGACTTACGTACAAGAAAACTGATTCATCTTACTGTCTATGTTATTAACCATTCCTGTGACACTAGTTATAGATTCCGATGCTTCACTTCAGGTTCACTGTTTCCCTCTGACCGTCTTATTGCCCATGAATCACAGAAATTGCATCGGAATTAAATAGAAAAGCACAAAGCCGACGTAAGTACAAGAAAACTGACTCTTCTTACTGTCTATGTTTTGAACCACTCCTGTGACACTAGTTACAGATTCCGATGCTTCACATCAGGTTTACTCTATCACTCTGACCTTCTTATTGACGATAAAACACCGAAATTGCATCGGAATACAAACAAAAGGCACAATGCCGACGTAAGTACAAGAAAACTGACTCTTCTTACTGTCTATGTTTTGAACCATTCCTGTGACACTAGTTATAGATTCCAATGTTTCACTTCAGGTTTACTGTATCCCTGTGAACTTCTTATTGACGATGAAATACAGAAATTGCATCGGAATTAAATACAAAAGGCACAATGCCGATTTCAGTACAAGAAAACTGAATCTTCTTACTGTCTATGTTTTGAACCATTCCCGTGACACTAGTTATAGATTCCGATGCTTCACTTCAGGTTTACTGTATCCCTCCGACCTTCTTATTGACGACGAAACACAGAAATTGCATCGGAATTAAATAGAAAAGGCACAATGCCAACATAAGTACACGGAAATTCACTCTTCTTACTGTCTACGATTTGAACCATTCCTGTGACACTAGTTATGGATTCCGATGCTTCACTTCAGGTTTACTGTATCCCTCTGACCGTCTTATTGACGATGAAACAGAGAAATTGCATAGGGAATTAAATACAAATGGCACAATGCCGACTCAAGTACAATAAGACTGGCTCTTCTTACTGTCTATGATTTGAACCCTTCGTGTGAGACCGGTTTTGGATTCCGATGCTTCACTTCAGGTTTACTATATCCCTCTGACGTTCTTATTGACGATGAAACACAGAAATTGCATCGGAATTAAATACAAAAGGCACAGTCACGACTCAAGTACAGGAAGACTGGCTCTTCTTACTGTCTATGTTTTGAACCTCTCCTGTGAGACCAGTTTTAGATTCCGATGCTTGAGTTCAGATTTAATGTATCCGTTGGACCTTCTTATTGACGATGAAACACAGAAATTGCATCGGAATTAAATACAAAAGGCACAATGCCGACATAAGTACAAGAAAACTGACTCTTCTTACTGTCTATGTTTTGAACCATTCCTGTGACACTAGTCATAGATTCCGATGCTTCACATCAGGTTTACTGTTTCCCTCCGACCTTCTTATTGATGATGAAACACAGAAATGGCATCGGAATTGAATAGAAAAACCACAATACCGACTTATGTACAAGAAAACTGACTCTTCATACTGTCTATATTTTTAACCATTCCTGTGACACTAGTTATAGATTCCGATGCTTCTCTTCAGGTTTTACTGTACCCCTCTGACCTTCTTATTGACGATGAAACACAGAAATTGCAGCGGAATTAAATACAAAAGGCACAATCCCGACTCTAGTACAAGAAGACTGGCTCTTCTTACTGTCTATACTCTGTACCTTTCCTGTGAGACCGGTTTTAAATTCCGATGCTTCGCTTCAGGTATACTGCATCGCTCTGACTTTCTTAATGACGATGAAACGCAGAAATTGCATCGGAATACAAACAAAAGGCACAATGCCGACTTAAGTACAAGAAGACTGACTCTTCTTACTGTCTATGCTTTGAACCATTCCTGTGACACTAGTTATAAATTGCGATGGTTCACTTCAGGTTTACTGTATCCCTCTGACCTTCTTATTGACGATGAAACACAGAAATTGCATAGGAATTAAATACAAAAGGCACAATGTCGACTTAAGTTCAAGAAAACTGACTCTTCTTACTGTCTATGGTTCGAACCATTCCTGTGACACTAGTTATAGATTCCGATGCTTCACTTCAGGTTTACTGTATCCCTTTCACCTTCTTATTGACGATGAAACACTGAAATTGCATCGGAATTAAATACAAAAGACACAAGTCCGACTTAACTTTAAGAAAACTGACTGTTCTTACTGTCTATGCTTTGAACCATTCCTGTGACACTAGTTATAGATTCCGGTGCTTCACTTCAGGTTTACTGAATCCCTTGGACCTTCTTATTGACGATGGAACACAGAAATTGCGTCGGAATGAAATACAAAAGGCACAATGCAGACTCAACTACAAGAAAACTGACTCTTCTTACTGTCTATATTTTGAACCACTCCTGTGACACTTATTATAGATTTTGATGCTTCACTTCATGTTTACTGTATACCTCTGACCGTCTTATTGCCCATGAAACACAGAAATTGCATCGGAATTAAATAGAAAGCACAATGCCGACGTAAGTACAAGAAAACTGACTCTTCTTACTGTCTATGTTTGAACCACTCCTGTGACACTAGTTATAGATTCCGATGCATCACTTCAGGTTTACAGTATCCCTCTGACCTTCTTAATGACGATGAAACGCAGAAATTGCATCGGAATACAAACAAAAGGCACAATGCCGACATAAGTACAAGAAGACTGACTCTTCTTACTGTCTATGTTTTGAACCATTCCTGTGACACGAGTTATTGATTCCGATGGTTCACTTCAGGTTTACTGTATCCCTCTGACCTTCTTATTTACGATGAAACACAGAAATTGCATCGGAATTAAATACAAAAGGCACAATAAAGACTCAAGTACAAGAAGACTGGCTCTTCTTACTCTCTATGTTTTGAACCTCTCCTGTGAGACCGGTTTTAGATTCCGATGCTTGACTTAAGGTTTAATGTATCCCTTGCACCTTCTTATTGACGATGAAACACAGAAATTGCATCGGAACTAAATACAAAAGGCACAATGCCGACTTAAGCACAAGAAAACTGACTCTTCTTACTGTCTATGCTTTGAACCATTCCCGTGACACTAGTTATAGATTTCGATGCTTCACTTCAGGGTTACTGTATCCCTCCGACCTTCTTATTGACGACGAAACACAGAAATTGCATCGGAATTAAATAGAAAAGGCACAATGCCGACTTAAGCACACGGAAACTCACTCCTCTTACTGTCTATGTTTTGAACCATTCTTGTGACACTAGTTATAGATTCCGATGCTTCACTTCAGGTTTACTGTATCCCTCTGACCGTCTAATTGACGATGAAACACAGAAATTGCACCGGAATTAAATACTAAAGGCACAATGCCGACTCAAGTACAAAAAGACTGGCTCTTCTTACTGTCTATGATTTGAACCTTTCCTGTGAGACCGGTTTCAGATTCCGATGCTTCACTTCAGGTTTACTGTATCCCTTGGACCTTCTTATTGTCGACGAAACACTGAAATTGCATCCGAATTAAATAGAAAAGGCACATTGCCGACTTAAGAACAAGAAAACTGACTCTTCTTACTGTCTATGTTTTGAACCATTCCTGTGACACTAGTTATAGATTCCGATGCTTCACTTCAGGTTTACTGTACCGCTCCGACCTTCTTATTGATGATGTAACACAGAATTTGCATCGGAATTAAACAGAAAAGGCACAATGCCGACTTAAGTACAGGAAAACTGACTCTTCTTACTGTCTATGGTTTTAACCATTCCTGTGACACCAGTTATAGATTCCGGTGCTTCACTTCAGGTTTACTGTATCCCTCTGACCTTCTTATTGACGATAAAACACAGAAATTGCATCGGAATTAATTTAAAAAGGCACAATGCCGACTTAAGTACAAGAAAACTGACTCTTCTAACTCTCTATGTTTTGAACCATTCCTGTGACATTAGTTATAGATTCCGATGCTTCGCTTCAGGTTTACTGTACCCCTCCGACCTTCTTATTGATGATGAAACACAGAATTTGCATCGGAATTAAACAGAATAGGCACAATGCCGACTTAAGTACCTGAAAACTGACTCTTCTTACTGTCTATGGTTTTAACCATTCCTGTGACACTAGTTATATATTCCGATGCTTCACTTCATGTTTACTGTATCCCTCTGACCCTCTTATTGACGATGAAACACAGAAATTGCATCGGAATTAATTAAAAAAGGCACAATGGCGACTTAAGTACAGAAAACTGACTCTTCGTACTGTCTATGTTTTGAACCATTCCTGTGTGATTAGATATAGATTCCGATGCTTCACTTCAGGTTTACTGTATCCCTTGGACCTTCTTATTGACGACGAAACACAGAAATTGCATCGGAATTAAATAGAAAAGCTCAATGCCGACTTAAGTACAAGAAAACTGATTCTTCTTACTGTCTATGTTTTTAACCATTCCTGTGACACTAGTTATAGATTCCGATGCTTCATTTCAGGTTTACTGTACCCCCTGGACCTTCTTATTGGCGAAGAAACACAGAAATAGCATCGGAAATAAATAGAAAAGCACAATGCCGACTTAAGTACAAGAAAACTGACTCTTCTTACTGTCTATGTTTTGAACCACTCCTGTGACACATATTATAGATTCCGATGCTTCACTTCAGGTTTACTCTACCCCTCTGACCGTCTTATTGCCCATGAAACACAGAAATTGCATCGGAATTAAATAGAAAACCACAATGCCGACGTAAGTACAAGAAAACTGATTCTTCTTACTGTCTCTGTTTTGAACCACTCCTGTAACACTAGTTATGGATTCCGATGCTTCACATCAGGTTTACTGTATCCCTCTGACCTTATTGTCGATAAAACACAGAAATTGCATCGGAATACAAACAAAAGGCACAATGCCGACTTAAGTACAAGAAGACTGACTCTTCTTACTGTCTATGTTTTGAACCATTCCTGTGACACGAGTTATTGATTCCGATGGTTCACTTCAGGTTTACTGTATCCCTCTGACCCTCTTATTGACGATGAAACCCAGAAATTGCATCGGAATTAAATACAAAATGCACAAAGCCAACTCAAGTACAATACGACTGACTCTTCTTACTGTCTGTGTTTTGAACCATTCCTGTGGCACTAGTTATAGATTCCGATGTTTCACTTCAGGTTTACTGTATCCCTATGACCTTCTTAATGACGATGAAACACAGAAATTGCATCGGAATTAAATACAAAAGGCACAATGCCGACTTAAGTACAAGAAAACTGACTCTTCTTACTGTCTATGTTTTGAACCATTCCCGTGACACTAGTTATAGATTCCGATGCTTCACTTCAGGTTTACTGTATCCCTCCGACCTTCTTATTGACGACGAAACACAGAAATTGCATCGGAATTAAATAGAAAAGACACAATGCCGACTTAAGCACAAGAAAACTGACTCTTCTTATTGTCTATGTTTTGAACCAATCCTGTGACATTACATATAGATTCCGATGCTTCACTTCAGAATTACTGTATCCCTCTGACCTTCTTATTGACGGTGAAACACAGAAATTGCATCGGAATTAAATACAAAAGGCACAATCCTGACTTAAGTACAAAAAAAATGATTCTTCTTACTGTCTATGTTTTTAACCATTCCTGTGACACTAGTTATAGATTCCGATGCTTCACTTCAGGTTTACTGTATCATTTGGACCTTCTTATTGACGACGAAACACAGAAATTGCATCGGAATTAAATAGAAAAGCACAATGCCGACTTAAGTACAAGAAAACTGACTCTTCTTACTGACTATGTTTTGAACCACTCCTGTGACCCTAGTTATAGATTCCGATCCTTCACTTCAGGTTTACTGTATCCCTCTGGCCGTCTTATTGGCCATGAAACACAGAAATTGCATCGGAATTAAATACAAAAGGCACAATGCCGACTTAAGTACAAGAAAACTGACTCTTCTTACTGTCTATGTTTTGAACCATTCCTGTGACACTAGTTATAGATTCCGATGCTTCACTTCAGGTTTACTGTATCCCTCTGACCTTCTAATTGACGATGAAACACAGAAATTTAATCGGCATGAAATACAAAAGACACATTGCCGACTTAAGTACAAGAAATCTGACTCTTCTTACTGTCTATGTTTTGAACATCTCCTTTGACACTAGTTATAGATTCCGATGCTTCACTTCAGGTTTACTGTATCCCTCTGACCTTCTTATTGACGATGAAACACAGAAATTGCATAGGAAATAAATACAGAAGCACTATGCCGACTTAAGTACAAGAAAACTTACTCTTCTTACTGTCTATGGTTTTAACCATTCCTGTGACACTAGTTATAGATTCCGATGCTTCTCTTCAGGTTCCCTGTATCCCTCTGACCTTCTTATTGACGACGAAACACAGAAATTGCATCGGAATTAAATAGAAAAGCACAATGCCGACTCAAGTACAAGAAGACTGGCTCTTCTTACTGTCTATGTTTTGAATCTTTCCTGTGAGACCAGTTTTGATTCCAATGCTTCACTTCAGGTTTACTATATCCCTTGGACCTTCTTATTGACGACGAAACACAGAATCTGGATCGGAATTAAATGGAAAAGGCACAATGCCGACTTAAGTACATGAAAACTGACTCTTCTTACTGTCTATGTTTTGAACCATTCCTGTGAGACTAGTTATAGATTCCGATGCATCACTTCAGGTTTACTGTATCCCTCTGACCTTCTTATTGACGATGAAACACAGATATTGCATCGGAATTAAATACAAAAGGCACAATGCCGACTTAAGTACAAGAAAACTGACTCTTCTTACTGTCTATGCTTTGATCCATTCCTGTGACACTAGTTATACATTCCGATGCTTCACTTCAGTTTTACTGTATCCCTCTGAGCTTCTTGTTGACGATCAAACACAAAAAATTGCATCGGAATTAAATACAAAAGGCACAGTGCACACTCAAGTACAAGATGACTGGCTCTTCTTACTGTCTATGATTTGAACCTTTCCTGTGAGACCAGTTTTAGATTCCGATGCTTGACTTCAGGTTTACTGCATCCCGTGGACCTTCATATTGACGACGAAACACAGAAATTGCATCGGAATTAAATAGAAAGGGCACAATGCCGACTTAAGGTCAAGAAAACTGATTCTTCTTAATGTCCATGTTTTGAACCATTCCTGTGACACTAGTTATATATTCCGATGCTTCAGTTCAGGTTTACTGTATCCCTCTGACCTTCTTATTGACGATGAAACACAGCAATTGCGTCGGAATTAAATACAACAGGCACAATGACGACTTAATTACAAGAAAACTGGCTCTTCTTACTGTCTATATTTTGAACCTTTCCTGTGAGTCCGGTTTTAGATTCTGATGCTTCACTTCAGGTTTACTGTATCCCTTGGTTCTTCTTATTGACGACGTAGCACAGATATTGCATCGGAATTATATAGAAAAGGCACAATGCCGACTTAAATACGAGAAAACTGACTCCTCTTACTGTCTATGTTTTGAACCATTGCTGTGGCACTAGTTATAGATTCCGATGCATCACTTCAGGTTTGCTGTATCACTCTGAACGTCTCATTGACGATGAAACACAGAAATTGCATCGGGATTAAATGCAAAAGGCACAATGCCGACTTAATTATAATAAAATTGACTCTTCTTACTGTCTATGTTTTGAACCATTCCTGTGGCACTAGTTATAGACTCCGATGCTTCACTTCAGGTTTACTGTATCCCTCTGACCTTCTTATTGACGATGAAACACCGAAATTGCATCGGAATTAAATACAAAAGGCACAATGCCGACTTAAGTACAAGTAAACTGACTCTTCTTACTGTCTATGTTTTGAACCATTCCTGTGACACTAGTTATAGATTCCGATGCTTCACTTCAGGTTCACTGTATCCCTCTGACCTTCTTATTGTCGATGAAACATAGAAATTGTATCGGAATTATATACAAAAGGCACAATGCCGACTTAAGTACAAGATAATTGATTCTTCTTATTGTCTATGTTTTGAACCAATCCTGTGACACTTGTTATAGATTCCGATGCCTCACTTCAGGAATACTGTATCCCTCTGACCTTCTTATTGACGATTAAACACAGAAATTGCATCGGAATTAAATACGAAAGGCACAACGCCGACATTAGTAAAAGAAAACTGACTCTTCTTACTGTCTATGTTTTGAACCCTTCCTGTGACACTAGTTATAGATTCCGATGCTTCACTTCGGGTTTACTGTATCCCTCTGACCTTCTTATTGACGATGAAACACAGAAATTGCATCGGAATACAAACGAAAGGCACAATGCCGACTTAAGTACAAGAAGACTGCCTCTTCTTACTGTCTGTGTTTTGAACTATTCCTGTGACACTAGTTATAGATTCCGAAGCTTCACTTCAGGTTTACTGTATCCCTCTGACCTTCTTATTGACGATCAAACACAGAAATTGCATCGGAATTAAATACAAAAGGCACAATGACGACTCAAGAACAAGAAGACTGGCTCTTCTTACTGTCTACGATTTGAACCTTTCCTGTGAGTCCGGTTTTAGATTCCGATGCTTCACTTCAGGTTTACTGTATCCCTTGGCCCTTCTTATTGACGACGAAACACAGAAATTGCATCGGAATTATATAGAAAAGGCACAATGCCGACTTAAATACAAGAAAACTGACTCCTCTTACTGTCTATGTTTTGAACCATTGCTGTGACACTAGTTATAAATTCCGAAGGTTCACTTCAGGTTTGCTGCATCACTCTGACCGTCTCATTGACGATGAAACACAGAAATTGCATCGTAATTAAATACAAAAGGAACAATGCCGACTTAATTATAAGAAAACTGACTCTTCTTACTGCCTCTGCTTTGAACCACTCCTGTGGCACTAGTTATAGACTCCGATGCTTCACTTCAGGTTTACTGTATCCCTTCTTATTGACGATGAAACACAGAAATTGCATCGGAATTAAATACAAAAGGCACAATAACGACTCAAGTACAAGAAGACTGGTTCTTCTTACTGTCTATGTTTTGAACCATTCCTGTGAGACCAGTCTTGGATTCTGATGCTTGACTTCAGGCTTACTATATCCCTCTGACCTTCTTATTAACGATGAAACACAGATATTGCATCGGAATTAAATACAAATAGCACAATGCCGACTTAAGTACAAGTAAACTGACTCTTCTTACTGTCAATGCTTTGATCCATTCCTGTGACACTAGTTATAGATTCCGATGCCTCACTTCTGGTTTACTGTATCCCTCCGACCCTCTAATTGATCATGAAACACAGAAATTGCATCGGAATTATACAGAAAATGCACAATGCCGACTTAAGTACAAGAAAACTGACTCTGCTTACTGTCTATGGTTTTAACCATTCCTGTGACACTAGTTATAGATTGCGATGCTTCACTTCAGGTTCACTGTATCCCTCTGACCTTTTTATTGACGACTAAACACAGAAATTGCATCGGAATTAAATAGAAAAGCACAATGCCGACTTAAGTACAAGATAACTGACTCTTGTTACTGTCTATGTTTAAACCACACATGTGACACTAGTTATAGATTCCGATGCTTCACTTCAGGTTTACTGTATCCCTCTGACCTTCTTATTGACGATGAAACACAGAAATTGCATAGGAATTAAATACGAAAGGCACAATGCCGACCTAAGGAAAGGAAAACTGACTCTTCTTACAGTCTATGCTTTGAACCATTCCTGTGACACTAGTTATAGATTCCGATGCTTCACTTCAGGTTTACTGTAACCCTCTGGCTTTCGTATTGACGATGAAAGAGAGAAATTGCATCGGAATTGAATACAAAAGGCACAATGCCGACTTAAGTACAAGAAGACTGACTCTTCTTACTGTCTGTGTTTTGAACCATTCCTGTGACACTAGTTATAGATTCCGATGCTTCACTTCAGGTTTACTGTATACCTCTGACCTTCTTATTGACGATGAAACACAGAAATTGCATCGGAATACAAACAAAAGGCACAATGCCGACTTAAGTACAAGAAGACCCACTCTTCTTACTGTCTATGTTTTGAACTATTCCTGTGACACTAGTTATAGATTCCGAAGCTTCACTTCAGGTTTACCGTATCCCTCCCACTTTCTTATTGACGATGAATCACCGAAATTGCATCGGAATTAAATACAAAATTCACAATGCCGACTCAAGTACAAGAAGACTGGCTCTTCTTACTGTCTATGTTTTAACCTTTCCTGTGAGACAGGTTTTAGATTCCGATGCTTCACTTCAGGTTTAGTGTATCCCTTGGCCCTCCTTATTGACGACGAAACACAGAAAGTGGATCGGAAATAAATAGAAAAGGCACAACGCCTACTTGAGTACAAGAATGCTTACTCTTCTTACTGTCTATGTTTTGAACCATTCCTGTGACACTAGTTACAGATTCCAATGCTTCACTTCAGGATTACTGTATCCCTCTGACCGTCTTAATGACGATGAATCACAGAAATTGCATCGGAATTATAAACAAAAGGCACAATGCCGACTCAAGTACAAGAAGACTGGCTCTTCTTACTGTCTATGTTTTGAACCTTTCCTGTGGGACCGGTTTAGGATTCCGATGCTTCACTTCAGGTTTACTGTATCCCTCTGACCTTCTTATTGACGATGAAACACAGAAATTGCATCGGAATTAAATACAAAAGGCACAGTGCCGACTTCAGTACAAGTAAACTGACTCTTCTTACTGTCTATGATTTGAACCATTCCTGTGACACTAGTTATGGATTCCGATGCTTCACTTCCGGTTTACTGTAGCCCTCTGACCTTCTTATTGTCGATGAAACACAGAAATTGCATCCGAATTAAATACAAAAGGCGCAATGCCGACTTAAGTACAATAAAATTGACTCTTCTTACTGTCTATGTTTGAACCATTCCTGTGACACTAGTTACAGATTCCGATGCTTCACTTCAGGTTTACTGTATCCCTCTGACCTTCTTATTGACGATGAAACACTGAATTCTATTGGAATGAAATACAAAACTCACGATGCCAACTTATGTACAAGTAAACTGACTCTTCTTACTGTCTATGATGTGAACCATTCCTGTGACACTAGTTATCGATTCCGATGCTTCATTTCAAGTTTACTGTATCCCTCTGACATTCATATTGACGATGAAACACAGAAATGGCATCGGAGTAATATACAGAAGGCCCAATGCCCATTTAAGTACAAGAAAACTGACTCTTCTTACTGTCTACGCCTTGAACCATTCCTGTGGCACTAGTTATAGATTCCGATGCTTCACTTCAGGTTTACTGTATCCCTCTGACCTTCTTATTGACGATGTAACACAGAAATTGCATCGGAATTAAATACAAAAGGGACAATGCCGACTTAAATACAAGGAAACTAACTCTTCTTACGGTCTATGTTTTGAACCATTCCAGTGACACTAGTTATAGATTCCGATGCTTCACTTCAGGTTTACTGTATCCCTCTGACCTTCTTATTGACGATTAAACACAGAAATTGCATCGGAATTAAATACAAAAGGCACAATCCCGACTTAAGTACAAGTAAACTGACTCTTCTTACTGTCTATGATTTGAACCATTTGTGTGACACTAGTTATAGATTCCGATGCTTCACTTCAGGTTTACTGTTATCCTCTGACCTTCGTATTGACGATGAAACAGAGAAACTGCATCGGAATTGAATACAAAAGGCACAATGCCGACTTGAGTACAAGAAGACTGACTCTTCTTACTGTGTATGTTTTGAACCATTCCTGTGACGCTAGTTATAGATTCCGATGCTTCACTTCAGGTTCACTGTATCCTTCTGACCTTCTTATTGACGATGAAACACAGATATTGCATCGGAATTGAATACGAAAGGCACTATGCCGACTTAGGTAAAAGAAAACTGACTCTTCTTACTGTCTATGTTTTGAACCATTCCTGTGACACTAGTTATAGATTCCGATGCTTCACTTCAGGTTTACTGTATCCCTCTGACCTTCTTATTGACGATGAAACACAGAAATTTAATCGGCATTAAATACAAAAGGCACAATGCCGGTTTAAGTACAAGAAATCTGACTCTTCTTACTATCCATGTTTTGAACATCTCCATTGACACTAGTTATAGATTCCGATGCTTCACTTCAGGTTTACTGTATCCCTCTGACCTTCTTATTGACGATGAAACACAGAAAATGCATCGGAATTAAATACGAAAGGCACAATGCCGACTTAAGGAAAAGAAAACTGACTCTTCTTACTGTCTAAGTTTTGAACCATTCCTGTGACACTAGTTATAGATTCCGATGCTTCACTTCGGTTTACTGTATCCCTCTGACCTGCTTATTGACGATGAAACACAGAAATTTAATCGGCATTAAATACAAAGGCACAATGATGACTAAAGAACAAGAAATCTGACTCTTCTTCCTGTCTACGTTTTGAACATCTCCTTTGACACTAGTTATAGATTCCGATGCTTCACTTCAGGTTTACTGTATCCCTCTGACGTTCTTATTGACGATGAAACACAGAAATTGCATCGAAATTAAATAGAAAAGGCACAATGCCAGGTTAAGTAAAAGAATACTGACTCTTCTTACTGTCTATACTTTGAACCATTCCTGTGACACTTGTTATAGATTCCGATGCTTCATCTCAGGTTTACTGTATCCCTCTGACCTTATTGACGATGAAACACAGAAATTGCATCGGAATTAAATACAAAAGGCACAATGCCGACTTAAGTACAAGGAAACTGATTCTTCTTACTGTCTATGTTTTAACCTTTCCTGTGAGACAGGTTTTAGATTCCGATGCTTCACTTCAGGTTTACTGTATCCCTTGGCCCTCCTTATTGACGACGAAACACAGAAAGTGGATCGGAAATAAATAGAAAAGGCACAATGCCGACTTAAGTACAAGGAAACTGATTCTTCTTACTGTCTGTGTTTTGAACCAGTCCTGTGACACTAGTTATAGATTCCGATGCTTCACTTCAGGTTTACTGTATCCCTCTGACCTTCTTATTGACGATGAAACACAGAAATTGCATCAGAAATAAATACAAAAGGCACAATGCCAACTTAAGTACAAGGAAACTGACTCTTCTTACTGTCTATGTTTTGAAACATTCCTGTGACACTAGTTATAGATGCCGATACTTCACTTCAGGTTTACTGTATCCCTCTGACGTTCTTATTGACGATGAAACACAGAAATTGCGTCGAAATTAAATAGAAAATGCACAATGCCGGGTTAAGTGAAAGAATACTGACTCTTCTTACTGTCTATACTTTGAACCATTGCAGTGACACTAGTTATAGATTCCGATGCTTCACTTCAGGTTTGCTGTATCCCTCTGACCGTCTTATTGACGATGAATCACAGAAATTGCATCGGAATTATAAACAAAACGCTCTATGCCGACTCAAGTACAAGAAAACTGGCTCTTCTTACTGTCTATGTTTTGAACCCTTCCTGTGGGACCGGTTTTAGATTCCGATGCTTCACTTCAGGTTTACTGTATCCCTTGCACCTTCTTATTGACGACGAAACACAGAAATTACATCGGAAACAAATAGAAAAGGCACAATGCCGGGTTAAGTTCAAGAAAATTGACTCTTCTTACAGTCTATGTTTTGATCCATTCCTGTGACACTAGTTACAGATTCCGATGCATCACTTCAGGTTTACTGTATCCCTCTGACCTTCTTATTGACGATGAAACACAGAAATAGCATCGGAATGAAATACAAAAGGCACAATGCCGACTTGTGTACAAGTAAACTGACTCTTCTTACTGTCTATGTTTTGAACCACTCCTGTGACACTAGTTATAGATTCCGATGCTTCACTTCAGGTTTACTGTATCCCTGTGACCTTCTTATTGACGATGAAACACAGAAATTGCATCGGAATTAAATACAAAAGCCACAATGCCGACTTAAGTACAAGAAAACTGACTCTTCTTACTGTCTATGTTTTGAACCATTCCTGTGACACTAGTTATAGATTCCGATGCTTCACATCAGGTTTACTGTATCCCTCTGACCTTCATATTGACGATGTAACACAGAAATTGCTTCAGAATACTAACAAAAGGCACAATGCCTACTTAAGTACAAGAAGACTGACTCTTATTACTGCCTATGATTTGAACCATTCCTGTGACACTAGTTATAGATTCCGATGCTTCACTTCAGGTTTACTGTATCCCTCCGACATTCGTATGGACGATGAAACACAGAAATTGCATCGGAATTAAATACAAAAGCACAATGCCGACTCAAGTTCAAGAAGACTGGCTCTTCTTACTGTCTATGTTTTGAACCTTTCCTGTGTGACCGGTTTTAGATTCCGATGCTTCACTTCAGGTTTACTGTAACCCTTGGCCCTTCTTATTGACGACGAAACGCAGAAAGTGCATCGGAATGAAATAGAAAAGGAACAATGCCGACTTAAATACAAGAAAACTGACTCCTCTTACTGTCTATGTTTTGAACCATTCCTGAGACACTAATTATAGATTCCGATGCATCACTTCAGGTTTGGTGTATCCCTCTGACCGTCTTATTGACGATGAAACACAGAAATTGCATCGGAATTAAAAACAAAAGGCACAATGCCGACTTAAGTACAAGAAGATTGGCTTTTCTTACTGTCTATGTTTTGAACCTTTCCCGTAAGACCTGTTTTAGATTCCGATGCTACACTTCAGGTTTACTGTATCCCTCTGACCTTCTTATTGACGATTAAACACAGAAATTGCATCGGAATTAAATAGGAAAGGCACAATGCCGACTTAAGTAAAAGAAAACTGACTCTTCTTACTGTCTATGATTTTAACCATTCCTGTGACACTAGTTATAGATTCCGATGCTTCACTTCGGGTTTGTTGTATCCCTCTGACCGTCTTATTGACGATGTAACACAGAAATTGCATCGGAATTAAAAGAAAACTCACATTGCTGACTCAAGTACAAGAAGACTGGCTCTTCTTACTGTATATGTTTTGAACCTTTCCTGTGAGACCGGTTTTAGATTCCGATGCTTCACTTCAGGTTTACTGTATCCCTTGGACCTTCTTATTGACGACGAAACACAGAAATTGCATCGGAATTAAATAGAAAAGGCACAATGCCGACTTAAGTACAAGAAAACTGACTCTTCTTACAGTCTATGTCTTGAACCATTCCTGTGACACTAGTTATAGATTCCGTGGCATCACTTCAGCGTTTACTGTATCCCTCTGACCTTATTGACGATGAAACACAGAAATTGCATCGGAATTAATTACAAAAGGCACAATGCCGACTTAATTATAAGAAAACTGACTCATTTTACTGTCTATGCTTTGAAGCATTCCTGTGATACTAGTTATAGATTCCGATGCTTCACTTCAGGTTTACTGTATCCCTCTGACCTTCTTATTGACGATGAAACACAGAAATTGCATCGGAATAAAATACAAAAAGCACAATGACGACTTAAGTACAAGTCAACTGACTCTTCTTACTGTTTATGTTTTGAAGCATTCCTGTGGCACTTGTTATAGATTCCGATGCTTCACTTCAGGTTTACTGTAACCCTCCGAACATGTTGTTGACGATGAAACACAGAAATTGCATCGGAATTAAATACATAACGCACAATGCCGACATAAGTACAAGAAGACTGACTCTTCTTACTGTCTATGTTTTTAACCAGTCCTGTGACACTAGTTATAGATTCCGATGCTTCACTTCTGGTTTACTGTATCCCTCTGACCTTCATATTGACGATGAAACACAAAAATTGCATCGGAATTAAATACAAAAGGCACAATGCCGACTTGAGTACAAGTAAACTGACTCTTCTTACTGTCTATGTTTTGAACCATTCCTGTGACACTAGTTATAGATTCCGATGCTTCACTTCAGGTTTAGTGTATCCCTCTGATCTACGTATTTTCGATGACACACAGAAATTTTATCGGAATTAAATACGAGAGGCACAATGCCGACTTAAGTACAAGAAAACTGACTCTTCTTACTGTCTAAGTTTTAACCATTCCTGTGACACTAGTTATAGATTCCGATGCATCACTTCAGGGTTTACTGTATCCCTCTGACCTTCTTATTGACGATGAAACACAGATATTGCATCGGAATTAAACACAAAACGCACAATGCCGACTTAGGTGCAAGAAGACTGACTCTTCTTACTGTCTATGTTTTGAACCATTCCTGTGACACTAGTTATAGATTCCGATGCTTCACTTCAGGTTTACTGTATCCCTCTGACCTTCATATTGACGATGAAACACAGAAATTGCATCGGAATTAAATACAAAAGGCACAATGCCGACTTGTGTACAAGAAGACTGACTCTTCTTACTGTCTATGTTTTGAACCATTCCTGTGACACTAGTTATAGATTCCGATGCTTTACTTCAGGTTTACTGTATCCCTCTTACTTTCTTATCTAGGATGAATCACCGAAATTGCATCGGAATTAAATACAAAAGGCACAATGCCGACTCAAGTACAAGAAGACTGGCTCTTCTTACTGTCTATGTTTTAACCTTTCCTGTGAGACTGGTTTTAGATTCCGATGCTTCACTTCAGGTTTACTGTATCCCTTGGCCCTCCTTATTGACGACGAAACACAGAAAGTGGATCGGAAATAAATAGAAAAGGCACAATGCCGACTTAAGTACAAGGAAACTGATTCTTCTTACTGTCTGTGTTTTGAACCATTCCTGTGACACTAGTTATAGATTCCGATGCTTCACTTCAGGTATACTGTATCCCTCTGACCTTCTCATTGACGATGATACACAGAAATTGCATCAGAAATAAATACAAAAGGCACAATGCGAACTTAAGTACAAGGAAATTGACTCTTATTACTGTCTATGTTTTGAAACATTCCTGTGACACTAGTTATAGATGCCGATACTTCACTTCAGGTTTACTGTATCCCTCTGACGTTCTTATTGACGATGAAACACAGAAATTGCATCGAAAATAAATAGAAAAGGCACAATGCCGGGTTAAGTAAAAGAATACTGACTCTTCTTACTGTCTATACTTTGAACCATTGCAGTGACACTAGTTATAGATTCCGATGCTTCACTTCAGGTTTGCTGTATCCCTCTGACCGTCTTATTGACGATGAATCACAGAAATTGCATCGGAATTATAAACAAAACGCACTATGCCGACTGAAGTACAAGAAGACTGGCTCTTCTTACTGTCTATGTTTTGAACCTTTCCTGTGGGACCGGTTTTAGATTCCGATGCTTCACTTCAGGTTTACTGTATCCCTTGCACCTTCTTATTGACGACGAAACACAGAAATTACATCGGAAATAAATAGAAAAGGCACAATGCCGGGATAAGTACAAGAAAACCGACTCTTCTTACTGTCTATGTTTTGAACCATTCCCGTGACAATAGTTATAGATTCCGATGCATCACTTCAGGGTTACTGTATCCCTCTGACCTTCTTATTGACGATGAAACACAGAAATTGCATCGGAATTAAATACAAAAGGCACAATGCCGACTTAATTATAAAAAAACTGAATCTTCTTACTGTCTATGCATTGAACAATTCCTGTGACGCTAGGTATAGATTACGATGCTTCACTTCATGTTTACTGTATCTCTCTGACCTTCTTATTGAAAATGAAACACAGAAATTGCATTGGAATTAAATACAAAATGGCACAATGCCGACTTAAGTTCAAGAAAATTGTCTCTTCTTACTGTCTATGTTTTGATCCATTCCTGTGACACTAGTTACAGATTCCGATGCTTCACTTCAGGTTTACTGTATCCCTCTGACCTTCTTATTGACGATGATACACAGAAATAGCATCGGAATGAAATACAAAAGGCACAATGCCGACTTGTGTACAAGTAAACTGTCTCTTCTTACTGTCTATGTTTTGAATCACTCCTGTGACACGAGTTATAGATTCCGATGCTTCACTTCTGGTTTACTGTATCCCTGTGACCTTCTTATTGACGATGAAACACAGAAATTGCCTCAGAATACTAACAAAAGGCACAATGCCTACTTAAGTACAAGAAGACTGACTCTTATTACTGCCTATGATTTGAACGATTCCTGTGACACTAGTTATAGATTCCGATGCTTCACTTCAGGTTTACTGTATCCCTCCGACCTTCGTATTGACGACGAAACACAGAAATTGCATCGGAATTAAATACAAAAGCACAATGCCGACTCAAGTTCAAGAAGACTGGCTCTTCTTACTGTCTATATTTTGAACCTTTCCTGTGAGACCGGTGTTAGATTCCGATGCTTCACTTCAGGTCTACTGTAACCCTTGTCCCTTCTTATTGACGACGAAACGCAGAAAGTGCATCGGAATGAAATAGAAAAGGAACAATGCCGACTTAAATACAAGAAAACTGACTCCTCTTACTGTCTATGTTTTGAACCATTCCTGTGACACTAGTCATAGATTCCGATGCTTTACTTCGGGTTTGTTGTATCCCTCTGACCGTCTTATTGACGATGTAACACAGACATTGCTCGGGATTAAAAGAAAACTTACAATGCTGACTCAAGTACAAGAAGACTGGCTCTTCTTACTGTATATGTTTTGAACCTTTCCTGTGAGACCGGTTTTAGATTCCGATGCTTCACTTCAGGTTTACTGTATCCCTTGGACCTTCTTATTGACGACGAAACACAGAAATTGCATCGGAATTAAATAGAAAAGGCACAATGCCGACTTAAGTACAAGAAAACTGACTCTTCTTACAGTCTATGTCTTGAACCATTCCTGTGACACTAGTTATAGATTCCGTGGCATCACTTCAGGGTTTACTGTATCCCTCTGACCTTATTGACGATGAAACACAGAAATTGCATCGGAATTAATTACAAAAGGCACAATGCCGACTTAATTATAAGAAAACTGACTCATCTTACTGTCTATGCTTTGAAGCATTCCTGTGACACTAGTTATAGATTCCGATGCTTCACTTCAGGTTTACTGTATCCCTCTGACCTTCTTATTGACGATGAAACACAGAAATTGCATCGGAATAAAATACAAAAAGCACAATGTCGACTTAAGTACAAGTCAACTGACACTTCTTACTATTTATGTTTTGAAGCATTCCTGTGACACTTGTTATTGATTCCGATGCTTCACTTCAGGTTTACTGTAACCCTCTGAACATGTTGTTGACGATGAAACACAGAAATTGCATCGGAATTAAATACATAACGCACAATGCCGACATAAGTACAAGAAGACTGACTCTTCTTACTGTCTATGTTTTGAACCATTCCTGTGACACTAGTTATAGATTCCGATGCTTCACTTCAGGTTTAGTGAATCCCTCTGATCTACGTATTTTCGATGACACACAGAAATTTTATCGGAATTAAATACGAGAGTCACAATGCCGACTTAAGTACAAGAAAACTGACTCTTCTTACTGTCTAAGTTTTAACCATTCCTGTGACACTAGTTATAGATTCCGATGCATCACTTCAGGGTTTACTGTATCCCTCTGACCTTCTTATTGACGATGAAACACAGAAATTGCATCGGAATTAAACACAAAACGCACAATGCCAACTTAGGTGCAAGAAGACTGACTCTTCTTACTGTCTATGTTTTGAACCATTCCTGTGACACTAGTTATAGATTCCGATGCTTCACTTCAGGTTTACTGTATCCCTCTGACCCTCATATTGACGATGAAACACAGAAATTGCATCGGAATTAAATACAAAAGGCACAATGCCGACTTGTGTACAAGAAGACTGACTCTTCTTACTGTCTATGTTTTGAACCATTCCTGTGACACTAGTTATAGATTCCGATGCTTCACTTCAGGTATACTGTATCCCTCTGACCTTCTCATTGACGATGATACACAGAAATTGCATCAGAAATAAATACAAAACGCACAATGCCGACTTAAGTACAAGGAAACTGACTCTTATTACTGTCTTTGTTTTGAAACATTCCTGTGACACTAGTTATAGATGCCGATACTTCACTTCAGGTTTACTGTATCCCTCTGACGTTCTTATTGACGATGAAACACAGAAATTGCATCGAAAATAAATAGAAAAGGCACAATGCCGGGTTAAGTAAAAGAATACTGACTCTTCTTACTGTCTATACTTTGAACCATTGCAGTGACACTAGTTATAGATTCCGATGCTTCACTTCAGGTTTGCTGTATCCCTCTGACCGTCTTATTGACGATGAATCACAGAAATTGCATCGGAATTATAAACAAAACGCACTATGCCGACTGAAGTACAAGAAGACTGGCTCTTCTTACTGTCTATGTTTTGAACCTTTCCTGTGGGACCGGTTTTAGATTCCGATGCTTCACTTCAGGTTTACTGTATCCCTTGCACCTTCTTATTGACGACGAAACGCAGAAATTACATCGGAAATAAATAGAAAAGGCACAATGCCGGGATAAGTACAAGAAAACCGACTCTTCTTACTGTCTATGTTTTGAACCATTCCCGTGACAATAGCTATAGATTCCGATGCATCACTTCAGGGTTACTGTATCCCTCTGACCTTCTTATTGACGATGAAACACAGAAATTGCATCGGAATTAAATACAAAAGGCACAATGCCGACTTAATTATAAGAAAACTGACTCTTCTTACTGTCTATGCATTGAACAATTCCTGTGACGCTAGGTATAGATTACGATGCTTCACTTCATGTTTACTGTATCCCTCTGACCTTCTTATTGAAAATGAAACACAGAAATTGCATTGGAATTAAATACAAAATGGCACAATGCCGACTTAAGTTCAAGAAAATTGACTCTTCTTACTGTCTATGTTTTGATCCATTCCTGTGACACTAGTTACAGATTCCGATGCTTCACTTCAGGTTTACTTGTATCCCTCTGACCTTCTTATTGACGATGATACACAGAAATAGCATCGGAATGAAATACAAAAGGCACAATGCCGACTTGTGTACAAGTAAACTGACTCTTCTTACTGTCTATGTTTTGAATCACTCCTGTGACACTAGTTATAGATTCCGATGCTTCACTTCTGGTTTACTGTATCCCTGTGACCTTCTTATTGACGATGAAACACAGAAATTGCCTCACAATACTAACAAAAGGCACAATGCCTACTTAAGTACAAGAAGACTGACTCTTATTACTGCCTATGATTTGAACGATTCCTGTGACACTAGTTATAGATTCCGATGCTTCACTTCAGGTTTACTGTATCCCTCCGACCTTCGTATTGACGACGAAACACAGAAATTGCATCGGAATTAAATACAAAAGCACAATGCCGACTCAAGTTCAAGAAGACTGGCTCTTCTTACTGTCTATGTTTTGAACCTTTAATGTGAGACCGGTGTTAGATTCCGATGCTTCACTTCAGGTCTACTGTAACCCTTGGCCCTTCTTATTGACGACGAAACGCAGAAAGTGCATCGGAATGAAATAGAAAAGGAACAATGCCGACTTAAATACAAGAAAACTGACTCCTCTTACTGTCTATGTTTTGAACCATTCCTGTGACACTAGTCATAGATTCCGATGCTTCACTTCCGGTTTGTTGTATCCCTCTGACCGTCTTATTGACGATGTAACACAGACATTGCTCGGGATTAAAAGAAAACTTACAATGCTGACTCAAGTACAAGAAGACTGGCTCTTCTTACTGTATATGTTTTGAACCTTTCCTGTGAGACCGGTTTTAGATTCCGATGCTTCACTTCAGGTTTACTGTATCCCTTGGACCTTCTTATTGACGACGAAACACAGAAATTGCATCGGAATTAAATAGAAAAGGCACAATGCCGACTTTAGTACAAGAAAACTGACTCTTCTTACAGTCTATGTCTTGAACCATTCCTGTGACATTAGTTATAGATTCCGTGGCATCACTTCAGGGTTTACTGTATCCCTCTGACCTTATTGACGATGAAACACAGAAATTGCATCGGAATTAATTACAAAAGGCACAATGCCGACTTAATTATAAGAAAACTGACTCATCTTACTGTCTATGCTTTGAAGCATTCCTGTGACACTAGTTATAGATTCCGATGCTTCACTTCAGGTTTACTGTATGCCTCTGACCTTCTTATTGACGATGAAACACAGAAATTGCATCGGAATAAAATACAAAAAGCACAATGTCGACTTAAGTACAAGTCAACTGACACTTCTTACTATTTATGTTTTGAAGCATTCCTGTGACACTTGTTATTGATTCCGATGCTTCACTTCAGGTTTACTGTAACCCTCTGAACATGTTGTTGACGATGAAACACAGAAATTGCATCGGAATTTAATACATAACGCACAATGCCGACATAAGTACAAGAAGACTGACTCTTCTTACTGTCTATGTTTTGAACCATTCCTGTGACACTAGTTATAGATTCCGATGCTTCACTTCAGGTTTAGTGAATCCCTCTGATCTACGTATTTTCGATGACACACAAAAATTGTATCGGAATTAAATACGAGAGGCACAATGCCGACTTAAGTACAAGAAAACTGACTCTTCTTACTGTCTAAGTTTTAACCATTCCTGTGACACTAGTTATAGATTCCGATGCATCACTTCAGGGTTTACTGTATCCCTCTGACCTTCTTATTGACGATGAAACACAGAAATTGCATCGGAATTAAACACAAAACGCACAATGCCAACTTAGGTGCAAGAACACTGACTCTTCTTACTGTCTATGTTTTGAACCATTCCTGTGACACTAGTTATAGATTCCGATGCTTCACTTCAGGTTTACTGTATCCCTCTGACCCTCATATTGACGATGAAACACAGAAATTGCATCGGAATTAAATACAAAGGGCACAATCCCGACTTGTGTACAAGAAGACTGACTCTTCTTACTGTCTATGTTTTGAACCATTCCTGTGACACTAGTTATAGATTCCGATGCTTCACTTCAGGTTTACTGTATCCCTCTGACCTTCATATTGACCATGAAACACTGAAATTGCATCGGAATTATATACAAGAGGCACAATGCTGGCTTAAGTACAAGAAGACTGACTCTTCTTACTGTCTACGTTTTGAACCATTCCAGTGACGCTAGTTACAGATTCCGATGCTTCACTTCAGGTTTACTGTATCCCTCCGACCCTCTTATTGACGATGAAACACAGAAATTGCATGTTAATTAAATACAAAAGGCACAATGCCGACTTAAGTACAAGAAAACAGACTCTTCTTACTTACTATGTTTTGAACCATTCCTGTGACACTAGTTATTGATTCCGATGCTTCACATCAGGTTTACTTTATCCCTATGACCTTCTTATTGACGATGAAACACATAAATTGCATCGGAATTAAATACAAAAGGCACAATGCCGACTTAAGTACAAGAAAACTGACGCTTCTTACTGTTTATGATTTGAACCACTCCTGTGACACTAGTTATAGATTCCGATGCTTCACTTCAGGTTTAGTGCATCCCTGTGACCATCTTATTGACGATGAAACACAGAAATTGCATCGCAATTATATACAAAAGGCACAATGCCGACATAAGTACAAGGAAACTAACTCTTCTTACTTACTATGTTTTGAACCATTCCTGTGACACTAGTTATTGATTCCGATGCTTCACATCAGGTTTACTTTATCCCTATGACCTTCTTATTGACGATGAAACACATAAATTGCATCGGAATTAAATACAAAAGGCACAATGCCGACTTAAGTACAAGAAAACTGACGCTTCTTACTGTTTATGATTTGAACCACTCCTGTGACACTAGTTATAGATTCCGATGCTTCACTTCAGGTTTACTGTATCCCTCTGACCTTCATATTGACGATGAAACACAGAAATTGCATCAGAATACTAACAAAAGGCACAATGCCGACTTAAGTACAAGAAGATAGACTCTTATTACTGCCGATATTTCGATCCATTCCTGTGACACTAGTTATAGATTCCGATGCTTCACTTCTGGATTTCTGTATTCCGTTGACCTTCTTATTGACGATGAAACACAGAAATTGCATCGGAATTAAACACAAAAGGCACAATGCCGACTCAAGTTCAAGAAGACTGGCTCCTCTTACTGTCTATGTTTTGAACCTTTCCTGTCAGACCGGTTTCAGATTCCGATGCATCACTTCAGGTTTACTGTATCCCTTGGCCCTTCTTATTGACGACGAAACACAGAAAGTGAACCGGAATTAAATAGAAAAGGAACAATGCCGACGTAAGTACAAGAAAACAGACTCTTCTTACTGTCTATGATTTGAACCATTCCTGTGACACTAGTTATAGATTCCGATGCTTCACTTCATGTTTGCTGTATCACTCTGACCGTCCTATTGACGATGAAACACAGAAATTGCATCGGAATTATAAACAAAAGGCACAATGCCGACACAAGTACAAGAAGATTGGCTCTTCTTACTGTCTATGTTTTGAACCTTTCCTGTGAGACCGGTTATAGATTCCGATGCTTCACTTCAATTTTACTGTATCCCTTGGACCTTCTTATTGACGACAAAACACAGAAATTGCATCGGAATTATATAGAAAAGCCACAATGCCGGGTCAAGTAAAAGAAAACAGACTCTTCTTACTGTCTATGTTTTGGACCAATCCTGTGACACTAGTTATAGATACCAATGCACCACTTCAGGGTTACTGTTTCCCTCTGACCTTCTTATTGACATTGAAACACAGAAATTGCATGGGAATTAAATACAAAAGGCACAATGCCGACTTAATTATTAGAAAACTGACTCTTTTACTGTCTATGCTTTGAACCATTCCTGTGACTCTAGTTATAGCTTCCGATGCTTCACTTCAGGTTTACTGTATCCCTCTGACCATCTTATTGACGATGAAACACTGAAATTGCATCGGAATTAAATACAAAAGGCACAATGCCGCCTTAAGTACAAGTAAACTGACTCTTCTTACTGTCTATGATTTGAACCACTCCTGTGACACTAGTTGTAGATTCTGATGCTTCACTTCAGGTTTACTGTAGCCCTCTGACCTTCTTATTGACGATGAAACACAGAATTTGCATCCGAAATAAATACAAACGGCGCAATACCTACATAAGTACAAGAAAATTGACTCTTCTTACTGTCTATGTTTTGAACCATTCCTGTGACACTAGTTACAGATTCCGAAGCTTCACTTCAGGTTAACTGTATCCCTCTGACCTTCTTATTGACGATGAAACACAGAAATTGCATCGGAATTAAATACAAAAGGCACAATGCCGACTCAAGTACAAGAAGACTGGCTCTTCTTACTGTCTATGATTTCAACCTTTCCTGTGAGACCGGTCTTAGATTACGATGCTTCACTCCAGGTTTACTGTATCCCTTGGCCCTTCTTAATGACGACGAAACACAGAAAGTGCATCGGAAATACATAGAAAAGACACAATGCCGACTTCAGTACAAGATAACTGACTCTTCTTACTGCCTATGTTTTAACCATTCCTGTGACACTTGTTATAGATTCCGAAGCTTCACTTCAGGTTTGCTGTATCCCTCTGACCGTCTTATTGACGATGTAACACAGAAATTGCATCAGAATTTAAAAAAAAACTCACAATGCCGACTCAAGTACAAGAAGACTGGCTCTTCTTACTGTCTATGTTTTGAACCTTTCCTGTGAGACCGGTTTTAGATTCCGATGCTTCACTTGAGGTTTACTGTATCCCTTGGACATTCTTTTTGGCGACGAAACGCAGAAAATGCATCTGAATTAAATAGAAAAGACACAATACCGACTTAAGTACAAGAAAACTGACTCTTCTTACAGTCTATGTTTTGAACCATTCCTGTGACACTAGTTATAGATTCCGATGCATCACTTCAGGGTTTACTGTATCCCTCTGACCTTCTTATTGACGATGAAACACAGAAATTGCATCGGAATTAAATACAAAACGCACAATGCCGACTTAAGTGCAAGAAGACTGACTCTTCTTACTGTCTATGTTTTGAACCATTCCTGTGGCACTAGTTATAGATTCATATGCTTCACTTTAGGTTTACTGTATCCCTCTGACCTTCTTTTTGACGATGAAACACAGATATTGCATCGGAATTAAATACAAAAGGCACAATGCCGACTTAAGTACAAGAAAAGTGACTCTTCTTACTGTCTATGTATTGAACCATTCCTATGACACTAGTTATAGATTGCGATGCTTCACTTCAGGTTTACTGTATCCCTCTGACCTTCTTATTGACGATAAAACACAGAAAATGCATTGGAATTAAATACAAAACGCACAATGCCGACTTAAGTACAAATTGACGGACTCTTCTTCCTGTCTATGTTTTTAACCATTCCTGTGACACTAGTTATAGTTTCCGATTCTTCACTTCAGGTTTACTGTATCCCTCCGACCGTCTTATTGACGATGAAACACAGAAATTGGATCGGAATTAAATACAAAAGGCACAATGCCGACTTAAGTACAAGAAAACTGACGCTTCTTATTGTTTATGTTTTGAACCACTCCTGTGACACTAGTTATAGATTCCGATGCTTCACTTCAGGTTTACCGCATCCCTGTGACCATCTTATTGACGATGAAACACAGAAATTGCATCGCAATTACATACAAAAGGCACAATGCCGACATAAGTACAAGAAAACTAACTCTTCTTACTGTCCATGTTTTGAACAATTCCTGTGACACTAGTTATAGATTCCGATGCTTCACTTCAGGTTTACTGTATCCCTCTGACCGTCGTATTGACGATGAAACACAGAAATTGCATCGGAATTATAAACGAAAGGCACAATGCCGACACAAGTACAAGAAGATTGGCTCTTCTTACTGTCTATGTTTTGAACCTTTCCTGTGAGACCGGTTTTAGATTCCGATGCTTCACTTCAGGTTTACTGCATCCCTTGGACATTCTTATTGGCGACGAAACGCAGAAATTGCATCGGAATTACATAGAAATGGCACAATGCCGACTTAAGTACAAGAAAACTGACTCTACTTACAGTCTATGTTTTGAACCATTCCTGTGACACTAGTTATAGATTCCGATGCATCACTTTAGGGTTTACTGTATCCCTCTGACCTTCTTATTGACGATGAAACACAGAAATTGCATCGGAATTAAATACAAAACGCACAATGCCGACTTAAGTGATAGAAGACTGACTCTTCTTACTGTCTATGTTTTGAACCATTCCTGTGACACTAGTTATAGATTCCGATGCTTCCCTTCAGGTTTACTGTATCCATCTGACCTTCATATTGACGATGAAACACAGAAATAGCATCGGAATTAAATACAAAAGGCACAATGCCGACTTGTGTACAAGTAAACTGACTCTTCTTACTGTCTATGTTTTGAACTATTCCTGTGACACTAGTTATAGATTCTGATGCTTCGCTTCAGGTTTAGTGTATCCCTCTGTTCTACGTATTTTCGATGACACACAGAAATTTTATACGAATTAAATACGAAAGGCACAATGCCGACTTAAGTACAAGAAAACTGACTCTTCTTACTGTCTATGTTTTAACCATTCCTGTGGCACTAGTTATAGATTCATATGCTTCACTTCAGGTTTACTGTATCCCTCTGACCTTCTTTTTGACGATGAAACACATAAATTGCATCGGAATTAAATACAAATGGCACAATGCCGACTTAAGTAAAATAAAACTGACTCTTCTTACTGTCTTTGTTTTAACCATTCCTGTGACACTAGTTATGGATTCCTATGCTTCACCTCAGGTTTACTCCATCCCTCTGACCTTCTTATTGACGATAAACACAGAAATTGCATCGGAATTAAATACAAAAGCCACAATGCCGACTTAGTACAAGAAAACTGACTCTTCTTACTGTCTATGTATTGAACCATTCCTATGACAGTAGTTATAGATTGCGATGCTTCACTTCAGGTTTACTGTATCCCTCTGACCTTCATATTGACGATGAAACACAGAAATTGCATAGGAATTAAATACAAAAGGCACAATGCCGACTTAAGTACAAGAAAACTGACGCTTCTTACTGTTTATGTTTTGAACCATTCCTGTGACCCTAGTTATAGATTCCGATGCTTCACTTCAGGTTTACTGTATCCCTCTGATCTTCTTATTGACGATGAAACACAGATATTGCATCGGAATTAAATACAAATGGCACATAGCTGAATTAAGTACAAGAAGACTGACCTTTCTTATTGTCTATGTATTGAACCGTTCCTGTGACACTAGTTATAGATTCCGATGCTTCACTTCAGGTTTACTGTATCCCTCTGACCTTCCTATTGACGATAAAACACAGAAAATGCATTGGAATTAATTACATAACGCACAATGTCGACTAAGTACAAAATGACGGACTCTTCTTACTGTCTATGTTTTTAACCATTCCTGTGACACTAGTTATAGTTTCCGACGCTTCACTTCAGGTTTACTGTATCCCTCCGACCGTCTTATTGTCGATGAAACACAGAAATTGCATCGGAATTAAATACAAAAGGCACAATGCCGACTTAAGTACAAGAAAACTGACGCTTCTTATTGTTTATGTTTTGAACCACTCCTGTGACACTATTTATAGATTCCGATGCTTCACTTCAGGTTTACTGCATGCCTGTGACCATCTTATTGACGATGAAACACAGAAATTGCATCGGAATTAAATACAAAAGGCACAATGCCAACTTAAGTACAAGAAGACAGACTCTTCCTACTGTCTAAATTTTGAACCATTCCTGTGACTCTAGTTATAGATTCCGATGCTTCACTTCAGGCTTACTGTATATCTCTGACCGCCTTATTGACGATGAAACACAGAAATTGCATCGGAATGAAATACAAAACTCACAATGCCAACTTAAGCACAAGTAAACTGACTCCTCTTACTGTCTATGCTTTGAACCATTCCTGTGACTCTAGTTATAGATTCCGATGATGCACTGAAGGTTTACTGTATCCCTCTGACCTTCTTATTGACGATGAAACACAGAAAATGCATCGTAATTAAATACAAAAGGCACAATGCCGATTTAAGTACAAGTAAACTGACTCTTCTTACTGTCTATGATTTGATCTATTCCTGTGACACTAGTTATAGATTCCGATGCTTCATATCAGGTTTACTGTATCCCTCTGACCTTCTTATTGACGGTGAAACACAGAAATGTCATCGGAATTAAATACAAAAGGCCCAAAGCCCACATAAGTACAAGAAAACTGACTCTTCTTACTGTCTATGTTTTGAACCCTTCCTGTGACACTAGTTATAGATTCCGATGCTTCACATCAGGTTTACTGTATCCCTCTGACCTTCTCATTGACGATGAAACACAGAAATTGCATCGGAATTAAATACAAAAGGCACAATGCCGACATCAGTACAAGGTAACTGACTCATCTTACTGTTTAAGATTTGAACCATTCCTGTGACACTAGGTATAGTTTCCGATGCTTCACTTCAGGTTTACTGTATCGCTCTGACCTTCTTATTGACGATGAAACACAGAAATTGCATCGGAGTTAAATGCAAAAGGCACAATGTCGACTTAAGTACAAGAAAACTGACTCTTCTTACTGTCTATGTTTTGAACCATTACTGTGACACTAGTTATAGATTCCGATGCTTCACTTCAGGTTAACTGTAGCCCTCTGACCTTCTTATTGACGATGAAACACATAATTTGCATCGGAATAAAATACAAAAGGCACAATGTCGACCTCAGTACAAGTAAACTGACTCTTCTTACTATCTATGCTTTGAAGCATTCCTATGACACTTGTTATAGATTCCGATGCTTCTCTTCAGCTTTACTGTAACCCTCTGAACATCTTATTGACGATTAAACACAGAAATTGCATCGGAATTAAATGCAAAACGCACAATGCCGACTTAAGTACAGGGAGACTGACTCTTCTTACTGTCTATGTTTTGAACCATTCCTGTGACCCTAGTTATAGATTCCGATGCTTCACTTCAGGTTTACTGTATCCCTCTGACCTTCTTATTGACGATAAAACACAGAAATTGCATTGGAATTAAATACAAAAGGCACAATGCCGACTTAAGTACAAAATGACTGACTCTTCTTACTCTCTATGTTATGAACCATTCCTGTGACACTAGTTATAGATTCCGATGCTTCACTTCAGATTTACTGTATCCCTCCGAGCGTCTTATTGAAGATGAAACACCGAAATTGCATCGGAATTAAATACAAAAGGCACAATGCCGACTTGTGTACAAGTAAACTGACTCTTCTTACTGTCTATGTTTTGATCCATTCCTGTGACACTAGTTATAGATTCCGATGCTTCACTTCAGGTTTAGTGTATCCCTCTGATCTACGTATTTACGATGACACACGGAAATTTTATCGGAATTAAAAACGAAAGGTACAATGCCGACTTAAGTATAAGAAAACTGACTCTTATTACTGTCTATGTTTTAACCATTCCTGTGACACTAGTGATAGATTCCGATGCTTCACTTCAGGTTTACTGTATCCCTCTGACCTTCTTTTTGACGATGAAACACAGAAATTGCATCGAAATTAAATACAAATGGCACAATGCCGACTTAAGTGCAATGAAACTGACACTTCTTACTGTCTATGTTTTA
Source organism: Schistocerca serialis cubense (assembly GCF_023864345.2). Classification (NCBI taxonomy): domain Eukaryota; kingdom Metazoa; phylum Arthropoda; class Insecta; order Orthoptera; family Acrididae; genus Schistocerca; species Schistocerca serialis. The sequence goes on from NC_064638.1 coordinate 14,508,553, forward strand.
ACCATTCCTGTGACACTAGTTATAGATTCCTATGCTTCACTTCAGGTTTACTGCATCCCTCTGACCTTCTTATTGTCGATGAAACACAGAAATTGCATCGGAATTAAATATAAAAGGCACAATGCCGACTTAAGTACAAGAAAACTGACTCTTCTTACTGTCTATGTTTTGAACCATTCCTATGACACTAGTTATAGATTGCGATGCTTCACTTCAGGTTTACTGCATCCCTTTGACCTTCATATTGACGATGAAATACAGAAATTGCATCGGAATTAAATACAAAAGGCACAATGCCGACTTAAGTACAAGAAAACTGACGCTTCTTACTGTTTATGTTTTGAACCATTCCTGTGACCCTAGTTATAGATTCCGATGCTTCACTTCAGGTTTACTGTATCCCTCTGACCTTCTTATTGACGATAAAACACAGAAATTGCATTGGAATTAAATACAAAAGGCACAATGCCGACTTAAGTACAAAATGACTGACTCTTCTTACTCTCTATGTTATGAACCATTCCTGTGACACTAGTTATAGATTCCGATGCTTCACTTCAGGTTTACTGTATCCCTCCGACCGTCTTATTGACGATGAAACACCGAAATTGCATCGGAATTAAATACAAAAGGCACAATGCCGACTTGTGTACAAGTAAACTGACTCTTCTTACTGTCTATGTTTTGATCCATTCCTGTGACACTAGTTATAGATTCCGATGCTTCACTTCAGGTTTAGTGTATCCCTCTGATCTACGTATTTACGATGACACACAGATATTTTATCGGAATTAAACACGAAAGACACAATGCCGACTTAAGTACAATAAAACTGACTCTTCTTACTGTCTATGTTTTAACCATTCCTGTGACACTAGTTATAGATTTCTATGCTTCACTTCAGGTTTACTGCATCCCTCTGACCTTCTTATTGACGATGAAACACAGAAATTGCATCTTAATTAAACACAAAAGGCACAATGCCGACTTAAGTACAAGAAAACTGACTCTTCTTACTGACTGTGTTTTGAACCATTCCTGTGACACTAGTTATTGATTCCGATGCTTCACTTCAGGTTTACTTTATCCTATGACCTTCTTATTGACGATGAAAAACAGAAATTGCATCGGAATTAAATACAAAAGGCACAATGCCGACTCAAGAACAAGAAGACTGGCTCTTCTCACTGTCTATGATTTGACCTTTCCTGTGAGACCGGTTTTAGATTCCGATGCTTCACTTCAGGTTTACTATATCCCTTGGCCCTTCTTATTGACGACGAAACACAGAAAGTGCATCGGAATTAAATAGAATAGGCACAATGCCGACTTAAGAACAAGAAAACTGACTCTTCTTACTGTCTATGTTTTGAACCATTCCTGTGACACTAGTTATAGATTCCGATGCTTCACTTCAGGTTTGCTGTATCCCTCTGACCGTCTTATTGACGATGTAACACAGAAATTGCATCGGAATTAAAAAAAAACTCACAATGCCGACTCAAGTACAAGAAGACTGGCTCTTCTTACTGTCTATGTTTTGACGCTTTCCAGTGACACCGGTTTTAGATTCCGATGCTTCACTTCAGGTTTAGTGAATCCCTTGGACCTTCTTATTGACGACGAAACACAGAAATTGCATCGGAATTAAATACAAAAGGCACAATGCCGACTTAAGTACAAGGAAACTGACTCTTCTTACTGTCTATGTTTTGAACCATTCCTGTGGCACTAGTTATAGATTCCGATGCATCACTTCAGGGTTTACTGTATCCCTCTGACCTTCTTATTGACGATGAAACACAGAAATTGCATCGGAATTAAATACAAAAGGCACAATGCCGACTTAATTTTAAGAAAACTGACTCTTCTTACTGTCTATGCTTTGAAGCATTCCAGTGACACTAGTTACAGATTCCGATGCTTCACTTCAGGTTTACTGTATCACTCTGACCTTCTTATTGACGATGAAACACAGAATTTGCATCGGAATAAAACACAAAAGGCACAATGTCGACTTAAGTACAAAACGATTGACTCTTCTTACTGTCAATGTTTTGAACCATTCCTGTGACACTAGTTATAGATTCCGATGCTTCACTTAAGGTTTACTGTATCCCTCTGACCTTCATATTGACGACGAAACACAGAAATTGCATCGGAATTATATACAAGAGGCACAATGCCGACTTAAGTACAAGAAGACTGACTCTTCTTACTGTCTATGTTTTGAACCATTCCAGTGACACTAGTTACAGATTCCGATGCTTCACTTCAGGTTTACTGTATCCCTCTGACCCTCTTATTGACGATGAGACAGAGAAATTGCATCTTAATTAAACACAAAGGGCACAATGCCGACTTAAGTACAAGAAAACTGACTCTTCTTACTGACTATGTTTTGAACCATTCCTGTGACACTAGTTATTGAATCCGATGCATCACTTCAGGTTTACTTTATACCTATGACCTTCTTATTGACGATGAAACACAGAAATTGCATCGGAATTAAAAACAAAAGGCACAATGCCGACTTAAGTACAAGAAAACTGACTCTTCTTAATGTCTATATTTTGACCATTCCTGTGACACTAGTTATAGATTCCGATGCTTCACTTCAGGTTTACTGTATCCCTCTGACCTTCATTTTGACGATGAAACACAGAAATTGCATCAGAATACTATCAAAAGGCACAATGCCGACTTAAGTACAAGAAGACTGTCTCTTCTTACTGCCTATGTGTTGAGCCATTCCTGTGACACTAGTTATAGATTCCGATGCTTCACTTCTGGTTTACTGAATCCCGCTGACCTTCTTATTGACGATGAAACACAGAAATTGCATCGGAATTAAAAACAAAAGGCACAATGCCGACTCAAGTTCAAGAAGACTGGCTCTCCTTACTGTCTATGTTTTGAACCATTCCTGTGACACTAGTTATAGATTCCGATGCTTCACTTCAGGTTTGCTGTATCCCTCTGACCGTCTTATTGACGATGAAACACAGAACTTGCATCGGAATTAAAAACAAAAGGCACAATGCCGACACAAGTACAAAAAGACTGGCTCTACTTACTGTCTATGTTTTGAAACTTTCCTGTGACACTAGTTATAGATTCCAATGCATCACTTCAGGGTCACTGTATCCCTCTGACCTTCTTATTGACGATGAAACACAGAAATTGCATCGGAATTAAATACAAAAGGCACAATGCCGACTTAGTTATTAGAAAACTGACTCTTCTTACTGTCTATGCTTTGAACCATTCCTGTGACTCTAGTTATAGATTCCGATGCTTCACTTCAGGTTTACTGTATCCCTCTGACCATCTTATTGACGATGAAACACAGAAATTGCATCCGAAATAAATACAGAAGGCGCAATGCCGATATAAGTACAAGAAAATTGACTCTTCTTACTGTCTATATTTTGAACCATTCCTGTGACACTAGTTATAGATTCCGATGCTTCACTTCAGGTTAACTGTATCCCTGTGACCTTCTTATTGACGATGAAACACAGAAATTGCATCGGAATGAAATACAAAACTCACAATGCCAACTTAAGTACAAGTAAACTGACTCTTCTTACTGTCTATGTTTTGAATCATTTCTGTGACACTAGTTATAGTTTCCGATGATGCACTTCAGGTTTACTGTATCCCTCTGACCTTCTTATTGACGATGAAACACAGAAAATGCATCGTAATTAAATACAAAAGGCACAATGCCGAATTTAGTACAAGTAAACTGACTCTTCTTGCTGTCTGTGATTTGCACTATTCCTGTGACAATAGTTATAGTTTCCGATGCTTCATTTCAGGTTTACTGTATCCCTCTGACCTTCATATTGACGATGAAACACAGCAATGGCATCGGAGTTAAATTGAAAAGGCCCAAAGCTTACTTAAGTACAAGAAAACTGACTTTTCTTACGGTCTATGTTTTGAACCATTCCTGTGACACTAGTTACAGATTCCGATGCTTCACTTCAGGTTTTCTGTATCCCTCTGACCTTCTTATTGACGATGAAACACAGAAATTGCATCGGAATTAAATACAAAAGGCACAATGCCGACTTCAGTACAAGGAAACTGACTCTTCCTACTGTCTATGATTTGAACCATTCCTTTGACACTAGTTATAGTTTCCGATGCTTCATTTCTGGTTTACTGGATCCCTCTGACCTTCTTATTGACGATGAAACACAGAAATTGCATCGGAATTAAATACAAAAGGCACAATGCCGACTTAAGTACAAGAAAACTGACTCTTCTTACTGTCTATGCTTAGAACTATTCCTGTGACACTAGTTATAGATTCCGATGCTTCACTTCAGGTTTACTGTACCCCTCTGACCTTCTTATTGACGATCAAACACAGAAATTGCATCGGAATGCAAACAAAATGCACAATGCCGACTTAAGTACAAGATGACTGACTCTTCTTACTGTCTATGTTTTGAACCATTCCTGTGTCACTAGTTATAGATTCCGATCCTTCACTTTAGGTTTACTGGTTCCCTCTGACCTTCTTTTTGACGATGAAACACAGATATTGCATCGGAATTAAATACAAGTGGCACATTGACGACTCAAGTACAAGAAAACTGACTCTTCTTACTGTCTATGTTTCGAACCACTCCTGTGGCACTAGTTATAGATTCCGATACTTCACTTCTGGTTTATTGCATCCCTCTGACCTTCTTATTGACGATGAAACACAGAAATTGCATCGGAATAGAATACAAAAGGCACAATACCGCCTTAAGTACAAGAAAACTGGCTCTTCTTACTGTCTATGTTTGGAACCTTTCTTGTGAGACTGGCTTTAGATTCCAATGCTTCACTGCAGGTTTACTCTATCCCTGGGACCTTCTTAGTGACGACGAAAGACAGAAATTGCATCGGAATTAAATAGAAAAGGTACAATGCCGACTTAAGCACACGGAAACTGACTCTTCTTACTGTCTATGTTTGAACCGTTCCTGTGACCCTAGTTATACATTCCGATGCTTCACTTCAGGTTTACTGTATCCCACTGATCTTCTTATTGACGATGAAACACAGATATTGCATCGGATTTAAATACAAAAGGCACTATGCCGACTTAAGTACAAGAAGACTGACCTTTCTTTTTGTCTATGTTTTGAACCATTCCTGTGACGCTAGTTATAGATTCTGATGCTTCAATTCAGGTTTACTGTATCCCTCTGACCTTCTTATTGACGATGAAACACAGAAATTGCATTGGAATCAAATACAAAAGGCGCAATGCCGACTTAAGTGCAAAATGACTGACTCTTCTTACCCTCTATGATTTGAACCATTCCTGTGACACTAGCTATAGATTCCGATGCTTCACTTCAAGTTTACTGTATCCCTCCGACCGTCTTATTGACGATGAAACACAAAAATTGCATCGGAATTAAATACAAAAGGCACAATGCCGACTCAAGTACAAGAGGACTGCTCTTCTTACTGTCTATGTATTGAACCATTCCTGTGACACTAGTTATAGATTCCGATGCTTCACTTCAGGTTCACTGTATCCCTGTGACCTTCTTATAGACGATGAAACACAGAAATTGCATCGGAATTAAATACTAAAGGCACATTGCCGACTTATGTACAAGGAAACTGACTCTTCTTACTGTCTATGTTTTGAACCATTCCTGTGACACTAGTTATAGATTCCGACGCTTCACTTCAGGTTTACTGTATCCCTCTGACCTTCATATTGACGATGAAACACAGATATTGCATTGGAATTAGATACAAAAACCACAATGCCGACTTAAGTACAGGAAGACGGACCTTTCTTACTGTCTATGCTTTGAACCATTCCTGAGACACTAGTTACAGATTCCGATGCTTCACTTCAGGTTTACTGTATCCCTGTGACCTTCTTATTGACGATGAAGCACAGAAATTGCATCGGAATTGGATACAAAAGCCACAATGCCGACTTAAGTACAAGAAAACTGACACTTCTTACTGTCTATGTTTGAACCATTCCTGTGACACTAGTTATGGATTCCGATGCTTCACCTCAGGTTTACTGTATCCCTCTGACCGTCTTATTGACGATGAAACACAGAAATTGCACCGGAATTAAATACAAAAGGCACAATGCCGACTCAAGTACAAGAAGACGGGCTCTTCTTACTGTCTATGATTTGAAGCTTTCCTGTGGGACCGGTTTTAGATTCCGATGCTTCACTTCAGGTTTACTGTAACCCTTGGACCTTCATATTGACGACGAAACACAGAAATTGCATCGGAATTAAATAGAAAAGGCACAATGCCGACTTAAGTACAAGAAAACTGAAACTTCTTACTGCCTATGTTTAGAACCATTCCTGTGACACTAGTTATAGATTCCGATGCTTCACTTCATGTTTACTGTATCCCTCTCACCTTCTTATTGACGATGAAACGCAGAAATTGCATCGGAATTAAATACAAAAGGCACAATGCCACTTAAGTACAAGAAAACTGACTCTTCTTGCTGTCTATGGTTTTAACCATTCCTGTGGCACTAGTTATAGATTCCGATGCTTCACTTCATGTTCACTGTATCCCTCTGACCTTCTTATTGACGACGAAACACAGAAATTGCATCGGAATTAAATAGAAAAGCACAATGCCGACTCAAGTACAAGAAGACTGGCTCTTCTTACTGTCTATGATTTGAAGCTTTCCTGTGAGACCAGCTTTAGATTCCGATGCTTGACTTCAGGTTTACTGTATCCCTTGGACCTTCATATTGACGACGAAACACAGAAATTGCATCGGAATTAAATAGAAAAGGCACAATGCCGACTTAAAGCCAAGACAACTGATTCTACTTAATGTCTATATTTTGAACCAGTCCTGTGACACTAGTTATAGATTCCGATGTTTCACTTCAGGTTTACTGTATCCCTCTGACTTTCTAATTGACGAAGAAACACAGATATTGCACCGGAATTAAATACAAGAGGCACAATGCCGACTCAAGTACAAGAAGACTGGCTCTTCTTACTGTCTATGCTTTGAACCTTTCCTGTGAGACCGGTTTTAGATTCCGATGCTTCACTTCAGGTTTACTGTATCCCTTGGCCCTTCTTATTGACGATGAAACACAGAAATTGCATCGGAATTAAATACAAAATGGCACAATGCCGACTTAAGTACAAGTAAACTGACTCTTCTTACTGTCTATGTTTTGAACCTTTCCTGTGACACTAGTTATTGATTCCGATGCATCACTTCAGGTTTACTGTATCCCTCTGACCTTTCTATTGACGATGAAACTCAGAAATTGAATCGGAATTAAATACAAAAGGAACAATGCCGAGTTAAGTACAAGAAAACTGACTCTTCTTACTGTCTATTCTTTGAACCATTCTTAGGACACTAGTTATACATTCCGATGCTTCACTTCAGTTTCACTGTATCCCTCTGAGCTTCTTATTGACGATCATACACAGATATTGCATCGGAATTAAATACAAAAAGGCACAATGCACACTCAAGTACAAGAAGACTGGCTCTTCTTACTGTCTATGCTTTGAACCTTTCCTGTGAGACCAGTTTTAGATACCGAAGCTTGACTTCTGGTTTACTGTATCCCTTGGATTTTCATATTGACGACGAAACACAGAAATTGCATCGGAATTAAATAGAAAAGGCACAACGCCGACTTAAGGACAAGAAAACTGATTCTTCTTAATGTCTATGCTTTGAACCATTCCTGTGACACTAGTTATAGATTCCGATGTTTCACTTCAGGTTTGCTGTATCGCTCTGACCGTCTTATTGACGATGAAACACAGAATTTGCATCGGAATTAAATACAAAAGGCACAATGCCGACAGAATTATAATTAAACTGACCCTTCATGCTGTGTGCTTTGAACCATTCCTGTGACCCTAGTTACAGATTCCGATGCTTCACTTAAGGTTTACTGTATCCCTCTGACCTTCTTATTGACGATCAAACACAGAAATTGCATCGGAATTAAATACAAAAGGCACAATGCCAACTTAAGTACAAGTAAACTGACTCTTCTTACTGTCTATGATTTGAACCATTTGTGTGACACTAATTATAGATTCCGATGCTTCACTTCAGGTTTACTGTAACCCTCTGACCTTCTTATTGACGATGAAACAGAGAAATTGCATCGGAATTGAATATAAAAGGTACAATGCCGACTTAAGTACAAGAAGACTGACTCTTCTCACTGTCTATGTTTTGAACCATTCCTGTGACACTAGTTATAGATTCCGATGCATCACTTCAGGTTCACTGTATCCCTCTGACCTTCTTATTGACGATGAAACACAGAAATTGCATCGGAATACAAACAAAACGCACAATGCCGACTTAAGTACAAGAAGACTGGCTCTTCTTACTGTATAAGTTTTGAACATTTCCTGTGAGACAGGTTTTAGATTCCGATGCTTCACTTCAGGTTTACTGTATCCCTTGGAGCTTTTTATTGACGACGAAACACAGAAAGTTCATCGGAATTAAATAGAAAAGGCACAATGCATACTTGAGTACAAGAAAACTGACTCTTCTTACTGTCTATGTTTTGAACCATTCCTGTGAACTAGTTATAGATTCCGATGCTTCACTTAAGGTTTACTGTATCCCTCTGACCTTCTTATTGACGATCAAACACAGAAATTGCATCGGAATTAAATACAAAAGGCACAATGCCAACTTAAGTACAAGTAAACTGACTCTTCTTACTGTCTATGTTTTGAACCATTCCTGTGACACTAGTTATAGATTCCGATGCTTCACTTCAGGTTTACTGTATCCCTCTGATCTACGTATTGACGATGACACACAGAGATTGTATCGGAATTAAATACAAAAGGCACAATGCCGACTTAAGTACAAGAAAACTGACTCTTCTGACTGTCTATATTTTAACCATTCCTGTGACACTAGTTATAGATTCCGATGCTTCACTTTAGGTTTACTGTATCCCTCTGACCTTCTTTTTGACGATGAAACACAGATATTGCATCGGAATTAAATACAAGTGGCACATTGCCGACTCAAGTACAAGAAAACTGACTCTTCTTACTGTCTATGTTTCGAACCATTCCTGTGGCACTAGTTATAGATTCCGATACTTCACTTCTGGTTTATTGCATCCCTCTGACTTTCTTATTGACGATGAAACACAGAAATTGCATCGGAATAGAATACAAAAAGCACAATACCGCCTTAAGTACAAGAAAACTGGCTCTTCTTACTGTCTACGTTTGGAACCTTTCTTGTGAGACTGGCTTTAGATTCCAATGCTTCACTGCAGGTTTACTCTATCCCTGGGACCTTCTTATTGACGACGAAAGACAGAAATTGCATCGGAATTAAATAGAAAAGGTACAATGCCGACTTAAGCACACGGAAACTGACTCTTCTTACTTTCTATGTTTGAACCGTTAATGTGACCCTACTTATAGATTCCGATGCTTCACTTCAGGTTTACTGTATCCCACTGATCTTCTTATTGACGATGAAACACAGATATTGCATCTGATTTAAATACAAAAGGCACTATGCCGACTTAAGTACAAGAAGACTGACCTTTCTTATTGTCTATGTTTTGAACCATTCCTGTGACGCTAGTTATAAATTCTGATGCATCAATTCACGTTTACTGTATCCCTCTGACCTTCTTATTGACGATGAAACACAGAAATTGCATTGGAATTAAATACAAAAGGCACAATGCCGACTTAAGTACAAAATGACTGACTCTTCTTACCCTCTATGATTTGAACCATTCCTGTGACACTAGCTATAGATTCCGATGCTTCACTTCAGGTTTACTGTATCCCTCCGACCGTCTTATTGACGATGAAACACAAAAATTGCATCGGAATTAAATACAAAAGGCACATTGCCGACTCAAGTACAAGAGGACTGTTCTTCTTACTGTCTATGTTTTGAACCATTCCTGTGACACTAGTTATAGATTCCGATGCTTCACTTCAGGTTTACTGTATCCCTGTGACCTTCTCATAGACGATGAAACACAGAAATTGCATCGGAATTAGATACTAAAGGCACAATGCCGACTTATGTACAAGGAAACTGACTCTTCTTACTGTCTATGTTTTGAACCATTCCTGTGACACTAGTTATAGATTCCGATGCATCACTTCAGGTTTACTGTATCCCTCTGACCTTCATATTGACGATGAAACACAGATATTGCATTGGAATTACATACAAAAACCACAATTCCGACTTAAGTACAAGAAGACGGACCTTTATTACTGTCTATGTTTTGAGCCATTCCTGAGACACTAGTTATAGATTCCGATGCTTCACTTCAGGTTTACTGTATCCCTCTGACCTTCTTATTGACGATGAAACACAGAAATTTCATCGGCATTAAATACAAAAGGCACAATGCCGACTTAAGTACAAGAAATCTGACTCTTCTTACTGTCTATGTTTTGAACCATTCCAGTGACACTAGTTATAGATTCCGATGCTTCACTTCAGGTTTACTGTATCCCTCTGACCCTCTTATTGACGATGAAACACAGAAATTGCATCGGAATTAAATACAAAAGGCACAATGCCGACTTACGTACAAGAAAACTGACGCTTCATACTGTTTGTGTTTTGAACCACTCCTGTGACACTAGTTATAGATTCCGATGCTTCTCTTCAGGTTTACTGTATCCCTGTGACCTTCTTATTGACGATGAAACACAGAAATTGCATCGGAATTAAATACAAAATGGCACAATGCCGACTTAAGTACACGTAAACTGACTCTTCTTACTGTCTATGTTTTGAACCATTCCTGTGACACTAGTTATTGATTCCGATGCATCACTTCAGGTTTACTGTATCCCTCTGACCTTTCTATTGACGATGAACCTCAGAAATTGAATCGGAATTAAATACAAAAGGAACAATGCCGAGTTAAGTACAAGAAAACTGACTCTTCTTACTGTCTATGCTTTGAACCATTCCTAGGACACTAGTTATACATTCCGATGCTTCACTTCAGTTTTACTGTATCCCTCCGAGCTTCTTATTGACGATCATACACTGATATTGCATCGGAATTAAATACAAAATGCTCAATGCACACTCAAGTACAAGAAGACTGGCTCTTCTTACTGTCTATGCTTTGAACCTTTCCTGTGAGACCAGTTTGAGATACCGAAGCTTGACTTCTGGTTTACTGTACCCTTGGATTTTCATATTGACGACGAAACACAGAAATTGCGTCGGAATTAAATAGAAAAGGCACAACGCCGACTTAAGGACAAGAAAACTGATTCTTCTTAATGTCTATGCTTTGAACCATTCCTGTGACACTAGTTATAGATTCCGATGCTCCCCTTCAGGTTTCCTGTATCCCTCTGACCTTCTTATTAACGATGAAACACAGTAATTGCATCGGAATTAAATACAAAAGGCACAATGCCGACTCAACTACAAGAAGACTAGCTCTTCTTACTGTCTATGTTTTGAACCTTTCCTGTGAGACCGGTTTTAGATTCCGATGCTTCATTTCAGGTTTACTGTATCCCTTGGCCCTTCTTATTGACGACGAAACACAGAAATTGCATCGGAAATATATAGAAAAGGCACAATGCCGACTGAAATACAAGAAAACTGACTCCTCTTACTGTCTATGTTTTGAACCATTCCTGTGACACTAGTTATATATTCCGATGCTTCACTTCAGGTTTGCTGTATCACTCTGACCGTCTTATTGACGATGAAACACAGAATTTGCATCGGAATTAAATACAAAAGGCACAATGCCGACTGAATTATAATTAAACTGACCCTTCATGCTGTGTATGCTTTGAACCATTCCTGTGACACTAGTAATAGATTCCGATGCTTCACTTAAGGTTTACTGTATCCCTCTGACCTTCTTATTGACGATCAAACACAGAAATTGCATCGGAATTAAATACAAAAGGCACTATGCCGACTTAAGTACAAGAAGACTGACCTTTCTTATTGTCTATGTTTTGAACCATTCCTGTGACGCTAGTTATAGATTCTGATGCATCAATTCAGGTTTACTGTATCCCTCTGACGTTCTTATTGACGATGAAACACAGAAATTGCATTGGAATTAAATACAAAAGGCACAATGCCGACTTAAGTACAAAATGACTGACTCTTCTTACCCTCTATGATTTGAACCATTCCTGTGACACTAGCTATAGATTCCGATGCTTCACTTCAGGTTCACTGTATCCCTCTGACCTTCTTATTGACGATGAAACACAGAAATTGCATCGGAATACAAACAAAAGGCACAATGCCGACTTAAGTACAAGAAGACTGGCTCTTCTTACTGTCTATGTTTTGAACCTTTCCTGTGAGACCGGTTTTAGATTCCGATGCTTCATTCCAGGTTTACTATATCCCTTGGCCCTTCTTATTGACGACGAAACACAGAAATTGCATCGGAATTAAATACAAAATGCACAATGCCAACTTAAGAACAAGTAAACTGACTCTTCTTACTGTCTATGATTTGAACCATTTGTGTGACACTAGTTATTGATTCCGATGCTTCACTTCAGGTTCACTGTATCCCTCTGACCTTCTTATTGACGATGAAACACAGAAATTGCATCGGAATACAAACAAAAGGCACAATGCCGACTTAAGTACAAGAAGACTGGCTCTTCTTACTGTCTATGTTTTGAACATTTCCTGTGAGACAGGTTTTAGATTCCGATTCTTCACTTCAGGTTTACTGTATCCCTTGGAGCTTTTTATTGACGACGAAACACAGAAAGTTCATCGGAATTAAATAGAAAAGGCAGAATGCCTACTTGAGTACAAGAAAACTGACTCTTCTTACTGTCTATTTTTTGAACCATTCCTGTGAACTAGTTATAGATTCCGATGCTTCACTTAAGGTTTACTGTATCCCTCTGACCTTCTTATTGACGATCAAACACAGAAATTGCATCGGAATTAAATACAAAAGGCACAATGCCAACTTAAGTACAAGTAAACTGACTCTTCTTACTGTCTATGTTTTGAACCATTCCTGTGACACTAGTTATAGATTCCGATGCTTCACTTCAGGTTTACTGTATCCCTCTGACCTTCTTTTTGACGTTGAAACACAGATATTGCATCGGAATTAAATACAAGTGGCACATTGCCGACTCAAGTACAAGAAAACTGACTCTTCTTACGGTCTATGTTTCGAACCATTCCTGTGGCACTACTTATAGATTCCGATACTTCACTTCTGGTTTATTGCATCCCTCTGACCTTCTTATTGACGATGAAACACAGAAATTGCATCGGAATAGAATACAAAGGCACAATACCGCCTTAAGTACAAGAAAACTGGCTCTTCTTACTGTCTATGTTTGGAACCTTTCTTGTGAGACTGGCTTTAGATTCCAATGCTTCACTGCAGGTTTACTCTATCCCTGGAACCTTCTTATTGACGACGAAAGACAGAAATTGCATCGGAATTAAATAGAAAAGGTACAATGCCGACTTAAGCACACGGAAACTGACTCTTCTTACTGTCTATGTTTGAACCGTTCCTGTGACCCAAGTTATAGATTCCGATGCTTCACTTCAGGTTTACTGTACCCCACTGATCTTCTTATTGACGATGAAACACAGATATTGCATCGGATTTAAATACAAAAGGCGCTATGCCGACTTAAGTACAAGAAGACTGACCTTTCTTACTGTCTATGTTTTGAACCATTCCTGTGACGCTAGTTATAGATTCTGATGCATCAATTCCGGTCTACTGAATCCCTCTGACCTTCTTATTGACGATGAAACACAGAAATTGCATTGGAATTAAATACAAAAAGCACAATGCCGACTTAAGTACAAAATGACTGACTCTTCTTACCCTCTATGATTTGAACCATTCCTGTGACACTAGCTATAGATTCCGATGCTTCACTTCAGGTTTACTGTATCCCTCCGACCGTCTTATTGACGATGAAACACAAAAATTGCATCGGAATTAAATACAAAAGGCACAATGCCGACTCAAGTACAAGAGGACTGTTCTTCTTACTGTCTATGTTTTGAACCATTCCTGTGACACTAGTTATAGATTCCGATGCTTCACTTCAGGTTTACTGTATCCCTGTGACCTTCTTATTGACGATGAAACGCAGAAATTGCATCGGAATCAAATACAAAAGGCACAATGCCGACTTATGTACAAGAAAACTGACTCTTCTTACTGTCTAAGTTTTGAACCATTCCTGTGACACTAGTTACAGATTCCGATGCTTCACTTCATGTTCACTGTATCTCTCTGACCTTCTTATTGACGACGAAACACAGAAATTGCATCGGAATGAAATAGAAAAGCACAATGCCGACTCAAGTACAACAAGACTGGCTCTTCTTACTGTCTATGTTTAGAACCTTTCCTGTGAGACCAGCTTTAGATTCCGATGCTTGACTTCAGGTTCACTGTATCCCTTAGACCTTCATATTGACGACGAAACACAGATATTGCATCGGAATTAAATAGAAAAGGCACAATGCCGACTTAAAGTCAAGAAAACTGATTCTACTTAATGTCTATATTTTGAACCAGTCCTGTGACATTAGTTATAGATTCCGATGTTTCACTTCAGGTTTACTGTATCCCTCTGACTTTCTAATTGACGAAGAAACACAGAAATTGCACCGGAATTAAATACAAAAGGCACAATGCCGACTCAAGTACAAGAAGACTGGCTCTTCTTACTGTCTATGTTTGAACCTTTCCTGTGAGACCGGTTTTAGATTCCGATGCTTCACTTCAGGTTTACTGTATCCCTTGGCCCTTCTTATTGACGACGAAACACAGAAATTGCATCGGAATTATATAGATAAGGCACAATGCCGACTTAAATACATGAAACCTGACTCCTTTTCCTGTCTATGTTTTTAAAATTCCTGTGACACTAGTTATAGATTCCGATGCTTCACTTCAGGTTTGCTGCATCACTCTGACCTTCTTATTGACGATGAAACACAGAAATTTCATCGGCATTAAATACAAAAGGCACAATGCCGACTTAAGTACAAGAAATCTGACTCTTCTTACTGTCTATGTCTTGAACCATTCCTGTGACACAAGTTATAGATTCCGATGCTTCACTTCAGGTTTACTGTATCCCTCTGACCTTCTTATTGACGATGAAACACAGAAATTTCATCGGCATTAAATACAAAAGGCACAATGCCGACTTAAGTACAAGAAATCTGACTCTTCTTACTGTCTATGTTTTGAACCATTCCTGTGACACTAGTTATTGATTCCGATGCTTCACTTCAGGTTTACTGTATCCCTCTGACCTTCTTATTGACGATGAAACACAGAAATTGCATCGGAATTAAATACAAAAGGCACAATGCCGACTTAAGTACAAGAAAACTGACGCTTCATACTGTTTATGTTTTGAACCACTATTGTGACACTAGTTATAGATTCCGATGCTTCTCTTCAGGTTTACTGTATCCCTGTGACCTTCTTATTGACGATGAAACACAGAAATTGCATCGGAATTAAATACAAAATGGCACAATGCCGACTTAAGTACAAGTAAACTGACTCTTCTTACTGTCTATGTTTTGAACCATTCCTGTGACACTAGTTATTGATTCCGATGCATCACTTCAGGTTTACTGTATCCCTCTGACCTTTCTATTGACGATGAAACTCAGAAATTGAATCGGAATTAAATACAAAAGGAACAATGCCGAGTTAAGTACAAGAAAACTGACTCTTCTTACTGTCTATGCTTTGAACCATTCCTAGGACACTAGTTATACATTCCGATGCTTAACTTCAGTTTTACTGTATCCCTCTGAGCTTCTTATTGACGATCATACACAGATATTGCATCGGAATTAAATACAAAGGCACAATGCACACTCAAGTACAAGAAGACTGGCTCTTCTTACTGTCTATGCTTTGAACCTTTCCTGTGAGACCAGTTTTAGATACCGAAGCTTGACTTCTGGTTTACTGTATCCCTTGGATTTTCATATTGACGACGAAACACAGAAATTGCATCGGAATTAAATAGAAAAGGCACATTGCCGACTTAAGGACAAGAAAACTGATTCTTCTTAATGTCTATGCTTTGAACCATTCCTGTGACACTAGTTATAGATTCCGATGCACCCCTTCAGGTTTCCTGTATCCCTCTGACCTTCTTATTGACGATGAAACACAGAAATTGCATCGGATCTAAATACAAAAGGCACAATGCCGACTCAACTACAAGAAGACTAGCTCTTCTTACTGTCTATTTTTTGAACCTTTCCTGTGAGACCGGTTTTAGATTCCGATGCTTCATTTCAGGTTTACTGTATCCCTTGGCCCTTCTTATTGACGACGAAACACAGAAATTGCATCGGAAATATATAGAAAAGGCACAATGCCGACTGAAATACAAGAAAACTGACTCTTCTTACTGTCTATGTTTTGAACCATTCCTGTGACACTAGTTATAGTTTCCGATGCTTCACTTCAGGTTTGCTGTATCACTCTGACCGTCTTATTGACGATGAAACACAGAATTTGCACCGGAATTAAATACAAAAGGCACAATGCCGACTGAATTATAATTAAACTGACCCTTCATGCTGTGTATGCTTTGAACCATTCCTGTGACACTAGTTATAGATTCCGATGCTTCACTTAAGGTTTACTGTATCCCTCTGACCTTCTTATTGACGATCACACACAGAAATTGCATCGGAATTAAATACAAAAGGCACAATGCCAACTTAAGTACAAGTAAACTGACTCTTCTCACTGTCTATGATTTGAACCATTTGTGTGACACTAATTATAGATTCCGATCCTTCACTTCAGGTTTACTGTAACGATCTGACCTTCTTATTGACGATGAAACAGAGAAATTGCATCGGAATTGAATACAAAAGGTACAATGCCGACTTAAGTACAAGAAGACTGACTCTTCTCACTGTCTAAGATTTGAACCATTCCTGTGACACTAGTTATAGATTCCGATGCTTCACTTCAGGTTTGCTGCATCACTCTGACCTTCTTATTGACGTTGAAACACAGAAATTTCATCGGCATTAAATACAAAAGGCACAATGCCGACTTAAGTACAAGAAATCTGACTCTTCTTACTGTCTATGTTTTGAACCATTCCTGTGACACAAGTTATAGATTCCGATGCTTCACTTCAGGTTTACTGTATCCCTCTGACCTTCTTATTGACGATGAAACACAGAAATTTCATCGGCATTAAATACAAAAGGCACAATGCCGACTTAAGTACAAGAAATCTGACTCTTCTTACTGTCTATGTTTTGAACCATTCCTGTGACACTAGTTATAGATTCCGATGCTTCACTTCAGGTTTACTGTATCCCTCTGACCTTCTTATTGACTATGAAACACAGAAATCGCATCGGAAATAAATACAAAAGGCACAATGCCGACTTAAGTACAAGAAAACTGACTCTTCTTACTGTCTATGTTTTGAACCATTCCTGTGACACTAGTTATTGATTCCGATGCATCACTTCAGGTTTACTGTATCCCTCTGACCTTTCTATTGACTATGAAACTCAGAAATTGCATCGGAATTAAATACAAAAGGAACAATGCCGAGTTAAGTACAAGAAAACTGACTCTTCTTACTGTCTATGCTTTGAACCATTCCTAGGACACTAGTTATACATTCCGATGCTTCACTTCATGTTCACTGTATCCCTCTGACCTTCTTATTGACGACGAAACACAGAAATTGCATCGGAATTAAATAGAAAAGCACAATGCCGACTCAAGTACAACAAGACTGGCTCTTCTTACTGTCTATGTTTAGAACCTTTCCTGTGAGACCGGTTTTAGATTCCAATGCTTCACTTCAGGATTACTATATCCCTTGGACCTTCTTATTGACGACGAAACACAGAAACTCATCGGGATTAAACAGAAAAGGCACAATGCCGACTTAAGTACATGAAAACTGACTCTTCTTACTGTCTATGTTTTGAACCATTCCTGTGAGACTAGTTATAGATTCCGATGCATCACTTCAGGTTTACTGTATCCTTCTGACCTTATTATTGACGATGAAACACAGAAATTGCATCAGAATTAAATAAAAAAGGCACAATGCCGACTTAAGTACAAGAAAACTGACTCCTCTTACAGTCTGTGCTTTGAACCATTCCTGTGACACTAGTTATACATTCCGATGCTTCACTTCAGTTTTACTGTATTCCTCTGAGCTTCTTAATGACGATCAAACACAGAGATTGCCTCGGAATTAAATACAAAAGGCACAATGCACACTCAAGTACAAGAAGACTGGCTCTTCTTACTGTCTATGTTTCGAACCTTTCCTGTGAGACCAGCTTTAGATTCCGATGCTTGACTTCAGGTTTACTGTATCCTTTGGACCTTCATATTGACGACGAAAGACAGAAATTGCATCGGAATTAAATAGAAAAGGCACAATGCCGACTTAAAGTCAAGAAAACTGATTCCACTTAATGTCTATATTTTGAACCAGTCCTGTGACACTAGTTATAGATTCCGATGTTTCACTTCAGGTTTACTGTATCCCTCTGACTTTCTAATTGACGAAGAAACACAGAAATTGCACCGGAATTAAATACAAAAGGCGCAATGCCGACTCAAGTACAAGAAGACTGGCTCTTCTTACTGTCTATGTTTTGAACCTTTCCTGTGAGACCGGTTTTAGATTCCGATGCTTCACTTCAGGTTTACTGTATCCCTTGGCCCTTCTTATTGACGACGAAACACAGAAATTGCATCGGAATTATATAGATAAGGCACAATGCCGACTTAAATACTTGAAACCTGACTCCTTTTCCTGTCTATGTTTTTACCATTCCTGTGACACTAGTTATAGATTCCGATGCTTCACTTGAGGTTTGCTGCATCACTCTGACCTTCTTATTGACGATGAAACACAGAAATTTCATCGGCATTAAATACAAAAGGCACAATGCCAACTTAAGTACAAGTAAACTGACTCTTCTCACTGTCTATGATTTGAACCATTTGTGTGACACTAATTATAGATTCCGATCCTTCACTTCAGGTTTACTGTAACCCTCTGACCTTCTTATTGACGATGAAACAGAGAAATTGCATCGGAATTGAATACAAAAGGTACAATGCCGACTTAAGTACAAGAAGACTGACTCTTCTCACTGTCTATGATTTGAACCATTCCTGTGACACTAGTTATAGATTCTGATGCTTCACTTCAGGTTTGCTGCATCTCTCTGACCTTCTTATTGACGTTGAAACACAGAAATTTCATCGGCATTAAATACAAAAGGCACAATGCCGACTTAAGTACAAGAAATCTGACTCTTCTTACTGTCTATGTTTTAAACCATTCCTGTGACACAAGTTATAGATTCCGATGCTTCACTTCAGGTTTACTGTATCCCTCTGACCTTCTTATTGACGATGAAACACAGAAATTTCATCGGCATTAAATACAAAAGGCACAATGCCGACTTAAGTACAAGAAATCTGACTCTTCTTACTGTCTATGTTTTGAACCATTCCTGTGACACTAGTTATAGATTCCGATGCTTCACTTCAGGTTTACTGTATCCCTCTGACCTTCTTATTGACGATGAAACACAGAAATTGCATCGGAATTAAATACAAAAGGCACAATGCCGACTTAAGTACAAGAAAACTGACTCCTCTTACTGTCTGTGCTTTGAACCATTCCTGTGACACTAGTTATACATTCCGATGCTTCACTTCAGTTTTACTGTATCCCTCTGAGCTTCTTAATGACGATCAAACACAGAAATTGCCTCGGAATTAAATACAAAAGGCACAATGCACACTCAAGTACAAGAAGACTGGCTCTTCTTACTGTCTATGTTTCGAACCTTTCCTGTGAGACCAGCTTTAGATTCCGATGCTTGACTTCAGGTTTACTGTATCCCTTGGACCTTCATATTGACGACGAAACACAGAAATTGCATCGGAATTAAATAGAAAAGGCACAATGCCGACTTAGAGTCAAGAAAACTCATTCTACTTAATGTCTATATTTTGAACCAGTCCTGTGACACTAGTTATAGATTCCGATGTTTCACTTCAGGTTTACTGTATCCCTCTGATTTTCTAATTGACGAAGAAACACAGAAATTGCACCGGAATTAAATACAAAAGGCACAATGCCGACTCAAGTACAAGAAGACCGGCTCTTCTTACTGTCTATGTTTTGAACCTTTCCTGTGAGACCGGTTTTAGATCCCGATGCTTCACTTCAGGTTTACTGTATCCCTTGGCCCTTCTTATTGACGACGAAACACAGAAATTGCATCGGAATTATATAGATAAGGCACAATGAAGACTTATATACATGAAACCTGACTCCTTTTCCTGTCTATGTTTTTACCATTCCTGTGACACTAGTTACAGATTCCGATGCTTCACTTCAGGTTTGCTGCATCAGTCTGACCTTCTTATTGACGATGAAACACAGAAATTTCATCGGCATTAAATACAAAAGGCACAATGCCGCCTTAAGTACAAGAAATCTGACTCTTCTTACTGTCTATGTTTTGAACCATTCCTGTGACACTAGTTATAGATTCCGATGCTTCACTTCAGGTTTACTGTATCCCTCTGACCTTCTTATTGACGATGAAACACAGAAATTGCATCGGAATTAAATACAAAAGGCACAATGCCGACTTAAGTACAAGAAAACTGACGCTTCATACTGTTTATGTTTTGAACCACTCCTGTGACACTAGTTATAGATTCCGATGCTTCTCTTCAGGTTTACTGTATCCCTGTGACCTTCTTATTGACGATGAAACACAGAAATTGCATCGGAATTAAATACAAAATGGCACAATGCCGACTTAAGTACAAGTAAACTGACTCTTCTTACTGTCTATCTTTTGAACCATTCCAGTGACACTAGTTATTGATTCCGATGCATCACTTCAGGTTTACTGTATCCCTCTGACCTTTCTATTGACGATGAAACTCCGAAATTGAATCGGAATTAAATACAAAAGGAACAATGCCGAGTTAAGTACAAGAAAACTGACGCTTCATACTGTTTATGTTTTGAACCACTCCTGTGACACTAGTTATAGATTCCGATGCTTCTCTTCAGGTTTACTGTATCCCTGTGACCTTCTTATTGACGATGAAACACAGAAATTGCATCGGAATTAAATACAAAATGGCACAATGCCGACTTAAGTACAAGTAAACTGACTCTTCTTACTGTCTATCTTTTGAACCATTCCAGTGACACTAGTTATAGATTCCGATGCTTCACTTCAGGTTTACTGTAACCCTCTGACCTTCTTATTGACGATGAAACAGAGAAATTGCATCGGAATTGAATACAAAAGGTACAATGCCGACTTAAGTACAAGAAGACTGACTCTTCTCACTGTCTATGATTTGAACCATTCCTGTGACACTAGTTATAGATTCTGATGCTTCACTTCAGGTTTGCTGCATCTCTCTGACCTTCTTATTGACGTTGAAACACAGAAATTTCATCGGCATTAAATACAAAAGGCACAATGCCGACTTAAGTACAAGAAATCTGACTCTTCTTACTGTCTATGTTTTAAACCATTCCTGTGACACAAGTTATAGATTCCGATGCTTCACTTCAGGTTTACTGTAACCCTCTGACCTTCATATTGACGATGAAACACAGAAATTTCATCGGCATTAAATACAAAAGGCACAATGCCGACTTAAGTACAAGAAATCTGACTCTTCTTACTGTCTATGTTTTGAACAATTCCTGTGACACTAGTTATAGATTCCGATGCTTCACTTCAGGTTTACTGTATCCCTCTGACCTTCTTATTGACGATGAAACACAGAAATTGCATCGGAATTAAATACAAAAGGCACAATGCCGACTTAAGTACAAGAAAACTGACGCTTCATACTGTTTATGTTTTGAACCACTCCTGTGACACTAGTTATAGATTCCGATGCTTCTCTTCAGGTTTACTGTATCCCTGTGACCTTCTTATTGACGATGAAACACAGAAATTGCATCGGAATTAAATACAAAATGGCACAATGCCGACTTAAGTACAAGTAAACTGACTCTTCTTACTGTCTATCTTTTGAACCATTCCAGTGACACTAGTTATTGATTCCGATGCATCACTTCAGGTTTACTGTATCCCTCTGACCTTTCTATTGACGATGAAACTCCGAAATTGAATCGGAATTAAATACAAAAGGAACAATGCCGAGTTAAGTACAAGAAAACTGACGCTTCATACTGTTTATGTTTTGAACCACTCCTGTGACACTAGTTATAGATTCCGATGCTTCTCTTCAGGTTTACTGTATCCCTGTGACCTTCTTATTGACGATGAAACACAGAAATTGCATCGGAATTAAATACAAAATGGCACAATGCCGACTTAAGTACAAGTAAACTGACTCTTCTTACTGTCTATCTTTTGAACCATTCCAGTGACACTAGTTATAGATTCCGATGCTTCACTTCAGGTTTACTGTAACCCTCTGACCTTCTTATTGACGATGAAACAGAGAAATTGCATCGGAATTGAATACAAAAGGTACAATGCCGACTTAAGTACAAGAAGACTGACTCTTCTCACTGTCTATGATTTGAACCATTCCTGTGACACTAGTTATAGATTCTGATGCTTCACTTCAGGTTTGCTGCATCTCTCTGACCTTCTTATTGACGTTGAAACACAGAAATTTCATCGGCATTAAATACAAAAGGCACAATGCCGACTTAAGTACAAGAAATCTGACTCTTCTTACTGTCTATGTTTTAAACCATTCCTGTGACACAAGTTATAGATTCCGATGCTTCACTTCAGGTTTACTGTATCCCTCTGACCTTCTTATTGACGATGAAACACAGAAATTTCATCGGCATTAAATACAAAAGGCACAATGCCGACTTAAGTACAAGAAATCTGACTCTTCTTACTGTCTATGTTTTGAACCATTCCTGTGACACTAGTTATAGATTCCGATGCTTCACTTCAGGTTTACTGTATCCCTCTGACCTTCTTATTGACGATGAAACACAGAAATTGCATCGGAATTAAATACAAAAGGCACAATGCCGACTTAAGTACAAGAAAACTGACGCTTCATACTGTTTATGTTTTGAACCACTCCTGTGACACTAGTTATAGATTCCGATGCTTCTCTTCAGGTTTACTGTATCCCTGTGACCTTCTTATTGACGATGAAACACAGAAATTGCATCGGAATTAAATACAAAATGGCACAATGCCGACTTAAGTACAAGTAAACTGACTCTTCTTACTGTCTATCTTTTGAACCATTCCAGTGACACTAGTTATTGATTCCGATGCATCACTTCAGGTTTACTGTATCCCTCTGACCTTTCTATTGACGATGAAACTACGAAATTGAATCGGAATTAAATACAAAAGGAACAATGCCGAGTTAAGTACAAGAAAACTGACTCTTCTTACTGTCTATGCTTTGAACCATTCCTAGGACACTAGTTATACATTCCGATGCTTCACTTCATGTTCACTGTATCCCTCTGACCTTCTTATTGACGACGAAACACAGAAATTGCATCGGAATTAAATAGAAAAGCACAATGCCGACTCAAGTACAACAAGACTGGCTCTTCTTACTGTCTATGTTTAGAACCTTTCCTGTGAGACCGGTTTTAGATTCCAATGCTTCACTTCAGGTTTACTATATCCCTTGGACCTTCTTATTGACGACGAAACACAGAAACTCATCGGGATGAAACAGAAAAGGCACAATGCCGACTTAAGTACATGAAAACTGACTCTTCTTACTGTCTATGTTTTGAACCATTCCTGTGAGACTAGTTATAAATTCCGATGCATCACTTCAGGTTTACTGTATCCCTCTGATCTTATTATTGACGATGAAACACAGAAATTGCATCGGAATTGAATAAAAAATGCTCAATGCCGACTTAAGTACAAGAAAACTGACTCCTCTTACTGTCTGTGCTTTGAACCATTCCTGTGACACTAGTTATACATTCCGATGCTTCACTTCAGTTTTACTGTATCCCTCTTAGCTTCTTAATGACGATCAAACACAGAAATTGCCTCGGAATTAAATACAAAAGGCACAATGCACACTCAAGTACAAGAAGACTGGCTCTTCTTACTGTCTATGTTTCGAACCTTTCCTGTGAGACCAGCTTTAGATTCCGATGCTTGACTTCAGGTTTACTGTATCCCTTGGACCTTCATATTGACGACGAAACACAGAAATTGCATCGGAATTAAATAGAAAAGGCACAATGCCGACTTAAAGTCAAGAAAACTCATTCTACTTCATAACTATATTTTGAACCAGTCCTGTGACACTAGTTATAGATTCCGATGTTTCACTTCAGGTTTACTGTATCCCTCTGATTTTCTAATTGACGAAGAAACACAGAAATTCACCTTAATTAAATACAAAAGGCACAATGCCGACTCAAGTACAAGAAGACCGGCTCTTCTTACTGTCTATGTTTTGAAACTTTCCTGTGTGACCGGTTTTAGATTCCGATGCTTCACTTCAGGTTTACTGTATCCCTTGGCCCTTCTTATTGACGACGAAACACAGAAATTGCATCGGAATTATATAGATAAGGCACAATGCCGACTTATATACATGGAACCTGACTCCTTTTCCTGTCTATGTTTTTACCATTCCTGTGACACTAGTTATAGATTCCGATGCTTCACTTCAGGTTTGCTGCATCAGTCTGACCTTCCTATTGACGATGAAACACAGAAATTTCAACGGCATTAAATACAAAAGGCACAATGCCGACTTAAGTACAAGAAATCTGACTCTTCTTACTGTCTATGTTTTGAACCATTCCTGTGACACAAGTTATAGATTCCGATGCTTCACTTCAGGTTTACTGTATCCCTCTGACCTTCTTATTGACGATGAAACACAGAAATTTCATCGGCATTAAATACAAAAGGCACAATGCCGACTTAAGTACAAGAAATCTGACTCTTCTTACTGTCTATGTTTTGAACCATTCCTGTGACACTAGTTATAGATTCCGATGCTTCACTTCAGGTTTACTGTATCCCTCTGACCTTCTTATTTACGATGAAACACATAAATTGCATCGGAATTAAATACAAAAGGCACAATGCCGACTTAAGTACAAGAAAACTGACGCTTCATACTGTTTATGTTTTGAACCACTATTGTGACACTAGTTATAGATTCCGATGCTTCTCTTCAGGTTTACTGTATCCCTGTGACCTTCTTATTGACGATGAAACACAGAAATTGCATCGGAAATAAATACAAAGTGGCACAATGCCGACTTAAGTACAAGTAAACTGATTCTCCTTACTGTCTATGTTTTGAACCATTCCTGTGACACTAGTTATTGATTCCGATGCATCACTTCAGGTTTACTGTATCCCTCTGACCTTTCTATTGACGATGAAACTCAGAAATTGAATCGGAATTAAATACAAAAGGAACAATGCCGATTTAAGTACAAGAAAAATGACTCTTCTTACTGTCTATGCTTTGAACCATTCCTAGGACACTAGTTATACATTCCGATGCTTCACTTCACTTTTACTGTATCCCTCTGAGCTTCTTATTGACGATCATACACAGATATTGCATCAGAATTAAATACAAAAGGCACAATGCACACTCAAGTACAAGAAGACTGGCTCTTCTTACTGTCTATGCTTTGAACCTTTCCTGTGAGACCAGTTTTAGATACCGAAGCTTGACTTCTGGTTTACTGTATCCCTTGGATTTTCATATTGACGACGAAACACAGAAATTGCATCGGAATTAAATAGAAAAGGCACAATGCCGACTTAAGGACAAGAAAACTGATTCTTCTTAATGTCTATGCTTTGAACCATTCCTGTGACACTAGTTTTAGATTCCGATGCTCCCCTTCAGGTTTCCTGTATCCCTCTGACCTTTTTATTGACGATGAAACACAGAAATTGCATCGGAATTAAATACAAAAGGTACAATGCCGACTCAACTACAAGAAGACTAGCTCTTCTTACTTTCTATGTTTTGAACCTTTCCTGTGAGGCCGGTTTTAGATTCCGATGCTTCATTTCAGGTGTACTGTATCCCTTGGCCCTTCTTATTGACGACGAAACACAGAAATTGCATCGGAAATATATAGAAAAGGCACAATGCCGACTGAAATACAAGAAAACTGACTCTTCTTACTGTCTATGTTTTGAACCATTCCTGTGACACTAGTTATAGATTCCGATGCTTCACTTCAGGTTTGCTGTATCACTCTGACCGTCTTATTGACGATGAAACACAGAATTTGCACCGGAATTAAATACAAAAGGCACAATGCCGACTGAATTATAATTAAACTGACCCTTCATGCTGTGTATGCTTTGAACCATTCCTGTGACACTAGTTATAGATTCCGATGCTTCACTTAAGGTTTACTGTATCCCTCTGACCTTCTTATTGACGATCAAACACAGAAATTGCATCGGAATTAAATACAAAAGGCACAATGCCAACTTAAGTACAAGTAAACTGACTCTTCATACTGTCTATGATTTGAACCATTTGTGTGACACTAATTATAGATTCCGATCCTTCACTTCAGGTTTACTGTAACCCTCTGACCTTCTTATTGACGATGAAACAGAGAAATTGCATCGGAATTGAATACAAAAGGTACAGTGCCGACTTAAGTACAAGAAGACTGACTCTTCTCAGTGTCTATGATTTGAACCATTCCTGTGACACTAGTTATAGATTCCGATGCTTCACTTCAGGTTTGCTGCATCACTCTGACCTTCTTATTGACGTTGAAACACAGAAATTTCATCGGCATTAAATACAAAAGGCACAATGCCGACTTAAGTACAAGAAATCTGACTCTTATTACTGTCTATGTTTTGAACCATTCCTGTGACACAAGTTATAGATTCCGATGCTTCACTTCAGGTTTACTGTATCCCTCTGACCTTCTTATTGACGATGAAACACAGAAATTTCATCGGCATTAAATACAAAAGGCACAATGCCGACTTAAGTACAAGAAATCTGACTCTTCTTACTGTCTATGTTATGAACCATTCCTGTGACACTAGTTATAGATTCCGATGCTTCACTTCAGGTTTACTGTATCCCTCTGACCTTCTTATTGACGATGAAACACAGAAATTGCATCGGAATTAAATACAAAAGGCACAATGCCGACTTAAGTACAAGAAAACTGACGCTTCATACTGTTTATGTTTGAACCACTCCTGTGACACTAGTTATAGATTCCGATGCTTCTCTTCAGGTTTACTGTATCCCTGTGACCTTCTTATTGACGATGAACCACAGAAATTGCATCGGAATTAAATACAAAATGGCACAATGCCGACTTAAGTACAAGTAAACTGACTCTTCTTACTGTCTATGTTTTGAACCATTCCTGTGACACTAGTTATTGATTTCGATGCATCACTTCAGGTTTACTGTATCCCTCTGACCTTTCTATTGACGATGAAACTCAGAAATTGAATCGGAATTAAATACAAAAGGAACAATGCCGAGTTATGTACAAAAAAACTGATTCTTCTTACTGTCTATGCTTTGAACCATTCCTAGGACACTAGTTATACATTCCGATGCTTCACTTCAGTTTTACTGTATCCCTCTGAGCTTCTTATTGACGATCATACACAGATATTGCATCGGAATTAAATACAAAAGGCACAATGCCGACTCAACTACAAGAAGACTAGCTCTTCTTACTGTCTATGTTTTGAACCTTTCCTGTGAGACCGGTTTTTGATTCCGATGCTTCATTTCAGGTTTACTGTATCCCTTGGCCCTTCTTATTGACGACGAAACACAGAAATTGCATCGTAAATATATAGAAAAGGCACAATGCCGACTGAAATACAAGAAAACTGACTCCTCTTACTGTCTATGTTTTGAACCATTCCTGTGAGACTAGTTATAGATTCCGATGCTTCACTTCAGGTTTGCTGTATCACTCTGACCGTCTTATTGACGATGAAACACAGAATTTGCATCGGAATTAAATACAAAAGACACGATGCCGACTGAATTATAATTAAACTGACCCTTCATGCTGTGTATGCTTTGAACCATTCCTGTGACACTAGTTATAGATTCCGATGCTTCACTTAAGGTTTACTGTATCCCTCGGACCTTCTTATTGACGATCAAACACAGAAATTGCATCGGAATTAAATACAAAAGGCACAATGCCAACTTAAGTACAAGTAAACTGACTCTTCTCACTGTCTATGATTTGAACCATTTGTGTGACACTAATTATAGATTCCGATCCTTCACTTCAGGTTTACTGTAACCCTCTGACCTTCTTATTGACGATGAAACAGAGAAATTGCATCGGAATTGAATACAAAAGGTACAATGCCGACTTAAGTACAAGAAGACTGACTCTTCTCACTGTCTCTGATTTGAACCATTCCTGTGACACTAGTTATAGATTCCGATGCTTCACTTCAGGTTTGCTGCATCACTCAGACCTTCTTATTGACGTTGAAACACAGAAATTTCATCGGCATTAAATACAAAAGGCACAATGCCGACTTAAGTACAAGAAATCTGACTCTTCTTACTGTCTATGTTTTGAACCATTCCTGTGACACAAGTTATAGATTCCGATGCTTCACTTCAGGTTTACTGTATCCCTCTGACCTTCTTATTGACGATGAAACACAGAAATTTCATCGGCATTAAATACAAAAGGCACAATGCCGACTTAAGTACAAGAAATCTGACTCTTCTTACTGTCTATGTTATGAACCATTCCTGTGACACTAGTTATAGATTCCGATGCTTCACTTCAGGTTTACTGTATCCCTCTGACCTTCTTATTGACGATGAAACACAGAAATTGCATCGGAATTAAATACAAAAGGCACAATGCCGACTTAAGTACAAGAAAACTGACGCTTCATACTGTTTATGTTTGAACCACTCCTGTGACACTAGTTATAGATTCCGATGCTTCTCTTCAGGTTTACTGTATCCCTGTGACCTTCTTATTGACGATGAAACACAGAAATTGCATCGGAATTAAATACAAAATGGCACAATGCCGACTTAAGTACAAGTAAACTGACTCTTCTTACTGTCTATGTTTTGAACCATTCCTGTGACACTAGTTATTGATTTCGATGCATCACTTCAGGTTTACTGTATCCCTCTGACCTTTCTATTGACGATGAAACTCAGAAATTGAATCGGAATTAAATACAAAAGGAACAATGCCGAGTTATGTACAAGAAAACTGATTCTTCTTACTGTCTATGCTTTGAACCATTCCTAGGACACTAGTTATACATTCCGATGCTTCACTTCAGTTTTACTGTATCCCTCTGAGCTTCTTATTGACGATCATACACAGATATTGCATCGGAATTAAATACAAAAGGCACAATGCCGACTCAACTACAAGAAGACTAGCTCTTCTTACTGTCTATGTTTTGAACCTTTCCTGTAGGACCGGTTTTAGATTCCGATGCTTCATTTCAGGTTTACTGTATCCCTTGGCCCTTCTTATTGACGACGAAACACAGAAATTGCATCGTAAATATATAGAAAAGGCACAATGCCGACTGAAATACAAGAAAACTGACTCCTCTTACTGTCTATGTTTTGAACCATTCCTGTGACACTAGTTATAGATTCCGATGCTTCACTTCAGGTTTGCTGTGTCACTCTGACCGTCTTATTGACGATGAAACACAGAATTTGCATCGGAATTAAATACAAAAGACACAATGCCGACTGAATTATAATTAAACTGACCCTTCATGCTGTGTATGCTTTGAACCATTCCTGTGACACTAGTTATAGATTCCGATGCTTCACTTAAGGTTTACTGTATCCCTCTGACCTTCGTATTGACGATCAAACACAGAAATTGCATCGGAATTAAATACAAAAGGCACAATGCCAACATAAGTACAAGTAAACTGACTCTTCTTACTGTCTATGATTTGAACGATTTGTGTGACACTAATTATAGATTCCGATGCTTCACTTCAGGTTTACTGTAACCCTCTGACCTTCTTATTGACGATGAAACAGAGAAATTGCATCGGAATTGAATACAAAAGGTACAATGCCGACTTAAGTACAAGATGACTGACTCTTCTCACTGTCTATGTTTTGAACCATTGCTGTGACACTAGTTATGGATTCCGATGCTTCACTTCAGGTTCACTGTATCCCTCTGACCTTCTTATTGACGATGAAACACAGAAATTGCATCGGAATACAAACAAAAGGCACAATGCCGACTTAAGTACAAGAAGACTGGCTCTTCTTACTGTCTATGTTTTGAACCTTTCCTGTAAGACCGGTTTTAGATTCCGATGCTTCACTTCAGGTTTACTGTATCCCTTGCACCTTCTTATTGACGACGAAACACAGAAATTGCATCGGAATTAAATAGAAAAGGCACAATGCCAGGTTAAGTACAAGAAAACCGACTCTTTTTACTGTCTATGATTTGAACCATTCCTGTGACACTAGTTGTAGATTCCGATTTATCACTTCAGGGTAACTGTATCCCTCTGACCTTCTTATTGACGATTAAACACAGAAATTGTATCGGAATGAAATACAAAAGTCACAATGCCGACTCAACTACAAGAAGACTAGCTCTTCTCACTGTCTATGTCTTGAACCTTTCCTGTGAGACCGGTTTTGGATTCCAATGCTTCACTTCAGGTTTACTGTATCGAGCTGACCTTCTTATTGACGACGAAACACAAAAATTGCATCGTAATTATATAGAAAAAGCACAATGCCGACTTAAATTCAAGAAAACTGTCTATGTTTTGAACCATTCCTGTGACACTAGTTGTAGATTCCGATGCTTCACTTTAGGTTTGCTGTATCACTCTGACCGTCTTATTGACGACGAAAGACAGAAATTGCATCGGAATTAAATACAAAAGGCACAATGCCGACTTAATCATAAGAAAACTGACTCTTCTTACTGTCTATGCTTTGAACCATTCCTGTGACACTAGTTATAGATTCAGATGCTTCACTTCAGGTTTACTGTATCCCTCTGACCTTCTTATTGACGATGAAACACAGAAACTGCATCGGAATTAAATACAAAAGGCACAATGCCGACTTAAGTACAAGTAAACTGACTCTTCTTACTGTCTATGATTTGAACCATTTGTGTGACGCTAGTTACAGATTCCGATGCTTCACTTCAGGTTTACTGTAACCCTCTGACCTTCTTGTTGACGATGAAACAGAGAAATTGCATCAGAATTGAAAACAAAAGGAACAATGCCGACTTATTTACAAGAAGACTGACTCTTCTTACTGTCTATGATTTGAAACATTCCTGTGACACTAGTTATAGATTCCGATGCTTCAATTCAGGTTCACTGTATCCCTCTGACCTTCTTTTTGACGATGAAACACAGAAATTGCATCGGAATTATATACAAAAGGCACAATGCCGACTTAAGTACAAGAAAATTGACTCTTCTTATTGTCTATGTTTTGAACCATTCCTGTGACACTAGTTATAGATACCGATGTCTCACTTCAGGAATACTGTATCCCTGTGACCTTCTTATTGACGATGAAACACAGAAATTGCATCGGAGTGAAACACAAAACGCACAATGCCAACTTAAGTACAAGTAAAGTGACTCTTCTTACTGACTATGTTTTGAACCATTCCTGTGACACTAGTTATAGATGCCGATGCTTCACTACAGGCTTACTGTATCCCACTGACCTTCTTATTGACGACGAAACACAGAAATTGCATCGGAATTAAATACAAAATGCACAATGCCGACTTAAGTAAAAGAAGACTGACTCTTCTTACTGTCCATGCTTTGAACCATTGCTGTGACACTAGTTATACATTCCGATGCTTCACTTCAGTTTTACTGTATTCCTCTGAGCTTCTTATTGACGACGAAACACAGAAATTACATCGGAATTAAATACAAAAGGCACAATGCCGACTCAAGTACAAGAAGACTGGCTCTTCTTACTGTCTATGTTTAACCTTTCCTGTGTGACCGGTTTTAGATTCCGATGCTTCACTTCAGGTTTACTGTATCCCTTGGCACTTCTTATTGACGACGAAACACAGAAATTGCATCGAAATTATATAGAAAAGACACAATGCCGACTTAAATACAAGAAAACTGACTCCTCTTACTGTCTATGTTTTGAACCATTCCTGTGACACTAGTTATAGATTCCGATGCTTCACTTCAGGTTTGCTGTATCACTCTGACCGTCTTATTGACGATGAAACACAGAAATTGCATCGGAATTAAATACAAAAGGCACTATGCCGACTTTAGTATAAGAAAACTGACTCTTCTTACTGTCTATGCTTTGAACCATTCCTGTGACACTAGTTATAGATTCCGATGCTTCACTTCAGGTTTACTGTATCCCTCTGACCTTCTTATTGACGTTGAAACACAGAAATTGCATCGGAATTAAATACAAAAGGCACAATGCCGACTTAATTATAAGAAAACAGACTCTTATTTCTGTCTATGCTTTGAACAATTCCTGTGACACTAGGTATAGATTACGATGCTTCACTTCAAGTTTACTGTATCCCTCTGACCTTCTTATTGAAAATGAAGCACAGAAATTGCATCGGAATTAAATACAAAATGGCACAATGACGACTAAATCACAAGTAAACTGACTCTTCTTACTGTCTATGATTTGAACCATTCCTGTGACACTAGTTATTGATACCGATGCATCACTTCAGGTTTACTGTATCCCTCTGCCCTTCTTATTGACGATTAAACTCTGAAATTGCACCGGAATTAAGTACAAAAGGCACAATGCCGTCATAAGTACAAGAAAACTGACTCTTCTCACTGTCTATGCTTTGAACCATTCCTAGGACACTAGTTATACATTCCGATGCGTCACTTCAGTTTTGCTGATTCCCTCTGAGCTTCTTATTGACGATCAAACACAGAAATTGCATCGGAATTAAATATAAAAGGCACAATGCACACTCAAGTGCAAGAAGACTGGCTCTTCTTACTGTATATGTTTTGAACCTTTCCTGTGAGACCAGTTTTAGATTCCGATGCTTGACTTATAATTTACTGTATCCCTTGGATTTTCATATTGACGACGAAACACAGAAATTGCATCGGAATTAAATAGAAAAGGCACAATGCCAACTTAAGGTCAAGAAAATTGATTCTTCTTAATGTCTATGTTATGAACCATTCCTGTGACACTAGTTACAGATTCCGATGCTTCACTTCAGGTTTCCTGTATCCCTCTGACCTTCTTATTGACGATGAAACACAGAAATTGCATCGGAATTAAATACAAAAGTCACAATGCCGACTCAACTACAAGAAGACTAGCTCTTCTTACTGTCTATATTTTGAACCTTTCCTGTGAGCCCGGTTTTAGATTCCGATGCTTCACTTCAGGTTTACTGTATCCCTTGGCCCTTCTTATTGACGACGAAACACAGAAATTGCATCGGAATTATATAGAAAAGGCACAATGCCGACTTAAATACAAGAAAACTGACTCCTCTTACTGTCTATGTTTTAAACCATTCCTCTGACACTAGTTATAGATTCCGATGCTTCACTTCAGGTTTGCTGTATCACTCTCACCGTCGTATTGACGATGAAACACAGAAATTGCATCGGAATTAAATACAAATGGCACAATGCCGACTTAATTATAAGAAAACTGACTCTTCTAACTGTCTATGCTTTGAACCATTCCTGTGACACTAGTTATAGATTCCGATGCTTCACTTCAGGTTTGCTGTATCCCTCTGACCTTCTTATTGACGATGAAACAGAGAAATTGCATCGGAATTGAATACAAAAGGCACAATGCCGACTTAAGTACAAGAAGACTGACTCTTCGTACTGTCTATGTTTTGACTCATTCCTGTGACACTAGTTATAGATTCCGATGCTTCACTTCAGGTTCACTGTATCCCTCTGACCTTCTTTTTGACGATGAAACACAGAAATTGCATCGGAATTATATACAAAAGGCACAATGCCGACTTAAGTACGAGAAAATTCACTCTTCTTATTGTCTATGTTTTGAACCATTCCTGTGACACTAGTTATAGATACCGATGTCTTACTTCAGGAATACTGTATCCCTCTGACCTTCTTATTGACGATGGAACAAAGAAATTGCATCGGAGAGAAACACAAAACGCTCAATGCCAACTTAAGTACAAGTAAACTGACTCTTCTTACTGACTATGTTTTGAAGCATTCCTGTGACACTAGTTATAGATGCCGATGCTTCACTACAGGCTTACTGTATTCCTCTGACCTTCTTATTGACGACGAAACACAGAAATTGCATCGGAAATAAATACAAAAGGCACGATGCCGACTTAAGTAAAAGAAGACTGACTCTTCTTACTGTCTATGCTTTGAACCATTGCTGTGAAACTAGTTATACATTCCGATGCTTCACTTCAGTTTTACTGTATTCCTCTGAGCTTCTTACTGTCGATGAAACGTAGAAATTGCATCGGAATTAAATACAAAAGGCACAATGCCGACTCAAGTACAAGAAGACTGGCTCTTCTTACTGTCTACGTTTTGAACCTTTCCTGTGAGACCGGTTTTAGATTCCGATGCTTCACTTCAAGTTTACTGTATCCCTTGGCACTTCGTATTGACGACGAAACACAGAAATTGCATCGGAATTAAATAGAAAAGGCACAATGCAGACTTAAATACAAGAAAACTGACTCCTCTTACTCTCTATGTTTTGAACCATTCCTGTGACACTAGTTATAGATTCCGATGCTTCACTTCAGGTTTGCTGTATCACTCTGACCGTCTTATTGACGATGAAACACAGAAATTGCATCGGAATTAAATACAAAAGGCACAATGCCGACTTAATTATAAGAAAACTGACTCTTCTTACTGTCTATGCTTTGAACCATTCCTGTGACACTAGTTATAGATTCCGATGCTTCACTTCAGGTATACTGTACCCCTCTGACCTTCTTATTGACGATGAAACACAGAAATTGCATCGGAATTAAATACAAAAGGCACAATGCCGACTTAATTATAAAAAAACTGACTCTTCTTTCTGTCTATGCTTTGAACAATTCCTGTGACACTAGGTATTGATTACGATGCTTCACTTCAAGTTTACTGTATCCCTCTGACCTTCTTATTGAAAATGAAACACAGAAATTGCATCGGAATTAAATACAAAATGGCACAATTCCGAGTAAAGCACAAGTGAACTGACTCTTCTTACTGTCTATGCTTTGAACCATTCCTGTGACACTAGTTATTGATTCCGATGCATCAATTCAGGTTTACCGTATCCCTCTGACCTTCTTATTGACGATGAAACTCAGAAATTGCATCGGAATTAAGTACAAAAGGCACAATGCCGACATAACTACAAGAAAACTGACTCTTCTCACTGTCTATGCTTTGAACCATTTCTAGGACTCTAGTTATACATTCCGATGCGTTACTTCAGTTTTGCTGTATCCCTCTGAGCTTCCTATTGACGATCAAACACAGGAATTGCATCGGAATTATATATAAAAGGCACAATGCACACTCAAGTACAAGAAGACTGGCTCTTCTTACTGTCTATATTTTGAACCTTTCCTGTGAGACCAGTTTTAGATTCCGATGCTTGACTTCTACTTTACTGTGTCCCTTGGATTTTCATATTGACGACGAAACACAGAAATTGCATCGGAATTAAATAGAAAAGGCACAATGCCGACTTAAGGTCAAGAAAATTGATTCTTCTTAATGTCTATTATATGGACCATTCCTGTGACACTAGTTATAGATTCCGATGCTTCACTTCAGGTTTCCTGTATCCCTCTGACCTTCGTATTGACGATGAAACACAGAAATTGCATCGGAACTAAATACAAAAGTCACAATGCCGACTCAACTACAAGAAGACTATCTCTTCTTACTGTCTATGTTTTGAACCTTTCCTGTGAGCCCGGTTTTAGATTCCGATGCTTTACTTCAGGTTTACTGTATCCCTTGGCCCTTCTTATTGACGACGAAACACAGATATTGCATCGGAATTATATAGAAAAGGCACAATGCCGACTTAAATACATGAAAACTGACTCCTCTTACTGTCTATGTTTTGAACCATTCCTATGAAACTAGTTATAGATTCCGATGCTTCACTTCAGGTTTGCTGTATCACTCTGACCGTCTTATTGACGATGGTACACAGAAATTGTATCGGAATTAAATAGAAAAGTCACAATGCCGACTTAATTATAAGAAAACTGACTCTTCTTACTGTCTATGCTTTGAACCATTCCTGTGACACTAGTTATAGATTCCGATGCTTCACTTCAGGTTTGCTGTATCCCTCTGACCTTCTTATTGACGATGAAACACAGAAATTGCATCGGAATTAAATACAAAAGGCACAATGCCGACTTACGTACAAGTAAACTGACTCTTTTTACTGTCTATGATTTGAACCATTTGTGTGACATTAGTTATAGATCCGATGCTTCACTTCAGGTTTACTGTAACCCTCAGACCTTCTTATTGACGATGAAACAGAGAAATTGCATCGGAGAGAAACACAAAACGATCAATGCCATTTTAAGTACAAGTAAACTGACTCTTCTTACTGACTATGTTTTGAACCATTCCTGTGACACTAGTTATAGATGCCGATTCTTCACTACAGGCTTACTGTATCCCTCTGATCTTCTTATTGACGACGAAACACAGAAATTGCATCGCAATTAAATACAAAAGGCACAATGCCGACTTAAGCAAAAGAAAGCTGACTCTTCTTACTGTCTATGCTTTGAACCATTCCTGTGACACTGGTTATACATTCCGATGTTTCACTTCAGTTTTACTGTATTCCTCTGAGCTTCTTATTGCCGATGAAACACAGAAATTGCATCGGAATTAAGTACAAAAGGCACAATGCCGACTCAAGTACAAGAAGACTGGCTCTTCTTACTGTCTATGTTTTGAACCGTTCCTGTGAGACCGGTTTTAGATTCCCATGCTTCACTTCAGGTTTACTGTATCCCTTGGCCCTTCTTATTGACGACGAAACACAGAAATTGCATCGGAATTATATAGAAAAGGCACAATGCCGACTTAAATACAAGAAAACTGACTCCTCTTACTGTCTAAGTTTTGAACCATTCCTGTGACACTAGTTATAGATTCCGATGCTTCACTTCAGGTTTACTGTATCCCTCTGACCTTCTTATTGACGATGAAACACAGAAATTGCATCGGAATTAAATACAAAAGGCACAATGCCGACTTAAGTACAAGTAATCTGACTCTTCTTACTGTCTATGTTTTGAACCATTTGTGTGACACTAGTTATAGACTCCGATGCTTCACTTCAGGTTTACTGTAACCCTGTGACCTTCTTATTGACGATGAAACGGAGAAATTGCATCGGAATTGAATACAAAAGGGACAATGCCGACTTAAGTTCAAGAAGACTGACATTTATACTGTCTATGTTTTGAACCATTCCTGCGACACTAGTTATAGATTCCGCTGCATCACTTCAGGTTCACTGTATCCCTCTGACCTTCTTTTTGACGATGAAACACAGAAATTGCATCGGAATTATATACAAAAGGCACAATGCCGACTCAAGTACAAGAGAATTGACTCTTCTTATTGTCTATGTTTTGAACCATTCCTGTGACACTAGTTATAGATACCGATGTCTCACTTCAGGAATTCTGTTTCCCTCTGACCTTCTTATTGACGATGAAACACAGAAATTGCATCGGAGAGAAACACAAAACGCACAATGCCAACTTAAGTACAAGTAAACTGACTCTTCTTACTGACTATGTTTTGAACCATTCCTGTGACACTAGTTATAGATGCCGATGCTTCACTACAGGCTTACTGTATCCCATTGACCTTCTTATTGACGACGAAACACAGAAATTCCAACGGAATTAAATACAAAAGGGACAATGCCGACTTAAGTAAAAGAAAACTGACTCCTCTTACTGTCTATGCTTTGAACCATTCCTGTGACACTAGTAATACATTCCGATTCTTCATTTCAGTTTTACTGTATCCCTCTGAGCTTCTTATTGACGATGAAAGACAGAAATTGAATCGGAATTAAATACAAAAGGCACAATGCCGACTCAAGTACATGAAGACTGGCTCTTCTTACTGTCTATGTTTTGAACCTTTCCTGTGAGACCGCTTTTAGATTCCGATGCTTCACTTCAGGGTTACTGTATCCCTCTGACCTTCTTATTGGCGATGAAACTCAGAAATTGCATCAGAATTAGATACAAAAGGCACAATGCCGACTTAATTATTAGAAAACTGACTCTTCTTACTGTCTATGCTTTGAAGCATTCCTGTGACACTAGTTATTGATTTAGATGCTTCACTTCAGGTTTACTGTATCCCTCTGATCTTCTTATTGACGATGAAACACAGATATTGCATCGGAATTAAATACAAAACGCACAATGCAAACATAAGTACAAGAAAACTGACTCTTCTTACTGTCTATGTTTTGAACCATTCCTGTGACACTAGTTATAGATTGCGATGCTTCACTTCTGGTTTACTGTATCCCTCTGACCTTCATATTGACGATGAAACACAGAAATTGCATCGGAATTAAATACAAAAGGCACAATGCCGTCTTAAGTACAAGAAAACTGACGCTTCTTACTGTTTATGTTTTGAACCATTATTGTGACACTAGTTACAGATTGCGATGCTTCACTTCTGGTTTACTGTATCCCTCTGACCTTCATAGTGACGATGAAACACAGAAATTGCATCGGAATTAAATACAAAAGGCACAATGCCGTCTTAAGTACAAGAAAACTGACGCTTCTTACTGTTTATGTTTTGAACCATTATTGTGACACTAGTTATAGATTCCGATGCTTCACTTCAGGTTTACTGTATCCCTCTGATCTTCTTATTGACGATGAAACACAGATATTGCATCGGAATTAAATACAAAAGGCACAATGCCGACTTAAGTACAAGTAATCTGACTCTTCTTACTGTCTATGTTTTGAACCATTTGTGTGACACTAGTTATAGACTCCGATGCTTCACTTCAGGTTTACTGTAACCCTGTGACCTTCTTATTGACGATGAAACGGAGAAATTGCATCGGAATTGAATACAAAAGGGACAATGCCGACTTAAGTTCAAGAAGACTGACATTTATACTGTCTATGTTTTGAACCATTCCTGCGACACTAGCTATAGATTCCGCTGCATCACTTCAGGTTCACTGTATCCCTCTGACCTTCTTTTTGACGATGAAACACAGAAATTGCATCGGAATTATATACAAAAGGCACAATGCCGACTCAAGTACAAGAGAATTGACTCTTCTTATTGTCTATGTTTTGAACCATTCCTGTGACACTAGTTATAGATACCGATGTCTCACTTCAGGAATTCTGTTTCCCTCTGACCTTCTTATTGACGATGAAACACAGAAATTGCATCGGAGAGAAACACAAAACGCACAATGCCAACTTAAGTACAAGTAAACTGACTCTTCTTACTGACTATGTTTTGAACCATTCCTGTGACACTAGTTATAGATGCCGATGCTTCACTACAGGCTTACTGTATCCCATTGACCTTCTTATTGACGACGAAACACAGAAATTCCAACGGAATTAAATACAAAAGGGACAATGCCGACTTAAGTAAAAGAAAACTGACTCCTCTTACTGTCTATGCTTTGAACCATTCCTGTGACACTAGTAATACATTCCGATTCTTCATTTCAGTTTTACTGTATCCCTCTGAGCTTCTTATTGACGATGAAAGACAGAAATTGAATCGGAATTAAATACAAAAGGCACAATGCCGACTCAAGTACATGAAGACTGGCTCTTCTTACTGTCTATGTTTTGAACCTTTCCTGTGAGACCGCTTTTAGATTCCGATGCTTCACTTCAGGGTTACTGTATCCCTCTGACCTTCTTATTGGCGATGAAACTCAGAAATTGCATCAGAATTAGATACAAAAGGCACAATGCCGACTTAATTATTAGAAAACTGACTCTTCTTACTGTCTATGCTTTGAAGCATTCCTGTGACACTAGTTATTGATTTAGATGCTTCACTTCAGGTTTACTGTATCCCTCTGATCTTCTTATTGACGATGAAACACAGATATTGCATCGGAATTAAATACAAAACGCACAATGCAAACATAAGTACAAGAAAACTGACTCTTCTTACTGTCTATGTTTTGAACCATTCCTGTGACACTAGTTATAGATTGCGATGCTTCACTTCTGGTTTACTGTATCCCTCTGACCTTCATATTGACGATGAAACACAGAAATTGCATCGGAATTAAATACAAAAGGCACAATGCCGTCTTAAGTACAAGAAAACTGACGCTTCTTACTGTTTATGTTTTGAACCATTATTGTGACACTAGTTACAGATTGCGATGCTTCACTTCTGGTTTACTGTATCCCTCTGACCTTCATAGTGACGATGAAACACAGAAATTGCATCGGAATTAAATACAAAAGGCACAATGCCGTCTTAAGTACAAGAAAACTGACGCTTCTTACTGTTTATGTTTTGAACCATTATTGTGACACTAGTTATAGATTCCGATGCTTCACTTCAGGTTTACTGTATCCCTCTGATCTTCTTATTGACGATGAAACACAGATATTGCATCGGAATTAAATACAAAAGGCACAATGCCGACTTAAGTACAAGAAGTCTGACCTTTCTTACTGTCTATGTTTTGATCCATTCCTGTGGCACTAGTTATAGATTCCGATGCTTCACGTCAGGTTTAC
This sequence comes from Schistocerca serialis cubense, assembly GCF_023864345.2. NCBI lineage: Eukaryota > Metazoa > Arthropoda > Insecta > Orthoptera > Acrididae > Schistocerca > Schistocerca serialis. Next base: position 14,549,496 of record NC_064638.1, read on the forward strand.
TGTATCCCTCTGACCATCGTATTGACGATGAAACACAGAAATTGCAATGTAATTAAATACAAAAGGCACAATGCCGTCTTAAGTACAAAATGACTGACACTTCTTACTCTGTATGTTTTGAACCATTCCTATGACACTAGTTATAGATTCCGATGCTTCCCTTCAGGTTTACTGTATCCCTCTGACCGTCTTATTGACGATGAAACACAGAAATTGCATCGGAATTAAATACAAAAGGCACAATGCCAACTCAAGTACAAGAAGACTGACTCTTCTTACTGTCTATGTTTTGAACCGATCCTGTGACACTAGTTATAGATTCCGATGCTTCACTTCTGGTTTACTGTATCCCTCTGACCTTCATATTGACGATACAACACAGAAATTGCATCGGAGTTATATACAAGCGGCACAATGCCGTATTAAGTACAAGAAGACTGACTCTTCTTACTGTCTATGTTTTGAACCATTCCTGTGACACTAGTAATAGATTCCGATGCTTCACTTCAGGTTTACTGTATTCCTATGACCTTCATATTCGCGATGAAACACAGAAATTTCATCGGAATTAAATACAAAAGGCACAATGCCGACATAAGTACATGAAAACTGACTCTTCTTACTGTCTTTGTTTTGAACCATTCCTGTGACACTAGTGATAGATTCAGATGCTTCACTTCAGGTTTACTGTATCCGTCTGACCTTATTGTTGACGATGAGACACAGAAATTGCATGAGAATTAAATACAAAAGGCACAATCCGACTTAAGTACAAGAAAACTGACTCTTCTTACTGTCTATGTTTTGAACCATTCCTGTGACACTAGTTATAGATTCCGATGCTTCACTTCAGGTTTACTGTATCCCTCTGACTTACTTATTGACGATGAAACACAGAAATTGCATCGGAATTAAATACAAATGGCACAATGCCGAATCAAGTACAAGAAGAGTGGCTCTTCTTACTGTCCATGTTTGAACCATTCCTGTGACACTAGTAATAGATTCCGATGCTTCACTTCAGTTTCACTGTATTACTCTGACTTCCTTATTGGCGATGAAACACAGAAATTGCATCGGAATTAAACACAAAATGCACTATGCCGACTCAAGTACAAGAAGGCTGGCTCATCTTACTGTCTATGATTTGATCCATTCCTGTGACACTAGTTATAGATTCCGTTGCTTCACTTCATGTTTACTGTATCCCTCTGACATTCTTTTTGACGATGAAACACAGAAATGGCATCGGAATTAAATAGAAAAGGCACAATGCCGACTTAAGTACAAGAACACTGACTCTTTGTACTGTCTACATTTTGAACCATTCCTGTGACACTAGTTATGGTTTCCGATGCTTCACTTCAGGTTTACTGTATCCCTCTGACCTTCTAATTGACGATGAAACACAGAAATTGCATCGGAATTAAATACAAATGGCACAATGCCGACTTAAGAACAAGAAAACTGATTCATCTTACTCTCTATGCTTTGAACCACTCCTGTGACACTAGTTATAGATTCCGATGCTTCACTTCAGGTTTACTGTATCCCACTGACTTTCCTATTGACGATGAAACACAGAAATTGCATCGGAATTAAATAGAAAACGCGCAATGAAGACTTAAGTACAAGAAAACTGACTCTTCTTACTGTCTATGCTTTGAACCATTCCTGTGACTCTAGTTATAGATTCCGATGCTTCACTGCAGGTTTACTGTATCCCTCTGACCTTCTTATTGACGATGAAACACAGAAATTGCAATGAAATTCAATACAAAGGGCACAATGCCGACTTAAGTACAAGAAATCTGATTCTTCTTACTGTCTATGTTTTGAACCATTCCTGTGACACTAGTTATAGATTCCGATGTTCCACTTCAGGTTTACTGTATCCCTCTGACCTTCTTATTGACGATGAAATACAGAAATTGCATCGGAATTAAATAGAAAAGGCACAATGGCAACTTAAGTACAAGAAAACGGACTCTTCTTACTGTCTATGTTTTGAACCATTCCTGTTACACTAGTTATAGATTCCGATGCTTCACTTCAGGTTTACTGTATACCTCTGACATTCTTATTGACGATGAAGCACAGAAATGTCATCGTAATTAAGTACAAAAATCACAATGCCGACTTAAGTAAAAGAAAACCGACTCTTCTTACTGTCTATGTTTTGAACCATTCCTGTGATACTAGTTATAGATTCCGATTCGTCACTTCAGGTTTACTGTATCCCTCGGACTTTCTTATTGACGATGAAACACAGAAATTGCATCGGAATTAAATACAATAGGCACACTGCCGACTCAAGTACAAGAGGCGTGGTTCTTCTTACTGTCTATGCTTTGAACCATTCCTGTGACACTATTTATAGATTACGATGCTTCACTTCAGGTTTACTGTATCCCTCTGCCCTCCTTATTGACGATGAAACACAGAAATTGCATCGGAATTAAATAGAAAAGGCACAATGCCGACTTAAGTACTAGAAAACTGACTCTTCCTTCTGTCCATGTTTTGAACCATTCCTGTGACACTAGTTATGGATTCCGATGCATCACTTCAGGTTTACTGCATCCCTTTGACTTTCTTATTGACGACAAAACACACAAATTGCACCGGAATTAAATACAAAAGGCACAATGCCGACTTAAGTACAAGAAAACTGACTCTACTTACTGTCTATGTTTTGAACCATTCTTGTGACACTAGCTATAGATTCCGATGCTTCACTTCAGGTTGACTGTATCCCTCCGACCTTCTTATTGACGATGAAACACAGAAATTGCATCGGAATTAAATACAAAAGGCACAATGCCGACTTGAGTACAAGTAAACACACACTTCTTACTGTCTATGCTTTGAACCATTCCTTTGACACTAGTTATAGATTCCGATGCTTCACTTCTGGATTACTGTATCCCTCTGATCTTCTTATTGACGATGAAACACAAAAATTGCATCGGAATTAAATACAAAAGGCTCAATGCCGACTTAAGTACAAGAAGACTGACTCTTCTTAGTGTCTATGATTTGAACCTATCCTGTGACACTAGTTATAGATTCCGATGCTTCACTTCAGGTTTACTGTATCCCTCTGACCTTCGTATTGACGATGAAAAACAGAAATTGCATCGGAATTAAATACAAAAGGCACAATGCCGACTTAAGTACAAGAAGTCTGACCTTTCTTACTGTCTATGTTTTGATCCATTCCTGTGGCACTAGTTATAGATTCCGATGCTTCACGTCAGGTTTACTGTATCCCTCTGACCATCGTATTGACGATGAAACACAGAAATTGCAATGTAATTAAATACAAAAGGCACAATGCCGTCTTAAGTACAAAATGACTGACACTTCTTACTCTGTATGTTTTGAACCATTCCTATGACACTAGTTATAGATTCCGATGCTTCCCTTCAGGTTTACTGTATCCCTCTGACCGTCTTATTGACGATGAAACACAGAAATTGCATCGGAATTAAATACAAAAGGCACAATGCCAACTCAAGTACAAGAAGACTGACTCTTCTTACTGTCTATGTTTTGAACCGATCCTGTGACACTAGTTATAGATTCCGATGCTTCACTTCTGGTTTACTGTATCCCTCTGACCTTCATATTGACGATACAACACAGAAATTGCATCGGAGTTATATACAAGCGGCACAATGCCGTATTAAGTACAAGAAGACTGACTCTTCTTACTGTCTATGTTTTGAACCATTCCTGTGACACTAGTAATAGATTCCGATGCTTCACTTCAGGTTTACTGTATTCCTATGACCTTCATATTCGCGATGAAACACAGAAATTTCATCGGAATTAAATACAAAAGGCACAATGCCGACATAAGTACATGAAAACTGACTCTTCTTACTGTCTTTGTTTTGAACCATTCCTGTGACACTAGTGATAGATTCAGATGCTTCACTTCAGGTTTACTGTATCCGTCTGACCTTATTGTTGACGATGAGACACAGAAATTGCATGAGAATTAAGTACAAAAGGCACAATCCGACTTAAGTACAAGAAAACTGACTCTTCTTACTGTCTATGTTTTGAACCATTCCTGTGACACTAGTTATAGATTCCGATGCTTCACTTCAGGTTTACTGTATCCCTCTGACTTACTTATTGACGATGAAACACAGAAATTGCATCGGAATTAAATACAAATGGCACAATGCCGAATCAAGTACAAGAAGAGTGGCTCTTCTTACTGTCCATGTTTGAACCATTCCTGTGACACTAGTAATAGATTCCGATGCTTCACTTCAGTTTCACTGTATTACTCTGACCTCCTTATTGGCGATGAAACACAGAAATTGCATCGGAATTAAACACAAAATGCACTATGCCGACTCAAGTACAAGAAGGCTGGCTCATCTTACTGTCTATGATTTGATCCATTCCTGTGACACTAGTTATAGATTCCGTTGCTTCACTTCATGTTTACTGCATCCCTCTGACATTCTTTTTGACGATGAAACACAGAAATGGCATCGGAATTAAATAGAAAAGGCACAATGCCGACTTAAGTACAAGAACACTGACTCTTTGTACTGTCTACATTTTGAACCATTCCTGTGACACTAGTTATGGTTTCCGATGCTTCACTTCAGGTTTACTGTATCCCTCTGACCTTCTAATTGACGATGAAACACAGAAATTGCATCGGAATTAAATACAAATGGCACAATGCCGACTTAAGAACAAGAAAACTGATTCATCTTACTCTCTATGCTTTGAACCACTCCTGTGACACTAGTTATAGATTCCGATGCTTCACTTCAGGTTTACTGTATCCCACTGACTTTCCTATTGACGATGAAACACAGAAATTGCATCGGAATTAAATAGAAAACGCGCAATGAAGACTTAAGTACAAGAAAACTGACTCTTCTTACTGTCTATGCTTTGAACCATTCCTGTGACTCTAGTTATAGATTCCGATGCTTCACTGCAGGTTTACTGTATCCCTCTGACCTTCTTATTGACGATGAAACACAGAAATTGCAATGAAATTCAATACAAAGGGCACAATGCCGACTTAAGTACAAGAAATCTGATTCTTCTTACTGTCTATGTTTTGAACCATTCCTGTGACACTAGTTATAGATTCCGATGTTCCACTTCAGGTTTACTGTATCCCTCTGACCTTCTTATTGACGATGAAATACAGAAATTGCATCGGAATTAAATAGAAAAGGCACAATGGCAACTTAAGTACAAGAAAACGGACTCTTCTTACTGTCTATGTTTTGAACCATTCCTGTTACACTAGTTATAGATTCCGATGCTTCACTTCAGGTTTACTGTATACCTCTGACATTCTTATTGACGATGAAGCACAGAAATGTCATCGTAATTAAGTACAAAAATCACAATGCCGACTTAAGTAAAAGAAAACCGACTCTTCTTACTGTCTATGTTTTGAACCATTCCTGTGATACTAGTTATAGATTCCGATTCGTCACTTCAGGTTTACTGTATCCCTCGGACTTTCTTATTGACGATGAAACACAGAAATTGCATCGGAATTAAATACAATAGGCACACTACCGACTCAAGTACAAGAGGCGTGGTTCTTCTTACTGTCTATGCTTTGAACCATTCCTGTGACACTATTTATAGATTACGATGCTTCACTTCAGGTTTACTGTATCCCTCTGCCCTCCTTATTGACGATGAAACACAGAAATTGCATCGGAATTAAATAGAAAAGGCACAATGCCGACTTAAGTACTAGAAAACTGACTCTTCCTTCTGTCCATGTTTTGAACCATTCCTGTGACACTAGTTATGGATTCCGATGCATCACTTCAGGTTTACTGCATCCCTTTGACTTTCTTATTGACGACAAAACACACAAATTGCACCGGAATTAAATACAAAAGGCACAATGCCGACTTAAGTACAAGAAAACTGACTCTACTTACTGTCTATGTTTTGAACCATTCTTGTGACACTAGCTATAGATTCCGATGCTTCACTTCAGGTTGACTGTATCCCTCCGACCTTCTTATTGACGATGAAACACAGAAATTGCATCGGAATTAAATACAAAAGGCACAATGCCGACTTGAGTACAAGTAAACACACACTTCTTACTGTCTATGCTTTGAACCATTCCTTTGACACTAGTTATAGATTCCGATGCTTCACTTCTGGATTACTGTATCCCTCTGATCTTCTTATTGACGATGAAACACAAAAATTGCATCGGAATTAAATACAAAAGGCTCAATGCCGACTTAAGTACAAGAAGACTGACTCTTCTTAGTGTCTATGATTTGAACCTATCCTGTGACACTAGTTATAGATTCCGATGCTTCACTTCAGGTTTACTGTATCCCTCTGACCTTCGTATTGACGATGAAAAACAGAAATTGCATCGGAATTAAATACAAAAGGCACAATGCTGACTTAAGTACAAGAAAACTGACTCTTCTGGCTGTCTATGTTTTGAACCATTCCTGTGACACTAGTTATAGAATCCGATGCTTCACATCAGGTTTACTGTATCCCTCTGACCTTCTTATTGACGATGAAACACAGAAATTGCATCGGATTAAATACAAAAGGCACAATGCACACTTAAGTACAAGTAAACTAACTCTTCTTACTGTCTATGTTTTGAACCATTCCTGTGACACTAGTTATGGATTCCGATGCTTCACCTCAAGTTTCGTGTATCCCTCTGACCTTCTTATTGACGATGAAACACAGAAATTGCATCGGAATTAAATACAAAAGGCACAATGCCGAATTAAGTACAAGTAAACTGACTCCTCTTACTGTGTATGTTTTGAACCATTCCTGTGACACTAGCTATAGATTCCGATGCTTCACTGCAGGTTTACTGTATGCCTCTGACCTTCTTGTTGACGATGAAACACAGGAATTTTATCGGAATTAATAACAAGATGCACAATGGCGACTTAAGTACAAGAAAACTGACTCTTCTTAATGTCTATGTTTTGAACCATTCCTCTGACACTAGTTATTGACTCCGATGCATCACTTCAGGTTTACTGTATCCCTCTGACCTTCTTATTGACGATGAAACTCAGAAATTGCATCGGAATTAAATAGAAAAGGCACAATGCCGACTTAATGTCAAGAAAATTGATTCTTCCTAATGTCTATGTTATGAACCATTCCTGTGACACTAGTTATAGATTCCGATGCTTCACTTCAGGTTTCCTGTATCCCTCTGACCTTCTTATTGACGATGAAACGCAGAAATTGCATCGGAATTAAATACAAAAGTCAAAATGCCGACTCAACTACAAGAAGACTAGCTCTTCTTACTGTCTATGTTTTGAACCTTTCCTGTGAGCCCGGTTTTAGATTCCGATGCTTCACTTCAGGTTTACTGTATCCCTTGGCCCTTCTTATTGACGACGAAACACAGAAATTGCATCGGAATTGTAAAGAAAAGGCACAATGCCGACTTAAATACAAGAAAACCGACTCCTCTTACTGTCTATGTTTTGAACCATTCCTGTGACACTAGTTATAGATTCCGATGCTTCACTTCAGGTTTGCTGTATCACTCTGACCGTCTTATTGACGATGAAACACAGAAATTGCATCGGAATTAAATACAAAAGGCACAATGCCGACTTAATTATAAGAAAACTGACTCTTCTTACTGTCTATGCTTTGAACCATTCCTGTGACACTAGTTATAGATTCCGATGCTTCACTTCAGGTTTGCTGTATCCCTCTGACCTTCTTATTGACGATGAAACACAGAAATTGCATCGGAATTAAATACAAAAGGCACAATGCCGACTTAAGAACAAGTAAACTGACTCTTCTTACTGTCTATGATTTGAACCATTTGTGTGACACTAGTTATAGATTCCGATGCTTCACTTCAGGTTTACTGTAACCCTCAGACCTTCTTATTGACGATGAAACAGAGAAATTGCATCGGAATTGAATACAAAAGGCACAATGCCGACTTAAGTACAAGAAGACTGACTCTTCTTATTGTCTATGTTTTGAATCATTCCTGTGACACTAGTTATAGATTCCGATGCTTTACTTCAGGTTCACTGTATCCCTCTGACCTTCTTTTTGACGATGAAACACAGAAATTGCATCGGAATTATATACAAAAGGCACAATGCCTACTTAAGTACAAGAAAATTGACTCTTCTTATTGTCTATGTTTTGAACCATTCCTGTGACACTAGTTATAGATACCGATGTCTCACTTCAGGAATACTGTATCCCTCTGACCTTCTTATTGACGATGAAACACAGAAATTGCATCGGAGAGAAACACAAAACGATCAATGCCAATTTAAGTACAAGTAAACTGACTCTTCTTACTGACTATGTTTTGCACCATTCCTGTGACACTAGTTATAGATGCCGATGCTTTACTACAGGCTTACTGTATCCCTCTGATCTTCTTATTGACGACGAAACACAGAAATTGCATCGGAATTGAATACAAAAGGCACAATGCCGACTCAAGTACAAGAAGACTGGCTCTTCTTACTGTCTATGTTTTGAACGTTTCCTGTGAGACCGGTTTTAGATTCCGATGCTTCACTTCAGGTTTACTGTATCCCTTGGCCCTTCTTATTGACGACGAAACACAGAAATTGCATCGGAATTATATAGAAAAGGCACAATGCCGACATAAATACAAGAAAACTGACTCCTCTTACTGTCTATGATTTGAACCATTCCTGTGACACTAGTTATAGATTCCGATGCTTCACTTCAGGTTTACTGTATCCCTCTGACCTTCTTATTGACGATGAAACACAGAAATTGCATCGGAATTAAATACAAAAGGCACAATGCCGACTTAAGTACAAGTAAACTGACTCTTCTTACTGTCTATGTTTTGAACCATTTGTGTGACACTAGTTATAGATTCCGATGCTTCACTTCAGGTTTACTGCAACCCTGTGACCTTCTTATTGACGATGAAACGGAGAAATTGCATCGGAATTGAATACAAAAGGCACAATGCCGACTTAAGTACATGAAGACTGACATTTATACTGTCTATGTTTTGAACCATTCCTGCGACACTAGTTATAGATTCCGATGCTTCACTTCAGGTTCACTGTATCCCTCTGACCTTCTTTTTGACGATGAAACACAGAAATTGCATCGGAATTATATACAAAAGGCACAATGCCGACTTAAGTACAAGAGAATTGACTCTTCTTATTGTCTATGTTTTGAACCATTCCTGTGACACTAGTTATAGATACCGATTTCTCACTTCAGGAATTCTGTTTCCCTCTGACCTTCTTATTGACGATGAAACACAGAAATTGCATCGGAGAGAAACACAAAACGCACAATGCCAACTTAAGTACAAGTAAACTGACTCTTCTTACTGACTATGTTTTGAACCATTCCTGTGACACTAGTCATAGATGCCGATGCTTCACTACAGGCTTACTGTATCCCATTGACCTTCTTATTGACGACGAAACACAGAAGTTGCACCGGAATTAAATACAAAAGGGACAATGCCGACTTAAGTAAAAGAAAACTGACTCCTCTTACTGTCTATGCTTTGAACCATTCCTGTGACACTAGTAATACATTCCGATTCTTCATTTCAGTTTTACTGTATCCCTCTGGGCTTCTTATTGACGATGAAAGACAGAAATTGCATCGGAATTAAATACAAAAGGCAAAATGCCGACTCAAGTACATGAAGACTGGCTCTTCTTACTGTCTATGTTTTGAACCTTTCCTGTGAGACCGATTTAGATTCCGATGCTTCACTTCAGGTTTACTGTCTCCCTTGGCCCTTCTTGTTGACGACGAAACACAAAATTTGCATCGGAATTATATAGAAAAGGCACTATGCCAACTTAAATACAAGAAAACTGACTCCTCTTACTGTCTATGTTTGAACCATTCCTGTGACACTAGTTATAGATTCCGATGCTGTATCACTCAAACCGTCTTATTGACGATGAAACACAGAAATTGCATCGGAATTAAATACAAAAGGCAGAATGAGGAATTAAGTAAAAGACAACTGACTCTTCTTACTGTCTATGTTTTGAACCATTCCTGTGACACTAGTTATAGATTCCGATGCTTCACTTCAGGTTTGCTGTATCCCTCTGACCGTCATATTGACGATGAAACACATAAATTGCATCGTAATTAAACACAAAAGGCACAATGCCGACTGATTACAAGAAGATTGTCTCTTCTTACTGTCTATGTTTTGAACCTTTCCTGTGAGACCGGTTTTAGATTCCGATGCTTCACTTCAGGGTTACTGTATCCCTCTGACCTTCTTATTGACGATGAAGCTCAGAAATTGCATCAGAATTAGATACAAAAGGCACAATGCCGACTTAATTATTAGAAAACTGACTCTTCTTACTGTCTATGCTTTGAAGCATTCCTGTGACACTAGTTATACATTTAGATGCTTCACTTCAGGTTTACTGTATCCCTCTGACCTTCTTATTGACGGTGAAACACAGAAATCGCATCGGAATTAAATACAAAAGGCACAATGTCGACTTAAGTACAAGTAAACTGACTCTTCTAACTGTCTATGTTTGAACCATTCCTGTGACACTACTTATAGATTCCGATGCGTCACTTCAGGTTTACTGTAACCCTCTGAACATCTTATTGACGATGAAACACAGAAATTGCATCGGAATTAAATACACAACGCCTTATGCCGACTTAAGTACAAGAAGACTCACTCTTCTTACTGTCTATGTTTTGAACCATTCCTGTGACACTAGTTATAGATTCCGATGCTTCACTTCAGGTTTATTGTAACCCTCTGACTTTCTTGTTGATGAAGAAACACAGAAATTGCATCGGAATTGAATACAAAAGGCACAATTCCGACTTGAGTACAAGTAAACTGACTCTTGTTACTGTCTATGTTTTGAACCATTCCTGTGACACTAGTTATAGATTCCGATGCTTCACATCAGGTTTACTGTATCCCTCCGATCTACGTATTGACGATGACATACAGAAATTGTATCGGAATTAAATACAAAAGGCACAATGCCGACTTAAGTACAAGAAAACTAACTCTTCTTACTGTCTATGTTTTAACCATTCCTGTGACACTAGTTATAGATTCCGATACTTCACTTCAGGTTTACTGTATCCCTCCGACCTTCTTTTTGACGATGAAACACAGAAATTGCTTCGGAATTAAATGCAGATGGCACAATGCCGAATTAAGTACAAGAAAACTAACTCTTCTTAATGTCCATGTTTCAAACCATTGCTGTGACACTAGTTATAGATTCCGATACTTCACTTCAGGTTTACTGCATCCCTCTGACCTTCTTATTGACGATGAAACACAGAAATTGCATCGGAATTAAATACAAAACGCACAATGCAAACATAAGTACAAGAAAACTGACTCTTCTTACTGTCTATGTTTTGAACCATTCCTGTGACACTAGTTATAGATTGCGATGCTTCACTTCTGGTTTACTGTATCCCTCTGACCTTAATATTGACGATGAAACACAGAAATTGCATCGGAATTAAATACAAAAGGCACAATGCCGTCTTAAGTACAAGAAAACTGACGCTTCTTACTGTTTATGCTTTGAACCATTATTGTGACACTAGTTATAGATTCCGATGCTTCACTTCAGGTTTACTGTATCCTTCTGATCTTCTTATTGACGATGAAACACAGATATTGCATCGGAATTAAATACAAAAGGCACAATGCCAACTCAAGTACAAGATGACTGACTCTTCTTACTGTCTATGTTTTGAACCGATCCTGTGACACTAGTTATAGATTCCGATGCTTCACTTCAGGTTTACTGTATCCCTCTGACCTTCATATTGACGATACAACACAGAAATTGCATCGGAGTTATGTACAAGCGGCACAATGCCGTATTAAGTACAAGAACACTGACTCTTCTTACTGTCTATGTTTTGAACCATTCCTGTGACACTAGTAATAGATTCCGATGCTTCACTTCAGGTTTACTGTATTCCTATGACCTTCTTATTCGCGATGAAACACAGAAATTTCATCGGAATTAAATACAAAAGGCACAATGCCGACATAAGTACATGAAAACTGACTCTTCTTACTGTCTTTGTTTTGAACCATTCCTGTGACACTAGTAATAGATTCAGATGCTTCACTTCAGGTTTACTGTATCCGTCTGACCTTATTGTTGACGATGAGACACAGAAATTGCATGAGAATTAAATACAAAAGGCACAATCCGACTTAAGTACAAGAAAACTGACTCTTCTTACTGTCTATGTTTTGAACCATTCCTGTGACACTAGTTATAGATTCCGATGCTTCACTTCAGGTTTACTGTATCCCTCTGACTTTCTTATTGACGATGAAACACAGAAATTGCATCGGAATTAAATACAAATGGCACAATGCCGAATCAAGTACAAGAAGGCTGGCTCATCTTACTGTCTATGATTTGATCCATTCCTGTGACACTAGTTATAGATTCCGTTGCTTCACTTCAGGTTTACTGTATCCCTCTGACATTCTTATTGACGATGAAACACTGAAATAGCATCGGAATTAAATAGAAAAGGCACAATGCCGACTTAGGTACAAGAACACTGACTCTTTGTACTGTCTACGTTTTGAACCATTCCTGTGACACTAGTTATGGTTTCCGATGCTTCACTTCAGGTTTACTGTATCCCTCTGACCTTCTTATTGACGATGAAACACAGAAATTGTATCGGAATTAAATACAAATGGCACAATGCCGACTTAAGAACAAGAAAACTGATTCATCTTACTGTCTATGTTTTCAACCACTCCTGTGACACTAGTTATAGATTCCGATGCTTCCCGTCAGGTTTACTGTATCCCTCTGACTTTCCTATTGACGATGAAACAGAGAAATTGCATCGGAATTAAATAGAAAACGCGCAATGAAGACTTAAGTACAAGAAAACTGACTCTTCTTACTGTCTATGCTTTGAACCATTCCTGTGACTCTAGTTATAGATTCCGATGCTTCACTCCAGGTTTACTGTATCCTTCTGACCTTCTTATTGACGATGAAACACAGAAATTGGAATGAAATTCAATACAAAGGGCACAATGCCGACTTAAGTACAAGAAATCTGACTCTTCTTACTGTCTATGTTTTGAACCATTCCTGTGACACTAGTTATAGATTCCGATGTTTCACTTCAGGTTTACTGTATCCCCCTGTCCTTCTTATTGGCGATGAAATACAGAAATTGCATCGGAATTAAATAGAAAAGGCACAATGCCGACTTAAGTACAAGAAAACGGACTCTTCTTACTGTCTATGTTTTGAACCATTCCTGTTACACTAGTTATAGATTCCGATGCTTCACTTCAGGTTTACTGTATCCCTCTGACCTTCTTATTGACGATGAAGCACAGAAATTTCATCGTAATTAAGTACAAAAATCACAATGCCGACTTAAGTAAAAGAAAACCGACTCTTCTTACTGTCTATGATTTGAACCATTCCTGTGACACTAGTTATAGATTCCGATTCGTCACTTCAGGTTTACTGTATCCCTCGGACTTTCTTATTAACGATGAAACACAGAAATTGCATCGGAATTAAATTCAATAGGCACAATGCCGACTCAAGTACAAGAGGAGTGGTTCTTCTTACTGTCTATGCTTTGAACCATTCCTGTGACACTAGTTATAGATTACGATGCTTCACTTCAGGTTTACTGTATCCCTTTGACCTTCTTATTGACGACGAAACACAGAAATTGCATCGGAATTAAATACAAAAGGCACAATGCCGACTCAAGTACAAGAGGGGTGGCTCTTCTTACTGTCTATGTTTTGAACCATTCCTATGACACTAGTTATAGGTTACGATGCTTCACTTCAGGTTCACTGTATCCCTCTGCCCTCCTTATTGACGATGAAACACAGAAATTGCATCGGAATTAAATAGAAAAAGCACAATGCCGACTTAAGTACTAGAAAACTGACTCTTCTTTCCGTCCATGTTTTGAACCATTCCTGTGACACTAGTTATGGATTCCGATGCATCACTTCAGGTTTACTGTATCCCTTGGACTTTCTTATTGACGATAAAAACACAGAAATTGCACCGGAATTAAATACAAAAGGCACAATGCCGACTTAAGTACAAGAAAACTGACTCTACTTACTGTCTATGTTTTGAACCATTGTTGTGCCACTAGTTATAGATTCCGATGCTTCACATCAGGTTGACTGTATCCCTCCGACCTTCTTATTGACGATGAAACACAGAAATTGCATCGGAATACAAATAAATGCACAATGCCGACTTAAGTACAAAAAAACAGACTCTTCTTACTGTCTATGTTTTGAACCATTCCTGTGACATTAGTTACAGATTCTGATGCTTCATTTCAGGTTTACTGTATCCCTCTGACCTTCTTATTGACGATGAAACACAGAAATTGCATCGGAATTAAAAATACAAGGGCCACAATGCCGACATAAGTACAAGGAAACTGACTCTTCTTACTGTCTAAGATCTGAACCATTCCTGTGACACTAGTTATAGATTCCGATGCTTCACTTCAGGTTTACTGTATCCCTCTGACCTTCTTATTGACGATGAAAAAGAGAAATTGCATCGGAATTAAATACAAAAGGCACAATGCCGACTTAAGTACAAGTAAACACACACTTCTTACTGTCTATGCTTTGAACCATTCCTGTGACACTAGTTACAGATTCCGATGCTTCACTTCTGGATTTCTGTATCCCTCTGACCTTCTTATTGACGATGAAACACAAAAATTGCATCGGAATTAAATACAAAAGGCTCAATGCCGACTTAAGTACAAGAAGACTGACTCTTCTTAGTGTCTATGTTTTGAACCTATCCTGTGACACTAGTTATAGATTCCGATGCTTCACTTCAGGTTTACTGTATCACTCTGACCTTCGTATTGATGATGAAAAACAGAATTTGCATCGGAATTAAACACAAAAGGCACAATGCTGACTTAAGTACAAGAAAACTGACTCTTCTGGCTGTCTATGCTTTGAACCATTCCTGTGACACTAGTTATAGAATCCGATGCTTCACATCAGGTTTACTGTATCCCTCTGACCTTCTTATTGACGATGAAACACAGAAATTGCATCGGAATTAAATACAAAAGGCACAATGCCGAATTAAGTACAAGTAAACTGACTCCTCTTACTGTGTATGTTTTGAACCATTCCTGTGACACTAGCTATAGATTCCGATGCTTCACTTCAGGTTTACTGTATGCCTCTGACCTTCTTGTTGACGATGAAACACAGGAATTTTACCGGAATTAATAACAAAATGCACAATGGCGACTTAAGTACAAGAAAACTGACTCTTCTTAATGTCTATGCTTTGAACCATTCCTGTGACACTAGCTATAGATTCCGATGCTTCACTTCAGGTCTACTGTATCCCTCTGACCTTCTTATTGACGATGAAACACAGAAATTGCATCGGAATTAAATACAAAAGGCACAATGCTGACTTAAGTACAGGAAAACTGACTCTACTTACTGTCTATGTTTTAAACCATTCTTGTGACACTAGTTATAGATTCCGATGCTTCACTTCAGGTTGACTGTATCCCTCCGAACTTCTTATTGACGATGAAACACAGAAATTGCATCGGAATACAAACAAAATGCACAATGCCGACTTAAGTACAAAAAAACAGACTCTTCTTACTGTCTATGTTTTGAACCATTCCTGTGACATTAGTTACAGATTCTGATGCTTCATTTCAGGTTTACTGTATCCCTCTGACCTTCTTATTGACGATGAAACACAGAAATTGCATCGGAATTAAAAATACAAAGGCCACAATGCTGACATAAGTACAAGGAAACTGACTCATCTTACTGTCTAAGATCTGAACCATTCCTGTGACACTAGTTATAGATTCCGATGCTTCACTTCAGGTTTACTGTATCCCTCTGACCTTCTTATTGACGATGAAACACAGAAATTGCATCGGAATTAAATACAAAAGGCACAATGCCGACTTAAGTACAAGTAAACACACACTTCTTACTGTCTATGCTTTGAACCATTCCTGTGACACTAGTTACAGATTCCGATGCTTCACTTCTGGATTACTGTATCCCTCTGACCTTCTTATTGACGATGAAACACAAAAATTGCATCGGAATTAAATACAAAAGGCTCAATGCCGACTTAAGTACAAGAAGACTGACTCTTCTTAGAGTCTATGTTTTGAACCTATCCTGTGACACTAGTTATAGATTCCGATGCTTCACTTCAGGTTTACTGTATGCCTCTGACCTTCTTGTTGACGATGAAACACAGGAATTTTACCGGATTTAATAACAAAATGCACAATGGCGACTTAAGTACAAGAAAACTGACTCTTCTTAATGTCTATGCTTTGAACCATTCCTGTGACACTAGTCATAGATTCCGATGCTTCACTTCAGGTTTACTGTATCCCTCCGACCTTTTTATTGACGATGAAACACAGAAATTTCATCGGAATTAAATGCAAAAGGCACAATGCCGACATAAGTACAAGAAAACTGACTCTTCTTACTGTCTATGTTTTGAATCATTCCTGTGACACTAGTTATAGATTCCGATGCTTCACTTCAGGTTTACTGTATCCCTCTGACCTTCTTATTGACGATGAAACACAGAAATTGCATCGGAATTAAATACAAAAGGCACAATGCCGACTTAAGTACAAGAAAACTGTCTCTTCTTACTGTCTATGCTTTGAACCATTCCTGTGACACTAGTTACAGATTCCGATGCTTCACTTCTGGATTACTGTATCCCTCTGACCTTCTTATTGACGATGAAACACAAAAATTGCATCGGAATTAAATACAAAAGGCTCAATGCCGACTTAAGTACAAGAAGACTGACTCTTCTTAGAGTCTATGTTTTGAACCTATCCTGTGACACTAGTTATAGATTCCGATGCTTCACTTCAGGTTTACTGTATGCCTCTGACCTTCTTGTTGACGATGAAACACAGGAATTTTACCGGATTTAATAACAAAATGCACAATGGCGACTTAAGTACAAGATAACTGACTCTTCTTAATGTCTATGCTTTGAACCATTCCTGTGACACTAGTCATAGATTCCGATGCTTCACTTCAGGTTTACTGTATCCCTCCGACCTTCTTATTGACGATGAAACACAGAAATTTCATCGGAATTAAATGCAAAAGGCACAATGCCGACATAAGTACAAGAAAACTGACTCTTCTTACTGTCTATGTTTTGAATCATTCCTGTGACACTAGTTATAGATTCCGATGCTTCACTTCAGGTTTACTGTATCCCTCTGACCTTCTTATTGACGATGAAACACAGAAATTGCATCGGAATTAAATACAAAAGGCACAATGCCGACTTAAGTACAAGTAAACACACACTTCTTACTGTCTATGCTTTGAACCATTCCTGTGACACTAGTTACAGATTCCGATGCTTCCCTTCAGGTTTACTGTATCCTTCCGACCGTCTTATTGACGATGAAACACAGAAATTGCATCGGAATTAAATACAAAAGGCACAATGCCAACTCAAGTACAAGAAGACTGGCTCTTCTTACTGTCTATGTTTTGAACCGATCCTGTGACACTGGTTATAGATTCCGATGCTTCACTTCAGGTTTACTGTATCCCTCTGACCTTCATATTGACGATACAACACAGAAATTGCATCGGAATTATATACAAGAGGTACAATGCCGTATTAAGTACATGAAGACTGACTCTTCTTACTGTCTATGTTTTGAACCATTCCTGTGACACTAGTAATAGATTCCGATGCTTCACTTCAGGTTTACTGTATCCCTATGTCCTTCTTATTGACGATGAAACACAGAAATTGCATCGGAATTAAATACAAAAGGCACAATGTCGACTTAAGTACTAGAAGACTGACGCTTATTATTGTCTATGTTTTGAACCATTCCTGTGACACTAGTTATAGATTCAGATGCTTCACTTCAGGTTTACTGTATACCTCTGACCTTCTTATTGACGATGAAACACAAAAATTGCCTCGGAATTAAATACAAAAGGCACAATGCCGACTCAAGTACAAGAAGACTGGCTATTCTTACTGTCTATGTTTTGAACTATTCCTGTGACACTAGTTTTAGATTCAGATGCTTCACTTCAGGTTTATTGTATCCCTGTGACCTTCTTATTGACAATGAAACACAGAAATTGCATCGGAATTAAATACAAAAATCACAATGCCGACTTAAGTACAAGAAAACTGACTCATCTTACTGTCTATGTTTCGAACTATTCCTGTGACACTAGTTATACATTCCGATGCTTCACCTCAGGTTTACTGTATCCCTCTGACCTTCATATTTACGATGAAACACAGAAATTGCATCGGAATTAAATACAAAAGGCACAATGCCGACTTAAGTACAAATAAACTGACTCTTCTTACTGTCTATGTTTTGAACCATTCCTGTGACACTAGTTATAGATTCCGATGCTTCACTTCAGGTTTACTGTATCCCTCTGACCTTTATAATGACGATGAAACACAGAAATTTCATCGGAAATAAATAGAAATGGCACAATGCCGACTTAAGTACAAGAAAATTGACTCTTCTTACAGTCTATGTTTTGAACCATTCCTGTGACACTAGTTATAGATTCCGATGCTTCACATCAGGTTTACTGTATTCCTATGACCTTCTTATTCGCGATGAAACACAGAAATTTCATCGGAATTAAATACAAATGGCACAATGCCGAATCAAGTACAAGAAGTGTGGCTCTTCTTACTGTCCATGTTTGAACCATTCCTGTGACACTAGTAATAGATTCCGATGCTTCACTTCAGGTTTACTGCATCCCTCTGACCTTATTGTTGACGATGAGACACAGAAATTGCATGAGAATTAAATACAAAAGGAACAATCCCGACTTAAGTACAAGAAAACTGTCTCTTCTTACTGTCTATGTTTTGAACCATTCCTGTGACACTAGTTATAGATTCCGATGCTTCACTTCAGGTTTACTGTATCCCTCTGACTTCCTTTTTGACGATGAAACACAGAAATTGCATCGGAATTAAATACAAATGGCACAATGCCGAATCAAGTACAAGAAGTGTGGCTCTTCTTACTGTCCATGTTTGAACCATTCCTGTGACACTAGTAATAGATTCCGATGCTTCACTTCAGGTTCACAGTATTACTCTGACCTCCTTATTGGCGATGAAACACAGAAATTGCATCGGAATTAAACACAAAATGCACTATGCCGGCGCAAGTACAAGAAGACTGGCTCATCTTACTGTCTATGATTTGATCCATTCCTGTGACACTAGTTACAGATTCCGTTGCTTCACTTCAGGTTTACTGTATCCCTCTGACATTCTTATTGACGATGAAACACAGAAATAGCATCGGAATTAAATAGAAAAGGCAAAATGCCGACTTAAGTACAAGAACACTGACTCTTTGTACTGTCTACGTTTTGAACCATTCCTGTGACACTAGTTATGGTTTCCGATGCTTCACTTCAGGTTTACTGTATCCCTCTGACCTTCTTATTGACGATGAAACACAGAAATTGCATCGGAATTAAATACAAATGGCACAATGCCGACTTAAGAACAAGAAAACTGATTCATCTTACTGTCTATGTTTTGAACCACTCCTGTGACACAAGTTATAGATTCCGATGCTTCAATTCAGGTTTACTGTATCCCTCTGACTTTCCTATTGACGATGAAACACAGAAATTGCATCGGAATTATATAGAAAACGCGCAATGAAGACTTAAGTACAAGAAAACTGACTCTTCTTACTGTCTATGTTTTGAACCATTACTGTGACTCTAGTTATAGATTCCGATGCTTCACTCCAGGTTTACTGTATCCCTCTGACCTTCTTATTGACGATGAAACACAGAAATTGCAATGAAATTCAATACAAAGGGCACAATGCCGACTTAAGTACAAGAAATCTGACTCTTCTTACTGTCCATGTTTGAACCATTCCTGTGACACTAGTAATAGATTCCGATGCTTCACTTCAGGTTCACTGTATTACTCTGACCTCCTTATTGGCATTGAAACACAGAAATTGCATCGGAATTAAACACAAAATGCACTATGCCGACTCAAGAACAAGAAGGCTGGCTCATCTTACTGTCTATGATTTGATCCATTCCTGTGACACTAGTTATAGATTCCGTTGCTTCACTTCAGGTTTACTGTATCCCTCTGACATTCTTATTGACGATGAAACACAGAAATTGCAATGAAATTCAATACAAAGGGCACAATGCCGACTTAAGTACAAGAAATCTGACTCTTCTTACTGTCTATGTTTTGAACCATTCCTGAGACACTAGTTATAGATTCCGATGTTTCACTTCAGGTTTACTGTATCCCTCTGACCTTCTTATTGACGATGAAATACAGAAATTACATCGGAATAAAATAGAAAAGGCACAATGCCAACTTAAGTGCAAGAAAACGGACTCTTCTTACTGTCTATGTTTGAACCATTCCTGTTACACTAGTTATAGATTCCGATGCTTCACTTCAGGTTTACTGTATCCCTCTGACTTTCTTATTGACGATGAAGCACAGAAATTTCATCGTAATTAAGTACAAAAATCACAACGCCGACTTAAGTAAAGGAAAACCGACTCTTCTTACTGTCTATGTTTTGAACCTTTCCTGTGACACTAGTTATAGATTCCAATTCGTCACTTCAGGTTTACTGTATCCCTCGGACTTTCTTATTGACGATGAAACACAGAAATTGCATCGGAATTAAATACAATAGGCACAATGCCGACTCAAGTACAAGAGGAGTGGCTCTTCTTACTGTCTATGTTTTGAACCATTCCTGTGACACGATGCTTCACTTCAGGTTTTCTGTATCCCTCTGACCCTCTTATTGACGACGAAAAACAGAAATTGCATCGGAATTAGATACGAAATGCACAATGCCGACTCAAGTACAAGAGGAGTGGCTCTTCTTACTGTCTACGTTATGAATCATTCCTGTGACACTAGTTATAGATTACGATGATTCACTTCAGGTTTACTGTATCCCTCTGACCTTCTTATTGACGATGAAACACAGAAATTGCATCGGAATTAAATACAAAAGGCACAATGCCAACTTAAGTACAAGTAAACTAACTCTTCTTACTGTCTATGTTTTGAACCATTCCTGTGAGACCAGTTATAGATTCCGATGCTTCACCTCAAGTTTCGTGTATCCCTCTGACCTTCTTATTGACGATGAAACACAGAAATTGCATTGGAATTAAATACAAAAGGCACAATGCCGAATTAAGTACAAGTAAACTGACTCCTCTTACTGTGTATGTTTTGAACCATTCCTGTGACACTAGTTATAGATTCCGATGCTTCACTTCAGGTTCACTGTATTACTTTGACCTCCTTATTGGCGATGAAACACAGAAATTGCATCGGAATTAAACACAAAATGCACTATGCCGACTCAAGAACAAGAAGGCTGGCTCATCTTACTGTCTATGATTTGATCCATTCCTGTGACACTAGTTATAGATTCCGTTGCTTCACTTCAGGTTTACTGTATCCCTCTGACCTTCTTATTAACGATGAAACACAGAAATTGCATCGGAATTAAATACAAATGGCACAATGCCGACTTATGTACAAGAACACTGACTCTTTGTACTGTCTACGTTTTGAACCATTCCTATGACACTAGTTATGGTTTCCGATGCTTCACTTCAGGTTTACTGTATCCCTCTGACCTTCTTATTGACGATGAAACACAGAAATTGCATCGGAATTAAATACAAATGGCACAATGCCGACTTAAGAACAAGAAAACTTATTCATCTTACTGTCTATGTTTTGAACCACTCCTGTGACACTAGTTATAGATTCCGATGCTTCAATTCAGGTTTACTGTATCCCTCTGACTTTCCTATTGACGATGAAACACAGAAATTGCATCGGAATTAAATAGAAAACGCGCAATCAAGACTTAAGTACAAGAAAACTGACTCTTCTTACTGTCTATGTTTTGAACCATTCCTGTGACTCTAGTTATAGATTCCGATGCTTCACTCCAGGTTTACTGTATCCCTCTGACCTTCTTATTGACGATGAAACACAGAAATTGCAATGAAATTCAATACAAAGGGCACAATGCCGACTTACGTACAAGAAATCTGACGCTTCTTACTGTCTGTGTTTTGAACCATTCCTGTGTCACTAGTTATAGATTCCGATGCTTCACATCAGGTTTACTGTATCCCTCTGACATTGTTATTGACGATGGAACACAGAAATTGCATCGGAATTAAATACAAAAGGCAGAATGCCGACTTAAGCACAAGTAAACTGACTCTTCTTACTGTCTATGTTTTGAACCATTCCTGTGACACTAGTTACAGATTCCGATGCTTCACTTCAGGATTACTGTTTCCCTCTGACCTTCTTATTGACGATGAAACATAGAAATTGCATCGGAATTAAATACAAAAGGCACAATGCCGACTTAAGTACAAGAAAACTGACTCTTCTTACGGTCTATGTTTTGAACCATTCCTGTGACACTAGTTATAGATTCCGATGCTTCACATCAGGTTTACTGTATCCCTCTGACCTTCTTATTGACGATGAAACACAGAAATTGCATCGGAATTAATTACAAAAGGCACAATGCAAACTTAAGTACAAGTAAACTGACTCTTCCTACTGTCTATGTTTTGAACCATTCCTGTGACACTAGTTACGGCTTCCGATGCTTCACTTCAAGTTTAGTGTACCCTCTAACCTTCGTATTGACGATGAAACACAGAAATTGCATCGGAATTAAATAAAAAAGGCACAATGCCGAATTAAGTACAAGTAAACTGACTCTTCTTACTGTGTATGTTTTGAACCATTCCTGTGACACTAGTTATAGATTCCGATGCTTCACTTCAGGTTTACTGTTTGCCTCTGACCTTCTTGTTGACGATGAAACACAGGAATTTCATCGGAATTAATAACAAAATGCACAATGATGACTTAAGTACAAGAAAACTGACTCTTCTTACTGTCTATGCATTGAACTATTCCTGTGACACTAGTCATAGATTCCGATGCTTCACTTCAGGTTTACTGTATCCCTCCGAATTTCTTATTGACGATGAAACACAGAAATTTCATCGGAATTAAATGCAAAAGGCACAATGCCGACTTAAGTACAAGAAAGCTGACTCTTCTTACTGCCTATGTTTTGAATCATTCCTGTGACACTAGTTCTAGATTCCGATGCTTCACTTCAGGTTTACTGTATCCCTCTGACATTCTTATTGACGATGAAACACAGAAATTGCATCGGAATTAAATACAAAAGGCACAATGCCGACTTAAGTACAAGAAAACTGTCTCTTCTTACTGTCTATGTTTTGAACCATTCCTGTGACACTAGTTATGGATTCCGATGCTTCACTTCAGGTTTACTGTATCCCTCTGACCTTCGTATTGACGATGAAACACAGAAATTGCATCGGAATTCAATACAAAAGGCACAATGCCGACTCAAGTACAAGAAGACTGGCTCTTCTTACTGTCTACGTCTTGAACCTTTCCCGTGGGACCGGTTTTGGATTCCGGTGGTCCACTTCAGGTTTACTGTATCCCTTGGACCTTCTTATTGACGACGAAACACAGAAACTGGATCGGAATTAAATACAAAAGGCACAATGCCGACCTAAGTACAAGAAAAATGACTCTTCTTACTGTCTATGTTTTGAACCGATCCAGTGACACTGGTTATAGATTCCGATGCTTCACTTCCGGTTTACTATATCCCTCTGACCTTCTTTTTGACGATGAAACACAGAAATTGCGTCGGAATTAAATACAAAAGGCACAATGCCGACTTAAGTAAAAGAAAACTGACTCTTCTTACTGTCTATGTTTTGAACCATTCCTGTGACACTAGTTATAGATTCCGATGCTTCACCTAAGGTTTTTCTGTATCCCTCTGACCATCTTATTGACGATGACACACAGAAATTGCATCGGAATTAAATACAAAAGGCAGAATGCCGACTTAAGCACAAGTAAACTGACTCTTCTTACTGTCTATGTTTAGAACCATTCCTGTGACACTAGTTACAGATTCCGATGCTTCACTTCAGGATTACTGTTTCCCTCTGACCTTCTTATTGACGATGAAACATAGAAATTGCATCGGAATTAAATACAAAAGGCACAATGCCGACTTAAGTACAGGAAGACTGACTCTTCTTATTGTCTGTGCTTTGAACCTTTCCTGTGACACTAGTTATAGATTCCGAAGCTTCACTTCAGGTTTACTGTATCCCTCTGGCCTTCTTATTGACGATGAAAGACAGAAATTGCATCGGAATTAAATACAAAAGGCACAATGCCGACTTAAGTACAAGAAAACTGACTCTTCTTACGGTCTATGTTTTGAACCATTCCTGTGACACTAGTTATAGATTCCGATGCTTCACATCAGGTTTACTGTTTCCCTCTGACCTTCTTATTGACGATGAAACACAGAAATTGCATCGGAATTAAATACAGAAGGCACAATGCCAACTTAAGTACAAGTAAACTGACTCTTCCTACTGTCTATGTTTTGAACCATTCCTGTGACACTAGTTACGGATTCCGATGCTTCACTTCAAGTTTAGTGTATCCCTCTGACCTTCGTATTGACGATGAAACACAGAAATTGCATCGGAATTAAATAAAAAAGTCACAATGCCGAATTAAGTACAAGTAAACTTTTTCCTCTTACTGTGTATGTTTTGAACCGTTCCTGTGACACTAGTTATAGATTCCGATGCTTCACTTCAGGTTTACTGTATGCCTCTGACCTTCTTGTTGACGATGAAACACAGGAATTTCATCGGAATTAATAACAAAATGCACAATGGCGACTTAAGTACAAGAAAACTGACTCTTCTTACTGTCTATGCTTTGAACCATTCCTGTGACACTAGTCATAGATTCCGATGCTTCACTTCAGGATTACTGTATCCCTCCGACCCTCTTATTGACGATGAAACACAGAAATTTCATCGGAATTAAATGCAAAAGGCACAATGCCGACATAAGTACAAGAAAACTGACTCTTCTTACTGTCTATGTTTTGTACCATTCCTGTTACACTAGATATAGATTCCGATGCTTCACTTCAGGTTTACTGTATCCCTCGGACTTTCTTATTGACGTTGAAACACAGAAATTGCATCGGAATTAAATACAAAAGGCACAATGCCGAATTAAGTACAAGTAAACTGACTCCTCTTACTGTGTATGTTTTGAACCATTCCTGTGACATTAGTTATAGATTCCGATGCTTCACTTCGGGTTCACTGTATTACTCTGACCTCCTTATTGGCGATGAAACACAGAAATTGCATCGGAATGAAACACAAAATGCACTATGCCGACTCAAGGACAAGAAGGCTGGCTCATCTTACTGTCTATGATTTGATCCATTCCTGTGACACTAGTTATAGATTCCGTTGCTTCACTTCAGGTGTACTGTATCCCTCTGACATTCTTATTGACGATAAAACACAGAAATGTCATCGGAATTAAATAGAAAAGGCACAATGCCGACTTAAGTACAAGAACACTGACTCTTTGTATTGTCTACGTTTTGAACCATTCCTGTGACACTAGTTATGGTTTCCGATGCTGCACTTGAGGTTTACTGTATCCCTCTGACCTTCTTATTGACGATGAAACACAGAAATTAGAATGAAATTCAATACAAAGGGCACAATGTCGACTTACGTACAAGAAATCTGACTCTTCTTACTGTCTATGTTTTGAACCATTTCTGTGACATTAGTTACAGATTCTGATGCTTCAATTCAGGTTTACTGTATCTCTCTGACTTCTTATCGACGATGAAACACAGAAATTGCATCGGAATTAAAAATACAAAGGCCACAATGCCGACATAAGTACAAGGAAACTGACCCTTCTTACTGTCTATGTTTTGAACCATTCCTGTGACACTAGTTATAGATTACGATGCTTCACTTCAGGTTTACTGAATCCCTCTGACCTTCTTATTGACGATGAAACACAGAAATTGCATCGGAACTAAATACAAAAGGCACAATGCCAACTTAAGTACAAGTAAACTAACTCTTCTTACTGTCTATGTTTTGAACCATTCCTGTGAGACCAGTTATGGATTCCGATGCTTCACCTCAAGTTTCGTGTATCCCTCTGACCTTCTTATTGACGTTGAAACACAGAAATTGCATCGGAATTAAATACAAAAGGCACAATGCCGAATTAAGTACAAGTAAACTGACTCCTCTTACTGTGTATGTTTTGAACCATTCCTGTGACACTAGTTATAGATTCCGATGTTTCACTTCAGGATTACTGTATCCCTCTGACCTTCATATTGACGATGAAATACAGAAATTGCATCGGAATTAAATAGAAAAGCCACAATGCCAACTTAAGTACAAGAAAACGGACTCTTCTTACTGTCTATGTTTTGAACCATTCCTGTTACACTAGTTATAGATTCCGATGCTTCACTTCAGGTTTACTGTATCCCTCTGACCTTCTTATTGACGATGAAGCAAAGAAATTTCATCGTAATTAAGTACAAAAATCACAATGCCGACTTAAGTAAAAGAAAACCGACTCTTCTTACTGTCTATGATTTGTACCATTCCTGTGACACTAGTTATAGTTTCCGATTTGTCACTTCAGGTTTACTGTATCCCTCGGACTTTCTTATTGACGATGAAACACAGAAATTGCATCGGAATTAAATACAATAGGCACAATGCCGACTCAAGTACAAGAGGAGTGGCTCTTCTTACTGTCTATGTTTTGAACCATTCCTGTGACACTAGTTATAGATTACGATGCTTCACTTCAGGTTTACTGTATCCCTCTGACCTTCTTATTGACGACGAAAAACAGAAATTGCATCGGAATTAAATACAAAAGGCACAATGTCGACTCAAGTACAAGAGGAGTGGCTCTTCTTACTGTCTATGTTTTGAACCATTCCTGTGACACTAGTTATAGATTACGAAGCTTCACTTCAGGATTACTGTATCCCTCTGACCTTCATATTGACGATGAAATACAGAAATTGCATCGGAATTAAATAGAAAAGGCACAATGCCAACTTAAGTACAAGAAAACGGACTCTTCTTACTGTCTATGTTTTGAACCATTCCTGTGACATTAGTTACAGATTCTGATGCTTCATTTCAGGTTTAATGTATCCCTCTGACTTCTTATTGACGATGAAACACAGAAATTGCATCGGAATTAAAAATACAAAGGCCACAATGCCGACATAAGTGCAAGGAAACTGACCCTTCTTACTGTCTATGTTTTGAACCATTCCTGTGACACTAGTTATAGATTACGATGCTTCACTTCAGGTTTACTGTATCCCTCTGAGCTTCTTATTGACGATGAAACACAGAAATTGCATCGGAATTAAATACAAAAGGCACAATGCCAACTTAAGTACAAGTAAACTAACTCTTCTTACTGTCTATGTTTTGAACCATTCCTGTGACACCAGTTATGGATTCCGATGCTTCACCTCAAGTTTCGTGTATCCCTCTGACCTTCTCATTGACGATGAAACACAGAAATTGCATCGGAATTGAATACAAAAGGCACAATGCCGAATTAAGTACAAGTAAACTGACTCCTCTTACTGTGTATGTTTTGAACCATTCCTGTGACACTAGTTATAGATTCCGATGCTTCACTTCAGGTTTACTGTATGCCTCTGACCTTCTTGTTGACGATGAAACACAGGAATTTTATCGTAATTAATAACAAAATGCACAATGGCGACTTAAGTACAAGAAAACTGACTCTTCTTACTGTCTATGCTTTGAACCATTCCTGTGACACTAGTCATAGATTCCGATGCTTCACTTCAGGTTTACTGTATCCCTCCGACCTTCTTATTGACGATGAACCACAGAAATTTCATCGGAATTAAATGCAAAAGGCACAATGCCGACATGAGTACAAGAAAACTGACACTTCTTACTGTCTATGCTTTGAATCATTCCTGTGACACTAGTTATAGATTCCGATGCTTCACTTCAGGTTTACTGTATCCCTCTGACCTTCTTATTGACGATGAAACACAGAAATTGCATCGGAATTAAATACAAAAGGCACAATGCCGACTTAAGTACAAGAAAACTGTCTCTTCTTACTGTCTATGTTTTGAACCATTCCTGTGACACTAGTTACGGATTCCGATGCTTCACTTCAGGTTTACTGTATCCCTCTGAAATTCTTATTGACGATGAAACACAGAAATTGCATTGGAATTCAATACAAAAGGCACAATGCCGACTCAAGTACAAGAAGACTGGCTCTTCTTACTGTCTACGTCATGAACTTTTCCCGTGGGACCGGTTTTAGATTCCGATGGTCCACTTCAGGTTTACCGTATCCCTTGGACCTTCTTATTGACGACGAAACACAGAAATTGCATCGGAATTAAATAGAAAAGGCACAATGCCGACCTAAGTACAAGAAAAATGACTCTTCTTACTGTCTATATTCTGAACCGATCCAGTGACACTGGTTATAGATTCCGATGCTTCACTTCAGGTTTACTGTATCCCTCTGACCTTCTTATTGACGATGAAACACCGAAATTGCATCGGAATTAAATACAAAAGGCACAATGTCGACTTAAGTACTAGAAGACTGACTCTTCCTATTGCCTATGTTTTGAACCATTCCTGTGACACTAGTTATAGATTCAGATGCTTCACTTCAGGTTTACTGTATACCTCTGACCTTCTTATTGACGATGAAACACAAAAATTGCCTCGGAATTAAATACAAAAGGCACAATGCCGACTCAAGTACAAGAAGACTGGCTATTCTTACTGTCTATGTTTTGAACTATTCCTGTGACACTAGTTTTAGATTCAGATGCTTCACTTCAGGTTTATTGTATCCCTGTGACCTTCTTATTGACAATGAAACACAGAAATTGCATCGGAATTAAATACAAAAGGCACAATGTCGACTTAAGTACTAGAAGACTGACTCTTCCTATTGTCTATGTTTCGAACTATTCCTGTGACACTAGTTATACATTCCGATGCTTCACCTCAGGTTTACTGTATCCCTCTGACCTTCATATTTACGATGAAACACAGAAATTGCATCGGAATTAAATACAAAAGGCACAATGCCGACTTAAGTACAAATAAACTGACTCTTCTTACTGTCTATGTTTTGAACCATTCCTGTGACACTAGTTATAGATTCCGATGCTTCACTTCAGGTTTACTGTATCCCTCTGACCTTTATAATGACGATGAAACACAGAAATTTCATCGGAAATAAATAGAAATGGCACAATGCCGACTTAAGTACAAGAAAATTGACTCTTCTTACAGTCTATGTTTTGAACCATTCCTGTGACACTAGTTATAGATTCCGATGCTTCACATCAGGTTTACTGTATTCCTATGACCTTCTTATTCGCGATGAAACACAGAAATTTCATCGGAATTAAATACAAATGGCACAATGCCGAATCAAGTACAAGAAGTGTGGCTCTTCTTACTGTCCATGTTTGAACCATTCCTGTGACACTAGTAATAGATTCCGATGCTTCACTTCAGGTTTACTGCATCCCTCTGACCTTATTGTTGACGATGAGACACAGAAATTGCATGAGAATTAAATACAAAAGGAACAATCCCGACTTAAGTACAAGAAAACTGTCTCTTCTTACTGTCTATGTTTTGAACCATTCCTGTGACACTAGTTATAGATTCCGATGCTTCACTTCAGGTTTACTGTATCCCTCTGACTTCCTTTTTGACGATGAAACACAGAAATTGCATCGGAATTAAATACAAATGGCACAATGCCGAATCAAGTACAAGAAGTGTGGCTCTTCTTACTGTCCATGTTTGAACCATTCCTGTGACACTAGTAATAGATTCCGATGCTTCACTTCAGGTTCACAGTATTACTCTGACCTCCTTATTGGCGATGAAACACAGAAATTGCATCGGAATTAAACACAAAATGCACTATGCCGACGCAAGTACAAGAAGACTGGCTCATCTTACTGTCTATGATTTGATCCATTCCTGTGACACTAGTTATAGATTCCGTTGCTTCACTTCAGGTTTACTGTATCCCTCTGACATTCTTATTGACGATGAAACACAGAAATAGCATCGGAATTAAATAGAAAAGGCAAAATGCCGACTTAAGTACAAGAACACTGACTCTTTGTACTGTCTACGTTTTGAACCATTAATGTGACACTAGTTATGGTTTCCGATGCTTCACTTCAGGTTTACTGTATCCCTCTGACCTTCTTATTGACGATGAAACACAGAAATTGCATCGGAATTAAATACAAATGGCACAATGCCGACTTAAGAACAAGAAAACTGATTCATCTTACTGTCTATGTTTTGAACCACTCCTGTGACACAAGTTATAGATTCCGATGCTTCAATTCAGGTTTACTGTATCCCTCTGACTTTCCTATTGACGATGAAACACAGAAATTGCATCGGAATTATATAGAAAACGCGCAATGAAGACTTAAGTACAAGAAAACTGACTCTTCTTACTGTCTATGTTTTGAACCATTACTGTGACTCTAGTTATAGATTCCGATGCTTCACTCCAGGTTTACTGTATCCCTCTGACCTTCTTATTGACGATGAAACACAGAAATTGCAATGAAATTCAATACAAAGGGCACAATGCCGACTTAAGTACAAGAAATCTGACTCTTCTTACTGTCCATGTTTGAACCATTCCTGTGACACTAGTAATAGATTCCGATGCTTCACTTCAGGTTCACTGTATTACTCTGACCTCCTTATTGGCGATGAAACACAGAAATTGCATCGGAATTAAACACAAAATGCACTATGCCGACTCAAGAACAAGAAGGCTGGCTCATCTTACTGTCTATGATTTGATCCATTCCTGTGACACTAGTTATAGATTCCGTTGCTTCACTTCAGGTTTACTGTATCCCTCTGACATTCTTATTGACGATGAAACACAGAAATTGCAATGAAATTCAATACAAAGGGCACAATGCCGACTTAAGTACAAGAAATCTGACTCTTCTTACTGTCTATGTTTTGAACCATTCCTGAGACACTAGTTATAGATTCCGATGTTTCACTTCAGGTTTACTGTATCCCTCTGACCTTCTTATTGACGATGAAATACAGAAATTACATCGGAATAAAATAGAAAAGGCACAATGCCAACTTAAGTACAAGAAAACGGACTCTTCTTACTGTCTATGTTTGAACCATTCCTGTTACACTAGTTATAGATTCCGATGCTTCACTTCAGGTTTACTGTATCCCTCTGACTTTCTTATTGACGATGAAGCACAGAAATTTCATCGTAATTAAGTACAAAAATCACAACGCCGACTTAAGTAAAGGAAAACCGACTCTTCTTACTGTCTATGTTTTGAACCTTTCCTGTGACACTAGTTATAGATTCCAATTCGTCACTTCAGGTTTACTGTATCCCTCGGACTTTCTTATTGACGATGAAACACAGAAATTGCATCGGAATTAAATACAATAGGCACAATGCCGACTCAAGTACAAGAGGAGTGGCTCTTCTTACTGTCTATGTTTTGAACCATTCCTGTGACACGATGCTTCACTTCAGGTTTTCTGTATCCCTCTGACCCTCTTATTGACGACGAAAAACAGAAATTGCATCGGAATTAGATACGAAATGCACAATGCCGACTCAAGTACAAGAGGAGTGGCTCTTCTTACTGTCTACGTTATGAATCATTCCTGTGACACTAGTTATAGATTACGATGCTTCACTTCAGGTTTACTGTATCCCTCTGACCTTCTTATTGACGATGAAACACAGAAATTGCATCGGAATTAAATACAAAAGGCACAATGCCAACTTAAGTACAAGTAAACTAACTCTTCTTACTGTCTATGTTTTGAACCATTCCTGTGAGACCAGTTATAGATTCCGATGCTTCACCTCAAGTTTCGTGTATCCCTCTGACCTTCTTATTGACGATGAAACACAGAAATTGCATTGGAATTAAATACAAAAGGCACAATGCCGAATTAAGTACAAGTAAACTGACTCCTCTTACTGTGTATGTTTTGAACCATTCCTGTGACACTAGTTATAGATTCCGATGCTTCACTTCAGGTTCACTGTATTACTCTGACCTCCTTATTGGCGATGAAACACAGAAATTGCATCGGAATTAAACACAAAATGCACTATGCCGACTCAAGAACAAGAAGGCTGGCTCATCTTACTGTCTATGATTTGATCCATTCCTGTGACACTAGTTATAGATTCCGTTGCTTCACTTCAGGTTTACTGTATCCCTCTGACATTCTTATTGACGATGAAACACAGAAATAGCATCGGAATTAAATAGAAAAGGCACAATGCCGACTTAAGTACAAGAACACTGACTCTTTGTACTGTCTACGTTTTGAACCATTCCTGTGACACTAGTTATGGTTTCCGATGCTTCACTTCAGGTTTACTGTATCCCTCTGACCTTCTTATTAACGATGAAACACAGAAATTGCATCGGAATTAAATACAAATGGCACAATGCCGACTTATGTACAAGAACACTGACTCTTTGTACTGTCTACGTTTTGAACCATTCCTATGACACTAGTTATGGTTTCCGATGCTTCACTTCAGGTTTACTGTATCCCTCTGACCTTCTTATTGACGATGAAACACAGAAATTGCATCGGAATTAAATACAAATGGCACAATGCCGACTTAAGAACAAGAAAACTTATTCATCTTACTGTCTATGTTTTGAACCACTCCTGTGACACTAGTTATAGATTCCGATGCTTCAATTCAGGTTTACTGTATCCCTCTGACTTTCCTATTGACGATGAAACACAGAAATTGCATCGGAATTAAATAGAAAACGCGCAATCAAGACTTAAGTACAAGAAAACTGACTCTTCTTACTGTCTATGTTTTGAACCATTCCTGTGACTCTAGTTATAGATTCCGATGCTTCACTCCAGGTTTACTGTATCCCTCTGACCTTCTTATTGACGATGAAACACAGAAATTGCAATGAAATTCAATACAAAGGGCACAATGCCGACTTACGTACAAGAAATCTGACGCTTCTTACTGTCTGTGTTTTGAACCATTCCTGTGTCACTAGTTATAGATTCCGATGCTTCACATCAGGTTTACTGTATCCCTCTGACATTGTTATTGACGATGGAACACAGAAATTGCATCGGAATTAAATACAAAAGGCAGAATGCCGACTTAAGCACAAGTAAACTGACTCTTCTTACTGTCTATGTTTTGAACCATTCCTGTGACACTAGTTACAGATTCCGATGCTTCACTTCAGGATTACTGTTTCCCTCTGACCTTCTTATTGACGATGAAACATAGAAATTGCATCGGAATTAAATACAAAAGGCACAATGCCGACTTAAGTACAGGAAGACTGACTCTTCTCATTGTCTATGTTTTTAACCTTTCCTGTGACACTAGTTATAGATTCCGAAGCTTCACTTCAGTTTTACTGTAACCCTCTGACGTTCTTATTGACGATGAAACACAGAAATTGCATCGGAATTAAATACAAAAGGCACAATGCCGACTTAAGTACAAGAAAACTGACTCTTCTTACGGTCTATGTTTTGAACCATTCCTGTGACACTAGTTATAGATTCCGATGCTTCACATCAGGTTTACTGTATCCCTCTGACCTTCTTATTGACGATGAAACACAGAAATTGCATCGGAATTAATTACAAAAGGCACAATGCAAACTTAAGTACAAGTAAACTGACTCTTCCTACTGTCTATGTTTTGAACCATTCCTGTGACACTAGTTACGGCTTCCGATGCTTCACTTCAAGTTTAGTGTACCCTCTAACCTTCCTATTGACGATGAAACACAGAAATTGCATCGGAATTAAATAAAAAAGGCACAATGCCGAATTAAGTACAAGTAAACTGACTCTTCTTACTGTGTATGTTTTGAACCATTCCTGTGACACTAGTTATAGATTCCGATGCTTCACTTCAGGTTTACTGTTTGCCTCTGACCTTCTTGTTGACGATGAAACACAGGAATTTCATCGGAATTAATAACAAAATGCACAATGATGACTTAAGTACAAGAAAACTGACTCTTCTTACTGTCTATGCATTGAACCATTCCTGTGACACTAGTCATAGATTCCGATGCTTCACTTCAGGTTTACTGTATCCCTCCGAATTTCTTATTGACGATGAAACACAGAAATTTCATCGGAATTAAATGCAAAAGGCACAATGCCGACTTAAGTACAAGAAAGCTGACTCTTCTTACTGCCTATGTTTTGAATCATTCCTGTGACACTAGTTCTAGATTCCGATGCTTCACTTCAGGTTTACTGTATCCCTCTGACATTCTTATTGACGATGAAACACAGAAATTGCATCGGAATTAAATACAAAAGGCACAATGCCGACTTAAGTACAAGAAAACTGTCTCTTCTTACTGTCTATGTTTTGAACCATTCCTGTGACACTAGTTATGGATTCCGATGCTTCACTTCAGGTTTACTGTATCCCTCTGACCTTCGTATTGACGATGAAACACAGAAATTGCATCGGAATTCAATACAAAAGGCACAATGCCGACTCAAGTACAAGAAGACTGGCTCTTCTTACTGTCTACGTCTTGAACCTTTCCCGTGGGACCGGTTTTGGATTCCGATGGTCCACTTCAGGTTTACTGTATCCCTTGGACCTTCTTATTGACGACGAAACACAGAAACTGGATCGGAATTAAATACAAAAGGCACAATGCCGACCTAAGTACAAGAAAAATGACTCTTCTTACTGTCTATGTTTTGAACCGATCCAGTGACACTGGTTATAGATTCCGATGCTTCACTTCCGGTTTACTATATCCCTCTGACCTTCTTATTGACGATGAAACACAGAAATTGCGTCGGAATTAAATACAAAAGGCACAATGCCGACTTAAGTAAAAGAAAACTGACTCTTCTTACTGTCTATGTTTTGAACCATTCCTGTGACACTAGTTATAGATTCCGATGCTTCACCTAAGGTTTTTCTGTATCCCTCTGACCATCTTATTGACGATGACACACAGAAATTGCATCGGAATTAAATACAAAAGGCAGAATGCCGACTTAAGCACAAGTAAACTGACTCTTCTTACTGTCTATGTTTAGAACCATTCCTGTGACACTAGTTACAGATTCCGATGCTTCACTTCAGGATTACTGTTTCCCTCTGACCTTCTTATTGACGATGAAACATAGAAATTGCATCGGAATTAAATACAAAAGGCACAATGCCGACTTAAGTACAGGAAGACTGACTCTTCTTATTGTCTGTGCTTTGAACCTTTCCTGTGACACTAGTTATAGATTCCGAAGCTTCACTTCAGGTTTACTGTATCCCTCTGGCCTTCTTATTGACGATGAAAGACAGAAATTGCATCGGAATTAAATACAAAAGGCACAATGCCGACTTAAGTACAAGAAAACTGACTCTTCTTACGGTCTATGTTTTGAACCATTCCTGTGACACTAGTTATAGATTCCGATGCTTCACATCAGGTTTACTGTTTCCCTCTGACCTTCTTATTGACGATGAAACACAGAAATTGCATCGGAATTAAATACAGAAGGCACAATGCCAACTTAAGTACAAGTAAACTGACTCTTCCTACTGTCTATGTTTTGAACCATTCCTGTGACACTAGTTACGGATTCCGATGCTTCACTTCAAGTTTAGTGTATCCCTCTGACCTTCGTATTGACGATGAAACACAGAAATTGCATCGGAATTAAATAAAAAAGTCACAATGCCGAATTAAGTACAAGTAAACTTTTTCCTCTTACTGTGTATGTTTTGAACCGTTCCTGTGACACTAGTTATAGATTCCGATGCTTCACTTCAGGTTTACTGTATGCCTCTGACCTTCTTGTTGACGATGAAACACAGGAATTTCATCGGAATTAATAACAAAATGCACAATGGCGACTTAAGTACAAGAACACTGACTCTTCTTACTGTCTATGCTTTGAACCATTCCTGTGACACTAGTCATAGATTCCGATGCTTCACTTCAGGATTACTGTATCCCTCCGACCCTCTTATTGACGATGAAACACAGAAATTTCATCGGAATTAAATGCAAAAGGCACAATGCCGACATAAGTACAAGAAAACTGACTCTTCTTACTGTCTATGTTTTGTACCATTCCTGTTACACTAGATATAGATTCCGATGCTTCACTTCAGGTTTACTGTATCCCTCTGACTTTCTTATTGACGATGAAGCACAGAAATATCATCGTAATTAAGTACAAAAATCACAATGCCGACTTAAGTAAAAGAAAACCGACTCTTCTTACTGTCTATGTTTTGAACCATTCCTGT
The DNA here is from genome assembly GCF_023864345.2 of Schistocerca serialis cubense. Lineage (NCBI taxonomy): Eukaryota > Metazoa > Arthropoda > Insecta > Orthoptera > Acrididae > Schistocerca > Schistocerca serialis. Next base: position 14,586,032 of record NC_064638.1, read on the forward strand.
GACACTAGTTATAGATTCCGATTCGTCACTTCAGGTTTACTATATCCCTCGGACTTTCTTATTGACGATGAAACACAGAAATTGCATCGGAATTATTTACAATAGGCACAATGCCGACTCAAGTACAAGAGGAGTGGCTCATCTTACTGTCTATGTTTTGAACCATTCCTGTGACGCTAGTTATAGATTACGATACTTCACTTCAGGTTTACTGTATCCCTCTGACCTTCTTATTGACGACGAAAAACAGAAATTGCATCGGAATCAAATACGAAAGGCACAATGCCGACTCAAGTACAAGGGGAGTGGCTCTTCTTACTGTCTATGTTTTGAATCATTCCTGTGACACTAGTTATATATTACGGTGCTTCACTTCAGGTTGACTGTATCCCTCCGATCTTCTTATTGACGGTGAAACACAGAAATTGCATCGGAATTAAATAGAAAAGGCACAATGCCGACTTAAGTACAAAAAAACAGACTCTTCTTACTGTCTATGTTTTGAACCATTTCTGTGACATTAGTTACAGATTCTGATGCTTCATTTCAGGTTTACTGTATCTCTCTGACTTCTTATCGACGATGAAACACAGAAATTGCATCGGAATTAAAAATACAAAGGCCACAATGCCGACATAAGTACAAGGAAACTGACCCTTCTTACTGTCTATGTTTTGAACCATTCCTGTGACACTAGTTATAGATTACGATGCTTCACTTCAGGTTTACTGAATCCCTCTGACCTTCTTATTGACGATGAAACACAGAAATTGCATCGGAACTAAATACAAAAGGCACAATGCCAACTTAAGTACAAGTAAACTAACTCTTCTTACTGTCTATGTTTTGAACCATTCCTGTTACACTAGTTATAGATTCCGATGCTTCACTTCAGGTTTACTGTATCCCTCTGACCTTCTTATTGACGATGAAGCACAGAAATTTCATCGTAATTAAGTACAAAAATCACAATGCCGACTTAAGTAAAAGAAAACCGACTCTTCTTACTGTCTATGATTTGTACCATTCCTGTGACACTAGTTATAGTTTCCGATTTGTCACTTCAGGTTTACTGTATCCCTCGGACTTTCTTATTGACGATGAAACACAGAAATTGCATCGGAATTAAATACAATAGGCACAATGCCGACTCAAGTACAAGAGGAGTGGCTCTTCTTACTGTCTATGTTTTGAACCATTCCTGTGACACTAGTTATAGATTACGATGCTTCACTTCAGGTTTACTGTATCCCTCTGACCTTCTTATTGACGACGAAAAACAGAAATTGCATCGGAATTAAATACAAAAGGCACAATGTCGACTCAAGTACAAGAGGAGTGGCTCTTCTTACTGTCTATGTTTTGAACCATTCCTGTGACACTAGTTGTAGATTACGAAGCTTCACTTCAGGATTACTGTATCCCTCTGACCTTCATATTGACGATGAAATACAGAAATTGCATCGGAATTAAATAGAAAAGGCACAATGCCAACTTAAGTACAAGAAAACGGACTCTTCTTACTGTCTATGTTTTGAACCATTCCTGTGACATTAGTTACAGATTCTGATGCTTCATTTCAGGTTTAATGTATCCCTCTGACTTCTTATTGACGATGAAACACAGAAATTGCATCGGAATTAAAAATACAAAGGCCACAATGCCGACATAAGTACAAGGAAACTGACCCTTCTTACTGTCTATGTTTTGAACCATTCCTGTGACACTAGTTATAGATTACGATGCTTCACTTCAGGTTTACTGTATCCCTCTGAGCTTCTTATTGACGATGAAACACAGAAATTGCATCGGAATTAAATACAAAAGGCACAATGCCAACTTAAGTACAAGTAAACTAACTCTTCTTACTGTCTATGTTTTGAACCATTCCTGTGACACCAGTTATGGATTCCGATGCTTCACCTCAAGTTTCGTGTATCCCTCTGACCTTCTCATTGACGATGAAACACAGAAATTGCATCGGAATTAAATACAAAAGGCACAATGCCGAATTAAGTACAAGTAAACTGACTCTTCTTACTGTGTATGTTTTGAACCATTCCTGTGACACTAGTTATAGATTCCGATGCTTCACTTCAGGTTTACTGTTTGCCTCTGACCTTCTTGTTGACGATGAAACACAGGAATTTCATCGGAATTAATAACAAAATGCACAATGATGACTTAAGTACAAGAAAACTGACTCTTCTTACTGTCTATGCATTGAACCATTCCTGTGACACTAGTCATAGATTCCGATGCTTCACTTCAGGTTTAATGTATCCCTCCGAATTTCTTATTGACGATGAAACACAGAAATTTCATCGGAATTAAATGCAAAAGGCACAATGCCGACTTAAGTACAAGAAAGCTGACTCTTCTTACTGCCTATGTTTTGAATCATTCCTGTGACACTAGTTCTAGATTCCGATGCTTCACTTCAGGTTTACTGTATCCCTCTGACATTCTTATTGACGATGAAACACAGAAATTGCATCGGAATTAAATACAAAAGGCACAATGCCGACTTAAGTACAAGAAAACTGTCTCTTCTTACTGTCTATGTTTTGAACCATTCCTGTGACACTAGTTATGGATTCCGATGCTTCACTTCAGGTTTACTGTATCCCTCTGACCTTCGTATTGACGATGAAACACAGAAATTGCATCGGAATTCAATACAAAAGGCACAATGCCGACTCAAGTACAAGAAGACTGGCTCTTCTTACTGTCTACGTCTTGAACCTTTCCCGTGGGACCGGTTTTGGATTCCGATGGTCCACTTCAGGTTTACTGTATCCCTTGGACCTTCTTATTGACGACGAAACACAGAAACTGGATCGGAATTAAATACAAAAGGCACAATGCCGACCTAAGTACAAGAAAAATGACTCTTCTTACTGTCTATGTTTTGAACCGATCCAGTGACACTGGTTATAGATTCCGATGCTTCACTTCCGGTTTACTATATCCCTCTGACCTTCTTATTGACGATGAAACACAGAAATTGCGTCGGAATTAAATACAAAAGGCACAATGCCGACTTAAGTAAAAGAAAACTGACTCTTCTTACTGTCTATGTTTTGAACCATTCCTGTGACACTAGTTATAGATTCCGATGCTTCACCTAAGGTTTTTCTGTATCCCTCTGACCATCTTATTGACGATGACACACAGAAATTGCATCGGAATTAAATACAAAAGGCAGAATGCCGACTTAAGCACAAGTAAACTGACTCTTCTTACTGTCTATGTTTAGAACCATTCCTGTGACACTAGTTACAGATTCCGATGCTTCACTTCAGGATTACTGTTTCCCTCTGACCTTCTTATTGACGATGAAACATAGAAATTGCATCGGAATTAAATACAAAAGGCACAATGCCGACTTAAGTACAGGAAGACTGACTCTTCTTATTGTCTGTGCTTTGAACCTTTCCTGTGACACTAGTTATAGATTCCGAAGCTTCACTTCAGGTTTACTGTATCCCTCTGGCCTTCTTATTGACGATGAAAGACAGAAATTGCATCGGAATTAAATACAAAAGGCACAATGCCGACTTAAGTACAAGAAAACTGACTCTTCTTACGGTCTATGTTTTGAACCATTCCTGTGACACTAGTTATAGATTCCGATGCTTCACATCAGGTTTACTGTTTCCCTCTGACCTTCTTATTGACGATGAAACACAGAAATTGCATCGGAATTAAATACAGAAGGCACAATGCCAACTTAAGTACAAGTAAACTGACTCTTCCTACTGTCTATGTTTTGAACCATTCCTGTGACACTAGTTACGGATTCCGATGCTTCACTTCAAGTTTAGTGTATCCCTCTGACCTTCGTATTGACGATGAAACACAGAAATTGCATCGGAATTAAATAAAAAAGTCACAATGCCGAATTAAGTACAAGTAAACTTTTTCCTCTTACTGTGTATGTTTTGAACCGTTCCTGTGACACTAGTTATAGATTCCGATGCTTCACTTCAGGTTTACTGTATGCCTCTGACCTTCTTGTTGACGATGAAACACAGGAATTTCATCGGAATTAATAACAAAATGCACAATGGCGACTTAAGTACAAGAACACTGACTCTTCTTACTGTCTATGCTTTGAACCATTCCTGTGACACTAGTCATAGATTCCGATGCTTCACTTCAGGATTACTGTATCCCTCCGACCCTCTTATTGACGATGAAACACAGAAATTTCATCGGAATTAAATGCAAAAGGCACAATGCCGACATAAGTACAAGAAAACTGACTCTTCTTACTGTCTATGTTTTGTACCATTCCTGTTACACTAGATATAGATTCCGATGCTTCACTTCAGGTTTACTGTATCCCTCTGACTTTCTTATTGACGATGAAGCACAGAAATATCATCGTAATTAAGTACAAAAATCACAATGCCGACTTAAGTAAAAGAAAACCGACTCTTCTTACTGTCTATGTTTTGAACCATTCCTGTGACACTAGTTATAGATTCCGATTCGTCACTTCAGGTTTACTATATCCCTCGGACTTTCTTATTGACGATGAAACACAGAAATTGCATCGGAATTATTTACAATAGGCACAATGCCGACTCAAGTACAAGAGGAGTGGCTCATCTTACTGTCTATGTTTTGAACCATTCCTGTGACGCTAGTTATAGATTACGATACTTCACTTCAGGTTTACTGTATCCCTCTGACCTTCTTATTGACGACGAAAAACAGAAATTGCATCGGAATCAAATACGAAAGGCACAATGCCGACTCAAGTACAAGGGGAGTGGCTCTTCTTACTGTCTATGTTTTGAATCATTCCTGTGACACTAGTTATATATTACGGTGCTTCACTTCAGGTTGACTGTATCCCTCCGATCTTCTTATTGACGGTGAAACACAGAAATTGCATCGGAATTAAATAGAAAAGGCACAATGCCGACTTAAGTACAAAAAAACAGACTCTTCTTACTGTCTATGTTTTGAACCATTTCTGTGACATTAGTTACAGATTCTGATGCTTCATTTCAGGTTTACTGTATCTCTCTGACTTCTTATCGACGATGAAACACAGAAATTGCATCGGAATTAAAAATACAAAGGCCACAATGCCGACATAAGTACAAGGAAACTGACCCTTCTTACTGTCTATGTTTTGAACCATTCCTGTGACACTAGTTATAGATTACGATGCTTCACTTCAGGTTTACTGAATCCCTCTGACCTTCTTATTGACGATGAAACACAGAAATTGCATCGGAACTAAATACAAAAGGCACAATGCCAACTTAAGTACAAGTAAACTAACTCTTCTTACTGTCTATGTTTTGAACCATTCCTGTTACACTAGTTATAGATTCCGATGCTTCACTTCAGGTTTACTGTATCCCTCTGACCTTCTTATTGACGATGAAGCACAGAAATTTCATCGTAATTAAGTACAAAAATCACAATGCCGACTTAAGTAAAAGAAAACCGACTCTTCTTACTGTCTATGATTTGTACCATTCCTGTGACACTAGTTATAGTTTCCGATTTGTCACTTCAGGTTTACTGTATCCCTCGGACTTTCTTATTGACGATGAAACACAGAAATTGCATCGGAATTAAATACAATAGGCACAATGCCGACTCAAGTACAAGAGGAGTGGCTCTTCTTACTGTCTATGTTTTGAACCATTCCTGTGACACTAGTTATAGATTACGATGCTTCACTTCAGGTTTACTGTATCCCTCTGACCTTCTTATTGACGACGAAAAACAGAAATTGCATCGGAATTAAATACAAAAGGCACAATGTCGACTCAAGTACAAGAGGAGTGGCTCTTCTTACTGTCTATGTTTTGAACCATTCCTGTGACACTAGTTGTAGATTACGAAGCTTCACTTCAGGATTACTGTATCCCTCTGACCTTCATATTGACGATGAAATACAGAAATTGCATCGGAATTAAATAGAAAAGGCACAATGCCAACTTAAGTACAAGAAAACGGACTCTTCTTACTGTCTATGTTTTGAACCATTCCTGTGACATTAGTTACAGATTCTGATGCTTCATTTCAGGTTTAATGTATCCCTCTGACTTCTTATTGACGATGAAACACAGAAATTGCATCGGAATTAAAAATACAAAGGCCACAATGCCGACATAAGTACAAGGAAACTGACCCTTCTTACTGTCTATGTTTTGAACCATTCCTGTGACACTAGTTATAGATTACGATGCTTCACTTCAGGTTTACTGTATCCCTCTGAGCTTCTTATTGACGATGAAACACAGAAATTGCATCGGAATTAAATACAAAAGGCACAATGCCAACTTAAGTACAAGTAAACTAACTCTTCTTACTGTCTATGTTTTGAACCATTCCTGTGACACCAGTTATGGATTCCGATGCTTCACCTCAAGTTTCGTGTATCCCTCTGACCTTCTCATTGACGATGAAACACAGAAATTGCATCGGAATTAAATACAAAAGGCACAATGCCGAATTAAGTACAAGTAAACTGACTCCTCTTACTGTGTATGTTTTGAACCATTCCTGTGACACTAGTTATAGATTCCGATGCTTCACTTCAGGTTTACTGTATGCCTCTGACCTTCTTGTTGACGATGAAACACAGGAATTTTATCGTAATTAATAACAAAATGCACAATGGCGACTTAAGTACAAGAAAACTGACTCTTCTTACTGTCTGTGCTTTGAACCATTCCTGTGACACTAGTCATAGATTCCGATGCTTCACTTCAGGTTTACTGTATCCCTCCGACCTTCTTATTGACGATGAACCACAGAAATTTCATCGGAATTAAATGCAAAAGGCACAATGCCGACATGAGTACAAGAAAACTGACACTTCTTACTGTCTATGCTTTGAATCATTCCTGTGACACTAGTTATAGATTCCGATGCTTCACTTCAGGTTTACTGTATCCCTCTGACCTTCTTATTGACGATGAAACACAGAAATTGCATCGGAATTAAATACAAAAGGCACAATGCCGACTTAAGTACAAGAAAACTGTCTCTTCTTACTGTCTATGTTTTGAACCATTCCTGTGACACTAGTTACGGATTCCGATGCTTCACTTCAGGTTTACTGTATCCCTCTGAAATTCTTATTGACGATGAAACACAGAAATTGCATTGGAATTCAATACAAAAGGCACAATGCCGACTCAAGTACAAGAAGACTGGCTCTTCTTACTGTCTACGTCATGAACTTTTCCCGTGGGACCGGTTTTAGATTCCGATGGTCCACTTCAGGTTTACCGTATCCCTTGGACCTTCTTATTGACGACGAAACACAGAAATTGCATCGGAATTAGATGGAAAAGGCACAATGCCGACCTAAGTACAAGAAAAATGACTCTTCTTACTGTCTATATTCTGAACCGATCCAGTGACACTGGTTATAGATTCCGATGCTTCACTTCAGGTTTACTGTATCCCTCTGACCTTCTTATTGACGATGAAACACCGAAATTGCGTCGGAATTAAATACAAAAGGCACAATGCCGACTTAAGTGAAAGAAAACTGACTCTTCTTACTGTCTATGTTTTGAACCATTCCTGTGACAATAGTTATAGATTCCGATGCTTCACCTAAGGTTTTTCTGTATCCCTCTGACCATCTTATTGACGATGAAACACAGAAATTGCATCGGAATTAAATACAAAAGGCAGAATGCCGACTTAAGCACAAGTAAACTGACTCTTCTTGCTGTCTATGTTTTGAACAATTCCTGTGACACTAGTTACAGATTCCGATGCTTCACTTCAGGATTACTGTTTCCCTCTGACCTTCTTATTGACGATGAAACATAGAAATTGCTTCGGAATTAAATGCAAAAGGCACAATGCCGACTTAAGTACAGGAAGACTGACTCTTCTCATTGTCTATGTTTTCAACCTTTCCTGTGACACTAGTTGTAGATTCCGAAGCTTCACTTCAGTTTTACTGTAACCCTCTGACCTTCTTATTGACGATGAAACACAGAAATTGCATCGGAATTAAATACAAAAGGCACAATGCGGACTTAAGTACAAGAAAACTGACTCTTCTTACGGTCTATGTTTTGAACCATTCCTGTGACACTAGTTATAGATTCCGATGCTTCACATCAGGTTTACTGTATCCCTCTGACCTTCTTATTGACGATAAAACACAGAAATTGCATCGGAATTAATTACAAAAGGCACAATGCCAACTTAAGTACAAGTAAACGTGACTCTTGCTACTGTCTATGTTTTGAACCATTCCTGTGACACTAGTTACGGATTCCGATGCTTCACTTCAAGTTTAGTGTATCCCTCTAACCTTCGTATTGACGATGAAACACAGAAATAGCATCGGAATTAAATACAATAGGCACAATGCGGACTTAAGTAAAAGAAAACTGACTCTTCTTACGGTCTATGTTTTGAACCATTCCTGTGACACTAGTTATAGATTCCGATGCTTCACATCAGGTTTACTGTTTCCCTCTGACCTTCTTATTGACGATGAAACACAGAAATTGCATCGGAATTAAATAAAAAAGGCACAATGCCGAATTAAGTACAAGTAAACTTTTTCCTCTTACTGTGTATGTTTTGAACCGTTCCTGTGACACTAGTTATAGATTCCGAAGCTTCACTTCAGGTTTACTGTATGCCTCTGACCTTCTTGTAGACGATGAAACACAGGAATTTCATCGGAATTAATAACAAAATGCACAATGGCGACTTAAGTACAAGAAAACTGACTCTTCTTACTGTCTATGCTTTGAACCATTCCTGTGACACTAGTCATAGATTCCGATGCTTCACTTCAGGTTTACTGTATCCCTCCGACCTTCTTATTCACGATGAAACACAGAAATTTCATCGGAGTTAAATGCAAAAGGCAAATGCCGACATAAGTACAAGAAAACTGTCTCTTCTTACTGTCTATGTTTTGAATCATTCCTGTGACACTAGTTACAGATTCCGATGCTTCACTTCAGGTTTACTGTATCCCTCTGACCTTCTTATTGACGATGAAACACAGAAATTGCATCGGAATTAAATACAAAAGGCACAATGCCGACTTAAGTACAAGAAAACTGTCTCTTCTTACTGTCTATGTTTTGAACCATTCCTGTGACACTAGTTACGGATTCCGATGCTTCACTTCAGGTTTACTGTATCCCTCTGACCTTCTTATTGACGATGAAACACATAAATTGCATCGGAATTCAATACAAAAGGCACAATGCCGAATTAAGTACAAGTAAACTGACTCTTCTTACTGTGTATGTTTTGAACCATTCCTAAGACACTAGTTATGGATTCTGATGCTTCACTTCAGGTTTACTGTATCCCTCTGACCTTCTTATTGACGATGAAACACAGAAATTGCATCGGAATTCAATACAAAAGGCACAATTCCGACTCAAGTACAAGAAGACTGGTTCTTCTTACATTCTACGACTTTAACCTTCCCCGTGGGACCGGTTTTAGATTCCGATGGTCCACTTCAGGTTTACTGTATCCCTTGGACCTTCTTATTGACGACGAAAAACAGAAATTGCATCGGAATTAAATACAAAAGGCACAATGACGACCTAAGTACAAGGAAAATGACTCTTCCTACTGTCTATGTTTTGAACCGATCCAGTGACACTGGTTATAGATTCCGATGCCTCACTTCAGGTTTACTGTATCCCTCTGACCTTCTTATTGACGATGAAACACAGAAATTGCGTCGGAATTAAATACAAAAGGTACAATGCCGACTTAAGTAAAAGAAAACTGACTCTTCTTACTGTCTACATCTTGAACCATACCTGTGACAATAGTTATAGATTCCGATGCTTCACCTAAGGTTTTTCTGTATCCCTCTGACCATCTTATTGACGATGAAACACAGAAATTGCATCGGAATTAAATACAAAAGGCAGAATGCCGACTTAAGCACAAGTAAACTGACTCTTCATACTGTCTATGTTTTGAACCATTCCTGTGACACTAGTTACAGATTCCGATGCTTCACTTCAGGATTACTGTTTCCCTCTGACCTTCTTATTGACGATGAAACATGGAAATTGCACCGGAATTAAATACAAAAGGCACAATGCCGACTTAAGTACAGGAAGACTGACTCTTCTTACTGTCTATGTTTTGAACCTTTCCTGTGACACTAGTTATAGATTCCGAAGCTTCACTTCAGGTTTACTGTATCCCTCTGACCTTCTTATTGACGATGAAACACTGTAATTGCATCGGAATTAAATACAAAATGCACAATGCCGACTTAAGTACAAGAAAACTGACTCTTCTTACGGTCTATGTTTTGAACCATTCCTGTGACACTAGTTATAGATTCTGATGCTTCACATCAGGTTTACTGTATCCCTCTGACCTTCTTATTGACGATGAAACACAGAAACTGCATCGGAATTAAATACAAAAGGCACAATGCCAACTTAGGTACAAGTAAACTGACTCTTCCTACTGTCTATGTTTTGAATCATTCCTGTGACACTAGTTACGGATTCCGATGCTTCACTTCAAGTTTAGTGTATCCCTCTGACCTTCGTATTGACGATGAAACACAGAAATTGCATCGGAATTAAATAAAAAAGGCACAATGCCGAATTAAGTACAAGTAAACTGACTCCTCTTACTGTGTATGTTTTGAACCTTTCCTGTGACACTAGTTATAGATTCCGATGCTTCACTTCAGGTTTACTGTATGCCTCTGACCTTCTTGTTACCGATGAAACACAGGACTTTCAACGGAATTAATAACAAAATGCACAATGATGACTTAAGTACAAGAAAACTGACTCTTCTTAGTGTCTATGCTTTGAACCATTCTTGTGACACTAGTCATAGATTCCGATGCTTCACTTCAGGTTTACTGTATCCCTCCGACCTTCTTATTGACGATGAAACACAGAAATTTCATCGGAATTAAATGCAAAAGGCACAATGCCGACTTCAGTACAGGAAAACTGACTCTTCTTACTGTCTATATTTTGAATTATTCCTGTGACACTAGTTATAGATTCCGATGCTTCACTTCAGGTTTACTGTATCCCTCGGACCTTCTTATTGACGATGAAATACAGAAATTGCGCCGGAATTAAATACAAAAGGGACAATGCCGACTTAAGTACAAGAAAACTGACTCTTCTTACTGTCTATGTTTTGAACCATTCCTGTGACAATAGTTATAGATTCCGATGCTTCAGCTAAGGTTTTTCTGTATCCCTCTGACCATTTTATTGACGATGAAACACAGAAATTGCATCGGAATTAAATACAAAAGGCAGAATGCCGACTTAAGCACAAGTAAACTTACTCTTCTTACTGTCTATGTTTTGAATTATTCCTGTTACACTAGTTATAGATTCCGATGCTTCACTTCAGGTTTACTGTATCCCTCTGACCTTCTTATTGACGATGAAACACAGAAATTGCATCGGAATTAAATACAAAAGGGACAATGCCGACTTAAGTACAAGAAAACTGACTCTTCTTACTGTCTATGTTTTGAACCATTCCCGTGACACTACTTATGGATTCCGATGCTTCACTTCTGGTTTACTGTAACCCTTTGACCTTCTTATTGACGATGAAACACTGAAATTGCATCGGAATTCAATACAATAGGCACAATGCCGACTTAAGGACAAGAAAACTGACTCTTCTTACTGTCTATGTTTTGAACTATTCCTGTGACACTAGTTATAGATTCCGATGCTTCACATCAGGTTTACTGTATCCCTCTGACCTTCTTATTGACGATGTAACACAGAAATTGCATCGGAATTAAATACAAAAGGCACAATGCCGACTTAAGTACAAGAAAACTATCTCTTCTTACTGTCTATGTTTTGAACCATTCCTGTGACACTAGTTACGGATTCCGATGCTTCACTTCAGGTTTTCTGTATCCCTCTGACCTTCATATTGACGATGAAACACAGAAATTGCATCGGAATTCATTACAAAAGGCACAATGCCGACTCAAGTACAAGAAGACTGGCTCTTCTTAATGGCTACGTCTTGAACCTTTCCCCTGGAACCGGTTTTAGATTCCGATGGTCCACTTCAGGTTTACTGTATCCCTTGGACCTTCTTATTGACGACGAAACACAGAAATTGCATCGGAATTAAATACAAAAGGCACAATGCCGACCTAAGTACAAGAAAAATGACTCTTCTTACTGTCTATGTTTTGAACCGATCCAGTGACACTGGTTATAGATTCCGATGCTTCACTTCAGGTTTACTGTATCCCTCTGACCTTCTTATTGACGATGAAACACAGAAACTGCATCGGAATTAAATACAAAAGGCAGAATGCCGACTTAAGCACAAGTAAACTGACTCCTCTTACTGTCTATGTTTTGAACCATTCTGTGACACTAGTTACAGATTCCGATGCTTCACTTCAGGATTACTGTTTCCCTCTGACCTTCTTATTGACAATGAAACATAGAAATTGCATCGGAATTAAATACAAAAGGCACAATGCCGACTTAAGTACAGGAAGACTGACTCTTCTTATTGTCTATGTTTTGAACCTTTCCTGTGACACTAGTTATAGATTCCGAAGCTTCACTTCAGGTTTACTGTATCCCTCTGACCTTCTTGTTGACGATGAAACACAGAAATTGCATCGGAATTAAATACAAAAGGCACAATGCCGACTTAAGTACAAGAAAACTGACTCTTCTTACGGTCTATGTTTTGAACAATTCCTGTCACACTAGTTATAGATTCCGATGCTTCACATCAGGTTTACTGTATCCCTCTGACCTTCTTATTGACGCTGAAACACAGAAATTGCATCGGAATTAAATACAAAAGGCACAATGCCAACTTAAGTACAAGTAAACTGACTCTTCCTACTGTCTATGTTTTGAACCATTCCTGTGACACTAGTTACGGATTCCGATGCTTCACTTCAAGTTTAGTGTATCCCTCTGACCTTCGTATTGACGATGAAACACAGAAATTGCATCGGAATTAAATAAAAAAGGCACAATGCCGAATTAAGTACAAGTAAACTGACTCTTCTTACTGTCTATGCTTTGAACTATTCCTGTGACACTAGTCATAGATTCCGATGCTTCACTTCAGGTTTACTGTATCCCTCCGACCTTCTTATTGACGATGAAACACAGAAATTTCATCGGAATTAAATGCAAAAGGCACAATGCCAAATTAAGTACAAGAAAACTGACTCTTCTTACTGTCTATATTTTGAATTATTCCTGTTACACTAGTTATAGATTCCGATGCTTCACATCAGGTTTACTGTATCCCTCTGACCTTCTTATTGACGATGAAACACAGAAAATATATCGGAATTAAATACAAAAGGGACAATGCCGACTTAAGTACAAGAAAACTGACTCTTCTTACTGTCTATGCTTTGAACCATTCCTGTGACACTAGTTATGGATTCCGATGCTTCACTTCTGGTTTACTGTAACCCTTTGACCTTCTTATTGACGATGAAACACTGAAATTGCATCGGAATTCAATATAATAGGCACAATGCCGACTTAAGTACAAGAAAACTGACTCTTCTTACTGTCTATGTTTTGAACCATTCCTGTGACACTAGTTATAGATTCCGATGCTTCATATCAGGTTTACTGTATCCCTCTGACATTGTTATTGACGATGAAACACAGAAATTGCATCGGAATTAAATACATAAGGCACAATGCCAACTTAAGTACAAGTAAGCTGACTCTTCTTACTGTCTATGCTTTGAACCATTCCTGTGACACTAGTCATGGATTCCGATGCCTCACTTCAAGTTTAGTGTATCCCTCTGACCTTCTTATTGACGATGAAATACAGAAATTGCATCGGAATTAAATACAAAAGGCACAATGCCAACTTAAGTACAAGTAAGCTGACTCTTCTTACTGTCTATGCTTTGAACCATTCCTGTGACACTACTCATGGATTCCGATGCCTCACTTCAAGTTTAGTGTATCCCTCTGACCTTCTTATTGACGATGAAATACAGAAATTGTATCGGAATTAAATACAAAAGCCACAATGCCGAATTAAGTACAGGAAGACTGACTCTTCTTACTGTCTATGTTTTGAACCTTTCCTGTTACACTAGTTATAGATTCCGATGCTTCACATCAGCTTTACTGTATCCCTCTGACCTTCTTATTGACGATGAAACACAGAAAATACATCGGAATTAAATACAAAAGGGACAATGCCGACTTAAGTACAAGAAAACTGACTCTTCTTACTGTCTATGCTTTGAACCATTCCTGTGACACTAGTTATGGATTCCGATGCTTCACTTCTGGTTTACTGTAACCCTTTGACCTTCTTATTGACGATGAAACACTGAAATTGCATCGGAATTAAATACAAAAGGCACAATGCCGACTTAAGTACAAGAAAACTGACTCTTCTTACGGTCTGTGTTTTGAACCATTCCTATGACACTAGTTATAGATTCCGATGCTTCACATCAGGTTTACTGTATCCCTCTGACCTTCTTATTGACGTTGAAACACAGAAATTGCATCGGAATTAAATACAAAAGGCACAATGACAACTTACGTACAAGTAAACTGACTCTTCCTACTGTCTATGTTTTGAACCATTCCTGTGACACTAGTTACGGATTCCGATGCTTCACTTCAAGTTTAGTGTATCCCTCTGACCTTCGTATTGACGATGAAACACAGAAATTGCATCGGAATTAAATAAAAAAGGCACAATGCCGAATTAAGTACAAGTAAACTGACTCTTCTTACTGTGTATGTTTTGAACCATTCCTGTGACACTAGTTATAGATTCCGATGCTTCACTTCAGGTTTACTGTATGCCTCTGACCTTCTTGTTGACGATGAAACACAGGACTTTCATCGGAATTAATAACAAAATGCACAACGATGACTTAAGTACAAGAAAACTGACTCTTCTTACTGTCTATGCTTTGAACTATTCCTGTGACACTAGTCATAGATTCCGATGCTTCACTTCAGGTTTACTGTATCCCTCCGACCTTCTTATTGACGATGAAACACAGAAATTGCATCGGAATTAAATGCAAAAGGCACAATGCCAAATTAAGTACAAGAAAACTGACTCTTCTTACTGTCTATATTTTGAATTATTCCTGTTACACTAGTTATAGATTCCGATGCTTCACATCAGGTTTACTGTATCCCTCTGACCTTCTTATTGACGATGAAACACAGAAATTGCATCGGAATTAAATACAAAAGGGACAATGCCGACTTAAGTACAAGAAAACTGACTCTTCTTACTGTCTATGCTTTGAACCATTCCTGTGACACTAGTTATGGATTCCGATGCTTCACTTCTGGTTTACTGTAACCCTTTGACCTTCTTATTGACGATGAAACACTGCAATTGCATCGGAATTCAATATAATAGGCACAATGCCGACTTAAGTACAAGAAAACTGACTCTTCTTACTGTCTATGTTTTGAACCATTCCTGTGACAATAGTTATAGATTCCGATGCTTCACCTAAGGTTTTTCTGTATCCCTCTGACCATTTTATTGACGATGTAACGCAGAAATTGCATCGGAATTAAATACAAATAGCAGAATGCCGACTTAAGCACAAGTAAACTGACTCTGCTTACTGTCTATGTTTTGAACAATTCCTGTTACACTAGTTATAGATTCCGATGCTTCACTTCAGGTTTACTGTATCCCTCTGACCTTCTTATTGACGATGAAACACAGAAATTGCATCGGAATTAAATACAAAAGGGACAATGCCGACTTAAGTACAAGAAAACTGACTCTTCTTACTGTCTATGTTTTGAACCATTCCTGTGACACTAGTTATGGATTCCGATTCTTCACTTCTGGTTTACTGTAACCCTTTGACCTTCTTATTGACGATGAAACACTGAAATTGCATCGCAATTCAATACAATAGGCACAATGCCGACTTAAGTACAAGAAAACTGACTCTTCTTACTGTCTATGTTTTGAACAATTCCTGTTACACTAGTTATAGATTCTGATGCTTCACTTCAGGTTTACTGTATCCCTCTGACCTTCTTATTGACGATGAAACACAGAAATCGCATCGGAATTCAATACAAAAGGCACAATGCCGACTCAAGTACAAGAAGACTGGCTCTTCTTACTGTCTACGTCTTTAACCTTTCCCGTGGGACCGGTTTTAGATTCCGATGGTCCACTTCAGGTTTACTGTATCCCTTGGACCTTCTTATTGACGACGAAACACAGAAATTGCATCGGAATTAAATACAAAAGACACAATGCCAACTTAAGTACAAGTAAACTGACTCTACTAACTGTCTATGCTTTGAACCATTCCTGTGACACTAGTCATGGATTCCGATGCCTCACTTCAAGTTTAGTGTATCCCTCTGACCTTCTTATTGACGATGAAATACAGAAATTGCATCGGAACTAAATACAAAAGGCACAATGCCGAATTAAGTACAAGTAAACTGACTCTTCGTACTGTGTATGTTTTGAACCATTTCTAAGACACTAGTTATGGATTCCGATGCTTCACTTCAGGTTTACTGTATCCCTCTGGCCTTCTTATTGACGATGAAACACAGAAATTGCATCGGAATTCAATACAAAAGGCACAATGCCGACTCAAGTACAAGAAGACTGGCTCTTCTTACTGTCTACGTCTTTAACCTTTACCCGTGGGACCGGTTTTAGATTCCGATGGCCCACTTCAGGTTTACTGTATCCCTTGGACCCTCTTATTGACGACGAAACACAGAAATTGCATCGGAATTAAATACAAAAGGCAGAATGCCGACTTAAGCACAAATAAACTGACTCTTCTTACTGTCTATGTCTTGAACCATTCCTGTGACACTAGTTACAGATTCCGATGCTTCACTTCAGGATTACTGTTTCCCTCTGACCTTCTTATTGACGATGAAACATAGAAATTCCATCGGAATTAAATACAAAAGGCACAATGCCGACCTAAGTACAAGAGAAATGACTCTTCTTACTGTCTATGTTTTGAACCGATCCAGTGAGACTGGTTATAGATTCCGATGCTTCACTTCAGGTTTACTGTATCCCTCTGACCTTCTTATTGGCGATGAAACACAGAAATTGCGTCGGAATTAAATACAAAAGGCACAATGCCGACTTAAGTAAAAGAAAACTGACTCTTCTTACTGTCTACGTTTTGAACCATTCCTGTGACAATAGTTATAGATTCCGATGCTTCACCTAAGGTTTTTCTGTATCCCTCTGACCATCTTATTGACGATGAAACACAGAAATTGCATCGCAATTAAATACAAAAGGCAGAATGCCGACTTAAGCACAAGTAAACTGACTCTTCTTACTGTCTATGTTTTGAACCATTCCTGTGACACTAGTTACAGATTCCGTTGCTTCACTTCAGGATTACTGTTTCCCTCTGACCTTCTTATTGACGATGATACATAGAAATTGCATCGGAATTAAATACAAAAGGCACAATGCCGACTTCAGTACAGGAAGACTGACTCTTCTTATTGTCTATGTTTTGAACCTTTCCTGTGACACTAGTTATAGATTCCGAAGCTTCACTTCAGGTTTACTGTATCCCTCTGACCTTCTTATTGACGATGAAACACAGAAATAGCATCGGAATTAAATACAAAAGGCACAATGCCGACCTAAGTACAAGAAAACTGACTCTTCTTACGGTCTATGTTTGAACCATTCCTGTGACAATAGTTATAGATTCCGATGCTTCACATCAGGTTAACTGTATCCCTCTGACCTTCTTATTGACGATGAAACACAGATATTGCATCGGAATTAAATACAAAAGGCACAATGCCAACTTACGTACAAGTAAACTGACTCTTCCTACTGTCTATGTTTTGAACCATTCCTGTGACACTAGTTACGGATTCCGATGCTTCACTTCAAGTTTAGTGTATCCCTCTGACCTTCGTATTGACGATGAAACACAGAAATTGCATTGAAATTAAATAAAAAAGGCACAATGCCGAATTAAGTACAAGTAAAGTGACTCTTCTTACTGTGTATGATTTGAACCATTCCTGTGACACTAGTTATAGATTTCGATGCTTCACTTCAGGTTTACTGTATGCCTCTGACCTTCTTGTTGACGATGAAACACAGGAATTTCTACGGAATTAATAACAAAATGCACAATGATGACTTAAGTACAAGAAAACTGACTCTTCTTACTGTCTATGATTTGAACCATTCCTGTAACACTAGTCATAGATTCCGATGCTTCACTTCAGGTTTACTGTATCCCTCCGACCTACTAATTGACGATGAAACACAGAAATTTCATCGGAATTAAATGCAAAAGGCACAATGCCGACTTAAGTACAAGGAAACTGACTCTTCTTACTGTCTATATTTTGAATTATTCCTGTGACACTAGTTATAGATTCCGATGCTTCACTTCAGTTTTACTGTATCCCTCTGACCTTCTTATTGACGATGAAACACAAAATTACTTCGGAATTAAATACAAAAGGGACAATGCCGACTTAAGTACAAGAAAACTGACTCTTCTTACTGTCTATGTTTTGAACCATTCCTGAGACACTAGTTATGGATTCCGATGCTTCACTTCTGGTTTACTGTAACCCTCTGACCCTCTTATTGAATATGAAACACTGAAATTGCACCGGAATTCAATACAATAGGCACAATGCCGACTTAAGTACAAGAAAACTGACTGTTCTTACTGTCTATGTTTTGAACCATTCCTGTGACACTAGTTATAGATTCCGATGTTTCACATCAGGTTTACTGTATCCCTCTGACATTCTTATTGACGATGAAACACAGAAATTGCATCGGAATTAAATACAATAGGCACAATGCCAACTTAAATACAAGTAAACTGACTCTTCTTACTGTCTATGCTTTGAACCATTCCTGTGACACTAGTTATGGATTCCGATGCCTCACTTCAAGTATAGTGTATCCCTCTGACCTTCTTATTGACGATGAAATACAGAAATTGTATCGGAATTAAATACAAAAAGCACAATGCCGAATTAAGTACAAGTAAACTGACTCTTCTTACCGTGAATGTTTTGAGCCACTCCTAAGACACTAGTTATAGATTCCGATGCTTCACTTCAGGTTTACTGTATCCCTACCACCTTCTTATTGACGATGAAACAAAGAAATTGCATCGGAATTCAATACAAAAGGCACAATGCCGGCTCAAGTACAAGAAGACTGGCTCTTCTTACTGTCTACGTCTTGAACGTTTCCTGTGAGACCGGTTTTAGATTCCGATGCTTCACTTCAGGATTACTGTATCAGTTGGACCTTCTTATTGACGACGACACACAGAAATTGCATCGGAATTAAATACAATAGGCACAATGCCGACCTAAGTACAAGAAAACTGACTCTACTTACCGTCTATATTTTGAATCATTCCTGTGACACTGGTTATAGATTCCGATGCTTCACTTCAGGTTTACTGTATCTTTCTGACCTTCTTATTGACTATGAAACACAGAAATTGCATCGGAATTAAATACAAAAGTCACAATGCCGACTTAAGTACAAGAAAACTGACTCTTGTTACTGTCTATGTTTTGAACCATTCCTGTGACACTAGTTATAGATTCTGATGCTTCACTTCAGGTTTACTGTATCCCTCTGACTTTCTTATTGACGAGGAAACACAGAAATTGCATCGGAATTAAATGCAATAGGCACAATGTCGACTTAAGTACATGAAGACTGACTCTTCTTCCTGTCTATGTTTTGAACCATTCCTGTGACACTAGTTATAGATTCCGATGCTTCACTTAAGGTTATTCTGTATCCCTCTGACCTTCTTATTGACGATGTAACACAGAAATTGCATCGGAATTAAATACAAAAGGCACAATGCCGACTTAAGTACAAGTAAACTGACTCTTCTTACTGTCTATGTTTTGAACCATTCCTGTGACACTAGTTACAGCTTCCTATGCTTCACTTTAGGATTACTGTATCTCTCTGACCTTCTTATTGACGATGAAACACAGAAATTGCATCGGAATTAAATACAAAAGGCACAATGCCGACTTAAGTACAAGAAATCTGACTCTTCTTACAGTCTATGATTTGAACCATTCCTGTGACACTCGTTATAGATTCCGATACTTCACTTCAGGTTTACTGTATCCCTCTGACCTTCTTATTGACGATGAAACACAGAAATTGCATCGGAATTCAATAGAAAAAGTACAATGGCGACTCAAGTACAAGAAGACTGGCTCTTCTTACTGTCTACGTTTTGAACCTTTCCTGTGAGACCGGTTTTAGATTCCGATGCTTCACTTCAGGTTTACTGTATCCCTTGGATCTTCTTATTGACGACGAAACACAGAAATTACATCGGAATTAAAAACAAAAGGTAAAATGCCGACCTAAGTACAAGAAAACTGACTCTTCTTACTGTCTATCTTTTGAACCATTCCTGTGACACTAGTTATAGATTCCGATGCTTCGCTTCAGGTTTACTGTATCCCTCTGACCTTCTTATTGACGATGAAACACAGAAACTGCATCGGAATTAAATACAAAAGGCAGAATGGTGACTTAAGCACAAGTAAACTGACTCTTCTTACTGTCTATGTTTTGAACCATTCCTGTGACACTAGTTACAGATTCCGATGCTTCACTTCAGGATTACTGTTTCCCTCTGACCTTCTTATTGACGATGAAACATAGAAATTGCATCGGAATTAAATACAAATGGCACAATGCCGACTTAAGTACAGGAAGACTGACTCTTCTTATTGTCTATGTTTTGAACCTTTCCTGTGACACTAGTTATAGATTCCGAAGCTTCACTTCAGGTTTACTGTATCCCTCTGACCTTCTTATTGACATTGAAACACAGAAATTGCATCGGAATTAAATACAAAAGGCACAATGCCGACTTAAGTACAAGAAAACTGACTCTTCTTACGGTCTATGTTTTGAACAATTCCTGTGCCACTAGTTATAGATTCCGATGCTTCACATCAGGTTTACTGTATCCCTCTGACCTTCTTATCGACGATGAAATACAGAAATTGCATCGGAATTAAATACAAAAGGCACAATGCCAACTTAAGTACAAGTAAACTGACTCTTCCTACTGTCTATGTTTTGAACCATTCCTGTGACACTAGTTACGGATTCCGATGCTTCACTTCAAGTTTAGTGTATCCCTCTGACCTTCGTATTGATGATGAAACACAGAAATTGCATCGGAATTAAATAAAAAAGGCACAATGCCGAATTAAGTACAAGTAAACTGACTCTTCTTACTGTCTATGCTTTGAACCATTCCTGTGACACTAGTTATGGATTCCGATGCTTCACTTCTGGTTTACTGTAACCCTTTGACCTTCTTATTGACGATGAAACACTGAAATTGCATCGGAATTCAATACAATAGGCACAATGCCGACTTAAGTACAAGAAAACTGACTCTTCTTACTGTCTATGTTTTGAACCATTCCTGTGACACTAGCTATAGATTCCGATGCTTCACATCAGGTTTACTGTATCCCTCTGACATTCTTATTGACGATGAAACACAGAAATTGCATCGGAATTAAATACAAAAGGCACAATGCCAACTTAAGTACAAGTAAACTGACTCTTCTTACTGTCTATGCTTTGAACCATTCCTGTGACACTAGTCATGGATTCCGATGCCTCATTTCAAGTTTAGTGTGTCCCTCTGACCTTCTTATTGACGATGAAATACAGAAATTGTATCGTAATTAAATACAAAAGCCACAATGCCGAATTAAGTACAAGTAAACTGCCTCTTCTTACTGTGTACGTTTTGAACCATTCCTAAGACACTAGTTATGGATTCCGATGCTTCACTTCGGGTTTACTGTATCCCTATCACCTTCTTATTGACGATGAAACACAAAAATTGCATCGGAATTCAATACAAAAGGCACAATGCTGACTCAAGTACAAGAAGACTGGCTCTTCTTACTGTCTACGCCTTTAACCTTTCCCGTGGGACCGGTTTTAGATTCCGATGGTCCACTTCAGGTTTACTGTATCCCTCTGACCTTCTTATTGACGATGAAACACAGAAATTGCGTCGGAATTAAATGCAAAATGCACAATGCCGACTTAAGTAAAAGAAAACCGACTCTTCTTACTGTCTATGTTTTGAACCATTCCTGTGACACTAGTTGCAGATTCCGATGCTTCACTTCAGGATTACTGTTTCCCTCTGACCTTCTTATTGACGATGAAACATAGAAATTGCATCGGAATTAAATACAAAAGGCACAATGCCGACTTAAGTACAGGAAGACTGACTCTTCTTACTGTCTATGTTTTGAACCTTTCCTGTGACACTAGTTATAGATTCCGAAGCTTCACTTCAGGTTTACTGTATCCCTCTGACCTTCTTATTGACGATGAAACACAGTAATTGCATCGGAATTAAATACAAAAGGCACAATGCCAACTTACGTACAAGTAAACTGACTCTTCGTACTGTCTATGTTTTGAACCATTCCTGTGACACCAGTTACGGATTCCGATGCTTCACTTCAAGTTTAGTGTATCCCTCTGACCTTCGTATTGACGATGAAACACAGAAATTGCATCGGAATTAAATAAAAAAGGCACAATGCCGAATTAAGTACAAGTAAACTGACTCTTCTTACTGTGTATGTTTGAACCATTCCTGTGACACTAGTTATAGATTCTGATGCTTCACTTCAGGTTTACTGTATGCCTCTGACCTTCTTGTTGACGATGAAACACAGGACTTTCATCGGAATTAATAACAAAATGCACAACGATGACTTAAGTACAAGAAAACTGACTCTTCTTACTGTCTATGCTTTGAACCATTCCTGTGACACTAGTCATAGATTCCGATGCTAAACTTCAGGTTTACTGTATCCCTCCGACCTTCTTATTGACGATGAAACACAGAAATTTCATCGGAATTAAATGCAAAAGGCACAATGCCGACTTAAGTACAAGAAAACTGACTCTTCTTACTGTCTATATTTTGAGTTATTCCTGTTACACTAGTTATAGATTCCGATGCTTCACTTCAGGTTTACTGTATCCCTCCGACCTTCGTATTGACGATGAAACTCAGAAATTGCATCGGAATTAAATACAAAAGGGACAATGCCGACTTAAGTACAAGAAAACTGACTCTTCTTACTGTCTATGTTTTGAACCATTCCTGTGACAATAGTTATAGATTCCGATGCTTCACCTAAGGTTTTTCTATATCTCTCTGACCATTTTATTGACGATGTAACGCAGAAATTGCATCGGAATTAAATACAAAAGGCAGAATGCCGACATAAGCACAAGTAAACTGACTCTGCTTACTGTCTATGTTTTGAACCATTCCTGTGACACTAGTTACGGATTCCGATGCTTCACTTCAAGTTTAGTGTATCCCTCTGACCTTCGTATTGACGATGAAACACAGAAATTGCATCGGAATTAAATAAAAAAGGCACAATGCCGAATTAAGTACAAGTAAACTGACTCTTCTTACTGTCTATGCTTTGAACCATTCCTGTGACACTAGTTATGGATTCCGATGCTTCACTTCTGGTTTACTGTAACCCTTTGACCTTCTTATTGACGATGAAACACTGAAATTGCATCGGAATTCAATACAATAGGCACAATGCCGACTTAAGTACAAGAAAACTGACTCTTCTTACTGTCTATGTTTTGAACCATTCGTGTGACACTAGCTATAGATTCCGATGCTTCACATCAGGTTTACTGTATCCCTCTGACATTCTTATTGACGATGAAACACAGAAATTGCATCGGAATTAAATACAAAAGGCACAATGCCAACTTAAGTACAAGTAAACTGACTCTTCTTACTGTCTATGCTTTGAACCATTCCTGTGACACTAGTCATGGATTCCGATGCCTCACTTCAAGTTTAGTGTGTCCCTCTGACCTTCTTATTGACGATGAAATACAGAAATTGTATCGTAATTAAATACAAAAGCCACAATGCCGAATTAAGTACAAGTAAACTGCCTCTTCTTACTGTGTACGTTTTGAACCATTCCTAAGACACTAGTTATGGATTCCGATGCTTCACTTCGGGTTTACTGTATCCCTATCACCTTCTTATTGACGATGAAACACAAAAATTGCATCGGAATTCAATACAAAAGGCACAATGCTGACTCAAGTACAAGAAGACTGGCTCTTCTTACTGTCTACGCCTTTAACCTTTCCCGTGGGACCGGTTTTAGATTCCGATGGTCCACTTCAGGTTTACTGTATCCCTCTGACCTTCTTATTGACGATGAAACACAGAAATTGCGTCGGAATTAAATGCAAAATGCACAATGCCGACTTAAGTAAAAGAAAACCGACTCTTCTTACTGTCTATGTTTTGAACCATTCCTGTGACACTAGTTGCAGATTCCGATGCTTCACTTCAGGATTACTGTTTCCCTCTGACCTTCTTATTGACGATGAAACATAGAAATTGCATCGGAATTAAATACAAAAGGCACAATGCCGACTTAAGTACAGGAAGACTGACTCTTCTTACTGTCTATGTTTTGAACCTTTCCTGTGACACTAGTTACAGATTCCGAAGCTTCACTTCAGGTTTACTGTATCCCTCTGACCTTCTTATTGACGATGAAACACAGTAATTGCATCGGAATTAAATACAAAAGGCACAATGCCAACTTACGTACAAGTAAACTGACTCTTCGTACTGTCTATGTTTTGAACCATTCCTGTGACACTAGTTACGGATTCCGATGCTTCACTTCAAGTTTAGTGTATCCCTCTGACCTTCGTATTGACGATGAAACACAGAAATTGCATCGGAATTAAATAAAAAAGGCACAATGCCGAATTAAGTACAAGTAAACTGACTCTTCTTACTGTGTATGTTTGAACCATTCCTGTGACACTAGTTATAGATTCTGATGCTTCACTTCAGGTTTACTGTATGCCTCTGACCTTCTTGTTGACGATGAAACACAGGACTTTCATCGGAATTAATAACAAAATGCACAACGATGACTTAAGTACAAGAAAACTGACTCTTCTTACTGTCTATGCTTTGAACCATTCCTGTGACACTAGTCATAGATTCCGATGCTAAACTTCAGGTTTACTGTATCCCTCCGACCTTCTTATTGACGATGAAACACAGAAATTTCATCGGAATTAAATGCAAAAGGCACAATGCCGACTTAAGTACAAGAAAACTGACTCTTCTTACTGTCTATATTTTGAGTTATTCCTGTTACACTAGTTATAGATTCCGATGCTTCACTTCAGGTTTACTGTATCCCTCCGACCTTCGTATTGACGATGAAACTCAGAAATTGCATCGGAATTAAATACAAAAGGGACAATGCCGACTTAAGTACAAGAAAACTGACTCTTCTTACTGTCTATGTTTTGAACCATTCCTGTGACAATAGTTATAGATTCCGATGCTTCACCTAAGGTTTTTCTATATCTCTCTGACCATTTTATTGACGATGTAACGCAGAAATTGCATCGGAATTAAATACAAAAGGCAGAATGCCGACATAAGCACAAGTAAACTGACTCTGCTTACTGTCTATGTTTTGAACCATTCCTGTGACACTAGTTACGGATTCCGATGCTTCACTTCAAGTTTAGTGTATCCCTCTGACCTTCGTATTGACGATGAAACACAGAAATTGCATCGGAATTAAATAAAAAAGGCACAATGCCGAATTAAGTACAAGTAAACTGACTCTTCTTACTGTCTATGCTTTGAACCATTCCTGTGACACTAGTTATGGATTCCGATGCTTCACTTCTGGTTTACTGTAACCCTTTGACCTTCTTATTGACGATGAAACACTGAAATTGCATCGGAATTCAATACAATAGGCACAATGCCGACTTAAGTACAAGAAAACTGACTCTTCTTACTGTCTATGTTTTGAACCATTCGTGTGACACTAGCTATAGATTCCGATGCTTCACATCAGGTTTACTGTATCCCTCTGACATTCTTATTGACGATGAAACACAGAAATTGCATCGGAATTAAATACAAAAGGCACAATGCCAACTTAAGTACAAGTAAACTGACTCTTCTTACTGTCTATGCTTTGAACCATTCCTGTGACACTAGTCATGGATTCCGATGCCTCACTTCAAGTTTAGTGTGTCCCTCTGACCTTCTTATTGACGATGAAATACAGAAATTGTATCGTAATTAAATACAAAAGCCACAATGCCGAATTAAGTACAAGTAAACTGCCTCTTCTTACTGTGTACGTTTTGAACCATTCCTAAGACACTAGTTATGGATTCCGATGCTTCACTTCGGGTTTACTGTATCCCTATCACCTTCTTATTGACGATGAAACACAAAAATTGCATCGGAATTCAATACAAAAGGCACAATGCTGACTCAAGTACAAGAAGACTGGCTCTTCTTACTGTCTACGCCTTTAACCTTTCCCGTGGGACCGGTTTTAGATTCCGATGGTCCACTTCAGGTTTACTGTATCCCTCTGACCTTCTTATTGACGATGAAACACAGAAATTGCGTCGGAATTAAATGCAAAATGCACAATGCCGACTTAAGTAAAAGAAAACCGACTCTTCTTACTGTCTATGTTTTGAACCATTCCTGTGACACTAGTTGCAGATTCCGATGCTTCACTTCAGGATTACTGTTTCCCTCTGACCTTCTTATTGACGATGAAACATAGAAATTGCATCGGAATTAAATACAAAAGGCACAATGCCGACTTAAGTACAGGAAGACTGACTCTTCTTACTGTCTATGTTTTGAACCTTTCCTGTGACACTAGTTATAGATTCCGAAGCTTCACTTCAGGTTTACTGTATCCCTCTGACCTTCTTATTGACGATGAAACACAGTAATTGCATCGGAATTAAATACAAAAGGCACAATGCCAACTTACGTACAAGTAAACTGACTCTTCGTACTGTCTATGTTTTGAACCATTCCTGTGACACTAGTTACGGATTCCGATGCTTCACTTCAAGTTTAGTGTATCCCTCTGACCTTCGTATTGACGATGAAACACAGAAATTGCATCGGAATTAAATAAAAAAGGCACAATGCCGAATTAAGTACAAGTAAACTGACTCTTCTTACTGTGTATGTTTGAACCATTCCTGTGACACTAGTTATAGATTCTGATGCTTCACTTCAGGTTTACTGTATGCCTCTGACCTTCTTGTTGACGATGAAACACAGGACTTTCATCGGAATTAATAACAAAATGCACAACGATGACTTAAGTACAAGAAAACTGACTCTTCTTACTGTCTATGCTTTGAACCATTCCTGTGACATTAGTCATAGATTCCGATGCTAAACTTCAGGTTTACTGTATCCCTCCGACCTTCTTATTGACGATGAAACACAGAAATTTCATCGGAATTAAATGCAAAAGGCACAATGCCGACTTAAGTACAAGAAAACTGACTCTTCTTACTGTCTATATTTTGAGTTATTCCTGTTACACTAGTTATAGATTCCGATGCTTCACTTCAGGTTTACTGTATCCCTCCGACCTTCGTATTGACGATGAAACTCAGAAATTGCATCGGAATTAAATACAAAAGGGACAATGCCGACTTAAGTACAAGAAAACTGACTCTTCTTACTGTCTATGTTTTGAACCATTCCTGTGACAAGAGTTATAGATTCCGATGCTTCACCTAAGGTTTTTCTATATCTCTCTGACCATTTTATTGACGATGTAACGCAGAAATTGCATCGGAATTAAATACAAAAGGCAGAATGCCGACATAAGCACAAGTAAACTGACTCTGCATACTGTCTATGTTTTGAACCATTCCTGTTACACTAGTTATAGATTCCGATGCTTCACTTCAGGTTTACTGTATCCCTCTGACCTTCTTATTGACGATGAAACACAGAAATTGCATCGGAATTAAATACAAAAGGGACAATGCCGACTTAAGTACAAGAAAACTGACTCTTCTTACTGTCTATGTTTTGAACCATTCCTGTGACACTAGTTATGGATTCCGATGCTTCACTTCTGGTTTACTGTAACCCTTTGACCTTCTTATTGACGATGAAACACTGAAATTGCATCGGAATTCAATACAATAGGCACATTGCCGACTTAAGTACAAGAAAACTGACTCTTCTTACTGTCTATGTTTTGAACCATTCCTGTGACACTAGTTATAGATTCCGATGCTTCACATCAGGTTTACTGTATCCCTCTGACATTCTTATTGACGATGAAACACAGAAATTGCATCGGAATTAAATACAAAAGGCACAATGCCAACTTAAGTACAAGAAGACTGACTCTTCTCACTGTCTATGCTTTGAACCATTCCTGTGACACTAGTTATGGATTCGGATGCCTCACTCCAAGTTTAGTGTATCCCTCTGACCTTCTTATTGACGATGAAATACAGAAATTGTATCGGAATTAAATACAAAATCACAATGCCGAATTAAGTACAAGTAAACTGACTCTTCTTACTGTGTATGTTTTGAACCATTCCTAAGACACTAGTTATGAATTCCGATGCTTCACTTCAGGTTTACTGTATCCCTCTGACCTTCTTATTGACGATGAAACACAGAAATTGCATCGAAATTCAATACAAAAGGCACAATGCCGACTCAAGTACAAGAAGACTGGCTCTTCTTACTGTCTACATCTTTAACCTCTCCCGTGGGACCGGTTTTAGATTCCGATGCTTCACTTCAGGTTTACTGTATCCCTCCGACCTTCTTATTGACGATGAAACACAGAAATTTCATCGGAATTAAATGCAAAAGGCACAATGCCAACTTAAGTACAAGGAAACTGACTCTTCTTACTGTCTATATTTTGAATTATTCCTGTGACACTAGTTATAGATTCCGATGCTTCACTTCAGGTTTACTGTATCCCTCTGACCTTCTTATTGACGATGAAACACAAAATTACATCGGAATTAAATACCAAAGGGACAATGCCGACTTAAGTACAATAAAACTGACTCTTCTTACTGTGTATGTTTTGAACCATTCCTGAGACACTAGTTATGGATTCCGATGCTTCACTTCTGGTTTACTGTAACATTCTGACCCTCTTATTGACGATGAAACACTGAAATTGCACCGGAATTCAATAGAATAGGCACAATGCCGACTTAAGTACAAGAAAACTGACTGTTCTTACTGTCTATGCTTTGAACCATTCCTGTGACACTAGTTATAGATTCCGATGCTTCACATCAGGTTTACTGTATCCCTCTGACATTCTTATTGACGATGAAACACAGAAATTGCATCGGAATTAAATACAATAGGTACAATGCCAACTTAAGTACAAGTAAACTGAGTCTTCTTACTGTCTATGCTTTGAACCATTCCTGTGACACTAGTTATGGATTCCGATGCCTCACTTCAAGTATAGTGTATCCCTTTGACCTTCTTATTGACGATGAAATACAGAAATTGTATCGGAATTAAATACAAAAGGCACAATGCCGAATTAAGTACAAGTAAACTGACTCTTCTTACTGTGAATGTTTTGAACCATTCCTAAGACACTAGTTATAGATTCCGATGCTTCACTTCAGGTTTACTGTATCCCTCTGACCTTCTTATTGACTATGAAACACAGAAATTGCATCGGAATTAAATACAAAAATCACAATGCCGACTTAAGTACAAGAAAACTGACTCTTCTTACTGTCTATGTTTTGAACCATTCCTGTGACACTAGGTATAGATTCTGATGCTTTACTTCAGGTTTACTGTATCCCTCTGACTTTCTTATTGACGAGGAAACACAGAAATTGCATCGGAATTAAATGCAATAGGCACAATGTCGACTTAAGTACATGAAGACTGACTCTTCTTACTGTCTATGTTTTGAACCATTCCTGTTACACTAGTTATAGATTCCGATGCTTCACTTAAGGTTATTCTGTATCCCTCTGACCTTCTTATTGACGATGTAACACAGAAATTGCATCGGAATTAAATACAAAAGGCACAATGCCGACTTAAGTACAAGTAAACTGACTCTTCTTACTGTCTATGTTTTGAACCATTCCTGTGACACTAGTTACAGCTTCCTACGCTTCACTTCAGGATTACTGTATCTCTCTGACCTTCTTATTGACGATGAAACACAGAAATTGCATCGGAATTAAATACAAAAGGCACAATGCCGACTTAAGTACAAGAAAACTGACTCTTCTTACAGTCTATGATTTGAACCATTCCTGTGACACTCGTTATAGGTTCCGATACTTCACTTCAGGTTTACTGTATCCCTCTGACCTTCTTGTTGATGATGAAACGCAGAAATTGCATCGGAATTAAATACAAAAGGCACAATGCCGACTTAAGTACAAGAAAACTGACTCTTCTTACTGTCTGTGTTCTGAACCAATCCTGTGACACTAGTTATAGATTCCGATGCTTCACTTCAGGTTTACTGTATCCCTCTGACCTTCTTATTGACGATGGAACACAGAAATTGCAACGGAATTAAATACAAAAATCACAATGATGACGTACGTGCAAGAAAACTGACTCTTCTTACTGCCTATGTTTTGAACCATTCCTGTGACACTAGTTATAGATTCCGATGCTTCACTTCAGGTTTACTGTATCCTTCTGACCTTCTTGTTGACGATGAAACACAGAAATTGCATCGGAATTAAATACAAAAATCACAATGCCGACTTAAGTACAAGAAAACTGACTCTTCTTACTGTCTATGCTTTGAACCATTCCTGTGACACTAGTTATGGATTCTGATGCTTCACTTCAGGTTTACTGTATCCCTCTGACTTTCTTGTTGACGATGAAACACAGAAATTGCATCGGAATTAAATGCAATAGGCACAATGCCGACTTAAGTACATGAAGACTGACTCTTCCTACTGTCTATGTTTTGAACCATTCCTGTGTCACTAGTTATAGATTCCGATGCTTCACTTCAGGTTTACTGTATCCCTCTGACCTTCTTATTGACGATGGAACACAGAAATTGCAACGGAATTAAATACAAAAATCATAATGTTGACGTACGTACAAGGAAACTGACTCTTCATACTGCCTATGTTTTGAACCATTCCTGTGACACTAGTTATAGATTCCGATGCTTCACTTAAGGTTTTTCTGTATCCCTCTGACCTTCTTATTGACGATGTAACAATGAAATTGCATCGGAATTAAATACAAAAGGCACAATGCCGACTTAAGTACAAGTAAACTGACTCTTCTTACTGTCTATGTTTTGAACCATTCCTGTGGCACTAGTTACAGATTCCTATGCTTCACTTCAGGATTACTGTATCTCTCTGACCTTCTTATTGACGATGAAACACAGAAATTGCATCGGAATTAAATACAAAAGGCACAATGCCGACTTAAGTACAAGAAGACTGACTCTTCTTACTGTCTATGTTTTGAACCTTTCCTGTGACACTAGTTATAGATTCCGATGCTTCACTTCAGGTTTACTGTATCCCTCTGAACTTCTTATTGACGATGAAACACAGAAATTGCATCGGAATTAAATACAAAAGTCACAATGCCGACTTAAGTACAAGAAAACTGACTCTTCTCATGGTCTACGTTTATAACCATTCCTGTGACACTAGTTATAGATTCCGATGCTTCACATCAGGTTTACTGTATCCCTCTGACCTTCTTATTGACGATGAAACACAGAAATTGCATCGGAATTAAATACAAAAGGCACAATGCCAACTTAAGTACAAGTAAACTGACTCTTCCTACTGTCAATGTTTTGAACCATTCCTGTGACACCAATTATGGATTCCGATGCTTCACTTCAAGTTTTGTGTATCCCTCTGACCTTCTTATTGACGATGAAACACAGAAATTGCATCGGAATTAAATACAAAAGGCACAATGCCGAATTAAGTACAAGTAAACTGACTCTTCTAACTGTGTACGTTTTGAACCATTCCTGTGACACTAGATATAGATTCCGATGCTTCACTTCAGGTTTACTGTATCACTCCGACCTTCTTGTTGACGATGAAACACAGAAATATCATCGGAATTAATTACAAAATGCACAATGATGACCTAAGTACAAGTAAACTGACTCTTCTTACTGTCTATGTTTTGAACCATTCCTGTGACACTAGTCATAGATACCGTTCCTTCACTTCAGGTTTACTGTATCACTCTGACCTTCTTATTGACGATGACACACAGAAATTGCATCGGAATTAAATACAAATAGCACAATGCCGACTTAAGTACAACAAAACTGACTCTTCTTACTGTCTATGTTTTGAACCATTCCTGTGACACTGGCTATAGATTCCGATGCTTCACTTCAG
Organism: Schistocerca serialis cubense; assembly: GCF_023864345.2. NCBI lineage: Eukaryota > Metazoa > Arthropoda > Insecta > Orthoptera > Acrididae > Schistocerca > Schistocerca serialis. Next base: position 14,618,411 of record NC_064638.1, read on the forward strand.
GTTAACTGTATCCCTCTGACCGTCTTATTGACGATGAAACACAGAAATTGCATCGGAATTAAATACAAAAGGCACATTGCCGACGTAAGTAAAAGAAAACTGACTCTTCTTACTGTCTATGTTTTGAACCATTCCTGTGACACTATTTATAGATTCCGATGCTTCACTTCAGGTTTACTGTATCCCTCTGACCTTCTTATTGACGATGAAACACAGAAATTGTATCGGAATTAAATACAAAAGGCACCATGCCAACTTAAGTACAAGAGAACCGACTCTTCTTACTGTCTATGATTTGAACCATTCCTGTGACACTAGTTATAGATTCCGATACTTCACTTCAGGTTTACTGTATCCCTCTGACCTTCTTATTGACGATGAAACACAGAAATTGCATCGGAATTCAATAGAAAAAGTACAATGCCGACTCAAGTACAAGAAGACTGGCTCTTCTTACTGTGTACGTTTTGAACCATTCCTGTGACACTAGATATAGATTCCGATGCTTCACTTCAGGTTTACTGTATCACTCCGACCTTCTTGTTGACGATGAAACACAGAAATATCATCGGAATTAATTTCAAAATGCACAATGATGACCTACGTATAAGTAAACTGACTCTTCTTACTGTCTATGTTTTGAACCATTCCTGTGACACTAGTCATAGATTCCGATCCTTCACTTCAGGTTTACTGTATCCCTCCGACCTTCTTATTGACGATGAAACACAGAAATTGCATCGGAATTAAATACAAAAGGCAGAATGCCGACTTAAGCACACGTAAACTGACTCTCCTTACTGTCTATGTTTTGAACCATTCCTGTGACACTAGTTACAGATTCCGATGCTTCACTTCAGGATTACTGTTTCCCTCTGACCTTCTTATTGACGATGAAACATAGAAATTGCATCGGAATTAAATACAAAAGGCACAATGCCGACCTAAGTACAAGAAAAATGACTCTTCTTACTGTCTATGTTTTGAACCGATCCAGTGACACTGGTTATAGATTCCGATGCTTCATTTCAGGTTTACTGTATCCCTCTGACATTCTTATTGGCGATGAAACACAGAAATTGCGTCGGAATTAAATACAAAAGGCACAATGCCGACTTAAGTAAAAGAAAACTGACTCTTCTTACTGTCTACGTTTTGAACCATTCCTGTGACAATAGTTATAGATTCCGATGCTTCACCTAAGGTTTTTCTGTATCCCTCTGACCATCGTCTTGACGATGAAACACAGAAATTGCATCGGAATTAAATACAAAAGGCAGAATGCCGACTTAAGCACAAGTAAACTGACTCTTCTTACTGTCTATGTTTTGAACCATTCCTGTGACACTAGTTACAGATTCCGATGCTTCACTTCAGGATTACTGTTTCCCTCTGACCTTCTTATTGACGAAGAAACATAGAAATTGCATCGGAATTAAATACAAAAGGCACAATGCCGACTTATGTACTGGAAGACTGACTCTTCTTATTGTCTATGTTTTGAACCTTTCCTGTGACACTAGTTATAGATTCCGAAGCTTCACTTCAGGTTTACTGTATCCCTCTGACCTTCTTATTGACGATGAAACACAGAAATAGCATCGGAATTAAACACAAAAGGCACAATGCCGACTTAAGTACAAGAAAACTGACTCTTCTTACGGTCTATGTTTGAACCGATCCTGTGACACTAGTTATAGATTCCGATGCTTCACATCAGGTTTACTGTATCCCTCTGACCTTCTTATTGACGATGAAACACAGATATTGCATCGGAATTAAATACAAAAGGCACAATGCCAACTTACGTACAAGTAAACTGACTCTTCCTACTGTCTATGTTTTGAACCATTCCTGTGACACTAATTACGGATTCCGATGCTTCACTTCAAGTTTAGTGTATCCCTCTGACCTTCGTATTGACGATGAAACACAGAAATTGCATTGGAATTATATAAAAAAGGCACAATGCCGAATTAAGTACAAGTAAACTGACTCTTCTTACTGTGTATGTTTTGAACCATTCCTGTGACACTAGTTATAGATTCCGATGCTTCACTTCAGGTTTACTGTATCCCTCTGACCTTCTTATTGACGATGAAACACAAAATTGCATCGGAATTAAATACAAAAGGGACAATGCCGACTTAAGTACAAGAAAACTGACTCTTCTTACTGTCTATGTTTTGAACCATTCCTGAGACACTAGTTATGGATTCCGATGCTTCACTTCTGGTTTACTGTAACAATCTGACCCTCTTATTGACGATGAAACACTGAAATTGCACCGGAATTCAATACAATAGGCACAATGCCGAATTAAGTACAAGTTAACTGACTCTTCTTACTGTGAATGTTTTGAACCATTCCTAAAACACTAGTTATAGATTCCGATGCTTCACTTCAGGTTTACTGTATCCCTACCACCTTCTTATTGACGATGAAACAAAGAAATTGCATCGGAATTCAATACAAAAGGCACAATGCCGACTCAAGTACAAGAAGACTGGCTCTTCTTACTGTCTACGTCTTGAACCTTTCCTGTGAGACCGGTTTTAGATTCCGATGCTTCACTTCAGGATTACTGTATCAGTTGGACCTTCTTATTGACGACGACACACAGAAATTGCATCGGAATTAAATACAGTAGGCACAATGCCGACCTAAGTACAAGAAAACTGACTCTACTTACCGTCTATATTTTGAATCATTCCTGTGACACTGGTTATAGATTCCGATGCTTCACTTCAGGTTTACTGTATCCCTCTGACCTTCTTATTGACTATGAAACACAGAAATTGCATCGGAATTAAATACAAAAATCACAATTCCGACTTAAGTGCAAGAAAACTGACTCTTCTTACTGTCTATGTTTGCTTCTTACAGTCTATGATTTGAACCATTCCTGTGACACTAGTTATAGATTCTGATGCTTCACTTCAGGTTTACTGTATCCCTCTGACTTTCTTATTGACGATGAAACACAGAAATTGCTTCGGAATTAAATGCAATAGGCACAATGTCGACTTAAGTACATGAAGACTGACTCTTCTTACTGTCTATGTTTGAACCATTCCTGTGACACTAGTTATGGATTCCGATGCTTCACTTCTGGTTTACTGTAACAATCTGACCCTCTTATTGACGATGAAACACTGAAATTGCACCGGAATTCAATACAATAGGCACAATGCCGAATTAAGCACAAGTTAACTGACTCTTCTTACTGTGAATGTTTTGAACCATTCCTAAAACACTAGTTATAGATTCCGATGCTTCACTTCAGGTTTACTGTATCCCTACCACCTTCTTATTGACGATGAAACAAAGAAATTGCATCGGAATTCAATACAAAAGGCACAATGCCGACTCAAGTACAAGAAGACTGGCTCTTCTTACTGTCTACGTCTTGAACCTTTCCTGTGAGACCGGTTTTAGATTCCGATGCTTCACTTCAGGATTACTGTATCAGTTGGACCTTCTTATTGACGATGAAACACAGAAATTGCATCGGAATTAAATACAAAAGGCACAATGCCGACTTAAGTACAAGAAAACTGACTCTTCTTACAGTCTATGATTTGAACCATTCCTGTGACACTCGTTATAGGTTCCGATACTTCACTTCAGGTTTACTGTATCCCTCTGACCTTCTTGTTGATGATGAAACGCAGAAATTGCATCGGAATTAAATACAAAAGGCACAATGCCGACTTAAGTACAAGAAAACTGACTCTTCTTACTGTCTGTGTTCTGAACCAATCCTGTGACACTAGTTATAGATTCCGATGCTTCACTTCAGGTTTACTGTTTCCCTCTGACCTTCTTATTGACGATGGAACACAGAAATTGCAACGGAATTAAATACAAAAATCACAATGATGACGTACGTGCAAGAAAACTGACTCTTCTTACTGCCTATGTTTTGAACCATTCCTGTGACACTAGTTATAGATTCCGATGCTTCACTTCAGGTTTACTGTATCCTTCTGACCTTCTTGTTGACGATGAAACACAGAAATTGCATCGGAATTAAATACAAAAATCACAATGCCGACTTAAGTACAAGAAAACTGACTCTTCTTACTGTCTATGCTTTGAACCATTCCTGTGACACTAGTTATGGATTCTGATGCTTCACTTCAGGTTTACTGTATCCCTCTGACTTTCTTGTTGACGATGAAACACAGAAATTGCATCGGAATTAAATGCAATAGACACAATGCCGACTTAAGTACATGAAGACTGACTCTTCCTACTGTCTATGTTTTGAACCATTCCTGTGTCACTAGTTATAGATTCCGATGCTTCACTTCAGGTTTACTGTATCCCTCTGACCTTCCTATTGACGATGGAACACAGAAATTGCAACGGAATTAAATACAAAAATCATAATGTTGACGTACGTACAAGGAAACTGACTCTTCATACTGCCTATGTTTTGAACCATTCCTGTGACACTAGTTATAGATTCCGATGCTTCACTTAAGGTTTTTCTGTATCCCTCTGACCTTCTTATTGACGATGTAACACAGAAATTGCATCGGAATTAAATACAAAAGGCACAATGCCGACTTAAGTACAAGTAAACTGACTCTTCTTACTGTCTATGTTTTGAACCATTCCTGTGGCACTAGTTACAGATTCCTATGCTTCACTTCAGGATTACTGTATCTCTCTGACCTTCTTATTGACGATGAAACACAGAAATTGCATCGGAATTAAATACAAAAGGCACAATGCCGACTTAAGTACAAGAAGACTGACTCTTCTTACTGTCTATGTTTTGAACCTTTCCTGTGACACTAGTTATAGATTCCGATGCTTCACTTCAGGTTTACTGTATCCCTCTGAACTTCTTATTGACGATGAAACACAGAAATTGCATCGGAATTAAATACAAAAGTCACAATGCCGACTTAAGTGCAAGAAAACTGACTCTTCTCATGGTCTACGTTTATAACCATTCCTGTGACACTAGTTATAGATTCCGATGCTTCACATCAGGTTTACTGTATCCCTCTGACCTTCTTATTGACGATGAAACACAGAAATTGCATCGGAATTAAATACAAAAGGCACAATGCCAACTTAAGTACAAGTAAACTGACTCTTCCTACTGTCAATGTTTTGAACCATTCCTGTGACACCAATTATGGATTCCGATGCTTCACTTCAAGTTTTGTGTATCCCTCTGACCTTCTTATTGACGATGAAACACAGAAATTGCATCGGAATTAAATACAAAAGGCACAATGCCGAATTAAGTACAAGTAAACTGACTCTTCTAACTGTGTACGTTTTGAACCATTCCTGTGACACTAGATATAGATTCCGATGCTTCACTTCAGGTTTACTGTATCACTCCGACCTTCTTGTTGACGATGAAACACAGAAATATCATCGGAATTAATTACAAAATGCACAATGATGACCTAAGTACAAGTAAACTGACTCTTCTTACTGTCTATGTTTTGAACCATTCCTGTGACACTAGTCATAGATACCGTTCCTTCACTTCAGGTTTACTGTATCCCTCCGACCTTCTTATTGACGATGAAACACAGAAATTTCATCGGAATTAAATACAAAAGGCACAATGCCGACTTATGTACAAGCAAACTGACTCTTCTTACTGTCTATGATTTGAACCATTCCTGTGACACTAGTTATAGATTCCGATGCTTCACTACAGGTTTACTGTATCCCTCTGACCTTCTTATTGACGATGAAACACAGAAATTGCATCGGAATTAAATACAAATAGCACAATGCCGACTTAAGTACAACAAAACTGACTCTTCTTACTGTCTATGTTTTGAACCATTCATGTGACACTGGCTATAGATTCCGATGCTTCACTTCAGGTTAACTGTATCCCTCTGACCGTCTTATTGACGATGAAACACAGAAATTGCATCGGAATTAAATACAAAAGGCACATTGCCGACGTAAGTAAAAGAAAACTGACTCTTCTTACTGTCTATGTTTTGAACCATTCCTGTGACACTATTTATAGATTCCGATGCTTCACTTCAGGTTTACTGTATCCCTCTGACCTTCTTATTGACGATGAAACACAGAAATTGTATCGGAATTAAATACAAAAGGCACCATGCCAACTTAAGTACAAGAGAACCGACTCTTCTTACTGTCTATGATTTGAACCATTCCTGTGACACTAGTTATAGATTCCGATACTTCACTTCAGGTTTACTGTATCCCTCTGACCTTCTTATTGACGATGAAACACAGAAATTGCATCGGAATTCAATAGAAAAAGTACAATGCCGACTCAAGTACAAGAAGACTGGCTCTTCTTACTGTGTACGTTTTGAACCATTCCTGTGACACTAGATATAGATTCCGATGCTTCACTTCAGGTTTACTGTATCACTCCGACCTTCTTGTTGACGATGAAACACAGAAATATCATCGGAATTAATTTCAAAATGCACAATGATGACCTACGTATAAGTAAACTGACTCTTCTTACTGTCTATGTTTTGAACCATTCCTGTGACACTAGTCATAGATTCCGATCCTTCACTTCAGGTTTACTGTATCCCTCCGACCTTCTTATTGACGATGAAACACAGAAATTGCATCGGAATTAAATACAAAAGGCAGAATGCCGACTTAAGCACACGTAAACTGACTCTCCTTACTGTCTATGTTTTGAACCATTCCTGTGACACTAGTTACAGATTCCGATGCTTCACTTCAGGATTACTGTTTCCCTCTGACCTTCTTATTGACGATGAAACATAGAAATTGCATCGGAATTAAATACAAAAGGCACAATGCCGACCTAAGTACAAGAAAAATGACTCTTCTTACTGTCTATGTTTTGAACCGATCCAGTGACACTGGTTATAGATTCCGATGCTTCATTTCAGGTTTACTGTATCCCTCTGACATTCTTATTGGCGATGAAACACAGAAATTGCGTCGGAATTAAATACAAAAGGCACAATGCCGACTTAAGTAAAAGAAAACTGACTCTTCTTACTGTCTACGTTTTGAACCATTCCTGTGACAATAGTTATAGATTCCGATGCTTCACCTAAGGTTTTTCTGTATCCCTCTGACCATCGTCTTGACGATGAAACACAGAAATTGCATCGGAATTAAATACAAAAGGCAGAATGCCGACTTAAGCACAAGTAAACTGACTCTTCTTACTGTCTATGTTTTGAACCATTCCTGTGACACTAGTTACAGATTCCGATGCTTCACTTCAGGATTACTGTTTCCCTCTGACCTTCTTATTGACGAAGAAACATAGAAATTGCATCGGAATTAAATACAAAAGGCACAATGCCGACTTATGTACTGGAAGACTGACTCTTCTTATTGTCTATGTTTTGAACCTTTCCTGTGACACTAGTTATAGATTCCGAAGCTTCACTTCAGGTTTACTGTATCCCTCTGACCTTCTTATTGACGATGAAACACAGAAATAGCATCGGAATTAAACACAAAAGGCACAATGCCGACTTAAGTACAAGAAAACTGACTCTTCTTACGGTCTATGTTTGAACCGATCCTGTGACACTAGTTATAGATTCCGATGCTTCACATCAGGTTTACTGTATCCCTCTGACCTTCTTATTGACGATGAAACACAGATATTGCATCGGAATTAAATACAAAAGGCACAATGCCAACTTACGTACAAGTAAACTGACTCTTCCTACTGACTATGTTTTGAACCATTCCTGTGACACTAATTACGGATTCCGATGCTTCAATTCAAGTTTAGTGTATCCCTCTGACCTTCGTATTGACGATGAAACACAGAAATTGCATTGGAATTATATAAAAAAGGCACAATGCCGAATTAAGTACAAGTAAACTGACTCTTCTTACTGTGTATGTTTTGAACCATTCCTGTGACACTAGTTATAGATTCCGATGCTTCACTTCAGGTTTACTGTATCCCTCTGACCTTCTTATTGACGATGAAACACAAAATTGCATCGGAATTAAATACAAAAGGGACAATGCCGACTTAAGTACAAGAAAACTGACTCTTCTTACTGTCTATGTTTTGAACCATTCCTGAGACACTAGTTATGGATTCCGATGCTTCACTTCTGGTTTACTGTAACAATCTGACCCTCTTATTGACGATGAAACACTGAAATTGCACCGGAATTCAATACAATAGGCACAATGCCGAATTAAGTACAAGTTAACTGACTCTTCTTACTGTGAATGTTTTGAACCATTCCTAAAACACTAGTTATAGATTCCGATGCTTCACTTCAGGTTTACTGTATCCCTACCACCTTCTTATTGACGATGAAACAAAGAAATTGCATCGGAATTCAATACAAAAGGCACAATGCCGACTCAAGTACAAGAAGACTGGCTCTTCTTACTGTCTACGTCTTGAACCTTTCCTGTGAGACCGGTTTTAGATTCCGATGCTTCACTTCAGGATTACTGTATCAGTTGGACCTTCTTATTGACGACGACACACAGAAATTGCATCGGAATTAAATACAGTAGGCACAATGCCGACCTAAGTACAAGAAAACTGACTCTACTTACCGTCTATATTTTGAATCATTCCTGTGACACTGGTTATAGATTCCGATGCTTCACTTCAGGTTTACTGTATCCCTCTGACCTTCTTATTGACTATGAAACACAGAAATTGCATCGGAATTAAATACAAAAATCACAATGCCGACTTAAGTACAAGAAAACTGACTCTTCTTACTGTCTATGTTTGCTTCTTACAGTCTATGATTTGAACCATTCCTGTGACACTAGTTATAGATTCTGATGCTTCACTTCAGGTTTACTGTATCCCTCTGACTCTCTTATTGACGATGAAACACAGAAATTGCTTCGGAATTAAATGCAATAGGCACAATGTCGACTTAAGTACATGAAGACTGACTCTTCTTACTGTCTATGTTTGAACCATTCCTGTGACACTAGTTATAGATTCCGATGCTTCACTTAAGGTTATTCTGTATCCCTCTGACCTTCTTATTGACGATGTAACACAGAAATTGCATCGGAATTAAATACAAAAGCCACAATGCCGACTTAAGTAAAAGAAAACTGACCCTTCTTACTGTCTATGTTTTGAACCATTCCTGTGACACTAGTTATAGATTCCGATGCTTCGCTTCAGGTTTACTGTATCCCTCTGACCTTCTTATTGACGACGAAACACAGAAACTGTATCGGAATTAAATACAAAAGGCACAATGCCGACTTAAGTACAAGAAAACTGACTCTTCTTACAGTCTATGATTTGAACCATTCCTGTGACACTAGTTATAGATTCCGATACTTCACTTCAGGTTTACTGTATCCCTCTGACCTTCTTATTGACGATGAAACACAGAAATTGCATCGGAATTCAATAGAAGAAGTATAATTCCGACTCAAGTACAAGAAGACTGGGTCTTCTTACTGTCTACGTTTTGAACCTTTCCTGTGAGACCGGTTTTAGATTCCGATGCTTCACTTCAGGTTTACTGTATCCCTTGGATCTTCTTATTGACGAAGAAACACAGAAATTACATCGGAATTAAAAACAAAAGGTAAAATGCCGACCTAAGTACACGAAAACTGACTCTTCTTACTGTCTATCTTTTGAACCATTCCAGTGACACTAGTTATAGATTCCGATGCTTCTGTTCAGGTTTACTGTATCCTCTGACCTTCTTGTTGATGATGAAACGCAGAAATTGCATCGGAATTAAATACAAAAGGCACAATGCCGACTTAAGTACAAGAAAACTGACTCTTCTTACTGTCTGTGTTTTGAACCAATCCTGTGACACTAGTTATAGATTCCGATGCTTCACTTCAGGTTTACTGTATCCTTCTGACCTTCTTGTTGACGATGAAACACAGAAATTGCATCGGAATTAAATACAAAAATCACAATGCCGACTTAAGTACAAGAAAACTGACTCTTCTTACTGTCTATGCTTTGAACCATTCCTGTGACACTAGTTATGGATTCTGATGCTTCACTTCAGGTTTACTGTATCCCTCTGACTTTCTTGTTGACGATGGAACACAGAAATTGCAACGGAATTAAATACAAAAATCACAATGTTGACGTACGTACAAGAAAACTGACTCTTCTTACTGCCTATGTTTTGAACCATTCCTGTGACACTAGTTATAGATTCCGATGCTTCACTTAAGGTTTTTCTGTATCCCTCTGACCTTCTTATTGACGATGTAACACAGAAATTGCATCGGAATTAAATACAAAAGCCACAATGCCGGCTTAAGTAAAAGAAAACTGACCCTTCTTACTGTCTATGTTTTGAACCATTCCTGTGACACTAGTTATAGATTCCGATGTTTCGCTTCAGGTTTACTGTATCCCTCTGACCTTCTTATTGACGACGAAACACAGAAACTGTATCGGAATTAAATACAAAAGGCACAATGCCGACTTAAGTACAAGAAAACTGACTCTTCTTACAGTCTATCATTTGAACCATTCCTGTGACACTAGTTATAGATTCCGATACTTCACTTCAGGTTTACTGTATCCCTCTGACCTTCTTATTGACGATGAAACACAGAAATTGCATCGGAATTCAATAGAAGAAGTATAATTCCGACTCAAGTACAAGAAGACTGGGTCTTCTTACTGTCTACGTTTTGAACCTTTCCTGTGAGACCGGTTTTAGATTCCGATGCTTCACTTCAGGTTTACTGTATCCCTTGGATCTTCTTATTGACGAAGAAACACAGAAATTACATCGGAATTAAAAACAAAAGGTAAAATGCCGACCTAAGTACACGAAAACTGACTCTTCTTACTGTCTATGTTTTGAACCATTCCTGTGACACTGGCTATAGATTCCGATGCTTCACTTCAGGTTAACTGTATCCCTCTGACCGTCTTATTGACGATGAAACACAGAAATTGCATCGGAATTAAATACAAAAGGCACATTGCCGACGTAAGTAAAAGAAAACTGACTCTTCTTACTGTCTATGTTTTGAACAATTCCTGTGACACTATTTATAGATTCCGATGCTTCACTTCAGGTTTACTGTATCCCTCTGACCTTCTTATTGACGATGAAACACAGAAATTGTATCGGAATTAAATACAAAAGGCACCATGCCAACTTAAGTACAAGAGAACCGACTGTTCTTACTGTCTATGATTTGAACCATTCCTGTGACACTAGTTATAGATTCCGATACTTCACTTCAGGTTTACTGTATCCCTCTGACCTTCTTATTGACGATGAAACACAGAAATTGCATCGGAATTCAATAGAAAAAGTACAATGCCGACTCAAGTACAAGAAGACTGGCTCTTCTTACTGTGTACGTTTTGAACCATTCCTGTGACACTAGATATAGATTCCGATGCTTCACTTCAGGTTTACTGTATCACTCCGACCTTCGTGTTGACGATGAAACACAGAAATATCATCGGAATTAATTTCAAAATGCACAATGATGACCTACGTATAAGTAAACTGACTCTTCTTACTGTCTATGTTTTGAACCATTCCTGTGACACTAGTCATAGATTCCGATCCTTCACTTCAGGTTTACTGTATCCCTCCGACCTTCTTATTGACGATGAAACACAGAAATTGCATCGGAATTAAATACAAAAGGCAGAATGCCGACTTAAGCACACGTAAACTGACTCTCCTTACTGTCTATGTTTTGAACCATTCCTGTGACACTAGTTACAGATTCCGATGCTTCACTTCAGGATTACTGTTTCCCTCTGACCTTCTTATTGACGATGAAACATAGAAATTGCATCGGAATTAAATACAAAAGGCACAATGCCGACCTAAGTACAAGAAAAATGACTCTTCTTACTGTCTATGTTTTGAACCGATCCAGTGACACTGGTTATAGATTCCGATGCTTCACTTCAGGTTTACTGTATCCCTCTGACATTCTTATTGGCGATGAAACACAGAAATTGCGTCGGAATTAAATACAAAAGGCACAATGCCGACTTAAGTAAAAGAAAACTGACTCTTCTTACTGTCTACGTTTTGAACCATTCCTGTGACAATAGTTATAGATTCCGATGCTTCACCTAAGGTTTTTCTGTATCCCTCTGACCATCTTCTTGACGATGAAACACAGAAATTGCATCGGAATTAAGTACAAAAGGCAGAATGCCGACTTAAGCACAAGTAAACTGACTCTTCTTACTGTCTATGTTTTGAACCATTCCTGTGACACTAGTTACAGATTCCGATGCTTCACTTCAGGATTACTGTTTCCCTCTGACCTTCTTATTGACGAAGAAACATAGAAATTGCATCGGAATTAAATACAAAAGGCACAATGCCGACTTATGTACTGGAAGACTGACTCTTCTTATTGTCTATGTTTTGAACCTTTCCTGTGACACTAGTTATAGATTCCGAAGCTTCACTTCAGGTTTACTGTATCCCTCTGACCTTCTTATTGACGATGAAACACAGAAATAGCATCGGAATTAAACACAAAAGGCACAATGCCGACTTAAGTACAAGAAAACTGACTCTTCTTACGGTCTATGTTTGAACCGATCCTGTGACACTAGTTATAGATTCCGATGCTTCACATCAGGTTTACTGTATCCCTCTGACCTTCTTATTGACGATGAAACACAGATATTGCATCGGAATTAAATACAAAAGGCACAATGCCAACTTACGTACAAGTAAACTGACTCTTCCTACTGTCTATGTTTTGAACCATTCCTGTGACACTAATTACGGATTCCGATGCTTCACTTCAAGTTTAGTGTATCCTTCTGACCTTCGTATTGACGATGAAACACAGAAATTGCATTGGAATTAAATAAAAAAGGCACAATGCCGAATTAAGTACAAGTAAACTGACTCTTCTTACTGTGTATGTTTTGAACCATTCCTGTGACACTAGTTATAGATTCCGATGCTTCACTTCAGGTTTACTGTATCCCTCTGACCTTCTTATTGACGATGAAACACAAAATTGCATCGGAATTAAATACAAAAGGGACAATGCCGACTTAAGTACATGAAGACTGACTCTTCCTACTGTCTATGTTTTGAACCATTCCTGTGTCACTAGTTATAGATTCCGATGCTTCACTTCAGGTTTACTGTATCCCTCTGACCTTCTTATTGACGATGGAACACAGAAATTGCAACGGAATTAAATACAAAAATCATAATGTTGACGTACGTACAAGAAAACTGACTCTTCATACTGCCTATGTTTTGAACCATTCCTGTGACACTAGTTATAGATTCCGATGCTTCACTTAAGGTTTTTCTGTATCCCTCTGCCCTTCTTATTGACGATGTAACACAGAAATTGCATCGGAATTAAATACAAAAGGCACAATGCCGACTTAAGTACAAGTAAACTGACTCTTCTTACTGTCTATGTTTTGAACCATTCCTGTGGCACTAGTTACAGATTCCTATGCTTCACTTCAGGATTACTGTATCTCTCTGACCTTCTTATTGACGATGAAACACAGAAATTGCATCGGAATTAAATACAAAAGGCACAATGCCGACTTAAGTACAAGAAGACTGACTCTTCTTACTGTCTATGTTTTGAACCTTTCCTGTGACACTAGTTATAGATTCCGATGCTTCACTTCAGGTTTACTGTATCCCTCTGAACTTCTTATTGACGATGAAACACAGAAATTGCATCGGAATTAAATACAAAAGTCACAATGCCGACTTAAGTACAAGAAAACTGACTCTTCTCATGGTCTACGTTTATAACCATTCCTGTGACACTAGTTATAGATTCCGATGCTTCACATCAGGTTTACTGTATCCCTCTGACCTTCTTATTAACGATGAAACACAGAAATTGCATCGGAATTAAATACAAAAGGCACAATGCCAACTTAAGTACAAGTAAACTGACTCTTCCTACTGTCAATGTTTTGAACCATTCCTGTGACACCAGTTATGGATTCCGATGCTTCACTTCAAGTTTAGTGTATCCCTCTGACCTTCTTATTGACGATGAAACACAGAAATTGCATCGGAATTAAATACAAAAGGCACAATGCCGAATTAAGTACAAGTAAACTGACTCTTCTAACTGTGTACGTTTTGAACCATTCCTGTGACACTAGATATAGATTCCGATGCTTCACTTCAGGTTTACTGTATCACTCCGACCTTCTTGTTGACGATGAAACACAGAAATATCATCGGAATTAATTACAAAATGCACAATGATGACCTAAGTACAAGTAAACTGACTCTTCTTACTGTCTATGTTTTGAACCATTCCTGTGACACTAGTCATAGATACCGTTCCTTCACTTCAGGTTTACTGTATCCCTCCGACCTTCTTATTGACGATGAAACACAGAAATTTCATCGGAATTAAATACAAAAGGCACAATGCCGACTTAAGTACAAGCAAACTGACTCTTCTTACTGTCTATGATTTGAACCATTCCTGTGACACTAGTTATAGATTCCGATGCTTCACTACAGGTTTACTGTATCCCTCTGACCTTCTTATAGACGATGAAACACAGAAATTGCATCGGAATTAAATACAAATAGCACAATGCCGACTTAAGTACAACAAAACTGACTCTTCTTACTGTCTATGTTTTGAACCATTCCTGTGACACTGGCTATAGATTCCGATGCTTCACTTCAGGTTAACTGTATCCCTCTGATCGTCTTATTGACGATGAAACACAGAAATTGCATCGGAATTAAATACAAAAGGCACATTGCCGACGTAAGTAAAAGAAAACTGACTCTTCTTACTGTCTATGTTTTGAACCATTCCTGTGACACTATTTATAGATTCCGATGCTTCACTTCAGGTTTACTGTATCCCTCTGACCTTCTTATTGACGATGAAACACAGAAATTGTATCGGAATTAAATACAAAAGGCACCATGCCAACTTAAGTACAAGAGAACCGACTCTTCTTACTGTCTATGATTTGAACCATTCCTGTGACACTAGTTATAGATTCCGATACTTCACTTCAGGTTTACTGTATCCCTCTGACCTTCTTATTGACGATGAAACACAGAAATTGCATCGGAATTCAATAGAAAAAGTACAATGCCGACTCAAGTACAAGAAGACTGGCTCTTCTTACTGTGTACGTTTTGAACCATTCCTGTGACACTAGATATAGATTCCGATGCTTCACTTCAGGTTTACTGTATCACTCCGACCTTCTTGTTGACGATGAAACACAGAAATATCATCGGAATTAATTTCAAAATGCACAATGATGACCTACGTATAAGTAAACTGACTCTTCTTACTGTCTATGTTTTGAACCATTCCTGTGACACTAGTCATAGATTCCGATCCTTCACTTCAGGTTTACTGTATCCCTCCGACCTTCTTATTGACGATGAAACACAGAAATTGCATCGGAATTAAATACAAAAGGCAGAATGCCGACTTAAGCACACGTAAACTGACTCTCCTTACTGTCTATGTTTTGAACCATTCCTGTGACACTAGTTACAGATTCCGATGCTTCACTTCAGGATTACTGTTTCCCTCTGACCTTCTTATTGACGATGAAACATAGAAATTGCATCGGAATTAAATACAAAAGGCACAATGCCGACCTAAGTACAAGAAAAATGACTCTTCTTACTGTCTATGTTTTGAACCGATCCAGTGACACTGGTTATAGATTCCGATGCTTCACTTCAGGTTTACTGTATCCCTCTGACATTCTTATTGGCGATGAAACACAGAAATTGCGTCGGAATTAAATACAAAAGGCACAATGCCGACTTAAGTAAAAGAAAACTGACTCTTCTTACTGTCTACGTTTTGAACCATTCCTGTGACAATAGTTATAGATTCCGATGCTTCACCTAAGGTTTTTCTGTATCCCTCTGACCATCTTCTTGACGATGAAACACAGAAATTGCATCGGAATTAAATACAAAAGGCAGAATGCCGACTTAAGCACAAGTAAACTGACTCTTCTTACTGTCTATGTTTTGAACCATTCCTGTGACACTAGTTACAGATTCCGATGCTTCACTTCAGGATTACTGTTTCCCTCTGACCTTCTTATTGACGAAGAAACATAGAAATTGCATCGGAATTAAATACAAAAGGCACAATGCCGACTTATGTACTGGAAGACTGACTCTTCTTATTGTCTATGTTTTGAACCTTTCCTGTGACACTAGTTATAGATTCCGAAGCTTCACTTCAGGTTTACTGTATCCCTCTGACCTTCTTATTGACGATGAAACACAGAAATAGCATCGGAATTAAACACAAAAGGCACAATGCCGACTTAAGTACAAGAAAACTGACTCTTCTTACGGTCTATGTCTGAACCGATCCTGTGACACTAGTTATAGATTCCGATGCTTCACATCAGGTTTACTGTATCCCTCTGACCTTCTTATTGACGATGAAACACAGATATTGCATCGGAATTAAATACAAAAGGCACAATGCCAACTTACGTACAAGTAAACTGACTCTTCCTACTGTCTATGTTTTGAACCATTCCTGTGACACTAATTACGGATTCCGATGCTTCACTTCAAGTTTAGTGTATCCCTCTGACCTTCGTATTGACGATGAAACACAGAAATTGCATTGGAATTAAATAAAAAAGGCACAATGCCGAATTAAGTACAAGTAAACTGACTCTTCTTACTGTGTATGTTTTGAACCATTCCTGTGACACTAGTTATAGATTCCGATGCTTCACTTCAGGTTTACTGTATCCCTCTGACCATCTTATTGACGATGAAACACAAAATTGCATCGGAATTAAATACAAAAGGGACAATGCCGACTTAAGTACAAGAAAACTGACTCTTCTTACTGTCTATGTTTTGAACCATTCCTGAGACACTAGTTATGGATTCCGATGCTTCACTTCTGGTTTACTGTAACAATCTGACCCTCTTATTGACGATGAAACACTGAAATTGCACCGGAATTCAATACAATAGGCACAATGCCGAATTAAGTACAAGTAAACTGACTCTTCTTACTGTGAATGTTTTGAACCATTCCTAAAACACTAGTTATAGATTCCGATGCTTCACTTCAGGTTTACTGTATCCCTACCACCTTCTTATTGACGATGAAACAAAGAAATTGCATCGGAATTCAATACAAAAGGCACAATGCCGACTCAAGTACAAGAAGACTGGCTCTTCTTACTGTCTACGTCTTGAACCTTTCCTGTGAGACCGGTTTTAGATTCCGATGCTTCACTTCAGGATTACTGTATCAGTTGGACCTTCTTATTGACGACGACACACAGAAATTGCATCGGAATTAAATACAGTAGGCACAATGCCGACCTAAGTACAAGAAAACTGACTCTACTTACCGTCTATATTTTGAATCATTCCTGTGACACTGGTTATAGATTCCGATGCTTCACTTCAGGTTTACTGTATCCCTCTGACCTTCTTATTGACTATGAAACACAGAAATTGCATCGGAATTAAATACAAAAATCACAATGCCGACTTAAGTACAAGAAAACTGACTCTTCTTACTGTCTATGTTTGCTTCTTACAGTCTATGATTTGAACCATTCCTGTGACACTAGTTATAGACTCTGATGCTTCACTTCAGGTTTACTGTATCCCTCTGACTTTCTTATTGACGATGAAACACAGAAATTGCTTCGGAATTAAATGCAATAGGCACAATGTCGACTTAAGTACATGAAGACTGACTCTTCTTACTGTCTATGTTTGAACCATTCCTGTGACACTAGTTATAGATTCCGATGCTTCACTTAAGGTTATTCTGTATCCCTCTGACCTTCTTATTGACGATGTAACACAGAAATTGCATCGGAATTAGATACAAAAGCCACAATGCCGACTTAAGTAAAAGAAAACTGACCCTTCTTACTGTCTATGTTTTGAACCATTCCTGTGACACTAGTTATAGATTCCGATGCTTCGCTTCAGGTTTACTGTATCCCTCTGACCTTCTTATTGACGACGAAACACAGAAACTGTATCGGAATTAAATACAAAAGGCACAATGCCGACTTAAGTACAAGAAAACTGACTCTTCTTACAGTCTATGATTTGAACCATTCCTGTGACACTAGTTATAGATTCCGATACTTCACTTCAGGTTTACTGTATCCCTCTGACCTTCTTATTGACGATGAAACACAGAAATTGCATCGGAATTCAATAGAAGAAGTATAATTCCGACTCAAGTACAAGAAGACTGGGTCTTCTTACTGTCTACGTTTTGAACCTTTCCTGTGAGACCGGTTTTAGATTCCGATGCTTCACTTCAGGTTTACTGTATCCCTTGGATCTTCTTATTGACGAAGAAACACAGAAATTACATCGGAATTAAAAACAAAAGGTAAAATGCCGACCTAAGTACACGAAAACTGACTCTTCTTACTGTCTATCTTTTGAACCATTCCTGTGACACTAGTTATAGATTCCGATGCTTCTGTTCAGGTTTACTGTATCCTCTGACCTTCTTGTTGATGATGAAACGCAGAAATTGCATCGGAATTAAATACAAAAGGCACAATGCCGACTTAAGTACAAGAAAACTGACTCTTCTTACTGTCTGTGTTTTGAACCAATCCTGTGACACTAGTTATAGATTCCGATGCTTCACTTCAGGTTTACTGTATCCTTCTGACCTTCTTGTTGACGATGAAACACAGAAATTGCATCGGAATTAAATACAAAAATCACAATGCCGACTTAAGTACAAGAAAACTGACTCTTCTTACTGTCTATGCTTTGAACCATTCCTGTGACACTAGTTATGGATTCTGATGCTTCACTTCAGGTTTACTGTATCCCTCTGACTTTCTTGTTGACGATGGAACACAGAAATTGCAACGGAATTAAATACAAAAATCACAATGTTGACGTACGTACAAGAAAACTGACTCTTCTTACTGCCTATGTTTTGAACCATTCCTGTGACACTAGTTATAGATTCCGATGCTTCACTTAAGGTTTTTCTGTATTCCTCTGACCTTCTTATTGACGATGTAACACAGAAATTGCATCGGAATTAAATACAAAAGGCACAATGCCGACTTACGTACAAGTAAACTGACTCTTCTTACTGTCTATGTTTTGAACCATTCCTGTGGCACTAGTTACAGATTCCTATGCTTCACTTCAGGATTACTGTATCTCTCTGACCTTCTTATTGACGATGAAACACAGAAATTGCATCGGAATTAAATACAAAAGGCACAATGCCGACTTAAGTACAAGAAGACTGACTCTTCTTACTGTCTATGTTTTGAACCTTTCCTGTGACACTAGTTATAGATTCCGATGCTTCACTGCAGGTTTACTGTATCCATCTGAACTTCTTATTGACGATGAAACACAGAAATTGCATCGGAATTAAATACAAAAGTCACAATGCCGACTTAAGTACAAGAAAACTGACTCTTCTCATGGTCTACGTTTATAACCATTCCTGTGACACTAGTTATAGATTCCGATGCTTCACATCAGGTTTACTGTATCCCTCTGACCTTCTTATTGACGATGAAACACAGAAATTGCATCGGAATTAAATACAAAAGGCACAATGCCAACTTAAGTACAAGTAAACTAACTCTTCCTACTGTCAATGTTTTCAACCATTCCTGTGACACCAGTTATGGATTCCGATGCTTCACTTCAAGTTTAGTGTATCCCTCTGACCTTCTTATTGACGATGAAACACAGAAATTTCATCGGAATTAAATACAAAAGGCACAATGCCGACTTAAGTACAAGAAAACTGACTCTTCTTACTGTCTATGATTTGAACCATTCCTGTGACACTAGTTATAGATTACGATGCTTCACTTCAGGTTTACTGTATCCCTGTGACCTTCTTATTGACGATGAAACACAGAAATTGCATCGGAATTAAATACAAATAGCACAATGCCGACTTAAGTACAACAAAACTGACTCTTCTTACTGTCTATGTTTTGAACCATTCCTGTGACACTGGCTATAGATTCCTATGCTTCACTTCAGGTTAACTGTATCCCTCTGACCTTCTTATTGACGATGAAACACAGAAACTGCATCGGAATTAAATACAAAAGGCACATTGCCGACTTAAGTAAAAGAAAATTGACTCTTCTTACTGTCTATGTTTTGAACCATTCCTGTGACACTATTTATAGATTCCGATGCTTCACTTCAGGTTTACTGTATCCCTCTGACCTTCTTATTGACGATGAAACACAGAAATTGTATCGGAATTAAATACAAAAGGCATAATGCCAACTTAAGTACAAGAGAACCGACTCTTCTTACTGTCTATGATTTGAACCATTCCTGTGACACTAGTTATAGATTCCGATACTTCACTTCAGGTTTACTGTATCCCTCTGACCTCCTTATTGACGATGAAACACAGAAATTGCATCAGAATTAAATACAAATCTCACATTGCCGACTTAAGTACAAGAACACTGACTCTTCTTACTGTCTATGTTTTGAGCCATTCCTGTGACACTAGTTATAGATTCAGATACTTCACTTCATGTTTACTGCATAACTCTGACTTTCTTATTGACGACGAAACACAGAGATTGCATCGGAATTAAATGCAATAGGCACAATGCCGACTTAAGTAGGAGAAGACTGACTCTTCTTACTGTCTATGTTTGAACCATTCCTGTGACACTAGTTTTAGATTGGGATGCTTCATTTCAGGTTTACTGTAACCCTCTTACCTTCTTATTGACGATGAAACACAGAAATTGCATCGGAATTAAATACAAAAGGCACAATGCCGTCTCAAGTACAAGAAGACTGGCTCTTCTTACTGTCTATGTTTTGAACCATTCGTGTGACACTAGTAATAGATTCCCATGCTTCACTTCAGGTTCACTGTATCACTCTGACCTCCTTATTGACGATGAAACACAGAAATTGCATCGGAATTAAATACAAAAGGCACAGGGCCGACTCAAGTACAAGAAGGCTGGCTCATCATACTGTCTATGTTTTGAACCATTCCTGTGACACTAGTTATACATTCCGATGCGTCACTTCACGTTTACTGTATCCCTCTGACTTTCTTATTGACGATGAAACACAGAAATTGCATCGGAAATTAATACGATAGGCACAATGCCGACTTAAGTAACAGAAGTCTGACACTTCTTACTGTCTATGATTCGAACCATTCCTGTGACACTAGTTATAGATTCCGATGCTTCACTTCAGGTTTACTGTATCCCTCTGACCTTCTTATTGACAATGAAACACAGAAATTGCATCGGAATCAATTACAAAAGGCACAATGCCGACTTAAGTACAAGAAAACTGACTCCTCTTACTGTCTATGCTTTGAACCATTCCTGTGATACTAGTTATAGTTTCCGATGCTTCACTTCAGGTTTACTGTATCCCTCTGACCATGTTATTGTCGATGAAACACAGAAATAGCATCGGAATTCAACAGATAAGGCACAATGCCGACTCAAGTACAAGAAGACTGGCTCTTGTTACTGTCTATGTTTTGAAACATTCCTGTGACACTAGTTATAGATTCCGATGCTTCACTTCCGGTTTACTGTATCCCTCTGACCTTCTCATTGACGATGAAACACAAAATTGCATCGGAATTAAATACAAAAGGGACAATGCCGACTTAAGTACAAGAAAACTGACTCTTCTTACTGTCTATGTATTGAACCATTCCTGAGACACTAGTTATGGATTCCGATGCTTCACTTCTGGTTTACTGTAACCCTCTGACCTTCTTATTGACGATGAAACACTGAAATTGCACCGGAATTCAATACAATAGGCACAATGCCGACTTAAGTACAAGAAAACTGACTGTTCTTACTGTCTATGTTTTGAACCATTCCTGTGACACTAGTTATAGATTCCGATGCTTCACATCAGGTTTACTGTATCCCTCTGACATTCTTATTGACGATGAAACACAGAAATTGCATCGGAATTAAATACAATAGGCACAATGCCAACTTAAGTACAAGTGAACTGACTCTTCTTACTGCCTATGCTTTGAACCATTCCTGTGACACTAGTTATGGATTCCGATGCCTCACTTCAAGTTTAGTGTATCCCTCTGACCTTCTTATTGACGATGAAATACAGAAATTGTATCGGAATTAAATACAAAAGGCACAATGCCGAATTAAGTACAAGTAAACTGACTCTTCTTACTGTGAATGTTTTGAACCATTCCTAAGACACTAGTTATGGATTCCGATGCTTCACTTCAGGTTTACTGTATCCCAACCACCTTCTTATTGACGATGAAACAAAGAAATTGCATCGGAATTCAATACAAAAGGCACAATGCCGACTCAAGTACAAGAAGACTGGCTCTTCTTACTGTCTACGTCTTGAACCTTTCCTGTGAGACCGGTTTTAGATTCCTATGCTTCACTTCAGGATTACTGTATCAGTTGGACCTTCTTATTGACGACGACACACAGAAATTGCATCGGAATTAAATACAATAGGCACAATGCCGACCTAAGTACAAGAAAACTGACTCTACTTACCGTCTATATTTTGAATCATTCCTGTGACACTGGTTATAGATTCCGATGCTTCACTTCAGGTTTACTGTATCCCTCTGACCTTCTTATTGACTATGAAACACAGAAGTTGCATCGGAATTAAATACAAAAATCACAATGCCGACTTAAGTGCAAGAAAACTGACTCTTCTTACTGTCTATGTTTTGAACCATTCCTGTGACACTAGTTATAGATTCTGATGCTTCACTTCAGGTTAACTGTATCCCTCTGACTTTCTTATTGACGATGAAACACAGAAATTGCATCGGAATTAAATGCAATAGGCACAATGTCGACTTAAGTACATGAAGACTGACTCTTCTTACTGTCTATGTTTTGAACCATTCCTGTGACACTAGTTATAGATTCCGATGCTTCACTTAAGGTTATTCTGTATCCCTCTGGCCTTCTTATTGACGATGTAACACAGAAATTGCATCGGAATTAAATACAAAAGGCACAAGGCCGACTTAAGTACAAGTAAACTGACTCTTCTTACTGTCTATGTTTTGAACCATTCCTGTGACACTAGTTACAGCTTCCTATGCTTCACTTCAGCATTACTGTATCTCTCTGACCTTCTTATTGACGATGAAACACAGAAATTGCATCGGAATTAAATACAAAAGGCACAATGCCGACTTAAGTAAAAGAAAACTGACCCTTCTTACTGTCTATGTTTTGAACCATTCCTGTGACACTAGTTATAGATTCCGATGCTTCGCTTCAGGATTACTGTATCCCTCTGACCTTCTTATTGACGATGAAACACAGAAACTGTATAGGAATTAAATACAAAAGGCACAATGACGACTTAAGTACAAGAAAACTGACTTTTCTTACAGTCTATGATTTGAACCATTCCTGTGACACTCGTTAGAGATTCTGATACTTCACTTCAGGTTTACTGTATCCCTCTGACCTTCTTATTGACGATGAAACACATAAGTTGCATCGGAATTCAATAGAAAAAGTACAATGCCGACTCAAGTACAAGAAGACTGGTTCTTCTTACTGTCTACGTTTTGAACCTTTCCTGTGAGACCGGTTTTAGATTCCGATGCTTCACTTCAGGTTTACTGTATCCCTTGGATCTTCCTATTGACGACGAAACACAGAAATTACATCGGAATTAAAAACAAAAGGTAAAATGCCGACCTAAGTACAAGAAAACTGACTCTTCTTACTGTCTATCTTTTGAACCATTCCTGTGACACTAGTTATAGATTCCGATGCTTCTGTTCAGGTTTACTGTATCCCTCTGACCTTCTTGTTGATGATGAAACGCAGAAATTGCATCGGAATTAAATACAAAAGGCACAATGCCGACTTAAGTACAAGAAAACTGACTCTTCTTACTGTCTGTGTTTTGAACCAATCCTGTGACACTAGTTATAGATTCCGATGCTTCACTTCAGGTTTACTGTATCCTTCTGACCTTCTTGTTGACGATGAAACACAGAAATTGCATCGGAATTAAATACAAAAATCACAATGCCGACTTAAGTACAAGAAAACTGACTCTTCTTACTGTCTATGCTTTGAACCATTCCTGTGACACTAGTTATGGATTCTGATGCTTCACTTCAGGTTTACTGTATCCCTCTGACTTTTTTGTTGACGATGAAACACAGAAATTGCATCGGAATTAAATGCAATAGGCACAATGCCGACTTAAGTACATGAAGACTGACTCTTCTTACTGTCTATGTTTTGAACCATTCCTGTGACACTAGTTATAGATTCCGATGCTTCACTTCAGGTTTACTGTATCCCTCTGACCTTCTTGTTGACGATGAAACACAGAAATTGCATCGGAATTAAATACAAAAATCACAATGCCGACTTAAGTACAAGAAAACTGACTCTTCTTACTGTCTATGCTTTGAACCATTCCTGTGACACTAGTTATGGATTCTGATGCTTCACTTCAGGTTTACTGTATCCCTCTGACTTTCTTATTGACGATGGAACACAGAAATTGCAACGGAATTAAATACAAAAATCACAATGTTGACGTACGTACAAGAAAACTGACTCTTCTTACTGCCTATGTTTTGAACCATTCCTGTGACACTAGTTATAGATTCCGATGCTTCACTTAAGGTTTTTCTGTATCCCTCTGACCTTCTTATTGACGATGTAACACAGAAATTGCTTCGGAATTAAATACAAAAGGCACAATGCCGACTTAAGTACAAGTAAACTGACTCTTCTTACTGTCTATGGTTTGAACCACTCCTGTGACACTAGTTACAGATTCCTATGCTTCACTTCAGGATTACTGTATCTCTCTGACCGTCTTATTGACGATGAAACACAGAAATTGCATCGGAATTAAATACAAAACGCACAATGCCGACTTAAGTACAAGAAGACTGACTCTTCTTACTGTCTATGTTTTGAACCTATCCTGTGACACTAGTTATAGATTCCGATGCTTCACTTCAGGTTTACTGTATCCCTCTGAACTTCTTATTGACGATGAAACACAGAAATTGCATCGGAATTAAATACAAAAGTCACAATGCCGACTTAAGTACAAGAAAACTGACTCTTCTTATGGTCTACGTTTATAACCATTCCTGTGACACTAGTTATAGATTACGATGCTTCACATCAGGTTTACTGTATCCCTCTGACCTTCTTATTGACGATGAAACACAGAAATTGCATCGGAATTAAATACAAAAGGCACAATGCCAACTTAAGTACAAGTAAACTGACTCTTCCTACTGTCAATGTTTTGAACCATTCCTGTGACACCAGTTATGGATTCCGATGCTTCACTTCAAGTTTAGTGTATCCCTCTTACCTTCTTATTGACGATGAAACACAGAAATTGCATCGGAATTAAATACAAATGGCACAATGCCGAATTAAGTACAAGTAAACTGACTCTTCTAACTGTGTACGTTTTGAACCATTCCTATGACTCTAGATATAGATTCCGATGCTTCACTTCAGGTTTACTGTATCACTCTGACCTTCTTGTTGACGATGAAACACAGAAATATCATCGGAATTAATTACAAAATGCACAATGATGACCTAAGTACAAGTAAACTGACTCTTCTTACTGTCTATGTTTTGAACCATTCCTGTGACACTAGTCATAGATTCCGATCCTTCACTTCAGGTTTACTGTATCCCTCTGACCTTCTTATTGACGATGAAACACAAAATTGCATCGGAATTAAATACAAAAGGGACAATGCCGACCTAAGTACAAGAAAACTGACTCTTCTTACTGTCTATGTTATGAACCTTTCCTGAGACACTAGTTATGGATTCCGATGCTTCACTTCTGGTTTACTGTAACCCTGTGACCTTCTTATTGACGATGAAACACTGAAATTGCACCGGAATTCAATACAATAGGCACAATGCCGACTTAAGTACAAGAAAACTGACTGTTCTTACTGTCTATGTTTGAACCATTCCTGTGACACTAGTTATAGATTCCGATGCTTCACATCAGGTTTACTGTATCCCTCTGACATTCTTATTGACGATGAAACACAGAAATTGCATCGGAATTAAATACAATAGGCACAATGCCAACTTAAGTACAAGTAAACTGACTCCTCTTACTGTCTATGCTTTGAACCATTCCTGTGACACTAGTTATGGATTCCGATGCCTCACTTCAAGTTTAGTGTATCCCTCTGACCTTCTTATTGACGATGAAATACAGAAATTGTATCGGAATTAAATACAAAAGGCACAATGCGGAATTAAGTACAAGTAAACTGACTCTTCTTACTGTCAATGTTTTGAACCATTCCTAAGACACTAGTTATAGATTCCGATGCTTCACTTCAGGTTTTTCTGTATTCCTCTGACCTTCTTATTGACGATGTAACACAGAAATTGCATCGGAATTAAATACAAAAGGCACAATGCCGACTTACGTACAAGTAAACTGACTCTTCTTACTGTCTATGTTTTGAACCATTCCTGTGGCACTAGTTACAGATTCCTATGCTTCACTTCAGGATTACTGTATCTCTCTGACCTTCTTATTGACGATGAAACACAGAAATTGCATCGGAATTAAATACAAAAGGCACAATGCCGACTTAAGTACAAGAAGACTGACTCTTCTTACTGTCTATGT
Source organism: Schistocerca serialis cubense (assembly GCF_023864345.2). NCBI lineage: Eukaryota > Metazoa > Arthropoda > Insecta > Orthoptera > Acrididae > Schistocerca > Schistocerca serialis. The sequence goes on from NC_064638.1 coordinate 14,645,077, forward strand.
TTTGAACCTTTCCTGTGACACTAGTTATAGATTCCGATGCTTCACTGCAGGTTTACTGTATCCATCTGAACTTCTTATTGACGATGAAACACAGAAATTGCATCGGAATTAAATACAAAAGTCACAATGCCGACTTAAGTACAAGAAAACTGACTCTTCTCATGGTCTACGTTTATAACCATTCCTGTGACACTAGTTATAGATTCCGATGCTTCACATCAGGTTTACTGTATCCCTCTGACCTTCTTATTGACGATGAAACACAGAAATTGCATCGGAATTAAATACAAAAGGCACAATGCCAACTTAAGTACAAGTAAACTAACTCTTCCTACTGTCAATGTTTTCAACCATTCCTGTGACACCAGTTATGGATTCCGATGCTTCACTTCAAGTTTAGTGTATCCCTCTGACCTTCTTATTGACGATGAAACACAGAAATTTCATCGGAATTAAATACAAAAGGCACAATGCCGACTTAAGTACAAGAAAACTGACTCTTCTTACTGTCTATGATTTGAACCATTCCTGTGACACTAGTTATAGATTACGATGCTTCACTTCAGGTTTACTGTATCCCTGTGACCTTCTTATTGACGATGAAACACAGAAATTGCATCGGAATTAAATACAAATAGCACAATGCCGACTTAAGTACAACAAAACTGACTCTTCTTACTGTCTATGTTTTGAACCATTCCTGTGACACTGGCTATAGATTCCTATGCTTCACTTCAGGTTAACTGTATCCCTCTGACCTTCTTATTGACGATGAAACACAGAAACTGCATCGGAATTAAATACAAAAGGCACATTGCCGACTTAAGTAAAAGAAAATTGACTCTTCTTACTGTCTATGTTTTGAACCATTCCTGTGACACTATTTATAGATTCCGATGCTTCACTTCAGGTTTACTGTATCCCTCTGACCTTCTTATTGACGATGAAACACAGAAATTGTATCGGAATTAAATACAAAAGGCATAATGCCAACTTAAGTACAAGAGAACCGACTCTTCTTACTGTCTATGATTTGAACCATTCCTGTGACACTAGTTATAGATTCCGATACTTCACTTCAGGTTTACTGTATCCCTCTGACCTCCTTATTGACGATGAAACACAGAAATTGCATCAGAATTAAATACAAATCTCACATTGCCGACTTAAGTACAAGAACACTGACTCTTCTTACTGTCTATGTTTTGAGCCATTCCTGTGACACTAGTTATAGATTCAGATACTTCACTTCATGTTTACTGCATAACTCTGACTTTCTTATTGACGACGAAACACAGAGATTGCATCGGAATTAAATGCAATAGGCACAATGCCGACTTAAGTAGGAGAAGACTGACTCTTCTTACTGTCTATGTTTGAACCATTCCTGTGACACTAGTTTTAGATTGGGATGCTTCATTTCAGGTTTACTGTAACCCTCTTACCTTCTTATTGACGATGAAACACAGAAATTGCATCGGAATTAAATACAAAAGGCACAATGCCGTCTCAAGTACAAGAAGACTGGCTCTTCTTACTGTCTATGTTTTGAACCATTCGTGTGACACTAGTAATAGATTCCCATGCTTCACTTCAGGTTCACTGTATCACTCTGACCTCCTTATTGACGATGAAACACAGAAATTGCATCGGAATTAAATACAAAAGGCACAGGGCCGACTCAAGTACAAGAAGGCTGGCTCATCATACTGTCTATGTTTTGAACCATTCCTGTGACACTAGTTATACATTCCGATGCGTCACTTCACGTTTACTGTATCCCTCTGACTTTCTTATTGACGATGAAACACAGAAATTGCATCGGAAATTAATACGATAGGCACAATGCCGACTTAAGTAACAGAAGTCTGACACTTCTTACTGTCTATGATTCGAACCATTCCTGTGACACTAGTTATAGATTCCGATGCTTCACTTCAGGTTTACTGTATCCCTCTGACCTTCTTATTGACAATGAAACACAGAAATTGCATCGGAATCAATTACAAAAGGCACAATGCCGACTTAAGTACAAGAAAACTGACTCCTCTTACTGTCTATGCTTTGAACCATTCCTGTGATACTAGTTATAGTTTCCGATGCTTCACTTCAGGTTTACTGTATCCCTCTGACCATGTTATTGTCGATGAAACACAGAAATAGCATCGGAATTCAACAGATAAGGCACAATGCCGACTCAAGTACAAGAAGACTGGCTCTTGTTACTGTCTATGTTTTGAAACATTCCTGTGACACTAGTTATAGATTCCGATGCTTCACTTCCGGTTTACTGTATCCCTCTGACCTTCTCATTGACGATGAAACACAAAATTGCATCGGAATTAAATACAAAAGGGACAATGCCGACTTAAGTACAAGAAAACTGACTCTTCTTACTGTCTATGTATTGAACCATTCCTGAGACACTAGTTATGGATTCCGATGCTTCACTTCTGGTTTACTGTAACCCTCTGACCTTCTTATTGACGATGAAACACTGAAATTGCACCGGAATTCAATACAATAGGCACAATGCCGACTTAAGTACAAGAAAACTGACTGTTCTTACTGTCTATGTTTTGAACCATTCCTGTGACACTAGTTATAGATTCCGATGCTTCACATCAGGTTTACTGTATCCCTCTGACATTCTTATTGACGATGAAACACAGAAATTGCATCGGAATTAAATACAATAGGCACAATGCCAACTTAAGTACAAGTGAACTGACTCTTCTTACTGCCTATGCTTTGAACCATTCCTGTGACACTAGTTATGGATTCCGATGCCTCACTTCAAGTTTAGTGTATCCCTCTGACCTTCTTATTGACGATGAAATACAGAAATTGTATCGGAATTAAATACAAAAGGCACAATGCCGAATTAAGTACAAGTAAACTGACTCTTCTTACTGTGAATGTTTTGAACCATTCCTAAGACACTAGTTATGGATTCCGATGCTTCACTTCAGGTTTACTGTATCCCAACCACCTTCTTATTGACGATGAAACAAAGAAATTGCATCGGAATTCAATACAAAAGGCACAATGCCGACTCAAGTACAAGAAGACTGGCTCTTCTTACTGTCTACGTCTTGAACCTTTCCTGTGAGACCGGTTTTAGATTCCTATGCTTCACTTCAGGATTACTGTATCAGTTGGACCTTCTTATTGACGACGACACACAGAAATTGCATCGGAATTAAATACAATAGGCACAATGCCGACCTAAGTACAAGAAAACTGACTCTACTTACCGTCTATATTTTGAATCATTCCTGTGACACTGGTTATAGATTCCGATGCTTCACTTCAGGTTTACTGTATCCCTCTGACCTTCTTATTGACTATGAAACACAGAAGTTGCATCGGAATTAAATACAAAAATCACAATGCCGACTTAAGTGCAAGAAAACTGACTCTTCTTACTGTCTATGTTTTGAACCATTCCTGTGACACTAGTTATAGATTCTGATGCTTCACTTCAGGTTAACTGTATCCCTCTGACTTTCTTATTGACGATGAAACACAGAAATTGCATCGGAATTAAATGCAATAGGCACAATGTCGACTTAAGTACATGAAGACTGACTCTTCTTACTGTCTATGTTTTGAACCATTCCTGTGACACTAGTTATAGATTCCGATGCTTCACTTAAGGTTATTCTGTATCCCTCTGGCCTTCTTATTGACGATGTAACACAGAAATTGCATCGGAATTAAATACAAAAGGCACAAGGCCGACTTAAGTACAAGTAAACTGACTCTTCTTACTGTCTATGTTTTGAACCATTCCTGTGACACTAGTTACAGCTTCCTATGCTTCACTTCAGCATTACTGTATCTCTCTGACCTTCTTATTGACGATGAAACACAGAAATTGCATCGGAATTAAATACAAAAGGCACAATGCCGACTTAAGTAAAAGAAAACTGACCCTTCTTACTGTCTATGTTTTGAACCATTCCTGTGACACTAGTTATAGATTCCGATGCTTCGCTTCAGGATTACTGTATCCCTCTGACCTTCTTATTGACGATGAAACACAGAAACTGTATAGGAATTAAATACAAAAGGCACAATGCCGACTTAAGTACAAGAAAACTGACTTTTCTTACAGTCTATGATTTGAACCATTCCTGTGACACTCGTTAGAGATTCTGATACTTCACTTCAGGTTTACTGTATCCCTCTGACCTTCTTATTGACGATGAAACACATAAGTTGCATCGGAATTCAATAGAAAAAGTACAATGCCGACTCAAGTACAAGAAGACTGGTTCTTCTTACTGTCTACGTTTTGAACCTTTCCTGTGAGACCGGTTTTAGATTCCGATGCTTCACTTCAGGTTTACTGTATCCCTTGGATCTTCCTATTGACGACGAAACACAGAAATTACATCGGAATTAAAAACAAAAGGTAAAATGCCGACCTAAGTACAAGAAAACTGACTCTTCTTACTGTCTATCTTTTGAACCATTCCTGTGACACTAGTTATAGATTCCGATGCTTCTGTTCAGGTTTACTGTATCCCTCTGACCTTCTTGTTGATGATGAAACGCAGAAATTGCATCGGAATTAAATACAAAAGGCACAATGCCGACTTAAGTACAAGAAAACTGACTCTTCTTACTGTCTGTGTTTTGAACCAATCCTGTGACACTAGTTATAGATTCCGATGCTTCACTTCAGGTTTACTGTATCCTTCTGACCTTCTTGTTGACGATGAAACACAGAAATTGCATCGGAATTAAATACAAAAATCACAATGCCGACTTAAGTACAAGAAAACTGACTCTTCTTACTGTCTATGCTTTGAACCATTCCTGTGACACTAGTTATGGATTCTGATGCTTCACTTCAGGTTTACTGTATCCCTCTGACTTTTTTGTTGACGATGAAACACAGAAATTGCATCGGAATTAAATGCAATAGGCACAATGCCGACTTAAGTACATGAAGACTGACTCTTCTTACTGTCTATGTTTTGAACCATTCCTGTGACACTAGTTATAGATTCCGATGCTTCACTTCAGGTTTACTGTATCCCTCTGACCTTCTTGTTGACGATGAAACACAGAAATTGCATCGGAATTAAATACAAAAATCACAATGCCGACTTAAGTACAAGAAAACTGACTCTTCTTACTGTCTATGCTTTGAACCATTCCTGTGACACTAGTTATGGATTCTGATGCTTCACTTCAGGTTTACTGTATCCCTCTGACTTTCTTATTGACGATGGAACACAGAAATTGCAACGGAATTAAATACAAAAATCACAATGTTGACGTACGTACAAGAAAACTGACTCTTCTTACTGCCTATGTTTTGAACCATTCCTGTGACACTAGTTATAGATTCCGATGCTTCACTTAAGGTTTTTCTGTATCCCTCTGACCTTCTTATTGACGATGTAACACAGAAATTGCTTCGGAATTAAATACAAAAGGCACAATGCCGACTTAAGTACAAGTAAACTGACTCTTCTTACTGTCTATGGTTTGAACCACTCCTGTGACACTAGTTACAGATTCCTATGCTTCACTTCAGGATTACTGTATCTCTCTGACCGTCTTATTGACGATGAAACACAGAAATTGCATCGGAATTAAATACAAAACGCACAATGCCGACTTAAGTACAAGAAGACTGACTCTTCTTACTGTCTATGTTTTGAACCTATCCTGTGACACTAGTTATAGATTCCGATGCTTCACTTCAGGTTTACTGTATCCCTCTGAACTTCTTATTGACGATGAAACACAGAAATTGCATCGGAATTAAATACAAAAGTCACAATGCCGACTTAAGTACAAGAAAACTGACTCTTCTTATGGTCTACGTTTATAACCATTCCTGTGACACTAGTTATAGATTACGATGCTTCACATCAGGTTTACTGTATCCCTCTGACCTTCTTATTGACGATGAAACACAGAAATTGCATCGGAATTAAATACAAAAGGCACAATGCCAACTTAAGTACAAGTAAACTGACTCTTCCTACTGTCAATGTTTTGAACCATTCCTGTGACACCAGTTATGGATTCCGATGCTTCACTTCAAGTTTAGTGTATCCCTCTTACCTTCTTATTGACGATGAAACACAGAAATTGCATCGGAATTAAATACAAATGGCACAATGCCGAATTAAGTACAAGTAAACTGACTCTTCTAACTGTGTACGTTTTGAACCATTCCTATGACTCTAGATATAGATTCCGATGCTTCACTTCAGGTTTACTGTATCACTCTGACCTTCTTGTTGACGATGAAACACAGAAATATCATCGGAATTAATTACAAAATGCACAATGATGACCTAAGTACAAGTAAACTGACTCTTCTTACTGTCTATGTTTTGAACCATTCCTGTGACACTAGTCATAGATTCCGATCCTTCACTTCAGGTTTACTGTATCCCTCTGACCTTCTTATTGACGATGAAACACAAAATTGCATCGGAATTAAATACAAAAGGGACAATGCCGACCTAAGTACAAGAAAACTGACTCTTCTTACTGTCTATGTTATGAACCTTTCCTGAGACACTAGTTATGGATTCCGATGCTTCACTTCTGGTTTACTGTAACCCTGTGACCTTCTTATTGACGATGAAACACTGAAATTGCACCGGAATTCAATACAATAGGCACAATGCCGACTTAAGTACAAGAAAACTGACTGTTCTTACTGTCTATGTTTGAACCATTCCTGTGACACTAGTTATAGATTCCGATGCTTCACATCAGGTTTACTGTATCCCTCTGACATTCTTATTGACGATGAAACACAGAAATTGCATCGGAATTAAATACAATAGGCACAATGCCAACTTAAGTACAAGTAAACTGACTCCTCTTACTGTCTATGCTTTGAACCATTCCTGTGACACTAGTTATGGATTCCGATGCCTCACTTCAAGTTTAGTGTATCCCTCTGACCTTCTTATTGACGATGAAATACAGAAATTGTATCGGAATTAAATACAAAAGGCACAATGCGGAATTAAGTACAAGTAAACTGACTCTTCTTACTGTGAATGTTTTGAACCATTCCTAAGACACTAGTTATAGATTCCGATGCTTCACTTCAGGTTTACTGTATCCCTACCACCTTCTTATTGACGATGAAACAAAGAAATTGCATCGGAATTCAATACAAAAGGCACAATGCCGACTCAAGTACAAGAAGACTGGCTCTTCTTACTGTCTACGTCTTGAACCTTTCCTGTAAGACCGGTTTTAGATTCCGATGCTTCACTTCAGGATTGTTGTATCAGTTGGACCTTCTTATAGACGACGACACACAGAAATTGCATCGGAATTAAATACAATAGGCACAATGCCGACCTAAGTACAAGAAAACTGACTCTACTTACCGTCTATATTTTGAATCATTCCTGTGACACTGGTTATAGATTCTGATGCTTCACTTCAGGTTTACTGTATCCCTCTGACCTTCTTATTGACTATGAAACACAGAAATTGCATCGCAATTAAATACAAAAATCACAATGCCGACTTAAGTACAAGAAAACTGACTCTTCTTACTGTCTATGTTTTGAACCATTCCTGTGACACTAGTTATAGATTCTGTTGCTTCACTTCAGGCTTACTGTATCCCTCTGACTTTCTTATTGACGATGAAACACAGAAATTGCATCGGAATTAAATGCAATAGGCACAATGTCGACTTAAGTACATGAAGACTGACTCTTCTTACTGTCTATGTTTTGAACCATTCCTGTGACACTAGTTATAGACTCCGATGCTTCACTTAAGGTTAATCTGTATCCCTCTGACCTTCTTATTGAAGATGTAACACAGAAATTGCATCGGAATTAAATACAAAAGGCACAATGCCGACTTAAGTACAAGTAAACTGACTCTTCTTACTGTCTATGTTTTGAACCATTCCTGTGACACTAGTTACAGATTCCTATGCTTCACTTCAGGATTACTGTATCTCTCTGACCTTCTTATTGACGATGAAACACAGAAATTGCATCGGAATTAGATACAAAAGGCACAATCCCGACTTAAGTAAAAGAAAACTGACCCTTTTTACTGTCTATGTTTTGAACCATTCCTGTGACACTAGTTATAGATTCCGATGCTTCGCTTCAGGTTTACTGTATCCCTCTGACCTTCTTATTGACGATGTAACACAGAAACTGTATCGGAATTAAATACAAAAGGCACAATGCCGACTTAAGTACAAGAAAACTGACTCTTCTTGCAGTCTATGATTTGAACCATTCCTGTGACACTCGTTATAGATTCCGATACTTCACTTCAGGTTTACTGTATCCCTCTGACCTTCTTATTGACGATGAAACACAGAAATTGCATCGCAATTCAATAGAAAAAGTACAATGCCGACTCAAGTACAAGAAGATTGGCTCTTCTTACTGTCTACGTTTTGAACCTTTCCTGTGAGACCAATTTTAGATTCCGATGCTTCACTTCAGGTTTACTGTATCCCTTGGATCTTCTTATTGACGACGAAACACAGAAATTACATCGGAATTAAAAACAAAAGGTAAAATGCCGACCTAAGTACAAGAAAAATGTCTCTTCTTACTGTCTATCTATTGAACCATTCCTGTGACACTAGTTATAGTTTCCGATGCTTCACTACTGGTTAACTGTATCCCTCTGACCTCCTTATTGACCATGAAACACAGAAATTGCATCAGAATCAAATACAAATCTCACAATGCCGACTTAAGTACAAGAACACTGACTCTTCTTACTGTCTATGTTTTGAGCCATTCCTGTGACACTAGTTATAGATTCAGATGCTTCACTTCATGTTTACTGTATAACTCTGACTTTCTTATTGACGATGAAACACAGAGATTGCATCGGAATTAAATGCAATAGGCACAATGCCGACTTAAGTGGGAGAAGACTGACTCTTCTTACTGTCTATATTGGAACCATTCCTGTGACACTAGTTTTAGATTGGGATGCTTCATTTCAGGTTTACTGTATCCCTCTTACCTTCTTATTGACGATGAAACGCAGAAATTGCATCGGAATTAAATACAAAAGGCACAATGCCGTCTCAAGTACATGAAGACTGGCTCTTCTTACTGTCTATGTTTTGAACCATTCCTGTGACACTAGTAATAGATTCCCATGCTTCACTTCAGGTTCACTGTATCACTCTGACCTCCTTATTGACGATGAAACACAGAAATTGCATCGGAATTAAATACAAAAGGCACAATGCCGACTCAAGTACAAGAAGGCTGGCTCATCATACTGTCTATGTTTTGAACCATTCCTGTGACACTAGTTATACATTCCGATGCCTCACTTCAGGTTTACTGTATCCCTCTGACTTTCTTATTGACGAAGAAACACAGAAATTGCAACGGAAATTAATACGATAGGCACAATGCCGACTTAAGTAACAGAAGTCTGACACTTCTTACTGTCTATGATTCGAACCATTCCTGTGACACTAGTTACAGATTCCGATGCTTCACTTCAGGTTTACTGTATCCCTCTGACCTTCTTATTGACAATGAAACACAGAAATTGCATCGGAATTAAATACAAAAGGCACAATGCCGACTTAAGTACAAGAAGACTGGCTCTTCTTACTGTCTACGTTTTGAACCTTTCCTGTGAGACCGGTTTTAGATTCCAATGCTTCACTTCAGGTTTACTGTATCCCTTGGACCTCCTTATTGACGACGAAACACAGAAATTGCATCGGATTTAAATACAATGGCACAATGCCGACCTACGTACAAGAGAACTGACTCTTCTTACTGTCTATGTTTTGAACCATTCCTGTGCCACTAGTTATAGATTCCGATGCTTCACTTCAGGTTTACTGTATCCCTCCGACCTTCTTATTCACGATGAAACACACAAATTATATCGGAATTAAATACAAAAGGCACAATGCCGACTTAAGTACAAGAAAACTGACTCATATTACTGTCTATGTTTTGAACCATTCTTGTGACATTAGTTATAGATTCCAATGCTTCTCTTCAGGATTACTGCATCCCTCTGACCTTCTTATTGACGATGAAACACAGAAATTGCATCGGAATTATATACAAAAGGCACAATGCCGACTTAAGTACAAGAAAACTGACTCTTCCTACTGTCTATGATTCGAACCATTCCTGTGACACTAGTTATAGATTCCGATGCTTCACTTCAGGTTTACTGTATCCCTCTGACCTTCTTATTGACAATGAAACACAGAAATTGCATCGGAATTAAATAGAAAATGCACAATGCCGACTTAAGTACAATAAAACTGACTCTCCTTACTCTCTATGCTTTGAACCATTTGTGTGACTCTAGTTATAGATTCCGATGCTTCACTTCAGGTTTACTATATCCCTCTGACCTCCTTCTTGACGATGAAACACAGAAATTGCATCGGAATTAAATAGAAAAGGCACAATGCCGACTTAAGTACAAGAAAACTGACTCTTCCTACTGCCTATGTTTTGAATTATTCCTGTGACACTAGTTATAGGTTCCGATGGTTCACTTCAGGTTTACTGTATCCCTCTGACATTCGTATTGACGATGAAACACAGAATTTGAATCTAAAAGAAATAAAAAAGGCACAATGCCGACTCAAGTACAAGAAAACTGACTCTTCTTACTGTCTATGTTTTAAACCATTCCTTTGACAGTAGTTACAGATTCCGATGCTTCACTTCAGGTTTACTGTATCCATCTGACCTTATTGACAATGAAACACAGAAATTGCATCGGAAATAAATCCAAAAGGCACAATGCCGACTCAAGTACAAGAAGGCTTGCTATTTTTACTGTCTATGTTTTGAACCATTCCTGTGACACTAGTTACAGATTCCGATGCTTCACTTCAGGTTTACTGTATCCCTCTGACTTTCGTATTGACGATGGAACACAGAAAATGCATCGTATTTAAATAGAAAAGGCACAATGCCGACATAAGTACAAGAAAACTGACTCTTCTTACTGTCTATGATTTGAACCATTCCTGTGACACTAGTTATAGATTCCGATACTTCAGGTTTACTGTATCCCTTTGACCTTCTTATTGACGATGAAACACAGATATTGCATCGGAATTCAATAGAAAAGGCACAATGCCGACTCAAGTACAAGAGGACTGGCTCTTCTTACTGTCTACGTTTTGAACCTTTCCTGTGAGATCGTTTTTAGATTCCGATGCTTCACTTCAGTTTTACTGTATCCCTTGGCCTTTCTTACTGACGACGAAACACAGAAATTGCATCGCAATTAAATACAAAAGGCACAATGCCGACCTAAGTAGAAGAAAACAGACTCTTCTTACTGTCTATGTTTTGAACCATTCCTGTGACACTAGTTATAGATTCCGATGCTTCACTTCAGGTTTACTGTATTCCTCTGATTTTCTTATTGACGATGAAACACAGAAATTGCATCGGAATTAAATACAATAGGCACAATGCTGACATAAGTACAAGAAGACCGACTCTCCTTACTGTCTATGATTTTGAATCATTGATGTGACACTAGTTTTAGATTGCGCTGCTTCATTTTAGGTTTACTGTATCCCTCTTACCTTCTTATTGACGATGAAACACAGAAATTTCATCGGAATTAAATACAAAACGCACAATGCCGTCTCAAGTACAAGAAGACTGGCTCTTCTTACTGTCGATGTTTTGAACCATTCCTGTGACACTATTAATAGATTCCCATGCTTCACTTCAGGTTCACTGTGTCACTCTGACCTCCTTATTGACGATGAAACACAGAAATTGCATCGGAATTAAATACAAAAGGCACAATGCCGACTCAAGTACAAGAAGGCTGGCTCATCATACTGTCTATGTTTTGAACCATTCCTGTGACACTAGTTATACATTCCGATGCCTCACTTCAGGTTTACTGTATCCCTCTGACTTTCTTATTGACGAAGAAACACAGAAATTGCAACGGAAATTAATACGATAGGCACAATGCCGACTTAAGTAACAGAAGTCTGACACTTCTTACTGTCTATGATTCGAACCATTCCTGTGACACTAGTTATAGATTCCGATGCTTCACTTCAGGTTTACTGTATCCCTCTGACCTTCATATTGACAATGAAACACAGATATTGCATCGGAATTAAATACAAAAGGCACAATGCCGACTTAAGTACAAGAAAACTGACTCTTCTTACTGTCTATGTTTTGAACCATTCCTGTGATACTAGTTATAGTTTCCGATGCTTCACTTCAGGTTTACTGTATCCCTCTGACCATGTTATTGACGATGAAACACAGAAATAGCATCGGAATTCAACAGATAAGGCACAATGCCGACTCAAGTACAAGAAGACTGGCTCTTCTTACTGTCTACGTTTTGAACCTTTCCTGTGAGACCGGTTTTAGATTCCAATGCTTCACTTCAGGTTTACTGTATCCCTTGGACCTCCTTGTTGACGACGAAACACATAAATTGCATCGGATTTAAATACAAAGGCACAATGCCGACCTACGTACAAGAGAACTGACTCTTCTTACTGTCTATGTTTTGAACCATTCCTGTGCCACTAGTTATAGATTCCGATGCTTCACTTCAGGTTTACTGTATCCCTCCGACCTTCTTATTGACGATGAAACACAGAAATTGTATCGGAATTAAATACAAAAGGCACAATGCCGACTTAAGTACAAGAAAACTGACTCATATTACTGTCTATGTTTTGAACCATTCTTGTGACATTAGTTATAGGTTCCGATGCTTCTCTTCAGGATTACTGCATCCCTCTGATCTTCTTATTGACGATGAAACACAGAAATTGCATCGGAATTTTATACAAAAGGCACAATGCCGACTTAAGTACAAGAAAACTGACTCTTCTAACTGTCTATGTTTTGAACCATTCCTGTGACACTAGTTATAGATTCCGATGCTTCACTTCAGGTTTACTGTATCACTCTGACCTTCTTATTGACGATGAAACACAGAAATTGCATCGGAAATAAATACAAAAAGCACAATGCCCACTTAAGTAAAAGAAAACTGACTCTTCTTACTGTCTATGTTTTGAACCATTCCTGTGACACTAGTTATATATTCCGATGCTTCACATCAGGTTTACTGTATCCCTCTGACCTTCTTATTGACGATGAACCACAGAAATTGCATGAGAATTAAATACAAAATTCACAATGCCGACTTAAGTACAAGAAAACTGACTCTTCTTACTGTCTATGTTTTGAACCATTCCTGTGACACTAGTTACAGATTCAGATGCTTCACTTCATGTTTACTGTATAACTCTGACTTTCTTATTGACGATGAAACACAGAAATTGCATCGGAATTAAATGCAATAGGCACAATGCCGACTTAAGTACGAGAAGACTGCCTCTTCTTACTGTCTATGATTTGAACCATTCCTGTGACACTAGTTTTAGATTGCGCTGCTTCATTTTAGGTTTACTGTATCCCTCTTACCTTCTTATTGACGATGAAACACAGAAATTTCATCGGAATTAATTACAAAACGCACAATGCCGTCTCAAGTACAAGAAGACTGGCTCTTCTTACTGTCGATGTTTTGAACCATTCCTGTGACACTATTAATAGATTCCCATGCTTCACTTCAGGTTCACTGTGTCACTCTGACCTCCTTATTGACGATGAAACACAGAAATTGCATCGGAATTAAATACAAAAGGCACCATGCCGACTCAAGTACAAGAAGGCTGGCTCATCATACGGTCTATGTTTTGAACCATTCCTGTGACACTAGTTATTGATTCCGTTGCTTCACTTCAGGTTTACTGTATCCCTCTGACCTTCTTATTGACGATGAAGCTCAGAAATTGCATCGGAATTAAATAGAAAAGGCACAATTCCGACTTAAGAACAAGAAAACTGACTCTTCTTAGTGTCTATGTTTTGAACCATTCCTGTGACACTAGTTATAGATTCCGATGCTTCACTTCAGGTTTACTGTATCCCTCTGACTTTCTTATTGACGATGAAACACAGAAATTGCATCGGAAATTAATACGATAGGCACAATGCCGACTTAAGTAAATGAAGTCTGACACTTCTTACTGTCTATGTTTTGAACCATTCCTGTGACACTAGTTATAGATTCCGATGCTTCACTTCAGGTTTACTGTATCCCTCTGACCTTCTTATTGACAATGAAACACAGAAATTGCATCGGAATTAAATACAAAATGCACAATGCCGACTTATGTACATGAAAACTGACTCTTCTTACTGTCTATGTTTTGAACCATTCCTGTGACACTAGTTATAGTTTCCGATGCTTCACTTCAGGTTTACTGTATCCCTCTGACCTTGTTATTGACGATGAAACACAGAAATAGCATCGGAATTCAATAGATAAGGCACAATGCCGACTCAAGGACAAGAAGACTGGCTCTTCTTACTGTCTACGTTTTGAACCTTTCCTGTGAGACCGCTTTTAGATTCCAATGCTTCACTTCAGGTTTACTGTATCCCTTGGACCTTCTTATTGACGACGGAACACAGAAATTGCATCGGATTTAAATACAAAGGCACAATGCCGACCTACGTACAAGAGAACTGACTCTTCTTACTGTCTATGTTTTGAACCATTCCTGTGCCACTAGTTATAGATTCCGATGCTTCACTTCAGGTTTACTGTATCACTCCGACCTTCTTATTGACGATGAAACACAGAAATTGCATCGGAATTAAATAGAAAAGGCACAATGCCGACTTAAGTACAAGAAAACTGACTCTTCCTACTGTCTGTGTTTTGAACAATTCCTGTGACACTAGTTATAGCTTCCGATGCTTCACTTCAGGTTGACTGTATCCCTCTGACCTTCTTATTGACGATGAAACACAGAAATTGCATCGGAATTAAAAACAAAAGGCACAATGCCGACTTAAGAACAAGAAAACTGACTCTTCTTACTATCTATGTTTTGAACCACTGCTGTGACACTAGTTATAGAATCCCATACTTCACTTGAGGTTTACTGTATCCCTCTGACCTTCTTATTGACGATGAAACACAGAAATTGCATCGGAATTAAATAGAAAAGGCACAATGCCGATTTAAGTACAAGAAAACTGACTCTTCTTACTGTCTATGTTTTGAACCATTTCTGTGACACTAGTTATAGATTCCGATGCTTCACTTCAAGTCTACTATATCCCTCTGACCTCCTTATTGACGATGAAACACAGAAATTGCATCGGAATTAAATAGAAAAGACACAATGTCGACTTAGGTACAAGAAAACTGACTCTTCCTACTGTCTATCTTTTGATCCATTCCTGTGACACTAGTTATAGTTTCCGATGGTTTACTTCAGGTTTACTGTATCCCTCTGATATTCGTATTGGCGATGAAACACAGAATTTGAAACAAAAAGAAATAGAAAAGGCACAATGCCGACTCAAGTACAAGAGAACTGCCTCTTCTTACTGTCTGTGTTTTAAACCATTCCTGTGACACTAGTTACAGATCCCGATGCTTCACTTCAGGTTTACTGTATCCCTCTGACCTCCTTATTGACGATGAAACACAGAAATTGCATCGGAATTTAATACAAAAGGCACAAAGCCGACATAAGTACAAGAAAACTGACTCTTCTTACTGTCTATGTTTTGAACCATTTCTGTGACACTAGTTTCCGATTCCGATGCATCACTTCAGGTTTACTGTATCCATCTGACCTTCTTATTGACGATAAAACACAGAAATTGCATCGGAAATAAATCCAAAAGGCACAATGCCGACTCAAGTACAAGAAGGCTGGTCCTATTTACTGTCTAAGTTTTGAACCATTCCTGTGACACTAGTTATAGATTGCGATGCTTCACTACAGGTTTACTGTATCCCTCTGACCTTCGTATTGACGATGGAACACAGAAATTGCATCGTACTTAAATAGAAAAGGCACAATGCCGACTTAAGTACAAGAAAACTGACTCTTCTTACTGTCTATGATTTGAACCATTCCTGTGACACTAGTTATAGATTCCGATACTTCACTTCAGGTTTACTGTCTCCCTTTGACCTTCTTATTGACGATGAAACACAGATATTGCATCGCAATTAAATACAAAAGGCACAATGCCGACCTAAGTACATGAAAACTGACTCTTCTTACTGTCAATGATTTGAACCATTCCTGTGACTCTAGTTATAGTTTCCGATGCTTCACTTCAGATTTACTGTATCCCTCTGACCTCCTTATTGACGATGAAACACAGTAATTGCATCGGAATTCATTAGAAAAATCACAATGCCGACTCAAGTATAAGAGGACTGGCTCTTCTTACTGTCTACGTTTTGAACCTTTCCTGTGGGACCGGTTTTAGATTCCGATGCTTCACTTCAGGTTTACTGTATCCCTTGGACTTTCTTATTGACGACGAAACACAGTAATTGCATCGGAATTAAATACAAAAGGCACAATGCCGACCTAAGTAGAAGAAAACTGACTCTTCTTACTGTCTATGATTTGAACCATTCCTGTGACACAAGTTATAGATTCCGATGCTTCACTTCAGGTTTACTGTATTCCTCTGACTTTCCTATTGACGATGAAACACAGAAATTGCGTCGGAATTAAATACAATAGGCACAATGCTGACTTAAGTACAAGAAGACCGACTCTCCTTACTGTCTATGCTTTGAATCATTCCTGTGACACTATTTACAGATTCCGATGCTTCACTTCAGGTTTACTGTATCCCTCTGACCTTCTAATTGACGATGAAACACAGAAATTGCATCGGAATTAAATAGAAAAGGCACAATGCCGACTTAGGTACTAGAAAACTGACTCTTCTTACTGCCTATGATTTGAACCATTCCTGTGGCACTATGAATAGATTCCGATGCTTCACTTCAGGTTTACTGTATCCCTCTGACTTTCTTATTGACGATGAAACACAGAAATTGCATCGGAATTAAATACAAAAGGCACAATGCCGACTTAAGTACAAGAAAACTGACTCTTCTTACTGTCTATGTTTTGAACCATTCCAGTGACACTAGTTATAGTTTCCGATGCTTCACTTCAGGTTTACTGTATCCCTCTGACCTTCTTATTGACGATGAAACACAGAAATTGCATCGGAAATAAATACAAAACGCACAATGCCGACTCAAGTACAAGAAGACTGGCCCTTCTTACTGTCTACGTTTAGAACCTTTCCTGTGCGACCGGTTTTAGATTCCGATGCTTCACTACAGGTTTACTGTATCCCTTGGACCTTCTTATTGACGACGAAACACAGAAATTGCATCGGAATTAAATACCAAAGGCACAATGCCGACCGAAGTACAAGAAAACTGACTCTTCTTACTGTCTATGTTTTGAACCCTTCTGTGACACTAGTTGTAGATTCTGATGCTTCACTTCAGGTTTACTGTATCCCTCTGACCCACTTATTGACTATGAAACACAAAAATTGTATCGGAATTAAATACAAAAGGCACAATGCCGACTTAAGTACAAGAAAACTGACTCTTCCTACTGTCTATGTTTTGAACCATTTCTGTGACACTAGTTATAGATTCCGATGCTTCACTTCAGGTTTACTGTATCCCTCTGACCTCCTTATTGATGATGAAACACAAAAATTGCATCGGAAATAAATACAAAAGGCACAATGCCGACTCAAGTGCAAGAAGGCTGGCTCTTCTTACTCTCTATATTTTGAACCAATCCTGTGACACTAGTTATAAAATCCGATGCATCACTTCAGGTTTACTGTATCCCTCTGTCATTCTTATTGACGATGAAACACAGAAATTGCATCGGAATTAAATAGAAAAGGCACAATGCCGACTCAAGTACAAGAAAACTGACTCTTCTTACTGTCTATTTTTTGAACCATTCCTGTGACACTAGTTATAGATTCCGATGCTTCAATTCATGTTTACTGTATCCCTCTGACCTTCATATTGACGATGAAACACAGAAATTGCATCGGAATTACGTACACAACGCACAATGCCGACTCAAGTAAAAGAGGACTGGCTCATCTTACTGTCTATGTTTTGAACCTTTCCTGTGAGACCGGTTTTAGATTCCGACGCTTCACTTCAGGTTTACTGTATCCCTTGGACCTCCTTATTGACGATGAAACACAGAAATTGCATCGGAATCAAATAGAAAAGTCACAAAGCTGATTTAAGTACAAAAAAACTGACTGTTCTTACTGTCTATGTTTTGAACCATTCCTGTGACACTAGTTATAGATTCCGATGGTTCAATTCAGGTTTACATTATCCCTCTGACATTCTTATCGTCGATGAAACACAGACATTGCATCGGAATTAAATAGAAAAGGCACAATGCCGATTCAGGTACAACAAAACAGACTCTTCTTGTTGTCTATGTTTTGATCCATTCCTGTGACACTAGTTACAGATTCCGAAGCTTCACTTCTGGTTTACTGTATCCCTCTGACCTTCTTATTGACGATGAAACACAGAAATTGCTTCGGAATTAAATAGAAAAGGCACGATGCCGACTTAAGTACAAGAAAACAGACTCTTCTTACTGCCTATGTTTTGAAGCATTTCTGTGACACTAGTTATAGATTACGATGCTTCACTTCAGGTTTACTGTATCCCTCTGACCTTCTTATTGACGATGAAACACAGAAATTGCATCGGAATTAAATAGAAAACGCACAATGCTGACTTAAGTACAAGAAAACTGACTCTTCTTATTGTCTATGATTTGAACCATTTCTGTGACACTAGTTATAGATTCCGATGCTTCACTTCAGGTTTACTGTATCCCTCTGACCTTCTTATTGACGATGAAACACAGAAATTGCATCGGAATTAAATAGAAAACGCACAATGCCGACTTAAGTACAACAAAACTGACTCTTCTTACTGTCTATGTTTTGAACCATTTCTGTAACACTAGTTATAGATTCCGATGCTTCACTTCAGGTTTACTGTATCCCTCTGACCTTCTTATTGGCGACGCAACACAGAAATTGCTTCGGAATTAAATAGATAAGGCACAATGCCGACTTAAGTACAAGATAACTGACTCTTCTTACTGTCTACGTTTGAACCATTTCTGTGACACTAGTTATAGATTCCGATGTTTCACTTCAGGTTTACTGTATCCCCCTGACCTCCTTATTGAAGATGAAACACAGAATTTGCATCTGAATTAAATAGAAAAGGCACATTGCGGACTGAAGTACAAGAATACTGACTCTTCTTACTGTCTATGTTTTGGACCACTCCTGTGACACTAGTTATAGATTCCGTTGCTTCACTTCAGGTTTACTGTATCCCTCTGACCTCCTTATTGACGATGAAACACAGAAATTGCATCGGACGTTTATACAAAAGGCACAATGCCGACTCAAGTACAAGAGGACTGGCTCTTCTTACTGTCTATGTTTTGAACCTTTCCTGAGAGACCGGTTTTAGATTGCGATGCTCCACTTCAGGTTTACTGTATCCCCTGGACCTTCTTATTGACGACGAAACACAGAAATTGCATCGGAATTATATACCAAAGGTACAATGCCATGTTAAGTACAAGAGGACCGGCTCTTCTTACTGTCTATGTTTTGAACCCTTCCTGTGAGACCGGTTTTAGATTCCGATGCTTCACTTCAGGGTTACTGTATCCCTTGCACCTTCTTATTGACGACGAAACACAGATATTGCATCGGGATTAAATAGAAAAGGCACAATGCCGACTTAAGTACAAGACAACTGACTCTTCTTCCTGTCTATGTTTTGAACCATTCCTGTGACACTAGTTATAGATTCCGATGCTTCACTTCATGTTTTCTGTATCCCTCTGACCTTCTTATTGACGATGAAACACAGAAATTGCATGGGAATTATATACAAAAGGCACAATGCCGACTCAAGTAAAAGAGGACTGGCTCTTCTTACTGTCTATGTTTTGAACCTTTCCTGTGAGACCGGTTTTAGATTCCGATGCTTCACTTCAGGTTTACTGTATCCCTTGGACCTTCTTATTGACGACGAAACACAGTAATTGCATCGGAATTAAATAGAAAAGGCACAATGGAGACTTACGTACAAGAAGACTGACTCTTCTTACTGTCTACGTTTTGAACCATTCCTGTGACACTAATTATAGATTCCGATCCTTCACTTTAGGTTTACTGTATCCCTCTGACCTCCTTATTGAAGATGAAACACAGAAATAGCATCGGAATTAAATAGAAAATTCACAATGCCGACTTAAGTACAAGACAACTGACTCTTCTTACTGTCTATGTTTTGAACCATTCCTGTGACACTAGTTATAGATTCCGATGCTTCACTTCAGGTTTACTGTATCCCTCTCACCTCCTTATTGACGATGAAACACAGAAACTGCATCGGAATTAAATAGAAAAGGCACAATGCCGACTTAAGTACAAGACAACTTACTCTTCTTACTGTCTATGTTTTGAACCACTCCTGTGACACTAGTTACAGATTCCGATGCTTCTCTTCAGGTTTACTGTATCCCTCTGACATTCTTATTGACGATGAAACACAGACATTGCATCGGAATTAAATAGAAAAAGCACAATGAAGAATAGAGTACAAGAATACTGACTCTTCTTACTGTCTATGTTTTAAACCATTTCTGTGACACTAGTTACAGATTCCGATGCTTCACTTCAGGTTTACTGTATCCCTCTGACCTTCTTATTGACGATGAAACACAGAAATTGCATCAGAATTAAATAGAAAAGGCACAATGCCGACTTAAGTACAAGAAAACTGACTCTTCTTACTGTCTATGTTTTGAACCATTCCTGTGACACTAGTTATAGATTCCGATGGTTCACTTCAGGTTTACTGTATCCCTCTGACATTCTTATTGACGATGAAACACAGACATTGCATCGGAATTAAATAGAAAAAGCACAATGAAGAATAAAGTACAAGAATACTGACTCTTCTTACTGTCTATGTTTTAAACCATTTCTGTGACACTAGTTACAGATTCCGATGCTTCACTTCAGGTTTACTGTATCCCTCTGACCTTCTTATTGACGATGAAACACAGAAATTGCATCAGAATTAAATAGAAAAGGCACAATGCCGACTTAAGTACAAGAAAACTGACTCTTCTTACTGTCTATGTTTTGAACCATTTCTGTGACACTAGTTGTAGATTCCGATGCTTCACTTCAGGTTTACTGTATCCCTCTGACCTTCTTATTGACGATGAAACACAGATATTGCATCGGAATTAATTAGGAAAGGAACAATGCCGACTTAAGTACAGGACAACTGACTCTTCTTACTGTCCATGTTTTGAACCATTTCTGTGACACTAGTTTTAGATTCCGATGCTTCACTTCAGGTTTACTGTATCCCTCTGACCTCCTTATTGACGATGAAACACAGATATTGCATCGGAATTAAATACAAAAGGCACAATGCCGACTCAAGTACAAGAGGACTGGCTCTTCTTACTGTCTATGTTTTGAACCTTTCCTGTGAGACCGGTTTCAGATTGCGATGCTTCACTTCAGGTTTACTGCATCCCTTGGACCTTCTTATTGACGACGAAACACAGAAATTGCATCGCAATCAAATACAAAAGGCACAATGCCGACTCAAGTACAAGAGGACTGGCTCTTCTTACTGACTATGCTTTGAACCTTTCCTGTGAGACCGGTTTTAGATTGCGATGCTTTACTTCAGGTTTACTGTATCCCTTGGACCTTCTTATTGACGACGAAACACAGAAATTGCATCGGAATTAAATACAAAAGGCACAGTGCCGACTCAAGTACAAGAAAACTGACATTTCTTACTGTCTATGTTTTGAACCATTCCTGTGACACTAGTTCTAGATTCCGATGCTTCACTTCAGGTTTACTGTATCCCTCTGACATTCTTATTGACGATGAAACACAGAAATTGCATCGGGATTGAACATAAAAGGCACAGTGCATACTTAAGTACAATAAGAGTGATACTTCTAAGAGTTAGTGATTTGAGCGGCTCCTTGGAGACCAGTATTAGATTCCGATGCAACAGTGCAGGTTTACTGTAAGCCTTGTACCTTCACATTGACCATAAAACACAGAAATTGCATCGGGATTGAATGCAAAAGACACAATGCCAACTTAAGTACAAGTAGAGTAAGTCTTCTAAGAGTTTGTGCATTGAGCAACACCTGGCAAACCAGTATTAGATTCCGATGCATCAGTGCAGGTTTACTGTATCCCTTGGACCTTCACATTTATAATGAAACACAGAAATTGCATCGGGATTCAATACAAAATTCAGAATGAATACATAAGTACAAGAAGAGTGAATCTTCTAAGAGTTAGTGCTTTGAGCGACTCCTGGAAGACCAGTATTAGATTCCGATGGACCAGTGTAAGTATACTGTATCCCTTGGAGCTTTACATTGACTATGAGTTACAGGAATTGCATCGGGATTGAATACGTAAGGCTAAATGCCGTCTTAAGTACAAGAAGAGTGAATCTTCAAAGTGTCTGTGCTTTGAGGGTCTCCTGCGAGACCACTATTAGTATCCGATGCAGCAGTGCATTTTTAGTGTATCCTTTGGAACTTAACATTGACCATGAAACACAGACATTGCGTCGGGATTGGATACAAAATGCACAATGCCGACTTAAGTACAAGATGTGTGAATCTCCTAAGTATTTGAACAATGAGCGGCTCCTGGGGGACCAGCATTAGACTCTGAAGCACCAGTGCAGGTTTACTGTATCCCTCGGACCTACACATTGACCATGATACACATAATATGCATCGGGATCGAATAAAAACGGCACAATGCCGACTTAAGTACAGGAAGAGTGAATCTTCTAAGTGTTTGAGCTTTGAGCGACTCATGAAAGACCAGTATTACATTCCGATCCACCAGTATAGGGTTTACTGTAACTCTTGGTCCTTCACATTGACCATGAAACACAGAGTCTCCATTGGCATTGATTACAGAATCCACAATGCCGACTTAAGGAAAAGAATAGTGAATCTTCTAAGAGTTTGTATTTTGAACGACTCTTGGGAGACAAGTATTAGATTCCGATGCACCATTGCAGGTTTACTGTATCCCTTGAACCTTCACATTGACCATGAAACACAGAGATTGCATCGGGATTAAATACCAAAGCACAATGCCGACTGAAGTATAAGAAGTGTGAATCTTCCAAGGGTTTGCGCTTTGAACGGTTCCTGGGAGACCAGTAATACATTGTGATGCACCAGTGCAGGTTTACTGTAACCCTTGGACCTTCTCATTGGCCATGAAACAAAGAAATTGCATAGGGATTGAATACAAATGGCACAATGCCAACTTAAGCACAATTAGAGTGAATCTTCTACGAGTTTGTGCTTTGAGCAACACCTGGCAAACCAGTATTTGATTCAATGCAACAGTGCGGGTTTACTGCATCCCTTGGCCCTTCACATTGGCCACGAAACACAGAAATTGCAACGGGATTGATTACAAAAATCACAATGCCGACTTAAGTACAAGAAGAGTGAATCTTCTAAGAATTTGTGCTTTGAGCGGCTCCTGGGAGCCCAGAAATAGATTCCAATTCACCAGTGCAGGTTTACTGTAACCCTCTGACATTGACATTGACCATGAAACACAGAAATTGCATCGGGATTGAATACAAAAACACAATGGCGACATAAGTACAAGATGACTGAACCCTCTAAGACTGTGTGCTGTGAGCGGCTAATGGGGGACCAGTATTAGTTTCGGGTGCACCAGTGCAGGTTAACTGCATCCCTTGGATCTTCACATTTACCACGAAACACAGAAATTGCATCGGGATTGAATACAAAAGGCACAATGCCGATGAAGTACAAGAAGAGTGAATCTTCTAAGAGTTTGTGTTTGAACGGTTCCTGGGAGACCAGTATTAGATTCCGATCCACAAGGGCAGGTTTACTGTATACCTTGAAGCTTCACATTGACCATGAAACACAGAGATTGCATCGGGATTCAATACATAATGCAGAATCCATACTTAAGTACAAGAAGAGTGAATCATCTAAGAGTTAGTGCTCTGAACGGCTCCTGGGAGACCAGTATTAGATTCCGATGCATCAGTGCAGGTTTTCTGTATCCCTTGGACCTTCGCATTGGCCATGAAACACAGAATTTGCATCGGGATTGAATACAAAAAGCAGAATGCGTACTTAAGTACAAGAAGAGTGAATCTTCTAAAAAATAGTGCTTTGAGCGGCTCCTGATAGACAAGTATTAGATTCCGATGCACCAGTGCAGGTTTACTGTAAAACTTGGACCTTCACATTGACCATCAATCACAGATATTACATCGGGATTGAATACAAAAAGCACAATGCCGACTTAAGTACACGGAGTGTGAATATTGTAAGAGTCTGTGCTTTGAACGGCTCCTGGGAGACCAGTATTAGATTCCGATGCCCCAGTGCAGGCTTATTGTATCCCATGGCCCTCCACATTGACCATGAAATACAGAAATTCCATCGGCATTGAATACAAAAGGCACAATGCCGACTTAAGTAAAAGAAGACTGAATCTTCTAAGTGTTTGAGCTTTGAGCGACTCCTGGGAGACCGGTATAAGATTCCGATGCACCAGTGAAGGTTTATTGTATCCCTTGGACCTTCACATTGACCATGTAACACAGAAATTCCATCGGGATTGAACACAAAAGGCACAATGCCGACTTAAGTACAAGAACAGTTAATCTTCTAAGAGTTTGTGCATTGAGCGGCTCCTGGGAGACCAGTATTAGATTCCGATGCACCAGTGTAGGTATACTGTATCCCTTGGACATTCACATTGACCATGAATCACAGGAATTGCATCGGGATTGAATACATAAGGCTAAATGCCGTCTTAAGTACAAAAAGTGTGTATCTTCTAAGATGTTGTGCTTGGAGCGGCTCCTGGGAGAATATTAATAGATTCCGATGCACCGGTATAGGTATACTGTAACCCGCGGACCTTCACATTGACCACGAATCACAGAAATTGCATCGGGATTGAATACAAATGGCACAATGCCGACGAAGTACATGAAAAGTGAATCTTCTAAGAGTTTGTGCTTTGAACGCCTCCTGGGAGACCAGCATTAGATTCCGATGCATCAGTGCAGTTTAGCTGTATCCCTTGGACATTCACATTGACCATGAAACTCAGAAATTGCATCGGGATTGAATACAAAAATCAGAATGAATACTTAAGTACAAGAAGAGTGAATCTTCTAAGTGTTAGTGCTTTGAGCAGCTCCTGGGAGCCCAGTATTACATTCCGATGCACCAGTGCAGGTTTACTATAAACCTTGGACCTCCACATTGACCATGAAACAAAGAAATTGCATCGGGATTGAATACAAAAGGAACAATTCCGACTTAAGTACAAGAAGAGTGAATCTTCTAAGACTGTGTGCTATGAGCGGCTCCTGGGAGACCAGTATTAGATTCCGATGCACCAGTGCAGGTTTACTATAAACCTTGGACCTCCACATTGACCATGAAACACAGAAATTGCAACGGGATTGAATAGAAAAGGAACAATGCCGACTTAAATACAAGAAGAGTGAATCCTCTAAGCGTTCGTGATTTGAACGGTCTCTGGGAGACCAGTATTAGATTCCGATGCATCAGTGCAGGTTTACTGTATCCCTTGGACCTTCACATTGACCATGAAACAGAGGAATTGCATAGGGCTTGAATACAAAAGCACAATGCCGACTTAAATACAAGAAGAGTGAATATTCTAAGAGTTTGATCTTTGAGCGGCTCCTGGGACACCAGTATTACATTCCGATGCACCAATGTAGGTATACTGTATCCCTTGGACCTTCACATTGCCCATGAATCATAGGAATTGCATCGGGATTGAATGCATAAGGCTCATTGCCGTTTTAAGTACAAGTAGAGTGAATCTTCCAAGCCTTTGGGTTTTGAGCGGCTCCTGGGACTCCAGTATTAGATTCCGATGCATCAGTGCTGGCTTACTGTATTCCTTGGACCGTCACATTTACCATGAATCACAGGAATCGCATCAGGATTGAATACAAAAGGCAAAATGCCGTCTTAAGTACAAGAAGAGTGAATCTACCAAGATTTTGTGATTTCATCGGCTCCTGGGAGACCAGTATTAGATTCCGATGCAGCAGTGCAGGTTTACCGTATCTCTTGGGCCTTCTAATTGACCATAAAATACATAAATTGCATCGGGATTGAATACAAAATGCACAATGAAAACATAAGTACAAGAAGAGTGAATCTTCTAAGAGTGTGTGCTGTGAGCGACTATTGGGAGACCGGTATTAGATTCCGATGCACCAGTGGAGGTATACCGCATCCCTTGGACCGTCACATTGTCTATGAATCACAGGAATTGCGTCGGGATTGTATACAAAAGGCTAAATGCTGTCTTAAGTACTAGGAGAGTGAATCTTCTAAGAGTTTGTGCTTTGAGCGGCTCCTATGAGACCAGAATTAGATACCGATGCACCAGTCCACGTTTACTGCATCCCATGGTCAATCGCATTGACCATGAAACACAGAAATTGTATCGGGATTGAATACAAAAGGCACAATGCCGACTTAAGTACATGTAGAGTGAATCTTCTAAGAATTTGTGCTTTGAGCGGCTCCTGGGAGGCCAGTGTTAGTTTGCGACTCATCTGTGCAGGTTTACTGTATCCTTTGGACAGTCACATTGACCAAGAAACACAGTAATTGCATCGGGATTGAATACTAAAAGGACAATACCGACTTAAGTACAAGAAGAGTGAATCTTCTATGAATTTTTTCTTTGAACGGCTCCTGGAAGACCAGTATTAGATTCCGATGCACCAGTGCAGGTTTACTGTACCCCCTCAGACCTTCCCAATGACCATGAAACACAGAAATTGCATCGGGATTGAATACAAATTTCACAATGTCGACTTAGGTACAAGAAGAGTTAATCATCTAAGAAAGTGTGTTTTGAGCGGCTCCTGGGAGACCAGTATTAGATTGCGATGCATCAGTGCAGGTTTACTGTATCCCTTGGACCTTCACATTGATCATGAAACACAGAAACTGCATCGGGCCTGAATACATAAGGCACAATGCCGACTTAAGTACAAGAAGAGTGAATCTTCCAAGAGTTCGTGATTTCAGCGGCTCCTGGGAGACCAGTATCAGATTCCGATGCACCAGTGCAGGTTTACTTTATCCCTTGGACATTCACATTGACCATGGAACACAGAAATCGCATCGGGATTAAATAGAAAAGGGACAATGCCGACTTAAGTATAAGAAGAGTGAATCTACCAAGAGTTTGTGCTTTGAGCGGATCCTGGGAGACCAGTAATACATTCCGATTCACCAGTACAGGTTTACTGCATCCCTTGGACCTTCACATTGACCATGACACACAAAAATCGTGTCGGGATTGAATACAAAATGCACGATGCTGACTTAAGTACAAGAAGAGTGAATCTTCTAAGAGTTTGTGCTTTGAGCGGCTCCTGGGAGACCAGTATTAGATTCCAATACACCAGCGCAGTTTTACTGTAATACTTGGCCCTTCACATTGACCATGAAACACAGAAATTGCATCGTGTTTGAATACAAAATGCACAACGCCGACTTAAGTACAAGAAGAGGGAATCTTCTAAGAATTAGTACTTTGAGCGGCACCTGGGAGACCAGTATTAGATTCCGATGCGCCAGTGCAGGTTTACTGTATCTCTTGGACCTTCACATTCACCATGATACACAGAAATTGCATCGTGATTGACTACAAAAGGGCAATGCCGACTTCAGTACAAGAAGAGTAAATCTTGTAAGAGTTTGTGGTTTGAGCGCCTCCTGGGAGACCAGTATCAGATTCCGATGCCCCAGTGCAGGTTTACTGTATCCCTTAGACCTTCACATTGACCATGATACACAGAAATTGCATCAGGATTGAATACAAAAGGCACAATGCCGACTTAAGTACAAGAAGAGTGAATCTTCTAAGAGTTTGAGCTTAGAGCTGCTCCTGGGAGACCAGTATTATTTTCCAATGCACAGCTGCAGGTTCACTGTTTCCCTTGGACCTTCACATTGACCATGAAACACAGAAATTGAATAGGGATTAGGTACAAATAGTACAATGCCGATTTTAGTACAAGAAGAGTGTATCTTCTAAGAATTTGTGCTATGAGCGTCTGCTGCGAGACCAGTATTGCACTCCGATGCACCAGTGCAGGTTTGCCGTATCCCTTGGACCCTCACATTGACCATGAAACACAGAAATTGCATCGGGATTGAATACAAATTGGACAATGCCAACATAAGTGCAAGAAGAGTGAATCTTCTAAGAGTTTGTGTTTTGAGCGGCTACTGGGAGACCAGTATTAGATTCCGATGCACCAGTGCAAGATTATCGTGTCCCTTTGACCTTCACATTGACCATGAAACACAGAAATTGCATCGTGATTGAATATTAAAGGCACAATGCCGACTTAAGTACAAGAAGAGTGAAACTTCTTAGAGTCTGTGCTTTGAGCGGCTTCTGGGAGACCAGTATTAGATTCCGATGCACCAGTGCAATTTTACTGTATCTCTTGGACCTTCACATTGACCATGAAACACAGTAATTGCATCGGTATTGAAAACAAAAAGGAGAATGCCAACTTAAGTTCAAGAAGAGTCAATCTTCTAAGAGTCTTTCCTTTGAGCGGCTCCTGGCTGACCAGTTCTAGAATCCGCTGCACCAGTGCAGGTTTACTGTATCCCTTGGACCTTCACATTGATCATGAAACACAGAAATTGCATCGGGATTGAATACAAACGAAACAATGCCAACGTAAGTACAAAAAGAGTGAATCTTCTAAGAGTTCGTGCTATGAGCGTGACCTGGGAGACCAGTATTACATTCCGATGCACATGTGTAGGTTTACTGTATCCCTTGGACCTTCACATTGACCATGAAACACAGAAATTGCATAAAGATTGAATACAAAAGTGACAATGCCGACTTAAGTACAAGAAGAGTGTATCTTCTAAGAGTTTATGATTTGAGCGGCTGCCGGGAGACCAGTATTCGATTCCGATGCACCAGTGCAGGTTAACTGTATCCCTCGGACCATCACATTGACCATGAAACACAGAAAATGCATCGGGATTGAATACAAAAGAGACAATGCCGACTTAAGTGCAAGAAGAGTGAATCTTCTAAGAGTTTGTGTTTTGAGCGGCTTCTGGGAGACCAGCATTAGATTCCGATGCACCAGTGCAAGTTGACCGTGTCCCTTGGACCTTCACATTGACCATGAAACACAGATATTGCATCGTGATTCAATTTTAAAGTCACAATACCGACTTAAGTACAAGAAGAGTGAAACTTCTTAGAGTTTGTTTTTAGAGCGGCTCCTGGGAGACCAGTATTAGATTCCGATGCGCCAGTGCAGGTTTACTGTATCCGTTGGACCTCCACATTGACCATGAGTCACAGAAATTGCATCGGCATTGATTACAAAACGGACAATGCCGACTTAAGTACAAGAGGAGAGAATCTTATAAGAGTTTGTGGTTTGAGCGGCTGCCGGGAGACCAGTAGTAGATTCCGATGCACCAGTGCAGGTTTACTGTATCCCTTGGACCTTCACATTGACCATGAAACACAGAAATTGCATCGGGATTGAATTCAAAAAGCACAATGCCGACTTAAGTACAAGAAGAGTGAATCTTCTAAGCGTTTACGATCTGAGCGGCTCCTGGGAGACCAGTACTAGATTCCGATGCACCAGTGCAGGTTTACTTTATCCCTTGGACATTCACATTGACCATGGAACACAGAAATCGCATCGGGATTGAATACAAAAGGCACAGTGCCGACTTCAGTATAAGAAGAGTGAATCTACCAAGCGTTTGTGTTTTGAGCGGATCCTGGGAGACCAGTATCATATTCCGATGCACCAGTACAGGTTTACTGCATCCCTTGGACCATCACATTGACCATGACACACAAAAATTGTGTCGGGATTGAATACAAAATGCACGATGCTGACTTACGTACAAGAAGAGTGAATCTTCTAAGAGTTTGTGCTTTGAGCGGCTCCTGGGAGACCAGTATTAGATTCCAATACACCAGCGCAGTTTTACTGTAATCGTTGGTCCTTCACATTGACCATGAAACACAGAAATTGCATCGTGTTTGAATGCAAAATGCACAACCCCGACTTAAGTACAAGAAGAGGGAATCTTCTAAGAATTAGTGCTTTGGGCGGCACCCGGGAGACCAGCATTAGATTCCGATGCACCAGTGCAATTTTATTGTATCCGTTGGACCTTCACATTGACCATGAAACACAGAAATTGCATCGGGATTCAATACAAAAGGCACAATGCCGACTTAAGTACAAGAAGAGTGAATCTTCTAAGAGTTTGAGCTTACACCTGCTCCTGGGAGACCAGTATTATATTCCGATGCAGGTTTACTGTTTCCCTTGGACCTTCACATTGACCATGAAACATAGAAATTGAATAGGGATTAGGTACAAATAGTATGATGCCGATTTAAGTACAAGAAGAGTGTATCTTCTAAGAATTTGTGCTATGAGCGTCAGCTGCGAGACCAGTATTAGACTCCGATGCACCAGTGCAGGTTTACTGTATCCGTTGGACTTTCATATTGACCAAGAACACAGAAATTGCATCGGGATTGAATACAAAATGGACAATGCCGACATAAGTGCAAGAAGTGTGAATCTTCTAAGAGTTTGTGTTTTGAGCGCCTACTGGGAGACCAGTATTAGATTCCGATGCACCAGTGCAAGATTACCGTGTCCTTTGGACCTTCACATTGACCATGAAACACAGAAATTGCATCGTGATTGAGTATTAAAGGCACAATGCCGACTTAAGTACAAGAAGAGTGAAACTTCTTAGAGTCTGTGCTTTGAGCGGCTTCTGGGAGACCAGTATTAGATTCCGATGCACCAGTGCAATTTTACTGTATCCCTTGGACCTTCACATTGACCATGAGACACAGTAATTGCATCGGTATTGAATACAAAAAGGACAATGCCAACTTAAGTTCAGAAGAGTCAATCTTCTAAGAGTCTTTGCTTTGAGCGGCTCCTGGCTGACCAGTTCTACAATCCGATGCACATGTGCAGGTTTACTGTATACCCTGGACCTTCACATTGACCATGAAACACAGATATTGCATAAAGATTGAATACAAAAGTGACAATGCCGACTTAAGTACAAGAAGAGTGAATCTTCTAAGAGTTTATGATTTGAGCGGCTGCCGGGAGACCAGCATTCGATTCCGATGCACCAGTGCAGGTTAACTGTATCCCTTGGACCATCACATTGACCATGAAACACAGAAAATGCATCGGGATTGAATACAAAAGAGACAATGCCGACTTAAGTACAAGAAGAGTGAATCTTCTAAGAGTTTGTGTTTTGAGCGGCTTCTGGGAGACCAGCATTAGATTCCGATGCACCAGTGCAAGTTTATCGTGTTTCTTGGACCTTCACATTGACCCCGAAACTTAGAAATTGCATCGTGATTCAATATTAAAGTCACAATACCGACTTAAGTACAAGAAGAGTGAAACTTCTTAGAGTTTGTTTTTAGAGCGGCTCTTGGGAGACCAGTATTAGATTCCGAAGCGCCAGAGCAGGTTTACTGTATCCCTTGGACCTTCACATTGACATTGAGTCACAGAAATTGCATCGGCATTGATTACAAAACGGACAATGCCGACTTAAGTACAAGAGGAGAGAATCTTATAAGAGTTTGTGGTTTGAGCGGCTGCCGGGAGACCAGTAGTAGATTCCGATGCACCAGTGCAGGTTTACTGTATCCCTTGGACCTTCACATTGACCATGGAACACAGAAATCGCCTCGGGATTGAATACAAAAGGCACAGTGCCGACTTAAGTATAAGAAGAGTGAATCTTCTAAGAGTTTGAGCTTACACCTGCTCCTGGGAGACCAGTATTATATTCCGATGCACAGCTGCAGGTTTACTGTTTCCCTTGGACCTTTACATTGACCATGAAACACAGAAATTGCATCGGAATTGCATACAAAAAGCACAATGCCGACTTAAGTACAAGAAGAGTGAATCTTCTAAGCGTTTATGATCTGAGCGGCTCCTGGGAGACCAGTACTAGATTCCGATGCACCAGTGCAGGTTTACTTTATCCCTTGGACATTCACATTGACCATGGAACACAGAAATCGCATCGGGATTGAATACAAAAGGCACAGTGCCGACTTCAGTATAAGAAGAGTGAATCTACCAAGCGTTTGTGCTTTGAGCGGATCCTGGCAGACCAGTATTATATTCCGATGCACCAGTACAGGTTTACTGCATCCCTTGGACCATCACATAGACCATGACACACAAAAATCGTGTCGGGATTGAATACAAAATGCACGATGCTGACTTACGTACAAGAAGAGTGAATCTTCTAAGAGTTTGTGCTTTGAGCGGCTCCTGGGAGACCAGTATTAGATTCCAATACACCAGCGCAGTTTTACTGTAATCGTTGGTCCTTCACATTGACCATGATACATAGAAATTGCATCGTGTTTGAATACAAAATGCACAACGCCGACTTAAGTACAAGAAGAGGGAATCTTCTAAGAATTTGTGCTTTGAGCGGCACCTGGGAGACCAGTATTAGATTCCGATGCGCCAGTGCAGGTTTACTGTATCTCTTGGACCTTCACATTCACCATGATACACTGAAATTGCATCGTGGTTGACTACAGCTGAGCAATGCCGGCTTCAGTACAAGAAGAGTGAATCTTGTAGGAGTTTGTGGTTTGAGCGCCTCCTGGGAGACCAGTATCAGATTCCGATGCCCCAGTGCAGGTTTACTGTATCCCTTGGACCTTCACATTGACCATAAAACACAGAAATTGCATCGGGATTGAATACAAAATAGACAATGGCGACATAAGTGCAAGAAGAGTGAATCTTCTAAGAGTTTGTGTTTTGAGCGGCTACTGGGAGACCAGTATTAGATTCAGATGCACCAGTGCAAGATTACCGTGTCCCTTGGACCTTCACATTGACCATGAAACACAGAAATTGCATCGTGATTGAATATTAAAGGCACAATGCCGACTTAAGTACAAGAAGAGTGAAACTTCTTAGAGTCTGTGCTTTGAGCGGCTTCTGGGAGACCAGTATTAGATTCCGATGCACCAGTGCAATTTTACTGTATCCCTTGGACCTTCACATTGACCATGAAACACAGTAATTGCATCGGTATTGAATACAAAAAGGACAATGCCAACTTAAGTTCAAGAAGAGTCAATCTTCTAAGAGTCTTTGCTTTGAGCGGCTCCTGGCTGACCAGTTCTAGAATCCGATGCACCAGTGCAGGTTTACTGTATCCCTTGGACCTTCACATTGATC
The DNA here is from genome assembly GCF_023864345.2 of Schistocerca serialis cubense. Taxonomy (NCBI): domain Eukaryota; kingdom Metazoa; phylum Arthropoda; class Insecta; order Orthoptera; family Acrididae; genus Schistocerca; species Schistocerca serialis. The sequence goes on from NC_064638.1 coordinate 14,678,497, forward strand.
ATGAAACACAGAAATTGCATCGGGATTGAATACAAACGGCACAATGCCAACGTAAGTACAAAAAGAGTGAATCTTCTAAGACTTCGTGCTATGAGCGCGACCTGGGAGACCAGTATTACATTCCGATGCACATGTGCAGGTTTACTGTATCCCTTGGACCTTCACATTGACCATGAAACACAGATATTGCATAAAGATTGAATTCAAAAGTGACAATGCAGACTGAAGTACAAGAAGAGTGAATCTTCTAAGAGTTTATGATTTGAGCGGCTGCCGGGAGACCAGTATTCGATTCCGATGCATCAGTGCAGGTTAACTGTATCCCTTGGACCATCACATTGACCATGAAACACAGAAAACGCATCGGGATTGAATACAAAAGAGACAATGCCGACTTAAGTGCAAGAAGAGTGAATCATCTAAGAGTTTGTGTTTTGAGCGGCTTCTGGGAGACCAGCATTAGATTCCGATGCACCAGTGCAAGTTTACCGTGTACTTGGACCTTCACATTGACCATGAAACACAGAAATTGCATCGTGATTCAATATTAAAGTCACAATACTGACTTAAGTACAAGAAGAGTGAAACTTCTTAGAGTTTGTTTTTAGAGCGGCTCCTGGGAGACCAGTATTAGATTCCGATGCGCCAGTGCAGGTTTACTGTATCCATTGGACCTTCACATTGACCATGAGTCACAGAAATTGCATCGGCATTGATTACAAAACGGACAATGCCGACTTAAGTACAAGAGGAGAGAATCTTATAAGAGTTTGTGGTTTGAGCGGCTGCCGGGAGACCAGTAGTAGATTCCAGTGCACCAGTGCACGTTTACTGTATCCCTTGGACCTTCACATTGACCATGAAACACCGAAATTGCATCAGGATTGAATACAAAAGAGACAATGCCGACATAAGTACAAGAGGAGAGAATCTTATAAGAGTTTGTGGTTTGAGCGGCTGCCGAGAGACCAGTATTAGATTCCGATGCACCAGTGCACGTTTACCGTGTCACTTGGACCTTCACATTGACCATGAAACACAGAAATTCGATCGTGATTCAATATTAAAATCACAATACCGACTTAAGTACAAGAAGAGTGTATCTTCTTAGAGCTTGTGGTTTGAGCGGCTCCTGGGAGACTCGTATTAGATTCCCAAGCCCCAGTGCAGAATTTCTGTTTCCCTTGGACCTTCACAATGACCATGAAACACAGATATTGCATTTGGATTGAATACAAAAGGACCATGACGTTTTAAGTACAAGAGGAGAGAATCTTATAAGAGTTTGTGGTTTGAGCGGCTGCCGGGAGACCAGTAGTAGATTCCGATGCACCAGTGTAGGTTTACTGTATCCCTTGGACCTTCACATTGACCATGAAACACAGAAATTGCATCGGGATTGAATACAAAAAGCACAATGCCGACTTAAGTACAAGAAGAGTGAATCTTCTAAGCGTTTATGATCTGAGCGGCTCCTGGGAGACCAGTACTAGATTCCGATGCACCAGTGCAGGTTTACTTTATCCCTTGGACATTCACATTGACCATGGAACACAGAAATCGCATCGGGATTGAATACAAAAGGCACCGTGCCGACTTAAGTATAAGAAGAGTGAATCTACCAAGCGTTTGTGCTTTGAGCGGATGCTGGGAGACCAGTATTAGATTCTGATGCACCAGTACAGGTTTACTGCATCCCTTGGACCATCACATTGACCATGGCACACAAAAATCGTGTCGGGATTGAATACAAAATGCACGATGCTGACTTAAGTACAAGAAGAGTGAATCTTCTAAGAGTTTGTGCTTTGAGCGGCACCTGGGAGACCAGTATTAGATTCCGATGCGCCAGTGCAGGTTTACTGTATCTCTTGGACCTTCACTTTCCCCATGATACACAGAAATTGCATCGTGATTCACTACAAAAGAGCAATGCCGGCTTCAGTACAAGAAGAGTGAATCTTGTAAGAGTTTGTGGTTTGAGCGCTTCCTGGGAGACCAGTACCAGATTCCGATGCCCCAGTGCAGGTTTACTGTATCCCTTGGACCTTCACATTGACCATGAAACACCGAAATTGCATCGGGATTGAATACAAAAGGGACAATGTCGACATCAGTACAAGAAGAGTGAATCTTCTAAGAGTTTGTGGTTTGTGTGGCTGCCGGGAGACCAGCATTAGATTCCGATACACCAGTGCAATTTTATTGTATCCGTTGGACCTTCACATTGACCATGAAACACAGAAATTGCATCGGGACTCAATACAAAAGGCACAATGCCGACTTAAGTACAAGAAGAGTAAATCTTCTAAGAGTTTGAGATTACAGCTGCTCCTGGGAGACCAGTATTATATTCCGATGCACAGCTGCAGGTTTACTGTTTCCCTTTGACCTTCACATTGACCATGAAACGCAGAAATTGAATAGGGATTAGGTACAAATAGTACAATGCCGATTTAAGTACAAGAAGAGTGTATCTTCTAAGAATTTGTGCTATGAGCGTCTGCTGCGAGACCAGTATTAGACTCCGATGCACCAGTGCAGGTTTACTGTATCCCTTGGACCTTCACATTGCCCATGAAACACAGAAATTGCATCGGGATTGAACACAAAAGGGACAATGCCGACATAAGTGCAAGAAGAGTGAATCTTCTAAGAGTTTGTGTTTTGAGCGGCTACTGGGAAACCAGTATTAGATTCCGATGCACCAGTGCAAGATTACCGTGTCCCTTGGACATTCACATTGACCATGTAACACAGAAATTGCATCGTGATTGAATATTAAAGGCACAATGCCGACTTAAGTACAAGAAGAGTGAATCTTCTTAGAGTTTGTGCTTTGAGCGGCTTCTGGGAGACCAGTATTAGATTCCGATGCACCAGTGCAATTTTACTGTATCCCTTGGACCTTCACATTGACCATGAAACACAGTAATTGCATCGGTATTGAATACAAAAGGGACAATGCCAACTTAAGTTCAAGAAGAGTCAATCTTCTAAGAGTCTTTGCTTTGAGCGGCTCCTGGCAGACCAGTTCTAGAATCCGATGCACCAGTGCAGGTTTACTGTATCCCTTGGACCTTCACATTGATCATGAAACACAGAAATTGCATCGGGATTGAATACAAACGGCACAATGCCAACGTAAGTACAAAAAGAGTGAATCTTCTAAGAGTTCGTGCTTTGAGCGTGACCTGGGAGACCAGTATTACATTCCGATGCACAAGTGCAGGTTTACTGTATCCCTTGGACCTTCACATTGACCATGAAACACAGAAATTGCATAAAGATTGAATACAAAAGTGACAATGCCGACTTAAGTACAAGAAGAGTGAATCTTCTAAGAGTTTATGATTTGAGCGGCTGCCGATAGGCCAGTATTCGATTCCGATGCACCAGTGCAGGTTAACTGTATCCCTTGGACCATCACATTGACCATGAAACACAGAAAATGCATCGGGACTGAATACAAAATGGACAATGCTGACATAAGTGCAAGAAGAGTGAATCTTCTAAGAGTTTGTGTTTTGAGCGGCTTCTGGGAGACCAGTATTAGATTCCGATGCACCAGTGCAAGTTTACCGTGTCCCTTGGACCTTCACATTGACCATGAAACACAGAAATTGCATCGTGATTCAATATTAAAGTCACAATACCGACTTAAGTACAAGAAGAGTGAAACTTGTTAGAGTTTGTTCTTAGAGCGGCTCCTGGGAGACCAGTATTAGATTCCGATGCGCCAGTGCAGGTTTACTGTATCCCTTGGACCTTCACATTGACCATGAGTCACAGAAATTGCATCGGCATTGAATACAAAAGGGACAATGCCGACTTAAGTACAAGAGGAGAGAATCTTATAGGAGTTTGTGGTTTGAGCGGCTGCCGGGAGGCCAGTAGTAGATTCCGATGCACCAGTGCAGGTTTACTGTATCCCTTGGACCTTCACATTTACCATGAAGCACAGCAATTGCATCGGGATTGAAGACAAAAGGGACAATGCCGACTTAAGTACAAGAGGAGAGAATCTTATAAGAGTTTGTGGTTTGAGCGGCTGCCGGGAGACCAGTATCAGATTCCGATGCACCAGTGCAAGTTTACCGTGTCACTTGGACCTTCACATTGATCATGAAACACAGAAATTGCATCGTGATTCAATATTAAAGTCACAATACCGACTTAAGTACATGGAGAGTGTATCTTCTTAGAGTTTGTGGTTTGAGCGGCTCCTGGGAGACTAGTATTAGATTCCCTTGCCCCAGTGCAGGATTTCTGTTTCCCCTGGACCTTCACAATGACCATGAAACACAGATATTGCATTTGGATTGAATACAAAAGGTCCATGACGTTTTAAGTACAAGAGGAGAGAATCTTATTAGAGTTTGTGGTTTGAGCGGTTGCCGGGAGACCAGTAGTAGATTCCGATGCACCAGTGCAGGTTTACTGTATCTCTTGGACCTTCACATTCACGATGATACACAGAAACTGAATCGTGATTGACTACAAAAGAGCAATGCCGGCTTCAGTACAAGAAGAGTGAATCTTCTAAGCGTTTATGATCTGAGCGGCTCCTGGGAGACCAGTATTAGATTCCGATGCACCAGTACAGGTTTACTGCATCCCTTGGACCTTCACATTGACCATGACACACAAAAATCGTGTCGGGATTGAATACAAAATGCACGATACTGACTTAAGTACAAGAAGAGTGAATCTTCTAAGAGTTTGTGCTTTGAGCGGCTCCTGGAAGACCAGTATTAGATTCCAATACACCAGTGCAGTTTTACTGTCATCGTTGGCCCTTCACATTGACCATGAAACACAGAAATTGCATCGTGTTTGAATACAAAATGCACAACGCCGACTTAAGTACAAGAAGAGGGAATCTTCTAAGAATTTGTGCTTTGAGCTGCACCTGGGAGACCAGTATTAGATTCCGATGCGCCAGTGCCGGTTTACTGTATCTCTTGGACCTTCACATTGACCATGAAACACCGAAATTGCATCGGAATTGAATACAAAAGGGACAATGCCGACTTAAGTACAAGAGGAGTGAATCTACTAAGAGTTTGTGGTTTGTGTGGCTGCCAGGAGACCAGCATTAGATTCAGAAGCACCAGTGCAATTTTATTGTATCCGTTGGACCTTCACATTGACCATGAAACACAGAAATTGCATCGGGATTCAATACAAAAGGCTCAATGCCGACTTAAGTACAAGAAGAAAGAATCTTCTACGAGTTTGAGCTTAGAGCTGCTCCTGGGAGACCAGTATTATATTCCGATACACAGCTGCAGGTTTACTGTTTCCCTTGGACCTTCAAATTGACCATGCAACACAGACAATGCATCGGGACTGAATACAAAATGGACAATGCCGACTTAAGTGCAAGAAGAGTGAATCTTCTAAGAGTTTGTGTTTTGAGCGGCTTCAGGGAGACCAGCATTAGATTCCGATGCACCAGTGCAAGTTTACCGTGTCCCTTGGACCTTCACATTGACCATGAAACACAGAAATTGCATCGTGATTCAATATTAAAGTCACAATACCGACTTAAGTACAAGAAGAGTGAAACTTCTTAGAGTTTGTTTTTAGAGCGGCTCCTGGGAGACCAGTATTAGATTCCGATGCGCCAGTGCAGGTTTACTGTATCCCTTGGACCTTCACATTGACCATGAGTCACAGAAATTGCATCGGCATTTATTACAAAAGGGACAATGCCGACTTAAGTACAAGAGGAGAGAATCTTATAAGAGTTTGTGGTTTGAGCGGCTGCCGGGATAACAGTTGTAGATTCCGATGCACCAGTGCAGGTTTACTGTATCCCTTGGACCTTCACATTGACCATGAAACACAGAAATTGCATCGGGATTGAATACAAAAGAGACAATGCCGACTTAAGTACAAGAGGAGAGAATCTTATAAAAGTTTGTGGTTTGAGCGGCTGCCGGGAGACCAGTATTAGATTCCGATGCACCAGTGCAAGTTTACCGTGTCACGTGGACCTTCACATTGACCATGAAACACAGAAATTGCATCGTGATTCAATATTAAAGTCACAATACCGACTTAAGTACAAGAAGAGTGTATCTTCTTAGAGTTTGTGGTTTGAGCGGCTCCTGGGAGACTAGTATCAGATTCCCATGCCCCAGTGCAGGATTTCTGTTTCCCTTGGACCTTCACAATGACCATGAAACACAGATATCGCATTCGGATTGAATACAAAAGGACCATGACGTTTTAAGTACAAGAGGAGAGAATCTTATAAGAGTTTGTGGTTTGAGCGGCTGCCGGGAGACCAGTAGTAGATTCCGATGCACCAGTGCAGGTTTGCTGTATCCCTTGGAACTTCACATTGACCATGAAACACAGAAATTGCATCGGGATTGAATACAAAAAGCACAATGCCGACTTAAGTACAAGAAGAGTGAATCTTCTAAACGTTTATGATCTGAGCGCCTCCTGGGAGACCAGTACTAGATTCCGAAGCACCAGTGCAGGTTTACTTTATCCCTTGGACATTCACGTTGACCATGGAACACAGAAATCGCATCGGGATTGAATACAAAAGGCACAGTGCCGACTTAAGTATAAGAAGAGTGAATCTACCAAGCGTTTGTGCTTTGAGCGGATCCTGGGAGACCAGTATTAGATTCCGATGCACCAGTACAGGTTTACTGCATCCCTTGGACCTTCACATTGACCATGACACACAAAAATCGTGTCGGGATTGAGTACAAAATGCACGATGCTGACTTAAGTACAAGAAGACTGAATCTTCTAAGAATTTGTGCTTTGAGCGGCTCCTGGGAGACCAGTATTAGATTCCAATACACCAGCGCAGTTTTACTGTAATCGTCGGTCCTTCACATTGACCATGAAACACAGAAATTGCATCGTGTTTGAATACAAAATGCACAACGCCGACTTAAGTACAAGAAGAGGGAATCTTCTAAGAATTTGTGCTTTGAGCAGCACCTGGGAGACCAGTATTAGATTCCGATGCGCCAGTGCAGGTTTACTGTATCTCTTGGACCTTCACATTCACCATGATACACAGAAATTGCATCGTGATTGACTACAAAAGAGCAATGCCGGCTTCAGTACAAGAAGAGTGAATCTTCTAAGAGTTTGTGGTTTGTGTGGCTGCCGGGAGACCAGCATTAGATTCCGATGCACCAGTGCAATTTTATTGTATCCGTTGGACCATCACATTGACCATGAAACACAGAAATTGCATCGGGATTCAATACAAAAGGCACAATGCCGACTTAAGTACAAGAAGAGTGAATCTTCTGAGAGTTTGAGCTTAGAGCTGCTCCTGGGAGACCAGTATTATATTCCGATGCACAGCCGCAGGTTTACTGTTTCCCTTGGACCTTCACATTGACCATGAAACACAGAAATTGAATAGGGATTAGGTACAAATAGTCCAATGCCGATTTAAGTACAAGAAGAGTGTATCTTCTAAGAATTTGTGCTATGAGCGTCTGCTGCGAGACCAGTATTAGACTCCGATGCACCAGTGCAGGTTTACTGTATCCCTTTTACCTTCACATTGACCATGAAACACAGAAATTGCATCGTGACTCAATATTAAAGTCACAATACCGACTTAAGTACAAGAAGAGAGTATCTTCTTAGAGTTTGTGGTTTGAGCGGCCCCTGGGAGACTAGTATTAGATTCCCATGCCCCAGTGCAGGATTTCTGCTTCCCTTGGACCTTCACAATGACCATGAAACACAGATATTGCATTTGGATTGATTACAAAAGGACCATGACGTTTTAAGTACAAGAGGGGAGAATCTTATAAGAGCTTGTGGTTTGAGCGGCTGCCGGGAGACCAGTAGTAGATTCCGATGCACCAGTGCAGGTTTACTGTATCCCTTGGACCTTCACATTGACCATGAAACACAGAAATTACATCGGGATTGAATACAAAAAGCACAATGCCGGCTTCAGTACAAGAAGAGTGAATCTTCTAAGCGTTTATGATCTGAGCGGCTCCTGGGAGACCAGTATTAGATTCCGATGCACCAGTACAGGTTTACTGCATCCCTTGGACCTTCACATTGACCATGACACACAAAAATCGTGTCGGGATTGAATACAAAATGCACGATACTGACTTAAGTACAAGAAGAGTGAATCTTCTAAGAGTTTGTGCTTTGAGCGGCTCCTGGAAGACCAGTATTAGATTCCAATACACCAGTGCAGTTTTACTGTCATCGTTGGCCCTTCACATTGACCATGAAACACAGAAATTGCATCGTGTTTGAATACAAAATGCACAACGCCGACTTAAGTACAAGAAGAGGGAATCTTCTAAGAATTTGTGCTTTGAGCGGCACCTGGGAGACCAGTATTAGATTCCGATGCGCCAGTGCCGGTTTACTGTATCTCTTGGACCTTCGCATTGACCATGAAACACCGAAATTGCATCGGAATTGAATACAAAAGGGACAATGCCGACTTAAGTACAAGAGGAGTGAATCTACTAAGAGTTTGTGGTTTGTGTGGCTGCCAGGAGACCAGCATTAGATTCAGAAGCACCAGTGCAATTTTATTGTATCCGTTGGACCTTCACATTGACCATGAAACACAGAAATTGCATCGGGATTCAATACAAAAGGCACAATGCCGACTTAAGTACAAGAAGAAAGAATCTTCTACGAGTTTGAGCTTAGAGCTGCTCCTGGGAGACCAGTATTATATTCCGATACACAGCTGCAGGTTTACTGTTTCCCTTGGACCTTCAAATTGACCATGCAACACAGACAATGCATCGGGACTGAATACAAAATGGACAATGCCGACTTAAGTGCAAGAAGAGTGAATCTTCTAAGAATTTGTGTTTTGAGCGGCTTCAGGGAGACCAGCATTAGATTCCGATGCACCAGTGCATGTTTACCGTGTCCCTTGGACCTTCACATTGACCATGAAACACAGAAATTGCATCGTGATTCAATATTAAAGTCACAATACCGACTTAAGTACAAGAAGAGTGAAACTTCTTAGAGTTTGTTTTTAGAGCGGCTCCTGGGAGACCAGTATTAGATTCCGATGCGCCAGTGCAGGTTTACTGTATCCCTTGGACCTTCACATTGACCATGAGTCACAGAAATTGCATCGGCATTTATTACAAAAGGGACAATGCCGACTTAAGTACAAGAGGAGAGAATCTTATAAGAGTTTGTGGTTTGAGCGGCTGCCGGGAGAACAGTTGTAGATTCCGATGCACCAGTGCAGGTTTACTGTATCCCTTGGACCTTCACATTGACCATGAAACACAGAAATTGCATCGGGATTGAATACAAAAGAGACAATGCCGACTTAAGTACAAGAGGAGAGAATCTTATAAAAGTTTGTGGTTTGAGCGGCTGCCGGGAGACCAGTATTAGATTCCGATGCACCAGTGCAAGTTTACCGTGTCACGTGGACCTTCACATTGACCATGAAACACAGAAATTGCATCGTGATTCAATATTAAAGTCACAATACCGACTTAAGTACAAGAAGAGTGTATCTTCTTAGAGTTTGTGGTTTGAGCGGCTCCTGGGAGACTAGTATCAGATTCCCATGCATCAGTGCAGGATTTCTGTTTCCCTTGGACCTTCACAATGACCATGAAACACAGATATCGCATTCGGATTGAATACAAAAGGACCATGACGTTTTAAGTACAAGAGGAGAGAATCTTATAAGAGTTTGTGGTTTTAGCGGCTGCCGGGAGACCAGTAGTAGATTCCGATGCACCAGTGCAGGCTTGCTGTATCCCTTGGAACTTCACATTGACCATGAAACACAGAAATTGCATCGGGATTGAATACAAAAAGCACAATGCCGACTTAAGTACAAGAAGAGTGAATCTTCTAAACGTTTATGATCTGAGCGCCTCCTGGGAGACCAGTACTAGATTCCGAAGCACCAGTGCAGGTTTACTTTATCCCTTGGACATTCACGTTGACCATGGAACACAGAAATCGCATCGGGATTGAATACAAAAGGCACAGTGCCGACTTAAGTATAAGAAGAGTGAATCTACCAAGCGTTTGTGCTTTGAGCGGATCCTGGGAGACCAGTATTAGATTCCGATGCACCAGTACAGGTTTACTGCATCCCTTGGACCTTCACATTGACCATGACACACAAAAATCGTGTCGGGATTGAGTACAAAATGCACGATGCTGACTTAAGTACAAGAAGACTGAATCTTCTAAGAATTTGTGCTTTGAGCGGCTCCTGGGAGACCAGTATTAGATTCCAATACACCAGCGCAGTTTTACTGTAATCGTCGGTCCTTCACATTGACCATGAAACACAGAAATTGCATCGTGTTTGAATACAAAATGCACAACGCCGACTTAAGTACAAGAAGAGGGAATCTTCTAAGAATTTGTGCTTTGAGCAGCACCTGGGAGACCAGTATTAGATTCCGATGCGCCAGTGCAGGTTTACTGTATCTCTTGGACCTTCACATTCACCATGATACACAGAAATTGCATCGTGATTGACTACAAAAGAGCAATGCCGGCTTCAGTACAAGAAGAGTGAATCTTCTAAGAGTTTGTGGTTTGTGTGGCTGCCGGGAGACCAGCATTAGATTCCGATGCACCAGTGCAATTTTATTGTATCCGTTGGACCATCACATTGACCATGAAACACAGAAATTGCATCGGGATTCAATACAAAAGGCACAATGCCGACTTAAGTACAAGAAGAGTGAATCTTCTGAGAGTTTGAGCTTAGAGCTGCTCCTGGGAGACCAGTATTATATTCCGATGCACAGCCGCAGGTTTACTGTTTCCCTTGGACCTTCACATTGACCATGAAACACAGAAATTGAATAGGGATTAGGTACAAATAGTCCAATGCCGATTTAAGTACAAGAAGAGTGTATCTTCTAAGAATTTGTGCTATGAGCGTCTGCTGCGAGACCAGTATTAGACTCCGATGCACCAGTGCAGGTTTACTGTATCCCTTTTACCTTCACATTGACCATGAAACACAGAAATTGCATCGTGACTCAATATTAAAGTCACAATACCGACTTAAGTACAAGAAGAGAGTATCTTCTTAGAGTTTGTGGTTTGAGCGGCCCCTGGGAGACTAGTATTAGATTCCCATGCCCCAGTGCAGGATTTCTGCTTCCCTTGGACCTTCACAATGACCATGAAACACAGATATTGCATTTGGATTGATTACAAAAGGACCATGACGTTTTAAGTACAAGAGGGGAGAATCTTATAAGAGTTTGTGGTTTGAGCGGCTGCCGGGAGACCAGTAGTAGATTCCGATGCACCAGTGCAGGTTTACTGTATCCCTTGGACCTTCACATTGACCATGAAACACAGAAATTACATCGGGATTGAATACAAAAAGCACAATGCCGACTTAAGTACAAGAAGAGTGAATCTTCTAAGCGTTTATGATCTGAGCGGCTCCTGGGAGACCAGTACTAGATTCCGATGCACCAGTGCAGGTTTACTTTATCCCTTGGACATTCACATTGACCATGGAACACAGAAATCGCATCGGGATTGAATACAAAAGGCACAGTGCCGACTTAAGTATAAGAAGAGTGAATCTACCAAGCGTTTGTGCTTTGAGCGGATCCTGGGAGACCAGTATTAGGTTCCGATGCGCCAGTACAGTTTTACTGCATCCCTTGCACCTTCACATTGACCATGACACACAAAAATCGTGTCGGGATTGAATACATAATGCACGATGCTGATATAAGTACAAGAAGAGTGAATCTTCTAAGAGTTTGTGCTTTGAGCGGCTCCTGGGAGACCAGTATTAGATTCCAATACACCAGCGCAGTTTTACTGTAATCGTTGGCCCTTCACATTGACCATGAAACACAGAAATTGCATCGTGTTTGAATACAAAATGCACAACGTCGACTTAAGTACAAGAAGAGGGAATCTTTTAAGAATTTGTGCTTTGAGCGGCACCAGGGAGACCAGTATTAGATTCCGATGCGCCAGTGCAGATTTACTGTATTTCTTGGACCTTCACATTCACCATGATACACAGAAATTGCATCGTGATTGGCTACAAAAGAGCAAAACCGGCTTCAGTACAAGAAGAGTGAATCTTGTAAGAGTTTGTGGTTTGAGCGCCTCCTGGGAGACCAGTATCAGATTCCCATGCCCCAGTGCAGGTTTACTGTATCCCTTGGACCTTCACATTGATCATGAAACACCGAAATTGCATCGCGATTGAATACAAAAGGGACAATGCCGACTTAAGTACAAGAAGAGTGAATCTTCTAAGAGTTTGTGGTTTGTGTGGCTGCCGGGAGACCAGCATTAGATTCCGATTTACCAGTGCAATTTTATTGTATCCGTTGGACCTTCACATTGACCATGAAACACAGAAATTGCATCGGGATTCAATAAAGAGGGCACAATGCCGACTTAAGTACAAAAAGAAAGAATCTTCTAAGAGTTTGAGCTTAGAGCTGCTCCTGGTAGACCAGTATTGTATTCCGATGCACAGCTGAAGGTTTACTGTTTCCCTTGGACCTTCACATTGACCATGAAACACAGAAATTGAATAGGGATTTGGTACAAATAGTCAAATGCCGATTTAAGTACAATAAGAGTGTATCTTCTAAGAATTTGTGTTATGAGCGTCTGCTGCGAGGCCAGTATTAGACTCCGATGCACCAGTGCAGGTTTACTGTATCCCTTGGACCTTCACATTGGCAAGGAAACACAGTAATTGCATCGGGATTGAATACAAAAGGGACAATGCCAACTTAAGTTCAAGAAGAGTCAATCTTATAAGAGTCATTGCTTTGAGCGGCTCCTGGCTGACCAGTTCTAGAATCCGATGCACCAGCGCAGATTTACTGTATCCCTTGGACCTTCACATTGACCATGAAACACAGAAATTGCATAAAGATTGAATAAAAAAGTGACAATGCTGACTTAAGTACAAGAAGAGTGAATCTCCTAAGAGTTTATGATATGAGCGGCTACCGGGAGACCAGTATTCGATTCCGATGCACCAGTGCAAGTTAACTGTATCCCTTGGACCTTCACATTGACCATGAAACACAGAAATTGCATCTGGATTGAATACAAAAAGCACAATGCCGACTTAAGCACAAGAGGTGTGAATCTTCTAAGCGTTTATGATCTGAGCGGCTCCTGGGAGACCAGTATTAGATTCCGATGCACCAGTGCGGGTTTACTTTATCCCTTAGACATTCACATTGACCCTGGAACACAGAAATCCCATCGGGAGCGAATACTAAAGGCTTAGTGCCGACTTAAGTATAAGAAGAGTGAATCTTCGAAGGGTTTGCGCTTTGAGCGGATCCTGGGAGACCAGTATTAGATTCCGATGATCCAGTACAGGTTTACTGCATCCCTTGGACCTTCACATTGACCATGACACACAGAAATCGTGCCGGGATTGAATACAAAATGCACGATGCTGACTAAGTACAAGAAGAGTGAAGCTTCTATGAGTTTGTGCTTTGAGCATCTCCTGGGAGACCAGTATTAGATTCCAATACACCAGCGCAGTTTTACTGTATTCTCTGGACTTCACATTGACCATGAAACAGAGAATTTGCATCGGGATTGAATACAAAAGGCACAATGCCAAATTAAGTTCAAGACGAGTGTATCTTCAAAGAGTTTGTGCTTTGAGTGGGTCCTTGGAGACCAGTATTAGACTCTGATGCACCAGTGCAGGTTTACTGTATCCCTTAGACCATTACATTACCATGTGACACTGAAATTGCATCGGGATTGAATACAATAGGCCAAATGCCAACTTAAGTACAAGACGAGTGAATCTTCTAAGGGTTTGTGCTTTGAGCGGCTCCTGGAAAGCCAGTATGAGATTCCCATGCACCAGTTTAGGTCTAATGTACCCCTTGGACCTTCGCATGGCCATGACACACAAATTTGCACCGGGATTAATGAGAAAAGGCACAATGATGAGTTAAGTACAAGAACAGTGAAACACCTAAGAGTTTGTGCATTGAGCGGCTCCTGGGAGAGCAGTATTAGATTCCGATGCACCAGTGCAGGATTACTGTATCCCTTGGACCTTCACATTGACCATGAATCATAGGAATTGCATCGGAATTGAATGCATAAGGCTCATTGCCGTTTTAAGTACAAGAAGAGTGGATCTAGTAAGAGTGTGTGATTTGAGCGGCTCCTGGGAGACCAGTATTACATTCCGATGAACCAGTGCAGGTTTACAGCATCCCATGGACCTTCACATTGACCATGAAACACAGAAATTGTATCGGGATTGAATACTAGAGGCACAATGCCGGCTTAAATACAAGTAGCGTGAATCTTCCAAGAATTTGGGTTTTGAGCGGCTCCTGGGATTCCAGTATTGGATTACGATGCACCAGTGCTGGTTTACTGTATTCCTTGGACCGTCACAAAGACCATGAATCACAGAAATTGCATCGGGATTAAATACAAAAGGCAAAATGCCGTCTTAAATACAAGAAGAGTGAATCTCCCAAGAGTTTGTGATTTCAGCGGCTCCAGGGAGATAAGTATTAGATTCCGATGCACCAGTGCAGGTTTACTGAATCCCTTGGACCGTCACATAGTCTATGAATCACAGGAATTGCGTCGGGATTGAATACAAAAGGCTAAATGCCGTCTTAAGTACAAGGAGAGTGAATCTTCTAAGAGTTTGTGCTTTGAGCGGCTCCTGGGAGACCAAAAATAGATTCCGATGCACAAGTGCTGGTTTACTGAAACCCTTGGACCTTCACATTGACCACGATACACAGAAATTGCATCGGAATTGAATACAAAATGCACAATGCCGACTTCAGTACAAGAAGAGTGAATCTTCTAAGAAAGTGTGCTTTGAGCGGCTTCTGGGAGACCAGAATTAGATACCGATGACCCAGTCCAAGTTTACTGCATCCCATGGACCATCACATTGACCATGAAACACAGACATTGTATCGGGATTGAATACAAATTTCACAACGTCGACTTAATTACAAGAAGAGTTAATCATCTAAGAAAGTGTGTTTTGAGCGGCTCCTGGGAGACCATAATTAGATACCGATGCACCAGTCCACGTTTACTGCATCCCATGGACCTTCACATTGACCATGAAACACAGAAACTGCATCAGGATGGAATACAAAAGCCACAATGCCGACTTAAGTACAAGAAGATTGAATCATCTAAGAGTGTGTGCTTTGAGCGGCTCCTGGGTGACGAGTATTAGATTCCGATGCACCAGTGTAGGTATACTGTATCCCTTGGACCTTCACATTGACAATGAATCACAGGAATTGCATCGGGATTCAATACATATTGCTAATTGCTCTCTGAAGTACAACAAGAATGAATTTTATAAGAGTGTGTGCTTTGAACGGCTCCTGGGAGACCAGTATCAGATTCCGATGCACCAGTGCTGGTTTACTACTTCCCATGGTAGTTCACATTGACCATGAAAAACAGAAATTGTAGCGGGATTGAGTCCAAACGCACAATGCCGACATAAGTACAAGAAGAGTGAATCTTCTAAGAGTTAGTGTTTGAGCATCTCCTGGGAGACCAGTATTAGATTCCGATGCACCAGTGCAGGTTTAAAGCATCCCATGGACCTTCACATTGACCATGAAACACAGAAATTGCATCGGGGTTGAATACAAAATGCACAATGCCGACTTAAGTACAAGAAAGTGAATCATCTAAGAAAGTGTGCTTTGAGCGGCTCCTGAGAGACCAGAATTAGAAACCGATGCACCAGTCCTCGTTTACTGCATCCCATGGATCTTCACATACGCCGTGAAGCTCAGAAATGGCATCGGGATTGAAAACAATATTCACAATGTCGACTTAAGTACAAGAAGAGTGAATCTTCTAAGAGTTTGTGCTTTGAGCGGTTCCTGGGAGGCCAGTATTAGATTCCGATGCACGAGTGCAGGTTTACTGTATCCGTTGGACCGTCACATTGACCATGAATCACAGGAATTGCATCAGGAATGAATACATAATGCTAAGTCCTCTCTGAAGTACAACAAGAGTGAATCTTCTAAGAGTTTGTGCTTTGATCGTCTCCTCGGAGACCAGTAATAGATTCCGATGCATCAGTGTAGGTTTACTGTATCAGCTCGAACTTCACATTGACCAT
This sequence comes from Schistocerca serialis cubense, assembly GCF_023864345.2. Classification (NCBI taxonomy): domain Eukaryota; kingdom Metazoa; phylum Arthropoda; class Insecta; order Orthoptera; family Acrididae; genus Schistocerca; species Schistocerca serialis. The sequence goes on from NC_064638.1 coordinate 14,694,647, forward strand.
GAAACACATAAATTGCATTGGGATTGAATACAAAAGGCACAATGCTGTCTTAAGTACAAGAATAGTGATTCTTCTAAGAATTTGTGCTTTGAGCGGCTCCTGGGAGACCAAAATTAGATTCCGATGCACCAGTGCTGGTTTACTGAAACACTTGGACCATCACATTGACCATAAAACACAGAAATTGCATCGGGATTGAATACAAAAGGCACAATGATGAGTTAAGTACAAGAAGAGTGAATCTACTAATAGTGTGTGCTCTGAGCGGCTCCTGGGAGACCAGTATCAGATTCCGATGCACCAGTGCTGGTTTACTGTATCCCTTGGACCGTCACATTGACCATAAAAACCCAGAAATTGCATTGGGATTGAATACAAAGCACAATGCCGACTTAAGTACAAGCAGAGTGAATCTTGTAAGAGTGTGTGCCTTGAGCGGCTCCTGGGAGACCAGTATTAGAATCCGATGCACCAGTGCTGGTTTACTGCATCCCATGGACCTTCACATTGACCATGAAACACAGAAATTGTATCGGGATTGAATACTAAAGGCACAATGCCGACTTAAGTACAAGTAGAGTGAATCTTCCAAGATTTTGTGATTGCAGCGGCTCCTGGGAGACCAGTATTAGATTCCGATGCAGCAGTGCAGGTTTACGGTATCCCTTGGGCCTTCACATTCACCATGGAATACAGAAATTGCATCGGGATTGAATATAAAAGGCACAATGCCGGCTTAAGTACAAGAAGAGGAATCTTGTAAGAGTTTGTGCTTTGAGCGGATGCTGGGATACCAGAATTAGATTCCAATGCATCAGAGCAGGTTTACTGTAATCCTTGGCCCTTCACATTGACAATGAATCACAGGAATTATAGCGGTATTGAATACATATAGCTAAATGATGTTTTAAGTGCAACAAGAGTGAATCTTCTGAGAGTTTGTGCTTTGTGCGTCTCCTGGGAGACCAGTATTAGTTCCAATGCACCAGTAAAGGTTTACTGTATCCCATTGAACATCACATTGACCATGAAACACAGAAATTGCGTCGGGATTGAATATAATAGGCACAATGCCGCCTTATGTACATGAGGAATCTTCTAAGGGTTTGTGCTTTCAGCGGATGCTGGGAGACCAGAATTAGATTACGATGCACCAGTGCAGGTTTACTGTAATCCTTGGCCCTTCACATTGACCATGAAACACAGAAATTGCATCACGTTTGAATACAAAATGCACAACGCCGTCTTAAGTACAAGAAGAGGGAATCTTCTAAGAATTTGTGCTTTGAGCGGAACCTGGGAGACCAGTATTAGATTACGATGCGCCGCTGCCGGTTTGCAGTATCTCTTGGACCTTCACATTCTCCATGATACACAGAAATTGCATCGTGATTGACTACAAAAGGGACAATGCCGACTTCAGTACAAAAAGAGTGAATCTTGTAAGAGTTTGTGGTTTGAGCGCCTCCTGGGAGACCAGTATCCGATTCTGATGCCCCAGTGCAGGTTTACTGTATCCCTTGGACCTTCACATTGACATGAAACACCGAAATTTCATCGGGATTGAATACAAAAGGGACAATGCCGACTTAAGTACAAGAAGAGTGAATCTTCTAAGTGTTTGTGGTTTGTGCGGCTGCCGGGAGACCAGCATTAGATTCCGATGCACCAGTGCAATTTTACTGTATCCCTTGGACCTTCACATTGACCATGATACACAGAAATTGCATCGGGATTGAATACAAAAGGCACAGTGCCGACTTAAGTACAAGATGAGTGAATCTTCTAGGAGTTTGAGCTTAGAGCTGATGCTGGGAGACCAGTATTATATTCCGATGCACCGCTGCAGGTTTACTGTTTCCCTTGGACCTTCACATTGACCATGAAACACAGAAATAGAATAGGGATTAGGTGCAAATAGCACAATGTCGATTTAAGTACAAGAAGAGTGTATCTTCTAAGAATTTGTGCTATGAGCATCTGCTGGGAGACCAGTATTAGACTCCGATGCACCAGTGCAGGTTTACTGTATCCCTTGGACCTTCACATTGACCATGAAACACAGAAATTGCATCGGGATTGAATACAAAAGGGACAATGCCGACTTAAGTTCAAGAGGAGAGAATCTCATAAGAGTTTGTGGTTTGAGCGGCTGCCGGGAGACCAGTATTAGATTCCGATGCACCAGTGCAAGTTTACTGTGTCACTTGGACCTTCACATTAACCATGAAACACAGAAATTGCATCGTGATTCAATATTAAAGTCACAATACCGACTTAAGTACAAGAAGAGTGTATCTTCTTAGAGTTTGTGGTTTGAGCGGCCCCTGGGAGACTAGTATTAGATTCCCATGCCCCAGTGCAGGATTTCTGTTTCCCTTGGACCTTCACAATGACCATGAAACACAGATATTGCATTTGGATTGCATACAAAAGTACCATGACGTTTTAAGTACAAGAGGAGAGAATCTTATAAGAGATTGTGGTTTGAGCGGCTGCCGGGAGACCAGTAGTAGATTCCGATGCACCAGTGCAGGTTTACTGTATCCCTTGGACCTTCACATTGACCATGAAACACAGAAATTGCATCGGGATTGAATACAAGAAGCACAATGCCGACTTAAGTACAAGGAGAGTGAATCTTCCAAGCGTTTATGATCTGAGCGGCTCCTGGGAGACCAGTACTAGATTCCGATGCACCAGTGCAGGTTTACTTTATCCCTTGGACATTCATATTGACCATGGAACACAGAAATCGCATCGGGATTGAATACAAAAGGCACAGTGCCGACTTAAGTATAAGAAGAGTGAATCTACCAAGCGTTTGTGCTTTGAGCGGATCCTGGGAGACCAGCATTAGATTCCGATGCACCAGTACAGGTTTACTGCATCCCTTGCACCTTCACATTGACCATGACACACAAAAATCGTGTGGGGATTGAATACAAAATGCACGATGCTGACTTAAGTACAAGAAGAGTGAATCTTCTAAGAGTTTGTGCTTTGAGCGGCTCCTGGGAGACCAGTATTAGATTCCAATACACCAGCGCAAGTTTACTGTAATCGTTGGCCCTTCACATTGACCATGAAACACAGAAATTGCATCGTGTTTGAATACAAAATGCACAACGCCGACTTAAATACAAGAAGAGGGAATCTTCTAAGAATTTGTGCTTTGAGCGGCACCTGGGAGACCAGTATTAGGTTCCGATGCGCCAGTGCAGGTTTACTGTATCTCTTTGACCTTCACATTCACCATGATACACAGAAATTGCACCGGGATTAATACAAAAGGTACAATGCCGACTTAAGTACAAGAAGAAAGAATCTTCTAAGAGTTTGAGCTTAGAGCTGCTCCTGGGAGACCAGTATTATATTCCGATGCACAGCTGAAGGTTTACTGTTTCCCTTGGACCTTTACATTGACAATGAAACACAGAAATTGAATAGGGATTTGGTACAAATAGTTCAATGCCGATTTAAGTACAATAAGAGTGTATCTTTTAAGAATTTGTGTTATGAGCGTCTGCTGCGAGACCAGTATTATACTCCGAGGCACCAGTGAAGGTTTACTGTATCCCTTGGACCTTCATATTGGCAATGAAACACAGTAATTGCATCGGGATTGAATACAAAAGGGACAATGCCAACTTAAGTTCAAGAAGAGTCAATCTTCTAAGAGTCATTGCTTTGAGCGGCTCCTGGCTGACAAGTTCTAGAATCCGATGCACCAGCGCAGGTTTACTGTATCCCTTGGACCTTCACATTGACCATGAAACACAGAAATTGCATAAAGATTGAATACAAAAGTGACAATGCTGACTTAAGTACAAGAAGAGTGAATCTCCTAACAGTTTATGATTTGAGCGGCTGCCGGGAGACCAGTATTCGATTCCGATGCACCAGTGCAAGTTAACTGTATCCCTTGGACCTTCACATTGACCATGGAACACAGAAATCCCATCGGGATCGAATACTAAAGGCACAGTGCCGACTTAAGTATAAGAAGAGTAAATCTTCGAAGGGTTTGTGCTTTGAGCGGATCCTTGGGAGACCAGTATTAGATTCCGATGCTCCAGTACAGGTTTACTGCATCCCTTGGACCTCCACATTGACCATGACACACAGAAATCGTGCCGGGGTTGAATACAAAATGCACGATGCTGACATAAGTACAAGAAGAGTAAGCTTCTATGAGTTTGTGCTTTGAGCATCTCCTGGGAGACCAGTACTAGATTCCAATACACCAGCGCAGTTTTACTGTATTCTCTGGACCTTCACATTGACCATGAAACAGAGAATTTGCATCGGGATTGAATACAAAAGGCACAATGCCAAATTAAGTTCATGACGAGTCTATCTTCAAAGAGTTTGTGCTTTGAGTGGGTCCTTGGTGACCAGTATTAGATTCTGATGCACCAGTGCAGGTTTACTGTATACCTTAGACCATCACATTACCATGTAACACTGAAATTGCATCGGGATTGAATACAATAGGCCAAATGCCAACTTAAGTACAAGACGAGTGAATCTTCTAAGGGTTTGTGCTTTGAGCGGCTCCTGGAAAGCCAGTATGAGATTCCCATGCACCAGTTTAGGTCTAATGTATCCCTTGGACCTTCGCATTGACCATGACACACAGAATTTGCACCGGGACTAATGAGAAAAGGCACAATGCCGACTTAAGTACAAGAACAGTGAAACACCTAAGAGTTTGTGCATTGAGCGGCTCCTGGGAGAGCAGTATTAGATTCCGATGCATCAGTGCAGGGTTGCTGTATCCCTTGGACCTTCACATTGACCATGAATCATAGGAATTGCATCGGAATTGAATGCATAAGGCTCATTGCCATTTTAAGTACAAGAAGAGTGGATCTAGTAAGAGTCTGTGATTTGAGCGGCTCCTGGGATTCCAGTATTAGATTCCGATGCAGCAGTGCAGGTTTACCGTATCCCTTGGGCGTTCACATTGACCATAAAATACAGAAATTGCATCGGGATTGAATACAAAAGGCACAATGCCGGCCTAAGTACAAGAAGAGGAATCCTGTAAGAGTTTGTACTTTGAGTGGATACTCGGGACCAGAATTAGATTCATATGCACCAGTGCAGGTTTACTGGAATCCTTGGCCCTTCACATTAACCATGAAACACAGAAATTGCATCGCGATTGAATACAAAATCCACAATGCCGACATAAGTACAAGAAGAGTGAATCTTATAAGAGTGTGTGTTTTGAGCGGCTCCTGGGATACCAGTATTAGATTCCGATGCACCAGTGCAGGTTTACTGAATCCCTTGCACCGTCACATTGTCTATGAATCACAGGAATTGCGTCGGGATTGAATACAAAAGGCTAAATGCCGTCTTAAGTACAAGGAGAGTGAATCTTCTAAGAGTTTGTGCTTTGAGCGGCTCCTGGGAGACAAAAATTAGATTCCGATGCACAAGTGCTGGTTTACTGAAACCCTTGGACCTTCACATTGACCACGATACACAGAAATTGCATCGGAATTGAATACAAAATGCACAATGCCGACTTAAGTACAAGAAGAGTGAATCATCTAAGAAAGTGTGCTTTGAGCGGCTTCTGGGAGACCAGAATTAGATACCGATGACCCAGTCCAAGTTTACGGCATACCATGGACCATCACATTGCCCATGAAACACAGACATTGTATCGGGATTGAATACAAAAGGCACAATGCCGACTTAAGTACATATAGAGTGAATCTTCTAAGAATTTGTGTTTTGAGCGGCTCCCGGGAGGCCAGTGTTAGATTGCTACACATCTGTGCAGGTTTACTGTCTCCTTTGGACCGACACATTGTACATGAAACACAGAAATTGCGTCGGGATTGAATACTAAAAGCTCAATACCGACTTAAGTACAAGAAGAGTGAATCTTCTAAGAATTTTTCTTTGAGCGGCTCCTGGAAGACCAGTATTAGATTCCGATGCACCAGTGCAGGTTTACTGTATCCCTCGGACCTTCCCAATGACCATGAAACACAGAAATTGCATCGAGATTGAATACAAATTTCACAACGTCGACTTAAGTACAAGAAGAGTTAATCATCTAAGAAAGTGTGTTTTGAGCGGCTCCTGGGAGACCATAATTAGATACCGATGCACCTGTCCACGTTTACTGCATCCCATGGACCTTCACATTGACCATGAAACACAGAAACTGCATCGGGATGGAATACAAAAGCCACAATGCCGACTTAAGTACAAGAAGATTGAATCATCTAAGAGTGTGTGCTTTGAGCGGCTCCTGGGTGACCAGTATTAGATTCCGATGCACCAGTGTAGGTATACTGTATCCCTTGGACCTTCACATTGACAATGAATCACAGGAATTGCATCGGAATTCAATACATATTGCTAATTGCTCTCTGAAGTACAACAAGAATGAATTTTCTAAGAGTGTGTGCTTTGAACGGCTCCTGGGAGACCAGTATCAGATTCCGATGCACCAGTGCTGGTTTACTACTTCCCATGGTAGTTCACATTGACCATGAAACACAGAAATTGTATCGGGATTGAGTACAAAAGGCACAATGCCGACATAAGTACAAGAAGAGTGAATCTTCTAAGAGTTTGTGTTTGAGCATCTCCTGGGAGACCAGTATTAGATTCCGATGCACCAGTGCAGGTTTGCAGCATCCCATGGACCTTCACATTGACCATGAAACACAGAAATTGCATCGGGGTTGAATACAAAATGCACAATGCCGACTTAAGTACAAGAAAGTGAATCATCTAAGAAAGTGTGCTTTGAGCGGCTCCTGGGAGACCAGAATTAGAAACCGATGCACCAGTCCTCGTTTACTGCATCCCATGGATCTTCACATACGCCGTGAAGCACAGAAATCGCATCGGGATTGAATACAATATTCACAATGCCGACATAAGTACAAGAAGAGTGAATCTTCTAAGAGTTTGTGCTTTGAGCGGTTCCTGGGAGACCAGTATTAGATTCCGATGCACCAGTGTATGTATACTGTATCCCTTGGACCTTCACATCGACCATAAGAACCCAGAAATTGCATCGGGATTGAATACAAAGCACAATACCGACTTAAGTACAAGAAGAGTGAATCTCGTTAGAGTGTGTCCTTTGAGCGGCTCCTGGGAGACCAGTATTAAAATCCGATGTACCAGTGCTGGTTTACTGCATCCCATGGACCTTCACATTGCCCATGAAACACTGAAATTGTTTCCGGATTGAATACTAAAGGCACAATGCCGACTTAAGTACAAGTAGAGTGAATCTTCCAAGATTTTGTGCTTTGAGCGGCTCCTCGGAGGCCAGTATTAGATTCCGATGCACGAGTGCAGGTTTACTGTATCCCTTGGACCGTCACATTGACCATGAATCACAGGAATTGCATCGGGAATGAATACATAATGCTAATTGCTCTCTGAAGTACAACAAGAGTGAATCTTCTAAGAGTTTGTGCTTTGATCGTCTCCTCGGAGACCAGTACTAGATTCCGACGCATCAGTGCAGGTTTACTGTATCCCCTCGAACTTCACATTGACCATGAAACACATAAATTGCATTGGGACTGAATACAAAAGGCACAATGCTGTCTTAAGTACAAGAATAGTGAATCTTCTAAGAAATTGTGCTTTGAGCGGCTCCTGGGAGGCCAGTATTAGATTCCGATGCTCCAGTGCTGGTTTACTGTATCCCTTGGACCGTCACATTGACCATAAAAACCCAGAAATTGCATTGGGATTGAATACAAAGCACAATGCCGACTTAAGTACAAGAAGAGTGAATCTTGTAAGAGTGTGTGCTTTGAGCGGCTCCTGGGAGACCAGTAATAAAATCCGATGCACCAGTGCTGGTTTACTGCATCCCATGGACCTTCACATTGCCCATGAAACACTGAAATTGTTTCGGGATTGAGTACTAAAGGCACAATGCCGACTTAAGTACAAGTAGAGTGAATCTTCCAAGAATATGTGCTTTGAGCGGCTCCTGGGAGGCCAGTATTAGATTCCGGTGCACGAGTGCAGGTTTACTGTATCCCTTGGACCATCACATTGACCATGAAACACAGAAATTGCATCGGGATTGAATACAAAAGGCACAATGATGAGTTAAGTACAAGAAGAGTGAATCTACTAATAGTGTGTGCTCTGAGCGGCTCCTGGGAGACCAGTATCAGATTCCGATGCACCAGTGCTGGTTTACTGTATCCCTTGGACCGTCACATTGACCATAAAAACCCAGAAATTGCATTGGGATTGAATACAAAGCACAATGCCGACTTAAGTACAAGAAGAGTACCGAGCGGGGTGGCGCAGTGGTTAGACACTAGACTCGCATTCGGGAGGACGACGGTTCAATCCCGCGTCCGGCCATCCTGATTTAGGTTTTCCGTGATTTCCCTAAATCACTCCAGGCAAATGCCGGGATGGTTTCTCTGAAAGGGCACGGCCGACTTCCTTCCCAATCCTTCCCTAATCCGATGAGACCGATGACCACGCTGTCTGGTCTCCTTCCCCAAACCAACCAACCAACCAACAAGAAGAGTGAATCTTGTAAGAGTGTGTGCTTTGAGCGGCTCCTGGGAGACCAGTATTAGAATCCGATGCACCAGTGCTGGTTTACTGCATCCCATGGACCGTCACATTGACCATGAAACACAGAAATTGCATCGGGATTGAATACAAAAGGGACAATGCCGACTTAAGTACAAGAAGAGTGAGTCTTCTACGAGTTTCTGCTTCCAGCGGCTCCTGGGATACTAGTATTAGATTCCGATGCACCAGTACAGGTTTACCATATCCCTTAAACTTCCACACAGACCATGAAACACATAAATTGCAACGGGATTGACTACGAAAGGGACAATACCGACTTAACTACATGAAAAGTGAATCTTCTAAGAGTTTGTGCTTTTAGTGGCTCCAGGGAGACCAGTATTAGATTCCGATGGACCAGTGCAGGTTTACTGTATCCGTTGGACCATCACATTGACCATGAAACACAGAAATTGCATTCGGATTGAATCCAAAATGCACAATGCCGACTGAAGTACAAGAAGAGTGATCTTCTAAGAGTTTGTGCTTTGAGCGGCTGCTGGGAGACCAGTATTTGATTCCGATGGACCAGTGCAGGTTTACTGTATGCCTTGGACCATCACATTGACCATGAAACTTAGAAACTGCATCGGGATTGAAATCAAAACGGACAATGCCGACTTAAGTACAAGAAGAGTGAATCTTCTGAGTGTTTTTGCTTCAAGCGGCTCCTGGGATACCAGTATTAGATTCCGATGCACCAGTGCTGGTTTAACTTATCCCCTGGACCTTCACATCGACCATGATACATAGAAATTGCATCGGGAATGAATACATAAGGCACAATGGCGACTTAAGTACAAGAAGAGTGAATCTTCTAAGAGTTTTTGCTTTGAGCGGCACCTTGGGAGACTAGTATTAGATTCAGATGCACCAGTGCAGGTTTACTGTATCCCTTGAACCTTCACATTGACCATGAAACTCAGATATCGCATCGGGATTGTATACAAAAGGCACAATGCCGACTTAAGTACAAGAATGGTGAATCTTCTAGAAATTTGTGCTTTGGGCGGCTCATGGGAGACCAGTATTAGATTCCGATGCACGACTGCAAGTTGTCTGTATCCGTTTGACCTTCACTTTGGCCATGAAACACGGAAATTTCATCAGCATTGAATACAAAAGGTACAATACCGACTTCAGTACAAGAAGAGTGAATTTTCTAAGTATTTGTGGTTTGAGCGGCTCCTGGGAGACCAGTATTAGATTCCGATGCACCAGTGCAGGTTTATTGCATCCGTTTGACCTTCACTTTGACCATGAAACACGGAAATTGCATGGGGATTGAATACTAAAGGCACAATGGCGAATTAAGTACACGATGAGTGAATCTCCCAAGAGTTTGTGCTTTCATCGGCTCCTTGGATATCAGTATTAGATTCCAATGCACCAGTGCAGGTTTACCGTATCCCTTGGAACTTCACATTGGCCATGAAACTTGGAAGTTGCATTGGGATTTAATACAAATGCACAATGTCGAGATAAGTACAAGACGAGTGAATCTTCAAAGAATTTGTGCTTTGAGCGGCTCATGGGAGACCAGTATTAGATTCCGATGCACCAGTGCAGGTTTACTGTATCCGTTTAACCTTCACTTTGACCATGAAACACGGAAATTGCATCGGGATTGAATACAAAAGGGACAATGCCGACTTAAGTACAAGAAGTGTGAATTTTCTAACTGTTTGTGGTTGAGCGGCTCGTGGGAGACCTCTATTACATTCCAATGCACCAGTGCGGGTTTACTGTATCCCCTGGACCTTCCCATTGACCATGAAACACAGAAATCGCATCGGTATCGACAAAAAAGGCACATAGCCGACTTAACTACAAGAAGAGTGAATCTTCTAAAAGTTTGTCCCTTGAGCGGCTCATCTGAGACGTGTGTCAGATTCCAATGCACCAGTGCAGGTTTACTGTATCCCTTGAACCTTCACATTGTCCATGAAGCACAGAAATCGCATCGGGTTTCAATACAAAAAGCACAAAGCAGACTTAATTACAAGAAGAGTGAATTTTGTAAGAGTTTGTGGTTTGAGCGTCTCCTGGGAGACCAGTTTTAGATTCAGATGCACCAGTGCAGGTTTACTGTATCCCTTGAACCTTCACATTGACCATGAAACACAGATGTTGCATTGGGATTGAATACGAAAGGCACTATGACGACTTAAGTACAAGAAGAGTGAGTCTTCTATGAGTTTGTGCTTCCATCGCCTCCAGGGACACCAGTATTAGATTTTGATGCACCAGTGCAGGTTTACCGTATCCCTTGGACTTTCAAATTGACCATGAAGCACAGAAATCGCATCGGGGTTGAATACAAAAAGCACAAAGCAGACTTAAGTACAAGGAAAGTGCATCTTCTAAGACTTTTTGCATTGAGCGGCTCCAGGGAGACCAGTATTAGTTTACGATGCTCCACAGCAGGTTTTCTGTATCCGTTCGACCATCACTTTGACCTTGAAACACGGAAATTGCATCGGGATTGAATACAAAACTGACACTGTTGACTTAAGTACAAGAAGAGTGAATCTTCTAAGAATTTGTGCTTTGAGCGGCTCATGGGTGACCAGTATTAGATTCCGATGCACCAGCGCAGGTTTTCTATATCCGTTTGACCTTCACATTGGCCATGAAACACAGATATTCCATCGGGATTGAATATGAAAGGCACAATGCCGACTTAAGTACAAGAAGAGTGAGTCCTCCATGAGTTTGTGCTTCCAGCGGCTCCTGGGATACCAGTTATAGATTCCGATGCACCAGTGCAGGTTTACCATATCCCTTAAACCTTCACATTGACCATGAAACACTGAAATTATATCGGGATAGAATACGCAAGGGACAATGCCGACTTAAGTACAAGAAGAGTGAATCGTCTAAAAGTTTGTACTTTGAGCGGCTCCTGGGAGACCAGTATTAGATTCCGATGCACCAGTGCAGGTTTACTGTATCCCTTGGACCTTCACATTGACCATGAAAAACAGAAATTGCATGGGGATTGAATACAAAAGACACAATGCCGACCTAAGTACAAGAAAAGTTAATCTTCTAAGAGTTTGTGCTTTGAGCGGCTGCTGGGAGACCAATATTTGATTCCGATGCAGCAGTGCAGGTTTACAGTATCCCTTGGACTTTCACATTGACTATGAAAGACAGATATTGCATCGGGATTGAAATCAAAAGGGACAATGCCAACTTAAGTACAAGAAGAGTGAATCTTCTGAGAGTTTGTGCTTTGAGCGGCTATTGGGATACCAGTATTAGATTCCGATGCACCAGTGCATATTGAACTTATCCCATGGACCTTCGCATCAACCATGAAACATAGAAATTGCATCGGGATTGAATACAAAAGGCACAAGGGCGACATAAGTACAAGAAGAGTGAATCTTCTAAGAGTTTGTGTCTTGAGCAGCTCCTTGGAAGACCAATATTAGATTCCGATGCACCAGTGCAGGTTTACTGTATCCCTTGGACTTTCACATTGACCATGAAGCACAGAAATTGCATTGGGGTTGAATACAAGAGCCACAAATCCGGCACAATTATAAGAAGAGTGAATTTTCTAAGAGTTTGTTTTTTGAGAGGCTCCTGGGAGACCAGTATTAGATACCAATGCACCAGTGCACGTTTACTGTATCCCTTGGACCTTCACATTGACCATGAAACAAAGAAATTGCCTCGGGATTGAATACAAAAGGCACAATGACGACTTAAGTACAAGATGTGAGAATCTCCCAAGGTTTTGTGCTTTCAGCGGCGCCTGGGACACCAGTATTAGATTTCGATGCACCAGTGCAGGATTACCGTATCCCTTGGACCTTCACATTGACAATGAAACACAGATATTGCATCGAGATTGAAATCAAAAGGGTCAATGCCGACTTGAGTACAAGAAGAGTGAATCTTCTAAGAGTTTAAGCATTGAGCGGCTCCTGGGTGACCAGTATTTGATTCCGATGCAGCAGTGCAGGTTTACAGTATCCCTTGGACCCTCACATTGACCATGAAACACAGAAATTGCATCGGGATTGAAATCAAAAGAGACAATGCCGACTTAAGTACAAGGAGAATGAATTTTCTGAGGGTTTGTGTTTGAGCGGCTCCTGGGATTCCTGTATTAGATTCCGATGCACAAGTGCAGGTTTAACTGATCCCCCAGACCTTCACTTCGACCATGAAACATAGAAATTGCAATGGGATTTAATACAAAGGGCACAATGGCAACTTAAGTACAAGAAGAGCGAATCTTCTAAGAGTTTTTGCTTTGAGCGGCTCCTTGGGAGACCAGTATTAGATTCCGATGCACCAGTGCAGGTTTACTGTATCCCTAGGACCTTCACATTGACCATGAAACACAGATATCGCATCGGGATTGAATACAAAAGGAACAATGCCGACTTAAGTACAAGAAGAATGAGCCTTCTAAGAATTAGTGCTTTGAGCGGCTCATGGGAGACCAGTATTAGATTCCGATGCACGAGTGCAGGTTTTCTGTATCCGTTTCACCTTCACTTTGACCATGAAACACGAAAATTGCATCGGGATTGAATACAAAAGGGACGATGCCGACTTAAGTACAAGAAGTGTGAATTTTCTAAGAGTTTGTGGTTTGAGCGGCTCGTGGGAGACCTGTATTGGATTCCAATGCACCAGTGCAGGTTTACTGTATCCCTTGGACCTTCCCATTGACCATGAAACACAGAAATCGCATCGGGATTGAATAAAAAAGGCACAATGCAGACTTAAGTAAAAGAAGAGTAAACCTTCTTTGAGTTTGTGCTTCCAGCGGCTCCTGGGATACCAGTATTAGATTCCGATGCACCAGTGCAGGTTTACCGTATCCTTTAAACCTTCACTTAGACCATGAAACAGAGAAATGCATCGGGATTGAATACGGAAGGGACAATGCCGACTTAAGTACTAGAAGAGTGAATCTTCTAAGAGTTTGTGTTTTGAGCGGCTTCTGGGAGACCTGTATTAGGTTCTGATGCACCAGTACAGGTTTACTGTATCCCTTGGACCTTCACATCGACCATGGAACATAGAAATTGAATCGGGATTGAATACAAAAGCCACAATGGCTACTTATGTACAAGAAGAGTGAATCTTCTAAGAGTTTGTGCTTTGAGCAGCTCCTTGGGAGACCAGTATTAGATTCCGATGCACCAGTGCAGGTTTACTGTATCCCTTGACTTTCACATTGACCATGAAGCACAGAAATTGCATTGGGGTTGAACACAAAAGGCACACATCCGGATTAATAATAAGAAGAGTGAATTTTCAAAGAGTTTGTGGTTTGAGCGGCTCCTGGGAGTTCAGTATTAGATTAAGACGCACCAGTGCAGGTTTACTGTATCCCTTGGACCTTCTAATTGTCCACGAAACAAAGAAATTGCATCGGGATTGAATACGAAAAGCATAATGCCGACTTAAATACAAGAAGAGTGAGTCTTCTATGAGTTTGTGCTTCCAGCGGCTCCTGGGATAGCAGTATTAGATTACGATGCACCAGTGCAGGTTTACCGTATCCCTTAAACCTTCACATTGACCATGAAACACAGAAATTGCATCGGGATTGAATTCTAAAGGCACAATGACGACTTAAGTACACGATGAGCGAATCTCCCAAGAGTTTGTGCTTTTAGCGGCTCCTTGGATACCAGTATTAATTTCCAATGCACCAGTGCAGGTTTACCGTATCCCTTGGACCTTCACATTGACCATGAAACACAGAAATTGCATCGGGATTGAATACGAAAGGGATAATGCCGACTTAAGTACAAGAAGAGTGAATCCTCTAAGAGTTTGTGCTTTGAGCGGCTCCTGGGAGACCAGTATTGAATTCCGATGCACCAGTGCAGGATTACTGTATCCCTTGGACCTTCACATTGACCATGAAACAAAGAAATTGCATCGGGATTGAATTCTAAAGGCACAATGACGACTTAAGTACACGATGAGCGAGTCTCCCAAGAGTTTGTGCTTTCAGCGGCTCCTTGGATACCAGTATTAACTTCCAATGCACCAGTGCAGGTTTACCGTATCCCTTGGACCTTTACATTGACCATGAAACACAGATATTGCATCGGGATTGAATACGAAAGGGACAATGCCGACTTAAGTACAAGAAGAGTGAATCCTCTAAGAGTTTGTGCTTTGAGCGGCTCCTGGGAGACCAGTATTGGATTCCGATGCACCAGTGCAGGTTTATTGTATCCCTTGGACCTTCACATTGACCATGAAACAAAGAGATTGCTTCGGGATTGAATAAAAAATCACAATGCCGACCTAAGTAAGATAAGAGTGATTCTTCTAAGAGTTTGTGCTTTGAGCGGCACCTGGGAGATCAGTATTAGATTCCGATGCAACAGTGCAGGTTTACTGTATCCCATGGACCTTCACATTGACAATGAAACAAAGAAATTGCATCAGGATTCAATACAAAATGCACAATGACGACTTAAGTACAAGATGAGTGAATCTCCCAAGATTTTGTGCTTTCAGCGGCTCCTGGGATACCAGTATTAGAATCCGATGCACCAGTGCAGGATTACCGTATCCCTTTGACCTTCACATTAACCATGAAACCCAGAAATTGCATCGCGATTGCAATCAAAAAGGACAATGCCGACTTGAGTACAAGAAGAGTGAATCTTCTAAGAGTTTGTGCTTTGAGCGGCTCCTGGGAGGCCAGTATTTGATTCCGATGCAGCTGTGCAGGTTTACAGTATACCTTGGACCTTCACATGGACCATGAAAGACAGAATTTGCATCGGGATTGAAATCAAAAGGGACAATGCCGACTTAAGTACAAGAAGAGTGAATCTTCTGAGAGTTTGTGATTTGAGCGGCTCCTGGGATACCAGTATTAGATTCCGATGCACCAGTGCATGCTTAACTTATGCCTTGGACCTTCACATCGACCATGAAACATAGAATTTGCATTGGGATTGAATACAAAAGGCACAATGGCGACTTAAGTACTAGAAGAGTGAATCTTCTAAGAGTTTGTGCTTTGAGCGGCTCATGGGTGACCAGTATCAGATTCCGATGCACCAGTGCAGGTTTACTGTATCCCTTGCACCTTCACATTGACCATGAAGCACAGATATTGCATTGGGGTTGAATACAAAAGTCACAAATCCGGCTTCATTATAAAAAGAGTGAATTAACTAAGAGTTTGCGGTTTGAGCGGCTCCTGGGAGTACAGTATTAGATTCCGATGCACCAGTGCATGTTTAACTTATCCCTTGGACCTTCACATCGACCATGAAACATAGAAATTGTATCGGGATTGAATACAAATGCACAATGGCGACTTAAGTGCGAGAAGGGTGAAACTTCAACGAGTTTTTGGTTTGAGCGGCTATTTGGGAGACCAGTATTAGTTTCTGATACACCAGTGCAGGTTTACCGTGTCCCTTGGACTTTCACATTGACCATGAAGCACAGAAACTGCATCGGGGTGAATACAAAAAGCACAAAGCCGACTTAATTACAAGAAGAATGAATTTTCTAAGTGTTTGTGGACTGAGCGGCTCCTAGGAGTCCTGTATTAGATTCCGATGCACCAGTGCAGGTTTACTGTATCCCTTTGACATTCACATTGACCATGAAACACAGATATCGCATCGGGATTCAACACAAAAGGCACAATGCCGACTTAAGTACAAGAAGAGTGAATCTTCTAAGAATTTGTGCCCTTGAGCGGCTCATGAGAGACCAGTATTAGTGTCCGATGCACCAGTGCAGGTTTTCTGTATCCGTTTGACTTTCACTTTGACCATGAAGCACAGAAATTGCATCGGGGTTGAATACAAAAGGCACAAAGCCGACATAATTACAAGAAGAGTGAATTTTCTAAGAGTTTGTGGTTTGAGCGGCTCCTGGGAGACCAGTATTAGATTCCGTTGCACCAGTGCAGGTTTACTGTATCCCTTGGACCTTCACATTGACCATGAAACACAGATATCGCATCGGGATTGAATACAAAATGCACAATGCCGACTTAGGTAACAGAAGAGTGAATCTTCTAAGAATTTGTGCTTTGAGCGGCTCATGGGAGACCAGTATTAGGTTCTGATGCACCAGTGCAGTTTTTCTGTATCCATTTGGCCTTCACTTTGACCATGAAACACGGTAATTGCATCGGGATTGAATACAGAAGAGACAATGCCGACTTAAGTATAAGAAGAGTGAATTTTCTAAGATTTTGTGGTTTGAGCGGCTCCTAGGAGCAATGGATTAGATTGCAATGCACCAGTGCAGGTTTACTGTATCCCTTGGACTTTCACATTGACCATGAAGCACAGAAATTGCATTGGGGTTGAATACAAAAGGCACAAATCCGGCTTAATTACAAGAAGAGTGAATCTTCTAAGAGTTTGTACTTTGAGCAGCTCCTGGGACACCAGTATTTGATTACGATGCAGCAGTGAACGTTTTCAGTATCCCTTGGACCCTCACATTGACCATCATACACAGAAATTGCATCAGGATTGAAATCAAAAGGGACAATGCCGACTTAAGTACAAGAAGAGTGAATCTTCTGAGAGTTTGTGCTTTGAGCGGCTTCTGGGATACCAGTATTAGATTCCGATGCACCAGTGCAGGTTTAACTTATCCCCTGGACCTTCACATCGACCATGAAACATAGCAATTTCATCGGAATTGAATACAAAAGGCACAATTGCGACGTAAGTACAAGAGGAGTGAATCTTCTAAGAGTTTTTGCTTTGAGCGGCTCCTTGGGAGACCGGTACTAAATTTCGATGCACCAGTGCAGGTTTACTCTATCCCTTGGACTTTCACATTGACCATTACGCACAGAAATTGCATCGGGGTTAAATACAAAAAGCACAAAGCCGACTTAATTACAAGAAGAATGAATTTTCTAAGTGTTTGTGGACTGAGCGGCTCCTAGGAGTCCTGTATTAGATTCCGATGCACCAGTGCAGGTTTACTGTATCCCTTGGACCGTCACATAAACCATGAAAAACAGAAATTGCATCGGTATTGAATACAAAATTCACAATGCCGACTGAAGTACAAGGAAAGTGAATCTATTTATAATTTGTGCTTTGAGCGGGTCATGGGAAACCAGTATTAGATTCAGATACACCAGTGCAGGTTTTCTGGATCCGTTTGACCTTCACTTTGACCATGAGGTACAGAAATTGCATCGGGAATGAATACAAAGTGGACAATGCTGACTTAAGTACAAGAAGAGTGAATTTTCTAAGAGTTTGTGGTTTGAGTGGCTCCTGGGAGACCTGTATTTGATTCCGATGCACCATTGCAGGTTTACTGTATCCCTTGGACCTTCACATTGAACATGAAACACAATAATCGCATCGGGATTGAATACAAAAGGGCACAATGCCGACTAAAGTACAAGAAGAGTGAATCTTCTATGAGTTTGTGCTTTGAGCGGCTCCTGGGAGACCAGTATTAGATTCCGATGCACCAGTGCTGGTTTACAGTATCTCATGGACCTTCACATTGACCATGAAACAAATAAATTGCATCGGTATTGAATACTAAAGGGACAATGCCGACTTAAGTACAAGAAGAGTGAATTTTCCTAGAGTTTGTGCATTGAGCGGCTCCTGGGAGACCAGTATTAGATTCCGATGCACCAGTGCTGGTTTACTGTATCCCTTGGACCTTCACATTGACCATGAAACACAGAAATTGCATCGGGATGGAATAAAAAAGGGACAATGCCGCCTTAAGTACTAGAAAAGTGAATCTTCTGAGAGTTTGTGCTTTGAGCAGCTCCTGGGAGACAAGTATTAAATTCCGATGCACCAGTGCTGGTTTAACGTATCCCTTGGACCTCTACATTGACCATGAAAAATGGAAATTGCATCGGGATTGAATACTAATGGCACAACGGCGACTTAAGTACAAGAAGAGTGAATCTTCTAAGAGTTCGTGCTTTGAACGGTTGCTTGGGAGAGCAGAATTAGATTCCGATGCACCAATGCAGGTTTACTGTATCCCTTGGACTTTCATATTGACCATGAAGCACAGTTATCGTATCGCGATTGAATACAAAATGCACAATGCCGACATAAGTACAAGAAGAGTGCATCTTCTAAGCATTTGTGCTTTGAGCGGCCCATGGGAGACCAGTATTAGACTCAGATGCTCCAGTGCAGGTTTTCTGTATCCGTTTGACCTTCCCTTTGACCATGAGACAGGGATATTGCATGGGGATCGAATACAAAAGGGACAATGCCGACTTAAGTACAAGAAGAGTGAATCTTCTAAGAGTTTGTGCTTCGAGCGGCTCCTGGGAGACCAGTATTTGATTCCGATGCAGCTATGCAGGTTTACTGCATCCCTTGGACCTTCACATTGACCATGAAAGGCAGAACGTGCATCGGGATATAAATCAAATGGGACAATGCCGACTTAAGTACAAGAAGAGTGAATTTTCTGAGAATTTGTGTTTGAGCGGCTCCTAGGATACCAGTATTAGATTACGATGCACCAGGGCTGGTTTAACGTATCCCTTGGACCTTTAAATTGACCATGATACATAGAAATTGAATTTGGATTGAATACAAAAGGCACAACGGCGACTTAAATACAAGAAGAGTGAATCTTCTAAGAGTTCGTGCCTTGAGCGGCTACTTGGGAGACCAGTATTAGATTGCGATGCACCAATGCAGGTTTACTGTATCCCTTGGACTTTCACATTGACCATGAAGCACAGAAATTGCATCGGGGTTGAATACAAAAGGCACAAAGCCGACTTAAGTACAAGAAGAGTGAATCTTCTAAGAATTTTTTTTTTAGCGGCTCATGGGAGACGAGTATTAGATTCAGATGCACCAGTGCAGGTTTTCTGTATGTTTTTGTCCTTCACATTGACCATGAAACACAGAAATTGCATCGGGACTGATTACGAAAGGGACAATGCCGACTTAAGTACAGGAAGAGTGAATCTCCTAAGAGTTTGTGCATTGAGAGGCTCCTGGGAGACCAGTATTAGATTCCGATGTACCAGTGCAGGTTTACTGTATCCCTTGGACCTTCCCATTGACCATGAAACACAGAAATTGCATCGGGATGGAATACAAAAGGGACAATGCCGCCTTAAGTACTAGAAAAGTGAATCTTGTGAGAGATTATGCTTTGAGCGGCTTCAGGGAGACCAGTATTAGATTCCGATGTACCAGTGCAGGTTGTCTGTATCCCTTGGACCGTCACATTGACGATGAAACACAGAAATTACATCGGGATTGAATACAAAATGCACAATGCCGACTAAAGTTCAAGAGGAGTGAATCTTCTAAGAGATTGTGCTTCGAGCGGCTCCTGGGAGACCAGTATTTGATTCCGATGCAGCTGTGCAGTTTTACTGTATCCCTTGGACCGTCACATTGACAATGAAAGGCAGAAATTGCATCGGGATTGAAACCAAAATTGACAATGCCGACTTAAGTACAAGAAGAGTGAATCTTCTATGAGTTTCTGCTTTGAGCGGCTCCTGGGAGACCAGTATTAGATTCCGATGCACCAGTGCAGGTTTGCTGTATCCCTTGGTCCTTCACATTGACCATGATACAAAGAAATTGCATCGGTATTAAATACAAAAGGTACAATGCCGACTTAAGTACAAGAAGAAGGAATCTTCTAAAAGTTTGTGCTTCGAGCGGCTCCTGGGAGACCAGTATTTGATTCCTAAGCAGCTGTGCAGGTTTACTGCATCCCTTGGACCTTCACATTGACCATGAAAGACAGAACTTCCATCGGGATATAAATCAAAAGGGGCAATGCGGACTTGAGTACAAGAAGAGTGAATCTTCTGAGAGTTTGTGCTTTGAGCGTATCCTGGGATACCAGTATTAGATTCCGATGCACCAGTGTAGTTTTCACTTATCCCCTGGACCTTCACATCGACCATGAAACATAGAGATTGCATCGGGATTGAATACAAAAAGCACTATGCCGACTTAATTACAAGAAGAGTGAATTTTCTAAGAGTTTGTGGTTTGAGCGGCTCCTGGGAGACCAGTATTAGATTCCGATGTACCAGTGCAGGTTTACTGTATCCCTTGGACCATCTCATTGACCATGAAACACAGATATCGCATTGGGATTGAATACAAAATGCACAATGCCGACTTAGCACACTGGACTCGCATTCGGAAGGACGACGGTTCAATCCCGTCTCCGGCCATCCTGATTTAGGTTTTCCGTGATTTCCCTAAATCGCTACAGGCAAATGCCGGGATGGTTCCTTTGAAAGGGCACGGCCGATTACCTTCCTCATCCTTTCGTAATCCGAGCTTGTGCTCCGTCTCTAATGACCTCGTTGTCGACGGGACGTTAAACACTAATCTCCTCCTCCTCCACAATGCCGACTTAGGTACAAGAAGAGTGAATCTTCTAAGAATTTGTGCTTTGAGCGTCTCATGGGAGACCAGTATTATATTCCGACGCACCAGTGCAGGTTCTCTGTATTCGTTTGACCTTCACTTTGACCATGAAACACGGAAATTGCATCGGGATTGAATACAGAAGGGAAAATGCCGACTTAAGTACAAGAAGAGTGAATCTTGTAAGAGTTTGTGCTTTGAGCGGCTCATGGGAGACCAGTATTAGATTCTGATGCACCATTGCAGGTTTACTGTATCCCTTGCACCTTCACATTGACCATGATACACTGATATTGCATCGGGATTGAATACAAAACGCACAATGCCGACTTAAGTACAAGAAGACCGAGTCTTCTACGAGTTTGTGCTTTGAGCGGCTTCTGGGAGACGAGTATTAGATTCCGAAGCACCAGTGCAGGTTTGCTGTATCCCTTGGACGTTCACATTGAGCATAAAAGAAAGAAATTACTTCGTAATTTGAATACAAAAAGCACATTGCCCAATTATTTAAGAGAAGAGTGATTCTTCTAAGAGTTTGTGCCTTGAGCGGCTCCTGGGAGATCAGTATTAGATACCGATGCACCATTGGATGTTTACTGTATCCCATGGACCTTCACATTGACAATGAAACACAGAAATTACATCAGGATTGAATACAAATGGCACAATGACGACCTAAGTACATGATGAGTGAATCTCCCAAGATTTTGTTTTTTGAGCGGGTCCAGGGAGGCCAGTATTAGATTCCGATGCCCCAGTGCAGGTTTACTGTATCCCTTGGATCATCACATTGACCATGAAACACAGAAATTGCATTCGGATTGAATACAAAATGCACAATGCCGACTGATGTACAAGAAGAGTGAATCTTCTAACAGATTGTGCTTTGAGCGGCTCTTGGGAGACCAGTATTTGATTCCGATGCAGCAGTGCAGGTTTACAGTATCCCTTGGACTTTCACATTGACCATGAAAGACAGATATTGCATCAGGATTGAAATCAAAAGGGACAAAGCCGACTTAAGTACAAGAAGAGTGAATCTTCTGAGAATTTGTGCTTTGAGCGGCTTTTGGGATACCAGTATTAGATTCCGATGCACCAGTGCATATTTAACGTATAACTTGGACCTTCACATCGACCATGAAACATAGAAATTGCATCGGGATTGAATACAAAAGGCACAATGGCGACATAAGTACAAGAATAGTGAATCTTCTAAGATTTTGTGTGTTGAGCGGCTCCTTGGGAGACCAGTATTAGATTCCGATGCACCAGTGCAAGTTTACTGTATCCCTTGGACTTTCACATTGACCATGATACAAAGAAATTGCATCGGGGTTGAATACAAAGGGCACAAGGCCGACTTAAGTACAAGAAGAGTGAATCATCTGAAAGTTTGTGCTTCGAGCGGCTCCTGGGAGACCAGTATATGATTCCTATGCAGCTGTGCAGGTTTACTGCATCCCTTGAAACTTCAAATCGACCATGAAAGACAGAACTTGCATCGGGATATAAATCAAAAGGGACAATGCCGACTTGAGTACAAGAAGAGTGAATCTTCTGAGGGTTTGTGCTTTGAGCGGCTCCTGGGATACCAGTATTAGATTCCGATGCACCAGTGCAGGTTTCACTTATCCCCTAGACCTTCACATCGACCATGAAACATAGAAATTGCATCGGGATTGAATACAAAAGGCGCAATGGCGACTTAAGTACAAGAAGAGAGAATCTTCTAAGAGTTTTTGCTTTGAGCGGATAATTGTGAGACCAGTATTAGATTCCGATGCACCAGTGCAGGTTTACTGTGTCCCTTCGACTTTCACATTGACCATGAAACACAGAAATTGCATCGGGATGGAATACAAAAGGGACGATGCCGCCTTAAGTACTAGAAAAGTGAATCTTGTGAGAGTTTATGCTTTGAGCGGCTCCAGGGAGACCAGTATTAGATTCCGATGTACCAGTGCAGGTTCTCTGTATCCCTTGGACCGTCACATTGACGATGAAACACAGAAATTGCATCGGGATTGAATACAAAATGCACAATGCCGACTGAAGTTCAAGGGGAGTGAATCTTCTAAGAGTTTGTGCTTCGAGCGGCTACTGGGAGACCAGTATTTGATTCCGATGCAGCTGTGCAGTTTTACTGTATCCCTTGGACTTTCACATTGACAATGAAAGGCAGAAATTGCATCGGGATTGAAACCAAAACGGACAATGCCGACTTAAGTACAAGAAGAGTGAATCTTCTATGGTTTTCGCTTTGAGCGGCTCCTGGGAGACCAGTATTAGATTCCGATGCACCAGTGCAGGTTTACTGTATCCCTTGGTCCTTCACATTGACCATGATACAAAGAAATTGCATCGGGATTGAATACAAAAGGTACAATGCCGACTTAAGTACAAGAACAGTGAATCTTCTAAGAGTTTGTGCTTCGAGCGGCTCCTGGGAGACCAGTATTTGATTCCTAAGCAGCTGTGCAGGTTTACTGCATCCCTTGCACCTTCACATTAACCATGAAAGACAGAACTTCTATCGGGATATAAATCAAAAGGGGCAATGCCGACTTGAGTACAAGAAGAGTGAATCTTCTGAGAGTTTGTGCTTTGAGCGTATCCTGGGATACCAGTATTAGATTCCGATGCACCAGTGTAGGTTTCACTTATCCCCTGGACCTTCACATCGACCATGAAATATAGAGATTGCATCGCGATTGAATACAAAAAGCACTATGCCGACTTAATTACAAGAAGAGTGAATTTTCTAAGAGTTTGTGGTTTGAGCGGCTCCTGGGAGACCAGTATTAGATTCCAATGTGCCAGTGCAGGTTTACTGTATCCCTTCGACCATCTCATTGACCATGAAACACAGATATAGCATCGGGATTGAATACAAAATGCACAATGCCGACTTAGGTACAAGAAGAGTGAATCTTGTAAGAATTTGTGCTTTGAGCGTCTCATGGGAGACCAGTATTAGATTCTGATGCACCAGTGCAGGTTTACTGTATCCCTTGCATCTTCACATTGACCATGAAACACAGATATTGCATCGGGATTGAATACAAAACGCACAATGCCGACTTAAGCACAAGAAGAGTGAGTCTTCTACGGGTTTGTGTTCTGAGCGGCTCCTGGGAGACGAGTATTAGATTCCGATGCACCAGTGCAGGTTTGCTGTATCGCTTGGACCTTCACTTTGAGCATAAAAGAAAGAAATTGCTTCGGAATTTGAATGCAAAAAGCACATTGCCCACTTATTTAAGAGAAGGTTGATTCTTCTAAGAGTTTGTGTTTTGAGCGGCTCCTGGGAGATCAATATTAGATTCCGATGCACCATTGGATGTTTACTGTATCCCATGGACCTTCACATTGACAATGAAACTCAGAAATTACATGAGGATTAAATACAAATGGCACAATGTCGACCTAAGTACAAGATGAGTGAATTATCCGGCCGACCGCGTTGGTCTAGCGGTTCTGGCGCTGCAGTCCGGAACCGCGGGACTGCTACGGTCGCAGGTTCGAATCCTGCCTCGGGCATGGGTGTGTGTGATGTCCTTAGGTTAGTTAGGTTTAAGTAGTTCTAAGTTCTAGGGGACTTATGACCTAAGATGTTGAGTCCCATAGTGCTCAGAGCCATTTGAGTGAATCTCCCAAGATTTTGTTTTTTGAGCGGGTCCAGGGAGACCAGTATTAGACTCCGATGCACCAGTGCAGGTTTACTGTAACCCTTGGACCATCACATTGACCATGAAACACAGAAATTGCATTCGGATTGAATACAAAATGCACAATGCCGACTGATGTACAAGAAGAGTGAATCTTCTAAGAGATTGTGCTTTGAGCGGCTCCTGGGAGACCAGTATTAGATTCCGATGCACCAGTGCAGGTTTACTGTATCCCTTGGACCTTCACATTGACCATGATACAAAGAAATTGCATCGGCGTTGAATACAAAAGGCACAAGGCCGACTTAAGTACAAGAAGAGTGAATCATCTGAAAGTTTGTGCTTCGAGCGGCTCCTGGGAGACCAGTATATGATTCCTATGCAGCTGTGCAGGTTTACTGCATCCCTTGAACCTTCACATTGACCATGAAAGACAGAACTTGCATCGGGATATAAATCAAAAGGGACAATGCCAACTTGAGTACAAGAAGAGTGAATCTTCTGAGGGTTTGTGCTTTGAGCGGCTCCTCGGATACCAGTATTAGATTCCGATGCACCAGTGCAGGTTTCACTTATCCCCTGGACCTTCACATCGACCATGAAACATAGAAATTGCATCGGGATTGAATACAAAAGGCACAATGGGGACTTAAGTACAAGAAGAGTGAATCTTCTAAGAGTTTTTGCTTTAAGCGGATAATTGTAAGACCAGTATTAGATTCCGATGCACCAGTGCAGGTTTACTGTGTCCCTTCGACTTTCACATTGACACTGAAGCACAGAAATTGCATCGGGTTAGAATACAAAAAGCACAAAGCCGGCTTAATAACAAGAAGAGTGAATATTCTAAGATGTTGTGGTTTGAACGGCTCCTGGGAGACCAGTATTAGATTCCCATGCACCAATGCAGGTTTACTGTATCCCTTGGACCTTCACATTGACCATGAAACACAGATATCGCATCGGGATTGAATACAAAATGCACAATGCGGACTTAGGTACAAGAAGAGTGAATCTTCTAAGAATTTGTGCTTTGAGCGGCTCATGTGAGACCAGTATTAGATTCCGACGCACCAGTGCAGGTTTTTTGTATCCGTTTGAACTTCACTTTGACCGTGAAACACGGAAATTGCATCGGGATTGAATACAGAAGGGACAATGCCGACTTAGGTAAAAGAAGAGTGAATTTTCTAAGAGTTTGTGTTTTGAACGGCTCCTAAGAGACCTGTACTAGATTCCAACGCACCAGTGCAGGATTACTGTATCCCTTGGACCTTCACATTGACCGTGAAACACAGAAATCGCATCGGGATTAAATAGAAAAGGCACAATGCCGACTTAAGTACAAGAAGAGTGAATCTTCTAAGAGTTTGTGGTTTGAGCGGCTCATGGGAGACCAGTATTAGATTCCGATGCACCAGTGCAGGCTTACTGTGTCCCTTGCACCTTCACATTGACCATGAAACACAGATATTGCATTGGGGGTCAATACAAAACGCACAATGCCGACTTAAGTACAAGAAGAGTGAGTCTTCTACGAGTTTGTGCTTTGAGCGGCTCCTGGGAGACGAGTATTAGATTCCGATGCACCAGTGCAGGTTTACTGTAACCCTTGGACCATCACATTTACCATGAAACACAGAAATTGCATTTGGATTGAATACAAAATGCACAATGCCGACTGAAGTACAAGACGAGTGAATCTTCTAACAGATTGTGCTTTTAGCGGCTCCTGGGAGACCAGTATTTGATTCCGATGCAGCAGTGCAGGTTTACAGTATCCCTTGGACTTTCACATTGACCATGAAAGACAGATATTGCATCGGGATTGAAATCAAAAGGGACAATGCCGACTTAAGTACAAGAAGAGTGAATCTTCTGAGAATTTGTGCTTTGAGCGGCTTTTGGGATACCAGTATTAGATTCCGATGCACCAGTGCATATTTAACGTATCCCTTGGACCTTCACATCGACCATGAATTATAGAAATTGCATCGGAATTGAATACAAATGGCACAATAGCGACTCAAGTACAAGAAGAGTGAATCTTCTAAGAGTTTGTGCTTTGAGCGGCTCCTGGGAGACCAGAATTTGATTCCTATGCAGCTGTGCAGGTTTACTGCATCCCTTGAACCTTCTCATTGACCATGAAAGACAGAACTTGCATCGGGATATAAATCAAACGGGACAATGCCAACTTGAGTACAAGAAAAGTGAATCTCCTGAGGGTTTGTACTTTGAGCGGCTCCTCGGATACCAGTATTAGATTCCGATGCACCAGTGCAGGTTTCACTTATCCCCTGGACCTTCACATCGACCATGAAACATAGAAATTGCATGGGGATTGAATACAAAAGGCACAATGGGGACTTAAGTACAAGAAGAGTGAATCTTCGAAGAGTTTTTGCTTTGAGCTGCTAATTTCGGGACCAGTATTACATTCCGATGCACCAGTGCATGTTTACTGTATCCCTTGGACCTTCACATTGACCATGAAACACAGAAATCGCATCGGGATTAAATAGAAAAGGCACAATGCCTACTTAAGTACAAGAAGAGTGAATCTTCTAAGAGTTTGTGCTTTGAGCGGCTCATGGGAGACGAGTATTAGATTCCGATGCACCAGTGCAGGTTTACTGTATCCCTTGCACCTTCACATTGACCATGCAACACAGATATTGCATCGGGATTGAATACAAAAGGCACAATGCCGACTTAAGTACTAGAAGAGAGAGTCTTCTACGACTTTGTGCTTAGAGCGGCTCCTGGGAGACGAGTATTTGATTCTGATGCACCGGTGCAGGTTTACTGTATCCCTTGATCCATCACATTGACCATGAAACACAGATATTGCATCGGGATTGAATACAAAAGGCACAATGCCGACTTAAGTACTACAAGAGAGAGTCTTCTACGACTTTGTGCTTTGAGCGGCACCTGGGAGACCAGTATTAAATTCCGATGCACGTGTGCAAGTTTACTGTATTCCTTGGACCTTAACATTGACCATAAAACACAGATATTGCATCGGGATTGAATGTAAGAGGTACAATTCCGACTTAAAGACAAGATGAGTAAATCTTCTAAGGTTTTGTGCTTTGAGCGACTCCTGGGAGACCAGTATTAGATTCCGATGCACCAGTGCAAATTTACTGTATCCCTTGGACCTTCACATTGACCATGAAACAAAGAAATTGCATCGGGATGGAATACAAAATGGACAATGCCGACTTAAGTACAAGAAAAGTGAATCTTCTAAGAGTTTGTGGTTTGAGCGGCTACAGGGAGACCAGTATTAGATTCCGATGCACCAATGGCAGTTTTCTGTATCCCTTGAACCGTCACATTGGCGATGAAATACAGATATTGCATCGGGATTGAATACAAAATGCACAATTCCGACTAAAGTACAAGAAGAGTGAATCTATTTATAATTTGTGCTTTGAGCGGGTCATGGGAGACCAGTACTAGATTCAGACACACCAGTGCAGGTTTTCTGCATACGTTTGACCTTCACTTTGACCATGAAGTACAAAAATTGCATCGGGATTGAATACAAAATGCACAATGCCGACTTAGGTACAAGAAGAGTGAATCTACTAAGAATTTGTGCTTTGAGCAGATCATGAGAGACCAGTATTAGAATCCGGCGCACCAGTGCAGGTTTTCTGTATACGTTTGACCTTCACTTTGACCATGAAACACGGAAATTGCATCGGGATTGAATACAGAAGGGACAATGCCGACTTACGTACAAGAAGAGTGAATTTTCTAAGAGTTTGTGGTTTGAGCGGCTCCTAGGAGACCTGTATTAGATTCCAATGCACCAGTGCAGGTTTACTGTATCCCTTGGACCTTCACATTGACCATGAAACACAGAAATCCCATGGGGATTAAATATAAAAGGCACAATGCCGACTTACGTACAAGAAGAGTGAATCTTCTAAGAGTTTGTGCCTTGAGCGGCTCATGGGAGACCAGTATTAGCTTCCGATGCACCAGTGCAGGTTTACTGTATCCCTTGCACCTTCACATTGACAATGAAACACAGAAATTGCATTCGGATTGAATACAAAATGCACAATGCCGACTGAAGTACAAGAAGAGTGAATCTTCTAAGAGATTGTGCTTTGAGCGGCTCCTGGGAGACTAGTATTTGATTCCGATGCAGCAGTGCAGGTTTACAGTATCCTTTGGACTTTCACATTGACCATGATAGACAGATATTGCATCGGGATTGAAATCAAAAGGGACAATGCCGGCTTAAGTACAAGAAGAGTGAATCTTCTGAGAATTTGTGCTTTGAGCGGCTTTTGGGATACCAGTAATACATTTCGATGCACCAGTGCATATTTAACGCATCCATTGCACCTTCACATCGACCATGAAACATAGAAATTGCATCGGGATTGAATACAAAAGGCACAATGGGGACTTAAGTACAAGAAGAGTGAATCTTCTAAGAGTTTTTGCTTTAAGCGGATAATTGTAAGACCAGTATTAGATTCCGATGCACCAGTGCAGGTTTACTGTGTCCCTTCGACTTTCACATTGACACTGAAGCACAGAAATTGCATCGGGTTAGAATACAAAAAGCACAAAGCCGGCTTAATAACAAGAAGAGTGAATATTCTAAGATGTTGTGGTTTGAACGGCTCCTGGGAGACCAGTATTAGATTCCCATGCACCAATGCAGGTTTACTGTATCCCTTGGACCTTCACATTGACCATGAAACACAGATATCGCATCGGGATTGAATACAAAATGCACAATGCGGACTTAGGTACAAGAAGAGTGAATCTTCTAAGAATTTGTGCTTTGAGCGGCTCATGTGAGACCAGTATTAGATTCCGACGCACCAGTGCAGGTTTTCTGTATCCGTTTGAACTTCACTTTGACCGTGAAACACGGAAATTGCATCGGGATTGAATACAGAAGGGACAATGCCGACTTAGGTAAAAGAAGAGTGAATTTTCTAAGAGTTTGTGTTTTGAACGGCTCCTAAGAGACCTGTACTAGATTCCAACGCACCAGTGCAGGATTACTGTATCCCTTGGACCTTCACATTGGCCGTGAAACACAGAAATCGCATCGGGATTAAATAGAAAAGGCACAATGCCGACTTAAGTACAAGAAGAGTGAATCTTCTAAGAGTTTGTGGTTTGAGCGGCTCATGGGAGACCAGTATTAGATTCCGATGCACCAGTGCAGGCTTACTGTGTCCCTTGCACCTTCACATTGACCATGAAACACAGATATTGCATTGGGGGTCAATACAAAACGCACAATGCCGACTTAAGTACAAGAAGAGTGAGTCTTCTACGAGTTTGTGCTTTGAGCGGCTCCTGGGAGACGAGTATTAGATTCCGATGCACCAGTGCAGGTTTACTGTAACCCTTGGACCATCACATTTACCATGAAACACAGAAATTGCATTTGGATTGAATACAAAATGCACAATGCCGACTGAAGTACAAGACGAGTGAATCTTCTAACAGATTGTGCTTTTAGCGGCTCCTGGGAGACCAGTATTTGATTCCGATGCAGCAGTGCAGGTTTACAGTATCCCTTGGACTTTCACATTGACCATGAAAGACAGATATTGCATCGGGATTGAAATCAAAAGGGACAATGCCGACTTAAGTACAAGAAGAGTGAATCTTCTGAGAATTTGTGCTTTGAGCGGCTTTTGGGATACCAGTATTAGATTCCGATGCACCAGTGCATATTTAACGTATCCCTTGGACCTTCACATCGACCATGAATTATAGAAATTGCATCGGAATTGAATACAAATGGCACAATAGCGACTCAAGTACAAGAAGAGTGAATCTTCTAAGAGTTTGTGCTTTGAGCGGCTCCTGGGAGACCAGAATTTGATTCCTATGCAGCTGTGCAGGTTTACTGCATCCCTTGAACCTTCTCATTGACCATGAAAGACAGAACTTGCATCGGGATATAAATCAAACGGGACAATGCCAACTTGAGTACAAGAAAAGTGAATCTCCTGAGGGTTTGTACTTTGAGCGGCTCCTCGGATACCAGTATTAGATTCCGATGCACCAGTGCAGGTTTCACTTATCCCCTGGACCTTCACATCGACCATGAAACATAGAAATTGCATGGGGATTGAATACAAAAGGCACAATGGGGACTTAAGTACAAGAAGAGTGAATCTTCGAAGAGTTTTTGCTTTGAGCTGCTAATTTCGGGACCAGTATTACATTCCGATGCACCAGTGCATGTTTACTGTATCCCTTGGACCTTCACATTGACCATGAAACACAGAAATCGCATCGGGATTAAATAGAAAAGGCACAATGCCTACTTAAGTACAAGAAGAGTGAATCTTCTAAGAGTTTGTGCTTTGAGCGGCTCATGGGAGACGAGTATTAGATTCCGATGCACCAGTGCAGGTTTACTGTATCCCTTGCACCTTCACATTGACCATGCAACACAGATATTGCATCGGGATTGAATACAAAAGGCACAATGCCGACTTAAGTACTAGAAGAGAGAGTCTTCTACGACTTTGTGCTTAGAGCGGCTCCTGGGAGACGAGTATTTGATTCTGATGCACCGGTGCAGGTTTACTGTATCCCTTGATCCATCACATTGACCATGAAACACAGATATTGCATCGGGATTGAATACAAAAGGCACAATGCCGACTTAAGTACTACAAGAGAGAGTCTTCTACGACTTTGTGCTTTGAGCGGCACCTGGGAGACCAGTATTAAATTCCGATGCACGTGTGCAAGTTTACTGTATTCCTTGGACCTTAACATTGACCATAAAACACAGATATTGCATCGGGATTGAATGTAAGAGGGACAATTCCGACTTAAAGACAAGATGAGTAAATCTTCTAAGGTTTTGTGCTTTGAGCGACTCCTGGGAGACCAGTATTAGATTCCGATGCACCAGTGCAAATTTACTGTATCCCTTGGACCTTCACATTGACCATGAAACAAAGAAATTGCATCGGGATGGAATACAAAATGGACAATGCCGACTTAAGTACAAGAAAAGTGAATCTTCTAAGAGTTTGTGGTTTGAGCGGCTACAGGGAGACCAGTATTAGATTCCGATGCACCAATGGCAGTTTTCTGTATCCCTTGAACCGTCACATTGGCGATGAAATACAGATATTGCATCGGGATTGAATACAAAATGCACAATTCCGACTAAAGTACAAGAAGAGTGAATCTATTTATAATTTGTGCTTTGAGCGGGTCATGGGAGACCAGTACTAGATTCAGACACACCAGTGCAGGTTTTCTGCATACGTTTGACCTTCACTTTGACCATGAAGTACAAAAATTGCATCGGGATTGAATACAAAATGCACAATGCCGACTTAGGTACAAGAAGAGTGAATCTACTAAGAATTTGTGCTTTGAGCAGATCATGAGAGACCAGTATTAGAATCCGGCGCACCAGTGCAGGTTTTCTGTATACGTTTGACCTTCACTTTGACCATGAAACACGGAAATTGCATCGGGATTGAATACAGAAGGGACAATGCCGACTTACGTACAAGAAGAGTGAATTTTCTAAGAGTTTGTGGTTTGAGCGGCTCCTAGGAGACCTGTATTAGATTCCAATGCACCAGTGCAGGTTTACTGTATCCCTTGGACCTTCACATTGACCATGAAACACAGAAATCCCATGGGGATTAAATATAAAAGGCACAATGCCGACTTACGTACAAGAAGAGTGAATCTTCTAAGAGTTTGTGCCTTGAGCGGCTCATGGGAGACCAGTATTAGCTTCCGATGCACCAGTGCAGGTTTACTGTATCCCTTGCACCTTCACATTGACAATGAAACACAGAAATTGCATTCGGATTGAATACAAAATGCACAATGCCGACTGAAGTACAAGAAGAGTGAATCTTCTAAGAGATTGTGCTTTGAGCGGCTCCTGGGAGACTAGTATTTGATTCCGATGCAGCAGTGCAGGTTTACAGTATCCTTTGGACTTTCACATTGACCATGATAGACAGATATTGCATCGGGATTGAAATCAAAAGGGACAATGCCGGCTTAAGTACAAGAAGAGTGAATCTTCTGAGAATTTGTGCTTTGAGCGGCTTTTGGGATACCAGTAATACATTTCGATGCACCAGTGCATATTTAACGCATCCATTGCACCTTCACATCGACCATGAAACATAGAAATTGCATCGTAATTGAATACAAAAGGCACAATGGCGACATAAGTTCAAGAAGAGTGAATGTTCTAAGATTTTGTGTTTTGAGCGGCTCCTTGGGAGACCAGTATTAGATTCCGATGCACCAGTGCAGGTTTATTGTATCCCTTGGACCCTCACATTGACCATGAAAGACAGAAATTGCATCGGGATTGAATAATAAAGGCACAATGCCGACTTAAGTACAAGTAGAGTGAATCTTCCAAGAATATGTGCTTTGAGCGGCTCCTGGGAGGCCAGTATTAGATTCCGGTGCACGAGTGCAGGTTTACTGTATCCCTTGGACCATCACATTGACCATGAAACACAGAAATTGCATCGGGATTGAATACAAAAGGCACAATGATGAGTTAAGTACAAGAAGAGTGAATCTACTAATAGTGTGTGCTCTGAGCGGCTCCTGGGAGACCAGTATCAGATTCCGATGCACCAGTGCTGGTTTACTGTATCCCTTGGACCGTCACATTGACCATAAAAACCCAGAAATTGCATTGGGATTGAATACAAAGCACAATGCCGACTTAAGTACAAGAAGAGTACCGAGCGGGGTGGCGCAGTGGTTAGACACTGGACTCGCATTCGGGAGGACGACGGTTCAATCCCGCGTCCGGCCATCCTGATTTAGGTTTTCCGTGATTTCCCTAAATCACTCCAGGCAAATGCCGGGATGGTTCCTCTGAAAGGGCACGGCCGACTTCCTTCCCAATCCTTCCCTAATCCGATGAGACCGATGACCACGCTGTCTGGTCTCCTTCCCCAAACCAACCACCCAACCAACAAGAAGAGTGAATCTTGTAAGAGTGTGTGCTTTGAGCGGCTCCTGGGAGACCAGTATTAGAATCCGATGCACCAGTGCTGGTTTACTGCATCCCATGGACCGTCACATTGACCATGAAACACAGAAATTGCATCGGGATTGAATACAAAAGGGACAATGCCGACTTAAGTACAAGAAGAGTGAGTCTTCTACGAGTTTCTGCTTCCAGCGGCTCCTGGGATACTAGTATTAGATTCCGATGCACCAGTACAGGTTTACCATATCCCTTAAACTTCCACACAGACCATGAAACACATAAATTGCAACGGGATTGACTACGAAAGGGACAATACCGACTTAACTACATGAAAAGTGAATCTTCTAAGAGTTTGTGCTTTTAGTGGCTCCAGGGAGACCAGTATTAGATTCCGATGGACCAGTGCAGGTTTACTGTATCCGTTGGACCATCACATTGACCATGAAACACAGAAATTGCATTCGGATTGAATCCAAAATGCACAATGCCGACTGAAGTACAAGAAGAGTGATCTTCTAAGAGTTTGTGCTTTGAGCGGCTCCTGGGAGACCAGTATTTGATTCCGATGGACCAGTGCAGGTTTACTGTATGCCTTGGACCATCACATTGACCATGAAACTTAGAAACTGCATCGGGATTGAAATCAAAACGGACAATGCCGACTTAAGTACAAGAAGAGTGAATCTTCTGAGTGTTTTTGCTTCAAGCGGCTCCTGGGATACCAGTATTAGATTCCGATGCACCAGTGCTGGTTTAACTTATCCCCTGGACCTTCACATCGACCATGATACATAGAAATTGCATCGGGAATGAATACATAAGGCACAATGGCGACTTAAGTACAAGAAGAGTGAATCTTCTAAGAGTTTTTGCTTTGAGCGGCACCTTGGGAGACTAGTATTAGATTCAGATGCACCAGTGCAGGTTTACTGTATCCCTTGAACCTTCACATTGACCATGAAACTCAGATATCGCATCGGGATTGTATACAAAAGGCACAATGCCGACTTAAGTACAAGAATGGTGAATCTTCTAGAAATTTGTGCTTTGGGCGGCTCATGGGAGACCAGTATTAGATTCCGATGCACGACTGCAAGTTGTCTGTATCCGTTTGACCTTCACTTTGGCCATGAAACACGGAAATTTCATCAGCATTGAATACAAAAGGTACAATACCGACTTCAGTACAAGAAGAGTGAATTTTCTAAGTATTTGTGGTTTGAGCGGCTCCTGGGAGACCAGTATTAGATTCCGATGCACCAGTGCAGGTTTACTGTATCCGTTTAACCTTCACTTTGACCATGAAACACGGAAATTGCATCGGGATTGAATACAAAAGGGACAATGCCGACTTAAGTACAAGAAGTGTAAATTTTCTAACTGTTTGTGGTTGAGCGGCTCGTGGGAGACCTCTATTACATTCCAATGCACCAGTGCGGGTTTACTGTATCCCCTGGACCTTCCCATTGACCATGAAACACAGAAATCGCATCGGTATCGACAAAAAAGGCACATAGCCGACTTAACTACAAGAAGAGTGAATCTTCTAAAAGTTTGTCCCTTGAGCGGCTCATCTGAGACGTGTGTCAGATTCCAATGCACCAGTGCAGGTTTACTGTATCCCTTGAACCTTCACATTGTCCATGAAGCACAGAAATCGCATCGGGTTTCAATACAAACAGCACAAAGCAGACTTAATTACAAGAAGAGTGAATTTTGTAAGAGTTTGTGGTTTGAGCGTCTCCTGGGAGACCAGTTTTAGATTCAGATGCACCAGTGCAGGTTTACTGTATCCCTTGAACCTTCACATTGACCATGAAACACAGATGTTGCATTGGGATTGAATACGAAAGGCACTATGACGACTTAAGTACAAGAAGAGTGAGTCTTCTATGAGTTTGTGCTTCCATCGCCTCCAGGGACACCAGTATTAGATTTTGATGCACCAGTGCAGGTTTACCGTATCCCTTGGACTTTCAAATTGACCATGAAGCACAGAAATCGCATCGGGGTTGAATACAAAAAGCACAAAGCAGACTTAAGTACAAGGAAAGTGCATCTTCTAAGACTTTTTGCATTGAGCGGCTCCAGGGAGACCAGTATTAGTTTACGATGCTCCACAGCAGGCTTTCTGTATCCGTTCGACCATCACTTTGACCTTGAAACACGGAAATTGCATCGGGATTGAATACAAAACTGACACTGTTGACTTAAGTACAAGAAGAGTGAATCTTCTAAGAATTTGTGCTTTGAGCGGCTCATGGGTGACCAGTATTAGATTCCGATGCACCAGCGCAGGTTTTCTATATCCGTTTGACCTTCACATTGGCCATGAAACACAGATATTCCATCGGGATTGAATATGAAAGGCACAATGCCGACTTAAGTACAAGAAGAGTGAGTCCTCCATGAGTTTGTGCTTCCAGCGGCTCCTGGGATACCAGTTATAGATTCCGATGCACCAGTGCAGGTTTACCATATCCCTTAAACCTTCACATTGACCATGAAACACTGAAATTATATCGGGATAGAATACGCAAGGGACAATGCCGACTTAAGTACAAGAAGAGTGAATCGTCTAAAAGTTTGTACTTTGAGCGGCTCCTGGGAGACCAGTATTAGATTCCGATGCACCAGTGCAGGTTTACTGTATCCCTTGGACCTTCACATTGACCATGAAAAACAGAAATTGCATGGGGATTGAATACAAAAGACACAATGCCGACCTAAGTACAAGAAAAGTTAATCTTCTAAGAGTTTGTGCTTTGAGCGGCTGCTGGGAGACCAATATTTGATTCCGATGCAGCAGTGCAGGTTTACAGTATCCCTTGGACTTTCACATTGACTATGAAAGACAGATATTGCATCGGGATTGAAATCAAAAGGGACAATGCCAACTTAAGTACAAGAAGAGTGAATCTTCTGAGAGTTTGTGCTTTGAGCGGCTATTGGGATACCAGTATTAGATTCCGATGCACCAGTGCATATTGAACTTATCCCATGGACCTTCGCATCAACCATGAAACATAGAAATTGCATCGGGATTGAATACAAAAGGCACAAGGGCGACATAAGTACAAGAAGAGTGAATCTTCTAAGAGTTTGTGTCTTGAGCAGCTCCTTGGAAGACCAATATTAGATTCCGATGCACCAGTGCAGGTTTACTGTATCCCTTGGACTTTCACATTGACCATGAAGCACAGAAATTGCATTGGGGTTGAATACAAGAGCCACAAATCCGGCACAATTATAAGAAGAGTGAATTTTCTAAGAGTTTGTTTTTTGAGAGGCTCCTGGGAGACCAGTATTAGATACCAATGCACCAGTGCACGTTTACTGTATCCCTTGGACCTTCACATTGACCATGAAACAAAGAAATTGCCTCGGGATTGAATACAAAAGGCACAATGACGACTTAAGTACAAGATGTGAGAATCTCCCAAGGTTTTGTGCTTTCAGCGGCGCCTGGGACACCAGTATTAGATTTCGATGCACCAGTGCAGGATTACCGTATCCCTTGGACCTTCACATTGACAATGAAACACAGATATTGCATCGAGATTGAAATCAAAAGGGTCAATGCCGACTTGAGTACAAGAAGAGTGAATCTTCTAAGAGTTTAAGCATTGAGCGGCTCCTGGGTGACCAGTATTTGATTCCGATGCAGCAGTGCAGGTTTACAGTATCCCTTGGACCTTCACATTGACCATGAAACACAGATATCGCATCGGGATTGAATACAAAAGGAACAATGCCGACTTAAGTACAAGAAGAATGAGCCTTCTAAGAATTAGTGCTTTGAGCGGCTCATGGGAGACCAGTATTAGATTCCGATGCACGAGTGCAGGTTTTCTGTATCCGTTTCACCTTCACTTTGACCATGAAACACGAAAATTGCATCGGGATTGAATACAAAAGGGACGATGCCGACTTAAGTACAAGAAGTGTGAATTTTCTAAGAGTTTGTGGTTTGAGCGGCTCGTGGGAGACCTGTATTAGATTCCAATGCACCAGTGCAGGTTTACTGTATCCCTTGGACCTTCCCATTGACCATGAAACACAGAAATCGCATCGGGATTGAATAAAAAAGGCACAATGCAGACTTAAGTAAAAGAAGAGTAAACCTTCTTTGAGTTTGTGCTTCCAGCGGCTCCTGGGATACCAGTATTAGATTCCGATGCACCAGTGCAGGTTTACCGTATCCTTTAAACCTTCACTTAGACCATGAAACAGAGAAATGCATCGGGATTGAATACGGAAGGGACAATGCCGACTTAAGTACTAGAAGAGTGAATCTTCTAAGAGTTTGTGTTTTGAGCGGCTTCTGGGAGACCTGTATTAGGTTCTGATGCACCAGTACAGGTTTACTGTATCCCTTGGACCTTCACATCGACCATGGAACATAGAAATTGAATCGGGATTGAATACAAAAGCCACAATGGCTACTTATGTACAAGAAGAGTGAATCTTCTAAGAGTTTGTGCTTTGAGCAGCTCCTTGGGAGACCAGTATTAGATTCCGATGCACCAGTGCAGGTTTACTGTATCCCTTGACTTTCACATTGACCATGAAGCACAGAAATTGCATTGGGGTTGAACACAAAAGGCACACATCCGGATTAATAATAAGAAGAGTGAATTTTCAAAGAGTTTGTGGTTTGAGCGGCTCCTGGGAGTTCAGTATTAGATTAAGACGCACCAGTGCAGGTTTACTGTATCCCTTGGACCTTCTAATTGTCCACGAAACAAAGAAATTGCATCGGGATTGAATACGAAAAGCATAATGCCGACTTAAATACAAGAAGAGTGAGTCTTCTATGAGTTTGTGCTTCCAGCGGCTCCTGGGATAGCAGTATTAGATTACGATGCACCAGTGCAGGTTTACCGTATCCCTTAAACCTTCACATTGACCATGAAACACAGAAATTGCATCGGGATTGAATTCTAAAGGCACAATGACGACTTAAGTACACGATGAGCGAATCTCCCAAGAGTTTGTGCTTTTAGCGGCTCCTTGGATACCAGTATTAATTTCCAATGCACCAGTGCAGGTTTACCGTATCCCTTGGACCTTCACATTGACCATGAAACACAGAAATTGCATCGGGATTGAATACGAAAGGGATAATGCCGACTTAAGTACAAGAAGAGTGAATCCTCTAAGAGTTTGTGCTTTGAGCGGCTCCTGGGAGACCAGTATTGAATTCCGATGCACCAGTGCAGGATTACTGTATCCCTTGGACCTTCACATTGACCATGAAACAAAGAAATTGCATCGGGATTGAATTCTAAAGGCACAATGACGACTTAAGTACACGATGAGCGAGTCTCCCAAGAGTTTGTGCTTTCAGCGGCTCCTTGGATACCAGTATTAACTTCCAATGCACCAGTGCAGGTTTACCGTATCCCTTGGACCTTTACATTGACCATGAAACACAGATATTGCATCGGGATTGAATACGAAAGGGACAATGCCGACTTAAGTACAAGAAGAGTGAATCCTCTAAGAGTTTGTGCTTTGAGCGGCTCCTGGGAGACCAGTATTGGATTCCGATGCACCAGTGCAGGTTTATTGTATCCCTTGGACCTTCACATTGACCATGAAACAAAGAGATTGCTTCGGGATTGAATAAAAAATCACAATGCCGACCTAAGTAAGATAAGAGTGATTCTTCTAAGAGTTTGTGCTTTGAGCGGCACCTGGGAGATCAGTATTAGATTCCGATGCAACAGTGCAGGTTTACTGTATCCCATGGACCTTCACATTGACAATGAAACAAAGAAATTGCATCAGGATTCAATACAAAATGCACAATGACGACTTAAGTACAAGATGAGTGAATCTCCCAAGATTTTGTGCTTTCAGCGGCTCCTGGGATACCAGTATTAGAATCCGATGCACCAGTGCAGGATTACCGTATCCCTTTGACCTTCACATTAACCATGAAACCCAGAAATTGCATCGCGATTGCAATCAAAAAGGACAATGCCGACTTGAGTACAAGAAGAGTGAATCTTCTAAGAGTTTGTGCTTTGAGCGGCTCCTGGGAGGCCAGTATTTGATTCCGATGCAGCTGTGCAGGTTTACAGTATACCTTGGACCTTCACATGGACCATGAAACACAGAATTTGCATCGGGATTGAAATCAAAAGGGACAATGCCGACTTAAGTACAAGAAGAGTGAATCTTCTGAGAGTTTGTGATTTGAGCTGCTCCTGGGATACCAGTATTAGATTCCGATGCACCAGTGCATGTTTAACTTATGCCTTGGACCTTCACATCGACCATGAAACATAGAATTTGCATTGGGATTGAATACAAAAGGCACAATGGCGACTTAAGTACTAGAAGAGTGAATCTTCTAAGAGTTTGTGCTTTGAGCGGCTCATGGGTGACCAGTATCAGATTCCGATGCACCAGTGCAGGTTTACTGTATCCCTTGCACCTTCACATTGACCATGAAGCACAGATATTGCATTGGGGTTGAATACAAAAGTCACAAATCCGGCTTCATTATAAAAAGAGTGAATTAACTAAGAGTTTGCGGTTTGAGCGGCTCCTGGGAGTACAGTATTAGATTCCGATGCACCAGTGCATGTTTAACTTATCCCTTGGACCTTCACATCGACCATGAAACATAGAAATTGTATCGGGATTGAATACAAATGCACAATGGCGACTTAAGTGCAAGAAGGGTGAAACTTCAACGAGTTTTTGGTTTGAGCGGCTATTTGGGAGACCAGTATTAGTTTCTGATACACCAGTGCAGGTTTACCGTGTCCCTTGGACTTTCACATTGACCATGAAGCACAGAAACTGCATCGGGGTGAATACAAAAAGCACAAAGCCGACTTAATTACAAGAAGAATGAATTTTCTAAGTGTTTGTGGACTGAGCGGCTCCTAGGAGTCCTGTATTAGATTCCGATGCACCAGTGCAGGTTTACTGTATCCCTTTGACATTCACATTGACCATGAAACACAGATATCGCATCGGGATTCAACACAAAAGGCACAATGCCGACTTAAGTACAAGAAGAGTGAATCTTCTAAGAATTTGTGCCCTTGAGCGGCTCATGAGAGACCAGTATTAGTGTCCGATGCACCAGTGCAGGTTTTCTGTATCCGTTTGACTTTCACTTTGACCATGAAGCACAGAAATTGCATCGGGGTTGAATACAAAAGGCACAAAGCCGACATAATTACAAGAAGAGTGAATTTTCTAAGAGTTTGTGGTTTGAGCGGCTCCTGGGAGACCAGTATTAGATTCCGTTGCACCAGTGCAGGTTTACTGTATCCCTTGGACCTTCACATTGACCATGAAACACAGATATCGCATCGGGATTGAATACAAAATGCACAATGCCGACTTAGGTAACAGAAGAGTGAATCTTCTAAGAATTTGTGCTTTGAGCGGCTCATGGGAGACCAGTATTAGGTTCTGATGCACCAGTGCAGTTTTTCTGTATCCATTTGGCCTTCACTTTGACCATGAAACACGGTAATTGCATCGGGATTGAATACAGAAGAGACAATGCCGACTTAAGTACAAGAAGAGTGAATTTTCTAAGATTTTGTGGTTTGAGCGGCTCCTAGGAGCAATGGATTAGATTGCAATGCACCAGTGCAGGTTTACTGTATCCCTTGGACCTTCACATTGACCATGAAGCACAGAAATTGCATTGGGGTTGAATACAAAAGGCACAAATCCGGCTTAATTACAAGAAGAGTGAATCTTCTAAGAGTTTGTACTTTGAGCAGCTCCTGGGACACCAGTATTTGATTACGATGCAGCAGTGAACGTTTTCAGTATCCCTTGGACCCTCACATTGACCATCATACACAGAAATTGCATCAGGATTGAAATCAAAAGGGACAATGCCGACTTAAGTACAAGAAGAGTGAATCTTCTGAGAGTTTGTGCTTTGAGCGGCTTCTGGGATACCAGTATTAGATTCCGATGCACCAGTGCAGGTTTAACTTATCCCCTGGACCTTCACATCGACCATGAAACATAGCAATTTCATCGGAATTGAATACAAAAGGCACAATTGCGACGTAAGTACAAGAGGAGTGAATCTTCTAAGAGTTTTTGCTTTGAGCGGCTCCTTGGGAGACCGGTACTAAATTTCGATGCACCAGTGCAGGTTTACTCTATCCCTTGGACTTTCACATTGACCATTACGCACAGAAATTGCATCGGGGTTAAATACAAAAAGCACAAAGCCGACTTAATTACAAGAAGAATGAATTTTCTAAGTGTTTGTGGACTGAGCGGCTCCTAGGAGTCCTGTATTAGATTCCGATGCACCAGTGCAGGTTTACTGTATCCCTTGGACCGTCACATAAACCATGAAAAACAGAAATTGCATCGGTATTGAATACAAAATTCACAATGCCGACTGAAGTACAAGGAAAGTGAATCTATTTATAATTTGTGCTTTGAGCGGGTCATGGGAAACCAGTATTAGATTCAGATACACCAGTGCAGGTTTTCTGGATCCGTTTGACCTTCACTTTGACCATGAGGTACAGAAATTGCATCGGGAATGAATACAAAGTGGACAATGCTGACTTAAGTACACGAAGAGTGAATTTTCTAAGAGTTTGTGGTTTGAGTGGCTCCTGGGAGACCTGTATTTGATTCCGATGCACCATTGCAGGTTTACTGTATCCCTTGGACCTTCACATTGAACATGAAACACAATAATCGCACCGGGATTGAATACAAAAGGGCACAATGCCGACTAAAGTACAAGAAGAGTGAATCTTCTATGAGTTTGTGCTTTGAGCGGCTCCTGGGAGACCAGTATTAGATTCCGATGCACCAGTGCTGGTTTACAGTTTCTCATGGACCTTCACATTGACCATGAAACAAATAAATTGCATCGGTATTGAATACTAAAGGGACAATGCCGACTTAAGTACAAGAAGAGTGAATTTTCCTAGAGTTTGTGCATTGAGCGGCTCCTGGGAGACCAGTATTAGATTCCGATGCACCAGTGCTGGTTTACTGTATCCCTTGGACCTTCACATTGACCATGAAACACAGAAATTGCATCGGGATGGAATATAAAAGGGACAATGCCGCCTTAAGTACTAGAAAAGTGAATCTTCTGAGAGTTTGTGCTTTGAGCAGCTCCTGGGAGACAAGTATTAGATTCCGATGCACCAGTGCTGGTTTAACGTATCCCTTGGACCTCTACATTGACCATGAAAAATGGAAATTGCATCGGGATTGAATACTAATGGCACAACCGCGACTTAAGTACAAGAAGAGTGAATCTTCTAAGAGTTCGTGCTTTGAACGGTTGCTTGGGAGAGCAGAATTAGATTCCGATGCACCAATGCAGGTTTACTGTATCCCTTGGACTTTCATATTGACCATGAAGCACAGTTATCGTATCGCGATTGAATACAAAATGCACAATGCCGACATAAGTACAAGAAGAGTGCATCTTCTTAGCATTTGTGCTTTGAGCGGCCCATGGGAGACCGGTATCAGACTCAGATGCTCCAGTGCAGGTTTTCTGTATCCGTTTGACCTTCCCTTTGACCATGAGACAGGGATATTGCATGGGGATCGAATACAAAAGGGACAATGCCGACTTAAGTACAAGAAGAGTGAATCTTCTAAGAGTTTGTGCTTCGAGCGGCTCCTGGGAGACCAGTATTTGATTCCGATGCAGCTATGCAGGTTTACTGCATCCCTTGGACCTTCACATTGACCATGAAAGGCAGAACGTGCATCGGGATATAAATCAAATGGGACAATGCCGACTTAAGTACAAGAAGAGTGAATTTTCTGAGAATTTGTGTTTGAGCGGCTCCTAGGATACCAGTATTAGATTACGATGCACCAGGGCTGGTTTAACGTATCCCTTGGACCTTTAAATTGACCATGATACATAGAAATTGAATTTGGATTGAATACAAAAGGCACAACGGCGACTTAAATACAAGAAGAGTGAATCTTCTAAGAGTTCGTGCCTTGAGCGGCTACTTGGGAGACCAGTATTAGATTGCGATGCACCAATGCAGGTTTACTGTATCCCTTGGACTTTCACATTGACCATGAAGCACAGAAATTGCATCGGGGTTGAATACAAAAGGCACAAAGCCGACTTAAGTACAAGAAGAGTGAATCTTCTAAGAATTTTTTTTTTAGCGGCTCATGGGAGACGAGTATTAGATTCAGATGCACCAGTGCAGGTTTTCTGTATGTTTTTGTCCTTCACATTGACCATGAAACACAGAAATTGCATCGGGACTGATTACGAAAGGGACAATGCCGACTTAAGTACAGGAAGAGTGAATCTCCTAAGAGTTTGTGCATTGAGAGGCTCCTGGGAGACCAGTATTAGATTCCGATGTACCAGTGCAGGTTTACTGTATCCCTTGGACCTTCCCATTGACCATGAAACACAGAAATTGCATCGGGATGGAATACAAAAGGGACAATGCCGCCTTAAGTACTAGAAAAGTGAATCTTG
This sequence comes from Schistocerca serialis cubense, assembly GCF_023864345.2. Lineage (NCBI taxonomy): Eukaryota > Metazoa > Arthropoda > Insecta > Orthoptera > Acrididae > Schistocerca > Schistocerca serialis. The sequence goes on from NC_064638.1 coordinate 14,738,819, forward strand.
TGAGAGATTATGCTTTGAGCGGCTTCAGGGAGACCAGTATTAGATTCCGATGTACCAGTGCAGGTTGTCTGTATCCCTTGGACCGTCACATTGACGATGAAACACAGAAATTGCATCGGGATTGAATACAAAATGCACAATGCCGACTAAAGTTCAAGAGGAGTGAATCTTCTAAGAGATTGTGCTTCGAGCGGCTCCTGGGAGACCAGTATTTGATTCCGATGCAGCTGTGCAGTTTTACTGTATCCCTTGGACCGTCACATTGACAATGAAAGGCGGAAATTGCATCGGGATTGAAACCAAAATTGACAATGCCGACTTAAGTACAAGAAGAGTGAATCTTCTATGAGTTTCTGCTTTGAGCGGCTCCTGGGAGACCAGTATTAGATTCCGATGCACCAGTGCAGGTTTGCTGTATCCCTTGGTCCTTCACATTGACCATGATACAAAGAAATTGCATCGGTATTAAATACAAAAGGTACAATGCCGACTTAAGTACAAGAAGAAGGAATCTTCTAAAAGTTTGTGCTTCGAGCGGCTCCTGGGAGACCAGTATTTGATTCCTAAGCAGCTGTGCAGGTTTACTGCATCCCTTGGACCTTCACATTGACCATGAAAGACAGAACTTCCATCGGGATATAAATCAAAAGGGGCAATGCGGACTTGAGTACAAGAAGAGTGAATCTTCTGAGAGTTTGTGCTTTGAGCGTATCCTGGGATACCAGTATTAGATTCCGATGCACCAGTGTAGTTTTCACTTATCCCCTGGACCTTCACATCGACCATGAAACATAGAGATTGCATCGGGATTGAATACAAAAAGCACTATGCCGACTTAATTACAAGAAGAGTGAATTTTCTAAGAGTTTGTGGTTTGAGCGGCTCCTGGGAGACCAGTATTAGATTCCGATGTACCAGTGCAGGTTTACTGTATCCCTTGGACCATCTCATTGACCATGAAACACAGATATCGCATTGGGATTGAATACAAAATGCACAATGCCGACTTAGCACACTGGACTCGCATTCGGAAGGACGACGGTTCAATCCCGTCTCCGGCCATCCTGATTTAGGTTTTCCGTGATTTCCCTAAATCGCTACAGGCAAATGCCGGGATGGTTCCTTTGAAAGGGCACGGCCGATTACCTTCCTCATCCTTTCGTAATCCGAGCTTGTGCTCCGTCTCTAATGACCTCGTTGTCGACGGGACGTTAAACACTAATCTCCTCCTCCTCCACAATGCCGACTTAGGTACAAGAAGAGTGAATCTTCTAAGAATTTGTGCTTTGAGCGTCTCATGGGAGACCAGTATTATATTCCGACGCACCAGTGCAGGTTCTCTGTATTCGTTTGACCTTCACTTTGACCATGAAACACGGAAATTGCATCGGGATTGAATACAGAAGGGAAAATGCCGACTTAAGTACAAGAAGAGTGAATCTTGTAAGAGTTTGTGCTTTGAGCGGCTCATGGGAGACCAGTATTAGATTCTGATGCACCATTGCAGGTTTACTGTATCCCTTGCACCTTCACATTGACCATGATACACTGATATTGCATCGGGATTGAATACAAAACGCACAATGCCGACTTAAGTACAAGAAGACCGAGTCTTCTACGAGTTTGTGCTTTGAGCGGCTTCTGGGAGACGAGTATTAGATTCCGAAGCACCAGTGCAGGTTTGCTGTATCCCTTGGACCTTCACATTGAGCATAAAAGAAAGAAATTACTTCGTAATTTGAATACAAAAAGCACATTGCCCAATTATTTAAGAGAAGAGTGATTCTTCTAAGAGTTTGTGCCTTGAGCGGCTCCTGGGAGATCAGTATTAGATACCGATGCACCATTGGATGTTTACTGTATCCCATGGACCTTCACATTGACAATGAAACACAGAAATTACATCAGGATTGAATACAAATGGCACAATGACGACCTAAGTACATGATGAGTGAATCTCCCAAGATTTTGTTTTTTGAGCGGGTCCAGGGAGGCCAGTATTAGATTCCGATGCCCCAGTGCAGGTTTACTGTATCCCTTGGATCATCACATTGACCATGAAACACAGAAATTGCATTCGGATTGAATACAAAATGCACAATGCCGACTGATGTACAAGAAGAGTGAATCTTCTAACAGATTGTGCTTTGAGCGGCTCTTGGGAGACCAGTATTTGATTCCGATGCAGCAGTGCAGGTTTACAGTATCCCTTGGACTTTCACATTGACCATGAAAGACAGATATTGCATCAGGATTGAAATCAAAAGGGACAAAGCCGACTTAAGTACAAGAAGAGTGAATCTTCTGAGAATTTGTGCTTTGAGCGGCTTTTGGGATACCAGTATTAGATTCCGATGCACCAGTGCATATTTAACGTATAACTTGGACCTTCACATCGACCATGAAACATAGAAATTGCATCGGGATTGAATACAAAAGGCACAATGGCGACATAAGTACAAGAATAGTGAATCTTCTAAGATTTTGTGTGTTGAGCGGCTCCTTGGGAGACCAGTATTAGATTCCGATGCACCAGTGCAAGTTTACTGTATCCCTTGGACTTTCACATTGACCATGATACAAAGAAATTGCATCGGGGTTGAATACAAAGGGCACAAGGCCGACTTAAGTACAAGAAGAGTGAATCATCTGAAAGTTTGTGCTTCGAGCGGCTCCTGGGAGACCAGTATATGATTCCTATGCAGCTGTGCAGGTTTACTGCATCCCTTGAAACTTCAAATCGACCATGAAAGACAGAACTTGCATCGGGATATAAATCAAAAGGGACAATGCCGACTTGAGTACAAGAAGAGTGAATCTTCTGAGGGTTTGTGCTTTGAGCGGCTCCTGGGATACCAGTATTAGATTCCGATGCACCAGTGCAGGTTTCACTTATCCCCTAGACCTTCACATCGACCATGAAACATAGAAATTGCATCGGGATTGAATACAAAAGGCGCAATGGCGACTTAAGTACAAGAAGAGAGAATCTTCTAAGAGTTTTTGCTTTGAGCGGATAATTGTGAGACCAGTATTAGATTCCGATGCACCAGTGCAGGTTTACTGTGTCCCTTCGACTTTCACATTGACCATGAAACACAGAAATTGCATCGGGATGGAATACAAAAGGGACGATGCCGCCTTAAGTACTAGAAAAGTGAATCTTGTGAGAGTTTATGCTTTGAGCGGCTCCAGGGAGACCAGTATTAGATTCCGATGTACCAGTGCAGGTTCTCTGTATCCCTTGGACCGTCACATTGACGATGAAACACAGAAATTGCATCGGGATTGAATACAAAATGCACAATGCCGACTGAAGTTCAAGGGGAGTGAATCTTCTAAGAGTTTGTGCTTCGAGCGGCTACTGGGAGACCAGTATTTGATTCCGATGCAGCTGTGCAGTTTTACTGTATCCCTTGGACTTTCACATTGACAATGAAAGGCAGAAATTGCATCGGGATTGAAACCAAAACGGACAATGCCGACTTAAGTACAAGAAGAGTGAATCTTCTATGGTTTTCGCTTTGAGCGGCTCCTGGGAGACCAGTATTAGATTCCGATGCACCAGTGCAGGTTTACTGTATCCCTTGGTCCTTCACATTGACCATGATACAAAGAAATTGCATCGGGATTGAATACAAAAGGTACAATGCCGACTTAAGTACAAGAACAGTGAATCTTCTAAGAGTTTGTGCTTCGAGCGGCTCCTGGGAGACCAGTATTTGATTCCTAAGCAACTGTGCAGGTTTACTGCATCCCTTGCACCTTCACACCATGAAAGACAGAACTTCTATCGGGATATAAATCAAAAGGGGCAATGCCGACTTGAGTACAAGAAGAGTGAATCTTCTGAGAGTTTGTGCTTTGAGCGTATCCTGGGATACCAGTATTAGATTCCGATGCACCAGTGTAGGTTTCACTTATCCCCTGGACCTTCACATCGACCATGAAATATAGAGATTGCATCGCGATTGAATACAAAAAGCACTATGCCGACTTAATTACAAGAAGAGTGAATTTTCTAAGAGTTTGTGGTTTGAGCGGCTCCTGGGAGACCAGTATTAGATTCCAATGTGCCAGTGCAGGTTTACTGTATCCCTTCGACCATCTCATTGACCATGAAACACAGATATAGCATCGGGATTGAATACAAAATGCACAATGCCGACTTAGGTACAAGAAGAGTGAATCTTGTAAGAATTTGTGCTTTGAGCGTCTCATGGGAGACCAGTATTAGATTCTGATGCACCAGTGCAGGTTTACTGTATCCCTTGCATCTTCACATTGACCATGAAACACAGATATTGCATCGGGATTGAATACAAAACGCACAATGCCGACTTAAGTACAAGAAGAGTGAGTCTTCTACGGGTTTGTGTTCTGAGCGGCTCCTGGGAGACGAGTATTAGATTCCGATGCACCAGTGCAGGTTTGCTGTATCGCTTGGACCTTCACTTTGAGCATAAAAGAAAGAAATTGCTTCGGAATTTGAATACAAAAAGCACATTGCCCACTTATTTAAGAGAAGGTTGATTCTTCTAAGAGTTTGTGTTTTGAGCGGCTCCTGGGAGATCAATATTAGATTCCGATGCACCATTGGATGTTTACTGTATCCCATGGACCTTCACATTGACAATGAAACTCAGAAATTACATGAGGATTAAATACAAATGGCACAATGTCGACCTAAGTACAAGATGAGTGAATTATCCGGCCGACCGCGTTGGTCTAGCGGTTCTGGCGCTGCAGTCCGGAACCGCGGGACTGCTACGGTCGCAGGTTCGAATCCTGCCTCGGGCATGGGTGTGTGTGATGTCCTTAGGTTAGTTAGGTTTAAGTAGTTCTAAGTTCTAGGGGACTTATGACCTAAGATGTTGAGTCCCATAGTGCTCAGAGCCATTTGAGTGAATCTCCCAAGATTTTGTTTTTTGAGCGGGTCCAGGGAGACCAGTATTAGACTCCGATGCACCAGTGCAGGTTTACTGTAACCCTTGGACCATCACATTGACCATGAAACACAGAAATTGCATTCGGATTGAATACAAAATGCACAATGCCGACTGATGTACAAGAAGAGTGAATCTTCTAAGAGATTGTGCTTTGAGCGGCTCCTGGGAGACCAGTATTAGATTCCGATGCACCAGTGCAGGTTTACTGTATCCCTTGGACCTTCACATTGACCATGATACAAAGAAATTGCATCGGCGTTGAATAGAAAAGGCACAAGGCCGACTTAAGTACAAGAAGAGTGAATCATCTGAAAGTTTGTGCTTCGAGCGGCTCCTGGGAGACCAGTATATGATTCCTATGCAGCTGTGCAGGTTTACTGCATCCCTTGAACCTTCACATTGACCATGAAAGACAGAACTTGCATCGGGATATAAATCAAAAGGGACAATGCCAACTTGAGTACAAGAAGAGTGAATCTTCTGAGGGTTTGTGCTTTGAGCGGCTCCTCGGATACCAGTATTAGATTCCGATGCACCAGTGCAGGTTTCACTTATCCCCTGGACCTTCACATCGACCATGAAACATAGAAATTGCATCGGGATTGAATACAAAAGGCACAATGGGGACTTAAGTACAAGAAGAGTGAATCTTCTAAGAGTTTTTGCTTTAAGCGGATAATTGTAAGACCAGTATTAGATTCCGATGCACCAGTGCAGGTTTACTGTGTCCCTTCGACTTTCACATTGACACTGAAGCACAGAAATTGCATCGGGTTAGAATACAAAAAGCACAAAGCCGGCTTAATAACAAGAAGAGTGAATATTCTAAGATGTTGTGGTTTGAACGGCTCCTGGGAGACCAGTATTAGATTCCCATTCACCAATGCAGGTTTACTGTATCCCTTGGACCTTCACATTGACCATGAAACACAGATATCGGATCGGGATTGAATACAAAATGCACAATGCGGACTTAGGTACAAGAAGAGTGAATCTTCTAAGAATTTGTGCTTTGAGCGGCTCATGTGAGACCAGTATTAGATTCCGACGCACCAGTGCAGTTTTTCTGTATCCGTTTGAACTTCACTTTGACCGTGAAACACGGAAATTGCATCGGGATTGAATACAGAAGGGACAATGCCGACTTAGGTAAAAGAAGAGTGAATTTTCTAAGAGTTTGTGTTTTGAACGGCTCCTAAGAGACCTGTACTAGATTCCAACGCACCAGTGCAGGATTACTGTATCCCTTGGACCTTCACATTGACCGTGAAACACAGAAATCGCATCGGGATTAAATAGAAAAGGCACAATGCCGACTTAAGTACAAGAAGAGTGAATCTTCTAAGAGTTTGTGGTTTGAGCGGCTCATGGGAGACCAGTATTAGATTCCGATGCACCAGTGCAGGCTTACTGTGTCCCTTGCACCTTCACATTGACCATGAAACACAGATATTGCATTGGGGGTCAATACAAAACGCACAATGCCGACTTAAGTACAAGAAGAGTGAGTCTTCTACGAGTTTGTGCTTTGAGCGGCTCCTGGGAGACGAGTATTAGATTCCGATGCACCAGTGCAGGTTTACTGTAACCCTTGGACCATCACATTTACCATGAAACACAGAAATTGCATGGGGATTGAATACAAAAGGCACAATGGGGACTTAAGTACAAGAAGAGTGAATCTTCGAAGAGTTTTTGCTTTGAGCTGCTAATTTCGGGACCAGTATTACATTCCGATGCACCAGTGCATGTTTACTGTATCCCTTGGACCTTCACATTGACCATGAAACACAGAAATCGCATCGGGATTAAATAGAAAAGGCACAATGCCTACTTAAGTACAAGAAGAGTGAATCTTCTAAGAGTTTGTGCTTTGAGCGGCTCATGGGAGACGAGTATTAGATTCCGATGCACCAGTGCAGGTTTACTGTATCCCTTGCACCTTCACATTGACCATGCAACACAGATATTGCATCGGGATTGAATACAAAAGGCACAATGCCGACTTAAGTACTAGAAGAGAGAGTCTTCTACGACTTTGTGCTTAGAGCGGCTCCTGGGAGACGAGTATTTGATTCTGATGCACCGGTGCAGGTTTACTGTATCCCTTGATCCATCACATTGACCATGAAACACAGATATTGCATCGGGATTGAATACAAAAGGCACAATGCCGACTTAAGTACTACAAGAGAGAGTCTTCTACGACTTTGTGCTTTGAGCTGCACCTGGGAGACCAGTATTAAATTCCGATGCACGTGTGCAAGTTTACTGTATTCCTTGGACCTTAACATTGACCATAAAACACAGATATTGCATCGGGATTGAATGTAAGAGGGACAATTCCGACTTAAAGACAAGATGAGTAAATCTTCTAAGGTTTTGTGCTTTGAGCGACTCCTGGGAGACCAGTATTAGATTCCGATGCACCAGTGCAAATTTACTGTATCCCTTGGACCTTCACATTGACCATGAAACAAAGAAATTGCATCGGGATGGAATACAAAATGGACAATGCCGACTTAAGTACAAGAAAAGTGAATCTTCTAAGAGTTTGTGGTTTGAGCGGCTACAGGGAGACCAGTATTAGATTCCGATGCACCAATGGCAGTTTTCTGTATCCCTTGAACCGTCACATTGGCGATGAAATACAGATATTGCATCGGGATTGAATACAAAATGCACAATTCCGACTAAAGTACAAGAAGAGTGAATCTATTTATAATTTGTGCTTTGAGCGGGTCATGGGAGACCAGTACTAGATTCAGACACACCAGTGCAGGTTTTCTGCATACGTTTGACCTTCACTTTGACCATGAAGTACAAAAATTGCATCGGGATTGAATACAAAATGCACAATGCCGACTTAGGTACAAGAAGAGTGAATCTACTAAGAATTTGTGCTTTGAGCAGATCATGAGAGACCAGTATTAGAATCCGGCGCACCAGTGCAGGTTTTCTGTATACGTTAGACCTTCACTTTGACCATGAAACACGGAAATTGCATCGGGATTGAATACAGAAGGGACAATGCCGACTTACGTACAAGAAGAGTGAATTTTCTAAGAGTTTGTGGTTTGAGCGGCTCCTAGGAGACCTGTATTAGATTCCAATGCACCAGTGCAGGTTTACTGTATCCCTTGGACCTTCACATTGACCATGAAACACAGAAATCCCATGGGGATTAAATATAAAAGGCACAATGCCGACTTACGTACAAGAAGAGTGAATCTTCTAAGAGTTTGTGCCTTGAGCGGCTCATGGGAGACCAGTATTAGCTTCCGATGCACCAGTGCAGGTTTACTGTATCCCTTGCACCTTCACATTGACAATGAAACACAGAAATTGCATCAGGATTGAACACAAAAGGCACAATGACGACCTAAGTACAAGATGAGTGAATCTCCCAAGATTTTGTGTTTTGAGCGGGTCCAGGGAGACCAGTATTCGATCCCGATGCACCAGTGCAGGTTTACTGTAACCCTCGGACCATCACATTGACCATGAAACACAGAAATTGCATTCGGATTGAATACAAAATGCACAATGCCGACTGAAGTACAAGAAGAGTGAATCTTCTAAGAGATTGTGCTTTGAGCGGCTCCTGGGAGACTAGTATTTGATTCCGATGCAGCAGTGCAGGTTTACAGTATCCTTTGGACTTTCACATTGACCATGATAGACAGATATTGCATCGGGATTGAAATCAAAAGGGACAATGCCGGCTTAAGTACAAGAAGAGTGAATCTTCTGAGAATTTGTGCTTTGAGCGGCTTTTGGGATACCAGTAATACATTTCGATGCACCAGTGCATATTTAACGCATCCATTGCACCTTCACATCGACCATGAAACATAGAAATTGCATCGTAATTGAATACAAAAGGCACAATGGCGACATAAGTTCAAGAAGAGTGAATGTTCTAAGATTTTGTGTTTTGAGCGGCTCCTTGGGAGACCAGTATTAGATTCCGATGCACCAGTGCAGGTTTATTGTATCCCTTGGACCCTCACATTGACCATGAAAGACAGAAATTGCATCGGGATTGAATAATAAAGGCACAATGCCGACTTAAGTACAAGCAGACTTAATCTTCTAAGAGGTTATGCTTTCAGCGGCTCATGGGAGACCTGTATTAGATTCCGATGCAGCAGTGCATTGTTTCTGTATCCCTATCACCTTCACATTGACCATGAAACACAGATATTGCATCGGGATTGAATACAAAAGGCACAATGCCAACTTAAGTACTAGAAGAGAGAGTCTTCTACGACTTTGTGCTTAGAGCGGCTCCTGGGAGACGAGTATTTGATTCTGATGCACCAGTGCAGGTTTACTGTATCCCTTGGACCTTCACATTGAGAATGAAACAAGTAATTGCATCGGGATTGAATATTAAAGGCAAAATGTCGACTTAAGTACAAGAAGTGTGAATCTTCTTAGAGTTTGTGCTTTGAACGGCTCCTGGGAGACCAATATAAAATTCCGATGCACGAGTGCAGGTTTACTGTATCCCTTAGACCTTCACATTGACCATAAAACACACATATTGCATCGGGATTGAATACAGGAGAGACAATTCCAACTTAAAGACAAGATGAGTGAATCTTCTAAAATTTTGTGCTTTGAGCGACCCCTGGGAGACCAGTATTACATTCAGATGCACCAGTGCAGGTTTTCTGTATATGTTTGTAATTCACATTGACCATGAAACACAGAAATTGTATCGGGATTGATTACGAAAAGGACAACGCCGACTTAAGTACAAGAAGAGTGAATCTTCCAAGAGTTTGTGCATTGAGCGGCTCCTGGGAGTTCAGTATTAGATTCCGATGCACCAGTGCAAGTTTACTGTATCCCTTGGACCTTCACATTGACCATGAAACACAGACATAGCATCGGGATGGAATAGGAAAGGGACAATGCCGCCTTATGTACTAGAAAAATGAATCTTCTGAGAGTTAGTGCTTTGAACAGGTCCAGGGAGACCAGTATTAGATTCCGATGCACCAGTGCAGGTTTTCTGTATCCCTTGAACCGTCACATTGACGATGAAACACAGAAATTGCATCGGGATTGAATACAAAATGCACAATGCCGACAAAAGTACAAGAAGAGTGAATCTTCTATGAGTTTGTGCTTCGAGCGGCTCCTGGGAGACCAGTATTAGATTCTGATGCACCAGTGCAGGTTTACTGTATTCCTTGGACCTTCACATTGAACATGAAACACAGAAAATGCATCGGGATTGAATATGAAAGGGACAATGCCGACTTAAGTGCAAGAAGAGTGAATCTTCTACGAGATTGTGCTTTGAGCGGCTCCTGGGAGACCAGTATTAAATTCCGATGCACCATTGCAGGTTTACTGTATCCCTTGGACCCACACATTGACCATGAAACACAGATATTGCATCGGGATCGTATAGAAAAGCACAATGCCGACTTAAGTACAAGAAGAGTGAATGTTCTAAGTGTTTGTGCTTCGAGTGCCTCCTGGGAGACCAGTATTAGATTCCGATGCACGAGTGCAGGTTTACTGTATCCCTTAGACCTTCACATTGACCATAAAACACACATATTGCATCGGGATTGAATACAAAAGACACAATGCCGACTTAAGTACAAGAAGAGTGAATCTTCTAAGAGTTTGTGCTTCGAGTGGCTCCTGGGAGACCAGTATTAGATTCCGATGTATAAGTGCAGGTTTACTGTATCCCTTGGACCTTCACATTGACCATGAAACACAGATATTGCATCGGGATCGTATAGAAAAGCACAATGCCTACTTAAGTACAAGAAGAGTGAGTCTTCTATGAGTTTGTGCTTTGAGCGGCTCCTGGGAGACCAGTATTAGATTCCGAGGAACCAGTGCAGGTTTACTGTATCCCTTGGACCTTCACATTAACCATGATACAAACACATTGCATCGGGATTGAATAGAAAAGGCACAATGCCGACTTAAGTACAAGAAGAGTGAATCTTCTAAGAATTTTTGCCTTGAGCGGCTCATGGGAGACCAGTATTAGATTCAGAAGAACCAGAGCAGGTTTTCTGTATACGTTTTACCTTCACATTGACCATGAAACACAGAAATGGCATCGGGATGGAATACAAAACGGACAATGCCGCCTTAAGTACTAGAAAAGTGAATTTTCTGAGAGTTTGTGCTTTGAGCGGCTCCAGGGAGACCAGTGTTAGTTTCCGATGAACCAGTGCAGGTTTACTGTATACGTTTGTCCTTCACATTGACCATGAAACACATAAATTGCATCGGGATTGATTACAAAAGGGACAATGCCGACTTAAGTACAAGAAGAGTGAATCTTATAAGAGTTTATGCTTCGAGCGGCTCCTGGGAGACCAGTATTTGATTCCGATGCAGCTGTGCAGGTTTACTGTATCCCTTGGACTTGTACATTGACCATGAGAGACAGAAATTGCATCGGGATTGAAACCAAAAGGGACAATGCCGACTTAAGTACAAGATGAGTGATTCTTCTATGAGTTTGTGCTTTGAGCGGCTCCTGGGAGACCAATATTAGATTCCGATGCACCAGTGCAGGTTTACAGTATCCCTTGGACCTTCACATTGACCATGATACAAAGATATTGCATCGGGATTGAATACGAAAGGCACAATGCCGACTTAAGTGCAGGAAAAGTGAATCCTCTAAGACTTTGTCCTTCGAGCGGCTCCTGGGAGACCAGTATTTGACAAGAAGAGTGAATCTTCTGAGAGTTTGTGGTTTGAGCGGCTACTCGGATACCAGTATTAGATTCCGATGCACCAGTGCAGGTTTACTGTATCCCTTGGACCGTCACATTGACGATGAAACACAGAGATTGCATCGAGAATGAATACAAAACGCACAATGGCGACTGATGTACAAGAAGAGAGAATCTTCTAAGAGTTTGTGTTTCGAGCGGCTCCTGGGAGACCAGTATTAGATTCCGATGCAGCAGTGCATTGTTTCTGTATCCCTATCACCTTCACATTGACCATGAAACACAGATATTGCATCGGGATTGAATAATAAAAGCACAATGCCGACTTAAGTACAAGAAGAGTGAATCTTATAAGAGTTTGTGCTTTGAGCGGCTCATGGGAGACCAGTATTAGATTCTGATGCACCAGTGCAGGTTTTCTGTATCCGTTTGACCTTCACATTGACCATGAAACACAGAAATTGGATCGGGATTGATTACAAAATGCACAATGCCGACTGACGTACAAGAAGAGTGACCCAGCTAAGGGCTTGTGGTTCGAGCAGCTCCTGAGAGACCAGTAATTGATTCCGATGCAGCTGTGCAGGTTTACTGTATGTGCTGGACCTTCACATTGACCATGAAGCACAGAAATTGCATCGGGTTGGAATACAAAACGGACAATGCCGCCTTAAGTACTAGAAAAGTGAATCTTCTGAGAGTTTGTGCTTTGAGCGGCTCCAGGGAGACCAGTATTAGATTCTGATGCACCAGTGCAGGTTTACTGTATGCGTTTGTCCTTCACATTGACAATGAAACACATAAATTGCATCGGGTTTGATTACGAAAGGGACTATGCTGACTTAAGTACAGGAAGAGTGAATCTTGTAAGAGTTTGTGCTTCGAGCGGCTCCTGGGAGACCAGTATTTGATTCCTATGCAGCTGTGCAGGTTTACTGCATCCCTTAGACCTTCACATTGACCATGAAAGACAGAACTTGCATCGGGATATAAATCTAAAGGGACAATGCAGACTTAAGTACAAGAAGAGTGAATCTTCTGACAGTTTGTGGTTTGAGCGGCTACTCGGATACCAGTATTAGATTCCGATGCACCAGTGCAGGTTTACTGTATCCCTTGGGCCGTCACATTGACGATGAAACACAGAGATTGCATCGAGAATGGATACAAAATGCACAATGCCGACTGAAGTACAAGAAGAGAGAATCTTCTAAGAGTTTGTGTTTCGAGCGGCTCCTGGGAGACCAGTATTTGATTCCGATGCAGCTGTTCAGGTTTACTGTATACCTTGGACCTTCACATTGACCATGAAAGACAGAAATTGCATCGAGATTGAAACCAAAAGGGACAATGCCGACTCAGGTACTACAATTGTGAATCTTCTGAGAGTTTGTGCTTTGAGGGGCTCCAAGGTTTCTAGTAGTAGATTCAGATGCACCAGTGCTGGTTTAACGTATCCCTAGGACATTCACATTGAACATGAAACATAGAAATTGCATCAGGATTGAATACAAAAGGCACAACGGCGCCTTAAATACATGAAGAGTGAGTCTTCTAAGAGTTCGTGCTTTGATCTGCTACTTGGGAGACCAGTATTAGATTCCGATGCACCAATGCAGGTTTACTGTATCCCTTGACTTTCTCATTGACCATGAAGCACAGAAATTGCATCGGGGTTGAATACAAAAGGCACAAAGCCGACTTATGTACAAGAAGAGTGAATCTAATAAGAAATTGTGCTTTGAGCGGCTCATGGGAGACCAATATTAGATTCCAATGCACCAGTTTAGGTTTACGGTATCCCTTGGACTTTCATATTGACCATGAAACACAGATATTGCATCTGCATTGCATACAAAAGCCACAATGCCCACTTAAGTACAAGAAGAGGAAGTCTTCTAAGAATTTGTGATTAGTGCGGCTCCTGGAAGACGAGTATTAGATTCCGATGCACCAGTTCATTTTTACTGCATCCCTTGGACTTTCACATTAACCATGAAACAAAGAAATTGCATCGGGATTAAATACTAAGAGCACGATAAGGACTTAAGTACAAGATGAGTGAATCTCCTAAGAGTTTGTGCTTTCAGCGGCTCCCGGGATACCACTATCAGATTCCGATGCACCAGTGCAGGTTTACTGTTTCCCTTGGACCTTCACATTGACCATGAAACACAGAAAATGCATTGGGATTGAATACGAAAGGGACAATGCCGACTTCAGTGCAAGAAGAGTTAATCTTCTACAAGTTTGTGCTTTGAGCGGCTCCTGGGAGACCAGTATTAGTTTCCGATGCACCAGTGCAGGTTTACAGTATCCCTTGGTCCTTCACATTGACCATGATACAAAAAAATTGCTTCGGGATTCAATACAGCAGGCACAATGCCGACTTAAGTACAAGAAGAGTGATTCCTCTAAGAGTTTGTGCTTTGAGAAGCTCCTGGGAGACCGGTATTAGATTCCGATGCACCAGTGCAGGTTTACTTTATCCCTTGGACTTTCACATTGACCATGAAGCACAGAAATTGCATTGGGGTTGAATACAAAAGGCACAAATCCGGCTTAATAACGAGAAGAGTGAATCTTCTAAGGGTTTGTGCTTTGAGCGGCTCCTGGGACAACAGTATTTGATTACGATGCAGCAGTGCAGGTTTTAAGTATCCCTTGGACCCTCCCATTGACCATGAAACTCAGAAATTGCATCGGGATTGAATAATAAAGGCACAATGCCGACTTAAGTACAAGAAGTGTGAATCTTCTTAGAGTTTGTGCTTTGAACGGCTCCTGGGAGACCAATATAAAATTCCGATGCACGAGTGCAGGTTTACTGTATCCCTTAGACCTTCACATTGACCATAAAACACACATATTGCATCGGGATTGAATACAAGAGAGACAATTCCAACTTAAAGACAAGATGAGTGAATCTTCTAAAATTTTGTGCTTTGAGCGACCCCTGGGAGACCAGTATTACATTCAGATGCACCAGTGCAGGTTTTCTGTATATGTTTGTAATTCACATTGACCATGAAACACAGAAATTGTATCGGGATTGATTACGAAAAGGACAACGCCGACTTAAGTACAAGAAGAGTGAATCTTCCAAGAGTTTGTGCATTGAGCGGCTCCTGGGAGTTCAGTATTAGATTCCGACGCACCAGTGCAGGTTTACTGTATCCCTTGGACCTTCACATTGACCATGAAACACAGACATAGCATCGGGATGGAATAGGAAAGGGACAATGCCGCCTTATGTACTAGAAAAATGAATCTTCTGAGAGTTAGTGCTTTGAACAGGTCCAGGGAGACCAGTATTAGATTCCGATGCACCAGTGCAGGTTTTCTGTATCCCTTGAACCGTCACATTGGCGATGAAACACAGAAATTGCATCGGGATTGAAAACAAAATGCACAATGCCGACAAAAGTACAAGAAGAGTGAATCTTCTATGAGTTTGTGCTTCGAGCGGCTCCTGGGAGACCAGTATTAGATTCTGATGCACCAGTGCAGTTTTACTGTATTCCTTGGACCTTCACATTGAACATGAAACACAGAAAATGCATCGGGATTGAATATGAAAGGGACAATGCCGACTTAAGTGCAAGAAGAGTGAATCTTCTACGAGATTGTGCTTTGAGCGGCTCCTGGGAGACCAGTATTAAATTCCGATGCACCATTGCAGGTTTACTGTATCCCTTGGACCTACACATTGACCATGAAACACAGATATTGCATCGGGATCGTATAGAAAAGCACAATGCCGACTTAAGTACAAGAAGAGTGAATGTTCTAAGTGTTTGTGCTTCGAGTGCCTCCTGGGAGACCAGTATTAGATTCCGATGCACGAGTGCAGGTTTACTGTATCCCTTAGACCTTCACATTGACCATAAAACACACATATTGCATCGGGATTGAATACAAAAGACACAATGCCGACTTAAGTACAAGAAGAGTGAATCTTCTAAGAGTTTGTGCTTCGAGTGGCTCCTGGGAGACCAGTATTAGATTCCGATGTATAAGTGCAGGTTTACTGTATCCCTTGGACCTTCACATTGACCATGAAACACAGATATTGCATCGGGATCGTATAGAAAAGCACAATGCCTACTTAAGTACAAGAAGAGTGAGTCTTCTATGAGTTTGTGCTTTGAGCGGCTCCTGGGAGACCAGTATTAGATTCCGAGGAACCAGTGCAGGTTTACTGTATCCCTTGGACCTTCACATTAACCATGATACAAAGACATTGCATCGGGATTGAATAGAAAAGGCACAATGCCGACTTAAGTACAAGAAGAGTGAATCTTCTAAGAATTTTTGCCTTGAGCGGCTCATGGGAGACCAGTATTAGATTCAGATGAACCAGAGCAGGTTTTCTGTATACGTTTTACCTTCACATTGACCATGAAACACAGAAATTGCATCGGGATGGAATACAAAACGGACAATGCCGCCTTAAGTACTAGAAAAGTGAATTTTCTGAGAGTTTGTGCTTTGAGCGGCTCCAGGGAGACCAGTGTTAGTTTCCGATGCACCAGTGCAGGTTTACTGTATACGTTTGTCCTTCACATTGACCATGAAACACATAAATTGCATCGGGATTGATTACAAAAGGGACAATGCCGACTTAAGTACAAGAAGAGTGAATCTTATAAGAGTTTATGCTTCGAGCGGCTCCTGGGAGACCAGTATTTGATTCCGATGCAGCTGTGCAGGTTTACTGTATCACTTGGACTCGTACATTGACCATGAGAGACAGAAATTGCATCGGGATTGAAACCAAAAGGGACAATGCCGACTTAAGTACAAGATGAGTGATTCTTCTATGAGTTTGTGCTTTGAGCGGCTCCTGGGAGACCAATATTAGATTCCGATGCACCAGTGCAGGTTTACAGTATCCCTTGGACCTTCACATTGACCATGATACAAAGATATTGCATCGGGATTGAATACGAAAGGCACAATGCCGACTTAAGTGTAGGAAAAGTGAATCCTCTAAGACTTTGTCCTTCGAGCGGCTCCTGGGAGACCAGTATTTGACAAGAAGAGTGAATCTTCTGAGAGTTTGTGGTTTGAGCGGCTACTCGGATACCAGTATTAGATTCCGATGCACCAGTGCAGGTTTACTGTATCCCTTGGACCGTCACATTGACGATGAAACACAGAGATTGCATCGAGAATGAATACAAAATGCACAATGGCGACTGAAGTACAAGAAGAGAGAATCTTCTAAGAGTTTGTGTTTCGAGCGGCTCCTGGGAGACCAGTATTAGATTCCGATGCAGCAGTGCATTGTTTCTGTATCCCTATCACCTTCACATTGACCATGAAACACAGATATTGCATCGGGATTGAATAATAAAAGCACAATGCCGACTTAAGTACAAGAAGAGTGAATCTTATAAGAGTTTGTGCTTTGAGCGGCTCATGGGAGACCAGTATTAGATTCTGATGCACCAGTGCAGGTTTTCTGTATCCGTTTGACCTTCACATTGACCATGAAACACAGAAATTGGATCGGGATTGATTACAAAATGCACAATGCCGACTGACGTACAAGAAGAGTGACCCAGCTAAGGGTTTGTGGTTCGAGCAGCTCCTGAGAGACCAGTATTTGATTCCGATGCAGCTGTGCAGGTTTACTGTATGTGCTGGACCTTCACATTGACCATGAAACACAGAAATTGCATCGGGTTGGAATACAAAACGGACAATGCCGCCTTAAGTACTAGAAAAGTGAATCTTCTGAGAGTTTGTGCTTTGAGCGGCTCCAGGGAGACCAGTATTAGACTCTGATGCACCAGTGCAGGTTTACTGTATGCGTTTGTCCTTCACATTGACAATGAAACACATAAATTGCATCGGGTTTGATTACGAAAGGGACTATGCTGACTTAAGTACAGGAAGAGTGAATCTTGTAAGAGTTTGTGCTTCGAGCGGCTCCTGGGAGACCAGTATTTGATTCCTATGCAGCTGTGCAGGTTTACTGCATCCCTTAGACCTTCACATTGACCATGAAAGACAGAACTTGCATCGGGATATAAATCTAAAGGGACAATGCAGACTTAAGTACAAGAAGAGTGAATCTTCTGACAGTTTGTGGTTTGAGCGGCTACTCGGATACCAGTATTAGATTCCGATGCACCAGTGCAGGTTTACTGTATCCCTTGGGCCGTCACATTGACGATGAAACACAGAGATTGCATCGAGAATGGATACAAAATGCACAATGCCGACTGAAGTACAAGAAGAGAGAATCTTCTAAGAGTTTGTGTTTCGTGCGGCTCCTGGGAGACCAGTATTTGATTCCGATGCAGCTGTTCAGGTTTACTGTATACCTTGGACCTTCACATTGACCATGAAAGACAGAAATTGCATCGAGATTGAAACCAAAAGGGACAATGCCGACTCAGGTACTACAATTGTGAATCTTCTGAGAGTTTGTGCTTTGAGGGGCTCCAAGGTTTCTAGTAGTAGATTCAGATGCACCAGTGCTGGTTTAACGTATCCCTAGGACATTCACATTGAACATGAAACATAGAAATTGCATCAGGATTGAATACAAAAGGCACAACGGCGCCTTAAATACATGAAGAGTGAGTCTTCTAAGAGTTCGTGCTTTGATCTGCTACTTGGGAAACCAGTATTAGATTCCGATGCACCAATGCAGGTTTACTGTATCCCTTGACTTTCTCATTGACCATGAAGCACAGAAATTGCATCGGGGTTGAATACAAAAGGCACAAAGCCGACTTATGTACAAGAAGAGTGAATCTAATTAGAAATTGTGCTTTGAGCGGCTCATGGGAGACCAATATTAGATTCCAATGCACCAGTTTAGGTTTACTGTATCCCTTGGACCTTCATATTGACCATGAAACACAGATATTGCATCTGCATTGCATACAAAAGCCACAATGCCCACTTAAGTACAAGAAGAGGAAGTCTTCTAAGAATTTGTGATTAGTGCGGCTCCTGGAAGACGAGTATTAGATTCCGATGCACCAGTTCATTTTTACTGCATCCCTTGGACTTTCACATTAACCATGAAACAAAGAAATTGCATCGGGATTAAATACTAAGAGCACGATAAGGACTTAAGTACAAGATGAGTGAATCTCCTAAGAGTTTGTGCTTTCAGCGGCTCCCGGGATACCACTATCAGATTCCGATGCACCAGTGCAGGTTTACTGTTTCCCTTGGACCTTCACATTGACCATGAAACACAGAAAATGCATTGGGATTGAATACGAAAGGGACAATGCCGACTTAAGTGCAAGAAGAGTTAATCTTCTACAAGTTCGTGCTTTGAGCGGCTCCTGGGAGACCAGTATTAGTTTCCGATGCACCAGTGCAGGTTTACAGTATCCCTTGGTCCTTCACATTGACCATGATACAAAAAAATTGCTTCGGGATTCAATACAGAAGGCACAATGCCGACTTAAGTACAAGAAGAGTGATTCCTCTAAGAGTTTGTGCTTTGAGAAGCTCCTGGGAGACCGGTATTAGATTCCGATGCACCAGTGCAGGTTTACTTTATCCCTTGGACTTTCACATTGACCATGAAGCACAGAAATTGCATTGGGGTTGAATACAAAAGGCACAAATCCGGCTTAATAACAAGAAGAGTGAATCTTCTAAGGGTTTGTGCTTTGAGCGGCTCCTGGGACAACAGTATTTGATTACGATGCAGCAGTGCAGGTTTTAAGTATCCCTTGGACCCTCCCATTGACCATGAAACTCAGAAATTGCATCGGGATTGAATAATAAAGGCACAATGCCGACTTAAGTACAAGCAGACTTAATCTTCTAAGAGGTTGTGCATTCAGCGGCTCATGGGAGACCTGTAGTAGATTCCGATGCAGAAGTGCATTGTTTCTGTAACCCCATCACCTTCACATTGACCATGAAACACAGATATTGCATCGGGATTGAATACAAAAGGCACAATGTCGACTAAAGTACTAGAAGAGAGAGTCTTCTACGACTTTGTGCTTAGAGCGGCTCCTGGGAGACGAGTATTTGATTCTGATGCACCAGTGCAGGTTTACTGTAACCCTTGGACCTTCACATTGAGCATGAAACAAAGATATTGCATCGGGATTGAATATTAAAGGCAAAATGTCGACTTAAGTACAAGAAGTGTGAATCTTATTAGAGTTTGTGCTTTGAACGGCTCCTGGGGGACCAATATTAAATTCCGATGCACGAGTGCAGGTTTACTGTATCCCTTAGACCTTCACATTGACCATAAAACACACATATTACATCGGGATTGAATACAAGAGGGACAATTCCAACTTAAAGACAAGATGAGTGAATCTTCTAAAATTTTGTGCCTTGAGCGACTCCTGGGACACCAGTATTAGATTCCGATGCACCAGTGCAGATTTACTGAATCCCCTGGACCTTCACATTGACCATGAAATACAGAAATTGAATCGGGATGCAATACAAAACGGACAATGCCGACTTAAGTACAAGTGAATCTTCTAAGGGTTTGTGGTTTGAGCGGCTACAGGGAGACCAGTATTAGAATCCGATGCACCAATGCAGGTTTTCTGTATCCCTTGAACGGTCACATTGACGATGAAATACAGAAATTGTATCGGGATTGAATACAAAATGCACAATGCCAACTGAAGTACAAGAAGAGTGAATCTATTTATAATTTGTGCTTTGAGCGGGTCATGGGCGACCAGTATTAGATTCAGACAAACCAGTGCAGGTTTTCTGTATATGTTTGTCTTTCACATTGACCATGAAACACAGAAATTACATCGGGATTGATTACGAAAAGGACAACGCCGTCTTAAGTACAAGAAGAGTGAATTTTCCAAGAATTTGTGCATTGAGCGGCTCCTGGGAGTTCAGTATTAGATTCCGATGCACCAGTGCTGGATTACTGTATCCCTTGGACCTTCACATTGACCATGAAACACAGAAATTGCATCGGGATGGAATAGGAAAGGGACAATGCCGCCTTATGTACTAGAAAGATGAATCTTCTGAGAGTTAGTGCTTTGAGCAGGTCCAGGGAGACCAGTATTAGATTCCGATGCACCAGTGCAGGTTTTCTGTATCCCTTGAACCGTCACATTTACGATGAAACACAGAAATTGCATCGGGATTGAATACAAAATGCACAATGCCGACAAAAGTACAAGAATAGTGAATCTTCTAAGAGTTTGTGCTTCGAGCGGCTCCTGGGAGACCAGTATTAGATTCCTATGCACCAGTGCAGGTTTACTGTATCCCTTGGACCTTCACATTGACCATGAAAGACGGAAATTGCATCGGGATTGAAACCAAAAGGGACAAATCCGACTTAAGTACAAGAAGAGTGAATCTTCTGATAGTTTGTGCTTTGAGCGGCTCCTGGGATACCAGTATTAGATTTCGATGCACCAGTGCTGGTTTAACGTATCCCTTGGACTTTCACATTGACCATGAAAAATAGAAATTGCATCAGGATGGAATACAAATGGCACAACGGCGACTTAAGTACAAGAAGTGTGAATCTTCTTAGAGTTTGTGCTTTGAACGGCTCCTGGGAGACCAATATAAAATTCCTATGCACTAGTGCAGGTTTACTGTATCCCCTGGACCTTCACAATGACCATGAAACAAAGAAATTGCATCGGGATTGAATACAAAACGATCAATGCCGACTTAAGTAAAAGAAGAGTGAATTTTCTAAGAGTTTGTGCTTCGAGCGGCTACTTGGGAGACCAGTATAAGTTTCCGATGCACCAATGCAGGTTTATTGTATCCCTTGGACTTTCACATTGACCATGAAGCACAGAAATTACATTGCGGTTGAATACAAAAGGCATAAAGCCGACTTAAGTACAAGAAGATTGAATCTTCTAAGGGTTTGTGCATTGAGAGGCTCCTGGGAGACCAGTATTAGATTCCGATGCACCAGTGCAGGTTTACTGTTTCCCTTAGACCTTCACATTTACCATCAAACACGGAAATTGCATCGGGATGGAATTCGAAAGGGACAATGCCGCCTTAAGTACAAGAAGAGTGAATCTTGTGAGAGGTTGTGCTCTGAGCGGCTCCATGGAGACCAGTATTAGATTCCGATGTACCAGTGCAGGTTTTTTGTATCCCTTGGACCGTCACATTGATGATGAAACGCAGAAATTGCATCGGGATTGAATACAAAATGCACAATGCCGACTGCAGTACAAGAGGAGTAAATCTTCTAAGAGTTTGTGCTTCGAGCGGCTCCTGGGAGACCAGTATTTGATTCCGATGCAGCTGTGCAGGTTTACTGTATCCCTTGGACCTTCACATTGACCATGAAAGACAGAAATTGCATCGGGATTGAAACCAAAAGGGACAATGCCGACTTAAGTACAAGAAGAGTGAATCTTCTATGAGTTTGTGTTTGAGATCCTCCTGGGAGACCAGTATTAGATTCCGATGCACCAGTGCTGGTTTACTGTATCCCTTGGACCTTCACATTGACCATGATACAAAGAAATTGCATCGGGATTGAATAGAAAAGTACAATGCCGACTTAAGTACAAGAAGAGTGAACCTTCTTAGAATTTGTGCTTTGAGCGGCTCATGGGTGACCAGTATTAGATTCAAATGCACCAGTTTAGGTTTACTGTATCCCTTGGACCTTCATATTGACCATGAAACACAGATATTGCATCTGGATTGCATACAATTGGCACAATGCCGACTTAAGTACAAGAAGAGGGAGTGTTCTAAGAGTTTGTGATTTGAGCGGCTCCTGGCAGACGAGTATTAGATTCCGATGCACCAGTGCATTTTTACTGTATCCCTTGGACTTTCGTATTGACCATGAAACAAAGAAATTGCATCGGGATTAAATACTAAGAGCACGATGACGACTTGAATACATGATGAGTGAACCTCCCAAGAGTTTGAGCTTTCAGCGGCTCCTGGGATACCACTATCAGATTCCGATGCACCAGTGCAGGTTTACCGTTTCCCTTGGACCTTCACATTGACCATGATACACAGAAAATGCATCGGGATTGAATATGAAAGGGACAATGCCGACTTAAGTGCAAGAAGAGTGAATCTTCTACGAGATTGTGCTTTGAGCGGCTCCTGGGAGACCAGTATTAAATTCCGATGCACCAGTGCAGGTTTACTGTATCCCTTGGACCTACACATTGACCATGAAACACAGATATTGCATCGGGATCGTATAGAAAAGCACAATGCCGACTTAAGTACAAGAAGAGTGAATGTTCTAAGAGCTTGTGCTTTGAGCGGCTCATGGGAGACCAGTATTAGATTCCGATGCACCAGTGCATGTTTACTGTATCCCTTGGACCTTCACATTGACCTTGAAACACAGATATTGCGTCGGGATCGTATAGAAAATCACAATAACGACTTAAGTACAAGAAGAGTGAGTCTTCTATGAGTTTGTGCTTTGAGCGGCTCCTGGGAGACCAGTATCAGATTCCGAGGAACCAGTGCAGGTTTACTGTACCCCTTCGACCCTCATTTTGACCATGAAACACAGAAATCGCATCGGGATTGAATACAAAAGCACAATGCCGACTTAAGTACAAGAAGAGTGAATCTTCTAAGAATTTTTGCCTTGAGCGGCTCATGGGAGACCAGTATTAGATTCAGATGCACCAGAGCAGGTTTTCTGTATCCGTTTAACCTTCACATTGACGATGAAACACAGAGTTTGCATCGAGATTGAATACAAAATGCACAAAGCCGACTGAAGTACAAGAAGAGAGAATCTTCTAAGAGTTTGTGTTCCGAGCGGCTCCTGGGAGACCAGTATTTGATTCCGATGCAGCTGTTCATTTTTACTGTATACCTTGGACCTTCACATTGACCATGAAAGACAGAAATTGCATCGAGATTGAAACCAAAAGGGACAATGCCGACTTAAGTACTAGAATTGTGAATCTTCTGAGAGTTTGTGCTTTGAGCGGCTCCAGGGATTCTAGTATTAGATTCAGATGCACCAGTGCTGGTTTAACGTATCCCTAAGAACTTCACATTGACCATGAAACATAGAAATTGCTTCGGGGTTGAATACAAATGGCACAAAGCCGACTTAAGTACAAGAAGAGTGAATCAAATAAGAATTTGTGCTTTGAGCGGCTCATGGGAGACCAGTATTAGATTCAGATTCTACAGTGCAGGTTTTCTGTATCCGTTTGAACTTCACTTTGACCATGAAGCACGGAAATTGCATCGGGATTGAAAACAAAAGGGACAATGCCGACTGGAGTACAAGAAGAGTGAATTTTCTAAGATTTTGTGGTTTGAGCGGCTCCTTTGAGACCTGTATTAGATTCCGATGCACCAGTGGAGGTTTATTGTATCCCTCGGACCTCCACATTGACCATGTCACACAGATATCGCATCGGGATTGAATACAAAAGGCACAATGCCGACTTCAGTACAAAGAGAGTGAACCTTCTTAGAATTTGTGCTTTGAGCGGCTCATGGGAGACCAGTATTAGATTCCAATGCACCAGTTTAGGTTTACTGTATCCCCTGGACCTTCATATTGACCATGAAACACAGATATTGCATCTGCATTGCATACAAAAGGCACAATGCCGACTTAAGTACAACAAGAGGAAGTCTTCTAAGAATTTGTGATTTGCGCGGCTCCTGGCAGACGAGTATTAGATTCCGATGCACCAGTTCATTTTTACTGTATCCATTGGACATTCGCATTAACCAAGTAACAAATAAATTGCATCGGGATTAAATACTAAGAGCACGATGAGCACTTAAGTACAAGAGGAGTGAATCTCCTAAGAGTTTGTGCTTTCAGCGGCTCCCGGGATACCACTATCAGATTCCGATGCACCAGTGCAGGTTTACCGTTTCCCTTGGACCTTCACATTGACCATGAAACACAGATAATGCATCGGGATTGAATACGAAAGGAACAATGCCGACTTAAGTGCAAGAAGAGTGAATCTTCTACAAGTTTGTGTTTTGAGCGGCTCCTGGGAGACCAGTATTAGTTTCCGATGCACCAGTGCAGGTTTACAGTATCCCTTGGTCCTTCACATTGGCCATGATACAAAGAAATTGCTTCGGGATTCAATACAGAAGGCACAATGCCGACTTAAGTACAAGAAGAGTGATTCCTCTAAGAGTTTGTGCTTTCAGAAGCTCCTAAGAGACCGGTATTAGATTCCGATGCACCAGTGCAGGTTTACTTTATCCCATGGACCTTCACATTAACAATGAGACACAGATATTTCATCGGGATTGAATAATAAAGGCACAATGTCGACTTAAGTACAAGAAGACTGAATCTTCTAAGAGGTTGTGCTTTCTGCGGCTCATGGGAGACCAGTATTAGATTCCGTTGCAGCAGTGCATTGTTTCTGTATCCCTATCACCTTCATACTGACCATGAAACACAGATATTGCATCGGGATTGAATAATAAAAGCACAATGCCGACTTAAGTACAAGAAGAGAGAATCTTCTAAGAGTTTGTGATTTGAGCGGCTCATGGGAGACCAGTTTTAGATTCCGATGCACCGGTGCAGGTTTACTGTATCCCTTGGACCTTCACATTGACCATGAAACACAGATATTGCATCGGGATCGTATAGAAAAGCACAATGCCGACTTAAGTACAAGAAGAGTGAGTCTTCTATGAGTTTGCGGTTTGAGCGGCTCCTGGGAGACCAGTATTAGATTCCGAGGCACCAGTGCAGGTTTACTGTGTCCCTTCGACCCTCATATTTACCATGAAACACAGAAATCGCATCGGGATTGAATACAAAAGCACAATGCCGACTTAAGTGCAAGAAGAGTGAATCTTCTACGAGTTTGTGCTTTGAGCGGCTCCTGGGAGTCCAGTATTAGTTTTCCGATGCACCAGTGCAGGTTTACAGCATCCCTTGGTCCTTCACATTGACCATGATACAAAGAATTTGCTTTGGGATTGAATACAGAAGGCAGAATGCCGACTTAAGTACAAGAAGAGTGATTCCTCTAAGAGTTTGTGCTTTGAGCAGCTCCTGGGAAACCAGTACTAGATTCTGATGCACCAGTGTAGGTTTACTTTATCCCATGGACCTTCACATTAACAATGAGACACAGATATTGCATCCGGATTGAATAAAAAAGGCACAATGCCGACTTAAGTACAAGAAGAGTGAATCTTCTAAGAGTTTGTGCTTTGAGCGTCTCATGGGAGACCAATATTAGATTCTGATGCACCAGTGCAGGTTTACTGTATCCCTTGGACCTTCACATTGACCATGATACAAAAAAATTGCTTCGGGATTCAATACAGCAGGCACAATGCCGACTTAAGTACAAGAAGAGTGATTCCTCTAAGAGTTTGTGCTTTGAGAAGCTCCTGGGAGACCGGTATTAGATTCCGATGCATAAGTGCAGGTTTACTTTATCCCTTGGACTTTCACATTGACCATGAAGCACAGAAATTGCATTGGGGTTGAATACAAAAGGCACAAATCCGGCTTAATAACAAGAAGAGTGAATCTTCTAAGGGTTTGTGCTTTGAGCGGCTCCTGGGACAACAGTATTTGATTACGATGCAGCAGTGCAGGTTTTAAGTATCCCTTGGACCCTCCCATTGACCATGAAACTCAGAAATTGCATCGGGATTGAATAATAAAGGCACAATGCCGACTTAAGTACAAGAAGTGTGAATCTTCTTAGAGTTTGTGCTTTGAACGGCTCCTGGGAGACCAATATAAAATTCCGATGCACGAATGCAGGTTTACTGTATCCCTTAGACCTTCACATTGACCATAAAACACACATATTGCATCGGGATTGAATACAAGAGAGACAATTCCAACTTAAAGACAAGATGAGTGAATCTTCTAAAATTTTGTGCTTTGAGCGACCCCTGGGAGACCAGTATTACATTCAGATGCACCAGTGCAGGTTTTCTGTATATGTTTGTAATTCACATTGACCATGAAACACAGAAATTGTATCGGGATTGATTACGAAAAGGACAACGCCGACTTAAGTACAAGAAGAGTGAATCTTCCAAGAGTTTGTGCATTGAGCGGCTCCTGGGAGTTCAGTATTAGATTCCGACGCACCAGTGCAGGTTTACTGTATCCCTTGGACCTTCACATTGACCATGAAACACAGACATAGCATCGGGATGGAATAGGAAAGGGACAATGCCGCCTTATGTACTAGAAAAATGAATCTTCTGAGAGTTAGTGCTTTGAACAGGTCCAGGGAGACCAGTATTAGATTCCGATGCACCAGTGCAGGTTTTCTGTATCCCTTGAACCGTCACATTGACGATGAAACACAGAAATTGCATCGGGATTGAAAACAAAATGCACAATGCCGACAAAAGTACAAGAAGAGTGAATCTTCTATGAGTTTGTGCTTCGAGCGGCTCCTGGGAGACCAGTATTAGATTCTGATGCACCAGTGCAGTTTTACTGTATTCCTTGGACCTTCACATTGAACATGAAACACAGAAAATGCATCGGGATTGAATATGAAAGGGACAATGCCGACTTAAGTGCAAGAAGAGTGAATCTTCTACGAGATTGTGCTTTGAGCGGCTCCTGGGAGACCAGTATTAAATTCCGATGCACCATTGCAGGTTTACTGTATCCCTTGGACCTACACATTGACCATGAAACACAGATATTGCATCGGGATCGTATAGAAAAGCACAATGCCGACTTAAGTACAAGAAGAGTGAATGTTCTAAGTGTTTGTGCTTCGAGTGCCTCCTGGGAGACCAGTATTAGATTCCGATGCACGAGTGCAGGTTTACTGTATCCCTTAGACCTTCACATTGACCATAAAACACACATATTGCATCGGGATTGAATACAAAAGACACAATGCCGACTTAAGTACAAGAAGAGTGAATCTTCTAAGAGTTTGTGCTTCGAGTGGCTCCTGGGAGACCAGTATTAGATTCCGATGTATAAGTGCAGGTTTACTGTATCCCTTGGACCTTCACATTGACCATGAAACACAGATATTGCATCGGGATCGTATAGAAAAGCACAATGCCTACTTAAGTACAAGAAGAGTGAGTCTTCTATGAGTTTGTGCTTTGAGCGGCTCCTGGGAGACCAGTATTAGATTCCGAGGAACCAGTGCAGGTTTACTGTATCCCTTGGACCTTCACATTAACCATGATACAAAGACATTGCATCGGGATTGAATAGAAAAGGCACAATGCCGACTTAAGTACAAGAAGAGTGAATCTTCTAAGAATTTTTGCCTTGAGCGGCTCATGGGAGACCAGTATTAGATTCAGATGAACCAGAGCAGGTTTTCTGTATACGTTTTACCTTCACATTGACCATGAAACACAGAAATTGCATCGGGATGGAATACAAAACGGACAATGCCGCCTTAAGTACTAGAAAAGTGAATTTTCTGAGAGTTTGTGCTTTGAGCGGCTCCAGGGAGACCAGTGTTAGTTTCCGATGCACCAGTGCAGGTTTACTGTATACGTTTGTCCTTCACATTGACCATGAAACACATAAATTGCATCGGGATTGATTACAATAGGGACAATGCCGACTTAAGTACAAGAAGAGTGAATCTTATAAGAGTTTATGCTTCGAGCGGCTCCTGGGAGACCAGTATTTGATTCCGATGCAGCTGTGCAGGTTTACTGTATCACTTGGACTCGTACATTGACCATGAGAGACAGAAATTGCATCGGGATTGAAACCAAAAGGGACAATGCCGACTTAAGTACAAGATGAGTGATTCTTCTATGAGTTTGTGCTTTGAGCGGCTCCTGGGAGACCAATATTAGATTCCGATGCACCAGTGCAGGTTTACTGTATCCCTTGGACCGTCACATTGACGATGAAACACAGAGATTGCATCGAGAATGAATACAAAATGCACAATGGCGACTGAAGTACAAGAAGAGAGAATCTTCTAAGAGTTTGTGTTTCGAGCGGCTCCTGGGAGACCAGTATTAGATTCCGATGCAGCAGTGCATTGTTTCTGTATCCCTATCACCTTCACATTGACCATGAAACACAGATATTGCATCGGGATTGAATAATAAAAGCACAATGCCGACTTAAGTACAAGAAGAGTGAATCTTATAAGAGTTTGTGCTTTGAGCGGCTCATGGGAGACCAGTATTAGATTCTGATGCACCAGTGCAGGTTTTCTGTATCCGTTTGACCTTCACATTGACCATGAAACACAGAAATTGGATCGGGATTGATTACAAAATGCACAATGCCGACTGACGTACAAGAAGAGTGACCCAGCTAAGGGTTTGTGGTTCGAGCAGCTCCTGAGAGACCAGTATTTGATTCCGATGCAGCTGTGCAGGTTTACTGTATGTGCTGGACCTTCACATTGACCATGAAAGACAGAAATTGCATCGAGATTGAAACCAAAAGGGACAATGCCGACTCAGGTACTACAATTGTGAATCTTCTGAGAGTTTGTGCTTTGAGGGGCTCCAAGGTTTCTAGTAGTAGATTCAGATGCACCAGTGCTGGTTTAACGTATCCCTAGGACATTCACATTGAACATGAAACATAGAAATTGCATCAGGATTGAATACAAAAGGCACAACGGCGCCTTAAATACATGAAGAGTGAGTCTTCTAAGAGTTCGTGCTTTGATCTGCTACTTGGGAAACCAGTATTAGATTCCGATGCACCAATGCAGGTTTACTGTATCCCTTGACTTTCTCATTGACCATGAAGCACAGAAATTGCATCGGGGTTGAATACAAAAGGCACAAAGCCGACTTATGTACAAGAAGAGTGAATCTAATTAGAAATTGTGCTTTGAGCGGCTCATGGGAGACCAATATTAGATTCCAATGCACCAGTTTAGGTTTACTGTATCCCTTGGACCTTCATATTGACCATGAAACACAGATATTGCATCTGCATTGCATACAAAAGCCACAATGCCCACTTAAGTACAAGAAGAGGAAGTCTTCTAAGAATTTGTGATTAGTGCGGCTCCTGGAAGACGAGTATTAGATTCCGATGCACCAGTTCATTTTTACTGCATCCCTTGGACTTTCACATTAACCATGAAACAAAGAAATTGCATCGGGATTAAATACTAAGAGCACGATAAGGACTTAAGTACAAGATGAGTGAATCTCCTAAGAGTTTGTGCTTTCAGCGGCTCCCGGGATACCACTATCAGATTCCGATGCACCAGTGCAGGTTTACTGTTTCCCTTGGACCTTCACATTGACCATGAAACACAGAAAATGCATTGGGATTGAATACGAAAGGGACAATGCCGACTTAAGTGCAAGAAGAGTTAATCTTCTACAAGTTCGTGCTTTGAGCGGCTCCTGGGAGACCAGTATTAGTTTCCGATGCACCAGTGCAGGTTTACAGTATCCCTTGGTCCTTCACATTGACCATGATACAAAAAAATTGCTTCGGGATTCAATACAGAAGGCACAATGCCGACTTAAGTACAAGAAGAGTGATTCCTCTAAGAGTTTGTGCTTTGAGAAGCTCCTGGGAGACCGGTATTAGATTCCGATGCACCAGTGCAGGTTTACTTTATCCCTTGGACTTTCACATTGACCATGAAGCACAGAAATTGCATTGGGGTTGAATACAAAAGGCACAAATCCGGCTTAATAACAAGAAGAGTGAATCTTCTAAGGGTTTGTGCTTTGAGCGGCTCCTGGGACAACAGTATTTGATTACGATGCAGCAGTGCAGGTTTTAAGTATCCCTTGGACCCTCCCATTGACCATGAAACTCAGAAATTGCATCGGGATTGAATAATAAAGGCACAATGCCGACTTAAGTACAAGCAGACTTAATCTTCTAAGAGGTTGTGCATTCAGCGGCTCATGGGAGACCTGTAGTAGATTCCATTGCAGAAGTGCATTGTTTCTGTAACCCCATCACCTTCACATTGACCATGAAACACAGATATTGCATCGGGATTGAATACAAAAGGCACAAAGTCGACTAAAGTACTAGAAGAGAGAGTCTTCTACGACTTTGTGCTTAGAGCGGCTCCTGGGAGACGAGTATTTGATTCTGATGCACCAGTGCAGGTTTACTGTAACCCTTGGACCTTCACATTGAGCATGAAACAAAGATATTGCATCGGGATTGAATATTAAAGGCAAAATGTCGACTTAAGTACAAGAAGTGTGAATCTTATTAGAGTTTGTGCTTTGAACGGCTCCTGGGGGACCAATATTAAATTCCGATGCACGAGTGCAGGTTTACTGTATCCCTTAGACCTTCACATTGACCATAAAACACACATATTACATCGGGATTGAATACAAGAGGGACAATTCCAACTTAAAGACAAGATGAGTGAATCTTCTAAAATTTTGTGCCTTGAGCGACTCCTGGGACACCAGTATTAGATTCCGATGCACCAGTGCAGATTTACTGAATCCCCTGGACCTTCACATTGACCATGAAATACAGAAATTGAATCGGGATGCAATACAAAACGGACAATGCCGACTTAAGTACAAGTGAATCTTCTAAGGGTTTGTGGTTTGAGCGGCTACAGGGAGACCAGTATTAGAATCCGATGCACCAATGCAGGTTTTCTGTATCCCTTGAACGGTCACATTGACGATGAAATACAGAAATTGTATCGGGATTGAATACAAAATGCACAATGCCAACTGAAGTACAAGAAGAGTGAATCTATTTATAATTTGTGCTTTGAGCGGGTCATGGGCGACCAGTATTAGATTCAGACAAACCAGTGCAGGTTTTCTGTATATGTTTGTCTTTCACATTGACCATGAAACACAGAAATTACATCGGGATTGATTACGAAAAGGACAACGCCGTCTTAAGTACAAGAAGAGTGAATTTTCCAAGAATTTGTGCATTGAGCGGCTCCTGGGAGTTCAGTATTAGATTCCGATGCACCAGTGCTGGATTACTGTATCCCTTGGACCTTCACATTGACCATGAAACACAGAAATTGCATCGGGATGGAATAGGAAAGGGACAATGCCGCCTTATGTACTAGAAAGATGAATCTTCTGAGAGTTAGTGCTTTGAGCAGGTCCAGGGAGACCAGTATTAGATTCCGATGCACCAGTGCAGGTTTTCTGTATCCCTTGAACCGTCACATTTACGATGAAACACAGAAATTGCATCGGGATTGAATACAAAATGCACAATGCCGACAAAAGTACAAGAATAGTGAATCTTCTAAGAGTTTGTGCTTCGAGCGGCTCCTGGGAGACCAGTATTAGATTCCTATGCACCAGTGCAGGTTTACTGTATCCCTTGGACCTTCACATTGACCATGAAAGACGGAAATTGCATCGGGATTGAAACCAAAAGGGACAAATCCAACTTAAGTACAAGAAGAGTGAATCTTCTGATAGTTTGTGCTTTGAGCGGCTCCTGGGATACCAGTATTAGATTTCGATGCACCAGTGCTGGTTTAACGTATCCCTTGGACTTTCACATTGACCATGAAAAATAGAAATTGCATCAGGATGGAATACAAATGGCACAACGGCGACTTAAGTACAAGAAGTGTGAATCTTCTTAGAGTTTGTGCTTTGAACGGCTCCTGGGAGACCAATATAAAATTCCTATGCACTAGTGCAGGTTTACTGTATCCCCTGGACCTTCACAATGACCATGAAACAAAGAAATTGCATCGGGATTGAATACAAAACGATCAATGCCGACTTAAGTAAAAGAAGAGTGAATTTTCTAAGAGTTTGTGCTTCGAGCGGCTACTTGGGAGACCAGTATAAGTTTCCGATGCACCAATGCAGGTTTATTGTATCCCTTGGACTTTCACATTGACCATGAAGCACAGAAATTACATTGCGGTTGAATACAAAAGGCATAAAGCCGACTTAAGTACAAGAAGATTGAATCTTCTAAGGGTTTGTGCATTGAGAGGCTCCTGGGAGACCAGTATTAGATTCCGATGCACCAGTGCAGGTTTACTGTTTCCCTTAGACCTTCACATTTACCATCAAACACGGAAATTGCATCGGGATGGAATTCGAAAGGGACAATGCCGCCTTAAGTACAAGAAGAGTGAATCTTGTGAGAGGTTGTGCTCTGAGCGGCTCCATGGAGACCAGTATTAGATTCCGATGTACCAGTGCAGGTTTTTTGTATCCCTTGGACCGTCACATTGATGATGAAACGCAGAAATTGCATCGGGATTGAATACAAAATGCACAATGCCGACTGCAGTACAAGAGGAGTAAATCTTCTAAGAGTTTGTGCTTCGAGCGGCTCCTGGGAGACCAGTATTTGATTCCGATGCAGCTGTGCAGGTTTACTGTATCCCTTGGACCTTCACATTGACCATGAAAGACAGAAATTGCATCGGGATTGAAACCAAAAGGGACAATGCCGACTTAAGTACAAGAAGAGTGAATCTTCTATGAGTTTGTGTTTGAGATCCTCCTGGGAGACCAGTATTAGATTCCGATGCACCAGTGCTGGTTTACTGTATCCCTTGGACCTTCACATTGACCATGATACAAAGAAATTGCATCGGGATTGAATAGAAAAGTACAATGCCGACTTAAGTACAAGAAGAGTGAACCTTCTTAGAATTTGTGCTTTGAGCGGCTCATGGGTGACCAGTATTAGATTCAAATGCACCAGTTTAGGTTTACTGTATCCCTTGGACCTTCATATTGACCATGAAACACAGATATTGCATCTGGATTGCATACAATTGGCACAATGCCGACTTAAGTACAAGAAGAGGGAGTGTTCTAAGAGTTTGTGATTTGAGCGGCTCCTGGCAGACGAGTATTAGATTCCGATGCACCAGTGCATTTTTACTGTATCCCTTGGACTTTCGTATTGACCATGAAACAAAGAAATTGCATCGGGATTAAATACTAAGAGCACGATGACGACTTGAATACATGATGAGTGAACCTCCCAAGAGTTTGAGCTTTCAGCGGCTCCTGGGATACCACTATCAGATTCCGATGCACCAGTGCAGGTTTACCGTTTCCCTTGGACCTTCACATTGACCATGATACACAGAAAATGCATCGGGATTGAATATGAAAGGGACAATGCCGACTTAAGTGCAAGAAGAGTGAATCTTCTACGAGATTGTGCTTTGAGCGGCTCCTGGGAGACCAGTATTAAATTCCGATGCACCAGTGCAGGTTTACTGTATCCCTTGGACCTACACATTGACCATGAAACACAGATATTGCATCGGGATCGTATAGAAAAGCACAATGCCGACTTAAGTACAAGAAGAGTGAATGTTCTAAGAGCTTGTGCTTTGAGCGGCTCATGGGAGACCAGTATTAGATTCCGATGCACCAGTGCATGTTTACTGTATCCCTTGGACCTTCACATTGACCTTGAAACACAGATATTGCGTCGGGATCGTATAGAAAATCACAATAACGACTTAAGTACAAGAAGAGTGAGTCTTCTATGAGTTTGTGCTTTGAGCGGCTCCTGGGAGACCAGTATCAGATTCCGAGGAACCAGTGCAGGTTTACTGTACCCCTTCGACCCTCATTTTGACCATGAAACTCAGAAATCGCATCGGGATTGAATACAAAAGCACAATGCCGACTTAAGTACAAGAAGAGTGAATCTTCTAAGAATTTTTGCCTTGAGCGGCTCATGGGAGACCAGTATTAGATTCAGATGCACCAGAGCAGGTTTTCTGTATCCGTTTAACCTTCACATTGACGATGAAACACAGAGTTTGCATCGAGATTGAATACAAAATGCACAAAGCCGACTGAAGTACAAGAAGAGAGAATCTTCTAAGAGTTTGTGTTCCGAGCGGCTCCTGGGAGACCAGTATTTGATTCCGATGCAGCTGTTCATTTTTACTGTATACCTTGGACCTTCACATTGACCATGAAAGACAGAAATTGCATCGAGATTGAAACCAAAAGGGACAATGCCGACTTAAGTACTAGAATTGTGAATCTTCTGAGAGTTTGTGCTTTGAGCGGCTCCAGGGATTCTAGTATTAGATTCAGATGCACCAGTGCTGGTTTAACGTATCCCTAAGAACTTCACATTGACCATGAAACATAGAAATTGCTTCGGGGTTGAATACAAATGGCACAAAGCCGACTTAAGTACAAGAAGAGTGAATCAAATAAGAATTTGTGCTTTGAGCGGCTCATGGGAGACCAGTATTAGATTCAGATTCTACAGTGCAGGTTTTCTGTATCCGTTTGAACTTCACTTTGACCATGAAGCACGGAAATTGCATCGGGATTGAAAACAAAAGGGACAATGCCGACTGGAGTACAAGAAGAGTGAATTTTCTAAGATTTTGTGGTTTGAGCGGCTCCTTTGAGACCTGTATTAGATTCCGATGCACCAGTGGAGGTTTATTGTATCCCTCGGACCTCCACATTGACCATGTCACACAGATATCGCATCGGGATTGAATACAAAAGGCACAATGCCGACTTCAGTACAAAGAGAGTGAACCTTCTTAGAATTTGTGCTTTGAGCGGCTCATGGGAGACCAGTATTAGATTCCAATGCACCAGTTTAGGTTTACTGTATCCCCTGGACCTTCATATTGACCATGAAACACAGATATTGCATCTGCATTGCATACAAGAGGCACAATGCCGACTTAAGTACAACAAGAGGAAGTCTTCTAAGAATTTGTGATTTGCGCGGCTCCTGGCAGACGAGTATTAGATTCCGATGCACCAGTTCATTTTTACTGTATCCATTGGACATTCGCATTAACCAAGTAACAAATAAATTGCATCGGGATTAAATACTAAGAGCACGATGAGGACTTAAGTACAAGAGGAGTGAATCTCCTAAGAGTTTGTGCTTTCAGCGGCTCCCGGGATACCACTATCAGATTCCGATGCACCAGTGCAGGTTTACCGTTTCCCTTGGACCTTCACATTGACCATGAAACACAGATAATGCATCGGGATTGAATACGAAAGGAACAATGCCGACTTAAGTGCAAGAAGAGTGAATCTTCTACAAGTTTGTGTTTTGAGCGGCTCCTGGGAGACCAGTATTAGTTTCCGATGCACCAGTGCAGGTTTACAGTATCCCTTGGTCCTTCACATTGGCCATGATACAAAGAAATTGCTTCGGGATTCAATACAGAAGGCACAATGCCGACTTAAGTACAAGAAGAGTGATTCCTCTAAGAGTTTGTGCTTTCAGAAGCTCCTAAGAGACCGGTATTAGATTCCGATGCACCAGTGCAGGTTTACTTTATCCCATGGACCTTCACATTAACAATGAGACACAGATATTTCATCGGGATTGAATAATAAAGGCACAATGTCGACTTAAGTACAAGAAGACTGAATCTTCTAAGAGGTTGTGCTTTCTGCGGCTCATGGGAGACCAGTATTAGATTCCGTTGCAGCAGTGTATTGTTTCTGTATCCCTATCACCTTCATATTGACCATGAAACACAGATATTGCATCGGGATTGAATAATAAAAGCACAATGCCGACTTAAGTACAAGAAGAGAGAATCTTCTAAGAGTTTGTGATTTGAGCGGCTCATGGGAGACCAGTTTTAGATTCCGATGCACCGGTGCAGGTTTACTGTATCCCTTGGACCTTCACATTGACCATGAAACACAGATATTGCATCGGGATCGTATAGAAAAGCACAATGCCGACTTAAGTACAAGAAGAGTGAGTCTTCTATGAGTTTGCGGTTTGAGCGGCTCCTGGGAGACCAGTATTAGATTCCGAGGCACCAGTGCAGGTTTACTGTGTCCCTTCGACCCTCATATTTACCATGAAACACAGAAATCGCATCGGGATTGAATACAAAAGCACAATGCCGACTTAAGTGCAAGAAGAGTGAATCTTCTACGAGTTTGTGCTTTGAGCGGCTCCTGGGAGTCCAGTATTAGTTTTCCGATGCACCAGTGCAGGTTTACAGTATCCCTTGGTCCTTCACATTGACCATGATACAAAGAATTTGCTTTGGGATTGAATACAGAAGGCAGAATGCCGACTTAAGTACAAGAAGAGTGATTCCTCTAAGAGTTTGTGCTTTGAGCAGCTCCTGGGAAACCAGTACTAGATTCTGATGCACCAGTGTAGGTTTACTTTATCCCATGGACCTTCACATTAACAATGAGACACAGATATTGCATCCGGATTGAATAAAAAAGGCACAATGCCGACTTAAGTACAAGAAGAGTGAATCTTCTAAGAGTTTGTGCTTTGAGCGTCTCATGGGAGACCAATATTAGATTCTGATGCACCAGTGCAGGTTTACTGTATCCCTTGGACCTTCACATTGACCATGAAACACAGATATTGCATCGGGATCGTATAGAAAAGCACAATGCCGACTTAAGTCCAAGAAGAGTGAATCTTCTATGAGTTTGTGCTTTGAGCGGCTTCTGGGAGACCAGTATTAGATTCCGAGGCACCAGTGCAGGTTTACTGTATCCCTTGGACCCTCATATTGACCATGAAACACAGAAATCGCATCGGGATTGAATACAAATGCACAATGCCGACTTAAGTACAAGAAGAGTGAATCTTCTAAGAATTTTTGCCTTGAGCGGCTCATGGGAGACCAGTATTGGATTCAGATGCACCAGTGCAGGTTTTCAGTATCCCTTTGACCTTCACATTGACCATGAAACACAGAAATTGCATCGGGATTGATTGCAAAATGCACAATGCCGACTGACGTACAAGAAGAGTGATTCCTCTAAGAGTTTGTGCTTTCAGAAGCTCCTAAGAGTCCGGTATTAGATTCCGATGCACCAGTGCAGGTTTACTTTATCCCATGGACCTTCACATTAACAATGAGACACAGATATTTCATCGGGATTGAATAATAAAGGCACAATGCCGACTTAAGTACAAGAAGACTGAATCTTCTAAGAGGTTGTGCTTTCAGCGGCTCATGGGGGACCAGTATTAGATTCCGTTGCAACAGTGCATTGTTTCTGTATCCCTATCACCTTCACATTGACCATGAAACACAGATATTGCATCGGGATTGAATAATAAAAGCACAATGCCGACTTAAGTACAAGAAGAGTGAATCTTCTAAGAGTTTGTGATTTGAGCGGCTCATGGGAGACTAGTTTTAGATTCCGATGCACCAGTGCAGGTTTACTGTATCCCTTGGACCTTCACATTGACCATGAAACACAGATATTGCATCGGGATCGTATAGAAAATCACAATGCCGACTTAAGTCCAAGAAGAGTGAGTCTTCTATGAGTTTGTGCTTTGAGCGGCTTCTGGGAGACCAGTATTAGATTCCGAGGCACCAGTGCAGGTTTACTGTATCCCTTGTACCCTCATATTGACCATGAAACACAGAAATCGCATCGGGATTGAATACAAATGCACAATGCCGACTTAAGTACAAGAAGAGTGAATCTCCTAAGAATTTTTGCCTTGAGCGGCTCATGGGAGACCAGTATTGGATTCAGATGCACCAGTGCAGGTTTTCAGTATCCCTTTGACCTTCACATTGACCATGAAACACAGAAATTGCATCGGGATTGATTGCAAAGTGCACAATGCCGACTGACGTACAAGACGAGTGAATCTTCTAAGAGTTTGTGCATTGAGAGGCTCCTGGGAGACCAGTATTAGATTCCGATGCACTAGTGCAGGTTTACTGTATCCCTTGGACTTTCACATTGACCATGAAACACACAAATTGCATCGGGATGGAATACAAAAGGGACAATGCCGCCTTAAGTACTAGAAAAGTGAATCTTCTGAGATTTTGTGCTTTGAGCGGCTCCAGGGAGACCAGTATTAGATTCCGATGCACCAGTGCAGGTTTACTGTATCCCTTGGACACAGATATTGCATCTGCATTGCATACAAAAGCCACAATGCCCACTTAAGTACAAGAAGAGGAAGTCTTCTAAGAATTTGTGATTTGAGCGGCTCCTGGCAGACGAGTATTAGATTCCGATGCACCAGTTCATTTTTACTGTATCCCTTGGACTTTCACATTAACCAAGTAACAAAGAAATTGCATCGGGATTAAATACTAAGAGCACGATGAGGACTTAAGTACAAGATGAGTGAAGCTCCTAAGAGTTTGTGCTTTCAGCGGCTCCCGGGATACCACTATCAGATTCCGATGCACCAGTGCAGGTTTACCGTTTCCCTTGGACCTTCACATTGACCATGAAACACAGATATTGCATCGGGATTGTAAAATAAAAGCACAATGCCGACTTAAGTACAAGAAGAGTGAATCTTGTAAGAGTTTGTGATTTGAGCGGCTCATGGGAGACCACTTTTAGATTCCGATGCACCAGTGCAGGTTTACTGTGTCCCTTGGACCTTCACATTGACCATGAAACACAGATATTGCATCGGGATCGTATAGAAAAGCACAATGCCGACTTAAGTACAAGAAGAGTGAGTCTTCTATGAGTTTGCGCTTTGAGCGGCTCCTGGGAGACCAGTATTAGATTCCGAGGCACCAGTGCAGGTTTACTGTATCCCTTCGACCCTCATATTTACCATGAAACACAGAAATCGCATCGGGATTGAATACAAAAGCACAATGCCGACATAAGTGCAAGAAGAGTGAATCTTCTACGAGTTTGTGCTTTGAGCGGCTCCTGGGAGTCCAGTATTAGTTTTCCGATGCACCAGTGCAGGTTTACAGTATCCCTTGGTCCTTCACATTGACCATGATACAAAGAATCTGCTTGTGGATTGAATACAGAAGGCAGAATGCCGACTTAAGTACAAGAAGAGTGATTCCTCTAAGAGTTTGTGCTTTGAACAGCTCCTGGGAAACCAGTACTAGATTCTGATGCACCAGTGTAGGTTTACTTTATCCCATGGACCTTCACATTAACAATGAGACACAGATATTGCATCGGGATTGAATAAAAAAGGCACAATGCCGACTTAAGTACAAGAAGAGTGAATCTTCTAAGAGTTTGTGCTTTGAGCGTCTCATGGGAGACCAGTATTAGATTCCGATGCACCAGTGCAGGTTTACAGTATCCCTTTGACCTTCACATTGACCATGAAACACAGATATTGCATCGGGATCGTATAGAAAAGCACAATGCCGACTTAAGTCCAAGAAGAGTGAATCTTCAAAGAATTTTTGCCTTGAGCGGCTCATGGGAGACCAGTATTGGATTCAGATGCACCAGTGCAGGTTTTCAGTATCCCTTTGACCTTCACATTGACCACGAAACACAGAAATTGCATCTGGATTGAATGCAAAATGCACAATGCCGACTGACGTACAAGAAGAGTGAAACTCCTTAGAATTTGTGATTTGAGCGGCTCATGGGAGACCAGTATTAGTTTCCGATGCACCAGTGCTGGTTTACTGTATCCCTTGGACCTTCACATTGACCATGAAACACAGAAATTGCATCGGGATGGAATACAAAAGGGACAATGCGGCCTTAAGTACTAGATAAGTGAATCTTCTAAGAGTTTGTGGTTTGGGCGGCTCCAGGAAGACCAGAATTAGATTCCGATGCACCAGTGCAAGTTTACTGTATCCCTTGGACTGTCACATTGACGATGAAACACAGTAATTGCATCGGGATTGAATACAAAATGAACAATGCCGACTGAAGTACAAGAAGAGTGAATCTTCTAAGAGTTTGTGTTTCGAGCGGCTCCTGGGAGACCAGTATTTGACTCCGATGCAGCTGTGCAGGTTTACTGTATCCCTTGGACCTTCACATTGACCATGAAAGACAGAAATTGCATCGGGATTGAAATCAAAAGGGACAATGCCGACTTAAGTACAAGAAGAGTAAATCTTCTGTGAGTTTGTGCTTTGAGCGGCTCCTGGGATACCAGTATTAGATGCCGATGCACCAGTGCTGGTTTAACGTATCCCTTGGACCTTTCCAATAACCATGAAACATAGATATTGCTTCGGGATTGAATACAAAAGGTACAACGGCGACTTACGTACAAGAAGAATGAATCTTCTAAGAGTTTGTGCTTTGAGCGGTTGCTTGGGAGACCAGTATTAGATTCCGATGCTTCAGTGCAGGTTTACCGTATCCCTTGGACCTTCACATTGAACATGAAACACAGAAATTGCATCGGGATTGAAAACGAAAGGGACAATGCCGACTTAAGTACAAGAAGAGTGAATCTTCTAAGAGTTTTTGCTTCGAGCGGCTCCTGGGAGACCTGTATTTGATTCCGATGCAGCTGTGCAGGTTTACTGCATCCCTTATACTTTCACATTGGCCATGAAAGACAGAACTTGCATCGAGATTTAAATCAAAAGGGACAATGCAGACTTTAGTACTAGAAGAGTGAATCTTCTGAGAGTTTGTGCTTTGAGCGGCTCCTGGGATAATAGTATTAGATTCCGATGCACCAGTGCTGGTTTAACGTGTCCTTTGGACCTTCACATTGACCATGAAACATAGAAATTGCATCGGGATTGAATACAAAAAGCACAAAGGAGACTTAAACACAAGAAGAGTGAATCTTCTAAGAGTTCGTGATTTGAGCAGCTACTTGTGAGACCAGTATTAGATTCCGGTGCACCAATGCAGGTTTACTGTATTCCTTGGACTTTCTCATTGACCATGAAGCACAGAAAATGCATCGGGGTTGAATACAAAAGGCACAAAGCCGACATAAGTACAAGAAGAGTGAATCTTCTAAGTAATTGTGCTTTGAGCGGTTCATGGGAGACCAGTATCAGACTCAGATGCACCAGTGCAGGTTTTCTGTATCCGTCTGACCTTCACTTTGACCATGAAACACAGAAATTGCATCGGGATTGAATACAAAAGGGACAATGCCGACTTAAGTACAAGAAGAGTAAATCTTCTATGAGTTTGTGCTTTGAGCGGCTCCTGGGGAACCAGTATTAGTTTCCGATGCACCACTGCAGATTTACTGTATCCCTTGGACCTTCACATTGACCATAATACAAAGAAATTGCTTCGGGATTGAATACAGAAGGCACAATGCCGACTTAAGTACAAGAAGAGTGAATCTTCTAAGAGTTTGTGCTTTGAGCGGCTCATGGGAGACCAGTATTAGATTCCGATGCACCAGTGCAGGTTTACTGTATCGCTTGGACCTTCACATTGACCATGAAACACAGATATTGCATCGGGATTGTATAGAAAAACACAATGCCGACTTAAATACAAGAAGAGTGAGTCTTCTATGAGTTTGTGCTTTGAGCGGCTCCTGGGAGACCAGTATTAGATTCCGAGGCACCAGTGCAGGTTTACTGTATCCCTTGGACCCTCATATTGACCATGAAAAACAGAAATCGCATAGGGATTGTACACAAAAGCACAATGCCGACTTAAGTATAAGAAGAGTGAATCTTCTACGAATTTTTGCCTTGACCGGCTCATGGAAGACCGGTATTAGATTGAGATGCACCAGTGCAGGTTTTCTGTATCCGTTTGACCTTCACATTGACCATGAAACACAGAAATTGCATCGGGATTTATTACAAAATGCACAATGCCGACTGACGTACAAGAAGAGTAAGTCATCTAAGCGTTTGTGCTTCGAGCGGCTCCTGAGAGACCAGTATTAGATTCCGATGCAGCTGCGCAGGTTTACTGTATCCCTTGGACCTTCACATTGACCATGATACAAAGAAATTGCATCGGGATTGAATACAAAAGGCACAATGCCAACTAAAGTACAAGAAGAGTGAATCTTCTGCGAGTTTGTGCTTTGAGCGGCTCCTGGGATACCAGTATTAGATTCCGTAGCACTAGTGCTGGTTTAACGTATCCCTTGGACCTTCACATCGACCATGAAACATAGAAATTGCATCGGGATTGAATACAAAAGGCACAACGGCGACTTAAATACCAGAAGAGTGAATCTGCTAAGAGTTCGTGCTTTGAGCGGCTACTTGTGAGACCAGTATTAGATTCCGATGCACCAATGCAGGTTTACTGTATTCCTTGGACTTTCTCATTGACCGTGAAGCACAGAAATTGCATCGGGGTTGAATACATAAGGCACAATGACGACTTAAGTACAAGATGAGTGAATCTTCTAAGAATTTGAGATTTGAGCGGCTCATGGGAGAACAGTATCAGACTCAGATGCACCAGTGCAGGTTTTCTGTATAAGTTTGACCTTCACTTTGACCATGAAACGCGGAAGTTGCATCGGTAACGAATACAAAAGGGACAAAGCCGTCTTAAGTACAAGGAGAGTGAATTTTCT
This sequence comes from Schistocerca serialis cubense, assembly GCF_023864345.2. Taxonomy (NCBI): domain Eukaryota; kingdom Metazoa; phylum Arthropoda; class Insecta; order Orthoptera; family Acrididae; genus Schistocerca; species Schistocerca serialis. The sequence goes on from NC_064638.1 coordinate 14,781,649, forward strand.
AAGAGTTTGTGGTTTGAGCGGCTCCTGGGAGTCCTGTATTAGATTCTGATGCACCAGAGCAGGTTTACCGTATCCCTTGGGCCTTCACATTGACCATGAAACACAGACATTGCATCGGGATTGAACACGAAAGGGACAATGCCGACTTAAGTACAAGAAGAGTGAATCTTCTAAGAGTTTGTTATTTGAGCGGCTCCTGGCAGACCTGTATTAGATTCCGATGCACCAGTGCATTTTTACTTTATCCCTTGGACTTTCACATTGACCATGAAAAAAAGAAATTGCATCGGGATTGTATAGTAAGAGCACAATGACGACTTAAGTACAAGATGAGTGAATCTCCCAAGAGTTTGTGATTTCAGCGGCTCCTGGGATACCAGTATCAGATTCCGATGCACCAGTGCATGTTTACCGTTTCCCTTGGACCTTCACATTGACTATGAAACACAGAAAATGCATCGGGATTGAATACGAAAGGCACAATGCCGACTTATGTACAAGAAGTGTGAATCTTCTAAGAGTTTGTGCTTTGAGCGGCTCATGGGAGACCAGTATTAGATTCCGATGCACCAGTGCAGGTTTACTGTATCCCTTGGACCTTCACATTGACCATGAAACACAGAAATCGCATCGTGACTGAATACAAAATTAACAATGCCGAATTAAGTACAAGAAAAGTGAATCTTATAAGGGTTTGTGGTTTGAGCAGCTCACGTGAGACCAGTATTAGATTCCGATGCACCAGTGCAGGTTTACTCTATCCCTTGGACATTCACATTGATAATGAAACACAGATATTGCTACGGGATTGAACACAAAAACCACAATGCCGACGTAAGTACAAGATGAGTGAATCTACTAAGAGTTTGTGCTTCCAGCGGCTACTGAGAGACCAGTATTAAATTCCGATGCACCGCTGCAGGTTTACCATATCCCTTGGATCTTCGCATTGACCACGAAACACAGATATTCCATCGGGATTGAATACAAATGTACAATGCCGACATAAGTACAAGAAGAGTGAATCTTCTAAGAGTTTGTGCTTTGGGCGGCTCCTGGGAGACCAGTATTAGATTGCGATGCACCAGTGCAGGTTTACCGTATCCATTGGACATTCACATTGACCATGAAACACAGAAAATGCATTAGGACTGAATACAAAAATGACAATGCCGAATTATGTACAAGAAGAGTGAATCTTCTAAGAGTTTGTGTTTTGAGCGGCTCCTGGGAGACCAGTATTAGATTCCGATGCACCCGTGCCAGTTTACCATATCCCTTGGACCTTCACATTGACCATGAAACACAGAATTTGCATCGGGATTGAATACAAAAGGGACAATGCCGACTTAAGGACAAGAAGAGTGAAACTTCTAAGAGTATGTGCTTTGAACGACTCCTCGGAGACCAGTATTAGATTCCGATGCACCTGAGCAGGTTTACTGTATACCTTGGACTTTTACATTGACAGTGAAACACAGAAGTTGCATCGGCATTGGTTACGAAAAGGACAATGCCGACTTAAGTACATAAAGAGTGAATCTTCTAAGAGTTTATGATTTTAGTGGCTAGCGGGAGACCAGTTTTAGACTCCGATGCACCAGTGCAGGTTTACTGTATCCCTTGGACCTTCACATTGACCATGAAGCACAGAAATAGGATCGGGACTGAATACAAAATGTACAATGCCGACATAAATACAAGAAGATTGAATCTTCTAAGTGTTTGTACGTTGAGCGCCTCCTTGGAGACCAGTATTAGATTACAATGCACAATTGGAGATTTATTGTATCCCTTGGACCTTCACATTGACCATGAAACACAGAATTTGCATCGGTATTGAATACGAAAGGGACAATGACGACTTAAGTACCTTAAGAGTGAATCTTCTAAGAGTTTGTGTTTTTGGAGGCACCTGGGAAACCAGTATTAGAATCTGATGCACCAGTGCAGGTTTACTGTATACCTTGGACATTCACATTGACCATGAAACACAGAAATTGCAACGTCATTGAATACAAAAGGGACAATGCCGACTTTGGTACAAGGAGAGTGAGTCTTCTAAGAGTCTGTGCTTTGAGCGGCTCCTGAGAGACTAGTATTAGATTCCGATGCACCAGTGCTGGTTTACTGTATACCTTGGACCTATACATTGACCATGAAACACAGAAATTGCATCGGGATTGAATACAAAAAGCAGAATGACGACTTAAGTACAAGAAGATAGAATCTTCTAAGAGTTTGTGATTTCTGCGGCTCCTGGGAGACCAGTATTCGATTCCGATGCAGCAGTGCAGTTTTACTGTATCCCTTGGACCTTCACATTGACCATGAAACACAGATGTGGCATTGGCATTGAGTACAAAAGGGACAATGCTGACTTAAGTACAAGGAGAGTGAATCTTCTAAGAGTTTGTGCTTTGAGCGGCTCCTAGGAGACCAGTATTAGATTCCGATGCACCAGTGCAAGTTTACTGTATCCCTTGGACCTTCCCATTGACTATGAAGCACAGAAATTGCATCGAATTGAATACAAAATGCACAATGCCAACTTATGTACAAGAAGAGTGAATCGTCTACGAGTTTGTGGTTTGAGCGGCTCCTGGGAGACCTATATTAGAATCCGATGCACCATTGCACGTTTACTGTATCCCTTTGACCTTCACCTTGACCATGAAACACACATATTGCATCGGGATTGAATACAAAATGGGAAATGCCGACTTAAGTACAAGAAGAGTGAGCTTTCTAAGAGTTTGTGGTTTGAGCTGCTCCTGGTAGACTAGTAATAGATTACGATGCACCAGTGAAGGTCTACTGTAACCCTTGGCCCTTCACATTGACCATGACACAAAGAAATCGCATCGTGATCAAGTAAAGAAGCGCAATGACGAATTAAGTACAAGCAGAGTGAATCTTCTAAGGGTTTGTGATTTCTGCGGCTCATGGGAGACCAGTATAAGATTCCGATGCACCAGTGCAGGTTTACTGTATCTCTTGGACCTTCACATTGACCATGGCACACAGAAATTGCACCGGGATTAATACAAATGGCACAATGACGACCTAAGTACAAGAAGAGTGAAGCCTCTAAGAGTATGTGCTTTGAGCGGCTCCTGGGAGACCACTATTAGATTCAGATGCACCAGTTCAGGTTGACTGTATCATTTGGACCTTCACATTGACCGTGAAACACAGAAATCCCATCGTGATTGAATACAAAAGGCACAATGCCGAATTAAGTACAAGAAGAGTGAATCGCCTAAGAGTTTGTGGTTTGTGCGGCTTATGGGAGACCAGTATTAGATTCAGATATACCAGTGCAGGTTTACTATATCCCTTAGACCTTAACATTGACCATGAAACACAGAAATTGCATCAGAATTGAATAGAAAAGGCACAATGCCGACTAAAGTACAAGAAGAGTGAATCTTCTAAGAATTTTTGCTTTGAGCGTCTCCTGGGACATAAGTATTATATTCCGATGCACCAGTGCACTTTTACTTTATCACTTGGACCTGCACATTGACCATGAAACACAGAAATTGCATCGGGATTGAATACAAAAGGGACAATGCCGACTTAAGGACAAGAAGAGTGAAACTTCTAAGAGTTTGTTCTTTGAGCGGCTCCTCGGAGACCAGTATTAGATTCCGATGCACCAGAGCAGGTTTACTGTATCCCTTGGACCTTCACATTGACCATGAAACACAGAAATTGCATCGGGAATGAATACAAAAGGACAATGTCGACTTATGTTTAAGAACAGTGAGTTTACTAAGAGTTTGTGGTTTTAGCGGCTCCTGGGAGACCAGTATTTAATTCCGATTCACTAGTGAAGGTTTACTGTATCCCTTGGACCTTCACATTGACCATGAAACACAGAAATCGCATCGTGATTGAATACATTAGGCACAATGCCGAATTAAGTACAAGAAGAGTGAATCTTCAAAGGGTTTGTGGTTTGAGCGGCTCATGGGAGACCAGTATTAGATTCCTATGCACCAGTGCAGATTTACTGTATCCCCTAGACCGTCTCATTGACCATGAAACACAGAAATTGCATCGAATTGAATACAAATGGCATAATGACGACAAACGTACAAGATGAGTGAATAATGTAAGAGTTTGTGCTTTGAGCGGCTCTTGGGAGACAAGTATCAGATTCTGATGCACTAATTCAGGTTTACTGTATACCTTGGACCTTTACATTGACAATGAAACACAGAAATTGCATCGGCATTGAATACGAAAAGGACAATGCCGACTTAAGTACATAAAGAGTGAATCTTCTAAGAGTTTGTGTATTTACTGGTTCCTGGGAGACCAGTATTAGACTCCGATGCACCAGCGCAGGTTTACTGTATACCTTGGACCTTCACATTGACCATCAAGCACAGAAATTGCATCGGGATTGAATACAAAATGTACAATGCCGACATAAGTACAAGAAGAGTGAATCTTCTAAGTGTTTGTGCTTTGAGCGCCTCCTTGGAGACCAGTATTAGATTACAATGCACCAGTGCCTATTTACTGTATCCCTTGGACCTTCACATTGACCATGAAACACAGAATATGCATCGGCATTGAATACGATAGGGACAATGACGACTTAAGTTCATTAAGAGTGAATCTTCTAACAGTTTGTGCTTTTGGTGGCTCCTGGGAAACCAGTATTCGATTCCGATGCACCAGTGAAGGTTTACTGTATCCCTTGGACTTCACATTGACCATGAAACAAAGAAATCGCATCGTGATTAAGTAAAAAAGCACAATGACGAATTATGTACAAGAAGAGTGAATCTTCTAAGAGCTTGTACTTTGAGCGGCTCCTTGGAGACCAGTATTAGATTACGATGCACCAGTGCTGGTTTCCTGTATCACTCGGACCTTCACATTGACCCTGAGACACAGAATTTTCATCGGCATTGAATGCGAAAGGGACAATGCGGACATAAGTACATAAAGACTGAATCTTCTAAGAGTTTGTGTTTTTAGTGGCTCCTGGGAGACCAGTATTAGAATCCGATGCACCAGTGCATGTTTACTGTATCCCTTGGACATTCACATTGACCATGAAACACAGAAATTGCAATGGGATTGAATACAAAAGGCACAAGGCCAACTTATGTACAAGTGGAGTGAGTCTTCTACGAATTTGTGGTTTGAGCGGCTCCTGGGAGACCTATATTAGATTCCGTTGCACCACTGCTGGTTTACTGTATCCCTTGGCCCTTAACATTGACCATGAAACACAGAAATTGCGTCGGGGTGGAATACGTAAAGGACAATGCCGACTTAAGTACAAAAACAGTAAATCCTCGAAGAGTTTCAGTTTGTGCGGATCCTGGGTGTCCAGTATTAGATTCCGCTGCACCTGTAAGGGTTTACCGTGTCCCTTGAACCTTCACATTGCCCATGAAACACAGAAATTGCATCGGGATTAAATAAAAAATGCAAAATGCCAACCTAAGTACAAGAAGAGTGAATTTTCTAAGAGTTTGTGCTTTGAGGGGCTCCTCGGAGACCAGTATTAGATTCCGATGCCCCAGTGCAGGTTTACTGAATCCCTTGGACCTTCACTTTGACCATGAATCACACAAAAATTGCATTGGGGTGGAATACATTAGGGACAATGCCGACTTAAGTACAAGAAGAGTGAATTTTCTAAGAATTTATGCCTTGAGCGGCTCCTGGGAGACCAGTATTAGATTTGGATGTACCAGTGCAGGTTTACTGCATCCCTTGGACCTTCACATTGACCATGAAGCACAGAAATTACATCGGGATCGAATACATAAGGGACAATGCCGACTTAGGTACAAGAAGATGTGAATCTACTAAGAGTTTGAGCTTTGGGCGGCTCCTGTGTGTCCAGTATTAGATTCTGATGCAGCTGTGCAGGTTTACTGTATCCCTTGGATGTTCATACTGACGATGAAACACTGAAATTGCATCGGGATTGAATTCAAAAGGAACAAGGCCGACTTAAGTACAAGAAGAGTTAATCTTATAAGGGTTTGTGCATACAGCGGCTCCTGGGAGACCAGTATTAGATTCAGGTGCACCAGTGCAGGTTTACTGTATCCCTTGGACCTTGACATTGATCATGAGATACAGAAATTGCATGGGGATTGAATACGAAATGCACAATGCCAACTTAAGTGCAAGAAGAGTGAGTCTTCTAATAGTTGGTGCTTTGAGTGGCTCATGGGAGACCAGTATTAGATTCCGATGCACCAGTGCAGGTTTACTGTATCCCTTGGCCCTTCACATTGACCAAGGAACGCAGAAATTGCATCGGGATTGAATACATAATGCTCAATGCGAACTTAAGTACAGGAACAGTGAATCTTCTAAGAGTTTGTGCTTTGAGCGGCTCCTGAAAGTCCAGTATTACATTCCGATGCACCTGTGCAGGTTTACTGTATCCCTTGGACCTTTACATTGACCTTGAAACACAGAAATTGCATCGGGATATAATACAAAATGCACAATGCCAAATTAAGTACAAGAAGAGTGAATTTTCTTAGAGTTTGTGCTTTGATCGGCTTCTCGGAGACCAGTATCAGATTCCGACGCACCAGTGCAGGTTTACTGTATCCCTTGACCTTCACATTGACCATGAAACACAGATATTTCATCAGGATTGATTTCAAAACGCACAATGCCGACTTAAGTACAAGAAGTGTGAATTTCCTAAGAGTTTGTGGTTTGAACGGCTTCTGGGAGGCCAGTATTAGGTTCCAATTCATCTGCGCAGGTTTACTGTATCCCTTGGTCCAACACATGGAATACAAAAGGCACAACCGACTTACGTACAAGAAGAGTGAATCTTCTAAGAGTTCGTGCTTTGAGCGGCTCCTGGGAGACCAGTATTAGATTCCGATGCACCAGTGCTGGTATACTGTACCCTTGCACCTTCACATTGACCATGAAACACAGAAATTGCATCGGGATTGAATACAAAATGCACAATGGCATCTTATGTACAAGAAGAGTGAATTTTCAAAGAGTTTGTGCTTTGAGCGGCTCCTCAAAGACCAGTATTACATTCCGATGCACCAGTGGCGGTTTACTGTATCCCTTGGCCCTTAACACTGACCATGAAACACAGAAATGGCATCTGGATTGAATACATAATGCTCAGTGCCGACTTATGTACAAGCAGATCGAACCTTCTAAGACTTTGTGCTTTGAGCGGCTCTTGGGAGACCAGTCTCAGATTCCGTTGTACCTGTGCATGTTTACTGTATCCCTTGGACCTTCACACTGACCATGAGACACAGATATTGCATCGGGATTGATTACAAAATGCACAATGCCAACTTAAGTACAAGAAGAGTGAATCTTCTAAGAGTTTGAGCTCTGGGCGGCTCCTGGGAGTCCAGTATTAGATTCTGTTGCACCAGTGCACCTTTACTGTATCCCTTGTACCTTCACATTGACCATGAAACACAGAAATTTCATCGGGGTTGAATACAAAAGGGACAATGCCGACTGAAGTACAGTAAGAGTGAATTTTCTAAGAGTTTGTGGTTTGAGCGGCTCCTGGGAGACCAGTGTTAGTTTCCGATGCACCAGAGCAGGTTTACTGTATCGCGTGGACCTTCACATTGACCATGAAACACAGAAATTGCATCGGGATTGAATACAAAACAGACAATGCCGACTTAGGTACAAGAGGAGTGAAACTTTTAAGAGTTTGTGCATTGAGTGGCTACTGGGAGACCAGTACTAGGTCCCGATTCACCTGTTCAGGTTTACTGTATCCCTTGGTCCATCACATTAAATCATGAAGCACAGATATTGCATCGGGATTGAATACGATAGGGACAATGCCGTCTTAGGTACAAGATGAGTGAATCTTTTCACAGTTTGTGCTTTGAGCGGCTCCTGGGATACCAGTATTAGTTTCAGATGCACCAGTGCAGGTTTACTGTATCCCTTGGCCCTTAACATTGACCATGATACACAGGAATTGCATCGGGATGGAATACATAGGGACAATGCCGACTTAAGTACAAAAAGAGTGAATCTTCTAAGAGTTTGAGTTTTGAGCGGCTCCTGGGTGTCCAGTATTAGATTCCGATGCACCTGTGCAGGTTTACTGTATCCCATGGACCTTCACATTGACCATGTAACAGAGAAATTGCATCGGGATTGAATACAAAAGGGTCAAGCCGACTTAAGTACAAGAAGAGTAAATTTTCTCAGAGTTTGTGGTTTGGGCCGCTCCTGGGAGACCAGTGTTTGTTTCCGATGCACCAGAGCAGGTTTACTGTATCCCGTGGACCTTCCCATTGACCATGAAACACATAAATTGCATCGCGATTGAATACAAAATGCACAATGCCAACTTAAGTACAAAAAGAATGAATTTTCTAAGAGTTTGTGCTTTGAGCGGCTCCTTGGAGACCAGTATTAGATTCCGATGCACCTGTGCTAGTTTACTGTATCCCTTGGACCTTCACATTGACCATGACACACAGAAATTGCTTTGGGACTGATTACATAAGGCACAAATCCGACTTATGTACAAGAAGAGTGAATCTTCTAAGAGTTTCTGCCCTGAGCGGCTCCTAGGAGACCAGTATTTCATTTCGTTGCACAAGTGCAGGTTTACTGCATCCCTTGGACTTTCACATTGACCATGAAACACAGTCATTGCATCGGGATTGAATACAAAATGCACAATGCCGACTTAAGTTTAAGAAGAGTGAATTTTCTAAGAGTTTGCAGTTTGAGCGGCTCCTGGGAGACCAGTGTTAGATTCCGATGCACCAGTGCAGGTTTACTGTATCACTTGGACCTTCACATTGACCATGAAACACAGAGGTTGCATCGGGATAGAATACAAAAGGGACAATGCCGACTTAAGTACAAGCAGAATGAATCTCTTCAGAGTTTGTGCTTTGAGTGGCTCCTGGGATACCAGTATTAGATTCCGGTGCACCAGTGCTGGTTTACTGTATCCCTTGGACCTTCACATTGAATATGAAACACAGAAATCGCATCGGTATTGAGAACAAAAGGGACAATGCCGACATAAGTACAAGAAGAATGAATCTTCAAAGGGTTTGTGTATTGAGCGGCTCCTGGGAGACCAGTATTAGATTGCGATGCACCAGTGCAGGTTTACTGTATTCCTAGGCCCTTAACATTGACCAAGAATCACAGAAATTGCATCGGGTTTAAATACATAGGTACAATGCCGATTTAAGTACAAGAAGAGTGAATCCTCTATGGATTTGAGCTTTGAGCGGCTCTTGGGTGTCCAGTATTAGATTCCGATCCACCTGTGCAGGTCTACTGTATCCCTTGGACCTTCACATTAACCATGAAACACAGATATTGCTTCGGGATTGATTACAAAAGGCACAACCGACTTACGTACAAGAACAGTGAATCTTCTAAGAGTTCGTGCTTTGAGCGGCTCCTGGGAGACCAGTATTAGATTCCGATGCACCAGTGCTGGTATACTGTATCCCTTGCACCTTCACATTGTCCATGAAACACAGAAATTGCATCGGGATTGAATACAAAATGCACAATGGCATCTTATGTACAAGAAGAGTGAATTTTCAAAGAGTTTGTGCTTTGAGCGGCTCCTCAAAGACCAGTATTACATTCCGATGCACCAGTGGCGGTTTACTGTATCCCTTGGCCCTTAACACTGACCATGAAACACAGAAATTGCATCTGGATTGAATACATAATGCTCAGTGCCGACTTAAGTACAAGCAGATCGAACCTTCTTAGACTTTGTGCTTTGTGCGGCTCTTGGGAGACCAGTCTCAGATTCCGTTGTACCAGTGCATGTTTACTGTATCCCTTGGACCTTCACACTGACCATGAGACACAGATATTGCATCGGGATTGATTACAAAATGCACAATGCCAACTTAAGTACAAGAAGAGTGAATCTTCTAAGAGTTTGTGCTCTGGGCGGCTTCTGGGAGTCCAGTATTAGATTCTGTTGCACCAGTGCACCTTTACTGTATCCCTTGTACCTTCACATTGACCATGAAACACAGAAATTTCATCGGGATTGAATACAAAAGGGACAATGCCGACTGAAGTACAGTAAGAGTGAATTTTCTAAGGGTTTGTGGTTTGAGCGGCTCCTGGGAGACCAGTGTTAGTTTCCGATGCACCAGAGCAGGTTTACTGTATCGCGTGGACCTTCACATTGACCATGAAACACAGAAATTGTATCGGGATTGATTACAGAACAGACAATGCCGACTTAGGTACAAGAGGAGTGAAACTTTTAAGAGTTTGTGCATTGAGCGGCTACTGGGAGACCAGTACTAGGTCCCGATTCACCTGTTCAGGTTTACTGTATCCCTTGGTCCATCACATTAAATCATGAAGCACAGTTATTGCATCGGGATTGAATACGAAAGGGACAATACCGACTTAAGTACAAGATGAGTGAATCTTTTCAGAGTTTGTGCTTTGAGCGGCTCCTGGGATACCAGTATTAGTTTCAGATGCACCAGTGCAGGTTTACTGTATCCCCTGGACCTTCACATTGACCATGACACCGAAATTGAATACGGATTGAGTACAAATGGGACAACGCTGACATAAGTACAATAAGAGTTAAACTTCCAAGAGTTTGTGCTTCGAGCGGCTCCTGGGAGACCAGTATTATATTCCAAAGCACCGGTGCTGGTATACTGTATCCCTTACACCTTCACATTGACAATGAAACACAGCAATTGCGACGGGATTGAATACAAAATGCACAATGACATCTTAAGTACAAGAAGAGTGAATTTTCAAAGAGTTTGTGCTTTGAGCGTCTCCTCAAAGACCAGTATTAGTTTCCGATGCACCAGTGGCGGTTTACTGTATCCCTTGGCCCTTAACATTGACCATGATACACAGGAATTGCATCGGGATGGAATACATAGGGACAATGCCGACATAAGTACAAAAAGAGTGAATCTTCTAAGAGTTTGAGTTTTGAGCGGCTCCTGGGTGTCCAGTATTAGATTCCGATGCACCTGTGCAGGTTTACTGTATCCCATGGTCCTTCACATTGACCATGTAACAGAGAAATTGCATCGGGATTGAATACAAAAGGGTCAAGCCGACTTAAGTACAAGAAGAGTAAATTTTCTCAGAGTTTGTGGTTTGGGCCGCTCCTGGGAGACCAGTGTTTGTTTCCGATGCGCCAGAGCAGGTTTACTGTATCCCGTGGACCTTCCCATTGACCATGAAACACATAAATTGCATCGCGATTGAATACAAAATGCACAATGCCAACTGAAGTACAAAAAGAATGAATTTTCTAAGAGTTTGTGCTTTGAGCGGCTCCTTGGAGACCAGTATTAGATTCCGATGCACCTGTGCTAGTTTACTGTATCCCTTGGACCTTCACATTGACCATGACACACAGAAATTGCTTCGGGACTGAATACATAAGGCACAAATCCGACTTATGTACAAGAATAGTGAATCTTCTAAGAGTTTCTGCTCTGAGCGGCTCCTAGGAGACCAGTATTTGATTCCGTTGCACCAGTGCAGGTTTACTGTATCCCTTGGGCTTTCACATTGACCATGAAACACAGTCATTGCATCGGGATTGAATACAAAATGGACAATGCCGACTTAAGTTTAAGAAGAGTGAATTTTCTAAGAGTTTGCAGTTTGAGCGGCTCCTGTGAGACCAGTGTTAGATTCCGATGCACCAGTGCAGGTTTACTGTATCACTTGGACCTTCACATTGACCATGAAACACAGAGGTTGCATCGGGATAGAATACAAAAGGGACAATACCGACTTAAGTACAAGGAGAATGAATCTCTTCAGAGTTTGTGATATGAGCGGCTCCTGGGATACCAGTATTAGATTCCGATGCACCAGTGCTGGTTTACTGTATCCCTTGGACCTTCACATTGAATATAAACACAGAAATCGCATCGGTATTGAGAACAAAAGGGACAATGCCGACATAAGTACAAGAAGAGTGAATCTTCGAAGGGTTTGTGTATTGAGCGGCTCCTGCGAGACCAGTATTACATTGCGATGCACAAGTGCAGGTTTACTGTATCCCTTGGCCCTTCACATTGACCATGAAACACATAAATTGCATCGGGATTGAATACAAAATGCACAATTCCAACCTATGTCCAAGAAGAGTGAATTTTCAAAGATTTTGTGTTTTGAGCAGCTCCTCGGAGACCAGTATTAGATTCCGATGCACCAGTGCTGGTTTACTGTATCCCTAGGACCTTCAAAATGACCATGAAACACAGAAATAGCATCGGGATTGAATACAAAATGCCAATGTCGACTTAAGTATTAGAAGAGTGAACCTTCTAAGGGTTTGTGGTTTGAGCGGCTCATGGGATACCAGTATTAGATTCCGATGCACCAGTGCTGGTTTGCTGTATCCCTTAGACCTTCACATTGACCATGACCCACAGAAATTGCTTCGGGATTGAATATATAAGGGACAATGCCGACTTAAGTACAAGAAGAGTGAATCTTCTAAGAGTTTCTGCTCTGATCGGCTGCTGGGAGACCAGTATTTGAATCCGTTACACCAGTGCAGGTTTACGGTATCCCTTGGACTTTCATATTGACCATGAAACACAGAAATTGCATGGGAATTTTATACAAAAGGGACAATGCCGACTTAAGTAGAAGAAGAGTAAATTTTCTAAGAGTTTGTGGTTCGAGCGGCTCCTGGGAGACAAGTATTAGATTCCGATGCACCAGTGCAGGTTTGCTGTCTCTCTTGGACCTTCACATTGACCATGAAACACAGAAATTGCATCTTGAATGAATACAAAAGAGACAATGCCGACTTAAGTACTAGAAGGGTGAATCTTCTAAGAGTTTGCGCTTCGAGTGGCTCCTGGGAGACCAGTATTAGATTGCGATGTACAAGTGCAGGTTTACTGTATCCCTTAGACCTTCACAATGACACTGAAACACAGAAATTGCATCGGGATTGAATACAAAATGCACAATGCCAACTTAAGTGCAAGATGAGTGAATTTTCAAAGAGTTTGTGTTTTGAGCAGCTCCTCGGCGACCAGTATTAGATTCCGATGCACCAGTACTGGTTTACTGTATCCCATGGACCTTCAAATTGACCAAGAAACACAGAAATAGCATCGGGATTGAATACAAAATGCCAATGCCGACTTAAGAATAAGAAGAGAGAATCTTCTAAGGCTTTGTGGTTTGAGCGGCTCATGGGACACCAGTATTAGATTCCGATGCACCAGTGCTGGTTTACTGTATCCCTTGGACCTTCACATTGACCATGACACACAGGAATTGCTTCGGGACTGAATACATAAAGCACAAAGCCGACTTAAGTACAAGAAGAGTGAATCTTCTAAGAGTATCTGCTCTGAGCGGCTCCCAGGAGACTAGTAATTGATTCCGTTGCACCAGTGCAGGTTTACTGTATCCCTTGGACTTTCACATTGACCATGAAACACAGTCATTGCATCGGGATTGAATACAAAAGGGACAATGCCGACTTAAGTACTAGAAGAGTGAATTTTCTAAGAGTTTGTGGTTAGAGCGGCTCCTTGGTGACCAGTGTTAGATTCCGATGCACCAGTGCAGGTTTACTGTATCACTTGGACCTTCACATTGACCATGAAACACAGAAATTGAATCGGGACTGAATACAAAAGAGACAATGCCGACTTAAGTACAAGAGGAGTGAATCTTCTAAGAGTTCGCGTTTTGAGCGGCTCTTGGGAGACCAGTATTAGGTTCCGATGCACCAGTGCAGGATTACTGTATCCCTTGGTCCATCACATTGATCATGAAGCACAGATATTGCATCGGGATTGAATACAAAAGGGACAATGCTGACTTAAGTACAAGATGAATGAATCTCTTCAGAGTTTGTGCTTTGAGCGGCTCCTGGGATACCTGTATTAGATTCCGATGCACCAGTGCAGGTTTAATCTCTCCTTTGGACCTTCACATTGACCAATAAACGCAGAAATTGAATCGGGATTGAATAAAAAAGCACAATGCCGCCCTAAGTAGAAGAAGAGTTAATATTCTAAGAGTTTGTGTGTTGAGCGGCTCCTGGAAGACCAGTATAAGTTTCCGTTGCACCGGTGCAGGTTTACTGTAACCCGTCGACCTTCACATTCACCATGAAAGACAGAAATTGGATCGGGATTGAATACAATTGGGTCAATGCCGACTTAAGTGCAAGAAGAGTGATTTTTCAAAGAGTTTGTGTTTTGAGCGGCTCCTCGGAGACCAGTATTACATTCCGATGCACCAGTGCAGGTTTACAGTATCCCTTGGACCTTCACATTGACCACGACACACAGAAATTGCTTCGGGATTGAATACATTATTCACTATGCCGACTTTAGTTCAAGAAAAGTGAATCTTCTAAGAGTTTGTGGTTTAAGCGGCTCCTGGGATACCAGTGATAGATTCCGATGCATCAGTGCTGATTTACTGTATCCCTTGGACCATCACATTGACCATGAAACACAGAAATCGCATCGGGATTGCGAGCAAAAGCGACAATGCCGACATAAGTGCAAGAAGAGTGAATCTTCAAAGGGTTTGTGCATTGAGCGGCTCCTGGGAGACCAGTATTAGATTGCGATGCACCAGTGCTGGTTTACTGTATCCCTTGGACATACACATTGACCACGACACACAGACATTGCTTCGGGATTGAATACATTATTCACTATGCCGACTTTAGTTCAAGAAAAGTGAATCTTCTAAGAGTTTGTGGTTTAAGCGGCTCCTGGGATACCAGTGATAGATTCCGATGCATCAGTGCTGATTTACTGTATCCCTTGGACCATCACATTGACCATGAAACATAGAAATTGAATCGGGACTGAATACAAAAGAGACAATGCCGACTTGAGTACAAGAATGGTGAATCTTCTAAGAGTTTGTGCTTTGAGCGGCTCCTGGGAGACCAGTGTTAGATTTCGATGCACCAGCCCTGCTTACCTGTATCCCTTGGACCTTCACATTGACCATGAAACACTGAAATTGCATCGGGATTGAATACAAAAGGCACAATGCCGCCTTAAGTACAAGAAGAGTTAATATTCTAAGATTTTGTGTATTGAGCGGCTCCTGGGAGACCAGAATAAGAGTCCGATGCACCATTGCAGGTTTACTGTATCCCTTGCACCTTCACATTGACCATGAAACACAGATATTGCATTGGGATTGAATACAAATGGGTTAATGCCGACTTAAGTACAAGAAGAGTGAATCTTCTAAGAGATTGTGATTTGAGCGGCTCCTGGGAGACCAGTATTAGATTCGGATGCAAAAGTGCTGGTTTACTGTATCCCTTGGACGTTCACATTGACCATGATATACAGAAATCGCATCGAGATTGAGTATAGAAAAGACAATGCCGACATAAGTACAAGAAGAGTGAATCTTCAAAGGGTTTGTGCATTGAGCGGCTCCTGGGAGACCAGTATTAGATTGCGATGCACAAGTGCAGGTTTACTGTATCACTTGGACCTTCACATTGACCATGAAACATAGAAATTGAATCGGGACTGAATACAAAAGAGACAATGCCGACTTAAGTACAAGAATGGTGAATCTTCTAAGGGTTTCTGCTTTGAGCGGCTCCTCGGAGACCAGTATTAGATAGCGATGCACAGGTGCAGGTTTATTGTATCCCTTGGACCTCCACATTGCCCACGAAACACAGTAATTGCATCGGGATTTAATACAAGATGCACAATTGCAACTTAAGTGCAAGAAGAGTGAATTTTCAAAGAGTTTGTGCTTTGAGCGGCTCCTCGAAGATCACTATTAGATTCCGATGCACCAGTGCACGTTTACTGTATCCCTTGGACCTTCACATTGACCATGAAACACAGAACTAGCATCGGGATTGAATACAAAATGCCAATGGCGACTTAAGTACAAGAAGAGTGAATCTCCTAAGGTTTTGTGGTTTGAGCGGCACATGGGAAACCAGTATTAGATTCCGATGCACCAGTGCTGGTTTACTGTATCCCTTGGACTTTCACATTGACCATGACACACAGAAATTGCTTCGGGATTGAATACATAATGCACAATGCCGACTTAAGTACAAGAAGAGTGAATCTTCTAAGAGTTTCTGCTCTGGGCGGCTCTGGTAGACCAGTATTTGATTCCGTTGCACCGGTGCAGGTTTACAGTATCCCTTGGACTTTCACATTGACCATGAAACACAGAAATAGCATCGGGATTGAATACAAAAGAGACAATGCCGTCTTAAGTACAAGAGGAGTGAATTTTCTAAGAGTTTGTGTTTGAGCGGCTCTTGGGAGACCAGTATTTGGTTCCGATGCACCAGTGTAGGTTTACTGTATCCCTTGGTCCATCACTTTCACCATGAAGCACAGATATTGCATCGGGATTGAATACAAAAGGGACATTGCCGACTTAAGTACAAGAAGAATGAATCTCTTCAGAGTTTGTGCTTTGAGCGGCTCCTGGGATACCAGTATTAGATTCCGATGCACCAGTGCAGGTTTAATCTCTCCCTTGGACCTTCTCATTGACCAAGAAACACAGAAACTGCAACGGGATTGAATACAAAAGCCACAATGCCGCCTTAAGCACGAGAAGAGTTAATATTCTAAGAGTTTGTGTATTGAGCGGCTCCTGGGAGACCAGTGTTAGATTCCGATGCACCTGTGATAGTTTACTGTATCCCTTGGACCTTCTTATTGACCATGAAGCACAGAAATCGCATCGGGATTGGGAACAAAAGGGACAATGCCGACATAAGTACAAGAAGAGTGAATCTTCTTAGTGTTTGTGCTTTGAGCGGCTCCTGGGAGGCCAGTATTAGATGTGATGCACAGGTGCAGGTTCAATGTATCCCTTGTACCTTCACATTGACCATGAAACACAGAAATTGCACCAGGAATGAATACATAAGGCACAATGCCGACTTAATAACAAGAAGAGTGAATCTTCTAAGCCTTTCTGCTCTGAGCGGCTCCTGGGAGACCAGTATTTGATTCCGTTGCACCAGTGCTGGTTCACTGTATCCCTTGGACCGTCACATTGACCATGAAACACAGAAATTGCGTCGGGATTGAGTACAAAAGGGACAATGCCGACTTAGATACAAGAAGAGTGAATCTTCTAAGAGTTCGTGCTTTGAAAGGCTGCTGGGGGACCAGTATTAGATTCCGATGCACCAGTGCAGGTTTACTGTATCCCTTGTACCTTCACATTGACCATGAAACACAGAAATTGCACCGGGATTGAATACAAAATGCACAATGCCAACTTAAGTACAAGAAGAGTGAATCTTCTAAACGTTTGAGTTATGAGCGGCTCCTGGGTGTCCGGCATTACATTCCGATGCACCTGTGCAGGTTTACTGTATCTCTTGCACCTTCGCGTTGACCATGGAACACAGAAATTGCATCGGGATTGAATACAACAGGGACAATGCCGACTTAAGTACAAGGAGAGTGAATCTTCTCAGGGTTTGTGCTTTGAGCGGCTCCTGGGAGACCAGTATCAGGTTCCGATGCACCAGTGCGGGTTTACTGTATCCCTTGGACCTTCTCATTGACAATGAAAAACAGAAATTGCATCGGGATTGAATACAAAATGCACAGTGCCAACTTAAGTACAAGAAGAGTCAATCTTGTTAGAGTTTGAGCTTTGAGCGGCTCCTGGGTGTCCAGCATTACATTCCGATGCACCTGTGCACGTTTACTGTATCCCTTGGACCTTCACATTGACCATGAAACTCAGAATTTGCATCGGGATTGAATACAACAGGGACAATGCCAACTTAAGTATGAGAAGGGTGAATCTTATAAGGATTTGTGTTTTGTGCGGCTCCTGGGAGACCAGTATTAGATTTCGATGTACCAGTGCTGGTTATCTGTACCCCTTGGACCTTCACATTGACCATGAGACGCAGATATTGCATCGAAATTGAATACAAATGAGACAGTGCTGACTTAAGTACAAGAGGAGTGAAACTTCTAAGTGTTTGTGTTTTGAGCAGCTCCTGGGAGACCTGTATTAGGTTCTGATGCACCAATGCAGGTTTACTGTATCCCTTGGTCCATCATATTGATCATGAAACACAGATATTGCGTCGGGATTGAATACAAATGGGACAATGCCGACTTACGTCTAAGAAGAGTGAATCTCTTCAGAGTTTGTAGATTGAGCGGCTCCTGGGATACCAGTATTAGATTCTGATACACCTAGCGCAGGTTAACTGTATCCCTTGAACCTTCACATTGACCATGAAACATAGAAATTGGATCGGGATAGAATACAAAATGCACAATGCCAACTTAAGTTCAAGATTAGTTAATTTTCTAAGAGTTTGTGCTTTGAGCGGCTCCTGGGTGTCCAGTATTAGTTTCCGATGCACCAGTGCAGGTTTCCTGTATCCCTGGGACCTTCACACTGACCATGAAACACAGAAATTGCATCGGGAATGAATACAAAAGGGCCAATGCCGACTGAAGTACAAGAAAAGTGAAACTTCTAAGGGATTGTGCCTTGAGCGGCTCCTGGGATTCCAGTATTAGATTCCGATGCACCAGTGAAGGTTTACTGTATCCCTTGGACCTTCACATTGACCATGAAACAAAGAGATCGCATCGAAATTGAATACAAAATGCACAATGCCGATTTATATACAAGGAGAGTGAATCTTCTAAGGGTTTGTGGTTTGAGCGGATTATAGGAGACCAGTAATAGATTCCGATGCATCAGTGTGAATTTACTGTATCCCTTGGACCTTCACTTTGACCATGAAACACAGAAATAGCATCGGGATTGAATACAAAAGAGACAATGCCGTCTTAAGTACAAGAGGAGTGAATCTTCTAAGAATTTGTGTTTTGAGCGGCTCTTGGGAGACCATTATTTGGTTCCGATGCACCAGTGCAGGTTTACTGTATCCCTTGGTCCATCACACTGATCATGAAGCACAGATATTGCATCGGGATTCTATACAAAAGGGGCAATGCCGACTTAAGTACAAGAAGAATGAATCTCTTCAAAGTTTGAGCTTTGAGCGGCTCCTGGGATACCAGTATTAGATTCCGATGCACCATTGCAGATTTAATCTCTCCCTTGGACCTTCTCATTGACCAAGAAACACAGAAATTGCATCGGGATTGAAAAGAAAATGCACAATGCCGCCTTAAATACGAGAAGAGTTAATACTCTAAGAGTTTGTGTATTGAGCGGCTCCTGGGAGACCAGTATAAGATTCCGATGCACCAGTGCATGTTTACTGTATCCCTTGCACCTTCACATTGACCATGAAGCACAGAAATCTCATCGGGATTGAGAACAAAAGGGACAATGCCGACATAAGTAAAAGAAGAGTGAATCTTCTTAGGGTTTGTGCTTTGAGCGGCTCCTGGGACACCAGTATTAGATTGCGATGCACAGGTGCAAGTTTACTGTATCCCTTGGACCTTCACATTGACCATGAAACACAGATATATCATCGGGATTGAATACAAAATGCCAATGCCGACTTAAGTACAAGAAGAGTGAATCTTCTAAGGGTTTGTGGTTAGAGCGGCTCATGGGAGACCAGTATTAGATTCCGATGCACCAGTGCTGGTTTACTGAATCGGTTGGTCCTACACATTGACCATGAAATTCAGACATTAGATCGGGATTGAATACAAAACGCACAATGCCGTCTTAGGTACAAGATGACTTAATATTCTAGGAGTTTGTGCTTTGAGCGGCTCATGGGAGACCAGTATTAGATTCCGATGCGCCAGTGCAGGTTTACTATATCCCTTGGACCTTCAGATTTACCATGATGCACAGAAATTGCATTGGGATTGAATAGAAAAGGGACAGCCTACTTATGTACAAGAAGAGTTAATCATCTAAGAGTTTGTGTTTTGAACAGCTCCTGGGAGACCAGTATTAGATTCCGATGCACCAGTGCTGGTTTACTGTATCCCTTGGACCTTCACATTGACCATGAAACACAGAAATTGCATCGGGAGTGAATACAAATGGACAATGGCGACTTAAGAAAAAGAAGAGTGAATCTTCTCAGGGATTGTGCTTTGAGCGTCTCCTGGGAGACCAGTATTAGATTCCGATGCACCAGTGCAGGTTTACTGTATCCATTGGACGTTCACATTGACCTTGAAACACAGAAACTGCATCGGGATTGAATACAAGATACACAATAGTAAACTATAGTACAAGAAGAGTGAATTTTCTAAGAGTTAGTGCTTTGAGCGCCTCCTCGGAGACCAGTGCTCTAATCCGATGCACCAGTGCAGGTTTACTGTATCCCTTGGACCTTCACATTGACCATGAAACACAGAAATTGCATCGGGATTGAATACAAAAGGACAATGGCGACTTAAGAACAAGAAGAGTGAATCTTCTAAGGGATTGTGCTTTGAGCGTCTCCTGGGAGACCAGTATTAGATTCCGAAGCACCAGTGCAGGTTTACTGTATCCATTGGACGTTCACATTGACCATGAAACACAGAAACTGCATCGAGATTGAATACAAGATACACAATATTAAACTATAGTACAAGAAGAGTGAACTTTCTAAGAGTTAGTGCTTTGAGAGCCTCCTCGGAGACCAGTGTTCTAATCCGATGCACCAGTGCAGGTTTACTGTATCCCTTGGACCTTCACATTGACCATGAAACACAGAAATATAATCGGGATGGAATACGTAAGGGACAATGCCGACTGAAGTACAAGAAGAGTGAATCTTCTAAGAGTTTGAGCCTTGAGCGGCTCCTGGGTGTCCAGTATAAGTTTCCGATGGACCTGTGCAGGTTTACTGTATCCCTTGGACCTTCGCATTGACCATGTAACACAGAAATTGCTCGGGATTGAAAACAGGAGGGACAATGCCGACTTAAGTACAAGAAGAGTGAATCCTCGAACGGTTTGTGCTTGTAACGGTTCCTGGGAGACCAGTATTAGATTCCGATGCACCAGTGCGGGTTTACTGTATACCTTGGACCTTCACATTGACCATGAAACACAGAAATTGAACCGGGATTGAATACAAAAGGGTTAATAACGACATAAGTACAAGAAGAGTGAATCCTCTAAGAGTTGGGGATTTGAGCGGTTCCTGAGTGTCCAGTATTGGATTACGATGCACCTGTGCACTTTAACTGTATCCCTTGGACCTTCACATTGACCATGAAACAAAGAAATCGCATCGGGGATGAATACAACATGCACAATGCCGATTTAAGTACAAGAAGAGTGAATCATTTAAGGGTTTGTGGTTTGAGCGGCTCATGGGAGACCAGTGTTAGATTCCGATGCACCAGTGCAGGTTTACTGTATCCCTTGGACCTTCACATTGACCATGAAACACAGAAATTGCTCGGAATTGAATACAAGTAGGACAATGCCGACTTAAGTACAAGAAGAGTGAATCTTCGAACGGTTTGTGCTTTGAGCTGTTCCTGGGAGACCAGTATTAGATTCTGATGCACCAGTGCAGGTTTACTGTATCCCTAGTACCTTCACATTGACCATGAAACACAGAAATTGTATCGGGAATAAAGACAAATCGGACTGCCGACTTAAGTAGAAGAAGAGTTCATCATCTAAGAGTTTGTGCTTTGAGCGGCTCCTGGGAGACCAATATTAGATTCCGATGCACCAGTGCACGTTTACTGTATCCCTTCGACCTTCACATTGACCATGAAACACAGAAAATGCATCGGGATTGAATACAAAAAGGACAATGAGAACTTAAGTGCTAGAAGAGTTAATCTTTTAAGGGTTTGTGCTTTGAGCGGCTCCTGGGAGACCAGTATTGGATTCCGATGCACCAGTGCAGGTTTTCTGTAGCCATTGGACCTTCACATTGACCATGAAACACAGAAATTGCTCGGGATTGAATACAAGAGGGACAATTCCGACTTAATTACAAGAAGAGTGAATCTTCGAAGGGTTTGTGCTTTGAGCGAGTCCTGGGAGACCGCTATTAGATTCCGATGCACCAGTGCAGGTTTACTGTATACCTTGGACCTTTTTATTGACCAGCAAACACAGATATTGCATCGAAATTGTATACAAAAGGGACAATTCCGACTAAAGTACAAGGAGAGTGAATTTTCTAAGATTTTGTGGGTTGAGCAGCTCCTGGGAGACCAGTATTAGATTCCGATGCACCAGTGCAGGTTTACTGTATCCCTTGGACCTTCACATTGACCATGAAACACAGAAATGCATCGGGATTGAATACAAAACGGACTGCCGACTTCAGTACAAGAAGAGTTAATAAATCTAAGAGTTTGTGCTTTGAGCGGCTCCTGGGAGACCAGTATTAGATTCCGATGCACCAGTGCAGGTTTGCTGTATCCCTTTCGATATTCACATTGACCATTGTAATATTAGTAATTTTCGCCTCACAAACATTAATATACGCTTAATAGTAAACGCCTGTTGGCCTAAAGTTATCGAACAATTGTAAAGTAAAAGAAATGAACCATCGCATAGCATGACAGAATCCATTATTCTTTATCTTTGCCATTCTTGCGCGGTGCCAGTAAATCTCTATGTACATGTATCGATTAATGGTATAAAAAAGAATTCTGTTATTTCAAGACAAATGAGGCTTTTGGCGCCTCACCTTTTACTGTTTGTATTCCATGAGAGGCGGACGTGGACTTGCTGCGTTCTACAACTGTATTTTATATTTGATGTGAAAATATTGAGTGAATATGCTAATTGTTATTTTTTACAATTAGAAAAGATGTAGTTTCTAGTAACTGATATCGAACAGACAGCATCAAGAGGACTTATTGATTGTTATGTATAAAGTATTTAACCACAATGGTCATCTATTGTAATTTAATATGAAAAGGTATGTAGCATTAAAAAAAACGTGTGTTAAAGATAAGTGTGCTTATTTTCGTAAATTATCCTTGATGAGTCCATCTCCTCATTTACTTAACTTAATTATATTGTGTT
The DNA here is from genome assembly GCF_023864345.2 of Schistocerca serialis cubense. Lineage (NCBI taxonomy): Eukaryota > Metazoa > Arthropoda > Insecta > Orthoptera > Acrididae > Schistocerca > Schistocerca serialis. Next base: position 14,804,629 of record NC_064638.1, read on the forward strand.
ACTTCATCATCAGAAATTACGATCACGCTGATGGGCCGAACGCAGCATGAGGCAGGAGGAACATTATCGTTTTCCTATTATTTCTGAACCAATTTTTTTTAATTGTGTAGTGCTGCATTTCTTTTAAAGTCTATAAATCTTCTGGTCCCTTAGTGTTGTTCCGGGTATGACTGTATCGCGACTATAAAAATGCACAGAAATGATAATGTTTCGTCTCAGCGATCTCAAATATATATATATCAATATGCTGCTCTTATTCAGGTATTTAATGGTCAACATATGTTATTATAATAGCGTAATAAATCTCTAATTCTGTTGCCAAGTGGCCCACCAAAATATTCACTTTTTCGACATTAAAAAAAAAAGTAACAATTCTTTTTATTTTTTGTCCCCCAAGAGCAACGCTACACTTGGCGCCCGAACAGGGACATGATCAAAAATCATTTCATGTATGTGTTTATTAATTTTCCAGTGCTTGTTCTAATAACTGTTTCATTTTTTCATGTGGATGCAATTCAACCAAGAAAGAGAAGTGGGAAAACCTTTTAATTTATTCAGAAGAACGATTGATGAAATTACCAAAAAACGCGAGTATCCAGCTGTATCATTATCAAATCAGCCATAGTAAGTCAAATTTTTATACGCTGTAGCCAAGCTTTCGTAGTGACGTAGCATCTTTCGAGTTGATCAGAACGTAAACCTGTCTTTCCTTGCCTTGAAACAGCTTTATTTCAATTTGTCCATAGTCCATTCTTATGTAGTTAAATTCAGTGAAAGTGTACCATTGTTGTCAGTGCATAAAAAAAATTACGATATGGCGGATAACTACGCTCAAAACGGGTAAAACGTGTGATATTTCATTTGTTTGTAATTAGTAGGAACCATCTTGTCTTCTTGGCGTAAATGAACTTTAGTTACCCAGAGTTAAAATTTTATCTTAGGTCCCAGTAAGCCATAGCACTACGTCACAGACAAACGACTGACGGCAGTGACAAACAGTATCTGTAGCATTTTGACATTTGACAAATAATTCACGACCATGACTGACGGTAAACAGCGCACACAAACAAAACCAGACGACAGCGGTGATGCGAATGGACCTCAACATCCATTACGATCACGCGCGATAGGTACACGAGCGGAAGCAGAAGCAGCCTCGACAGAAGTTTTAGAAGCTGGTCCTAGTGTGCAAACTATTCCCGCATTTGAAAAAAATGACTTGGCTGCAATGATCGAAGCCATAATGGAACGCAAGTTCGAAAGCTGAAAACAGGAAAGATTAGATGAAAAAGCCCGTGAAGAAAAAGAGAAGGCCGAAAGACGGCATAATAAAAATCAGGTCCTTACAAATCTGTGCAACTCAGTAAAAGAAGACATAAATTCAGTAAAAACAGAAATAAATTCGTTAAAAATAGACATAAATTCAGTAAAAACAGATCTGCAAACGGAAATAAATGACCTAAATACACAGTTAAATTCGGTAAAGGCCGAACTAAAGGCAGACATAACAGCTGATTTAAATACCCTGTTGGGTAATGTCCAAAGCCAAATCAGTAGTAAGATCACGATCATGAGCCTAGAAATTGACACACAAGTAGAGTCAAAAATAGAGGATATTTCAAAACGGTTAGATGAAAAAATCGAAGCAGCCCAGGGAGAGATAAATTCAAAAGTGATAGAATATCAAAAACAAGCTGCGACCTTAAAACAAGATTATACTGCAATCTCTGATGAGGTCAAAGGAGTTAAAACCGCAGTAGACACGATCGAGAATGTTGTTGATGATCTTTCCAAACAGATTGAGACTCTTAATGTAGAGGATCAAATAAAGAATACTGTTAAGGCACATGCTGAAGCATTGTCCGACCACTACCAAGAGTGGATTAAAAACAAAAACGGATTCATAGAAAACAAGGTCAAGAACGAACTCAGGGGAACGGTCAAAAACGTGGCCTTTGAAATATTGGCAGCCCCTGGAAAAACAGGAGACACGGTGATGTCAGAATTAGGCCAGATAAGACGAACGTTAGCTCAAGATTTACCTGAATGGCGTCAACAGATAGTTGATGAAGTTCGTACACTAAAATGTCAAATTGAAAATTCCCCACCTTCCGTGTCAGGAGAGTGGAATAATTCACCACGAAGTAATGAACAACAGCAGGTACACTACCGTTCACCATTTGATAACGCTCAAACTCATAGTTCTATAGAAGCACAAGTTAACCAGACTACCAGCCCACCCACTTTTGTCAGTTTGATGCAGGAGGAAAGCGTGATCAAACATCGCATTTTTCCGACCTTTCACCCACAGAAAAGAGAAATTCATCCTATAGTGTTCCTCCGAAATTTTTCAGGAATTTTCCCGAATAGCTGGAGTGACCGATAGCGAATTCAATTAGTTAGTGGATTTATCGTAGGCGATGCTGCCTTATGGGGAACCGAAATGGTCGACTCTTGTAAAAGTTACAAAGAGTTTGAACAGATGTTTTTAGCTAAATTCTGGAGTTCTGGTGTGCAGCAGCGCCTGAGAAAAGAGGTTTACAACGCCGAAGTGTTTAACAGCAAGCGCGGTGGTTTGAGACGATATTTTGAAAAGTATTTAGCGAAAATCAAGTTCTGGGATTCGCCGATCACCGCCAAAGACGTTATTATGATTCTAAAAACTAAGATACCGATTGGGATCAGAGAAAAGTTAGTAAACGTGTCTGAGGACGATACGGACACTTTCCTATCTGTGTTAGACTCGTTAGATCTGATTTACGAGGACGCTAGAGTTGATGTTGGCAACGCTCACTTCAGTGCAGGCGGCCAGCACAATACAGAATACGTAGGCAACACTGGTGGCCGAGCGAAAGCGCGTCACAGCGACAACCAGTACCAACCCCACAACGGTTTCAAAAATAAACACACTACGTACTCCAACAGCAAATACAAAAATAAGTACAATAACGGCCAGAGATACAATCCAATATATAATTCGTCACCACCTCAGTACGAAAATGCACATTATAACAAACAGCCCCAGCAATATGGAAACGCGCAACCGATCAACGGGAATTATCATAACGATCAGTCTTACGATTCAAATCGACAGTGGAAAAGAAATAAATGCCATAATCAAGGTGGAGACCAATGTACACCTTTCACTAACGGTTACAATCAACACAAGCCACAGCAAAATATTTTTCAGCCACAAGCGAACGGACCTTCGGGAACTCTGAAGCCTAAACGCCCGCATAATACGCAAATTTATTATGCGCAAGCGAATACGCCAGGACAACAAGAATCGTTTCCAACCGAGTTCGTACCACAAAACCAACACCAGTTCCAGACGGAAGAAACATTAAGAAATATAAATCAGCAGGAAAGTAAGCGTCGAGCGGAAAATTAAAAGCAGCACCTTTGAGCCTCCTAGATGATGCCGCAGGTTTGAATGGGGGCACCCTGTCCCTTAGTCCACACGAAATTAAAACAATTAGGTATGACAAAGAGACAAACTTACGGGATGATCTAGTAGCAGACACTGAGACGAAAGACAATGATGACGTATGGGACGAACAAGTTCAAGCTTCCATAAGAGCATCAATTGCCAACATACCAGTAACAGCCATTGTAGATACAGGAGCTAATATAAATGTCTTATCTTTATGTTTATTTAAGCCAATATCCTCTGTATGCAAAGTTTTATCACTTCCAATTCAAGGTTGCACCGTATCGGGAGCAATTGGTCCACTAACAGAACGTGTAAATCTTCAGACTCAGCTTCAAATCCAGATAGAGTCTATTTCAGTAACGTGCATTTTTCTTATTGTTAAAAACCTATCAGTGCCATGTATCCTGAGTATGGAATTCTTGAGGCAGACGAAAGCTAAAATTGACATCGAGTGTGGAATCTGTACTCTAGTAGCGAGTCAGCAACAAGTAACTGTAAATTTGTTAAGAAGTAAGGTGAAGACAAACTTTGGGGTGCTTCAAATAGCAGTACGGCCATGGACTAAAAGACAACAGTACAGTCAGACAGAAGACATGACAGATCTTGAAAGTGTTAATGACGATGAGTATAAAGACCTAATTCCCGGTCAGAATGAATTATACGGTAAAGCTAGTGAGTCTATTGAATTATCCAAACAACAGAAGAATGAGCTTTACAATTTGTTAACAGATTACGTTCAAGTATTTTCTGAGAAACCTGGACTAATAAAAGGCTTTGAATATCGAATGGATGTCCTGCCCCATTCAACCTACTGTAGAACAAGCTATTCCATTCCATATGCGAGACGAGAAGCTGTCAAATGCGAGATCAAGAAAATGTTACGCTGGAATGTGATAGAAGTATCTCATTCACCTTATTCGAGTCCTTTATTGTCTGCGCTAAAATCAGATGGTACCGTAAGGCTAGTCCTAGATGCAAGATTAATCAATAAAATTATAGTACCCATAAGAACGAGACCAGAGGCTCTTGAAGAGCATCTGCAGAAGTTTCATGGAGTTAAGTATTTGAGTACCCTTGATTTGAAAAGCAGTTACTGGCAAGTAAAACTTGCGCAGGAGTCAAGGAAGTACACTGCCTTTATATTTGCAGGTAGATCTTACCATTTCAAAGTTGTACCATTTGGACTAAATGTGAGTTCCGGAATTTTTATTTCTGCCCTTGACTATGTACTAGGTCCTGAACTTTTAGATGAGGTAACAGTCTATGTGGATGACGTTCTTGTAGCATCGAAAAATTGGGAAGATCATGTGGCCCTTCTGCAAAAGATATTTCAACGATTCAGAGAGTATGGTGTTACAGCAAATCTTAAGAAATCCAAGTTTGGAAAAAGTGAAATTAAATTTTTAGGACACATCATCACCCCTGAAGGAATTAAACCCGACCCGGAAAAATTGTCTGCTATAAAATACTTTCCAACCCCTGTTACAAAAAGGCAACTGAGAGGATTTATCGGTCTTACGTCATTTTTCAGACGTTTTGTTCCTAATCAGGTATTGAACAATCCCGCTCTTCACAACCTTTTAAAAAAGAATTCACATTGGAATTGGACGCCGGAATGCCAAGACGGATTTAAGAAAATTAAAGACAGTCTGGTTAACAGTAACATTCTCCATCATCCTCAGATGGATAAGGAATTTTGTATTACTGCAGACGCTTCCTTTGTGGGTATCGGCGCTTGTCTTTTCCAGATTCAATTAGTAAATGGACACGAGCAAATCCAAGTGATTAGCTTTGCGAGTCGAGTGTTATCAGAGTGTGAGAAGTCTTATTCGGTTACGGAGTTGGAGGCACTTGCCGTAATATGGGCTTTTAGGCTATTTTACTATTGTATCTATGGAAGAAAAATTAAAGTCTATTCAGACCATCAAGCTTTATCATTCCTCCTTACATGCAAGTTGCAACACCCTCGTCTTACTCGATGGTGCTTATTCCTGCAGGAATATGACTTTGACATTGTATATATAAAAGGTAAAGATAATGTTATAGCAGACGCACTTTCTCGCTCACCTGAGGGCTTACTAGAAACCAGCGAACTGGTGGAACAAATGTCTAATTATAAAGTTTTGTTAATGAATGATCCAATTCACAGAAAGTATTTTCTTCAGTTATGTAGGCAGATTCAGATTCTTCAAAATACAGATCCAAAATGGAAAAAGGTTAGACAAATTCTTCACGAAAATCCAGCCCACAAGTTGTCCAAGTTTTATAAAGTTCATAACCAAGTGCTATTTCATAAGACGTCTGAGTCATCTGAGGGGTGGTGTGTTTGCATCCCTCGAAATTTCATTGAACATCTCTGTGGTACACTCACATTTCATGGGGTCACTACGGACCAGAAAAATGTAAAAGGAAAATCTCGACTTACTGTTATGTTCCGAATCTACACCAGAGAATTCATAAATTATTGAGAAACTGTGTCATCTGTCAAAAGGCAAAATCCTTAAACATTTCCACTTCAATTCCACTAAATCCAATAGTTGCTGAAAGGCCAAACCAGCTTCTTAGTATTGATTTAGCAGGTCCACTACCCACCGGTAGGGGAGGCGCTAAATACTTAGTAGCAATCCTGGACAATTTTTCTAAGCACATAAGACTGTAAGCAGTAAAATCTTCTTGTGCAAATCCAATAATTCGTCGCATTGAAAATGATTATTTCCCACGATTCGGGGTTCCAGAATCAATCTTGTCTGATAATGCTTCAAATTTCACATCACGCCCGTGGCGTGCATTTCTTGCTCGCCATGGAATCAAACAAATTTTGATATCCCTGTTTCGACCGCAATCGAATCCGACAGAAAGAATCTTCAAAGAATTTAACAGATTTATAAGGACGTACATTCCGAATAAGCAATCTAAGTGGGTAGACTTCGTAACACCATTCGAACAGATTGTAAACCACCTTCCTCATCTGTCGACCGGATTCACGCCACATGAGTTAATGTCAAGATCAAAAGAGAGGAATGAGTGGATAGACCCCCTTCCAAAGTTACAAGACAACGAATTGGACCTAGACGCAAAAATCAGGCAAGCTCTCATATCATTGACAACGTATGCTAACCTCCGAAAAAAGGCATTTGATAAGAAGGTAAACAGAGTTATAGATTTCAAAGAAGGAGAAAAGGTTTTAGTCAGGACTCACTTTAAACCATCCCTGTTGTTAAAGAAGAATCGTAAGTGGCAACACATTTATGAAGGTCCCTTTGTGATAATGAGGAAACCACACATTGGTAGCTATTTGTTATCTGACCCTGCCACGAATAAAATCAAAGGTTTGTTCCACCATCAAGATTTAAGAAAATTTTATAACGCCAGGAATTAAGTTAATTTAAGCTGTAAGAAAATTCTAAGGTATTGGAGATCAGGATTAACCAATGAGTAACAAGAACGGAACTGAACTGACTACAGACGTTAACCGGTGCTGAAAGGAAACCTTATGTATTAAAACAACGCGTCTGGAAAATAAAATACAGAATAAGTTGTAGACGAGTATTTACATGAATAATCTTTATGCAAACAGGAGGACATGTCCTAGAGGCGATTTTCAATTTTAGTTATAAGTTAGTATGTAAGGAAAATGATGTACTCGAGAGGTATTAATTAGCCCCAAAGTACTAAAATGAGGAAAGAGGAAGGAGCGAATAATGCACTTCTCTCGCTAAATAGTAATTTGAGAATGAGCAGGAAGGAGCGAATAATGCACTTCTCTCACTAAATAGTAATATGAAAATGATGATTATATGTGCTTAGTATTAGTAAGTGAAATTTAATCGAGGACAAATTAATGACCTGTTTTAAAAGGAAATACTTAAACGTCCAGACAAAAGAGGAAAGTTGTGAGAAAGATTCGATTCCATGAGGTTATTTCCTATTTTCAAAGGTGACGTAAATAAGGCACCACCTGTTAGCGTAAAACAGTCGGTAGATTTAACTTGTAAATTCCAGCACAGTGCTGTGCCAGCGATAAAATAACATCTCTTTGAAGTGAACAGATACATAGGATTAAGCATGAACAGATTGATAACGCAGTGCAATTGTTCTAAAAAGGCCTGACGTTAACCTTAAGTAAAAGCGTGATGGAATAAAAAGGAAGTTTATTATATAACGCAAGGTAAGATGAGTCCACACTATAAACAAGCTGAGTAAAAGAGCATATGAGTAACATGGTTTATTATGTCAACTTCACGGTACTATTGAGCATTAGCGATACTGCAAATTCACAAGCTAGCAGCACATAGAATAAGGATCTCGCCCAAGCTTCACAGGTAGCGACAGCAGCAAACAACACTCTAGTGAGAGGCTTATATATACAAATGATAATTAATACCCAAATGCGTAATGCATAAACTTGACTTAGTCTAAGAAATGAGCAAAGAGTAGTAAGCAAGCTGCAGCAAGATACATATTAGATATACATGCTTGAAGTGATAGATTTTATTTTAAGTGTGCACTGCAATATTTATTGTTTTCTCTGTGATTATGTGATTATTGAATCCCTTTCCTAAGTGCAAATCCTTTAAGATCCTTGATCCTATCCACTCCTCAGGATCAACTTGTAAAGATGCACGTGTGCTTAGGAAGTGAGGCACTACATATAAAAATGAGTAGGTTCGCGACGCGCATATTGCTTTTGTAATGCGCAAGGTAAATTAAAGTTTCGACCTGGTTGAGGAGTAATTTAAATTCTGTCGACGATCAGCGAGTAGACCCGCTTTTCCCACCTTTCTTTTTTCGACTGTTTGTATTTCTACACGAAACTCAGAGGCGGAATTGCTATTTTCAAATCTGTCCTCGAACTTTCTTTAAAGACAAGCACATACGAGAAAAACTTTTGACATAAATGAAGCTCCCCTCACAAGTCACTAAATAAGACGAGCACTAAAAGAAAAAGTATTGGTCCTACAAAATGAATAAGCAAGCGTGATAAAGATTACTATGAATGAAATTAATTTGTAAAGGAGATTGGAATGGATTTGGTCAAAGAAAAAGGACTTATAATAGCCTATCTGTGACCGTAGGCTTAAATAAAAAAAAGACTAATTAAGAAACAATTGTTTTGATTCAAAGTGGTCAATTAGATTATTTATCGATTTATATTAACTCTTGTAAATATTAGTATGTAAATCAACTTGTAAACACCGTGTGATGTTATGACGCGAGAATTTCTTTTAATACACCGTTCATGCAGACGCTCGACACAGTGCAAGTGAAGTTTTAAAGTTCGACGGTTTTCAGTGTCAGTATTCTACTGCACCATATGTGTGAAAAATTCGTTGATGTGTGCAGTGTGTAATAATCAGTGTCATTCCACACATGCAGTTGCAGCGGTAGCCACCACTTACCTGTGAATCCGTAACTGGATAGTGGACAGGAAGTGATGTGAGGCAGTTTCGGTGGCAGAAGCTCCCTCCAGCAATCTAAAAAGCACAAAGCCACGATCCGCCGAACAAAAGCGACGCACGGCACCTCAAGCGCGAAATCAACGCTCTGCAAGAAAGCTCCGGTCACGTGCGCGCGCACAGACTGAATTTCAAGATTGCTCGCAACAGTGGAGGCGGACAGCCACCACGTGACGAAATAATGTAAACGTTCAACCGCCAACGCAGTTGCTGTGCGCTACATTCTGTAGCAAAAACATTCACACCCAGTACTGAAAACATTTTATATGTATCATAAACCTTCCGAGAGACTCTAAGATAGAGAAGTTAACGTAATTATTGTAATGACTGATTGTACACAGAGACAAGTCACAAGGTCACCTCTGAACACTGTTGAAATGTAAACTTTGACGAGAGGTCACGATACGAATGAAAATAAGCACACGAAAATACGTCAAAGGATCCGATCCTTCCTATATCCCATCCCACATGTATATAAAATTAGTTTTGTAAGCTATTCTAATATAAGATATTTTATCTGTTTCATATGTGAAATAATTCGGAGAGCCACACACGAGCCCTGAAAGTGAAAGATATGGACTTCCTTGTCGAAGCCATCACCAGTGGCCGCTCTACAATCCAAGTCTATCATAAATAGTGTATGTGCGACGAAAATAAATGTATAATTAAGTGCGACGACGGACAAGGCAATCAATCGACAAGACGATGACAATATAATGAATACTGTCAAAACAGAAAGTTGTGTACCAGTTGTGATAGTCAAATTACTTTTGCAACGATGAAAAATGAAGTGTGACTCTATTTCCTTATAAATTTTGTAAATATGTGTACTTATAGCCTTAATTTTAAGAATCATCAAGATAGACTGAATCCATGCAAACACTGATAGAAACACAGAACAAATTCACAACGATCCACTGTCAGTAATTACAAACTGAAACGTTAATTCTTTTTTTATGGAATGAATATGAAATGAAACTTTCAATAACCTGTGTGTTACACCCAAAAATTACAAATATTCCAATGGGCATGAGGATGAAAGTAATACCTTCGGTATTCCTTCCCTCCTCATGAGAGGCAGTGTAATATTAGTAATTTTCGCCTCACAAACATTAATATACGCTCAATAGTAAACGCCTGTTGGCCTAAAGTTATCGAACAATTGTAAAGTAAACGAAATGAACCATCGCATAGCAGCGACAGAATCAATTATTCTTTATCTTTGCCGTTCTTGCGCGGTGCCAGTAAATCTCTATGTACATGTATCGATTAATGGTATAAAAAAGAATTCTGTTATTTCAAGACAAATGAGGCTTTTGGCGCCTCACCTTTTACTGTTTGTATTCCATGAGAGGCGGACGCGGACTTGCTGCGTTCCACAACTGTATTTTATATTTGATGTGAAAATATTGAGTGAATATGCTAATTGTTATTTTTTACAATCAGAAAAGATGTAGTTTCTAGTAACTGATATCGAACAGACAGCATCAAGAGGACATTTTGACTGTTATGTATAAAGTATTTAACCACAATGGTCATCTATTGTAATTTAATATGAAAAGGTATGTAGCATTAAAAAAAACGTGTGTTAAAGATAAGTGTGCTTATTTTCGTAAATTAACCTTGATGAGTCCATCTCCTTATTTACTTAACTTAATTATTTTGTGTTACTTCATCAACAGAAATTACGATCACGCTGATGGGCCGAACGCAGCATGAGGCAGAAGGAACATTATCGTTTTCCTATTATTTCTGAACCAATTTTTTTTTAATTGTGTAGTGTTGCATTTCTTTTAAAGTCTATAAATCTTCTGGTCCCTTAGTGTTGTTCCGGGTATGACTGTATCGTGACTATAAAAATGCACAGAAATGATAATGTTTCTTCCGAGTGATCTCAAATATATATATATCAATATGCTGCTCTTATTCAGGTATTTAATGGTCAACATACGTTATTATAATAGCGTAATAAATCCATGATTCTGTTGCCAAGTGGCCCACCAAAATATTCAAATTTTCGACATTAAAAAAAAAGTAACAATTCTTTTTATTTTTTGTCCCCCAAGAGCAACGCTACACCATGAAACACAGAAATTGCATCGGGATTGAATACATAACGACAATGCCGACTGAAGTACAAAATGAGTTAATCTTCTAAGGGCTTGTGCTTTGAGCGGCTCCTGGGAGACCAGTATTGGATTATGATGCACCAGTGCAGGTTTACTGTAGCCATTGGACCTTCACATTGATCATGAAACACAGAAATTGCATTGGGATTGAATACAAAAAGCACAATGCCGACGTAAGTACAAGAAGAGTGAATCTTCTAAGAATTGGTGCTTTGAGCGGCTCCTGGAGACCAGTATTAGATTCCGTTGCACCAGTGCAGGTTTACTGTATCCCTTGGACCATCGCATTGACCATGAAACACAGAAATTGCATCGGGATTAAATACAAAATGCACAATGTCAACTTAAGTGCAAGAAGAGTGAGGTTTCTAAGAATTTGTGTTTTGAGCGGCTCCTCGGAAACCAGTATTACATTCCGATGCACCAGTGAAGGTTTACCGTATCCCTTGGACCTTCACATTGACCATGAAACACAGAAATTGCATCAGGATGGAATACATAAGGGACAATTCCGACTCAAGTACAAGAAGAGTGAATTTTGGAAGAGTTTGTGCTTTGAGCGGCTCCTGGGAGACCAGTATTAAATTCCGATGCACCAGTGTGGGTTTGCAGTATCCCTTGCACCTTCACATTAACCAAGAAACATAGAAATCGCATCGGGATTGAATACAAAAGGGACAATGCCGACTTAAGAACAAGAACAGTGAGTCTTCTAAGAGTTTCTGCTCTGAGCGGCTCCTAGGAGACCAATATTAGATTCCGTTGCACCAGTGCAGGTTTATTGAATTCCTTGGACCTTCACATTGACCATGAAACACAGAAATCGCATCGGGATCGAATACAAAAGCACAATGCCGACTTGAGTACAAGAAAACTGATCTTCTAAGAGTTTGTGCTTTGAGAGGCTCCTGGGTGACCAGTATTGGATTCCGATGCACCAGTACAGGTTTACTGTATCCCTTAGAGCTTGACATTGACCATCAAACACAGAAATTGCACGCGAACCAATACAAAAGATACAATGTCGACTTAAGTACAGGAAGAGAGAATCTTCTAATAATTTGTGATTTGAGGGGCTCCTGGGAGACCAGAATTACATTCCGATGCACGAGTGCAGGTTTACTGTATCCCTTGCACCTTCACTTTGACCATGAAGTGGAGAAATTACATTGGGATTGAATACAAAATGCACAATGCCAACCTACGTACAAGAAGAGTGAATCTTCTAAGAGTTTGTGCTTTGAGCGGCTCATTGGAGACCAGTATTTGATTTCGTTACACAAGTGCAGGTTTACTGTATCCCTTGGACCTTCACATTGACCATGAAACACAGAAATTGCTTCGGGATTGAATCCAAAAGAGACAATCCCAACCTAAGTACAAGAAGAGTGAATCTTCTAAGAGTTTGTGCTTTGAGCAGCTCCTCGGCGATCAGTGTTCGTTTCCGATGCACCAGTGCAGGTTTACTGTATCCCTTGGACCTTCACATTGACCATGGAACACAGAAATTGCGTCGGGAAGGAATACATAGGGGACAATGCCGACTGAAGTATGAGGAAGAGTGAATCCTCGAACGGTTTGTGCTTTGAGCGGTTCCTGGGAGACCAGTATTAGATTCCGATGACCCAGTGCTGGTTTACTGTATCCCTTGGACCTTCACATGGACCATGAAACACAATAAATGCATCAGGATTGAATACAAAAGGGACTGCAAACTTAACTACAAGAAGAGTTAATCATCTAAGTGTTTGTGCTTTGAGCGGCTCCTGGGAGACCAGTGTTAGATTCCGATGCACCAGTGCAGGTTTACTGTATCCCTTCGACCTTCACATTGACCATGAAACACAGAAATTGCATAGGGATTAAATGCAAGATGCACAATGCCAACTTTAGTTTGTGCTTTCAGCGGTTCCTGGGAGACCAGTATTAGATTCCGATGCACCAGTGCAGGTTAACTGTATCCCTTGGCCCTTCACATTGACCATGAAACACAGAAATTGCATCGGGATTGAATACATAATTCACAATGCCGACTTAAGTACAAGAAGAGTGAATGTTCTAAGAGTTTGTGCTTTGAGCGGCTCCTGGGAGACCAGTATTAGGTTCCGATGCACCAGTGCAGACTTACTGTATCCGTCGGTCCTTCACATTGACCATGAAACACAGATATTGCGTCGGGATTGAATACAAAAGGGACAATGCCGACTTAAGTACAAGAAGAGTGAATCGCCTCAGAGTTTGTGCTATGACCGGCGCCTGAGATACCAGTATTAGATTCCGATGCACCACCGCAGGTTTACTGTATCCCTTGGACCTTCAATTTCACCATGAAACACATAAATTTCATCGGGATTGAATACAAAATACACAATGCCAACTTAAGTGCAAGAAAAGTGAATTTTCTAAGAGTTTGTGCTTTGAGCGGCTCATGGGAGACCACTATTAAATTCCGATGCACCAGTGCAGGTTTACTGTATCCCTTGGCCCTTCACATTGACCATGAAACACAGAAATCGCATCGGGATCAAATACAAAAGCACAATGCCGACTTGAGTACAAGAAGAGTGAATGTTCTAAGAGTTTGTGCTTTGAGAGGCTCTTGGGTGACCATTATTAGATTCCGATGCACCAGTAGAGGTTTACTGTATTCCTTGGAGCTTGACATTGACTATGAAACACAGAAATTGCATGCGGACCAATACAAACGATACAATGTCGACTTCAGTACAAGAAGAGAGAATCTTCTAATAGTTTCTGATTTGAGGGGCTCCTGGGAGACCAGTATTACATTCCGATGCACCAGTGCAGGTTTACTGTATCCCTTGGACCTACTCATTGACCATGAAACACAGAAATTGCTTCGGGATTGAATACAAAAGAGACAATCCCAACCTAAGTACAAGAAGAGAGAAATCTTCTAAGAGTTTGTGCTTTGAGCGGCTCCTGGGAGACCAGTATTAGGATCCGATGGACCAGTGCAGGTTAACTGTATCTGTTGGTCCTTCACATTGACCATGAAACACAGATATTGCGATGGGACTGAATACGTCGACTTAAGTACAAGAAGAGTGATCTCCTCAGAAGTTGTGCTATAAGCGGCGCCTGGGATACCAGTATTAGATTATGGTGCACCAGTGCAGGTATACTGTATCCCTTGGAGCTTCACATTGACCATGAAACACGGAAATTGCATCGGGATGGAGTTCATAAAGGACAATGCCGACTGAAGTACAAGAAGAGTGAATTTTCTAAGAAATTGAGCTTTGAGCGCCTCCTGGGTGTCCAGTATTAGATTCCGATGCACCAGTGCAGGTTTACTGTATCCCTTCGACCTTCACATTGACCATGAGACACAGAAATTGCTCGGGATTGATACAAGAGGGACAATGCCGACTTAAGTACAAGAAGAGTGAATCCTCGAAAGGTTTGTGCTTTCAGCGGTTCCTGGGAGACCAGTATTAGATTCCGATGCACCAGTGCTGGTTTACTGTATCCCTTGGCCCTTCACATGGACCATGAAACACAGTAAATGCATCGGGATTGAATACAAACGGGCTGCCGACTTAACTACAAGAAGAGTCAATCATCTAAGAGTTTGAGCTTTGAGCGACTCCTGGTTGTCCAGTATTAGACTCTGATGCTCCTGTGCAGGTTACTCTATCCCTTGGACCTTCGCATTGACCATGAAACACAGAAATTGCTCGGGATTGAATACAAGAGGGAAAATGCGGAATTAAGTAGAAGAAGAGTGTATCTTCGAAGGGTTTGTGTTTTGAGCGGCTCCTGGGAGGCCACTATTAGATTCCGATGCACCAGTGCAAGTTTACTGTATCCCTTGGATCTACAGATTGACCATGCAACACAGAAATTGCATGGGGACCAATACAAAAGATACAATGATGACTTATGTACAAGAGGAGTGATTCTTCTATTAGGTTGTGATTTGAGCGGCTCCTGGGAGACCAGTATTAAATTTCGATGCACCAGTGCAGGTTAACTGTATCCCTTGGACCCTTCGACCTCCACATTGCCCATGAAACGCAGAAATCGAATTGGGATTGAATTTATAAGGGACACGCCGACTGAAGTACAAGAAGAGTGAATCTTCTAAGAGTTTGAGATTTGAGCGGCTCCTGGGTGTCCAGTATTAGATTCCGATGCACCTGTGCAGGTTTACTGTATCCCTTGGAGCTTCACATTGACCATGAAACACGGAAATTGCTCGGGATTGAATGCAAGAGGGACAATGCCGACTTAAGTACAAGATGAGTGAATCTTCGAAGGGTTTGTGTTTTGAGCGGCTACTGGGAGGCCACTATTAGATTCCGATGCACCAGTGCACGTTTACTGTATCCCTTGGACCTTCACACTGACCATG
The DNA here is from genome assembly GCF_023864345.2 of Schistocerca serialis cubense. Classification (NCBI taxonomy): domain Eukaryota; kingdom Metazoa; phylum Arthropoda; class Insecta; order Orthoptera; family Acrididae; genus Schistocerca; species Schistocerca serialis. The sequence goes on from NC_064638.1 coordinate 14,820,025, forward strand.
AAACACAGAAATTGCATCGGGGTGGAATACATAAGGGACAATGCCGACTAAAGTACACGATGAGTGAATCTTTTAAGAGTTTGAACTTTGAGCGGCTCCTGGGTGTCCAGTATTAGATTCCGATGCACCTGTGCAGGTTTACTGTATCCCTTGAAGCTTCACATTGACCATGAAACACAGAAATTGTATCGGTATTGAATACAAAAGGGACTGCCGACTTAAGTGCAAGAAGAGTTAATCATCTAAGTGTTTGTGCTTTGAGCGGCTCCTGGGAGACCAGTATTAGATTCCGATGCTTCTGCACAGGTTTTTTATATCCCTTCGACCTTCACATTGACCATGAAACACAGACATTGCATCGGGATGGAATACATAAGGGACAATGCCGACTTAAGTAAAAGAAGAGTGAAGCTCCTAAGAGTTTGAGCTTTGAGCGGCTCCTGGGTGTCCAGTTTTTGATTCCGATGCACCTGTGCATGTCTACTGTATCCCTTGGACCTTCATATTGACCATGAAACACAGAAATTGCATCGGGATTGCATACAAAAGAGACAATAATAACATAAGTACAAGAAGAGTGAATCTTCTAAGGGTTTGTGCTTTGAGCGGCACCTGGGAGACCGGTTTTACAGTCCGATGCACCTGTTCAGGTTACTGTATCCCTTGGACCTTCAATTTGACCATGAAACACAGAAATTGCATCGGGATTGAATATAAAACGCACAATGATAACTTACGTGCAAGAAGAGTGAATTTTCTAAGAGTTTGTGCTTTGAGCGGCTCCTCGGAGACCAGTTTTAGATTCCGATGCACCAGTGCAGGTTTACCGTATCCCTTGGACCTTCACATTGGCCATGGAACACAGAAATTGCGTCAGGATGGAATACATAAGGGTCAATGCCGACCGAAGAACAAGAAGAGTGAATTTTCTAAGAATTTGTGCTTTGAGCGACTCAATGGAGACCACTGTTCGATTCCGATGCACCAGTGCAGGTTCACTGCATCTTTTGGACCTTCAGATTGACCATGAAACACAGAAATTGCATCGGGATGGAATACATAAGGGACAATGCCGACTGAAGTACAAGAAGAGTGAATCTTCTAAGAGTTTGACCTTTGAGCGGCTCCTGGGTGTCCAGTATTAGATTCCGATGCACCTGTGCAGGTTTACTGTATCCCTTCGACCTTCACATTGACCATGAAACACAGAAATTGCTCGGGATTGAATACAAGATGGACAATGCCGACTGAAGTACAAGAACAGTGAATCTTCGAAGGGCTTGTGCTTTCAGCGGCTCCTGGGAGACCAGTATTAGATTACGATGCACCAGTGCAGGTTTACTGTATCCGTTGGACCTTCACTTTGACCATGAAACGCAGAAAGTGCATGGGGATTGAATACAAAATGCACGATGCCGACTTAAGTGGATGAAGAGTTAATCTTCTAAGTGTTTGTGCTTTGAGCGGCTCCTGGGAGACCAGTATTAGATGCCGATGCACCAGTGCAGGTTTACTGTATCCCTTGGACCACCACATTGACCATGAAACATAGAAATCGAATCGGGATTGAATACAAAGGGAACAATGCCGAATTAAGTACAAGAAGAGTGAATCTTCTTAGAGTTTGTGCTTTGAGCGGCTCCTGGGAGACCAGTATTAGATTCCGATGCACCAGCACACGTTCACTGTATCCCTTCGACCTTCACATTGACCATGAAACACAGAAATTGCATCGAGATTGAATACAAACGGGACAATTCCGACTTAAGTACCAGAAGAGCGAATCTTCTTAGTGTTTGAGCTTTAAGCGGCTCCTGGGTGTCCAGTATTAGATTCCGATGCACCTGTGCAGGTTTACTGTATCCCTTGGACCTTCACATTGACCATGAAACACAGAAATTCCTCGGGATTGAATACAAGATGGACAATGCCGACTTAAGTACAAGAACAGTGAATCTTCGAAGGGCTTGTGCTTTGAGCGGCTCCTGGGAGACCAGTATTCGATTCCGATCCACCAGTGCAGGTTTACTGTATCCGTTGGACCTTCACATTGACCATGAAACACAGAAATTGCATCGGCATTGAATACAAAAGGATCTGCTGACTTAAGTACAAGAAGAGATAATCATCTAAGAGTTTGTGCTTTGAGCGGCTCCTAGGAGTCCAGTATTCGATTCCGATGCACCACTGCAGGTTTACTGTATCCGTTGGACCTTCACATTGACCATGTAACACAGAAATTGCATCGGCATTGAATACAAAAGGATCTGCCGACTTAAGTACAAGAAGAGTGAATCTTCTAAGAGTTTGCGCTTTGAGCGGCTCTCAGGAGACCTGTATTAGATTCCGATGCACCAGCGCAAGTTTACTGTATCCCTTGGACCTTCACACTGACCATGAAACACAGAAATTGCATCGATATTGAAAACAAACGGGAATATGCCGACTTCAGTACAAGGAGAGTGATATTTCTAAGAGCTTGTGGGTTGAGCAGCTCCAGGGAGACCAGTATTCGATTCCGATGATCCAGTGCTGGTTTACTGTATCCCTTGGACTTTCAAATTGCCCATGAAACTCAGAAATTGCACCGGGAATGAACACAAAAGGGACAATGCCGACTTAAGTACCATAAGAGCGAGTCTTCTAAGAATTTGTCTTTTCAGCGGCTCCTGGGAGACCAGTATTAGATTCCGGTTACCAGTGCAGGTTTACTGTATCCCTTCGGCCTTCACATTGACCATGAAACACAGAAATTGCATCGGGATTGAATACAAAAGGGACAGTGCCGGCTTAAGTACAAAAAGAGGTGATCTTCTAAGGGTTTGTGCTTTTAGCGGCTCCTGGGAAGCCAGTATTAGATTTCGATGCACCAGTGCAGGTTTACTGTAGCCATTGGACCTTCCCATTGACCATGAAACACAGAAATGGCATCGGGATTGAATACAAAATACACAATGCCAACATAAATACAAGAAGAGTGTATTTTCTAAGAGTTTGTGTTTTGAGCGGCTCCTCGGAGACCAGTGTTCGATTTCGATGCACCAGTGAAAGTTTACTGTATCCCTTGGACCATCACATTGACCTTGAAACACAGAAATTGCATCGGGATGGAATACATAAGGGACAATGCCTACTAAAGTACCAGAAGAGTGAATCTTCTAAGTGTTTGAGCTTTGAGCGGCTCCTGGGTGTCCAGTATTGGATTCCGATGCACCTGTGCAGATTTACTGTATATCTTGGACCTTCTCATTGACAATGAAACACCGAAATAGCTCGGGTTTGAATACAAGAGGGACAATGCCGACTTAAGTACAAGAAGAGTGAATCTTCGAAGGGTTTGTGCTTTGAGCGGGTCCTGGGAGACCAGTATTAGATTCCGATGCACCAGCGCAGGTTTACTGTATCCATTCGACCTTCACATTGACCATGAAACACAGAAATTGCATCGAGATTAAATACAAACGGGACAATGCCGACTTAAGTACCAGAAGACCGAATCCTCTAAGAGTTAGCGTTTGAGCAGCTCCTGGGAGATCAGTATTAGATTCCGATGCACCAGTGCAGGTTTACTGTATCCCTTGGACCTTCAGTTTGACCATGAAACACAGAATTTCCATCGGGATTGATTACAAAATACACAATGCCAACTTAAGTACAAGAAGAGTGAATTTTTTACGAATTTGTGCTTTGAGCGACTCCATGGAGACCACTGTTCGATTCGGATGCACCAGTGCAGGTTTACTGTATCCCTTGGACCTTCACAATGACCATGAAACACAGAAATTGCATCGGGATGGAATACATAAGGGACAATGCCGCCTGAAGTACATGAAGAGCGAATCTTCTAAGAGTTTGAGATTTGAGCGACTCCTTGGAGACCACTGTTCGATTCCGATGCATCAGTGCAGGTTTACTGTATCCCTTGGACCTTCACATTGACCATGAGACACAGACATTGCTCGGGATTGAATACAAGATGCACAATGCCGAATTAAGTACAAGAACAGTGAACCTTCGAAGGGCTTGTCCTTTGAACGGCTCCTGGCAGACCAGTATTAGATTCCGATGCACCAGTGCAGGTGTACTGTATCTGTTGGACCATCACATTGACCATGAAACACAGAAATTGCATCGGGATTGAATACAAAAGGGACTGCCGACTTAAGTACAAGAAGAGTTAATCATCTAAGAGTTTGTGCTTTGAGCGGCTCCTGGGTTACCACAATTACATTCCGTTGCACCAGTACAGGTTTACTGTATCCCTTGGACCTTCACATTGACCATGAAACACAGATATTGCATTGGGACCAATACAAATGATACAATGTTGACTTAAGTACAAGAAGAGTAATTCTTCTAATAGTTTGTGATTTGAGCGGCTCCGGGGAGACCAGTATTTAATTCCGATGCACCAGTGCAGGATAACTGTATCCCTTGGACCACCACATTGACCATGAAACACAGAAATCGAATCCGGATTGAATACAAAGGGAACAATGAGGACTTAAGTACGAGAAGAGTGAATCTTATAAGAGTTTGCGCTTTGAGCGGCTCTCAGGAGAACTGTATTTGATTCCGATGCACCAGCGCAAGTTTACTGTATCCCTTGGACCTTCACATTGACCATGAAACACAGAAATTGCATCGGGATTGAATACAAAATACACAATGCCAACTTAAGTACAAGAAGAGTGTATTTTCTAAGAGTTTGTGCTTTGAGCGGCTCCTCGGAGACCAGTGTTCGATTTCGATGCACCAGTGAAGGTTTACTGTATCCCTTGGACCATCACATTGACCTTGAAACACAGAAATTGCATCGGGATGGAATACAAAAGGGACAGTGCCGGCTTAAGTACAAAAAGAGGTGATCTTCTAAGGGTTTGTGCTTTGAGCGGCTCCTGGGAAGCCAGTATTAGATTTCGATGCACCAGTGCAGGTTTACTGTAGCCTTTGGACCTTCCCATTGACCATGAAACACAGAAATTGCATCGGGATTGAATACAAAATACACAATGCCAACTTAAGTACAAGAAGAGTGTATTTTCTAAGAGTTTGTGTTTTGAGCGGCTCCTCGGAGACCAGTGTTCGATTTCGATGCACCAGTGAAGGTTTACTGTATCCCTTGGACCATCACATTGACCTTGAAACACAGAAATTGCATCGGGATGGAATACTTAAGGGACAATACCGACTGAAGTACCAGAAGAGTGAATCTTCTAAGTGTTTGAGCTTTGAGCGGCTCCTGGGTGTCCAGTATTGGATTCCGATGCACCTGTGCAGATTTACTGTATATCTTGGAACTTCTCATTGACCATGAAACACAGAAATAGCTCGGGATTGAATACAAGAGGGACAATGCCGACTTAAGTACAAGAAGAGTGAATCTTCGAAGGGTTTGTGCTTTGAGTGGCTCCTGGGAGACCAGTATCAGATTCCGATGCACCAGTGCAGGTTTACTGTATCCCTTCGACCTTCACATTGACCATGAAACACAGAAATTGCATCGAGATTAAATACAAACGGGACAATGCCGACTTAAGTACCAGAAGAGCGAATCCTCTAAGAGTTTGCGTTTGAGCAGCTCCTGGGAGATCAGTATTAGATTCCGATGCACCAGTGCAGGTTTACTGTATCCCTTGGACCTTCAATTTGACCATGAAACACAGAATTTTCATCGGGATTGATTACAAAATACACAATGCCTACTTAAGTACAAGAAGAGTGAATTTTCTACGAATTTGTGCTTTGAGCGACTCCTTGGAGACCACTGTTCGATTCGGATGCACCAGTGCAGGTTTACTGTATCCCTTGGACCCCACAATGACCATGAAACACAGAAATTGCATCGAGATGGAATACATAAGCGACAATGCCGCCTGAAGTACATGAAGAGCAAATCTTCAAAGAGTTTGAGATTTGAGCAGCTCCTGGGAGTCCAGTATTAGATTCCGATGATCCTGTGCAGGTTTACTGAATCCCTTGGACCTTCACATTGACCATGAAACACAGAAATTGCTCGGGATTGAATACAAGATGGACAATGCCGACTTAAGTACAACAACAGTGAATCTTCGTAGGGCTTGTGCTTTGAGCGGCCTGTGGGAGACCAGTACTAGATCCTGATGCACCAGTGCAGGTTTACTGTATCTCTTCGACCTTCACATTGACCATGAAACACAGAAATTGCATCGGGATTGAATACAAAAGGGACAATACCGACTTAAGTACAAAAAGAGTTAATCTTCTAAGAATTTGTGCTTTGAGCGGCTCCTGGGAGACCAGTATTAGATTTCGATGCACCAGTGCTAGTTTACTGTAGCCATTGGACCTTCACATTGACCATGAAACACAGAAATTGCATCGGGATTGAATAAAAAATTCACAATGCCAAATTAAGTACAAGAAGAGTGAATTCTCTAAGAGTTTGTGCTTTGAGCGGCTCCTCGGAGGCCAGTGTTTGAATCCGATGCACCAGCGCAGGTTTACTGTATCCCTTCTACCTTCACATTGACCGTGAAACACAGAAATTGCATGGAGATTGAATACAAACGGGACAATGGCGACTTAAGTACTAGAACAGCGAATCTTCTAGGAGTTTGTGTTTTAGCGGATCCTGGTGATCAGTATTAGTTTCCCATGCACCAGTGCAGGTTTACTGTATCCCTTGGACCTTCAATTTGACAATGAAACACAGAATTTTCATCGGGATTGATTACAAAATACACAATGCCAACTTAGGTACAAGAAGAGTGAATTTTCTAAGAATTTGTGTTTTGAGCGACTCCTTGGAGACCAATGTTCGATTCCGATGCATCAGTGCAGGTTTACTGTATCCCTTGGACCTTCACGTTGACCATGAGACACAGACATTGCTCGGGATTGAACACAAGATGGACAATGCCGACTTAAGTACAAGAACAGTGAACCTTCGAAGGGCTTGTCCTCTGAACGGCTCCTGGCAGACCAGTATTAGATTCCGATGCACCTGTGCAGGTGTACTGTATCTGTTGGACCATCACATTGACCATGAAACACAGAAATTGCATCGGGATTGAATACAAAAGGGACTGCCGACTTAAGTACAAGAAGAGTTAATCATCTAAGAGTTTGTGCTTTGAGCGGCTCCTGGGATACCACTATTAGATTCCGATGCACCAGTACAGGTTTACTGTATCCCTTGGACCTTCACATTGACCATGAAACACAGATATTGCATGGGGACCAATACAAATGATCCAATGTTGACTGAAGTACAAGTAGAGTGATTCTTCTATTAGTTTTGATTTGAGCGGCTCCTGGGAGTCCAGTATTTAATTCCGATGCACCAGTGCAGGATAACTGTATCCCTTGGACCTCCACATTGACCATTAAACACAGAAATCGAATCCGGATTGAATACAAAGGGAACAATGACGACTTAAGTACAAGAAGAGTGAATCTTCTAAGAGTTTGTGCTTTGAGCGCCTCCTAGGAGACCTGTATTAGATTCCGATGCACCAACGCAGGTTTACTGTATCCCCTGGACCTTCACATTGACCGTGAAACACAGAAATTGCATCGATACTGAAAACAAACGGGAATATGCCGACTTAAGTACAAGGAGTGTGATATTTCTAAGAGGTTGTTGGTTGAGCAGCTCCAGGGAGACCAGTATTAGATTCCGATGATCCAGTGCTGGTTTACTGTATCCCTTGGACCTTCACATTGACCATGAAACACAGTAATTACATCAGGATGGAATACATAAGGGACAATGCCGACTCAAGTACGAGAAGAGTGAATTTTGTAAGAGTATGTGCTTTGAGCGGCTCCAGGGAGACCATTATTAAATTCCGATTCACCAGTGCACGATAACTGTATCCCTTTGACCTTCACACTGACCAAGACACACAGAAATCGCATCGGGATTGAATACAAAATGGAAAATGCCGACTTAATAACAACAAGTGTGAGTCTCCTAAGAGTTTGTGCGTTGAGCGGCACATGGGAGACCAGTATAAGATTCCGATGCACCAGTGCAGGTTTACTGTATCTCTTGGACCTTCACATTGACTATGAAACACAGAAATTCCTTAGGGACCAATACAAAAGATACAATGCCGACTTAAGTACAAGAAGAGTGAATCATCTACAAGTTTGTGTTTGAGCGGTTCCTGGGAAACCGGTATTAGATTCCGATGCACCAGTGCAGGTTTACAGTATCCCTTCGACCTTCACATTGACCATGAATCACAGAAATTGCATCGAGATTGAATACAAACGGGACAATGCCGACTTAAGTACAAGACGAGTGAATTTTCTAAGAGTTTATGGGTTGAGCAGCTCCTGGGAGACCAGTATTAGAATCCGATGCACTAGTGCAGGTTTACTGAATCCCTTGGACCTTCAATTTGACCATGAAACACAGAAATTGCATCGGAATTGAATACAAAATACACTATGCCAACTTAAGTACAAGAAGAGTGAATTTTCTAAGAGTTTGTGCTTTGAGCGGCTCCTCAGAGACCTGTGTTCGATTCCGATGCACCAGTGTAGGTTTACTGTATCCCTTGGCCCTTCACAATCACTATGAAACACAGAAATTGCATCATGATTTAATACATAAGGGACAATACCGTCTGAAGTGTAAGAAGAGTGAATCTTTCAGGATGTTTGAGCTTTGAGCGGCTCCTGGGTGTCCAGTATTAGATTCCGATGCACCTGTGCAGGTTTACTGTATCCCTTGGACTTTCACGTTGACCATGAAACACAGTAATAGCTCGGGATTGAATTCAAGAGGGACAATGCCGACGTAAGTACAAGAAGAGTGAATCTTCGACGGGGTTGTGCTTTGAGCGGCTCCTGGGAGACCAGTATTAGATTCCGATGCCCCAGTGCAGGTTTACTGTATCCCTTGGACATACACATTGACCATGAAACACAGATATTGCATGGGGATCAATACAAAAGATACAATGTCGACTTAAGTACAAGAAGAGTAAATCTTCTAATAGTTTGTGATTTGAGCGGCTCCTCGGAGACCAGTATTATATTCCAATGGACCAGTGCAGGTTTACTGTATCACTTCGACCGCCACATTCACCATGAAATTCAAAAATCGAATCGGGATAGAACACAAAGGGAACAATGCCGTCTTAAGTACAAGAATAGTGAATCATCTAAGAGTTTGTGCTTTGAGCGGCTCCTGGGAGACCAGTATTAGATTCCGATGCACCGGTGCAGGTTTACTGTATCCCTCGGACCTTCACATTGACCATGAAACACAGAAATTGCTTCGGGATTGAATACAAAAGGGACTGCCGACTTAAGTACAAGAAGAGTTAATCATCTAAGAGATTGTGTTTTGAGTGGCTCCTGGGAGCCCAGTATTAGATTCCGATGCACCAGTGCAGGTTTACTGCATCCCTTGGCCCTTCACATTGACCATGAAACGCAGAAATTGCATTGGGATTAAATACAAAACGCACAATGCCGATTTAAGTACCAGAAGAGTGAATCTTCTAAGAGTTTGTGCTTTGAGCGGCTTCAGGAAGACCAGTATTAGATTCCGATGCAGCAGTGCAGGTTTACTGTATCCCTCGGACCGTCACATTGACCATGAATCACAGAAATTGCATCGAGATTGAATACAAACGGGCAATGCCGACTTAAGTGTAAGACGAGTGAATTTTCTAAGAGTTTATGGGTTGAGCAGCTCCTGGGAGACCAGTATTAGATTCCGATGCACCAGTGCAGGTTTTCAGTATCCCTTGGACCTTCACATTGACAATGAAACACAGAAATTGCATGGGGACCAATACGAAAGGTACAATGTCGACTTAAGTACAAGGAGAGTGAATCTTCCCTGAGTTAGTGTTTTGAGTGGCTCCTGCACCAGTGCAGGTTTACTGTAACCATTGTATCTTCACATTCATCATGAAACACAGAAATTGCATTGGGATTGAATACGAAAAGGACAATGCCGACGTAAGTACAAGAAAAGTGAATCTTCTAAGAGTTTGTGCTGTTAGCGGCTCCTGGGAGACCAGTAATAGACTCCGATGCACCAGTGCATGTTCACTGTATCCCTCGGACCTTCACATTGACCATGTACACAGAAATTGCATCGGGATTGAATACAAAATGGACAAAGCCGACATAAGTACAAGATGAGAGAATTTTTTAAAAGTTTGTGGATTGAGCTGCTCCTGCGAGACCAGTATCAGATTCCGATGAACCAGCGCAGGTTTATTGTATCCCTTGGACTTACCCATTGACCATGAAACACAGAAATCACATCGTGATTGAATACTAAAGGAACAATGCCGACTTGAGTACAAGAGTAGTGAATCTTCTAAGGGTTTGTGTTTTGAGCGGCTCCTGGGGGACAAGTATTAGATTCCGATGCACCAGTGCAGGTTTGCTGTATCCCTTGGACCTGCACATTGACCATGAAACACAAAAACTTCATCGGGATTGAATACAAAATGGAGAATGCTGACATTAGTACAAGATGAGGGAATTTTCGAAGGGTTTGTGGTTTGAGCTGCTCCTAAGAGACCAGTATTACATTCCGATGAACCAGTGCAGGTTTATTATATCACTTGGACCTTCACATTGACCATGAAACACAGATATCGCATCGGGATTGGATAAAAACGCACAATGCCTGCTTGAGTACAAGAAGAGAGAATGTTCTAAAAGTTTGTCCTTTGAGCGGCACCTGGGAGACCGGTATTAGATTCCGATGCACCAGTGTAGGTTTACTGTATCCCTTGGACCTTCAATTTGACCATGAAACACAGAAATTGCATCGGGGTTGAATACAAAATTTACAATGCAACTTAAGTACAGGAAGAGTGAATTTTCGAAGAGTTTGTGCTTTGAGCGGCTCCTCAGAGACCAGTGTTCGATTCCGATGCACAAGTGCGAGTTTACTGTATCCCCTGGACCTTCAATTTGACCATGAAACACAGAAATTGCATCGGGATGAATACAATAGGGACTGCCGACTTAAGTACAAGAAGAGTGAATTTTCTAAGGGTTTGTGGGTTAAACAGGTCCTGGGAGACCAGTATTAGATTCCGGTGCACCAGTGCAGGTTTACCGAATCCCTTGGACCTTCAATTTGACCATGAGACACAGAAATTCCATCGGGATATAATACAAATTACACAATGCCCACTTAAGTACAAAAAAAGTGAATTTTCTAAGAGTTTGTGCTTTGAGCGGCTCCTCGTAGACCTGAGTTCGATTCCGATGCACCAGTGCAGGTTTACTGTATCTCTTGGACCTTCACATTGACCAGAAAACACAGTAATTGCATCGGGATGGAATACATAAGGGACAATGCCGACTGAAGTACAAGAGGAGTGAATCTTTCAATAGTTTGAGCATTAAGAGGCTCCTGGGTGTCAGTATTAGATTCCGATGCACCTGTGCATGTTTACTATATCCCTTGGACCTTCACATTGACCAGGAAACACAGAAATTGCATCGGGATGGAATACATAAGGGACAATGCCGACTGAAGTACAAGAAGAGTGAATCTTTCAAGAGTTTGAGCATTGAGCGGCTCCTGGGAGTCCAGTATTAGATTCCGATGCACCTGTGCAGGTTTACTGTATACCTTGGACCTTCACATTGACCATGAAACACAGAAATTGCTCGGGATTGAATACAAGACGGACAATGCTGACTTAAGTACAAGAAGAGTGAATCTTCGACGGGTTTGTGCTTTGAGCGGTTCCTGGTAGACAACTTTAAGATTCCGATGCACCAGTGCAGGTTTACTGTATCCCTTGGACCTTCCCATTGACCATGAAAATCAGAAATTGCATCGGGATTGAATACAAGCGGGACTGCCGACTTTAGCACAAGAGGAGTGAATCGTCTAAGAGTTTGTGCTTTGAGCGGCTTCTGGGAGACCAGTATTAGATTCCGATGCACCAGTACAGGTTTACTGTATCCCTTGGACCTTCACATTGACAATGAAACACAGAAATTGCATGGGGACCAATACGAAAGATACAATGTCGACTTAAGTACAAGAAGTGTGAAGCTTCATTGAGTTAGTGTTTTGAGCGGCTCCTGGGAGACCAGTATTAAATTCTGATGCACCAGTGCAGGTTTACTGTAGCCATTGTATCTTCACATTGATCATGAAATACAGAAATTGCATTGGGATTGAATACGAAAGAGACAATGCCGACGTAAGTACAAGAAAAGTGAATCTTCTAAGAGTTTGTGCTTTTAGCGGCTCCTGGGAGACCAGTAATAGACTCCGATGCACCAGTGCAGGTTTACAGTATCCCTTGGACCTTCACATTGACCATGAAACGCAGAAATTGCATCGGGATTCAATATAAAATGGACAATGCCGACATAAGTACAAGATGAGAGAATTTTTTAAAAGTTTGTGGATTGAGCTGCTCCTGCGAGACCAGTATCAGATTCCGATGAACCACTGCAGGTTTATTGTATCGCTTGGACTTTCCCATTGACCATGAAACACAGAAATCGCATCGTGATTGAATACTAAAGGCACAATGCCGACTTGAGTACAAGAGTAGTGAATCTTCTAAGGGTTTGTGTTTTGAGCGGCTCCTGGGGGACAAGTATTAGATTCCGATGCACCAGTGCAGGTTTACTGTATCCCTTGGACCTGCACATTGACCATGAAACACAGATATCGCATCAGGATTGAATAAAAACGCACAATGCCGGCTTGAGTACAAGAAGAGAGAATGTTCTAAAAGTTTGTGCTTTGAGCGGCACCTGGGAGACCAGTATTAGATTCCGATGCACCAGTTCAAGTTCACTGTACCCCTTAGATCTTCTTATTGACCATGAAACACAGAAATTGCATGGGGACCAATACAAAAGATACAATGTCGAATTAAGTACAAGAAGAGTGAATCTTATAAGAGTTTGTGCTTTGAGCGGCTCCTGGGAGACCAGTATTAGATTCCGATGCACCAGCGTAGGTTTACTGTATCCGTTCGACGTTCACATTGACCGTGAAACACAGAAATTGCATCGAGATTGAATACAAACGGGACAATGCCGACTATAGAACAAAAAGAGTGAATACTCTGAGAAGTTGTTTGTTGAGGAGCTCCAGGGAGACCAGTATTAGATTCCGATGCACCTGTGCAGGTTTACTGTATCTCTTGGACCATCACATTGACGATGAAACACAGAAAATTCATCGGGATTAAATACAAAATTCAGAATGCCGACATAAGTACAAGATGAGAAAATTATCTAAGAGTCTGTGGTTTGAGCTGCTCCTGGGAGACCAGTATTAGATTCCGATGAACCAGTGCAGGTTTATTGTATCTCTTGGACATTCACAATGACCATGAAACACAGAAATCGCATCGGGATTGAATACTAAAGGCACAATGTCGACTTGAGTGCAAGAAGAGTGAATCTTCTAAGGTTTTGTGCTTTGAGCGGCTCCAGGGAGACCAGTATTAGATTCCGATGCACCAGTGCAGGTTTACTGTATCCCTTGGACCACCACATTGACGATGAAACACAAAAAATTCATCGTTATTAAATACAAAATGGAGAATGCCGACATAAGTACAAGATGAGAAAATTTTCTAAGAGTATGTGCTTTGAGCGGCTCCAGGGAGACCAGTATTAAATTCCGATTCACCAGTGCAGGATAACTGTATCCCTTTGACCTTCACATTGACCAAGACACACAGAAATCGCATCGGGATTGAATACAAAATGGAAAATGCCGACTTAATAACAAGAAGTGTGAGTCTCCTAAGAGTTTGTGCGTTGAGCGGCACATGGGAGACCAGTATAAGATTCCGATGCACCAGTGCAGGTTTACTGTATCCCTTGGACCTTCACATTCACCATGAAACACAGAAATTGCATCATGATTTAATACATAAGGGACAGTACCGTCTGAAGTACAAGAAGAGTGAATCATTCAGGATGTTTGAGCTTTGAGCGGCTCCTGGGTGTCCAGTATTAGATTCCGATGCACCTGTGCAGTTTTACTGTATCCCTTGGACTTTCACGTTGACCATGAAACACAGTAATTGCTGGGGCTTGAATTCAAGAGGGACAATGCTGACGTAAAAACAAGAAGAGTGGATCTTCGACGGGGTTGTGCTTTGAGCGGCTCCTGGGAGACCAGTATTAGATTCCGATGCCCCAGTGCAGGTTTACTGTATCCCTTGGACCTTCACATTGACCATGAAACACAGAAATTGCATCGGGATTAAATATAAAAGGCACAATGCCAAACTAGGTACAAGAAGAGTGAATCTTATAGAGTTTCCGGTTTGAGCGGCTCCTGGGAGACCAGTATTACATTCCGATGCACCAGTGCAGGTTTACTGTATCCCTTGGACATTCACATTGACCATGAAACACAGATACTGCATGGGGACCAATACAAAAGATACAATGTCGACTTAAGTACAAGAAGAGTGAATCTTCTAATAGTTTGTGATTTGAGCGGTTCCTCGGAGACCAGTATTAAATTCCAAAGCACCAGTGCGGGTTTACTGTATCCCTTGGACCGCCACATTCACCATGAAATTCAGAAATCGAATCGGGATAGAACACAAAGGGAACAATGCCGTCTTAAGTACAAGAATAGTGAATCTTCTAAGAGTTTGTGCTTTGAGCGGCTCCTGGGAGACCGGTATTAGATTCCAATGCACCAGTGCAGGTTTACTGTATCCCTCGGACCTTCACATTGACCATGAAACACAGAAGTTGCATCGGGATTGAATACAAAAGGGACTGCCGACATAAGTACAAGAAGAGTTAATCATCTAAGAGATTGTGTTTTGAGTGGCCCCTGGGAGACCAGTATTAGATTCCGATGTACCAGTGCAGGTTTACTGCATCCCTTGGCCCTTCACATTGACCATGAAACGGAGAAATTGCATTGGGATTAAATACAAAATGCACAATGCCGATTTAAGTACCAGAAGAGCGAGTCTTCTAAGAGTTTGTGCTTTGAGCGGCTCCAGGAAGGCCAGTATTAGATTCCGATGCAGCAGTGCAGGTTTACTGCATCCCTTCGACCTTCACATTGACCATGAATCACAGAAATTGCATCGAGATTGAATACAAACGGGCAATGCCGACTTAAGTACAAGACGAGTGAATTTTCTAAGAGTTTATGGGTTGAGCAGCTCCTGGGTGACCAGTATTAGATTCCGATGCACTAGTGCAGGTTTACTGAATCCCTTGGACCTTCAATTTGACCATGAAACACAGAAATTGCATCGGGATTGAATACAAAATACACTATGCCAACTTAAGTACAAGAAGAGTGTATTTTCTAAATGTTTTTGCTTTGAGCGGCTCCTCAGAGACCTGTGTTCGATTCCGATGCACCAGTGCAGGTTTACTGAATCCCATATACCTTCAATTTGACCATGAGACACAGAAATTCCATCGGGATATAATGCAAATTACACAATGCCCACTTAAGTACAAGAAAAGTGAATTTCCTAAGAGTTTGTGCTTTCAGCGGCTCCTCGTAGACCTGTGTTCGATTCCGATGCACTAGTGCAGGTTTACTGTATCCCTTGGACCTTCACATTGACCAGGAAACACAGTAATTGCATCGGGATGGAATACATAAGGGATAATTCCGACTGAAGTACAAGAAGAGTGAATCTTTCAAGAGTTTGAGCATTAAGCGGCTCCTGGGTGTCAGTATTAGATTCGGATGCACCTGTGCAGGTTTACTGTATCCCTTGGACCTTCAAATTGACCATGAAACACAGAAATTGCTCGGGATTGAATACAAGACGGACAATGCTGACTTAAGTACAAGAAGACTGAATCTTCGACGGGTTTGTGCTTTGAGCAGTTCCTGGGAGACCAGTTTAAGATTCCGATGCACCAGTGCAGGTTTACTGTATCCCTTGGGCCTTTCCATTGACCATGAAACTCAGAAATTGCATCGGGATTGAATACAAAAGGGACTGCCGACTTTAGTACAAGAAGAGTTAATCTTCTATGAGTTTGTGCTTTGAGCGGCTCCTGGGAGACCTGAATTAGATTCCGATGCACCAGTGAAGGTTTACTGTATCCCTTCGAACTTCACATTGACCAGGAAACACAGAAATTGCATCGGGATGGAATTCATAAGGGACAATGCCGACTAAAGTACAAGAAGAGTGAATCTTTCAAGAGTTTGAGCATTGAGCGGCTCCTGGGAGTCCAGTTTAGATTCCGATGCACCTGTGCAGGTTTACTGTATCCCTTGGACCTTCACATTGACAATGAAACACAGAAATTGCATGGGGACCAATACGAAAGATACAATGTCGACTTAAGTACAAGAAGTGTGATCCTTCCCTGAGTTAGTGTTTTGAGCGGCTCCTGGGAGACCAGTATTAAATTCTGATGCACCAGTGCAGGTTTACTGTAGCCATTGTATCTTCACATTGATCATGAAATACTGAAATTGCATTGGGATTGAATACGAAAGAGACAATGCCGACGAAAGTACAAGAAAAGTGAATCTTCTAAGAGTTTGTGCTTTTAGCGGCTCCTGGGAGACCAGTAATAGACTCCGATGCACCAGTGCAGGTTTACTGTATCCCTTGGACCTTCACATTGACCATGAAACACAGAAATTGCATCGGGATTCAATAGAAAATGGACAATGCGCACATAAGTACAAGATGAGAGAATTTTTTAAAAGTTTGTGGTTTCAGCTGCTCCTGCGAGACCAGTATCAGATTCCGATGAACCACTGCAGGTTTATTGTATCCCTTGGACTATCCCATTGACCATGAAACACAGAAATCGCATCGTGATTGAATACTAAAGGCACAATGCCGACTTGAGTACAAGAGTAGTGAATCTTCTAAGGTTTTGTGTTTTGAGCGGCTCCTGGGGGACAAGTATTAGATTCCGATGCACCAGTGCAGGTTTACTGTATCCCTTGGACCTGCACATTGACCATGAAACACAGATATCGCATCAGGATTGAATAAAAACGCACAATGCCGGCTTGAGTACAAGAAGAGAGAATGTTCTAAAAGTTTGTGCTTTGAGCGGCACCTGGGAGTCCAGTTTTAGAAACCGATGCGCCAGTACAAGTTCACTGTACCCCTTAGATCTTCTTATTGACCATGAAACAAAGAAATTGCATGGGGACCAATACAAAAGATACAATGTCGAATTAAGTACAAGAAGAGTGAATCTTATAAGAGTTTGTGCTTTGAGTGGCTCCTGGGAGACCAGTATTAGATTCCGATGCACCAGTGCAGGTTTACTGTATCCCTTGGACCATCACATTGACGATGAAACACAAAAAATTCATCGTTATTAAATACAAAATGGAGAATGCCGACATAAGTACAAGATGAGAGAATTTTCTAAGAGTATGTGCTTTGAGCGGCTCCAGGTAGACCAGTATTAAATTCCGATTCACCAGTGCAGGATAACTGCATCCCTTTGACCTTCACATTGACCAAGACACACAGAAATCGCATCGGGATTGAATACAAAATGGAAAATGCCGACTTAATAACAAGAAGTGTGAGTCTCCTAAGAGTTTGTGCGTTGAGCGGCACATGGGAGACCAGTATAAGATTCCGATGCACCAGTGCAGGTTTACTGTATCCCTTGAACCTTCACATTCACCATGAAACACAGAAATTGCATCATGATTTAATACATTAGGGACAGTACCGTCTGAAGTACAAGAAGAGTGAATCATTCAGGATGTTTGAGCTTTGAGCGGCTCCTGGGTGTCCAGTATTAGATTCCGATGCACCTGTGCAGGTTTACTGTATCCCTTGGACTTTCACGTTGACCATGAAACACAGTAATTGCTGGGGATTGAATTCAAGAGGGACAATGCTGACGTAAAAACAAGAAGAGTGGATCTTCGACGGGGTTGTGCTTTGAGCGGCTCCTGGGAGACCAGTATTAGATTCCGATGCCCCAGTGCAGGTTTACTGTATCCCTTGGACCTTCACATTGACCATGAAACACAGAAATTGCATCGGGATTAAATATAAAAGGCACAATGCCAAACTAGGTACAAGAAGAGTGAATCTTATAGAGTTTCCGGTTTGAGCGGCTCCTGGGAGACCAGTATTACATTCCGATGCACCAGTGCAGGTTTACTGTATCCCTTGGACATTCACATTGACCATGAAACACAGATACTGCATGGGGACCAATACAAAAGATACAATGTCGACTTAAGTACAAGAAGAGTGAATCTTCTAATAGTTTGTGATTTGAGCGGTTCCTCGGAGACCAGTATTAAATTCCAATGCACCAGTGCGGGTTTACTGTATCCCTTGGACCGCCACATTCACCATGAAATTCAGAAATCGAATCGGGATAGAACACAAAGGGAACAATTCCGTCTTAAGTACAAGAATAGTGAATCTTCTAAGAGTTTGTGCTTTGAGCGGCTCCTGGGAGACCGGTATTAGATTCCAATGCACCAGTGCAGGTTTACTGTATCCCTCGGACCTTCACATTGACCATGAAACACAGAAGTTGCATCGGGATTGAATACAAAAGGGACTGCCGACTTCAGTACAAGAAGAGTTAATCATCTAAGAGATTGTGTTTTGAGTGGCCCCTGGGAGACCAGTATTAGATTCCGATGTACCAGTGCAGGTTTACTGCATCCCTTGGCCCTTCACATTGACCATGAAACGGAGAAATTGCATTGGGATTAAATACAAAATGCACAATGCCGATTTAAGTACCAGAAGAGCGAATCTTCTAAGAGTTTGTGCTTTGAGCGGCTCCAGGAAGGCCAGTATTAGATTCCGATGCAGCAGTGCAGGTTTACTGCATCCCTTCGACCTTCACATTGACCATGAATCACAGAAATTGCATCGAGATTGAATACAAACGGGCAATGCCGACTTAAGTACAAGACGAGTGAATTTTCTAAGAGTTTATGGGTTGAGCAGCTCCTGGGTGACCAGTATTAGATTCCGATGCACTAGTGCAGGTTTACTGAATCCCTTGGACCTTCAATTTGACCATGAAACACAGAAATTGCATCGGGATTGAATACAAAATACACTATGCCAACTTAAGTACAAGAAGAGTGTATTTTCTAAGTGTTTTTGCTTTGAGCGGCTCCTCAGAGACCTGTGTTCGATTCCGATGCACCAGTGCAGGTTTACTGAATCCCATATACCTTCAATTTGACCATGAGACACAGAAATTCCATCGGGATATAATGCAAATTACACAATGCCCACTTAAGTACAAGAAAAGTGAATTTCCTAAGAGTTTGTGCTTTCAGCGGCTCCTCGTAGACCTGTGTTCGATTCCGATGCACTAGTGCAGGTTTACTGTATCCCTTGGACCTTCACATTGACCAGGAAACACAGTAATTGCATCGGGATGGAATACATAAGTGATAATTCCGACTGAAGTACAAGAAGAGTGAATCTTTCAAGAGTTTGAGCATTAAGCGGCTCCTGGGTGTCAGTATTAGATTCGGATGCACCTGTGCAGGTTTACTGTATCCCTTGGACCTTCAAATTGACCATGAAACACAGAAATTGCTCGGGATTGAATACAAGACGGACAATGCTGACTTAAGTACAAGAAGACTGAATCTTCGACGGGTTTGTGCTTTGAGCAGTTCCTGGGAGACCAGTTTAAGATTCCGATGCACCAGTGCAGGTTTACTGTATCCCTTGGGCCTTTCCATTGACCATGAAACTCAGAAATTGCATCGGGATTGAATACAAAAGGGACTGCCGACTTTAGTACAAGAAGAGTTAATCTTCTATGAGTTTGTGCTTTGAGCGCTTCCTGGGCGACCTGAATTAGATTCCGATGCACCAGTGAAGTTTTACTGTATCCCTTCGAACTTCACATTGACCAGGAAACACAGAAATTGCATCGGGATGGAATTCATAAGGGACAATGCCGACTAAAGTACAAGAAGAGTGAATCTTTCAAGAGTTTGAGCATTGAGCGGCTCCTGGGAGTCCAGTATTAGATTCCGATGCACCTGTGCAGGTTTACTGTATCCCTTGGACCTTCACATTGACAATGAAACACAGAAATTGCATGGGGACCAATACGAAAGATACAATGTCGACTTAAGTACAAGAAGTGTGATCCTTCCCTGAGTTAGTGTTTTGAGCGGCTCCTGGGAGACCAGTATTAAATTCTGATGCACCAGTGCAGGTTTACTGTAGCCATTGTATCTTCACATTGATCATGAAATACTGAAATTGCATTGGGATTGAATACGAAAGAGACAATGCCGACGAAAGTACAAGAAAAGTGAATCTTCTAAGAGTTTGTGCTTTTAGCGGCTCCTGGGAGACCAGTAATAGACTCCGATGCACCAGTGCAGGTTTACTGTATCCCTTGGACCTTCACATTGACCATGAAACACAGAAATTGCATCGGGATTCAATAGAAAATGGACAATGCGCACATAAGTACAAGATGAGAGAATTTTTTAAAAGTTTGTGGTTTCAGCTGCTCCTGCGAGACCAGTATCAGATTCCGATGAACCACTGCAGGTTTATTGTATCCCTTGGACTATCCCATTGACCATGAAACACAGAAATCGCATCGTGATTGAATACTAAAGGCACAATACCGACTTGAGTACAAGAGTAGTGAATCTTCTAAGGTTTTGTGTTTTGAGCGGCTCCTGGGGGACAAGTATTAGATTCCGATGCACCAGTGCAGGTTTACTGTATCCCTTGGACCTGCACATTGACCATGAAACACAGATATCGCATCAGGATTGAATAAAAACGCACAATGCCGGCTTGAGTACAAGAAGAGAGAATGTTCTAAAAGTTTGTGCTTTGAGCGGCACCTGGGAGTCCAGTTTTAGAATCCGATGCGCCAGTACAAGTTCACTGTACCCCTTAGATCTTCTTATTGACCATGAAACAAAGAAATTGCATGGGGACCAATACAAAAGATACAATGTCGAATTAAGTACAAGAAGAGTGAATCTTATAGGAGTTTGTGCTTTGAGCGGCTCCTGGGAGACCAGTATTAGATTCCGATGCACCAGTGCAGGTTTACTGTATCCCTTGGACCATCACATTGACGATGAAACACAAAAAATTCATCGTTATTAAATACAAAATGGAGAATGCCGACATAAGTACAAGATGAGAGAATTTTCTAAGAGTATGTGCTTTGAGCGGCTCCAGGGAGACCAGTATTAAATTCCGATTCACCAGTGCAGGATAACTGCATCCCTTTGACCTTCACATTGACCAAGACACACAGAAATCGCATCGGGATTGAATACAAAATGGAAAATGCCGACTTAATAACAAGAAGTGTGAGTCTCCTAAGAGTTTGTGCGTTGAGCGGCACATGGGAGACCAGTATAAGATTCCGATGCACCAGTGCAGGTTTACTGTATCCCTTGGACCTTCACATTCACCATGAAACACAGAAATTGCATCATGATTTAATACATAAGGGACAATACCGTCTGAAGTACAAGAAGAGTGAATCATTCAGGATGTTTGAGCTTTGAGCGGCTCCTGGGTGTCCAGTATTAGATTCCGATGCACCTGTGCAGGTTTACTGTATCCCTTGGACTTTCACAATGACCATGAAACACAGTAATTGCTCGGGATTGAATTCAAGAGGGACAATGCTGACGTAAAAACAAGAAGAGTGGATCTTCGACGGGGTTGTGCTTTGAGCGGCTCCTGGGAGACCAGTATTAGATTCCGATGCCCCAGTGCAGGTTTACTGTATCCCTTGGACCTTCACATTGACCATGAAACACAGAAATAGCATCGGGATTAAATATAAAAGGCACAATGCCAAACTAGGTACAAGAAGAGTGAATCTTATAGAGTTTCCGGTTTGAGCGGCTCCTGGGAGACCAGTATTACATTCCGATGGACCAGTGCAGGTTTACTGTATCCCTTGGACATTCACATTGACCATGAAACACAGATATTGCATGGGGACCAATACAAAAGATACAATGTCGACTTAAGTACAAGAAGAGTGAATCTTCTAATAGTTTGTGATTTGAGCGGCTCCTGGGAGACCGGTATTAGATTCCAATGCACCAGTGCAGGTTTACTGTATCCCTCGGACCTTCACATTGACCATGAAACACAGAAGTTGCATCGGGATTGAATACAAAAGGGACTGCCGACTTCAGTACAAGAAGAGTTAATCATCTAAGAGATTGTGTTTTGAGTGGCCCCTGGGAGACCAGTATTAGATTCCGATGTACCAGTGCAGGTTTACTGCATCCCTTGGCCCTTCACATTGACCATGAAACGGAGAAATTGCATTGGGATTAAATACAAAATGCACAATGCCGAATTAAGTACCAGAAGAGCGAATCTTCTAAGAGTTTGTGCTTTGAGCGGCTCCAGGAAGACCAGTATTAGATTCCGATGCTGCAGTGCTGGTTTACTGCATCCCTTCGACCTTCACATTGACCATGAATCACAGAAATTGCATCGAGATTGAATACAAACGGGCAATGCCGACTTAAGTACAAGACGAGTGAATTTTCTAAGAGTTTATGGGTTGAGCAGCTCCTGGGTGACCAGTATTAGATTCCGATGCACTAGTTCAGGTTTTTCTGAATCCCTTGGACCTTCAATTTGACCATGAAACACAGAAATTGCATCGGGATTGAATACAAAATACACTATGCCAACTTAAGTACAAGAAGTGTGAATTTTCTAAATCTTTGTGCTTTGAACGGCTCCTCAGAGACCTGTGTTCGATTCCGATGCACCAGTGCAGGTTTACTGTATCCCTTGGACCTTCACATTCACCATGAAACACAGAAATTGCATCATGATTTAATACATAAGGGACAATACCGTCTGAAGTACAAGAAGAGTGAATCTTTCAGGATGTTTGAGCTTTGAGCGGCTCTTGGGTGTCCAGTATTAGATTCCGATGCACCTGTGCAGGAGTTACTGTATCCCTTGGACTTTCACGTTGACCATGAAACACAGTAATTGCTCGCGATTGAATTCAAGAGGGACAATGCCGACGTAAGTACAACAAGAGTGAATTTTCTAAGTGTTTGTGGGTTGAGCAGCTCCTGGGAGACCAGTATTAGATTCCGATGCACCAGTGCAGGTTTACTGAATCCCATATACCTTCAATTTGACCATGAGACACAGAAATTCCATCGGGATATAATACAAATTACACAATGCCCACTTAAGTACAGGAAAAGTGAATTTTCTAAGAGTTTGTGCTTTGAGCGGCTCCTCGTAGACCTGTGTTCGATTCCGATGCACTAGTGCAGGTTTACTGTATCCCTTGGGCCTTCCCATTGACCATGAAACTCAGAAATTGCATCGGGATTGAATACAAAAGGGACTGCCGACTTTAGTACAAGAAGAGATAATCTTCTATGAGTTTGTGCTTTGAGCGGCTCCTGGGCGACCTGAATTAGATTCCGATGCACCAGTGAAGTTTTACTGTATCCCTTCGAACTTCACATTGACCAGGAAACACAGAAATTGCATCGGGATGGAATTCATAAGGGACAATGCCGACTAAAGTACAAGAAGAGTGAATCTTTCAAGAGTTTGAGCATTGAGCGGCTCCTGGGAGTCCAGTATTAGATTCCGATGCACCTGTGCAGGTTCACTGTATCCCTTGGACCTTCACATTGACCATGAAACACAGAAATTGCATCGGGAGTGAATACAAGAGTGTCAATAACGACATACGTACAAGAAGAGTGAATTTTCAAAGGGTTTGTGCTTTGAGCGGCTCCTGGGAGACCAGTATTAGATTCCGATGTAAAAGTGCAGGTTTACTGTATCCCCTGGACCTTCAATTTGACCATGAAACACAGAAATTGCATCGGGATTGAATACAAAATATACAATGCAACTTAAGTACAGGAAGAGTGAATTTTCTAAGAGTTTGTTCTTTGAGCGGCTCCTCAGAGACCAGTGTTCGATTCCGATGCACCAGTGCGGGTTTACTGTATCCCCTGGACCTTCAATTTGACCATGAAACACAGAAATTGCATCGGAATTGAATAGAAAATACACTATGCCAACTTAAGTACAAGATGAGTGAATTTTCTATGAGTTTGTGCTTTGAGCGGCTCCTCAGAGACCTGTGTTCGTTTCCGATGCACCAGTGCAGGTTTACTGTATCCCTTGGACCTTCACATTGACCATGAAACACAGAAATTGCTCGGGATTGAATACAAGACGGACAATGCTGACTTAAGTACAAGAAGAGTGAATCTTCGACGGGGCTGTGCTTTGAGCGGCTCCTGGGAGACCAGTATTAGATTCCGATGCCCCAGTGCAGGTTTACTGTATCCCTTGGACCTTCACATTGACTATGAAACACAGAAATTGCATCAGGATGAATACAATAGGGACTGCCGACTTAAGTACAAGAAGAGTGAATTTTCTAAGGGTTTGTGGGTTGAGCAGCTCCTGGGAGACCAGTATTAGATTCCGCTCCACCAGTGCAGGTTTACTGAATCCCTTGGACCTTCAATTTGACCATGAGACACAGAAATTCCATCGGGATATAATACAAATTACACAATGCCCACTTAAGTACAAAAAAAGTGAATTTTCTAAGAGTTTGTGCATTGAGCGGCTCCTCGTAGATCTGTGTTCGATTCCGATGCACCAGTGGAGGTTTACTGTATCCCTTGGACCTTCACATTGACCAGGAAACACAGTAATTGCATCGGGATGGAATACATAAGAGACAATGCCGACTGAAGTACAAGAAGAGTGATTCTTTCAAAAGTTTGAGCATTAAGCGGCTCCTGGGTGTCAGTATTAGATTCCGATGCACCTGTGCAGGTTTACTGTATCCCTTGGACCTTCACATTGACCATGAAACACAGAAATTGCTCGGGATTGAATACAAAATGGAGAATGCTGACATTAGTACAAGTTGAGGGAATTTTCGAAGGGTTTGTGGTTTGAGCTGCTCCTAAGAGACCAGTATTACATTCCGATGAACCAGTGCAGGTTTATTGTATCACTTGGACCTTCACATTGACCATGAAACACAGATATCGCATCGGGATTGAATGAAAACGCACAATGCCGGCTTGAGTACAAGAAGAGAGAATGTTCTAAAAGTTTGTGCTTTGAGCGGCACCTGGGAGACCAGTGTTAGATTCCGATGCACCAATAGAGGTTCACTGTACCCCTTAGATCCTCTCATTGACCATGAAACACAGAAATTGCATGGGGACCAATACAAAAGATACAATGTCGACTTAAGTACAAGAAGAGTGGATCTTATAAGAGTTTGTGCTTTGAGCGGCTCCTGGGAGACCAGTATTAGATTCCGATGCACCAGCGTAGGTTTACTGTATCCGTTCGACGTTCACATTGACCGTGAAACACAGAAATTGCATCGAGATTGAATACAAACGGGACAGTGCCGACTTTAGTACAAGAAGAGTGAATTTTCTGAGAAGTTGTTTGTTGAGGAGCTCCAGGGAGACCAGTATTAGATTCCGATGCACCAGTGCTAGTTTACTATATCCCTTGGAGCCTCACATTGCCCATGAAACACAGAAATTGCATCGGGATTGAATACAAGAGGGACAATGCCGACTTAAGTACCAGAAGAGCGAATCTTTTAAGAGTTTGTGCTTTGAGCGGCTCTTCGGAGACCAGTGATCGATTCCGATGCACCAGTGCGGGTTTACTGTATCCCTTGGACCTTCACATTGACCATGAAACACAGAAATTTCTCGGGATTGAATACAAGAGGGACAACGCCGACTTAAGAACAAGAAGAGTGAATCTTCTAATGGTTTGTGCTTTCAGCGGCTCCTG
Organism: Schistocerca serialis cubense; assembly: GCF_023864345.2. Lineage (NCBI taxonomy): Eukaryota > Metazoa > Arthropoda > Insecta > Orthoptera > Acrididae > Schistocerca > Schistocerca serialis. Next base: position 14,845,815 of record NC_064638.1, read on the forward strand.
GGAGACCAGCATTGGATTCCGATGCACCAGTGCAGGTTTACTATATCCCTTGGACCTTCACATTGACCATGAAAATCAGAAATTGCATCGGGATTGAATACAAGAGGGACTGCCGACTTTATTACAAGAGGAGTGAACCTTCTAAGAGTTTGTGCTTTGAGCGGCTCCTGGGAGACCAGTATTAGATACCGATGCAACAGTACAGGTTTACTGTATCCCTTGGACCTTCACATTGACAATGAAACACAGAAATTGCATGGGGATTAATACGAAAGATACAATGTCGACTTAAGTACAAGAAGAGTGAATCTTCCCTGAGATAGTGTTTTGGCGGCTCCTGGGAGACCAGTATTAAATTCTGTTGCACCAGTGCAGGTTTACTGTAGCCATTGTATCTTCACATTGATCATGAAACACAGAAATTTCATTGGGATTGAATACGAAAGGGACAATGCCGACGTAAGTACAAGAAAAGTGAATCTTCTAAGAGTTTGTGCTTTTAGCGGCTCCTGGGAGACCAGTAATAGACTCCGATGCACCAGTGCAGGTTTACAGTATCCCTTGGACCTTCACATTGACCATGAAACACAGAAATTGCATCGGGATTCAATACAAAATGGACAATGCCGACATAAGTACAAGATGAGAGAATTTTTTAAAAGTTTGTGTATTGAGCTGCTCCTGCGAGACCAGTATCAGATTCCGATGCACCAGTGCAGGTTTATTGTATCCCTTGGACTTTCCCATTGACCAAAAACACAGAAATCGCATCGTGATTGGATACTAAAGGCACAATGCCGACTTGAGTACAAGAGTAGTGAATCTTCTAAGGGTTTGTGTTTTGAGCGGCTCCTGGGGGACAAGTATTAGGTTCCGATGCACCAGTGCAGGTTTACTATATCCCTTGGACCTTAACAGTGACCATGAAACACAGAAATTGCTCGGGATTGAATACAAGAGGGACAATGACGACTTAAGTAGAAGAAGAGTTAATCTTCGACGGGTTTGTGTTTGAGCGGCTCCTGGGAGACCAGTATTAGATTTCGATGCACCAGTGCAGGTTTACTGTATCCTCTGGATCTTCACATTGACCATGAAACTCAGAAATTGCATTGGGATTGAAGACAAAAGGGACTGCCGACTTAAGTACAAGAAGAGTTAATCTTTCAAGAGTTTGTGCTTTGAGCGGCTCCTGGGAGATTAGTATTAGATTCCGATGAACCAATACAGGTTTAATGTATCCCTTCGACCTTCACATTGACCATGAAACACAGATATTGCATCGGGATTGAATACAAAAGGGACAATGCCGACTAAAGTACAAGAAGAGTTAATCTTCTATGGGTTGGTGCTTTGAGCGGCTCCTTGGAGACCAGTATTAGACTCTGATGCACCAGTGCAGGTTTACTGTAGCCATTGGACCTTCACATTGATAATGAAATACAGAAATTGCATCGGGATTGAATACATAAAGCACAATGCCGACGTAACTACAAGAAGAGTGAATCTTCTAAGGGTTTGTGCTTTTAGCGTCTCCTGGGAGACCAGTATTAGATTCCGATGCACCAGTGCAGGTTTACTGTATCCCTCGAACCATCACATTGACGATGAAACACAGAAAATTCATCGGAATTAAATACAAAATGGAGAATGCCGACATAAGTACAAGATGAGAGAAATTTCTGAGAGTCTGTGGTTTGAGCTGCTCCTAGGAGACCAGTATTAGATTCCGATGAACCAGTGCAGGTATGTTGTATCTCTTGGACTTTCACAATGACCATGAAACACAGAAATCGCATCGGGATTGAATACTAAGGGCACAATGCCGACTTGAGTGCAAGAAGAGTGAATCTTCTAAGGTTTTGTGCTTTGAGCGGCTCCAGGGAGACCAGTATTAGATTCCGATGCACCAGTGCAGGTTTACTGTATCCCTTGGATTTTCACATTGACCATGAAACACAGAAATTTCATCGGGATTGAATACAAAATGGACAATGCCGACATAAGTACAAGAGGAGGGAATTTTCTAAGAGTTTGTGGTTTGAGCTGCTCCTGGGAGACCAGTATTAGATTCCGATGAACCAGTGCAGGTTTATTGCATTCCTTGGACCCTCACATTGACCATGAAACAAAGAAATCGCATCGGGATCGAACAGAAAAGGCACTATGCCGGCTTCAGTACAAGAAGAGTGAGTTTTCTAAGAGTTTGTGCTTTGAGCGGCTCCTGGGAGACCAGTAATAAAATCCGATGCACCAGTGCAAGTTTACTGTATCCCTTTGACATTCCAATTGACCAAGAAACACAGAAATCGCAATGGGATTGAATACAATGAGGACAATGCCGACTTAAGAACAAGAAGAGTGAGTCTTCTAAGAGTTTGTTCATTGAGCGTCTCATGGGAGACCAGTATTAGATTCCGATGCACCAGTGCAGGTTTACTGTACCCCTTGGAAATCCACATTGACCACGAATCACAGAAATCGAATCGGGATTGAATACAAAGGGAAAAATGCGGTCTTAAGTACAAGAAGAGTGAATCACTTCAGAGTTTGTGCTTTGAGTGGCTCCAGGGATATCAGTATTAGATTCCGATGCACCTGTGCAGGTTTACTGTATCCCTTGACCTTCACATTGACCATGAAGCACAGAAATTGCATCGGGATTGAATACAAAAGGCACAATGCCGACTTAAGTACAAGAAGAGTGATTCATCTAAGAGTTTGTGCTTTAAACGGCACCTGGGGGCAAATGTGCGATTCCGATGCACCAGTGCAGGTTTACTGTATCCCTTGCCCTTCACATTGACCATGAAACACAGAGATTGCATCGGGATTGAATACAAAAGGCACAATGCCAAATTAAGTACAAGAAGAGTGAATCATATAGAGTTTCTAATTTGAGCGGCTCCTGGGAAACCAGTATTACATTCCGATGCACCAGTGTAGGTTTACTGTATCCCTTCGACATTCACATCGCCAATGAAACACAGATATTACATGGGGACCAATACAAAAGATACAATAACGACTTAAGTACAAGAAGAGTGAATCTTCTAATAATGTGTGATTTGAGCGGCTCGTGGGAGACCAGTGTTAAATTCCAATGCACCAGTGCAGGTTTACTGTATCCCTTGGACCGCCACATTCACCATGAAATTCAGAAAACGAATCGGGATAGAATACAAAGGGAACAATGCCGCCTTAAGTACAAGAATAGTGAATCTTCTAAGAGTTTGTGCTTTGAGCGGCTCCTGGGAGACCAGTATTACATTCCGATGCACCAGTGCAGGTTTACTGTATCCCTCGGACCTTCACATTGACCATGAAACACAGAAATTGCATCGGGATTGAATAGAAAAGGGACTGCCGACTTAAGTACAAGAAGAGTTAATCATCTAAGAGTTTGTTTATTGAGTGGCCCCTGGGAGACCAGTATTAGATTCCGATACGCCAGTGCAGGTTTACTGTATCCCTTGGCCCTTCACATTGACCATGAAACGCAGAAATTGCATTGGGATTAAATACAAAATGCACAATGCCGACTTAAGTACAAGAAGAGTGAATCTTTTAAGAGTTTGTGCTTTGAACTGCTCCAGGGAGACCAGTATTAGGTTCCAATGCACCAGTACAGGTTTACTGTATCCCGTGGTCCTTCACATTGGCCATGAAACACAGATATTGCGTCGAGATTGAATACAAAAGGGACAATGCCAACTTAAGTACAAGAAGAGTGAATCTCTTCAGAGTTTGTGTTTTGAGCGGCTCCTGGGATATCAGTATCAGATTCCGATGCACCTGTGCAGGTTTACTGTATCCCTTGGACCTCCACAATGACCTTGAAACACATAAATTGCATCGGAATAAAATGCAAAAGGCACAATGCCGTCTTTAGTACAAGAAGAGTGATCTTCTTAGATATTGTGCTTTGAGCGGCTCCTGGGAGACCTCTATTCGATTCCGATGCACCTGTGCTGGTTCACTGTATCCCTTGGACTTTCACATGGACCATGAAACGCAGAAATTGCATTGGGATTAAATACAAAATGCACAATGCCGACTTAAGTACAAGAAGAGTTAATCTTCTAAGAATTTGTGCTTTGAGCGGCTCCTGGGAAACCAGTATTAGATTCCGATGCTCCAGTGCAGGTGTACCGTATCCCTTGGAACTTCACATTGATCATGAAACACAGAAATTGCATCGGGATTGAATTCAAATGGGACAAAGCCGACTTCAGTACAAGAAGTGTGAATCTTACAAGAGTTTGAGCTTTAAGTGGCTCCTGGGTGTCCAGTATTAAATTTCGATGCACCTGTGCAGATTTACTGTATCCCTTGGACCTTCACATTGACCATGAAACACCGAAATTGCTTCGGGAGGGAATACATACGGGACAATGCCAACTCGAAAAGAAGAAGAGTGAATTTTTAAGAGTTTGTGCTTTGAGCGGCTCCTGGGAGACCAGTATTAAATTTCGATGCCCCAGTGCAGGTTACTGTATCCCTTGGAACTTCACATTGATCATGAAACACAGAAATTGCATCGGGATTGAATACAAAAGGCTCAATGCCTACGTAAGTACAAGAAGAGTGAATCTTCCAGGAGTTTGTGCTTTGAGTGGCTCCTGGGAGACCAGTATTAGATTCCGATGAACCAGTGCTGGATTGCTGTATCACTTGAACCTTCACATTGCCCATGAAACACAGAAATTTCATCGGGATTGAATACAAAAGGGACAAGGCCGACTTAAGTACAAGAAGGGTGAATCTTCTAACAGTTTGTGCTTTGAGCGGCTCCTGGGAGACCAGTATTAGATTCCGATACACCAGTGCAAGTTTACTGTATCCCTTGGACTTTCACATTGACCATGAAATACAGAAATTGCATCGGGATTGAATACAAGAGGGTCAATGCCGACCTAAGTACAGTGAAGAGTTAATCATCTAAGAGTTTGTGCTTTGAGTGGCTCCTGGGAGACCGGTATTAGATTCCGATCCTCCAGTGCAATTTTACTGTATCCCTTGGCCCTTCACATTCGCCATGAACCTACAGAAATTGCATTGGGATTGAATACAAAAGGGATTGCCGAATTAAGTACAAGAAGAGTTAATCATCTAAGAGTTCGTGCTTTGAGTGGCCCCTGAGAGACCAGTATTACATTCCGATGCTCCAGTGCAGGTTTACTATATCCCTTGGACCTTCACATTGACCGCGAAACGCAGAAATTGTAACGGGATTGAATACAAAATGCACAATGCCGACTTACGTACAAGAAGAGTAAAACTTCTAAGAGTTTGAGCTTTGAGCGGCTCATGGGAGACCAGTATTAGATTCCGATGCACCAGTGCAGGTTTACTGTATCCCTCGGTCCTTCACATTGACCATGAAACACAGATATTGCATCGGGATTGAATTCAAAAAGAACAATGCCGACTTAAGTACAAGAACAGTGAATCACTTCAGAGTTTGTGCTGTGAGCGGCTCCTGGGATACCAGTATTAGATTCCGATGCACCTGTGCTGGTTTACTGTATCCCTTGGACCTTCACAATGACCATGAATCACAGAAATTGCATCGGGATTGAATACAAAAGGCACAATGCCGTCTTAAGTACAAGAAGAGTGAATCTTCTTCGTGATTGTGCTTTGAGCGGTTCCTGGGAGACCAGCATTAGATACCGATGCACCAGTGCAGGTTTACTCTATACCTTGGACCCTCAAATTGACCATGAAACCCAGAAACCGCATCGGAATTGAATACAAAAGGACAATGCCGACTTAAGTAACAGAAGAGTGAATCTTCTAAGAATTTGTGCTTTAAGCGCCTCCTGGGAGACCAGTATTAGATTCTGATGCACCAGTGCAGGTTTACTGTATCCCTTGGACCTTCGCATTGACCATGAAACACAGAAATTGCATTGGGATAGAATTCAAAAGGGACTGCCGACTTAAGTACAAGAAGAGTGAATCATCTAAGAGGTTGTGTCTTGAGTGGCCCCTGGGAGACCAGTATTAGATTCCGATGCTCCAGTGGAGGTTTACTGTATCCCTTGGACCTTCACATTGACCAAGAAACACAGAAATTGCATCGGGATTGAATTCAAAAGGGACTGCCGACTTAAGTACAAGAAGAGTAAATCATCTAAGAGGTTGTGTTTTGAGTGGCCCCTGGAAGACCAGTATTAGATTCCGATGCTCCAGTGCAGATTTACTGTATCCCTTGGGCCTTCACATTGACAATGAAACACAGAAATTGCATTGGGAATGAATACAAAAGGGACTGCTGACTTACGTACAAGTAGAGTAATTCTTCTAAGAGTTTGTGCTTTGAGCGGCTCATGGGAGACCAGTATTAGATCCCGATGCACCAGTGCAGGTTTACTGTATCCCTTGGAACTTCACATTGACCATGTAACACAGATATTGCATTGGGATTGAATACAAAAGGCACAATGCCGACGTAAATACAAGAAGAGTGAATCTTCTAAGAGTTTGTGCTTTGAGCGGCTCCTGGGCGACCCGTATTAGATTCCGATGCACCACTGCATGTCTACTGTATCCCTTGGACCTTCACATTGACCATGAATCACAGAAATTTCATCGGGATTGAATACAAAATTGACAATGCCGACATAAGTACAAGTAGAGAGAGTTTTCTAAGAGTTTGTGGTTTGAGCTGCTCCTGGGACACCAGTATTACATTCCGATGCACCAGTGCAGGTTTACTGTATCCCTTGGACCTTCAATTTGACTATGATAAACAGAAATTGCATCGGGATTGGATACAAAACACACAATGCCAACTTAAGTACAAGATGACTGAATCTTCGAAGAGTTTGTGCTTTGAGCGTCTCGTGGGAGACCTGTATTCGATTCCGAAGCACCAGTGCACGATTACTGTATCCCTTTGACCTTCACATTGACAAAGAAACACAGAAATTGCATCAGGATTGAATACAAAAGGGACAATGCCGACTTAAGTATAAGAAGTTGAATTTTCTAAGAGTTTGCGGTTTGCGCGGCTGCTGGGAGACCAGTATTAGATTCCGATGCACCAATGCAGGTTTACTGTACCCCTTGGACCATCTCATTGGCCATGAAACACAGAAATCGCATCGGGATTGAATACAAGAGGCACAATGCCGACTTAAGTACAAGAAGAGTGAATCTTCTAAGAGTTTGTGGTTTGAGCGGCTCAAGGGAGGCCAGTATTCGATTCCGATGAACCAGAGCAGGTTTTCTGTATCCCTTGGACATTCTCATTGACCATGCAACATAGAGTTTGCTTCGGGATTGATTACAAAACGCACAATACCGACTTAAGTTCAAGAAGAGTGAATCTTCTAAGAATTTGTGCTTTGAGCGGCTCCTGGGAGACCAGTATCAGATTCCGATGCACCAGTGCTGGTTGACTGTATCATTTGGACCTTCACATTGACCACGAAACACAGAAATTGCATCGGGATTGAATACAAAAGGGACAATTCTGACTTAAGTACAAGAAGAATGATTCTTCTAGGAGTTTGTGCTTTCAGCCGCTCCTGGGTGACCAGTATTAGATTCCGATGCACCAGTGCTGGTTGACTGTATCATTTGGACCTTCACATTGACCACGAAACACAGAAATTGTATCGGGATTGAATACAAAAGGCACAATGCCGTAATAAGTACAAGAAGAGTTTATCTTCTAACAGTTTGTGATTTGAGCGGCGGCTGGGAGACCAGTATTAGATTCCGATGCACCAGTGCAGGTTTACTGTAACCCTCGGACCTTCACATTGACCATGAAACACAGAAATTGCATCGGGATTGAATACAAAAGGGACTGCCGACGTAAGTACAAGAACAGTTAATCATCTAAGAGTTTGTATTTTGAGTGGCCCCTGGGAGACCGGTATTGGATTCCGATGCACCAGTGCAGGTTTACTGCATCCCTTGGCCCTTCACATTCACCATGAAACGCAGAAATTGCATCGGCATTAAATACAAAATGCACAATGCCGACTTATTTACAAGAAGAGTGAATCTTCTAAGAGTTTGTGCTTTGAGCTGCTCCTGGGAGACCAGTATTAAGGTCCGATGCACCAGTACAGGTTTACTGTATCCCGTGGTCCTTCACATTGGCCATGAAACACAGATATTGCGTCGAGATTGAATACAAAAGAGACAATGCCAACTTAAGTACAAGAAGAGTGAATCTCTTCAGAGTTTGTGCTTTGAGCGGCTCCTGGGAGACCAGTATTAGATTCCGATGCTCCAGTGCAGGTGTACTGTATCTCTTTGACCTTCACATTGACCATGAAACGCAGAAATTGCATCGGGATAGAATACAAAATGCACAATGCCGACTTACGTACAAGAAGAGTAAATCTTGTAAGAGTTTGTGCTTTGAGCGGCTCATGGGAGACCAGTATTTGATTCCGATGCACCAGAGCAGGTTTACTGCATCCCTTCAACCTTCACATTGACCATAAAACACAGAAATTGCATCGGGATTGAATTCAAAAGGGACAAAACTACATAAGTACAAGAAGAGTGAATCTTCTAAGGGTTTGTGCATTGAGCGGCTCCTGGGAGACCAGTATTACATTCCGATGTACCAGTGTATCGGTACTGTATCCCATGGACCATCACATTGACCATGAAACACAGAAATTGCATCGGGATTGAATACAAAATGCACAATGCCAACTTAAGTGCCAGAAGAGTGAATTTTCTTAAAGTTTGTGACTTGAGAGGCACCTCGGAGACCAGTAATAGATTCCAATGCACCAGTGCAGGTTTACCGTATCCCTTGGACCTTCACATTGACCATGAAACACCGAAATTGCTTCGGGAATGAATACATAAGGGACAATGACGACTCAAGTAGAAGAAGGGTGAATTTTTAAGAGTTTGTGCTTTGGGCGGCACCTGGGAGACCAGTATTAAATTCCGATGCACCAGTGCAGGTGTACTGTATCCCTTGGACCTTCACAATGACCATGAAACACAGGAATTGTATCTGCATTGAATGCAAAAGGGACTACCGACTTAAGTACAAGAAGAGTTAATCATCTATGAGTTTGTGCTCTGAGCGGCTCCTGAGAGACCAGTACTTGATTCCGATGCAACAGTGCAGGTTTACTCTATCCCTTGGACCTTCACATTGACCATGACACACAGAAATTTCGTCGGGATTGCATACAAAGTGGACAATGCCGACATAAGTACAAGATGAGAGAATTTTCTAAGAGTTTGCGCTTTGAGCGGCTCCTGGGAGACCAGTATAAGATTCCAATGCACAAGTACTAATTAACTGTATTCCTTGGACCTCCACATTGACCATGAAACACAGAAATTTAATCAGGATTCAATACAAAAGAGACAATGCCGACTTAAGTACAAGAAGCCTAAATCTTCTAACAGTTTGTGCTTTGAGCGGCTCCTGTGAGACCAGTATTAGGTTCCGATGCACCAGTGAGGTTTTACTGTATCCCTTGGTCCTTCACATTGACGATGAAACACAGATATTGCATCGGGATTGAATACAAAAGGGACAATGCCGACTTAAGTTCAAGAAGAGTGAATCACTTCAGAGTTTGTGCTTTCAGCGGCCCCTGGGATACCAGTATTAGATTCCGATGCGCCAGTGCAGGTTTACTGTATCCCTTTGAGCTTGACATTGACAATGAAACACAGAAATTGCATCGGGATTTAATACAAAAGGGACTCCCGACTTAAGTACATGAAGATTTATTCATCTAAGAGTTTGTACTTTGAGCGGCTCTTAGGAGAGCAGTATTAGATTCCGATGCACCAGTGCAGGTTTACTGTATCCCTCGGACCTTCACAATGACCATCAAACTCAGATATTGCATCGGGATAGAATACAAAAGGCACAATTCCGCCTTAAGTACAAGAGGAGTTAATCTTCTAACAGTTTGTGCTTTCAGCGGCGCCTGGGAGACCAGTATTAGATTCCGATGCTCCAGTGCAGGTTTACTGTATCCCTTGGACCTTCACATAGACCATGAAACACAGAAATTGCATCGGGATTAAATACAATAGGCACAATGCCGCCTTTAGTACAAGAAGAGTGAATCTTCTAAGATATTGTGCTTTGAGCGGCTCCTGGGAAACCAGTATTAGATTCCGTTTCACCTGTGCTGATTTGTTGTATCCCTTGGACCCTCACATGGACCATCAAACACAGATATTGCATCGGGATTGAAAACAAAATGCACAATGCCCACTTAAGTATAAGAAGAGTGAATCTTGTAAGAGTTTGTGCTTTGAGCGGGTCCTGGGGACGTGTATTAGATTCCGAAACACCAGTGCAGGTCTACTGTATCTCTTGAACCTTCACATTGACCATGAAACACAGAAATTGCATCGGGATTGAATACAAAAGGGACTGCCGACTTAAGTACAAGAAGAGTTAATCATCTAAGAGTTTGTGCTTTGAGCGGCTAATGGGAGACCAGTTTTAGATTCCGATGCACCAGTGCAGGTTTACTGTATCCCTTCGACATTCACATTGACCATGAAACACAGAAATTGCATCGGGATTGAATTCAAATGGGACAATGCCGACTTAAGTACAAGAAGAGTGAATCTTACAAGAGTTTAAGATTTGAGTGGCTCCTGGGTGTCCAGTATTAGATTTCGATGCACCTGTGCAGATTTACTGTATCCCTTAGACCTTCACATTTACCATGAAACACAGAAATTGCATTGGGATTGAATACAAAGGGAACAATAACTACATAAGTACAAGAAGAGTGAATCTTGTAAGGGTTTGTGCTTTGAGCAGCTCCTGGGAGACCAGTATTACATTCCGATGTACCAGTGCAGGTTTACTGAATCCCTTGGACCTTCACATTGACCATGAAACACAGAAATTGCATCGGGATTGATTACAAAATGCACAATGCCGATTACGTACAAGAAGAGTAAATCTTCTAAGAGTTTGTGATTTGAGCGGCTCATGGGAGACCTGTATTAGATTCCGATGCACTAGTGCAGGTTTACCGTATCTTTTGGACCTTCACATTGACAATGAAACACCGAATTTGCTTCGGGAGGGAATACATAAGGGACAATGCCAACTATAGTAAAAGAAGATTGAATTTTTTAGAGTTTGTGCTTTGAGCGGCTCCTGGGAGACCAGTATTAAATTTCGACGTACCAGTGCAGGTTTACTGTATCCCTTGGACCTTCACATTGACCAAGAAACACAGAAATCGCATCGGCATTCGATACAAAATGGACAATTCCGACTTAAGAAAAAGAAGAGTGACACTTCTATGAGTTTGTGCTTTGAGCGTCTCATGGGAGACCAGTATTAGATTCTGATGCACCAGTGCAGGTTTACTTTATCCCTTGGCCCCCAACTTTGACCATGAAACACAGAAATTGCATCAGGATTAATACATAAGGCACAATGCCGACTTAAGTACAAGAAGAGTGAATCTTCTAAGAGTTTCTGCCCTGAGCGGCTCCTGGGAGACCAGTATTAGATTCCGTTGCACCAGTGCAGGTTTTCTCTATCGCTTGGACCTTCACATTGACCATGAAACACAGAAATTGCATCGGGATTGAATACAAAAGGGACAATGCCGACTTAAGTACAAGAAGAGTTAATCATCTAACAGTTTGTGCTTTGAGCGGCTCATGGGAGACCAGTATTAGATTCCGATGCACCCGTGCAGGTTTACTGTATCCCTTGGAATTTCACATTGATCATGAAACACAGAAATTGCATCGGGATTGATTACAAAATGCACAATGCCGATTACGTACAAGAAGAGTAAATCTTCTAAGAGTTTGTGATTTGAGCGGCTCCTGGGAGACCAGTATTAGATTCCGATGCACCAGTGCCGGTTTACTGTTTCCCTTGGACCTTCACATTAGCCATGAAACACAGAAATTTCATCGGGATTGGGTACAAAATGGACAATGCCGACATAAGAACAGGATGAGAGAATTTTCCAAGCGTTTGTGGTTTGAGCTGCTCCTGGGAGACCAGTAGTAGATTCCGTTGAACCAGCGCAGGTTTATTGTATCCCTTGACCTTCACATTGACTATGAAACACAGAAATCGCATCGGGATTGAATAAAAAACGCACAATGCCGACTTGAGTACAAGAAGAGTGAATCTTCTAAGAGTTGTGCTTTCAGCGGCTCATGGGAGACCAGTTTTAGATTCCAATGCAGCAGCGTGGGTTTACTCTATCATTTGGACTTTCACAACGACCATGAAACACTGAAATCGCACCAGGATGAATGCAAAAGGGACTGCCGACTAAAGTACAAGAGGAGTTAATCATCTAAGAGTTTGTAATTTGAGTGGCTCCTGGGGGACCAGTATTAGATTACAATGCAGCAGCGTAGGTTTACTGTATCCCTTGGACCTTCACATTGACCATGAAACACAGAAATTGCATTGGGATTGAATACAAAAGGGACTGCCGACTTAAGTGCAAGAAGAGTTAATCATCTAAGAGTTTGTGCTTTGAGCAGCTCCTGGGAGACCAGTATTCGATTCCGATGCACCAGTGCAGGTTTACTGTATCCCTTGGACCTTCACATTGACCATGAAACACAGAATTTGCATCGGGATTGAATCCAAAGGCACAATGCCTACATAAGTACAAGGAGAGTGATTCGTCTAAGAGTTTGTGCTTTGAGCGGCTCATGGGAGACCAGTATTACATTCCGATGCACCAGTGCAGGTTTACTGTATCCCTTCGACATTCACATTGACCATGAAACACAGAAATTGCATCGGGATTGAATTCAAATGGGACAATGCCGACTTAAGTACAAGAAGAGTGAATCTTACAAGTGTATAAGATTTGAGTGGCTCCTGGGTGTCCAGTATTAGATTTCGATGCAACTGTGCAGATTTACTGTATCCCTTAGACCTTCACATTGACCATGAAACACAGAAATTGCATTGGGATTGAATACAAAGGGAACATTATCTACATAAGTACAAGAAGAGTGAATCTTGTAAGGGTTTGTGCTTTGAGCGGCTCCTGGGAGACCAGTATTACATTCCAATGTACCAGTGCAGGTTTACTGTATCCCTTGGACCTTCACATTGACCATGAAACACAGAAATTGCATCGGGATTGATTACAAAATGCACAATGCCGATTACGTACAAGAAGAGTAAATCTTCCAAGAGTTTGTGCTTTAGCGGCACATGGGAGACCTGTATTAGATTCCGATGCACTAGTGCAGGTTTACCGTATCCTTTGGACCTTCACATTGACCATGAAACACCGAAATTGCTTCGGGAGGGAATACATAAGGGACAATGCCAACTCAAGTAGACGAAAAGTGAATTTTTAAGAGTTTGTGCTTTGAGCGGCTCCTGGGAGACCAGTATTAAATTTCGATGTACCAGTGCAGGTTTACTGTATCCCTTGGACGTTCACATTGACCAAGAAACACAGAAATCGCATCGGTATTCAATACAAAATGGACAATGCCGACTTAAGAACAAGAAGAGTGACACTTCTATGAGTTTGTGCTTTGAGCGTCTCATGGGAGACCAGTATTAGATTCTGATGCACCAGTGCAGGTTTACTTTATCCCTTCGCCCCAAACATGGACCATGCAACACAGAAATTGCATCGGGATTAATACATAAGGCACAATGCCGACTTAAGTTCAAGAAGAGTGAGTCTTCTAAGAGTTTCTGCTCTGAGCGGCTCCTGGGAGACCAGTATTAGATTCCGTTGCACCAGTGCAGGTTTGCTCTATCGCTTGGACCGTCACATTGACCATGAAACACAGAAATTGCATCGGGATTGAATACAAAAGCGACAATGCCGACTTAAGTACAAGAAGGGTGAATCTTATAAGCGATTTTGCATTGAGCGGCACCTGGGAGACCAGTATTAGGTTCCGATGCACCAGAGCAGGTTTACTGTACCCCTTGGTCCTTCACATTGACCATGAAACACAGATATCGCGTCGGGATTGAATACAAAAAGGACAATGCCGACTTAAGTACAAGAATAGTGATTCACTTCAGAGTTTGTGCATTGAGCGGCTCCTGGGATACCAGTATTTGATTCCGATGCACCTGTGCAGGTTTACTGTATCCCATGGACCTTTTCATTGACCATGAAACACAGAAATTGCATCGGGATTGAATACAAAACGGACTTCCGACTTAAGTACAAGAAGAGTTAATCATCTAAGAGTTTGTGCTTTGAGCGGCTCCTGAGAGACCAGTATTAGATCCGATGCTCCAGTGCAGGTGTACTGTATCCCTTGGACCTTCACATTGACCATGAAACGCAGAAATCGCATCGAGATTAAATACAAAATGCACAATGCCAACTTACGTACAAAAAGAGAAAATCTTCTAAGTGTCTGTGCTTTGAGCGGCTCATGGGAGACCAGTATTGGATTCCGATGCACCAGTGCAGGTTTACTGTATCCCTTGGAATTTTACATTGATCATGAAACACAGAAATTGCATCGGGATTGAATACAAAAGGCACAATGCCTACGTAAGTACAAGAAGAGTGAATCTTTTAAGAGTTTGTGATTTGAGCGGCTCCTGGAAGACCAGTATTAGATTCCGATGCACCAGCGCCGGTTTACTGTTTCCCTTGGAATTTCACATTGACCATGAAACACAGAAATCACATCGGGATTGAATAAAAAACGCACAATGCCGACTTGCGTACAAGAAGAGTGAATCTTCTAAGAGTAGTGCTTTCAGCGGCTCCTGGGAGACCAGTATTAGATTCGGATGCACCAGTACAGGTTTACTGTATCCCTTGGACCTTCACATTGACCTTGAAACACACAAATTGCATTCGGACCAATACGAAAGATACAATGTCGACTTAAGTACAAGAAGAGTGAATCTTCTAGTAATTTGTGAATTGAGCGGCTCCTGGGAGACCAGTATTGAAGTCCGATGCACCAGTGCAGGTTTACTGTATCCCTTGGACTTTCATATTGACCATGAAATACAGAAATTGCATCGGGATTGAATACAAGAGGGTCATTGCCGACTTAAGTACAAGAAGATTTAATCATCAAAGAGTTTGTGTTTTGAGTGGCCCCTGGGAGACCAGTATTAGATTCCGATGCTCCAGTGCACGTTTACTGTATCCCTTGGACCTTCACATTGACCATGAAATGCAGAAATTGCAACGGGATTGAGTACAAAAAGCAGCGTAAATCTTCTAAGAGTTTATGCTTTGAGCGGCTCATGGGAGACCAGTGTTAAATTCCGTTGCACAAGTGCAGGTTTACTGTATCCCTTGGAACTTCACATTGACCATGTAACACAGAAATTGCATTGGGATTGAATACAAAAGGCACAATGCCGATGTAAGTACAAGAAGAGTGAATCTTCTAAGAGTTTGTGCCTTGAGCGTCTCCTGGGAGACCTGTATTAGATTCCGATGCACCAGTGCACGTTTACTGTATCCCTTGGACCTTAACATTGACCATGAAACACAGAAATCGCATCTCCATTGAATACAAGAGGCACAATGCCGACTTAAGTACAGGAGGAGTGAATCTTCTAAGAGCTTGTACTTTGAACGGCTTCAGAAAGACCTGAATTAGATTCCGATTCACCAGCGCAGGTATACTGTAACCCTTAGACCTTCACATTGAGCATGAAACACAGATATTGCTTCGGGATTGAATACAAAAGGGACAATGTCGACCTAAGTACAAGAAGAGTGATTCATCTAAGAGTTTGTGCTTTGAACGGCACCTGGGGGCCAGTGTGAGATTCCGATGCACCGGTGCCGGTTTACTGTATCCCTTGGACCTTTTCATTGACCATGAAACACAGAAATTGCATCGGAATTAAATACAATAGGCACAATGCCGTCTTTAGTACAAGAAGAGTGAATCTTCTAAGATATTGTGCTTTGAGCGGCTCCTGGGAAACCAGTATTAGATTCCGATGCACCTGTGCTGATTTGTTGTATCCCTTGGACCCTCACATGGACCATCAAACACAGATTTTGCATCGGGATTGAAAACAAAATTCACAATGCCCACTTGAGTATAAGAAGAGTGAATCTTGTAAGAGTTTCTGCTTTGAGCGGGTCCTGGGGACGTGTATTAGATTCCGAAACACCAGTGCAGGTCTACTGTATCTCTTGAACCTTCACATTGGCCATGAAACACAGAAATTGCATCGGGATTGAATACAAAAGGGACTGCCGACTTAAGTACAAGAAGAGTTAATCATCTAAGAGTTTGTGCTTTGAGCGGCTCATGGGAGACCAGTTTTAGATTCCGATGCACCAGTGCAGGTTTACTGTATCCCTTCGACATTCACATTGACCATGAAACACAGAAATTGCATCGGGATTGAATTCAAATGGGACAATGACGACTTAAGTACAAGAAGAGTGAATCTTACAAGAGTTTAAGATTTGAGTGGCTCCTGGGTGTCCAGTATTAGATTTCGATGCACCTGTGCAGATTTACTGTATCCCTTAGACCTTCACATTTACCATGAAACACAGAAATTGCATTGGGATTGAATACAAAGGGAACAATAACTACATAAGTACAAGAAGAGTTAATCATCTAAGAGTTTACGCTTTGAGCGGCTCCTGAGAGACCAGTATTAGTTCCGATGCTCCAGTGCAGGTGTACTGTATCCCTTGGACCTTCACATTGACCATGAAACGCAGAAATCGCATCGAGATTAAATACAAAATGCACAATGCCAACTTACGTACAAAAAGAGAAAATCTTCTAAGTGTCTGTGCTTTGAGCGGCTCATGGGAGACCAGTATTAGATTCCGATGCACCAGTGCAGGTTTACTGTATCCCTTGGAATTTTACATTGATCATGAAACACAGAAATTGCATCGGGATTGAATACAAAAGGCACAATGCCTACGTAAGTACAAGAAGAGTGAATCTTTTAAGAGTTTGTGATTTGAGCGGCTTCTGGAAGACCAGTATTAGATTCCGATGCACCAGTGCAGGTTTACTGTATCCCTTGGACCTTCAAATTGACCATGAACCACAGAAATTGCATCGAGATTGAATACAAACGGGACAATGCCGACTTAACTACAAGAAGAGTGAATTTTCTAAGAGGTTGTGGGTTGAGCAGCTCCAGGGAGACCAGTATCTGATTCCGATGCACCAGTGCTGGTTTGCTGAATCCCTTCGACCTTCACATTGACCATGAAACACAGAAATTGCATCGGGATTGAATACAATTGGGACAATGCCGACTTAGGTACAAGAAGAGTGAATCATCTAACAGTTTGTACTTTGAGCGGATCCTGGGAGCCTAGTGTTAGATTCCGATGCACTAGTGCAGGATTACTGTATACCCTTGGACTTCCACATTGACCATGAAAGACAGATATCGCATCGGGATTGAATACAAAAGGCACAATGCCGACTTAAGTACCAGAAGAGCGAATCTTCTAAGATTTTGTGCTTTGAGCAACTCCTGGGGAAACAGTATTAGATTCCGATGCACCAGTGCAGGTTTACTGTACCCCTTGGACCTTAACATTGACCATGAAACGCAGAAATCGCATCGGGATTGGATACAAACGGGACAATGCCGACTTAAGTACCAGGAGTGCGAATCTTCT
Source organism: Schistocerca serialis cubense (assembly GCF_023864345.2). Lineage (NCBI taxonomy): Eukaryota > Metazoa > Arthropoda > Insecta > Orthoptera > Acrididae > Schistocerca > Schistocerca serialis. The sequence continues at coordinate 14,863,418 of NC_064638.1, forward strand.
AAAAATTTGAGCGGCTCCTGGGAGATCAGTATTAGATTCCGATGCACCTGTGCAGGTTTACTGTATCCCTTTTGACCTTCACATTGACCATGAAACACAGATATTGCATGGGGATTGAATACAAAAGGGACAATGCCGACTTAAGTATAAGAAGAGTGAGTTTTCTAAGAGATTGTGGTTTGAGCGGTTCCTGCGAGACCAGTATTAGATTACGATGCACCAGTGCAGGTTTACTGCATCCCTTGGACCTTCACATTGACCATGAAACACAGAAATCGCATCGGGATTAAATACCAAATGCACAATGCCGATTTAAGTACAAGAAGAGTGAATCTTCTAAGATTTTGTGGTTTGAGCGGCTCATGGGAGACCAGTATTAGATTCCGATGAACCAGAGCCGGTTTACTGCATCCCTTGGACGATCATATTGACCATGAAACACAGGAATTTCATCGGGATTGAATACAAAATGGACAATGCCGACTGAAGTACAAGATGAGAGAATTTTCTAAGATTTTGCAGTCTGAGCAGCTCCTGGTAGACCAGTATTAGATTCCGATGCACCAGTGCAGGTATACTGTATTCCTTGGACCTTCACATTGACCATGAAACACAGAAACTGCATCGGGGTGAATACAAAACTCACAATGCCATCTTAAGTACAAGAAGAGTGGATCTTCGAAGAGTTTGTGATTTGAGCGTCTCCTGGGAGACCAGTATTAGATTCCGATGCACCAGTGCACGTTTACTGTATCCCTTGGAACTTCTCAATTACTGTGAAACATAGAAATTGCATCGGCATTGAATACAAATGCACAATGCCAACTTAGGTACAAGAAGAGTGATCGTCTAAGAGTTTGCGCTTTGAGCGGCTCCTGGGAGGCCGGTATTACATTCTGATGCACCAATGCAGGTTGACTGTATCATTTGGATCTTCACATTGACCATGAAACACAGAAATTGCATCGGGATTGAATACAAAAAGACAATGCCAATTTAAGTACAAGAAGAATGAATCCTCTAGGAATTTGTACTTTCAGCAATTCCTGGGAGACCTGTATCAGACTCCAATGCACCAGCGCAGGTTTACTGTATCCCTTGGACCTTCTCATATACCATGAATCACAGAAATTGCAACGGGATTGCATACAAATGGCACAATGACGACTTAAGTACAAGAAGAGTGATCGTCTAAGAGTTTGTGTTTTGAACGGCACCTGGGGGCCAGTATGCGATTCCGATGCACCTGTGCAGGTATACTGTATCCCTTGGACCTTCACATTGACCATGAAACACAGACATTTCATCGGGATTGAATACAAAAGTCACAAAGCCAAATTAAGTACAAGAAGAGTGAATCTTAAAGAGTTTGTGATATGAGCGGCTCCTGGGAGACCAGTAATAGATTCCGATCCACCAGTGCGGGTTTACTGTATCCCTTCGACCTTCACATTGACCATGAAACACAGAAATTGCATCGGGATTGAATACAAGAGGGACAATGCCGACTTAAGTACAAGAAGAGTGAATCTTCTAAGAGTTAGTGCTTTGAGCCGCTCTTGGGAGACCAGTATCAAATTCCAATGCAGCAGTGCGGGTTTACTGTATCCCTTGGATCTTCACATTACCATGAAACACAAAAATTGCACCGGAATTGAATACAAAAGGGACTGCCGACTTAAGTACAAGAAGAGTTAATCATCTAAGAGTTTGTGTTCTGGGTGGCCCCTGGGAGACCGGTATTAGATTCCAATGCTCCAGTGCAGGTTTACTGCATCCCTTGGACCTTCACATTGACCATGAAACGCCGAAATTGCATCGGGATTGAATAATAAATGCACAATGCCGACTTAAGTACAAGCAGAGTGAATCTTCTAAGAGTTTGTGGTTTGAGCGGCTCATGGGAGACCAGTATTGGATTCCGATGAACCAGTGCAGCTTTACTGTATCCCTTGGAACTTCGCAATGACCATGAAACACAGAAATTGCATCGGGATTGAAATCAAATGCACAATGCCAACTTAAGTACATGAAGAGTGAATCTTCTAAGAGTTTGTGCTTTGAGCGGCTCCTGGGAAACCAGTATTACATTCCCATTCACCAGTGCAGGTTGACTCTACCATTTGGACCTTCACATTGACCATGAAATACAGATATTGCATCGGGATTGAATACAAATAGGACAATGATGACTTAAGTACAAGAAGAATGTATCCTCTACGAGTTTGTGCTTTCAGCGGCTCCTGGGAGACCAGTATTGGATTCGGATGCACCAGCGCAGGTTTACTGTATCCCTTGGACCTTCTCATTGACCATGAATCACAGAAATCGCAACGGGATTGAATACAAAAGGCACACTGACGACTTAAGTACAAGAAGAGTGATGGTCTAAGAGTTTGTGCTTTGAGCGGCTCCTGAGAAGCCAGTATTACATTCCGATGCACCAGCGCAGGTTCACTGTATCATTTGGATCTTCACATTGACCTTGAAACACAGTAATTGCAACGGGATTGAATACAAAATGGACAATGCCAATTTAAGTACAAGAAGAATGAATCTTCTAGGAATTTGTGCTTTCAGCGGCTCCTGGGAGAATAGTATTAGATTCCGATGCACCTGTGCAGGTTTACTGTATCCCTTGGACCTTCACATTGACCCGGAAACACAGAAATTGCATCGATATTGTATACAAAAAGAACATTTCCGACTAAAGTACAAGAACAGTGAGTTTTCTAAGAGATTGTGGTTTGAGCGGCACCTGCGAGACCAGTATTAGAATCCGATGCACCAGTGCAGGTTTACTGTACCCCTTGGACCTTCACATTGACCATGAAACGCAGAAATCGCGTCGGGATTGGATACAAAAGGGACAATGCCGACTTAAGTACCAGAAATGCGAATCTTCTAAGAATTTGAGCGGCTCCTGGGAGGTCAGTATTAGATTCTGATGCACCTGTGCAGGTTTACTGTATCCCTTGGACCTTCACATTGACCATGAAACACAGAAATCGCATCGGGATTGAATACTAAATGCACAATGCCGACTTAAGTACAAGAAGAGTGAATCTTCTAAGAGTTTGTGGTTTGAGCGGCTCATGGGAGACCAGTATTAGATTCCGATGAACCAGTGCCGGTTTACTGCATCCATTGGACGATCATATTGACCATGAAACACAGAAATTTCATCGGGATTGAATACAAAATGGACAATGCCGACTGAAGTACAAGGTGAGAGAATTTTATAAGATTTTGCGGTCTGAGCTGCTCCTGGGAGACCAGTATTAGATTCCGATGCACCAGTGCAGGTTTACTGAATTCCTTGGACCTTCACATTGACCATGAACCACAGAAATTGCATCGGGGTGAATACAAAACTCACAATGCCATCTTAAGTACAAGAAGAGTGGATCTTCGAAGAGTTTGTGATTTGAGCGTCTCCTGGGAGACCAGTATTAGATTCCGATGCACCAGTGCACGTTTACTGTATCCCTTTTGACCTTCACATTGACCATGAAACACAGATATTGCATGGGGATTGAATACAAAAGGGACAATGCCGACTTAAGTATAAGAAGAGTGAGTTTTCTAAGAGATTGTGGTTTGAGCGGCTCCTGCGAGACCAGTATTAGATTCCGATGCACCAGTGCAGGTTTACTGCATCCCTTGGACCTTCACATCGACCATGAAACACAGAAATCGCATCGGGATTGAATACTAAATGCACAATGCCAACTTAAGTACAAGAAGAGTGAATCATCTAAGAGTATGTGCTTTGAGCGGCTCCTCGGAGACCAGTATTAGATTCCGATGCACCAGTGCACGTTTACTGTATCCCTTTTGACCTTCACATTGACCATGAAACACAGATATTGCATGGGGATTGAATACAAAAGGGACAATGCCGACTTAAGTATAAGAAGAGTGAGTTTTCTAAGAGATTGTGGTTTGAGCGGTTCCTGCGAGACCAGTATTAGATTACGATGCACCAGTGCAGGTTTACTGCATCCCTTGGACCTTCACATTGACCATGAAACACAGAAATCGCATCGGGATTGAATACTAAATGCACAATGCCGACTTAAGTACAAGAAGAGTGAATCTTCTAAGAGTTTGTGGTTTGAGCGGCTCATGGGAGACCAGTATTAGATTCCGATGAACCAGTGCAGGTTTACTGTATCCCTTGGAACTTCTCAATGACTGTGAAACATAGAAATTGCATCGGCATTGAATACAAATGCACAATGCCAACTTTAGTACAAGAAGAGTGATCGTCTAAGAGTTTGCGCTTTGAGCGGCTCCTGGGAGGCCGGTATTACATTCCGATGCACCAATGCAGGTTGACTGTATCATTTGGATCTTCACATTGACCATGAAACACAGAAATTGCATCGGGATTGAATACAAAAAGGACAATGCCAATTTAAGTACAAGAAGAATGAATCCTCTAGGAATTTGTACTTTCAGCAATTCCTGGGAGACCTGTATCAGACTCCAATGCACCAGCGCAGGTTTACTGTATCCCTTGGACCTTCTCATATACCATGAATCACAGAAATTGCAACGGGATTGCATACAAATGGCACAATGACGACTTAAATACAAGAAGAGTGATCGTCTAAGAGTTTGTGTTTTGAACGGCACCTGGGGGCCAGTATGCGATTCCGATGCACCTGTGCAGGTATACTGTATCCCTTGGACCTTCACATTGACCATGAAACACAGACATTTCATCGGGATTGAATACAAAAGTCACAAAGCCAAATTAAGTACAAGAAGAGTGAATCTTAAAGAGTTTGTGATATGAGCGGCTCCTGGAGACCAGTATTAGATTGCGATCCACCAGTGCGGGTTTACTGTATCCCTTGGACCTTCACATTGACCATGAAACACAGAAATTGCATCGGGATTGAATACAAGAGGGACAATGCCGACTTAAGTACAAGAAGAGTGAATCTTCTAAGAGTTCGTGCTTTGAGCCGCTCTTGGGAGACCAGTATCAAATTCCAATGCAGCAGTGCGGGTTTACTGTATCCCTTGGATCTTCACATTACCATGAAACACAAAAATTGCACCGGAATTGAATACAAAAGGGACTGCCGACTTAAGTACAAGAAGAGTTAAACATCTAAGAGTTTGTGTTCTGGGTGGCCCCTGGGAGACCGGTATTAGATTCCAATGCTCCAGTGCAGGTTTACTGCATCCCTTGGACCTTCACATTGACCATGAAACGCCGAAATTGCATCGGGATTGAATACTAAATGCACAATGCCGACTTAAGTACAAGCAGAGTGAATCTTCTAAGAGTTTGTGGTTTGAGCGGCTCATGGGAGACCAGTATTGGATTCCGATGAACCAGTGCAGCTTTACTGTATCCCTTGGAACTTCGCAATGACCATGAAACACAGAAATTGCATCGGGATTGAAATCAAATGCACAATGCCAACTTAAGTACATGAAGAGTGAATCTTCTAAGAGTTTGTGCTTTGAGCGGCTCCTGGGAAACCAGTATTACATTCCCATTCACCAGTGCAGGTTGACTCTACCATTTGGACCTTCACATTGACCATGAAATACAGATATTGCATCGGGATTGAATACAAATAGGACAATGATGACTTAAGTACAAGAAGAATGTATCCTCTACGAGTTTGTGCTTTCAGCGGCTCCTGGGAGACCAGTATTGGATTCGGATGCACCAGCGCAGGTTTACTGTATCCCTTGGACCTTCTCATTGACCATGAATCACAGAAATCGCAACGGGATTGAATACAAAAGGCACACTGACGACTTAAGTACAAGAAGAGTGATGGTCTAAGAGTTTGTGCTTTGAGCGGCTCCTGGGAGGCCAGTATTACATTCCGATGCACCAGTGCAGGTTCACTGTATCATTTGGATCTTCACTTTGACCTTGAAACACAGTAATTGGAACGGGATTGAATACAAAATGGACAATGCCAATTTAAGTACAAGAAGAATGAATCTTCTAGGAATTTGTGCTTTCAGCGGCTCCTGGGAGAATAGTATTAGATTCCGATGCACCAGTGCAAGTTTACTGTATCCCTTGGATCTTCACATTGACCATGAAACACAGAAATTGCATCGGGATTGTGTACAAAAGGGACAATGCCGATTTAAGTATAAGAAGAGTGAGTTTTCTAAGAGATTGTGGTTTGAGCGGCTCCTGCGAGACCAGTATCAGATTCCGATGCACCAGTGCAGATTTACTGTATCCCTTTCACCTTCATATTGACCATGATACACAGAAATTGCATCGGGATTGAATACAAGTGGGACAATGCCGACTTAAGTACAAGAAGAGTGAATTATATAACAGTTTGTTCTTTGAGCTGCTCCTGGGAGTCTAGTGTTAGATTCCGATGCACTAGTGCAGGATTACTGTATACCCTTGGACTTCCACATTGACCATGAAAGACAGATATCGCATCGGGATTGAATACAAAAGGCACAATGCCGACTCAAGTACCAGAAGAGCGAATCTTCCAAGATTTTGTGCTTTGAGGAACTCCTGGGGGGAACAGTATTAGATTCCGATGCACCAGTGCAGGTTTACTGTATCCCTTGGACCTTCACATTGACCCGGAAACACAGAAATTGCATCGATATTGTATACAAAAAGAACATTTCCGACTAAAGTACAAGAACAGTGAGTTTTCTAAGAGATTGTGGTTTGAGCGGCACCTGCGAGACCAGTATTAGAATCCGATGCACCAGTGCAGGTTTACTGTACCCCTTGGACCTTCACATTGACCATGAAACGCAGAAATCGCATCGGGATTGGATACAAAAGGGACAATGCCGACTTAAGTACCAGAAATGCGAATCTTCTAAGAATTTGAGCGGCTCCTGGGAGATCAGTATTAGATTCTGATGCACCTGTGCAGGTTTACTGTATCCCTTGGACCTTCACATTGACCATGAAACACAGAAATCGCATCGGGATTGAATACTAAATGCACAATGCCGACTTAAGTACAAGAAGAGTGAATCTTCTAAGAGTTTGTGGTTTGAGCGGCTCATGGGAGACCAGTATTAGATTCCGATGAACCAGTGCCGGTTTACTGCATCCCTTGGACGATCATATTGACCATGAAACACAGAAATTTCATCGGGATTGAATACAAAATGGACAATGCCGACTGAAGTACAAGGTGAGAGAATTTTATAAGATTTTGCGGTCTGAGCTGCTCCTGGGAGACCAGTATTAGATTCCGATGCACCAGTGCAGGTTTACTGAATTCCTTGGACCTTCACATTGACCATGAACCACAGAAATTGCATTGGGGTGAATACAAAACTCACAATGCCATCTTAAGTACAAGAAGAGTGGATCTTCGAAGAGTTTGTGATTTGAGCGTCTCCTGGGAGACCAGTATTAGATTCCGATGCACCAGTGCACGTTTACTGTATCCCTTTTGACCTTCACATTGACCATGAAACACAGATATTGCATGGGGATTGAATACAAAAGGGACAATGCCGACTTAAGTATAAGAAGAGTGAGTTTTCTAAGAGATTGTGGTTTGAGCGGCTCCTGCGAGACCAGTATTAGATTCCGATGCACCAGTGCAGGTTTACTGCATCCCTTGGACCTTCACATCGACCATGAAACACAGAAATCGCATCGGGATTGAATACTAAATGCACAATGCCAACTTAAGTACAAGAAGAGTGAATCATCTAAGAGTATGTGCTTTGAGCGGCTCCTGGGAGACCAGTATTAGATTCCAATTCACCAGTGCAGGTTGACTATATCATTTGGACCTTCACATTGACCATGAAACACAGAAATTGCATCGGGATTGAATACAAATAGGACAATGACGACTTAAGTGCGAGAAGAATGAATCCTCTAGGAGTTTGGGGTTTCAGCGGCTCCTGGGAGACCAGTATTAGATTCCGATGCACCAGCACAGGTTTACTGTATCCCTTGGACCTTCTCATTAACCATGAATCACAGAAATTGCAACGGGATTGAATACAAAAGGCACAATGACGACTTTAGTACAAAAAGAGTGATCGTCTAAGAGTTTGCGCTTTGAGCGGCTCCTGGGAGGCCGGTATTACATTCCGATGCACCAGTGCAGGTTGACTGTATCATTTGGATCTTCACATTGACCATGAAACACAGAAATTGCATCGGGATTGAATACAAAATGGACAATGCCAATTTAAGTACAAGAAGAATGAATCCTCTAGGAATTTGTACTTTCAGCAATTCCTGGGAGACCTGTATCAGACTCCGATGCACCAGCGCAAGGTTTACTGTATCCCTTGGACCTTCTCATATACCATGAATCACAGAAATTGCAATGGGATTGAATAGAAAAGCTACTACCGACTTAAGTACAAGAAGAGTTAATCATCTGAGAAATTGATTTGAGCGGCTCCTTGGAGACCAGTATTGGATTCTGATGCTGCAGTGCATGTGTACTGTATCCCTTGGACCTTTACATTGCCCATGAAACACAGAAATTTCATGGGGATTGAGTACAAAAGGGACAATGCCGAATTAAGTACAAGAAGAGTGAATCTTCTAACTGTTTGTGTTTTGAGCGGCTCCTGGGAGACCAGTATTATATTCCGATTCACCAGTGCAGGTTTACTGTATCCCTTGGACCTTCACATTGACCATGAAACACAGAAATTGCATCGGGATTGAATACAAGAGGGACAATGCCGACTTAAGTACAAGAAGAGTGAATCTTCTAAGAGTTAGTGCTTTGAGCCGCTCTTGGGAGACCAGTATCAAATTCCAATGCAGCAGTGCGGGTTTACTGTATCCCTTGGATCTTCACATTACCATGAAACACAAAAATTGCACCGGGATTGAATACAAAAGGGACTGCCAACTTAAGTACAAGAAGAGTTAATCATCTAAGAGTTTGTGTTCTGGGTGGCCCCTGGAAGACCAGTATTAGATTCCGATGCTCCAGTGCAGGTTTACTGCATCCCTTGGACCTTCACATTGACCATGAAACACAGAAATCGCATCGGGATTGAATACTAAATGCACAGTGCCGACTTATGTACAAGAAGAGTGAATCTTCTAAGAGTTTGTGGTTTGAGCGGCTCATGGGAGACCAGTATTGGATTCCGATGAACCAGTGCAGGTTTACTGTATCCCTTGGAACTTCTCAATGACCATGAAACACAGAAATTGCATCGGGATTGAAATCAAATGCACAATGCCAACTTAAGTACAAGAAGAGTGAATCTTCTAAGAGTTTGTGCTTTGAGCGGCTCCTGGGAAACCAGTATTACATTCCCATTCACCAGTGCAGGTTGACTCTATCATTTGGACCTTCACATTGACCATGAAATACAGATATTGCATCGGGATTGAATACAAATAGGACAATGATGACTTAAGTACAAGAAGAATGTATCCTCTACGAGTTTGTGCTTTCATCGGCTCCTGGGAGACCAGTATTGGATTCGGATGCACCAGTGCAGGTTCACTGTATCATTTGTTTCTTCACATTGACCTTGAAACACAGTAATTGCATCGGCATTGAATACAAAATGGACAATGCCAATTTAAGTACAAGAAGAATGAATCTTCTAGGAATTTGTGCTTTCAGCGGCTCCTGGGAGAATAGTATTAGATTCCGATGCACCAGTGCAAGTTTACTGTATCCCTTGGATCTTCACAATGACCATGAAATACAGAAATTGCATCGGGATTGTGTACAAAAGGGACAATGCCGACTTAAGTATAAGAAGAGTGAGTTTTCTAAGAGATTGTGGTTTGAGCGGCTCCTGCGAGACCGGTATTAGATTCCGATGCACCAGTGCAGGTTTACTGTATCCCTTTGGCCTTCACATTGACCATGAAACACAGAAATTGCATCGGAATTGAATACAAAAGGAACAATGCCGACTTAAGTACAAGAAGAGTGAATTTTCTAAGAGTTTGTGGTTTGAGCAGCTCCTGGGAGACCAGTATTACTTTCCGATGCACCAGTGCAGGTTTACTGTATCCCTTGGTCCTTCACATTGACCATGAAACATAGAAATTGCATCGGGATTGAATACAAAAGGCACAATGCCAATTAAGTAAAAGAAGAGGGAATCTTCTAAGCGTTTGTGGTTTGAGCGGCTCCTGGGAGACCAGTGTTAGATTCCGATGCACCAGTGAACGTTAAATGTATCCCTTTGACCTTCACATTGACCATGAAACACAGAAATCGCATCGGGATTGAATACTTAATGCACAATGCTGACTTACGTACAAGAAGATTGAATCTTCTAAGAGTTTGTGCTTTGAGCGGCTCCTGGGAGACCAGTATTAGATTCCGATGCACCAGTGCTGGTTTACTGTATTACTTGGACCTTCACATTCACCATGAAACACAGTAATTGCATCGGGATTGAATACAAATGAGACAATGCCACCTTAAGTACAAGAAGAGTGAATCTTCTTATAGTTTGTGCTTTCAGTGGCTCCTGGGAGACCAGTATTGAATTCTGATGCACCAGTGCAGGTTTTCTGTATCCCTTGGACCTTCACATTGACTATGAAACACAGAAATTGCATCGGGATTGAATACAAAAGTGACAATGCTGACTTAAGTACAAGAAGAGTGAATCTTCTAAGAGTTTGTGGTTTGAGAGGCTCCTGGGAGCTAACTCGTTACAATACACCCAGGAAGTGGAGAGGAACCCGCACTGGATACCTCAAAAGGCAGAACATTGGGAATAATTGTAGATGTAGCTAAATGGAATATCTGAAGGGAAGTAACAAAATAATGTGTAGTAGGATATGACAAAGCTGCCCAAGTCCTCTACAAAGGATACCAAGGGTCTAAATAATTTTTTGATAACATTTTGTATTTAAAAATATTTGTGTGTATAAATTGTTCATGTTGATGTGAATTTGACAATTTAAGAAATGGTCATGCTTAGGAACAATATAAGAAATAGGCGTTATGTAAAAGCCAGTGTGCTTTTGTTTGAAACAAAAATGGCTATGGAGAGTGGAAAAGGTTCGAAAGGCGAATTGGCGTGCTACTTTGAGCAAGTGCGGGAAGTAAGTCACACAGTCTGTAGGCAGCAGTGATTGAGGTAACTCCTTTGTGGAGCAGAAGCTTTGCCTGCAAATTTTCATAAAAATGCCTCGGTTGAAGACTGCAAACAGCTTGCAGCATAGCTGCGAGTTGTTGAGCTACTGTATGTAAAACTGAATGAAGCCAAGTAGAGAAATTGAGCCCATACAGCAAGAAACTTGCAGGCTGTAGTGTGGGTAGTTTAGCCGTCATAACTGTTCGCCACACCCAAGCCTACAGCCCACAGATAAGATTTTTTTCTATTTTTACCTTTGTAGGGCATGAACCATTAATTTAAACTGTGTTTTAATAATCATTCTTGAACTTTACGGAAACTGGCTCACCCTGTTATTTCATCCTAATCATACATCTGTATAGGGTTCCTTCCTGGTGTTTGATTAATCCGAGTGTCCTGTTTTACAGACTTATGAAGTTCCAAGTTAATATAAAGAGGCACCATTTAAATAGCTTTAGTGTAAATAATAAAAATGTTTTCTTAACTATTGCAAAGTGTTGTAGTTTGGTTACATAAAATTCAATCAGAGTGAAGCCAAGTTACTAAAACCTGTTATATGGCTATACAGAATTAGTTCAAAGAATAATAGCTTTTGAAAGTTAATTCCACCAAGAAAGAGGTTTTCTTTAAGTGAAATGTTCAGTTAAAAAGTGTGTGCTTTAGTGTCTAAGTATTTAAGTTTCTTGATTATGGAAAGTGCTTTTCTAAAGGTTGTCCCCCCCACCCCGGCTAATTTTTTTTACCTTCCTTGAAGGTTTTTTCTTTTTTAAAAACATAATGCATGAAGATGTAGCCCAAAATTGTTTAAGTGGGGTAATTTATTTGAAGAGCCAAACTAAACAGTAGCAAGAAAGTAGGCAAAATTCACATTTCTGCTTCTCCAATACTTCACTATTTCATTGCCAGGATAGGTTGGTGACCATTAAGTACATGTTTCATACCACTATATGAACTTGGAAATGAGTTGTGCTAGCTTCAGTATATTATTATTCATACTGTGTTTCTATCTAGCCACTGGGTAAGATCTTAGGAAAAGAAGTGAATAGTCAAATTTTCTTATCCATTAGATGCAACACATGGTAAATCCTGTAAGAAGGATAACTCTATTGATTATCTTTTCCTACAAACAGGACTATCCTTCCATAGTGTATTTTATTTGGAAACTAAATTAAATTTTAGTAAGAGGGTTATACGTGGCAACATAGAGACAGGGTTTCTGTTATTTACGTAAAAGCATACTAATATCATAATGGTAGTGTTATAAGGTCCTATTAATGTGTGGTCATGACATTTGTTAAATGTCTCACCACATTCCTATTGAAACTATTTACTCTTCTTGTAAATAACACCTATGACAATTTTATACAAATGTCCACTAAGACTTTGCTCGTCAACTTTCATTTAGGTAACAGCGATCTTTAGATGTATTTAAATCAGTACTGTTAAGAAATACTGACTAGCTTTATTTTCAAGAATCTCAAGTTTAAGTTATACATACTGTAATCCTCCAATAAGAATCATTGGCCGATTCTTCATCTTTGACAGGTTCAGCATGCCTGCAATGCAAAATATTATCTTTTGTATTAACAGATGAAATCCAACTTTTTAAATTTAATAAATGCTTATACAAACATAAAGTTTCTTCAAAAAATGTATTTCTGACAACTTCCTGTCACAGATAATTTTCACTGAATGTTGCAACCCAGTTATATTGCTGATGAGAAGCAAATGTTGATCTTTTCCCTCTCTTCCTTCACCATCTCCTGTTTTCAGAATGAGATTTTCACTCTGCAGCGGAAACGAGGTACTGGCAGAAGTAAAGCTGTGAGTACCGGACGTGAGTCGTGCTTTGGTAGAGCACTTGCCTGCGAAAGGCAAAGGTCCCGAGTTCGAGTCTCGGTCGGGCACACAGTTTTAATCTGCCAGGAAGTTTCATCTCCTGTTTTGTTCACCTTGACATATTTCTAACCAAAAAGACTACCCCAATGGATCCACTGCTTATATTTAACACACAGTAAATTCAGTTCAAGTATTTCCTTAACAGAGGATGTGCATTGACGAGCTTGAATTAATCAGAAAAATATAAACAGATACTAACCATTCCACAGCTCTTACAAAATACTTGCATTAAGTAATCATCAAAGCTACTTTTTATACAGCAAGAGGACTAACAGTCAAAATGGTGCTACATGCTACAGGCAGTGCAATGCAATTTATTTTACTCATTGCTACAGCAATAAATGTACTTATAAAAATATTCAGACTTAGACTATAATCAAATACAGAGAGAGAAAATATTCTAACTAAAGAGATATAGCAGCCATAGGCAGAAACAAATAAAAAAACTGATACTAATCTTAGCTTTGAGGACCAAAAGTTTCTTCATCTGGAAAATGTAAAAAGAGAAATGAGACTGTTCAAGAATTAAGGATGAAAATTCAGGATCTTGAGTCAAGGAAGATGGATGGTTAAATGAATGAAAAAACTAGACTGGACATGATGAAATTGAGTTGCGAAAGAGCAGCAGATGATGTAATTTTAAATGCTGAGAAATAAGATCTCTTCAAGAGGAGCCACCAAAAGGTCAAATAAGTGGAAAACAAGCTGAAAATACCGGTAAATGGGCTAGAATGGCGGCAAATAGATAAACGAAACAGAAAGATAGTGCTGAAGAACAGGCAACCAAACAACCACAACAACAACAACAATAATAATAACAGCACATTGTAGCAATATATAATAGCAGTCCCACAACATCTGGAGGAAGATTTTCCACTAACAGAACAATAAATTCATGAAGCCATCAAATCATTCCAACACTTCAAAGCAACAAATGAAGACTCCACTACAGAAAAGTTATTGAAATAGTCAGAACACACAAATGATCTACAACTGCTGTTTGAGAACATTTGGAAAGCTGAAGAGATTATGGAAAGCATTAACCCACAGCTATGAAAAAAAGGGGACACACAAAATGTCAACAATTGCAGAGATGCCTCACTTCTGCCAGTGGTATACAAAATATTATCAAAAATTCTCTGGACAGAGTTGTAGAAACTTTAGACAAATAACTGGGAGAATCTCAAGGAGCTCTAGAAAGGGAATACCCTGCACAGAACAGATGTTTATTAGAAAATCGATAATTCTCCACATACTGTTAATCACCAAACCTATAATAGTATCATGTATTGGTTTCAAGAAAACATTTGATTTGGTAGGCAGAGAAATTATAGGTAAAATCATCAAAGAATTTTGTGTTAAAGCAAACATAATCCTCAAAACACCAGCAAATAGGATGGCAGAAGCTAAATTTATGGGAGAAGTATCTCAACCATTTGAAATAAAAACTGATGTTAGACAAGGGGACAGTTTATCACCTTTACTGTACACTGCATTCTAGAAAAAATAGAAAGTATCTGGAATTTGGAGAAAAAAAAAATCACAAAATTGAACCAATAATTTTAGGATGAAAAACAAATGGAATTAAGGTAAACTGCCTGGCTTCTGCAGATGATTCTGATATACTTTCAAAAAATCTGGCAGACAGTTATTGAAAGAAATCTTTTGGATGAAATAGCAAAGGGAGCTGGTCCCAAAATTTCAGCCGAAAAAACAACATTGATGACAGTCAAAATATCCACGGGTGTGCTGCCGGTCTACAGTGTACAACGGGCACAATATTTCGGCGATCATACATGTCGCCATCATCAGGTGAACTGACGGACTGAGCTCCTGTGAACGTGCCGGCACGGAGATCCGTACGCTATGGCTGCTCAGAGGGAACTGGGTTCGGTCGCGGCGGCGGCTGATTTAAATACCCTCCGCCCGCGGCGCGCTCCCTCCGCCGTCCGCGCCCGCGCCACGGTCGCGCGGTGGAACAGATTGCGACGGCGTCTGAGATGACGTCGGAGTGATGGCTCTGTCCGCCGTGGTCGTCACAACTATACGTTTGCTCGATTTACTCTTGATTAACCCGATCGCTGGTTCCCAAGCCTTGCTAAGATTATAGCCACAGTCACGGTTTATGAGATCGTCATTGGTGCGAATTTCGATGGCCTCTCTAACAACGCTGTCCCAATATCTCGACGTCTGTACCAGAATCCTCGTGCGGTCATATTCCATGGCGTGATTTTCCGACAAACAATGTTCAGCGACCGCCGACTTGCTCGGATACATCAGGCGAGTGTGCCTCTGGTGTTCACGGCATCGATCTTCGACGGTACGCATCGTCTGACCAATATACGACTTGCCACATTGACACTGAATCTGGTACACGCCGGCCTTCCTCAAACCGAGGTCATCTTTGGCACTCCCCACCAGTGCACGAGTTTTATTTGGAGGACAAAACACAGTTCCGACCCGGTGTTTCTTCAGAATGCGAGCGATTTTCCCCGAGAGTGAGCCTGTGTAAGGAATAAATGCAGTGCCTACCTCCTCCCTCGTGACTTCATCCATCTCAAGAGGTTGTGCTGCAGTGGTTGGGCGGAGAGCACGTTGAATCTGCCACTCTGAGTACCCATTTTTTCGAAATACAGTTCTCAGATGTTCCAATTCCTGGGGTAGACTCTCTGCGTCAGAGATAGTGCGCGCCCTATGTACTAGAGTTTTAAGTACCCCATTCCTCTGTGAAGGGTGGTGGCAGCTGTCTGCGTGCAAATACAGATCAGTGTGCGTAGTCTTCCGATACACCCCATGACCTAGGGTGCCGTCAGCCCTTCTCTTGACCAAGACGTCAAGGATAGGTAATTTACCCTCCGTTTCAGTCTCCATAGCGAGTTTGATGTTGGGGTGTATGGAGTTTAGATGTGTAAGGAAGTCAAGGAGTTTGTCCATACCATGTGGCCAGATGACGAACGTGTCGTCCACGTAACGGAAAAAGCAAGTAGGTTTCCATACGGATGACGGTACTCAGAGTGGCAGATTCAACGTGCTCTCCGCCCAACCACTGCAGCACAACCTCTTGAGATGGATGAAGTCACGAGGGAGGAGGTAGGCACTGCATTTATTCCTTACACAGGCTCACTCTCGGGGAAAATCGCTCGCATTCTGAAGAAACACCGGGTCGGAACTGTGTTTTGTCCTCCAAATAAAACTCGTGCACTGGTGGGGAGTGCCAAAGATGACCTCGGTTTGAGGAAGGCCGGCGTGTACCAGATTCCGTGTCAATGTGGCAAGTCGTATATTGGTCAGACGATGCGTACCGTCGAAGATCGATGCCGTGAACACCAGAGGCACACTCGCCTGATGTATCCGAGCAAGTCGGCGGTCGCTGAACATTGTTTGTCGGAAAATCACGCCATGGAATATGACCGCACGAGGATTCTAGTACAGACGTCGAGATATTGGGACAGCGTTGTTAGAGAGGCCATCGAAATTCGCACCAATGACGACCTCATAAACCGTGACTGTGGCTATAATCTTAGCAAGGCTTGGGAACCAGCGATCGGGTTAATCAAGAGTAAATCGAGCAAACGTATAGTTGTGACGACCACGGCGGACAGAGCCATCACTCCGATGTCATCTCAGACGCCGTCGCAATCTGTTCCACCGCGCGACCGTGGCGCGGGGCGCGGACGGCGGAGGGGGCGCGCCGCGGGCGGAGGGTATTTAAATCAGCCGCCGCCGCGACCGAACCCAGATCCCTCTGAGCAGCCATAGCGTACGGATCTCCATGCCGGCACGTTCACAGGAGCTCAGTCCGTCAGTTCACCTGATGATGGCGACATGTATGATCGCCGAAATATTGTGACCGTTGGGCACTGTAGACCGGCAGCACACCCGTGGATATTTTGACTATCAAATACGCCGGGAGAAACTCAAGAATCACATCATACACCTTTACGGGGAGGAGATGTATCGCAGCATGAAGAAATTTGAAAAGTTGCGCCGCCGTAGATGTCGTTTGCTAAGTACTCTTGCCTTTCTAAAGAGATGTCGTTCCGAGAATGTTGTTCCAAATTTTGCTAAGGTTATGCATCACATCGATTCTGCAGCAGCTAAGAGAATCAAGAAACGAGCCAGCCTCGCATTGGTACGTCAGAGAGTGCAATTCACCCGCCGGAGCCTTGAGTTTATCTCACAGGAATTACTCAAACTACATTTGCAACTGGCTAGTAAGTTTACTTCTTGTTCCTGGGATTGGATTGATGGTGTCACCTGGGTGTCAGCTGACTCCGCCCATAAGAAGGCTACGGGACGTCAAACAGCTAAGTTCTCACGTCTCCTTGACAAACCATCTCTACAGGTTCCGTGCAAGACTGTCATCAATTTGAGTGGCATGGTGTTGAGTGAGGATGCAGTCTCGGTTTTGCAGAAAGGTCTCAACTTCGCTCCCACCCCCAAGTTCACTCCGGTCGCAGAAATTGTTAGTGCTGTTGAACAGGTTGCAGCTCGACTTCCGCCAGAATCAGCCGAGGAAATACGTCGTGAAACTTGTCGTGCGTTGACGAAATCCAAGCCGATGAAGTCAAATATCAGCAGTAAAGAGAGGGCGGCCATTCGTGATCTGAGGGAGCGCTCTGAAATTGTTGTCTTACCGGCTGACAAAGGCAATGCTACAGTTGTTGTCTCCCATAAGGACTACACTGATAAGATGCAGAGCCTGCTAAATGACGATTCCTACCGGAAGATCAGCGTTGACCCTACAAAGAAGGTGGAGAACAAGACGAGGGCGCTTCTCAAGGACGCAGATTTACCGGAGGGTGACGCTAAGAAATTGTTACCCCAAGGTCCGGTACCGCCTAGACTATATGGACTCCCGAAGGTTCACAAAGAGGGGATACCATTACGCCCCATTGTCAGCAACATCAGGGCACCTACATATTTGTTGGCCAAATACCTGACGGGAATAATAAGTCCTTATGTGGGTAAATGCCCTCATCACATCCGTAATTCCGTGGATTTTGTTAAACGCCTTGACAGCTTCAGGTTGGATGAGTCAGATATCATGGTGAGTTTTGACGTCGTTTCCTTGTTTACGAGGGTACCCCTGCGAGAGTCACTAGAATTGATTAGTCAGAAGTTTGACGAGAAGACCACTGAACTTTTTAGGCATGTCTTGACTTCCACGTATTTTCTTTTTAATGGAGAATACTACGAACAAACGGAGGGAGTCGCCATGGGTAGCCCACTCTCACCGGTGGTAGCGAATTTGTACATGGAGAACTTCGAGGAGGAAGCCCTGTCGTCATCCGTATGGAAACCTACTTGCTTTTTCCGTTACGTGGACGACACGTTCGTCATCTGGCCACATGGTATGGACAAACTCCTTGACTTCCTTACACATCTAAACTCCATACACCCCAACATCAAACTCACTATGGAGACTGAAACGGAGGGTAAATTACCTTTCCTTGACGTCTTGGTCAAGAGAAGGGCTGACGGCACCCTAGGTCATGGGGTGTATCGGAAGACTACGCACACTGATCTGTATTTGCACGCAGACAGCTGCCACCACCCTTCACAGAGGAATGGGGTACTTAAAACTCTAGTACATAGGGCGCGCACTATCTCTGACGCAGAGAGTCTACCCCAGGAATTGGAACATCTGAGAACTGTATTTCGAAAAAATGGGTACTCAGAGTGGCAGATTCAACGTGCTCTCCGCCCAACCACTGCAGCACAACCTCTTGAGATGGATGAAGTCACGAGGGAGGAGGTAGGCACTGCATTTATTCCTTACACAGGCTCACTCTCGGGGAAAATCGCTCGCATTCTGAAGAAACGCCGGGTCGGAACTGTGTTTTGTCCTCCAAATAAAACTCGTGCACTGGTGGGGAGTGCCAAAGATGACCTCGGTTTGAGGAAGGCCGGCGTGTACCAGATTCAGTGTCAATGTGGCAAGTCGTATATTGGTCAGACGATGCGTACCGTCGAAGATCGATGCCGTGAACACCAGAGGCACACTCGTCTGAGCAAGTCGGCGGTCGCTGAACATTGTTTGTCGGAAAATCACGCCATGGAATATGACCGCACGAGGATTCTAGTACAGACGTCGAGATATTGGGACAGCGTTGTTAGAGAGGCCATCGAAATTCGCACCAATGACGACCTCATAAACCGTGACTGTGGCTATAATCTTAGCAAGGCTTGGGAACCAGCGATCGGGTTAATCAAGAGTAAATCGAGCAAACGTATAGTTGTGACGACCACGGCGGACAGAGCCATCACTCCGACGTCATCTCAGACGCCGTCGCAATCTGTTCCACCGCGCGACCGTGGCGCGGGGCGCGGACGGCGGAGGGAGCGCGCCGCGGGCGGAGGGTATTTAAATCAGCCGCCGCCGCGACCGAACCCAGTTCCCTCTGAGCAGCCATAGCGTACGGATCTCCGTGCCGGCACGTTCACAGGAGCTCAGTCCGTCAGTTCACCTGATGATGGCGACATGTATGATCGCCGAAATATTGTGCCCATTGGACACTGTAGAGCGGCAGCACACCCGTGGATATTTTGACTATCAAATACGCCGGGAGAAACTCAAGAATCACAACATTGATGACAATTTCAAACAATGCATCAACACTCTTAGAAAAACAAAAATGTAAAATAGCATTAGGAAGTAAATTTAAATATATTGGACAAACTGTACAACAAAAAGGACTAGAAGAATTAACAGTAGATGCAAGAGTCAGCAAACTGGAGAGAGCAAATCGTTTGACAAAGGATATTTACAACAAGAAATGTACAACTAAAAAAACAAAACTAAGACATTATCCCACAGTGGTATGACCAGGATGTTTATATGGATGAGGATGCCTAATGATGAACTATAAGCTGGACAGAACAGAGGTTCCTCAAAGGAGCATTATTAGAAAATAATGGTTGCAATACAAGCTACAGATGGCTGGAAAATGAGAAGTAATGAGGAGATCTACAAAAATTTTGAGAAAATATCAGAAGTAATGGCTAAAAGAAGATTAATCTTTTTTAGAGACCTCTACTGAATGAGTAGTTCTGGAAGAAGGAATCAATGATAGCATGGATTACAGAAATAAGAAAGAAACAACATCAAACAATCAGAAATAATAGAAAGAAACCTTTTTACAGATAAAATACTGAATTTAAAAGGATCATCACCTCTCCAAGATCAAAATTAATTTCATCCCTCTCAATAAGACCGTGAAAACCGGAAATAAAATTCATAAATATGATATTGCGAAGCTCAAAATCAATCAAAACATATTGGAACAATGCCACCAGTACTGACAGTTGAATCCCATAAATGGGCAGACATTGACTCCATGATCCAACAAGCAGCTAATACTAAAATCCTGACAGCTAAAAAGAGGAATCATACATGGTGGAATGAGGTTTGTGGTGAGGTGGTGGGCCAAACAGCAAGTGCATGGAAAAAGTGGAACTCTACCAGGAGACCTGATGATTTTGATGTATTCCATGAAGTTCGAAAATATGCAGCCAGAACTCTACGAAGGGCTAAGCAGTTGCATGAGAAACAGCAGTTATAACAGATCGATCAGCGTTTCCAGATAAACAATGTCAGAGACTTCTATCAGACGTTCAAATCGAATTTGAAAGGATACCAAGCCCCTAGTTTTTGTTTTAGAGACGAAAATGGAAAGCTCAGTGTTGTGTACATAGTTCTGCGTATTCAGGGGGTAAACAAATTTCCCACTAGAGTGAGCCCCGCTAAGCACAACAGCGCAGGCGCAGCACTCGTCCATCTCCGCACTACGAGATGGCGCTGCCACAGAGACGGACCAAATTCTGCTTCCGCCGATCCGCGTATTAATATGTAACACAGCCAATGAGGTTGCTGCTAAGACAGAACACTTTCTCCTCGCGCATCACACTCGCGCAGTGGTACGTGAACGTGCGAGGTATTATAACGAGTGTAAAGACCTTCGACCAGTCAGTCTGCATTTGTCTGCACCAGTCTGCATTAGTCTGTACCAGTCTGCATAGTCTGTACCAGTCTGTACGAGTTCTACAATTGTCTGTACCAGTCCATAGTCAAGATTCAGTCTGCGCCTAATAAGATTACCATATTCCTGTACATTGCCATGAAGATAAATGTATAGACACTTTCGTCAAGTACCCGAGATATATGTGAGAATAAGATTAATGTATCAATACCAAAGGAACTTCAGATTGTCAATTGTAAATAGCATCCAGAACCAAGTTAAGTAATTTTTATATTTGTTATTATTTTAATAAATGTATGTGAAAATTAATCAAGTTCTGTTTAAAGTTGGTCACCGTCAATCTGCTACTCTCAGCGTGCAAGTGGCATTTCTATCGTCTGACCTAATGGCAGAAGATAAATACGCCATGATAAGACCACGAGACATATTGCTGACACTCGCTTACTTTGTTAGAGCAACAAGTCAAATAATCTGATGGTGTGTGCACTGAAGGTCTTACAGTACGCACACCACACTCGGCCTGACCAACAAAAAAACTGCAAGATAATGTCTCGTTACTTTGAAAACCTACTTAATTGTGATGAACCGAAAGAAAGATTCCCTGTATGTGCCCCAATCCACAAACTACCCCTCATCTCCATCTAGTAAAGAGGAGACCAAAGAGATCATCAACAACTTTAAGAATAATAAGGCAGCTGGAGAGGATTCAATAGTGGTGGAACTACTGAAGCTGGCAAATAATGAAACTCTAGATATACTAATCCAACTTTTTGAGGAGATCTGGAGAGCTAGGATGATACCAACTGAATGGCAGTCAGCTTTAATCCATCGTCTACACAAAAAAGGTGATAAATAGAATGCCAATAACTATAGGGGTACCTCATTAGTATCTGTTCCATATAAGATTCTCTCGAAAGTGATACAGAATAGAATAGAAGATCATTGTAACCAACTGATTGGGGACTATCAAGCTGGTTTCCAAAAGGGTGATTCTTGCGCAGAACAGATCTTTAACCTGAAGAACATCATGAGGTACAAAAAAAAATTGGAAGAAATAACTATGTGGTCATGTTTGTTGATTTTCAGAAAGTATATGACTCCATCGACTGACATGCATTAATGAATATTTTGGAAAAGTTTGGGGTGGATAATACATCAAGAAAGCTGATCAAACAAACTCTTGCTAACACAGTGTCGAAAATTAAACTTATGGGTGAGGTATCTGAACCCTTTACAATCAGAACGGACATAAGACGAGGAGATGGACTATCCCTCTCCTTTTCAATTGTGTCTTGGAAAAGGTCATTCAAGAGTGGAGAAAGTTATTAGCCCAAGAAGAAACAAATGAAGAGTGGTTCAGACTTGGTCCTAAGAACAAAGGGGTGTGCATTGACTGCTTAGATTTTGAGGCTGACCTGGCCATTTTTGCTAACAACATAGAGTCAGCAATCAACAAAATAAATAGGCTGTCAGAAATTGATGAAAAAAGTTAGACTCCAGATCTCTATTCAAAAGACAAAATATATGACGAACATCTGTGACGGACCTGAATGGAAGATAACCAACCTGGGAAAAAATCGGATGAGTTAAGAATTTCAGGTATCTCGGTGAAGTCATCCACCAGGAGAATGGATTAAAAGAAGAAGCAATTGTCGGGATGAGGAAGTTAGACCAAGCATACCAACTGACAAAGAATACTTATAACAAAAAGTCTATGAGTATATGGGCCAAGTTCCAACATTATAATACAGTTGTACAACCTGAGGGCTTATAAGCATCCAAAACTTTGACCACGAATAGACAAGGTCAAGCTGAGTGGCTGGAAAAGCGTGAGTGTAGGATATTAAGGAAAATCCTAAGGTAATAGATGGGTCGATGGACAATGACGAATGAGAGCAAATGAGGACACGTGCAGTGAGACAGAACCTATCACAGCATCCATTACAAAGAAATGATTGTTATTTTATGGTCATCTCATGAAAATGGACGGTGATTGACTAACAAAAAGAATATGGAGTTTCATCCTATCTAAGAAAACGAGGCCGAGATGGTTCAAAGAATGTGAAAAAGATCTTAAGCAGATTGGTATCTCAGAGAGAAATTCCTGAAAGGAACAAATTTAGAAGATTGGTGACCAACTACCAAGGTTTTAACATGGCATCAACATCCGAAAGACAGTGAGGACCATTATCTGAAGAGCATAAAAAGGCACTTCTTGGAGGGGCTCAGAAGATACTGGCAGGAAGTCAAAGCTGGAGCAAGAACAAGACCTGGACACTAGAGTGAAGTCGGTTGTTACCACGCAGTCCATAGAGACTCACCTCAATAAAAAAAATAAGTAAATAAAAATAAAAGGTTTTCAATGCAGAAGAAATAGGGGATTGAGAACAACACGAATAGAATAAAGGGGGAAAAACATGAGGAGGAGATGGACGAGTACTGGAAAAACAGGAGACGACAAGGGAAGAAGAAGAAGTGAAGTTATTACATGACGAGAGATGGTGATTGGATTTGATTTGATTCAGTTTTTGTTACATACACCGAAAAAATGAGATGATTCTCGAGGGTGTGGAACATGTCAGAATGTATAACACAAAACATTTTAATATAATGAATACTTCCCTGATCATTTGTCACGAGATTGTCAAAATAGGTGAATACAATACAGTAAACTGGAAAAGCTAATATTTACAGAATTAATATGCTGTCAGAATGAAACATTGTTATGCACTATTAATAAATTTATCATACACAAAATACTTAATATTGACTGTTGCAACCAAGTGCTGTCAAAACTTAAATCTAACATATTTTTACTTAAGCTGGCCTTTCAGTCTCTGTTAGGATATTCATCTATAGAGTAGAAGGCATTGCCTATCAAAAAGTCATTCAAACTCTGTTTAAACTGTGCTTTATCTGAAACCAAGTTTTTAATGGGTGCTGGTAATTTATTGAAAATGTGTGTTCCTGAATATGGGACCCCCTTTTGGACCAACATAAGTGATTTTAGGTCTTTATGTAGATTGTTCTTATTCCTAGTATTGATAATATGTATTGAGCTATTTGTTGGAAATATAGATATGTAACTTGCAACAAATTTCATTAAGGAGTAAGTATACTGAGAAGCAATGGTCGGAATTCAAAGTTCCTTGAATAGGTTCTACACAATGTTCTTCAAAGACTGGTCCCAGATACTCCATTGCACCATTCACCGAACCTGATAACCCCGAGCCGTCAGTAACAAAAATTAAGTCTTGCTTAAGAGATTTACAACACTACATGCACTTGTTACCAAAGCCTCATTTACTTTTAGAGCTATCTGTTCCACTTCCTTTTTGGCCCCACTTCTCTCTGTCTTCACTATATCCCATACAGTTCTTATTTTGTTGATACAATTATCTTTTTCTCTTAATAAAGCTACTTCAATTTCTGGATTACTTGATTCAATATTTTGCAGTATTCTTTGTAATGCATTACAATGCTAATATCAGAAATGTTCCTAGATAGTAGATACAGTCTCCTTTTTCCCCACATGATATCTTTATTCCTTGTGTAATCCATGGTTTATCTTTTGACTTCTGTGTGATTTGAGTTACCTTTAGGGGAAAACAATTTTCAAAAGAGGAGGTAACTTTATTAATAAATGCTTTGTATTTTCCATTTGAGTCAGGTAAACATCTCTCCAGTTCATGCCTTTGAGCAATTTCCTGAATTCCTCAATTTCTGGCTTATTTATTATCCTCCTGTACTCAGATTTAATATTTTTTTTATCCTGACAAGTTTCAACATTTAACACAGGATGCTGCACGTTGTGATCAGATAGTCCATTTACTATTGGTTTTGTGATATGACTTTTTTCCCCTAGATTTGTTCATAAAGATATTATCAATAGCAGTCTCAGAGCATTTACATATCCTAGCTGCAAAGTTCACAATAGGAACTAAATTGATTGATAGTGTTAAAAACACCAGCAACCACTATTTCCTCTTCTTCTTTTTTTTTTTTTTTTTTTACCCACAAGCCATTCCTTTCGCTTTGTGAAATGAAGCACTGCCTAGTTCCAAAACACAGGACTACTATGACAAGGTGAAATGTTCTCAGAGTGCTACATGTATGATAGTAAATGTAATCAGCACTATAGTTGTTTTCTGAGTAGTTATGCTGTGTGTGTTTCATTCAATCAGATGAAATGGAATAAAATCATCTATTTATTTATTTGGGCTCTTTATCACCAAGATACATTCAATGTTGGTTGAGGTTTATCTTTTGAATTCACTCCATTGTAGATTGTCAAAATTTTATCAGTTGTCAAAGTACTTGTAACACAGTTTTCGAATTTACTGCCATCCAGGAAAGTCTCGCACTCAAATTATTCTCAGAGACTGAGAGCTGGCTGAAACCCAGAGTAGAAAGCTCTGACATATTTAGTGATTAATGGAATATATATGGAAAGGCAGGTTAGACACTGTAGGAGAGGGAGTGTCCATTGTCTCTATTGAGGTCAAAGCTGATTGTGACAGTGAAGTTATCTGGTTGCATATAACAAGTCTACGTGAAATCAAGTTAATTAATGAATGTTTTAATCAGCCACCCGGTTCTGCTATGACAGTTTTGGAGCCATTCACAGAAAGTCTACAGACAGTAGCACGTCAATACCTAGATCATGCAATACTAGTTGGAGGTTAATTTAGCCTACTGAGTATAGATGGTAGCCTATGGCTTCATTGCAGGGGGTGCAGTCAATCTTGTGAAGCACTTTTGAATGTGGTTTTCAAAAATTGTCTTGAGCACCTAGTTTGGCATGCCACATGCAATGGAAATATCTTAGACTTTGTAGTTACAAACAGGCCAGATATCATCAACGACTTCAGCATAGAGATGGGGATTAATAATCATGATAACATCATAATAACTAAGGTTACAAAAATTAATAAATCAGTCAAGAAGGCTAGGAAAACGTTCATGCCAGAAAGAGCAGATAAGCAGATGTTAGCATCTCACTTAGACAGAACTGACATCACTTAGTTCCATTAAGATGGACGTAGAGAGATTATGGTCAAAGCTTAAACAGATCGTGAATTGCACTCTCAACAAGTCTGTACCTAGTAAACGAATTAAGGATGCAAAAGAGCCACTGTGGTTTAACAATGAAATTCGGAAAATACTGAGGAAGGAAAAGCTACTGCACTCTTGGTTCAAAAGAGAATGCCAAATGGCAACAAGGAAAGGTTACTACCACTGTCATACCTCAGCAAAAGATCTGGCTGAGAAGCAGGGGAAATTATTGTCCTATGTAAAATCACTAAGTGAGTCAAAGGTTTCCATCATGTCACTTGACCAGTCTGGTGTGGCAGTAGGAGATAAATGTTTTAAATTTTACATTTAAGAAATAATTCATGCAAGAGAATCATATAAACATACCGTCATTTGACAATAGCACAAAGACACCTAACAACAATCACCTGTTCACCTGTAAACATGTGCCATGTCAGTGCTCTTGGAAGAGAGCTGTGGCAGTGACACGGCTGTTGTTGTTCCTGTGTAGTGATCTGCAAAGACGGGGGGGGAGGGGGAGGGGGGGGGGGGACGGGTAGAGATTCAAGCAGTGATGAAGTACTTCATAAAGATAGGTATGAAAGCGAAGGACATTCATGCCGATTTCCAGAATACACCAGGGGCTCTGCTCCTTTGTCTTCAACTGTTGCCAAGTGGATAAATGAATTTAAATTTGGTCAGGAGAGCTTAGATGATGATCATCCATGAATAGGTCAGCCAAGATGTGTCACTACTCTAGAAATCATTGCAAAAGTGCGCATAATAATCAAGGAGGATCACCAATTTAGAGTGCATGAAATTGCTCACGCTTGCCAGATGTCATCTGAAAGGTATTCACAAGATGGGTGCCGCGACTCTTGATGCTGGGTCAAAAACACATGAGAATGGACATATCACAACAATGTTTGGCCTGTTTTAGGAGAAACAAACAAGATCTTTTGTGCTGGTTTGTGACCACGAGGAAACTTTGGTTTACTACTATACCCCAGAGACAAAGCAACAATCAAAGCATTGGAAACATGCTGAATCTCCGCCGCCAAACTCCTTCAGCGGGGAAGGACATGGCGTCAGTGTTCTGGGATGCGCCACCAAATTCCTTCAGTGGGGAAGATCATGGCATCAGTGTTCTGGGATGAGAAGGGGATTCTGTTTGTACTTTATCTCCCCACTGGGCAAACAATTACTGGAGAATACTATGCTAACCTTCTGGACAAATTGCAACAAAAGATATGAGAAAAAGGCCAGGTTTAATAAGGAAGAAAGTCATCTAGCATCAAGCCAATGCACGCTCGCACGCATGTGCCATCGCCATGGTAAAATTACACAAACTAAGGTATGAATTGTTGCCACACGTGCCTCTTCCCTAAACTGAAAATTTTTCTTTGTGGATGAAGATTCACTTAAATTAAGAATTGATAGCCTGAGTTGACAACTATTTTGTAGGCCTGGAGGAAAATCATTGTCGAGATGGGATCAAGGTATTGGAACACTGTTGGACCAAGTGAATTAATCTACAAGCAGGGTACATTGAAAAACAAAAAAGTTTCAGTGACATAAGTACTTTTTTTCTATTCTGTTTCAAGAACTTTTCAAACCACCCTCGTAAGGATCCCTGACACCTGAAATAATTAAAAACAAATAAGTCACCAGTTGCAGATGGAATCTCAATTTG
The DNA here is from genome assembly GCF_023864345.2 of Schistocerca serialis cubense. Lineage (NCBI taxonomy): Eukaryota > Metazoa > Arthropoda > Insecta > Orthoptera > Acrididae > Schistocerca > Schistocerca serialis. The sequence continues at coordinate 14,891,108 of NC_064638.1, forward strand.
GTTTTACAAAGAGTGCTATATGGCACTGCACCCTTACTTAGCTGGTATTTATTGTGAATCTCTCACCCAGCAGAAAGACCTAAGCAACTGGGGAAAAAATACAGAGGCGTCTCCTGTATATACGAAGGGCGAAAGAATAGACCCGCGAAATTACAGACCAATACCCGTAACATCAGTTTGCTGCAGAATTCTTGAACATATTCTGGGTTTGAATCTAATCAGTTTCATAGAGACCAATAAGTTTATGTCCACAAATCAGTACAAAGCATCACTCATGGGCAACTCAGCATGCCCTTTTGTCATACAATGTCTGTTCAAAAAATTCCAGAACTTTGTCCACAAAATTTTCTATGCTTATCTTTTAGTTACTATGGATTGTCTCCTTCAAAATACTCTACTCCAAAATTGATACACTGCTCCCAATATCATTTCCACTTCCAGGAGCAGTCTTGACACACATCTTTCTGGGTCGCATAAAGTGCCGTCTGCGAATTTTCTTCTATCTCATCTACCATTGCAAAACTTCATCCTTTTGACCTTTGGAAATAAAAAGAACTCTGCAGGGGTCATACTATTCTCACAAGGAACATCTCAGTCTCATTTGTAAGATCCAAAAAGTTTTTTTGGTCTTGACTCATGAGCATGGAATGAACTTGACGGCAACACAATGCATTCCAAGATGCTGTGTCATTTCATAACATGATCCAATTGAAATGTTGCATTCTTCTACAATCTCTCGGACAGTGAATCTTCGACTGGCACACACAATTTCGTTGACGTTCCTGACACAAGCATCATCAGTGGACATCTAAGAGCGTCCTGAACAAGGATCATGTTTGACTTTTGTAAAGCCATTTTTAAAACGTGTGAATAATATGTAACACCGAGTATGGCTTAAGTACTCATCGCTATAGGCTCCCAGCATCATTTGGTGTGTCTCTGTAAAGGTTTTCTTGAGTTTCACACAAAATTTAATGCAGATGCATTGCTCCTCTAACTTTGCCATTACAAAATTCACAAACCCAGATTCCATATTTCTTGATTTCCGAGAAGCATTTGACATAATGCCTCACTGCAGACTTTTAACAAAGGTACAAGCACATGGAATACATTCCCAGACATGTGAGTGGCTCAAAGACTTCTGAAGTAATAGAACCCACTACATTATACCGACGGTGAGTGTCCATCAGTGACTGGGGTATCATTAGGATCGTTCCAGGGATGTGTGATAGGAGCGCTATTACTCATATTTTCTATGTGCATAACTGATTTGATGGACAAAGTGGACAGTAATCTGTGGTTGTTTGCTGATGATGTTGTGGTGTATGGAAGGTGTCATCGTTGAGTGATTTAGGAGGATAAAAGATGACCTGGACAAAGTTCCCAGTTGGTGTGATAAATGACAGCTAACCCTAAATGTAGAAAAATATAAGTTACTGCAGATGAGTTGGAAAAACAAATCCATAATGCCAGAATCCAGCATTAGTAGTGTCATGAATGAAGAAGTCACATTGTTTCAATATCTGGACGTAACATTGCAATGTGATATGAAATGGAACAAACGTGTGAGGGTCATGGTAGGGAAGGCGAATAATCATCTTTCGCTTGTTGGGTGGATTTTACTACAGTGTGGCTCAGCTGTGATGGACATCACATGTAGGATGCTAGTGTGATCTCTTCTTGAGTACAGTTTGAGTGTCTGGTATCCGCAAGGGGTCGAATTAAAGCAGACATTGAGGTAATTCAGAGGCAGGATACTAGATTTGTTAACAGTAGGTTGAAACAACAACATACAAGTATTATGGAGATGTTTCTGGAACTCAAATGGGAATCCCTGGAGGGATTTTGAGGAACACTGTGCTGACTGCAGAACAATTCTGCTTGCACCAACATACATTATGCGTAAGGACTCATAGAGAGGCATATAGACATTCACTTTTTCCTCACTCAATTGGCAGATGGAACGGGAAAGGAACTGACTACAGTTGAAATAAAATTACTTGATAGTTGGCACTTCAAACGCCAATAAGAGTAGTCAGCGTCACACTTGAACTATCTGCTGTTGCCAAACTCCACCAAAATTGGCCAGTCACTTCCAATTCCTGGTTCAGCATTCTTTCTTGATGTATTTGTATCCCGAATTACGAGCCCGACACTTTTATTATGTATTTCATGACACGCGATAGCTACACCAAAAACAACACACATTAACAATGCTAATGAAAGACACACATTTCATTCATAGCACTAACCAAACACTACTGAATAACTCAGCACAAGGTGTAATTCAGTATCATACATATAGTTATCATATTCACAGAGATCATCTTACATTAGATAAGCTTTTCACTACACTGCGTGAAACTGAAATTTTTAATGTTGCAATTCATAGTTGCAACTGGGTCACTACATTCACATATATAAATACTTCATGCAGTGCTGTGGCATAGCACAATGGTTGGCAGATTAATCTAATATGTAGCATGTTGTAGGTTTGAATCTCATCAATGTAGCAAAATTTTTATTTTTAAATCTAACCAAAAGAGTGTGATTATTATTTTCATTCAATTAATTGGTTTAAATATATTTTTTTTTATTTTTAATAATTTGCTGCATCATTTTTCATCATTGTTTTGACTGTTCTATTTGGTCTTATTTTTCTTCCTGTCATTATTTCTTCATTTGGAATCTGCCTCAGTCATCTATAATCCACGACCAAGTGCCCACATGGACTGTTCACTGGTTTCTAACATGGCAGCATGTGCAGCTAGTGTAAGGATAGTTACAGGTAACAAATGACATGGAGAAATTTCAATTTGCTTTCAGCCCTGAAATTGAGTTTTTGTTGTCGTGAGTTTACCCTTAAGGGTTAGCTTTAATTGCCATGAACAAAGCGATCATGATATTAGTACTGCTGCAGACTGTTGACCACAATTTTCTCGGCTGGGTTAGGACACAAGTTTACAGTCAGGGATACAAAACGGGTCGTCTGCCCCAGTTCAGTCACTGGTCACTTTAAATCAATAGTCGACAGAGTATCCAACATTTCTGACATACCTTGCACCAGCCACTAGAAAAATTGCTCTGTGTTAAACATTTAACATAATTTGTGAAGTGAGCTGCTTGTTTGTTGTCACCTGTAACCAAACGGTAGCTGGTAGCCAATGTGGCAACATTGTTGCAGCAAGTGATTGATGTCAACTATCAAGTAATTTTATTCAGACTATTGTAGTGAGACAGGGTACCTTCTGCCATGCACCATATGGTGGCTAGTGGAGTATGTATGTAGATGTGGAATCACATCCCATCTGGAAAATCAGCCCTTGATCTGCAGTTCTGGGTAACTTTCTCAAAATCTACCCTTTTTCCTAGACCTATCCTTCACCCTTCTTCCTTCCACTTCAACCCTTCTGCCTGAAGAATGAGCTACTGGCTCTGAAGCTCGCCTAATTATAATCTTCTTTTATGTGTGTGTTCTGCCGCCACTTAGCAAGTAGGTTGTTTATCTATCCAATTCAATTATCATGTAATCAAAAGCTGCATTTAACACACCAAGTCTCTTTTACCAATCACTTTTAATATGTCCTACAGAATGTACTGTCTATCCTGTCCTTTTTTGAGATTACTGTTTTGTTGTACTTTTCTACAGGCATCATCTTACTTATTAGGAGTCAGTTCCTTCATGTTGTTGTTGTTGTTGTTGTGGTCTTCAGTCCTGAGACTGGTTTGATGCAGCTCTCCATGCTACTCTATCCTGTGCAAGCTTCTTCATCTCCCAGTACCTACTGCAACCTACATCCTTCTGAATCTGCTTAGTGTATTCATCTCTTGGTCTCCCTCTACGATTTTTACCCTCCACGCTGCCCTCCAATGCTAAATTTGTGATCCCTTGATGCCTCAAAACATGTCCTACCAACCGATCTCTTCTTCTAGTCAAGTTGAAGAGCTGCATGTCCTCGGGAAAAATTATGGCTATAGTTTCCCCTTGCTTTCAGCCGTTCGCAGTACCAGCACAGCAAGGTGTTTTGGTTAATGTTACATGGCCAGATCAGTCAATCATCCAGACTGTTGCCCCTGCAACTACTGAAAAGGCTGCTGCCCCTCTTCAGGAACCACATGTTTATCTGGCCTCTCAACAGAAACCCCTCCGTTGTGGTTGCACTTACGGTACGGCCATCTGTATCGCTGAGGCACGCAAGCCTCCCCACCAACGGTAAGGTCCATGGTTCATGGGGGGAGTTCCTTCATAGTCAACAGTTAAGGAATGGGTGGCTGAATTCATATGTGGCATATGTCTCTGTAAGATGACTCATGAACTACTTCCTAGAATTACAATCAAATATGAAAATGCTGAGAAAGAACACAGTGTGATATTGCAAGATCAGTAATTAAAAAGATGTGCAAAACAGTTGATGCCGTGGCCATACCAGAAAGTGAGTGGCATGTCTGTTGAAGCCTGACTACAACCTAATGTGAAAAACAATTTGGGACAATCTGACACACAACTGATTCTATGCACCAATCTGTTCCCGTGGATGAAATGAAACAGCAGTTGCACAAAAGTAGCCAAGGTGACTTAATTGGAGAGAAAGAGTGGTCATTGTTTTCTAGGATGCAAAAGGGATTGTATTTTAGATTAGCTTGCAAGACTGAAACAATACCTCACAAATACTATGCAAGTATTCTGACTCAACTGGATGAAAAAATATGGAGCCAAGACCCAGGGGGAAAAAAAAGTTTATCATCAGTGAAATGCATATGGTCACAAAGGCACTTTCACAATAGGAAAACTGGGAGTTTCAAGTGTGAAGTCTTCAAATATCTATTCCATTCTCCAATTTTTTCACATTCTGACTTTAGCTTCCTCTTCTTTCCTTTTTGTATGAATGATTCACTTAAGACTACATGCGTCACAGCTCAAAACCGTTTTGTGAGTCAACAACTGGATATGTTTTCACTGCTCTGTCTCTTGTAACTCCGTTGGACATGGAGGTAGCAAATGAGGATGTAGGATGTCCATGAAATACTGCTGTGCTGTCAGAGTGACCTGAAGTCATATCCGATGCTGCCCCAAACGCCCTCTCCCTATGTCGTTGTCATACTCACTGACAACTGTCATCGCGGGTCTTGCAGGATGTGACTCACTGCTGATCACATGACAGGTGCAGGTGTGAAAGGGTTACAATGTGCTCGGCGTACTTGCAGCAATTCTCCCATGGGCTCGTCAGACACGGTCAACCGGAAGCTTGCTGAAAAGCAAGCCACCCTTACGTACCCAAACAGTCCAACATGGGGACACTACCACATCTGAATGTCTCACAAATCTGCATACTGCATAATTCAATCAGCCTGGCAAATGGAGACACACAATTAGGCCCCTTCAAATTTTGTTACGTGCTGATAATGCTGACTCACAGAAGTACAGGGCATCTGTGTCCTTAACAGGGATCACTCAACATCTTACGCTCTTCACATCTCTTATAGCTCCTACCATTCACGTTAACAATCCGAGACACAAACAAAGCTAATGCAATCTGGTGACCTTTTTATCCATTTCAGAGAGTTGCGACTCTCATAATTTACCACTGGTATGCACACTCGTGAAACTATGTTGCTTCAGGGAGCTTCCCTTTTTTTTCTTCAAGCAGTTTAGTTCTTTGAATCCATTTTTCTTGTAGCTCAGAATAATTATTTTATTGTGTAGCAAACTTACAGGCTAGCATTCTGGCCTGAGCTGTCTGAGTTGGTGGTCATGTGTGTGTGTGGTGAATGAATGGTGTGTATTTCTATTTCTTTTTCTGTTGAAGGTTGTGGCCAAAAGCTTATGTGTAAGTGTCTTAACTGTGCCTGTCTGCATTTTAACGTGCCATCTTTATGGTAATTAGCACTCTATCTTTTCCTACACTGCTGATATTCCAACCTGGAGTTTCCATTGTTTGAACTTACGGTCTACTGTTTTATGTTGCAGTGCACTTCTACAAGTGTAATACACAAATGTTGCCTTAGGAAAGTGTCACAATAACATCCATGTCTACCGTTTGCTATTTTTTACGAAATAGCACGTCACACTCGAAATTTAACTTAGCCAATGAAATAAGTTTGAAGATTTATTGTGTGTAAGAGACACGAGGGCCCACTGTGTGGGAAATGTGGGAAGTTCTGTGCAGAGACGGAGTTATCCACAGACGCAGTAAGTCTTGGGAGCTATACGGGTGTTTAAACATCGCCACCTGCTGGGATGAGGGGCCACTTACTCTGAGGTGGCGCTGTGCCAGCAACGAGCTCGACCCATTGATTAGCACCACAGATGACAATGAGCAACCAGCTGCTTCTCTGTGCAGAGATATAAAATTTATCGATTTTGGACATCTTTTGACAACCTGTCACATGGAGAACAATGTTTACTCTGGCAATTTTAACACTAATCTAGTGTTCTGCAACATATTAATGTGAAATGTTGTCTATGATGTTGAAGAGTTTAAGTTAAACTGATATCTGAAAATTTGTTGTTTTTGTGGCACTATCCGGAAAATGGCCTCTCTTGCAGCTCCAAGCATAAATGTATAGTGAAGAAGAATAATTAGCACAGCACACTGGAACCGAGTAGGGATCCGGTTTACTGCTCGGCCACTAAATTAGCATATCGTGAGTACACCAGAAGAGACGCTGTACACACTTGCATATACTACATACACAAGTACAAGCATCGATCAAGCTACTGTGAAACTGCACTCTGTGTGACTCATCACTACATCAGAATACTGTAAATGGGGTGATTCCAATTTCGTAAGGTCTCTTCCTGTTTGTTTTCATCAGTTGGATCTTATTTTTCAAGTATGTGGGAATCCAATGAGCTGCCTGTTTGGATACATTCTTTCTGTATGTCCCACAAGTTGGATTCTTTGGAGACACATTGTAACAAGAGTTTTTAGGAATTTGCCTGGAGATTTCACACTGGGTTCTGTGTGATGTATTCCATCTTTTATTCTTGGACCTAAGATTTTTACTACAATTTTACATTCTTCTAATTCAGTTTGCTGTTTTCATGTCTTGTGTTGGACAAAGAGTCTCTCTCATGCATAAGGAAATTCTAATTTGATCACTGTTGTGCAATGTTAGATTTTAGAGTTCCAGGAAAAATACTTTTAGTTAACTGAGAGACAGTTTGTATTTTCTGTAGTCTGGATTCTATGCCTTCTTTTCATTATGATGTTCAGTGGTCTTTTTCACCTAATTATTTAAACTCTTTATCACCGAATACTATGTTGTTGCCTATATAAGTTCACCCAGTGCCATTTCGGTATCGTCCATTAATTTTTTATCCAGGTGAAATTATTAGTCCAATTTTCCTAGATTGCTCCCTTAATATTTCAAATTGCTTTAGCACATCAGTGATGTTTTTGTCAATTAGTATTACATCATCGGTATAGGTTACACAATATAATTCTATCTTTAAGTTTACGTTCTAGTCAGTGTAATAGTGCACCTGCTCTTATCCATTATCTTACAATTTTCTTAGGGGCATAGTTGAATAGCAATGTGTTATGCCATCCCATTTTCATATACTTATGTCTGTCTTAAATTACACTGCTTGAAAAAAAGTGAGACACTCAGAAGGTGGGGAGAAAACAAATTGAAACATAGCTAATTTAGAGGGTATGTGATGTTATTTCAGTGATAACAAAACAGAGTCAAATTTACACAGAACTTATCAGTTTGAGCCCACTTATCAATACAGCAATGCACCCTGTCTGGCCTGGACAGTGCGGGAGGATGTCGTAAAGCTGCTGCATACCCTCCTGAGAAAGGTGATCCACAACTGTTGTAACTGGACATTGCAATCATGGATACAGGCAGTGGGATGGAGTTGACGTCCATGTTGGTCCCATAATGTTCTATCGGGGACAGATATGGGGATTTTGCTGGCCACAGGAGTATATCAACATCACGCAGACAACTTAAAGAGACACACACTACATGTGGACAAGCACTGGCCTGTTGAAAAATAGCACCACAATACTATTACACACTGCTGTACCATCAGAGTTCCCTCGGCCATTACAAGCCGTGACCTGAAGTCATACCCAATGGCTCCCCACACCATGGGACTGCTTTGTGACCCCCCCCCCCCCCCCCCCAAAATGTGGAAGAATGGGACCTCTACCCATCTCCCCGGGTCACTGTCGAACTTCTCCACGATAGTCATTTGGAGCAGTGCAGGACTGGGACTCATTAGTGAACATAATGTGACACCATTCATTAGCAGTCCGTACTTCTCGATCATGGCACCACTTCACATGCAGTCATTTGCTTGGGTGTTAATGGCAGCCTATGTGCAGGACGGCAATTCCATAGTCTGGCTGCTCCTAGCTGTATGACACAGCATGTTGCAAGGAGTCTATTACAGTGAACTCCTGTTTATCCTAAATGATCGGGATGGTGGCCGGTTCCGATAACAAAAATTTCAGATAAATCAAAGTCCCCCTGTTTTCACATGTGAACACTTCAAATTGCATCAATATTGCGAAATACGATCGTAAAACGTGCGTGGGGTATGTAAAACGTTACTGATATGGTTGCAAATAACCCTGCACTTTTTTACTGAAAAAATTGTGTTGACATGTTAAAAAGGCACCAAACTATGATTGAAAACTCAAAGTTTTTAAGTGCTGTATAACAAAGCTCGTTTATTTTGCATTCTTACAGAAAAAATCTCCCTTATTTGGCAGCAGGAAATAACAGGAGTTTTAATTTTATTACCTACTCTTTTGAGTAAGAAACAAACTACTGAACAAAATTATGAAACAAATCTAGAGATTACTCAAAGGAACAAAAAGTCTGTCTAGAGGAACTTTCAAGAAAATTAAAAAAAAAAAAAACTTTTTAAGTTATGGACATAGAAGTTCTAGGATGCTTCATTAGAGTTTATCTTTTGGTAACGAAGTCACAAACGTCTTTTTTTTTTGTTTTTTTGCTTGAGAAACTATTGCTGCAACAATACATCTCCAACGTTGAAATCAAACTATTTCAAGATAAATCGTCTCCGCCTGTTGGCTGATGTACTCCAGGGCAGTTTGGATCACTTCGCAACAGAATGTGTGAGGAATATTTTTCTCTGATTCATCATCAGAAACATAGTCTTCTGACACTTTATGATCGGTCACAATTTGGACGATTTCATCCTCAGTCACATGAAAAAATGCCATTTTCTATCCACTCTTCAGTGTCTTCGAAGTGTGTGTCTTTACAACCAGCTTCTCCAGTAAATTCACCAAAATTATGTCAGCTTGAGTTTCGGTGTTGCCTCCTCCTTCCCACCACTTAGGTTGCCTTACGATCTAAGAGTTTTTTCCAAGACCTAACAAGAGGAACTGGAGGAATTAGATTCCAAGCTTCAGCAATCAATGAATGACACTTAAAACATCGATTTTTTAAGAGCTTCCACAAAATCATCTGCAGCATCAATCACACCTATTAATTATTCCAGCATCTTGCGTCTGTAATGTTTTTCCATCGCCTCAAGAATACCTTGGTCCATCGGTTGACATAGAGATGTGACATTTTGTGGGAGAAATACAACTTTGATATCCCCATCTTGCAGATCACCTGGGTGAGAAGGAGCATTGTCCACAAGAAGTAGCACTTTTCAAGGAAGTCCTTTTCCTTCCATGTAATTTACTACAGTTGGAACAAACTCTGCCTGGAACCACTCTCTGAAGATGGCACTGTTCATACATGCCTTAAGACTGACTCGTGTACCTCAGTGGCAAACTGGTTGGTTGGAGTCTAAATGCTCTTGGTGTTTTGGATTTGCCAATTAAGGTAAGACACAGTTTATGATTGCCAGTGGCATTACTGCAAGCAAGGACAGTAAATCTTTCTTTGATTTTTTTGTACCCTGAAGCCATTTCTTCTTCTTTAGAGGCAAGGGCTTTCATTGGCAGCATTTTGTAATTCAACCCAGTTTCATCACATTTGTAAAGTTGATTGCCAGTATAACCTCCTTTGTCAATGATTGTGTGCAGTTTCTTCTTAAAATCAGTGTAGCAGCTTCATCCCCAGATAATGATTTGGCACTGATGGCAATTTCATGAATGCCATGCTGCTTCTTGAAACGATCCTGCTGGCCATTACTTCCGAGCAATTCTTGCTTCTTTCCTTCAATCAGCTCATCAGCTCATTTTGACAAAGTAGAGGACCTGAAACTGACACACTTTTGGCTCTTATTTATTCGTGCCACAAAAATAATGCCTCTTCTAACTGAGGATGTGCACCTTTTCTCATTGTTTTTCAAGATTTCACTGCGCTGCCCAATGCTTGGATGGAACAAAATTTTTCAATTCCTGATCAATTTGTCTTCCGATCAGTAATTGTACTCCTACTCTGCAGCAACTTTTGTGGGTGGCTCACCAGCATCAATTCTCTGCAAAGTGTGAAGCTCTTTTTCCAACAAGATCACATTCATTTTATGTTTCGTGCCTGTAGTCATGTTCAGTGTTCTTTCTACAGACACTCGACTGAGTCCTTTATGGTTTTTGGCCCCTTTTATCTCTGGACACTTTAAGGCACATAGTGGGAGCACGAAACCTCAAATCAGAAACACACAGATGCACAACTTGACAACACTCGAGATGCACTAGACAAACGTTTGACTTTTGAAACCAGGCTGTGGCAGCCATCAAATGAAAGCATTCGATACATCTATGCCATTTCCTCTGTTCTACCCAAGCCCACATGGCAACACAACAGGGTGTTGTACATTCACTGTTAAACACTCAGCTTTGATGTACTGACAACAAGTGGAAAGTGTTAGGCGGCGCACTCTAATTGTCGGTTTTGACAGGGCTACGTTGCGCTGCATAGAACAATACTGTATGTACTGTACTACCAAGGAGTTCCAATAGATGGCAGTGGCATGAAACCATGCAATACGAATAAGAAACACACTAGAGCTTCAACCAACACACGCACGAATTGACGATACTTGGACTTTTGACACGCACCAGTGCACTGATTAGCAGTAGATTGCCAAAAAACACCAGCAAATGCTTGGCTCCAGGTGCACGCAAACTGAAACTTGTCAAGTGTCAATCTAGCTAGCCAAAAGTGTAGCTGCACGAGAGTTTACTGTACTTGTTCTCAGATGGCAGTCACAGATGTGAACAGGTTACAATGTACTCAGTACACTACACAGTGATGCTCCCTTGTAGTGGTCTCATGTAGTCAACTGGAACATTGATGATGAGTATGCCCTTACTTTCCAACATCAGGCCACTGTCAGATCCAAATACTCCAAAAATACAGATGTTGCAAGGTTTAACCAGGCGACCAAATGGACATCCACAATGAGGTTTCTTTCAAACTCTCATCAGATAATGCTGTCTCACACCAATATGCAGCACCTTCATATCCTCCAGAGTGATGATTCATCTGACGCTATTCGCATCCCTTATATACCACATGATGTTTGCTAAACAGCAATAAAAACAAAGAACACTAATGAATAATGAAGGAAAAGACAGACTGTTACTTACCATAAAGAAGATACCTTAGGCTGCAGATGGGCAGAATTAAAAGACACTTACATAAAGCTTTCAGCCACAGCCTTCACCAGTAAGTAGTAATCTGCCTTTTCCAATATTGTTGATATTCCTACTGGAGTTTCCATTGTTTCAAGGACACTGATGCTTTTCTGTGAGTGTTTGCTTTATGATGTTTTCTGCATTTTAGCTTTTTTTTTAAAAAAAGAAAAAAAAAGAAAGAAAGAAAGAAAAAAAAAAGATTTGTTGCTGGAAAACTTCTGAAGTCCAATAAAGGAGTTACAACAGCCATATATGGTTATCTGGTGGACCTTGCAGAACCAAATTCTAGGGCTGAAATATCTTGTTGACCAATGGGCATTAATCAGAATGAATACTAAATAAAAATTAAATCCAAGTGTACACAAAAAACACAGGTTCTATCACTGTTGTTTTTCGTTCTATTTTGCTCTTATGTTTGCTATGACTTGTTAAACAGAAATTTTCTTTCTATCTATAGAGTTACATTTGCTGTAATGTATCTTACCTCGATGTTGTTTCTTCCTTCTTCTCACTGCTGCCCCAATCATGGCAAGCAAGTCATCCTCACTGCATTTGCTTCGTATTGCATCTCTGAAACAACTGTTAAAACACCCATTAAACAGTACCAGGCAATTACCACACAGTGAAATGTTGGTACACTAAAAAGGAAGAAAAACTTTGCAGAAATCTTCAACAGTAATCTTGTAGTCTGCAGTAGGCAACAGCAGGATAACAAACCCACTGGACAAGAATGGGAAAGTCATGATAGAAGTTACTTTTATTTTTATAAATAAACAGGTATCTTACACAAATGCTCAAGAGTGTACATAGGATCTTGGGCTGAAGAGGTGGAGCAGAAACTGACATTAGTTTTGTTGAAGAGGGAGTACTGGAACACAGCACAATTTCTTGCAAAATGAAGCCAAATTTATTGATAAACTCTTAATTAATTGCCAAGCTCACTAATGTGACCATTTTATGACAGGTACTTACTGCTTGGAGTATATGTGACTTTTCAGGCTTGCCTGATAGATCTGTTGCAAAAACACTTTGGGTTCCCCACCAGATAACATTATGCAAGTCCCTCCCTCAATATTTCAGTGACACAACGTTTTGGCATCTACAGGTGGTAGTGATTTCCACCATCACTGCTGCAAGATGCAACTGGCAATTTCCACATGACAGCTTTGAAATTTATCATGTGGATGACTATGACCATCATATTTAGAATTCAGAGGATTTCATAGAATACCTGAAGATGCTTAAACCAGAACTTTCAGATCTTTTAGTTAGCTCAAATGTTATATCATTACTTACAAAAGTGCCCCTGCAGCCCTCATTAGAGGTTATTAACAGCAAGTTTGAGAAAGAAATTGTGGTGCTGTTTAAACATGTGCATACCTCATCCTATTTCTTATGTAACACCAACTACTTTAATCAAGTGGACAGTGTTCCCATGGGAGATCCTCTATTTCCCTTAGTAAATATCCAACATTCCTCCTTCTGGCAGAATGCTGAAGAGACATTTATGGTGTGGCCCACATAATACAGACACTACCTATGTCCCTGCAGCATTTGCACTCCCTCCATCTGAATATTCAGTTCACTGTGGAAGTACAAAAAGATAGCAGCTTACCATTCCTGGATGTCACAGTTAGAAGAAAAGCTGACAGAACACTGGGGCATAGTCTCTACTGCAAACTGATACACGCAGAGTTATATTTGCGGTCCAAAAGTTGCCATCACCCTGCACAATGTGGTAGTGTCTTACACTCCCTGGCACATAGAGCACACGTGATCTCAGATACCAACAGTCTGCCTGGTGAACTGTAAAACCTAAGAACAGTGTTGCAGCAGAATGTTTATTCTTGTAAACAGATTTGCAATGTGTTCTGAGCAAAGCAAGTTCAGTGTAGGGATGTAAATGAAGATACTTAGACAAGCACTGCAAATGGCTTTCTTGCCATATTTCAGTGGCATGTTTTCAAAAATAGAAAGAATCGCTAGGAGAAACAGAATCAAGTGTGTTTTTCGTCTACCAGCGAAAGTAAGGAAGTGTTTGTGTTCAGTTAAAGACAATCTTGACCCTAGAAAACATAGATTATATATAAGATCTGATGCCATTATGGGAAATCTTATATAGGGCAGACACCTCACATCGTGCAAGAACACTGTGTTCAACAGCACTGACAAAAATGCCACCCAGTAAATTTGTGGTAGCAGAGCACTGCCTGAATACAGGGCACCACACGTTTCCCAAGAGGCCATACGGTGGGCAATCTTACCAACAGGAATATGGAATTTTGACTAAGCACTGCCCAGAATCCAGCACTGACTGCCATGAAATTAAAACAGTAGAAACCAGATCCTCCGATGTATGACCTGATGCAGCACCTTGCAGAGAGTTAATTCAGCTTTTAACCAGACGAGTGTCCAGAAGTGCAGTCATTGCCCACAACACATAAGCAGAAGGCTACTATGAATGGCATTTCCATCCAACTGGGAGTGCCTGTCCACACATTCGTACTCCTGCTTCTAGCCTGACAAATTTCAATTCTGCTGTGCGAATATCACCAGTCACATCTTGCAGCAGTGATGACAGGACCCACCACTACCTGAAGATGATGAACAGTTGTGTTGGTGAAATATTGCGAGGCTTGCACAAAGTTATTCAGTGGCCAATCTGAGAAGATTTGTATGCATTATTTTTCTGTGACGCAGGTATTGTGCAGCAAAATGTGATAACTTTCTGCATTTGCCTTTTTGTAAATTTCAAAATACCCCAAAAATTGGTGAGAAACACTGAACATATGACGTAACCAGATGACATACCCCACAGCATGTGCAGCAGTCGGGGTTGAGTGTAAAGGAATGATTGAGCAGTGCAATACTTTCATTTGAGAAAACAGAGCAAATTTCAAAACTTTTGTAAATATGATCTGTTGTAAATGTAGATGTTACAAAATTACTGTCCCTGCTGTAATCAAGCAAAAGCAGTTCTGATTTTGTGTTTTTTGCTTCTGTCACTTCTCTTTTTGTTTACAGACATTAGTTAGTAAAGAAAACAAAGGTCATTTAATGGCGATGATGCTATTCTGAAGTTTACACTCATCTACTTGTTATGCAATATGGTAGGTTTTCATTGTACTGTACTTTGCAAGAAATCAAGGAAACTGCAAGACCGGTAAATAAAATAATAAACTTCAATATAAATACATAATTGTTTAACACAATGAAAAAATACTGCCTGCCAGATGCAAGACGCAAATCCTGAACGCCATCACTAAAGTCGCACACATGTATCCGTAGCCACAACGATATGAATACTTGACTTGGGTTGGGATGATCAAGTGTGACAGACCAAGAGGCTCAACCACTGCAAGCATGGCAAGGTACATCATCTGGTGACATTTGTCATTCGCTTTTGACACATTTCCCAACATTTGTATCGTATCCAACATTTGTGATCCCATGTGTCTTGTATTAAATTACTTGTCTCAGGGTCATCTACAGTGCTTTGGAGGTTTTTAAATGTTAATACGCATCACCCTGTGTGTGTGTGTGTGTGTGTGTGTGTGTGTGTGCGTGTGTGTGTGAGTGTGTGTGTGTATGTGTGTGTTTATATATATGAAACAAATACTAACAAAGAGATAGAGGGCCTGCTGAGTACTTACCTCAGCTCAGTACAGCCGATAGATACACAAAACAGAACAGAAAATTGACGTATCCTAGCTTTCGGAACTTCGTTCCTTCATCAGGGAGGAGAGAGGGGAAAAAAGGGGAAGAAGGGAAAGTGGATTCAGTTATTCACAACCCAGGTTATGAAGCAACAGGGGAAAGGTAAACAGGGAGGGTAGCAAAGATGGAGGCATGGATGTCAGAGGGAAGCCAAAGATATTCTACTGTAATTACTGTGCCAGCTTCAAACCAAGGAGGATGAATACAGAAGTAAAGAGGTACATAGTATAAAGATAAACACAACTATGTAGGATAAAAAGATGCATGAATGGCTAAAGAGGAAAGGGAAAGAGGGGAAGACTAAAGAGTAAATGGGAGTGAGGTTGGTTAACATAGGTTCAGTCCAGGGGGATGGCGGGATGAAAGGATGTGTTGGAGTGCAAGTTCCCATCTCCGCAGTTCCGAGGTACTGGTGTTGGGTGGGAGAAGCCAAATGGCACATATGGTGTAGCAGGTTCCTAGGTCCCTAGAATTATGCTGGAGGGCATGCTCCGCTACTGGGTATTGGACATCTCCTAGGTGGACAGTTCGTCTGTGCCCATTCATGCGCTCAGCCAGTTTAGTTGTCGTCATACCAATGTAAAAGGCTGTGCAGTGCAGGCATGTCAGCTGATAAATGACGTGTTGTCTCACATGTGGCCCTGCCTTGAGTTGTGTATGTTATACCAGTAGCGAGGCTGGAGTAGTTGGTTGTGGGGGGATGCATGGGGCAGGTTTTGCATCGGGGTCGGTTACAGGGGTAGGAACCGCTGGGTAGAGAAGGTGGACTGGGAATATTGTAGGGTTTGACAAGGATGTTACGGAGGTTAGGGGGTCGGCAAAAGGCAACTCTGGGTGGTGTGGGGAGAATATTGTCAAGGGATGATCTCACTTCAGGGCTTGACTTGAGAAATTCATATCCGTGGCGGAGTAATTAGTTGATGTATTCGAGGCCAGGATAATATTGGGTGACAAGGGGGATGCTTCTGTGTGGTCTGGGGGTAGTAACATTGTTGTTGGGTGGGGAGGAATGTATTGTTTGGGAGATCTGTTTGTGGACAAGGTCTGCAGGATAGTTGTGGGAGAGGAAAGCACTGATATATAATATAATACAGGGAAACATTCCAAATGGGAAAAATATATCTAAAAACGAAGATGATGTAACTTACCAAATGAAAGCGTTGGTATGTTGATAGACACACAAACAAACACACACACAAAATTCAAGCTTTCGCAACCCACAGTTGCTTCATCAGGAAAGAGGGAAGGAGAGGGAAAGACGAAAGGATGTGGGTTTTAAGGGAGAGGGTAAGGAGTCATTCCAACCCTGGGAGTGGAAAGACTTACCTTAGGGGGGAAAAAGGACAGGTATACACTCGCACACACACACACACACACACACACACACACACACACACACACATATCCATCCGCACATATACAGACACAAGCAGGGTATATGTGCGGATGGATATGTGTGTGTGTGTGTGTGTGTGTGTGTGTGTGTGTGTGGCATACTGGTCTGAACTATGCAGCCTTCAAATGGAAGTTTTTTGATCACTCCTTATTTTGCACCCTGCCACCTTGGCAATATGTACCGCAAATCATCAGACAGACGACCTTCCTGCATGCTTCGAGCATCCCCTGGTGCTGTTCCGAACCAATGCTAATCTTTGTAACTGTGATGAGCAGTGTGCAGATTGCATCTTTGTATCCCACAAAGAGGTGACAGTTCCCAGTGGCATGAATGGTTACTGTTTATTGACTGTCACTGAGTTGGTGAGTCATTTGCTACATTGTGGCCCACCTGTCCGCTGCTAAAGCCATGCTAGTCGGTGGTAACCCCTGTCAATGATATCCTGTTGCCCATAGCAGTTCACTCTGCTGATTGTGGTAGTATTTTCCTTGAATAAATCTGCTCACAGTACAGCTTTGACACTGTGGTACAAGAAAGCCCAATGACTACACACCCTTATAGAATAAGTGTCTCGAGCCATGGTTACCCACGATATGGCAGTGATAAAATCACCCTGTGATCAACTGTCACACTGCAGCTGTAAGCTGCACCTCCTTTTTCAGAATACTCAGGTTTATTAATTTGAAGTAAATCAGATCTTTTGCAGGAAGATTTAACAAAAAGAGCACATCCACGAAAGGATGAAACCATGTCTAATTAACTGGAACACAAAATTAATAATTAGTGGTGACAAAGATCCTCTGCAATAAAAAATAATGTCCACTTACTTCATGTATTAGTCTTCAAGTGACAGAATATATGTAACTGTGTCCTTCTTATTTACACTGATTAAACAATGGAAATTCCAGGTAGGAATATCAACAGTGCAGGGAAAGATAGATCACTATTTACCGTAAAGAAAACAAAGTTGCACACAGGCACAACACACAAGCAAGCACTCCACGCGCGCACGCACGCACACACACACAGAGAAAAAAAAACTGCCAAGTCCAGCAGCTAGGGGCAAGCTGCTGGAGTTGTCAGTCATATGTGTGTGACATGTGCTTGCCTGTGTGTATGAATGTGTGTGTTTCTCTGTATCTCTTTTGCTGATGAAGGCTGTGACCGAAAGCTTTGTGTAAGTGCCTTTTTAATTGTGCCTGTCTACAATGTAACATGTCTCCTTTACAGTAAGCAGCAATCTATGTTTTCCTATATTTTTCATTTACACAGATGTAATTAACAAATCAGAGTCTATTTATTCCAGAGAAGTGACAGTTTGTTCATGACAGTTCAGCACAAATCTGATTTTTTATATACAGAAAGGCTACCTATAAATTATTCTGTGTGCCAGTGTTCATGCTGACTATAGGGATTCACACGGATCATGTGTAATTTGACATCTGGTCCTGTAAACTTACTTCTGCTCAACGTGAAAAATTCTCCAATCCACATTTTATAATTAACCTTAACATATCAAATAATGCACCCTTTGATATAACTGCTTATTGTCCACTTCCCATCACTCTATTCCCAATGTCAACCCAGTTGACCTCTTCTTCTAATCCAAAAACCATGGTTGACTCAATGTTTGCTATTGCAAGCTATTGCTATTGCAGCACAAAAGTGCCAGAGGCACCAGTAATGATATATAATTAAAAATACTAGAAAGTAAGGCTCACTGGTCCGTACATGCTAAGACAAACACTACAAGTGTCTAAGACACCGTGCTCTCACACAACAAGTACAAGGTCTGAATACATTCCATTTACGATACACTAAACTGTTTCATTCACGGCGCAATATACATACTCTCTCCCCAATAAACAGAATAGTTATAACTCAATTGTTCACAAGTGTATATTATGACTCTTGCCACAGCTATGCAGTCAGTATGCCACAGGGGTGCCATAGAAAGGGATCAGGTTCAATTCCTTGTAGAGCCGGGAAATTCTGCTCGGTGGACGGACTGGAATAGGGTACACTCTGCTTGTAGTTCCAGCTGAGGAGCTACTCAAGTGAGAAGCAGTGTCTTCAACTTCTGGAAGTTGATAACAGCCTGGAGAGTTGTATACTGACCCCCTAACTCTCCATAGATATATAGTAGAGGACATCTCTCGAAGAGCATTGCGTGGTCTTCTGGGCCCAATGCAGAGTTCCTTTATCAATGTATACTGTATATCACCACTTGTACACACTCATCAGCACAGTACCATATTGTCTCTTCGCGTGGCAAATTTTTATTCCCTTGTTTCCAGATCAAGATTTTTCCACTTCTTCTCTCTCTCTTTTTTTTTTTTTTTTTTTTTTTTTTACCACACATATTCCACACGGTTTATGCTCACTCCTTCAATGATACTTCCTATCCTCCTCTAGTGTCCGAGTTGTCCCTGCTTTCCTGCGTGTTTGTTGGTTTAAACACCCTTGTTTCAAAAGAGAGTGACAGCTTCGATACAGTCTTGTCAACATTTTGTATTTTTATTTAGCAATTATTGTTTGAGCCTTATAGGCGAATGTCACAAGATATTGTCAACCACTGCATTCACTAGATTGGAATGGGGTTCATGGTAACTTATCAATTCATTTTTTAAGTTGCTGTTATCTTTTTCATCCTATCTTGGACTAGCTTTTCCATACTCCCACTCTATTTTACGTAGTCAAACAGTTATCTGCCCTTGCAAACTTGCTCCTTTACTACCAAGTTAACTAATACTGGGCAGCCTAACAGAAGTTCCAATATCCAGTCTTTCACCACAATTCACCTACACACACTTTTCACTCACTGATTTTCTTTTTTCAATGTCATAAATATTTTGCTTTCACAGACTGCTGTGCTATGAACATAAAATTGTAGGAACATCTGCCTCACAGGTCATTTTTTTTTATTAAAGAATATGTTCCTTGCTTATTCCTATTTGCTTCTGATACATTTCCATTCTCACTTTTATTTTGTTTTGATCCATTTCTTTTTTCTTTGATAGACAAGTCAAACAACAATGGCAATATGTTGCAGCCCCTTGTGTTTCACCCTACTTACTACGAACTTACTTTTCTTAGCTTCCAATTTTATTAGTCATTTGGTTTTTTAAGATACTTAAATTACTTGTTTGACCCTGTATTTTTATATCTTATTTTACCTTCGGTTGATAAAGGATTTCTGGTATGCTCACAAAGAGAGAGCTGATTCTTCCCACCCCTCACCCCCCTTACCTTGTCCTGAAGCAAACTTATCGCCAAGTATCTTGCAGTTTTTTTCCTATTATTAATCTCTTAGTCTAGTCATCAATTTAAAAGTGTCAGTTGTTGGTCCCATTGTCTAATAATTTGTACATTTATACACATGAAGTTCCAATTTTTATTTGGAACACATAGACTCTGATAATCATGAATCACAGTTCAAATGGCTCTGGGCACTATAGGACTTAACATCTGAGCCAAGGCAGGATTCAAACCTGCGACCGTAGCAGTCGCGCAGTTCTGGACTGAAGTGCCTAGAACCGCTCGGCAACAGTGGCTGACGAATCATAGTTACCATCACATGGACAGAAATATTGTGTTAACTTTATTACAACATAGGGACATAACTAAAAATGTCTTTACATAATTTCCAGTTCTGATTACTTTCCTTTAATTTAATCTCACAAATAGGTTAGTGTAACATGATGTTGACAGAGGCAAATTATATATACTCACAAATTATTTAGCTAGAGGTATCTGGTTTGTATGTCTGGGAGGGAGGAAGGTGCAAGCTGAAAACTTCAAGAAAAGATTACTCATTTCATACCTGCTGGATTTAACTGCAGTTTATCTCTTCCATATACCAACCACATACCTAATGTGCATGGCAAACAGTTTGAAAGTATTATTCTATACTCAGCATTTGGAACTATCAGTTCCTTCATGAGAGAGGAAAGAGGGATAAGTTTCTGAAGGTCTCAAAGGTCACTCGGACTCCATGACTAATGTGAGGACAAGAGGAACAAATGTGTCTATAAGAAGTTTTGGAATTTCACCTCCTGGAGGTAAAATACTGATCAGTCTGTCAGTCTTCTAGTAATTTTATGGTTTCCTCACATGAATTTTCACTTGGACACGATTATTCTATGTTTCATCACTCACCTGAGAGATATCTCTGAATTCCCAAAGAGACACACCTTCAAATTGCCATCAGCTGTTATCCGTAAACGGTTGCACATGCCACAGAAGTGTTCACTCATTGAGGTAATAAATCCCACATGTCCCTTGAAGCCCGGCACATGGTATGCCTGCAAAAAGAAATTGTAAGAAAATAGCTACTGCTGTTGTGAAAATACTATAAATGTGTTGCTCACCAAGTGGAGGAAGGAGAAAATGTGCATTAAGGGGAGTTTGAACGCCATATCCTGACAATGTTAAATTTAGTGACTTAACTTCCCCATATTTCAGGAACAACTGTAGCCATTGACAAGAAACTTTTACAGGACATTAAACTATATGTTCTGAGTCTTACAATAATTGCATTTCAGCCACTGCTTTTGGAAATACAATTTTTTAATTACACAGTTAAAATTTTGTGTACTTTTTTGTATGTTATTCTAAATAATTTTATTTATACATAACATTATGTTCTTCTTTTAGATCAGAAGGCTCAGGATACATACTGAAAATTTGAATTCGCTATTCGAATTAGTTACTGAGATTTAGGGAAAAATGCAAGACAAAATGTAAATTTTCAGGAAGAGTTTTTAAAGTTTTAATAGACTGTAACTCAATATATGCGTAACATTTTATTTTTAGTCACTCAGAAGCACCCTGCACCATACTGTATATCATCCTCTTGATCTTTTTTAAGTTTTTTCTTGTTTTCTTCTTTCTGGACTCCGTAGTGGCCAACTGTGCTGCATACTCTGCTTTACCAGTGCAAACCTTGTCCATCCATTCAAATTCTCTGATGCAGTTTGCTCCAGAATTAATTCCCATATGTTGTAGCACTTTCACGCTACCAATGTTGCCATCATTAAAAGCAATAACAGCATGACTGACCCCCACTTTAGTGTCTTCATTACAAGAAAAACATTTTTTGGTCTACATCTACATCTACATCCATACTCCTCAAGCCACCTGATGGTGTAGGGTACCTTGAGTACCTCTATTGGTTCTCCCTTCTATTCCAGTCTCGTATTGTTCGTGGAAAGAAGCATTGTCAGTATGCCTATGTGCGGGCTCTAATCTCTCTCATTTTATCCTCATGGTCTCTTTGCGAGATATACGTAGGAGGGAGCAATATACTGCTTGACTCCTCGGTGAAAGTATGTTCTTGAAACTTCAACAAAAGCCCGTACCGAGCTACTGAGCGTCCCCCCTGCAGAGTCTTCCACTGGAGTTTATCTAACATCTCTGTAACTCTTTCGCGATTACTAAATGATCCTATAACGAAGCATGCTGCTCTCTGTTGGATCTTCTCTATCTCTTCTATCAACCCTATCTGGTACGGATCCCACACTGCTGAGCAGTATTCAAACAGTGGGCGAACAAGTGTACTGTAACCTAATTCCTTTGTTTTCGGATTGCATTTCCTTAGGATTCTTCCAATGAATCTCAGTCTGGCATCTGATTTACCCACGATCAACTTTATATGATCATTCCATTTTAAATCACTCCTAATGCATACTCCCAGATAATTTATGGAATTAACTGCTTCCAATTGCTGACCTGCTATATTGTAGCTAAATGATATGGGATCTTTCTTTCTATGTATTTGCAGCACATTACACTTGTCTAGATTGAGATTCAATTGCCATTCCCTAAACCATGCATCAATTCGCTGCAGATCATCCTGCATTTCAGTACCATTTTCCATTGTTGCAACCTCTCGATATACCACAGCATCATCCGCAAAAAGCCTCAGTGAACTTCCGATGTCATTCACAAGGTCATTTATGTATATTGTGAATAGCAACGGTCCTACGACACTCCCCTGCAGCACACCTGAAATCACTCTTACTTCGGAAGACTTCTCTCCATTGAGAATGACATGCTACGTTCTGTTATCTAGCAACTCTTCAATCCAATCACATAATTGGTCTGATAGTCCATATGCTCTTATTTTGTTCATTAAACGATTGCGGGGAACTGTATCGAACGCCTTGTGGAAGTCAAGAAACACAGCATCTACCTGGGAACCCGTGTCCATGGCCCTCTGATTCTCGTGGACGAATAGCGCGAGCTGGGTTTCACACGATCGTCTTTTTCGAAACCCATGCTGATTCCTACAGAGTAGATTTCTAGTTTACAGAAAAGTCATAATATTCAAACATAATACATGTTCTAAAATTCTACAACTGATCGATGTTAGAGATATAGGTCTACAGTTCTGCACATCTGTTCGACGTCCCTTCTTGAAAACGGGGATGACCTGTGCCCTTTTCCAATTCTTTGGAACGATACACTCTTGTAGAGACCTACGGCACATTACTGCAAGAAGGGGGGCAAGTTCCTTCACATATTCTGTGTAAAACTGAACTGGTATCCCATCAGGTCCAGCGGCCTTTCCTCTTTTGAGTGATTTTAATTGTTTCTCTATCCCTCTATTTCAATATCTACCATTTTGTCATCTGTGCAACAATCTAGAGAAGGAACTACAGTGCAGTCTTCCTCTGTGAAACAGCTTTGGAAAAAGACATTTAGTATTTCGGCTTTAGTCCATCATCCTCTGTTTCAGTACCTTTTTGGTCACAGAGTGTCTGGACATTTTGTTTTGATCCACCTACCGCTTTGACATAAGAGCAAAATTTCTTAGGATTTTCTGCCAAGTCAGTACATAGAACTTTACTTTCGAATTCATTTAACGCCTCTCGCATGGCCCTCCTCACATTACATTTCACTTCGCGTAATTTTTGTTTGTCTGCAAGGTGTTGGCTATGTTTATGTTTGCTGTGAAGTTCCCTTTGCTTCCTCAGCAGTTTTCTAACTCGGTTGTTGTACCACGCTGGCTCTTTTCCATCTCTTACGATCTTGATTGGCACATACTCATCTAACGCATATTGTACGATGGTTTTGAACTTTGTCCACTGATCCTCAACACTATCTGTACTTAAAACAAAACTTTTGTGTTGAGCCATCAGGTACTCTGAAATCAGATTTTTGTCACTTTTGCTAACCAGAAAGATTTTCGTACCTTTTTTAATATTTCTATTTATGGCTGAAATCATCGATGCAGTAACCGCTTTATGATCACTGATTCCCTGTTCTGCGTTAACCGTTTCAAATAGTTCGGGTCTGTTTGTCACTAATATGTTATCGCCATGAGTCAGTTCTCTGTTTAACTGCTCAAGGTAGTTTTCAGATAAAGCTCTTAAAAAATTTCACTGGATTCTTTGTCCCTGCCACCCATTATGAAAGTTTGAGTCTCCCAGTCCATATCAGGCAAATTAAAATCTCCACCCAGAACTATAACATGTTGGGCAAATCTAATCGAAATATTTTCCAAATTATCCTTCAGGTGCTCAGCCACAACAGCTGCTGAGCCAGGGGGCCTATAGAGACATCCAATTACCATGTCTGGGCCTGGTTTAACCGTGACCTTCACCTAAATTATTTCACATTTCGGATCTCCGTCAATTTCCTTCGATACTATTGCACTTCTTATCACTTTAAACATGCCTCCCCCTTCACTTTCCAGCCTGTCTCTGCGGTATACATTCCAATCTGAGTTTAGAATTTATTACTGTTTACATCGGGTTTCAGCCAACTTTCTGTCCCTAGTACTATGTGGGCATTGTGACCGTTTATTAATGAGAGCAGTTCTGGGACCTTTCTATAGATGCTCCTGCAGTTTACTATTAGCACATTAATATTGTTATTCCCTGTTGCATTTTGTCTACTCCTACCTTGCCGCATCTCAGGAGGTGTCTTGTCGGGCCTAGGGAGGGAATTCTCTAACCTAAAAAACCCACATGTGCACTCCACACATACTCTGCTACACTTGTAGCCACTTCCTGCATGTAGTGCACGCGTGACCTATTCAGGGGGACCCTACATTTCTCCACCCGATAGCGGATGTCGAGAAATTTGCACCCCAGATCTCCGCAGAATCGTCTGAGCCCCTGGTTTAAGCCTTCCACTTGGCTCCAAACCAGAGGACCACTATCGGTTCTCGGAACGATACTACAAATAGCTAGCTCAGATTCCACCCCGCGAGGCTTTCCGCCTTCACCAACTCCACTAACCGCCTGTATGAACTGAGGATGACCTCTGAACCCAGACGGCAGGAGTCATTGGTGCCGACATGAGCAACAATTTGCAGTCGGGTGCACCCAGTGCTCTCTATCACTGCCGGCACGGCCTCCTCCACATCTCGGATGAGACCCCCGGCAAGCAGACAGAGTGAACACTGTCCTTCTTCCCCGACCTTTCCGCTATTTCCCTAAGGTGCTCCATCACCCGCCTAACGTTGGAGCTCCCAATAACTAATAAACCCCTCCCCCCATATGCCTGCTCAGACCTTGCTGAAGGAGTGGCCACATGTCCACTCACAGGCAGAACGGGCGATGCCACACAGCCAGCCTCCACACTGACCCTCCGCCTCGTGCGCCGCGAATGCTGCTGAACCCGCCACTCCCCTTGGGAAGAGGGTGGCCCAACCGCGCCCGGTACCCGCAAAGATGTGTCGACAGAAGGGTCAGTGGGTGAAGCATGTATCACCTGGGGTGTACCATGCAAAGCACCAGACTCCCCACTGCCGCTACACTCCAAGGCAGCAGCCTGAAGACGGGTAACCGCGGCCATCAACACGTTCAGCTGTTCGCGAACAGTGGCCAGCTCCACCTGTGTCCATACACAGCAGTCACACATCCTATCCATCCTAAGAAATCAATTTACTGTAGAGAGTTAATCAACTTATAACTAGACTGCTAATTCACTAAAGGTGGCTGATAGTTGACTAAACTGTGGTTACTAGACACTTCCTGTAGAAAACAATGAAAATAGCCCTACCTGTCTCTGGACTGTATTGAAAACAAACACTAGCACTACTGGCACTATGGCTTACTAAACGGACTCTCTCTGACTGTATTCAAAACAAACACAAAATCTATGGAACACTATTACTAGCACTCGACAATAAAAAGCTTCCTAAAAGCAAAAACACCTGGAAGAAGAAGTGACAAGTAAGAAAAATAGAGTTAATACTTAAATTAGCATAGCTCGCTGCACAGCAGACATGACGCAGACGGCAGTTACGACAACACTGACACTATAAGATTATTGAACGACTCATTGGGATTTTGAGTCTGACAATGCAGACACTTCTTCAATAATTCAAGATTGCCAGGTCTCTGTAAACAGGTTTTATGATATCCACAACTGCTGCTGGGATAGAATGTTTATGGCTGTATGACCTGTTTGAGTACTGGGCATTGCGGTAATTGCACCATGAACCAGATCCAGGAGGGCAAAGATGGTGTACTGGTTTATCATCAGCTGACAGTCTCTGGAAGAAGGTAGCCCGTACTGCCTGCTTCAATTTCAACAAATCCTCAGTATTATTTCTAATGGCAATCTCATAATACTGTTGTAGTTGATCAATCATTTTGTCTGTCAGCCTGCTTCTTATGGTCTTACCACCTGAAAGTTTCTTGTCTCTCAAACTTTGTTTCAACTTCCTCAATCTGGTACCCATCCTCTTCTGGACATGACCAACACATTCCAGTTCTGTGATAAGCTTCTCACCATAAGGCTGAGTGGCTACTACACTGTTATATGCATTTGAGTCTGCATAACCAAAGAACTTAGTGTAACACACTCGCCTTTAGTTTACAGATCGATTATAAATTTCAACAGCTGCACAGGCCTCCGTACGACTAGTTGTCCTTCATAATTTCTGTCACAGATATGCCCTTCTTCATGCCCTGATTTATACTTATAACAATGTTTGGTTAAAATCTGGAAATCTATTAGCTTTCCAGTATCCACACTGGTCACTGTAGCAACAGAATTCTTAGAAATGCAGCTGCGCTTCTACCAAGTGCCCCAAAAGCTACGGATATGTCAATCATACCATCGTTTATTTCAGCAGCTTCATTTGCAGCACACTTAATTGACTCACATGCAGCAGATTTCACAGCAGCTCCAATAAATCCTGCATACTTGTCCATTTTACAAAGTGGGCGTGGCATATACATCATGACACACATTGTTTCTGCTGCAGTGTAACCTTTGCCAATAGCTCTCAATCCATAAAACCACCTAACATTTATTTCAAAATAATTATCTTTACACTTATCAGAATTCCAAAATGAATGAGTATATTTACAACTGGCAGAATTAATGATACGTTTCCTGGCTAGTCCATTTGATACCTCAATGTCTTCATGTAAACTAACTGGCCCTCCACATACATACAGCACACACATTCACATAACACCCCTGTTAGGTTGTGTAAATGTATCAGAATATAACCTAACCTACCGTTTACATGAGTTTTGTTTTGAGATAACTGTGTTATCACTATGTTTCATTTTAATCTTCGAAGCACTAATGGGTGTTTCGCTAGATACTCATGAGTTTGCCAGTATTTCGTTGTCTGTAACTTCACACACCACATGCTGAACGCAAAGTTTCTGTTTATACAAAAATTTATTACCATGAAACCCACATTTCTTAAAAACACTTCATTTTGGGGTCATACTTTTTGAGAGATTTACCAGTCTATTCGTCACTTTTCCTCGGAAGAACGTTAGCACTTCGATATACAAAGCATGTTTATACTATGAAAAGATACGATACTATTTTTGACAGTGCTACCAATACAAACACATAATTTAACATTTATAACACAGTAATCCACAGCTTTCTACAGGGTGGTCCATTGATAGTGACCGGGCCAAATATCTCACGAAATAAGCATCAAATGAAAAAACTACAAAGAATGAAATTCGTCTAGCTTGAAGGGAGAAGCCAGATGGCGCTATGGTTGGCCTGCTAGATGGCACTGCCATAGGTCAAACTCATATCAACTGCATTTTTTAAAAATAGGAACCCCCATTTTTTATTACATATTCATGTAGTACGTAAAGAAATATGAATGTTTTAGCTGGACCACTTTTTTCGCTTTGTGATAGATGGGGCTGTAATAGTCAAAAATGGTTCAAATGGCGCTGAGCACTATGGGACTTAACTTCTGAGGTCATCAGTCCCCTAGAACTTAGAACTACTTAAACCTAACTAACCTAAGGACATAACACACATCCATGCCCGAGGCAGGATTCGAACCTGCGAACGTAGCGGTCGCACGTTTCCAGACTGTAGCGCCTAGCACCGCTCGGCAACTCCGGCCAGCTGCTGTAATAGTCACAAACATATAAGTATGTGGTATCACATAACATTCCGCCAGTGCGGACGGTATTTGCTTCATGATACATTACCCGTTTTAAAATGGACCGTTTACCAATTGCGGAAAAGGTCGATATCATGTTGATGTATGGCTATTGTGATCAAAATGCCCAAGGGGCGTGTGCTATGTATGCTGCTCGGTATCCTGGACGACATCATCGAAGTGTCCGAACCATTCGCCGGATAGTTACATTATTTAAGGAAACAGGAAGTGTCCAGCAACATGTGGAACACCAACCACAACCTGCAACAAATGATGATGCCCTAGTAGATGTCTTAGCTGCTGGGGCAGCTAATCCTCACATCAGTAGCAGACAAATTGCGCGAGAATTGGGAATCTCAAAAACGTCGGTGTTGAGAATGCTACATCAACATCGATTGCACCCGTACCATATTTCTATGCACTATGAATTGCATGACGATGACTTTGAACGTCATGTACAGTTCTGCCACAGGGCACAAGAGAAATTACGGGACGATGAAAGATTTTTTGCATGCGTTCTATTTAGCGATGAAGCATCATTCACCAACAGCGGTAACCTAAACCGCCATAATATGCACTATTGGGCAACGGAAAATCTACGATGGCAGCGACAAGTGGAACAGCAGCGACCTTGGCAGGTTAATGTATGGTGTGGCATTAAGAGAGGAAGGATAATTGGCCCCCATTTTATCGATGGCAATCTAAATGGTGCAATGTATGCTGATTTTCTGCGTAATGTTCTACCAATGTTACTACAAGATGTTTCACTGCATGACAGAATGGCCATGTACTTCCAACATGATGGATGTCCGGCACATAGTTTGCGTGCGGTTGAAGCAGTATTGAATAGCATATTTCATGAAAGGTGGATTGGTCGTCAAAGCACCATACCATGGCCCGCACGTTCACTGGATCTGACATCCCCGGATTTCTTTCTGTGGGGAAAGTTGAAGGATATTTGATATCGTGATCCACCGACAATGCCTGACAACATGCGTCAGTGCATTGTCAATGCATGTGCGAACATTACGGAAGGCGAGCTACTCACTGTTGAGAGGAATGTCATTACACGTATTGCCAAAGGCATTGAGGTTGACAGAAATCATTTTGAGCATTTATTGCATTAATGTGGTATTCACAGGTAATCACGCCATAACAGCATGCGTTCTCAGAAATGATAAGTTCACAAAGGTACATGTATCACATTGGAACAACCGAAATAAAATGTTCAAATGTACCTACATTCTGTATTTTAATTTAAAAAACCTACCTGTTACCAACTGTTCGTCTAAAATTATGAAACATATGTTTGTGACTATTACAGCGACATCTATCACAAAGCGAAGAAAGTGGTCCAACTAAAACATTCATATTTCTTTACGTATTACACGAATATGTAATAAAAAATGGGGTTCCTATTTAAAAAAAACACAGATGATATCAGTTTGAGCTATGGCAGCACCTTATAGCAGGCCAACCATTGCACCAGCTGGTTTCCCCCTTCGAGCTAGACAAATTTCTTTCTTTGTAGTTTTTTCGTTTGACACTTATTTCGTGAGATATTTGGCCCGGTCACAATCAATGAACTACCCTGTATATAAGAAATTACCGATTTTATTAGGTCTTGACGTAATGCATGTAAAAATTTTAACATTTTCAACTGGTGTAGATTATATTTTAGATAATAAAATAAAATACTTCCCACACAAGTTTATAAGTAATATACATATCATTTTAGTTGGAGAATTGCAAATTTTATAATCAGATAAAAACCCAAAAAAGTGAAAAAGAATGTCTTCCCCTTCTAACTCCCCTTAAAGTTATGGAAATGTGCAAGCTTTTGGAGTCAGTGGCTTCTTCTTCTGGCAGAAACAGTGAAGGGGAAGGAAAAGGGAAGAAATAAAAGGATTGTCAAGGTTTAGGAAATGGGGAGAGTTGCAGAGAAGCTGCAGAGAAACCCAGGCCAGGACAGACTTACTGAATGGGATGAGAAATATGTAACTAAACCAGTCCATCTCTCATACCACCAGCAGATGTGAAGTATTCTTGTGATCGGTAGTAAGTCATAAACATTAAATTATTTTCAATGTATGTTCATATGTAATACTGCACGTACCTTTGAGGTATCATTGGGCCCATTGGGAAGAGGATCAAAATCAGGCCACTGCTTTCTAATTATTTGGAGCATTTCACTAAAGGAGACCATCTTCCCATCATTCCATTTGTTGCCGCTGAAAGGCATGTACTCGATAAATCTTACATCAACATTTTTCTCTTTTGTTAACTCCACAAAAGTGCACACTTCATCTTCATTAAAACCTCGCATTACAACACAAATTATCTGTGGAAGAAAGACACCATTAAAAACTTGGTATCAGATAAAGCATGGTTTAAACAGAGTTTGAAAGACTTTTTGATAGGCGACTCATCCTACTCTATACATGAATATCTTAACAGTGGCTGTTAGGCCAGCTTAAATAAGAATGTCTGTTAGATTTCAGTTCTGAGAGCACTTTGTCATAACAGTCAAGATTATGTACTTTTTGTTTGATAAATTTATGAATAGTGCATAACAATGTTTCGGTCTGACAGCGTATCAATTCTCAAAAATATTAGCTGTTACAGTTTGTATTGTATTCACCTAGTTTGACAATCTCCTGACAAATGATCAGGGTATTCAAATGTTTTATATTTTTTATGTTATACTTTCTGGCATGTTACTCACCCATGAGAATCATCTCATGTTTTGGGTCTTGGAACAAAAGCTGAATCTAATCTAATCTAACCTACAAAATAATGGTTCTACAAGTCTGTTGTTATATTTGTATACCTCACTGATTCTGTTAAATTAATCTCTTTCTCTCTTTTTAGTGAATGTGGGAATTTATCTTAGCATGCCAAACTGTTAACCTTCTTAACAATTTAAGAAAATTAAACTACATACATCTCCAATCCTTTTTCCCACTCCAACGCACACATCTTTTGCTGAAGGTATTATTTTAACTATTACATTAAATTATGAAGCTTTCTTGAAACTGTGCTGCCATTTGTGAAACAAAGTTAAAAGTGTTCTCAAGATAAAAGGTCTTCACAAAAGGAGCATTTAGTATCTGTGCAGGTAGTAACACTGACAGCCTTCATATAAACAAGCCCATATGGTAGAACATCCTGCTTTACACATACACGCAATGGCAGAAAAAAGGAAAAGAGCACACCTTTCATTCAAGCATTGAATATATAAACTGATGAGACAAAACACTATGACCTCCTGTTTGATAATGTGTTTGTCCACTGTTGGAACACAATACAGCAGTGATTTTGTGTGGGACAAGTTCAATAAATTTCAGGTATGTTCCCAACATTATGTGAGGTATGTTCCCAGCATTATGCAGCACCGCATGTCTAAGCACAGGTCATGTAATTCCCATAAATTGGAGATCAGTGGTTTCTGGGTGCAGAACTGGTATCTGATATCATCGCAGATGTATTCCATCAGATTCAGAAGGGGTGAATTTGATTCTGGCCTCGTGACACTGAAAGTCATATTATTGAAACATGTCACCTTCATTAGGGACAGAGTGCGGACAGTGCACAATAATGTTCACACAGAACAAAGCTGTTATGGAGCCTTCAGTTACTACCACAGGACCCATAGAAGACCAGGTGAATGTCCTCCATAGCATAATATTGCTCCCACTGGCCTAAGTCTGTAGCAAAGTGCACCTTTCAAGCACCAATTCACTCTGATGACAGTGTATGTGCACAAAACCGTCAAGCAGGTGTAATGCGAAACACGAATGATTCAACCAGATGACACATTTCTATTGATTCACTGCCCTATCTCAATGCTCCTGAGCCACAGAAATTGTAATTCAACAGTGTTGTCAACATGGGAACATACAGGGGTTGTCTACAGCAGAGCCCTATGTTTAACAATGTGCAATGAATGGTGTGCTCTGAAATACTCGAGCTTCCACCAGCACTGTGTCATCAGACCTGCCACAGAAATTAGCTTCCTCAACCGAATGTCATCTTTTACAAAGGAACCATCCCAGCATTTGCCTTAAATCAATTAGGGAAATCAAGGGAAACCCAAATTTTGGTGGCCCGATGGGTCTCGGGTCCGTTGTCCTCTCGAAGGCAAGTCCACTGTCTGACCACTGTGGTGGCATGACCTAGTCTTAATTAAGCCAGAAAATCCTGGGAAATGCTGACATACTTATTGATTTAAGATATAACAATTTAAAACAATCCTTTCATGAATTTCACTACAATTTTCTGCTCTTTTGAAAAAAAATTTCTTTTGACTGTTTTGATGTTGTTTAGTATGTTTCAATAATGATGGCAGTCTCTATAAAAGGGCAGTTTGACTTTTAAGTTTAGTTATACTGTTTTAAACTACATCCTTCATCTATTTGTCCACCCAGAAGTGCTATAGGATATAACTTGAAGACTATGGTGAGGTGGTGGGGGACAGTCATGTGTTGAGAAGGAGGTGCTGCCAGAAATGAAGTGTGTGAGGTGACGTTATTGACACTGCATACAGGGAGAATAAAAATACTCTATTCCATATTCATTTACAATCTACGTCTGGCCCCCATATGGTTTTACTTTTCTCCAATAAGAAAAAAAGAAATTGTCAGTAACTGTCTTTATAAGGTCTTAAAAGGAAACAAACAATAGAAAATCTAGGCTGGAATAATGACCATATTATAAAAAAGATACATTGCTATTCACTGTATACAGGAAATGTTAGGTCACAGACAAGCACAACAAAAAGACTACTAAACAAGTAAGCTTTCGATCAGAAAGTCTTCTTCCAAAGTGGACAAAACACACACACACACACACACACACCCATGACCGTTGTTTCTCCCATTATGCGCAGTTGCTCCCAGTCTGGCCCTAGCAGCCAGAGACAGTGGTCATGTATGTGTGATCTGCATTTGCGCGTGTGTGTGTGTGTGTGTGTGTGTGTGGGAATGGGGGGGGGGGTTTGCACCAAAAGCTTACGTGTTTAATAGGTGGTGTTTCCCCCCCCCCCCCCCCCCCCCCCTGCCAGCAACACAACATCTACACTATACAGTGAGTGCCAATCTATCCTTTTCATAATACTGTCGTTACCACCTTGCCAAGAGGCATATTGTGGAGTAATCCGAAGGGCTCTACTAATTTGTACAAGAGGAAGGAGAGCACAATCTCAATGTAAGTTTTTAGAAAACTGGTATGTGCATTACTTCTCCAAACCTTTCAGAAAAGACACGGTATGCTCTTCATTCAGCAAGATGCGTAATAAACAATATTAGCAATACTGCATCAAACTTGTTCACTTTCATCTTTGGATTAAACATTCGATTTCAGAGAGTACAGAATTTGGCAGAATCAAATTTTGGGGATATGTGGAACTGGGACAATGGCATATTTTTTACCCATTCAACAAACTAAGCACTGCTGATTGCTACTTTTATTGTGTCTGCTGCTGCAATGCATATATGAAACTGTAAGTGCAGCATCTATGATGGAATAAAATGTTATACAAACGAAACAAACAGGCACAGTGAAATAGAGTAGTATGGCTCATCATTTCGGTCTCACAGATTAGCAGGTGTTGACTTGAAAGATAATACTTAAGTAGTATTTACTCAAATCCAAGCCGCACTTTTTTTCCGGTTTTTGTAATCCAAAAAACCGCCTGCGGCTTAGAATCGAGTGCAAAGCAAGTGGAAGTTCTGAAAAATGTCAGTAGGTGCTGAAACAACTAACTTCTGCCGTCGAATATATGTAGCGCTACACAGGCATGCTTCATAGGCACAAAGATAAATACTGGCGCCAAAACCTCTGCGTCAGTAAATAAATTAAAAAAAAAAAAGGTGGAAGACAATTTTCATACATTATCCAAAGAAGTAAATACAAATTCCGTATTGTTCATCTTCGAATGTAGCAGAACTTCAATGTATTACAAAAATCCGACTGGCAAGACTGTTTGGGATGTTTGTCAATATGGCCAACTCTACATTCTGAATGTTTTCCTACCTGTGAGAAGAGATGGTTGCTAATAGGAACCTGATGAAATATGAATCACATGCAGTATTCTCTTCATCATAAGAGTAATACGAATATAAACATTTTGCCACGTATTCTTTCGTGTTTGCTGCTATCTTATTTAAATCCTGTCTGCCTAATAAACTACGAAACTAGAGTGAGACAACAGCAAATGCGGAAGAATATACATATCGTGTCATGTTTATATTCGTATTATTCTTATGCCTAACAGTCAGAAATGAAGCATGGCAACTGACTAGATTTTTATATCTAAGATGACTCTAATTTCTGTGCAGAATTTGATGTACTAAAGAAGCGGCCGCAAAGATTTTCAAATGGAGAAAAATTTTCACCTAACTCTCGTTCAGAACATGTTCTATCATACGCAGTCTATTATTTGGTTCTTGTTGATCATTATCAAAGAAAGCAGCAGTGTAAGTAACAAGAAATAGTAGTCTCTTGCCATTGTTCCGCTAATGAGACAATCTCTCTCTCTCTCTCTCTCTCTCTCTCTCTCTCTCTCTCTCTCTTTTTGTTTTTTTTTTTTTTTTTTTTTTTTTTTTAAGTGGCAGTAGCGTGCACAAAAGCAAGCCATGCCGCGAGCGACGAAAGGCTGCAAACACGCACTATCAGAATGCGACAAACAATGCATGACACAGTACAGTAATGCATTTTCAGCTTAGAGTGACATAAACGCCTATAACAAGGAAAATGGCACTTATCAGATCAAAGCAAAATAAGCAATCGATTCAAACCAGATGAAGCACGTGAAAAAGGAAGGGTACCAGTATAAATACGGACGGAGCGCCTGACGCATAGCAATGGCTACCTGGTAAAGCTTAAGTGCTATGCTTACGACTCGAACCAAACTACTGTAGCTGTATCGTCATTCACTCGAACTAAATTGTGTCTCATATTACAATGGACTGACTTTGTTTCGATTTGGAGGTGCGGCCTAAAACTTTTCTCTCCCCTTGAACTTCGAGTCTCAAATTTCAGGTGCGGCTTAGATTCGGGAATTTTTTTTTTTTCCTTCCTTTATTTCGAGTCTCATTTTTCAGGTTTGAGTGCGGCTTAGATTTGAGTTAATACGATAGGAGGTATTTCAACTAATTCTGACTATGAAATAAAACAAAGTACAGCAGGGAGCTCTGACGAATCAAAGAGCAGCGATGAAGATTCTGATGAATAGTAAAGTATGAGTTAAGAAATAAGATGCTACTGAGATCATAAATTTTTCTTGTGTTGATGAATCTGTTAACAAACATATTCAAAAATGCACTGAAACATTGGCACATGTAGTGTTGGGAGGTGATAAACTGTCATTACTGTTAGAGGAGCTACGTATTTCTTGCTGTTCTACTCCTACATGACACTGTATCTGAAGGTATAGAATGAATCTTCACTGGCTAGAGAAATGGGTAACACAATTTTACAAGTCTCTGCTGTCATGTAATCTCTTCAGGGAAATCATGACTGTACTAAGATTCGGTTTGTGGTTGACAAGGTCAGAGTCATGAAGAAATGCAAGGCAGCTACCATGTCAGTCCTAGAAGAAAGAGACGTAGCAAACTGTCAAAGCATGTACATCCCCGGTCCTTATGTTTGTGGTGATGTACTAACCAAGTAATACTGAAGTGTGATTCAAGTCGCACAAATATGGCTTTAATAATAACCTCCGAACAATATGCCTCTAAGGACTCAACAAGACACAGAACGCTGATGTGCACATTACAAACTAGAATCACACAGAGAGTCAGTCAGCACTGTTCCACACTTACATATGTGCAAGTCGCCAGCAGATGGCATGGCAGGGACCGCACGGCAAGCTTGGCTCCCAGAGACGGCCTCCAGCAGCCAGCCTGCAATGATCAGTCGGTGACCAATTTAAAGACGCAAGTACGGCAACACCACTCTCGGTGCACTCACACAGACACGTACTAGTAGCACGATACAGCAGTGATGAGCAGTAGTACCCCTCCTGTCTTGCGCGCCTTTTATCTGGCCCTACAATTTACTTTCCTAGACCCACACAAATGCCTGATCCTCCTAATTCAATTTGCTCTGCAGACTATTTAAAATTCATAAAGAAAAAGGAGCCACAATTGCACTTTGTGTGCCAGTTACTTTCCAATACATTGGCACCAGCTGATCTTATTTAAGAATACTCAACTTTCGTAGCCATACTTACAGCACATCCTTTGCTTCCTGGTCTAAATCCAAGTTAACTCCCAGCCCCCCCCCCCCCCCCCACACACACACACGCCCCTCCCCCCCCTTCTCCCCCCCCCCCCAATCAGCTAGTTGTGTGCTGTTATCTCACGTCACACCCTAGTCTATGAGTACCCAGCTGTCTGTCACCTGACCCCTCTACCTGCACCCCTAGCTAGCCCACAGATGGCTCCCCACTCTCCCACGAGCCACTAAATGCTTCCCTCCAAACCCCTCCCATCTCTCTCCATCCCTCACATTGCCTCAACCCACCCCATCCTACCCCACTCTAAAGCCCCACCTCACTCCAGAACACTCACCGTGGGCCAGTAAAGAGCTGGCAGTTGAGCGACCACAAAATAAGGAGACGCGCATGCGCATGTGAGTGTGTGTGTGTGTGTGTGTGTGTGTGTGTGTGTGTGTGTGCGCGTGCGCATGTTTTCCCTACAGCTAGAAAAAGAAAGTGCATTCTGGAAGCTCGCCAAGCAACGTACCTTTTAGTTTGGAATGTAGAAGACGAGGTACTGGTGGAAGTAAAGCTGTGAGTACGGGTCGTGAGTCGTGCATGGATAGCTCAGATGGTAGAGCACTTGCCCATGAAAGGCAAAGGTCCCAAGTTCGACTCTTGGTCTGGTACACAGTTTTAATCTGCCAGGAAATTTTCATATCAGTGCACAC
Organism: Schistocerca serialis cubense; assembly: GCF_023864345.2. Lineage (NCBI taxonomy): Eukaryota > Metazoa > Arthropoda > Insecta > Orthoptera > Acrididae > Schistocerca > Schistocerca serialis. Next base: position 14,928,126 of record NC_064638.1, read on the forward strand.
TCCACTGCACGGTGAAAATCTCATTCTACATACCTTTTGTTCATGTGCCTATCGATGAGACAGTGCTTCTGCCTTTTGGTGAGCCATCTCCTTTATTCCTAAATAATTCGTAATTTTCAACAGAAACTTTCCGTACGTTATTATTGCATCCTACATTACAATATGCAATTTCCACAATATGTGGTCCTCTGTGAATATAATGGGGGTAACAACTGTAGGAGACCAAAAACTGACTGCAGTAAGCAAGTTCAAGTTATTGTACGCTGCAGTAGTTATGCAGAGGTGAAGAGGGTCACACAGGATAGGCTAGCATGGTCAACTCCATGAAACCAATCTTCAGATGGAAGATCACAACAATAAAAACATTTGATTCAGCATACACCAGACTCCAAACAGCGTACACAACCTGTATGTTCAGAAACACAGAAAATCATATTGGTTTCATCAGCAGGAAACTTCAGCCTGTAATTGTTATGGAACACTGCGGCGATTTTGTTCATTAATAAAACCCAAAACTGGGGAGTAATAAGAGAGTATTGTTGTAACTTCTTATCAACCTGGTTACCAAAATACATATTAAGAACACTGGTATAGTGTTATTTTAAAGGGGTCACTCCAAAGCGCAACGAAAGTATTTGAGCAATGTATAAAATTAGAGAATCAGTGCACAATATTGAAAGCCTATCTACATAATCTATATCTGCATGACTAGTCTGTAATTCACAATTAAATGCTGGCAGAGGGTTCACAGAACCACCCTCAACCTCTTTATCTACCATTCCACTCCCCTACAGCATTTGAGGAAAAACAAACACTTCAATATTTCCGTACAAGCTCTGATTTCTCTATTTTATTACAATGATCATTTCTCCCTATGTAAGAGGGCTCTAACAAAATATTTTCACATTCGGAGGAGAAAGTTGATGATTGAAATTTTAAGAACCTGCTCCAGCAAAATGCTTTTGCTTTAATGACTGCTACCCCAATTCACATGCGATATCTGTGGCATGCACTTTCCTGTTTGCCAATAATACAAAATGAGCTGCCCTTCTTTGAACTTTTAAATGATGTCCTCTGTCAGTCCTATCTGGTAAGGATCCCACACCATGCAGAATACTCCAAAAGAGGACAGACAAGTATAGTTGTAGATAGTCTCTTTAGTAATCCTAATCTTCTAAATGTTTTACTATTAAATCACAGTCTTTTGTTTGCTCTCCCACCGCATTATCTATGTGAGCATTCCAATTTAAGTTATTTGTAAATGTAATTCCTAAGTATTCAGTAGACTTCACAGCCTTTAGATCTGCGTGAATTATCATGTAACCAAAATTTAGTAGATGCCTTTTACTACTCATGTGGATGACATAACAATTTTTATTATTTAAGGTCAGTTACCACTTTTTGCATCATATGGATACATAGCCTAAATCATTTTGCAGTTCATTTTGATCATCTGATCACTTTACAAGACAGTAAATGATTTGCAAGACTGTAAATGATAGCATCATCTAAGAGGACTGCTCAGATTTTCTCTTAAATTGTTAATGTAGATCGGCAACAGCAGGTGGTCTATAACACTTCCTTGAGGAATTTCAGATATCACTTCTGTTTTACTTGATGATTTTCCATCAATTACTATGAACTGTGACCTTTCTGACAGGAAACCACACATCCAGTTGCACAACTGAGACAATACGCCATAGGCACACAATATGATTAGAAAATGCTTGTGAGGAACTGTTTCAAAAAGTCTTCTGGAAATCTACAAATATGGAATCAATTTGAGATCCCCAGTCGACAGCACTTATTACTTTGTGTGACTAAAGAGCTAGCTGTGTTTTAAAAGGTCGATATTTCTGAATCTATCTTGGCTATTTATCAATGAATCATTATCTTTGAGATAATTCATAATATTCAAACACAATATATGTTCCAAAATCCTAATGCAAATCAACATTAGTGATATGAGTCTGTTATTTAATAGATTACTCCTCTTTTCTTTCTTGAGCATTGGTGTGACCTGTGCAACTTATCAGTCTCTAGGTATGGATCTTTATCAAATGAGCGGCTATATATGATTTCTAAAGGAGCTATTGTATCAGCATTCTCTGAAAGAAACATAACTGCTTTATTACACTGAGGAGAGCTACTACTAAGTTACTCACAGTTGCAGTTGTTCTTGATTTGAATACTGCAATATTTACTTTGTTGTCTTTGGTGAAGAAATTTCAGAAATCCGTGTTTAGTAACCCTGCTTTAGTAGCACTGTCATCAGTAACATTACCACAGCTATTGAGCAGTGAAGGTATTGGTTGTGTCTTGCCATTGGTGTACTACACATGCAACCAGAACCTCTTTGGATTTTCTTCCAGATTTCAAAATGAAGTTTCACTATGGGAACTATTAAACACATCTTGCACTGAAACCCACCCTAAGTTTCGAGCTTCAGTAAAACATTGCTAATCTTGGAGATTTTGCATTCTTTTAAATTTTGACATGCTTTTTTTCATTGCTTCTGCAGCTTGGTTTTGACATATTTTGTGCACCACCCTTTTAATTTATTTGGTATCCTTTCAATTGCACAAACAGAATGTGCAAAGTAAGTGGAAATTACTCATCTCTTCCCTGATTACAGTGCAATAGAAGATACTACAAGATGTTGACAGATTGCCATATCTCGGTAGCTTTATATGTAATAATGAGGTCACAGATGCAGAAATCACCAGCAGAACTGGAAAATCAGTCCATATGGTAATTAGGTCTGTAATATGTCAACAAAGCTTTGACTGTACTCCTTTATCATTTATATGTATGAGACTTGGAAAATATCAGTAAAATCAGCACACAGTCTCCATATTTTTCACCAACAATGCTAGAGATGAATTCTGAAGATGTTAACCCAACCAAGTTACAAACGATGAAGTGCTGAGAATACGAGGTCTACACAGCCTGCACGTAATTATTGTTGAAAGAAGACTGAAGATTGCAGGTTATGTTCTACGCATGTAAGGTGGAAGAATCCCAAAATCAACACTGTTGTGGAAATCAATGGACAGATACAGATGTACAGGAAGACCTTTTAACACCTGGAACTTTTGCAATGAATCTTCAATGCATGGACACAAACTTGGAGGAAGGTGAGAACTTGGCAGCTGATCGAGTGAACTCTGTGAAACCAGTTCCTTGTATGGTACACAGCAAATCTGAGTAAGTTAGTAAGTAAGTAAGTAAGTAAGTAAAGTAAGTACAACTGGGGATTTTGCAAAACTGCTGGATGATCGATATTATTGTCTAGATTTGACACTGTTGGACTTCTACCTTTTCCTTGATGTGTATTCTTCAAATTGTGAGTTTTATGAGAAAGCTGATAGGTACATACCAATCAACCTTCCCTCACATGAACTGACATTGTCTCTTTATAAATTCTACTGTGCTAACAATTATCTACTGAGAATCCTCGACTAGGTCTCCGCAGCTCAAATGAGCCAGTTTCTTTTAAATTTCTGTCTTTGGCTATAATTGTCTTCCAAGTATGGTGACACAACATCCTGTCATGAAACTTTTGCCTTTACACTTTTTTACTTTTCTGGACACTGCCTTTTTCTGCACTGTGCACTAAATACACTATGTGAGTAACGCCCAATCTCCAACAACCAATCGTGAACTGTAAACAGTTGTGAACTCTACCAGGGCACATAACAAACAATTAACATTTGCGTTTTAGTGTTCTAAGCTGTGAAGTCATCAGCGGACAAATAATTTAGTACCTATTCCTGGACAGCCGGAGTGGTCGTGTGGTTCTAGGCGCTACAGTCTGGAACTGAGTGACCGCTACGTTCGCAGGTTCGAATCCTGCCTCGGGCATGGATGTGTGTGATGTCCTTAGGTTAGTTAGGTTTAATTAGTTCTAAGTTCTAGGTGACTGATGACCTCAGAAGTTAAGTCGCATAGTGCTCAGAGCCATTTGAACCTATTCCTGACATGCTGTTGTTTGGAACAACAACTGACATGATCCAAAATATTACTTTTTTTTATTATAGCTTCACTTTTATTTTGTCTAATGATTACTAATTTCAGTATCAAATTCCATCATCAAGCCACTATATGATTGGAAAGCATAGTGTATCGTTAAAATATTGTTTATTAAACAGATTACCATTATATCATCATTCCTTAAAGTAATGTCCAAAGTGGAAGGACAGATGATTAATTTTGAGTATATACAAAAGTCAGAGTACTGAACCGGATATGAAAGAAGGAAAACCAGAAGGGCAGTGAGAGACGGGTGCCTTCTATCACCTTACTTCCTTAATATTTTCATCAAGGAAGTAATAACAACAACAAAGAAAAGATGACAAGAATCAAAAGGTAATTTCTGGAATACTCCAAGGAAATGTGATAGGACCATTACATTTACAATGAATATAAATGATCCAGTAGAAAGTGTCAGAGGCTCCTTAATATTGTTCACAGGTACTCTCACTTGTCCATCAGAAAGTAGCAACAACAGAAGGCAGTATCAATTTGCACAATGACCTGCAGAGGATTGGTGAATGATGCAGGCTCTGGCAGTTGACCCTGCACATAAATAAATGTAACATATCACTCACACACACACACACACACACACACACACACACACACACACACACACACACACAGGAAAAGAAATCCAATACTGTACAACTACACTATTAATGACAAATTGCTGGAAACAGAATCTACCATAAAATATCTAGAAGTAACTATCCAGAGCAACCTTAAAGTGGAATGACCACATAAAACTGCAATAGAAAAGCAGATGCCAGACTAACATCCACAGGAAGAATCTTAAGTGAATGTAAATTACCCCTGTGTCCTTACCCAGTAGGACTGACAGAAGAGAGAAAGAAGATCCAACGAAGTGCGGAGTGTTTTGTCACAGGATCATTTAGTCACTGTGAGATCATTACAGAGATGCTCAGCAACTCCAGTGGTAGATGCCATAAGAGAGCAGTTGTGCATCACGGAAAGATTTACTACCCAAATTTCGAGAGAGTAGTTTCCGAGAAGAGTCTGACAACATAATAGTTTCTCTCATATACAATTCACGAAATGATCACGTGAAGAAAATTTGAGAAGTTAGAGATAATACAGAAGTGTACTGACAGTCATTCTTCTCAAGCACTGTTCACAAGTGGAACAAGGCAGAGGGGATCAGTTGGTGGCATGAGACGTACCCCCTGCCACACACAGTTAGGTGGTTTTTGGAGCATGATGTCGATATGGAAACTTAATTGCATGCATATACACTGCAGATTGATGACATCACAATAGTAAATCAAAGTAGGAACTAAATAAAATGTTTCAGGCCTTAAATCTAGAAATGGTAAAACTAAAGCTAAAAATGAATACAAAGAAGACAAAAGTTATGGCTACAGACAAGAAAGGAGGTGGAGGTAGGACTGACACAAGAATAGGCAATGAGCAACTCAAGAAAGCAACTGAAATTCAATATCTCAGTAGCTTTTTGCAAGAAAACAAACAATATTTCAAGGCATTCAAGAAAAGAATAGCACAGGTGAAGAATTCCTTCCAAAATAAGAAGAAGCTGCAACTGAATAAACATATCAGCTTCCACATTAACAAAATATTTGTAAAGACCTTTGTGTGGAGTGTTCTGACTCACAGATGCAAAATCTGTACATTAGAAAAGCCAAAGGAAGCTCGCCTCAAACCTGCTGAAATGTGGTTCTGGAGGAGAAGTACAAGAACTAGCTGCATTGACAGAAAAATTAAAGGAAATAGGAGAGAAGAAAAAACCACTGAAAGTTATAGGCCAGGGCAAAGCAAAATACACTGGACACTTAACTGGAGACGATAATCTTTTAAAAAACATTTCTGAAGGCAAGATCGTAGGTAAGAAAACAAGGGGATGACTGAGAACATCCTACTTAAACAATGTGATCAATGAATGGGATTTTCTTCACACATGGAGATGAAGACAACTGCTGAAGAGAGGAAGCTGTGGCTGCAGAGACAATGTTTAACCTTTTGGAAGAGTAAGGACAAACAAATACAAAATACGAGTCTACATGGTAGCTACATATGGAATAAATGACAACTTCTTGTGTGCAGTCATCAAGTCACTTACCCCAGTAGGTGTCTTATCTACTAAAAGTAAAGGTCACTGTTGTGCTTTCAATAGATGTGAACTGCACCCTGAAAATGGTATGTCTAGTTTGCAGTTGTACAGAAGCTTTTTATTTTGCAAAATGGTTCAAATGGCTCTAAGCACTATGGGACTTAACATCTGAGGTCATCAGTCCCCCAAACTTAGAACTACTTAAACCTAACTAACCTAAGGACATCCCTGCCTGAGGCAGGATTCGAACCTGCGACCGTAGCAGCAGCACGGTTCCGGACTGAAGTGCCTAGAACCGCTTGGCCACAGTGGTCAGCTTTTATTTTGCAAAGAAATTTTTGATAATAAGATGAACTGATGCTGGTACTTGCTACTGAAACCAGTAGTACTTAGATACAACAAAAGTGTGACTATAGAATTAAAAATAATTTTTCCAAACAATCGAGTATTTTTTTCAAAATGGCACCACAATAGAGGATACTTATTTTAAACTAAAGACACAAAAGAAAAAAAGAGAAACTGTAAAGATCTTGAGTTTCATAATGCTCTCTTGGGAGGAAAATATAAGATACCAATTACAAATTATTTGTTTCAGTTCCTTTAGAATAATTTCCTGTTTCACAGGTCCCTTGAAGAAAATAAAAGATCTCAAAAGTGTCTTAATGACAACCGATGGCCTCATGTTGACAATAATTGGTAAAGTTGCAAGCCATACTTTTTTATGTTGTATAAACTACGAAACTGATAGCATCGTCAGCTAAAATTTACTTCTTCTGTCTTAATATACCTTCCTTCACTTACAGCTGCAGTGTGGAGACAGCGGTGAGGGTGGGAGCGGGGATGGGGGTGAGGGTGAGGGCGTACTGCTTTAAAATGGTGATTCTTGTATTGATATTCTTAACAACAGATTTATATCTTTTGTTTATGAAAGTCTGCATGCGATGACAGCTGCACTAGTAATACCTTCACAGGTTTGTATTCAAGTTGCAAGGCTAGATCTATGCCAGCCATGACACACTCCCAGCCTTTCCTCCTCATGATCTGGTTGTAGCGTTGGGACTGCAGGGTGTCTAAGCTGATGTTCAGACCATCAAGCCCTGCCCTCTGCAAGGCAACCAGCTGTCTTGTCAACATGAGGCCATCGGTTGTCATTAAGACACTTTCAAGATCTTTTATTTTCTTCAAGGCACCTGTGAAACAGCAAATTATTCTAAAGAAACTGAAACAAATAATTTGTAACATTGCTGCTGCATATGAAACAAAACTCCAGTTGATAAATTGAAAATACAAATTCCTTAAAAGTTAACTGTACATTTGCCCTAATACAAAGAGATAAGAAGGGTTAATAAACTGAATTGGAGAATGCAAGTTAAGATAGCAATGAAAAAATAATTAGAGGCATAAGATCACCTACTGCAACAGGGAAATGGGAATCAATATGAACCATTACCCAGCTACTGTCAACTGATTCCATGTCTCCATGCACACTGTATAAACCACTGTGGGTTTGTCCGACAAAGTACATTGTTGTACCACACATTATGGTTTATCCCCATTCAATGCTCATGTGGAGTGTGGAAGAATGATTCTTTAAATGGTTCTGTGCATGCTGTAATTAATCTTGCCTTCATGGTCCCTATAGGAGTGATACATATGCGGTTATTGTATAATCCCTAAATACCTCGCTTAATACAGGTTCCTGAAATTTCATAAGTTGGGTTTTGTCATATATTTGGCGTCTATCTTCACTTGTCTGGCATTTCCAATTTTTAGTAGCTTCTTGATGCTCTCCCATGCATCAAATAAATCTATGATCAATCATGCTACACTATTTTGTATACATTCAATGTCTGCCATTAGCCTTATTTGTTATGGGTCGTACTTAAGCAATATTCTAGAATGGGCCACACAAGTATTTTGTAAGCAATGTCCTCTATAGACTGATTGCATTTTCCAGTATCTTACCAAGAATTGAAGTCTGCATTCTGCTTTGCCTACAAGTGAGTCTATGTCACCATTTCATTTCATCCAGATATTTGTATGAGTTGACCAATTAAAACTGTGATTATTTGATAATGTAGTCATACAATACTGTCTTTTATTTGTTTTGTGATGTGCTCCAATTTACATTTCTGAAAACTTAAACTCAGTTGCCTATCTTTGGAGCAATTTGAAATGTTATGATCTGACTCAAATTTGTGCAGATTTTTTTCAGGCAATAACTCATTATAGACAACTCTATCATCCAGGAAAAGTATGACGTTTCTTATAATATCATCTTCCAGAACATTAAGGTACAACATTAATGTAATAGTATAAATTACTATAACTGTATAAATAAGTTTATAAGTGTGTAAAATACATTGAACTATTTGTTACAACAAAACATTGTACTGGTATACTCAGCAAGATGTTAAATCAGCAGATAGCTACATTTTATGTTCAACATTTTGTGTACAGCATATATGCTGGAAAGGATTTATACCCAAATTAAATAAATCGGAAGAAATGGTAGTGTGTCTCTGGAAAAATAATCCATAAAAACTCATACAGACAAAATTTGCTATTATGTCACTGTTGCTGAAATATAATACAAAGTAACTGAATTCGATGAACATTCTCAGAGTGCAATATGCCTCAGAGTGAAATGCACAGTAATGTCAACATTATTTTTCAAGGCTATGTTTGTGAAAATGGATGAAAGCAAACCACACATTTTGTTCTCAATCTGCGGAAGCATTATGCACTGTGAAACACTGTACTGCTGTTCTACATAAAAGCTGTCTCATTGTCAACATCTTTCCCCTGCTGGCTGTTCTACACTTCTCATCACTGATTCAACACATTGTAAGATATTTTATGCTGTATGACACCACAGTCCAGTCTGGTTAGGACAGCATAAAAATAATATATGAATTTCAGTATTGAAACTGGAACAGCAGAACAGCTCTCATCACACTGGATATCAAATCGAGGTTGGATTACAGCCGTGGGTACATCATTTCATGCTACTCAACTGTATGTCATACGTCAGAGTTCTTCAACTGTAGTGGCTGGTGACTGGTGGCTGGCGACTGGTGGCATACCCATCTCTTGGCATCCTGTGAACAGACGTTCTCCACAGGTGACAGATTTGAAGAAAATGCTGGATACGGCAACAGTGGAACACTCTCTGTATCGAGGTAGCTCAGTACAGCTCAGGTGATGTAAAGTCTTGCATTATCCTGTTAAAAGATAACATCACGGAGCCCTTGAAAATAGGGTACAGCGATAGGCCTTAACAAAACACAAATGCAATGGCTGCTGTCCAAATTACTGGCTATGTGAACCAGAGGTTGTGACATGTATCCAGTTGTACCCCATACCATCACATCACATGCTGGACCTGCATGTGAATGACAGGTACAATCTGGCCAGGTCTGTTGGCATCAGAGCCTCCACACACAAGTACATCAATTGTGACGATGTTGCAGAACTGAGACTCATCTGATACAATGACACAGTGCCATTCCTGTGTCTGGCATTGTTGTCAGTTGCACCGCTGTCAGTTCAACTCTCTCTAGAGCTGCATTAATGGCTTGACAGTCTGTGCTGCTCCAGATGCCATCACATTGTATGTGTGGATACTTGTCTCACTGTATACAAGCCCACTTCCTGACTAAATGTACACAACTTCACTGCAGGATCATGTACGCATGAGCGAACACTTGTCTGCCCTCTCAGGTGCTAGTTGGATGGCACTACGGAGGCCCTGCAAGGCATTTAGCATGGCCCTCCTGAACCTACCAATTCTATGTTCGCACAAAATGAGATTCTGAGCAATGCAAGCAGCAATATAGTGAAACAATAAACCAGAGTCTCACCAGACCATGAGCCTGCCACTGCCAAATCTGGAATGCTGATAAACATTTCTCCTTCTTCCATTATGCTTAACACGGTCTTTGTGTACACAACCAACACTGAAATAGAATTTCTGAATGAGAAACCTGCTTTCTTGCATACAGAATATGCATGGGAGTGCTGAAAAGTAATGCCTCTGAATTGTTTATTCTGTTCTCAATATCGGTCGAGGTATGACACGTCACGCATATTACTTGGTCAACTTTCCCACTTCACTGACTCGTGGCACACCCCCCTCCCGCTAACAGATGGAGTCGCAATAGGCAGCCCACTCTGACCAGAGATTGTGAATATGTTTACGGTGCACTTCGAGGAAGAGGCCCTGATGTCATCCAAATGGAAATCCATCATCTTCTTCTTCTTCTGTTATGTGGATAACACACTTGTCATCTGGCCTCATGGAAGAGACAAACTTCTTGACTTCTTTGTACATCTGAACTCCACACGCCACAAAATCAAATTCACTATGGAGACCAAAGAAGAAGGAAGACTACCATTCCTGGACATCATAGTCAGGAGAATAACGGACAGCACCCTGTGCCACAGTGTGTATCTGACTCTATAAAACACATAAACTCAGTTCTCCCTATGGCACAGTGAATAATTTCAATAACAAAAACTGAGATAAATGTTGCAGCTTACATTTAATTTCCACTTTGGCTAAGCATTCAAGATCAGTCTTACCTGAGAGTGCAACATTACATCTTTGTTTAATTTAATTATATGTTCATTAGATTTTGGTTATAAGGCACGTTTTGCTTCCTAACGTTTCATCTCCAAATGCTGGAAACAATCCATGGAGGAAGAGGAGTATGTAAGACATTCGTGGACCAGGTTGGAAGTATCTGTGAATTTCAATTCTCTGTAGAAGAGCTCAATCATTTGAAAATAACTTTCAGACCTTGTGGCTATTCTAACAAATATACATAGGGCACTACATTCTAAAATATTTGCATCTTTCAGTGACAAAACAAGCAACTAGAGGAAAAGTTCTCTTGCCACTTGTAAAAACAGTCGCAGATCGCGACCTCTGAGTGCTATAAAGAGAAGGTATTGATGCAGTGCTTAAACCAAACAGAAGACCACAACTGCAGCCATACTCAAGCAAATTGCTGTGCAGTAGTTTCAGTGAATTTGACAATGATGTGGCTGCTTTCATAGTGGCCCAGTCATATTGTGGGGTACGGAATGCCAGTGACAGGGCTGGAACTGTAGGTGACAGATGGGTTTTTGGCAAAGCCTTGTATCAATACCTCCTTAATTATTGAGCTGAAAAACTGTAAAAAACATCATACAGTAAAATCACACAAAAAAAATTCCTATTTCTCCAGGTATTGTGCCTTCTGTTTCTTTTTCATTACAAAAACATATTGATTCAAGTTTATAAAGTCACAACTATGTCACTGTGATTTGTGTAACACACATTCTGGAACATGTTCCAGGAATGCCATGAAACAGACAGCTTTAAATACTTACTCTAGCTCATCTTTCAAGACTTGCATGCCAACAACAACACCATCTATCCAATCTGTTTTTATTTCACTTTCATGTAAAGCTTTCTCCACAAAGGATATCATCTGCCATGTAGGCAGTGCAAGAGGAAATTCCACACTCACATTTGGGTAACCAAGTTGATTCTGTGTCTTGTCAGAACCAAGTACAATCAACCCAATTTCATCTTTACCACTGGTAAATATCTGGAAACATATTAAATGGTAAAAATAAGTTTTGTTTATAACAAGTTGTATACCAATAAAAACATCACACACAGGTACTCTTTATAAAATCATTTAATTCGATAGATAAAAAATCTACTCACCAAGCAATGGCGGAACACACACATAAAACACTGTTGTGATAGGCAAGCGTTTGGAGCCAGTGACTCCTTCTTCAGGCTGAAGGGTTGCAGGGGAAGCAAGAAGGGTGAAGGAAAAGGACTGGAGAGGTCTAAAAAAAGGAGTAGATTTTGGTAAAGTTACCCAGAAACATGGGTCATGGGTGACTTACCGTACAGGATGAGAAGGAGAGACTAATTGTTGGGGACTGCATCGGGCAAGATTCGGAAACCTGAGAGCTTAAAGGTGGAAGACAGGGTAATATGCAAGACAGAGATTACTACTAAAACTGTACATGAGTTAATAAGAGTGAGAAGCTAAGTGTATTGTATGCAACAGCTGTGGGAGGGGGCAGTGAAAACAGACGGGAAAGACAATGAAAGATGTAGAAAGCTAAAACGGAGTGAAGCAAAGAGTAATTACAGTGAAGAATAGCTGAGACAGGAGAAATTAACATAAATTAAGGTGAGGTGGGTGGTGAGAACCAAGGACATGTTTTAGTGCTAGTTCCCACCTGCGAAGTTCTGAGAAACTGGTGTCTGGCGGAAGAATACAGGTGGCATGTGTGGTGAAACAAGTGCCGAGGTCACATATGCCATGTTGAAGAGCATGCTCTGCAACAGGATATTGCGAGTTCCCAGTATATACACTACGCCTATGCCCATTTATCCTAACTGATAATTTGGTGGTACTCATGCAGATGTAGAAAGCTTAAAAGTGGTTACATAATAGCTGGTATATGACATGTGTCGTATCTATTTCTTGCCTGATCCGCAGTTCTGTGTGACTTTCCCAAAATCTACACCTTTTCCTGGAACTCTGCAGGCCTTTTCCTTTACCCTTCTTCCTTCCCCTTCAATGCTTCTGTCTGGAAGAGCCACTGTCTTTTATGTGTATGTTCTGCTGCCGCTTGGTGAGTAGATTTTTTATCTATTCAATTAAATAAATTTATCAATAATTTATTGTTTTTGTTGTTATAGTTACTCTTTATAACCTACTTAAAATACATCACGTACCCTCCTCTCCACAATTCTTCGAACACATAGTTTTGCCTTTTGTAAAAAATCACTGCGTTTCTGTATAACATACTTGGAGTCAAAGTGTCCAACATCTATTACAATTATAAACAGATGAAAGAAAGTCATTGTATTTATTGGCAGTATTACGCAATCAAATATTTTGAAAGAGTTCCAGTGGTATAAATTTACAATATCTTACAAATAAATATATACGTTTATTCTTTAAATCAATTCTTAGCAATAACATAATAGTATAAATTGCAGAATCAATATAGCCAATTTTAATGTAATGACTGCAATACCAATACAAAATAACAGCGGTAAGTTATTACAAATGAGAGGGAGAGAGAGAGAGAGAGAGAGGGAGAGAGAGAGAGAGAGAGAGAGAGAGAGAGAGAGAGAGAGACAGAGAGAGAGGCATTTAGACAATGTTTCATTACAGTGTGAAACTTATTAGAATTAAAATGAAGCCATAGTGAATTATTACATTCCAAAAATAATAATTATTGTGTTCTTTCACATCAAAATAATACATTCATTAGGCAATGTATACTTTTAATTTCAGAAATTTTTATAACAGCTCTGAACTTCACTGTTTCGATGAATTTATTACATGTGTCAATGAATGAGGGTTGATAACATTGCTTTAGTCATTCAATTGTTCATCATGTGATATGCACAATGTTCTTAATAACTTCTTATGTAAAGTTCTATCATCAAAAAGATAATCTACGTAAGTTTTAAAAGTCGCGAATCTTTAAACAACAACTTGAAAATGGGTATATCAGTATTTTGTATACATTCTAGCATTGCTAGATTTACTTTTAAATTTTAGAGTATATGAGCAGATTGAGCGACTTTCCATCCAGAAAATTTGCTGTTGGCAAGACCTCACTACAAAGAAAAATGGTCTTTCCGGAGTCAAATGCTAAAAAATTCATAAATACCAGCTTTGTAAGTTATACAAACAGGTATTAAGCAATGGGCATAAATATCGTTCTGCTTGATTTGAAAAAAAGTAGGTAGATGAAAAAGTAAATTGGGTCCAAGGATTGAACATAAACTCACCCAAATTGCAAAGGTTTAAAAAAAAAAAAAAAAAAAAAAAGGACCAAGAGGGTCACTGCTCAAGAATTGAGAACTGCCCCCCCCCCCCCTTTCATTTACAGGCTTGCTTTCACTTTTCAGATGAGACCATGTGCCCCATATGTGAAGAAAATAGCCAATACGTAAAGAGAATTACAGATAAAGCGTTTTCTAGAATGAGATTTTCACTCTGCAGCATAGTGTGCACTGATATGAAACTTCCTGGCAGATTAAAACTGTGTGCTGGACCAAGACTCTAACTTGGTGATCTTAACCCCAGATCTGTGTTGCCGATTTGGGAGGTAGATCTCGTATCTAGAAAGAGGAGATGACAGTTAGGGTACTATGGGTGAGCAGCTGCCATCAATTTTTGATGGTGCAGAACCCACAATAGTGGAACTGCTGCCTAGTCCAAAGGCACCTGTTACCAGTCTTACCCCACAATAGTGTATCGAATCCAGACGTAATGTCGAAGCTGATGAAAAGTCATATGAGAGATTCCTGTAATCTAGGTGTGACTTCACCAATGCTGCATACAGCCATATCAAAGTAGAGTGGACCACACCGTGGTCAGTGTCGCTGAGGCATAGAAGAGCATTCAGGTGCGACCTACATGTCTGCTTTAGTTGACAAAGACGGGGAACCCATGTCAACTAGGCATCTAAGACCGGTCCTAAAAAACACAATGACAGAAATGCATAACATAGGTCATGGCAGGCAAAAAATGGATGCTATGAGTGAAAGCCCAGGATTGTGCTTGGTGTATTGCTCCCTGCATTCTGCCTCCAGCAATAGCCGTCGTGGATGAACAGAAAAGATGGGGACACCATATGCCATGCAGCTGCCGCCAGATCATTGATAGCCACAAAAAGGAGAGTGGCACTCAAAACAGAACCTTGTGCAAGCCCCTTCTCCTGCAGGGGGGGATGCTACAGGAGGCACCAACCTGTACCCAAAAAGTGTGACATGGAAGAAAGTTCTGGATAAAAATCAGGAGTGGGCCATGGAAGCCCCACTCCTTTAAGGTGGCAAGGACGTTATGGCACCATGTGGTATCATAAGATATACACGCAGATCAATGAAAACTGCAACAAGGAACTGATGCTGAGCAAAAGCTGTTCAGATAGCACACTTCAAGTGGACTAAATTATCTTCAGTAGAGCGCCCTTGGCGAAAAGCACCCTGGATCGAAGCCAAAACATCCGGGGATTCAAGGACACAATACAGCCTTCGACTAACCATATGTTCAAGTAACTTGCAGGACACTGAGTAAACAATCTGGACGACAGCTGTCCGTTTGAAGAGGCAATTTATCTGATTTAAAAACTGGAAAAACGGCATTTTCTCGCTACTGGGAAGAGAATTCTGCATTGCACCAGGGATGGTTAAAGAAAGGCCAGGTACACTGACGGAAAAATTTGCAACACCCAAAAATAATTAATGTAGAGTAATGAAATACCAGGAATATATTTGTTGAGACAATGTATGTAAAGTGATTAACGTTGCAGGATCAGAGATCAATCTGAGTGTGAGATAAGCCACTGCAAATGTAAATGTAAATGCTGATACGCTGTTGTACATGTGTCATGTGTGTGTGTTTGTGGGATGTAGTTCCATGCCTGTTGCACTTGGTTGGCCAATATAAGGACAGTTAATGATGTTTGTGGATGGGTTGAAGCTGTCATCAGATGACGTCCAATATGTGCTCGATTGGAGGTAGAGCTGGTTATCGAGCAAGCCAAGGCAATATGTTGACACACTATAGCATGTTGGCTTACAACAGCAGTATGTGAGCAAGTGTTATCCTGTAGGAAAACACCTCCTGGAATGCTGTTTGTGAATGGCAGCACAACAGGTCAAATAACCAGACGGACATACAAATTTGCAGTCAGCGTTCGTGGGATTCATACAGACAGTTTTGTCAGTGGAAAAGCGAAAGGCATTGTTGATGCTCCAGGAGTAAAGACAATCAAGACATTGCTGAAGGTGCCACTAAGTGAGACAGGTTCATAGAGAACTGCAATAGAAGGCAAAATCGTCAAAAAAAAGGGAGCCGGAGATGCCCAGTGGGAGACATGCCATTATAGGGTTAATGGTGATAGCAAAGAGAATGACACTCAGAATGGAACCCTGAGACACACCATTTTCCTGGATAAAGGTGTCCGACAAGGCAGACCTTTCATGAACCTCGAAAACTCGGTCTTTTAAAAATGTCTGAAGGAAACAGGGTAGGTGGCCATGGAAGCCCCACATATGAAGAGTATGGAGGGTACTAGCTCTCTAGCAGGTGTCATAGGCCTTCTCACAAATCGAAAAACACAGCGACAATATGGGATTTCTGCAGAAAACCATTCATGACATGGATGGGCAAAATAATGAGACGGTCCACTGCAGAATGCCGTGTTGAAAGCCACACTGTGCATTCATCAAAAATTGTGAGACTCGAGCCACCATATCATCCGGGCATGAATCATATGTCCCATCACCTTGCGAACACACTGGTAAAAGAGATGGAGTGGTAGCTAGAAGGAAGTGTGTGTGCGTGTGTGTGTGTGTGTGTGTGTGTGTGTGTGTGTGTGTGTGTGTGTGTGTGTGTCAGAGAGAGAGAGAGAGAGAGAGAGAGTGAGAGAGAGAGAGACAGAGACCTAATTTCGGCAAGAGCTGGATTTCAATCAATAAACTGAGTTGAAGTCTGCTGTTGTGGTCTTCATCCAGCTACTGGTTTGGTGCATCTCACCAGCCTATTCCAGCCTTTGTAAGCCTCTTCATCTGCATAGTATTTCAACCTAAATCCACTTAGAATGGTGAACCACCATTCAGAGAATAACTTTTTAACAACACAGTTCGACTTCTCTAAAGGCTTCTATACTGAGAATCCAACATAATATCTCACAAATTCAATTCCAGTAGAATTAAATAGTGGAAATTAACCCCTCTGTCATCTTGCCAAAGCCTTTGACTGTTTAGATTAAAAAATTCTGTGAGGGGAAGCTAAAATAGTATGGCATTAAAAGTCTTCCCCTTGCATGGATTGAGTTGTACTTTAACTACAGAAAATGGAAGGTCACATTAACAAATGATAAGACAGGAAGTGGGCGCCATGTGTAGAGAGTACAAACGATACTAGTCCCCAACAAATGTCATAGGCTTTCTCCAAATTGAAAAACACAGCCAGTCTGGGATTTCCACAGAAAACCATTCATGACATTAGTAAACAAAGTGGGCGATAGCCAGAAGGAAGTTGTTTGTCCTTACCGGGCTTAGGTGTGGGTATAACAGTGGCTTCACAACAGTGGCTTAATAACATGCCCTCTGCCCAGGTCCGGTTGTACGTATTAAGCAAAAAGTGCTTGCCCACAAGAGAAAGGTGCTGCAACATTTGAAAATTAACAGTGTCTGGTCCAGGGCAAAGGATTGAGATGAAGTGAGAACGTGAGCTAGCTTCCTCATAGTAAACGCAGCACAGTAACACACACGATTCTGAGAAGAGAAGGGTTTTGCCTGAGTCTTCTCTGCCCATTTCCAATAGAGGTAGGCAGGATGATAGTGGGAGGAGCTCAAAATTTCTGCAAAATGGCGACTCAAGGTGTTGGAGATAGCAATATGGTACACGATGATACTGTCTGCTACTGTCAGGATGAAAATTGGGGAATGGATCTTGCTCCCAGAGAACCATCGGAAGTTGGTGCACACAATGGAAGAGGGGGGTGAAACTGTTAAAAGAACTAGTGAATGAAGTTCAGCTACCTTTTTGGTTATCCTGAAGAATGCGAATTCCATCGCAGCAGGCTTCAGTCCACCAAAGGATTGGGACACAGCATGGTAAAGAGGAAGTATGAGGAATGGAATGTTCTGCGACGGTAAGGATAATGTTTGTAAGAAATTCCACCTGTGACAACTGTGGAAATCATGTTCGTTGAAGGTCGCCAGGGCGGGGTAAAGTCTCCAGTCAGCCTCAGTGTGCTGCCATTTCAATGTGCACGGAGGTGGGGTAGGAGTCAGCAAATGGATAGCACACAGGAAATGGTCGCTCGAGTAGGTGTCAGAAAGAACGGACCGTTCAAGATGATGTGCAGGACGGGCAGTGAAGAAGGAAAGGTCCAAATGGGAATAGGAGTGCGACGAGTCTGAAAGCAACATGGGTGCTTCTGTGTTAAAGATGAAAAGGTTAAGTTAATTAAGAATGGCAGCGAAGAGGGCACCTCTCGGATAGGTTCTGGAAGAGCCCCAAATGGGATGGTGTGCATTAAAGTCCCCAAGCAGCAGAAATCAGCGAGGAAGCTGTCCAATAAGCTGGAGGAAGTCGAACCTGGTGACATCAAATGATTGAGGGATGTAAATGGTAGAAAGGGAAAAGTTCAAGTGAGGAAGGAAAAGACAGACTGCAACAGCTTGATGACAGGTAGTCAGGGAGATGGATGGGTTGACTATGAATGTCATCCCATATGAGCAGTATGACTCCTTCATGAGACAGAATGCCAACCTCGAGCGGAAGGTCAAAACAGACCAGGAAGAAATACAAAAGCTCAAAGCAGTCGTGAGGATGCAATTTTGTTTCCTGAAGGCAGAGTACAAGTAGAAGCTGTGATTCTAAAAGCAGTCATAAATCCTCTTTGTTGGATCAAAGTCTGCAAAAGTTCCATTGGAGGACAGTCACGATGAGGACAATAGGAAGGGGTGTCACCTCGGCAGCTGCCAAGTGTCAGTCTGCGAAAACTCACTGCTACAGGGCACAGAGGCAAGAGGATCCTGCTCCATGAGGTCCTACAGAAGTGTCGGCTTTCTTCTGCTGTCGACATGAGGAATCCAGGGCATGTTGTCTGTAGTTCAACAATGCCTAGATGATCCTTACTGCAGTTCGATTGCATCTGCATTATTACACTTTGCCAAGAAGGGCTCTCAGCAAGGGTAGTGTCCAGACATCGTGGAGTGAACCGTGGCAATGTTGTTCGGACATGGAAGAGATAGAGAGGGACAGGAACTATCAGTGACATACCTTGCTCAGGCCACCCGAGGGCTACTACTGCAGTGGGTGCCTGCTACCAACGGATTATGGCTCTGAGGAAGCCTGACAGCAATGCCACTGTGTCGAATAATGCTTTTCGTGCAGCCACCGGATGTCTTAGGCCTGTTGCTCTTCCATTCATTGAAACTACAAAATTCCTGAGGCTCCTGCTTTATACAAAACTATCTTGGTCCTCCCACTTCATGCTCCCTGCAGCTTTTTCGATGGGTGTGAACCCTTCACCATCTTGGCTTCATGCGGCAGCCCATCTTCACCTTGACCTTCAGGCTTGCCTTCAGTTTCACGACCTATGCATGGATTTTTGCAACAGTATCTTTGTGTACACTGATGGCTCTTGGACTGACCATGGTGTCAGGTGTGCCTTCAACGTCAACCAACATTTTTTGGTACTGACTTCCGGCACATTGCTCAGTATTTACAGCAGAGCTCTTCACCCTGTATCAGATCATGGAGTACATCTGGTGACATACTCTTTTCAACTGTGTCACTGCTCAGACTCTCTCAGCACCCTTCAAAGCCTCTGTGCACTGTAGACTGTCCATCCCTTAGTGCACCGGTTCCAGGAAAGCTTCCACTTGCTCACTTTTTATGGAGCCACTGTGATGTTTACGTCGGTTCCAGGTCATATCGGTCCAAGAGGTTGCTGACACTGCTGCCAAAGCTGCATTCCTCGTACTTCAGCCCAATAATTCTCGCATTCCCTCTGATGATCTCTTGTTGCTTTCTGTCAGGAGGTGGTGTCACTTTGGCATCGCCACTGGTCCTCCATTCATAGGAATAAGCTCTGGGTTATTAAGCCTCTTCCAGTGGCTTGGACAACCTCCTCTCAGTCGTCCTGCGGCGAGGAGGTCATTTTAACTAGGTTGCATATTGGGCACTGCCTTTTTAGCCATCACCATTTGTTAAGTGGTGCTCCCCCACTACTTTGTGTACATTGCACCCAACTTTTAACTGTCTGCTGTTTCCTGAGAGGGTGCCCTTTTTTTTTACCGTTTACGTTCCCGTTTGGGTTTGCCATCTGAGTTATTGGCCGTTTTAGTGAACAATGCGTGGGCTGTCGAACGTGTTTTACTTTTTATCAGTTGTAGCAATATGGTGAAGGCCATTTAACTTTTAGTTCTGGGCCTCCATTTACCTATTGCGTACTTCATAGACCTTTCTCCACATCCCTGATTGTAGCTGTCCTCTCTCCTGTCATTAAACGTTGACATGTAATCATTTTTAACTCCTCTCCTCACCTTTGTGTTTCACAGTTTTGGCATGGACACATATGACCCTAGTTGTTTTTGCGCCCTAAAACAAAATGGGGGAGAAATACAAAGCCCTTACATTCTTTTGTCGACTTATGTCTTTACCTCCCCTTGAGACCTCAGAATTTGTCGGGGAAAAATTCTAAAATGTGTCTGTGGAATCAGAGATATCAGGGAATTTCACTTGGAGAAACTTGTGGCAACCCTGATTTTAGGTTTTTATATATGGAAATTACTTTTGCTTCTAGTATTGCAGTTCTGAATTGCTGAGTTCATCCTAAACTCACACGTGAGTGGTATCTGCATACCCAGGAACTTAGAACACGGGAGCCTAATTGCCCATTTATCCCTACTTTTGATATTCGTATCTGTAAGTCACTTTTATTTCTTTAGAACTGCACAATACAAGTTTTTAGGCATTAAGCTGGTACCTGTGGATCAGTACACGCCTGTTCTGTTATTCTCCTGGATGTTTCTGGTATGGATGAGTTTAGATCTTGCATCAATAAGTTTGTGGCACTGCAAAACATTGGAGTTTTTCCTAAGCCCTCCAGTGCCGGAAGTAAATCATTTTTGTGGACTTGGCAGCAAACACTGTGTGCCACACCATATTTTATGTTCTCCGTTTTTGAGTTTAATCTTATTCCTGTCTTATCATTTGTTAATGTGACCTTCCATTTTCTGTAGTTAAAGTACAACTCAATCCATGCAAGGGGAAGACTTTTAATGCCATACTATTTTAGCTTCCCCTCACAGAATTTTTTAATCTAAACAGTCAAAGGCTTTGGCAAGATTACAGAGGGGATAATTTCCACTATTTAATTCTACTGGAATTGAATTTGTGAGATATTATGTTTGATTCTCAGTATAGAAGCCTTTACAGAAGTCAAACTGTGTTGTTAAAAAGTTATTCTCTGAATGGTGGTTCACCATTCTAAGTGGATTTAGGTTGAAATACTATGCAGAGATGAAGAGGCTTACAAAGGCTGGAATAGGCTGGTGAGATGCACCAAACCAGTAGTTGGATGAAGACCACAACAGCAGACTTCAACTCAATTTATTGATGGAAATCCAGCTCTTGCCGAAATTAGCTCTCTGTCTCCCTCTCTCTCTCTCTCTCTCTCTCTCTCTCTCTCTCTCTCTCTCTCTCTGACACACACACACACACACACACACACACACACACACTCTTCCTTCTCTGACACACACACACACACACACACACACACACACACAAACACTCTTCCTTCTAGCTACCACTCCATCTCTCTTACCAGTGTGTTCGCAAGGTGATGGGACATATGATTCATGCCCGGATGATATGGTGGCTCGAGTCTCACAATTTTTGATGAATGCACAGTGTGGCTTTCAACACGGCATTCTGCAGTGGACCGTCTCATTATTTTGCCCACCCTAGTCATGAATGGATTTCTGCAGAAATCCCAGATTGTCGCCGTGTTTTTCGGTTTGGAGAAGGCCTATGACACCTGCTAGAGAGCTAGTACCCTCCATACTCTTCACATGTGGGGCTTCCATGGCCACCTACCCTGTTTCCTTCAGACATTTTTAAAAGACTGAGTTTTCGAGGTGCATGAAGGGTCTGCCTTGTCGGACACCTTTATCCAGGAAAATGGTGTGTCTCAGGGTTCCATTCTGAGTGTCATTCTCTTTGCTATCGCCATTAACCTATAATGGCCTGTCTCCCACTGGGCATCTCCGGCTCCCTTTTTTTTGACGATTTTGCCTTCTATTGCAGTTCTCTATGAACCTGTCTCACTTAGTGGCACCTTCAGCAATGTCTTGATTGTCTTTACTCCTGGAGCATCAACAATGCCTTTCGCTTTTCCACTGACAAAACTGTCTGTATGAATCCCACGAACGCTGACTGCAAATTTGTATGTCCGTCTGGTTATTTGACCTGTTGTGCTGCCATTCACAAACAGCATTCCAGGAGGTGTTTTCCTATAGGATAACACTTGCTCACATACTGCTGTTGTAAGCCAACATGCTATAGTGTGTCAACATATTGCCTTGGCTTGCTCGATAACCAGCTCTACCTCCAATCGAGCACATATTGGACATCATCTGATGACAGCTTCAACCCATCCACAAACATCATTAACTGTCCTTATATTGGCCAACCAAGCGCAACAGGCATGGAACTCCATCCCACAAACTGACACATGACAAGTGTACAATGGCGTACCAGCATTTGCATTTACATTTGCAGTGGCTTATCTCACACTCACATTGATCTCTGATCCTGCAACGTTAATCACTTTACATACGTAGACTCAACAAATATATTCTGTTGTGTGTAGACAAGACAGCCTAGACACAATGAGAGGAAGCCGAAAGGCATGCGCTACGCTCACGCAGATGGGCGTGAGGTCTGAAACAGGATACGTAATGAATGCTATACAGAAAAGTACATAGCTTCTGTAATACTTAACTTTAATCCATCCTTTTGGTACATCTGGGGAATGTGGTGATACAAGTGAGA
This sequence comes from Schistocerca serialis cubense, assembly GCF_023864345.2. Taxonomy (NCBI): domain Eukaryota; kingdom Metazoa; phylum Arthropoda; class Insecta; order Orthoptera; family Acrididae; genus Schistocerca; species Schistocerca serialis. Next base: position 14,950,869 of record NC_064638.1, read on the forward strand.
CTCTTTAGATACATGCAATGTTACTAATGGCGCCTTGCTAGGTCGTAGCCATTGACTTAGCTGAAGGCTATTCTAACTATCGGCTCGACAAAGGAGCGAGGCTTCGTCAGTATAGTCGCTAGCTATGTCGTCCGTACAACTGGGGCGAGTGCTAGTCCGTATCTCGATACCTGCCTTGTGGTGGTGCTCGATCTGCAATCCCTGACAGTGGCGACACGCGGGTCCGACATGTACTAATGGACCGCGGCCGATTTAAAGCTACCACCTAGCAAGTGTGGTGTCTGGCGGTGACACCACATTCCTCCCCTGCAAATCGGCGAACGGTCATGTTATAAGGCTTCCGCCCGCCGTGGGGAGGACCCCATGTTGACGTATGCGATGAGGTGGGGAAACTAACAACAGGTGAGGCTGTGCCACCCGCACCCAGCCATTTGGTGCGAGGGGATCTAGGAAACGCCTGAAAACCTAGTCCAGGGTGCACGTCAACATGCGGTGTATGCACCCGTAAAGAGACAGGAGGGGCCGAAGGGTCGACCGCGAAGACGCCATGTGGTCCGGAGCGGGCAAGAGTTCCATGGTGGAGGACAGCTGGTCACGGGAAGCGATCAGCGGCGGGTGACCCAGGGAGGCGCTTGGCAGCTGCAGCGAAGCATCCACTGTGGGCGGCGCCGGCTGGAGGACAGGCGGCGGCGGCGGAGGCGGCAGCGGCGCGTCGCCATGGGGCAAAATGGAAGGCATCGTCGGTAACACCTGGGGATGAGGCGAGCCAGTAGATGGGTCCCCAGGGCGCTGACCTGACGGCACCGTCGCTGAAAGCAGACGGGGAGCGGCAGAACCCGTGCGACGACAGAGGCGCAGCTGATTGAGATGCCGACGCACCTCACCAGAGGCCCCCAAAACCAAATACATCGCGCGGCCGAGGCAGCGAAGAATGCGCCCTGCGAGCCAACGCCGTGAACCTCGATAGTTGCGATAAAATACAACGTCGCCTGGAGCAAAAGCAGAAGTCTGCCGCTGCACAGGAACCTGATGCGGCGGGTGCAGCAAAGACATCAAGGTTCGATGAGGACGACCGTGGAGCAACTCAGCCGGTGAGCGACCATCTCGGGGCTGAGAGCAATACGAAGACAAAAAGAGCAACAACACGTCCTCCCGAGAATGCGACTCTTTCAACTTCAACATCTGTGACTTGAAAGTCCGGACCAATCGTTCAGCGTCACCGTTTGACTGAGGCGAAAACGGCATGGATGTCAGATGTTGAATACCATTGGCCTGGCAGAATGACTGAAATTCTGCGGACATGAATTGTGGGCCATTGTCAGAAACAATAGTCTGCGGAAGACCTTCAATGCAAAAGATAGCAGACAATGCTTGGATGGTGGCAGTTGACGTCGTGGAAGACATCCGGACAACAAAAGGAAAATTACTGAAGGCATCTACCAGAATAAACCACCGAGCATTCCAGAATGGACCAGCAAAATCGATGTGCAAGCGTTGCCAAGGGGAAGTGGCTTTTGGCCATGCAAATATTTTCCGCGCCGGTGCTGATTGTTGTTCGGCACACGCCATGCAAGAAGAACACATATTCGTAATCGCAGCATCGATGCCGAACCAAGTACAGTGCTGACGAGCAAGTTGTTTCGTTCGCACTATACCCCAATGTCCCTGGTGAAAAAGCCGTAAAACAGAGGACTGTAACGAACGTGGGACCACGACTCTGGACTGATCATTATCAGAACGCAACAACAAAACACCACGTCGAACAAAAAGTCTCTCCTTGTGAGCAAAAAATCGGCGAACCAACGGATCCTCGATCCGAGACTTTGACAAAGGCCATTGCGTAGCAACAAAACGCAAAACGGTAGCAAGGACCGGGTCAGCAGCTGTGGCTGTAGCTACACGACGAAAATCAATCGGAAACGATTTGACCACGTCATCGGTTTCCGAATCAATGAGCATACAAGCAAGTTCGGAAGAGTCGAATGCTCTATCCTCAGCAACAGGCAAACGGGACAACGCATCGGCGTTTCCGTGCTTAGCAGTGGACCGATAAAAGATATCGTAGCGGTAATGCGAGAGGAAAATAGACCAGCGAATGAATTTCTGCGCTGTACACGGAGGTACAGGCTGGTTCACTGATAGGTCCTGATTTACTATAGACATGTTAAACAACTGAAATAAATCTAAACCAAACAAGTTCACTGCAGTAGAAGAACGAAGAACGTAAAATGACACAAGTTTTGTTTGTCCCTTGTATGTTGCAAGAAGGGTGCACTGTCCTAACACAGGGATATTCTGACCTGAATAACTATTTAACTTAACATTTGCGGCACGCAACAGAGGTTTGCCCAGTTGTTTGTACGTGTCATGATTGAGCAATGAAACTGCAGCTCCGGTATCAAGCTGGAATGGTATGACCTTGCCATTTAAGTCCAAATCTACAAAAAGTTTATTGTCCTGGTGACGACAAGAGCGACTGTCTCATGCAATTTGAACTGACACTGGTACAGAAGCACTTGCGACTTGACGCGAGTTCCGGCAACGTCGACGCACAGCATTTGTGGGACGAACACAGTCACTGTTAGAGACAGTGGCACTGGACGAAGTGGAATTAACTACATGAATGTCCATGGGCGAAGGTGCACGAGCCTGAGTATTCTTGGTTCGATTCCGGCGCGAAGCAAAGGGCTTGGAATGATTAAGAGTGTCTGATCTGAGCTTTTTCTGGCAAACACTTTGAACATGTCCTTTCTTATTACAGTAAAAACAAATAGCTTGGCGTGACGGGCAATTTTCACGCAAATGTCTAGTAGCACACCGCGGGCATGATTTCACTGCAGTTGTATGCTGTCACGGCACACCTGGTTTAGAGTGAGGCGGCAGCTGCGCGGACGCGTGCAAGGGCAGTTTACTGGGCCGTGCAGTGCGCCCGGCGGACGGGGTAAATACTTTTCGAAGTTGGACCTAGCAGATGCGTACTTGCAAATCCCAGTGGACGCCGAATCCCAGCGCGTCTTGGTGGTTAACACGCATCTTGGCTTGTACCGATTCAAAAGACTGCCATTCGGGTGTGCATCCGCCCCTGCATTGTTTCAGCAATATTTACAAACTGTTTGTGCGTCGGTGATGATGGTAAAGTGACGACCATACAAGAAATCATGGAACTTAGTAACACCAAACACGAGAGCCAAAGCTTCTTAATGTGGTATCACCGCCAGACACCACACTTGCTAGTCCCTAGCTACGTCGTCCATACAACTGGGGCGAGTGCTAGTCCGCATCTCGAGACCTGCCTTGTGGTGGCGCTCGGTCTGCGATCCCTGACAGTGGCAACACGCGGGTCCGACATGTACTAATGGACCGCGGCCAATTTAAAGCTACCACCTAGCAAGTGTGGTGTCTGGCGGTGACACCACATATTCCTGGTATTTCATTACTCTACATAAATTATTATTTGGTGTTGCAAATTTTTCCATCAGTGTACCTGGCCTTTCTTTAACCATCCCTGGTGCAATGCAGAATTCTCTTCCCAGTAGCGAGAAAATGCCGATATTCCAATTTTGAAATCAGATAAATTGCCTCTTGAAACGGACAGCTGTTGTCCAGATTGTTTACTCAGTGTCCTGCAAGTTACTTGAACATATGGTTAGTCGAAGGCTGTATTGTGTCCTTGAATCCCCGGATCTTTTGGCTTCGATCCAGGGTGCTTTTTGCCAAGGGCGCTCTACTGAAGATAATTTAGTCCACTTGAAGTGTGCTATCTGAACAGCTTCTGCTCAGCATCAGTTCCTTGTTGCAGTTTTCATTGATCTGCATATATATCTTATGATACAACATGGTGCCATAACATCCTTGCCACCTTAAAGGAGTGGGGAGTCCATGGCCCACTCCTGATTTTTATCCAGAACTTTCTTCCATGTCACACTTTTTGGGTACAGGTTGGTGCCTCCTGTAGCATCCCCCCCCTGCAGGAGAAGGGGCTTGCACAAGGTTCTGTTTTGAGTGTCACTCTCCTTTTTGTGGCTATCAATGATCTGGCGGCAGCTGCATGACATATGGTGTCCCCATCTTTTCTGTTCGTCCGCGACGGCTATTGCTGGAGGCAGAATGCAGCTAGCAATACACCAAGCACAATCCTGGGCTTTCACTCATAGCATCCATTTTTTGGCTGCCATGACCTACGTTATGCATTTCTGTCATTGTGTTTTTTAGGACCGGTCTTTGATGCCTAGTTGACATGGCTTCCCCGTCTTTGTCAACTAAAGCAGACATGTATGTCACACCTGAATGCTCTTCTATGCCTCAGCGACACTGACCACGGTGTGGTCCACTCTACTTTGATATGGCTGTATGCAGCACTGGTGCAGTCACACCTAGATTACAGGAATCTCTCATATGACTTTTTATCAGCTTCGACATTACGTCTGGATTCGATACACTATTGTGGGGTAAGACTGGTAACAGGTGCCTTTGGACTAGGCAGCAGTTCCACTATTGTGGGTTCTGCACCATCAAAAATTGATGGCAGCTTGTCACCCATAGTACCCTAACTGTCATCTCCTCTTTCCAGATACGAGATCTACCTCCCAAAACGGCAACACAGGTCTGTGTTTACGATCACCATGTTTGAGTCTTGGTCCAGCACACAGTTTTAATCTGCCAGGAAGTTTCAAATCAGTGCACACTATGCTGCAGAGTGAAAATCTCATTCTAGAAAACGCTTTATCTGTAATTCTCTTTACATATTGGCTATTTTCTTCACATATGGGGGACATGGTCTCATCTGAAAAGTGAAAGCAAGCCTGTAAATGAAAGGGGGGGGGGGGGGGGGGCAGATCTCAATTCTTGAGCAGTGACCCTCTTGTTTTTTTTTTTTTTTAAACCTTTCCAATTTGGGTGAGTTTATGTTCAATCCTTGCACCCAATTTACTCTTTCATGTACCTACTTTTTTTTCTCGCCAAGCAGAACGATATTTATGGCCAGTGCTTAATACCTGTTTGTATCACTTACAATGCTGGTATTTATGAATTTTTTAGCATTTGACTCCGGAAAGACCATTTTTCTTTGTAGTGAGGTCTTGCCAACAGCAAATTTTCTGGATGGAAAGTCGCTCAATCTGCTAATATACTTTAAAATTTAAAAGTAAATCTAGCAATGCTAGAATGTATACAAAATACTGATATACCCATTTTCAAGTTGTTGTTTAAAGATTCGCGACTTTTAAAACTTACGTAGATTATCTTTTTGATGATAGAACTTTACATAAGAAGTTATTAAGAACATTGCGAATATCACATGATGAACAATTGAATGACTAAAGCAATGTTATCAACCCTCATTCATTGACACATGTAGTAAATTCATCGAAACAGTGAAGTTCAGAGCTGTTGTAAAAATTTCTGAAATTAAAAGTATACATTGCCTAATGAATGTATTATTTTGGGGTGAAAGAACACAATAATTATTATTTTTGGAATGTAATAATTCACTATGGCTTCATTTTAATTCTAATAAGTTTCACACTGTAATGAAACATTGTCTAAATGCCTCTCTTTCTCTCTCTTTCTCTCTCTCTCTCTCTCTCTCTCTCTCTCTCTCTCTCATTTGTTATAACTTACCGCTGTTATTTTGTATTTGTATTGCAGTCATTACATTAAAATTGGCTATATTGATTCTGCAATTTATACTATTATATTATTGCTAAGAATTGATATAAAGAATAAATGTATATACTTAATTGTAAGATATTGTAAATTTATACCACTGGAACTCTTTCAAAATATTTGATTGCGTAATACTGCCAATAAATACAATGACCTTCTTTCATCTGTTTATAATTGTAATAGATGTTGGACACTTTGACTCCAAGTATGTTATACAGAAACGCAGTGATTTTTTACAAAAGGCAAAACTATGTGTTCGAAGAATTGTGGAGAGGAGGGTACGTGATGTATTTTAAGTAGGTTATAAAGAGTAACTATAACAACAAAAACAATAAATTATTGATAAATTTATTTAATTGAATAGATAAAAAAATCTACTCACCAAGCGGCAGCAGAACATACACATAAAAGACAGTGGCTCTTCCAGACAGAAGCGTTGAAGGGGAAGGAAGAAGGGTAAAGGAAAAGGCCTGGAGAGTTCCATGAAAAGGTGTAGATTTTGGGAAAGTCACACAGAACTGCGGATCAGGCGAGAAATAGAAACGACACGTCATATACCAGCTATTATGTAAACACTGTTCAGGTTTCTACATCTGCATGACTACCACCAAATTATCAGTTAGGATAAATTGGCGTAGTCATAGTGTATATACTGGAAACTCACAATATCCTGTCGCAGAGCATGCTCTACAACATGGCATACATGACCTCGGCACTTGTTTCACCACACATGCCACCTGGATTCTTCCGCCAGACACCAGTTTCTCAGAACTCCGCAGGTGGGAACTAGCACTACTATGTGTCCTTGGTTCTCACCACCCACCTCGCCTTAATTTACGTTAATTTCTCCTGTCTCAGCTTTTCTTCACTGTAATTACTCTTTGCTTCACTCCGTTTTAGCTTTCTACATCTTTCATTGTCTTTTCCGTCTATTTTCACTGCCCCCTCCCACAGCTGTTGCATACAATACACTTAGCTTCTCACTCTTATTAACTCATGTACAGTTTTAGTAGTAATCTCTGTCTTGCATATTACCCTGTCTTCCACCTTTAAGCTCTCAGGTTTCCGAATCTTGCCCAATGCAGTCTCCAACAATTAGTCTTTCCTTCTCATCCTGTACGGTAAGTCACCCATGAGCCATGGTTCTGGGTAACTTTCCCAAAATCTAACCCTTTTCTTAGACCTCTCCAGTCCTTTTCCTTCACCCTTCTTGCTTCCCCTGCAACCATTCAGCCTGAAGAAGGAGTCACTGGTTCCAAATGCTTGCCTATCACAACAGTCTTTTATGTGTGTGTTCTGCCACTGCTTGGTGAGTAGATTTTTTATCTATCCAATTAAATAATTTTATAAAGAGTATCTGTGTGTGATGTTTCTATTGGTATACAACTTGTTATAAACAAAACTTATTTTTACCATTTAATATGTTTCCAGATATTTACCAGTGGTAAAGATGATATTGGGTTGATTGTACTTGGTTCTGACAAGACACAGAATCCACTTGATTACCCAAATGTGAGTGTGGAATTTCCTCTTGCACTGCCTACATGGCAGATGACATCCTTTGTGGAGAAATCTTAACATGAGAGTGAAATAAAAACAGATTGGATAGATGGTGTTGTTGTTGGCATGCAAGTCTTGAAAGATGAGCTAGAGTAAGTATTTAAAGCTGTCTGTTTCATGACATTCCTGGAACATGTTCCAGAATGTGTGTTACACAAATCACAGTGACATAGTTGTGACTCTATAAACTTGAATCAATATGTTTTTGTAATGAAAAAGAAACAGAAGGCACAATACCTGCGGAAATAGGAAATTTTTTTGTGCGATTTTACTGTATGAATGTTTTTTACAGTTTTTCAGCTCAATAATTAAGGAGATATTGATACAAGGCTTTGCCAAAAATCCATCTGTCACCTACAAATCCAGCCCAGTCACTGGCATTCCCTACCCCACAATATGACTGGGCCACAATGAAAGCAGCCACATCATTGTCAAATTCACTGAAACTACCGCATAGCAATTTGCTTGAGTATGGCTGCTGTTGTGGTCTTCAGTTTGGTTTAAGCACTGCGTCAATACCTTCTCTTCATAGCACACGGAGGTCGTTATCTACGACAGTTTTTACAAATGGCAACAGAACTTTTCCTCTAGTTGCTTGTTTCTCACTGAAAGATGCAAATATTTTAGAATGTAGTGCCCTATGTATATCTGTTAGAATAGCCACAAGGTCTGAAAGTTATTTTCAAATGATTGAGCTCTTCTACAGAGTATTGAAATTCACAGATTCTTCCAACCTGGTCCACCAATGTCTTACATACTCCTCTTCCTCCATGGATTGTTTCCAGTATTTGGAGATGAAACATTAGGCAGCAAAACATGCCTTATAACCAAAATCTAATGAACATATAATTAAATTAACCAAAGATGTAATGTTGCACTCTCAGGTAAGACTGATCTTGAATGCTTAGCCAAAGTGGAAATTAAATGTACGCTGCAACATTCATCTCACTTTTTGTTATTGAAATTATTCACAGTGACATAGGGAGAACTGCGTTTATGTGTTTTATAGAGTCAGATACAAGCTGTGGCACAAGGTGCTATCCGTTATTCTCCTGACTATGATGTCCAGGAATGGTAGTCTTCCCTCTTCTTTGGTCTCCATTATGAATTTGATTTTGTGGCGTGTGGAGTTCAGATGTACAAAGAAGTCAAGAAGTTTGTCTCTTCCATGAGGCCAGATGACAAGTGTGTTATCCACATAACAGAAGAAGAAGAAGAAGATGGATTTCCATTTGGATGACATCAGGGCCTCTTCTTCAAAGCGCACCGTAAACATATTCACAATCTCTGGTCAGAGTGGGCTGCCTATTGTGACACCATCTGTTTGCGGGAGGGAGGTGTGCCACAAGTCAGTGAAGTGGGAAAGTTGACCAAGTAATATGCGTGATGTGTCATACCTCAACCAATATTGAAAACAGAATAAAAAATTCAGAGGCATTACTTTTCAGCACTTCCATGCATATTCTGTATGCAAGAAAAGCTTATGGAGCAGGTTTCTCATTCAGAAATTCTATTTCAGTGTTGGTTGTTTACACGATGACCGTGTTAAGCATAATGGAAGAAGGAGAAATGTTTATCAGCATTCCAAATTTGGCAGTTGCAGGCTCATGGTCTGCTGAGACTCTGGTTTATTGTTTCACTATATTGCTGCTTGCATTGCTCAGAATCTCAATTTGTGTGAACATAGAATTGGTAGGTTCAGGAGGGCAATGCTAAATGCCTTGCAGGGCCTCCGTAGTGCCATCCAACTAGCACCTGAGAGGGCAGACAAGTGTTCGCTCATGCGTACATGATCCTGCAGTGAAGTTGTGTACATTTAGTCAGGAAGTGGGCTTGTATACAGTGAGACAAGTATCCACACATACAATGTGATGGCATCTGGAGCAGCACAGACTGTCAAGCCATTAATGCAGCTCTAGAGAGAGTTGAACTGACAGCGGTGCAACTGACAACAATGCCAGACTCAGGAATGGCACTGTGTCATCGTATCAGATGAGTCTCGGTTCTGCAACATCGTCACAATTGATGTACTTGTGTGTGGAGGCTCTGATGCTAACAGACCTGGCCAGATTGTACCTGTCATTCTCATGCGGGTCCAGATGTGATGTGATGGTATGGGGTGCAACTGGATACATGTCACAACCTCTGGTTCACATAGCCAGTAATTTGGACAGCAGCCATTGCATTTGTGTTTTGTTAAGGCCTGTCGCTGTGCCCTATTTTCAAGGGCTCCGTGATGTTATCTTTTAACAAGATAATGCAAGACTACACATCACCTGAGCTGTACTGAGCTACCTCGATACAGAGTGTGTTCCACTGTTGCCGTATCCAGCATTTTCTTCAAATCTGCCACCTGTGGAGAACGTCTGTTCACAGGATGCCAAGAGATGGGTATGCCACCAGTCGCCAGCCACCAGTTGCCAGCCACTACAGTTGAAGAACTCTGACATATGACATACAGTTGAGTAGCATGAAATGATGTACCCATGGCTGTAATCCAACCTCGATTTGATATCCAGTGTGATGAGAACTGTTCTGCTGTTCCAGTTTCAATACTGAAATTCATATATTATTTTTATGCTGTCCTAACCAGACTGGACTGTGATGTCATACAGCATAAAATATCTTACAACGTGTTGAATCAGTGATGAGAAGTGTAGAACAGCCAGCAGGGGAAAGATGTTGGCAATGAGACAGCTTTTATGTAGAACAGCAGTACAGTGTTTCACAGTGCATAATGCTTCCGCAGATTGAGAACAAAATGTGTGGTTTGCTTTCATCCATTTTCACAAACATAGCCTTGAAAAATAATGTTGACATTACTGTGCATTTCACTCTGAGGCATATTGCACTCTGAGAATGTTCATCAAATTCAGTTACTTTGTATTATATTTCAGTAACAGTGACATAATAGCAAATTGGACTGCATGAGTTTTTACGGATTTTTTTTCCAGACACACACTACCATTTCTTCAGATTTATTTAATTTGGGTATAAATCCTTTCCAGCATATATGCTGTACAAAAAATGTTGAACATAAAATGTAGCTATCTGCTGATTTAACATCTTGCTGAGTATACCGGTACAATATTTTGTTGTAACAAATAGTTCAATGTATTTTACACACTTATAAACTTATTTATACAGTTATAGTAATTTATACCATTACATTTATGTTGTACCTTAATGTTCTGGAAGACGATATTATAAGGAACCTCATACTTTTCCTGGATGATAGAGTTGTCTATAATGAATTATTGCCTGAAAAAAATCTGCACAAATTTGAGTCAGATCATAACATTTCAATTTGGTCCAAAGATAGGCAACTGAGTTTAAGTTTTCAGAAATGTAAATTGGAGCACATCACAAAACAAATAAAAGACAGTATTGTATAGATGCCAAATATATGACAAAACCCAACTTATGAAATTTCAGGAACCTGTATTAAGCGAGGTATTTAGGGATTATACAATAACCGCATATGTATCACTCCTATAGGGACCATGAAGGCAAGATTAATTACAGCATGCACAGAACCATTTAAAGAATCATTCTTCCCACACTCCACATGAGCATTGAATGGGGAAAAACCGTAATGTGTGGTACAACAATGTACTTTGTCGTACAACCCACAGTGGTTTATACAGTGCGCATGGAGACATGGAATGAGTTGACAGTAGATGGGTAATGGTTCATATTGATTCCCATTTCCCTGTTGCAGTAGGTGATCTTATGCCTCTAATTATTTTTTCATTGCTATCTTAACTTGCATTCTTCACTTCAGTTTATTTACCCTTCATATCTCTCGGTATTAGGGCAAATGTACAGTTAACTTTTAAGGAATTTGTATTTTCAATTTATCAACTGGAGTTTTGTTTCATATGCAGCAGCAATGTTACAAATTATTTGTTTCAGTTTCTTTAGAATAATTTGCTGTTTCACAGGTGCCTTGAAGGAAATGAAAGATCTCAAAAGTGTCTTAATGACAACCGATGGCCTCATGTTGACAAGACAGCTGGTTGCCTTGCAGAGGGCAGGGCTTGACGGTCTGAACATCAGCTTAGACACCCTGCAGACCCGACGCTACAACCAGATCATGAGGAGGAAAGGCTGGGAGCGTGTCATGGTTGGCATAGATCTAGCCTTGCAACTTGAATACGACCCTGTGAAGGTATTACTAGTGCAGCTGTCATCGCATGCAGACTTTCATAAGCAAAAGATATAAATCTGTTGTTAAGAATATCAATACAATAATCACCATTTTAAAGCAGTACGCCCTCACCCTCACCCCCATCCCTGCTCCCACCCTCACCCCTGTCTCCACACTGCAGCTGTAAGTGAAGGAAGGTATATTAAGACAGAAGAAGTAAATTTTAGCTGACGATGCTAACAGTTTCATAGTTTATACAACATAAAAAGTATGCCTTGCAAGTTTACCAATTAAATATCTTATATTTTCCTCCCAGGAGAGTCTTATGAGACTCAAGATCTTTACAGTTTCTCTTTTTTTCTTTTGTGTCTTTAGTTTAAAATAAGTTTCCTCTATTGTGGCGTTGATTTGAAAAAAATACTCCATAGTTTGGAAAAATTATTCTTAATTCTGTAGTCACATTTTTGTTGTGTCTAAGTACTACTGGTTTCAGTAGCGAGTACCAGCATCAGTTCATCTTATTATCAAAAATTTCTTTGCAAAATAAAAGCTGATCACTGTGGCCGAGCGGTTCTAGGCACTTCAGTCCGGAACCGTGCTGCTGCTACGGTCGCGGGTTCGAATCCTGCCTCAGGCAGGGATGTCCTTAGGTTAGTTAGGTTTAAGTAGTTCTACGTCTGGGGGACTGATGACCTCAGATGTTAAGTCCCATAGTGCTTAGAGCCATTTGAACCATTTTGCAAAATAAAAAGCTTCTGTACAACTGCAAACTAGATATACCATTTTCAGGGTGTAGTTCACATCTATTGAAAGCACAACAGTGACCTTTACTTTTAGTAGATAAGACACCTACTGGGGTAAGAGACTAGATGACTGCACACAAGAAGTTGTCATTTATTCCATATGTAGCTACCATGCAGACTCATATTTTGTATTAGTTTGTCCTTACTCTTCCAAAAGGTTAAACCTTGTCTCTGCAGCCACAGCTTCCTCTCTCCAGCAGTTGTCTTCATCTCCATGCGTGAAGAAAATCCCATTCATTGATCATATTGTCTAAGTAGGATGTTCTCAGTCATCCCCTTGTTTTCTTACCTACGATCTTGCCTACAGAAATGTTTTTTAAAAGATTATCATCTCCAGTTAAGTGTCCAGTGTATTTTGCTTTGCCCTGGATTATAACTTTCAGTGGTTCTTTCTTCTCTCCTATTTCCTTTAATTTTTCTGTCAATGCAGCTAGTTCTTGTATTTCTCCTCCAGAACCACATTTCAGCAGGTTTGAGGCGAGCTTCCTTTGGCTTTTCTAATGTACAGATTTTGCATCTGTGTGTCAGAACACTCCACACAAAGGTCTTTACAAATATTTTCTTAATGTGGAAGCTGATATGTTTATTCAGTTGCAGCTTCTTCTTATTTTGGAAGGAACTCTTCACCTGTGCTATTCTTTTCTTGAATGCTTTGAAATATTGATTGTTTTCTTGCAAAATGCTACTGAGATACTGAATTTCAGTTGCTTTCTTGAGTTGCTCATTGCCTGTTCTTGTGTCAGTTCTACCTCCACCTCCTTTCTTGTCCGTAGCCAAAACTTTTGTCTTCTTTGTATTCATTTTTAGCTTTAGTTTTACCACTTCTTGATTTAAGGCCTGAAACATTTTATTTAGTTCCTACTTTGATTTACTATTGTGATGTCATCAATCTGCAGTGTATATGCATGCAATTAAATTTCCATATCGACATCATGCTCCAAAAACCACCTAACTGTGTGTGGCAGGGGGTACGTCTCATGCCACCAACTGATCCCCTCTGCCTTGTTCCACTTGTGAACAGTGCTTGGGAAGAATGACTGTCAGTACGCTTCTGTATTATCTCTAACTTCTCAAATTTTCTTCTCATGATCATTTCGTGAATTGTATATGAGAGAAACTATTATGTTGTCAGACTCTTCTCGGAAACTACTCTCTCAAAATTTGGGTAGTAAATCTTTCCGTGATGCACAACTGCTCTCTTATGGCATCTACCACTGGAGTTGCTGAGCATCTCTGTAATGATCTCACAGTGACTAAATGATCCTGTGACAAAACACTCCGCACTTCATTGGATCTTCTTTCTCTCTTCTGTCAGTCCTACTGGGTAAGGACACGGGGGTAATTTACATTCACTTAAGATTCTTCCTGTGGATGTTAGTCTGGCATCTGCTTTTCTATTGCTGTTTTATGTCGTCATTCCACTTTAAGGTTGCTCTGGATAGTTACTTCTAGATATTTTATGGTAGATTCTGTTTCCAGCAATTTGTCATTAATAGTGTAGTTGTACAGTATTGGATTTCTTTTCCTGTGTGTGTGTGTGTGTGTGTGTGTGTGTGTGTGTGTGTGTGTGATATGTTACATTTATTTATGTGCAGGGTCAACTGCCAGAGCCTGCATCATTCACCAATCCTCTGCAGGTCATTGTGCAAATTGATACTGCCCTCTGTTGTTGCTACTTTCTGATGGACAAGTGTAGTACCTGTGAACAATATTAAGGAGCCTCTGACACTTTCTACTGGATCATTTATATACATTGTTAATGTAATGATCCTATCACATTTCCTTGGCGTATTCCAGAAATTACCTTTTGATTCTGGTCATCTTTTCTTTGTTGTTGTTATTACTTCCTTGATGAACATATTAAGGAAGTAAGGTGATAGAAGGCACCCGTCTCTCACTGCCCTTCTGGTTTTCCTTCTTTCATATCCGGTTCAGTACTCTGACTTTTGTATATACTCAAAATTAATCATCTGTCCTTCCACTTTGGACATTATTTTAAGGAATGATGATATAATGGTAATCTGTTTATTAAACAATATTTTAACGATACACTATGCTTTCTGATCATATAGTGGCTTGATGATGGAATTTGATACTGAAATTAGTAATCATTAGACAAAATAAAAGTGAAGCTATAATAAAAGAAAGTAATATTTTGGATCATGTCAGTTGTTGTTCCAAACAACAGCACGTCAGGAATAGGTTCAAATGGCTCTCAGCACTATGCGACTTAACTTCTGAGGTCATCAGTCACCTAGAACTTAGAACTAATTAAACCTAACTAACCTAAGGACATCACACACATCCATGCCTGAGGCAGGATTCAAAACTGCGAACGTAGTGGTCACTCGGTTCCAGACTGTAGCGCCTAGAACCGCACGGCCACTCTGCCTGTCCAGGAATAAGTACTAAATTATTTGTCCACTGATGACCTCACAGCTTAGAACACTAAAACACAAATGTTAATTGTTTGTTATGTGCCCTGGTAGAGTTTACAACTGTTTACAGTTCACGATTGGTTGTTGGAGATTGGGCGTTACTCACATAGTGTATTTAGTGCACAGTGCAGAAAAAGGCAGTGTCCAGAAAAGTAAAAAAGTGTAAAGGCAAAAGTTTCATGACAGGATGTTGTGTCACCATACTTGGAAGACAATTATAGCCAAAGACAGAAATTTAAAAGAAACTGGCTCATTTGAGCTGCGGAGACCTAGTCGAGGATTCTCAGTGGATGATTGTTAGCACAGTAGAATTTATAAAGAGACAATGTCAGTTCATGTGAGGGAAGGTTGGTTGGTAAGTACCTATCAGCTTTCTCATAAAACTCACAATTTGAAGAATACACATCAAGGAAAAGGTAGAAGTCCAACAGTGTCAAATCTAGACAATAATATCGATCATCCAACAGTTTTGCAAAATCCCCAGTTGTACTTACTTTACTTACTTACTTACTTACTTACTTACTAACTTACTCAGATTTACTGTGTACCATACAAGGAACTGGTTTCACAGAGTTCACTCGATCAGCTGCCAAGTTCTCACCTTCCTCCAAGTTTGTGTCCATGCATTGAAGATTCATTGCAAAAGTTCCAGGTGTTAAAAGGTCTTCCTGTACATCTGTATCTGTCCATTGATTTCCACAACAGTGTTGATTTTGGGATTCTTCCACCTTACATGCGTAGAACATAACCTGCAATCTTCAGTCTTCTTTCAACATTAATTTTGTGCAGGCTGTGTAGACCTCGTATTCTCAGCACTTCATCGTTTGTAACTTGGTTGGGTTAACATCTTCAGAATTCATCTATAGCATTGTTGGTGAAAAATATGGAGACTGTGTGCTGATTTTACTGACATTTTCCAAGTCTCACACATATAAACGATAAAGGAGTACAGTCAAAGCTTTGTTGACATATTACAGACCTAATTGCCATATGGACTGATTTTCCAGTTCTGCTGGTGATTTCTGCATCTGTGACCTCATTATTACATATAAAGCTACCGAGATATGGCAATCTGTCAACATCTTGTAATATCTTCTATTGCACTGTAATCGGGGAAGAGACGAGTAATTTCCACTTACTTTGCACATTCTGTTTGCCTTATCTCTATTAATTTCCAGCCCTACACAATAAGGCATTTAATGAGAAAGCAGATAAAAATTAACTTGATGCCTTCCAAGAAGACGGTCTCTACTAAGTCTCTACTCCTTCAAGTCTGACTATGTAAGTGTAGACCAGAGATGGTTTAAATTCAGAGAAATAGTATCGACATCAATTAAGAGATATATACCAAATAAATTGAAAGGATACCAAATAAATTAAAAGGGTGGTGCACAAAATATGTCAAAACTCAGCTGCAGAAGCAATGAAAAAAAGCATGTCAAAATTTAAAAGAATGCAAAATCTCCAAGATTAGCAATGTTTTACTGAAGCTCGAAACTTAGGGTGGGTTTCAGTGCAAGATGTGTTTAATAGTTCCCATAGTGAAACTTCGTTTTGAAATCTGGAAGAAAATCCAAAGAGGTTCAGGTTGAATGTGTAGTACACCAATGTCAAGACACAACCAATACCATCACTGTGCAACAGCTGTGGTAATGTTACTGATGACAGTGCTACTAAAGCAGGGTTACTAAACACGGATTTCTGAAATTTCTTCACCAAAGACAACAAAGTAAATAATGCAGTATTCAAATCAAGAACAACTGCAACTGTGAGTAACTTAATAGTAGCTCTCCTCAGTGTCATAAAGCAATTATGTTTCTTTCAGAGAATGCTGATACAATAGCTCCATTAGAAATCATATATAGCCGCTCATTTGATAAAGATCCATACCTAGAGACTGAAAAGTTGCTCAGGTCACACCAATGCTCAAGAAAGAAAAGAGGAGTAATCTACTAAATAACAGACTCATATCACTAATGTTGATTTGCATTAGGATTTTGGAACATATATTGTGTTTGAATATTATGAATTATCTCAAAGATAATGATTCATTGATAAATAGCCAAGATAGATTCAGAAATATCGACCTTTTAAAGCACAGCTAGCTCTTTAGTCACACAAAGTAATAAGTGCTGTCGACTGGGGATCTCAAATTGATTCCATATTTGTAGATTTCCAGAAGACTTTTTGAAACAGTTCCTCACAAGCATTTTCTAATCATATTGTGTGCCTATGGTGTATTGTCTCAGTTGTGCAACTGGATGTGTGGTTTCCTGTCAGAAAGGTCACAGTTCATATTAATTGATGGAAAATCGTCAAGTAAAACACAAGTGATATCTGACATTCCTCAAGGAAGTGTTATAGACCACCTGCTGTTGCTGATATTCATTAACAATTTAAGAGAGAATCTGAGCAGTCCTCTTAGATGATGCTATCATTTACAGTCTTGCAAATCATTTACTGTCTTGTAAAGTGATCAGATGATCAAAATGAACTGCAAAATGATTTAGGCTACGTATCCATATGATGCAAAAAGTGGTAACTGACCTTAAATAATAAAAATTGTTATGTCATCCACATGAGTAGTAAAAGGCATCTACTAAATTTTGGTTACACGATAATTCACGCAGATCTAAAGGCTGTGAAGTCTACTGAATACTTAGGAATTACATTTACAAATAAGTTAAATTGGAATGCTCCCATAGATAATGCGGTGGGAAAGCAAACAAAAGACTGTGATTTAATAGTAAAACATTTAGAAGATTAGGATTACTAAAGAGACTATCTACAACTATACTTGTCAGTCCTCTTTTGGAGTATTCTGCATGGTGTGGGATCCTTACCAGATAGGACTGACAGAGGACATCATTTAAAAGTTCAAAGAAGGGCAGCTCATTTTGTATTATTAGCAAACAGGAAAGTGCATGCCACAGATATCGCATGTGAATTGGGGTGGCAGTCAATAAAGCAAAAGCATTTTGCTGGAGCAGGTTCTTAAAATTTCAATCATCAACTTTCTTTGTTTGGCACGGCACTTGGAGGGCGACGGTTCAGTCTTCACCCATCTGTCTCTTTTGTCCCATGTCCTGATTATTTTCTCCTCATGCCTCACTCCTGTCTTTACTTTGAACAGTTCATAGATCTCTCCCATGAACTTCACTTTCGATATTGCATTTTTCATGTTTCTTGTCATATTAACATCAAAGATAATGATAATGTGCAAGAATAATGTAAGGCTAGCATCTTTTTAGTCACATATTTCTGCTGATACAGCTTATATTGTACACCTGGAAATACAATGTCAATTTTGTTCCGATGACAACATATGTCACCTGGGAGTAGTAGATGTACTGGCAATGGTTTCAGTGTCATCCGCCAACAGATAGTGTAATGGCATAGCTATCAGAGTGCTATATGTGTCTACCCTTTAATAGGAAATGCTCACAGCCAGTGTGATGCAGACATGTGAAGCAAGCAGGCAACCATGCCAGGAAGGCACACTCGTGATTCTTATAGCCAACGAGTGAGTTTAAAAAGGGGTAAATTTGTGGGCTTCCGAGTGGCAGGATGGTCCTTTCAGGGGAATTTCCACACAAGTTGGATGTGCTGCATCAGTTATGCAACGCTGCTAGTATCAGTAGTCACGTAAACATTCTCACACACGTAATCGAGGTTCTGGACATCCACACAGCACAGATGCTCACTAGGATTGTTGTACTGAAAGGGCAGCAGTTGCAGATCGTACGGCTACCACAGCACATATAAAAGGTCTTGTGAGCCCCAGATGTGTCAACACAAACTGTTGCGAAGCAGTTATTGCCAGTTGCGTTACGGACGTGCACACATCTATCCTGTCTTCCAATCGTGCCTCAGCACTGACATGCATGGTTCGAGTGGTGCCATTAGAGGATCTCTTTGAGGATGGCATGGCACGCCATGGTTGTAAGTGATGAAAGCAGATTCCGCTCACACACAAGTGATGGTCGTATCAGCAAATGACATAAATCTGGTGAGCACTCTCTTGTAGAGTGCATTTGCCCAAGATACAGTGGCCCCACCCCAGGCCTTATGGTCTGGGTTGCGATAAACTACAACTCTCATTCATCTGTGGTGTTTCTGCACTTGGTACATGCAGAATGATGTTACACCCGTTATTTTTGCATTCTTGTAACTGGAAGGTAATGTACTGTTCCAACAGTATAGTGAGGACCCACACGCTGCCCATGAAACTCAGTGTTCTCAGAAAGATGAGCAGTGACTTCCCGGGCCAGCATGTTCTACGAGTTTGTCTCCAACCGAGCACATGTGGGAACATGGGATGAGAAGTGACCCGTGCAACTTGTCAACCAACAACTCTTACATAACTATCTGAACAGATTGAGCATGTGTGACATAATTTATCTCAGGACAGTTTTTGCCATCTGTACTATCGACTGAATGCCATAGTCAGTGCCTGCATTGTCACCAGTGAGGGCTACACCACGTACTAATGTGTGTGTTTTGGCACGGGTCGATACATGCTAGCTGAGAAGCATTTGCAGTATTGATCTGTAAATGTGATCATTTCATGTACTCCATATGCACTGTTGCAACATTAAATCTAGAGTGAATTTTCTTCTGGCAGTGGGCACAGACTTTTACCTCACAACTTTGATACATTTTACTTTTTCTTTTTCTTAGTCTTTATCCCCTGCTATCACAGTCTCAGCATGTTAATGCGGATTTGGCAGTATTAGTGGTAAATTGTGGCCAGATGCCCTTTCCATGCCACCTCCCCCCCCTCCCCCCCTTCCAACCCACACCAGAGTGAAAGTTATGTACCCTGTATCTGTATGTATCTAATATTATCGTGTGTGAAAGTGTGAGAATGTTTTCAAAATGTTTGAGGATCATGTAACTGATGTGGGGTGTGCATACCAGTCTGCTATTCATCTAGTCAGATGTGGACAACAGCCTAAAAACCATGTCCACACTGGCTCTAGCTGCATGCTAACGTTGGCATCTACCCAGGAGTATTACAATTTCGATAGAATACAGTAGAGTTTTAATGATTTATACAATACTTTTATGTCATGAATTTTAGAGAATTGATTGAAGATGTCTTTCTGCTGCTGTTGTTTAATTTATGATATAGCCGCAACAGAAAATCCAACAGAATATGTTATTTATTCTGGTCTTGTTCATTTCCGTATTTGTTCTGTGTTAAAGTAATTGTTCAGATGCATACAACATAAAAGTAAAAGTAAGGTCTATGATGACAGGCAGTGACTGGGCTGTTGTCCTGACAGCAGGTAGGGTGCAGCCTTTGTTCACTGTGGCACTAGGAGGGAGAGGGTTAATGGCCTATCACCCCAGCTTCCTTTTACCCCTGGGAAATATCCCCAGGAGTCACCTGATAGCAGGTTGGCGTCACCTGGGGGCCATCCTGCAGTCACTGGAACAAGGAAAATTCCCCACCTTTTATGTTTTATGGGGAATCGAGCCCAGGACCTCCTGATTGGAGTCTAGTGCGCTACCCACTAGACCTCCACAACCACCGTGCTTATGGGATATGAAATGTCTGCATCTATATGACTACTCTGCATTTCACAGCTCAGTGCCTGACAGAGGATTTATCAAACCACTTCCATACTGTTTCTCTACCGTTCCACTCTTGAACAATGTGTGGGGAAAAGTAACACTTAAATTGCTCTGTGTGATCTCTGATTTGTTGTGTTTTATTATAACGATCATTTTTCCCTATGAAGGTGAGTGCTATGAAAATTAAAATGTTTTTGCATTTGGAGGATGAAGTTGGAGACTGGAATTTTGTGAAAAGATCTTGCCACAGCAAAAAAGTATTTCTTTTTGTGATTACCATCTCAACTCGCATATCATGTCTGTGACTCTCTCTCTCCTAATATTTTACAATAATACAGACTGAGCTGCCCTCATTTTGACTTTGATTTCCTCCATCATTCATATCCCATGGTGTACTTGTGCATTGTCATCTTGAAACACAACCAATGATCATCCAAATGTCGACTATATGACAGGACAGTAGGTTCGAGGATCCTATCATCATATTGCACAGCCCTCAAATAGCCTTATTAGAAATGAGATGTGTCAGACATCTGTATACCATACTGGCCCAAAACATGACCGATCCATCTGCCTGCTAAACTTAAAAGACTGGACTGCAGGTCTGAAACACATTTTTCACTGGAGCGGACACAAATGAACAAGAATTATCTATGGCTCTGAACAGTAGCTGAGCACAAGCAGACACCATTCTGTTGCATTTGGTTAGCATTCACAGGTGTTCACTCATGTTCTGCCCATTATCAGTCCTTCGATGAACTGTCAAACGAAGTCTCCTTCATCTCTGCATTGGTGAGAGCAGGAGAGAAAGAGCTAAATTCTGGTGTTTCATCAGTGAACTTTTGTCTTCAACTCAAGATCTTTGAGCAGCAGAATGGTCTAAAGAGAATGTAATGTTTCTGATAACAGAATAGATGCTCGTGAATTCCAAGATGTCCACACCATAAATGCCAAATAAAAAGAAATACAATTGACAGAGAGTTTCCGAGGTACTGGGAACATGAGAAAGATGATAATTACATTAGATACTTTCATCAGCCAGGAATGGAGTGAATAAGCACGAGCTTTGTATTTGTTTTTATTAAAAAAGAACAGCACAACAAAGTTCCTTGAAAGTAAACATGTACAAAAATGTATCTATCATGCTGATTAAAATTATGTACATACCCCACACGAGCTTTGTATTTGTTTTTATTAAAAAAGAACAGCACAACAAAGTTCCTTGAAAGTAAACATGTACAAAAATGTATCCATCATGCTGATTAAAATTACGTACGTACCCCACAAGCCACCTTAGTAATTTCTTGTCCTGTTCCACTGACAAATAGTGCTAGGAAAAGCAATAGTCTATATGCCTCTGTACAAGCCCTAATTTCTCTTGTCCTTGTGGCCTTTACATTAATTGTAAATTGGTGGCTGTAGGATCATCCTGCAGTCAACCTCAAGTACGAGGTACCTAAATAGTTAAATAGTGTTTTGTGAAATGAATATCATCTTCCCTCCAGGGGTTCCTATTTGAGTTCATGAAGCATCTCTATAATACTTATGTGCTGGTCAAACTTACTGGTGACAAATCTCTGAATTGGTTCAATGTCTTCCTTTAATCCAATGTCGTGCAGATTCCAAACACTCAAGCAATGCTAAAGAATGGGTCACACTAGTGTTGTGTCCTTTAGAGATAAGCTACACTTTCCTAAAATTCTTGCAATAAACCAATTTGTCCATTTGCCTTCCCTACAACCAGTTTTGCTTGTTTCATGTCTTACTGCTTTGCAACATTATGCCTAGGTATTTAATTGACGTGACTGTCAAGCAGCATACTACTGATGCTGTATTCAAACATCATGGGATTTTTTTTTCCTTCTCATCTGCATTAACCTACATTTTTTCAATATTTACAGTAAGCTTCCATTCATCTCACCAATCACAAATTTTGTCTAAGTCCTCTTATATCCTCCTATAGTCACTCAATGGTGACATTTTCTCATACACAATAGCGTCATCAGCAAACAGCCTCATAGTGCTGGCCACATTGGCTGTCAGATCCTTAATGTACACTTATTAGCCAAAACATTATGACCACTGCCCGCTGCAAGTTGGATGCTGCCTGGTGGCATTGCGGGCATGTGATGCGGTAACAAAAATATGTAAATAGAGCAGAGGGGGGTGGGGGCTCACTTAGGTAAGATATGGGCTGCAAATGGGGAAATCAGTTGAGATAAGTGATTTTGATAAATGGCAGATTATTATTATGCTAAGCCTGTGACACACATCTCAAAAGCGGCAATGCTGGTCAAATGTTCATGTGCTATCTATCACTAGGTGCTAAATGGTTAGACATCCATGACTCTTCACAGTACTTGGGGTTTGGTGGCATGTCTGGCTGCAATGTAGGATAGACGGTGATTTGTAGCAACTCTGCTGAAAGAGCACAATGCTAGTGCACGCACAAGTGTTCCATAGCACACTGTTCATTGTAAATTCTGGAACACGGATCTCCGCAGCAGACCACTCCTACATGTTCACATGTCTACCCAACAACATCATCAGTTGTGATTGCAGTGGGCACAGGACCATTCGGATTAAACCATCAATCAATGGAAATGTTGGTTCTTTGGGTGAATCCCATTGTTGCTACACTAGGTTGATAGGTGTCTCCACAAAAACCATCATTGAGGTGAATGGCAGCTCCAAATGTGCAGCACACCACGGATGCTGGCTGGTGGGAGCAGCATTATGCTTGGGAGACATTCTCCTGCACTTGCATGTAGTAATCAAAGACATGCCGACAGCTGTGAATCACCTGTGTCCCTTCATGCTTGATGTCTTCCCCGACAGCGATGTCATCTTTCAGCAGGGTAAATGTCTGTGTCTCAGAGCCAGAATCATGCTACAGAGGTTTGAAAAGCATTATAGTGACGTCACGTTGATGTCTTGGTGGCCAAATTTGTCTGATGTAAACCTAAAGAACCCATCTGGATCACTATCGGGCATCATTACCACGTATGCAAATCAGTGAATTACAAGACCTGTGTGTAGACATCTAATGCTTCATACCTCCTCAAACCTAACAACAAGCTGTCTGATCCCTGATACGCAGAATCAGTGATGTATTTTGTCCCAAAGATGGACAAACAAGCTATTAAGCAGGTCATAATGTTTTGGACCACCAGTCTATACAGGATGTTACAAAAAGGTACTGCCAAACTTTCAGGAAACATTCCTCACACACGAAGAAAGAAAATATGTTATGTGGACATGTGTCCGAAAACGCTTACTTTCCATGTTAGAGCTTATTTTATTACTTTTCTTCAAATCACATTAATCATGGAATGGAAACACATACCAACAGAATGTACCAGCATGACTTCAAACACTTTGTTACAGGAAATATTCAAAATGTCCTCCGTTAGCGAGGATACATGCATCCACCCTTCGTCGCATGGAATCCCTGATGCGCTGTTGCAGCCCTGGAGAATGGCGTATTGCATCACAGGCATCCACAATATGAGCACGAAGAGTCTCTACATTTGGTACCGGGGTTACGTAGACAAGAGCATTCAAATGCCCCCATAAATGAAAGTCAAGAGGGTTGAGGTTAGGAGTGTGTGGAGGCCATGGTATTGGTCAGCCTCTACCAATCCATCGGTCACTGAATCTGTTGTTGAGAAGCGTACGAACACTTCAACTGAAATGTGCAGGAGCTCCATCGTGCATGAACCACATGTTGTGTTGTACTTGTAAAGGCACATGTTCTAGCAGCACAGGTATGAAATCATGATAACATGCTCCATAGAGCGTAGGTGGAAGAACATGGGGCCCAATCAAGACATCACCAACAAAGCCTGCCCAAACGTTCACAGAAAATATGTGTCAATGACGTGATTGCACAATTGCGTGCAGATTCTCATCAGCCCACTCATGTTGACTGTGAAAATTTACAATTTGATCACGTTGGAATGAAACCTCATCCGTAAAGAGAACATTTGCACTGAAATGAGGATTGACACAATGTTGGAGAACCATTCGCAGAAGTGTGCCTGTGGAGACCAATCAGCTGCTGATAGTGCCTGCACACGCTGTACATGGTACGGAAACTACTGGTTCTCCCGTAGTACTCTCCATACAGTGACGTGGTCAACGTTACCTTGTACAGCAGCAACTTCTCTGACGCTGACATTAGGGTTATCGTCAACTGCACGAAGAATTGCCTCGTCCATTGCAGGTGTCCTCGTCGTTCTAGGTCTTCCCCAGTCGCTTAGTCATAGGCTGGAATGTTCCGTGCTCCATAAGATGCCGCTCAATTTCTTCGAACGTCTTCCTGTCGGGACACCTTCGTTCTGGAAATTTGTCTCGATACAAACGTACCGCACCATGGCTATTGCCCAGTGCTAATCCATACATCAAATGGGCATCTGCCAACTCTGCATTTGTAAACATTGCACTGACTGCAAAACCACGTTCCTGACGAACACTAACCTGTTGATGCTACGTATTGATGTGCTTGATGCTATTACTGTAGAGCAATGAGACGCATGTCAACACAAGCACCGAAGTCAACATTACCTTCCTTCAATTGGGCCAACTGGCGGTGAATCGAGGAAGTACAGTACATACTGACGAAACTAAAATGAGCTCTAACATGGAAATTAAGCATTTCCGGACACATGTCCACATAACGTATTTTCTTTATTTGTGTGTGAGGAATGTTTCCTGAAAGTTTGGCCGTACCTTTTTGCAACACCCTGTATAGAGAATGAGAGTGGTGCTATCATACTTCCCCGGGGCACTCCTGAGAATAACCCCAATACCCCTGCCTCTGATGAACACTCACCATAAAGGACGACATTCTGCCTTCTGCTACACAAGAAGTCATCTCGAGCCATTTACATATCTTGAAACCTAATCTGTAATTTCAGACCTTCATCAACAGTATGCAGTGGCGCACTGTGGCAAACACTTTCTGGAAACAGCAATGTGGAATCTGCCTGTTCCCTTCATTGCTGATTTGCAGGATATCTTGTGAGAAAGGAGCAAGTCGAGTTTCACACGAACGATGATTTCTAAATCTGTGCTGATTTGCGAACAGAAGCTTTTCTGTCTCGTGGAAATCAAAGTGAAAATACATTCAAGAATTCTGCAGCAAACCAATGTTAAGGATATTGGTTTGTAATGTTGTGGGTCCATTTTTTTACTCTTCTTATATACAGGAATTACCGTGCTTTTTTCCAATTGCTTATGACTTTGCATTAAGCAGGAAATTACAATAAATGCATGCTAAGAACAGGACCTATGCCATAGTGCACTATTAGTCGAGAGACCCATTGCTGAAATTTTGACATTATGTTGGCTAGACAGTAGGTTGAAGGATTCAGTTCTGATACTGCACAGCTCTCAAATTATACTTACTAGTTATTAGAGGCATTTGATATCCATAGGTGACACAAGACCAAAACCAGACTGACTCAACTATGTGCTGAATCTGTGGGTCTTCACACTTGAGACATGCATTGGTACCTGGCCATTTCCGCACCCTTCTACAAGGATCATCAGGTATCAAAGAAATGCTTCACTTATTGTGAAAGGAATACAATACCACTGATCCAAGTTCCGCTGGAGGACACCCTGTATCACCACTAGTAATCTCCTTTCCTGTTGCACCACAAACAGAGTGAGGGCAAAATGACTTGTCTATATGCCTCTGAATGAGCCCTAATCTCTCTAAACTTGTCTTCATGACCCTTACATGGAATGTACATTAGTCGCAGTAGATTGTTCTGCAGTCAGCGTCAACAGCCATTTCTCTAAATTTTCTCACTAGTGCTCCTTAAAAAGATTGTCGCTTGCCATCCACCGGTTTCCATGTACACCACGATTCTTTGTGCACTACATTCCCTGGGGGTTTGTACTGTAGTACATAATGGACACCTAGAGACCCCACTGAATGTGTCGAGATGGTTGTGTACCGTGTGAGTCAACACAGCTCTCCCCATTATCTGCAAAAAAGTCACAGTGCAGTTACAGTAAGTTCCTGAGGTACTACCTGTCAGCTATAATTTGAAGTTAGCAGTCGTCAGTTGTTGTTGGCTCTGAGCAATCTCTGTAGTGCCGATTTTTAACATTTTGTTACTGCAAAGGCTGTGGAATGTTCATATGACGTCGCTGTAGCTTTTGCCAATTGTGTGGTAACTTTGCATGCTGACAAACATTCTTACTGTAAAGTAACAATGCTTGGGCAGTCTTTAAGCATTAACGCTTTAATCCCATTGCAAAGTCAAATTTTTTGATGTTATATTTGACATGTGATCAGTTTGTTCATTTATTTATTTTTGTAATTTTATTTTTGTGGTTTAGGACAAAAACTGTAGTGGTAGTGTATTTCTCCTAGAGCCCTTTTGTGAGCTGCTATTTTCCACTGTGAAAATGAGGCAATTTTTTTTTCCAACTACACAAGTGACGATAGTAGTGATCTGACAACAAACAAAAACTGTTTGTTGTAGCAATTTTTATGCATCTGGTACAGTATACTATCACAAGATACCAGGTACATCAACAGATGGTAATATATATTCCCAAAAGCTTTGTAAAACCACTAAGTGGTTGGCAAGTGTGCTTCCCGAGATTCACAAAAGACATAATTGTGTAATACCGTATTTACTCAAATCTAAGCTGCACTTTTTTCCGGTTTTTGTAATCCAAAACACCACCAGCAGCTTAGAATCAAGTGCAAAGTAAGTGGAAGTTCTGAAAAATGTTGGTAGGTGCCGCCACAACTAACTTCTGCCATCGAATATATGTAGCACTACACAGGCATGCTTTGCGGGCACAAAGATAAATACTGGTGCCAAAACCTCTGTGTCAGTAAACAAATTTAAAAAAAACGATGGAGGGTGGTGGGGGGTGGAAGACGAGCTTTTTTCTCTGCCCCGAGTTTCGACCACGGCATTTTCATCCTTTATCCCTCTGAATGTTGCAGCCTTTCAATGTACTATGAAAATCCGACTGGAAGACTGTTTGGGATGTTTGTCAATATGGCCAAGTCTACGTTCTGAATTTTTGTCCTACCTCTGACAAGAGATGGTTGTTAATAGCAACTTTTATGAATTGTGAATCACATGCAGTATTCTCTTCACCATAAGAATAATACGAATGTAAACATTTTGCCATGTATTCCTATATGTTTCCTGCTATCTCATTTAAATCCTGTCTTCCTAATAAACTACGAAACTAGAGTGACACAACAGCAAACGCGGAAGAATATATATATCATGTCATGTTTATATTCGTATTATTCCTATGCTGAATAGTGATACAGTCAGAAATGAAGCACGGCAACTGACTAGATTTTTAAACCTAAGATGGCTCTAATTTCTGTGCAGAATGTAATGCACTAAAGAGGCGTCTGCAAAAATTTTCAAACGGAGAAAATTTTTCGCTAAACTTTCGTTTGGAACATCTATCATATGCAGTCTATTATATGGTTCTTGTTGATCATTATCAAAGAAACCAGCAGTGTAAGTAACAACAAATAGCAGTCTCTTGCCATTGTTTCACTGATGAGATGATTCCTCTCTCTTTTTTTTTTTTTTTAATTGTAAGCGGCGGTAGCGTGCGCAAAAGCAAGCCATCCCGCGAGCGGCGACAGGCCGTAAACACGCATAATCAGAATGCGACAAACAATGCATGGCACAGTACTATAATGCATTTTGAGCTTAGAGTGATGGAAACACCTATACATCAACATCTACATCTACATTGATACTCCGCAAGCCACCCAATGGTGTGTGGCAGAGGGCACTTTACGTGCCACTGTCATTACCTCCCTTTCCTGTTCCAGTCGCGTATGGTTCGCGGGAAGAACGACTGTCTGAAAGCCTCCGTGCGCGCTCTAATCTCTCTAATTTTACATTCGTGATCTCCTCGGGGGGTATAAGTGGGGGGAAGCAATATATTCGATACCCCATCCAGAAACACACCCTCTCGAAACCTGGCGAGCAAGCTACACTGCGATGCAGAGCGCCTCTCTTGCAGAGTCTGCCACTTGAGTTTATTAAACATCTCCGTAACGCTATCACGGTTACCAAATAAGCCTGTGACGAAACGCGCCGCTCTTCTTTGGATCTTCTCTATCTCCTCCGTCAGACCGATCTGGTATGGATCCCACACTGATGAGCAATACTCAAGTATAGGTTGAACGAGTGTTTTGTAAGCCACCTCCTTTGTTGATGGACTACATTTTCTAAGCACTCTCCCAATGAATCTCAACCTGGTACCAGCCTTACCAACAATTAATTTTATATGATCATTCCACCTCAAATCGTTCCGCACGCATACTCCCAGATATTTTACAGAAGTAACTGCTACCAGTGTTTGTTCCGCTATCATATAATCATACAATAAAGGATCCTTCTTTCTATATATTCGCAATACATTACATTTGTAATGTAACAAAGAGAACGGCACTTATCAGATCAAAGAAAAATAAGCAATCAATTCAAACCAGACGAAGCACTTGAAAAAGACTCTCTAGTATAAATGCGGACGGAGAGCCTGATGCATAGCAATGACTACGTGGTAAAGCTTAACTGCTAAGTTTACCACACGCACCAAACTACTGTAGCTGTATCGTCATTCATTCGACCTAAATGGACCAACTTTGTTTCGGTTTGGAGATGTGGTCTAAAACGTTTCTCCCCCTTGAATTTCGAGTCACAAATTACAAGTGGGGCTTAGATTCGGGAAAAATTTTTTTCCTTGATTTCGAGTCTCATTTTTCAGGTGCGGCTTAGATTCCAGTGTGGCTTAGATTCGGGTAAATACAGTAAGTGTACTTCCCAAACCATTTTGAGAAACTATTTTGATGGAAAGCATATTTTCCAAGAGCCATTAAAACACTGTTATTTGGTGGGCTGTATACTTCTCACAGCCTTAAAAGCTATATTTCATAACAAAAAGAAAGTAAACTGGTGCAGCGGACTATCACTGGATGCCAGGAGCATGCAGAAGTGGTTCAATGTATTCCCATAAATGCAGTAAAGAAACACAGCTACTGCTAAGTATATCTCTCATGACCAGTAAAAGCCTTAAGTGACTCTTTGCAGCAGGTCGACAGACTG
Source organism: Schistocerca serialis cubense (assembly GCF_023864345.2). NCBI lineage: Eukaryota > Metazoa > Arthropoda > Insecta > Orthoptera > Acrididae > Schistocerca > Schistocerca serialis. Next base: position 14,980,180 of record NC_064638.1, read on the forward strand.
TACAGCCCACGTGAGTCACACTGTCCCATTAATGAATGGAGACACAGTGCACTCTGCTAAAGTAAATGAGAGTGCGGGTTCGCTTTCACCTACATTACACAGTCAGTTGTACTTAGTGATTTCTGGTGGACAAAAGAATATTGAGAAAGGAGAAATGAAGGAAGATAAGTGTTTAATGTCCCATAAACACTGAGGTCTTTAGTGTCTGAGCACAAACTCTGATTGTTTCAAGGATGGGAAGGCTATTTATTGTGCCCTTTCAGAGAAACCATCTCGGCATTTGCCTGTACTGATTTAGAGAAAGCTCAGGAATCCCAAGTCTGGGTGGACTAGATGGAGCTGTAGAGAGCAAAAACTGTAGAGGAAAACAGAAATTGGAATACATCCAGCAGATAATTGAGGCTGTAGGTTGAAAGGGCTACTCTGAGATGAACAGGTTGCCACAGGAGAGTAATGCATGGACTTTAACTGTTAGTCGCCCTGAATGTGAGTCCAGTGAGCTCACCACTGTGGCACCTCGCTCGATATATTTTGAGAGAAGTTCCTGATTTTACCATTTCACAGGATGTGGGACGTGTACTTACCATCAACTGTATTTCTTTACTGTATTCCTGAGAACACATCATACGAGCTCTGTATGCACCTGGCACCTGATGTTAGTTTGCTGCACCAGCTGAACTTTCTGTCTGTTATGAAATGTAGCTTTTAATTGTCATTAAATATCACTTGTTCCTTTCAGAAGCAGTTGCAAATATATGTGCCACCAAATAATGTTGTTTTGAAGGCCACTGGGAAGTATGCTTACTACCAAAGTAATTTTTCCATGATACAAGAAGAATATACTTACCACAAAATTAATTTCTTTTTTGGACTGCAGAAAAGATACTTACCACCAACTGACCATACTTACCACTAATTTAGTTGTTTTACTATGCTCTTGGGAAAATGTTGTACCTCCTCTGGACGTGGTTGACCTTTTGTGATAATATGCTAAACCACTGGTGCCTGTTTGTCATGACATCAGTGCTGTTGTCACTTGTTACAACAGAACACATTGTTTCATTCTGCAATATATGCTATTGTGACTTGCCTCAGCTCGTTTCTTTATGTAGTGTTAAATGAAGTTTCTAGGATTGTAAAATAGATAGTCAAATAAAAACAGAAAATTCCTTTTTTTCACATGTAGTAGTAACTCATATCAGCTTACTAAAGACAGTGGGAAGTATACTTACTACTATAGTTTTTTGCTCCTAAATCACAAAAATAAAATAATCAAAAATTAAATTTAGTTGAAACTTCTAAAATGATACCAAAACAATTAACTTTACAGGGCTGCTACAAAAAATGTGCCCACAAATGGGTTAAAAACAAAGTTTGCAAGCTGTGGGGGCAGTGTGAAACTTTTTTAAGCACTGTATTTGAAAAATATTACTCATTTTGTTCCACTTCTAGAATGTTAGGTTTTGTGGATTTTTGCCTGTACATTAATGGGTGTGGATGCGTTCAGTGGAGGCAAGTGTGTCGTGTATGATTTTTCTCAGTAAATATGTCCTACTGACTTTGCAGTATATCTCCAATGTTCTGGATGCATCAAATGAAGTTTAAAAGACAGCTAAATGCTGTTGCTGGTATGTCTCTTCATGTAAATGTCAGAGTTACTATTATTATTCAATACAGAAAGGAAGATTACCAGCTTAGCAATTTGCTGAAAATGAGTTCAATAAAGGGAATATTACAATTAAAATCCTGTTAACGACAAATTAATTAGAGATGGGAAGCAGCCCCAGATTGGAGAAGGAAATTGGACGGATAGCTGACTCCATAAAAATTAATACATTTCATACTGTGCTCGAGCACAGGCAATAAAAAACAGTGAGCAAACATGATGCGTGTACTTGTTGCCTCAGGGTCTCCTGCGAAACTGAGGTCCTTGAGTAAGCTACATCACACTGCTTCGTTGTGTGCTTGTTGTCAAGCCAGTTTATGAAGTACACATCCCTCTTCATTTTTATATAACTTTGTTTTGAATGCACTGAATGCACTGAATATTGAATACCTTGAAAATTATTGAGTTCAGCCATTCATTCACATGTAATATTCCAACAGCTCCATCACCGATGAGAGCCTTCAGGGGTGTAAAACGAGTAAGTGAGAAGTGCCACTGAACTACTAACAACCATTTTCATCTACTACTAATCTGCTCACATTAATCATTATTCAAGGGGATCAGTTCTACATCATTTTATTTTTATAAATATACAGAGAAGCAACTACTTGAAAAAAGCCAATGCTCTGCTACTTAAACTGCTCTGCCACTATTTTGATTTAATACTTCATGCTAAATGGGCATTTAATTTTACACAGGACACTGTCATCTAAACTTATTCTGATAAATTCATATACTTCCTTCTTGTGCAATGCCCTTTATGCTGTCAATGCCACGTTGGGACCGGTACAGTAGTTTCTGTTCCGTGGAGGACCAACCGTACCTGCACATAGGCTATTATTATGATGGAATCACCACTTCAAAAGCCATTCCTGTCTGCTCCTAGAGAATATGTTGCATGGCTAAATATGGTCTTCTGTTAGAAAGTGTTTGTGTGTTGTGTATTTGAGGTGGGACAGGTAGGTAAATTCACATATCCAGGTAAATTATTGGTGTACTGGCTAATAAAACATTTTTTACTTTAATTTTGAATATTTGGGGATTTCCCGACTGCTCCTAATGTCGGCTGGCAGATGTTAAAAGGGTGTTGCACCTGAATATAAAACAGTATTCTTAACCCTAAGCTTCAATGCATATTCTCTATGGAAATTATTTATATTGTGATTGTTATGGTTGCAAACTTTGCAATTAATGCTAAATTCTCTCTTGTCCATTTCAGCAGCTCAAGGTCAGCATATCTTGCTGCTATGTGGAGGACCCAGGTCCAATTCGTGGTAATGCCTTTTTTTTTAAGGGGCGAAGCTACTCCACACCCACACTGACATGGTGACCATCACCAAAGTTCTACCATCACCTCCGTTTGCTTCGTTACAATCAAGAAGTGCACAGGATGTGGGGTCATGATGTTGTCCGTAGGATTACCCACTAATACAGGCACTTTGAGGCGATAGAAGTGGTCGAGAAGTGAGCAGAACGTAGCAGTTTTAAGGGCAGAGGGAGAAAAGTGCCGAGGCAAGCACCAAAGGAAAAGAACTTCTGCAATAGTCTGGACAGATAGTAAGAGCAGTAACAGTTTCTTTCTGTCTGCAAGGGTGAGGTTGTCGTTAGTTTTGGGTCTCATGCGATGCTCGATACCATTGTCGCAGCTTAAAACACTCTTTACGAGTGTCAGTCCTATTGAGGAGGGGTACTCCTGGGCTGTGCACCTGAGTGTCTCCTGGGCCACCTGCAGCATCTGTACTTGTAACATGCCAAGTTCGTTATACGAGTGGTCAATTGGCCATAAAGAGGTTTGGTAGGATATGTTTATGTTTAGTGTGCAATACTGCTTTCCCGTATTGCCAGTTGGTCAGCTACATATTTGCAGCTGGCAACGCCATTTAGTTTTGCTGTAATGCAGGGATTCACCAGTGTTTATTTTGTCTGTGAGCTTGTGCTGTCCACAGGTGATTAATTGTCCCTAGATAGAAGTGTTTTTCAGCAGTTGTGTTTTCACCCGTGGTTGTGGTCGTAGTTTCCCAGGTTAAGAATGAAATAATTGTCAGAGTGTCTCAAGTTCCTTTACAGTCGTGTGGTGAGTTTTTTGAATATCTGTGTGTGAGTCTCAAGGCAGTATTCTCTGTGAAGATCGACAGTGTGTGTGGACTGTGGTGGACTTCGTTGTGTATCACCTGTAGGCGGCACAGGCGGTCAGAGCCACATAACCCCAGACTGCAGCTGCATGTATCATCATGGATCTAATCAATATCATGTACACAGACCTCGATACCCTCCTATTCAGTGTGCTTTACCTGTTGAGCTTAGAGTAACACTGTTTGAGCCTTGCATTTGCTCAGTTGGCCAGTCACTGAAGTATTTGACTTTCACACTGAAACGTATTGGGCGTGGGTGTAGTGTTATTTGTCTTCAGTCTTAATGTGGGGTCCTGCCCACTCATCTCATATAGGGTGCCTAAAGGATGCTGCATTCTCAAAATGCTATACAACAATTCAAGCAAACAACATTAATAGTTTTTATTACAAATAAGAAGTTTGACAATGCTTAACCTGGAATTTACAATGGTGTCGCAAGCAATAGGCGACATGCAGTATAAATCCGAGTCCTTTGCTATATACAATGTTCGTGCAAGTTTGACACACAGTTTGTGGATCACTAATAACTGTTATTGTAGCATTCAGCGCTACGCCTGTCCGTATACTGTCCTAATCCTGTCCAAATACTGAGTGGCCGAGGCTGGCAGGAGCGGCACTTATATTCTCTTTGTCTAGGGGCCTGCTCCCGTCGTGGTGTGGTCCTTGCCAGTGGGCTATTGGCTGACGGTGTGTTCACTGCCTTCTTAGCTCTTGCAATCTTAATTTTCATTCCAGAGCTTGTGGGTATGCCAGAACACTTAATGTTTGTGCAGTTGTTATGGTTTGTCAGTGAACAGAACTGATTCACACTTGTCAGCATTTGCTTTAACACACTGTCGTTCCAGCTAGGCAGTTTTGTTTGCAGTTGCGAATTATGCCTGATGGTTTCCAGTCTTGCACTAGGATGGTAATGTCATCTGCGTAGATGGTTGCCATTGTGTTTTGTTCAGTTGGAAAGTCATTGACGTAGAGATTAAACAAGAGGGCCCCTTGGATGCTGCCTTGGGGTACTCCCACTTGTATACTGTGTTGTGTTGACTGTTTGCCCTGAACGTAGGTGTTGAAGCTTCTGTGGGTGAGATATGAGTGTGTAAGATGCATGAACTCGTTGGAGAGACTAGCAGTGCAGAGTTTGCGAATGAGACGATTGTGCCGTAGATGACTGAAGACCAAGAACAGCACTCCTGTAGCTTTGTTGGTGTTGGGGGTGTGTGTAATATGTTCTACTACACCGAGGAGTTGTTGTGTTGTGGAGTGGTGATTGCAGAATCCAAATTGCTCCAGTCTCAGCGAGTCATTGGTGTTGCAGTGCATAGTAAGATGTTTGAGAATCATCTTCTCAACAATCTTATTCAGGGAGCTCAGCAGGCTGATGGCTCCATAATTTTGTGGTAGGGAGTGGTATTTCCCTGGCTTCCTGAACATCAGGACAGGGAAGTGTTGATGTTGTAGAATGGTATTCGTCATATGTGTGAGATGCTCTATAGCTTTATTTGTGAACTCCTGGGTGACACGGTTTTGAAAGTGATTGGGACCAGGAGCTTTTCTAGCTGTTTTGTGCTTAATAACCTGTGTAATTTCATGTGTAGCAGTATGTATTGTTACATTGCACGTGGGCTGGGTTACAAGCCATGTAACCTCCTGGTTCATTTCAAGTAGCAGTGCTGGATTGGAAGGAGCCAGATTCAGTGTGAATGATGTTGCTAGTGTTCTGGTCATCAGCTCATGCTTCCCCTCCATGGAGTATGCTGGTCTGTAAGGCGGTGGTAAGGGCTTTGACAGCTTCAACAAGTTTCCTGCTTTGTGTAATTTTGGGAATTTGTGGGATATGACTTTTCAAGCATTTCCTTGAACAATGCCCAATTCACACGCTTGTAGCTCAGTATCCTGTGAGATTCATCATACTGCTGTGTTTCTTCCAAGTAAAGTATTACAGGTGTTTGGTGAGGCCAAATCATGTATAATTTCAATGTTGATTGTGACTATAATGCCAATCACATCTAATGTCTATCACATTTAGTCTCTGTTCCCTGTTTTAAGTGTCACCTCAGCTGGCACTAGTGTAATGTAGTTTGGGCGCAGTGCATGTTCGCATAGTTTTTTTGCTAATGGTGTTTGATCTTTGTTAGTTCCAAGCAGAGTGTTTAGCATTAAGATCACCAGTGGCTATTAGTCACTATGCTATGTTGAGTATTGTGCTGATATCGCTTGTTATGATATTACCAGATCAATTGTATATCGATATCAATGTAGTGTTCACTCAGTTGACTTGACCCTAACAGCTGTGGCTTCTAGTCTTGCAGGTTCAGGGATCTTAATATTTGTGTATTCTTTGTCTCAATATATGATGATTGCTGTTCCACCCACAGTTGTGCCTTCAGGTGGTCAGTACAGTAGATGTAATATCTTGGGAAGAGTAGTTGTTTGTGTGACTGGAGTTAAGCTTTGTTCATGAGAGCATTCCAGATTCCCTTCTCCTCCATAAATGCAGCTAGCTCTGCCCTTTTGTTGCCAATCCCATCTGCATTCCAGAATAGCATCTGAGTCAAAGTACTGTTGTTTGTGTTTTGTGGTGTATTATCTATGGAAGAGTGTGGGCGGTGTGGTGATAGCAGTTTGTATAGCAGCCATGCAATGGCTGGGTGTAGCCGTCATGAGTTTGTGCATGCGTTATGATGAAGAGCCTCAAGAGGATCTTAAGCCACGTGAGTGGGGAATAGTGTCTCCACTATGCCTCTGATTGTGGTGAGAATGTTTGTTATGTCAGCCAAAGTGTTGGCGGTGGTGTTGGTGGCTGGTGGTCCTTATGTTGGTGTACTGGATGGGCTGGCTTGTGTGTTATTCATGGTTCGTATTTCATCTGGGGTCACCTGTGTTATTGCTGTGGTGAGGGGGGCAAGAGTGTGAGTTACGGTTACATTGTTCCTTTTAATGTGTTCCTATGTTTGTCTGGTCTGTTGTTGGTGTATTTGTTGTGGTGTGATAGTGTCCCCTCTTTTGTTTTTTGGGTACCTCTGTTTCATTTCGTGTGTTTGTGGTTGCCCTTGTTTGGGTGTGTCTTCTGTGATATCACGAGTGTCACAATCTGGCCTAGACAGAGTTGACTTGGTGTTGTCTGGGACCGGCAGTGTTGTCATCAGTACAGGGGCAGTTTCTAGCATTGCAGGTGTGGGTTGTGGTTCTGTTGTTGTGGGAGTGTGCCATGAGTTTGTGGAGCTCTGTGCATCCTCAGTTCATCCACTTCCACTGACAATGCCAGTAAAAGAGATTCCACACCTTACTGGTTGGGGGGTGGGGAGTGTCTTGGAGCAGTTCTGGTTACCACTTGTCTGTCTTTGGCACTTTTGCACCTTAGAGCTTCTTTGTATGCTGCACACCATCTGTAGTTTGCACATGGACCCCTCCACATTTGGTACATTTGATAGTTGTACCAAGTTTAAAGTGTCGTGCTACATGGTTACCAGTGCATTTGCAGCACTGTGTGCCAGTTCACATCGGGTGCCGCACGGCCAATCTGCTGGCAGTGGTGGCACTGTTGGGGGACACACGGAGTTGTGTATATTTCTACTACGACCATGTGAAGCAGGAGCATCTGTGTCAGAAAGTTGCATGAGTAAGCTGTGTCGTCCAAATCCACTAAATAGTTTGGCTGCAGTCTGTGTGTCACGAATCCCAGAATTCATCTCATGCTCTGACAGTCCCAGCTGAGAGCTGTGATTATACCATGAAGAATGTCATTGAGGGTTGTGGTGTCAACTCCTTTCATGATGTACATTCGAGTTTTTCCCCCTTGGGTGCTATATTTATGATACTCAATTCCCCCAGCTTTGACGAATTTCAGGAGATTTGTGCAATCTGTTTTGATGCATACATACAGTGATACATGGTCCCTTGTGAGTTTCGTGTTTGGTATATGGTGGGGAGTGACATTCTACAAATGTCTTGTTTAGCTTGCCGAGGCAAGTGTAATTGTGTATTATGACCAGTGGGAAGCCAGTCGGTGTAGTGTTCTGCGTAGCGGCTGGGTTAGTGTTGTGTAGTTGAGGTGCTGCAAAATTGTTTGTATGGTCCCTCATATTACCGATGCTCAGGACTGGTGTTGGTAAAAGCACGCTGCATTTGCCGTGTGAGTCAGTAGGCTCAGTTGTTCGTGTATGTTGCTGCTGATTGCATTTTGGACCCACCAGCTTCGAAGGTCCATCTTTGTTCCACGGAGCTGTCACTTCCAGCTCGAGGACTACTGCGGTGATATTGAGGGCCTCTCTAGTATATTCACTGGTGGTGTGACTGGTGTTGGTGTTGCTGTTGCTGTTGCGTTGCTTCCACCCGTCAGTTGGACAATGAGCTCATGCTGTCTCCGAGCCATTGCTTCTTGATTTGTGGCAGTAAAGTCCAGATTTAGCTGGTTCATCACTTACTGATAGGTGGCAAAGCAAGACAGAAACATTGAAGGGAACAGATGGCACTCCTGCCTCTTGTGCTGCAGTCTTGCTACGGGTCGTTGGGTGGGACCTGCTCGGTGGATCTGCCGTCTCCCAGACATAAGGATACTTTTAAGGATAGAATGTGGATATGAGACAATTTTACTTTTTCGTCTGAAAAGACAATTTCGCTTTTTTAGTGTACATACAGAAGAGGGGAGTCCTTATGACTCACTTGTGCAAGATGCAATGCACAGTGCAAGAGAGCACGGGTGGTAGACAGCAGGCCTGTACTGGACAGTGTTGTCCAATGTGAACGTGCCCCGGACACTGAAATACCCTATTAAAGAATGGGAGAGTCACACTGGGGAAGTTCCAACCACAGTTGCAGGAACTTTGAGCCAGAACTCTTGGCCACCTAGCACTGTCAAGTGTGTAGCAGCGTGTGCTTATTAGTGACACTCCAAAGAGTGTCCTGTGGCATCTACGCCAGTTTTAGCGTATGTATAACACAAATATCCTCTCGCAGCTACTGGAGGTACAGGGGGAAGGCAGCTGCTCAGCTGCGACTCACCCGTAGTACTGCCCGTGGTTTTCCTTGGTGGGAGGACTGGAACGAGGTGCACCAAGCCTTGTGATGCCGATTGAGGAACTGTTGGACTGAGGCGTAGTGACTCTGAGGTCAAGAAAGCTGGCAGTGACCAGAACAGGGTGTGCTGACTCACCCCCCCCCCCCCCCCCCCCCACCACGATACTGATTTCAGTGATGCCATTGCAGAGGATTACACTGTGGTTGGTCATCTGGTTTTGATGTGGGCCAGAACATGAAGCTTTCCTTTGCCTTTTTTTGCTAAATTGACTCTTACTTCTGGGCACAAACACCTATACAGAGCAAATGTATTGGCACCCAGGGTTTAGTTATTTGGGGGGGGGGGGAGTGATGGTTTGTTATTGTTTCCACCCCCCTCACCCAGCTTCCCTCAAAAATACAACTCGCTAGCAACCTCACTGTTAGCATACGACAGACATCTACAATTTTAATAACAATAATAAACACACAAAAATATATTAAATGATTCAATATAATAGTAACAATACAAATAGGTGGATCAAAGAAGGAAGAAAACATAGGACAAACAAAAGAACTTCAGAAAGTGTACAAACTGACATGGACACACTATAATAAAAGAAACATTTCAGTACAAGGCAAACACATGCGCTACAATACAGTTATAGTATCAGAAGCACTCCTCGCATCAGAAATGACCACAATCTGAGGACCAGGCACCACAAAGCAGAAAGAATACAATGCAAAATCCTCAGAAAATTTTTTGGAGCAGTGTACAGAGATGGCATATGGATGAAGAGATCAACCAGAGAATTATAAGAACACAGAGGCAGACTCAGTCACAATCAGAAAACACCGACTAACATTCTGTGGACACATACACACAATGAACAGCAACAGATTCACAAAGGGATTTAGGATGTAGTAAATGCCTAAATCAAAAAAAACCAGTTGGTTTCAAGAAATAGAAGAAGGCTAAAACGAGCAGGAATCAGAATGGAAATGATGAATGAAAGAGACAAATTCAGAAACAAAATTATGAACATAAAACTTGAAGTAAAGGGAAGGAAGAAAACAGAGAAAATATGTACATATCAAAGGAAACAAGAACACAGTCAATGAATGAAACGATTTTGGGAAAAGAAAAGGGAGGAGGAAATAAGGAAAAATCTGAACAATCACGTAACAACCAAGTTGAACTCTGTCAAAGTGTGTGCTCACCATCATCATTTCAATAAACATTATGACTGAACAGAGGTCTGCAAACACATGTGAATGAGGGGAATACTGTTTCTATCAATGATTTCCAACTGTGTTCGGGAAGTCATTCTTTCTGTTGTTGTTGTATCGGATCTGTTGTTGACACCTGGTATGTTCGACCCAGTGGTGTGCAGCTTTACCCGGCTGGAATGTTGTCAATCAGACCAAAAGCATGTCCTTGTGGGCAGACCCTAGCACGAGCAACTGAAAAGTGTCCTTTATTACATGTAGCTTGTCATTGCTGGAAGAACTTGGCATTTTTGACACACTTCTGTTTCCATGCTACCTCCTTCTCCAAAAGTTATGTGTGCATTTGGAAATTGGTGAAGTAAAAAATATAAAGACATCGTGTCGTTCTGCCACATCTGTCTGTAGTGTGCATTTTGGGGTGCGTGTACGATACAAGGCATTTAGGTATGGTGAGGTTACTTAGCCATTAGTGTTCACAATGGCTGGCATAAAGGAAACATGACAAGTATTACATTAGAAAGCAACAGCGATAGCTTTCCGACCGCATAAATTCTACTAGGCAGAGTCAGAAGCAGACACAGTGGCCTGTGCCAGATACGAGGGTTGGAAGTGGCTGAAATGTGAGTCGTGGGACAGAGAGAAAGAGAGAGAGAGAGAGAACACACAGACAGCACCATAAAGCATTCCCCATCTCTTTCTGCACGGAATGCACCACACTGCTGCCTTCTTAAGGGCACCCCAGTATAATATGTTGTTTGGGAAGTGGGTGGTAGTTATCATCATTGCAATGACCTCCCCTTATATCCACTCCTGCAAGATTGTGAAATCTACAGCCACTGAGGAGATTTATGTGAGATGTTCCTATCAACTTTGTGTAATATTCATATTGCACACTTCTGCAGACAAAACAGATTTTCGACCTTAGCTTAGGAAAGAAAAGAATCATCACAGATCATTAAGGTTCAAAGAACTTGTCTTGAACACTGTAAGGGATCCGTGATCCCACAAACATAGATTCTAGTATCTGACGCCCAGGTCGATAGCGGACAGGACTCGATTGTCGAGCGCTGCAGTAGGCAGTGAGACTAGTGCTGAGTGCGCAGTAGTATGGTAGAGTGTCGAGTGAGAAGTAGTGCGGGAATGACGGCCAAGAATGGTGGTCGAGTGAGTTGTAAATGGTAAAACTCACTGGAATATGACGAGTGAGCACGTCCCCCTGATCGTCGTGGGGTTGACTCTCACTAATGCCGATTCGCGAGTGATATGAAACAGAAAGTGACAAGTGCCAAATTACGTGTTTCGTGTCAACCGCGTCAGCCAGCAACAACCATGGATTGCAGTGAGGATTGTTGTGAATGTTAACCATCAGCATTGCCTGTGACAAAGTGCTGAAAATCAGCAATCAATAAAAAGAGATAACCACAATTAGACGTGTAAGGCAAAGGTAGCAACAGCCTCAGAATTTGTGTGTTAGTAGGATATATATATCAGTTGTACATCGCAACCTTTGTGATACTTAATAATAGACAAACTTTCAATCATTAGCTATTCCGTCTCAGAACAGCCGCATTCGGTTGAAATACTCCCGAAACCACAGCAGAACAACGCAGAACAACCAATAGCCTTTCATCCAGTAAGCACACGGTCATATATCATAATAATTAACTGTTTTGTGGCTTTGGTAAATTACCCAAAATCCAGTAAAGGAATTAATCGGGGGTGTTTCAACACGAATGCTTAAAAATTCTTTTGTAGTTAACCTATTTTCAGATTATGAAGAGTTCTTTGTTACAGCTTGTATTTTTGTTCCAGGTGGCACTGAACTTGATGGCTGTAGTGATGTTGTGAAGGCACAAAGTCGGAAGTTGTTAAACCTTCAGAAACAAGATTTTCAAAAGTACTTCTTCTCAGATACCAATATTTCGCCCCTGTTTGTGTCGGATACACAGATGTCTCAGTTGTTGTCACATAATTTGAGTGTAGTGACTGAATCTAGAAAACAGTTTCTTTTGCTTCCCTGTACCCCAAGCATTATGAGCAATACAGGACTCCTAACAAGACAAACACACAGAGCACAGCCCTCTGTCTTCTCTTGCCATTTCTGCAGTTTGGGAGCACAGTCCGGAAGTCTGACTCATGTTGACCGGACCGGCAGGGCGAAAATGGTCGATGTGGGTTCGAAGCTGGTGACAGAACGGACTGCTGCAGCACGAGCAAAGGTTTTTGTGGGACCCGAACTGATGAAACTCGTACGAAAAAATGGCCTGAAGAAAGGTGACGTACTTAGCGTTGCTCGCCTGGCGGGAATTGTGGGGTCCAAGCAGACGTCCAGCCTTATCCCTCTGTGTCATAACATATCTTTATCCTCTGTGGCTGTGGACATTGAACTGGACTCTGCTCTCAACTGTGTGATTGTAACTGGCACGGCAAAGTGTAGAGGGCAGACGGGTGTGGAGATGGAAGCTCTCACTGCTGTATCGGTGTCTGCCTTAACAGTGTACGATATGTGCAAAGCTGTGAGTCATGACATTGTGATATCTGAAATAATGCTTCTGGCCAAAAGTGGGGGAACTAGAGGAGACTTCCACCGGACATGAGCATCTGTGTGGGGCAGTGAAATAAGTTAAGTATACCTGGTGTGATGTAGGCAAATTTCAAAGTCTGTTCATAGTTATCATAAATTATATACACATCGAATTGGCCTGAATATAAGTTGCACCTTTAATTTCGAAAAAGAGAGAAACTTAATTAAAAATAATTTGTCAAGTTGCCCATTTACAAAAGCTTTTCAAAATGTGATTTACCCTTAACCAGTTTTTTTGTAGTACACTGTAGATAAATTACACACAAAAACAAAGCTTTCAGTTGCAGTTTTCATGTAAGACACTCTTAACTTCACTAACATTCATTGTTTTGTCACTGTCAGTATTTTTGTCACTCTCCTCCCAAAGTACAGTGGCGTCGCTACAATCCCGGGCATTGCATGTGTAGCATTTCTTGAACCGTACCTTTAAAAAGCACATCTGTTAGATGAATAACTGTGAGTTTGAAATTTGCAACGTAACTGTACCGAATTCCAAATCTCTCTCTCTCTCTGTGCCCTCCCCCAGCTGTGTGGTAGTGTCCTCTGTGTTGCTCTATTGTTTCAATTTTTGATGGTCCCATGCTGTGAAAGTTGAGGTGAAGTGATCATTCTTAAATAAATAGTGTGTATCAGCTCCTTTCTCCCAGGATCAGGTTGTCATTGCTGTGTTCATTGATGTAAAATGACACTTTTTTAACAGTTCCTAAAAGGTGCACCACTTCATTGACACTTTTGCTCAGGTGTAGAGCATATTGGCCAGACTAATTTACATGTTTCAGCTTTACACTGTATGGTATCCTCTTTTTTAAAGGCCTATTATCTTTCTTGTGTGTGACTTGTCCAGAGATTGAAAATGTTTTATTTTGTAAGTTACCAATCCAGAACAGGTTTCTGTCAACTTAATTCTTCAGGTTTTTCCAGAAGTTTGCTGAAATTCCCGAGTTGTCCTTTGCACAGTCAGACATCATTGTCTTCCTCGCATATTTCGGTGACATTAGTTGTTGCTTTCACAAAGTGCTACTTGAGACTGACCGTCAGATGGAGCAGGTCTGTAATTTGTTCCCTCTGCCTTCGTGCTTCATCTGCAATCTGCTCTGACAGACATCATCCTCGGGTATCCGTGTTGCGTGATATTCCGAGTGTCATCTACACTCACGGGCACGATTCTTGTGTGTTATGTTTTCAGTCCAAGCTGGTTGGTAGAATTCTGTTTGCGGGCTGTCCCCGTTTGGGGACAAGGATCGGCAGGGCATGAAACCCTAATCTTTCATCTTTCAGTTAACTCAAATGTCGAGTGTCACTTTTTTCATGTACTGCGGTTACAAATATAAGAAAATACAAAATGAAAATTTCTCAACATAGTCATGTTTCTTTTCAGTATGTTTCTCAGATCAGTACACTGCAATGTAAATATTCCATTAAAAGAATATATTTTTGTTTGTTTCTTCAGTCAAAGATGCATTGCCTTTTTGACTTAACAATCAATGTCAAATCATTGTCCCTCAAGCAATCCTGCAGGGGTTTGACAACGTGAGACCATGGCTTTATGGAGGATCACCTAGAATTAGCTGCCGTCTTTTCTGACATGATTTTAAATCAATGCTATCATCACTGTTTCTTTTGCTTAGGGTTTTGAGTCTAGGAATGATGCAAACAATCAGCAGTTTATTTCTTTGTTATGTGATCTTTTTTCTCCTCCCTAGCCCCCTTTCTTCCTTCATTTGGTAGCCTTGAGCAAATTGAATATTCCTGCTTTTGTTTGTATTTATTAATCTGTTTGTGCCTCCAATTCTTAAAAGACTTCATTATGACACTAATAATCTGAAGCAGCAAATTTGGGGAAAAAGAGCTGCATTCATTTATGCTGTTGTAAAATGGAGGAATTGGTTGTAGTTGGAAAAAAAATCTGCCTTTTACAGCTGCTGATTTTTGTCATTTATTTTACGTAGCCCACCCATGATCTACAATCAGGTCTTCTTTTTTATGTTGTATTTTTTATGAGAATGTTGAAACATAGATGATTGTTATGCATCTTTGCAGCACCTAAACTTGAATATTGTACTTAAAAATGTTATTTGTTGTCTTTTTTAAATTAAATTGTTATGTTAAAGAAGTGAATTAAATGATTGTTGCCTGTGACATAATTTTGTAGCAGCTAAAATTAAATGCTGGTCTTCAATATTTTAATTGTTATAGTTTGGGGTATGATTGTTGTAATTAGAAAATGAATATGTGCCTTGTGCACTATGTTGTTACAGTAATTTGGAGTTTATTTTGTACATCATCTGGTGTAAATTATAAGAATTTAAGCAAAAACTTCTGTCTCTCAACAGCTTTCTTAATAACACTATTCCAGTAACTGGATATGCATATTGAAATATCTGTGTTGTATATTAGATTCTATGACCTGTACCGAGGCAATATTTTGCGGTTGCAAATTTTCTTGACTATTATTAAGTGTGTGTGTGTGTGTGTGTGTGTGTGTGTGTGTGTGTGTGTGTGTGTGTGTGTTGCTTATGCCCTACATACGAGTCCTCCAAGCTACTGATGATCTGACCAATGTACGACATGCCAAAATGCTACAGCTGCATGGGGAGATACAATTAAATCCCATCCCCCCCCTCTCTCTCTCTCTCTCTCTCTCTCTGTCTCTCTCCCTCTCTCTCTCTCTCTCAAAGATCGGCAGGTTCAGGAATCTAACACAGAAAGAATTTAATCACAGTTTCTTTTTCATCTCTATCATACAATGTAGTCCAATTTTTTGCTAATACAGATATAACATTTTGTGATTTATGTTGTGTACTCTTCAAAAGATCTAATGATGTCCTCATTCCTTTCTTATAAACAAAACAAAAAGAAACTGACAATAATTGTCATTAAAGTAAAACACAGAACAGTGTCTCCATAGCATCAATGAGCACATCCTTTCAGCACCTTTGACCCAGGCAGTGAACACAGCAGTGGTCAGTCTATGACTTGCAGCAGGTGAATCCCAGTCAGCTGCATTGCTCATGCACCCCACGTAAATAATAATAAACATAATCTAACAATACACATAACCAAGTCTTGATTTGTGACAGTATACCGCTGATGACGAAAAAAATTAGACCCAAAGATTTTGAGATGTGGTACAATAGAACTTTTGCTCTAGTTGAAGCGGTAAGACACAAATGTTGTATTCACACTTTTAAAAAGCTCAGAAAAGTGTTATAACTTTTTCAGAAGTCTAAATCAAACTATGGAAACTCTCGGTAGGAAATATAGGAAATGATAGAGTGCTACTTACCATAAATACATGTTAAGAAGTCTATTTTTTTTTCTTTTAACAAATCTAGCACTGCATATTACTGCCAAATTAGTCATTACCTATGATTGCCCCAGTGGCAGAAGTATGTATAATAATGTCAAAACGTTTGTGACACTACACACTAGGACAAGCTCAAGTTTCAGATACACGTTGATTGCGTTCTTGATGATGCTATCTACATGTTCATCCACACTCTGCAAACCACTATGAAGAGTATGACAGAGGGTACATCTCACTGTACCAGATATTAAAGCTTGTTCATGTTTCAAGACCATTTAAATCTTTCTCTGCATGCTGTAATTAATCTAATATTGTCCTCACGGTCCCTATGGGAGCAATAGTTACAAGGTTGTAACATATTCTAGAGTCGTCTTTTGGTAAGCATACTTTCTTAGGATAGTGTACATCTTATCTTGAAGCGTCTGCCAATTCAGTTATTTCAGCATCTCTGTGACACTCTCCCTTGGGTCAAACAAACCTGTGACCATTTGATCTGCCCTTCTCTGCATGCGTTCAAATCACCCATTAATCCATTTTGATACGGGTCCCACACATTTGAGCAATATTCTAGGATGGATCATACAAATGATTTGTAGAATGACTGCATTTCTATGGTATTCTACCAAAAAAATCTAAGTCTTTCGCCTGCCTTACCCCTGAGTGGGCCTATATGACTGTTCCATTTCATATCCCTACAAAGTGCTCCACCCAGGTAATTGTATGAATAGACTTAATCCAAGCAAGACACCCTGATACTGTAGTCATACCACACTGCGTTTTCTTCATTTTGCAAAATGCACAATTTTACATGTCTGAACATTTAAAAGAAAGTTTGAAATTATCAAGATCTGATGAATGTTTGTACAATTTCTTTCAGACTGTACTTTATTCTAGATAAATGCACTATCTGTGAAAAGAGTGCTTTACTATTAATATTGTCTGCAAAGTCATTAATGTACATGAACATGAACAGCAATGGTCACAACATACCTCTCTATGACACATCTGAGGTTACTTCTACATCAGATGATGACTCCCCAGCCAAGATAACATGTAAGTCATTCCTACCAAAATATCCTCAATTCCAGTGACAAATTTCACTCGATACCCCTCACAGTAGCAATTTTGATAATAAGCATCAATCTGGCACTAAGTCAAAAGCTGTTCAGAAATCGAGAAATACTGCCTGCACCAGTCGAGCCAGGAAGACGAAAGTTTGAAGGTCAGGTTGACAAAACAGATTTTTAATACTCTTGGAAACAACCTTTAAGTTTCTGACGTAGTTCAGGGGAATGACAAAGGGATCTTTGACAGGCTGGATTAAATATAGGCGGCGTCTCAGACCGACCAGAGTTACAACTTTAAAGGCTTCTACGCTGAGCAAATACAACGGGCTGTTGGAGGAAGAATGCAAAGGCAGCTTCTAGTAATGTGCAATTGCTATTCTGCATGGTCTTTAATGGCCATTATCAAATTTTAAAAAATTAAGAATAACAATAACACAGTACACAACAGGAAGGGTACAGCAGACTTTCCCTGATTGTTCCTTACATTATCTTTCCTTGATTTTTTTTTTTTTTAATGATAATGTTTCTAAGTCTTTCCTGGTTTCCATTGAAAGGTTTGGATTGTTTCAAAGATTAATTTACACATTTTTTAATATTTTAATGTATTCTAGGACAGGAACTCAAAGAGCACAAGTATAAAAAAACTGCATGTAGGACATTCATGTAAAGCTTCCCATTTTTAACTGCAAGGTAATGGCAATCTATTTTGTTACAAGAAAATGAATTGGGACTTAGTTCTCCAGAGCTGATACTATTATAAGGAGTTGTGATGGAAGAACATGAGTTCCAAACAATGGATGCCTTGGATCTGTTTGCTGCTGCTTCTTTTTAATCTCTGCTGCTAATCCCATGAGTGAAAGATCTCTACCAATGAAAAAGTAGATTTGAATGACATTAAGTTTCTTCTCTTGTCGATAGTTGTTTCTACTGAAGAGAAATGAGTCTGGTCATCTTTGTCCATTTGCAGTAATTCAAAGGTGTCGTAGCACCTGACATGTATGCTTGAAAATAACAAACGATCAAAAATGTAATTAACAGAAGTATTGACAACAGTAAGCTGTATTTATCACATTCAAAAAGTTTGTAATAGCTGTGGACCCTTGTTTTATCATGTCAATCCATTTGTGCCAATGGCTAACAGAGTACCATTCACCATCATGTCAAGTGGCAATAACAGTTTGCTTGCATCATAAATATTGAGTGTCAAAAGATAATTCTAACAATATGAAATAGGACAGATTGCTACTCACCAGTTAGAGCAGGCAATGGGCAGCAGACAAGCATACTGAAAAAAAAAGAAACTGTCAGATACTATATACTCAAAAAAACACTTAGGTACTGAAGGAATTATCGAAATACCAAATAGGGCTGAAATCAGTAAATGTGACATACATGTGAAGACAGAAAAATAATTACAGTTTCAGAAAAAACTGGATGATTTATTCAAGAGAAAGAGCATCACAAATTGGATGAGATGGTCCACCTCTGGCCCTTATACAAGCTTGGCTCTGGCTGATAGAGTTGTTGGATGTCCAACAGAGGGACATCATGCCAAATTCTATTCAAATGTCACTGTAGATAGTCAAAATCCCGAGGTGGTCTAACGGCCCTGCCCATAATGCTCCTTACATTCTCAATTGAGGAGAGATCCAGCAACTTTGCTGGCCAAGGTAGGGTTTGGCAAGCATGAGGACAAGCTGTGTGCAGACAGGCATTATCTTGCTGAAATGTAAGCAATGTATGGCTTGCCAAGAAGGGAAACAAAATAGGATGTACAGTATTGTCAACAGACAACTATGCTGTAGGGGTGACATCCATGTCACCCTTACAGCATAGTTGTCTGTTGACCAAAAGTGATCTGTTACGAAAAGAAATCGCACCCCAGATCATCAGTCCTGGTAGTTGGACCGTATGGGATGTGGCATTCACGGTGGTATCCCACCGTCTGGGGCGTCTTCAGACACATCTGTGATGATCATTGAGGCTCAGTTCATAGTGGTACTCATCACTGAAGCCAATTATATTCCAGTCAATGCAATTCCAGACCAGGGACGTGCCTGGGGACACACCAGATAGCAGTGCGATACCAACCCGGCTGCTGGCTGCCATACAGCCAAACGAGGACTGATGGTCTACTGTGCCATTTCTTTTCATAACAGGACCTCTTTGGTTGTCATCTGTGTCACCATTACAACACAGACATCTGTTGATGATATTATAAACCCCATTTTGTTTCTCGTCATGACAAGCCATCATTTGCTTACATTTCAGCAAGATAATGCCTGCCCACACACAATTTGTCTTCATACTTGCCACACCTTATCTTCGCCAGCTAGGTCACGGGATCTCTCCCCAACTGAGTATGTCTGCGGCATTATGGGCAGGGCCACCCAACCAGCTCATGATTTAGACAATACAATGTGCCACTTGGATAGAATTTGGCTTGATGTCCCTCAGTAGGACATCCAACAAATCTATCAATGCCAAACTTGCTCAAGAGTCAGAGGTGGACCAACTTGCTCAATTTGTGAAGCTCTTTCTCTTGAATAAATCATTCAATTTTTCTGACATTGGAAAATTACGTACATCACATCTACATATTTCCATCCCACACAGATAATTCTTTCATGCTGCATAATGTTTATTTTCATCTTACGAGTGTAATCTAATGGACAGAGCCCACCTCAGCATAGGGAGTCTCTGCTGGTTGGGAGTGTGGAGGTGGACAGACAGAGAGAGGTGTACTAGGGGGACGTAATAGTGTGTCAGGTTGGAATGGGAGCAGGGGAGGGCATTGAGGTGTGGGGCCACAGGAACGAAGCCTAGAAACTCTAGCTGCGACATATTCTTCACTCCTGTAAACCCCGTTACCTAAACCTTTGCTAGTCTCTCTGTCTCACATATCTAGGCCTATACCTGCTCCCACCCCAGCCTCACACCACCACACCTGCTAGATGAGGACTGTCCCATACTTTCTAATATCTAAAAATCTTCCTTCAATGTGCCAGTCTGCCACTCAGTGTCTCCTCTAGGTTGGGAGCAGAAAGTTATCCTATTCCATATTATTGTTATTCCATCCCAGATATCCCAATGCTTAGAAATTAATTTTAGGCTTGCCGTAAAGTATTACACAAACACTAATTGGTTATTTTTTCTGATATTCAAATTATATTTTGCTCTCATTTTTGTCCCTTTATCTAATCAACTTTGCATTGTGACATTTCTGACGAAAGTACGAGTTATTCAGAAAGTAGGTAAAAAGTAGTGAATTCTTCCTTTGAATCACTCTCACTTTGTCTCAGGCACGAGCAAATGTGTGTACCTGTATATGCATTTAGCTGTATCAAATTATCTTCCCCAACACACAAAATGGGGGTCATTATTCAATTTATCTTGAAAGTATGTGTGAAATGCACATTCCACAAAAATGCTCAGATGCATAACTCTCAAAATATGTGTTTGAACAATAGGTCTGGAATTTTTAAAGACAAGGTGAAGAAACCATTGGGTTGTATAATTTTTTTATTAATCACAAAGAAACAACATGATTCAAAGACATCAACAACAGCAATGGAAGTTCAAGTGAATTGTCTGCCTCCAATTCTGATCACAGAGAAACACTCCAATAGGAAAGAGGGCACAACATCCTGCTCCATTTTCAAAAGCTGCAATGTCAAATATTACAACCTGTAACAAAAAAAGGTCATGTGATAAATATTGTTTACATATCGATTACAGTAACAGAGGCATATATGGTCTAATAGGAAGGGTGAACACAAGGGCAGGACATGGGGAACAATGAACAGATGAGATGTGAAACCACGGTAAGTTAATAGTGGTGATAATGCCAGTTAATTACATGGGTGGGAAAAGCAACCACTCTTGCAACTCAGAGCTACTCTTGTTTCTGCAACTGATCTTCCGTTCCTTCATTGTTCCTATTTTTCTCATATTAATAATTCTAGTTATAGAAGGTTTTCTAACTAAAAGCTTATTAGCATTTTGTAATGAAACCGATAAACAATACAGTCTCATTCTCTAATGGAAGAACACAGTACATCGCGTTCGTAAATAACTTGATCCAACAAAACAGTGGACATTCATTACATGACATTTAATTTTAAGTATCAATACAAACACTTACATAAAACATTATTTACACTCAAAACCCATTATTCAAAACTGATGTCCATATGTGTAACTGTTTACAGTAGCAATTATTAATATAGTTACTATTGCTAGCTTTAATATGGATTGTTAAAAAGTTTAGAAATGTTAACTTACAAATGAACTGTAAGCAAAATCTTTTCTGTTAAAAAGTTAATGTTGAAACCACTGGAGAAACATTATAATGTATTATTGTAGTCATCATGTACACTGAAAAAAAAAAAAAAAAAATTTGCAACACCAAAAAGTAATTAACGTAGAGTAATGAAATTTCAGGAACATATATGTCTAAGTAACTTATTTAAGTGATTAACATTGCAAGATCACAGGATAATATAAGTGCGAGATACACCATTGCAAATGTGATACACTAATGCATTGAAATCCAGTGTAACTGCCCGAATGTAAGCATGCAAACGTGCATGCATTGTGCTGGTTATGAGTTTGTGGGATGAAGTTCCATGCCTGTTTCACATTGTCATCAAAACAGGGATGGTTAATGCTGTTTTTGGGAGACACTGGAGTTGTTCGATGATGTCCCGTGTGCACTAAATTGGAGCCAGACCTGGTTATCAAACAGGTCAAGGCAACATGTTGACATACTGTAGAGTATACACCCATGCCTCCATCTTTGCTACCCTCCCTGTTTACCTCTACCCTGTTGCTTCATAACCTGGGTTGTGAGTAACTGAATCCACTTTCTCTTCTTCCCCTTCTTTCCCCTCTCTCCTCCCTGACGAAGGAACAAAGTTCCAAAAGCTAGGATACGTAAATTTTCTGTTATGTTTTGTGTATCTATTGGCTGTACTGGCCAGCCCCTCTATCTCTTTGTTAGTATTTGTTTCACGTCTTTATATGAGATTTTCCATCATCACAATAATGTTAGTTTATAATTTACGGACAGCCTAATCCATTATTTCCTGTCAAGGTTTGAAACTTTAGAAAATCATAAATTTTGTCTTGGTAAAATAAAGGTGATTAGATGTTTCCCTTATGCACATGTAAAAGACTGTCAGTTCACATCTACGTTTATAATCTGCAATCCACCAGGAGGTGCATGGTACAGGGTAAGTCCCATTGTACCAGTTATCAGGGTTTCTTGCTGTTTCATTCATGTATGGAGCATGGAAGAATGATTGTCTGAATTTGTCTGAATGCCTCCGTGTGAGCAGTAATCATTCTAATCTTATCTTCACGACCCCTGTGAGAGCAATATGTGGGGGCAGGGGGGGGGGGGGGGGGGGGGGGGTTGTGGTATATCCCTAGAGTAATCATTTCTTGAAACTTTGCTAATACACTTTCTTGGGATAGTTTACACCTGTCTTCAACAGTCTGCATTTCAGTTCCTTCAGTATCTCTGTGACACTCTCCCATGGATTAAGCAAACCTGTGACCATGCTGCCTTTCTTTGTATACATTCAATGTCTCCTGCTAGTCTCATCTGGTACAAGTCCCACACACTTTAGCAATAGTCTAGGGGGGTGGGAGGGGGGGGGGCACACTAATGACTTGTAAGCATCTCTTTAGTAGACTGATTGCACTTCCCCAATTATTATACCAATACACCAAGGTCTACAAACTGCTTTACCCACAACTGAACCTATGTGATCATGCCATTTCATATTCCTACAAAGTGTTACACACAGGTATTTGTACGAGTTGGCAGATTCCGACAGTGACTCACCAATATTATAGTCACAGGATACTAAGTTTATACATTTCTAAACATTCAGAGCAAGTTGCCAATCACTGCACCATGTTGCAATCTCATCAAGATCTGACTGAATATTTATGCAGCTTCTCTGAAATAGCACTTCATTACAGATAGCTGCATCATCTGCAAAAATCCTGATTTACAGCAAGGTCATTAATGGACAAGAACTGCAAGGTCCCCAACACACTTCCCTGGGGCACACCTGAAGTTACTTCTACATCTGATGATGACTCTCCATCCAAGGTAACATGCTGTGTCCTTCTTATCAAAAAGTCCTCAATCCAGTCACGAATTTCACTTGATACCCCATATGATCGTACTTTTCACAGTAAGTGTAGGTGTGGAACAGAATCAAATACTGTTAGGAAATCAAGAAACACAATCTACCTGTTGCCTTGATCCAACGCTTTCAGCAAGTTATGTGAGAAAAGTGAGAGTTGGATTACATGTCATCTATATTTTTGAAAACCATGCTGGTTGATTCGAGAAGGTAGTTCCGTTCGAGATACCTCATTATGTTTGAGCTCAAAATATTTTCTAAGAATCTACAACAAATTGATGTCATGGCTACTGGATGGTAGTTTTGTCACTCCTACAACCCTTCTTGTAGACGGGTGTGATCTGTAACTTTTTCCAAAAACTAGGTAAGGTTTTTTGGACAGATTACAGTGAGAAGAGAGGATAACTCAGCCACAAATTCAATATAGAATCTGACTGTGATTCCATCGGGGTCTGGAGCTTTGTTTAATGATTTCAACTGTTTCTCAACACAACTGACACTAATACCTATTTCGTTCATTTTTTCAGTGTACGAGGATTGAATTGGGGCAGTTCTCCTGGGTTTTTATTTGCAAAGGAACATTTGAAAATCGAGTTCAGAATTTCAGCTTTTACTTTGCTACCCTCAATTTCAGTTCCTGTCTCACTTGCTAGGGACTGGACACTAACTTTTTTGTCACTAACAGCCCTTACATACGACCAGAATTTATTTGGATTTTGTGAAATGTCATTTGACAATATTCTGCTACAGTAGTCATTGAAGGTTTCATGCATTGCTCTCTTGACAGCCAAACATGTTTCATCCAGTGTCTCTCAATCTATAATCCTACACTTTGTTTTACACCTATTATGCAGTAATCTCTGTTCCTTTAGAAGTTTTCTTTACAGTGACTGTATACCACGGAGGTTCCATCCCATTATGAACTGTTCTACTAGGAACCTATCTGCTCAGTGCGTGGTCAACTGTTCTTTTCAAGTAGAGGAAGAGCACCTCTACATGCTCCTGACCTGTGCTGAAAGTTTCAAGTTCCTCACTGAGATAAGATATTACTGATTTCTACTTAGTTAACTGAACGCATAATAAGAGGGAAACATTCCATGCAGGAAAATATATCTAAAAACAAAAATGATGTGACTTACCATACGAAAGCACTGGCAGGTCGATAGACACACAAACAAACACAATCATACACACAAAATTCTAGCTTTCGCAACCAATGGTTGCTTCATCAGGAAAGAGGGAAAGACGAAAGGATGTGGGTTTTAAGGGAGAGGGTAAGGAGTCATTCCAATCCCGGGAGCGGAAAGACTTACCTTAGGGGGAAAAAAGAATAGGTATACACTTGCACACACACCCATATCCAACCACACATACACAGACACAAGCAGACATTTGTAAAGGCAAAGAGATTCGGCAGAGATGTCAGTCGAGGCAGAAGTACAGAGGCAAAGATGTTGTTGAAAGACAGGTGAGCTATGAGCAGCGGCAACTTGAAATTAGCAGAGGTTGAGGCCTGGCGGATAACGAGAAGAGAGGATATACTGAAGGGCAAGTTCCCATCTCCGGAGTTCTGCCAACGCAGAAAATCTTTTTGGTTTCGATGCCTTTTGCGTTTTTGGGTTCTCCATAGTTGATTCTGTCAATATTGTCTCTGACGCTATTCCTTATGCTCAACTGGATTCCTTGTCGACTACATTTTCGTCCCTTTTTTCTCCCGTTTTAGGCTGTGCGAACGACTTTGAAGCTCATATCATGCTCAAACCCACTGCTCGGCCTAAGTTTTTTCGGGCTCTGCCCATTCCTGTGGCCCTTCGAGATCGGGTAAAATGGGAGTTGGATCGTCTCACTGCGTCAGGGGTCTTACTTCCTGTCACTTCCAGTGAGTGGTCCTCTCCTGTTGTTGTAGTTGCTAAGGCCAATGGTGATATTTGTCTCTGTGGTGATTTCAAAGCCACTGTAAATGCTCAATGCCTCATTGACACTTACCCTATGCCCCGTCCTGAAGAACTGTTCACTAAACTCGCTGGAGGACAGTATTTTTCTAAAATTGACCTGTCAGAAGCTTATCATCAACTTCCTCTCGATGCTGCTTCCTGGCAGTTTCTGGTCCTTAACACGCCTTTCGGCCTCTATCAATACCAACGCTTGCCATTCGGGGTTGCTAGTGCCCCTGCTCTCTTTCAGCGATTCTTGGAACAATTATTGCTCCCTGTCCGTGGGTGTATCAATTACATGGACGACATTGTTGTCACTGCCTCCACCACTGACGAACATCTTCAAAATCTCCGCACACTTTTTAATGTCTTACAGACTGCCAGTCTTAAATGTAATCTTCAGAAATCACAATTTTTTCAGGCATCTATAACGTACTTTGGGTTCCAACTCTCTCACGATGGTATTCGTCTGTTTCAACACACTGTCGCTGTGATCGATGCCCTTCCTCGCCCTACATCTGTTAAGGAACTGCAGGCCTTCTTGGGGAAAATAGCATACTATCACAAGTTTTTACCATCTGCGGCATCGGTGGCTCAGCCGTTGCATCCCCTGTTGCATAAAAACGTGCCTTTTCACTGGTCCGCGTCATGTGACGCGGCTTTCCAGAAATTAAAGACTATGCCTGGCTACTTATCGACCTGGCCAACATCTTGTTCTTGCCACAGATGCCTCTCAATACGGGGTTGGTGCAGTCCTTGCACACCATTTTTCTGACGGTTCAGAACAACCCATCGCTTATGCCTCCAAAACGCTCACGGATGCCTAACAAAGGTATTCCCAAATTGAGAAAGAAGCTTTGGCCATTATTTATGCTCTTCATAAGTTTGGTGTTTTTCTCTATGGCTCAAAATTTCATCTTGTTACGGATCACAAACCACTTGTTTCCTTGTTCCATCCATCAACGTCACTTCCCGACAAGGCTGCACACCGCCTCCAGCGTTGGGCTCTTTACTTGTCCCGTTTCAATTATGAGATTCATTTCTGGCCAATGGCTCAACATGCGAATGCTGATGCTTTGTCTCGCCTTCCCATGGGTCCTGATCAGGCATTCAATAGGGACGAACTTTTGTGTTTCCACCTGGATGTTGCCGAGCAGCGGGTTGTGGACGGGTTCCCCATCACTGGGGACAGGCTGGCAGCTGCTACGGGTTCTGACCCTACCCTCTCCCGGGTTTTACGCTGTGTTCAGGAGGGTTGGCCAGATCGCCCGTCCGCTAAGACTTCCGATCCGTTGCGGAACTACTACACTTTGCGCTACCGCCTTACGGCTAGGGATGGTATTATCCTCCTCTCCACTGACAATGCTTCACCGCGTGTAGTGGTACCTGCATCTTTGCGTGTTGCGGTCTTGCGCCTCCTTCACCAGGGGCACTGGGGTGTGTCTCGCACAAAATCTCTGGCACACCGTCATGTGTACTGGCCTGGCGCTGACTCTGAAATTGCACACATGGTGGCTGCCTGCGGCCCTTGTGCGTCACAGGCCGCTGCCCCGAAGTCATCTTTGTCACCGTGGCCTTTGCCTGAGAAGCCCTGGGAGTGCATTCATGCTGACTTTGCGGGACCTTTTTTAGGTACTTATTGGCTCCTTGTAATTGACGCCTACTCTAACTTTCCTTTCATTGTCCGTTGTACGTCACCTACCACCGCGGCAACCACCAGTGCTCTCACCCGCATTTTTTCTTTGGAAGGCCTCCCCTCTACTCTTGTTACTGATAATGGTCCGCAATTTGCCTCTTCCGACTTTGCAGATTTTTGTGCTCGTCACGGCGTTACTCATGTCACGGCCCCGCCGTTCCATCCACAATCCAATGGTGAGGCTGAACGGCTGGTCCGCACATTTAAGGCTCAGATGCGGAAACTTCTGACTTCTTCTGCTGATGATGATGCGCTTCTCCAGTTCCTGGCGTCTTACCGTTTCACCCCCATGGGCGATCACAGCCTGGCTGAGCTCTTACATGGCGACAGCCCCGCACGCTACTTCATCTTCTGCGGCCTCCCTCCTCATGGCCGCAGGTGCCTTCCCTTGGCCGGTTCACCGCCGCTGACCTCGTCTGGGTACACAGATATGACAGACGGCCAAAAAGGAGCCTAGGCCGCATCTTACGACACCGTGGTAGACGCCTGTATGAAATCCAGATGGACACGGGTGTTGCAGTGCGTCATTCGGACCAGCTTCGGCCTCGGGTGCCAGCAACGCCTGTTCCGAATGCTGCCACACCACTTTTGGCTCTACCTGATGCCCAGGATCTTCGCATCTCTCAATACTCACAATGCAGCCCTCTCACCGTCATCGCGATGCCAGCACCAGAACGGACGCCACCAGGAGACGTGCCCATGCAGGAACCGGAGGATCATCCTCTGTCAGAGTACATCTACTCGCCTCCTCCTTCAATGGATGCCGACACATCACCCACATCTCCTGTCATCTCGACCCATTATCATCGGGGACACTTCCGTTCGTACGGGAAGCCTCCTCCTCGAGACTTTACATTAGCCATCTCCAGGACACCTCCATCAAGACCAGTGCAACAATTTCAAAGGGGGGAAAAATGTTGTGACTCGCCGATTATTCAAAGTGCTGCCGCGCAATTACACGCGTCCTCTACGTGCGGCGCTGTCTGCCAGCCATGCAGCAGCTGCGCCACCTAAGCGGCCAGCCGAGCAGCGGCCGCTAGACTGAGACTCAGTGTTGAATCGAATGCCGACTTGTACACAGGTCAACTTACTCAGTGACTTATATGTGTTGTTGTGTTGTTCCTAAATATATGTGTTAAACTTGAAGTTCTAAAACTTCTCTTTGGCAGTAATCTTTTATACAATTCTATTCTACTAGAATGATCCTGCAGTTAATGAGGTCCCAAATGTTTCATTGTATCCTCAATTGACTGCTCTCTTTCTTGATTTTAGTTTCAATATTACATTTCTCTCCCCCCCCCCCCCCCACTCTCCCCCTCTCCACCCTCACTCCATCATTTTCTATGCCGATCACTTCTGCTTTGCAGTCAATATTAGAGGCGAAACTGGTGACAGAAGACATGCAGAAAATGCAAGTCTTTATGTCTGTCAGTTTCAATATTTTACAATAAAATACGAGCCTAAAGTATGCTTTGTGAGAAAAAGCTATCAGAAACATAATAGTATGTAAAATAACTACCTCTATGTTATTTATATGAAATCAAATAACAACACCAAAACATTTGATGATTAGCACTGTAAACAGAAATTGTAAATGGAAACCACTGAAATTGTAAGGTACCAAAAATGTTGTCTTACACTTGGGACTAAGAGAACTATGTCTACTCTAAGTGACGTTAAAAGGGCAATATCACAGCCCTTGACAATTTGGTACCTCAAAGATTTCCAGTTCTTTGCCCACATTCTCTGCCAACTGAGAACATGAAGGGTGGATTTCACTTCATGGTCTTCTTTCCTGCATTTAGCTTCCAAACATCAACTCTCACATATAATTTCAAATCAACAGTACAGGATGTCAACAGCATAGAAACAAAACCAAATACACACAATTATAATGTTGTTTCCAGACTTAGGCCTGTAAGTTCAGTATTATATTCTCTTACTTTTTTGTTCTTTTCGAGGGTTTTGAATGGATTTAAGGACACTAGAAACACACGATTCTATGCCTTTAGCAAACTCAAGTGGTCCACTTTTAACTAAATTTGAGTTTTCTTTTACACTGAATAAGATGCTGCACATTGTTCCCAATTTATTTCTTGGGTTGGTAATAAAATATTTAACCAATGGTGGTCCAAAATTTCTATACAGTTATTTTCTAGTTTCTGTTTTTAGGACTTTTTCAATTTAGGAACACAATAAGGATCTGTTGAACCACATGCTGAAAACTATAAATTTCTACATCAATTCTTTAAGTCTGAAGACAACATAACCATACCATTAAACAGAGACTCACATTACACAGGACTGAAAGAATATGCACATAAAAACACACATCACTAAAAATAAAAATAAAATTATATTTATACACAGGTACTACTCAGGACAGTAAAATGTTATCATAAATGAATCAACCAAAAAGAAGACATCAGGGGTAACATGAGAAACTAAAAAGGTTTTCAGCTAGTGAAGGAGGCAAGTTGAAAGTATATTTTACAACAACAAGCATTTTTGGTTACATTCAAAATATTAGTGGTACATTCAAAACATAAATAAATAATGAAGCTCGTTGTTTATCTCACCATTTTTTCAAGTTGTGTGAAAATTGCACAAAAGTAGGGAACACCATTTGTGCCGTAACAAAGAGCAGAACAGCATTAAATGAAATATAAAATAATCCATTCACTGTTCAATAAAAGATATTAGATATTTATGGCAACTGAGTTTAAATTCACACTAACCACAAAAGCAAATCAGAGTAGTTAGAAACAGGATAAGTTTAAGGAAGAAAAGTTGAAGTACAAGATGGAGGAAAGGAAACATGAACAAGCTTTAATATCTGGTACAGTGAGATGTACCCTCTGTCATACTCTTCATAGTGGTTTGCAGAGTGTGGATGAACATGTAGATAGCATCATCAAGAACGCAATCAACGTGTATCTGAAACTTGAGCTTCTCCTAGTGTGTAGTGTCACAAACGTTTTGACATTATTATACATACTTCTGCCACTGGGGCAATCATAGGTAATGACTAATTTGGCAGTAATATGCAGTGCTAGATTTGTTAAAAGAAAAAAAATTGACTTCTTAACATGTATTTATGGTAAGTAGCACTCTATCATTTCCTATATTTCTAAGTTCCTACCGAGAGTTTCCATAGTTTGATTTAGATTTCTGAAAAAGTTATAACACTTTTCTGAGCTTTTTAACAGTGTGAATACAACATTTGTATCTTACCGCTTCAACTAGAGCAAAAGTTCTATTGTATCACATCTCAAAATCTTTGGGTCTAATTTTTTTTGTCATCAGCGGTATACTGTCACAAATCAAGCCTTGGTTATGTGTATTGTTAGATTTTGTTTATTATTATTTATGTGGGGTGTATGAGCAATGCAGCTGACTGGGATTCACCTGCTGCAAGTCATAGACTGACCGCTGCTGTGTTCACTGCCTGGGTCAAAGGTGCTGAAAGGATGTGCTCATTGATGCTATGGAGACACTGTTCTGTGTTTTATTTTAATGACAATTATTGTCAGTTTCTTCTTGTTTTGTTTATAAGAAAGGAATGAGGACATCATTAGATCTTTTGAAGAGTACACTAGATAAATCACAAAATGTTATTTCTGTATTAGCAAAAAATTGGACTACATTGTATGATAGAGATGAAAAAGAAACCGTGATTAAATTCTTTCTGTGTTAGATTCCTGAACCTTTTGATCTTTGAGAGAGAGAGAGAGAGAGAGAGAGAGAGTGAGAGAGAGAGAGAGAGAGAGAGGGTGGGGGGGGGATGGGATTTAATTGTACCTCCCCACGCAGGCGTAGCATTTTGGCATGTCGTACATTGGTCAGATCATCAGTAGCTTGGAGGACTCGTATGTAGGGCATAAGCAACACACACACACACACACACTTAATAATAGTCAAGAAAATTTGCAACCGCAAAATATTGCCTTGGTACAGGTCATAGAATCTAATATACAACACAGATATTTCAATATGCATATCCAGTTACCGGAATAGTGTTATTAAGAAAGCTGTTGAGAGACAGAAGTTTTTGCTTAAATTCTTATAATTTACACCAGATGATGTACAAAATAAACTCCAAATTACTGTAACAACATAGTGCACAAAGCACACATTCATTTTCTAATTACAGCAATCATACCCCAAACTATAAAAATTAAAATATTGAAGTCCAGCATCTAAGTTTAGCTGCTACAAAATTATGTCACAGGTAACAATTATTTAATTCACTTCTTAAACATAACAATTTAATTTAAAAAAGACAACAAATAACATTTTTAAGTACAATATTCAAGTTTAGGTGCTGGAAAGATGCATAACAATCATCTATGTTTCAACATTCTTATAAAAAATACAACATAAAAAAGAAGACCTGATTGTAGATCATGGGTGGGCTATGTAAAATAAATGACAAAAATCAGCAGCTGTAAAAGGCAGATTTTTTTCCAACTACAACCAATTCCTCCATTTTACAACAGCATAAATGAATGCAGCTCTTTTTCCCCAAATTTGCTGCTTCAGATTATTAGTGTCATAATGAAGTCTTTTAAGAATTAGAGGCACAAACAGATTAATAAATACAAACAAAAGCAGGAATATTCAATTTGCTCAAGGCTACCAAATGAAAGAAGAAAGGGGGCTAGGGAGGAGAAAACAAGATCACGTAAGAAAGAAATAAACTGCTGATTGTTTGCATCATTCCTAGACTCAAAACCCTAAGCAAAAGAAACAGTGATGATAGCATTGATTTAAAATCATGTCAGAAAAGACGGCAGCTAATTCTAGGTGATCCTCCATAAAGCCATGGTCTCACGTTGTCAAACCCCTGCAGGATTGTTTGAGGGACAATGATTTGACATTGATTGTTAAGTCAAAAAGGCAATGCATCTTTGACTGAAGAAACAATCAAAAATATATTCTTTTAATGGAATATTTACATTGCAGTGTACTGATCTGAGAAACATACTGAAAAGAAACATGACTATGTTGAGAAATTTTCATTTTGTATTTTCTTATATTTGTAACCGCAGTACATGAAAAAAGTGACACTCGACATTTGAGTTAACTGAAAGATGAAAGATTAGGGTTTCATGCCCTGCCGATCCTTGTCCCCAAACGGGGACAGCCCGCAAACAGAATTCTACCAACCAGCTTGGACTGAAAACATAACACACAAGAATCGTGCCCGTGAGTGTAGATGACACTCGGAATATCACGCAACACGGATACCCGAGGATGGTGTCTGTCAGAGCAGATTGCAGATGAAGCACGAAGGCAGAGGGAACAAATTACAGACCTGCTCCATCTGACAGTCAGTCTCAAGTAGCACTTTGTAAAAGCAACAACTAATGTCACCGAAATATGCGAGGAAGACAATGATGTCCGACTGTGCAAAGGACAACTCAGGAATTTCAGCAAACTTCTGGAAAAACCTGAAGAATTAAATTGACAGAAACCTGTTCTGGATTGGTAACTTACAAAATAAAACATTTTCAACCTCTGGACTAGTCACACACAAGAAAGATAATAGGCCTTTAAAAAAGAGGATACCATACAGTGTAAAGCTGAAACATGTAAATTAGTCTGGCCAATATGCTCTACACCTGAGCAAAAGTGTCAATGAAGTGGTGCACCTTTTAGGAACTGTTAAAAAAGTGTCATTTTACATCAATGAACACAGCAATGACAACCTGATCCTAGGAGAAAAGAGCTGATACACACTATTTATTTAAGAATGAACACTTCACCTCAACTTTTCACAGCACGGGACCATCAAAAATTGAAACAATAGAGCAACACAGAGGACACTACCACACAGCTGGGGGAGGGCACAGAGAGAGAGAGAGAGTTTAATGACCTACTTACTCACTTTTTACTGGCAACAAGATAAGAGTGCAGGTGGTGTCATATCAAAATTGTAGAGAACATGCACGAGAAAAAGTTTTAACAATAGCAAATTAACGTACTTGCTAGTGCTTATTTTTTGTTTTAAATATCTCTCTCAAACTGATCAGTTATTGGAAAAAGAAAGATAAATATTTTGAATTAAGACTTAAAACAGGATGGAAACGGGTACCATACTGGCCTGAATATAAGATACACCATTTCTACAAAAAATCTCCCATAAAAACTGGGACTTTTATGAATCATAGAAACCTCAACTGTAGTGCTTTTTCTTAAGTTTGAAATGAAACAAAAATATCACTACAGTTTGTAAATCAATTGTTGTGTATGAGGTAGCAATGCAAACATTCTC
This sequence comes from Schistocerca serialis cubense, assembly GCF_023864345.2. NCBI lineage: Eukaryota > Metazoa > Arthropoda > Insecta > Orthoptera > Acrididae > Schistocerca > Schistocerca serialis. Next base: position 15,013,223 of record NC_064638.1, read on the forward strand.
TTTGTTGCTATCCCATTTAGGTAGTGACTACAGAGGGATCCAGAAAAATGTAGACATTCTCTGATAGTTATTACCTTCGGAACAAAGTGTTATATGGCTGCAATTTTGAGTGGTAGCATAAACCACTGTTTTCCCAACAGATCTTGTCGTGTGGGTTTCCAGCAGATGACAATGCAGCACTGAATGAAGTACAACTATTGTTTGAGCAATGCAAGGCTGTACTCAAACAACAATTTATTGTATTTGGTATAAATTTTAAGCCGACAATGCTGTTTAAAATGTGCACAAGGAAAGGTCCTCTGAACAACAACATCAACCTCCAGGTTCCAGCACTGCTGTATTGCAACATTTTTCTAGATCATCTCAAAAATCTATGAAGCATTGTGTATGGGGAAGTGGGATAAGCTGATCAAGTGCATGATAAATTCTGAAGACTGCAAAGTGGAAAGTGTACATTCCAAGATTGTTTCACACTATGAATGAGGACAACTCGAATCGAAGGATGGAGCACTATGAGTGGTCTGAAGGCATGCTTCACGAAGATGAATGGTTTGCAGGGAAGGTTATCTGGCCTAATGAGGCACAATTCAACCTGAATGGTAGTGTAAACTGTCATAGCTGCGTGTATTGGGCTGCTGAAAATCCTCATGTTCACATGGACAAACATGTTACTTCACTTGGTGTTAATGTGTGGTGTGGTCCGTCATAGTATTGTTTCTCTGACCCATTCTTCTTTGAAGGTACATAACTGGTGAGGTGTATCATATGCTGCAAACATTGATTTTATTAGCCATCCAAGTGGTGTTTGGAAACAAAAGATTTTTACCTACAAGACTGTACTCCGCCTCACCACCACAGAGATATCAGATTCTACTTAGATGAAAATATACCTGGACGACAGATAAGTCGAAGAGGAACTGTCAAGTGCCCACCAAGTTCATGGGACCTTACAATTCTCGACTTCTACCAATGGGGAACCTCGACAAACAAAGTTTACCAACAGAACCCAGCTACACTGAATGAGATATGAGAAACCATCAAGACATCCTGTGCAGCTACCACACTGGCAACATTGACAGCTGTACTTCAGTCAACAATTCAGCAACATTGATGTTGCTTGGCTGCTAACGGGTGTCACTTTGAACACACAAAATGATCTTCCTCCCATGCAAGAATTTTGACACTATGCCATTTTGTTCCATCAATATTGACTATCAAAGAGAGTCTACATTTTTCTGGACCCCTCTGTATTCCCATTCTCACAGTTTCACTATTTTAGACAATGGAACAGGCACAGTTTTTCTCTAACTAAAGAATATAATTTATTCTTCACCAATGAAGCACAACATTGAGAGAAAATTTTGGAATTCAGTACAGTTACGTTGCAAATTTCAAACTCACAGTTATTCATCTAACAGATGTGCTTTTTAAAGGTACGGTTCAAGAAATGCTGCACATGCAATGCCCGGGATTGTAGCGACGGCACTGTACTTTGGGAGGAGAGTGACAAAAATACTGACAGTGACAAAACAATGAATGTTAGTGAAGTTAAGAGTGTCTTACATGAAAACTGCAACTGAAAGCTTTGTTTTTGTGTGTAATTTATCTATAGTGTACTACAAAAAAACTGGTTAAGGGTAAATCACATTTTGAAAAGCTTTTGTAAATGGGCAACTTGACAAATTATTTTTAATTAAGTTTCTCTCTTTTTCGAAATTAAAGGTGCAACTTATATTCAGGCCAATTCGATGTGTATATAATTTATGATAACTATGAACAGACTTTGAAATTTGCCTACATCACACCAGGTATACTTAACTTATTTCACTGCCCCACACAGATGCTCATGTCCGGTGGAAGTCTCCTCTAGTTCCCCCACTTTTGGCCAGAAGCATTATTTCAGATATCACAATGTCATGACTCACAGCTTTGCACATATCGTACACTGTTAAGGCAGACACCGATACAGCAGTGAGAGCTTCCATCTCCATGCCCGTCTGCCCTCTACACTTTGCCGTGCCAGTTATAATCACACAGTTGAGAGCAGAGTCCAGTTCAATGTCCACAGCCACAGAGGATAAAGATATGTTATGACACAGAGGGATAAGGCTGGACGTCTGCTTGGACCTCACAATTCCCGCCAGGCGAGCAACGCTAAGTACCTTCAGGCCATTTTCTCGTATGAGTTTCATCAGTTCGGGTCCCACAAAAACCTTTGCTCGTGCTGTAGCAGTCCGTTCTGTCACCAGCTTCGAACCCACGTTGACCATTTTCGCCCTGCCAGACCGGTCAACATGAGTCCGACTTTCGGACTGTGCTCCCAAACTGCAGAAACGGCAAGAGAAGACAGAGGGCTGTGCTCTGTGTGTTTGTTTTGTTAGGAGTCCTGCATTGCACATAATGCTTGGGGCACAGGGAAGCAAAAGAAACTGTTTTCTAGATTCAGTCACTACACTCAAATTACGTGACAACAACTGAGACATCTGTGTATCCAACACAAACAGGGGCGAAATATTGGTATCTGAGAAGAAGTACTTTTGAAAATCTTGTTTCTGAAGGTTTAACAACTTCCGACTTTGTGCCTTCACGACATCACTACAGCCATCAAGTTCAGGGCCACCTGGAACAAAAATACAAGCTGTAACAAACAACTCTTCATAATCTGAAAATAGGTTAACTACAAAAGAATTTTTAAGCATTCGTGTTGAAACACCCCCGATTAATTCCTTTACTGGATTTTGGGTAATTTACCGAAGCCACCAAACAGTTAATTATTATGATATATGACCATGTGCTTAATGGATAAAAGGCTATTGGTTGTTCTGCGTTGTTCTGCTGTGGTTTCGGGAGTATTTCAACCGAATGCGGCTGTTCTGGGACGGAATAGCTAATGATTGAAAGTTTGTCTATTGTTAAGAATCACAAAGGTTGTGATGTACAACTGATATATATTTCCTACTAACACACAAATTCTGAGGCAGTTGCTACCTTTGCCTTACACGTCTAATTGTGGTTATCTCTTTTTATTGATTGCTGATTTTCAGTACTTTGTCACACGCAATGCTGATGGTTAACATTCACAACAATCCTCACTGCAATCCATGGTTGTTGCTGGCCGACACGGTTGACGTGAAACACGTAATTCGGCACTTGTCACTTTCTGTTTCTTATCACTTGCGAATCGGCATTAGTGAGAGTCAACCCCACGACGATCAGGGGGACGTGCTCACTCGAGATACTCCAGTGAATTTTACCGTTTACAACTCACTCGACCACCATTCTTGCCCGTCTTTCCTGCTCTACTTCTCACTTGACACTCTACCATACTACTGCGCACTCAGCACTAGTCTCACTGCCTACTGCAGCACTTGACAATCTACTCCTGTCCGCTATCGACCTGGGCGTCAGATACTAGCATCTTTGTTTGTGGGATCACGGATCCCTTACAGTGTTCAAGACAAGCTCTTTGAACCTTAATGATCTGTTATGATTCTTTTCTTTCCTAAGCTAAGGTCGAAGATCTGTTTTGTCTGCAGAAGTGTGCAATATGAATATTACACAAAGTTGATAGGAACATCTCACATAAATCTCCTCAGTGGCTGTAGATTTCACAATCTTGCAGGAGTGGATATAAGGGGAGGTCGTGGCAATGGTGATAACTACCACCCACTTCCCAAACAACATATTATACTGGGGTGCACTTAAGAAGGCAGCAGTGTGGTGCATTCCGTGCAGAAAGAGATGGGGAATGATTTATGGTGCTGTCTGTGTGTTCTCTCTCTCTCTCTTTCTCTTTGTCCCACGACTCACATTTCAGCCACTTCCAACCCTCGTATCTGGCACAGGCCACTGTGTCTGCCTCTGACTCTGCCTAATAGAATTTATGCAGTCGGAAAGCTATCGCTGTTGCTTTCTAATGTAATACTTGTCATGTTTCCTTTATGCCAGCCATTGTGAACATTAATGGCTAAGTAACCTCATCATACCTAAATGCCTTGTATCGTACACGCACCCCAAAATGCACACTACAGACAGATGTGGCAGAATGACACGATGTCTTTATATTTTTTACTTCACCAATTTCCAAATGCACACATAACTTTTGGAGAAGGAGGTAGCGTGGAAACAGAAGTGTGTCAAAAATGCCAAGTTCTTCCAGCAATGACAAGCTACATTTAATAAAGGACACTTTTCAGTTGCTTGTGCTAGGGTCTGCCCACAAGGACATGCTTTTGGTCTGATTGACAACATTCCAGCCGGGTAAAGCTGCACACCACTGGGTTGAACATACCAGCTGTGAACAGATCCGATACAACAACAACAGAAAGAATGACTTCCGGAACACAGTTGGAAATCACTGATAGAAACAGTATTCCCCTCATTCACATGTGTTTGCAGACCTCTGTTCAGTCATAATGTTTATTGAAATAATGATGGTGAGCACACACTCTGACAGAGTTCAACTTCGTTGTTACATGGTTGTTCAGCTTTTTCCTTCTTTCCTCCTCCCTTTTCTCTTCCCAAAATCTTTTCATTCTTTGACTGTGTTCCTGTTTCCTTTGATATGTACATATTTTCTCTGTTTTCTTCCTTCCCTTTACTTCAAGTTTTATGTTCATAATTTTGATTCTGAATTTGTCTCTTTCATTCATCATTTCCATTCTGATTCCTGCTCGTTTTGGCATTCTTCTATCTCTTGAAACCAACTGGTTTTTTTGATTAAGGCATTTACTACATCCTAAATCCCTTTGTGAATCTGTCGCTGTTCATTGTGTGTATGTGTCCACAGAATGTTAGTCGGTGTTTTCTGATTGTGACTGAATCTGCCTCTGTGTTCTTATAATTCTCTGGTCGATCTCTTCATCCATATGCCATCTCTGTGCACTGCTCCAAAAAATTTTCTGAGGATTTTGCATTGTATTCTTTCTGCTTTGTGGTGCCTGGTCCACAGATTGTGGTCATTTCTGATGCGAAGAGTGCTTCTGATACTATAACTGTATTATAGCGCATGTGTTTGCCTTGTACTGAAATGTTTCTTTTATTACAGTGTGTCCATGTCAGTTTGTACACTTTATGAAGTTCTTTTGTTTGTTCTAAGTTTTCTTCCTTCTTTGATCCACCTATTTGTATTGTTACTATTATATTGAATAATTTAATATATTTTTGTGTGTGTATTATTGTTATTAAAATTGTAGATGTCTGTCGTATGCTAACAGCGAGGTTGCTAGCGAGTTGCATTTTTGAGGGAAGCTGGGTGAGGGGGGGCGGAAACAATAACAAACTGTCACTCCCCCCCCAAATAACCCAATCCTGGATGCCAATACATTTGCTCTGTATAGGTGTTTGTGTCCAGAAGTATGAGTCAATTTAGCAAAAAAAGGCAAAGGAAAGCTTCATGTTCTGGCCCACATAAAAACCAGATGACCAACCACAGTGTAATCCTCTGCAATGGCATCACTGAAAGCAGTATGGTGGGAAGGGGAGGGGGGGGGAAGTCAGCACACCCTGTTCTGGTCACTGCCAGCTTTCTTGACCTCAGAGTCACTACGTCTCACTCCAACAGTTCCTCAATGGGCATCACAAGGCTTGGTGCACCTCGTTCCAGTCCTCCCACCAAGGAAAACCTCGGGCAGTACTACGGGTGAGTCGCAGCTGAGCAGCTGCCTTCCCCCTGTATCTGCAGTAGCTGCGAGAGGATATTTGTGTTACACATATGCTAAAACTGGTGTAGATGCCACAGGACACTCTTTGGAGTGTCACCTACAAGCACACGCTGCTACACACTTGACAGTGCTAGGTGGCCATGAGTTCTGGCTCAAAGTTCCTGCAACTGTGGTTGGAACTTCCCCAGTGTGACTCTCCCATTCTTTAATAGGGTATTTCAGTGTCCAGGGCACGTTCACATTGGACAACACTGTCCAGTACAGGCTGCTGTCTTCCACCCGTGCTCTCTTGCACTGAGCATTGCATCTTGCACAAGTGAGTCATAAGGACTCCCCTCTTCTGTATGTACACTAAAAAAGACGAAAAAGTAAAATTGTCTCATATCCACATTCTATCCTTAAAAGTATCCTTATGTCTGGGAGACGGCAGATCCACCGAGCAGGTCCCACCCAACGACCCGTAGCAAGACTGCAGCACAAGAGGCAGGAGTGCCATCTGTTCCCTTCAATGTTTCTGTCTTGCTTTGCCACCTATCAGTAAGTGATGAACCAGCTAAATCTGGACTTTACTGCCACAAATCAAGAAGCAATGGCTCGGAGACAGCATGAGCTCATTGTCCAACTGACGGGTGGAAGCAACGCAACAGCAACAGCAACACCAACACCAGTCACACCACCAGTGAATATACTAGAGAGGCCCTCAATATCACCGCAGTAGTCCTCGAGCTGGAAGTGACAGCTCTGTGGAACAAAGATGGACCTTCGAAGCTGGTGGGTCCAAAATGCAATCAGCAGCAACATACACGAACAACTGAGCCTACTGACTCACACGGCAAATGCAGCGTGCTTTTACCAACACCAGTTCCGAGCATCGGTAATATGAGGGACCATACAAACAATTCTGCAGCACCTCAACTACACAACAGTACCCCAGCCGCTACGCAGAACACTACACCGACTGGCTTCCCACTGGTCATAATACACAATTACACTTGCCTCGGCAAGCTAAACAAGACATTTGTAGAATGTCACTCCCCACAATATACCAAACACAAAACTCACAAGGGACCATGCATCACTGTATGTATGCAACAAAACAGATTGCACAAATCTCCTGAAAATCATCAAAGCTGGGGGAATTGAGTATCATAAATATAACACCCAAGGGGGGAAAACTCGAATGTACATCGTGAAAGGAGTTGACACCACAACCCTCAATGACATTCTTCATGGTATAATCACAGCTCTCAGCTGGGACTGTCAGAGCATGAGATGAATTCTTGGATTCGTGACACACAGATTGCAGCCAAACTATTTAGTGGAGTTCGATGACACAGCTTACTCCTGCAACTTTCTGACGCAGATGCTCCTGCTTCACATGGTCGTAGTAGAAATATACACACTTCCGTGTGTCCCCCAACAGTGCCACCACTGCCAGCAGTTTGGCCATGCGGCACCCGATGTGATCTGGCACACGGTGCCGCAAATGCACTGGTAACCGTGTAGCACGACACTTTAAACTTGGTACAACTATCAAATGTACCAAATGTGGAGGGGTCCATGTGCAAACTACAGATGGTGTGCAGCATACAAAGAAGCTCTAAGGTGCAAAAGTGCCAAAGACAGACAAGTGGTAACCAGAACTGCTCCAAGACACTCCCCACCCCCCAACCAGTAAGGTGTGGAATCTCTTTTACTGGCATTGTCAGTGGAAGTGGATGAACTGAGGATGCACAGAGCTCCACAAACTCACGGCACACTCCCACAACAACAGAACCACAACCCACACCTGCAATGCTAGAAACTGCCCCTGTACTGATGACAACACTGCCGGTCCCAGACAACACCAAGTCAACTCTGTCTAGGCCAGATTGTGACACTCGTGATATCACAGAAGACACACCCAAACTAGGGCAACCACAAACACACGAAATAAAACAGAGGTACCCAAAAAACAAAAGAGGGGACACTATCACACCACAACAAATACACCAACAACAGACCAGACAAACATAGGAACACATTAAAAGGAACAATGTAACCGTAACTCACACTCTTGCCCCCCTCACCACAGCAATAACACAGGTGACCCCAGATGAAATACGAACCATGAATAACACACAAGCCAGCCCATCCAGTACACCAACATAAGGACCACCAGCCACCAACACCACCGCCAGCACTTTGGCTGACATAACAAACATTCTCACCACAATCAGAGGCATAGTGGAGACACTATACCCCACTCACATGGCTTAAGATCCTCTTGAGGCTCTTCATCATAACGCATGCACAAACTCATGACGGCTACACACAGCCAGTGCATGGCTGCTATACAAACTGCTATCACCACACCGCCCACACACTTCCATAGATAATACACCACAAAACACAAACAACAGTACTTTGACCTAGATGCTATTCTGGAATGCAGATGGGATTGGCAACAAAAGGGCAGAGCTAGCTGCATTTATGGAGGAGAAGGGAATCTGGAATGCTCTCATGAACGAAGCTGAGCTCCAGTCACACAAACAACTACTCTTCTCAAGATATTACATCTACTGTACTGACCACCTGAAGGCACAACTGTGGGTGGAACAGCAATCTTCATATATTGAGACAAAGAATACACAAATATTAAGATCCCTGAACCTGAAAGACTAGAAGCCACAGCTGTTAGGGTCAAGTCAACTGAGTGAACACTACATTGATATTGATATACAATTGATCTGGTAATATCATAACAAGCGATATCAGCACAATACTCAACATAGCATAGTGACTAATAGCCACTGGTGATCTTAATGCTAAACACTCTGCTTGGAACTAACAAAGATCAAACACCAATAGCAAAAAAACTATGCGAACATGCACTGCGCCCAAACTACATTACACTAGTGCCAGCTGAGGTGACACTTAAAACAGGGAACAGAGACTAAATGTGATAGACATTAGATGTGATAGGCATTATAGTCACAATCAACATTGAAATTATACATGATTTGGCCTCATCAAACACCTGTAATACTTTACTCGCAAGAAACACAGCAGTATGATGAATCTCACAGGATACTGAGCTACAAGCGTGTGAATTGGGCATTGTTCAAGGAAATGCTTGAAAAGTCGTATCCCACAAATTCCCAAAATTACACAAAGCAGGAAACTTGTTGAAGCTGTCAAAGCCCTTACCACCGCAGTTCAGGATGCAATAGCAGGTACCATTACAGTACTTATACCACAAGAATGCTCAATGGCCCTGCTCCCAGAAATACAGGGGCCAATGTCAATGAGAGATCATCTCGGGAGATACTGGATGTACAAACAGCATATTAGCAGGCTCCAGGGGATCATACAGGCTAAATTAAAACTTTTAAAACCACAAACTGGGACAATAGACTCGCAGGGCTGCACACCACATGACCTGGAGTGTGGCAAATAGCTGTCCACTCCACCAAGAAGAAATACTACACACCAAGTTTACAAATACCTTACAGACCAGCATACTCCATGGAGGGGAAGCATGAGCTGATGACCAGAACACTAGCAACATCATTCACACTGAATCTGGCTCCTTCCAATCCAGCACTGCTACTTGAAATGGACCAGGAGGTTACATGGCCTGTAACCCAGCCCAAGTGCAATGTAACAATACATACTGCTACACAAGAAATTACACAGGTTATTAAGCTCAAAACAACTAGAAAAGCTCCTGGTCCCAATCACTTTCAAAACCATGTCACCCAGGAGTTCACGAATAAAGCTATAGAGCATCTCGCACATATGATAAATACCATTCTACAACATCAACACTTCCCTGTCCTGATGTTCAGGAAGCCAGGGAAATACCACTGCCTACCACAAAATTATGGAGCCATCAGCCTGCTGAGCTCCCTGAATAAGATTGTTGAGAAGATGATTCTCAAACATCTTACTATGCACTGCAACACCAATGACTCGCTGAGACTGGAGCAATTTGGATTCAGCAATCACCACTCCACAACACAACAACTCCTCCGTGTAGTAGAACATATTACACACACCCCCAACACCATAAAGCTACAGGAGCACTGTTCCTGGTCTTCAGTCATTTACGGAACAATCGTCTCATTCGCAAACTCTGCACTGCTAGTCTCTCCGACGAGCTCGTACACCTTACACACTCATATCTCACTCACAGAAGCTTCAACACCGACATTCAGGGCAAACAGTCAACACAACACAGTATACAAGTGAGAGTACTCCAAGGCAGCATCCAAGGGCCCCTCTTGTTTAATCTCTACGTCAATGACTTTCCAACTGAACAAAACACAATGGCAACCATCTACGCAGATGACACTACCATCCTAGTGCAAGACTGGAAACCATCAGGCATAATTCGCAACTGCAAACAAAACTGCCTAGCTGGAACGACAGTGTGTTAAAGTAAATGCTGACAAGTGTGAAGCAGTTCTGTTCACTGACAAACCATAACAACTGCACAATCATTAAGTGTTCTGGCATACCCACAAGCACTGGAATGAAAATTAAGATCGCAAGAGCAAAGAAGGCAGTGAACACACCGTCAGCGAATAGCCCACTGGCAAGGACCACACCACAATGGGAGCAGGCCCCTAGACAAAGAGAATATATGTGCCACTCCTGCCAGCCTCGGCCACTCAGTATTTGGACAGGATTAGGACAGTATACGGACAGGCCTAGCGCAGAATGCTACAATAACAGTTACTAGTGATCCACAAGCTGTGTGTGAAACTTGCACGAATATTGTATATAGCAAAGGACTCGGATTTATACTGCATGTCGCCTATTGCTTGCGACACCATTGTAAATTCCAGGTTAAGCATTGTCAAACTTCTTATTTGTAATAAAAACTATTAATGTTGTTTGCTTGAATTGTTGTATAGCATTTTGAGAATGCAGCATCCTTTAGGCACCCTATATGAGATGAGTGGGTAGGACCCCACATTAAGACTGCAGACAAATAACACTACACACACGCCCAATACGTTTCAGTGTGAAAGTCAAATACTTCAGTGACAGGCCAACTGAGCAAATGCAAGGCTCAAACAGTGTTACTCTAAGCTCAACAGGTAAAGCACACTGAATAGGAGGATATCGAGGTCCGTGTACATGATACTGATTAGACCCATGATGATACATGCAGCTGCAGTCTGGGGTTACGTGGCTCTGACCGCCTGTGCCGCCTACAGGTGATACACAACGAAGTGCACCACAGTCCACACACACTGTCAACCTTCACAGAGAATACTGCCTTGAGACTCACACACAGATATTCAAAAAACTCACCACTCTGACAATCACTTCATTCTTAACCTGGGAAACTATGACCACAACCACGGGTGAAAACACAACTGCTGAAAAACACTTCTATCTAGGGACAATTAATCACCTGTGGACAGCACAAGCTCACAGACAAAATAAACACTGGTGAATCCCTGCATTACAGCAAAACTAAATGGCATTGCCGGCTGCAAATATCTAGCTGACCAACTGGCAATACGGGAAAGCAGTATTGCACACTAAGCATAAACATATCCAACCAAACCTCTTTATGGCCAATTGACCACTCGTATAATGACCTTGGCATGTTACAAGTACAGATGCTGCAGGTGGCCCAGGAGAAACTCAGGTGCACAGCCCAGGAGTACCCCTCCTCAATAGGACTGACACCCGTAAAGAGCTTAGGGTTAAGAAAACTGTTTTATATTCAGGTGCAACACCCTTTTAACATCTCCCAGCCGAAATTAGGAGCAATCTGGAAATCCCCAAATATTCAAATTTAAAGTAAAAAATGTTTTATTAGCCAGTCCACCAATAATTTACCTGGATATGTGAATTTACCTACCTGCCCCACCTCAGATACACAACGCACAAACACTTTCTAACAGAAAACCATATTTAGCCATGCAACATATTCTCTAGGAGCAGACAGGAATGGTAGATGGTTTACTCCACAGAGGGAAGCTGGCAGCAGCTTTGGAATGCCTTTTGAAGTGGTGATTCCATCATAATAATAACCTATGTGCAGGTACGGTTGGTTCTCCACGGAACAGAAACTACTGTACTGGTCCCAACGTGGCATTGACAGCATAAAGGACATTGCACAGGAAGGAAGTATATGAATTTATCAGAATAAGTTTAGATGACAGTGTCCTGTGTAAAATTAAATGCCCATTTAGCATGAAGTATTAAATCAAAATAGTGGCAGAGCAGTTAAAGTAGCAGAGCATTGGCTTTTTTCAAGTAGTTGCTTCTCTGCATATTTATAAAAATAAAATGATGTAGAACTGATCCCCTTGAATAATGATTAATGTGAGCAGATTAGTAGTAGATGAAAATGGTTGTTAGTAGTTCAGTGGCACTTCTCACTTACTCGTTTTACACCCCTGAAGGCTCTCATCGGTGATGGAGCTTTTGGAATATTACATGTGAATGAATGGCTGAACTCGATAATTTTCAAGGTATTCAATATTCTTGTACAGTGCATTCAAAACAAAGTTATATAAAAATGAAGAGGGATGTGTACTTCATAAACTGGCTTGACAACAAGCACACAACGAAGCAGTGTGATGTAGCTTACTCAAGGACCTCAGTTTCGCAGGAGACCCTGAGGCAACAAGTACACGCATCATGTTTGCTCACTGTTTTTTATTGCCTGTGCTCGAGCACAGTATGAAATGTATTAATTTCCTTCTCCAATCTGTGGCTGCTTCCCATCTCTAATTAATTTGTCGTTAACAGGATGTTAATTGTAATATTCCCTTTAATGAACTCATTTTCAGCAAATTGCTAAGCTGGTAATCTTCCTTTTTGTATTGAATAATAATAGTAACTCTGACATTTACATGAAGAGGCATACCAGCAGCAGCAGTTAGCTGTCTTTTAAACTTCATTTGATGCATCCAGAACATTGGAGATATACTGCAACGTCAGTAGGACATATTTACTGAGAAAAATCATACACGACACACTTGCCTCCACTGAACGCATCCACACCCATTAATGTACAGGCAAAAATCCACAAAACCTAACATTCTAGAAGTGGAACAAAATGAATAATATTTTTCAAATACAGTGCTTAAAAAAGTTTCACACTGCCCCCACAGCTTGCATACTTTGTTTTTAACCCATTTGTGGGCACATTTTTTGTAGCAGCCCTGTAAAGTTAATTGTTTTGGTATCATTTTAGAAGTTTCAACTAAATTTAATTTTTGATTATTTTATTTTTGTGATTTAGGAGCAAAAAACTATAGTAGTAAGTATACTTCCCACTGTCTTTAGTAAGCTGTTATGAGTTACTACTACATGTGAAAAAAAGGGATTTTCTGTTTTTATTTGACTATCTATTTTACAATCCTAGAAACTTCATTTAACACTGCTTAAAGAAACGAGCTGAGACAAGTCACAATAGCATATATTGCAGAATGAAACAATGTGTTCTGTTGTAACAAGTGACAACAGCACTGATGTCATGACAAACAGACACCAGTTGTTTAGCATATTATCACAAAAGGTCAACCACATCCAGAGAAGGTACAACATTTTCCCAAGAGCATAGTAAAACAACTAAATTAGTGGTAAGTATGGTCAGTTGGTGGTAAGTATCTTTTCTGCAGTCCAAAAAAGAAATTAATTTTGTGGTAAGTATATTCCCCTTGTATCATGGAAAAATTACTTTGGTAGTAAGCATACTTCCCAGTGGCCTTCAAACCAACATTATTTGGTGGCACGTATATTTGCAACTGCTTCTGAAAGGAACAAGTGACATTTAATGACAATTAAAAGCTACATTTCATAACAGACAGAAAGTTCAGCTGGTGCAGCAAACTAACATCAGGTGCCAGGTGCATACAGAGCTCGTATGATGTGTTCTCAGGAATACAGTAAAGAAATACAGTTGATGGGAAGTACACTTCCCACATCCTGTGAAATGGTTAAATCAGGAACTTCTCTCAAAATATATCGAGCGAGGTGGCACAGTGGTGAGCTCACTGGACTCACATTCAGGGCAACTAACAGTTAAAGTCCATGCATTTCTCTCCTGTGGCAACCTGTTCATCTCAGAGTAGCCCTTTCAACCTGAGACAATGTAGGTCGAATGAATGACGATACAGCTACAGTAGTTTGGTGCGTGTGGTAAACTTAGCAGTTAAGCTTTACCACATAGTCATTGCTATGCGTCAGGCTCTCCATCCATATTTATACTAGAGAGCCTTTTTCACGTGCGTCGTCTGGTTTGAATTGATTGCTTATTTTTCTTTGATCTGATAAGTGCCGTTCTCTTTGTTATAGGTGTTTCCGTCACTCTAAGCTCAAAACGCATTATCATACTGTGCCATGCATTGTTTGTCGCACTCTGATTATGCATGTTTACGGCCTGTCGCCGCTCGCGGGATGGCTTGCTTTTGCGCACGCTACCGCCGCTTACAATTAAAAAAAAAAAAAAAAGAGAGAGGAATCATCTCATCAGTGAAACAATGGCAAGAGACTGCTATTTGTTGTTACTTACACTGCTGGTTTCTTTGATAATGATCAACAAGAACCATATAATAGACTGCATATGATAGATGTTCCAAACGAAAGTTTAGCGAAAAATTTTCTCCGTTTGAAAATTTTTGCAGACGCCTCTTTAGTGCATTACATTCTGCACAGAAATTAGAGCCATCTTAGGTTTAAAAATCTAGTCAGTTGCCGTGCTTCATTTCTGACTGTATCACTATTCAGCATAGGAATAATACGAATATAAACATGACATGATATATATATTCTTCCGCGTTTGCTGTTGTCTCACTCTAGTTTCGTAGTTTATTAGGAAGACAGGATTTAAATGAGATAGCAGGAAACATATAGGAATACATGGCAAAATGTTTACATTTGAATTATTCTTATGGTGAAGAGAATACTGGATGTGATTCACAATTCACAAAAGTTGCTATTAACAACCATCTCTTGTCACAGGTAGGACAAAAATTCAGAACGTGGACTTGGCCATATTGACAAACATCCCAAACAGTCTTCCAGTTGGATTTTCATAGTACATTGAAAGGCTGCAACATTCGGAGATGAAGAATACGGAATTTGTATTTACTTCGTTGGATAAAGTATGGAAATGCAGTGGTTGAACCTTGGGGCAGAGAAAAAAGCTCGTCTTCCACCCCCACCCCCGTTTTTTTTTAGTTTGTTTACTGACGCATAGGTTTTGGCGCCAGTATTTATCTTTGTGCCTGCAAAGCATGCCTGTGTAGTGCTACATATATTCGACGGCAGAAGTTAGTTGTGGCGGCACCTACCAACATTTTTCAGAACTTCCGCTTACTTTGCACTTGATTCTAAGCCGCAGGCAGTGTTTTGGATTACAAAAACCGAAAAAAAGTGCAGCTTAGATTCGAGTAAACACAATTATGTCTTTTGTGAATCTCGGGAAGCATACTTGCCAACCACTTAGTGGTTTTACAAAGCTTTTGGGAATATGTATTACCATCTGCAGATGTACCTGGTATCTTGTGATAGTACACTGTACCAGATGCATAAAAATTGCTACAACAAACAGTTTTTGTTTATTGTCAGATCACTACTACCGTCACTTGTGTAGTTGGAAAAAAAAATTGCCTCATTTTCACAGAGGAAAATAGCAGCTCACAAAAGGGCTCTAGGAGAAATACACTACCACTACAGTTTTTGTACTAAACCAAAAAAATAAAATTACAAAAATAAATAAATAAACAAACTCATCACATGTCCAATATAACATCAAAAAATTTGACGTTGCAAAGGGATTAAAGCGTTAATGCTTAAAGACTGCCCAGGCATTGTTACTATACAGTAAGAATGCTTGTCAGCATGGAAAGTTACCACACAATTGGCAAACGCTACAGCGACATCAAATGAACATTCCACAGCCTTTGCAGTTACAAAATGTTAAAAATCAGCACTACAGAGATTGCTCAGAGCCAACAACAACTGACGACTGCTAACTTCAAATTATAGCTGACAGGTAATACCTCGGGAACTTACTGTAACTGCACTGTGACTTTTTTTGCAGATAATGGGGAGAGCTGTGTTGACTCACACGGTACACAACCATCTCGACACATTCAGTGGGGTCTCTAGGTGTCCATTATGTACTACAGTACAAACCCCCGAGGAATGTAGTGCACAAAGAATCGTGGTGTACATGGAAACCGGTGGATGGCAAGCGACAATCTTTTTAAGGAGCACTAGTGAAAAAATTTAGAGAAATGGCTGTTGATGCTGACTGCAGAACAATCTACTGCGACTAATAGGCATATAGACAAGTCATTTTGCCCTCACTCTGTTTGTGGTGCAACAGGAAAGGAAATTACTAGTGGTGATACAGGGTGTCCTCCAGCGGAACTTGGATCAGTGGTATTGTATTCCTTTCACAATAAGTGAAGCATTTCTTTGATACCTGATGATCCTTGTAGAAGGGTGCGGAAATGGCCAGGTACCAATGCATGTCTCAAGTGTAAAGACCCACAGATTCAGCACATAGTTGAGTCAGTCTGGTTTTGGTCTGGTGTCACCTATGGATATCAAATGCCTCTAACAACTAGTAAGTATAATTTGAGAGCTGTGCAGTATCAGAACTGAATCCTCCAACCTACTGTCTAGCCAACATAATGTCAAAATTTCAGCAATGGGTCTCTCGACTAATAGTGCACTATGGCATAGGTCCTGTTCTTAGCATGCATTTATTGTAATTTCCTGCTTAATGCAAAGTCCTAAGCAATTGGAAAAAAGCACGGTAATTCCTGTATATAAGAAGAGTAAAAAAATGGACCCACAACATTACAATCCAATATCCTTAACAATGGTTTGCTGCAGAATTCTTGAATGTATTTTCACTTTGATTTCCACGAGACAGAAAAGCTTCTGTTCACAAATCAGCACAGATTTAGAAATCATCGTTCGTGTGAAACTCGACTTGCCCCTTTCTCACAAGATATCCTGCAAATCAGCGATGAAGGGGACAGGCAGATTCCACATTGCTGTTTCCAGAAAGTGTTTGCCACAGTGCGCCACTGCAGACTGTTGATGAAGGTCTGAAATTACAGATTAGGTTTCAAGATATGTGAATGGCTCGAGATGACTTCTTGTGTAGTAGAAGCCAGAATGTCGTCCTTGATGGTGAGTGTTCATCAGAGGCAGGGGTATTGGGGTTATTCTCAGGAGTGCCCCGGGGAAGTATGATAGGATCACTCTCATTCTCTATACAGGGTGTTACAAAAAGGTACGGCCAAACTTTCAGGAAACATTCCTCACACACAAATAAAGAACATACGTTATGTGGACATGTGTCCAGAAATGCTTAATTTCCATGTTAGAGCTCATTTTAGTTTCGTCGGTATGTACTGTACTTCCTCGATTCACCGCCAGTTGGCCCAATTGAAGGAAGGTAATGTTGACTTCGGTGCTTGTGTTGACATGCGACTCATTGCTCTACAGTAACAGCATCAAGCACATCAATACGTTGCATCAACAGGTTAGTGTTTGTCAGGAACGTGGTTTTGCAGTCAGTGCAATGTTTACAAATGCAGAGTTGGCAGATGCCCATTTGATGTATGGATTAGCACTGGGCAATAGCCATGGCGCAGTACGTTTGTATCGAGACAAATTTCCAGAACGAAGGTGTCCCGACAGGAAGACGTTCGAAGAAATTGATCGGCATCTTATGGAGCACGGAACATTCCAGCCTATGACTAAGCGACTGGGAAGACCTAGAACGACAAGGACACCTGAATGGACGAGGCTATTCTTCGTGCAGTTGACGATAACCCTAATGTCAGTGTCAGAGAAGTTACTGCTGTACAAGATAACATTGACCACGTCACTGTATGGAGAGTGCTACGGGAGAACCAGTTGTTTCCATACCATGTACAGCGTGTGCAGGCACTATCAGCAGCTGATTGGCCTCCACGGGTACACTTGTGCGAATGGTTCTCCAACATTGTGTCAATCCTCATTTCAATGCAAATGTTCTCTTTATAGATGAGGTTTCATTCCAACATGATCAAATTGTAAATTTTCACAGTCAACTTGAGTGGGCTGACGAGAATCTGCACGCAATTGTGCAATCACGTCATCGACACATATTTTCTGTGAACGTTTGGGCAGGCATTGTTGGTGATGTCTTGATTGGGCACCATGTTCTTCCACCTACACTCTATGGAGCATGTTATCATGATTTCATACCTGTGCTGCTAGAACATGTGCCTTTACAAGTACAACACAACATGTGGTTCATGCACGATGGAGCTCCTGCACATTTCAGTTGAAGTGTTCGTACGCTTCTCAACAACAGATTCAGTGACCGATGGATTGGTAGAGGCCGACCAATAGCATGGCCTCCACACACTCCCAACCTCAACCCTCTTGACTTTCATTTATGGGGGCATTTGAATACTCTTGTCTACGCAACCCCGGTACCAAATGCAGAGACTCTTCATGCTCATATTGTGGACGGCTGTGATACAATACGCCATTCTCCAGGGCTGCATCAGCGCATCAGGGATTCCATGTGACGGAGGGTGGATGCATGTATCCTCACTAATGGAGGACATTTTGAACATTTCCTGTAACAAAGTGTTTGAAGTCATGCTGGTACATTCTGTTGCTGTGTGTTTCCATTCCATGATTAATGTGATTTGAAGAAAAGTAATAAAATAAGCTCTAACATGGAAAGTAAGCGTTTTCGGACACATGTCCACATAACATATTTTCTTTCTTTGTGTGTGAGGAATGTTTCCTGAAAGTTTGGCTGTACCTTTTTGTAATATCCTGTTTAGACTGGTGGTCCAAAACATTATGACCTGCTTAATAGCTTGTTTGTCCATCTTTGGGACAAAATACATCACTGATTCTGCATATCAGGGATCAGACAGCTTGTTGTTAGGTTTGAGGAGGTATGAAACATTAGATGTCTACACACAGGTCTTGTAATTCACGTAAATAACATATCACTGATTTGCATACGTGGTAATGATGCTTGATAGCGATCCAGATGGGTTCTTTAGGTTTACATCAGGCAAATTTGGCCACCAAGACATCAACATGACATCACTATAGTGCTTTTCAAACCTCTGTAGCATGATTCTGGCTCTGAGACACAGACATTTACACTGCTGAAAGATTACATCGCTGTCGGGGAAGACATCAAGCATGAAGGGACATAGGTGATTCAAAGCTGTCAGCATGTCTTCGATTACTACATGCAAGTGCAGGAGAATGTCTCCCAAGCATAATGCTGCTCCCACCAGCCAGCATCCGTGGTGTGCTGCACATTTGGAGCTGCCATTCACCTCAATGATGGTTTTTGTGGAGACACCTACCAACCTAGTGTAGCAAAAATGGGATTCACCCAAAGAGCCAACATTTCCATTGATTGATGGTTTAATCCGAATGGTCCTGTGCCCACTGCAATCACAACTGATGATGTTGTTGGGTAGACATGTGAACATGTAGGAGTGGTCTGCTGTGGAGCTCCGTGTTCCAGAATTTACAATGAACAGTGTGCTATGGAACACTTGTGCGTGCACCAGCATTGTGCTACAAATCACCATCTATCCACATTGCAGCCAGACATGCCTCCAAACCCCAAGTACTGTGAAGAGTCATGGATGTCTAACCATTTAGCACCTAGTGATAGATAGCTCATGAACATTTGACCAGCACTGCCGCTTTTGAGATGTGTGTCACAGGCTCAGCATAATAATAATCTGGCATTTATCAAAATCACTTATCTCAACTGATTTCCCCATTTGCAGCCCATATCTTCCCTAAAGTGAGCCCCCATCTGCGTCTGCTCTATTTACATATTTTTGTTACTGCATCACATGCCCCCAATGCCACCAGGCAGCATCCAACTCGCAGTGGGCAGTGGTCATGATGTTTTGGCTAATAAGTGTACATTAAGGATCTGACAGCCAACGTGGCCAGCACTATGAGGCTGTTTGCTGATGACGCTATTGTGTATGAGCAAATGTCGCCATTGAGTGACTATAGGAGGATATAAGATGACTTGGACAAAATTTGTGATTGGTGAGATGAATGGAAGCTTACTGTAAATATAAAAAAATGTAAGTTAATGCAGATGAGAAGGAAAAAAAAATCCCATGATGTTTGAATACAGCATCAGTAGTATGCTGCTTGACAGTCATGTCAATTAAATACCTAGGCATAATGTTCCAAAGCAGTAAAACATGAAACAAGCAAAACTGGTTGTAGGGAAGGCAAATGGACAAATTGGTTTATTGCAAGAATTTTAGGAAAGTGTAGCTTATCTCTAAAGGACACAACACTAGTGTGACCCATTCTTTAGCATTGCTTGAGTGTTTGGAATCTGCACGACATTGGATTAAAGGAAGACATTGAACCAATTCAGAGATTTGTCACCAGTAAGTTTGACCAGCACATAAGTATTATAGAGATGCTTCATGAACTCAAATAGCAACCCCTGGAGGGAAGATGATATTCTTTTCACAAAACACTATTAAACTATTTAGGTACCTCGTACTTGAAGCTGACTTTAGGTCGATCCTACAGCGACCAATTTACAATTCATGTAAAGGCCACAAAGACAAGAGAAATTAGGGCTTGTACAGAGGTATATAGACTATCATTTTTCCTAGCACTATTTGTCAGTGGAACAGGGCAAGAAATTACTAAGGTGGCTTGTGGGGTATGTACGTAATTTTAATCAGCATGATAGATACATTTTTGTACATGTTTACTTTCAAGGAACTTTGTTGTGCTGTTCTTTTTTAATAAAAACAAATACAAAGCTCGTGTGGTGTATGTACGTAATTTTAATCAGCATGATGGATACATTTTTGTACATGTTTACTTTCAAGGAACTTTGTTGTGCTGTTCTTTTTTAATAAAAACAAATACGATGCTCGGGCTTATTCACTCCATTCCTGGCTGATGAAAGTATCTATTGTAATTATCATCTTTCTCATGTTCCCAGTACCTCGGAAACTCTCTGTCAATTGCATTTCTTTTTATTTGGCATTTATGGTGTGGACATCTTGGAATTCACGAGCATCTATTCTGTTATCAGAAACATTACATTCTCTTTAGACCATTCTGCTGCTCAAAGATCTTGAGTTGAAGACAAAAGTTCACTGATGAAACACCAGAATTTAGCTCTTTCTCTCCTGCTCTCACCAATGCAGAGATGATGGAGACTTCGTTTGACAGTTCATCGAAGGACTGATAATGGGCAGAACATGAGTGAACACTGTGAATGCTAACCAAATGCAACAGAATGGTGTCTGCTTGTGCTCAGCTACTGTTCAGAGCCACAGAGAATTCTTGTTCATTTGTGTCCGCTCCAGTGAAAAATGAGTTTCAGACCTGCAGTCCAGTCTTTTAAGTTTAGCAGGCAGATGGATCAGTCATGTTTTGGGCCAGTATGGTATACAGATGTCTGACACATATCATTTCTAATGAGGCTATTTGAGGGCTGTGTAATTTGATGACAGGATCCTCGAAACTACTGACCTGTCATATAGTCGACATTTGGATGATCATTGGTTGTGTTTCAAGATGACAATGCACAAGTACACCATGGGATATGAATGATGGAGGAAATCAAAGTCAAAATGAGGGCAGCTCAGTCTGTATTATTGTAAAATATTAGGAGAGAGAGAGTCACGGACATGATATGCGAGTTGAGATGGTAATCACAAAAAGAAATACTTTTTTGCTGTGGCAAGATCTTTTCACAAAATTCCAGTCTCCAACTTCATCCTCCAAATGCAAAAACATTTTAATTTTCATAGCACTCACCTTCATAGGGAAAAATGATCGTTATAATAAAACAAAACAAATCAGAGATCACACAAAGCAATTTAAGCGTTACTTTTCCCCACACATTGTTCAAGAGTGGAACGGTAGAGAAACAGTATGAAAGTGGTTTGATAAATCCTCTGTCAGGCACTGATTTGTGAAATGCAGAGTAGTCATATAGATGCAGACATTTCATATCCCATAAGCATGGTGGTTGTGGTGGTCTAGTGGGTAGCGCACTAGACTCCAATCAGGAGGTCCTGGGCTCGATTCCCCATAAAACATAAAAGGTGGGGATTTTTCCTTGTTCCAGTGACTGCAGGATCGCCCCAGGTGACACCAACCTGCTATCAGATGACTCCTGGGGATGTTTCCCAGGGGTAAAAGGAAGCTGGGGTGATAGGCCATAACCCTCTCCCTCCTAGTGCCACGGTGAACAAAGGCTGCACCCTACCTGCTGTCAGGACAACAGCCCAGTCACTGCCTGCCATCATAGACCTTACTTTAACTTTTATGTTGTATGCGTCTGAACAATTACTTTAACACAGAACAAATACAGAAATGAACAAGACCAGAATAATTAACATATTCTGTTGGATTTTCTGTTGCGGCTATATCATAAATTAAACAACAACAGAAAGACATCTTCAATCAATTTTCTAAAATTCATGACATAAAAGTATTGTATAAATCATTAAAACTCTACTGTACTCTATCGAAATTGTAATACTCCTGGGTAGATGCCAACGTTAGCATGCAGCTAGAGCCAGTGTTGACATGATTTTTAGGCTGTTGTCCACATCCAACTAGATGAATAGCAGACTGGTATGCACACCCCACATCAGTTACATGATCCTCAAACATTTTGAAAACATTCTCACACTTTCACACACGATAATATTAGATACATACAGATACAGGGTACATACCTTTCACCCTGGTGTGGGTTGGAAGGTTGGGGGGGAGGGGGGAGGTGGCATGGAAAGGGCATCTGGCCACAGTTTACCACTAATACTGCCAAATCCACATTAACATGCTGAGACTGTGATAGCAGGGGATAAAGACTAAGAAAAAGAAAAAGTAAAATGTATCAAAGTTGTGAGGTAACAGTCTGTGCCCAC
The DNA here is from genome assembly GCF_023864345.2 of Schistocerca serialis cubense. Classification (NCBI taxonomy): domain Eukaryota; kingdom Metazoa; phylum Arthropoda; class Insecta; order Orthoptera; family Acrididae; genus Schistocerca; species Schistocerca serialis. The sequence goes on from NC_064638.1 coordinate 15,035,835, forward strand.
TGCCAGAAGAAAATTCACTCCAGATTTAATGTTGCAACAGTGCATATGGAGTACATGAAATGATCACATTTACAGATCAATATTGCAAATGCTTCTCAGTTAGCATGTATCGACCCATGCCAAAACACACACATTAGTATGTGGTGTAGCCCTCACTGGTGACAATGCAGGCACTGACTATAGCATTCAGTCGATAGTACAGATGGCAAAAACTGTCCTGAGATAAATTATGTCACACATGCTCAATCTGTTCACATAGTTATGTAAGAGTCGTTGGTTGACAAGTTGCACGAGTCACTTCTCATCCCATGTTCCCACATGTGCTCGGTTGGAGACAAACTCGTAGAACATGGTGGCCCGGGAAGTCACTGTTCATCTTTCTGAGAACACTGAGTTTCGTGGGCAGTGTGTGGGTCAACACTGTACTGTTGGAACAGTACATTACCTTCCAGTTGCAAGAATGCAAAAATAACGGGTGTAACATCATTCTGTATGTACCAAGTGCAGAAACACCACAGACGAATGAGAGTTGTAGATTATCGCACCCCAGACCATAAGGCCTGGGGTGGGGACACTGTATCTTGGACTAATGCACTCTACAAGAGAGTGCTTACCAGATTTATGTCATTTGCTGATACGACCATCACTTGTCTGCGAGCGGAATCTGCTTTCATCACTTACAACCATGCGTGCCATGCCATCCTCAAAGAGATCCTCTGATGGCACCACTCGAACCATGCATGTCAGTGCTGAGGCACGATTGGAAGACGGGATAGATGTGTGCACGTCTGTAACCCAACTGGCAATAACTGCTTCGTAACAGTTTGTGTTGACACATCTGGGCCTCACAAGACCTTTTATCTGTGCTGTGGTAGCCGTACGATCTGCAACTGCTGCCCTTTCAGTACAACAATCCTAGTGAGCATCTGTGCTGTGTGGATGTCCAGAACCTCGACTACGTGTGTGAGAATGTTCACGTGACTACTGATACTAGCAATGTTGAATAACTGACGCAGCACATCCAACTTGTGTGGCAATTCCCCCGAAAGGACCATCCTGCCACTCGGAAGCCCACAATTTGACCCCATTTTAAACTCACTCGTTGGCTATAAGAATCACGAGTGTGCCTTCCTGGCATGGTTGCCTGCTTGCTTCACATGTCTGCATCACACTGGCTGTGAGCATTTCCTATTAAAGGGTAGACACATATAGCACTCTGATAACTATGCCATTACACTATCTGTTGGCGGATGACACTGAAACCATTGCCAGTACATCTACTATTCCCAGGTGACATGTGTTGTCATCAGAACAAAATTGACATTGTGTTTCCAGGTGTACAATATAAGCTGTATCAGCAGAAACATGTGACTAAAAAGATGCTAGCCTTACATTATTCTTGCACATTATCATTATCTTTGATGTTAATATGACAAGAAACATGAAAAATGCAATATTGAAAGTGAAGTTCATGGGAGAGATCTATGAACCGTTCAAAGTAAAGACAGGAGTGAGGCATGAGGATGGCCATCACCCACTCTATTTAACTCAGTTTTGGAGAAAATAATCAGGATATGGGACAAAAGAGACAGATGGGTGAAGACTGAACTGTCGCCCTCCAAGTGCCGTGCCAAACAAAGACTGCACTCTACGTGTAGTCAGATCATGTCACACACCACACCATGACTTGCGAAATATATATGCACATGTAGATAAAATGTCTGGCCTTTGCTGATGATATAGCCATCATAACAAATAACAGAAAAGAAGACAAAAAAGCTCTACAAACTCTTTATCAAATCTCAATCAAAACGGGACTACAAATCTCAAATGAAAAAAACTTGTACATTGACACAATGTAAAGAGACAGACACCCACTGGTAACAAAGTATGGGAAGATATCACATGAAGAAAGTTTCCAGTGCCTGGAAGAGATAACACAGAAAATAAGACTGAACTCAACATCCAATGAAAAAAGAATCACAAAACTACATAAGGTATTCAGACTTATATGGAACAATTATAACAAAAGAAGTTTTTCCATCAATGCCAAATTAAGACACTGTAGTACAGTAGTTACCACAGGCCTTGTACACCTCAGAACAACAGCCATGAAGGGAAGAACAAAAATCAAAGAGATGGAAAAACAGAAGGAAAGATCTACAGGCCAGTTCAGAGAGAGGGGATCTGGATAAACATATTGACAAAAGAACTGTACAAATACAAACAGAGGATTAAAAACAGCACCAGGTAAAGAAGGACAAGGTTCTAGAGACACATACAAATTATGCACAAAAACAGACTTACCAAGAATATTTTTTATATAGTTATGACTAATAAAGTGAAAACTAACTGGGTATAGGAAACCATGGAGGACCTCAAGAAACAAAACATCTCCACAGAAGACATCACAGACAAGAAAAAATACAGAGTAAAAAACTGGAAAACAGAAATTTCAGCAGATATTGAAAGAGAAGAAAATGGGGAAGAACGGTACAGAAGAGAGGAAGAGGAATCACAATGAATATATGAGAAGTTTTTGAAAGACAAATGAAAGAGACAGAAAAAAAGCCTTGAAAATTGATGGTGCTCTCCTTAAGGGGGTATTAATTAACAATAATTCAATATAATAATAATAATAATAATAATAACAATAACAATAATAAGAAGAACTAAAAGAAAAATATAGACAAAGACTAACAGAAATACTGAAAACAGAATTGACAGCAAGAAACAAGACAAAAGCTATAAATACTTATGCCATACCAATATTGACCTACTCATTTGGAGTAGTGAAATGGAGTAACACAGACCTAGAAGCACTCAATACACTTACACGATCACAATGCCACAAATATAGAATACATCACATACATTCAGCAACAGAAAGATTCACATTAAGCAGAAAGAAAGCAGGAAGGGGATTTATCGACAGAAAAAAACTACATTATGGACAGGTAGACAATTTAAGAAAATTCTTTCTAGAATGAGCAGAAACTAGCAAAATACACAAAGCAATCACTCATATAAATACATCGGCTACACCACTGCAACTTCATAACCACTTCTACAACCCTTTAGATCACATAACATCAACAGATACGAAGAAAGTAAATTGGAAAAAGAAAACACTTCATGGCAAGCACCCGTATCATCTAACACAGCCACACATCGATCAAGACGCATCCAACACATGGCTAAGAAAAGGCAATATATACAGTGAGACAGAAGGATTCATGATTGCAATACAGGATCAAACAATAAACACCAGGTATTACAGCAAGCATATTATTAAAGATCCCAATACCACAACGGATAAATGCAGACTTTGTAAACAACAAATAGAAACAGTAGATCACATCACAAGCAGATGTACAATACTAGCAAATACAGAATACCCCAGAAGACATGACAATGTCGCAAAAATAATACATCAACAGCTTGCCTTACAACATAAACTTTTAAAACAACATGTTCCTACATACAAGTATACACCACAAAATGTACTGGAGAATGATGAATACAAATTATACTGGAACAGAACCATTGTAACAGATAAAACAACGCCACATAACAAACCTGACATCATACTCACCAATAAAAAGAAGAAATTAACACAACTAATCGAAATATCCATACCCAATACAACAAATATACAAAAGAAAATAGGAGAAAAAATTGAAAAATACATCCAACTGGCTGAGGAAGTCAAAGACATGTGGCATCAGGATAAAGTTGACATCATACCAATTATACTATCAACTACAGGAGTCATACCACACAATATCCACCAGTACATCAATGCAATACAGCTACATCCAAACATATATATACAAATACAGAAATCCATAATTATTGATACATGTTCAATTACCCGAAAGTTCCTAAATGCAATATAACACATACCGTACAGTTAAAAGGAAGTGACGCTTGATCAAGGTCCGCGTCACTCCATTTTTAACCGGACTTAATGTCTGAGAAAGTAAAGAAACAATAATAATAATGACACTGTCTCTGTCTCAAGAAACTGATCTTCGAAGATCAGCTGAAGTTATCTCCCATGTCTTACTCTGCCTCTGTCCATGTGAATAACAGTAAAATTTAGGCTTATTTGGGAAAACAGCACCAAAGAAATTGTTTATTACAAATGGAACAACAGTATTATAGATTGCACATGACAAAGATTTATTGTCACAAATTGATGTTATCACCACTCTTGATAAATCCTGTTAATACAGTACAATAAAAATAACAACACCCGATAAATCTCTGTACACACGCCACATTACCACAAGTGAAAACTACATGGAGTGGAAACAGGGAGATACTACGATGCAAAATTGTTTCCATCTTATGACCTTTTTGTTGTTGCTGTGGTAGTCTGAAGATTGGATTGCTGCAGCTCTCAATACTAATCTATCCTGTGCAAGCCTCATCACCTCCACCTCTACATATCTATTACAACACCCGCCCGTTTAAACCTGCTAGTTGTCGTGAAGTCTTGATCTATTTCTACAGTTTTTATACCCCTTCCCTTCCAACACACACACACACACACACACACACACACACACACACACACACACACACACTAGCCACCAAGGAAGAGCCTACAGCTTTGATTCAACCCCCTCCCCCCCCCCCCCCCCCCCAGTCGTACCCTCATACCTCCCTAACTATGCTTTGTTCGATACTCCATCTTCCACAATCGCAACGAATTCCTCCATCCTCCATGAGATATATACATCCTAAGCACCAATCCTGTAAAACTGTTGTCAACCTTTCTGCCACAACTCTTAGCCCTGCAGACGTCTTGGTACTTTCTAAAGGCCTCACCTTTAGCCCAAAACCTAAATTCAAGTGTGCTGGACTTGTAAAGGACCTTCTTTCCTTACCTAATCTCTGCAGCTGAAATTTCTTCAATGTGCATTAGGGAGGTATGAGGGTATGACTGGAAGAGGGGGGGGGGGGGGTTGAATCAAAGCTGTAGGCTCTTCCTTGGTGGCTAGTGTGTGTGTGTTGGAAGGGAAGGGGTATAAAAACTGTTGAAATAGATCAAGACTATGCTCCAGACTGAATGCGGAAAGGCATAATCAGTCTTAAATGATGATGATGATGCATCCCACTAATAACAGCCAACAAAAACCTCACATAGAATCTTGCTTAAAACAGTTCCAGCCTCCCTCCCACCCTGAACCTCCCATTCCAGCCAGTCATCTCTTGGTTATCTTTCAGGAATTCATCACTTCTAACCCGGCCTTACTTTCCTTTCCTAAATCCTCCCTAGTGAGACCAACATCACTCCTATGTAACACACAGCTACCCATATCCTTAAAATCAATCCGTGCCTTATCATCTTTCCTACAGATAAATGCTTCATCACAGTGTTCATGAATCATAGTGACTATGTGGCTGAGAGTCTTCACCAACTTTCTAACACCTCTGCATACAAACCTTACAACCATGATCACATCCGTGAATTCCAACAAGACTCCAGCAGCTCTCCAAGACCTTAAGTCCATCCCATAACCTGACTCCTGGATCTATCTCCCTCCTCACACCACTCCTTCCTTTTTACCTATTCGCCAACCCAACTACACAGGTCTCTCCACTTGCCCAACTGTGGCTGGGTACAATCCTCCCACTGAACATCACATGCAAACCATTGTCTGTAACCTCCCATCCTACAGTGAAGACAATGCTTACTTCCTTCACCGCCTTTCTGCAGTTCCTGTTTTGCTACCACATGACTCCTTGCTGGTTACTATGGATGCAACATCATTTTACAACATCCCCCATGCCCATGGCCTCACTTTCCAAACATCCTCCTGATACCAAACCCACCACCTCTTTCCAAATCCCCTTCCCCAAACACATCCTGACCCACAATTATTTCACTTTCGAAGACCAAGTCACAGGGTGAAATGCCTAAAGCTCGCACCACAAGTATGAAGTGCTATTGATTTGCGGCTTTGACTGAATGGATTGGTAGACAGGGACTCATTACTGTTACCCAATCAACAGATTGTAAAAATCCTTTCTTGTGCAGATGTACACTTTTTAAATGAAACTGTGCTTACTGACATTAACAAACTAAAAATATGGTAAATCAGAATGTCAGTGGGGTTTGTTGCAGGATTCTAGTACAAGTTGTCAATGAGATACAGTATTTTTAAAAGTTTCCACACCAATACTAGTTTGTGCCACTCAATCTGGGTAGTTGCTAGGTATGATGTTGTTTGCTTACAGTGTGTTTGTGTGTGTGTGTGTGTGGGTAGTTGCTAGGTATGATGTTGTTTGCTTACAGTGTGTTTGTGTGTGTGGGTAGTTGCTAGGCAACCTCTTCAACCAGTTATGTGGAAGTCATAGCCTAACTCTTAGCAACATAACAGATGAAACAAGTAGTTGTTCCACTTGTTACCTCTTGCACAATCGCATGTGGAAATGTCATTAATCGGGCAAGTGTCCTATGCATTCTCCATTGATATAGGTTTATCCCTTTCTATAAAGAGCTGCATGGAATTGATCAAGAGAATTGTGTTAACTTCCATACATGGGCATTAAGACAGGATACTCCAGATGTATCATGTATCTTGTTTAGCGGTGAAGGAAATTTTTAACAATCGTGGCCTGGTAAAGTGCTGAAATAAGCACAATTGGTCTGTTAACAATTGTCTTTGGCTGTGGCAGGTGGAATCTCAGCATCCTTGGAGTGTAAACGTGTGGTGTGAGGCAGTGAACCATCAGCTCATAGGCCCGTTTTTCTTAGAAATAACACTGAATGGGCACAAGTATCACAGCCTCCTAACAAATCATCTTCCACGGATGCTAGAAGAGATTCCTCTGCAGACTAGGAGCAACTTGTGGTACCAATACGATGGCTGTACAACCCACAGTGCACGAAGTACAACATGGCTTCACAAACTGTTTACAAATCATTAGATTGGATGCAGAGGACCTGTATCTCGGTTGATCCATTTGCCAAATTTCATGCCTGGAGACTTTTTTTCTATGGGGAAAGCTGAAAGACTGTCTACAAGGGCATACCAACTACATCTGATGATATGCAATGATGTATTACTGCAGCCTGTCAGATTGTCCCTGCTGAAATACTGGTATGTGTGCAGCAGTCTTTCCATACCAGAATGGGAGCATATACTGGTGCTGCCAGTGGTCATTTTGAACACAGCCTGTGATGGTCAATTGTCTCATTACTGGTCACAATCCACATAACTAGTGTATGGACTTGGACTGTTCTTTGGTGTGTGCTACCGCAGCTAATGTACAAGTGTTGGTGTGGGAACTTTACAGCTAATGTACAAGTGTTGGCGTGGCACCTTTTCAAAATATGATATCTCATGAATGGCTCACACTAGACTCCTGCAACAAACACCGCTGATAGACTAATTTACCCTACTTTTAGTTAATACCGATAGGCATAGTTTCATTTAAAAAAGTTTATGTTTGCACAAAAAATGCACTTTCTAATATCACTACAACCTGTTGGTTGGTTACTAGCATAAGCCCCCAACTACCAATCCATTCTGTGAAAACCACACATCAATAGCACTTTCCATTTCTGCAATGTTTGTGGTGCAGGTTTTAAGTGATTATCCCTGTATAAACAAATCTGTAGTACTGCCATGGGTACTCGCATGGTGCCATCCTATACCAGCTTTTATATTGGCCATCAGGAGAAGTCCTTCCTATCCTGTCAACACCTGAAACCCATTGTCTGATTCAGAGTAATTGAGACATTTTCATGATCTGGACTCATGGTATAGACTGCTTCTTCCATAACCTAAAAACCTACTCCCAAATCATCTTAACCTGATTATTCTCAACTCAATGCGCCATATCACTAGACATCGATATCCATAAATACATGTCAAGTGGACCAACCACCAACAGTACCTCCCTCCACTTTGACAGCCGTCACCCATTCCATGTCAAAAAGTCTGTTCCATGCAGCCTTGTCACACATGGACTCACTATCCCCAGTGGAAAGCAGGAGTTGTCTAAATATGGCAATAGCACTACCAGAGCCACAGTATCCTATCCGTCTCATTCATAAATAGATCTCCCGTGCCATCTCCTCATTTCACACCTGTAACCCTGCTAACCAGACAATGGTCAGCACTCATCTAATCACCCAGGCCTTGAAAAGCTCAACCACATCCTTCACTGGGGCTTTGGCTATCTCAGATGGGGTATACTGTACTCAAGATACTACCCTATTCCTGCAAAGTAATGTTCCACTGCCCACACAATCTAGAGAACATCCTTGTTCGCCCCTAATCCTGTGAGTGACCCAGGTGCAAGACCTGTCCCACAGATCCACCCACCACCTCCTACAGCAGTCCAGTCGCAGGAATCTCCCACCATACAAAAGGCACGATCATGTGCAAAAGCAACCTGTTAAAAATCAGCTATGCTGCAATTACCATACAATTTTCCATGTAGGGATGACAAGTAACCAACTGTTCACTCACAGTAATGTCCAGCACCAAACTGTGGCAAACCACAGACTTGACATTGCAGTTGCCAAGAGGCTGTACACCACTTCAAGAACTGCTTCACTAGACATACCATTTGGATATTCCCTTCCAGTGCAAGTTTCTCTGACCTACGCAGGTGGAAATTGTCTCTCCAGCACATCTAGTGCCATCCACCTGACCTAAACCTCTGCTAATTTGTTTCCCACTGTATCACTTCACCTTTTCCCTTCTCTCTTCTGTACCCACCAATCTTTTCCCATTCAGACAATGTACTGTCTTCTCCAATCACTCTGCCCCCCCCTCCCCCCACCCCCCCCCCAACCCCCCCACCCCACCCCGTGCAGCTACTGCGGGTGTGTACATTTGGGTGTTTGTGTGGTTTCCAAACTAAACCATGTGCATTTTAGATGTGTTAGATCCATATACTTTACCTGAAACTAATTCTCTGAGGTACTGAGACTACTGCTTCCTGGCTCTATTTTAAGCTAACACAGAAGTATTGTCTACAAACAAAAGTGTATGGGACAGGATATTTACCAGTGAATCATTCACACGGGACACCAAAAAGACTGTTGTGTGGCATGTAGACAACCCCAGAGATGGTCCACCAAGGCAGTGTGACTGCAGGAGCATACAGCAAAAACTCTACACAAAAGATGGTCCAGCACTTCTCAGAGCTTACAGTCAAAAATTATCAGGCAAGGTGTCCATATTATGCAAATTAACGTAGGATTAACAAGTGACAAATGCAGTTACCAAAGCAAATTAGATGATGAGCATGCCATCAGTATTATAGCTCTATAGGAAATGCATTTAGGTGATAATTCAGCAGCTACATGCAAGATTACGCAATATAAAGCAATATCAATACTCCTCTCAATTGTTAGGTGCTACCACAATAAATGAAAAACGAAACAGCTCTTGGATTATGCTGGCTTAAGCTGTCAGAAAATTAGTGATGTAGAAGTAATTAGAATAAAACTCAAAGGCCTGGTTATTACATCAGTCCACAAATCACCTAACGGAAAGTGTCTGACACTAGTCTTACACACAGCAACTAGACAGCACGTATATGTTTAAGATTTTAATTCCAAAACACAACCTGGAGATACATAAATAGAGACAAAAATAGAGAACCATTGTTCGAATGGATCAACACACAAGAAATTATCTAAGTTTGATGCCAAGGAATTTAAAACGTTTTGGGCAGGCAGATGGAAACTGATACAAAACCTTACCCATCCATCTTTTCCACTGATGAGAACAAATTACCACTGAATCACTCAATAGTAGTACTGAAACATTTTTCAAGGAGTGTACATTGGCTCACAAAAGTTATCATTGGTGGTGAAATATCAGTTACAAAATACATTGATAAACCCACATGGAAATTTGAAAAAGCTAACTCGATACAATACACCCAGGAAGTGGCGTCGAGTATGCAAGCAGTAGTAAATCGTGCCGTAGAAAATCATATTACATTTAGTTTAAAGTGCATAGTCTGCCAAAACAGTATTCATAGCGGTATTTGTTTGTGCTCTTTTTCACATATATGGATCCATCTATCGTGTATGAACAACAGAAAAGTGATAAATCCGAATTGTGTATGTGGCTTTGTTCAGTGCAGTGGTCGAAAAAGTGCAGTCAAGATGTATAATGCTGGTACTGAAGAACTCATCTCTCATGTGCTGAAAGAAGAACTCGCAATAGCTAAAAAATATATGAATGACATCGAATCGTTAATTAATTCTTTGAATGTCGATTTTAATCCTTTTGTGAAAAATGTACAAAGTGAAAACTACAACACTCTCAAAGAAACCGTTACTGAAATTCAAAGTGCTCCAATATCTGCTATAGTTACGACAAACTCGTTTGCGCCCATTGCACAAGAGAAACACCGACAAATGAAATTATTGAGAGAAGACGAGACAAAACCAAAAGTTTATATCTTTGCAGACAGCCATGGACGAGATTTAGCCACTATTCTTATGAATATGCAATAAACCCGGGGCTCCTTTCCAGCAAATAATTAAAGATTTAAGCCCTCAACCAAACGATGTTTGTGTAATTATTGCTGGAGCTAACGATGTTTATAAAAATGAGTCGAAAAATGCAATCACAGCATTGCGAAATGCACTGGAAAGAATCTCGCCAAGAAAAACAATCATCGTTAGCATCCCATATAGACATGACCTAATAAACAGTTCATGTGTAAATAATGAAATCAAATTCACAAACAGAATGTTTCAAAAGGTATGCAAAGCATTCAAGGACGTGAAGTTTTTGGACAGTAATTCCGAAGAGAGAAACCATTTTACTCGGCATGGAATGCACAGGAACTGGCTAGGAAAACGTGTACTCGCTAAAGCATTATTAGCAGAAACATTCAAACTATTTGAAAACACCACTCCTCCAATCATTCTAAAAGCACCTGTGCCCATTGAAACTGTACCATTGGAAGAAATACATACAGTGTCGTCAAAATACTCCTTCAAACCTAATGGAACAGCTGAAGGGAAGACTTCATATGCAGCAGCACCTGTATGTGAATCAACACAAACAGGTCTTTTATACAAAAGCAAGACAGCACCAGCAGTTACAACTCAAGTGGGAAATGTTAGTCCACCGCCAACTTGTGAAGCAGCAGCATTTAAGGAGGAAGAACAGTCATCAATAGCAGAAACAGCAACACCAACCCCCACAGGATCAAGTGTACAAGCCGACAGTGTAGAAACCTCACCAACAGGAGATCCACCCTCTATGGCAAAAAGGAGCACAGTAGTGACTGCAGCTGCTCCACATAGGATGTGCCTGAGATCAAGAAAGTCCTCAGCTGCAAATGGGGATTTTTTATGGTACTGGGGCAGAAGGGGGAAGGTTCCAATCAGAATGTAAGTAATGTAGTTAATAACAACAAATGTGGGTGTTACCAGCACAACAGCTCCCTCTTCCCTGCAGAAAACTGTTCCTGTAATACTGGTATGTCAAAAGTAATAAAACTCAGTCCTAGCAATGGTAACACCACAACTAATCATGTAATTAAAAATGAGCTCAAAATTTTTCACCAAAATATTCAAAGCCTGCTCTGTAAGTTAGACCAATTTATTGTAAATATTGATGAACCAACAGGCGCAAATTGTGCTCATATTCTCTGTCTGACAGAACACCATATCACTTTTGGCATTGAAATGCTCAATATACCAAATTATGTTTTAGCTACCTCATTTTGTAGAAAGCATATGTGCAAAGGTGGGGCAGTTATTTATGTGAAAAACAGCCTGTCCTTTGATACAATAGATGTAGAGAAATATTGTGTAGAGAAAGACTTTGAGGCATGTGTCACAGAAATAGTAGAAGGTAACAAGAAACTGGTAATCGTAGCAGTATACAGGGCTCCATCTGGTAATTTTAAAGTATTCATGAAACAATTAGATTCTGTGCTATTGTATCTCACAAGAAAAAATAGGGACATTATAGTGACTGGAGATTTTAATATAGATTTCCTAGGAAGCTCATCTTCTAAGACAGAGTTTGCAAACTTAATGCATACCTACAACCTTGTCTCCACTGTCAGTTTTCCCACAAGAACTACTGCCACTTCCAGCACTCTAATAGACAATATCTTTGTAGATATGAGTAAAACTAATCACATCAAAGTTGAAAAAGTCATAAATGGACTCTCTGATCATGATGGGCAAATACTCACAATTGACAACTTTAATACAAATCAGAACAAAGCTAGTGCACAGTGGAAAACCATTAGAAACATGAATGAGGAAAATATCCAAAAATTCAAATTATGCATTCAGGAGACTGACTGGAGGTATGTTTATCTTGCAAATGATGTTAATACAAAATATAATTTATTTACTGATAAATTATCAGGTATATTTGAAAATGTCTTTCCAAAAAAGGTCTGTAGACTACAGAACAGGCAATCAAGCAAAAAACCATGGCTCACCAAGGGCATAAAAATATCATGCCAGAGAAAAAGGGAACTGTATATAATATCTAGACAATCCAATAATCCCCTGCAGATGAAATATTATAGGACATACTGCAAAATCTTAATTAAAGTCATTAAAAAATCTAAAAGTATGTGCATGCAATCTAAAATTAACTGTTCAAACAATAAAATCAGAACGATTTGGAATGTAATAAAGAGGGAAACAGGTACTTCACCATCTGACAATGAAAAATCTGCTGTCCTAAAAATTAACGATTTGGAAATAACTGATAGTAAACAGATAGCAGACACATTTAACAACCACTTTCTAAGTGTCACCTCTCAAATAGGTTCAGTAGTGACCTAAGAGAAGCTTTAGATATTCTGAAACTTAACCTCCCACAATGTTTTAATGATATAAATGTAGCACCCATAACTGTTAATGAAGTAAAAAAAATAATTCACTCATTGAAAAGTAAAGGATCTTCAGGTATAGATAACATCTCTAATAAACTGTTGAAAGCCTGCAGTAATGATGTAAGTGTAGTACTTGCTCACATTTGCAACATGTCTCTTTATGAGGGAGTTGTTCCAGAGAGAATGAAATACGCCACTGTGAGACCTCTTTTCAAGTCTGGCGATGCTACAGATGTAAAAAATTATCGTCCTGTCTCTCTCTTAACAACATTCTCAAAGGTTCTTGAAAAGGCAGTGTATAACAGGATTGTGGCACATCTTGATAAACTTAATATTATTAACCACAGACAGTTTGGTTTTCAAAAAGGGGTTTCCACAGAGTGTGCCATATATTCACTCACAAATGATGTCTTGGAGTCTATTAATAGTAAGAAGTCACCAGTTAGTGTCTTCTGTGATATTTCCAAGGCCTTTGATTGTGTAAACCACAAGATACTCTTGGAGAAGGTCTATCATTACGGAATCAAAGGGCCTATAGGTAACTGGCTAAAATCATATCTTCAAGACAGGAAACAAAAGGTGGTTCTACATGGCTGCAACAAAGGATCTCCTAATCTAGTGGATTCTGAATGGGGCAAAATTCAGCATGGAGTTCCCCAGGGATCTGTCCTTGGACCCTTGCTGTTTTTAATATATGTTAATGATTTACCCCTGTCCATTAGTAAAAATTGTGAATTCACAATGTTTGCTGATGATACAAGCATTGTCGTTGATGGTCAGTCTACTGCTGATATGGAGACTGATGTTAATGATATACTCAGAGAAGTTACAGCTTGGTTTTCAATTAATTCTCTTTCAGTTAATATTAAAAAAACTAATTTTATACAGTTCCACACAAAAATAAAACTCTAGAAAGTATAGTAATTGCTCATGACAACCAGGAACTAGAACAGGTGCAATCCACTAAATTCCTGGGGGTTCACATTGACAGTAGGCTCAACTGGGAACAGCATGTGTCCCTTACTCTAAAAAGGCTTTCATCAGCAACTTTTGCTCTAAGAATAATTACTCATTTTGGGGACATCAACATTTTAAAATCGTCTTACTTTGGGTACTTTCACTCATTAATGAGTTACGGAATAATATTCTGGGGTAATTCACCAGCCTCAAAAAAAATCTTAAATGCTCAGAAGAGAGCAGTCAGAATCATGTGTGGGGTTCCTCCACGAACCTCATGTAGAAAACTTTTTATACAGTTAGGTATTCTGACCACAACATGTCAGTACATATACTCTCTGATGAATGTAGTTAATAAAGACTATGCTCAGTATGAAACAAATTGTTCATACTATAACTACAATACTAGAGGTAAAGATGATCTACATGTTGTACTAAAAAATTTAACACTTGTACAGAAGGGAGTAAAGTATGCGGCTATAAAGATTTTTAATGCATTGCCTAATTATATTAAATGTACAATAGAAAATGAAACGCTGTTCAAAGGTATGTTAAAAAAATACCTGCTCGACCATCCACTGTACTCGTTAGATGAATTCTTTTCCAGAAGTAATGCCCTCCCTTAATAATAGATGTATTTAGTCTCTTAGTTATTAGATGGATGATACAATATTATGTTAATGTTATAGTTATAATGTTATATTGAGAATTGCTATACTAGTTTAATGACAGCTTGTAATATCTATATCATTGAATTATATTACTATTCTGTAGCATTAATTGTATTTGTACAATTGTATTGACACGTTCCACATCCAGGCGAATCACTCGCATGTACGGATCTATGGAATACGCATATCAAATAAAAAATAAAAACAACCCGCACTGGACACCTCAAAAGGCAGAACATTGGGAATTATTGTAGATGTAGCTAAATGGAATATCTGAAGGGAGGTAACAAAATAATGTGTACTAGGATGGGACAAACCTGCCCAAGTCCTCTACAAAGGATACCAAGGGTCTAAATAATGTTTTGATAACATTTTGTATTTAAAAATATTTGTGTGTATAAATTGTTCATGTTGATGTAAATTTGACAATTTAAGAAATGGTCATGCTTAGGAACAATGTAAGAAATAGGTGTTATGTAAAAGCCAGTGTGCTTTTGTTTGAAACGAAAATAGCTGTGGGGAGTGGAAAAGGTGCGAAAGGCGAATTGGCGTGCTACCTTGAGCAAGTGTGGGAAGTAAGTCACATAGTCTGTAGGCAGCAGTGATTGAGGTAACTCCTTTGTGGAGCAGAAGCTTTGCCTGCAAATTTTCATAAAAATGCCTTGGTTGAAGACTGCAAACAGCTTACAGCATAGCTGCGAGTTGTTGAGCTACTGTATGTAAAACTGAATGAAGCCAAGAAGAGAAATTGAGCCCATACAGCAAGAAACTTGCAGGCCATAGTGTGGGTAGTGTAGCCGTCATAACTGTTCGCCAAACCCAAGCCTATAGCCACCAGATAAGATTTTTTTCTATTTTTACCTTTGTACAGCATGAACCATTAATTTAAACTGTGATTTAATAATCATTCTTGAAATTTACGGAAACTGGCTCACCCTGTCATTTCATCCTAATCATACATCTGTATAGGGTTCCTTCCTGGTGTTTGATTGATCCGAGTGTCCTGTTTTACAGACTTATGAAGTGCCAAGTTAATATAAAGAGGAACCATTTAAATTGCTTTAGTGTAAATAATAAAAATGTTTTCTTAACTATTGCAAAGTGTTATAGTTTGCTTACATAAAATTCAATCAGAGTGAAGTGCCAAGTTAATATAAAGAGGCACCATTTAAATTGCTTTAGTGTAAATAATAAAAATGTTTTCTTAACTATTGCAAAGTGTTATAGTTTGCTTACATAAAATTCAATCAGAGTGAAGCCAAGTTACTAGAACCTGTTAGATGGCTATACAGAATTAGTTCAAAGAATAATAGCTTTTGAAAGTAAATTCCACCAAGAAAGAGGTTTTCTTTAAGTGAAATGTTCAGTTAAAAAGTGTGTACTTTAGTGTCTAAGTATTTAAGTTTCTTGATTATGGAAAGTGCTTTTCTAAAGGTTGTTCCCCCCATCCCCGGCTAATTTTTTTTACCTTCCTTGAAGTTATCTACTGGGCTTTTTCTTTTTTTAAATCATAATGTATAAAGATGTAGCCCAAAATTGTTTAAGTGGGGTAATTTATTCGAAGAGCCAAACTAAACAGTAGCAAGAAAGTAGGCAAAATTCACATTTCTGCTTCTCCAATACTTCACTATTTCATTGCCAGGATAGGTTGGTGACCATTAAGTGCATGTTTTAAACCACTAAATGAACTTGGAAATGAGTTGTCCGAGCTTCAGTATATTATTATTCATACTGTGTTTCTATCTAGCCACTGGGTAAGATCTTAGGAAAAGAAGTGAATAGTCCAATTTACTTATCCATTAGACGCAACACACGGTAAATCCTGTGAGAAGGATAACTCTATTGATTATCTTTTCCTATAAACAGGACTATCCGTCCACAGTGTATTTTATTTGGAAACTAAACTAAATTTTAGTAAGAGGGTTATACGTGGCAACATAGAGACAGGTTTCTGTTATTTACATAAAAGCATACTAATATCATAATGGTAGTGTTACAAGGTCCTATTAATGTGTGGTCATCACATTTGTTAAATGTCTCACCACATTCCTATTGAAACTATTTACTCTTCTTGTAAATAACACCTATGACAAATTTATACAAATGTCCACTAAGACTTTGCTCGTCAACTTTCATTTAGGTAACAGCGATCTTTTAGATGTATTTAAATCAGTACTGTTAAGAAATACTGACTAGCTTTATTTTCAAGAATCTCAAGTTTAAGTTATACATACTGTTATCCTCCAATAAGAATCATTGGCCGATTCTTCATCTTTGACAGGTTCAGCATGCCTGCAATGCAAAACATTACCTTTTGTGTTAACACATGAAATCCAATTTTTAAATTTAATAAATGCTTATACAAACATAAAGTTTCTTCAAAAAATGTATTTCTGACAACTTCCTGTCACAGATAATTTTCACTGAATGTTTCAACCCAGTTATATTGCTGATGAAAAGCAAATGTTGATCTTTTCCCTCTCTTCCTTCACCATCTCCTGTTTTGTTCACCTTGACATATTGCTACCAAAAAGACTACCCCAATGGATCCACTGCTTATATTTAACACACAGTAAATTCAGTGCAAATATTTCCTTAACACAGGATGTGCATTGACGAGCTTGAATTAATCAGAAAAATATAAACAGATACTAACCATTCCACAGCTCTTACAAAATACTTGCATTAAGTAATCATCAAAGCTACTTTTTGTACAGCAAGAGGACTAACAGTCAAAATGGTGCTACATGCTACAGGCAGTGCAATACAATTTATTTTACTCATTGCTACAGCAATAAATGTACTTATAGAAATATTCAGACTTAGACTATAATCAAATACAGAGAGAGAAAATATTCTAACTAAAGAGATATAGCAGCCATAGGCAGAAACAAATAAAAAAAGTGATACTAATCTTTGCTTTGAGGACCAAAAGTTTCTTCATCTGGAAAATGTAAAAAGAGAAATGAGACTGTTCAAGAAATAAGGATGAAAATTTAGGATCTTGAGTCATGGAAGATGGATGGTTAAATGAATGAAAAAACTAGACTGGACATGATGAAATTCAGATGCGAAAGAGCAGCAGATGATGTAATTTTAAATGCTGAGAAATAAGATCTCTTCAAGAGGAGCCACCAAAAGGTCAAATAAGTGAAGAACAAGCTGGAAATACCGGTAAATGGGCTAAAATGGCGGCAAATAGATAAACGAAACAGAAAGATAGTGCTGAAGAACAGGCAACCAAACAACAACAACAACAACAACAATAATAATAATAACAGCACATTGTAGCAATATATAATAGCAGTCCCACAACATCTGGAGGAAGATTTTCCACTAACAGAACAATAAATTCATGAAGCCATCAAATCATTCCAAAACTTCAAAGCAACAAATGAAGACTCCACTACAGCAAAATTATTGAAATAGTCAGAAACACAAATGATCTACAATTGCTGTTTGAGAATATTTGGAAAGCTGAAGAGATTATTGAAAGCATTAATCCACAGCTATGAAAAAAAGGGGACACACAAAATGTCAACAATTGCAGAGATGCCTGACTTCTGCCAGTGGTATACAAAATATTATCAAAAATTCTGTGGACAGAGTTGTAGAAACTTTAGACAAATAACTGGGAGAATCTCAAGGAGCTCTAGAAAGGGAAGACCCTGCACAGAACAGATGTTTATTAGAAAATTGATAATTCTCCACAGACTGTTAATCACCAAACCAATAATAGTATCACGTATTGGTTTCAAGAAAACATTTGATTTGGTAGGCAGAGAAATTATGGGTAAAATCATCAAAGAATTTTGTGTTAAAGCAAACATAATCCTCAAAACACTAGCAAATAGGGTGACTGAAGCTAAATTTATGGGAGATGTATCTCAACCATTTGAAATAAAAACTGGTGTTAGACAAGGGGACAGTTTATCACCTTTACTGTAACACTACATTCTAGAAAAAATAGAAAGTTATTGGAATTTGGAGAAAAAAAATCACAAAATTGAACCAATAATTTTAGGACGAAAAACAAATGGAATTAAGGTAAACTGCCTGGCTTCTGCAGATGATTCTGATATACTTTCAAAAAATCTGACAGACAGTTATTAAAAGAAATCTTTTGGAAGAAATAGCAAAGAGAGCTGGTCCCAAAATTTCAGCCGAAAAAACAACATTGATGACAATTTCAAACAATGCATCAACATTCTTAGAAAAACAAAAATGTAAAATAGCATTAGTAAGTAAATTTAAATATATTGGACAAACTGTACAACAAAATGGACTAGAAGAATTAACAGTAGATGCAAGAGTCAGCAAACTGGAGAGAGCAAATCGTTTGACAAAGGATATTTACAACAAGAAATGTACAACTAAAAAAAACAAATTCAAACACTATCCCACAGTGGTATGACCAGGATGTTTACATGGATGGGGATGCCTAATGATGAACTATAAGCTGGACAGAACAGAGGTTCCACAAAGGAGCATTATTAGAAAATAATGGTTGCAATACAAGCTACAGATGGCTGGAAAATGAGAAGTAATGAGGAGATATACAAAAATTTTGAGAAAATATCAGAAGTAATGGCTAAAAGAAGATTAATCTTTTTTTAGAGACCTCTACTGAATGAGTAGTTCTGGAAGAAGGAATCAATGATAGCATGGATTACAGAAATAAGAAAGAAACAACATCAAACAATCAGAAATAATAGAAAGAAACTTTTTACAGATAACATACTGAATGTAAAAGGATCATCACCTCTCCAAGATCAAAATTAATTTCATCCCTCTCTATAAGACTGTGAAAACCGGAAATAAATTTCATAAATATGATACTGCGAAGCTCAAAATCAATCAAAACGTATTGGAACAATGCCACCAGTAACTGACAGTTGAATCCCATAAATGGGCAGACATTGCCTCCATGATCCAACAAGCAGCTAATACTACAATCCTGACAGCTAAAAAGAGGAATCATACATGGTGGAATGAGGTTTGTGGTGAGGTGGTGGCCCAAACAGCAAGTGCATGGAAATAGTGGAACTCTACCAGGAGACCTGATGATTTTGATGTATTCCATGAAGTTCAAAAATATGCAGCCAGAACTCTACTGCATGAGAAACAGCAGTTAGAACAGATCGATCAGCGTTTCCAGATAAAGAATGTCAGAGACTTCTATCAGACGTTCAAATCGAATTTGAAAGGATACCAAGCCCCTAGTTTTTGTTTTAGAGACGAAAATGGAAAGCTCAGTGTTGTGTACATAGTTCCGCGTATTCAGCGCGTACACAAATTTCCCACTAGAGTGCGCCCCGCTAAGCACAACAGCGCAGGCGCAGCACTCGTCCATCTCCCCACTACGAGATGGCGCTGCCATAGAGACGGACCAAATTCTGCTTCCGCCGATCCGCGTATTAATATGTAACGCAGCCAATGAGATTGCTGCTAACAAAGAACACTTTCTCCTCGCGCATCACACTCACGCAGTGATACATGAACGTGCGAGGTATTATAACGGGTGTAAAGACCTTCGATCAGTCAGTCTGCATTTGTCTGCACCAGTCTGCATTAGTCTGTACCAGTCTGCATTAGTCTGTACCAGTCTGTACGAGTTCTACAATTGTCTGTGCCAGTCCATAGTCAAGATCCAGTCTGCGCCTAATAAGATTACCATATTCCTGTACATAGCCATGAAGATAAATGTATAGACACTTTTGTCAAGTATCTGAGATATATGTAAGAATAAGATTAACGTACCAATACCAAAGGAACTTCAGATTGTCAATTGTAAATAGCATCCAGAACCAAGTTAAATAATTTTTATATTTGTTATTATTTTAATAAATGTGTGTGAAAATTAATCAAGTTCTATTTAAAGTTGGTCACCATCAATCTGCTACTCTAAGTGTGCAAGTGGCATTTCTATCGTCTGACCTAATGGCAGAAGATAAACATGCCATGATAAGACCACGAGACATATTGCTGACACTCGCTTACTTCGTTAGAGCAACAAGTCAAATAATCTGATGGTGTGTGTACTGAAGGTCTTACAGTACGCACACCACACTCGGCCTGACCAACAAAGAGAACTGCAAGATAATGTCTCGTTACTTTGAAAACCTACTTAATTGTGATGAACCGAAAGAAAGATTCCCTGTATGTGCCCCAATCCACAAACTACCCCTCATTTCCATCTAGTAAAGAGGAGACCAAAGAGATCATCAACAACTTTAAGAATAATAAGGCAGCTGGAGAGGATTCAATAGTGGTGGAACTACTGAAGCTGGCAAATAATGAAACTCTAGATATACTAGTCCAACTTTTTGAGGAGACCTGGAGAGCTGGGATGATACCAACTGAATGGCAGTCAGCTTTAATCCATCGTATACACAAAAAAGGTGATAAATAGAATGTCAATAACTATAAGGGTACCTCATTAGTATCTGTTCCATATAAGATTCTCTCCAAAGTGATACAGAATAGAATAGAAGATCATTGTAACCAACTGATTGGGGACTATCAAGCTGGTTTCCGAAAGGGCGATTCTTGTGCAGAACAGATCTTTAACCTGAAGAACATGATCAGGTACAAAAAAAATTGGAAAAATAACTATGTGGTCATATTTGTTGATTTTCAGAAAGTATATGACTCCATCGACTGACAGGCAGTAATGAATATTTTGGAAAAGTTTGGGGTGGATAATACATCAAGAAAGCTGATCAAACAAACTCTTACTAACACAGTGTCAAAAATTAAATTTATGGGTGAGGTATCTGAACCTTTTCAATTGTGTCTTGGAAAAGGTCATTCAAGAGTGGAGAAAGTTATTAGCCCAAGGAGAAACAAAAGAAGAGTGGTTCAGACTTGGTCCTAAGAACAAAGGGGTGTGCATTGGCTGCTTAGATTTTGCGGCTGACCTAGCCATTTTTGCTAACAACATAGAGTCAGCAGTCAACAAGATAAATAGGCTGTCAGAAATTGCTGAAAAAAGTTAGACTCCAGATCTCTATTCAAAAGACAAAACATATGACGAACATCTGTGATGGACCTGAATGGATGATAACCAACCTGGGAAAAAATTGGATGAGTTAAGAATTTCAGGTATCTCGGTGAAGTCATCCACCTGGAGAATGGATTAAAAGAAGAAGCAATTGTCGGGATGAGGAAGTTAGACCAAGCATACCAACTGACAAAGAATACTTATAACAAAAAGTCTATGAGTATATGGGCCAAGTTCCAACATTATAATACAGTTGTAAAACCTGAGGGCTTATAAGCATCCAAATCTTTGACCACGAATAGACAAGGTAAGCTGAGCGGCTGGAAAAGCGTGAGTGTAGGATATTAAGGAAAATCCTAAGGTAATAGATGGGTCGATGGACAATGGCGAATGAGAGCAAATGAGGACTCGTGCAGCAAGACAGAACCTATCACAGCATCCATTACGAAGAAATGATTGTTATTTTATGGTATCTCATGAAAATGGACGGTGATCGACTAACAAAAAGAATATGGAGTTTCATCCCATCTAAGAAAACGAGGCCGAGATGGTTCAAAGAATGTGAAAAAGATCTTAAGCAGATTGGTATCTCAGAGAGAAATTCCTGAAAGGAACAAATTTAGAAGATTGGTGACCAACTACCAAGGTTTTAACATGCCATCAACATCCGAAAGACAGTGAGGACCATTATCTGAAGAGCATAAAAAGGCACTTCTTGGAGGGGCTCAGAAGATACTGGCAGGAAGTCAAAGCTGGAGCAAGAACAAGACCTGGACACTAGAGTGAAGTCGGTTGTTACCACGCAGTCCGTAGAGACTCACCTCAATAAAAAAAATAAGTAAATAAAAATAAAAGGCTTTCAATGCAGAAGAAATAGGGGATTGAGAACAACACGAATAGAATAAAGGGGGAAAAACATGAGGAGGAGATGGACGAGTACTGGAAAAACAGGAGACGACAAGGGAAGAAGGAGAAGTGAAGTTATTACATGATGAGAGATGGTGATTGGATTTGATTTGATTCAGTTTTCATTACATACACCAAAAAAATGAGATGATTCTCGAGGGTGTGGAACATGTCAGAATGTATAACACAAAACATTTTAATATAATGAATACTACCCTGATCATTTGTCATGAGATTGTCAAAATAGGTGAATACAATACAATAAACTGGAAAAGCTAATATTTACAGAATTAATACGCTGTCAGAATGAAACATTGTTATGCACTATTAATAAATTTATCATACACAAAATACCTAATTTTGACTGTTGCAACCAAGTGCTGTCAAAACTTATATCTAACATATTTTTACTTAAGCTGGCCTAACAGTCTCTGTTAGGATATTCATCTATAGAGTAGAAGGCATTGCCTATCAAAAAGTCATTCAAACTCTGTTTAAACTGTGCTTTATCTGAAACCAAGTTTTTAATGGTTGCTGGTAATTTATTGAAAATGTGTGTTCCTGAATATTGGACCCCCTTTTGGACCAACATAAGTGATTTTAGGTCTTTATGTAGATTATTCTTATTCGTAGTATTGATAATATGTATTGAGCTACTTGTTGGAAATATAGATATATAACTTGCAACAAATTTCATTAAGGAGTAAGTATACTGAGAAGCAATGGTTGGAATTCAAAGTTCCTCGAATAGGTTCTACACGATGTTCTTCAAAGACTGGTCCCAGATACTCCATTGCACCATTCACCGAACCTGATAACCCCGAGCCGTCAGTAACAAAAATTAAGTCTTGCTTAAGAGATTTACAACACTACATGCACTTGTTACCAAAGTCTCATTTACTTTTAGAGCTATCTGTTCCACTTCCTTTTTGGCCCCACTTCTCTCTGTCTTCACTATATCTGAAACAGTTCTTATTTTGTTGCCCGATACAATTATCTTTTTCTCTTAATAAAGCTACTTCGATTTCTGGATTACTTGATTCAATATTTTGCACTATTCTTTGTAATGCATTACAATTCTAATATCAGAAACGTTCCTAGATAGTAGATACAGTCTCCTTTTTGCCCCACATGATATCTTTATTCCTTGTATAATCCATGGTTTATCTTTTGACTTCTGTGTGATCTGAGTTACCTTTAGGGGAAAACAATTTTCAAAAGAGGAGGTAACTTTATTAATAAATGCTTTGCATTTTCCATTTGAGTCAGGTAAACATCTCTCCAGTTCATGTCTTTGAGCAATTACCTGAATTCCTCAATTTCTGGCTTATTTATTATCCTCCTGTACTCAGATTTAATATTTTTTTATCCTGACAAGTTTCAACATTTAACACAAGATGCTGCACGTCGTGATCAGATAGTCCATTTACTATTGGTTTTGTGATATGACGTTTTTCCCCTAGATTTGTTCATAAAGATATTATCAATAGCAGTCTCAGAGCATTTACATATCCTAGCTGCAAAGTTCACAATAGGAACTAAATTGAATGATAGTGTTAAAAACACCAGCAACCACTATTTCCCCTTCTTTTGTTTTTTACACAAGCTATTCCTTTCGCTTTGTGAAATGAAGCACTGCTTAGTTCCAAAACACAGGACTACTATGACAAGGTGAAATGTTCTCAGAGTGGTACATGTATGATAGTAAATGTAATCAGCACTATAGTTGTTTTCTGAGTAGTTATGCTGTGTGTGTTTCATTCAATCAGATGAAATGGAATAAAATCATCAATTTATTTATTTGGGCTCTTTATCACCAAGATACATTCAATGTTGGTTGAGGTTTATCTTTTGAATTGACTCCAGTGTAGATTGTCAAAATTTTATCAGTTGTCAATGTACTTGTAACACAGTTTCCGAATTTACTGCCATCCAGGAAAGTATCGCACTCAAATTATTCTCAGAGACTGAGAGATGGCTGAAACCGAGAGCAGAAAGCTCTGACATATTTAGTGATTAATGGAATATATATCAGAAAGGCAGGTTAGACACTGTAGGAGAGGGAGTGTCCATTGTCTCTATTGAGGTCAAAGCTGATTGTGACAGTGAAGTTATCTGGTTGCGTATAACAAGTCTAGGTGAAATCACGTTAATTAATGGATAATCAGCCACCCAGTTCTGCTATGACAGTTTTGGAGCCATTCACAGAAAGTCTACAGACAGTAGCACGTAAATACCTAGATCATGCAATACTAGTTGGAGGTGAATTTAGCCTACTGAGTATAGATGGTAGCCTATGGCTTCATTGCAGGGGGTGCAGTCAATCTTGTGAAGCACTTTTGAATGTGGTTTTCGAAAATTGTCTTGAGCACCTAGTTTGCCATGCCACATGCAATGGAAATATCTTAGACCTTGTAGTTACAAACAGGCCAGATATCATCAATGACTTCAGCATAGAGATGGGGATTAATAATCATGATAACATCATAACAACTAAGGTTACAAAAATTAATAAATCAGTCAAGAAGGCTAGGAAAATGTTCATGCCAGAAAGAGCAGATAAGCAGATGTTAGCATCTTACTTAGACAGAACTGACATCACTTAGTTCCATTAAGATGGACGTACAGAGATTATGGTCAAAGCTTAAACAGATCGTGAATTGCACTCTCAACAAGTCTGTACCTAGTAAACGAATTAAGGATGCAAAAGAGCCACTGCGGTTTAACAATGAAATTTGGAAAATACTGAGGAAGGAAAAGCTACTGCACTCTTGGTTCAAAAGAGAATGCCAAATGGCAACAAGGAAAGGTTACTACCACTGTCATACCTCAGCAAAAGATCTGGCTGAGAAGCAGGGGAATTTATTGTCCTATGTAAAATCACTAAGTGAGTCAAAGAATTCCATCAAGTCACTTGACCAGTCTGGTGTGGCAGTAGGAGATAAATGTTTTAAATTTTGCATTTAAGAAATCATTCATGCAAGAGAATCATATAAACATACCGTCATTTGACAATAGCACAAAGACACCTAACAACAATCACCACAAGAGGCCAGCACTAGCACAAGTTGTTCACATGATATTCGTTGGACTGTTGCCTGTAAACCCGTCCCATGTCAGTGCTCTTGGAAGAGAGCTGTGGCAGTGACATGGCTCTGTTGTTGTTCCTGTGCAGTGATCTGCAAAGACGCGACGGTACGGGACGGGGGGTCGGGTCGAGATTCAAGCAGTGATTAAATACTTCATAAAGAAAGGTATGAAAGTGAAGGACATTCATGCCGATTTCCAGAAAACACCAGGGGACTCTGCTCCTTTGTCTTCAACTGTTGCCAAGTGGATAAATGAATTTCAATTTGGTCAGGAGAGCTTAGATGATGATCATCCATGAATAGGTCAGCCAAAACGTGTCACTACTCTAGAAATCATTGCAAAAGTCCGCATAATGATCAAGGAGGATCACCAATTTAGAGTGCATGAAATTGCTCACGCTTGCCAGATGTCATCTGAAAGGTATTCACAAGATGGGTGCCGCGACTCTTGACGCTGTGTCAAAAACGCATGAGAATGGACATATCACAACAATGTTTGGCCTGTTTTAGGAGAAACAAACAAGATCTTTTGTGCTGGTTTGTGACCACGAGGAAACTTTGGTTTACTACTATACCCCAGAGACAAAGCAACAATCAAGGCAGTGGAAACATGCTGAATCTCCGCCGCCAAACTCCTTCAGCGGGGAAGGACATGGCGTCAGTGTTCTGGGATGCGCCACCAAATTCCTTCAGCGGGGAAGAGCATGGCATCAGTGTTCTGGGATGAGAAGGGGATTCTGTTTGTACATTATCTCCCCACTGGGCAAACAATTACTGGAGAATACTATGCTAACCTTCTGGACAAATTGCAACAAATGATATGCGAAAAAGGCCAGGTTTAATAAGGAAGAAAGTCGTCTAGCATCAAGCAAATGCACGCTCGCATGCATGTACCATCGCCATGGTAAAATTACACAAACTAAGGTATGAGTTGTTGCCACACGTGCCTCTTCCCTAAACTTAAAATTTTTCTTTGTGGATGAAGATTCACTTAAATGAAGAATTGATAGCCTGAGTTGACAACTATTTTATAGGCCTGGAGGAAAATCATTGTCGAGATGGGATCAAGGTATTGGAACACTGTTAGACCAAGTGAATTAATCTACAAGCAGGGTACATTGAAAAACAAAAAAGTTTCAGTGACATAAGTACATTTTTTCTATTCTGTTTCAAGAACTTTTCAAACCACCCTCGTAAGCATCCCCAACGCCTGAAATAATTAAAAACAAATAAGTCGCCAGTTGCAGATGGAATCTCAATTTGGTTTTACAAAGAGTGCTATATGGCACTGGACCCTTACTTAGCTTGTATTTATTGTGAATCTCTCACCCAGCAGAAAGACCTAGCAACTGGGGAAAAAAATACAGAGGCGTCTCCTGTATATACGAAGGGCGAAAGAACAGACCCGCGAAATTACAGACCAATACCCGTAACATCAGTTTGCTGCAGAATTCTTGAACATATTCTGGGTTTGAATCTAATCAGTTTCATAGAGACCAATAAGTTTATGTCCACAAATCAGTACAAAGCATCGCTCATGGGCAACTCAGCATGCCCTTTTGTCATACGATGTCTGTTCAAAAAATTCCAAAACTTTGTCCACAAAATTTTCTATGCTTATCTTTTAATTACTATGGATTGTCTCCTTCGAAATACTCTCCTCCACAATTGATACACTGCTCCCAATATCATTTCCACTTCCAGGAGCAGTCTTGACACACCTCTTGCTGGGTCGCATAAAGTGCCGTCTGCGAATTTTCTTTTATCTCATCTACCATTGCAAAACTTCATCCTTTTCAACTTTGGAAATAAAAAGAAGTCTGCAGGGGTCATACTATTCTCGCAAGGAACATCTCATTCTCATTTGTGAGATCCAAAAGTTTTTTTGGTCTTGACTCATGAGCCGTGGAATGAACTTGGCGGCAACACAATGCATTCTAAGATGCTGTGTCATTTCATAACATGATCCAATTGAAATGTTACATTCTTCTACAATCTCTCAGACAGTGTATCTTCGACTGCCACATACAATTTCTTTGACGTTCCTGACACAAGCGTCATCAGGGGACATCTAAGAGCGTCCTGAACAAGGATTATTTTTGACTTTTGTAAAGCCATTTTAAAACGTGTGAATAATACATAACACCAAGTATGGCTTAAGCACTCATCGCTATAGGCTCCCTGCATCATTTGGTGTGTCTGTGTAAAGGTTTTCTTGAGTTTCACGCAAAATTTAATGCAGATGCATTGCTCCTCTAACTTTGCCATCACAAAATTCACAAACCCAGATTCCATATTTCTTGATTTTCGAGAAGCATTTGACATAGTGCCTCACTGCAGACTTTTAACAAAGGTACAAGCACATGGAATAGGTTCCCAGACATGTGAGTGGCTCAAAGACTTCTGAAGTAATAGAACCCACTACATTATCCCGACGGTGAGTGTCCATCAGTGACTAGGGTATCATTAGGATCATTCCAGGGATGTGTGATAGGAGCGCTATTACTCATATTTTCTATGTGCATAACTGATCTGATGGACAAAGTGGACAGTAATCTGTGGTTGTTTGCTGATGATGTTGTGGTGTATGGAAGGTGGCATCGTTGAGTGATTTAGGAGGATAAAAGATGACTTGGGCAAAGTTCCCAGTTGGTGTGATAAATGACAGCTAACCCTAAATGTAGAAAAATATAATTTACTGCAGATGAGTTGGAAAAACTAATCCATAATGCCAGAATCCAGCATTAGTAGTGTCATGAATGAAGTCACATTGTTTCAATATCTGGACATAACGTTGCAATGTGATATGAAATGGAACAAACTTGTGAGGGTCATGGTAGGGAGGGTGAATAATCATCTTTCGTTTGTTGGGTGGATTTTACTACAGTGTGGCTCAGCTGTGATGGACATCACATATAGGATGCTAGTGTCTGGGATCCACAAGGGGTCGAATTAAAGCAGACATTGGGGTAATTCAGAGGCAGGATACTAGATTTGTTAACAGTAGGTCGAAACAACAACATACAAGTATTATGGAGATGTTTCTGGAACTCAAATGGGAATCCCTGGAGGGATTTTGAGGAACACTGTGCTGACTGCAGAACAATTCTGATTGCACCAACATACATTATGCGTAAGGACCACGAAGATAAGAGACGACAAATTAGAACTCATAGAGAGGCATATAGACATTCACTTTTTCCTCAATCGATTGGCAGATGGAACGGAAAAGGAACTGACTACAGTTGAAATAAAATTACTTGATAGTTGGCACTTCAAACGCCAATAAGAGTAGTCAGCGTCACACTTGAACTGTCTGCTGTTGCCAAACTCCACCAAAATTGGCCAGTCACTTCCAATTCCTGGTTCAGCATTCTTTCTTGATGTATTTGTATCCCGAATTACAAGCCCGACACTTTTATTATGTATTTCAGGACACGCGATAGCTACACCAAAAACAACACACATTAACAATGCTAATGAAAGACACACATTTCATTCATAGCACTAACCAAACACTACCGAATAACTCAGCACAAGGTGTAATTCAGTATCATACATATAGTTATCATATTCACAGAGATCATCTTACATTAGATAAGCTTTTCACTACATTGTGTGAAACTGAAATTTTTAAGGTTGCAGTTCATAGTTGCAACTGGGTCACTACATTCACATATATAAATACTTCATGCAGTGCTGTGGCATAGCACAATGGTTGGCAGATTAATCTAATGTGTAGCATGTCGTAGGTTTGAATCTCATCAATGTAGCAAAATTTTTATTTCTAAATCTAACCAAAAGAGTGTGATTATTATTTTCATTCAATTAATTGGTTTAAATGTATTTTTTTATTTTTAATACTTTGCTGCATCATTTTTCATCATTGTTTTGACTGTTCTATTTGGTCTTATTTTTCTTCCTGTCACTATTTCTTCATTTGGAATCTGCCTCAGTCATCTATAATCCACGAACAAGTGCCCACATGGACTGTTCACTGGTTTCTAACATGGCAGCATGTGCAGCTAGAGTAAGGATAGTTACAGGTAACAAATGAAACGGAGAAATTTTAATTTGCTTTCAGCCCTGAAATTGAGTTTTTGTTGTCTTGAGTTTACCCTTAAGCGTTAGCTTTAATCGCCATGAACAAAGCGATCATGATATTAGTACTGCTGCAGACTGTTGACCACAATTTTCTCGGCTGGGTTAGGACACAAGTTTACAGTCAGGGATACAAAATGGGTCGTCTTCCCCAGTTCAGTCACTGGTCACTTTAAATCAATAGTCGACAGAGTATCCAACATTTCTGACATGCCTTGCACCAGCCACTAGAAAAATTGCTCTGTGTTAAACGTTTAACATAATTTGTGAAGTGAGCTGCTTGTTTGTTGTCACCTGTAACCAAACGGTAGCTGGTAGCCAATGTGGCAACATTGTTGCGGCAAGTGATTGATGTCAACTATCACGTAATTTTATTCAGACTATTGTAGTGAGACAGGGTACCTTCTGCCATGCACCATATGGTGGCTAGTGGAGTATGTATGTAGATGTGGAATCAGTCTTTCCTTCTCATCCCATCTGGAAAGTCTCCCCTGATCTGCAGTTCTGGGTAACTTTCTCAAAATCTACAATTTTTCCTAGACCTATCCTTCACCCCTCTTCCTTCCACTTCAACCCTTCTGCCTGAAGAATGAGCTACTGGCTCTGAAAGCTTGCCTAATTATAATCTTCTTTTATGTGTGTGTTCTGCCGCCACTTAGCAAGTAGATTGTTTATCTATCCAATTCAATTATCATGTAACCAAAAGCTGCATTTAACACACCAAGTCTCTTTTACCAATCACTTTTAATATGTCCTACAGAATGTACTGTCTATCCTGTCCTTTTTTGAGATTACTGTTTTGTTGTACTTTTCTACAGGCATCATCTTACTTATTAGGAGTCAGTTCCTTCATGTTGTTGTTGTTGTGGTCTTCAGTCCTGAGACTGGTCTGATGCAGCTCTCCATGCTACTCTATCCTGTGCAAGCTTCTTCATCTCCCAGTACCTACTGCAACCTACATCCTTCTGAATCTGCTTAGTGTATTCATCTCTTGGTCTCCCTCTACGATTTTTACCCTCCACGCTGCCCTCCAATGGTAAATTTGTGATCCCTTGATGCCTCAAAACATGTCCTACCAACCGATCTCTTCTTCTAGTCAAGTTGTAGAGCTGCATGTACTCGGGAAAAATTACGGCTGTAGTTTCCCATTGCTTTCAGCCGTTCGCAGTACCAGCACAGCAAGGCCGTTTTGGTTAATGTTACAAGGCCAGATCAGTCAATCATCCAGACTGTTGCCCCTGCAACTACTGAAAAGGCTGCTGCCCCTCTTCAGGAACCACATGTTTGTCTGGCCTCTCAACAGATACCCCTCCGTTGTGGTTGCACCTACGATACGGCCATCTGTCTCGCTGAGGCACGCAAGCCTCCCCACCAATGGCAAGGTCCATGGTTCATGGGGGGAGTTCCTTCATAGTCAACAGTTAAGGAATGGGTGGCTGAATTCATATGTAGCATATGTCTCTGTAAGATGACTCATGAACAACTTCCTAGAATTACAATCAAATATGAAAATGCTGAGAAAGAACACAGTGTGATATTGCAAGATCAGTAATTAAAAAGATGTGCAAAACATTTGATGCCGTGGCCATACCAGAAAGTGAGTGGCATGTCTGTTGAAGCCTGACTACAACCTAATGTGAAAAACAATTTGGGACAATCTGACACACAACTGATTCTATGCACCAATCTGTTCCCGTGGATGAGAGATGACCGAAATGAAACAGCAGTTGCACAAAAATAGCCAAGGTGACTTCATCGGAGAGAAAGAGTGGTCATTGTTTTCTAGGATGCAAAAGGGATTTGTATTTTAGATTAGCTTGCAAGACTGAAACAATACCTCACAAATACAATGCAAGTATTCTGACTCAACTGGATGAAAAAATATGGAGCCAAGACCCAGGGGGAAAAAAAAAATTTATTGTCAGTGAAATGCATATGGTCACAAAGGCACTTTCACAATAGGAAAACTGGGAGTTTCAAGTGTGAAGTCTTCAAATATCTATTCCATTCTCCAATTTTTTCACATTCTGACTTTAGCTTCTTCTTCTTTTCTTTTTGTATGAATGATTCACTTAAGACTACATGCGTCACAGCTCAAAACCGTTTTGTGAGTCAACAACTGGATATGTTTTCACTGGTCTGTCTCTTGTAACTCCGTTGGACATGGAGGTAGCAAATGAGGATGTAGGATGTCCATGACATACTGCTGTGCTGTCAGAGTGACCTGAAGTCATATCCGATGCTGCCCCACACGCCCTCTCCCTATGTCGTTGTCATACTCACTGACAACTGTCATCGCGGGTCTTGCAGAATGTCTCACTGCTGGTCACATGACAGGTGCAGGTGTGAAAGGGTTACTATGTGCTCGGCGTACATTACAGCAATTCTCCCATGGGCTCGCCAGACACGGGAAACCGGAAGCTTGCTGACAAGCACACCACCCTTACGTTCCCAAGCAGTCCAACATGGGGCCACTACCACATCTGAATGACTCACAAATCCGCATATTGCATAATTCAATCAGCCTGGCAAATGGAGACACCCAATTAGGCCCCTTCAAATTTTGTTGCGTGCTGATAATGCTGACTCACAGAAGTACAGGGCATCGGTGTCCTTCACAGGGATCACTCAACATCTTACACTCTTCACATCTCTTATAGCTCCTACCATTCTTGGTAACAATCCGAGACACAAACAAAGCTAATGCAATCTGGTGGCCTTTGTATCCATTTCAGAGAGTTGCGACTCTCATAATTTACCACTGGTATGCACACTCGTGAAACTACGTTGCTTCAGGGAGCTTCCCTTTTTTTTCTTCAAGCTGTTTAGTTCTTTGAATCCATTTTTCTTGTAGCTCAGAATAATTATTTTATTGTGTAGCAAACTTACAGACTAGCATTCTGGTCTGAGCTGTCGGAGTTGGCGGTCATGTGTGTGTGAGGTGTGCTTGCTTGTGTGAATGAATGGTGTGTATTTCTATTTCTTTTTCTGATGAAGGTTGTGGCCAAAAGCTTATGTGTAAGTGTCTTAACTGTGCCTGTCTGCATTTTAACGTGCCATCTTTATGGTAATTAGCACTCTATCTTTTCCTACACTGCTGATATTCCAACCTGGAGTTTCCATTGTTTGAACTTACGGTCTACTGTTTTATGTTGCAGTGCACTTCTACAAGTGTAATACACAAATGTTGCCTTAGGAAAGAGTCACAATAACATCCATGTCTACCGTTTGCTATTTTTTACGAAGTAGCAGATCACACTCGAAATTTAACTTAGCCAATGAAATAAGTTTGAAGATTTATTGTGTGTAAGAGACACGAGGGCCCACTGTGTGGGAAATGTGGGAAGTTCTGTGCAGAGATGGAGTTATCCACAGACGCAGTAAGTCTTGGGAGCTATACGGGTGTTTAAACATCGACACCTGCTGGGATGAGGGGCCACTTACTCTGAGGTGGCGCTGTGCCAGCAACGAGCTCGACCCATTGATTAGCACCACAGATGACAATGAGCAACCAGCTGCTTCTCTGTGCAGAGATATAAAATTTATCGATTTTGGACATCTTTTGACAATCTGTCACATGGAGAACAATGTTTACTCTGGCCATTTTAACACTAATCTAGTGTTCTGCAACATATTAATGTGAAATGTTGTCTATGATGTTGAAGAGTGTAAGTTAAACTGATATCTGAGAATTTGTTGTTTTTGTGGCATTATCTGGAAAATAGCCTCTCTTGCAGCTCCAAGCATAAATGTCAAGTGAAGAAGAATAATTAGCACAGCACACTGGAACCGAGTAGGGATCCGGTTTACTGCTCGGCCACTAAATTAGCATATCATGAGTACACCAGAAGAGACGCTGTACACACTTGCATATACTACATACACAAGTACAAGCATCGATCAAGCTACTGCGAAACTGCACTCTGTGTGGCTCATCACTACATCAGAATACTGTAAATGTGGTGATTCCAATTTCTTAAGGTCTCTTCCTGTTTGTTTTCATCAGTAGGATCTTATTTTTCAAGTATGTGGGAATCCAATGAGCTGCCTGTTTGGATACATTCTTTCTGTATGTCCCACAAGTTGGATTCCTTGGAGACACATTGTAACAAGAGCTTTTAGGAATTTGCCTGGAGATTTCACACTGGGTTCTGTGTGATGTATCCCATCCTTTATTCTTGGACCTAAGATTTTTACTACAATTTTACATTCTTCTAATTCAGTTTGCTGTTTTCATGTCTTGTGTTGGACAAAGAGTCTCTCTCATGCATAAAGAAATTCTAATTTGATCACTGTTGTACAATGTTAGATTTTAGAGTTCCAGGAAAAATACTTTTAGTTAACTAAGAGACAGTTTGTACTTTCTGAAGTCTGGATTCTATGGCCTTCTTTTCATTATGATGTTCAGTGGTCTTTTTCACCAAATTATTTAAACTATTTAACACCGAATACTATGTCATTGCCTATATAAGTTCACCCAGTGCCATTTTGGTATCAGCCAAGAATTTTTCCTCCAGGTGAAATTAGTAGTCCAATTTTCCTAGCTTGCTCCCTTAATATTTCAAATTGCTTTAGCATATAAGTGATGTTTTTGTCAATAAGTATTATGTCATCGGTATAGGTTACACAATATAATTCTATCTTTAAGTTTACGTTCTAGTCAGTGTAATAGTGCACCTGCTCTTCTCCATTATCTTACAATTTTCTTAGGGGCATAGTTGAATAGCAATGTGATATGCCATCCCATTTTCATATTCTTATGTCTGTCTTAAATTACACTGCTTGAAAAAAAGTGAGACACTCAGAAGGTGGGGAGAAAACAAATTGAAACATAGCTAATTTAGAGGGTATGTGATGTTATTTCAGTGATAACAAAACAGAGTCAAATTTACACAGAACTTATCAGTTTGAGCCCACTTATCAATACAGCAATGCACCCTGTCTGGCCTGGACAGTGCGGGAGGATGTCGTAAAGCTGCTGCATACCCTCCTGAGAAAGGTGATCCACAACGGTTGTAACTGGACATTGCAATCATGGATACAGGCAGTGGGATGGAGTTGACGTCCATGTTGGTCCCATAATGTTATATCGGGGACAGATATGGGGATTTTGCTGGCCACAGGAGTATATCAACATCACACAGACAATTTAAAGAGACACATACTACATGTGGACAAGCACCGGCCTGTTGAAAAATAGCACCACAATACTATTACACACTGCTGTACCATCAGAGTTCCCACGGCCATTACAAGCCATGACCTGAAGTCATACCCAATGGCTCCCCACACCATGGGACTCCTTTGTGACCCACCCCCCCCAAAATGTGGAAGAATGGGACCTCTCCCCATCTCCCCGGGTCACTGTCAAACTTCTCCACGATAGTCATTTGGAGAAATGCAGGACTGGGACTCATCAGTGAACATAATGTGACGCCATTCATTAGCAGTCCGTACTTCTTGATCATGGCACCACTTCACATGCAGTCATTTGCTTGGGTGTTAATGGCAGCCTATGCGCAGGACGGCAATTCCATAGTCTGGCTGCTCCTAGCTGTATGACACAGCATGTTGCAAGGAGACTATTACAGTGAACTCCTGTTTATCCGAAATGATCAGGACGGTGGTCAGTTCCGATAACAAAAATTCCAGATAAATCGAAGTCCCCCTGTTTTCACATGTGAACACTCCAAATTGGGTCAATATTGCGAAATACGATCGTAAAACGTGCGTAGGGTATGTAAAACATTACTGATATGGTTGCAAATAACCCTACACTTTTTTACTGAAAAAATTGTGTTGACATGTTAAAAAGGCACCAAACTATGATTGAAAACTCAAAGTTTTTAAATGCTGTATAACAAAGCTCGTTTATTTTGCATTCTTACAGAAAAAATCTCCCTTATTTGGCAGCAGGAAAAAACAGGAGTTTTAATTTTATTACCTACTCTTTTGAATAAAAAATAAACTACTGAACAAAATTATGAAACAAATCTAGAGATTACTCAAAGGAACGAAAAGTCTGTCCAGAGGAACTTTCAAGAAAAGTAAAAAAAAAAAAAAAACTTTTTAAGTTATGGACATAGAAGTTCTAGGATGCTTCATTGGAGTTTATTTTTTGGTAACGAAGTCACGAATGTCTTTTTTTCTTTTGTTTTTTTGCTTGAGAAACTATTGCTGCAACAATACATCTCCAACGTTGAAATCAAACTATTTCAGGATAAATCGTCTCCTCCTGTTGGCTGATGTACTCCAGGGCAGTTTGGATCACTTCGTAACAGAATGTGTGAGGAATATTTTTCTCTGATTCATCATCAGAAACATAGTCTTCTAACGCTTTATGATCGGTCACAATTTGGACGATTTCATCCTCAGTCACATGAAAAAATGCCATTTTCCATCCACTCTTCAATGTCTTCGAAGTGTGTGTCTTTACAACCAGCTTCTCCAGTAAATTCACCAAAATTATGTCAGCTTGAGTTTCGGTGTTGTCTCCTCCTTCCCACCACTTAGGTTGCCTTACGATCTAAGAGTTTTTTCCAAGACCTAACAAGAGGAACTGGAGGAATTAGATTCCAAGCTTCAGCAATCAATGAATGACACTTAAAACATCAATTTTTTTAAGAGCTTCCACAAAATCATCTGCAGCATCAATCACACCTATTAAGTATTCCAGCATCTTGTGTCTGTAATGTTTTTCCATCGCCTCAAGAATACCTTGGTCCATCGGTTGACATAGAGATGTGACATTTTGTGGAAGAAATACAACTTTGATATCCCCATCTTGCAGATCACCTGGGTGAGAAGGAGCATTGTCCACAAGAAGTAGCGCTTTTCAAGGAAGTCCTTTTCCTTCCATGTAATTTACTACAGCTGGAACAAACTCTGCCTGGAACCACTCTCTGACGATGGCACGGCACTGTTCATACATGCCTTAAGACTGATTCGTGTACCTCAGTGGCAAAGCTGGTTGGTTGGTGTCTAAATGCTCTTGGTGTTTTGGATTTGCCAATTAAAGTAAGACACAGTTTATGATTGCCAGTGGCATTACTGCAAGCGAGGACAGTAAATCTTTCTTTGATTTTTTTGTATCTGGTAGCCATTTCTTCTTCTTTAGAGGCAAGGGTTTTCGTTGGCAGCATTTTGTAATTCAACCCAGTTTCATCACATTTGTAAAGTTGATTGTCAGTATAACCTCCTTTGTCAATGATTGTGTGCAGTTTCTTCTTAAAATCAGCATAGCAGCTTCATCCCCAGATAATGATTTGGCACTGATGGCAATTTCATGGATGCCATGCTGCTTCTTGAAATGATCCTGCCAGCCATTACTTCCGAGGAATTCTTGCTTCTTTCCTTCTATCAGCTCATTAGCTCATTTTGACAAATTAGAGGACCTGAAACTGACACACCTTTGGCTCTTATTTATTCGTGCCACAAAAATAATGCCTCTTCTAACTGAGGATGTGCACCTTTTCTCATTGTTTTTCAAGATTTCACTGCGCTGCCCAATGCTTGGATGGAACAAAAATTTTTCAATTCCTGATCGATTTGTCTTCCGATCAGTAATTGTACTCCTACTCTGCAGCAACTTTTGTGGGTGGCTCACCAGCATCAATTCTCTGCAAAGTGTGATGCTCTTTTTTCAACAAGATCACATTCATTTTATGTTACGTGCCCGTAGTCACGTTCAGTGTTCTTTTTACAGATACTCGACTGAGTCCTTTATGGTTTTTGGCCCCTTTTATCTCTGGACACTTTAAGGCACATAGTGGGAGCACAAAACCTCAAATCAGAAACACACAAATGCACAACTTGACAACACTCGAAATGCACTAGACAAACTTTTGATTTTTGAAACCAGGCTGTGGCAGCCATCAAATGAAAGCATTCGATACATCTATGCCATTTCCTCTGTTCTACCCAAGCCCACGTGGCAACACAACAGGGTGTTGTACGTTCACTGTTAAACACTCAGCTTTGATGTACCGACAACAAGTGGAAAGTGTTAGACGGCGCACTCTAATTGTCAGTTTCGACAGGCCTACGTTGCGCTCCATAGAACAATACTGTATGTACTGTACTTCCAAGGAGTTCCAATAGATGGCAGTGGCATGAAATCATGCAATACGAATAAGAAACGCACTAGAACTTCAACCAACACACGCACGAATTGACGATACTTGGACTTTTGACACGCACCAGTGCACTGATTAGCAGTAGATTGCCAAAAAACACCAGCAAATGCTTGGCTCCAGGTGCACGCAAATTGAAACTTGTCAAGTGTCAATCTAGCTAGCCAAAAGTGTAGCTGCACGAGAGTTTACTGTACTTGTTCTCAGATGGCAGTCACAGACGTGAACAGATTACAATGTACTCAGTACACTACACAGTGATGCTCCCTTGTAGTGGTCTGATGTAGTCAACTGGAAGATTGATGATGAGTATGCCCTTACTTTCCAACATCAGGCCACTGTCAGATCCAAATACTCCAAAAATACAGATGTTGCAAGGTTTAACCAGGGGACCAAATGGACATCCACAATGAGGTTTCTTTCAAACTCTCATCAGATAATGCTGTCTCACACCAATATGCAGCACCTTCATATCCTCCAGAGTGATGATTCAACATCTGACGCTATTCACATCCCTTATATACCACACGATGCTTGCTAAACAGCAATAAAAAAAAGAACACTAATGAATAATGAAGGAAAAGACAGACTGTTACTTACCATAAAGAAGATACCTTAGGCTGCAGATGGGAAGAATTAAAAGACACTTACATAAAGCTTTCAGCCACAGCCTTCATCAGTAAGTAGTAATCTGTCTTTTCCAACATTGTTGATATTCCTACTGGAGTTTCCATTGTTTCAAGGACACTGATGCTTTTCTGTGAGTGTTTGCTTTATGATGTTTTCTGCATTTTAGCTTTTTTTTAAAAAAGAAAAAAAAAGAAAGAAAGAAAGAAAAAAAAAGATTTGTTGCTGGAAAACTTATGAAGTCCAATAAAGGAGTTACAACAGCCATATATGGTTATCTGGTGGACCTTGCAGAACCAAATTCTAGGGCTGAAATATACTGCTGACCAATGGGCATTAATCAGAATGATTACTAAATAAAAAATTAAATCCAAGTTTACACAAAAAACACAGGTTCTATCACTGTTGCTTTTCATTCTATTTTGCTCTTATGTTTGCTATGACTTGTTAAGCAGAAATTTTCTTTCTATCTACAGAGTTACATTTGCTGTAATGTATCTTACCTCCATGTTGTTTCTTCTTTCTTCTCACTGCTGCCCCAATCATGGCAAGCAAGTCATCCTCACTGCATTTGCTTCGTATTGCATCTCTGAAACAACAGTTAAAACACCCGTTAAACAGTACCAGGCAATTACCACACAGTGAAATGTTGGTACACTAAAAAGGAAGAAAAACTTTGCAGAAATCTTCAACAGTAATCTTGTAGTCTGCAGTAGGCAACAGCAGGATAACAAACCCACTGGACAAGAATGGGAAAGTCATGATAGAAGTTACTTTTATTTTTATAAATAAACAGGTATCTTACACAAATGCTCAAGAGTATACATAGGATCTCGGGCTGAAGAGGTGGAGCAGAAACTGACATTAGTTTTGTTGAAGAGGGAGTACTGGAACACAGCACAATTTCTTGCAAAATGAAGCCAAATTTATTGATAAACTCTTAATTAATTGCCAAGCTCACTAATGTGACCATTTTATAACAGGTACTTACTGCTTGGAGTATATGTGACTTTTCAGGCTTGCCTAATAGATCTGTTGCAAAAACACTTTGGGTTCCCCACCAGATAACATTATGCAAGTCCCTCCCTCAATATTTCAGTGACACAACGTTTTGGCATCTTCAGGTGGTGGTGATTTCCACCATCACTGCTGCAAGATGCAACTGGCAATTTCCACGTGACAGCTTTGAAATTTATCATGTGGATGACTATGACCATCATATTTAGAATTCAGAGGATTTCATAGAATACCTGAAGATGCTTAAACTAGAACTTTCAGATCTTTTAGTTAGCTCAAATGTTATATCATTACTTACAAAAGTGCCCCTGCAGCCCTCATTAGAGGTTATTAGCAGCAAGTTTGAGAAAGAAATTGTGATGCTGTTTAAACATGTGCATACCTCATCCTATTTCTTATGTAACACCAACTACTTTGATCAAGTGGACAGTGTTCCCATGGGAGATCCTCTATTTCCCTTAGTAAATATCCAACATTCCTCCTTCTGGCAGAATGCTGAAGAGACATTTGTGGTGTGGCCCACATAATACAGACACTACCTATGTTCCTGCAGCATTTGCACTCGCTCCATCTGAATATTCAGTTCACTGTGGAAGTACAAAAAGATAGCAGCTTACCATTCCTGGATGTCACGGTTAGAAGAAAAGCTGACATAGCACTGGGGCTTAGTCTCTACTGCAAACTGATACACGCAGAGTTATATTTGAGGTCCAAAAGTTGCCGTCACCCTTGCCAATGTGGTAGTGTCTTACACTCCCTGGCACATAGAGCACATGTGATTTCAGATACTGACAGTCTGCCTGGTGAACTGTAACACCTAAGAACAGTGTTCCAGCAGAATGTTTATTCTTGTAAACAGATTTGCAATGTGTTCTGAGCAAAGCAAGTTCAGTGTAGGGATGTAAATGAAGATACTTAGACAAGCACTGCAAATGGCTTTCTTGCCATATTTCAGTGGCATGTTTTCAAAATTAAAAGAATCGCTAAGAGAAACAGAATCAAGTGTGTTTTTCGTCTACCAGCAAAACTAAGGAATTGTTTGTGTTCAGTTAAAGACAATCTTGACCTTAGAAAACACAGATCATATATAAGATCTGATGCCATTATGGGAAACCTTATATAGGGCAGACACCTCACATTGTGCAAGAACACTGTGTTCAACAGCGCTGACAAAAATGCCACCCAGTAAATTAATGGTAGCAGAGCACTGCCTGAATACAGGGCACCACACGTTTCCCAAGAGGACTGAAATTTTATCCTCAGCATCATCACTCTAGGACTGTGTTTTTAAGAATGAGGCATGTATCCATACGGTGGGCAATCTTACCAACAGGAATATGGAATTTTGACTAAGCACTGCCCAGAATCCAGCACTGACTGCCATGAAATTAAAACAGTAGAAACCAGATCCTCCGATGTATGACCTGATGCAGTACCTTGCAGAGAGTTAATTCAGCTCTTAACCACACGAGTGTCCAGAAGTGCAGTCATTGCCCACAACACATAAGCAGAAGGCTACTATGAATGGCATTTACATCCAACTGGGAGTGCCTGTCCACACATTCGTACTCCTGCTTCTAGCCTGACAAATTTCAATTCTGCTGTGCGAATATCACCAGCCACATCTTGCAGCAGTGATGACAGGACCCACCACTACCTGAATATGACGAACAGTTGTGTTGGTGAAATATTGTGAGGCTTGGACAAAGTTATTCAGTGGCAAATCTGAGAAGATTTGTATACATTATTTTTCTGTGACGCAGGTAATGTGCAGCAAAATGTGATAACTTTCTGCATTTTCCTTTTTGTACATTTCAAAATACCCCAAAAATTGGTGAGAAACACTGAACATATGACATAACCAGATGACACACCCCAC
This sequence comes from Schistocerca serialis cubense, assembly GCF_023864345.2. Lineage (NCBI taxonomy): Eukaryota > Metazoa > Arthropoda > Insecta > Orthoptera > Acrididae > Schistocerca > Schistocerca serialis. The sequence goes on from NC_064638.1 coordinate 15,077,078, forward strand.
AGCATGTGCAGCAGTCGGGGTTGAGTGTAAATGAATGATTGAGCAGTGCAATACTTTCATTTGAGCAAACAGAGCAAATTTCGAAAACATTTTGTAAATATGATCTGTTGTAAATGTAGATGTTAAAAATTATTGTCCCTGCTGTAATCAAGCAAAAGCAGTTCTGATTTTGTGTTTATTGCTTCTGTCCCTTCTCTTGTTAGTAAAGAAAACATAGGTCATTTAATGGCGATGATGCTATTCTGAAGTTTATACTCATCTACTTGTTATGCAATATGGTAGGTTTTCATTGTACTGTACTTTGCAAGAAATCAAGGAAACTGCAAGACCGGTAAATAAAATAATATACTTCTATATATAAAAACAAAGATGAGGTGACTTACCGAACGAAAGCGCTGGCAGGTCGATAGACACACAAACAAACACAAACATACACACAAAATTCAAGCTTTCGCAACAAACTGTTGCCTCATCAGGAAAGAGGGAAGGAGAGGGGAAGACGAAAGGAAGTGGGTTTTAAGGGAGAGGGTAAGGAGTCATTCCAATCCCGGGAGTGGAAAGACTTACCTTAAGGGGAAAAAAGGACAGGTATACACTCGCACACACGCACATATCCATCCACACATACAGACACAAGCAGACATATATATGTCTGCTTGTGTCTTTATGTGTGGATGGATATGTGCGTGTGTGCGAGTGTATACCTGTCCTTTTTCCCCCTAAGGTAAGTCTTTCCGCTCCCGGGATTGGAATTTTACTATCATTACTTTTTTTTTTTTTTTTTTTTTTTTTTTTTTACTTGTACCACACATATTCCACATGGTTCATGCTCACTCCTTCAATGATACTGCCCATCCTTCTCTAGTGTGTGAGTTGTCCCTGCTTTCCTGCGTGTTTGTTGGTTTAAACACCCTTGTTTCAAAAGAGAGTGACAGCTTAGATACAGTCTTGTCAACATTTTGTATTTTTATTTAGCAATTATTGTTTGAGCCTTATAGGTGAATGTCACAAGATATTGTCAACCACTGCATTCACTAGATTGGAATGGGGTTCATGGGGTTCATTTTTTAAGTTTCTGTTATCTTTTTCATCCTATCTTGGACTAGCTTTTCCATACTCCCACTCTATTTTACGTAGCCAAACAGTTATCTGCCCTTGCAAACTTGCTCCTTTACTATCAAGTCAACTAATACTGGGCAGCATAACAGAAGTTCCAATATCCAGTCTTTCACCACAATTCACCTACACACACTTTTCACTCACTGATTTTCTTTTTTCAATGTCATAAATATTTTGCTTCCACAGGCTGCTGTGCTTTGAACATAAAACTGTAGGAACATCTGCCTCACATGTCTTTTTTTTTTTTTTTTTAATTAAAGAATATGTTCCTTGCTTATTCCTATTTGCTTCTGATACATTTCCATTCTCACTTTTATTTTGTTTTGATCCATTTCTTTTTTCTTTGATAGACAAGTCAAACAACAATGGCAATATGTTGCAGCCCCCTGTGTTTCACCCTACTTACTATGAACTTACTTTTCTTAGCTTCCAATTTTATTAGTCATTTGGTTTTTAAGATACTTAAATTAATTGTTTGACCCTGTATTTTTATATCTTATTTTACCTTCGGTTGATAAAGGATTTCTGGTATGCTCACAAAGAGAGAGCTGATTCTTCCCACCCCTCACCCCCCTTACCATGTCCTGAAACAAACTTATCGCCAAGTCTTAGTCTAGTCATCAATTTAAAAGTGTCAGTTGTTGGTCCCATTGTCTAATAATTTGTACATTTATACACATGAAGTTCCAATTTTTATTTGGAACATATAGACTCTGATAATCATGAATCACAGTTGAAATGGCTCTGGGCACTATGGGACTTAACATCTGAGCCAAGGCAGGATTCAAACCTGCGACCGTAGCAGTCGCGTAGTTCTGGACTGAAGCACCTAGAACCGCTCGGCAACGGTGGCTGGCGAATCATAGCTACCATCACATGGACAGAAATACTGTGTTAACTTTAATACAACACAGGGACATAGCCAAAAATGTCTTTACATAATTTCCAGTTCTGATTACTTTCCTTTAATTTAATCTCACAAATAGGTTAGTGTAACATGATGTTGACAGAGGCAAATTATATATACTCACAAATTATTTAGCTAGAGGTATCTGGTTTGTATGTCTGGGAGGGAGGAGGGTGCAAGCTGAAAACTTCAAGAAAAGATTACTCATTTCATACCTGCTGGATTTAACTGCAGTTTATCTCTTCCATATACCAACCACATACCTAATGTGCATGGCAAACAGTTTGAAAGTATTATTCTATACTCAGCATTTGGAACTATCAGTTCCTTCATGAGAGAGGAAAGAGGGATAAGTTTCTGAAGGTCTCAAAGGTCACTCGGACTCCATGACTAATGTGAGGACAAGAGGAACGAATGTGTCTATAAGAAGTTTTGGAATTTCACCTCCTGAAGGTAAAATACTGATCAGTCTGTCAGTCTTCTAGTAATTTTATGGTTTCCTCGCATGAATTTTCACTTGGACACGATTATTCTATGTTTCATCACTCACCTGAGAGATATTTCTGAATTCCCAAAGAGGCACACCTCCAAATTGCCATGAGCTGTTATCTGTAAACAGTTGCACGTGCCACAGAAGTGTTCACTCATTGAGGTAATAAATCCCACACGTCCCTTGAAGCTTGGGACATGGTATGCCTGCAAAAAGAAATTGTAAGAAAATAGCTACTGCTGTTGTGTAAATACTATAAATGTGTTGCTCACCAAGTGGAGGAAGGAGAAAATGTGCATTAAGGGGAGTTTGAATGCCCTATCCTGACAATGTTAAATTTGGTGACTTAACTTCCCCATATTTCAGGAACAACTGTAGCCATTGACAAGAAACTTTTACAGGACATTAAACTATATGTTCTGAGTCTTACAATAATTGCATTTCAGCCACTGCTTTTGGAAATACAATTGTTTAATTACACAGTTAAAATTTTGTGTACTTTTTTGTATGTTATTCTAAATAATTTTATTTGTACATAACATTATGTTCTTCTTTTAGTTCAGAAGACTCAGGATACATATGTTATTACTCCCTGAAAATTTGAATTCGCTACTCGAAGTAGTTTCTGAGATTTAGGGAAAAATGCAAGAGAAAATCTAAATTTTCAAGAAGAGTTTTTAAAGTTTTAATAGACTGTAACTCAATATATGCTTAACATTTTATTTTTAGTCACTCAGAAGCACCCTGCACCATACTGTATATCATCCTCTTGACCTTTTTTAAGTTTTTTCTTGTTTTCTTCTTTCTGGACTCCGTAGTGGCCAACTGTGCTGCATACAGTGCTTTACCATTGCAAACCTTGTCCATCCATTCAAATTCTCTGATGCAGTTTGCTCCAGAATTAATTCCCATATGTTGTAGCACTTTCACGCTACCAATGTTGCCATCATTAAAAGCAATAACAGCATGACTGACCCCCACTTTAGTGTCTTCATTACAAGAAAAACATTTTTTGGTCTACATCTACATCTACATCCATACTCCTCAAGCCACCTGACGGTGTAGGCTACCTTGAGTACCTCTATTAGTTCTCCCTTCTATTCCAGTCTCGTATTGTTCATGGAAAGAAGGATTGTTGGTATGCCTATGTGCGGGCTCTAATCTCTCTCATTTTATCCTCATCGTCTCTTCGCGAGATATATGTAGGAGGGAGCAATATACTGCTTGACTCCTCGGTGAAGGTATGTTCTCGAAACTTCAACAAAAGCCCGTACAGAGCTACTGAGCGTCTCTCCCGCAGAGTCTTCCACTGGAGTTTATCTAACATCTCCGTAATGCTTTCATGATTACTAAATGATCCTATAACGAAGCATGCTGCTCTCTGTTGGATCTTCTCTATCTCTTCTATCAACCCTATCTGGTACGGATCCCACACTGCTGAGCAGTATTCAAACAGTGGGCGAACAAGTGTACTGTAACCTAATTCCTTTGTTTTCGGATTGCATTTCCTTAGGATTCTTCCAATGAACCTCAGTCTGGCATCTGATTTACCGACGATCAACTTTATATGATCATTCCATTTTAAATCACTCCTAATGCATACACCCAGATAATTTATGGAATTAACTGCTTCCAATTGCTGACCTGTTATATTGTAGCTAAATGATATGGGATCTTTCTTTCTATGTATTCGCAGCACATTACACTTGTCTACATTGAGATTCAGTTGCCATTCCCTGCACCATGCATCAATTCGCTGCAGATCATCCTGCATTTCAGTACAATTTACCATTGTTGCAACCTCTTGATATACCACAGCATCATTCGCAAAAAGCCTCAGTGAACTTCCGATTTCATTCACAATGTCATTTATGTATATTGTGAATAGCAACAGTCCTACGACACTCCCCTGCAGTACACCTGAAATTACTCTTACTTCGGAAGACTTCTCTCCATTGAGAATGACATGCTGCATTCTGTTATCTAGCAACTCTTCAATCCAATCACATAATTGGTCTGACAGTCCATATGCTCTTAATTTGTTCATTAAACGATTGTGGGGAACTGTATCGAACGCCTTGCGGAAGTCAAGAAACACAGCATCTACCTGGGAACCCGTGTCTAAGGCCCTCTGAGTCTCGTGGACGAATAGCGCGAGCTGGGTTTCACACGATCGTCTTTTTCGAAACCCATGCTGATTCCTACAGAGTAGATTTCTAGTTTACAGAAAAGTCATAATACTCGAACATAATACATGTTCTAAAATTCTACAACAGATCGACGTTAGAGATATAGGTCTATAGTTCTGCACATATGTTCGACGTCCCTTCTTGAAAACGGGGATGACCTGTGCCCTTTTCCAATTCTTTGGAACGCTACGCTCTTGTAGAGACCTACGGTACACTGCTGCAATAATGGGGGCAAGTTCCTTCGCATACTCTGTGTAATATTGAACTGGTATCCCATCAGGTCCAGCGGCCTTTCCTCTTTTGAGTGATTTTAATTGTTTCTCTATCCCTCTGTCATCTATTTCAATATCTACCATTTTGTCATCTGTGCGACAATCTAGAGAAGGAACTACAGTGCAGTCTTCCTCTGTGAAACAGCTTTGGAAAAAGACATTTAGTATTTCGGCCTTTAGTCCATCATCCTCTGTTTCAGTACCTTTTTGGTCACAGAGTGTCTGGACATTTTGTTCTGATTCACCTACTGCTTTGACATAGGAGCAAAATTTCTTAGGATTTTCTGCCAAGTCAGTACATAGAACTTTACTTTCGAATTCATTTAACGCCTCTCGCATGGCCCTCCTCACATTACATTTCGCTTCGCGTAATTTTTGTTTGTCTGCAAGGTGTTGGCTATGTTTATGTTTGCTGTGAAGTTCCCTTTGCTTCCGCAGCAGTTTTCTAACTCGGTTGTTGTACCACGCTGGCTCTTTTCCATCTCTTACGATCTTGCTTTGCACATACTCATCTAACGCATATTGTACGATGGTTTTGAACTTTGTCCACTGATCCTCAACACTATCTGTACTTAAAACAAAACTTTTGTGTTGAGCCGTCAGGTACTCTGAAATCTGATTTTTGTCACTTTTGCTAACCAGAAAAATCTTCGTACCTTTTTTAATATTTCTATTTACGGCTGAAATCATCGATGCAGTAACCGCTTTATGATCACTGATTCCCTGTTCTGCGTTAACTGTTTCAAATAGTTCAGGTCTGTTTGTCACTAGAAGGTCTAATATGTTATTGCCACGAGTCAGTTCTCTGTTTAACTGGTCAAGGTAGTTTTCAGATAAAGCTCTTAAAAAATTTCACTGGATTCTTTGTCCCTGCCACCCGTTATGAAAGTTTGAGTCTCCCAGTCTATATCCGGCAAATTAAAATCTCCACCCAGAACTATAACATGTTGGGCAAATCTACTCGAAATATTTTCCAAATTATCCTTCAGGTGCTCAGCCACAACAGCTGCTGAGCCAGGGGGCCTATAGAGACATCCCATTACCATGTCTGAGCCTGCTTTAACCGTGACCTTCACCCAAATTATTTCACATTTCGGATCTCCGTCAATTTCCTTCGATACTATTGCACTTCTTATTGCTTTAAACATGCCTCCCCCTTCACTGTCCAGCCTGTCTCTGCGGTATACATTCCAATCTGAGTTTAGAATTTCATTACTGTTTACATCTGGTTTCAGCCAACTTTCTGTCCCTAGTACTATGTGGGCATTGTGACCGTTTATTAATGAGAGCAGTTCTGGGACCTTTCTATAGACGCTCCTGCAGTTTACTATTAGCACATTAATATTGTTATTCCCTGTTGCATTTTGTTTACTCCTACCTTGCCGCATCTCAGGAGGTGTCTTGTCGGGCCTAGGGAGGGAATTCTCTAACCTAACAAACCCACATGTGCACTCCACATATACTCCGCTACCCTTGTAGCCGCTTCCTGCATGTAGTGCATGCGTGACCTATTCAGGGGGACCCTACATTTCTCCACCCGATAGCGGAGGTCGAGAAATTTGCACCCCAGATCTCCGCAGAATCGTCTGAGTCCCTGGTTTAAGCCTTCCACTCGGCTCCAAACCAGAGGATCACTATCGGTTCTGGGAACGATACTACAAATAGCTAGCTCAGATTCCACCCCGCGAGGCTTTCCGCCTTTACCAACTCCGCTAACCGCCTGAACCAACTGAGGATGACCTCTGAACCCAGACGGCAGGAGTCATTGGTGCCGACATGAGCAACAATTTGCAGTCGGGTGCACCCAGTGCTCTCTATCACTGCCGGCACGGTCTCCTCCACATCTCGGATGAGACCTCCGGCAAGCAGACAGAGTGAACACTGACCTTCTTCCCCGACCTTTCCGCTATTTCCCTAAGCGGCTCCATCACCCGCCTAACGTTGGAGCTCCCAATAACTAATAAACCCCTCCCCCCATGTGCCTGCTCGGACCTTGCTGAAGGAGTGGCCACATGTCCACTCACAGGCAGAACGGGCGATGCCACACGGCCAGCCTCCACACTGACCCTCCGCCTCGTGCGCCACGAACGCCGCTGAACCCGCCACTCCCCTTGGGAAGAGGGTGGCACAACCGCGCCCGGTATCCGCAAAGATGTGTCGACAGCAGGGTCAGTGGGTGAAGCATGTAACACCTGGGGTGTACCATGCAACGCACCAGACTCACCACTGCCTGAAGACGGCTAACCGCGGGCATCAACACGTTCAGCTGTTTGCGAACAGTGGCCAGCTCCTCCTGTGTCCGTACACAGCAGTCTCACATCCTATTCATCTTAAGAAATCAATTTACTGTAGAGAGTTAATCAACTTATAACTAGACTGCTAATTCACTAAAGGCGGCTGATAGTTGACTAAACTGTGGTTACTAGACACTTCCTGTAGAAAACAATGAAAATAGCACTACCTGTCTCTGGACTGTATTGAAAACAAACACTAGCACTACTGGCACTATGGCTGACTAAACGGACTTTCTCTGACTGTATTCAAAACAAACACAAAATCTATGGAACACTATTACTAGCACTCGACAATTAAAGCTTCCTAAAAGCAAGAACACACGGAAGAAGAAGTTACAAGTAAGAAAAATAGAGTTAATACTTAAATCAGCATAGCTCGCTGCACAGCAGACGTGACGCAGACGGCAGTTACGACGACACTGACGCTATAAGATTACTGAACGACTCATTGGAATTTTGAGTCTGACAATGCAGACACTTCTTCAATAATTCAGGATTGCCAGGTCTCTGTAAACAGGTTTTATGATATCCACAACTGCTGCTGGGATATAATGTTTATGGCTGTATGACCTGTTTGAGTACTGGGCATTGCGGTAATTGCACCATGAACCAGATCCAGGAGGGCATGACCAACACATTCCAGTTCTGTGATAAGCTTCTCACCATAAGGCTGAGTGGCTACTACACTGTTATATGCATTTGATTCTGCACAACCTAAGAACTTAGTGTAACACACTCCCCTTTAGTTTACAGATCGATTATAAATTTCAACAGCTGCACAGGCCTCCGTACGACTAGTTGTCCTACATAATTTCTGTCACAGATATGCCCTTCTTCATTCCCTGATTTATACTTATAAGAATGTTTGGTTAAATCTGGAAATCTATTAGCTTTCCAGTATCCACCACTGGTCACTGTAGCAACAGAATTCTTAGAACTTCAGCTGCGCTTCTACCAAGTGCCCCAAAAGCTACTGATATGTCAATCATACCATCGTTTATTTCAGCAGCTTCATTTGCAGCACCCTTAATTGACTCACATGCAGTGGATTTCACAGCAGCTCCAATAAATCCTGCATACTTGTTCATTTTACAAAGTGGGCATGGCATATACATCACGACACACATTGTTTCTGCTGCAGTGTGTCCTTTGCCAATAGCTCTCAATCCATAAAACCACCTAACATTTATTTCAAAATAATTATCTTTACACTTATCAGAACTCCAAAATGAATGAGTATATTTCCAACTGGCAGAATTAATGATAAGTTTCCTGGCTAGTCCATTTGATACCTCAATGTCTTCATGTAAACTAACTGGCCCTCCACATACATACAGCACACACATTCACATAACACCCCTGTTACGATGTGTAGATGTATCAGAATATAACCTAACCTACCATTTACATGAGTTTTGTTTTCAGATAACTGTGTTATCACTATGTTTTATTTTAATCTTCGAAGCACTAATGGGTGTTTCTCTAGATACTCATGAGTTTGCGAGTATTTCATTGTCTGTAACTTCACACACCACATGCTGAACACAATGTTTCTCTTTATTCAAAAATTTATTACCATGAAACCCACATTTCTTAAAAACACTTCATTTTGGAGTCATACTTTTTGAGAGATTTACCAGTCTATTCGTCACTATTCCTCGGAAAAATGTTAGCACTTCGATATACAAAGCATGTTTATACTATGAAAAGATACGATACTATTTTTGACAGTGCTACCAATACAAACACATAATTTAACCTTTATAACACAGCAATCCACAGCTTTCTACAGGGTGGTCCATTGATAGTGACCGGGCCAAATATCTCACATAATAAGCATCAAATGAAAAAACTACAAAGAACGAAATTCGTCTAGCTTGAAGGGAGAAACCAGATGGCGCTATGGTTGGCCTGGTAGATGGCACTGCCATGGGTCAAACTCATATCAACTGCATTTTTTTAAAATAGGAACCCCCATTTTTTATTACATATTCATGTAGTACGTAAAGAAATATGAATGTTTTAGCTGGACCACTTTTTTCGCTTTGTGATAGATGGGGCTATAATAGTCAAAAATGGTTCAAATGGCTCTGAGCACTATGGGACTTAACTTCTGAGGTCATCAGTCCCCTAGAACTTAGAACTACTTAAATCTAACTAACCTAAGGACATCACACACATCCATGCCTGAGGCAGGATCGAACCTGCGACCGTAGCGGTCGCGCGTTTCCAGACTGTAGCGCCTAGCACTGCTCGGCCACTCCAGCCAGCTGCTGTAATAGTCACAAACATATAAGTATGTGGTATCACATAACATTCCGCCAGTGCGGACGGTATTTGCTTCGTGATACATTACCTGTGTTAAAATGGACCGTTTACCAATTGCGGAAAAGGTCGATATCGTGTTGATGTATGGCTATTGTGATCAAAATGCCCAAGGGGCGTGTGCTATGTATGCTGCTTGGTATCCTGGACGATATCATTGAAGTGTCCAGACCATTCGCCGGATAGTTACATTATTTAAGGAAACAGGAAGTGTCCAGCCACATGTGAAACATCAACCACGACCTGCAACAAATGATGATGCCCTAGTAGGTGTTTTAGCTGCTGGGGCAGCTAATCCACACATCAGTAGCAGACAAATTGTGTGAGAATTGGGAATCTCAAAAACGTCGGTGTTTAGAATGCTACATCAACATCGATTGCACCCGTACCATATTTCTATGCACCAGGAATTGCATGGCGATGACTTTAAACATCATGTACAGTTCTGCCACTGGGCACAAGAGAAATTACAGGACGATGAAAGATTTTTTGCATGCATTCTATTTAGTGATGAGGCATCATTCACCAACAGTGGTAACCTAAACCGCCATAATATGCACTATTGGGCAACGGAAAATCTATGATGGCAGCAACAAGTGGAACAGCAGCGACCTAGGCAGGTTAATGTATGGTGTGGCATTAAGGGAGGAAGGATAATTGGCCCCCATTTTATCGATGGCAATCTAAATGGTGCAATGTATGCTGATTTCCTGCATAATGTTCTACCAATGTTACTACTAGATGTTTCACTGCATGACAGAATGGCGATGTACTTCCAACGTGATGGATGTCCAGCAAATAGTTTGCGTGCGGTTGAAGCAGTATTGAATAGCATATTTCATGACAGGTGGATTGGTCGTCAAAGCACCATACCATGGCCCGCACGTTCACCGGATCCGACGTCCCCGGATTTCTTTCTGTGGGGAAAGTTGAAGGATATTTGCTATTGTGATCCACCGACAATGCCTGACAACATGCGTCAGTGCATTGTCAATGCATGTGCGAACATTACGGAAGGCGAACTACTCACTGTTGAGAGGAATGTCGTTACACGTATTGCCAAAGGCATTGAGGTTGACAGACATCATTTTGAGCATTTATTGCATTAATGTGGTATTCACAGGTAATCACGCCGTAACAGCATGCGTTCTCAGAAATGATAAGTTCACAAAGGTACATGTATCACATATGGAACAACCAAAATAAAATGTTCAAATGTACCTACATTCTGTATTTTAATTTAAAAAACCTACCTGTTACCAACTGTTCGTCTAAAATTATGAGACGTATGTTTGTGACTATTACAGCGCCATCTATCACAAAGCGAAAAAAGTGGTCCAACTAAAACATTCACATTTCTTTACGTATTACATGAATATGCAATAAAAAATGGGGTTCCTATTTAAAAAAACACAGTTGATATCAGTTTGAGCTATGGCAGCGCCTTATAGCAGGCCAACCATTGCGCCAGCCGGTTTCCCCCTTCGAGCTAGACAAATTTCGTTCTTTGTAGTTTTTTCGTTTGACACTTATTTCGTGAGATATATGGCCCGGTCACGATCAATGGACTACCCTGTACATAAAAAATTACCGATTTTATTAGGTCTTGAAGTAATGCGTGTAAAAATTTTAACATTTTCAACTAGTGTAGATTATATTTTAGAAAATAAAATAAAATACTTCCCACGCAAGTTTATAAGTAATATACATATCATTTTATTTGAAAAACTGCAAATTTTATAATCAGGTAAAAACCCGAAAAAGTGAAAAGAATGTTTTCCCCTTCTAACTCCCCTTAAAGTTATGGAAATGTGCAAGCTTTCGGAGCCAGTGGGTTCTTCTTCTGGCATAAACAATGAAGGGGAAGGAAAAGGGAAGAAAGAAAAGGATTGTCAAGGTTTAGGAAATGGGGAGAGTTGTAGAAAAGCTGCAGAGAAACCCAGGCCAGGACAGACTTACTGAATGGGATGAGAAATATGTAACTAAACCAGTCCATCTCTCATACCACCAGCAGATGTGAAGTATTATTGTGATTGGTAGTAAGACATAAACATTAAATTATTTTCAATGTATGTTCATATGTAATACTGCACGTACCTTTGAGGTATCATTGGGCCCATTGGGCAGAGGATCAAAATTAGGCCACTGCTTTCTAATTATTTGGACCATTTAACTAAATGAGACCATCTTCCCATCATTCCATTTGTTGCCACTGAAAGGCATGTACTCGATAAATCTTACATCAACATTTTTCTCTTTTGTTAACTCCACAAAACTGCACACTTCATCTTCATTAAAACCTCGCATTACAACACAATTTATCTGTGGAAGAAAGACACCATTAAAAACTTGGTATCAGATAAAGCATGGTTTAAACAGAGTTTGAAAGACTTTTTGATAGGTAACTCATCCTACTCAATAGATGAATATCTTAACAGTGGCTGTTAGGCCAGCTTAAATAAGAATGTCTGTTAGATTTCAGTTCTGAGAGCACTTTGTCATAACAGTCAAGATTATGTACTTTTTGTTTGATAAATTTATTAATAGTGCATAACAATGTTTCAGTCTGACAGCGTATCAATTCTGAAAATATTAGCTGTTCCAGTTTGTATTGTATTCACCTAGTTTGACAATCTCCTGACAAATGATCAGGGTATTCAAATGTTTTATATTTTTTATGTTATACTTTCTGGCATGTTACTCACCCATGAGAATCGTCTCATGTTTTGGGTCTTGGAACAAAAGCTGAATCTAATCTAATCTAACCTACAAAATAATGGTTCTACAAGTCTGTTGTTATATTTGTATACCTCACTGATTCTGTTAAATTAATCTTTTTCTCTCTTTTTAGAGAATGTCTGAATTTATCTTAGCATGCCAAGCTGTTAACCTTCTTAACAATTTATGAAAATTAAACTACATACATCTCCAATCTTTTTCCCCACTCCAATGCACACATCTTTTGCTGAAAGTATTATTTTAACAATTACATGAAACTGTGCTGCCATTTGTGAAACAAAGTTGAAAGTGTTCTCAAGATAAAAGGTCTTCACAAAAGGAGCATTTAGTATCTGTGCAGGTGGTAATGCTGACAGCCATCATATAAACATGCCCAAATGGTAGAACATCCTGCTTTACACATACACGCAATGGCAGAAAAAAGGAAAAGAGCACACCTTTCATTCAAGCATTGAATATATAAACTGATGAGACAAAACACTATGACCTCCTGTTTGATAATGTGTTTGTCCACTGTTGGAACACAATACAGCAGTGATTTTGTGTGGGACAAGTTCAACAAATTTCAGGTATGTTCCCAGCATTATGTGAGGTATGTTCCCAGCATTATGCAGCACCGCATGTCTAAGCACAGGTCATGTAATTCCCATAAATTGGAGATCAGTGGTTTCTGGGTGCAGAACTGGTATCTGATAGCATCGCAGATGTATTCCATCAGATTCAGAAGGGGTGAATTTGATTCTGGCCTCGTGACACTGAAAGTCATATTGTTGAAACATGTCACCTTCATTAGGGACAGGGTGCGGACAGTGCACAATAATGTTCACACAGAACAAAGCTGTTATGGAGCCTTCAGTTACTACCACAGGACCCATAGAAGACCAGGTGAATGTCCTCCATAGCATAATATTGCTCCCACTGGCCTAAGTCTGTAGCAAAGTGCACCTTTCAAGCACCAATTCACTCTGTTGACAGTGTATGTGCACAAAACCATCAAGTAGGTGTAATGCGAAACTCGAATGATTCAACCAGATGACACATTTCTATTGATTCACTGCCCAATCTCAATGCTCCTGAGCCACAGAAATTGTAATTCAACTGTGTTGTCAACATGGGAACATACAGGGGTTGTCTGCAGCAGAGCCCTATGTTTAACAATGTGCAATGAATGGTGTGCTCTGAAATACTCGTGCTTCCACCAGCACTGTGTCATCAGACATGCCACAGAAATTAGCTTCCTCAGCCGAATGTCATCTTTTTCAAAGGAACCATCCCAGCATTTGTCTTAAATCATTTAGGGAAATCAAGGAAAACCCAAATTTTGATGGCCCGATGGGATTCGGGTCCGTTGTCCTCTGGAAGTCAAGTCCACTGTCTGACCACTGTGGTGGCATGACCTAGTCTTAATTAAGCCAGAAAATCCTGGGAAATGCTGGCATACTCATTGATTTAAGATATAACAATTTAAAACAATCCTCTCATGAATTTCACTACAATTTTCCGCTCTTTTGAAAAAAAATTTCTTTTGACTGTTTTGATGTTGTTTAGTATGTTTAAATAATGATGGCAGTCTCTATAAAAGGGCAGTTTGACTTTTAAGTTTAGTTATACTGTTTTAAACTACATCCTTCATCTATTTGTCCACCCAGAAGTGCTATAGGATATAACTTGAAGACTATGGTGAGGTGGTGGGGGACAGTCATGTGTTGAGAAGGAGGTGCTGCCAGAAATGAAGTGTGTGAGGTGACGTTATTGACACTGCATACAGGGAGAATAAAAATACTCTATTCCATATTCATTTACAATCTACGTCTGGCCCCTATATGGTTTTACTTTTCTCCAATAAGAAAAAAGAAATTGTCAGTAACTGTCTTTATAAGGTCTTAAAAGGAAACAAACAATAGAAATCTAGGCTGGAGTAATGACCATATTATAAAAAAGATACATTGCTATTCACTGTATACAGGAGATGTTAGGTCACAGACAAGCACAACAAAAAGACTACTAAACACGTAAGCTTTCCATCAGAAAGTCTTCTTCCAAAGTGGACAAAACACACACACACACACACACACACACACACACACACACACGACCGTTGTTTCTCCCATGATGCACAGTTGCTCCCAGTCTGGCCCTAGCAGCCGGAGACAGTGGTCATGTATGTGTGATCTGCATTTGCGCACATGTGTGTTCGTGTGCGTGTGTGTGTGCGTGTGTGTGTGTGTGTGTGTGTGTGTGTGTGTGTGTGTGTGAGGGAAGAGGGGGGGGGGGGGGTTTGCACCAAAAGCTTACGTGTTTAATAATAGGTGGTGTTCCTTTCCCCCCCCCCCCCCCCCCCTGCCAGCAACACATCTACACTATACAGTGAGTGCCAATCAATCCTTTTCATAATACTGTTGTTACCACCTTGCCAAGAGGCATATTGTGGAGTAATCCGAAGGGCTCTACTAATTTGTACAAGAGGAAGGAGAGCACAATCTCAATGTAAGTTTTTAGAAAACTGGTATGTGCATTACTTCTGCAAACCTTTCAGAAAGGATACGGTATGCACTTCATTCAGCAAGATGAGTAATAAACAATATTAGCAATACTGCATCAAACTTGTTCACTTTCATCTTTGGATTAAACATTCGATTTCAGAGAGTACAGAATTTGGCAGAATCAAATTTTGGGGATATGTGGAACTGGGACAATGGCATATTTTTTACCCATTCAACAAACTAAGCACTGCTGATTGCTACTTTTATTGTGTCTGCTGCTGCAATGCATATATGAAACTATAAGTTCAGCATCTATGATGGAATAAAATGTTATACAAATGAAACATACAGGTACAGTGAAATAGAGTAGTATGGCTCATCATTTCGGTCTCACAGATTAGCAGGTGTTGACTTGAAATATAATACTTAAGAAGTTGAATCCAAAGGAGAGGATGTACCGTATTTACTCAAATCTAAGCCGCACTTTTTTTCTGGTTTTTGTAATCCAAAAAACCGCATGCGGCTTGGAATCGAGTGCAAAGCAAGTGGAAGTTCTGAAAAATGTCGGTAGGTGCTGAAACAACTAATTTCTGCCGTCGAATATATGTAGCGCTACACAGGCATGCTTCGTGGGCACAAAGATAAATACTGGCGCCAAAACCTCTGCGTCAGTAAATAAATTAAAAAAAAAAGGTGGAAGACAATTTTCATACATTATCCAACGAAGTAAATACAAATTCCGTATTGTTCATCTTCGAATGTAGCAGAACTTCAATGTATTACGAAAATCCGACCGGCAAGACTGTTTGGGATGTTTGTCAATATGGCCAACTCAATGTTCTGAATTTTTTCCTACCTGTGAGAAGAGACGGTTGCTAATAGGAACCTGATGAAATGTGAATCACATGCAGTATTCTCTTCATCATAAGAGTAATACGAATATAAACATTTTGCCACGTATTCTTTCGTGTTTGCTGCTATCTTATTTAAATCCTGTCTGCCTAATAAACTACGAAACTAGAGTGAGACAACAGCAAACGCGGAAGAATATACGTATCGTGTCATGTTTATATTCATATTATTCTTATGCCTAATAGTGATACAGTCAGAAATGAAGCACGGCAACTGACTAGATTTTTATATCCAAGATGACTCTAATTTCTGTGCAGAATTTGATGTACTAAAGAAGCGGCCCCAAAGATTTTCAAATGGAGAAAAATTTTCACCTAACTCTCGTTCAGAACATGTTCTATCATACGCAGTCTATTATTTGGTTCTTGTTGATCATTATCAAAGAAAGCAGCAGTGTAAGGAACAACAACAAATAGTAGTCTCTTGCCATTGTTTCGCTAATGAGATGATTTCTCTCTCTCTCTTTTTTTTTTTTTTTTTTTTTTTTTAATTGTAGGCAGCGGTAGCGTGCACAAAAGCAAGCCATGCCACGAGTGACGACAGGCCGCAAACACGCACTATCAGAATGCGACAAACAATGCATGACACAGTACAGTAATGCATTTTCAGCTTAGAGTGACATAAACGCCTATAACAAGGAAAACGGCACTTATCAGATCAAAGGAAAATAAGCAATCGATTCAAACCAGACGAAGCACGTGAAAAAGGAAGGGTACCAGTATAAATACGGATGGAGCGCCTGATGCATAGCAAAGGCTACCTGGTAAAGCTTAACTGCTAAGCTTACGACTCGAACCAAACTACTGTAGCTGTATCGTCATTCATTCGACCTAAATTGTGTCTCATATTACAATGGACCGACTTTGTTTCGATTTGGAGGTGCGGCCTAAAACTTTTCTCTCCCCTTGAACTTCCGAGTCTCAAATTTCAGGTGTGGCTTAGATTCGGGAATTTTTTTTTTTCTTTCCTTTATTTCGAGTCTCATTTTTCAGGTTTGAGTGCGGCTTAGATTTGGGTAAATACGGTAGGTGGTATTTCAACTAATTCTGACTATGAAATAAAACAAAGTACAGCAGGGAGCTCTGACGAATCAAAGAGCAGAGATGAAGATTCTGATGAATAGTAAAGTATGAGTTAAGAAATAAGATGCTACTGAGATCATAAATTTTTCTTGTGTTGATGAATCTGTTAACAAACATATTCAAAAATGCACTGAAACATTGGCACATGTAGTGTTGGGAGGTGATAAACTGTCATTACTGTTAGAGGAGCTACGTATTTCTTGCTGTTCTACTCCTAAATGACACTGTATCTGAAGGTATAGAATGAATCTTCACTGGCTAGAGAAATGGGTAACACAATTTTACAAGTCTCTGCTGTCATGTAATCTCTTCAGGGAAATCATGACTGTACTAAGATTCGGTTTGTGGTTGACAAGGTCAGAGTCATTAAGAAATGCAAGGCAGCTACCATGTCAGTCCTAGAAGAGAGAGACGTAGCAAACTGTCAAAGCATGTACAGTCCCGGTCCATATGTTTGTGGTGATGTACTAACCAAGTAATACTGTGTGTCAGGCAGTGCATTACTCAAGAACCATCATGGAAAAAGGTGGAGTGGTAATTTATGTAAAAAACAACATATTTTACAATGCATTAGATTTAAAGAGCCATTGTATAGAGCGACAAATTGAAGTATGTGGTGTTGAGATTACTGTAAATGACTTCACGGCTGTAGTGTTAGCACTGTATAGATCTCCCTCAGGGAATTTTGAATGTATTTCTTAAGCACTTAGATTCTTTATTATCCATACTGTACTCAAAGTCCAAGAACTTGATAATTACTGGTGACTTTAATGTTGATTTCCTAAATGAGAGCAATAGTAAAGCTGATTTAGTACATTTAATGGAGTCTTATAACCTGATGACAATAGTAGATTTCCCAACTAGGGTTGCTGTTAACAGTAAAAGTCTGATAGATAATATATTTATAGATAAGTCTACATGGAATGAGATCACTGTACATCCAATCCTTGGCCTTTCTGATCATGGTGGTCAATTGCTTAGGCTCAATTACATCAGTGTGTGCAACAGTTCCGAGCATTCTTGGAAATCTTTTAGGATAATAAATGAACAGGGCCTTAAAAAATTCAGTGATAGCCTAAAAGAGATAGACTGGAGCCGAGTTGATAGGGAAACAGATGTAAACAAAAAGTACAATTCATTTTTAAATGAATTCATGTCTGTATTTGAGTCCATCTTTCCCAAAAAAAGTAGTTAGAAATAGTCATATAGGCAATGCCAAGAAGTCTTGGATCACTACAGGGATAACAACATCTTGTAGAACAAAAAGGATGTTATACAGTTCTCTCAGGACTTGTAATGATCCAAAGAAATGACAACACTACAAACTTTACTGCAGCATTCTCAAGAAGGTTATAAATAAATGTAAAAGTATGTACATAAAATCAGAAATTGAAAGCTCAGAAAATAAAATTAAAACTATAAGGAATGTAATAAAGAGGGAAACTGGCAGGACAACAGGGAACATGTCTCAGGTAGAGATTAAAACAGGGGACAGTATCATAAAGAAACCTGAGTTGGTTGCAGAAATATTTAATAACCACTTTTTGAGAGCAGCAGAGAAGACAAGCTGTAATGGTTCTATGGAAGAATCATTGTCCCTCCTACAGAAAGCTATTAGCAACAGAATCCCACAGTTATCCTTATCTCCATTTACTGTAAGCGAAGTCATAAGAGTAATTAGATCATTAAAAAACAAAAATTCTGCTGGTGTGGACAATATTTCTAGTAAAATACTGAAACACTGTTATAAATTTGTTAGTCCCGCCTTATGCAACATATACAATGCATCCCTACAAGATGGGATTGTCCCTGACAGACTTAAGTTGGCTGTAGTGATTCCTCTCTTTAAAAAAGGGGATAAAAGCATTGTTACAAACTATCGCCCAATATCCCTATTAACTACCTTCTCGAAAATTCTAGAAAAACTCATGCACAGGAGGATTGTAGACCATCTCAAATTCCATAGTATCTTAAGCAAAAATCAGTTTGGTTTTCGTGCCGGTCTTTGTACTGAACAGGCAATATTCTCTTTCAGCAACCAAGTTTTGGAAGCCATTAACAAAAAAATGTCTCCAGTGGATATTTTTTGCGATCTTACGAAAGCCTTTGACTGTGTAAACCACCAAATTCTTTGGAAAAAGGCAGAATACTATGGTTTAGGTGGTACTGTTGGCTTGTGGCTACAATCATATCTACAGGATCAGAAGCCGACTGTAATGCTAAATGGCTCTTCTGGAGAACCTGCCTCGTCTGAATGGGGCATGATAACGTGTGGTGTGCCTCAAGGCTCCGTTTTGGGCCCACTGATTTTCCTCATCTTTATTAATGATCTTCCTCTTTGTTCTGAGACAAACAGCAAATTTACCCTGTTTGCCGATGATACCACAATTCTAATTGACGATTTGACTGATCATGATCTTGAAAAAACTACAACTACTGTTTTTAATGACATCTTAAATTGTTTGTCCTCAAATGGTCTCTCACTCAATGCAGATAAAACTCATTATATGAGGTTCCATACATCACAAAGTAATCCCAATGAAATTGACATAAAATGTAGAGATCAACCAATACAGAAAGTTGAAGAAACAAAATTCCTGGGTGCTTACATAGACAGTAAATGTAATTGGTCAGTTCACATTCTTCATCTATGTAAAAAACTTAGCTCGGCAACATTTTCACTACGGGTAATTTCTTCAGTGGCTGAAGTTGACACAATTAAGGTTGCCTACTTTGGCTACTTCCACTCATTGATGTCATATGCTATCATATTCTGGGGGAACCAACCACTTGCAAAACAAGTTTTCACCATCCAAAAAAAAAGCAATCAGAATAACGTGTGGGGTTAATCAAAGACACTCTTGCAGGCACTTGTTTCGGAAGATAGGTATCCTAACAACTGCCTCACAGTATATTTTTTCCTTGCTGACCTTTGTGTGCAAAAATTATTCCATCTACCAAGACAACAGTAAATTCCATGGTTATAACACCAGAAAGAAAAACAATCTACATTTAGAAATGAAACGTCTCACTCTGGTACAAAAAGGAGTTTACTACTCCAGCATTAAGCTGTTCAATGCTCTACCACTACATATCAAATGTGTTCATACAGAACTGCCAAAATTTAAACGAGTTCTCAAAGATTACCTGACAGAGAAATCTTATTATACTGTGGATGAATACCTGAAAGAAAATGTATACCATCACTAAACTTATTGTGTCTAGAAGTAGTTCAATTGATTTTATTGTGCATTTGGGAATTAGCACACTTTTTGTAACAACAGATTGGCTGTACATGTATTTACTTTTGTAGGCCTAATATCTGATTTGACTTTGTGCTCTTGCCTTTAACCTTTATTTGAAACTCCTTTTTCTGTCAAATGGTTGTTATGTTATCTAGCTGATATTGTATCTGTTACTGTATTTATAGTATGTCTTACTTAAACTATGTACAATTTGCCATTGAATTGCCCTTGTATAGTTTAAATTGAAACCTGTACAATTTGACACGTTCCATATCCTTGTGATTGACTCACTAACTGGATAAATGGAACAAGAAATAAATAAATAAATAAATACTGAAGTGTGATCCAAGTCGCACAAATATGGCTTTAATAATAACCTCCGAACAATATGCCTCTAAGGACTCAACAAGACACAGAACACTGATGTGCACATTACAAACTAGAATCACACAGAGAGTCAGTCAGCACTGTTCCACACTAATATATGTGCGAGTCACCGGCAGATGGCACGGCAGGGACCGCACGGCACGCTTGGCTCCCAGAGACGGCCTCCAGCAGCCAGCCTGCAATGATCAGTCGGTGACCAATTTAAAGACGCATGTACGGCAACACCACTCTCGGTGCACTCACACTGACATGTACTAGTAGCACGATACAGCAGTGATGAGTAGTAGTACCCCTCCTGTCTTGTGCGCCTTTTATCTGGCTCTACAATTTACTTTCCTAGACCCACACAAATGCCTGATCCTCCTAATTCAATTTGCTCTGCAGACTATTTAAAACTTTTAAAGAAAAAGGAGCCACAATTGCACTTTGTGTGCCAGTTACTTTCCAATACATTGGCACCAGCTGATCTTATTTAAGAATACTCAACTTTCATAGCCATACTTACAGCACATCCTTTGCTTCCTGGCCTAAATCCAAGTTAACTCCCAGCCCCCCCCCCCCCCCACACACACACACCCCTCTCTCCCCCCCTCGCAAATCAGCTAGTTGTGTGCTGTTATCTCACGTCACACCCTAGTCTATGAGTGCCCAGCTGTCTGGCACCTGACCCCTCTACCTGCACCCCTAGCTAGCCCACAGATGGCTCCCCACTCTCCCACGAGCCACTAAATGCTTCCCTCCAAACCCCTCCCATCTCTCTCTCCATCTCTCACATTGCCTCAACCCACCCCATCCTACCCCACTCTAAAGCCCCACCTCACTCCAGAACACTCACCATGGGCCAGTAAAGAGCTGGCAGTTGAGCGACCACAGCATAAGGAGACATGCATGCGCATGTGAGAGAGAGAGAGTGTGTGTGTGTGTGTGTGTGTGTGTGTGTGTGTGTGTGTGGGCGCGCGCACATGTTTTCCCTACAGCTAGAAAAAGAAAGTGCATTCTGGAAGCTCGCCAAGTAACGTACCTTTTAGTTTGGAAGGTAGAAGACGAGGTACTGGTGGAAGTAAAGCTGTGAGGATGGGTCGTGAGTCGTGCAAGGATAGCTCAGCACTTGCCCACGAAAGGCAAAGGTCCCAAGTTTGACTCTTGGTCCGGCACACACTTTTAATCTGCCAGGAAGTTTCATATCAGTGCACACTCCACTGCACGGTGAAAATCTCATTCTACATACCTTTTGTTCGTGTGCCTATCGATGAGACAGTGCTTCTGCCTTTTGGTGAGCCATCTCCTTTATTCCTAAATAATTCGTAATTTTCAACAGAAACTTTCTGTACCTTATTGTTGCATCCTACATTACAATATGCAATTTCCACAATATGTGGTCATCTGTGAATATAATGGGGGTAACAACTGTAGGAGACCAAAAACTGACTGCAGTAAGCAAGTTCAAGTTATTGTACGCTGCAGCAGTTACCCAGAGGTGAAGAGGGTCACAGAGGATAAGCTAGCATGGGCAACTCCATGAAACCAATCTTCAGATGGAAGATCACAACAATAAAAACATTTGATTCAGCATACAACAGGCTCCAAACAGCATACACAACCTGTATGCTCAGAAACACAGAAAATCATATTGGTTCCATCAGCAGGAAACTTCAGCCCGTAATTGTTATGGAACACTGCGGCGATTTTGTTCATTAATAAAACCCAAAACTGGGGAGTAATAAGAGAGTATTATTGTAACTTCTTATCAACCTGGTTACCAAAATACATATTAAGAAGACTGGTAAAGTGTTATTTTGAAGGGGTCACTCCAAAGCGCCACGAAAGTATTTGAGCAATGTATAAAATTAGAGAATCAGTGCACAATATTGAAAGCCTATCTACATAATCTATATCTGCATGACTAGTCTGTAATTCACAATTAATTGCTGGCAGAGGGTTCAGAGAACCACCCTCAACCTATTTATCTACCATTCCACTCCCCTACAGCATTTGAGGAAAACCAAACACTTCAATATTTCCGTACAAGCTCTGATTTCTCTTATTTTATTACAATGATCATTTCTCCCTATGTAAGAGGGCTCTAACAAAATATTTTCACATTCGGAGGAGAAAATTGATGATTGAAATTTTAAGAACCTGCTCCAGCAAAATGCTTTTGCTTTAATGACTGCCACCCCAATTCACATGCGATATCTGTGGCATGCACTTTCCTGTTTCCCAATAATACAAAATGAGCTGCCCTTCTTTGAACTTTTAAATGATGTCCTTTGTCAGTCCTATCTGGTAAGGATCTCACACCATGCAGAATACTCCAAAAGAGGACAGACAAGTATAGTTGTAGATAGTCTCTTTAGTAATCCTAACCTTCTAAATGTTTTACTATTAAATCACAGTCTTTTGTTTGCTTTCCCACCGCGTTATCTATGTGAGCATTCCAATTTAAGTTATTTGTAAATGTAATTCCTAAGTATTCAATAGACTTCACAGCCTTTAGATCTGCGTGAATTATCATGTAACCAAAATTTAGTAGATGCCTTCTACTACTCATGCGGATGACATAACAATTTTTATTATTTAAGGTCAGTTACCACTTTTTGCATCATATGGATAGGTAGCCTAAATCATTTTGCAGTCGTTTTGATCATCTGATCACTTTACAAGACAGTAAATGATATGCAAGACTGTAAATGATAGCATCATCTAAGAGGACTGCTCAGATTCTCTCTTAAATTGTTAATGTAGATCGGCAACAGCAGGTGGTCTATAACACTTCCTTGAGGAATGTCAGATATCACTTTTGTTTTACTTGACGATTTTCCATCAATTACTATGAACTGTGACCTTTCTGACAGGAAACCACACATCCAGTTGCACAACTGAGACAATACACCATAGGCACACAATATGATTAGAAAATACTTGTGAGGAACTGTTTCAAAAAGTCTTTTGGAAATCTACAAATATGGAATCAATTTGAGAGCCCCAGTCGACAGCACTTATTACTTTGTGTGACTAAAGAGCTAGCTGTGTTTTAAAAGGTCAATATTTCTGAATCTATCTTGGCTATTTATCAATGAATCATTATCTTTGAGATAATTCATAATATTCAAACACAATATATGTTCCAAAATCCTAATGCAAATCAACATTAGTGATATGAGTCTGTTATTTAGTAGATTACTCCTCTTTTCTTCCTTGAGCATTGGTGTGACCTGAGCAACTTTTCAGTCTCTAGGTATGGATCTTTATCAAATGAGTGGCTATATGTTGTTGTTGTTGTGGTCTTCAGTCCTGAGACTGGTTTGATGCAGCTCTCCATGCTACTCTATCCAGTGCAAGCTTCTTCATCTCCCAGTACCTACTGCAACCTACATCCTTCTGAATCTGCTTAGTGTATTCATCTCTTGGTCTCCCCCTACTATTTTTACCCTCCACGCTGCCCTCCAATACTAAATTGGTGATCCCTTGATGCCTCAGAACATGTCCTACCAACCGATCCCTTCTTCTGGTCAAGTTGTGCCACAAACTTCTTTTCTCCCCAATCCTATTCAATACTTCCTCATTAGTTATGTGATCTACCCATCTAATCTTTAGCATTCTTCTGTAGCACCACATTTCGAAAGCTTCTATTCTCTTCTTGTCCAAACTATTTACCATCCATGTTTCACTTCCATACATGGCTACACTCCATACAAATACTTTCAGAAATGACTTCCTGACACTTACATCTATGCTCGATGTTAACAAATTTCTCTTCTTCAGAGACGCTTTCCTTGCCATTGCCAGTCTACATTTTATATCCTCTCTACTTCGACCAACATCAGTTATTTTGCTCCCCAAATAGCAAAACTCCTTTACTACTTTAAGTGTCTCATTTCCTAACCTAATTCCCTCAGCATCACCTTACTTCATTCGACTACATTCCATTACACTCGTTTTGCTTTTGTTGATGTTCATCTTATATCCTCCCTTCAAGACA
This sequence comes from Schistocerca serialis cubense, assembly GCF_023864345.2. Classification (NCBI taxonomy): domain Eukaryota; kingdom Metazoa; phylum Arthropoda; class Insecta; order Orthoptera; family Acrididae; genus Schistocerca; species Schistocerca serialis. The sequence continues at coordinate 15,101,504 of NC_064638.1, forward strand.
CCATCCATTCCGTTCATCTGCTCTTCCAAGTCCTTTGCTGTCTCTGACAGAATTACAATGTCATCGGCGAACCTCAATGTTTTTATTTCTTCTCCATGGATTTTAATACCTACTCCGAATTTTTCTTTTGTTTCTTTTACTGCTTGCTCAATATACAGATTGAATATCATCGGGGAGAGGCTATAACCCTGTCTTACTCCCTTCCCAACCACTGCTTCCCTTTCATGTCCCTCGACTCTTATAACTGCCATTTGGTTTCTGTACAAATTGTAAATAGCCTTTCGCTCCCTGTATTTTACCCCTGCCACCTTTAGAATTTGAAAGAGAGTATTCCAGTCAACATTGTTAAAAGATTTCCCTAAGTCTACAAATGCTAGAAACGTAGGTTTGCCTTTCCTTAATCTTTCTTCCAAGATAAGTCGTAAGGTCAGTAATGCCTCACATGTTCCAGTATTTCTACGGAATCCAAACTGATCTTCCCTGAGGTCGGCTTCTACTAGTTTTTCCATTCGTCTGTAAAGAATTCGTGTTAGTATTTTGCAGCTGTGGCTTATTAAACTGATTGTTCGGTAATTTTCACATCTGTCAACACCTGCTTTCTTTGGGATTGGAATTATTATATTCTTCTTGAAGTCTGATGGTATTTCGCCTGTTTCATACATCTTGCTCACCAGATGGTAGAGTTTTGTCTGGACTGGCTCTCCCAAGGCCGTCAGTAGTTCCAATGGAATGTTGTCTACTCCAGGGGCCTTGTTTCGACTCAGGTCTTTCAGTGCTCTGTCAAACTCTTCACGCAGTATTGTATCTCCCATTTCATCTTCATCTACATCCTCTTCCATTTCCATAATATTGTCCTCAAGTGTATCGCCCTTGTATAGACCCTCTATATACTCCTTCCACCTTTCTGCTTTCCCTTCTTTGCTTAGAACTGGGTTTCCATCTGAGCTCTTGATGTTCATGCAAGTGGTTCTCTTATCTCCAAAGGTCTCTCTAATTTTCCTGTAGGCAGTACCTATCTTACCCCTAGTGAGATAAGCCTCTACATCCCTACATTTGTCCTCTAGCCCTCCCTGCTTAGCCATTTTGCACTTCCTGTCGATCTCATTTTTGAGACATTTGTATTCCTTTTTGCCTGCTTCATTTACTGCATTTTTATATTTTCTCCTTTCATCAATTAAATTCAATATTTCTTCTGTTACCCAAGGATTTCTACTAGCCCTCGTCTTTTTACGTACTTGATCCTCTGCTGCCTTCACTACTTCATCCATCAAAGCTACCCATTCTTCTTCTACTGCATTTCTTTCCCCCATTCCTGTCAATTGTTCCCTTATGCTCTCCCTGAAACTCTGTACAACCTCTGATTCTTTCAGTTTATCCAGGTCCCATCTCCTTAAATTCCCACCTTTTTGCAGTTTCTTCAGTTTTAATCTACAGGTCATAACCAATAGATTGTGGTCAGAGTCCACATCTGCCCCTGGAAATGTCTTACAATTTAAAACCTGGTTCCTAAATCTCTGTCCTACCATTATATAATCTATCTGATACCTTTTAGAATCTCCAGGGCTATATATGATTTCTAATGGAGCTATTGTATCAGCATTCTCTGAAAGAAACACAACTGCTTTATGACACTGAGGAGAGCTACTACTAAGTTACTCACAGTTGCAGTTGTTCTTGATTTGAATACTGCAATAATAACTTTGTTGTCTTTGGTGAAGAAATTTCAGAAATCCGTGTTTAGTAACCCTGCTTTAGTAGCACTGTCATCAGTAATATTACCACAGCTATTCCGCAGTGAAGGTATTGGTTGTGTCTTGCCATTGGTGTACTACACATGCAACCAGAACCTCTTTGGATTTTCTTCCAGATTTCAAAACGAAGTTTCACTATGGGAACTATTAAACACATCTTGCACTGAAACCCACTCTAAGTTTCGAGCTTCAGTAAAACATCGCTAATCTTGGAGATTTTGCATTCTTTTAAATTTTGACATGCTTTTTTTCATTGCTTCTGCAGCTGAGTTTTGACATATTTTGTGCACCACCCTTTTAATTTATTTGGTATCCTTTCAATTTATTTGGTATATATCTCTTAATTGATGTCGATACTATTTCTCTGAATTTAAGCCATGTCTGGTCTACACTTACAAAGTCAGGCTTGAAGGAGTAGAGACTAAGTAGAGACCGTCTCCTTGGAAGGCATCAAGTTAATTTTTATATGCTTTCTCATTAAATGCTGAAAATGCTGAAAATTAATAGGGATAAGGTAAACAGAATGTGCAAAGTAAGTGGAAATTACTCGTCTCTTCCCCGATTACAGTGCAATAGAAGATAATACAAGATGTTGACAGATTGCCATATCTCGGTAGCTTTATATGTAATAATGAGGTCACAGATGCAGAAATCACCAGCAGAACTGGAAAATCAGTCCATATGGCAATTAGGTCTGTAATATGCCAACAAAGCTTTGACTGCACTCCTTTATCGTTTATATGTGTGAGACTTGGAAAATGTCAGTAAAATCAGCACACAGTCTCCATGTTTTTCACCAACAATGCTAGAGATGAATTCTGAAGATGTTAACCCAACCAAGTTACAAACGATGAAGTGCTGAGAATAAGAGGTCTACACAGCCTGCACAAAATTATTGTTGAAAGAAGACTGAAGATTGCAGGTTATGTTCTACGCATGTAAGGTGGAAGAATCCCAAAATCAACACTGTTGTTGAAATCAATGGACAGATACAGATGTACAGGAAGACCTTTTAACACCTGGAACTTTTGCAATGAATCTTCAATCCATGGACACAAACTTGAAGGAAGGTGAGAACTTGGCAGCTGATCAAGTGAACTAGTGGAAACCAGTTCCTTGTATGGTACACAGCAAATCTGAGTAAGTTAGTAAGTAAGTAAGTAAGTAAAGTAAGTACAACTGGGGATTTTGCAAAACTGTTGCATGATCGATATTATTGTCTAGATTTGACACTGTTGGACTTCTACCTTTTCCTTGATGTGTATTCTTCAAATTGTGAGTTTTACGAGAAAGCTGATAGATACTTACCAATCAACCTTCCCTGACACGAACTGACATTGTCTCTTTATAAATTCTACTGTGCTAACAATTATCTACTGAGAATCCTCGACTAGGTCTCCGCAGCTCAAGTGAGCCAGTTTCTTTTAAATTTCTGTCTTTGGCTATAATTGTCTTCCAAGTATGGTGACACAACATCCTGTCATGAAACTTTTGCCTTTACACTTGTTTACTTTTCTGGACACTGCCTTTTTCTGCACTGTGCACTAAATACACTATGTGAGTAATGTCCAATCTCCAACAACCAATCGTGAACTGTAAACAGCTGTAAACTCTACCAGGGGACATAACAAACAATTAACATTTGTGTTTTAGTGTTCTAAGCTGTGAGGTCATCAGCGGACAAATAATTTAGTACCTATTCCTGGACAGCCAGAGTGGCCGTGTGGTTCTAGGCGCTACAGTCTGGAACCGAATGACCGCTACGTTCGCAGGTTCGAATCCTGCCTCGGGCATGGATGTGTGTGATGTCCTTAGGTTAGTTAGGTTTAATTAGTTCTAAATTCTAGGCGACTGATGACCTCAGAAGTTAAGTCGCATAGTGCTCAGAGCCATTTGAACCTATTCCTGACGTGCTGTTGTTTGGAACAACAACTGACATGATCCAAAATATTACTTTCTTTTATTATAGCTTCACTTTTATTTTGTCTAATGATTACTAATTTCAGTATCAAATTCCATCATCAAACCACTATATGATCAGAAAGCATAGTGTATCGTTAAAATATTGTTTAATAAACAGATTACCATTATATCATCATTCCTTAAAGTAATGTCCAAAGTGGCAGGACAGATGATTAATTTTGAGTATATACTAAAGTCAGAGTACTGAACCGGATATGAAAGAAGGAAAACCAGAAGGGCAGTGAGAGACGGGTGCCTTCTATCACCTTACTTCCTTAATATGTTCATCAAGGAAGTAATAACAACAACAAAGAAAAGATGACCAGAATCAAAAGGTAATTTCTGGAATACGCCATGGAAATGTGATAGGACCATTACATTTACAATGTATATAAATGATCCAGTAGAAAGTGTCAGAGGCTCCTTAATATTGTTCACAGGTACTACACTTGTCCATCAGAAAGTAGCAATAACAGAAGACAGTATCAATTTGCACAATGACCTGCAGAGGATTGGTGAATGATGTAGGCTCTGGCAGTTGACCCTGCACATAAATAAATGTAACATATCACACACACACACACACACACACACACACACACACACACAGGAAAAGAAATCCAATACTGTACAACTACACTATTAATGACAAATTGCTGGAAACAGAATCTACCATAAAATATCTAGAAGTAACTATCCAGAGCAACCTTAAAGTGGAATGACCACATAAAACAGCAATAGAAAAGCAGATGCCAGACTAAGATTCACAGGAAGAATCTTAAGTGAATGTAAATTACCCCTGTGTCCTTACCCAGTAAGACTGACAGAAGAGAGAAAGAAGATCCAATGAAGTGCGGAGTGTTTTGTCACAGGATCATTTAGTCACTGTGAGATCATTACAGAGATGCTCAGCAACTCCAGTGGTAGATGCCATAAGAGAGCAGTTGTGCATCACGGAAAGATTTACTACCCAAATTTCGAGAGAGTAGTTTCCGAGAAGAGTCTGACAACATAATAGTTTCTCTCATATACAATTCACGAAATGATCACGAGAAGAAAATTTGAGAAGTTAGAGATAATACAGAAGTGTACTGACAGTCATTCTTCCCAAGCACTGTTCACAAGTGGAACAAGGCAGAGGGGATCAGTTGGTGGCATGAGACGTACCCCCTGCCACACACAGTTAGGTGGTTTTTGGAGCATGATGTCGATATGGAAACTTAATTGCATGCATATACACTGCAGATTGACGACATCGCAATAGTAAATCAGAGTAGGAACTAAATAAAATGTTTCAGGCCTTAAATCAAGAAGTGGTAAAACTAAAGCTAAAAATGAATACAAAGAAGACAAAAGTTATGGCTACAGACAAGAAAGGAGGAGGAGGTAGGACTGACACAAGAACAGGCAATGAGCAACTCAAGAAAGGAACTGAAATTCAATATCTCAGTAGCATTTTGCAAGAAAACAATCAATATTTCAAGGCATTCAAGAAAAGAATAGCACAGGTGAAGAGTTCCTTCCAAAATAAGAAGAAGCTGCAACTGAATAAACATATCAGCTTCCACATTAAGAAAATATTTGTAAAGACCTTTGTGTGGAGTGTTCTGACACACAGATGCAAAATCTGTACATTAGAAAAGCCCAAGGAAGCTCGCCTCAGACCTGCTGAAATGTGGTTCTGGAGGAGAAGTACAAGAACTATCTGCATTGACAGAAAAATTAAAGGAAATAGGAGAGAAGAAAGAACCACTGAAAGTTATAGGCCAGGGCAAAGCAAAATACACTGGACACTTAACTGGAGACGATAATCTTTTAAAAAACATTTCTGAAGGCAAGATCGTAGGTAAGAAAACAAGGGGATGACTGAGAACATCCTACTTAAACAATATGATCAATGAATGGGATTTTCTTCACACATGGAGATGAAGACAACTGCTGAAGAGAGGAAGCTGTGGCTGCAGAGACAAGGTTTAACCTTTTGGAAGAGTAAGGACAAACTAATACAAAATATGAGTCTGCATGGTAGCTACATATGGAATAAATGACAACTTCTTGTGTGCAGTCATCAAGTCACTTACTTCAGTAGGTGTCTTATCTACTAAAAGTAAAGGTCACTGTTGTGCTTTCAATAGATGTGAACTGCACCCTGAAAATGGTATGTCTAGTTTGCAGTTGTACAGAAGCTTTTTATTTTGCAAAATGGTTCAAATGGCTCTAAGCACTATGGGACTTAACATCTGAGGTCTTCAGTCCCCCAGACTTAGAACTACTTAAACCTAACTAACCTAAGGACATCCCTGCCTGAGGCAGGATTCGAACCCGCGACCATAGCAGCAGCACGGTTCTGGACTGAAGTGCCTAGAACCGCTAGGCCACAGTGGTCAGCTTTTATTTTGCACAGAAATGTTTGATAATAAGATGAACTGATGCTGGCACTTGCTACTGAAACCAGTAGTACTTAGACACAACAAAAATGTGACTACAGAATTAAGAATAATTTTTCCAAACAATCGAGTATTTTTACCAAAACAACACCACAATAGTGGAAACTTATTTTAAACTAAAGACACAAAAGAAAAAAAGAGAAACTGTAAAGATCTTGAGTCTCATAAGACTCTCTTGCGAGGAAAATATAAGATTTTTAATTGGTAAACTTGCAAGGCATCCTTTTTATGTTGTATAAACTACGAAACTGTTAGCATCGTCAGCTAAAATTTACTTCTTCTGTCTTAATATACCTTCCTTCACTTACAGCTGCAGTGTGGAGACAGCGGTGAGGGTGGGAGCGGGGATGGGGGCGAGGGTGAGGGCATACTGCTTTAAAATGGTGATTCTTGTATTGATATTCTTAACAACAGATTTATATCTTTTGTTTATGAAAGTCTGCATGCGATGACAGCTGCACTAGTAATACCTTCACAGGGTCGTATTCAAGTTGCAAGGCTAGATCTATGCCAACCATGACACGCTCCCAGCCTTTCCTCCTCGTGATCTGGTTGTAGTGTTGGGACTGCAGGGTGTCTAAGCTGATGTTCAGACCGTCAAGCCCTGCCCTCTGCAAGGCAACCAGCTGTCTTGTCAACATGAGGCCATCGGTTGTCATTAAGACACTTTCGAAATCTTTTATTTCCTTCAAGGCACCCGTGAAACAGCAAATTATTCTAAAGAAACTGAAACAAATAATTTGTAACATTGCTGCTGCATATGAAACAAAACTCCAGTTGATAAATTGAAAATACAAATTCCTTAAAAGTTAACTGTACATTTGCCCTAATACAAAGAGATAAGAAGGGTTAATAAACTGAATTGAAGAATGCAAGTTAAGATAGCAATGAAAAAATAATTAGAGGCATAAGATCACCTACTGCAACAGGGAAATGGGAATCAATATGAACCATTACCCAGCTACTGTCAACTGATTCCATGTCTCCATGCACACTGTATAAACCACTGTGGGTTTGTCCGACAAAGTACATTGTTGTACCACACATTATGGTTTTTCCCCATTCAATGCTCATGTGGAGTGTGGGAAGAATGATTCTTTAAATGGTTCTGTGCATGCTGTAATTTATCTTGCCTTCATGGTCCCTATAGGAGTGATACATATGCGGTTATTGTATAATCCCTAAATACCTCACTTAATACAGGTTCCTGAAATTTCATAAGTTAGGTTTTGTCATATATTTGGTGTCTATCTTCATTTGTCTGGCATTTCCAATTTTTAGTAGCTTCTTGATGCTCTCCCATGCATCAAATAAATCTATGATCAATCATGCTACACTATTTTGTATACATTCAATGTCTGCCATTAGCCTTATTTGTTATGGGTCATACTTAAGCAATATTCTAGAATGGGCCACACAAGTATTTTGTAAGCAATGTCCTCTATAGACTGATTGCATTTTCCAGTATCTTACCAACGAATTGAAGTCTGCATTCTGCTTTGCCTACAAGTGAGTCTATGTCACCATTTCATTTCATCCAGATATTTGTATGAGTTGACCAATTAAAACTGTAATTATTTGATAATGTAGTCATACAATACTGTCTTTTTTTTGTTTTGTGATGTGCTCCAATTTACATTTCTGAAAACTTAAACTCAGTTGCCTATCTTTGGACCAAATTGAAATGTTATGATCTGACTCAAATTTGTGCAGATTTTTTTCAGGCAATAATTCATTATAGACAACTCTATCATCCAGGAAAAGTATGAGGTTCCTTATAATATCGTCTTCCAGAACATTAAGGTACAACATTAATGTAATGGTATAAATTACTATAACTGTATAAATAAGTTTATAAGTGTGTAAAATACATTGAACTATTTGTTACAACAAAATATTGTACCGGTATACTCAGCAAGATGTTAAATCAGCAGATAGCTACATTTTATGTTCAACATTTTGTGTACAGCATATATGCTGGAAAGGATTTATACCCAAATTAAATAAATCTGAAGAAATGGTAGTGTGTGTCTGGAAAAAAAATCCATAAAAACTCATACAGTCCAATTTGCTATTATGTCACTGTTACTGAAATATAATACAAAGTAACTGAATTCGATGAACATTCTCAGAGTGCAATATGCCTCAGAGTGAAATGCACAGTAATGTCAACATTATTTTTTAGGCTATGTTTGTGAAAATGGATGAAAGCAAACCACACATTTTGTTCTCAATCTGCGGAAGCATTATGCACTGTGAAACACTGTACTGCTGTTATACATAAAAGCTGTCTCATTGCCAACATCTTTCCCCTGCTGGCTGTTCTACACTTCTCATAACTAATTCAACACGTTGTAAGATATTTTATGCTGTATGACACCACAGTCCAATCTGGTTAGGATAGCATAAAAATAATATATGAATTTCAGTATTGAAACTGGAACAGCAGAACAGCTCTCATCACACTGGATATCAAATCGAGGTTGGATTACAGCCATGGGTACATCATTTCATGCTACTCAACTGAATGTCATATGTCAGAGTTCTTCAACTGTAGTGGCTGGCGACTGGTGGCTGGCGACTGGTGGCATACCCATCTCTTGGCATCCTGTGAACAGGCGTTCTCCACAGGTGACAGATTTGAAGAAAATGCTGGATACGGCAACAGTGGAACACTCTCTGTATCGAGGTAGCTCAGTACAGCTCAGGTGATGTGTAGTCTTGCATTATCTTGTTAAAAGATAACATCAAAGAAAGACTTGTAAGGGATAGAACAATTTATCAGCTTCCTGAACATCCTTCCAACAGCGAGGAAAACAAAATAAACAAGAAAGAAGAACGAAAATACAACGCTGCTGACATTAAACTAGAGATATGTGATGCTGTAAATATGATTCCCAATTACCAAATCGTGAATACGCCCAATTTAAAAATTTATCACCATAATGTGCAATCCCTGCGTAATAAGATCGATGAAATTAACATTCTATTAACACATGAACTTAATGATATCTCAGTGTTATGCATTTCTGAGCACTGGCTTAACCCAGAATTAATCCAGAATACTAAAATAAACAAATTTGTCTTGGCTGCTTACTACTGCAGGAAAAACAGCAAACAGTGTGGGGTAGCAATTACACAAAGGATAATGTAGATTTTATTACACTACCTGACTTAACTAGGGCAAATGTCGAAAAGGATTATGAAATTGCAGCTATAAAAATTACTCAGTTCAACCTGGTTATTGCTACAGTTTACCGATCACCGTCTGGGAATTTTGAACTTTTCTTAAACAAAATGGAGTCATTGCTAAATAAAGTAAATAAAATGGATTGTGAATTTATAATCTGTGGTGACTTCAATATTGACTTCCTCACGAATAGTGGAAATAGGGAGACCATTTTGAACCTTGCAACGTCCTTCAATTTAAAGGCTGAAATAAAAGCAGCTACCCGAGTATCAGAAACTTGTCAAACAGCTCTTGATCAGTTTCTAGTAAATAAGAGTTTACACAACACCTCACTAAAAATTTTCAATGCAGGTTTTAGTGATCATATTGCTCAAATATTAAGCATAAAAGTACAAGGCAGTATTATTAACAACATGTCTTTTAGAACAGCATATCGAAGCTATAATCAGCATAATGTGAACTACTTCAACAACTTATTACACAAAGAAAAATGGCTAGGAGTGTACAAAATGAATGATATAAATGAAAAATTCGACACTTTCGTTGATACATTAACCCATTTCTTTGAACTTGCATTCCCACTGAAAACATTAACCATACGGGGAAACTCTAGAACAAACAGCTGGATCACAAAGGGAATAAGGGTTTCATGCCAGAAGAGAAGACTACTTCATGAAATATGTAACTCGAAAAATTCCTCACCTGTAGTACGCGCATACTATAAAAAATACTCCAAAATATTAAGAAAAGTAATAAAAGCAGCAAAAATAATGCATAATGATGAAATCATTTATAATTCAGCTAATAAATCAAAGGCTATGTGGAGTGTTATAAAAAAGAATGTGGAGAATACAGACAACCTTGGAAAAATATAACACTATCACATAAAAATAAAAAAGTAACAAACCCCTTAGAAGAAGCTAACACATTTAACAACTTTTTCACAGGTGTTGCTGAAAATATGTTACAATCAAACTTTAAGAGCATCCAGGCAAATGAATATAAAATAAGTACATGTAGAGGATCAATGTACATCGGTTCTGTTTCACAAGATGAAGTAGCTAAAGCAATAAAAGGACTAAAAAATTCCAAATCGGCAGGTATTGATGGTATACCTGCAACAGTGTTAAAGAAGAGCGCATCAAACCTAACTGAAGTACTCACACATTTATGCGACTGCTCACTTCAGGCAGGCACTTTCCCTGATGTGTTAAAAACATCAAAAGTTATTCCTGTATATAAAAAAGGGGATAAAGACAATGTAAATAACTACAGACCCATCACAATTTCCTCCTGCATCTCTAAAGTACTGGAAAAAGTTATGTATGAGAAACTTATGAAATTTATAAATAAAAACAGCATCCTATGTAATGAACAACATGGATTCAGAAATAAGAGGTCAACGACAACTGCTGTCTATGAGTGCATCAATTTCATCCTCAACCTGATGGACAAAAAACAGGAAACAATAGGAGTCTTTATTGACTTGTCAAAAGCTTTTGACATGGTGGACCATAAAATTCCGCTATCAAAGCTAGAAAGATATGGTATTCGAGGTCTGTCCAACAAGTGGATCAGTTCCTTCCTGACAAATCGTATGCAGGCAGTGTGCGTCAAGCACACAAATATTGAACTAAAAACTGTATCTAATCACTTATCTGACTATAAACAAATAAATTGTGGTGTACCCCAAGGATCCGTATTGGGACCCCTTCTGTTTCTTCTGTACATAAATGATCTAAGCTTAAATATTGATGCACACAAATCAATCATATTTGCAGATGACACCACGATTCTACTAAAAGGAGACGACGATGAACAGTTACAGCAGACAGTAAACACAGTCACGAAACAACTTAGCAGCTGGGCACAGAGTAATCGGCTTGTAATAAACAGTAAGAAAACCGTTGCTCTAAAATTCCACAATGTTCCTAACAAGGACATGTTTATCCCATCAGTCTCTATCAATGACGAACCAGTTGGTAACAGTACTGAAACCAAATTCTTAGGACTTTGGCTGCAGAGTAACATCAGATGGAACAAGCATATTGAATGTCTCAATGCAGAACTGACCAAAACACGTTATCTTCTTTGTTCATTAAAATCATGCTGTAGTGAGAAAACAGTATTGAATGCATATCATGCGTACTTTCATTCTCGTCTTAGATATGGGGTCACCTTCTGGGGAAACTCTAAAATAGCTAATAGCACTTTTAAACTACAAAAAAGGGCCATTAGAATCTTGTTTGGGTGCAAGCCTAGAGACTCTTGTAAACCCCTGTTTAAGAAATCTGGTATTCTCCTATTACCGTGTGTATACATTATGGAAACCCTTTTGTTCTTTAAATTAAATGTAATAGGCAAGGACCAGAGGCTAAAAAAAACTGTGATATACATGAGCACTTTACCAGACAAAACAGGAACATACATATGACTCAAATCAGCATAGCACTGTGCCAAAAAGGTACTTTTCACATGGGAGTTAAGCTTTATAACAAACTTCCTGAAAACATAAAAGCTATCACTGAGGTCAATACATATGGAAAATCTCTAAAGTCATATTTACAGCATCACTGCTTTTATTCCATTGAAGAATATTTAAATTTATGAAATGTGTTATATAAATACTTGTGTGTAAAGTGTATTATTGTAAGCTTAAATATGTATGCTTTGAAATTACTTTCAGCCTGTATATTTATAACTTGACTTGTCCAATGTCTTATGCATAAGCTGCTATGTAGACAACAGGACCAATAAAATACAATCTACAATCACGGAGCCCTTGAAAATAGGGCACAGGGATAGGCCTTAACAAAACACAAATGCAATGACTGCTGTCCAAATTACTGGAAATGTGAACCAGAAGTTGTGACATATATCCAGTTGCACCCCATACCATCACATCACATGCTGGACCCGCATGAGAATGACAGGTACAATCTGGCCAGGTCTGTTGGCATCAGAGCCTCCAAACACAAGTACATCAATTGTGACGATGTTGCAGAACCGAGACTCGTCTGACACGATGACACAGTGCCATTCCTGTGTCTGGCATTGTTGTCAGTTGCACCGCTGTCAGTTCACCTCTCTCTAGAGCTGCATTAAGGGCTTGACAGTCTGTGCTGCTCCAGATGCCATCACATTGTCTGTGTGGATATCTGTCTCACTGTATACAAGCCCACTTCCTGACTAAATGTACACAACTTCACTGCAGGATCACGTACGCATGAGCGAACACTTGTCTGCCCTCTCAGGTGCTAGTTGGGTGGCACTACTGAGGCCCTGCAAGGCATTTAGCATGGCCCTCCTGAACCTACCAATTCTATGTTGGCACAAAATGAGATTCTGAGCAATGCAAGCAGCAATATAGTGAAACAATAAACCAGAGTCTCAGCAGACCATGAGCCTGCCACTGCCAAATCTGGAATGCTGATAAACATTTCTCCTTCTTCCATTATGCTTAACACGGTCTTCGTGTAAACAACCAACACTGAAATAGAATTTCTGAATGAGAAACCTGCTCCATATGCTTTTCTTGCATACAGAATATGCATGGGAGTGCTGAAAAGTAATGCCTCTGAATTTTTTATTCTGTTCTCAATATCGGTCGAGGTATGACACGTCACACATATTACTTGGTCAACTTTCCCACTTCACTGACTCGTGGCACACCCACCTCCCGGAAACAGATGGAGTCGCAATAGGCAGCCCACTCTGACCAGAGATTGTGAATATGTTTACGGTGCACTTCGAGGAAGAGGCCCTGATGTCAACCAAATGGAAATCAATCTTCTTCTTTTCTTCTTCTTCTTCTTCTGTTATGTGGATAACACACTTGTCATCTGGCCTCATGGAAGAGACAAACTTCTTGACTTCTTTGTACATCTGAACTCCACACGCCACAAAATCAAATTCACTATGGAGACCAAAGAAGAAGGAAGACTACCATAGCTGGACATCATAGTCAGGAGAATAATGGACAGCACCCTGTGCCACAGCGTGTATCTGACTCTATTATTATTTATTATTTAGCGTATGGCTAATACAGACATATCATGATATTACATATACATATGTACATATTGACACACAAGAAACTTAAGTATGTCTTTACAACTGAATATCCAGTCCTTCAATCCAGCGCACTGCATCTGGAGTTGCTAGCAGGAAGTCCTCTTTGGCGCCGTGATAGGCTCGAATCCTGCATTCACTGACAATGTGGTGAACAGTCTGGTATGGAGCCCCGCAGTCACAAGCTGGATCAGGCAGCTTGTTCCACTTAAAGAGAGCATCCCTGCATCGCCCATGGCTGGTACGGATTCTGTTGAGAGTAGACCACGTCTTGCGTGGTAAGTCGAATCCACTTGGAAGTTTAGCACCTGAGAAGATGTTATGCAGGTGCACATCTGTCATTGCTTCCCACCGACCTTTCCATTCTTCAAGAGGTTTGAAATTCTTAGCAACCATGTCAGCAGCATCGCACAGAGTTGGATGACGTGATTTCAGTCTCTTGCAATTTAAAAGTGGCAGGTCGCTATGCACGGGTAGGTTAGAATTCCTGGAGATCTTGTGGAATTCTCTGATAAGGGCAGTACATCTGCGTAGATCAGGAGGCATTTTACCGGTTAACAGTGGAAGCCAATAAACTGGAGTAGATCTGATTGTGCCAGATATTATGCGCATTGTCGTATTCAGCTGGGTATCAACAAGCCTTGTATGATGACTATTCATCCAAACAGGTGCACAATACTCAGCACTTGAGTATACCAAGCCCAGAGCTGAAGTTCGCAGGGTGGTTGCTGAAGATCCCCAGGTAGTTCCGCATAGCTTATGGAGGATGTTGTTTCGAGTCCTCAGCTTTTGAGCTAAGTTAAGAAGGTGTTGTTTGAAGCATAGTGTTCGATCCAGGATGACACCAAGATATTTTGGGTTCCAGTTGTGATGAAGAATTCTGCCTCTGAAACTTACCTCCAGTTTTACGTTCGCCAACTGGTTATTTAGATGGAAGCAACACACTTCTGTTTTACTCACACGGGGTTGGAGTCTCCAGATTTTGAAGTAATTGTCTAATGCAGACAGGTCATTGGCTAAAATCTCTTCTGTTGTCTTCATTTCCTGGTGTTTGACGGCTAGAGCCAGGTCATCAGCATAGCAGTATTTTCTGGACGAAGTGTCAGGTAGATCAGATAGATATAGGTTGAACAGTAAGGGTGAGAGAACTGATCCTTGAGGCAATCCGTTGTTCAGCTTCCTCTCCTTACTTATATTGCTTCCAGTGATTACCTGGAACTTCCGATCACTTAGCATGCTGTTAATCAGTCGAGCCATTGTTCTGCAGGGTATGATGCGGAGAAATTTGTAGATAAGGCCTTCCCTCCACACAGTGTCGAAGGCGGCAGTTAGATCAACAAATGCCACTGATGTTTTCTGCTTCATTTGGTATCCTGACTCTATGAAGGATGTGAGAGACAATACTTGGTCGCAGCAGCTACGCCCTGGTCTGAAGCCTGCCTGATCAACTGGAACGTTCTCTAAGATAGCGCTACTTATTCTGTTATATATTAGCCTTTCAAAAAGCTTGTAGCAGCAGCTGAGTAGGGAAATGGGGCGATAGTTTTCTACCCTGTTGCTGGGTTTGCCAGGTTTCAGAACAGATATTATCTTCACCTTTTTAAACTCAGATGGAAGTTGACCAGTCAGCAGGATGTCAGTGAAGAAATCTGCCAGCCATTTCTTAGCTTTTCCTCCCATATGGATCAGGAATTCTGGGTGGATACCATCGAATCCAGGTGCCTTAAGAGGTTTGAGGTCCTTCAGTCCAGAGTCAATGTCTGAAAGTGTGAAGGGATGGGTATACTCAGATGAGGGAGATGCCTTCTTTTTAAGGTCATGAAGCTGTCGTCTGATATGTCTTGTATGTTTCTTGTCAGGAGGTACTCTTGAGGTGGTAATGATGTGGGAAGCAATTTGGTCTGGTGTTACTTCCGAATTTTTTCTGCATGCTGGTGCACTTCCTCCCAGTTTTCTCAGAAGACTCCATGCTTTCCTGCTCGAGTGGGTAAAGTCCATAGTTTTGACCGTTTCTGCCCATTTCTGCCTCCGAGACATGTCCAAGCTGGACAATAGTTCCGTAGCTATCTCTGGGTCACCACTTTGTTGGAAGTATTGGTACAGTGTTTCACTTTCCTCATTCCATCCTGGAACATATTCTTTTCGGTATCCTCTTGGCATACACTTTTTAGCTGTTGCTGTTACTGCACCAATGAAGCGTTGATAGTTATTATGTGATGGAGGTATCCATCGAATGGTCTTATCCAGTTCCGTTGAAAACTTCATCCAGTCGGCTTTCTGGAAATTCCATCGAGCATGCGGAGTTGATCGTATGACAGGAACAGTGCAGCCAATTTGTATTATTACAGGTCTGTGTTGGCTGTGAGGAAAGGCATCTATCACTTTCCTTGTGGTGTTGATGGGAAAGCCAGTTTCGTTGCAGCTAACAAAGCATAAGTCAGGATTTGAATCCTTGTCCCAAGCAGCTGACCTGAAAGTGCCTTGATCTTTAGTATCAAACACTAGATGAAGATTATTCTCTTCGATCCATTCTGCAAGCATGCTCCCATTTTCATCATTTTGAGAGTACTTCCAAAGTTCATGGTGACTATTGAAGTCTCCTATGTAAATTGCAGGATGTTCTGCTGTGTGTAGGACAAAATCAGGCCATGTTGTTTTGGGTGGTTTGTAAACATTTGTAATAGTAATGCCGTGCAATTGTATGACAACTGTATGTATATCTGCCTCCACACTTACAGAAATCAGCGAAGCTTCGTTTATGTTGTTACGGACATACGTAGCAATTCCATACACCTCGTGGTAAGTTACACCAAGTGCAGAATATCCAGGAATTCGACCTCGGCTTCGGAATATTTCTTCGCTGGAAACACGAGTTTCTTGAATGGCGACGACATCGATATTATCGTCCACCAAAAATTTTGACAGATAGTCACACTTTGCCCTGCTAATGCTTTCGATATTCAGTTGAAGGAGTCTGATAGTTGGTCCAATGTTTCTTGTTAATCTGACTCTATAAAACACATAAACTCAGTTCTCCCTATGGCACTGTGAATAATTTCAATAACAAAAAGTGAGATGAATGTTGCAGCTTACATTTAATTTCCACTTTGGCTTTGTATTCAAGATCAGTCTTACCTGAGAGTGCAACATTACATCTTTAGTTAATTTAATTATATGTTCATTAGATTTTGGTTATAAGGCACGTTTTGCTGCCTAATGTTTCATCTCCAAATACTGGAAACAATCCATGGAGGAAGAGGAGTATGTAAGACATTGTTGGACCAGGTTGGAAGAATCTGTGAATTTCAATACTCTGTAGAAGAGCTCAATCATTTGAAAATAACTTTCAGACCTTGTGGCTATTCTAACAAATATACATAGGGCACTACATTCTACAATATTTGCATCTTTCAGTGAAAAACAAGCAACTAGAGGAAAAGTTCTCTTGCCACTTGTAAAAACGGTCGCAGATCGCGACCTCTGAGTGCTATAAAGAGAAGGTATTGACGCAGTGCTTAAACCAAACAGAAGACCACAACTGCAGCCATACTCAAGCAAATTGCTATGCAGTAGTTTCAGTGAATTTGACAATGATGTGGCTGCTTTCATAGTGGCCCAGTCATACTGTGGGGTACGGAATGCCAGTGACAGGGCTGGAATTGTAGGTAACAGATGGGTTTTTGGCAAAGCCTTGTATCAATACCTCCTTCATTATTGAGCTGAAAAACTGTAAAAAACATTCATGCAGTAAAATCACACAAAAAAATTTCCTATTTCTGCAGGTATTGTGCCTTCTGTTTCTTTTTCATTACAAAAACATATTGATTCAAGTTTATAAAGTCACAACTATGTCACTGTGATTTGTGTAACACACATTCTGGAACATGTTCCAGGAATGTCATGAAACAGACAGCTTTAAATAATTACTCTAGCTCATCTTTCAAGACTTGCATGCCAACAACAACACCATCTATCCAATCTCTTTTTATTTCACTTTCATGAAAAGATTTCTCCACAAAGGATATCATCTGCCATGTAGGTAGTGCAAGAGGAAATTCCACACTAACATTTGGGTAATCAAGTGGATTCTGTGTCTTGTCAGAACCAAGTACAATCAACCCAATTTCATCTTTACCACTGGTAAATATCTGGAAACATATTAAATGGTAAAAATAAGTTTTGTTTATAACAAGTTGTATACCAATAAAAACATCACACACAGATACTCTTTATAAAATAATTTAATTGGATAGATAAAAAATCTACTCACCAAGCAGTGGCAGAACACACACATAAAAGACTGTTGTGATAGGCAAGCGTTTGGAGCCAGTGACTCCTTCTTCAGGCTGAAGGGTTGCAGGGGAAGCAAGAAGGGTGAAGGAAAAGGACTGGAGAGGTCTAAGAAAAGGGGTAGATTTTGGGAAAGTCACCCAGAACCATGGGTCATGGGTGACTTACCGTACAGGATGAGAAGGAAAGACTAATTGTTGGGAACTGCATCGGGCAAGATTCGGAAACCTTAGAGCTTAAAGGTGGAAGACAGGGTAATATGCCAGACAGAGATTACTACTAAAACTGTATATGGTTAATAAGAGTGAGAAGGTAAGTGTATTGTATGCAACAGTTGTGGGAGGGGGCAGTGAAAATAGACGGGAAAGACAATGAAAGATGTAGAAAGCTAAAACGGAGTGAAGCAAAGAGTAATTACAGTGAAGAAAAGCTGAGACAGGAGAAATTAACGTAAATTAAGGCGAGGTGGGTGGTGAGAACCAAGGACACGTTGTAGTGCTAGTTCCCACCTGCGGAGTTCTGAGAAACTGGTGTCTGGCGGAAGAATCCAGGTGGCATGTGTGGTGAAACAAGTGCCGAGGTCATGTATGCCATGTTGTAGAGCATGCTCTGCAACAGGATATTGTGAGTTTCCAGTATATACACTATGCCTACGCCCACTTATCCTAACTGATAATTTGGTGGTAGTCATGCAGATGTAGAAAGCTGAACAGTGTTTACATAATAGCTGGTATATGACATGAGTCGTTTCTATTTTTCGCCTAATCCGAAGTTCTGGGTGACTTTTCCAAAATCTACACCTTTTCCTGGAACTCTCCAGGCCTTTTCCTTTACCCTTCTTCCTTCCCCTTCAACGCTTCTGTCTGGAGGAGCCACTGGCTCCGAAAGCTTGCCAATCACAAATAATTTATTGTTTTTGTTGTTATAGTTACTCTTTATAACCTACTTAAAATACATCACGTACCCTCCTCTCCACAATTCTTCGAACACATAGTTTTGCCTTTTGCAAAAAATCACTGCGTTTCTGTATAACATACTTGGAGTCAAAGTGTCCAACATCTATTACAATTATAAACAGAAGAAAGAAAGTCATTGTATTTATTGGCAGTATTACGCAATCAAATATTTTGAAAGAGTTCCAGTGGTATAAATTTACAAAATCTTACAAATAAAAATATACGTTTATTCTTTAAATCAATTCTTAGCAATAACATAATAGTATAAATTGCAGAATCAATATAGCCAATTTTAATGTAGTGACTGCAATACAAATACAATATAACAGCGGTAAGTTATAACAAATGAGAGAGAGAGAGTATTTTGTATACATTCTAGCATTGCTAGATTTACTTTTAAATTTTAAAGTATATGAGCAGATTGAGCGACTTTCCATCCAGAAAATTTGCTGTTGGCAAGACCTCACTACAAAGAAAAATGGTCTTTCCGGAGTCAAATGCTAAAAAATTCATAAATACCAGCATTGTAAGTGATACAAACAGGTATTAAGCACCGGGCATAAATATCATTCTGCTTGACGAGAAAAAAAGTAGGTAGATGAAAGAGTAAATTGGGTGCAAGGATTGAACATAAACTAACCCAAATTGCAAAAAAAAAAAACCATGAGGGTCACTGCTCAAGAATTGAGAACTGCCCCCCCCCTCCCCCCCCTTTCTTTTACAGGCTTGCTTTCACATTTCAGATGAGACCATGTCCCCCATATGTGAAGAAAATAGCCAATATGTAAAGAGAATTACAGATAAAGAGTTTTCTAGAATGAGATTTTCACTCTGCAACATAGTGTGCACTGATATGAAACTTTCTGGCAGATTAAAACTGTGTGCTTGACCAAGACTCAAACTTGGTGATCGTAGCCCCAGACCTGTGTTGCCGTTTTGGGAGGTAGATCTCATATCTGGAAAGAGGAGATGACAGTTAGGGTACTATGGGTGAGCAGCTGCCATCAATTTTTGATGGTGCAGAACCCACAATAGTGGAACTGCTGCCTAGTCAAAGGGCACCTGTTACCAGTCTTACCCCACAATAGTGTATCGAATCCAGATGTAATGTCGAAGCTGATAAAAAGTCATATGAGAGATTCCTGTAATCTAGGTGTGACTGCACCAATGCTGCATACAGCCATATCAAAGTAGAGTGGACCACAGCGCTGAGGCATAGAAGAGCATTCAGGTACGACCTACATGTCTGCTTTAGTTGGCAAAGACGGGGAAGCCATGTCAACTAGGCATCAAAGACCGGACCTAAAAAACACGATGACAGAAATGCATAACGTAGGTCATGGCAGCCAAAAAATGGATGCTATGAGTGAAAGCCCAGGATTGTGCTTGGTGTATTGCTCCCTGCATTCTGCCTCCAGCAATAGCCGTCGCGGACGAACAAAAATGATGGGGACAAAATATGTCATGCAGCTGCCGCCAGATCACTGATAGCCACAAAAAGGAGAGTGACACTCAAAACAGAACCTTGTGCAAGCCCCTTCTCCTGCAGGGGGGGGGATGCTACAGGAGGCACCAACCTGTACCCAAAAAGTGTGACATGGAAGAAAGTTCTGGATAAAAATCAGGAGTGGGCCATGGAGGCCCCACTCCTTTAAGGTGGCAAGGACGTTATGGCACCATGTGGTATCATAAGATATACACGCAGATCAATGAAAACTGCAACAAGGAACTGATGCTGAGCAAAAGCTGTTCAGATAGCACACTTCAAGTGGACTAAATTATCTTCAGTAGAGCGCCCTTGGCGAAAAGCACCCTGGATCGAAGCCAAAAGATCCGGGGATTCAAGGACACAATACAGCCTTCAACTAACCATATGTTCAAGTAACTTGCAGGACACTGAGTAAACAATCTGGACGACAGCTGTCCGTTTGAAGAGGCAATTTATGTGATTTCAAAATTGGAATAACGGCATTTTCTCGCTACTGGGAAGAGAATTCTGCATTGCCCCAGGGATGGTTAAAGAAAGGCCAGGTACACTGACGGAAAAATTTGCAACACCAAAAAATAATTAATGTAGAGTAATGAAATACCAGGAACATATTTGTTGAGACAACGTATGTAAAGTGATTAACGTTGCAGGATCAATGGGAGTGTGAGACAAGCCACTGCAAATGTAAATGCAAATGCTGGTACGCTATTGTACACGTGTCATGTGTCAGTTTGTGGGATGGAGTTCCGTGCCTGTTGCACTTGGTTGGCCAATATAAGGACAGTTAATGATGTTTGTGGATGGGTTGAAGCTGTCATCAGATGATGTCCAATACGTGCTCGATGGGAGGTAGAGCTGGTTATCGAGCAAGCCAAGGCAATATGTTGACACACTATAGCATGTTGGCTTACAACAGCAGTATGTGAGCAAGTGTTATCCTGTAGGAAAACACCTCCTGGAATGCTGTTTGTGAATGGCAGCACAACAGGTCAAATAACCAGACGGACATACAAATTTGCAGTCAGCGTTCGTGGGATTCATACAGACAGTTTTGTCAGTGGAAAAGCGAAAGCCATTGTCGATGCTCCATGAGTAAAGACAATCAAGACATTGCTGAAGATGCCACTAAGTGAGACAGGTTCATAGAGAATTGCAATAGAAGGCAAAATCGTCAAAAAAAAAGAGAGCCGGAGATGCCCAGTGGGAGACAGGCCATTATAGGGTTTATGGTGATAGCAAAGAGAATGACACTCAGAATGGAACCCTGAGACACACCATTTTCCTGGATAAAGGTGTCCGACAAGGCAGACCCTTCATGCACCTCGAAAACTCGGTCTTTTAAAAATGTCTGAAGGAAACAGGGTAGGTGGCCACGGAAGCCCCACATGTGAAGAGTATGGACGTTACTAGCTCTCTAGCAGGTGTCAGGCCTTCTCCAAATCGAAAAACACAGCGACAATCTGGGATTTCTGCAGAAACCCATTCATGACATGGGTGGGCAAAATAATGAGATGATCCACTGCAGAATGCCGTGTTGAAAGCCACACTGTGCATTCATAAAAAGTTGTGAGACTCGAGCCACCATATCATCCGGGCATGAATCATATGTCCCATCACCTTGAGAACACACTGGTAAGAGAGATGGAGTGGTAGCTAGAAGGAAGAGTGTGTGTGTGTGTGTGTGTGTGTGTGTGTGTGTGTGTGTGTGTGTGTGTGTTTGTGTGTGTGTGTGTCAGAGAGAGAGAGAGAGAGAGAGAGAGAGAGAGAGAGAGAGAGAGAGAGCTAATTTCGGCAAGAGCTAGATTTCCATCAATAAACTGAGTTGAAGCTGCTGTTGTGGTCTTCATCCAACTACTGCTTTGGTGCCTTTCACCAGCCTATTCCTGCCTTTGTAAGCCTCTTCATCTCTGCATAGTATTTCAACCTAAATCCACTTAGAATGGTGAACCACCATTCAGAGAATAACTTTTTAACAACACAGTTTGACTTCTGTAAAGGCTTCTATACTGAGAATCCAACATAATATCTCACAAATTCAATTCCAGTAGAATTAAATAGTGGAAATTATCCCCTCTGTCATCTTGCCAAAGCCTTTGTCTGTTTAGATTAAAAAATTCTGAGAGGGGAAGCTAAAATAGTATGGCATTAAAAGTCTTCCCCTTGCATGGATTGAGTTGTACTTTAACTACAGAAAATGGAAGGTCACATTAACAAATGATAAGACAGGAATAAGATTAAACTCAAAAAGGGAGAACATAAAATATGGTGTGGCACACAGTGTTTGCTGCCAAGTCCACAAAAATGATTTACTTGGGGCACTGGAGGGCTTTGGAAAAACTCTATTGTTTGCAGTGTCACAAACTTATTGATGCAAGATCTAAACTCATCCATACCAGAAACATCCAGGAGAATAACAGAACAGGCTTGTATAGATCCACAGGTACCAGCTTAATGCCTAAAAACTTGTATTGTGCAGTTCTAAAGAAATAAAAGCGACTTACAGATACGAATATCAAAAGTAGGGATAAATGGGCAATTAGGCTCCCGTGTTCTAAGTTCCTGGGAATGCAGATACCAATCACGTGTGAGACCAGCATGTGGGTCAGTTAACCGAGAAGCTCAGTTCCACCCATTTTGTGCTTAGAAATCTCTTACTGTATCAAACTGGACAAAGGATTGCTAACACACTTTCACTCAGTTTACTCATATGGCTTAATCTTCTGAGGTACTTCAGCTAAGCGGAAAAAATTATTTATTCTACATCTTGAAAAAGCTTCTTCAGGGACCCATGGATTCTCACACTTACATGCCTATAGAAGTTATATTCCCTAATGGTATATGTGATTAATAACAAGATTTAGTTTAAGATGAACTCAGCAATTCAGAACTGCAATACTAGAAGCAAAAATAATTTCCATATATAAAAACCTAAAATCAGGTTTGCCACAAGTTTCTCCAAGTGAAATTCCCTGATATTTCTCTGATTCCACAGACACGTTTTAGAATTTTTCCCCGACAAATTTTGAGGTCTCAAGGGGAGGTAAAGACATAAGTCGACAAAAGAATGTAAGGGCTTTGTATTTCTCCCCCATTTTGTTTTAGGGCGCAAAAACAACTAGGGTCATATGTGTCCATGCCAAAACTGTGAAACACAAAGATGAAGAGAGGAGTTAAAAATGATTACATGTCAACGTTTAATGACAGAAGAGAGGACAGCTATAAACAGGGGCGTGGAGAAAGGTCTATGAAGTACGCAATAGTGAAATGGAGGCCCAGAACTAAAAATTAAATGGCCTTCACTATATTGCTACAACTGATAAAAAGTAAAACAGAGTCGACAGCCCACGCATTGTCCACTAAAATGGCCAATAACTCAGATGGCAAACCCAAAAGGGAATGTAAACGGTAAAAAAAAAAAAGGGGCATCCCCTCAGGAAACGGCAGACAGTTAAAAGTTGGGTGCAATGTGCACAAAGTAGTAGGGGAGCACCACTTAACAAATGGTGATGGCTAAAAAGGCAGTGCCCAATATGCAACCTAGTTAAAATGACCTCCTTGCCCCAGGAGGACTGAGAGGATGTTGTCCAAGCCACTGGGAGAGGCTTAATAACCCAGAGCTTATTCCTATGAATGGAGGACCAGTGGCGATGCCAAAGTGACACCACCTCCTGACAGAAAGTAACAAGAGATCATCAGAGGGAATGCAAGAATTATTGGGCTGAAGTACGAGGAATGCAGCTTTGGCAGCAGTGTCAGCAACCTCTTGGACCGATATGACCTGGAACACACATAAACATCACAGTGGCTCCATAAAAAGTGAGCAAGTGGAAGCTTTCCTGGAACCGGTGCACTAAGGGATGGACAGTCTACACTGCACAGAGGCTTTGAAGGGTGCCAAGAGAGTCTGAGCAGTGACACAGTGAAAAGAGTGTGTCAGCAGATGTACTCCATGATCTGATACAGGGTGAAGAGCTCTGCTGTAAATACTGAGCAATGTGCCGGACGTCAGTACCAAAAAATGTTGGTTGACGTTGAAGGCACACCCAACACCATGGTCAGTCCAAGAGCCATCAGTGTACACAAAGATACTACTGCAAAATTCCATGCATAGGTCGTGAAACTGAAGGCAATAGACCGAGCCTGGTGCAGTGTCTTTAGAAAGTGAATGAAGGTCAAGGTGAAGATGGGCTGCCGCACGAAGCCAAGATGGTGAAGGGTTCACACCCATCGAAAAAGCTGCAGGGAGCATGAAGTGGGAGGACCAAGATAGTTTTGTATAAAGCAGGAGCCTCAGGAATTTTGTAGTTTCAATGAATGGAAGAGCAACAGGCCCAAGATGTAAAAATGGTGGGAGAAACCAGCTGTGCTGCCAGAAATTCATACAAATGTTTTTGTCAGTAGAAAAACTTAAGCCACTGTCCATGCTCCATAAGTAAAGACGATCAAGACATTGCTGAAGACACCACTCAATGAGACAGGTTCATGAAGAGCAGCAGGAGATAGCAAAATTATCAACAAAAAGAGAGCCGGAGATGCCCGGCAGGAGACAGGCCATTGTAGGGTTAATGGCGACAGCAAAGACGACGACACTCAGGACAGAACCCTGAGGTACACCATTTTCCTGGATAAAGGTGTCCGAGGAGGCAGACCCCATACGTACATCGAAAACTCGTCTTTTAAAAATTCCTCAAGGAGATGGCGCAGTTGGCCACATGTGTAGAGAGTACAAACGATACCAGTCCTCCAACAAATGTCGTAGGCTTTCTCCAAATTGAAAAACAAAGCCAGTCTGGGATTTCCACAGTAAACCATTCATGACATGGGCAAACAAAGTGAGTGATAGCCAGAAGGAAGTTGTTTGTCCTTACCGGGCTTAGGTGTGGGTATGACAGTGCCTTCACAACAGTGGCTGGAAAACATGCCCTCTGCCGAGGTCCAGTTGTATGTATTAAGCAAAAAGTGCTTGCCCACAAGAGAAAGGTGCTGCAACACTTGAAAGTTAACAGTGTCTGGTCCAGGGCGGAGGATTGAGATGAAGTGAGAGTGTGGTCTAGCATCCTCATAGTAAAGGCAGCACAGTAACACTCAGGATTCTGAGAAGAGATGTTATTGCCCGAGTCTTCTCTGCTCATCTCCTATAGAGGTAGGCAGGATGATAGTGGGAGGAGCTCAAAATTTCTGCAAAATGGCGACCCAAGGTGTTGGAGATAGCAATAGGGTACACGATGATATTGTCTGCTGCTGTCAGGGTGAAAATTGGGGAATGGATCTTGCTCCCAGAGAACCGTCGGAGGTTGGTGCACACGATGGAAGAGGGGGGTGAAACTGTTAAAAGAACTAGTGAATGAAGTTCAGCTGCCTGTTTGGTTATCCCAAAGAATGCGAATTACATCACAGCAGGCTTCAGTCCACCAAAGGACTGGGACACAGCATGGTAAAGAGGAAGTGTGAGGAATGGAATGTTCTGCGACGGTAAGGATAATGTTTGTAAGAAATTCCACCTGGTCATGACAACTGCGGAAATCGTGTTCGTTGAAGGTCGCCAGGGAGGAGTAAAGTCTCCAGTCAGCCTTAATCAGCTGCCATTTCGATGTGCACGGAGGTGGGGTAGGAGTTAGCAAATGGATAGCACACAGGAAATGGTCGCTCGAGTAGGTGTCAGAAAGAACGGACCGTTCAAGATGATGTGCAGGACAGGCAGTGAAGAAGGAAAGGTCCAAATGGGAATAGGTGTGTGACGAGTCTGAAAGCAACATGGGTGCTTCTGTGCTAAAGAAGAAAAGGTTAAGTTGATTAAGAATGGCAGCGAAGAGGGCACCTCTCAGATAGGTTCTGGAAGAGCCCCAAATGGGATGGTGTGCATTAAAGTCCCCAAGCAGCAGAAATCAGCAAGGAAGCTGTCCAATAAGCTGGAGGAAGTCGAACCTGGTGACATCGAATGACGGAGGGATGTAAATGGTAGAAAGGGAAAAGCTCAAGTGAGGAAGGAATAGACAAACTGCAACAGCTTGATGACAGGTAGTCAGGGAGATGGATGGGTTGACTATGAATGTCATCCCATAAGAGCAGCATGACTCCCCCATGAGACAGAATGCCAACCTCGATCGGAAGGTCAAAACAGACCAGGAAGAAATGTGAAAGCTCAAAGCAGTCGTGAGGATGAATTTTGTTTCCTGAAGGCAGAGTACAAGTAGAAGCTGCGATTCTAAAAGCAGTCATAAATCCTCTTTGTTGGATCAAAGGCTGCAAAAGTTCCATTGGAGGACAGTCACGATGAGGACAATAGGAAGGGGTGTCACCTCGGCAGCTGCCGAGTGCCAGTCTGCGAAAACTCACTGCTACAGGGCACAGAGGCAAGAGGATCCTGCTCCATGTGGTCCTACAGAAGTGTCGGCTTTCTTCTGCTGTCGACATGAGGAATCCAGGGCACAAGAAAGGTTGGTGGGGCACACTGGCGAAATGGTGGCCGACCAGGAGAAGGTATCACATGGCGACACTGTCAAAGAGGATCTTTGGGTCAGCGAAACAGAAGACCATTTGCCTTTGTTGGACTTTTTCGAGCCTTTCCAGTTGGCAGAGGGAGACTCATGTGTTGATTGGCTGGAGGGATGTAGCAAGTCTTCAAGGGAGTCTTCCTTCTGTCCTTTCCGGCCTGCCGGTTGTGTAGCTGGTGAGTTGCACAAATACTCTGAGAATCAACGCTAATGAGGATAGTAGCAACTCACGGTAAAGATGATTGCTGAGCCACATCCAGGCATGTAAAAAAGGCAATAACATTCTCACAACTAAACTTCCGCCATACCCTTTGTCAGAAAACAAGAGCACACAGATATTCAGACAGTCACCCAGACACAACTCATGTATACGTGATCACCACCTCTGGCTGCTGCGTCAACAATCTCTGAGAATCAGATTCAAATAACCACTCCTCCTGCCTCCCTGTCTCTTGTCGATAGCTGCTAGGCTAGTGGCAAGAAGTGGTGGTGGTACTGATTGTAATTCGAGGGGAGTGGTATAAAGGGGAGAAGCAGTAAGAATAAGGGAGTACGGAAGTTACGCACGTACTCAGCTGCACCCAGCCAGTGATGACACATGACATCTCAGTAAACAAACCATTTCATCTACTGAGACAAAAACAAATTTTTTCCAGTGCTCTTTTCAAAATTCCCTGATACATTTGAAATTCCCTGATTTCCAGAACATGTGGCAACCCTGGAAATACACATGATTGATGTGCCATAATAATATTTATTTCATATTAATAACCATCTAAGCTGTATTATTACACATTTATTGTGTTATGACCAGATTTGTTCACTAAACATATTCAGGTGGCCTACATGTGTAAAGTCTTGACACAAATGGGCAATTTGAAGATGTTCAATCAGTGAAACCAACTGCAACATGATAAATATGTAATAACACATATAATCATTAATATTGGTCTCAGCTGTGGTGCTCAGCATGATCAAAGTCATTTATTTTACAGTTCGTTATGAATCAGATTTTGGCTTTTTGGACATCATCAGAAATTGTCTGAGGATGACACAGAATGCCAAAAGCTGGTTTATAACTGACTATAAAACAAATACTATTGTGGAAAATCAATGATGTGAATTTAAGCATTAATATATCTATGTTCCCTCAAGTACCAACGGCATATTTCCATGTAGACTGTGCACCTCTCTGTACGGTTCAGATTACAGCTTTATATTCTGCTAGAAAAGTGTAACAGTATGACAAGAGACGGACAGGCAAACAAAAATCCCCAAATCCTTAAAAATGAAGTAAAAAAATACCCCATGAGACAAGGTGTCCATAATTTATAAGAATACCTGGGCTCCAGAACGTAAATTCTGCATACTAATACTATTATATAGATCCTGACTTTACCCATATATAGAGAGCTGACAGTAGTCTGTGTCCCATTACATGAATGTTTTGTTTGAAGTATTATATAAAAATAGCAGCTAAATAGTATAGGACGAGCAGTGGATATTTTCAAAATCGCTGTTTTACCCCTGACATAACAAATCTACAAGTAATTTCATAATTATCAATTCGAGCAGAGTAGCACTAGCCATAATTTGTTGTTAGCATATTTTACAGACATAGGCAGCAGGGGATTACCAAAAGTTCTTGTTCTCTTATTTGCTTTAACCCGTGGCATCTTCAAGATGGTGACACTCCTATTTCAAGCGTTTTCAATATGGAGACCACGACATCTATCCCTACACCCATGAACAAACATAAACAGGCCCTAACAAGTGGAATATTTAACACCAGAAATAAAGTGAAACTAATGGGGGAACCGCTCGAAGTAGGGGTTTTGGGCAGTGTCAATCACCACACACAACAATAAGGATGATGACACCATTCCAAAATAAATATCAAACCAAAAATTATGCACACAAAATCCTCAACAAACCCTCAACAATCATCCCACCCCAAAACTGCAAATAACAGCTATTGGTATCATACATTTTGCCTGAACTAAACAGCTCCAATGAAGACAGTGATACTAGAAACCCACACATACACTGAAACTTTCACTTGGTCTATACGGCTCAAACATAGCCAGAGATACCATGAAACCAGACACAAAAACCTGGTACTGCAAATTTCACTTGACCTGTATAGCTCAACCAAGCTGCACAATACTACCAACTGCCACAAATCAACAACACCAGACCACACCCCATAAAACCCACCGATATAAGCAAATAAATACCCCCAAAAAATAATACCAAATTAATCAAACATAAATTACCTCAATGAACCGTAAACAAATCCACTACATTACAAAAAGGAAAAAGGTCTTACCAACCACAGTTTCCCCCCCTCCACTCTCTCTCTCTCTCTCTCTCTCTCACACACACACACACACACACACACACACACACACACACACACGCACACCTAAGCACCACTTACCAAACAACTGATGCCCATCCCATACATACATACATACATACACACACCAAAAAACGTTTTGCATCCCCTCGGTTCCTGAACCTGTGCAGAAATTTGCAATAGAGATCAACATTGTTTCCGCCCTTTCTATTGATCATGAAAACCACACAGTGCATGTTGTACCACCATACAGCGAGACTCTCAGAGGTGTTGGTCCAGACTGCTGTACACACGGGTACCTCTGATACCCAGTAGCACGTCCTCTTGGATTGATGCATGCCTGTGTTCGTCGTGCCATACTATCCACAAGTTCATCAAGGCACTGTCAGTCCTGATTGTCCCACTCCTCAACGGCGATTCGGCGTAGATCCCTCAGAGTGGTTGGCAAGTCACATGCCCATAAACAGCCCTTTTCAATCTATCCCAGGCATGGTCGATAGGGTTCATGTCTGGAGAACATGCTGGCCACTCTAGTCGAGTGATGTAATTATCTTGAAGGAAGTCATTCACAAGATGTGCACAATGGGGATGCGAAATGTCATCCACAAAGACGAATGCCTCGCCAATATGTTGCCAATATGACTGCACTATTGGTCGGAGGATGGCATTCATAAAACTTTGAACATAGCTGCTAAGGTTCAGTGCCCATGTCAGAATTATATTAGAACAAATAAGCCCTCGGTCACAAATATTAAGTCAAAATTGACCAGGTTTCGATGCTACTATGAGCGTCGTCTTCAGAATTAGCCTGACTGTTCTAAAACATATTAGGTATATAATACATTCATAAAATTAAAGTTTGTACTTCATCTTTTCCAGTCAGTACAAACTTTAATTTTATTAATGTATTATATACATAATATGTTCTAGAACAGTTAGTGTAATTCTGAAGACGACGCTCATAGTAGCATTGAAACCTGGTCAATTTTGACTTAATATTTGTGACCGAGGGCTTATTTGTTCTAATATAAGGATGGTATTCACTTATAGCACAGCTGTCATGGTGCCTACCATGACCACCAACAGTGTGCATCAGCCCCCCATAATCCCACCCAAAACAGCAGGGAACCTCCACCTTGCTTCACTCATTTGACAGTGTGTCTAAGAGTTCAACGTGACCGGGTTGCCTCCAAACACATCTCTGACAATCGTCGGAAGGCATATGTGACACTCATTGGTGCAGAGAACGTGATGCCAATCCTGAGCAGTCCAATTCAGCTTGTTATTGGGTTCATCTGTACCGTGCTGCACGGTGTTGCAGTTGCAAAGATGGACCTCGCCATGGATGTGTGGAGTGAAACTGCACATAATGCAGCCCATTGCACACAGTTTGAGTCGTAATGTGATGTAAGGTGGCTGCACGAAAAGCATTATTCGACACAGCGGCATTGCCGTCAGGATTCCTCAGAGCCATAATCCGTTGGTAGCGTCACCCACTGCAGTAGTAGCCCTCGGGTGGCCTGAGCAAGGTATGTCACCGACAGTTCCTGTCTCTCTGTTTCTCCTCCATGTCCGAACAACATTGCCATGGTTCACTCCACGATGCCTGGACACTACCCTTGTTGAGAGCCCTTCTTGGCACAGTGTAATAATGCAGATGTAATCGAACTGCAGTATTGATCATCTAGGCATTGTTGAACTACAGACAACATGCCCTGGATTCCTCATGTCGACAGCAGAAGAAAGCCGACACTTCTGTAGGACCTCATGGAGCAGGATCCTCTTGCCTCTGTGCCCTGTAGCAGCGAGTTTTCGCAGACTGGCACTCGGCAGCTGCCGAGGTGACACCCCTTCCTATTGTCCTCATCGTGACTGTCCTCCAATGGAACTTTTGCAGCCTTTGATCCAACAAAGAGGATTTATGACTGCTTTTAGAATCGCAGCTTCTATTTGTACTCTGTCTTCAGGAAACAAAATTCATCCTCACGACTGCTTTGAGCTTTTACATTTCTTCCTGGTCTGTTTTGACCTTCCGCTCGAGGTTGGCATTCTGTCTCATGGGGGAGTCATGCTGCTCTTATGGGATGACATTCATACTCAACCCATCCATCTCCCTGACTACCTGTCATCAAGCTGTTGCAGTTTGTCTTTTCCTTCCTCACTTGAGCTTTTCCCTTTCTACCATTTACATCCCTCCATCATTCGATGTCACCAGGTTCGACTTCCTCCAGCTTATTGGACAGCTTCCTCGCCGATTTCTGCTGCTTGGGGACTTTAATGCACACCATCACATTTGGGGCTCTTCCAGAACCTATCCGAGAGGTGCCCTCTTCGCTGCCATTCTTAATCAACTTAACTTTTTCTTCTTTAGCACAGAAGCACCCATGTTGCTTTCAGACTCGTCACACACCTATTCCCATTTGGACCTTTCCTTCTTCACTGCCCATCCTGCACATCATCTTGAATGGTCCATTCTTTCTGACACCTACTCGAGCGACCATTTCCTGTGTGCTATCCATTTGCTAACTCCTACCCCACCTCCGTGCACATCGAAATGGCAGCTCACTAAGGCTGACTGGAGACTTTTCTCCTCCCTGGTGACCTTCAACGAACACGATTTCCGCAGTTGTCGTGACCAGGTGGAATTTCTTACAAACATTATCCTTACCATCACAGAACATTCCATTCCTCACACTTCCTCTTTACCATGCTGTGTCCCAGTCCTTTGGTGGACTGAAGCCAGCTGCAATGCAATTCGCATTCTTCGGGATAACCAAAAAGGCAGCTGAACTTCATTCACTAGTTCTTTTAACAGTTTCAGCCCCCTCTTCCATCGTGTGCACCAACCTCCGACGGTTCTCTGGGAGCAAGATCCATTCCCCAATTTTCGACCTGACAGTAGCAGACACTATCATCGTGTACCCTATTGTTATCTCCAACACCTTGGGTCGCCATTTTGCAGAAATTTTGAGCTCCTCCCACTATCGTCCTGCCTACCTCTATTGGAAATGAGCAGAGAAGACTCGAACAATGCCTTTCTCTTCTCAGAATCGTGAGTGTTACTGTGCTGCCTTTACTATGAGGAAGCTAGATCATGCTCTCACTTCATCTCAATCCTCCGCCCTGGACCAGACACTGTTAACTTTCAAAAGTTGCAGCACCTTTCTCTTGTGGGCAAACACTTTTTGCTTAATACGTACAACCGGATCTGGGCAGAGGGCATGTTTTCCAGCCACTGTTGTGAAGGCACTGTCATACCCACACCTAAGCCCGGTAAGGACAAACAACTTCCTTCTGGCTATCACCCACTTTGTTTACCCATGTCATGAATGGTTTTCTGTGGAAATCCCAGACTGGCTGTGTTTTTCAATTTGGAGAAAGCCTATGACATGTCCATCCCTTAGTGCACCCGTTCCAGGAAAGCTTCCACTTGCTCACTTTTTATGGAGCCACTGTGATGTTTATGTGGGTTCCAGGTCATATCGGTCCAAGAGGTTGCTGACACTGCTGCCAAAGCTGCATTCCTCGTACTTCAGCCCAATAATTCTTGCATTCCCTCTGATGATCTCTTGTTGCTTTCTGTCAGGAGGTGGTGTCACTTTGGCATCGCCACTGGACCTCCATTCATAGGAATAAACTCTGGGTTATTATGCCTCTCCCAGTGGCTTGGACAACCTCCTCTCAGTCCTCCTGGGGCAAGGAGGTCATTTTAACTAGGTTGCATATTGGGCACTGCCTTTTTAGCCATCACCATTTGTTAAGTGGTGCTCCCCTACTACTTTGTGCACATTGCACCCAACTTTTAACTGTCTGCCGTTTCCTGAAGGGATGCCCTTTTTTTTTACCGTTTACATTCCCGTTTGGGTTTGCCATCTGAGTTATTGGCCATTTTAGTGAACAATCCGTGGGCTGTCGACCGTGTTTTACTTTTTATCAGTTGTAGCAATATAGTGAAGGCCATTTAATTTTTAGTTCTGGGCCTCCATTTCCCTATTGCGTACTTCATAGAGCTTTCTCCACGTCCCTGTTTGTAGCTGTCCTATCTTCTGTCATTAAACGTTGACATGTAATCATTTTTAACTCCTCTCTTCATCTTTGTGTTTCACAGTTTTGGCATGGACACATATGACCCTAGTTGTTTTTGCGCCCTAAAACAAAATGGGGGAGAAATACAAAGCCCTTACATTCTTTTGTCGACTTATGTCTTTACCTCCCTTTGAGACCTCAAAATTTGTCGGGGAAAAATTCTAAAACGTGTCTGTGGAATCAGAGAAATATCAGGGAATTTCACTTGGAGAAACTTGTGGCAACCCTGATTTTAGGTTTTTATATATGGAAATTATTTTTGCTTCTAGTATTGCAGTTCTGAATTGCTGAGTTCATCTTAAACTAACTCTTGTTATTAATCACAAATACCATTAGGGAATATAACTTCTATAGGCATGTAAGTGTGAGAATCCATGGGTCCCTGAAGAAGCTCTTTCAAGATGTAGAATAAATATTTTTTTCCGCTTAGCTGAAGTACCTCAGAAGATTATGCCATATGAGTAAAGTGAGTGAAAGTGTGTTAGCAATCCTTTGTCCAGTTTGATACAGTAAGAGATTTCTAAGCACAAAATGGGCAGAACTGAGCTTCTCGGTTAACTGACTCACATGCTGGTCTCACATGTGAGTGGTATCTGCATTTCCAGGAACTTAGAACATGGGAGCCTAGTTACCCATTTATCCCTACTTTTGATATTCGTATCTGTAAGTCACTTTTATTTCTTTAGAACTGCACAATACAAGTTTTTAGGCATTAAGCTGGTATCTGTGGATCAGTACAAGCCTGTTCTGTTATTCTCCTGGATGTTTCTGGTATGGATGAGTTTAGATCTTGCATCAATAAGTTTGTGACACTGCAAAACATTAGAGTTTTTCCAAAGCCCTCCAGTGCCCCAAGTAAAACATTTTTGTGGACTTGGCAGCAAACACTGTGTGCCACACCATATTTTATGTTCTCCCTTTTTGAGTTTAATCTTATTCCTGTCTTATCATTTGTTAATGTGACCTTCCATTTTCTGTAGTTAAAGTACAACTCAATCCATGCAAGGGGAAGACTTTTAATGCCATACTTTTTTTGCTCCCCCTCACAGAATTTTTTAATCTAAACAGTCAAAGGCTTTGGCAAGATGACAGAGGGGATAATTTCCACTATTTAATTCTACTGGAATTGAATTTGTGAGACATTATGTTGGATTCTCAGTATAGAAGCCTTTACAGAAGTCAAACTGTGTTGTTAAAAAGTTATTCTCTGAATGGTGGTTCACCATTCTAAGTGGATTTAGGTTGAAATACTATGCAGAGATGAAGAGGCTTACAAAGGCTGGAATAGGCTGGTGAGATGCACCAAAGCAGTAGTTGGATGAAGACCACAACAGCAGACTTCAACTCAGTTTATTGATGGAAATCCAGCTCTTGCTGAAATTAGCTCTCTCTCTCTCTCTGACACACACACACACACATACACACACACAAAAACACACACACACACACACACACTCTTCCTACTAGCTACCACTCCATCTCTCTTACCAGTGTGTTCGCAAGGTGATGGGACATATGATTCATGCCCGGATGATATGGTGGCTCGAGTCTCACAATTTTTGATGAATGCACAGTGTGGCTTTCAACAGGGCATTCTGCAGTGGACCGTCTCATTATTTTGCCCACCCATGTCATGAATGGTTTTCTGCAGAAATCCCAGATTGTCGCTGTGTTTTTCGATTTGGAAAAGGCCTGTGACACCTGCTACATAGCTAGTACCCTCCATACTCTTCACATGTGGAGCTTCCGTGGCCACCTACCCTGTTTCCTTCAGACATTTTTAAAAGACCGAGTTTTCCAGGTGCATGAAGGGTCTGCCTTGTCGGACACCTTTATCCAGGAAAATGGTGTGTCTCAGGGTTCCATTCTGAGTGTCATTCTCTTTGCTATCACCATAAACCCTATAATGGCCTGTCTCCCACTGGGCATCTCCGGCTCCCTTTTTTTTGACGATTTTGCCTTCTATTGCAATTCTCTATGAACCTGTCTCACTTAGTGCCATCTTCAGCAATGTCTTGCAGTGGCTTATCTCACACTCACATTGATCCTGCAACATAATTCACTTTACATACGTTGTCTCAACAAATATATTCCTGGTATTTCATTACTCTACATTAATTACTTTTTGGTGTTGCAAATTTTTCCATCAGTGTACCTGGCCTTTCTTTAACCATCCCTGGTGCAATGCAGAATTCTCTTCCCAGTAGCGAGAAAATGCTTTTATTCCAATTTTGAAATCAGATAAATTGCCTCTTCAAACGGACAGCTGTCGTCCAGCTTGTTTACTCAGTGTCCTGCAAGTTACTTGAACATATGGTTAGTCGAAGGCTGTATTGTGTCCTTGAATCCCCGGGTCTTTTGGCTTCGATCCAGGGTGCTTTTCGCCAAGGGCGCTCTACTGAAGATAATTTAGTCCACTTGAAGTGTGCTATCTGAACAGCTTTTGCTCAGCATCAGTTCCTTGTTGCAGTTTTCATTGATCTGCGTGTATATCTTATGATACCACATGGTGCCATAACGTCCTTGCCACCTTAAAGGAGTGGGGCCTCCATGGCCCACTCCCGATTTTTATCCAGAACTTTCTTCCATGTCACACTTTTTGGGTACAGGTTGGTGCCTCCTGTAGCATCTCCCCCTGCAGGAGAAAGGGCTTGCACAAGGTTCTGTTTTGAGTGTCACTCTCCTTTTTGTGGCTATCAATGATCTGGCGGCAGCTGCATGACATATGGTGTCCCCATCATTTTTGTTCATCCGTGACGGCTATTGCTGGAGGCAGAATGCAGGGAGCAATACACCAAGCACAATCCTGGGCTTTCACTCATAGCATCCATTTTTTGGCTGCCATGACCTACGTTATGCATTTCTGTCATTGTGTTTTTTAGGACTGGTCTTTGATGCCTAGTTGACATGGCTTCCCCGTCTTTGCCAACTAAAGCAGACATGTAGGTCGCACCTGAATGCTCTTCTATGCCTCAGCGGTGTGGTCCACTCTACTTTGATATGGCTGTATGCAGCATTGGTGCAGTCACACCTAGATTACAGGAATCTCTCATATGACTTTTTATCAGCTTCGACATTACGTCTGGATTCGATACACTATTGTGGGGTAAGACCGGTAATAGGTGCCTTTGGACTAGGCAGCAGTTCCACTATTGTGGGTTCTGCACCATCAAAAATTGATGGCAGCTGCTCGCCCATAGTATCCTAACTGTCATCTCCTCTTTCCAGATACAAGATCTACCTCCCAAAACGGCAACACAGGTCTGGGGTTACGATCACCAAGTTTGAGTCTTGGTCCAGCACACAGTTTTAATCTGCCAGGAAGTTTCATATCAGTGCACACTATGCTGCAGAGGGAAAATCTCATTCTAGAAAACTCTTTATCTGTAATTCTCTTTACATATTGGCTATTTTCTTCACATATGGGGGACATGGTCTCATCTGAAAAGTGAAAGTAAGCCTGTAAAAGAAAGGGGGGGGGAGGGGGGGCAGTTCTCAATTCTTGAGCAGTGACCCTCTTTTTTTTTTTTTTTTTTTAACCTTTG
Organism: Schistocerca serialis cubense; assembly: GCF_023864345.2. Lineage (NCBI taxonomy): Eukaryota > Metazoa > Arthropoda > Insecta > Orthoptera > Acrididae > Schistocerca > Schistocerca serialis. The sequence goes on from NC_064638.1 coordinate 15,138,144, forward strand.
CAGTTTATGTTCAATCCTTGCACCCAATTTACTCTTTCATGTACCCACTTTTTTTCTCATCAAGCAGAACGATATTTATGCCCGTTGCTTAATACCTGTTTGTATCACTTACAATGCTGGTATTTATGAATTTTTTAGCATTTGACTCCGGAAAGACCATTTTTCTTTGTAGTGAGCTCTTGCCAACAGTAAATTTTCTGGATGGAAAGTCGCTCAATCTGCTCATATACTTTAAAATTTAAAAGTAAATCTAGCAATGCTAGAATGTATACAAAATACTGATACACCCATTTTCAAGTTGTTGTTTAAAGATTCGCAACTTTTAAAACTTATGTAGATTATCTTTTTGATGATAGAACTCTACATAAGAAGTTATTAAGAACATTGCGAATATCACATGACGAACAATTGAATGACTAAAGCAGTGTTATCAACCCTCATTCATTGACACATGTAATAAATTCATCGAAGCAGTGAAGTTCAGAGCTGTAAAAATTTCTGAAATTAAAAGTATATATTACCTAATGAATGTATTATTTTGGGGTGAAAGAACACAATAATTATTATTTTTGGAATGTAATAATTCACTATGGCTTCATTTTAATTCTAATAAGTTTCACACTGTAATGAAACATTGTCTAAATGCCCCTCTCTCTCTCTCTCTCTCTCTCTCTCTCATTTGTTATAACTTACCACTGTTATATTGTATATGTATTGCAGTCATTACATTAAAATTGGCTATATTGATTCTGCAATTTATACTATTATGTTATTGCTAAGAATTGATTTAAAGAATAAACGTATATATTTATTTGTAAGATTTTGTAAATTTATACCACTGGAACTCTTTCAAAATATTTGATTGCGTAATACTGCCAATAAATACAATGACTTTCTTTCTTCTGTTTATAATTGTAATAGATGTTGGACACTTTGACTCCAAGTATGTTATACAGAAACGCAGTGATTTTTTACAAAAGGCAAAACTATGTGTTCGAAGATTTGTGGAGAGGAGGGTACATGATGTACTTTAAGTAGGTTATAATGAGTAACTATAACAACAAAAACAATAAATTATTGATAAAATTATTTAATTGAATAGATAAAAATCTACTCACCAAGCGGCAGCAGAACATACACATAAAAGACTGTTGTGATTGGCAAGCTTTCGGAGCCAATGGCTCCTCCAGACAGAAGCGTTGAAGGGGAAGGAAGAAGGGTAAAGGAAAAGGCCTGGAGAGTTCCAGGAAAAGGTGTAGATTTTGGAAAAGTCACCCAGAACTGCGGATCAGGCGAAAAATAGAAATGACACATGTCATATACCAGCTATTATGTAAACACTGTTCAGCTTTCTACATCTGCATGACTACCACCAAATTATCAGTTAGGATAAATGGGCATAGGCATAGTGTATATACTGGAAACTCGCAATATCCTGTTGCAGAGCATGCTCTACAACATGGCATACGTGACCTCGGCACTTGTTTCACCACACATGCCACCTGCATTCTTCCGCCAGACACCAGTTTCTCAGAACTCCGCATCTGGGAACTAGCACTACAATGTGTCCTTGGTTCTCACCACCCACCTCGCCATAATTTACGTTAATTTCTCCTGTCTCAGCTTTTCTTCACTGTAATTACTCTTTGCTTCACTCCGTTTTAGCTTTTTACATATGTCATTGTCTTTCTCGTCTATTTTCACTGCACCCTCCCACAGCTATTGCATACAATACACTTAGCTTCTCACTCTTATGAACTCATGTACAGTTTTAGTAGTAATCTCTGTCTTGCATATTACCCTGTCTTCCACCTTTAAGCTCTCAGGTTTCCGAATCTTGCCCAATGCAGTCCCTAACAATTAGTCTTTCCTTCTCATCCTGTACGGTAAGTCACCCATGACCCACGGTTCTGGGTAACTTTCTCAAAATCTACCCCTTTTCTTAGACCTCTCCAGTCCTTTTCCTTCACCCTTCTTGCTTCCCCTGCAACCCTTCAGCCAGAAGAAGGAGTCACTGGCTCCAAACGCATGCCTATCACAACAGTCTTTTATGTGTGTGTTCTGCCACTGCCTGGTGAGTAGATTTTTTATCTATCCAATTAAATAATTTTATAAAGAGTATCTGTGTGTGATGTTTTTATTGGTATACAACTTGTTATAAACAAAACTTATTTTTACCATTGAATATGTTTCCAGATATTTACCAGTGGTAAAGATGAAATTGGGTTGATTGTACTTGGTTCTGACAAGACACAGAATCCACTTGATTACCCAAATGTTAGTGTGCAATTTCCTCTTGCACTGCCTACATGACAGATGATATCCTTTGTGGAGAAATCTTTACATGAAAGTAAAATAAAAACAGATTGGATAGATGGTGTTGTTGTTGGCATGCAAGTCTTGAAAGATGAGCTAGAGTAAGTATTTAAAGCTGTCTGTTTCATGACATTCCTGGAACATGTTCTAGAATGTGTGTTACACAAATCACAGTGACATAGTTGTGACTTTATAAACATGAATCAATATGTTTTTGTAATGAAAAAGAACCAGAAGGCACAATACCTGCAGAAATAGGAAATTTTTTTGTGTGATTTTACTGTATGAATGTTTTTTACAGTTTTTCAGCTCAATAATTAAGGAGGTATTGATACAAGGCTTTGCCAAAAATCCATCTGTCACCTACAATTTTAGCCCTGTCACTGGCATTCCCTACCCCACAATATGACTGGGCCACCATGAAAGCAGCCACATCATTGTCAAATTCACTGAAACTACTGCACAGCAATTTACTTGAGTATGGCTGCTGTTGTGGTCTTCAGTTTGGTTTAAGCACTGCGTCAATACCTTCTCTTCATAGCACTCGGAGATCATGATCTGCGACAGTTTTTACAAATGGCAAGAGAACTTTTCCTCTAGTTGCTTGTTTTCAGTGACAGATGCAAATATTTTAGAATGTAGTGCCTTATGTTTATCTGTTAGAATAGCCACAAGGTCTGAAAGTTATTTTCAAATGATTGAGCTCTTCTACAGAGTATTGAAATTCACAGATTCTTCCAACCTGGTCCACCAATGTCTTACATACTCCTCTTCCTCCATGGATTGTTTCCAGCATTTGGAGATGAAACATTAGGCACCAAATCGTGCCTTATAACCAAAATCTAATGAACATATAATTAAATTAACCAAAGATGTAATGTTGCACTCTCAGGTAAGACTGATCTTGAATGCAAAGCCACAGAGGAAATTAAATATCCACTGCAACATTCATCTCACTTTTTGTTATTGAAATTATTCACAGTGCCATAGGGAGAACTGAGTTTATGTGTTTTATAGAGTCAGATACACGCTGTGGCACAGGGTGCTGTCCGTTATTCTCCTGACTATGATGTCCAGGAATGGTAGTCTTCCTTCTTCTTTGGTCTCCATAGTGAATTTGATTTTGTGGCGTGTGGAGTTCAGATGTACAAAGAAGTCAAGAAGTTTGTCTCTTCCATGAGGCCAGATGACAAGTGTGTTATCCACATAACAGAAGAAGAAGAAGAAGAAGAAGAAGAAGATGGATTTCCATTTGGATGACATCAGGGCCTCTTCCTCGAAGTGCACCGTAAACATATTCACAATCTCTGGTCAGAGTGGGCTGCCTATTGCGACTCCATCTGTTTGCGGGAGGGGGGTGTGCCACGAGTCAGTGAAGTGGAAAAGCTGACCAAGTAATATGTGTGACGTGTCATACCTCGACCGATATTGAGAACAGAATAAAAAATTCAGAGGCATTACTTTTCAGCACTCCCATGCATATTCTGTATGCAAGAAAAGCATATGGAGCAGGTTTCTCATTCAGAAATTCTATTTCAGTGTTGGTTGTTTACACGAAGACCGTGTTAAGCATAATGGAAGAAGGAGAAATGTTTATCAGCATTCCAGATTTGGCAGTGGCAGGCTCATGGTCTGCTGAGACTCTGGTTTATTGTTTCACTATATTGCTGCTTGCATTGCTCAGAATCTCATTTTGTGCGAACATAGAATTGGTAGGTTCAGGAGGGCCATGCTAAATGCCTTGCAGGGCCTCAGTAGTGCCACCCAACTAGCACCTGAGAGGGCAGACAAGTGTTCGCTCATGCGTACGTGATCCTGCAGTGAAGTTGTGTACATTTAGTCAGGAAGTGGGCTTGTATACAGTGAGACAAGTATCCACACAGACAATGTGATGGCATCTGGAGCAGCACAGACTGTCAAGCCCTTAATGCAGCTCTAGTGAGAGGTGAACTGACAGCGGTGCAACTGACAACAATGCCAGGCACAGGAATGGCACTGTGTCATCGTATCGGATGAGTCTCGGTTCTGCAACATCGTCACAATTGATGTACATGTGTGTGGAGGCTCTGATGCCAACAGACCTGGCCAGATTGTATCTGTCATTCTCATGTGAGTCCAGCACGTGATGTGATGGTATGGGGTGCAACTGGATTCATGTCACAACCTCTGGTTCACATAGCCAGTAATTTGGACAGCAGCCATTGCATTTGTGTTTTGTTAAGGCCTATCGCTGTGCCCTATTTTCAAGGGCTCCGTGATGTTATCTTTTAACAAGATAATGCAAGACTACACATCACCTGAGCTACCTCGATACAGAGAGTGTTCCACTGTTGCCATATCCAGCATTTTCTTCAAATCTGTCACCTGTGGAGAACGTCTGTTCACAGGATGCCAAGAGATGGGTATGCCACCAGTCGCCAGCCACTACAGTTGATGAACTCTGACATATGACATACAGTTGAGTAGCATGAAATGATGTACCCATGGCTGTAATCCAACCTCGATTTGATATCCAGTGTGATGAGAGCTGTTCTGCTGTTCCAGTTTCAATACTGAAATTCATATATTATTTTTATGCTATCCTAACCAGATTGGACTGTGGTGACATACAGCATAAAATATCTTACAATGTGTTGAATCAGTGATGAGAAGTGTAGAACAGCCAGCAGGGGAAAGATGTTGGCAATGAGACAGCTTTTATGTATAACAGCAGTACAGTGTTTCACAGTGCATAATGCTTCCGCAGATTGAGAACAAAATGTGTGGTTTGCTTTCATCCATTTTCACAAACATAGCCTTGAAAAATAATGTTGACATTACTGTGCATTTCACTCTGAGGCATATTGCACTCTGAGAATGTTCATCGAATTCAGTTACTTTGTATTATATTTCAGTAACAGTGACATAATAGCAAATTGGCCTGTATGAGTTTTTACGGATTTTTTTTCCAGACACACACTACCATTTCTTCAGATTTATTTAATTTGGGTATAAATCCTTTCCAGCATATATGCTGTACACAAAATGTTGAACATAAAATGTAGCTATCTGCTGATTTAACATCTTGCTGAGTATACCGGTACAATATTTTGTTGTAACAAATAGTTCAATGTATTTTACACACTTATAAACTTATTTATACAGTTATAGTAATTTATACCATTACATTAATGTTGTACCTTAATGTTCTGGAAGACGATATTATAAGGAACCTCATACTTTTCCTGGATGATAGAGTTGTCTATAATGAATTATTACCCGAAAAATATCTGCACAAATTTGAGTCAGATCATAACATCCAAAGATATGTAAATTGGAGCACATCACAAAACAAATAAAAGACAGTATTGTATGACTACATTATCAAATAATCACAGTTTTAATTGGTCAACTCCTTCAAATATCAGGATGAAATGAAATGGTGACATAGACTCACTTGTAGGCAAAGCAGAATGCAGACTTCAATTCATTGGTAAGATACTGGAAAATGCAATCAGTCTATAGAGGACATTGCTTACAAAATACTTGTGTGGCCCATTCTAGAATATTGCTTAAGTATGACCCATAACAAATAAGGCTAATGGCAGACATTGAATGTATACAAAATAGTGTAGCATGATTGATCATAGATTTATTTGATGCATGGGAGAGCATCAAGAAGCTACTAAAAATTGGAAATGCCAGACAAATGAAGATAGACACCAAATATATGACAAAACCTAACTTATGAAATTTCAGGAACCTGTATTAAGTGAGGTATTTAGGGATTATACAATAACCGCATATGTATCACTCCTATAGGGACCATGAAGGCAAGATTAATTACAGCATGCACAGAACCATTTAAAGAATCATTCTTCCCACACTCCACATGAGCATTGAATGGGGAAAAACCGTAATGTGTGGTACAACAATGTACTGTGGTAGCACACACCAAAGAACAGTCCAAGTCCATACACTAGTTATGTGGATTGTGACCAGTAATGAGACAATTGACCATCACAGGCTGTGTTCAAAATGAGCACTGGCAGCACCAGTATATGCTCCCATTCTGGTATGGAAAGACTGCTGCACACAAACCAGTATTTCAGCAGGGACAATCCGACAGGCTGCAGTAATACATCATTGCATATCATCAGATGTAGTTGGTATGCCCTTGTAGACAGTCTTTCAGCTTTCCCCATAGAAAAAAAGTCTGCAGGCATGAAATTTGGCGAACGGATCAACCGAGATACAGGTCCTCTACATCCAATCTAATGATTTGTAAACAGTTTGTGAATCCATGTTGTACTTCGTGCACTGTGGGTTGTACAGCCATCGTATTGGTACCACAAGTTGCTCCTAGTCTGCAGAGGAATCTCTTCTAGCATCCGTGGAAGATGATTTGTTAGGAGGCTGTGATACTTGTGCGCATCCAGTGTTCTTTCTAAGAAAAACGGGCCTATGAGCTGATGGTTCACTGCCCCACACCACATGTTTACACTCCAAGGATGCTGACATTCCACCTGCCACAGCCAAAGAGAATTTTTAACAGACCAATTGTGCTTATTTCAGCACTTTACCAGGCCACGATTGTTAAAATTTCCTTCACCACTAAACAAGATACATGATACATCTGGAGTATCCTGTCTTAATGCCCATGTATGGAAGTTAACACAATTCTCTTGATCAATTCCATGCAGCTCTTTATAGAAAGGGATAAACCTATATCAATGGAGAATGCATAGGACACTTGCCCGATTAATGCCATTTCCACATGCGATTGTGCAAGAGGTAACATGTGGATCAACTACTTGTTTCATCTGTTATGTTGCTAAGAGTTAGGCTATGACTTCCACATAACTGGTTGAAGAGGTTGATAACATCATACCTAGCAACTACCCAGATTGAGTGGCACAAACTAGTATTGGTGTGGAAACTTTTAAAAATACTGTATCTCATTGACAACTTGTACTAGAATCCTGCAACAAACCCCACTGACATTCTGATTTACCATATTTTTAGTTTGTTAATGTCAGTAAGCACAGTTTCATTTAAAAAGTGTACATCTGCACAAGAAAGAATTTTTACAATCTGTTGATTGGGTAACAATAATGAGTCCCTGACAACCAATCCATTCTGTCAAAGCCGCAAATCAATAGCACTTCATACTTGTGGTGCGAGCTTTAGGCATTTCACCCTGTGACTTGGTCTTCAAAAGTGAAATAATTGTGGGTCAGGATGTGATTGGGTAGGGGGATTAGGAAAGAGGTGGTGGGTTTGGTATCAGGAGGATGTTTGGAAAGTGAGGCCACGGGCATGGGGGATGTTGTAAAATGATGTTGCGTCCATAGTAACCAGCAAGGAGTCATGTGGTAGCAAAACAGGAAATGCAGAAAGGCGGTGAAGGAAGTGAGCATTGTCTTCACTGTAGGATGGGAGGTTACAGACAATGGTTTGCATGTGATGTTCAGTGGGAGGATTGTACCCAGCCACAGTTGGACAAGTGGAGAGACCTGTGTAGTTGGGTTTGTGTAGTTTGGCGAATAGGTAAAAAGGAAGGAGTGGTGTGAGGAGGGAGATAGATCCAGGAGTCAGGTTATGGGATGGACTTAAGGTCTTGGAGAGCTGCTGGAGTCTTGTTGGAATTCAAGGATGTGATCATGGTTGTAAGGTTTGTATGCAGAGGTGTTAGAAAGTTGGTGAAGACTCTCAGCCACATAGTCACTATGATTCATGAACACTGTGATGAAGCTTTTATCTGTAGGGAAGATGATAAGGCACGGATTGATTTTCAGGATATGGGTAGGTGTGTGTTACATAGGAGTGATGCTGGTCTCACTAGGGAGAATTTAGGAAAGGAAAGTAAGGCCAAGTTAGAAGTGACGAATTCCTGAAAGATAACCAAGAGATGACTGGCTGGAATGGGAGGTTCAGGGTGGGAGGGAGGCTGGAACTGTTTTAAGCAAGGTTCTATGTGAGGTTTTTGTTGGCTGTTATTAGTGGGATGCATCATCATCATCATTTAAGACTGATTATGCCTTTCCGCATTCAGTCTGGAGCATAGTCTTGATCTATTTCAACAGTTTTTATACCCCTTCCCTTCCAACACACACACACTAGCCACCAAGGAAGAGCCTACAGCTTTGATTCAACCCCCCCCCCCCCCCTCTTCCAGTCATACCCTCATACCTCTCTAATGCACATTGAAGAAATTTCAGCTGCAGAGATTAGGTAAGGAAAGAAGGTCCTTTACAAGTCCAGCACACTTGAATTTAGGTTTTGGGCTAAAGGTGAGGCCTTTAGAAAGTACCAAGACTTCTGCAGGGCTAAGAGTTGTGGCAGAAAGGTTGACAACAGTTTTACAGGATTGGTGCTTAGGATGTATATATCTCGTGGAGGATGGAGGAATTCGTAGTGATTGTGGAAGATGGAGTAATGAACAAAGCATAGTTAGGGAGGTATGAGGGTATGACTGGGGGGAGGTTGAATCAAAGCTGTAGGCTCTTCCTTAGTGGCTTGTGTGTGTGTGTGTGTGTGTGTGTGTGTGTGTGTGTGTGTGTGTGTGTGTGTGTTGGAAGGGAAGGGGTATAAAAACTGTAGAAATAGATCAAGACTTCACGACAACTAGCAGGTTTAAATGGGTGGGTGTTGTAATAGATATGTAGAGGTGGAGGTGATGAGGCTTGCACAGGATAGATTAGTATTGAGAGCTGCAGCAAACCAATCTTCAGACTACCACAGCAACAACAAGAAGGTCATAAGATGGAAACAATTTTGCGTCGTAGTATCTCCCTCTGTTTCCACTCCATGTAGTTTTCACTTGTGGTAATGTGGCGTGTGTACAGAGATTTATCGGGTGTTGTTATTTTTTATTGGACTGTATTAACAGGATTTATCAAGAGTGGTGATAACATCAATTTGTGACAATAAATCTTTGTCATGTGCAATCTATAATACTGTTGTTCCATTTGTAATAAACAATTTCTTTGATGCTGTTTTCCCAAATAAGCCTAAATTTTACTGTTATTCACATGGACAGAGGCAGAGTAAGACATGGGAGATAACTTCAGCTGATCTTCGAAGATCAATTTCTTGAGACAGAGACAGTGTCATTATTATTATTGTTATTCTTTACTTCCTCAGACGTTAAGTCTGGTTAAAAATGGAAAGTGACGTGGACCTTGATAAAGCGTCACTTCCTTTCAACTGTATGGTATGTGTTATATTGCATTTAGGAACTTTCGGGTAATTGAACATGTATCAATAATTACTGATTTCTGTAGTTGTATATATATGTTTGGATGTAGCTGTATTGCATTGATGTACTGGTGGATATTGTGTGGTATGACTCCTGTAGTTGATAGTATAATTGGTATAATGTCAACTTTATCCTGATGCCACATATCCTTGACTTCCTCAGCCAGTTGGATGTATTTTTCAATTTTTCTCCTGTTTTCTTCTGTATATTTGTTGTATTGGATATGGATATTTCGATTAGTTGTGTTAATTTCTTCTTTTTATTGGTGAGTATGATGTCAGGTTTGTTATGTGGTGTTGTTTTATCTGTTATAATGGTTCTGTTCCAGTATAATTTGTATTCATCATTCTCCAGTACATTTTGTGGTGCATACTTGTATGTGGGACTGTGTTGTTTTATAACTTTATGTTGTAAGGCAAGCTGTTGATGTATTATTTTTGCTACAATGTCATGTCTTCTGGGGTATTCTGTATTTGCTAGTATTGTACATCTGCTTGAGATGTGATCTACTGTTTCTATTTGTTGTTTGCAAAGTCTGCATTAATCTGTTGTGGTATTGGGATCTTTAATAATATGCTTGCTGTAATATCTGGTGTTTTTTGTTTGATCCTGTATTGCAATCATGAATCCTTCCATCTCACTGTATATATTGCCTTTTCTTAGCCATGTGTTGGATGCGTCTTGATCGATGTGTGGCTGTGTTAAATGATACGGGTGCTTGCCATGTAGTGTTTTCTTTTTCCAATTTATTTTCTTCGTGTCTGTTGATGTTATGTGATCTAAGGGGTTGTAGAAGTGGTTATGAAATCGCAATGGTGTAGCCGATGTATTTATATGAGTGATTGCTTTGTGTATTTTGCTAGTTTCTGCTCGTTCTATAAAGAATTTTCTTAAATTGTCTACCTGTCCATAACGCAGGTTTTTTATGTCGATAAATCCCCTTCCTCCTTCCCTTCTGCTTAATGTGAATCTTTCTGTTGCTGAATGTATGTGATGTATTCTATATTTGTGGCATTGTGATCGTGTAAGTGTATTGAGCGCTTCTAGGTCTGTGTTACTCCATTTCACTACTCCAAATGAGTAGGTCAATATTGGTATAGCATAAGTATTTATAGCTTTTGTCTTGTTTCTTGCTGTCAATTCTGTTTTCAGTATTTTTGTTAGTCTTTGTCTATATTTTTCTTTTAGTTCTTCTTTAATATTTGTATTATCTATTCCTATTTTTTGTCTGTATCCTAGATATTTATAGGCATCTGTTTTTTCCATCGCTTCTATGCAGTCGCTGTGGTTATGCAGTATGTAATCTTCTTGTTTAGTGTGTTTTCCCTTGACTATGCTATTTTTCTTACATTTGTCTGTTCCAAAAGCCATATTTATATCATTGCTGAATACTTCTGTAATCTTTAGTAATTGGTTGAGTTCTTGATTTGTTGCTGCCAGTAGTTTTAGATCATCCATGTATAGCAAATGTGTGATTTTGTGTGGGTATGTTCCAGTAATATTGTATCCACAATTTGTATTATTTCGGATGTTGGATAGTGGGTTCAGGGCAAGGCAGAACCAGATAGGACTTAATGAGTCTCCTTGGTATATTCCACGCTTAATCTGTATTGGCTGTGATGTGATATTATTTGAATTTGTTTGGGTATTAAGTGTGGTTTTCCAATTTTCCATTACTATGTTCAGGAACTGTATCAATTTAGGATCTACTTTGTATATTTCCAATATTTGTAGTAACCATGAGTGGGGTACACTATCAAAAGCTTTTTGGTAATCAATGTATGCGTAGTGTAGCGACCTTTGTTTAGTTTTAGCTTGATATGTCACCTCTGCATCTATTATCAGTTGCTCTTTACATCCTTGTGCTCCTTTGCAACAGCCTTTTTGTTCTTCATTTATAATTTTGTTCTGTGTTGTATGTGTCATTAATTTCTGTGTAATGACTGAAGTTAATATTTTGTATATTGTTGGTAGGCATGTTATGGGGCGATATTTTGCTGTGTTTGCTTGATCTTTAGGTTTCAGACAAGTTATTCCACGTGTAAGTGTATCAGGGAATGTGTATGGGTCTGCAATGTAACTGTTAAATAATTTAGTTAGATGTGAATGTGTTGAGTTGAACTTCTTTAGCCAGAAATTTGCTATTTTATCTTTTCCAGGGGCTTTCCAATTGTGAGTAGAATTAATTGCTTGGGTGACTTCATGTTGCAAAATTATCACTTCAGACATTTGTGGTATCATCTTGTATGTGTCTGTTTCTGCTTGTATCCACCGTGCATGCCTGTTATGTTGTACCGGGTTTGACCATATGTTGCTCCAGAAGTGTTCCATGTCTGTTATGTTTGGTGGATTGTCTATTTTAATGTGTTTGTTATCTATTGTCTGGTAAAATTTCTTTTGGTTTGTGTTGATTGTTTGGTTTTGTTTCCTTCTATTTTCACTTTTTTTGTATCTTCTGAGTCGTTTGGCTAATGCTTGTAATTTCTGCTTCTTTTCGTCTAATTGCTCTGTCGCTTCTTGTTGTGAGATTTTACCCAACCTTTTTCGTTTTCTTTCCGAGATTTCATTTCTTATAAATTGTGTTAGCTGCCCGATGTCTTTTCTCAGTTTTTCTATTTTGATCTGTAGCCTGTGTTGCCATGCTGGTTTTGTGGGTTTCTTGTGTGTGTTGGTTGGTTCTGATCTCTGCCTAGTGTGTATATTTAGTGTAGTGAGTGCTCCTGTATAAACCAGTAGTTGTAACTCTTCCATAGTTGTGTTTTCATTTATTTTGTTGTGTATGATTGTGTTGATAGTTTTTAACGTTGTTTCGACTTGTGGGTTATTTGGCGGTCTTTGCAAGAATGGTCTAATGTCTGTATTTGTGTCTTTGTATTCTATATATGTCAGCTGAAATTTTTCTTCTATATCTAACATGTGTGTCACTTCATGTTCTATTTGTGCTTGTTCTGGTGGCTGTCTTAAGATTTCGTTTTCCTCTGATTGTTTAATTGATGCGTGTTGTTCTTTGTTTGTTTACTCTGGGATGTTTGAGTCCATTACTGTATTTTCTTCTTCTTCTGATTGCACATTATTTTGTTCCAGTATTTTTTGTACTTGTTGTTTGATGTTTTCTAAAGTACAACAAATATTATTATTATTATATTGAATTATTGTTAATTAATACCCCCTTTAGGAGAGCAGTAAAGCACCATCAATTTTCAAGGTTTTTTTCTGTCTCTTTCATTTGTCTTTCAAAAACTTCTCATATATTCATTGTGATTCTTCTTCCTCTCTTCTGTACCGTTCTTCCCCGTTTCCTTCTTTCAATATCTGCTGAAATTTCTGTTTTCCAGTTATTTACTCTGTATTTTTTCCTGTCTGTGATGTCTTCTGCGGAGATGTTTAGTTTCTTGAGGTCCTCCACGGTTTCCTATACCCAGTTGGTTTTCACTTTATTAGTCATAACTATATTAAAAATATTCTTGGTAAGTCTGTTTTTGTGCATAATTTGTATGTGTCTCTAAAACTTTGTCCTTCTTTACCTGGTGTTGTTTTTAATCCTCTGTTCGTATTTGTACAGTTCTTTTGTCAATATGTTTATCCTGATCCCCTCTCTCTGAACTGGCCTGTAGATCTTTCCTTCTGTTTTTCCATCTCTTTGATTTTTGTTCTTCCCTTCATGGCTGTTGTTCTGAGGTGTACAAGGCCTGTGGTAACTACTGTACTACAGTGTCTTAATTTGGCATTGATGGAAAAACTTCTTTTGTTATAATTGTTCCATATAAGTCTGAATACCTTACGTAGTTTTGTGATTCTTTTTTCATTGGATGTTGAGTTCAGTCCCATTTTCTGTGTAATCTCTTCCAGGCACTGGAAACTTTCTTCATGTGATATCGTTCCATACTTTGTTACTAGTGGGTGTCTGTCTCTTCACATTGTGTCAATGTACAAGTTTTTTTCATGTAAGATTTGTAGTCCCGTTTTGACTGAGATTTGATAAATAGTTTGTAGAGCTTTTTTGTCTTCTTTTCTGTTATTTGTTATGATGGCTATATCATCAGCAAAGGCCAGACATTTTATCTACATGTGCATATATATTCCGCAAGCCATGGTGTGGTGTGTGACATGATCTGACTACACGTAGAGTGCAGTCTTTGTTTGGCACGGCACTTGGAAGGCGACGGTTCAGTCTTCACCCATCTGTCTCTTTTGTCCCATGTCCTGATTATTTTCTCCTCATGCCTCACTCCTGTCTTTACTTTGAACGGTTCATGTTTCTTGTCATATTAACATCAAAGATAATGATAATGTGCAAGAATAATGTAAGGCTAGCATCTTTTTAGTCACATGTTTCTGCTGATACAGCTTATATTGTACACCTGGCAATACAATGTCAATTTTGTTCTGATGACAACACATGTCACCTGGGAATAGTAGATGTACTGGCAATGGTTTCAGTGTCATCCGCCAACAGATAGTGTAATGGCATAGCTATCAGAGTGCTATATGTGTCTACCCTTTAATAGGAAATGCTCACAGCCAGTGTGAAGCAGACATGTGAAGCAAGCAGGCAACCATGCCAGGAAGGCACACTTGTGATTCTTATAGCCAACGAGTGAGTTTAAAAAGGGGTCAAATTGTGGGCTTCCGAGTGGCAGGATGGTCCTTTCGGGGGAATTGCCACACGAGTTGGATGTGCTGCGTCAGTTATGCAACATTGCTAGTATCAGTAGTCACGTGAACATTCTCACACACGTAGTCGAGGTTCTGGACATCCACACAGCACAGATGCTCACTAGGATTGTTGTACTGAAAAGGCAGCAGTTGCAGATCGTACGGCTACCACAGCACAGATAAAAGGTCTTGTGAGCCCCAGATGTGTCAACACAAACTGTTGCGAAGCAGTTATTGCCAGTTGCGTTACGGGCGTGCACACATCTATCCCGGCTTCCAATCGTGCCTCAGCACTGACATGCATGGCTCGAGTGGTGCCATCAGAGGATCTCTTTGAGGATGGCATGGCACGCCATGGTCGTAAGTGATGAAAGCAGATTCTGCTCCCACACAAGTGATGGTCGTATCAGCAAATGACATAAATCTGGTGAGCACTCTCTTGTAGAGTGCATTCGTCCAAGATACAGTGGCCCCACCCCAGGCCTTATGGTCTGGGGTGCGATAAACTACAACTCTCATTTGTCTGTTGTGTTTCTGCACTTGGTACATGCAGAATGATGTTACACCCGTTATTTTTGCATTCTTGCAACTGGAAGGTAATGTACTGTTCCAACAGTACAGTGCTGACCCACACGCTGCCCATGAATCTCAGTGTTCTCCGAAAGATGAGCAGTGACTTCCTGGGCCAGCATGTTCTACGAGTTTGTCTCCAACCGAGCACATGTGGGAACATGGGATGAGAAGTGACTCGTGCAACTTGTCAACCAACAACTCTTACATAACTATGTGAACAGATTGAGCATGTGTGACATAATTTATCTCAGGACAGTATTTGCCATCTGTACTATCGACTGCATGCCACAGTCAGTGCCTGCATTGTCACCAGTGAGGGCTACACCACATACTAATGTGTGTGTTTTAGCACGGGTCGATACATGCTAGCTGAGAAGCATTTGCAGTATTGATCTGTAAATGTGATCATTTCATGTACTCCATATGCACTGTTACAACATTAAATCTGGAGTGAATTTTCTTCTGGCAGTGGGCACAGACTTTTACCTCACAACTTTGATACATTTTACTTTTTCTTTTTCTTAGTCTTTATCCCCTGCTATCACAGTCTCAGCATGTTAATGTGGATTTGGCAGTATTAGTGGTAAATTGTGGCCAGATGCCCTTTCCGTGCCACCTCCCCCCGCCCCCCCCCCCCTTCCAACCCACACCAGGATGAAAGTTATGTACCCTGTATCTGTATGTATCTAATATTATCGTGTGTGAAAGTGTGAGAATGTTTTCAAAATGTTTGAGGATCATGTAACTGATGTGGGGTGTGCATACCAGTCTGCTATTCATCTAGTCGGATGTGGACAACAGCCTAAAAACTATGTCCACACTGGCTCTAGCTGCATGCTAACGTTGGCATCTACCCAGGAGTATTACAATTTCGATAGAGTACAGTAGAATTTTAATGATTTATACAATACTTTTATGTCATGAATTTTAGAAAATTGATTGAAGATGTCTTTCTGTTGTTGTTTAATTTATGATATAGCCGCAACAGAAAATCCAACAGAATATGTTAATTATTCTGGTCTTGTTCATTTCTGTATTTGTTCTGTCTTAAAGTAATTGTTCAGATGCATACAACATAGAAGTTAAAGTAAGGTCTATGATGGCAGGCAGTGACTGGGCTGTAGTCCTGACAGCAGGTAGGGTGCAGCCTTTGTTCACCGTGGCACTAGGAGGGAGAGGGTTATGGCCTATCACCCCAGCTTCCTTTTACCCCTGGGAAATATCCCCAGGAGTCATCTGATAACAGGTTGGCGTCACCTGGGGCCACCCTGCAGTCACTGGAACAAGGAAAAATCCCCACCTTTTATGTTTTATTGGGAATTGAGCCCAGGACCCCCTGATTGGAGTCTAGTGCGCTACCCACTAGACCACCACAACCACCGTGCTTATGGGATATGAAATGTCTGCATCTATATGACTACTCTGCATTTCACAGCTCAGTGCCTGACAGAGGATTTATCAAACCACTTTCATACTTTTTCTCTACCGTTCCACTCTTGAACAATGTGTGGGGAAAAGGAACACTTTAATTGCTCTGTGTGATCTCCGATTTGTTGTGTTTTATTATAACAATCATATTTCCCTATGAAGGTGAGTGCTATGAAAATGAAAATGTTTTTGCATTTGGAGGATGAAGTTGGAGACTGGAATTTTGTGAAAAGATCTTGCCACAGCAAAAAAGTATTTCTTATTGTGATTACCATCTCAACTTGCATATCATGTCCGTGACTCTCTCTCTCCTAATATTTTACAATAATACAGACTGAGCTGCCCTCATTTTGACTTTGATTTCCTCCATCATTCGTATCCCATGGTGTACTTGTGCATTGTCATCTTGTAACACAACCAATGATCATCCAAACGTCGACTATATGACAGGACAGTAGGTTCGAGGATCCTATCATCACATTGCACAGCCCTCAAATAGCCTCATTCGAAATGAGATGTGTCAGACATCTGTATACCATACTGGCACAAAATATGACCGATCCATCTGCCTGCTAAACTTAAAAGACTGGACTGAAGGTCTGAAACTCATTTTTCACTGGAGCGGACACAAATGAACAAGAATTCTCTGTGGCTCTGAACAGTAGCTGAGCACAAGCAGACACCATTCTGTTGCATTTGGTTAGCATTCACAGGTGTTCACTCGTGTTCTGCCCATTATCAGTCTTTCGATGAACTGTCAAACGAAGTCTCCATTATCTCTGCATTGGTGAGAGCAGGAGAGAAAGAGCTAAATTCTGGTGTTTCATCAGTGAACTTTTGTCTTCAACTCAAGATCTTTGAGCAGCATAATGGTCTGAAGAGAATGTAATGTTTCTGATAACAGAGTAGATGCTTGTGAATTCCAAGATGTCTACACCATAAATGCCAAATAAAAAGAAATACAATTGACAGAGAGTTTCCGAGGTACTGGGAACATGAGAAAGATGATAATTACAATAGACACTTTCATCAGCCAGGAATGGAGTGAATAAGCACGAGCTTCGTATTTGTTTTTATTAAAAAAGAACAGCACAACAAAGTTCCTTGAAAGTAAATACCCCACACGAGCTTTGTATTTGTTTTTATTAAAAAAGAACAGCACAACAAAGTTCCTTGAAAGTAAACATGTACAAAAATGTATCTATCGTGCTGATTAAAATTACGTACATACCCCACAAGCCACCTTAGTAATTTCTTGTCCTGTTCCACTGACAAATAGTGCTAGGAAAAACGACAGTCTATATGCCTCTGTACAAGCCCTAATTTCTCTTGTCTTTGTGGCCTTTAAATGAATTGTAAATTGGTGGCTGTAGGATCGTCCTGCAGTCAGCTTCAAGTACGAGGTACCTAAATAGTTTAATAGTGTTTTGTGAAAAGAATATCATCTTCCCTCCAGGGGTTACTACTTGAGTTCATGAAGCATCTCTATAATACTTATGTGCTGGTCAAACTTACTGGTGATAAATCTCTGAATTGGTTCAATGTCTTCCTTTAATCCAATGTCATGCAGATCCCAAACACTCAAGCAATGCTAAAGAATGGGTCACACTAGTGTTGTGTCCTTTACAGATAAGCTACACTTTCCTAAAATTCTTGCAATAAACCAGTTTGGCCATTTGCCTTCCCTACAACCAAATTTGCTTGTTTCATGTCTTACTGCTTTGCAACATTATGCCTAGGTATTTAATTGACATGACTGTCAAGCAGCATACTACTGATGCTGTATTCAAACATCATGGGATTTTTTTTCCTTCTCATCTGCATTAAGCTACATTTTTTTTATATTTACAATAAGCTTCCATTCATCTCACCAATCACAAATTTTGTCTAAGTCATCTTATATCCTCCTATAGTCACTCAATGGCGACATTTGCTCATACACAATAGCGTCATCAGCAAACAGCCTCATAGTGCTGGCCACGTTGGCTGTCAGATCCTTAATGTACACTTATTAGCCAAAACATTATGACCACTGCCCACTGCGAGTTGGATGCTGCCTGGTGGCATTGCGGGCATGTGATGCGGTAACAAAAATATGTAAATAGAGCAGACACAGATGGGGGCTCACTTTAGGGAAGATATGGGCTGCAAATGGGGAAATCAGTTGAGATAAGTGATTATGATAAATGGCAGATTATTATTATGCTGAGCCTGTGACACACATCTCAAAAGCAGCAATGCTGGTCAAATGTTCATGTGCTATCTATCACTAGGTGCTAAATGGTTAGACATCCATGACGCTTCACAGTACTTGGGGTTTGAGGGCATGTCTGTCTGCAATGTAGGATAGACGGTGATTTGTAGCAACTCTGCTGAAAGAGCACAATGCTGGTGCACGCACAAGTGTTCCATAGCACACTGTTCATTGTAAATTCTGGAACACGGAGCTCCACAGCAGACCACTCCTACATGTTCACATGTCTACCCAACAACATCATCAGTTGTGATTGCAGTGGGCACAGGACCATTCGGATTAAACCATCAATCAATGGAATTGTTGGCTCTTTGCTACACCAGGTTGATAGGTGTCTCCACAAAAACCATCATTGAGGAGAATGGCAGCTCCAAATGTGCAGCACACCACGGATGCCGGCTGGTGGGAGCAGCATTATGCTTGGGAAACATTCTCCTGCACTTGCATGTAGTAATCGAAGACATGCCGACAGCTGTGAATCACCTATGTCCCTTCATGCTTGATGTCTTCCCCGACAGCGATGTCATCTTTCAGCAGTGTAAATGTCTGTGTCTCAGAGCCAGAATCATGCTACAGAGGTTTGAAAAGCATTATAGTGACGTCACATTGATGTCTTGGTGGCCAAATTTGCCTGATGTAAACCTAAGGAACCCATCTGGATCGCTATCGAGCATCATTACCACGTATGCAAATCAGTGAAATGTTATTTACGTGAATTACAAGACCTGTGTGCAGACATCTAATGCTTCATACCTCCTCAAACCTAACAACAAGCCGTCTGATCCCTCATACGCAAAATGAGTGAAGTATTTTGTCCCAAAGATGGACAAACAAGCTATTAAGCAGGTCATAATGTCTTGAACCACCAGTCTATACAGGATGTTACAAAAAGGTACGGCCAAACTTTCAGGAAACATTCCTCACACGCAAAGAAAGAAAATATGTTATGTGGATGTGTCTGAAAACGCTTACTTTCCATGTTAGAGCATATTTTATTACTTTTCTTCAAACCACATTAATCATGGAATGGAAACACACAGCAACAGAATGTACCAGCATGACTTCAAACACTTTGTTACAGGAAATGTTCAAAATGTCCTCCGTTAGTGAGGATACATGCATCCACCCTCCATCGCATGGAATCCCTGATGCAGCCCTGGAGAATGGCGTATTGTATCACAGCCGTCCACAATATGAGCACGAAGAGTCTCTACATTTGGTACCGGGGTTGCGTAGACAAGAGCATTCAAATGCCCCCATAAATGAAGGTCAAGAGGGTTGAGGTCGGGAGAGTGTGGAGGCCATGGAATTGGTATGCCTCTACCAATCCATTGGTCACCAAATCTGTTGTTGAGAAGCATACGAACACTTCGACTGAAATGTGCAGGAGCTCCATCGTGCATGAACCACATGTTGTGTTGTACTTGTAAAGGCACATGTTCTAGCTGCACAGGTATGAAATCATGATAACAAGCTCCATAGAGCGTAGGTGGAAGAACATGGGGACCAATCAACACATCACCAACAATGCCTGCCCAAACGTTCACAGAAAATATGTGTCGATAACGTGATTGCACAATTGCGTGCGGATTCTCGTCAGCCCATTCATGTTGACTGTGAAAATTTACAATTTGATCACGTTGGAATGAATCCTCATCCGTAAAGAGAACATTTGCACTGTAATGAGGATTGACACAATGTTGGAGAACCATTCGCAGAAGTGTACCCGTGGAGGCCAATCAGCTGCTGATAGTGCCTGCACACGCTGTACATGGTACGGAAACAACTGGTTCTCCCGTAGCACTCTCCATACAGTGACGTGGTCTACGTTACCTTGTACAGCAGCAACTTCTCTGATGCTGACATCAGGGTTATCGTCAACTGCACGAAGAATTGCCTCGTCCATTGCAGGTGTCCTCGTCGTTCTAGGTCTTCCCCAGTCGCTTAGTCGTAGGCTGGAATGTTCCGTGCTCCCTAAGATGCCGATCAATTTCTTCGAACGTCTTGCTGTCGGGACACCTTCGTTCTGGAAATTTGTCTCGATAGAAATGTACCACGCCATGGCTATTGCCCCGTGCTAATCCATACATCAAATGGGCATCTGCCAACTCTGCATTTGTAAACATTGCACCGACTGCAAAACCATGTTCCTGACAAACACTAACCTGTTGATGCTGCGTATTGATGTGCTTGATGCTATTACTGTAGAGCAATGAGTTGCATGTCAACACAAGCACCGAAGTAAACATTACCTTCCTTCAATTGGGCCAACTGGCGGTGAATCGAGGAAGTATAGTACATACTGACGAAACTAAAATGAGCTCTAACATGGAAATTAAGCATTTCCGGACACATGTCCACATAACGTATTTTCTTTATTTGTGTGTGAGGAATGTTTCCTGAAAGTTTGGCCGTACCTTTTTGTAACACCCTGTATAGAGAATGAGAGTGGTCCTATCATACTTCCCCGGGGCACTCCTGAGAATAACCCCAATACCCCTGCCTCTGATGAACACTCACCATCAAGGACGACATTCTGGCTTCTACTACATAAGAAGCCATCTCGAGCCATTCACATATCTTGAAACCTAATCTGTAATTTCAGACCTTCATCAACAGTCTGCAGTGGCGCACTGTGGCAAACACTTTCTGGAAATAACAATGTGGAATCTGCCTGTTCCCTTCATCCGTGATTTGCAGGATATCTTGTGAGAAAGGGGCAAGTCAAGTTTCACACGAACGATGATTTCTAAATCTGTGCTGATTTGTGAACAGAAGCTTTTCTGTCTCGTGGAAATCAAAGTGAAAATACATTCAAGAATTCTGCAGCAAACCAATGTTAAGGATATTGGTTTGTAATGTTGTGGGTCCATTTTTTTACTCTTCTTATATACAGGAATTACCGTGCTTTTTTCCAATTGCTTAGGACTTTGTATTAAGCAGGAAATTACAATAAATGCATGCTAAGAACAGGACCTATGCGATAGTGCACTATTTGTCGAGTGACCCATTGCTGAAATTTTGACATTATGTTGGCTAGACAGTAGGCTGGAGGATTCAGTTCTGATACTGCACAGCTCTCAAATTATACTTACTAGTTATTAGAGGCATTTGATATCCATAGGTGACACCAGACCAAAACCAGGCTGACTCAACTATGTGCTGAATCTGTGGGTCTTCACACTTGAGACATGCATTGGTACCTGGTCATTTCCGCACCCTTCTACAAGGATCATCAGGTATCAAAGAAATGCTTCACTTATTGTGAAAGGAATACAATACCACTGATCCAAGTTCCGCTGGAGGACATCCTGTATCACCACTAGTAATTTCCTTTCCTGTTGTACCACAAACAGAGTGAGGGAAAAATGACTTGTCTATATGCCTCTGAATGAGCCCTAATCTCACTAAACTTGTCTTCATGGCCCTTACATGGAATGTACATTAGTCGCAGTACATTGTTCTGCACTCAGCGTCAACAGCCATTTCTCTAAATTTTCTCACTAGTGCTCCTTAAAAAGAATGTCGCTTTCCATCCATCGGTTTCCATGTACACCACGATTCTTTGTGCACTACATTGCCCGGGGGTTTGTACTGTAGTACATAATGGACACCTAGAGACCCCACTGAATGGGTCAAGATGGTTGTGTACCGTGTGAGTCAACACAGCTCTCCCCATTAGCTGCAAAAAAAGTCACAGTGCAGTTACATTAATTTCCCGAGGTACTACCTGTCAGCTATAATTTGAAGTTAGCAGTCGTCAGTTGTTGCTGGCTCTGAGCAATCTCTGTAGTGCCGATTTTTAACATTTTGTTACTGCAAAGGCTGTGGAATGTTCATATGACGTCGCTGTAGTGTTTGCCAATTGTGTGGTAACTTTCCATGCTGACAAACATTCTTACTGTAAAGTAACAATGCTTGGGCAGTCTTTATGCGTTAACGCTTTAATCCCTTTGCAAAGTCAAATTTTTTGATGTTATATTGGACATGTGATCAGTTTGTTTATTTATTTGTTTTTGTAATTTTATTTTGTGGTTTAGGACAAAAACTGTAGTGGTAGTGTATTTCTCCTAAAGCCCTTTTGTGAGCTGCTATTTCCCACTGTGAAAATGAGGCAATTTTTTTTCCAACTGCACAGGTGACGATAGTAGTGATCAGACAACAAACAAAAACTATTTGTTGTAGCAATTTTTATGCATCTGGTACAGTGTACTATCACAAGATACCAGGTACATCTACAGATGGTAATATATATTCCCAAAAGCTTTGTAAAACCACTAAGTGGTTGGCAAGTATGCTTCCCGAGATTCACAAAAGACATAATTGTGTAATACCATGTTTACTCGAATCTAAGCTGCACCTTTTTCCGGTTTTTGTAATCCAAAACATCGCCTGCAGCTTAGAATCAAGTGCAAAGTAAGCGGAAGTTCTGAAAAATGTTGGTAGGTGCCGCCACAACTAACTTCTGCCATCGAATATTTGTAGCACTACACAGGCATGCTTTGCAGGCACAAAGATAAATACTGGCGCCAAAACCTCTGCGTCAGTAAACAAATTAAAAAAAAACGGGGGTGGGGGGGTGGAAGACGAGCTTTTTTCTCTGCCCCAAGTTTCGACCACTACATTTTCATACTTTATCCAATGAAGTAAATACAAATTCCGTATTCTTCATCTCCGAATGTTGCAGCCTTTCAATGTACTACGAAAATCCAACTGGAAGACTGTTTGGGATGTTTGTCAATATGGCCAAGTCTACGTTCTGAATTTTTGTCCCACCTGTGACAAGAGATGGTTGTTAATAGCAACTTTTATGAATTGTGAATCACATGCAGTATTCTCTTCACCATAAGAATAATTCGAATGTAAACATTTTGCCATGTATTCCTACGTGTTTCCTGCTATCTCATTTAAATCCTGTCTTCCTAATAAACTACAAAACTAGAGAGAGACAACAGCAAACGCGGAAGAATATATATATCATGTCATGTTTATATTCGTATTATTCCTATGCTGAATAGTGATACAGTCGGAAATGAAGCATGGCAACTGACTAGATTTTTAAACCTAAGATGGATCTAATTTCTGTGCAGAATGTAATGCACTAAAGAGGCGTCTGCAAAAATTTTCAAACGGAGAAGATTTTTCGCTAAACTTTCGTTTGGAACATCTATCATATGCAGTCTATTATATGGTTCTTGTTGATCATTATCAAAGAAAGCGGCAGTGTAAGTAACAACAAATAGCAGTCTCTTCCCATTGTTTTGCTGATGAGACGATTCCTCTCTTTTTTTTTTTTTTAATTGTAAGCGGCGGTAGCGTGCGCAAAAGCAAGCCATCCCGCGAGCGGTGACAGGCTGTAAACACGCATAATCAGAATGCGACAAACAATGCATGGCACAGTATGATAATGCATTTTGAGCTTAGACTGACGGAAACACCTATAACAGAGACAACGGCACTTATCAGATCAAAGAAAAATATGCAATCAATTCAAACCAGACGAAGCACGTGAAAAAGGCTCTCTAGTATAAATACGGACAGAGAGCCTGACACATAGCAATGACTACGTGGTAAAGCTTAACTGCTAAGTTTATAACACACACCAAACTACTGTAGCTGTATCATCATTCATTCGACCTAAATTGTCTCATATTACAATGGACCAACTTTGTTTCGGTTTGGAGATGTGGTCTAAAACGTTTCTCCCCCTTGAATTTCGAGGCACAAATTTCAAGTGCGGCTTAGATTCCAGAAAATTTTTTTCCCTTGATTTCGAGTCTCATTTTTCAGGTGCGGCTTAGATTCGAGTGTGGCTTAGATTCGGGTAAATACAGTAAGTGTACTTCCCAAACCATTTTGAGAAACTATTTTGATGGAAAGTATATTTTCCAAGAGCCATTAAAACACTGTTATTTGGTGGGCTGTATACTTCTCACAGCCCTAAAAGCTATGTTTCATAACAAAAAAGAAAGTAAACTGGTGCAGCGGACTATCACTGGATGCCAGGAGCATGCAGAGTGGTTCAATGTATTCCCATAAATGCAGTAAAGAAACACAGCTACTGCTAAGTATATCTCTCATGACCAGTAAAAGCCTTAAGTGACTCTTTGCAGCAGGTCGACAGACTGTACGGCCCACGTGAGTCACACTGTCCCATTAACGAATGGAGACACAGTGCACTCTGCTAAGGTAAATGAGAGTGCAGGTTCACTTTCACCTACATTACACAGTCAGTTGTACTTAGTGATTTCTGGTAGACAAAAGAATATTGAGAAAGGAGAAATGAAGGAAGATAAGTGTTTAATGTCCCATAAACATTGAGGTCTTTAGTGTCTGAGCACAAACTCTGATTGTTTCAAGGATGGGAAGGCTATTTATTGTGCCCTTTCAGAGAAACCATCTCGGCATTTGCCTATACTGATTTAGAGAAAGCTCAGGAAACCCAAGTCTGGGTGGACTAGATGGAGCTGTAGAGAGCAAAAACTGTAGAGGAAAACAGAGACTGGAATACATCCAGCAGATAATTGAGGCTGTAGGTTGAAAGGGCTACTCTGAGATGAACAGGTTGCCACAGGAGAGTAATGCATGGACTTTAACTGTTAGTCGCCCTGAATGTGAGTCCAGTGAGCTCACCACTGTGCCACCTCGCTCGATATATTGTGAGAGAAGTTCCTGATTTAACCATTTCACAGGATGTGGGAAGTGTACTTCCCATCAACTGTATTTCTTTACTGTATTCCTGAGAACACATCATACGAGCTCTGTATGCACCTGGCACCTGATGTTAGTTTGCTGCACCAGCTGAACTTTCTGTCTGTTATGAAATGTAGCTTTTAATTGTCATTAAATGTCACTTGTTCCTTTCAGAAGCAGTTGCAACTATATGTGCCACCAAATAATGTTGTTCTGAAGGCCACTGGGAAGTATGCTTACTACCAAAGTAATTTTTCCATGATACAAGGGGAATATACTTACCACAAAATTAATTTCTTTTTTGGACAGCAGAAAGGATACTTACCACCAACTGACCATACTTACCACTAATTTAGTTGTTTTACTATGCTCTTGGGAAAATGTTGTACCTCCTCTGGATGTGGTTGACCTTTTGTGATAATATGCTAAACAACTGGTGTCTGTTTGTCATGACATCAGTGCTTTTGTCACTTGTTGCAACAGAACACATTGTTTCATTCTGCAATATATGCTATTGTGACTTGTCTCAGCTCGTTTCTTTACGTAGTGTTGAATGAAGTTTCTAGGATTGTAAAATAGATAGTCAAATAAAAACAGAAAATTCCATTTTTTCACATGTAGTAGTAACTCATAACAGCTTACTAAAGACAGTGGGAAGTATACTTACCACTATAGTTTTCTGCTCCTAAATCACAAAAATAAAATAATCAAAAATGAAATGTAGTTGACACTTCTAAAATGATACCAAAACAATTAACTTTACAGGGCTGCTGCCCTTTATGCTGTCAATGCCACGTTGGGACCAGTACAGCAGTTTCTGTTCCGTGGAGAACCAACCGTACCTGCACATAGGCTATTATTAAGGTGGAATCACCACTTCAAAAGGCATTCCAAAGCTGCTGCCAGCTTCCCTCTGTGGAGTAAACCATCTGCCATTCCTGTCTGCTCCTAGAGAATATGTTGCATGGCTAAAAATGGTTTCTGTTAGAAAGTGTTTGTGCGTTGTGCATCTGAGGTGGGACAGGTAGGTAAATTCACATATCCAGGTAAATTATTGGTGGACTGGCTAATAAAACATTTTTTACTTTAATTTTGAATATTTGGGGATTTCCAGATTGCTCCTAATGTCGGCTGGCAGATGTTAAAAGGGTGTTGCACCTGAATATAAAACAGTTTTCTTAACCCTAAGCTTCAATGCATATTCTCTATGGAAATTATTTATATTGTGATTGTTATGGTTGCAAACTTTGCAATTAATGCTAAATTCTCTCTTGTCCATTTGAGCAGCTCAGAGGTCAGCATATCTTGCTGCTATGTGGAGGACCCAGGTCCAATTCGTGGTAATGCCTTTTTCTTTAAAGGGCGAAGCTACTCCTCACCCACACTGACATGGTGACCATCACCAAAGTTCTACCATCACCTCCGTTTGCTTCGTTACAATTGAGAAGTGCACAGGATGTGGGGTCATGATGTTGTCCGTAGGATTACCCACTAATACAGGTACTTTGAGGCGATAGAAGTGGTCAAGAAGTGAGCAGAATCTAGCAGTTTTAAGGGCAGAGGGAGAAAAGTGCCGAGGCAAGCACCAAAGGAAAAGAACTTCTGCAATAGTCTGGACAGATAGTAAGAGCAGTAGCAGTTTCTTTCTGTCTGCAAGGGTGAGGTTGTCATTAGTTTTGGGTATCGTGCGACGCTCAATACCACTGTCGCAGCTTAAAACACTCTTTACGAGTGTCAGTCCTATTGAGGAGGGGTACTCCTGGGCTGTGCACCTGAGTGTCTCCTGGGCCACCTGCAGCATCTGTACTTGTAACATGCCAAGGTCATTATACAAGTGGTCAATTGGCCATAAAGAGGTTTGGTTGGATATGTTTATGTTTAGTGTGCAATACTGCTTTCCCGTATTGCCAGTTGGTCAGCTAGATATTTGCAGCTGGCAATGCCATTTAGTTTTGCTGTAATGCAGGGATTCACCAGTGTTTATTTTGTCTGTGAGCTTGTGCTGTCCACAGGTGATTAATTGTCCCTAGATAGAAGTGTTTTTCAGCAGTTGTGTTTTCACCCATGGTTGTGGTAGTAGTTTCCCAGGTTAAGAATGAAGTGATTGTCAGAGTGTCTCAAGTTCCTGTACAGTCGTGTGGTGAGTTTTTTGAATATCTGTGTGTGAGTCTCAAGGCAGTATTCTCTGTGAAGGTCGACAGTGTGTGTGTGGACTGTGGTGCACTTCGTTCTGTATCACCTGTAGGCAGCACAGGCGGTCAGAGCCACGTAACCCCAGACTGCAGCTGCATGTATCATCATGGGTCTAATCAGTATCATGTACACGGACCTCGATACCCTCCTATACAGTGTGCTTTACCTGCTGAGCTTAGAGTAACACTGTTTGAGCCTTGCATTTGCTCAGTTGGCCTGTCACTGAAGTGTTTGACTTTCACACTGAAACGTATCGGGCGTGTGTGTAGTGTTATTCGTCTGCAGTCTTAATGTGGGGTCCTGCCCACTCATCTCGTATAGGGTGCCTAAAGGATGCTGCATTCTAAAATGCTATACAACAATCCAAGCAAACAACATTAATAGTTTTTATTACAAATAAGAAGCTTGACAATGCTTAACCTGGAATTTACAATGGTGTCGCAAGCAATAGCCGACATGCAGTATAAATCCGAGTCCTTTGTTATATACAATGTTCGTGCAAGTTTGACACACAGTTTGTGGATCACTAATAACTGTTATTGTACCATTCTGCGCTAGGCCTGTCCGTATACTGTCTTAATCCTGTCCAAATACTGAGTGGCCGAGGCTGGCAGGAGCGGCACTTATATTCTCTTGGTCTAGGGGCCTGCTCCCGTCATGGTGTGGTCCTTGCCAATGGGCTATTGGCTGCCTTCTTTGCTCTTGCGATCTTAATTTTCATTCCAGAGCTTGTGGGTATGCCAGAACACTTAATGTTTGTGCAGTTGTTATGGCTTGTCAATGAACAGAACTGCTTCACACTTGTCAGCATTTGCTTTAACACACTGTCATTCCAGCTAGGCAGTTTTGCTTGCAGTTGC
Source organism: Schistocerca serialis cubense (assembly GCF_023864345.2). Lineage (NCBI taxonomy): Eukaryota > Metazoa > Arthropoda > Insecta > Orthoptera > Acrididae > Schistocerca > Schistocerca serialis. Next base: position 15,166,357 of record NC_064638.1, read on the forward strand.
GAATTATGCCTGATGGTTTCCAGTCTTGCACTAGGATGGTAGTGTCATCTGCGTAGATGGTTGCCATTGTGTTTTGTTCAGTTGGAAAGTCATTGACGTAGAGATTAAACAAGAGGGGCCCTTGGATGCTGCCTTGGGGTACTCCCACTTGTATACTGTGTTGAGTTGACTGTTTGCCCTGAACGTCGGTGTTGAAGCTTCTGTGGGTGAGATATGAGTGTGTAAGATGTATGAGCTCGTCGGAGAGACTAGCAGTGCAGAGTTTGCGAATGAGACGATTGTGCCGTAGATGACTGAAGACCGGGAACAGCGCTCCTGTAGCTTTGTTGGTGTTGGGGGTGTGTGTAATATGTTCTACTACGCGGAGGAGTTGTTGTGTTGTGGAGTGGTGATTGCTGAATCCAAATTGCTCCAGTCTCAGCGAGTCATTGGTGTTGCAGTGCATAGTAAGATGTTTGAGAATCATCTTCTCAACAATCTTATTTAGGGAGCTCAGCAGGCTGATGGCTCCGTAATTTTGTGGTAGGGAGTGGTATTTCCCTGGCTTCCTGAACATCAGGACAGGGAAGTGTTGATGTTGTAGAATGGTATTCGTCATATGTGTGAGATGCTCTATAGATTTATTCATGAACTCCTGGGTGACACGGTTTTGAAAGTGATTGGGACCAGGAGCTTTTCTAGCTGTTTTGTGCTTAATAACCTGTGTAATTTCATGTGTAGCAGTATGTATTGTTACACTGCACTTGGGCTGGGTTACAAGCCATGTAACCTCCTGGTCCATTTCAAGTAGCAGTGCTGGATTGGAAGGAGCCAGATTCAGTGTGAATGATGTTGCTAGTGTTCTGGTCATCAGCTCATGCTTCTCCTCCATGGAGTATGCTGGTCTGTAAGGTATTTGTAAACTTGGTGTGTAGTATTTCTTCTTGGTGGAGTGGACAGCTATTTGCCACACTCCAGGTCATGTGGTGTGCAGCCCTGCGAGTGTATTGTCCCAGTTTGTGGTTTTAAAAGTTTTAATTTAGCCTGTATGATCCCCTGGAGCCTGCTAATATTCTGTTTGTACAGCCAGTATCTCCCGAGATGATCTCTCATTGACATCGGCCCCTGTATTTCTGGGAGCAGGGCCATTGAGCATTCTTGTGGTATAAGTACTGTAATGGTACCTGCTATTGCATCCTGAACTGCGGTGGTAAGGGCTTTGACAGCTTCAACAAGTTTCCTGCTTTGTGTAATTTTGGGAATTTGTGGGATACGACTTTTCAAGCATTTCCTTGAACAATGCCCAATTCACATGCTTGTAGCTCAGTATCCTGTGAGATTCATCATACTGCTGTGTTTCTTCCGAGTAAAGTATTACAGGTGTTTGGTGAGGCCAAATCATGTAACTAAAGGATGTTCTGAAATTCCCACTTTTTTCCATGCAGTTGCTTCTTGTGATAATCAGAGGCTGATTTTGACTAGTTAGAAATACTGCCAACTCCCCAATGAAATGTTGGTTGTGGTCAGATTTATATGTAGCGTAGCTAGAGTATGGGTTGCTCCAGAGTGGTTAATTTTGTTTTACCTTGTACGGAAGCAACAAAGAGCGTCCAGTGGAGTTAAATACCCTTGGCAGCAGAAATAAGTTTCACATGAAGTACACACAGCCTATCCTGTCTCAAACGCTTGACAGCTACACAGCGAACATTATTCAAATGTAGATGGCAGCTGTACCTTGAAAGTAAGCGTACCTCATGAGTATATCAGCAGTACATCTTCTGACATGCTTGATGTGAATGTGAACATAGAATAATAGTTAAAAACAACTATAGAATTGGTCAGCAGAATCACCATTTGAGGTTCCGTAAACGTCCCCATTGGTTGTTTTCATGTCAGGTCTCCAGGTGGAACACATCGTCATCTGGTCACAATACTATGGCTGTGAGCCGTCGCACTATCAGCCGGAACACAAATATCCATCGACCGTGGGTCCACCGCGCGTGCGCGAACACAACTGCCCTCTAGCGACAGGCACAACAGCGCACAGGTGGTGAAAGCTCGTGGGAACAATAGATATAAAAAACTGACAGTTTCTGATGACCGAAACAGGGACCATTGTGTTTCTTAACATCAAACAGAACAAGGTTCTAATTGTTAGTTAAAGGGTACCTCTTATCTCAATTCAGAGTGTTGTTAGATAGCGGCATTCCAATGGCTTCTTCCACTACACAGTCCCAATACAGCGACGCAGGGTGAACCACTTGTCTCATCGTACAACATTTCATATTTTTCAGTAAGACAATGTTCAGACACTCAGATTTTTCTGGCTGAATTAAATGTGCGTGCCGATCATGCTTCACGCAACGATACTGGAGCGTACGAATAGTTCGTCCAATATAGGCTTTCCCGCAACTGCGGGAATTGTGTAGATCCCGGGCTTTCTCGAACCAAAGTTATCCTTCACTAAGCCCAGCAGAGCTGTGGTCTCAGGCGGTGGACGGAAAATACTTTTAATATCAAACTTCTTTAAACTTTTTCCTGTTTCTGAAGATATGCTCCCCGCAAAATGTAGGAATTCCGCAGATTTGCTTGTATCTTCTGTTAGTTCCCGCGAATGTCCAGTCTCCAGTTCTTGCGTCAAACTGTCTGCATCTCAGATAGCGTAAACCCTTTTCACCAATGTAAGTAGGACCCCGTTGCGTTGGTAGGATTGATAACTGCCTGATGGATAAAGATATCTGTTCGTATGCGTGCGCTTCAGATAAACTGTCCTAATGTCCCATCACCCCTCCTGTGGACCAAGACACCTAAAAACGGATGTTCGCCGTCCTCTTTGACTTCCATAATGAACTCAATATTGGGATGCACACAATTAAAATGATACAGAAAACGATCCAGAACATCCCTCCCAAATGGCCATCCCATAAACGTATGGTCGACGTATCTCCATGAACAAGTTGGTTTAAAGAACCATGTTGCAATGTCCTCAATCTTCCACAAATTGGCGACCACGGGGGATAATGGACTCCCAATAGCCACTCAGTTTGTTTAAAACTTTTGTCATTAAGTAAAAAAATACGTCAACGTCAACACATGGCGACAAAGCTTGTTGTTTCTTCGTCCAATTTTTCACAAATTAACTGCAAAGAATCCTCAAGAGGAACTTTGGAAAACAGAGACGCAACATCAAAACTAAAGAGCCAATTCTTGGGATTGAGACTCAGAAGTCATATGTTGAATAAAAACCAGAGAATTGGAAATAAGATTATAGCAATTTCCGACAGGGGGACTGAGCATGGACGCTAGATACTTAGCCAACTTATAAGTAGGAGTGCCCAAATTTCTAACAAAAAGCCGAAGAGAAAGTACTTCCTGTCTACCTTAGGCAAACCGTATAATCTCGGCTGGACTGCAGAACCAGGTCGACGTTTTTCCCAGAACTTCATCAGATAATGAAGTCTCTTTTAATGACTGGAAGAGTCTTGAGAGTCTTGGGTTTTATATGGTGAGTTGGATAGTTCTGCAATCTTTGGTATGCCAAGTGTGCAAGAGAGAGATAAATTTTAAGCACATAATTGTCCCGCAAAAGAAGAACCGTTGAACTGGCCTTGTCCGCTGGAGGAATTACGAAATCTTCTCTGAAGAACCGGATTGCGGCTCTTTAAAGCGAGATGTTACCTCGCGGGGGTGGCACCTGACACAGCTGAGACACCTCTTACTTAACCTCATCAGCTTGATGGTCGGGAAACCTGGACACGACTTGTTCAACGGCAGAAATGTATTCCGTAATTGGAACATCACTGGGTGTATGGGTAAAATTGAATTCCTGTTCCAATACTGCAGGCATAGCATCGTTCACTCTTTCGTTGTGAGACTGATCACATGTCAACGGGTGTTATCAGTGTAGACTGCGAAGAAAACCGTTGAATTTTCGAAGATTTCCTACTGACGGCGTTTGCCTACACCCAGTCTGATATTGCCCAGGACGAACTGTCGACCCAATTCCAGGATGCAGCGGAAGCAGCGCTGAAACTGCCAAATGCAGATAAAATAAATCTTTGGATATGAAATCCAGTTGTGCGCGTATAAAACTATTGCGCTCCCTTAGTAAGGCAAAACCAGCACGCTTCTTAATGGTGTTGGCCATTCTTGTCTCAATGTAATCAACAATTCTGGCAAATTTAGGTATTAAAACTTCATTCCAGCATCTGAGCCAAAAAGCGAGGTTGCTCAGTAATTTCCCCTTCTTACAAAGTTCATGAAATACCCTTGAAAGCTGAAACGTCCCCTCACCGTAGAGGATCTTCATGTGATTCCGTAATCTCTGCCGACGTAATAATTGGTTGTATTCATGTCGGGGCTCCAGATTCAAAACATCATCTGATCTGGCCGGAGAGCCGACATGAATACCCATAATCACGTATCAAAGGCCAATGATGCAAACAAAATGGTCTTCGTCTCTTCGGTTTGGAGTGATCATGTGTACATGCGTGAACTCGAGTACACAAGTTATGTGACTAGAAGTGAGACAGGGTCATACAGCGTATAAATTCTCAACCATGCAGTTGAGAAAGATCCAAACACCATTTCAACCTCAATATTCACAATTTTCCATCGTGTTTAGCCTAGGATTATTGTTTGCCCTCAGATAAACCAAAAGTAAAGAAACACATAGTATAGGATGTTATGTTGTCCATACTGCAAATGAAATAAATCTTTGGATATGAAATCCAGTTGTCTGCTGTTAAAGTCTCAGCAAGCCTTAACAGGTAAAGTTCAGACATTTTGTTAAGGTCACGATGTCCAGAAACGAAAGGGCTGTTCTTAAAATTTCGGACAGTTGTCAGACAGGTATACACGGTGCTAAGTCGGAACTGTCCATTACCGCAACTAATTTCCAGCTGTATGAGGGGGCGAAAGAAGCAACACAAGGTACTTTGTTTCAGCAGTGTTCCGAAACGACAGGCAAATGATGTATTTATTATAACGAATGAAACATGAAACATTGCACAAATAACTGACAGGACACTCAATATTTAGTCTGTCACGAATTACATGCGGGACACATCCAGAAATAAGTGAGAATCCTTAAATGGATGAAGTTTATCACAGACGCTCATGGTGGGGAGGGAGGGGGGGGGGGGGTTGGTGGCAAGTGCAACTCCTTGCTGTCTGTCCCCTGACGTCCCCCTCCTCCCTCCCCCCCCCCCCCACTTCTGTAGCCTATGACTAAGTATAAATCTACGAAGTGCGACACTATGAATTAAATTTCAAAATAGGATACAAAAAAGTTTGCTCAAATGCGATTGCACAGATTAGAAATGGAATTCCTGAAAAACCACCCATGCTTTCTGAAAACCGGGGAAAGTGTTTTAACAACATAGCTATGCTACTATCTGGGGAAAATCGAACGCATTTCTCGCAGTTACAGTGGAAAATTTACTCACAGAACATCCAGTAATATGCAGGCAGCACTGTGTGGTGGAAAAATTTCATAATTCACACAGTACTTACATGAAACTAAGTTTATTACTGTCTGCCAGCACTGAATCAGAAAAAAAGATGGTTCAGCACTAATCTTGATAACCACAGAGAATACATGCAACTATCTAAATATGTTCCTGAGCTGTCCAGAATGCTGTGTTCCAATAACAGGTACATGGCTGTCCGGACCTCACTGCTGCTCCGTCCCGACACACGACGACCCGGAAATACTAGCGGTCGCTCTAAAGATAGTACGACAGTCCTCTTATCGATAAGCGCCGCTGGTGCCACTCACGGGCAGGCAAGCCAGCAACTTAGTGACGCCAGTAAATCTAATAAGAAACAGGACGGCAGTACCGCAAAGACAAGATGTTAAGCAATAAACGGCACTAACACGAGCTGCGCACGGCTCAATCAGGGTATGGTATAATGCAGGACAATATAATTACATGGTTTTCAGTGTATGTAGTATTGCGATCTTCGATTTGCTTCCTTACTTTATACCACTTTATAACATAATAACGTAGTCCCGAAACATGTTCTGGTTATTATATCACACATTTAACAATTGACGCGAAACATTGTCAGTACTGATTCATGAACCAGTTGTACGTTGCTTGACAATACATATACAAGCTTAGAATTTAGGACCTTAGCCACAGTCTTCCCACGTGGTATTGCTTCAGTTTATCCTGGTGTACAGCTGTGTATCCAAAGTACTGTCTGTTTTTTTAATTAATCTGTCTTTCAACTGGTTTGGAGTCCTACATCGCTTCCTATCTTCTGCACTACTTTTCATCTCTACAGGGTGTCCCCGAAATGTTGCGACAAAATTCGAGGAGTTGTAGAGGGTGTCTTGAGGAACAAATGGAGGATAGGAGTACGTGTCTAGAAATTTCATCCAACGAAGCTACAGAACGTCGAAGTCATAGATGCCTATGTCTGCCACTAGGGCACCCCTTCGGCAGCAAATTCACATTGTACACTGACGAAATGTAAGAGGAACGCCTCGCAATGTTATTTCTTATTCAGTGATCGCAACTGATTGCCATGATCGCCATTGGAGAGGATGGAGCTAGCTGCTGCGTAGACAGGCCTTGTCTCCAATGAATGCGATGTTCTGTTGCCTTGGTGGATGACTGTTTCGGACACGGGTTTCCATCTGCCGTTTATTTTTCTCCTGTATTTTAGAGGGTTCCAGGAGAAAAATAAACTGTGGGTGGATACTCGTGTCAGAAACCGCCACCAACCGAAGCACCAGAGCATCGTATTCATAGGAAACAAAGCCGTTCTAAGCAGCAGCTAGCTCCACCTTCTCCACTGAAGGTCGCGGTAATCAGTCGATCAGTGAATAAACAAACAACATTAAGAGACTTTCTGCCTACCGTCCTTCAGCGTGCAAAGTCACGTTTGCTGCCAGCGCCTATAACATCGGCGCGCTCTAGCGTCGTTGAACGACGTTTCCCAACACGGGTTTCTACCCGCAACGTATTCCTCAAGATACCATCTACAACCCCTCGAAGTCTGTTTCAACGTATCTAGAACACCAAGTTTATAATTTCTTTGTACTAGGACGCGTGTTCTAGTATCTGTCTACACCTACATTACTTTTTTTCATTTCTAATTCCTTCCAGCGCAAAATTAATTTTAGCGGCCTGCGTGGCAAATGTTCCATTAACGTGACCATTCTACTGGTAAGGCTTTCCCATAGATTTAATATAGGGCCTATTTGTTTTTTCAAAATGGTTCAAATGGCTCTGAGCACTATGCGCCTTAACATCTGAGGTCATCAGTCCCCTAGAACTTAGAACTACTTAAACCTAACTAACCTAAGGACATCACACACATCCATGCCCGAGGCAGGATTCGAACCTGCGACTGTAGCGGTCGCGCGGTTCCCGACTGTAGCGCCTAGAACCGCTCGGCCACTGCGGCCGGCTGTTTTTTCAGTACCTCCTTGTTTCGTATCCCGTCTCTCTACTTTACTACCTTCTTCGATAGTACCTCATCTGAAAGGATCAAATTCTCCCCAACTTCTGATCGTTTGAAGTGGCATAGTGATGAAGGTAAGGGTCTCGTACTGGAGAGGACAGTGGATTCAAATACTCGCCCCACACTGAGATCAGATTTTTGTGGCTTCCCTGAACCACTTCAGGTCACTGCATGGATAGATCCTTTGAAAAGCATACGCCGATTTCCCTTCACACATCTCAGTTTATGCACAGTCTCTAGTCATGATGATGCTGAAAGGAAGCCAAATCTTCGGTCCTTCTAATTTATACTTCTCAAATTTTCGCTTGGTATATATTTCAGTTCCACACAATGATATGCTCCAGAACTTTCTTCAGGTATGCCACATCCGCTTGACGAATCCACCCCTGCAAGAGCTGTCATCTGCAGAGAGGAGTGAGAGTGTTTGTCATACCAGGAACATAAGAATACAACCCTGTGAAAATGGCTGCTGTCATCCTGGAAGACGGGAGGGTCCACAGCATATCCATATCAAAATGTACAGGGGTAATGCTTAATTACAGATAATGTAGAGATGAACATCGTGGTTTATTTTCATGGCAATGAATGGTCGCAAGTCACGGTGCGAAAACTGCCCCAAAACATCACAGAACCACCTCCGGCCTGATCCACAACTTCCACTCTTCAGTACGGCATGATTGCACTCCAGTCAACTACTGCCCAGATACTGTGTTGTTTGTCCAATTAAAGACGTCCAACTCCACATGGCGCTGAGAGCAATGACCTTTCGCGAAGTACCTCGTTCCGAAAGTCCATGGCATGCAGTTCCATTCGCAACGTTGGTTCGCTGGAAACTTGTTGCATTCTTTCAGTCCTGGATCCTTCCGGTGGGAGAGGTGAGAAAGTAAGAAACTGAGAGCCCCCCCCCCCCCCAACCACCATTAGGATCCTACTGTGGATCCGTGTCTGCATTGAATGACTGCAGCAATTTCTGTCGGGTTGGAAAAATATTGTCATTGGCAAGGTGTGACATCCGTCACTAGTCACTGTCAGTTAGGGTGTTTTAACAATGGCTGCTCTTAACATGTGTTACATGACTGTGAGTGGTCCACCATTCCTTGTAGACAATCCACAATGATACACCAATCAACCTCTTCATCTCAGAAGAACAATGTCCTCAATTATTTGGTGCATATATTCCAATCTCTGTTTTCACCTACAGTTTTTACCTTCTACAGCTCCCTCTAGTACCATCCAAGTTACTGCCTAATGTCTTAACACATGTACATGTCCTATTACCTCGTCAACCTATCTTACAGCGCAAATTTCGGATAATTGAGTGGCACATACACAGAATTTCATTGTAAAGAGGCACTGTCCTGAATTAGGTCAGCAGTGGAGTGTCACACAACCGTCTGGTATCAGTTCTACGTGACTTAGAGCGATCCAAAGCATTCGCTGTGAGCAGCAATTCCTTGTCATGTTTGAAACCGATTGTATCTGGTAGTGTATGACAATTGTCTCTGGTCCATGTCAGCTAAAGTCTTCTTACTAGTGTTGCTCCTACGACGTACTACATGGCTGCGAGAGATCTACCATTACTGTCTTGATACATCAACAAATCGGTGGACTGCACTCACGATCTGATCACAGGAGAGTCCAAACACGATAACTACTAACTGCAATCCTGTCACTTCTCCATGTAGAGCCTTCTTACTGCGGTGTTCCTTATAACTGACTGGCACATAAACCATCTCATCAAAAGTATCTGGACACCGCTATGTGATGCGGAATTGGCGACTATATGTCACGAGAGGTAGACTCGACAGGGTAACTGGAGGTGGGAGCCATTGTCTTATTAGCAGAGAAACAGTACTGTAAAATGGGTTGTTCACGAGGGCTCGGTGATCTCGAACGTAGTGACTGGATGTCACCAGAGTAACAAATCCATCAGGGTCATTTCAGACGTTCTAAAGCTGCCCAAGTCGACTGCTAGCGATGGGAGTGTGCAGTGGAAGTGGGGAGGAAACTTAACAGCTAAACCTAGATGAAGCAGACATCATGTACTGACGGACAGGACCTCCAACCCTAGCAGACGGTGGTTGTAAGAAACCGCACGAAATGAGTGGAAGGGATCACTCGTGTGTTCCAAAGTACTACCAGTAGTCCAGCTAGCACAATGAATGAGAGTTAAATGGAATGGTGTACGATGGTCACGCAGCTTCTGTCAAGCCACAAATTTCTGTAATTAGTGCTAAGCAAAACATGGGGTGATGTAAAGAATGACGCCATTGGGCAGTGTATCACTGGAAAGGGGTGATTTGAAGTGAGGAACCACGCTACATACTTTGGAAATCCAATGAAAGGGTTTGTAGAATGCCTGCCATCATGCGTAATTCCAACACAGAAGTACAGAAGAGATGATGTTACAATATGGGGCTGTTTATCGTGCTTAGGGTGTCGTTCCCTCATTGCACTTAGGAAAACGCTATATGCAGAAGTATATGAAGACATTTTGTGGAGCTTTAGGCTGCATTCAGCACAGGACGTTTTCGGAGACTATAATTGTTTCAGCATGATAGTAAACCCTGTTGTGCGGCAGTATCTGTGGTTTGTGAATAACAATATTCCTGAAATGGACTATGCTGCCCAGTGTCCCGACCTGAACCCAATGAAACTCATTTGGGAAGTGTTAAAAGATCGACTTCGCTCCAGAATCCAACATCACTACCACCTCTGGTTTCAGCACTTGAAGAAGAACAGACTGTCATTCCCTCACTGACATTCATGCACCTCACTGGAAATGTCCCCAGCAGAATTCCAGCTATCATAAATTAAAGGGTGGTCATATCCCATGAGTAATAAAGGGACACACACACACACACACACACACACACACACACACACACACACAGCCAACAGCCGACCCGCCAGCCCTTCGCATGATCTCCGTCACAATTTCACCCAACCCCTCCCTCCCCCAATCACTCCACCCAAAAAATTATGTTATGTGTAGCGCTGCCCTGCCAGCCGACCAACAGAAGTTCATCTTTTGTCCCTGTAGTCACTCAGTAAAGTAGGTCGTAAAGTGTGTAGGCTGTACAGGAAATTGGTCGGTCGGTTGGTGTGTGTGCGCAGTGCCCTTTATGTCCATTACTAGATGCTGGACACTTTTGATCAGAAGGTGTACCCACCACTTGGCCGGCATGACATACTTCAGAGCGGTGGAGGGTAACGTGACAGCTTGGCAGAAGTCCTACACAGGTTGTTGTTGTTGTGGTCTCCAGTCCTGAGACTGGTTTGATGCAGCTCTCCATGTTACTCTATCCTGTGCAAGCTTCTTCATCTCCCAATACCTACTGCAACCTACATCCTTCTGAATCTGCTTAGTGTATTCATCTCTTGGTCTCCCTCTACGATTTTTACCCTCCACGCTGCCCTCCAATGCTAGATTGGTGATCCCTCGATGCCTCAGAACATGTCCAACCGATCCCTTCTTCTAGTCAAGTTGTGCCACAAACTCCTCTTCTCCCCAATTCTATTCAAAACCTCCTCATTAGTTATGTGATCTACCCATCTAATCTTCAGCATTTTTCTGTAGCACCACATTTCGAAAGCTTATATTCTCTTCTTGTCTAAACTATTTATTGTCCACGTTTCACTTCCACACATGGCTACACTCCATACAAATACTTTCAGAAACGATTTTCTGACATTTAAATCTATACTTGATGTTAACAAATTTCTCTTCTTCAGAAACGATTTCCTTGCCATTGCCAGTCTAAATTTTATATCCTCTATACTTCGACCATCATCAGTTATTTTGCTCCCCAAATAGCAAAACTCCTTTACTACTTTAAGTGTCTCATTTCCTAATCCAATTCCCTCAGCATCACCCGACTTAATTCGACTACATTCCATTATCCTCGTTTTGCTTTTGTTGATATTCATCTTATACCCTCCTTTCAAGATACTGTCCATTCCGTTCAACTGCTCTTCCAGGTCCTTTGCTGTCTCTGACAGAATTACAACAATATCGGCGAACCTCAAAGTTTTTATTTCTTCTCCATGGATTTTAATACCTACTCCGAACATTTCCTTTGTTTCCTTTATTGCTTGCTCTGTATACAGATTGAATAACATCGGGGATAGGCTACAACCCTGTTTCACTCACTTCCCAACCACTGCTTCTCTTTCATACCCCTCGACTCTTATAAGCGTCATCTGCTTTCTGTACAAATTGTAAATAGCCTTTCGCTCCCTGTATTTTACCCCTGCCACCTTCAGAGCTCCAAAGCGACGAGTTGAGCTTTTTTGAGAGGGTGGCTGATATTTTGTCCTGTGAGATTGTCTGTAGTGACGGGTGCCGGCGATGTGCCCGCAGGGCCCGACGTGGGAGTGGAGCGGCGAGCTGCCGCATGTGGCGTAGACGATCCAGCAACAACACGCGATCCAGGGCGACGTGACGGAGCTGCAGCTGGCCGCTGTGCGCTGGACGTCCTACTGCCGGCAGGTGCTGTCTTCGCCGCTGGACACTCGCATCCTGCTGCGCCTGCTGCAGGACCTGGACGCGCGCTGGCCACACGAGACGCTGTCCCGCGAGGAGGTAAGCGCTAAGCGGCCCGCGCGTGCCCGCATAGCTCGCCAGATACCGGAGGCCCATTTTCACTATCATATTCACACGTTGTCTCATTCGGCTCTGCTATTCCGATCAAATATCGGTTTTCCGAGCGTCAGTTGTTATACACCATGGTCGACCAAGTCGTGCAAAATTTCACTTTTGCACAATGTGCTGCTTCCAAGCGCTCCGAGGTTCGGTCTGTCTCGTCACTGTTTGGTACGTCTCGCCTTTGCTCGGTCCCTCTCGGTATAGCGCCACATTTCATACAGCAGAGCGATGCGACACTTCCTTCCAGCATTTGATGAGGCTTCTTTTGATCGACACGGCTTTCTTCAGCTCGCCAGGGTCTTGGTGTAAGCACTGTTTATCCTTCGCTATTTGTTCGTGGTATAAAGGAAGTTGGTCCAGTGGTTATTCGCACAAAAACAGGCAGTCTAGTGATCTATCGTCACAAGATGTGGATGGGAACGAGAACAGAAGGTTGAAATTCTCCATATCCATTATGCAGTCGCAGTAATATATGAGTAGGAGAAATTTCCTATGGAACATTACACACCACTCAGATAGAATTTAAAGATTTAGTTGACGGGCTGGCCGGGGTGGTCGAGCGGTTCTAGGCACTACAGTCTGGAACCGCGGGACCGCTACGGTCGCAGGTTCGAATCCTGCCTCAGGCATGGATGTGTGTGATGTCCTTAGGTTAGTTAGGTTTAAGTAGTTCTAAGTTCTAGGGGACTGATGGCCTCAGAAGTTAAGTCCCATAGTGCTCACAGCCATTTGAACCATTTTTTTAGTTGACGAGGAAAGAACCAGAAATTACAAAGATTAGCAGACGAGATTCTGTGTTCTGTACATCAAAAAGCACTTTGTTTTAAATTAGCAGATGTAGCTGACGTGATGACATTGATGGTTCAAGTAGCAAATATTCGGAAGTAGAATACATTACTATGCCGTCAGGTATAACTGTTTCAGTGAAACTGTACGAAGAGTATGGAGACTAATCCATTTCGCAGAAAAAGTTCCAGGACAGGCTTTTTTTTATTTCTGAGCTTGCAATACCAAAAGGGAACAAATGTTGCTTTCATGTTAATGTGTGTGTCCTCGAAATGACCTTGCACGTGTTTCCGTGAAACTCACTATGTGGCAAGGCTGTGCTTAGCAACACCCTGTCTGGATTCTTGGTGCATTAGTTTTGGTGACACAATCGATGCTGATTGTGAGCAAAGAGTGAACAATAAGATATGCGTTAAGCTGGGAAAACCCTAGTGAAATGTGGACGATGATTAAGCAACTGCAGCGAGGCCCTTTCAAGAATGCAACTGAAAGAAAACTCCATCAAGATATCACATACATACGACAGCCTGTGACAAATGAGCTTACAAGCATAGAAGTTGAAAATTTCCCTGCTTTCTTTCAAGACCTCCAGAAACGTTGGTAACTGAAGTACAATTTTCTATATTTTTTTTAATCTGTCTTGTAACATTTCTGACAAAGGGAGTATATTCAGGATGAGTCATGCACGACGTAATACCCCTTTTATTTCGTGAATGATTTTAGATACCGAAGCTAGGTTTTGGGCCAATGATAGCACGCTAAGGGACACGTAATTTGGTGTGTAATACAGAATCTTCACTTTTGTATCGATCGTGATTATGAGGCAAGTATAATTTTTTAAAGAGAATGATATACTTTCTTAACGGCATCCGAAAGTGCATGAGAAGACGACTGCAGTGATACAATGCTTGTTAATTTTGTAGTAGAAACTCCTTGCAAAAGAATGAGAGAAATATTCTAAAACTGAGTCATCCGGAATCAGATATTACATTGCAAACATGGTCATGCCAGTCTACATCGTTGTATTAAGCTTTTCGACTGTTTACTTCTCTGTGCCCCAGAACTAACAAAACTGTGTTGTCTGTCAGCAGATCATTTATGATTCATAATTTCTTGCATGCTGACATGTACACCAATGTGCAAAAGTTAGACACGCTATTATGAGACGAATGTCAAGAAAATTCTGTGAAAATAGTAATGAAAAACTGCTCGAAAAACTGTAGTTGTTCCAACAAAAACCTGGAAAAGTACGTACAATTGAAACAGCTTTCCTTAGTCCCATCTGATACGCCAGAAACTAGCATATGCCATAGTCTCACAAAAAAAATCGTAGGTGTTTCTAGGTCGTATACAAAATGAGGTTTTATTTTAGTAGCGAAGGCATGCCTTGCTGCATCGGCATATAACGGCTGAGTCTGGTATGAGAGCTTGGTGTTATTTCACAGCAATGGCCTACTCTCGCCTCATTGCTTCCCAGTTTTAGTGCATTTCTCGGATTCTCTTGCGAAAGGCTTCAGTGTCAGTAACAAAAGCGCTATATCATCGTAACTGCCTTTCCAAGACCTACTGAATATAGTTATGAAAAGTATACATTTCCATTAAAAAAAATCATACTTGTATCAACATCTCGGTTGATGCCTGATATCAGGGCATTATCCATACAAAACAGTGCCCCTCAGGGTACTATCAATTGCACGAAACCTCGTTTCGATATCTGTAACCGTTCAGGAAATTAAAGGGGTGTCAGGTCTTTTGTAACTGGACTATATTATTTCAAAGTACGTTGGTTAAGTCAAGGGGCATGCCTGAAATGATTTTTCAAATTGAAACCCGCTATTGTTAAATTTATGAAAGAAAAATGAAAGGAGGAAAGAAAATTGGAACACCCAGGATGGGCTGAAGACTTTGCATTTTACGTGGATTTGACTGCACACTGCCCACAGTAAGATATTGCAAGGTGAGAAATAATCTATTTTGGATATGACGGGGATATGTTTAAAAAAATAGCATTGTGCGGGTGATAAATTATGAAAAAAAAAACACCGTCCATTTCCCTAAACTCACTGGTGTTAAAGAAAACATGAATTTGAACAAACTTCTGTCTCGTTAAAAGAATTACAGAAATGGTTTTCCAAACATTTGAGCGCACTGCCAGTTCTAAATTTCCTTGTGATCTCTTTTAGAGACCGTTTTGCATTTCATTTTAAAGCGCCCCTGGGCAACTGCAGATGGAGCTTATCGATCTGCAACGTATTTCCCGTTTATAAGCCAAATCCATCTGTGTTGAAACTGTCCCGAAGCTCGACATTCCACGTCCATATAATGAGATTGCAAACGTGATAACAATGTTTTGATCAACATAAATGCATGAAAGACTGCTTTCGATTATGAAACTAAATAAGTCACGATTACGTGGCAGCCTGTGATGTAATGTAGAGCTGAATATAACACCAAATATGCAACGAACATTTTATGAAGGTTTGAAACTCGCAATTCAATGGTGTGTTCCTGTAAAAACCGTGTGCCAGTGCTGAAGAGTATCAAACATTAGTATCATCAGTGGACTTGAGTATCGACAAAGCATTCTACCACAGACGTGGTATGGAAAAGAATAAGGGCATTGGAGACTTACGTTGAATCCATTCAATTGCCTCAGAATGCTGACAGCGTGAGCTTGGTTCAACCACTGAAACATGTGGATTATGAGAGGAACAAATGCCTGGGCCATAAATGATGAACCTCCTCACCACAGTATCAATGGTTCCACTATGCACAAGCCTCAGCACACCATGTTCCAGCAAAGGGATGAACACTTTTATTGACTTTGGTAAACAAGTGAAACTGTAGCACATTCATGGACAGTTCAACTTAACAGCAGCATTAACAAACTCAAGTGCGCCTGCACCATATTTCATGTGAGGTGAGCACTCTGGACGATGCCGCAATAGCAGCAGTTAAATTCCAATAATCAAACTACAGACTCTGAATTCAAATGTGCCTGTTGATGCAACCTTTATTTATTCATTTATTATTTTGTAAATAGCAGTAGTCATAATGTGTAAAGTGTACATTAAACAAAATTAGATACAAACATTATGTAATGGCATGTTCTGAGAGTACATGAGGTAAACTTGGGCACAAATGAAGGTCTCAGTACAATGGCAGGCCAAGAGTTTAAAGCACAGAAAAGTTAAATGGTGTTAATGCACCACCACTGCATACTGACATCCAGCGACCAGTGATATGGATCACTCCAGTATACAATAAATGGGGAGGGGTAAGGGGTAAGGGGTGGCAAGGGAGGGGGGGGGGGGGGGTTGCAATTGTGTAGGTTCCTTAAATGACCTACACATATCAATAAAAAGTCGCACGATCCCCACGTGGCAGAGATATCATAGGGAGGTATGATTACATCTACGTTGACAGAAAATTTAAAAACAAAACTATCGATTTTTATGTACCTCTTTATGTATATATGTCTGCTTGTGTCTGTATATGTGCGGATGGATATGTGTGTGTGCGAGTGTATACCTGTCTCTTTCTCCCCCTAAGGTAAGTCTTTCCGCTCCCGGGATTGGAATGACTCCTTACCCTCTCCCTTAAAACCGACATCCTTTTGCCTTTCCCTCTCCTTCCCTCTTTCCTGATGAAGCAACTGTGGGTTGCAAAAGCTTGAATTTTGTGTGTGTGTTTGTTAGTGTGTCTATCAACATACCAACACTTTCGTTTGGTAAGTTACATCATCTTTGTTTATATATATACGAGGGCCGTTCAGAAAGTAACCTCCGGTTGATTTAAAAAAATACACCAAGTTAAATAAAAATATTTTAATATATACATCTTACAACTACATCTTTGCACTATTTTTCTACATAGTCTCCATAGCGATTGAGGCACTTATCGTATCTCTTCACAAGCTTTGAAATTCCTTCTGCATAAAAATCACCCGCTTGTGCCTGGAGCCTGCCTGTCACCGCATCTTTGAGCTCTTCGTCGTCATCAAACCGCTGTGACCCGAGCCATTTCTTCAAATGCATGAAGAGGTGATAATCACTTGGCGCCAGGTCTGGGCTGTAAGGTGGATGGTTGATAACGTCCCACTTGAAGGACTCAAGAAGGGCCGTTGTTCTGCGAGCAGAGTGAGGACGGGCGTTATCGTGCAAAAAAACGATACCGGAAGTCAGCATACCACGGCGTTTGTTCTGTATAGCCCGTCGTAATTTTTTATTGTTTCACAGTACACGTCTTGATTAATGGTCGTACCACGTTCCATGAATTCAACCAACAGCACCCCTTTGGCATCCCAAAACACCGTTGCCATCAGTTTTCTGGCAGAAAAAATCTTGCGAGGCTTTTCTTGGTTTGGTAGGTGAATTTGAATGTGCCCACATCTTTGATTGTTCTTTTGTCTCAGGGTTCACGTACTTAATCCAGGTTTCGTCACCGGTCACGATTCTGTTTAACAATGGTTCTCCTTCGTCCTCATAACGTGACAGAAAGTCTAATGCAGAGGCCATTCTTTGAGTTTTGTGGTGGTCGGTAAGAATTTTGGGCACCCATCGTGCACAGAACTTACGGTAACCCAATCTTGCTGTCACTATCTCGTACAAGAGAGTCTTAGAAATCTGTGGAAAACCAGTAGACAACTCCGACATTGAGAAACGTCGATTTTCACGAACTTTTGCATCAACTGTCTGAACGAGTTCGTCAGTCACCAATGATGGTCTACCACTCCTCCCTTCATCATGAACGTTTTCTCGTCCACTTTTAAATAAACGTACCCATTCACGGACAACTCCTTCACTCATAACTCTTGGTCCGTACACGGCACAAAGCTCACGATGAATAGCTGCTGCAGAATATCCTTTGGCTGTAAAAAACCTTATGACAGCACGCACTTCACATTTGGCGGGGTTTTCTATTGCAGCACACATTTCAAACTGCCACAAAAACTAAACTAGCGCAGGTACAGCGTTCACTCGACCACGGCTTGATGCCGACTGACCTGTTGAGTGCGTGAACGCACAGATGGCGTCGCTGCTCCCCCCACAACCCGCACTGTGACCAATCGGAGGTTACTTTCTGAACCGCCCTCCTATATATATCTCGGTGTCTTGTTGGTCTTTTGAGCTGGTGCAATAAAGACGTATGTAATTGCACTCTACCAGTATTCTTTTAATTAAAAGTTACAATATGCAGAAGACACAAGTTTTCATTCTCGTACCTAGCTACACCTTATTTTCTACTTCCCAATGTGACAAGGGCTTGCATTTTTAAATGGACCTTTTTGGAGATGAAGTCAACCTGAAGAGAGAATAGCCGCCGCAGCCATGTTGTTGTACATCGTTGGGGAGAAAAGGTAAATACCACGCCGCGCACCCAAACTAACAGGAATTAACATTTATTCAATGCCACAATGTTCTTAACATGTACTCATCTATACCTGTGCGCATTTATGGACAAGTTTTGCTGCGGCTAAATGATAATTACTTCAGATCTGGACAATTCACATCATCTCTCCCCCCAACCACTATAATTTTAAAGAATTGTGATAAGTAATTCTTTTTTACACACAGTGATTTACATTCAACTGCAGTAAAACACACACACACACACACACACACACACACACACACACACACACAAAATATAAACTTACATTTTTTTTTTAAATTCTATGTAGTAGAAGCAGTTGTCAATCAAGTATAGCAATTTTGGTTTCTGTTTGAAGTTAATCTGGTTGTTACTACATTTTTTACTAATAATATTGTTCAGTTTTTACTAAAATGATAAACACTGTAACCAATTTTGATGATTGTATCGTTAGACGATCATTTTTTTGAGAAAAATTGTACTTAAAAAGTCTTCACAAAGCCGCATCAGCTGTTTTCACCTTCTGCCGTCACAGAGGTTATAGCTGTGGAGCAACATACACAACATAGTCAGCTCATGTCTCGTGTAGACGACTAATGGAAAGAAATTACTAGCCGAAAAAATATGTACTCGCATCTCAAAGAAGAGTGAAGAAAAAAGTATAAGTGACAAACAAACGGAGATTAAGAAGTGCTTTAGACAAGTTACAAGCTGTGCCATCTGCCAAACAGTGTGGTTTAAACCGATTAGGTGAGAAACAAACAATCAAGTCATCAGCCAAACGAAAATTACGAAATGGTTTAAACTGAAGAGGTCAGATGTGGATGAAGCAAAACTTATACAAGCTCCAGAAGTTAACTAACCTACTGATTGCCACCAGAAAACAGAAGCCATACACAAGAAAGGTACTGAAAATTTTTAGGGTAAGTGCTGTATTAGAAATGCCATTGGATAAAGAATCAGAAACCATTTCCACTAAAGTTACTAAATACCCAGGGTTTGCTATCGTACACCATAATGTTCAGTCACTCACAAATAAAATTTCCATGTTGGAAGCACTACTCCAGTATGCACTAAATGTAGATACAATTTGCATTACTGAACACTGGCTATGAAATGCCGAAGTAAAATTAACCTCAATCTCAGGATATAGATTAGCAAGTCATTTTAGCCGAGAGTTTTCCAAACATGGTGGCTCTGCTATCTTTGTGAAAAAACAAATAAAGTTCTGTGATGTCAGTAAAAGTTATATTGACCCGATTGATCATTATTACTGATTATTCAAAAGCCTACAAAAGAATCTATGGTAGAGTAGTCAAAGAGGCAAAAATTATGTGGAATGACAATTTGATAAGAAACTCATCTAACAAAATGAGATCCACGTGGAGAGTTATAAAGAAAGAAACTTGAAGTTCAGCTCCAAAGAAAAAGAATGGATCATTAACACTAGAAGACTCAAAAGTCACAGACCCAAATTTGATAGTGGAAAAATTCAGTGAATACTTCACTTCACTAGCTGAAGACCTCATTCAAGTACACTGTCAAGGACCAGTCCCAAGTTTCTCCAGCAAGTCAGTGATCTTGACTGCTTCTATGTATGTTTATGAAACAAACCCCAATGAAATTATAAGTAAAATTAAATCATTAAGCAATAAAATGTCAAGTGGTCTTGATGAAGTACCTGATTTCACATTAAAAACATGTGCTCACCACATAGAAAACCCCTTGGCAAAAATTTTCAACCTCTCTTTAAAAATTGGTGTATTTCCAGATGTTTTTAAAATAGCAAAAGTTACACCAATGCTAAAAAAAAAGTCTTCGGAAAAAAATATCAAACTACCGACCCGTGTCACAGTTAAGTTTCTACTTAAAAATTCTAGAAAAACTCTTCTATGACAGGCTTCTAAGTTTCATAAATAAATATGCACCACTTACAGTACAACAACACAGTTTTAGAAAGTCTAAATCTACACAGACACCAATTTTCGAATTCTTAGACAGCATTTTAAAATCCCTTGATCAACATAAATTAGCTGCAGGTATTTTTCTAGATCTATCAAAAGCCTTTGATATCCTGGACCATAACATTCTGCTCGAAAAATTAGAAAGACGAGGAGTAAGAGGTGTAGCACATAGCTGGTTGTTTTCATACCTAAAAAACTGCAGGCAGAAAGTATCACTTCAGTATGAATTCAACAAAATTAATAAAATAAGAAACAACTCCTTTCTTTCTAGCAAATTAACAATAAAACTTGGTGTACTGCAGGGCTCAATCTTAGGTCCATTACTCTTCTTGATTTATGTGGATGGCTTAGTTGAATATACGAGTCCCACAAAAACCATCCTGTTTGCCGATGACACCAGCATATTGCTCACTGGATCCAATCCAGAAACTTTGCAGTCCACAGCAAAAAGTTCTATGGAAAGACTTTCTGAGTGGTTCACAAAAAAACAAACTCATTATAAATACAGAAAAAACTGTGTGTGTCGATTTTCATTTAATTCCTCCAACTAATCAAATGTCTATTCAAGCACAATTAAAAAATGATACCCTAGAAAATGTAAGTGTCACAAAATTTTTGGGTCTATTGGTTCAGCAGGACTTAAAGTGGGGCACACATATAAATAACTTGTCTAGAAAACTATAATCTGTGTGCTATGGCCTAAGAATTTTAAAGGCTACAACAAGCAAAACAACAGTACTGCAGGCATACTATGCACAGTTCCACTCACTAGTCCAATATGGGATCGTTTTCTGGGGATACTCAATTCATAGTATAAAGGTTTTTAGAATGCAACAAGGGCTCTAAGAATAATTTGTGGCCTTAAAAAGATGGACTCCTGTAAATCCCATTTTACTGAGCTTAGTGTTCTAAATGTTCCAAGTTTATTCATTTATGAAACTGTCTTGTTCACTAGGGACTACCTCCTGAAAACAAGCAAACTGCTACAGAACAAAAATGTACACAACTATGGTACCAGAGGGAAATCAAATATACATCAAAAATATCACAGAACAACTACCTATTAGAGGAGCATAATTAACATTGGTGTAATACTACATAATAAGATAACAGAGGAAATAAAAAATGCTACTCATCCAATATTTAAAGCTAAACTAAAGGCATTTCTAATAAAGCACTGTTTCTATTCTGCCAGAGAATTTCTGAATACGTAACAAAATTAATTGTAATAGGTACCTATTTTTAATTTGCCTACTATTTTGCTTATACTATGTATTATTGTAACTTATATTTGACCTGTCCAATATCAATTGCACAATTTGTGCTGTATGATAAAACTGGACCAATAAAAAATCAAATCAAATCAAATCAGATTTTAAAATTTGTTGTTCCCCTCACATATTTGAACACATCATCAGTTTTACTTGCTATCTGAGGCAATGTAGGAAGGGTCTCACCCAGATGTAGATGAATGTAGGTTGAAGCAGAATATTAGCTTAAAGGAAAAAACAGGTTGAGATTAAATTAGAATAGGAAAAGAAGAATTCTGCTTCTAGGTAGCAGTCATGGGAGGGGTGTAGGCCAGCGGCTTCAGGACGAATTAGGCACAGGGTAATAGGTCACAAGTTTTGTGAAACCATGTGCTAGCCTTAGCCAGGTGACAGCAAACTTAGGTCAGTTATGCAGGAACTCTGAGAAGGAACATCAGGTTATTATAATTGCAGGAGCAGGAGACAGCCTGGCTATGAATCCAAGATAAATCATTAGGAGTGACCTGGATAAAACAGGAGCAGAAAATGGGCACACAAATGTGGGGTTTGTGGAGCTCTTTCTATGCCATGATCGGCTCTGGATAAACACTGCTATAAGGCACGACTGGACAGGATGCCCCAGACACCGGCAAAATCTCATGTAAGTGTTGTTCCAGTTGATGCTATTGGTAAGTGGGAATACACCTGCACCTAAATATGAAGGGGAAAGACAAGGTCGCTTCTCTATTAGTAGATACTGTAAGGAGGGCCACAATTACACATGGGACGATCGCTGTGGTTAATGGGACCAGGCAAACAGGTTCTTTAGATTAAAGCCAAAGTCCAGACAGACAACAATCAAGAAAAATAGTACAAATGAAGCCATATGTACAGCAAATAGAGATAAAGCTATGGGTACTATCAACTTACTTCACCAAAATATCAGGGAAACAAAAAATAAAGTAGATGAGCTATTAGTGTGTTTAGATGATCTCAAAAATAAGAATGTGATTGATATACTTTGTCTGTCTGAACACCATGTAACTGTGGGGATGGAAAGTGTCAGTACAAATGGGTATAATTCAGCATCTTACACTTGCAGATCTAGCATGGATAAAGGAGGAATTGCCATTTACACAAAACAAGGGTACAAATACAGAACTGTAGAAGTAAGCAAATTTTGTGTTGATCAGCACTCTGAAGTTTGTGCATGTGAACTACAGCTAGCTAGTGTATGTTGATATTAGCAACAGTGCACAGGTCCCCATTAGGAGAATGGGAGCTATTCATAAAAAACGTTTGACTTCCTATTATGCTGTCCATCAGACAGAAAGAAGAAGTTATTAATCTGTGGTGATTTCAATATATACTTTCTAAGCAACTCTGATAGGAAAAGTGAACAAGAAGTGTTATTAATGACATGTAACTTAGAATCAATGATCAATTTCCCTACACATATAGCTCAAGACAGTAGCACTCTAATAGATAATGTATTTGTAAAGCAAGAGGATGCAGAACTAACACATGCTTTCCCTGTGACAAATGGATTATCAGACCATGATGCACACTTGATTAACTTACAAAACCTAGCAGGGTGTACAGTTCAGAAACCATTAAGTAACAGTGTAAGGTTGCTCAGTCCAGTACCTATAGAGCACTTCAAAGAAAGTTTAAGAAATGTTAATTGGGGAGATGTACCTATATAATGAGCCAAATGCTAATGATAAATGCAACATATATCTTGATAGGTTTATATCCCCTTCTGAACATTGTTGCCCAAAAAAATTACTAAATGTAACACCATTTTTCAAAGAAACCTTGGATTGCTAAACATTAATTTTCACCTAACAACCTCTTATGAAATAAGGAAAATCATTAAATCTTTGAAAAATAAATGTTCAGTTGGAGTAGATGACATCTCTAACAAGATATTAAAACAATGTGGAGAATTTACAACTGATGTTCTGAGTCACATATGTAATGCATCACTAACTCAAGGTATTTCCCCAGACAGTTTACAATATGTCATTGTCATAGCCTCTCTAGGAAAAATGGGACACCACATATGTCAATAATTACCGGTCAGTATCCTTGCTTACAGCATTTTCAAAAATCACCAAGAATGTAATTTACTCAAGAATGGTTAGCCATCTCAACAGTAATGGGATACTTAGTAAATCACAGTTCGGATTTCAAAAATGCTGTTCTACTGAGACAGCTATATACAATTTCACTGTCCATGTAATAGAGTCTTTAAATAGTAAAATATCGCCAATAGGAATTTTCTGTGACTTATCCTAAGCATCTGATTGTGTGAACCATGACATTATATTACAGAACTTGCAATTCTACAGTATAAATGGAACAGCATATGAATGGTTTAAGCCATATCTACAAAAGAGGAAACAAAAAAGTTTCTTTCTATGGTTTAGATGATTTAAGGAAGTTTGCCACTTCATGTAACTGGAGTGAAATTACATTAGGTGTTCCACAGGGTTTGATCCCGGGTCTCCTTCTGCTCTTGATATAAATGAATGATCTTCCTACCTTCTCTGAAACAAGAAGCTAACCTGACACTATTTGCTGATTATGCAAGCATCATTATTTACCCAGTAAAAGAAACTCCAATAGAAAATGATACAAATAATGAATTTGCAAAAGTTGTTCATTGCTTTTCTGCAAATGGGCTTGCTCTGAACTTAAAAAAAAAAAACACAGTACATCCAATTTTCTGCCACAAGGAGTACAGTTCCTTCAATAAAAATAACACATCAACAGAAGTCAGTAGACAGGGTAGAGCATACTAAGTTTGTAGGTGGACATATAGATGAGATTCTTAATTGGAAAAATTCATATTTTGGATCTCCTAAAGCGACTAGGTTCAGGAACTTTGCAATCAGAATAATTGCGAATTCTGAGAATATAGAAATTAGTAAGCTAACATACTTAGCACAATTTCACTCTCTGATGTCATACGGAATTATATTTTGGGGTAACTCAACACTTGGGCAAATGTATTCACTGTTCAGAAGAAAGAGGTTAGAATAATTTGTGGGACTCATAGTCGCACATCTAGGCATCTGTTTAAAAGGTTAGGAATTCTTACAACAGCCTCATAGTACATTTACTCACTAATGAAATTTGTTCTCAATGACATGGACCATTTTAAAAACAACAGTGACATTCATGATTATGATACTAGAAGGAAGAAAGACTT
Source organism: Schistocerca serialis cubense (assembly GCF_023864345.2). Classification (NCBI taxonomy): domain Eukaryota; kingdom Metazoa; phylum Arthropoda; class Insecta; order Orthoptera; family Acrididae; genus Schistocerca; species Schistocerca serialis. The sequence continues at coordinate 15,191,050 of NC_064638.1, forward strand.
ACACTCTCCTCTTCTTTACCTATATTTGGCACAGGAAGGGGTAAAATATACTGCTGTAAAACTTTTTGATAAATTACCAGATGAAATAAAATGTTTGACAGACCATACATGAATTCTTGAATAGGAATAAATAAATTTATAGGTATAATATATGAGTTTTGTGCCATTTAATAATATGGGGTACATGATAAAAATTTTAAGCATAAAAAAATTGATTCATGTATGCATTTATTATGCACTTGACACATTCCACATCATAATGGTTACTGTGAGAATGATCAATGGAACACATAACCAAAACAAATGAAACTGATTTTTGCCCACAGCAACAAGGTCTTGCAATGCAGACTTTGTCTGCCCACTCTCTACTGCCTTTCTTACGTAAATCTTGTCCCCTCCACACTTCTCTACTGCTCCACTTCACTGTGTGATAACACCTTCCTACATGGGCTATAGTTTCTGCAAAAATACTTAACAGCTATTTAAGAAGCATAAAAAAATCGAAAAATTGTGTAATTTAAGACAGAAATATAGTGAATACACATCTTTTATGAGTTTTTATTGTTTTTAAAAATTTAAGTGAAGGTACTCTATTTTGCAGAAACATACAGACAGAATAAAAACATTCTTGTATTCAGATTTGGGTCTGTTCGCTACTTAATAAATTCATGAATTTCATTTACAGTTCGGCACTGGAATAGACATTCCGGACATTTCTTTTGAAATCTGCCTTTAACGTTAAGGACTTTTGAATCACAGAAATTATTCAATACTCGAGATGAGAGTGAACTCAAGCACAGTTTTATAAAAAATGTCAATAATCCACTCACTCTGCTACGGTCTGCTATAGGAGGAGATCAGTACAAGGAATCAGCTTCAGTTATATATTTGGCAGGATCTAATATAGATTAAGGCATGCATGGCAGTTAAAGTTGAAAAAGTCAATTTGTTTCCACATTGAAACAATAAGAGGAATTTATAACCCACTGCCTGCCATATTGCCATATAACAACAATGGAAATTTCTGGATGAACTAAAACATAAAATAAGGACTGTAGAGGACTGATGTATCACACATGTAAACACGCAACAGAAAACATTATTCACACTAGTTTTTGAGCTCTTTACCTTCCTCCAGCAAAAATGCACATATTCACACACACAACCACACAAACTCCCAAGCACACTCTCCCACAACTATAGAAAGGTTGACTAATGATTATTGAGAGCAGTTGCCTGCACAGCTGCAGGTGCTGAGGATGTAGAGAAGGACACACAAGGCAAGGAGGGATAGTGGGATTAATGTGGGGAAGATCTTTCGACAGATGACTCAGTGGCTGCACACCAAGACAAAAGTAGTGCAGAAGATAGAGGGGAAAGGAAAGGGGGGACAGGGGTGAGAGAGAGGGGTGAAGTGGGAAGATGGGGAGGGGTGAGAGAGGGGAGGATATAGGAGGGGGAGGGAGTGAGAGAGGAGGGATAGGGGCAAGAGAGGGAGGGGGTGGGAGGGGAAGGGGGAGAGAGGAGTGGGGAGGGGAAGGGGAGTGAGGAGGGAAGTGGAGAGGGTGCGGGTAAGAGGAGGGGAGGGGAGGTGGCAGATGGGGGGAGGTAGACTGGGAGGAGAGGGGGAGGGAGAGGTGGGAGTGAGAGAAGGGGAGGGGAAGAGAGGGGGAGGGGAGAGAAGAGGGGGGAGAGGGGAGGGGAGAAAAGAAGGGGAGGGAGGGAGGGGAGAGGGAAAAAGAGAGGGGGGAGGGAGGGGGAGAGAGAGAGCCCACTTGACACGACACGAGGCAGGAGGAGGGGGGGAGGGAGCAGCAGGACATAATCTGGACAGGAAACGAATGCTGTAGACAGATGAGAGAAGGGAAAAGGTCAGGTGAGGCAGTGGTAGACAGTTAAATGGAGGTTTAGGCCAAGGGGATTGTACAAGTGCAGGATATGGTGGAGAGACAATTCCCACCTGTGTAGTTATAAGAAACTAGTGCTGCCAGGGAGTATCCAAATGGCTCCCTTAGTGAAATAGTTGTGGGAGTCACCTGTGTTGTGGTGCACAAAATGTTCGGCAACTGGTTGGTCATATTTGCAGTTTGCCATAGTTTGGAGGTAACTATTCATGCGAGTAGATGGTTGATTACTTGTCATGCCCACATAGAACACTGGGTAGTAACTGCAGCATAGCTGACACAAAACATGGTTGCTTTTAAATGTGGCCCTGCCTTTTATTGGCTAGGAAATGCCAGTGAGTGGACTGTGATAGGAGATGGTTAGGTGTGTGGGACATATTTTGCACTGGAGTTGACCACAAGGGAATGACCCATGGGGTGCATTCGGAGTAGGTTTGGAATAGGGACGGATAAGTATATTCTGTAAACTGCGTGGGCAGTAGAACACTGCACGATGTGAACAGGATACTGTCTGTCAATAAGGTTTTATCGAGCTAGTCCACAGGCAGATCTGCTGTGTCATCTCCTGAAACACCAGTAAACCTGTTAACCAGCCACCGACCAGCACTCCTCTGATCTGCTAGTATCACCTTGGCCTTGAAAAGATCAACAAAAAGCTCAACCACACCCTTCACCAGGTTTTCAACTACCTCTCATTACACCCTGAGATGAGGGACATTGTACCTTAAATCATACCCACATCAACCAAAGTAGTGGTTTGCCAAGCACCAGACCAACAGAATATCCTTGCCATACAGCTCCCAATCCTGCACCCCATGGGTCATTTCCTTCTGGTCAACACAGGAGCAAGACACTTCCATACACCAACCCACCATCCACCACCTCGCACTGCAGTCAAGTCATATGCATTGTAATGTTCTGATATAGGCTAGATGAAGTGTATGAGAACTTTAGGGGAGTTTCAGGTGAGACATAGTTTTCGAGCAGTCAGGAGCAAATGCCGAAAGACAAACATCCAGTGATAGCAGGTAGCTCCTTGGGTCAGCACCAAACACTGTCACAGGGAGCACCTACAAGTGGTGTGGATTTTGCGACTCTTGGAGGATACTTGTAGGAGACTCAAACAATCGAAAAGTCAGGATGGAATGAAGACAATATTATGAAAAGGATAATTGCTACTCACCATATAGCAATGATGCTGGGTCAAAGATGTGGACAACAAAACAACTTTGCGACAGTCTTTTTGTTGTGCCTATCTGACTCGGCATCTCCACTGTATGGTGAGTAGCAACTATCCTATCACAATATTATAGGAGACTCAAGGAATTCTAGAGTTTCATAACAATCAATTACTTTATTCCAACTTAACTACTACACTGAAGACCATTTATAAACATAGATGAGAGAGAACAGAAGAAGAATCACCCAGTGCTTCATTAAGTACAAACATTTGAGAGCAACATTAAAAGTGAGAAAAGAGACTTAAATTGGACATTACCCAAGGTTGGTGTTGAGCAACACGTAATCCCAACACTCTGACTGAGAAATACTTGGAATACGAAAACCTGAGGCTTTAGAAAGTATTCTGACAGCACAATGTTTCTGCAGCCACCCCACTAACACTACTGGAATGTCACAGTCATTTGCCAGTCTAACATGGGGCTTTTCTCCTTCATGGTGCCTCCAACCAACTCCATTTTGCATCCTTCCCCTTCTTCTTCTCTGCTGGATGACTGCTTCTAGCATTCAGACTAACAAGCTGTACATTTGGTAGCAACAGCATCCAGCTGAAAGCTAAACATCACTGCCCTCCTTAGTACGGTAAGGAACAACAGTGTTTTACATCGCCATGCTTCACCCTGCAGACGCAGGCTTCTATCTCATGAGCAGAGGCCTCTACTTCAGCAGTTTTCTTCATTTTCCCTCTCAATCTAACTTCTGTGAAACTACTGATGCGGCTATTCTTAGGTGTAATGGTCATTCTTGCTGCATGTGCTAAGAAATGCCTGTTTATGATTATCGCCTACTTACAACAACATGTAGATGGTTGTGGAGATACTAATTAGTTCTCTATATCATGACTTATACCCTGGGACAGCTGTCCAAGCATTTGCAGTTCGTAAGTTTCCTCCATTACTATTTCCCTAGAGTAACCTAAAATCTACGATTTACGCCTGTCCCTACAGTGTGTCTCTGGTTTCTTGCCTCGGAGCACTCTTGCTGACTCCCAACAGTCTCAAGCTTAACAGTGAATGATTCAATAAGTTGTTAATATATGACAGCATTTCCTTTCCAATGGCCAATGGCCTTGCCACACTGATAATACTGGTTCCCATCAGATGACTGAAGTTAAGTGCTGTCAGGCTTGGCTAGCACTTGGGATGTTGGTAAGCGGGATGCACTCAGCCGTTGAGACAACCACGTAAGGAGCTACTTCATTGAGAAGTAGTAGTTACGGTCACGAAAACTAACAATGGCCAGAACAGCAGTGGGCTGACCACATGCCCCTCCACAACCACATCCCGTGACGCCTATAACCTGCTGTGGCAATCACTTGATACCATTTGGGCCCCCCAGGGCCCATCCAGACAGAGAATTTCCTACCCAATAAAAGGCAAGGTCATGTGTAAAATCCGAAAAGTTTACATAAGCTATGCTGCAATTACTCTGCAGCATGCTATGTGGGCATGACAAGTAACCAATTGTCTACTTGCATGAGTGGCCATCGTCAAACTGTGGCAGACTGCAAACTTGATCATCTAGTTCCCGAACATGCTGTGTACCACAGCACAAATGACTTCAACAGCTGCTTCAGTAACTGCGCAAATGGATTCCCCTACCAGAATAGTTTCTCTGAACTACATAGGCGGGACTTCCCTCTCCAACACATCCTGCACTCACGCAATTCCTCTGATCTAAACCTCCGTTAATCAGTTCCTCATTACCTTTTCCCTTCTCTCTTCTGTCCTCACCACTCCTTTTCACTCCAGATCATGTACTGTCTTCTCCCAGCACTCTCCCCCCACCCCCAGAGGTGGCATGCATTCTCTCTCTCTCTCTCCCCCCCCCCCCCTCCCTTCTACCCTTTTCCATCCTTCCTCCTTCCTTCCTGTCTCCCTCTTCATCTCTACCTTCCTCTCCCTTCCTCCCATCCCTTTCAACCCCACTTCCTTTCTCTATCTCTTACAAACTCTACCCTCTGAATTTCTTTTGTCTTGTTGTGCAGACACTGAGTCATCTGTCGAAAGACCTCCTTCACACTATCCTACTAACCCCTCAGTTCTAGTGCATTCTTCTCTCCTCCCTCCCCACCACCATCTGCGCAGGCAAGTGCTCTCAATAAGCGACAATCAACAGCCAGTCTCACTGCAGGAATGTGGTTGGGTGTCTGTCTGCCTAAATATGTGTACTTTTTGTAGAGAAAGCGTAAGAGCTCGAAAGCTAATATGAATACTGTTTTCTACTGCATGTGTCTATATGCCACACCTCACTCCACTGGTTTCTCTTATATTATACTGTTGTCTGGATCTAGCAAGTACACATTAAAAAGGGTTTGAGCCTATTCCTCGAGCCAATATGACATTTAAAGTTACATGCAGCAGTTTAAATAATAAAATGTGTATTAAATAAAACACTCATACTCAAATGTTTACAAGGAAGTAATCAGTTTATTTTAACTTCGAGTCTCTACATTACATAACTTACCCCACCATCTATTATGTATAATCCTTTGTCTTTCTTCACAATATTGCAGTGAGACCTTGACACATACATTGATAGGCAATTGATTTCATTATATCGTGCCCTTCCAACTCTGTACTGTAAACAGAATTTCAAACTGTTATCATATCTGTGTTACATGATATGGAGTATGTGAACTTACACTACATCTTACTTGTTGAACATGTTATACTTGTTGGATAATAGATGAGAAGCAAATATGCCTAAAATGATTGGAGTTATAAATAAAGATGTTTTTGGTTAAAATGAAAGCATGTACTGGAGATGTTATGGTAATAAAACAGTGAGACCACATGACCTAGAGAGAGACGTAAACAAATAAGAATTGTTTCTTCTCTGTAACATCTGAGATTTATAACGAGGTGCACATTTATAAGGAACTATTATAACATCTATTATTTTTGCTTATATAAGGTTCCAACTGTTTGAAGAATAAATTATGACTTCTCAATTAGATATTTTAGCTGTTTTTCTTGTTGTTGTTGTTATCTTCATTCTGAAATATGTCACAATTTTGTACAATAATAGAGAAGCAGATGTGCCTAAACAGAATGGAGCTTTAAATGAGGATACATTTGCTGAAAATAAAACCATATTTACAGAACTTGCTAATAGTGATAAAAGGGCAGGATCATGTGACACACAGAGCTATGTAAACAAATACGAAATGTTTCTTCTCTATAACATTGGGGATTTATATTGTTACAGCTATTATTTTTGCTCATGTATAAGGCTCCCCACTGTTTCAAGAAAATTCCAACTTGACAATTAGGAGCAGCTGCAAAAGTTACAAAGTGTAACATAAAACAAACAAGGTATCTGGCCTTGTAAGTAAGATATGGACATAATGTTGAAGGAAATCACGAGTTTACACAGCACACAACATTGTCTTCACTGATAATGATAAAATATTTTGATAAGCTAGATGTGAAAATGATTAAAATAAACAAATACGCCAGGATGTAAAGATCACGATAAAAAGAAAAAGCTTAGCATTGCATGAAACTCTCTCTCTCTCTCTCTCTCTCTCTCTCTCTCTCTGTCTTGTAAATTCTTGATTGCCTTCATCATGGTGTCCATATTCTACCTACTAAGTCCAATGGCCTATTTGTTTTTTCTTATACTTCATAACTTTTGTTGCTGCTGATTGTGAAGTTAGGATTATTTTTTGAAACAATTGGAGCCTTAAGTGAGCAAAAATAATGAGTGCAATAATGGGTCCCTATAAACATCCACCATGTTATAAGTCCCCGATGTCAATGAGAAGAAACAGTTCTTATTTCTTTACAAATCTCTCGGAGTCACAAGGTCTCACTCTTTTATCCCTACAGCATGTCCTGCAAATACATTCTCATTTTTAGCAAAAACACCTTAATTTAGAATTCCAACCTGTATACATTTGTATGTGTGGCAATGAACATCAGACAAAACAGAGATGAGCTAAGCACACTGAAAAACATTAAAGCATCAGCTTTGAAAGACTGAGAAATCAATCAGGCAAAATACAGCTTTAAAAAGAGATCCACAGCAGCTACATCAACCATTAAAAAAAAAGAAAAATATAAAGAAAGAAAGAAAGAAAAAGAAAGAAAGAAAGAAAGAAAGAAAGGAAAGAAAGAAAAGATGTGATCTCCGTTTATCACAATTCCCTTGTCTGTTGTCTGAAAACAGAATGCACCCAGTAAAATGTAATGTAGAGGGAGAACAAGGCTTGTATACAGTAAGCAGATTAAAGTGGATATAGGTTGCAGTGGTAATGCAAAGATGAAGAGGCTTGCACAAGGTGGTCCATGTGGAGAGTTACATCAAACCAGTCTGAAGATACATCATCTTCATCAAATCATCATCATTGTCAACAACAATTAAAACATAAATAGACAGACCAAGGCTACTGTCTTTTCTCTGTCTGAGTGTGCAGATGATATTACATCATGGCAGCAGTATATCTACATGCACACCATAAGCTGGGTGTTCCCAAGTTAGATGACAACCAGCATCCATGTGAAAGTGGAAGTGTCTTTTTCATGACAAGTTATGCAGATTATCATCATCTTGCCTTTCGCTGCTGTGGGAGTGTATACATGCCCTGCTACATTGCTGCTCAGGTGAATAAAGAGCTAGTTGTGTTTCACAGGAACGATGTTTTCTGAACCCATGTTGACTGTGTGTCAATAAGCATAGTGTTGTGGAAAAGGGTGGACAGCATACTGCACATGTTTTGCGCCAGTCACATGGAAATTAATAATACGATTTGATTTTTATTGATGCTTTTTATGTGCTTTTTTGCTTCTGGACAATTAAAAACCGATGTGATTGATCCTTTTTATGTGGTTTTTGGCTTCAGGACAATTAAAAACCGATGTGACTGATACTTTTTATGTGGTTTTATGCCTCAGAACAATTAAAAACCCATGTGAGTGATGCTTTTTATGCGGTTTTGACCTCAGGACATTAAAAATAGATTTTTCCCATCTTATGAGATATGACCTTGCCATGGTGGATGGGCTTACTTAACTAACAGTATCACAACTGTACACCCATGCACACTGAGTAGTACAGTTTGTTTAAAGTCAAACATACACCTTAGGTATCGTTGTATGATTCATTCTTCATTTTTAGTTGACCACTATTAAATCATGATGCTTACAGCGCCCTCTTTTGCTACATTTTGTAACTATTTGTTTTTCTTCTGCCATAAGTTTTCCCCCTTCTCCGATAATATTCCATATCAATTTGAAGTTATTCTGACCAGTGGTGTTATTTCTACAGTGGTTTGAAAGTTGAACTTTAATTATAATGTTTCTGTATTTTTAATTATTTCTAGTTCATATTCCACATCATGGTCTCTATCCCATCTCCTTGGATTATCATTAACATAAAATTAGGTAGAAGCAGAAAGTGTGAAAAAGCTATATATGATGTTAATGTTACTTAACACAAATTTAATCTTTCATTTTGTTGTCACAATGCTACAAAGGCCAGTTCCCCTGCTCTTGGTAATCAGAAGTCCATACCTGGCTCTAAAGCTGGGTTTCTACTGGCATGAATTTCTTACAAGTAGATCCCCTGCTACCACTCCCATAATTCAACATACGTGTGGAAACATGCAATTTGCATGTTGTTATACCAACTTACACCTAACGTTTGAAAGTTAAGTGGCGTTCTACCTCCTCCACCATCATCTACAAGTTTCAGCAGCTATGATTAGTGGATCTGCTCTCATTCTACTCTGATTCATTCAACAGCACAGATCTAGAATTGTTTGTTTATTTACGTGAAAAGTTAGCATCATACCAAAAAAATGTGCTTGCTCTTCAACTAAGTTAATGAATACCTTCTAAAGTGACAAAATATTCTTAAACTATGTGACAGGGACATCTTTTTAACATTCAACAACTCTTTATAATCATTTATTTGTATCAGAGTAACATATCATCTTTCAAAGCGACGAAATGATTAAACAGTATCGTTACTGGCAGAATGGACTTGTCGAAGTTCATATTACAGCAGAACACTCAATACTGTAAAGGTATTTTTTATTTCAGTATAGTGATAATAAGGTCTTGCTTTAGTCATTGAGTGTAAGTATTATGGCGAAATAGAAGTTTATTTTTAACTTTAGAGAATTAAAACTACTCTTGTCCATCATTAAAATCCTATGCAAATATGACAGTGTTCATATTGGGGCTGTTACTGAGTGATTACTTTTCTCCACAGCTTTATAAATTCTGATTACAAAATAAGTGCTGCACCAGTGAAACAAACATATACAAATATTGCAGTGACATCAGTTTGCCAGATGTGTCAGTGTTACTTCTAATTTAATGTGAGGTGGCATGACAGCTTGCATACGTGTACTAGATCTTGCTACAGAGCCACAAATATAGCTCAAAAAAGATTTCAAAATTGATGTCACTCATTCAAAAATGATTTTAAAATGAATGCTGTCTCAAGCAGATAACTTCCTCATTAGCATACTGGATGTTCCCAAGTGATTGCTACAAGATGTTCACTCCCATACCCAACTTTAATTAAAAAAAAAATGACCTTTTAAGTTGAAAAAACTTTTTGAGTATCCCATTCATCAAAAAACAAAGTTCATTGTATATTTTATTTTTAGTTTCAGAAATGTTGATGTGCGGAATCAGATGATTGTTTTTATACACACTGTTTATAATTCACTAGGTCTCAGTGTGGTTTCAGGCCCCAATGGTTCATATTCAAAGATGTGAAAATGTTATTTCTTTCGTGCAAGCTTCTTTTGAATCAAAAACATCTACTGAAGGCACTCTAGCTGATCTGATTAATGTATTTGATTTAGTAAACTGGAGATACCAAGGCATTATGGCATCCACGACTTGGAACCTTTGCCTAAGGATCAATTCTTCAGTCACTGTCATTTGCAATGTTTGTTAATGATCTTCAGAGTAATTTGTCATGTATATCTGTACATGATGCAGATGACACAATGACTGCAAATTCTGGAAAAGATGTGAACAAACTGAAACTACAAAACGGTGAGTCCTTCAAGTTATCAAATACTTGGTTTAATGCCAATGAATATCTGGTAAACTACTTGGCATGTATATGGATGCAGATTTTATCTGTTGAGTAAACTACATAAATGTCTTTCTGAAAAACTGTACCTTTGTTCATATTGTGCATTCTTTCACTTTTATATAAGATTTGGTTTTGTTGGGTGGGGTGATTCTCCTGGAGAAAAAAAATGTAGCAGAAGTAGAGCATTAGCTGTTTCCATAACTGAAACATCTTGTGGGCCTAATTCCAAACAGTAAATTGTATTAATAGTTACATGTCTCTTCATACAGAGTTGTCCCTTGCTTTAAAAGAAAACCACCACCAGTATAGCCTAAGGCAGCCTGTGCACAAACATAATACTTATCAAATATTAAAAACAGATACACAAACAACTAGAGAAAATGCAGTGTAGTTACAAGTGTCTAGTTACAAGACGTTTTAGTATATTACCTTCATAGGTACCACAGGTCTCACTAAAGTGGCTGAAAGAGAAGGTCTATCTTAAACTTGAAGAATATGAGAATTGTGTAGCGGTTGATCTTAATTAATAATTAATTAACAAAGTTTACAGCTTCCACCACCTGAGGAGGTGCAGTGGGGAATTAGTCCACATTAAAGAAGAATTACATGATTGTCAGAACACTCAATAAAGAAGTAGATCAGAAATTGAAATAATGGCCGTAATCTAAACATACTGTCTCACAAAAGGGAAAACACTTCATCCTGACAACTCATTGAAGAGCCCAGACTACTTCTGTGCTGTAAATCTGAATAAGAAAAATAAACAGAAACCCAGGAAAAAATAACGATTTTGAAGGGGGTTTCATCGAAAAATATTGTTGTTGTTCTTAACTATGTGACCAATAGTTGAGATTATAGTAGCACACGAGCCATTACCAGCAATTCAATAAAGAAACTTTAGAATACCTGCTTGGTTGATGAGTAATTATTAAAGCCATCAACTCTGCTGTTGAAGAATGAGTGGGAAGATCGTCAATCACAATTTCTAAGGACTAAAACTGTTTCATTGGTTCCACAACTATGTCATAGAATTGAGAAGCAATGGAGTCCACCTGGCACAGTGATCCAGCTCGCCATCAGTGTCCGCTACACACCATGCTGCACAGCAACTGTGGTGAGCTGTACTTAATTCATACTACTTTTTTGTGACAGTAGTACCTACTGTGAAATAATTTAAAAGTGTCTACATCCAAAAACAGAGACGTTGAACGAAATATATATACGCCAGCTTGACAGTTCATGGGGTCGCGGGTAAATATTCAAATGGTCATTTCTTTTGTTATGTAGTTATGAATAAGCACTTAAATTTTGTGTGCATGCTTTACACCTTCCTTTGATATTTACAAGAGCCTGGAAACTACTTTTGCAGTCTGGCAGAAAGTAGTGGAGAACATACTGAGCATAATTTCCAGTCTGCAAGTCCAGATTCCTCTTTATGCTCACTGAAAGAAAATGTGCCTCTTTGCTGTTTACTCAGCAGGATCAGGAACTATGACTATTAGTAAAACTTTTGAGTTTTAACTGATTGCTATATTCTGTAAAAGTTCACATGTACAAAATATAATAATATCCCTGATAATAATAATAATAATAATAATAATGGTAACGGCACTGCTAGCCAACTGGAAAATGATTTAAATCCAAATAGAGGTGTTTTGCAGGATATGCTTCCTGCAACCACCCTAGAAGGAAAACAAAGACAGAGGATGAGATGGTCAGATGAAGTTAATCTGTTATTACCAAGCAACAAACCTAGGAACCAACACAACTGGATACAGATCACAAGTATACACAACATTTATTACCAGACACCCAGAATTAAAATTTTTAACAGAACAACGACTAGCTGATCAGATCTGTGTAATAATAAAAAATAACAGGATACCCCAGTCAGAATTAGAAAACATCAAACAACAAGTACAACAAATACTGGAACAAAATAATGTGCAATCAGAAGAAGAAGAAGAAAATACAGTAATGGACTCAAACATCCCAGAGCAAACAAACAAAGAACAACACGCACCAATTAAACAATTAGAGGAAAACGAAATCTTAAGACAGCCAACAGAACAAGCACAAATAGAACACGAAGTGACACAGATGTTAGATATAGAAGAAAAATTTCAGCTAACATATATAGAATACAAAGACACAAATACAGACATTAGACCATTCTTGCATAGACCACCAAATAACCCACAAGTCGAAACAACAATAAAAACTATCAACACAATCATACACAACAAAATAAATGAAAACACAACTATGGAAGAGTTACAACTACTGGTTTATATAGGAGCACTCACTACACTAAATATACACACTAGGCAGAGATCAGAACCAACAAACACACAGAAGAAACCCACAAAACCAGCATGGGAACACAGGCTACAGATCAAAATAGAAAAACTGAGAAAAGACATCGAACAGCTAACACAATTTATAAGAAATGAAATCTCGGAAAGAAAACGAAAAAGGTTGGGTAAAATCTCACAACAAGAAGCGACAGAGCAATTAGACGAAAAGAAGCAGAAATTACAAGCATTAGCCAAACGACTCAGAAGATACAAAAAAAGTGAAAATAGAAGGAAACAAAACCAAACATTCAACACAAACCAAAAGAAATTTTACCAGACAATAGATAACACACACATTAAAATAAACAATCCACCAAACATAACAGACATGGAACACTTCTGGAGTAACATATGGTCAAACCCGGTACAACATAACAGGCATGCACGATGGATACAAGCAGAAACATACACATACAAAATGATACCACAAATGCCTGAAGTGATAATTTTGCAACATGAAGTCACCCAAGCAATTAATTCTACTCACAATTGGAAAGCCCCTGGAAATGATAAAATAGCAAATTTCTGGTTAAAGAAGTTCACCTCAACACATTCACATCTAACTAAATTATTTAACCATTACATTGCAGACCCATACACATTCCCTGATACACTTACACACGGAATAACATATCTGAAACCTAAAGATCAAGCAGACACAGCGAACCCAGCTAAATATCGGCCCATAACATGCCTACCAACAATATACAAAATATTAACTTCAGTCATTAAACAGAAATTAATGACACATACAACACAGAACTAAATTATAAATGAAGAACAAAAAGGCTGTTGCAAAGGAGCACGAGGGTGTAAAGAGCAACTGATAATAGATGCAGAGGTGACATATCAAGCTAAAACTAAACAAAGGTCGCTACACTACGCATACATTGTTTACCAAAAAGCTTTTGATAGTGTACCCCACTCATGGTTACTACAAATATTGGAACTATACAAAGTAGATCCTAAATTGATACAGTTCCTATACATGGTAATGAAAAATTGGAAAACCACACTTAATATCCAAACAAATTCAAATAATATCACATCACAGCCAATACAGATTAAGCGTGGAATATACCAAGGAGACTCATTAAGTCCTTTCTGGTTCTGCCTTGCTCTGAACCCACTATCCAACATGCTAAATAATACAAATTATGGATACAATATTACTGGAACATACCCACACAAAATCACACATTTGCTATACATGGGTGATCTAAAACTACTGGCAGCAACAAATCAACAACTCAATCAATTACTAAAGATAACAGAAGGATTCAGCAATGATATAAGTATGGCTTTTGGAACAGACAAATGTAAGAAAAATAGCATAGTCAAGGGAAAACACACTAAACAAGAAGATTACATATTGGATAACCACAGCGACTGCATAGAAGCGATGGAAAAAACGGATGCCTATAAATATCTAGGATACAGACAAAAAATAGGAATAGGTAATACAAATATTAAAGAAGAACTAAAAGAAAAATATAGACAAAGACTAACAAAAATACTGAAAACAGAATTGACAGCAAGAAACAAGACAAAAGCTATAAATACTTATGCCATACCAATATTGACCTACTCATTTGGAGTAGTGAAATGGAGTAACACAGACCTAGAAGCACTCAATACACTTACACGATCACAATGCCACAAATATAGAATACATCATATACATTCAGCAACAGAAAGATTCACATTAAGCAGAAAGGAAGGAGGAAGGGGATTTATCGACATAAAAAACCTACATTATGGACAGGTAGACAATTTAAGAAATTTCTTTCTAGAACGAGCAGAAACTAGCAAAATACACAAGGCAATCACTCATATAAATACATCGGCTACACCACTGCAATTTCATAACCACTTCTACAACCCTTTAGATCACATAACATCAACAGATACGAAGAAAGTAAATTGGAAAAAGAAAACACTTCATGGCAAGCACCCGTATCATCTAACACAGCCACACATTGATCAAGACGCATCCAACACATGGCTAAGAAAAGGCAATATATACAGTGAGACAGAAGGATTCATGATTGCAATACAGGATCAAACAATAAACACCAGGTATTACAGCAAGCATATTATTAAAGATCCCAATACCACAACGGATAAATGCAGACTTTGTAAACAACAAATAGAAACAGTAGATCACATCACAAGTGGATGTACAATACTAGCAAATACAGAATACCCCAGAAGACATGACAATGTCACAAAAGTAATACATCAACAGCTTGCCTTACAACATAACCTTTTAAAACAACACGTTCCTACATACAAGTATACACCACAAAATGTACTGGAGAATGATGAATACAAATTATACTGGAACAGAACCATTATAACAAATAAAACAACGCCACATAACAAACCTGACATCATACTCACCAATAAAAAGAAGAAATTAACACAACTAATCAAAATATCCATACCCAATACAACAAATATACAAAAGAAAACAGGAGAAAAAATTGAAAAATACATCCAACTGGCTGAGGAAGTCAATGACATGTGGCATCAGGATAAAGTTGACATAATACCAATTATACTATCAACTACAGGAGTCATACCACACGATATCCACCAGTACATCAATGCAATACAGCTACATCCAAACATATATATACAACTACAGAAATCCGTAATTATTGATACATGTTCAATTACCCGAAAGTTCCTAAATGCAATATAACACATACCGTACAGTTAAAAGGAAGTGACGCTTGATCAAGGTCCGCGTCACTCCATTTTTAACCGGACTTAACGTCTGAGAAAGTGAAGGAAATAATAATAATAATAATAATAATAATAATAATCGTTTCAGAAACAGCACTATTAACAGTGCAGAGATGACCACTGTGGGAACTTCCAAGTAAAATGGTATATCATCCTGATTTCTAATCACCAAAAGTTACTTCCTTGCCAATATAGCGGAAAAATAACTTCCTCACTTGCCACGTGGTTTTGTCAGCATTGTGGGCGACACACAGTTACTTCTGTGAAATTTAAGGGAACCAGGATAGTGGAATATCTTCACAGGTTCACTTCCAGCTTTTATGGAAAATCGCATTCAACTCTGCCAAGCTCTGACGTCGTCCAAGACACCAGGCAAGCAGGCATTTGACTGACATGAACATATTGATATCCTGGTTCAAAGTGTCTCTCCTAACTGCCTCTCAGGCCATATTTATATATGGCCACAGTGGACCACCAAAGGGAACATCTGCTATCAGTCGTCCTAGGGACAGGGTCAGAATCTAAAAGGCCCATTTCCTTGTCATTGCTGAAGAATTTCTCCCCTGGTTTCGTCAAATAGGACTAAGTTTGTATTCAAACTGAATGGGGCGACTACTTGTGCTATGTTTATTGCGCCAGAAGCCACCCTTGTTGGCTTCGAGAATGTTTTGTAGACTCTGTGCAACAATCTTTATATCAGTGAACGGACTACATAATGTGTTACACTGCTTGTCTGCTATAAACCCGATAAATAAATCTTTGTAGTAATTGTGTTTAATTGCGACAACATTACCTCAAACATTGTCATGTGAGCAAAATTTTCGTGTTTATATTCTTGTGTACTTAAAAATACGACAAACAATTGGATTTCTGGAAAAAAATTTGGTCGAAATATGATTCATTATGGAAAAAGTTGTCCAAAATTTGACCTATTACTAAAAAAGATATAAACATAATTTTTGCTACATTAAAGCTTTGTGGATGAATTGCTGTAAAATTCACCCTAAAGTTCAGGAAAAAGATTTGACACTAAGATCCATGCCAAACTAATAATAGAATAGTAGGCCCTCATTCAGAGAAGACAGTAATCCTCACATGGCTGAGACCTATTCTTGAGTAGTTGTTTAAGGAAGGAAAAGTAGCAGCTAAGGAAGAACATTGTAAACCAATAGTAGTGAGTGACATTTTTGGAAAGAAAGTTGATGTTCACCTATATTCTGTGCATAAAACATCATTAATCTTACACCATGGCTAGCGCTAATGAGGAGGAAATATTGTTGCCTCCTAGTACCAGTAATGGGAGTGTGTGTTACTGGAACCACCTGTAATAAAGGGAAGCAAATTAAAAAAGAAACATGACTACCAGTTACGATTAAAAAGTGGAACTTCCATCAAACATTGTTGCTGTTAGGATAAGATTGGTTACTTGATAATTATTATCGATTGGATTTCAACCAGAAAATATTTGTGTGGAAAATAGGTAAAAAGGTAGCTAGCATAGCTTTCCAAAGTAATCCATTGAAATCTAAGCAAGGCCCATCATCAGAGGAGCATATTCATTTAGTTGTGTTTACTGATATTATTGCAACAGATGAAAATAAACAAGAAAAAGAAGGGAAGTATTAAATCAAGAGGAGTTGGCATTAAATCAATAGCAAGAGAATCACCTGTAGTGCCAGAAGAACAGAAATCTTAATTAGAAGGTATTCTGTTAAAACATAAAGATGTGGTCACAGATAACTTGGGACTAATGAAGGAATACTTCTGTAAGTTTAAAGTAAAAGATGACACAGTTTTTTTCCTTTTGCAAGTCGTATCCACTACCAATAAACCTTCGAATTGCAGTGAGAGATGAAATATGAAAGGAGATAGACAGCAACATAACTCAATGTATTTTTAGGGTCTGTTGTGGGTACTTAAGAGACTTGTGGTAGGTGTTCATTTAGTTTTAGATTCATGATCACTCCATAAACACAAAGAGACAGAAAGGGTTAGAAACCTGAGTACAGAAGTGATGTTATCTAACTTTGATGAAGCAGAATTTCATATTTCCATAGATTTCATGGAAGTATACTGGCAGGTAGCATTACATGACCACTCAAGGCCATACACAGCCTTCTTATTTGAAAGAAAATCTTTTCAGTTTAAAGTAAATGCCATGGAAGTATTACAGTTCGCCTTGGGTTGTGAGCTGTACCAAGGAGAATGGAATCCAGGAGAGGGTGATCACAGAACAATAGCTTTCATTAGTTGAAGTCTTGGCAAGCATGATTGAATTACTCCATTACCGAATTGGACATTCCTGTGTCAGTTTTCATTCCTGCTCAATATTTATTAGGGAGGGAATTAGTGCAAGAATTATTAATGTATGTCAATGATTTATTAATAGTCTACAAGACTTGGGAAGACTGTTGACAATTATTGATATATATTTTGAGGTGACTGGAAGAAAAAGGGTTACTAATAAAAGTTTCTAAAACATACTTTTGGTGACAAGAGTTGACTTTTTGGAACACAGTGTGAGAATAATGGGAATACAACAATGTCCAGAAAGAATGCAAGTTATAAAAGACTGTCCAGAGACTAGAAATATTAAGCATCTATGATCACTTAGATTTGGCTGGATTCTATAGGAGCTTTGTAAGAGGCTAGGCTATGAAAGATGCTCATTTATCGAACTTATTGAAATAGAAAACTATCTGGAACTGTGATGAAAGTACAAAAGAAGACTTTAGCAATATTAAGCAAGCTAAAGCAAAAGCATGGAAATAAGACAAGTCACTATTTCGCACTGACTATGAACTTCACTACATAATAGATGAGAATAAATATTTTATGAGTAATATCTAGATAAGTATGCATGAGAAGATAGCATTTACTATTAAGGAATTACTCATTACTCACAGAAGTCACCATAATTTACCACAGCCCACATTTAAAAAGAACAAGAGATCAGAAGAGACATCAGAACTGAATAGATTCTCTCTTACATGCATAGCCATCACCACATACAGAGATGGTAATAAATGGCAAGAATATCCAGATTACATTCTAAGTCCAAAAAGGCTACTCTGTAAAAGGAACAACATATATTTTGTCAAGGACAACCTTGTTCTGTAAGTTCTAAGCTTTTCGACCTCTGATAGTGGCAGGAGCTGAAGTGGTGTAATAAATGAAGAAAATTTTAATATCGGTCTAGACGACTTTACTCAAAATAATGTTTCTTGCTCATGCTGAGTTGAACAAAGAGTAGTATATTTAAGAGACAGTCGTATATTTAAGAGACAGTAGTATATTTAAGAGGAAGCTCAGTAATAAGGTATGGGTTCAAAATACAATAGAATTAAGGTAACTAAAGTTATAAGAGGGAAGACGAGAAAGTAGCAGTTTAGTGGGAGTGATGTAATAATGAACAGGCTATGATACGCATATATACATGAATTATATTATGAATAGTGCAGGTGGGATAAAGGGAGTATTACTTAAGTTTAAATGGAGGAAAAATGGAGGCATATATATAGGGCCAATATAGCTATAAAATTTGAATGGTCTTTATGAAGGATTTTTCTGTAGGAGGAGGAGTATTTATGGGTTTCTGCAGAAGTAGGATACTATTAGCTTTGAGGATTACTATAAAGTTGCAAAATACAGGAACAAACCTGAGTTTTGTGGTCTAATTCTTATACTCATTTCAGAAATGGATAACTAGGACAGAATTGTCTTAACTTTGTGTGCTGCTCTTAACACAGAAAGTAGGAAGTTAACGAGTTCACTGCACTAGTTGTTCTCAACATTTATTACATTTGATTGTTTGGAATTGACAGATTAATATATAAACTCCGAAAAGCTCGAAGTGTCTATGGAAAACTATAATTTGCTGTCAGAACTGAATGGATACATCCAACGACTTGGGATGTTTGCATGTTTCACAACTATTCCTTAGAATTTTTTGTACTTTTCTCATGGTTAGCAGTACCTTTGTTTGCTAGGAGCTTTTTACGAGGGGAATTTTTACTTATTTTCGATGGTTAAATCACATGATTTAGTTTATACACATTTTTAGGGAATGTTAGCTTAACTTAGAATAAGTAGGTTAACTGCCTGCTTACCTTATCCTACTTGAAGGATGTGTAGAGGAAATAAGAAATGAGGCTCCTAAGCCTATGTTTCCTCACAAGTTTAGTTGGTAATCCAGATGAAGATACAACTATGATCAATTCATAATAGGAATTAATAATTACTCCATGTCCAGTCAGCATGACTAGGCTACGAATACTCCCTGTGTCTGAATAGACCATTGATAATTAAAACAGAGGTACAGCTGGTTTACCAGCCACCATTGTGGCTGGTCCACATACATAGAGAAATAGAGACAATGAAAAAATAATATATGGTCATAACATTTTAAGACTATAACTTACTTCAAGAATTCAAATTCCTATTGAAGAATGGTTACTTTGCACCAGTGTTTATCCGACCTCAAGCAAAGTATTTGAGATCAGATACATTGAAATGATAAATTTTTACTCAGTCTTTGTAAGTAATCCACAAGTAATCATTAAGTAACGTTAGGGCTATGTCATGAGTAAAGATGTTTTGAAATGGAATTATATGATATATTACTTAGTTCAAATACCATAAGTAAAGGGTTTTTATTTTACAAAGTTTTAACAATTTTCGTTTCTGAAGACAAATGTACAATCTGAACTAGCAGTATTATTTATTTCTCTACGTCCTGTGGTTGTGATGACATCATTTACATACACAAAAAGGTGACATACAGTATAACATACCACTTGGGTAAGGCAATGTGTTGCACAATGTCTACCAGGCTGACAAATGATGAGTATCATAGTGAGCATACCGGTTTTTTATAAGTTTGTTGTTCTAGAATAGCATGTTGTTTGGAAGTTTATGACTGTCTGTGCATGTACATGGGTAAGGATGGGCGCCACATGTCTGCAACGTGGAATGACGGCAGCTGCTTTACTATACTTTTGTGGTACTTGCTGGTTCGGCTGTTTATTCCATCGGAGATGTGACTTGCCATGAAACTGCATACTCTGTGACAATATGAATTATTGCATGCAGAGAAAAAAACAAAACAAACATTTTTTATATGTCAAAATGGATTAAGATAACTTTCATTAAGGTTAAGCAGAATGCATGTAACGTTACAGCTCATATTTGAAAACAAACCTTTATGAAGTGTTTTTGCATCATATATGAATGGTCAGTACAATTGTACTTCCAAAGAAATGCTATTTCCTAATTAGCAGAAAGTTACTAATTTGAGAAAAATATACAGCTTACAGCACCAGAAAAGTTACAGTGAAGAGAAATCCATATTAACAAATAATTACACAGACCAACAATGGAAAACTTTTTGGTGAAAATACCTTATTCTTTTTATTGTTAGGGTGGGAAATCTAAATATGATACTTCAAAAACTGTATCACCCACCATTTCTTCACACTTTACAGTTAAATTTACTAAAGTAAGTGATTTTTTAAAGAATTTAACAGCTTTTGTATAGTTAAAATAATTTAAAATGAGGTGTAATAAATGTAGATGAGAAACATTTGCTGGCACAAAAGGTCAATTCTATTTTTGTGTTAACAGATGGTGGTTTGTATACTGTCAATCTAACTTCACTTTCTCGTTTCCTGTACATGTGCTCAATACAGTGTTTAATCGTGGTTGTAAAAACTCTGCTGACAGTTTTTGTTATATTTGTGTTGAATTTGTGATTAAAAACACCAAAGAAACATTGTTGACTTTTTGAAAAAGGTTTATTTATCATACTTTCGATCTAAACTTGGTCATCAAGATAAATTTTAGGCGCCACACAAGGTATATTGTGTGTGTGTTGGAGACCTGAGAAAATGGTTGAAAAAGGAGAGAAAAGCCTTTAGATTTGCTGTTCCCATGATATGGAGGAAGCCAAGAAATCATTCCGATGATTGCTACTTTTGCAGTGTTGATATTACTGGTCATTATGCGGAAAACAAAAAAGGTAATAAGCTACTCTAACCTTTCATCTGCCATCCGACCAGTAAGGCATGGTGTAGATTTGCTGTTTCCTGACCCCACCAGATGATTTAAATTCTGTTCTAACAGAAGTATTTTCTGATGCACAATGTGATTTAGATGAACCAGACGATGATGAATTCCAATGTAATACAGAAAGTCTAGAGCCCAAATTGTTTACTGAGACCGACCTTAACGATTTGGTTAGGGATCTGGGCTTAATGAAAGAAAAAGTTGAATTGCTTGGCTTTAGATTAAAAGAAAAGAACTTATTGGCAGTTGAAACCAGCATATACATGCATAGAAAGAGTGAGCAGCAATTTTCCAACTTTTTTCAACAAGAAGGTGATTTAGTGCACTGCTCAGACATTCCAGGTCTGATGAATGAGTTTGGTACTGAATACAACAAGGAAGACTGGAGGATGTTTATTGATTCATCCAAAACTAGTTTTAAGGCTGTTTTATTAGACAATTGTAACATGTATGCATCTATACCTGTTGGACATTCTGTACACATGAAAAAAAGCTATGAAAATCTAGAAATAATGTTAAATAAAATAGGCAATTCTGCTCATGGTTGGATGATATGTGGCGATCTAAAAGTAACATGCATGCTCCTTGGTCAGCAAGGTGGCTTTACCAAATTTCCATGTTTCTTGTGTGAATGGGACAGTAGGGCTAGGGATGAACACTGGTACAGAAAGAACTCGTCTGTGAGGAAGTCTTTAAAACCTGGTGAGAAGAACATTCTACACAAAACCTAGTAGATCCAAATAACGTCCTCCTGCCACCTCTACATATAAAGTTAGGCATAATGAAATAGTTTGTAAAGGCTTTGCCTAAGGATGGACTACTTCTTTTTCTCGATCAGTCGCTAAAAGCTGACGTCGAGAGATTGTGAGTAAGATATTGGCCACGCCTTCTTTGCCAGCCTCCTCCACTTTCGTCTCGCACGCCACTGCTACGTAAGACCACCATGCAGCAGCGAATACTCGATCGCTGCTGCCCTTCGTTTTACAACTTATTGTTAAACCTAAATCGCACTACACTGACTTGTGTCCGCTTTGAGTTTCCCGTCGTTTCGCCTCAGACGAAACTCACACACAGGAGTGGGTATGATGACAGTTTTTCATACCGGAAATTATCAGATTTCTAAATTACCACGATTAGTCGTAATTTTTTCTTCATACTTTGTGTTTCTTAACTCATGCCGTAACCACGGCTATAATGGTTCTGCAAACAAATATGCTGCATGAGTGTGGAAAACCACAGGATGGTTGTTATTTGTCATGATTAACATTTTTTTAAAAAACTTTCGAGAAATCGTGTTTTCACTAATAGAAGCAATAGATTTCTTTTATGTTGCCTCATTTGGTAAGAGGGTTTGAGTTGATTTGGGGTGAGGGGACCAAATAGCGAGATCATCGGTGGTCGCATCGGATTAGGGAAGGACGGGGAAGGTAGTCGGCCGTGCCCTTTCAAAGCTGTCACCCCGGCATTTGCCTGAAGCGATTTAGGGAGATCACAGAAACTTCAATCAGGAAGGCCGAACGTGGGTTTAAACCGTCGTCCTCCCAAATGCGAGTACAGTGAGCTAACCAATGTGTCAGCTTGCCCAGTCGTATGGCAAGAGTATTGCGCAAAAGAAACAGGAAGGACAAAGTCCCGTAGGCTGCCGTCATTCCGTCGGTCACGTGGCGACGTGCTGACACGGGATTGGCTGCCTTGAAGTGGCGTGATACTCTCATAGCAGTACAGAGCAGGGTGTGGTCGCATCCACATCATCTCAGCACACAGATTGTTGGAAAGAGTGATATTGTATTTCTCTAAACACAATTTTAATAACATTCTCGGATTAACACATCAATTCAAAAATGCAAAATTAGCCTCTCAGACAGTGCAATCTTTATGGTTAAAGCCTAACACAACTGTGAAGCTAGTAGCGGTATCCATTCCCTTTGTTTCCAGCGTCTCAAGCATAGTAATAAGGAAAATATAATAATAATAATGCTACCAATAAAACGTGATGTAGTTGTTGATGTGGTCTTGAATGAAAGACTGGTTTGTGCAGCTCTCCACTTTACTGTATCCTGTATCCTGTATGTTTGCTAAATACAGCAACCTCTATTTGAATCTGCTTAACTGTATTCATCGCTTGGCCTCCCTCTACAATTTTTACTCAGCACACTTCCCTCTACTATCAAACTACCACTACCTTCATGCCTTAGGACATGTAGTACCAAATGGTCCCTTCTTCTAGTCAAATTCTTCTATAAATTTCTTTTCTCCCCAATTAGATTCAGTACCACCTCATTAGATACTCGATCTACCTATCTAATGTTCAGCATTATTCTGTAGTACCACATTTGGAAAACTTCTATTCTCTTCTTATTTGAACTGCTTGTAATCCACATTTCATTTCTGTAGAAGGCTACACTCCACACAAATAGCTTCAGAGAACACATCCTGACACTGAAATTTGTATTAGATATTAACAAATTCTGCTTCTTGAGAAATGTGTTTCTAGCTACAACCAGTCTGCATTTTATATCCTCTCTGCTCCCGCCATCCTCAGTTACTTTGCTGTCAAAACAGCAAAAATCAACTAAAACTTTTACGTGCCTCATCAGTAAACCCATCACCCAATTCTTTAAAGATTCAAACTCATATGTATGAAACACCTTCAAACGTCTGATTAATACGAGAATGAGGTAAGGTGTTAAATATTCGACACTAACCATGTAAGGGAGAAAAAATTTAACGAAGATTTAAAATTACGTTTAAAGTTATGTTTCATGCTCTTCGATTTGGGAGCTTAGAATGCTGACTGTGGGTTGCACATTATCCAAACAAACCAGAAAAGAAGCTTCATTTTACTTTAATTATGCAGGTCAGCCCCAAACACTGGATGGTGTGAAAATAATCTAATAAATCCATTCACATGATCAGACTTTAAATTTTGTAAGCCAGATGACTTCAAAGTTACTATTTTAATCAGTCACTTTTTATTGTTAGTTTTGTGATATTCAACAAGGTTTATGTAGCCTGTCTGACTTTTTCGTTCTATAGCAGTATTCAGTGACAATCTAAACATTATAACTATATGAATGAAAATATCTTTAGTGAATATTGTCTGCCATAATTTCCCGATTTGTTGAATCATATGCAGATGTCATTTTTGATCGTTTAATTGAAAAGAATGTATCCATATTCATTATTACTAGTACAAAAAGATTTACTTTGCATTTATTTATGAAATATGCTTGCCTTTTGGGTTATGAAAGTAGTGTGTTCTTCAAAATATACTGAGTCAACTACCAATGCTTTGAGATACAATAAAACTGATAATACCATGTTACAATTTATTCTTAGGGTATAATTGTCTGCTGAGGACCATATCAAATACAAAAATTTTAAAACCTTGACCACTCCTGAAAAAATTTCTGCAAACATCCACGTTTGCTGCATTTAAATATGGCTGCCATCAATGTTTGCACCATATCATAGCTCAGAAAAGAAAATACACACTGTCATCTGAAGCTGTCAAACCAAACAAATGTGTCCCTTATTAGTTGGTTAGTAGATAACTGCCTATAACAGCTAATTTTACAATGGTGATGTGTAATGTCGTTCTTATGGCGTCAGGTTAAAATTACACAATGACTTTTCAATCGAATTATCGTTTAAACAATTTCAAAGACAACCAAAATGGTGTTCAGGTATCCTTACACTCTGTCTCTGTTGTTTGGAGGCAAATCGTGTTTGTAATATATTGACTAAACTGGTTTGGTGTGGGGACAGAAGGGCTAAAAGTTACAAAAACAATAATTACTACAAAATCAAAATTGTACATAATTTAATTGGTATATTAAAAGACTGTATCTGATTAGCACATTACGTATTAGGCGTCGGATTTTGTAAGGTTGAGTTATCTCGAAATTTGCTGCTACATCCTTATTTCTGCTTTAGTTAATTAATAATGACTAAAACATCTTCTTTTAGATTAATCAGATCACTTCCATCACGGCATTTTGATCTCACAGTTTGATCAATCTATCTCATATGCTTAAAAACTATATTTAACGAAAGTACCAAAAAGCAAAGTGAAACACACTTTCGTATCAGAGTTAGTGGGATTAGTCCATAGAAGCCATCCTCCACACACATAATGTTACTGTGGGTGGTTCTGATATCCACTAAGTGTTAGTAATGCTGATGATAGTTTCTAAATAAGAAAACTTAAATTACAAAGTGAAAGCTGATAAAGTAGATATAAGTGAAAAGATTTATATGAAAAGACACAATAACTGATAGCATTTTTATGTTGTATTAGGGACTGTTTCTTATGCTATGAGTGACTGAAATCAGGAAGTACCACAGTGTGTGACTGGCATTTGCATGAAATCAGACTGTGACATGATGTCTTTCTCCCAGTGTAATGTGCTCTTTGTCTTGACTACCACATTTATGAAAGCACTGCTAAAGATTCGATCATAACTAAATATTTATGACAAAACATTCAAATATGTGTGAAATCTTATGGGACTTAACTGCTAAGGTCATCAGTCCCTAAGCTTACACACTACTTAACTTAAATTATCCTAAGGACAAACACACACACACCCATGCCCGAGGGAGGACTCGAACCTCCGCCAGGATCAGCCGCACAGTCCTTGACTGCAGTGCCTTAGACCGCTCGGCTAATCCCACGCAGCATTTATGACAAGCAAAACTACAAATATGATTGCTGCTCATTTCATTTGCACCAATTTAAGCTGTGCTCTTAGGTTTGTGTATAACCACACTCTCAAAAATCGTGGCTTACTTCAAAGAAATCACAAAGCATTGGTAACAAGCAAGACTATACATATGATTGCTGCTCGTTTCACTCGCAGTAACTTAAGCTTTACTTGTAGGTTCCCACCTAACCACACCCTCAGGAATCATGACATATTAAAAAAAAGTCAATTATTTGTGATAAGAAAAAATATAAATTTCATATGATGTAAATGTCTTTACTGCTTGTTTCACTAGCAGCAGTTTCATCGTTCATTTTTTAAGCTTGAAGCCATGAAAGAGAAGAAACTCATTTCATGTAAATAACATCGAATATTGTGGGACATGCTTCTATTACATAAATAAGAAGACCCAGAATGTGTTACAAAAGCAAAGCTGGAGAGAAAAGGTATTAGTGTGTTCTAGGATATTATCCTACTTCTTTCAGTTCTGTAACACTACGTCTCTAACCACAGTGAATGCATTTCATCTTGAAATCTCTTAAGGACTGATGTGTCTAAGAGATATTTAATTATAACAAATTGTATATAGAGTGATGTGTTTGTGATAAATCTTCTATTTGACATTGCCTTCAAATTGCATACTGTCAAAAAATCAAAGTTATAACATGGAAACAACGAAATATGATGGATACAATACTGTGTCTCAAAATTAGTGAGTGAGGAATGTCACATGACCGATTTCTGATTTCAACCAAACACTAGCCACTAATTTCTGATTTCAGCCAAATGCCAGCCACATAACATAATACTTCCCAATTTTAGTGACTCACAATACGCTATGTCATAACCAGTGATTAGTATGTGAAAATTTATGTTATGATGGTACCACTTTTGTTCCAGCTGGTAAAAATTGAGGAGCATTAAAGCAGTAAAGTAGGGATCATTTCAGAGCAGCCAGTAAGTGGTTCCATCTCACTGAATTTTGTATTAATACTGACAAACTGTAAATATTCTCTTTACCTTATCAATTAAAGAGGATGGCAATAACTGCTTCAGCTAAACTTCTTGACTTCTGTCTTCACACGAAATTAACATGGAAGAATTATACCAAATATATCTCTACTAACTTAGTATGTGCTACATATTTGTTAGGTAAACTAAGGTCATGTGTTAATGATAAGCTATTGCTAAATGCATACTATACCTTTTTCCAAGCACAATTGACATGCCATTGTGTTATTGAGGAATTTCCCTGGAGCAAAAAAAGATCACATTTAGCAAAAATAAGGAGTTCAGATGCATCTGTGGGGCTATAAATAATGTCTTGGGAACCCTATTTAAAAAAAAAAAAAAAAAAAAAAAAAAAAAAAAAATAAAAATACCCACAGCTACATTCCTCTTCATATTAAGTTGCCTAACACATACAAAAGAAAACTAGCATTATTACAAACTAAAACACTCTATCCATTGATGTTATTTTGGAAATTTGTGGTACGTTCCTATTGGGACAAACTGCTGAGGTCATGAGGTCATTGGTTTACACACTACTTAATCTAAAACTATCTCACGCTAAGGATAACACACCCATCCACCCCCGAGGGAGGATCCGAACCTCTGATGGCGGGGGGGGGGGGGGGGGGGGGGGGGGGGTTCTGCAGGAACTGTGACAAGGTGCCTCGACCCCGCGGTGCTGTAACCTCGTGGCCCGTCAATATAATACACACCTAAAACAGAAGACAGACATCACAGTCGCTAGACTTAAGGAAACTCTAGACAGTTACAAATACATGAGGGTAAAACAGTTTAATATGTTGTCACTACAGGTACACAATGTGTCACCAATATGTTTAAAGACGTCGCACAGTTGTGGCTTTGAGAGAAAAAGCATTTTATACAATAGAAGAGTTCGAAATAGGCTTTAAAAATTATCTCAGACAGTAATATAGTTTCATTACATTAAACTTATGTATGTGATTCTACATAATACATCATGCGCAGTATGATGGACAATTTAATGTCGAACAGTAATTACGTAAAATATTTTTTAGTCTGTGCGTGTTATTTATATAATTGTATTGCTACGTCTGTGTACACAAAAGATTATGTTGGTTGCATTTTTAAAGGTGTATAATAAATAAATAAATGAAACATCCTTCATCTGAAGCACTTGATTAGATAGAAAGTGTGTATTTGTAATTGACCTTGATCTTTTTTCCTTTCAGATAATTTTGCAGTTACAGTCATCTCGAATACAGGCTGCTGTGGCAGACTTATATCCATTTATGGTATTTACCAAACTATTCTATTCGTTATGTTCGGCTGACGTAGAGACCCATAAATCTTCCTGTCTATTCCAGAAATTGGGAATCTAGCACTTTCTGCAGTGTTTGCTTATTTTTACATGACATCCATTTTCTCACTGTCGTTTCTTGGGGTGGTAGATTTTATATTGCCACAATATTATTTTCCAACTAATGAGAACTAATCAAGTAGATATATATGCAAAACAGAACTAACAGCCCCTTGGTTTCCAGAGCTCTTACTTCCATAACATAAGGTGTGCAAAGTTAACGTATCTATAGAAATACCAGTAACTTGATGTTTTTAATTTCTGGATCTGTGTCGTTTACCAGTCATGATTGGACAGACTGTGTGAAGATTAAATATGCAAGAGTTATTTGTCATTTTTCATATATATAAGGAAATATATGTGATACACACACTGAAGAGCCAAAGAAACTGGTACACCTGCCTAATATCGGGTAGGGCCCCCGCGAGTATGCAGAAGTTTTGCAGCATGACGTGGCATGGACTCAACTAATGTCTAAAGTAGTCATGGAAGGAATGACACCATGAATCCTGCAGTGCTGCCCATCAATCTGCTAGAGTAGAAGGGGGTCGAATCTGTACTGAACAGCTTGTTGCAAGGCATCCCAGGTATGCCCAAACATGTTCATGTCTGGAGAGATGGAGGCCAGCGGAAGTGCTGGACGTGTGGGGTGTTGGATTGACCTGCTGGATTTTTGCAAGTCTGTCGGAATGCACAATGGACATGAATGGAGGCAGGTAGACATGATGTTTACATATGTGTCACCTGTCAGAATCGTATCTAGAAGTATAAGGGGTCCCATTTAATTCCAACTGCACACGTCCCACACCATTACAGAGCCTCCACCAGGTCGAATTGGGTGAACATAGGCTTGCAGTGCTGCAGTCTTTAGCTTGATGCAAAGATTCTGACTGCTTTTTTTATGTAGCACTGCCACATACTTGCAGCCTTCAGAATATCCCCATAACAGTAGGCCATGATTGATGTGGCTATTAAATATTGCATAATGCACTGTTATAAGGTATGGGTCAGCTAATACACCTTCTGTTCTCCTCAGAAGGTATATTACTGTACACACAAACTAAGTTGACACTCGGCGCGGTGGCTGAAGCGAGTGACAGTGGAGGCATCTCCCATTTACAGTCATTCCCATAAGCCACGGCGCCGAGTGTCAACTTACTTTCTGCAGACAGTACATCGGAGAGCTGGGAGCACACATACACTGTTTGTTCATTCATTGATAGCCTCCATATTATCGGGGTATGCCACATTTGTAAGGCTGCATGTAAGATTTTGTTGTGTTATTTCTTCATTCGTTTTCATTTTATTGTCGAAGAACCATTGTTTGATGTTTTGTAAGATCACATTTGTTGTTTGCAGAGCTTGTGCAGCAGTTTTTGTTTTCGCAGGTACTAACAGTGCACTGGCAAAAAATTAGTTAAAATCTATGTGAATGATCATTGCTCCGGTATGTCTGTACAAACAAAACACAGAAGGAAACATATACTGGAGACTGCCCAACCGAATGAACTGCTGGACAAGGAAATATGCATGTGTGGTTGGACATTTAAAAAAGTAAAATTCGTAATGTCCTGTTGGTGCCGAATTCACTGAAGACATGATACATGCACGGATTGGAGAAGGATAGAACTGTCTCTGTTATTTTCCTTGAGTTATTTAGTGAGATTACAGAATGCATAAATCTGGCAAATGAGTCAAGGATTATACACTTCAGAAAAGTTGCAGTAACATTTTCAGGGATCAGACCACCGCTATTGTCGCAGGTTCGAATCCTGCCTCGAGCACGGGTGTGTGTGATGTCCTTAGGTTAAATAGGTTTAAGTAGTTCTAGGGGACTGATGACCTCAGAAGTTAAGTCCCATAGTGCTCACAGCCTTTTGAACCATTTTTTTTAAACTAGTAAAGAGTATAGGAAGGTGTTTTGTACTGAGTGACTAAATCAGTCAAACAACACTTCGAAAATGTGCCTCTGTTTAATGGTTTCGTTCAAATTTAAATAAGAAACTCTCGTATTACAACGAGCCAATAATAGCAACCAAAGCATTAAGCCGTAAAAATCATATGCAAAACTTACGATAAAGATAGTGACATTTATAATAAGTATCCTTTACTTCCAAAGCAATTCGTATTTTCGCCTTGAGTTTCATTCTTCTACACATTTTTCTAACGCACACTGTGGACATTTTTATAAGCGGAGGTAAGTTTCTGGAAATTTCTTGTTTAGTTATTAGTGTAAGATCTACGGTCTCTATTGGATTGGATTGGCTTTGTCAATAATGATTTTTAATTCTGTCATCAAATGCCCCCACTTTCGAAGTCAGTACTTTAATCTAAAAAGCCATGGATTCATGTCAGCAAATAACAAAACATTTTAAATTAATCAAATAAACTGGCTTGTTCTAGTGCGTAGTTCAGTTGCTTTGTTGTCTTTGGTTGTCGGTATTATTAAAATCCACTGCTCCTGTATGTCTTCATTTATTAAAATACAATCTCTGAAAAGCAGTTTGTTTGGAGGCGTACGAAAACCGGTGCTGTGTTCATCTAGGTTTGTTATTTTGAGTATGCGTATGGCGTCCATTGTCATGTAATCGTATCGTGTTAAGAAGTTATTTGTGTGTTCGAAGTTTGGTTGCGCGTTGCGCGATTACTTGCTAGTTGCAAGCAGTTATTTTTATCGGTGTACTGCTACAAATTATTCGATTGTTGTAAAAGACGTCTCCAGGGCTATTACGAGTCATAACGTCTCAAAATTGATGAAAATACGTCCTCAAATAATCTCCCTTCATTGCCTCATACCATTATTATATATACTGTCTGATGTTTTGGATTCCGGGGGAGAAAAACCGGTAAATTAAGTTTGTAATCATTTATTTGATGGTTTCAGGTGCATTAGTAACATCCAGTACCGGTATGTAATTTCACTGATAAAATAAAACCATTCGTCACACCCCTCCAGTTCTGTAGGACTACAGTTTTGTTGAATACACATTTTTAATATTGAACTGTATTAATCATCCCTTTTATGTGTAATCATGCTTATTTCTAGACCTCGGTATATTTATTTTATTACGCATTTTATCGCAGTCATGTTTTACGTGAAGTTTCATTGCTCACATCGAAATAATTGTGACGCATTGGCATTATTTCACCTAAACCAAGTACGTAAAGATCTGTATTTACGAAAACCGGTACATGAAATGTGTAGCTATTGTAATTGGAATTGTGAATAAGTTTTGTTTTAATTGTAGCGTAAATCATTGGTAAGGTTGAAATATGGCATCCCGGCTAAGACACAAGTTGAAAATATGATCACTATTTTTTATTTACTTAAATTTGCCATATTTCGTGACAGTACCTTTTCCGTTAGACATTTGCAAGGCGAAATTAGTCTTGGCTTCAGTTGTCTAAGTATGATTCTACAATGCATCATTGTCGGCTGCAGAAAAGACGTGGTTCAACGTGTTTCTCTCATTTTGGTGTTTCAAATACAGTTTCTTCAAATGTAGTTTCTTCTTTTTAGTTAATACAAAAATAATAGTAACATAATTCAAAATTATTTATGACGGCGACCTTCACATTGTTCTTCCGTCAACATACACCAAGAGTTAGCTGCCGACTAACTATAGTCAAAGACGACTCCAATGTCAAAGATATTTTACACAATTCACAAGTTTCCACTTGTAATCAGTCTCTTTGCTATTCTTCGATACATTTTCTAATAGTAATCAATATGCTTTTACTCTCAAAAACAGAAGTAAATTAACATATAATAAGACAAATTATAATAAATTCTGACAAAAATATAAGAAAACATTTACAATTCGGTATCGACAAATACGGTAAAAAAATAACATCTCCCAGATCCATTAAACTGCTCCCCAGGGCTTTTGTTGTTATGGACATATACAACAAAATCCCGACAACACTCAGTGATGGATCTGTATTACACAATTAGTACATTAATGATGCAGTCTGATAGCCTCTTCCAAATTTGGACTCTTTGAATCTGTGGACTTATTACTGGCTGTTGTTGCAATGATACTTCCCCATCAATCCCATACACAAAATTTTCAAGTAAAGAAATTATTTAACATGACAAATATACATGGTATAAAACATACATGAGAAATATTCTAACATACAGCATGCAGATTGAAAATAATAGAAAGGTAAAACTCATTTCCTAGAATAAGATCTAATTTTTTTTTAAATATTAATGTTAATTTCATTATGCTTACATATTGTACAGTAAAAATGATATTGGACATATATAGTGTAATGTGTTTTTCTCTATATTTGCCTTTTATATATATATATTTTTTTAACATCTGATTTTTTTTTAATTTTTATATTTTTTTTATTAGTCATGGATTTTTTGTTTTTTGTATATTTTTTTTGCTTATGATTTTCTTTTTAAATTTTTTTACTTAGGTTTTTTTATTTTGTATTTTTTTATGATTTTCTTCTTTTAGTACAGCTAAAGATACATCAGTATTATCTAAATTTTTTGCAATTATTTATGTACACTTTCCTCTCTACTACAGTATTACTACAAGTCACATTCTTGTGAAGAGTACTTTTGCTCCCCACAACATCAGTATAAACAACAATAAACTGCTCATATATCATGAGGCTTTATCTAAAATTGGTTTTGAAACTTATACCTTTGCATGCATGTCCTCACATGCATGCCTTCACCCACAGGGAAGACTTAGCTTCCAAAAATTAGAAAAATTCAGAAATGCTCACTATGGAGACTTTTTTTTGTAAAAAAGTAAAAATAAATCTTTGTCTCATTCTTTGTTAGAACAGTGTTTTTCATCAGTTTCAATTAATATGTGACTTCAAATTATTAATTTATACATGCAAATATACACACTTCGTTGTACAGGCAGTTTTGTTCTAACAAGCGTATTCCAGTGGAGAACTTTTGTTTTAGATGATAATAGGTTATTTAAATTTTGAAATTATGATTTCTGTTTATACAGTTTTTAAGAGACAACATTCCTGAGACCAAATAATTTCTTTGACTTAGGATACACCAAAAGATAAGCATTAGGGTGTGGATTTTCTATGACTTCAACAGGCCCAATATAGATATCAACGAATTTTTTAATTTCTGAAGTTAACATTTTTGATTTTTCATGAGATTTGACCAGAACAAGATCCCCAAATTTAAAAGTGGTTAATCTTACCCTATTGTTATATCTTTTATTCCTCTTTTCCCCTTGTTTCCTCATAGTTTCCCTGACAATATCTTCTCTCTCTTGCATAGTTAAAGGTGTACATTTAGGAAATTCAATAAGTTCTGATATAAGATTTGGAGGTCTAATATTAAACATAATCTCATATGGTGAAAATCCTGGGGAACTATGTTGTAGGCTATTCATAATATCTTCAAAATTTCGAATGTGCTCAAACCAGGTTGGATGTTTATGGCTACAATAGGTTCTACAAAGCCTCCCAATTTCCCTCATATATCTTTCTGCAGGATTGGTGGACGGAGAATAAACAGATATAAGTATATGCTTCAATTTTTATCTTTCAATAAACTTTTTCCAAATTTTAGAGGTGAACTGTGAACCATTATCTGATAATATAGCTTTTGGTTTACCCACCTGTTCGAAATAATCTCTTTCAATTTTTATTATAATTTCATGGCTAGTAGCTTTTTTCACTGGATATAGTTTAATTAATTTTGAAAATACATCTACCATAACAAATATGTAACAGTAACCACCTTTACTCTTTGGTAACATTCCATATACGTCCACTGCGATAAGATCTAAAGGTTTTTCCGGAATAATGTTTTGCATCTCTCCACCACATCTTTGAATGCTCACTTTAACTCTCTGCCATTTGTCACAGGTTGCCAATTCTTTTCTTACCTTCTTTCCAATATTGTAAAAATAAACATTTTCTTGTATCTTTTGAATAGACTTCTGTATCCCACAATGACCAAAACTTTCATGTATGTAAATGATCAGCTTATCAGCATCTGCCTCTGACCAACACAGTTTCCAATTATCAGAATCTACATCTGTTCTCCGAAACAAAATCCCCTTATGCAATTTGTAAAATTTATCAAGTTTCTCATACCCCTTCTTGCCTAAACATTCTTTGATTAATTTCCAACTCTGATCTAAATTTAGATTTTTTCTAATTTTGTTACACATAGCTCTAATTGTTTTTTCATTTTCCACCCCTTTCAAGTATCTAATTTTAAATTGCTTTTCCTCCTCTTGTTCAAAAATCTCCTTTTCTCCCCCAATTGGTAAACTTGAAAGTGAATCAGCTACTACATTCTCAGAACCTTTTATGTGTTTGATTTCAAAGTCAAACTGTTGCAGTAAAATTGCCCATCTGGTCAATCTACTGTGGTATAATTTGCACTCTTGTAAGTAACTCAAAGCTTTGTGATCCGAAAATACTATGGTTTTATGTCCAACAAGGTAAATTCTAAATTTTGTAAAAGCCCAATGAATTGCCAAAAGTTCCTTCTCTGTGACTGTATAATTTTTCTCATGCTTGAGCAACATTCTGCTTGAAAATGCTATGGTACAATGTATCTTAACTCCATTCTCTACTCTTTCTTGAAATAACTCTGCTCCAAGCCCATAATTACTGCTATCCGTGTTCAAACAAAATGGAAAACTAAAATCAGGTCTGTGTAATAAGTGTTGCTTTCTCAACTCTTGGTTAATTTTATCAAACTCTTCCTGACAACTTTTATCCCAAACCCAAACAGTGTTTTTCTTAAGTAATTGGCTTAAACATGGTGCATTCAGACTCTGATCACTTATATGTTTTCGGTAATAACCGCATAACCCAAAGAACGACTTTAATTGTTTTTTAGTCTTACGAATAGGAATTTCTGAAATTGCTTTAATTTTTTCTGGCTCTGCCAAAATTCCCTTGTCTGTGACAACATGACCCAAAAATTTCAATTCAGAAACTGCAAATTTACATTTCTCTAATTTCAATGTCATCCCCCCTTTTCTAAGTTTTTCACAAACTGACTTCAAAATCAAAAAATGTTCCTCCCAATTTTGCCCTGTAACCAAAATGTCATCTACATAAATTATCAGTTTAGACGCAAGTTCTTGCCCCAGTACATGATCCAAAGCTCTTATAAATTCAGAAACAGAAGAATTTAACCCAAATGGCACAACACAACATTGGTAACGGTAACTCTTACCATTGTACAAGAAAGCAGTATATTTTCTAGGATTAACCGAAAGTGGTACCTGATGAAAACCCGAAGTTAGATCCAAACTTGACATATATTTTAAATCCGTAAATTTATAGAGTAACTCATCAATATTTTCAGGATGGTCTATCTGTCTGAACAAAATTTTGTTTAAGTGTGTAGAGTCCAAAACCAATGTTACTCCACCATCTTTTTTCGAAATTACTACTAGAGGATTATTATATGAACTGATACTCCTTTCTATTATATTACATCCTTCCATCTTTTTCAGCTCTTTCTCAACACCAAGTCTTTTTGATATTGCAATACTGTATGGTTTTATGAAAAATGGTTCATGAGGTTTTACCTGAAGCTCACACTGACAACCCTTTACCCTTCCAGGTATGTCACTGAAAACATCACTGTATTCCCACAGCAGATTTTCTAACTGTTGTTTTCGCTCCCCAGATAAATTTTGTGTTTCTGAAATTTTCAAATTTACTAAATTCCCAAATTCAACTTCATCGGTATCAAATCTATGAGTTTCAATATTCTCCAATCTTTTTTCTTTTAGTAAATTGATACTGTCAAAATTTCCATTACTCTGATCACCAAGTGTGTTCGCAAAATTTGTCTGAATGTACTCCCTTTCACTAGTTTCTACAAAAGTTTTTTTCCAACCCAATCAAATGCTGTATTTGCTTCTACTATCCAATTCATACCCAAAAGAAAATCCTCATTAAATTCCTGAATTACGAAACATCCATGTGTGAACAACTTGCCTCCAATTAAAAATGTCACTAAAGCCTGGCTTTTTACCAATTTACTGCTCTTCCCAGTAGCACCTTTTATCTTTACCCCAACAACTGGCATTTCAACATAATCTTTCCCCACTTTCAATTTCTTGCTTAACCTTTCAGATATTCCCGAGATCTCACTTCCTGTATCAATTAAACATTTACCAATCCATGACCCAATTTGAACTTTTATATAGGGACTGCAAAATTGATCACTTTTCTCAGAACCTGTATCCTCATGTAATAAATCACTTTCAATTTCCCCAAACCTATACTTATCAGAATCATATGGCATATCATTACATGTATTATTTGTCTCAGTTATAAAATTTGCACAAGACACAAAATTGTCATGAGTACTCTCTATTATCTCAAATAGCCAAGAATTTTCATCCAAATCACATTGTATACTATTGAAGTACTTATCCTTCAGCTTTTCAAAAATAAAATATCTCATCTTTTTCCACCACTCAGGACATACAGTTTCACATACATTAATAAGCATCTTTCTAAAGTTCTTGTCAAAAGAAATAGTTTCACTGTTGAGCCATATATTCATAAGAAATGTGTGTGTATCATTAGTATCTGTAAAAGTTTCACTTAGGTTACAAGTTATACATGTGTCATTGTCATTTGTGTAGTCAGATTCTTTATCAACAACATCAAAATTCACACTTTCATATACATCCAGCTTGTGAGCTTTATTCATCCTGGTAACATCCCTGGGAATTTCTATAATATTCTCACTATTTAATCCATTTTCAACCATGTGTATACCCAATTCCCTATTTAAACTAATGAAATACCTTTCCTCAACATCATCATCAATACCATTACCATCATTATCAACTTTATCAACAACATCATTATCATTACACATATTCAGGTCATACACATTCAAATTATTCCCCAAAATATTATTTCCCCTTTCTAAAGTTACCAGATCCCTTTCACCAACATTTTCATTCTCACAGCATGCATTCTCTCTTTCATTCACACACATCTCTGAACTACTACAAATTACATCATCTGACAAAGTGTTGTTCTTTTCTGCCCGAGTGTAAAACTCTGTTAAATTAAATGAATCACAATTACTTTTATCTACTGTATGTTCTTGTGTACTGAAAATTTTATCTTTATCAATATTATTTTCCTCTTGAAATTTTTTCAATAAGTAACAACTAATAACCTCATGTGATAGCTTAGGTTTGGAACTGTCATGTTTGGGTTTATGATAGTCACATCCATTGGTCCTTTCATCATGCTCACCTTCTGCCTCAACCTTGCGGACCTTCAAGGGGGCGTCTACGCTGATCAACATTTCTGATCCCATTCCTATGCCAAACATTACCTGATTGTTGGTAGTTCCTATTGTACTGACCTCTATCAAAATTTCTGTGATTTTGATCCCTAAAGTGTTCTCTATTTTGTTGATTATTAATGTGAAAATGTTGTTCTTGTTTTGGATAAAAATTATGGTCCTTTTTTTCAAAATTGTTATATCCCCCTGAATCTTGACTGACGCCATGATAATTGTTTAGTTCCCTTTTTTGAAAGTCATTTCCCCAATTTGGACCATTACCTTTCTAAGTAAACCCACTGTGTGTTCGTGTTGTTACCCTATCTAACTTATCAATATAATTGAGAAACTGCTCTACATTACTATCAGGACAATGAACTAAACTCAACTGCATTGCTGATGGCAATCTTCTCTTTAAGGTATCAATTTTGATCAAGTCATCCAAAGGTTTTGTTAAATGAATAAATTTTTGAAGTTCACTTTTGCAAAATTGTTTCATGCTCCCATCTGATCCTCTATAGTTTCGCCCATTCAAAAATTCACTTTTGATTCTAGTTTGTTTAAGATCATCCCAAAATTTTTCCAGAGTTACAATCTGGTTTGCCCAAGTCAAAGCTTCCCCTTCTAAGAATTTTTTCACAAATTTAATTTTTATTTCATCTGGTGAGTGAGGTAAAAAACAATCCTTACAATACAGCATAAAATCAACGGGATGTAAGGGTCCATCTACCGAAAAGTGCTTCAGTGGAATATTAGATACAAGATTACATGTGTTGACATTGTAATTTTTGCTTTGAAATTCAGTGTTAAAACTTTCAATTTTTTCGCTAAGTTCTTTGACAGATTTTTTGTTTTCTAAACCATTGCATTCTACTTTTTCTTCTAGAGTAACCAAACGATTGTCAAACTTTTTGTATTCTCATCCAAATTTTTAATATCCCCTTTTATCTCATTAAAATCCATTAAATTTCGTTCCCTATCTACCAGTAACTCATTTTTTACAGTATTAATTTCACCGCTCAATTTAGCATCAATTTCATTTACTTTTGCTTCCACAGATTCAATTTTTTCCTCAACACTACCAACTCTGTTCGAAAGCTCACCCACTTGGGTATTGACTGCTTGGACTTGCAACAAAATGTTCTCAATTTTTTCATCCCAGTAAGTCTTATTGTCGTCAACTGATTGTTTAATTTCTTTCGTGAAATTTACAAGAAAACTTTTTAAATCAAATTGATCGGTTCTTTCTCTTTGATTTGACCTGTCCTGATGTTCGAAGTCTATTAAATTACTACTTTCTACTTTAGGCACAATACTCTCGAAAAACTCATAAGTCATTGTGAAGAACAAAAATTTATACACAACAATATAAAACAAGATAAAAATATTGTATTAACAAAATACGAGGTTTTCGTGACTTATCTGGAACACTCTTCTACTGTTGCAAAACCACGTTTTCCATCCATGTGATTGTTGACCAAAATTCTTGAAGTATTTTCTTCTGTCGAAAATTATATTTTTTGCCGAAACATTTCTTCTCCAAAACTTTTACTTCCCGATGAACACAAACACTGTAACACACATTCTGAAGAAACAGGTATTAACACACAAAACTGTTCTTCCTCGTAGCACTGTTGAAAATCTCGTGAACACAATATCCCGGCTACAGTCCCCAGTTGAAATATGGCATCCCGGCTAAGACACAAGTTGAAAATATGATCACTATTTTTTATTTACTTAAATTTGCCATATTTCGTGACAGTACTTTTTCCGTTAGACGTTTGCAAGGCGATATTAGTCTTGGCTTCAGTTGTCGAAGTATGATTCCACAATGCATCGTTGTCGGCTGCAGAAAAGACGTGGTTCAACGAGTTTCTCTCATTTTGGTGTTTCAAATACAGTTTCTTCAAATGTAGTTTCTTCTTTTTAGTTAATACAAAAATAATAGTAACATAATTCAAAATTATTTATGACGGCGACCTTCACATTGTTCTTCCGTCAACACACACCAAGACAATAGTCAAAGACGACTCCAACGTCAAAGATATTTTACACAATTCACAAGTTTCCACTTGTAATCAGTCTCTTTGCTATTCTTCGATACATCATAACAGTAGCGACACTTCGCTTCGATTTTGTTGCCTACAGCGCCAGCAGCGCCCCAAGAGGCTGCTGCGTTACACTGTGAATTCGCCGCGATCGTGAAAGAGAATAGTGGTTGTTTATTTCGATTTATACAATGGCTCTTACTGGCGGGAGCGTTTGTAGCGCAATAAATTGCACTAACAACAGGAAGAAGACACCACAGCTGTCTGTTTTTAGGTTTCCTAAGGATCCTGAGAGGTATATACCATCATGTTACTAAACTGTATCGGCAGGATTCACTTGCAAACTATATGTGTATAAATGATGAATGTTTCGTTTTAGGAGCAGAAAATGGCTTGTTAATAGCAGGCGAGAAGGCCTCATTAAGAAAGAACCAGTGTACCTGTATAATAATATTAGGTTTTGTTCGCCACATTTCGAACAAAACCAGTTCATGAACGCAGACAACAACAGACTCGTGTGGAATGCAGTACCCACACTGTTTGACATTCCAAATAAGCCACCTCAGCTGACGATGAAGAGGAAACTGCCGCAAAGATTCGACAGTCAATCTAAAGCAGTAAAACAGTCCTATGACACAGAAGCAGCCGGTTCAACTCTGCATGTATCAGTGCCAGATTCGTGTGAATCTTCAACACAGACTTGCTTTGACGATGAAGTGGTTAGATTAAGTGCAGCTGTTCGTGTCTTAAAAAAGCGTCTGAAGTGTCAGAATGTGCAAATCGCTAGACTTTGAGCGAAACTATTACGGGACAAGGAAAGTGCCTACAGACAGCGACAGAAACTGTATCAGAAGGAGCAAGTGAACAAGGACAAACGAATGTTAAAGACTGTAGGATCCCGATATTTAAAAAAAGTGCCCTTGACTTGTTGGTAAGCCAGATTACCATGCCATTGAGAGAAAAACGTGCTGCAAGATGGAAAGACGAAAATAATCTGTTTCCTCTAAATTTATTATATTACAGCACTCAGGCATACAGGTTTTTGTCAGAATGTTTTATGCTTCCATCAGTGCGTACATTACAAAGGTATGTGGAAGGCATACAAATAAAATGTGGGATAAGTGACTATATATTCCATCTTTTAAAGCAAAAGGTGCAACATTTTTCTTATATTGATAAACTTGTGAATATGTCATTGGATGAAATGTCTCTAATGGCAAATTTGACATATGAGGCACAGCTAAAATTGCGAACAGTGTGTTGGTGATAATGATTAGTGGCATTTTTTCATGTTTCAAACAACCATTGCTGTACTGTTTTTGTAAAGGAACAGTGGGAGCTATGCATTTGACTGCTATATTTTATGAAGTACTCAAGAGACTTAAGGAAATTGGCTTGGTTGTAAAGACCTGTGTGACTGATCGGGGTTCAAATTTTGTGGGCTGGAGAAAGAGACTGGGAATTACACAAGACAATCCAAGTTTGGTATATGAGGAGCAGAAGATCTATTTCTTCTATGATACCCCACGTTTGTTTAAGAGCATCAGAAACAACCTATTTAGGTATGGCATAATTCATACATCAAATGATGGTTTGGTTGGTACTGCTTCTTGGAAGGACATTTCTCAGCTCTATTCAAATGACTTGCACAGGAAATACAAGTTAGCTCCGAAGCTGACTAAAAAGGCTGTCAAACTGCCAGCTTTTTCAAAAATGTAAGTGGGTACTGCAGCTCGTGTGTTAAGCCACACAGTGGCAGCTGGTATTGACACACTTGTATTTTGTGGTAGTATGCCATTATCTGCAACTGGCACTTCAGACTTTTGTCAGAAAGTTAATGACATTTTTGATTTCTTTAATACATACAGTGTGAAAGGGCCTGTGCATCTAAGAAACTGTATTAGGAGTGATTCAGAGCATCTGGATGTTCTACATGTGATGAAGCCATGGATTCACTCTTGGAAATTTGTAGGCTCTGATGGAAAAGATTACTCCCTGAGGATAAAATGTGTAAAGGGGCTTCTAAGCAATATATGAGCTTTGGAAATGCTTGCTGCCGAGGTACTGACTGGAACAAAATTGTACTTATTCTCACGTAAAATTAACCAAGACACATTGGAAAACTTTTTTTCAACTATGAGGCAGAGAGGTGGTTTTTGCAGCAACCCATTTCCAAGGCAGTTTTGTGCTGCATTTAACAACTGTACACTAAGCAAACTGATAAATTCCTCTAATGTGGCAAGCAGTAATTGTGAAGGAATTGACTGGGGTCAGGCAATACTGGACATGAAATCTGCTCAAACATTAAAGGTCTCTCAGTTGTTATGCAGTAGTGATACAAGTTCTGCAACAAAGCTACCAAATGTGGAAGTTCCAGCAGACCTTGAAGAACAAAACAGTATGAGATATGTGTTTGGTTACATATTGAAGAAACTTTTTTCTTTACATAATTGTGTCAAGTGCAGGAATCTACTTGTAGACAACAGCCAGGACTTAGATGCAAATGACAAATTTTATTGCCATTTCAAAAGTTACGAAGACAATTTTGAAGCTTGGTTATTTGCAGTGAAAATATTTGTTTATTTTTGAGGGATTGTGAAAATCAGATGGCATCAGTTTTTGATGAACATTCTCACAAGAAAAACTGTGGTGAATTATATGTAAACTTGTTGCTGGCTGTCCCAAGTTTTCCCCCTGGATGTTGTGAAGAAACTAAGCTGCTGTTAATCAAGATATTTGTTAAAGTGAGACTTGTTTACCGGCTCAAATATTGGAATCAAGACTTAGTTTCTAACAACAAGAAAGCAAATAAGAAACTGAAGTAGTTGGCTCATTTGGGCTGCTGATTTCTTTGGTATGTATTTCGTTCACTTCTGTTGTTAGTCACCTAATTTTCCTTGCTTCTTTCGTGTGATGACATTATTTTGTCAGCACCTTGTGCACTGACTGATTGATTGAAAATTATTCAAATATTTGGTTTTTCTTGAAATGTAGTGTAATCAGCTCATTATAATGTTTTTAGCATATTTCTCCCACTATTTTGCAGTTGCTTGTCTCACTTATAATAATATAAAGATGAAGGTCGTACTTGTGGCAACGGGCGAAAATGACAAACGCAGTAGGCCTACAGTACGATAAACGAGCTGTCGGTCGTTTTTGCATGTAGAGGTACATGTATGTGCTTCCTACATGTGAATCTGTGTGTTTATAATCTTTTGATATCAACGTGGTAAGCTGCAATTCTGTCCAATGTCAAAAGTGTTTCTTCACGAATGTGTTGTAGCTTGCCACTCTATTCATGATTTTTGTCCTTACTTGTGCTTTTTTTAGAATCATTTTTAGTAACATATATGCCTTCTGGTACCACACAAACCCTTGGAGCCAAGAAAATAACTCAAATAATTCGGAAATGAAGAAGGAAATGGATGCAAACAAACATTATGCTTACGACGCGTCTGACGTTCACCTTACCTGCCACTTGGAGCGCTAGTGTCGCTCCATCTGTCAAACGGCAACAATTTTTACAGCAGTGAGTGTCGCGACTGTTATATTAGACTGTGGATACATTTTCTAATAGTAATCAATATGCTTTTACTCTCAAAAACAGAAGTAAATTAACATATAATAAGACAAATTATAATAAATTCTGACAAAAATATAAGAAAACATTTACAATTCGGTATCGACAAATACGGTAAAAAAATAACATCTCCCAGATCCATTACAAGGTCTTGGTAGCATAACTATGACTGTGTAGCTAATATCTAAACCCCAGAAAGCACCAAGCTGGTATTCCGAAGGGGGTGTGGAATCTGAGAAACAACCAGTATTCAAGAATATTGCTATCAAAAAGATGTTTTTGGGAGTTAATTTGACAATCTTAACCACGATAGCCTCATGATACTTATTCAAGAAACTGGACTAAGCAATAAATGCTTGTGTGTGAAAAAATAAACGTGTTTGGAGACCAGTGAACAACATGAGCCATAGGTAGCCTATATGAAATGTGATGTGATATGGCATCTAGGATATTTCGTTTGTTTCAGTGAAATATTTTGAGTGTGTGTTTTGGTCATAATATGAAGTTTATTTTTTGTGGCTGGTAGCTTAGACTGTATTGTTTGCTAGGTGTACTTTAAGTCTAGGCCTATTGGAGATGGTGTTCGACTGGGGGAATGCTTGTGGCATACAAGATGTATATATGTGTTCATTTACATTGACAGGCTGATCTGTAGACTGGTGTAAACATATATCTAGGATAGGTTGGGTTGGTAGGTCATTCCATAGATACATTTAAGTACCTATGTGAGGCTCCATTTTCGAATTGGGGTCTGGTATTTTCAAGTTTTTAATATATTTGAAGGACTAATAGAAAGAACATCCTGGGCCCAAAACTACCTTTTCTCACAGAGATCCTGTTAGTCCCTAGCATTTTATTTCGCTAACATTTACGTGTTATTAGTTAGGTGAGCAGTTGATCAGTTCTGTGTCTTATATCTCCACCACGTTAA
The DNA here is from genome assembly GCF_023864345.2 of Schistocerca serialis cubense. Taxonomy (NCBI): domain Eukaryota; kingdom Metazoa; phylum Arthropoda; class Insecta; order Orthoptera; family Acrididae; genus Schistocerca; species Schistocerca serialis. Next base: position 15,235,327 of record NC_064638.1, read on the forward strand.
GGGTGTTGTCGTTCATAAGCTTGGTATCACATTTTTAACTAATCCTGTTTTTGGCATTTCAAAGATTGATTTGGACATAACAGTTCATAACCAGTTCTTTGTCTTGCCTTTCTCCAACCAGTCAGTTATAGAGAGGTCTGTGGTCTAACATGAACCCTAAAAACAGTGCAGTTTTTATATTAACAGATTGTTGCCAGAGGTTAAAGAGTGATAAATGACAGAAGAAAGGGGTTGTGACATTTTGAAAACTTAAAGTAAGTGCAATTTTAGGGTATGCCTTCTTGGTCACTGTCCACGTTCTCAGACTAACATGTAAAAATCATTTTATGTACTGTGATATCATGTCTTAGAGTTCAAGTTTGTTGTCTAGATAACAATAGGGGGAACAATCTTACACGTGAGGTGACATCAGTGCAAGAATCCAAATATTAAACAATGAAGTTATTAAGGAATTGTTTTATAAAGAAACAGTATGGCTGGTCACTACTGATAGTCAAGTAAGCAAGATCCCAGGAGGCCCTACTGCTGATTAACACTTTTAAAAGTGAAACACTAATCTTATTTTTCAGAACTATTCATTCTTGTCCTCACATCCTGTCTGTCTGCGTGAGGTAGGAACTAAGTTAAGGGGCCATTGGAAGTGTTCTATTCCACCTGTCTCCTTTGACCCATGACATAATGGTGTTGTGTGTGTGTTTTTGAATTGGTTTGTGTTTGTTGAGTTTAACATGTGATATGGGTTCATTATCACTATGGTAACATGGGTTTATTTGAGTCTGGGTAGCCAGTGCTGCAATGTGGATTTGGAAATCATTTTTCAGTGATGGTTTTTTATGTGTGTGGCATTTTGTTAGGTTTGATTAGTTTTGTGTGTGTGTGTGTGTGTGTGTGTGTGTGTGTGTGTGTGTGTGTGTACTGGTAGCGGCGGTCAACCTAGGTGATTTTGTTGCATGCTTTTGTTGGTAATAAACTTTTATTTTGGTTTTAATCTGTAGTAATTCTGATGTTCTGTCTGTTTTACATTTATCGTGCTTTGGTTGGTTTTAATTGATCTGGTGTATATACAGGTTTTTGCGTTTTCGAGTTGTTGAAGGTTTTGGTTTTTGTGGTGTTTTTTGAGTTATGTTGGTGTGTGAAGTTTACATTATTTTCATTATTATTATTATTATTATTATTATTATTATTATTATTGCCGGTAGGTATTGAGAGCTGCATTTGAGCTACATAGGTCAAGGGAAATGTCTGATTCCACTCTTCAGGTTGTAGCTATTGGTTCCTTGGTATCTGGGCTTCCTTTCAGCTGTATTGGTTCCTTGCTATCAGCTGTAGAGGTCGAGGGAAACATCTGATTCTGCTTTTCGTGGCACTTAGGCAGTCTAGGGAGTACATGCGCTGATCATGAGAAAAGTACCTATTTTTGAAGGAAACACGTATTTCTGAAGATATAAGCATATATATGCGCTGAATGCCAAAAATTTTTTTATTTCAAAACTTGAGTGTTACAGTCATATCTGACGCGCTCTTCACCAAAAAAGTACTTATTTTTCATTTGGATGCAAAGAAAAAATCAGTTAACTGTCTCAAAAAATTTTTTTGTATCAAGAATGACATATTGCATATGTATGCACGGAATTTAATTTTTTTTTTTTTTTCTCCTCTCTCTCTCTCTCTCTCTCTCTCTCTCTCTCTCTCTCTCTCTCTCTCTCTCTCTCTCTCTCTCTCTCTCTTCTAGAAAGGTGGAATTAATAACAAAATTGTGGAATGGGTTTTCCCCAAAACGTTGACACCAGAGAAATTCCGCCAGGTAGTTATTCAGCATAGCACAGTGAGTTCTGAAAGGCCTTATAGGATTTTTTTCTTTAGCTTTTTGCCAGACTGACTCCATGTGATTTGTGGTTGCGTTTGTAAAGGGATCGAGAAAATAGAAACAGTGAAAGTAATCTTACTTCAATGATAAAATGAAACTACAGAACAACCGCGGGAAATAGGGGGTCTAGCGCAAGGACAACCTAATTTTAACAATACAAAACATCACATCACATCACCCCTAAAAAAGTCTCACCCTACGACATAATGCTACAGCCACAAAGCCAGCAGGAATCATACAGTTCACTCGACCTATATAGCTCAAACCAAGCCCACAATACCAAAAAACGAACATCTGCAATAACGAAAATGGCACTTACGCAGTTTAGGGGGTACATGCGCTGATCATGAGAAAAATACCTATTTTTGAAGCAAACACATATTCTTAAGATATAAGCATATATATGCACGGAATACCAAAAAAGTACTTATTTTCATATGGAGGTGGGGGGGGGGGGGGGGAGATTAATTAACTGTCTGCTTTCACCAGCTTATTCATGTTGCTATGCCAATATGCTGCAGACATTTTAATATATTTCTTCACAGAGTTCTTTAGCCATAGGTAATGCTGACAGTTTCATACATCCTTACCATGATAGCTATTGTTGGCTTTGCATATTGTTGCATATGGTATTTGTCCCTGTTGCTCACAGTTATGCATCTTGATCAGTGCGCCCAACAACCTATATTTTTCTGTTGAGGCTGTCCGTTTTGAAGTATCGTATATTACTGCGTGTGCCAAAATGGCGAGAAATTTTCCAGATTTGCGCAATTTGGTAATGGAAGATTTATACCATGTTATGGAGAACACCCGAAGCTCAATACAATGGGCTAGGCAACAAGGTCTTATGAAGAACGATATGGTGTGTGAAAATAGGTATTGTGTTGGATACAACGAGATGAAGCTGGAGAAAACTACAGGGAAAGATGGCGAAATTTGGAGCTGCTCCATTGGCAGGGACTGTAGAAAGAAATGTTCAGTCAGGAAAATGTCATTTTTTGCTGGCAGTCATTTAGACATTTCTAAAATTGTGCAACTGTCTTACATGTGGGTTTTCGAACTCAGTAGGCAAAAGTTTTTAATAAGGGAGCTCAAAATTGGCAGTGAGCACACTGTGTTCGATTGGTGCCAATTTTGTAGAGATATCTGCCATGAATATTTCTTAATTGAGCCAATAGTTTTGGGCGGCCCTGGCCATACTGTTGAAATAGACGAGAGCTGCTTCGTCAGCACCATCGAAGTCATAGGTGCGAGAGCAATGAGTCTTTGGTGGTCATGACGTTGAGACAAAGCAAAGCTTTATGGTTGCTGTGCCACAACGTGATGCTACCCATTTGCTGCCAATTTTGCAACAGTATGTTTTGCTACTGGAAACACAGCAGTTTCTGATTTGTGGCAACTTACAACACCATAGGTAACTTGGGCTACTTGTTGTTGCAGTGTGTGGCTGATTTCGATGAGTGATTTATGTCCAGCATTTTGATGATGTGATAGGTGAAAGCAGACAGTTGGTATTGATAAAAATCAAAATTTCTGTTATGTAAGCTAGGACTAGTGGGCCAGGGAAAAAAGTAACCAGTCGCTCGGTCATTTCAGAAAAAAATTGATATTTGCTGGATGAATTCCCGAATGTTTAATGGGTTTAAAGACATTTTTAAAAAAAATTTATTCTCAACATTTAGAAACAGTGGCTATTTTTTGCTTTTACAGGCATCTGTTTTTATATAAATTATTCAGTACTGAGTTGCCCCAGAAATTTCAAATAAGAATCATTAACTGGACTATAAATTAAAAACCATGATAACCATGCTGAATGTATTCCTTAATATAGGCCCTACTTTTAATGGCTCAAACTTGTTGATTGCAAGCTAAAAAAGCTCATTCTTTAAACTATTTAATTGGATAGATAAAAATTCTACTCATCAAGCAGCGGCAGAACACACACCTAAAAAACAGCTGTAATTGGCAAGCTTTTGGAGCCAGTGGCTCCTTCTTCAGGCAGAAGGGTGGAAGGGGAAGTAATCGAGTGAAGGAGGAAGACTGGAGAGGTCTAGGAAAAGGGGTAGATATTGGTTAAGCCACCCAGAACTGCGGGTCAGAGGAGACTTACCGTACGGGATGAGAAGGAAAGACATTACTTACGGTAAGTCTCCTCTGACCCGCTGTTCTGGGTGACTTTCCCGATATCTACCAATTTTCCTAGACGTCTCCAGTTCTCTTCCTTCACCCCTCTTCCGTCTTTTATGTGCGAGTTCTGCTGCCACTTGGTGAGTAGATTTTTTATCTACCCTAATTGTATGTTTCCAAAGTAAGAGTAATTTCTCAGCCTTAATATTTATTGTGCTATTTCACTATACAGTATAACTACTTCTTATAGTGAGAAGCTTACACAAAATGTACACTATTTTAAAAAATTGATTTTTTGAATTTTTTCATTCTTTGACCTAAAATATCTTTGTAAGGAGAGCAGATAAAAGTCTGAAAATTACACACTTAATGGATCTTCATGATATCAAACTTAAATTGGAAGTAACAAACAGAAAATATTGTGGGGAAGTGTAATCAAAGACTGCAATTTATTGGCAGTACGAAGGAGATTGCCTACATTACGCATGTCCGTCCTCTTTTAGAATTCTGCTGCGCGGTGTGGGATCCTTGCCACATAGGACTGACAGAGTACATTGAAAAAGTTCAAAGAAGGGCAGCACATTTTGTATTATTGTGAAATATGAGGGAGAGTGTCACAGAAATGATAATGGATTTGGGCTGGACATAATTAAAAGAAAGGCATTTTTTGTTGCAACAGAATCTTCTCATAAAATTCCAATCACCAACTTTCTCCTCTGAATGTGAAAATATTTTGTTGACACTGACCTACATAGGAAGAAACGATCACCACGATAGAATAAGGGAAATCAGAGCTCGAACGGGAAGATATAGGTGTTCCTTCTTTCTGCGCTCTATACGAGATTGGAATAATAGAGAACTGCGAAGGTGGTTCGATGAACCCTCTGCTAGGCACTTAAATGTGATTTGCAGAGTATCCATGTAGATGTAGACAAGCCTGTACAAATCTGTGTGTTGTCATCCCCCTTCCACCAACATCTGTTCACTCACACTTGGTTAATAATGAGCCCTTGAAGTGTGCAGTTGAACAATGGAGTCTCAAAATGACGAGAATAGTTTTTCTAAGTGTTGGTTACTAACCTTGAAACTCAATAGTGTGTCATTTAATTGCCAAAGTCAGGATAAATTTCTGAAGGACAAAAGCAAACCTTGGCAGTTGATGACTCTATAGTTCTTGCTGACTTTTCTGAAAACTATTCATTTGTTGTTCAAGTGAAATACAAGGGCACCACTGGGTAAACAAACAGGCCACAGTTTGTCCATTTGTGTTCTGTTATAAAGATCCAGATAAACTAGAGTCATAGTTTTTGTGTTGCAAATGATTACTTTGAGCACAAAGCTACAGCAGTGCATGCTTTTCACCTGCAGTTAACAAACTACGTAAAACAGCACAACAGTTCCATAAACAAACTGATGAACTTCTCTGATGGTGCTGCAAGCCAATATAAAAGCAAACAAATATTAATATCTCCTTTCTCAAAGAAAAAAAGACCGTTGGCTCGGTGCAGAATAGCACTTTTTTGCATCATGCCCTGGGAAGAGTGAGTGTGATGGCATAAAGGGTACAACAAAGTGAGCTGTCACAAAAGCTAGTCTGCAACGGACCTATGAGAACCAAATCTGGACACGTCAAGAAATGTTCAAATTCTGTATAAAGAATAGGTAAAAGGGATTACGTATGTTTCATTAAATGTGAGGAAATACGAGAACTCTATGCCAATGTCTTGGAGGAAAGATTCAAAACTTGTCAGAAGATTAAAGGCACCTGATCCTTTCATTGTTTTATACCTTAGTCATACAACTTGCTCAACTGTAAGTTCACATCAACATCCTCTGATAGTGAACGTCATCACCGTGGAAAACTTGTACCACTGACACTTCAAAGTAAGGACATAGTGGCTTGTGTCTATGGTGAACAGTGGTGGATTGCCAAAGTTGGTAACATTGCTCGTCAAAACCAAGATGTGGATGTTACATTTTACCAGCACCAAGAACCCCGTTTAAAAATTTTGAAAAGGATCAATTCGAGAGGCCCGTTAAAAATCATTAAAGGAGTTGTCTTCTCCCCTGGAATTTATGACTGTGACTAGGCGAACATTTAACCCTGTGCCCAACATGAGTGAAGAAATATCTCTGTTGTTCAATAAACAACATAGTAAAAACAAATAAGTTGAGAACGGGATAATGTAATGAATTGTCTTATTTTTTAAAGAGTTATCCTAGATATTTTTAAATTATGTAATTTATACACTGTTTCCATCAGCCCAGGTATTGCAAACAGTAAGAAACATATTTTTGACTCATATTTGAAATTTTTTTTGTCAAGGTTGAAATTTATACAGAAGTTTGATATCATAAAGGTCTATTAAATGTGTAATTTTCAGATTTATATCTGGTCCATTAACAAAGATTTGCAGACCAAAGAATGAAAAAATTCAAAACATTTGTTTTTAAAGTGTTTTTAAGTATAAGCTTGTCATAATTTTTTCTCTAAAAAAAAAAAAAAAAAAGGTATCTGTACTGAGTAGTGTAATACCACAAAATGTATTAAGGCTAAGAAACTACTCTTTGGAAAGATAGTATTAAAAATAGTTTTTTTAAATTTACAACCAACAACTTTGAGACATTAAAAGTGTATTCCCTAATACATTCAGCAGGGTGATCATGGTTTTAATTTATAGTCCAGTGTCTGCTGAAATAAATACCTCTTATATGAAAGGTCTGGGGCAATCCATTACCGAATAATTTAAAAAAACCACAGACGCTTATAAAAGTGGAAGAATGCTTGCAGCCTGAAACAAAAATGGCTGCTCTTTCTAAACTATAAACAATAAATGTTTTTAAAAAATATTCTTGAGTCCACCAAACATGAAGGAATTCACCCAGCGAATTCTTTCTACGAGAATGCAGTTGTCTCTCTTTGTAATTTTATTGCTTTCTCAAGTATGTTTCCCTTTGGATACAATTAATTGATAGTTTTATGGTTTGGATGGTGTACGATCTTCCACAGAATGCTTGTATTTAATTAATAGGCACACGTTTCAAAATCCAAATATTAGATCATTATTTCTCTGAAGGAAACATTTTTTCCAGTATAAATCCTAGAGGCAGAATTGTATTGTTTACATTGTGACTGCAGCACTACTCTTCTCTCACCTGTTGTATATAAATATTTCTGGAATAATTTTAACACCTGTTTAACAGGACACTAATGACAGCAGCAGAGAAGCTTGCCGCTGTTCCTGATGTGGATATCGACCCAGAAGGAACATTTAAGTATGTTCTAATACGTGTCTTTGGTCCAGAGGGTCCTGATGGCAAAGAACCGAGCAAATTAGTGGTCAGTAACTGGTAAACTAATATTTGGTCAACTTTGTGATACATTATTATTTGAGAGACAGTCGTTAGCATCATTTTTCAATTTTCTCAGTTGAATTTTTCTTTTGATGTCAGTGACTTGCAATGGGGAATTGTAGCCTAAGGTTGGTTGTTATCTGCATAACATAGTGTTTCAGTGTTTACTGTTGAATTGGAAGTGAGATGGTGGATGGCGATACAACTGAAAACACACAAAAGATTTTCACTGAAACACTGTTGAACTACAGTTATGGCCCTGTGTGCTATGGTATCTTTGCCAGATAGTGTTGACAGAGGACATGAAAAAGCATTCAAAGAAGAGCAACTTATGTTGTTTTATTGCTAAGAAGGGGGAGTGCGCCATGGACATGCAGGGTGTATACGACCCGGAAGATCTGGGGAAAAACCCGGGAAATTTTTCATTGTTTTTACTTTCAGTTAAATTTGTGTAATTTTGATTGGTAAGAACCAATACTCTAACAAAGGATATTTCTGTGTCTCAATACTGCAGCAATAAAATATGAACAAGAGAAAAAACGAAAATAAAACTTAAATTTCAAGGGAAATGCACCATATACAGCAACAAAACGGTGCTCATACAAGTGTCCGCCAACAGTAAAATGAGTCAAAAGCTTTAGGAAGACTGTGCAATGCTTTGTAACAGCAAATTGCCTCTGCTGAGCGTGACGTCACAACTGTTTACATTAAATTCATTTTAACAGTTACGAGCTCGATCATGTGCATGCACAGCTGAGTAGTACCTTCTCCCGCTTCTGGCTACAGAAATTGTTGGCTGTGTAAGCAGTCGCAGCAAGCAGCTAGATGCTACCAGGAAAAATTTTACTGGAGCGCCCAAGCTGCCAGATTTATACATGCGCAGGAGGTCCAAATCTAGGGAGGGGTGGCAAATTCATATTCTTGAGGGGGGGGGGGGGGAGGAAACCTTGTTGTTTCACAAAGCGACTCGCATCCAGCGCACGTTAGTTTGTTAGTTTATCGATTATTCATATCACTTTGAAACTAATCCCTGTCGGTTTTTGAACATTTTTAACACATTCTAAGTTGATTTTGAATGAATCGTAAGTTGATTTGTGAATGCGTGCGTAGTGTACATGTTTCCTCTGTCAGTGGAATCTGACAGTGCTGAGCGAAGTAAGGCTGAACGGATGAATGCCAACCGCTGTCTGATTGTGTGATTGACTGTGTTTGCGAATGATGAGCGTTGTTGTAATTACTAGCGGAATCCATAGATTCAGACTACAGGAGTGGAAATAAACAAATAACAGGTGAGAATGATTACGTATTACCTTCTCGGTGTATACAAGAAAATGAAATTTTGACAAAATATTTTTGGGCAGATCACTATACTAGTAAGGGCGAGTTGTACAGTCCACAGCTAGCAGCTACTTTAAGTTCTGTTCTGGAAGAAGCGCGGAAAATGTGTTGTACGACCATGTAACAACGCCTAACCGGGGAATAATCACGGGATAGCTAAACCGGTGATTCTGGTAGAGTTAATGAAGTTAACTTGCAAATAAGCTTTGGCATTGGCAGTAATAGTTACAGAATTAGCGATAACAAGACTGTTTGTTAGAATGATGAAGGAGAAGAAATGGGGGCATCACACAAATTATGGAACAATATGACGATTCCAAGTTTGTATAAAAATGTCATACTACTACTTTTTGATCTCGTGCTTGAGAAACTGGAGCGTATGAATGAAGTGTGAAACTATTTCCTAACGTAATGCTTTTTGCTTGTAGTTGGCCGAATAGGCATTTGATATTGGTACTTTGTGAATTATTTTCTGTCCTTACAAAAAAGACTGTTTGTGCCAAAACAGTCTGATTTATTTTGTGTGTATTACAATTGTTGTAGTATTAGAAAGGCCTATTTTGTTTTATCTAGCAGACAGTGACAAAATAGATGTAATCAGATCGGGAAACAACACCAGTCTTGGGTCCTATTTGTATTAACAGCTTTTTCAGTATTAGACAACGACATTTCGACTTTTCGTGTAGCAAAATGTTTGACGAACTTTGATGAGGTAATAGATTCTTTCACAGAAGGAAAGCACTCCATGTAAAGCTGTACCAAGATTAGAGGGTAAAAAATTCTAGGAGCTAAGGATTGAAGAAACATGTATTGTCTTGCTTGTCTCATGTCTTTACTGGGTTTATATATCCTATATTTAATTTTATGTCACACAAAGCAGCAAGTTGTTAGCTGATAGGGAACAAAGAGTGCAGATTTTCTGAAGAGTTCTTTTTTTTAAAAAAAAAGAGGGACAGAATGTCAAACCGGCCAACTGTAAACAGGAGAGGCACCACAGGACATTTTAATTTCCACTGTCCTGAATATGGTTTGATGGCATCCATTACAAAATATACACATTTCAATTCCACAGAGCGAAGTACAGTGACATGTGATAGAAGAATGCTGTGTGAGGAGACGAGACACTGCACTTTGGCACACTTATGACATGTCTTACATTTCCTCGAACACACATGTTGCATGCATCAGACCCTTCAGAAAGATGTGCACTACAAAATGAACTTATTTTTGGAAATTATATATAAACAAAGATGATGTGACTTACCAAATGAAAGTGCTGGCAGGTCGACAGACACATAAACATACACACAAAATTCAAGCTTTCGCAACAAACTGTTGCCTCATCAGGAAAGAGGGAAGGAGAGGGAAGGACGAAAGGATGTGGGTTTTAAGGGAGAGGGTAAGGAGTCATTCCAATCCCGGGAGCGGAAAGACTTACCTTAGGGGGAAAAAAGGACGGGTATACACTCGCGCGCACACACACACATATCCATCAACACATATACAGACACAAGCAGACATATTACACGGTTTTTCGAAATTTTCCCGAATTTCTCCGTCCTTTAACGTGTTTTAGCGGCAACAAAACCACCTAACCTTTATGCACATTGCTGTCTACCAACCCAAGTTCACCACAGGATCAACTTAACCTACACTTTTTCGCCTTTTTTCATACCAGATCTCCAGTTGCTTTCTAGTTCACCTTTATCTCTCCCCATATATTTTTATCTTTCATTTTCATTTCAACCTCATGTTACACTTTCCACCTTCAAATACCATGTCACCCTCACAACACCCCCACAAAAAAAATGGTCTTTGAATATGTCTGCTTGTGTCTGTATATGTGTGGATGGATATGTGTGTGTGCGCGAGTGTATACCCGTCCTTTTTTCCCCCTGAGGTAAGTCTTTCCACTCACAGGATTGGAATGACTCCTTACCCTCTCCCTTAAAACCCACATCCTTTCGTCTTTCCCTCTCCTTCCCTCTTTCCTGATGAGGCAACAGTTTGTTGCGAAAGCTTGAATTTTGTGTGTATGTTTGTGTTTGTTTGTGTGTCTGTCGACCTGCCAGCACTTTCATTTGGTTAGTCACATCATCTTTGTTTTTTTATATATATATATGTCTATATATATATATATATATTTTTTAACGTCCTATCTCAAACGCTCGAGGGGGTGGCGGGGTATTGCCCCGGTTCGGAAATATTAGAGATCCGGGACTGATGCGCAGAACAGTCTGAATTACAGTTGGGAAGTGAGTACTCTCCACGTGACCCATTTTTACATTTAGTGTTTTTGCTGTTTCCTCTTCATTTACTGCTCCCATGTCAAATGAAGACAAAACAGATTTCTGTGGCCGGGAGCTATCAAGTGAATTAAAATACATTCACATAATTATGGAAGGCTAAACTGTGTTATTAGTTGCAGATTTTATTTTATTTCCATCTTTCTGACAGTCAAGCGTTAATTGCCTTTTAGAACAATGAAGTTATTTTTTTTGGTTTGCCAAAGTAATTTTCTTTCATTAATCTTTTCCACTAAGGCAGACAATATAATTTGGACAAAGTGTTTAATTCCACACACTGTGTTTGCTGCATTTCAAGTGCACATTTTCAACTTCTAGCACATTTGGCATTACGCCATAATAAAGAACCAAACATGAAACAGGACAGTACTGGTACTCCAAGAAAAGTTACATCCCAAAAACCACATAGAAAAGCTTAATAACAGGTCGTGGGATTCTGGACATACAAATTTGCTTTTTAAATGTGAACATTTTAGTATGGGTCATGAAATTCCGATTCTCTTGGAGTATCCTCTGATGTCTTGTTCCTTACATAATGTAATATCTTTTATTGTTTCACACGTACGAACATGCGGGCTCCCTACGACATCGTAGCTGCGCTTGCGCAGTGATGCCTGTCATCTGGCGCTCTCTGGCAACTGCAGAAACGAACCTATTTCTAACAGGTCATGGGAAAATATTTCGAATGGTGGGTTGAAAATCGTTACCATCAAAGTACCATTCTAGCAGTTACACCAGAACTATGTGAGATAATGTACGATGAATTTCTTAAATCACAAAGTGTTTGACTCTCATTTAAAAATCAACTCTTTGATGATGAGCCATTTAGATGAATTTTGAGCCTGGAAGATCAGACATTTGTGTCGTTATTAAAAATTTTACTGGCACCTTTGTGTGATACATCTTAAATTGTAATACGCGCATAAAAGACCTACATTTTATGTGAAAGCTTAGCTTCTCTTGCAGCGTATTAATCTGATAGACCAATATTATATGTGAAGGCTTTGCGTTTCGTTTAGCAACACTATTTACATTAATTTGAACCATTAACTTTTTCTCTTTGTGTGTTCGCGCTACTTAACAGTGATGTTGCTGTTGGTTGACTACATCACGTGTCCTAAGCTCTGAATACCTGCTGTGATCGGCTGGCGAAATCGTATGAAATGAGCTATGACTAACTTACAAAAGCGCATCCCAATCTCAATTTCAATGCTTTTGAAAGTAACATGCGGTGTTTGGTGGAATTCGAGTTTATACTTTCCTAATACAAAAATATGCAGCATACATGTTGCTGCACATCAAAGATCTTTCCAAAATGCGTGGTGTTTTTTTTTTTTTTTTTTTTTTTTTTTTTTTTTTTCCTAAAGCGCCAGGAAATTCTACGCCCATGTATAAAACCATAATCAAAGGACTTATAAGTTATACAGTTCCAAGAGAAAATATACCGTCAGTTAACAGGGAAAAAGTATGTTTTCACTTGGGAGAAAGTGTATTTTTGACTGAGAAATCTGGGAATTTTTTTTCCTTGTCCGCGTATACCCTGACATGATATACAAGTTGGGGTGACAGTCATTAAAACAAAGGTGTTTTTTGTTATGATGAGATGTTTTCAGGAAATTTCCTCTGAATGGCAAAATATTTTGTTGGCACCCACCTACATAGGGAGAAATAATTATCGTGCTAAAGTAGGAGAAATCAGAGCTCCCACAGGAAGATTTAAATGATATTTTTCCCCAGTGCTGTTGAAGAGTGGAATGTTACAGAAATAGTCTGAAGGCTGCCGAACACTTAAGGCTACAGGATACGTATAAATGGTGGAAAAATCAAAATTTTTTAAATGACTTTATTAAATTCTATAGTCTTTCCTGATTACATTGATATATACACTGTAGGGTTTGAAATGAAAAAAGACCTATACATACCAAATTTTAAAGTTACGGTCATGTACGAGGTGCGACAATAAAGTAATGAGACTGATTTTCTTTGCAAGGTGTGGCATCCCTGCAGGCTTGCGTAGGCACAATATCTGTGACCTTGGTCTATAAGCCGCTTCTAGTCCAAGCGGCATGTTGAAGCAACTGCTCAGTCATGAGTTGTGCTGTAATAAGTTAACACGTGTTAGTGTCTCTCATCACAGAAATGGAACTGCATAATATTGCGCAACAGTATGCCATTTCTTTTTGCGTTAAATTGAGTGAAAACGCGACGGCAACTTACGGTAAGCTTAAGAAGGCTTTTGGAGAGGAGGTTATGTCAAAAGCTCAAGTTTTTGATTGGCATAAAATGTTTAGTGAAGGCAGAACAAATGTTGAAGATGAAGACTGCAGTGGACGACTGTCAACCTCACGGACGGGTGCATGAACTCGTAAAATCTGATAGAAGGTTATCCATGAAAATGATTGCAGGAGAACTGCACATCAATCGAGGAACGGTTCGTCTAATAATAACATTGCTGATAATTGGATTCTGCATCACGATAATGCACCATCCCATACTGCTCTGTCAGTACAGTAATTTTTTACCTCAAAACAATTTTCGATACTACCAGAGCCACCTTATTCACCAAATATTGCTCCGTGCAACTTTTTTCTCTGTCAAAGAGTCAAAATGGTGGTCAAGGACACCATTTTCAAACAACACAAGATGTCCCAAAAGCTGTGACAATGGTCTTGGAGGATATTACAGATGATGAGTTCCAGAAATGTTACCATCAATGGCAGAAGTGCTAAAAAAAGTGTGTGCAATCAGAAGGAAACTTTGAAGGAGACAACACGAAAATTGACTAAAACTGTAAGCAACATTTTTTTTCGCATCAGTGTCATTACTTTACATTCACACCTTGTATACTGCCATGCCCCCTTTATTTCTGTTACAGAAACCAGTATTATTTTGAAAAGAACTGTGCACTTTCTTTCTGTTTCCAGCGATTATATGTATGATACATTGTATATGTTGGTAACAGTGCAGGTTTCTAGCATCTGTAAATGATTATCTTTGCAAGTATTTACTTTTGTGTTCTGAAGCAGTTTGTTCACATGTTAATAAACGTTTGTTTCCCAAGTGCTACATATATTTGTGGAAATACATATTTTTTAGTGTGCCACACATCAAGAAATTCAATAAAAGGAAATTCTGTGGTAACCAGTTGACAAACAAAACAAGCCACACTGTTGCAAGTAACCTACGTGTCAGTTCTTCAGTGAAGAAATTCGCACATGGCACGCCTCCTGGTGATTCAAATTTTTGTGTTAAAAATGACGCTGTTTGTAGTGGATTTGTTGTTGTTGGTGTGGGTATCTTATCTTCTTTGATAAAGGAAGTGGAAATATGTAAACAATGTGATGATGTAGGCTGTCTGGAAATAACTGAACAACAAAGTAGCAGGAAGGGTTTAGCGTCAAAATTAATTGGTCTGTGTAGATCCTGCAATAAATCTACCTCGAAAATGACTTCGAACATTGTGCATAATTCATATGATGTGAATTTGAAGTTAGTGTATGCAATGCATGCAATAGGAAAAGGAAAAAAAGGCTGCACAAACGTTCTGTCATTTGATTGACCTTCCTCCTCCCAGTAGGTTCAGCAAGTACATAAGAATACTTTTAGGTGCCTTGACGGTTGTGTCTAAAGCATCTATGAAATGTGCAGTAGGAAAAAACTGTTAATATTAGTGAAACAAGGGACATTGCTGTTGCACTTGATGGGACATGGCAACATCGAGGACATCGTTCCTTGAATGGTGTTTTAAGTGCTACTTCTGTGGAGAATGGAAAAGTTTTTGATGTTGAGTGCTTATCTAATTATTGCCACACCTGCCATAGTAACACTGAAGGACATATTGAACATCAGTGTTATAATAATTATGATGGTTACAGTAGAGGTATGGAGAGTGATGGAGCTCTAAAATTATTTCAGAGGTCAGTGCCCGTTTATAATGTTAGATATACAAAGTAGCTTTCAATAAAATTAACGAGTTCAATGTTTATGGTGATAGCTTCGTAACAAAACTGGAGTGTTGTGGACATGTGCAAAAGAGGATGGGTGCTAGATTGAGGAAGCTAAGAAGAGAAATGAAAGGAAAATTGCTATCTGATGGAAAATCTCTGTCTGGCTGAGACAGATTGACAGAAACTGAAATAGACCTCCTTCAGAGGTATTAAGGACTGGCCATTAGACAAACTGCACCTCTGAATGATGATACAGCAATGAGGAAAGCTGTATGGGCCACCTACTTTCATAAGTTGTCCACAGATGACCACACTGTTCATGGACTTTGCCCTAAAGGAGCAGATTCTTAGGTGTGGTTACCAAAAAGCAAAAGAAAGTGGTCAAATATACTATCAAAATATCATAAGCATTATCTTCTTCAGCCTGTTATGAATGAAATAAAACCAATTTTTAGAGACCTGAGTGGACCCTGTTTCGCTTAGTACCACATTTACTCGAATCTAAGACGCACCTGAAAAATGAGACTCAGAATCCAGGAAAAAAATTTTTCCCGGATCTAAGCAACACCTGAAATTTGAGACTTGAAATTCAAGCCGAGAGAAAAGTTTTAGGCCGCACCTCCAAATCGAAACAAAGTTGGTCCATTGTAATATGAGACACAATTTAGGTCAAATGAATGATGATACAGCTACAGTAGTTTGGTTCGAGTTGTAAGCTCAGTAGTTAAGCTTTACCAGGTAGCCATTACTATGCGTCAGGCGCTCCGTCCGTATTATACGGGTACCCTTCCTCTTTCACGTACTTTGTTAGCGAAACAATGGCAAGAGACTGCTATTTGCTGTTACCTACACTCCTGCTTTCTTTGAGAATGATCAACAAGAACCAAATAATAGACAGCGTATGATAGAAGATATTCTGAACAGGAGTTTAGCGAAAATTTTTCTCCGTTTGAAAATCTTTGCAGGCACATCTTTAGTACATTACATTCTGCACTGAAATTAGTCATCTTAGATTTAAAAATCTAGTCAATTGCCGTGCTTCATTTCTGACTGAATCACTATTAGGCATAAGAATAATACAAATATAAACATGGGATGATATCTATATTTTTCCGCGTTTGCTGTTGTTTCACTCTAGTTTCGTAGTTTATTAGGCAGACAGGATTTAAATGAGTTAGCAGCAAACACAAAAGAATACATGGCAAAATGTTTATATTGTAATTATTCTTATGTGAAGAGAATATTGCATGCTATTCACAATTCGTAAAAGTTCCTATAAGGAACCATCTCTTCTCACAGTTAGGAAAAAATTCAGAACGTAGAGTTGGCCATATTGACAAACATCCCAAACAGTCTTGCCAGTGGGATTTTCGTAGTGCATTGAAATGCTGCTACATTCAAAGGTGCACTTTACGGAATTTGTATTTACTTCGTTGGATAATGTGTGAAAATGCAGTGGTCGAAACTCGAGGCGGAGGAAAAACTTGTCTGCCACCCCTTTTTTTTAAAATACACTCATGCAGAGGGTTTGGCGCCAGTATTTATCTTCGTGCCTGCAAAGCATGCCTGTGTAGCGCTACATATATTCGACAGCAGAAGTTAGTTGTGGCGGCACCTACCAACATTTTCCAGAACTTCCGCTTACTTTGCACTCAATTCTAAGCCGCAGGCGGTTTTTTGGATTACAAAAACCGGAAAAGAAGTGCGGCTCAGATTCGAGTAAATACGGTAAATGTCTTCATGGGGGCACTCAGAATACAAATGAAAGTTTCAACCATTCCATACGGGAAAGATTACTCAAGAATGTTTTTGTAGGAATAAATACATTAGTAGTTGGTGTACTAGATGGTGTGCTATGTTTCAATGATGGAGTGATAGGAAGGTAGGAAGTCCTGAGAAATTTAGGCATAAAATGTGGCTCTAATATGAAAGATCAATTTCTTCTGTGTGACAGACAACGGGTGCATGAAGCTGAAAGATTCGCTCTTCAAGTTACCAAAGAAGCAAGAAGTGCTAAAAGGAATGCCAAGAGGAAGCTTGAAGATGAAGAAAGGCTGCAGGATGTAGACTATGCTTCAGGAATTTTCTGAGGCACAGTTTAATTGGACTCATATGTTCATTCGCAATTTCCCGCAAGTTGTTTTCTTCAGAATTCAGGTACAAATATTTCCTAAAGTTTATAAAGCATTGCTCTAATTTTTTCTGTAACTTTCGGTAGCGCATACTTATGTAGTAGACCTAAGCTTTATTGCAGAATCACCTAAATCATAGAAAAAATAACATTTTTATTAGGAAAAAATTATAAATATTAAATGTAAGATGTGATACTTTTTTATCCTTGTAAATTTTTTTTAAATTCCGATTTTGGCCGTCTAGGGACCGCGTTAAACAACTATTTTTCAATGTACATTTCTCCTATTGCGCTCCTCCTCTTTTCTCTTCTGCCAATATGTCTTCATCCTCTCTCTGTGCTGCTCCCTTCGGTCTTCTGTCCACACTGTTCCTCCAGTTCTTCTCTTCTTCGCTTCAAATCCTTCAAAATGTTGAATTTTGTCTCTCATTAAGTCTCTGTTGGTTATATCATCTTCTCCTATACCCATCTCCTCTAAGTCTGCTTTGACTTCTTTGAACCAGGTAATTTGGGTTCTGGGGTTCTTGTCAAAAAACATGAATATTTTCTTTGTCAGCCTTTCATCATTCATTCTTTTCAAATGGGCGTAAATATACATAATAGGTGGAATTAAATAGGTCTAGTACCTCAGCCATGTCATGCATGTCTGGTAAAAATTTGGTCTCCTTCAAATGTATAACATTGGATTAAATGGTACGTCAGTTTGAGGAAGAATTTCCTTGTTACTTTTTTTAAATAACTCTAAGCAGGTTCAAAAATATTCAAAATACTTCTAATTTGTTTAGAAAGTGTGCTCTATTACCTGATATCAACAAAAAAATCTTAAAACATATACATTATAAACAGTGCCTGAAAGAAATAGGTGTTGATTTTTACATAATATTGAGCTGGAAAAATGCCGTGTATCCTTAAGTGTGAACTGCCAGATAGCTGTGCAGATTTACACGAGAAATATCGTCTGGTTTGCACTGATGATGTAATGATGTGAGGGGGCTGAATGCATATATTTTTTTTTTCCCAAATTTAATGTGCCATTATCAACAGAATGATTGCATGCAGATCATTATATTGGTGTGTGAGGTTTTGGGATTGGCATTTATTTTTTTTATCGCGTATCTTGAGACTTTGAGCCAAAGCTCGTGGGATGAGGTGGTACCTAGTTTACAGAAAGCTGAATATAAAATTTATAAACAAAAAATTACAGAATTAATAAAATATGAAATTAAGAGAAATTAGGATAAATTACATGTTGCATAGAGTAGTTCTCATGTATTGTGAGGGTCTCCTGTGCGGAATTCTAGCATACCACAAGGTAACCTTTGTGTGTGGATTTGAATACTTAAGTGTATCACTCTTTTTTTCTGCCCTGCTGGGAAATTTGGAAAAAAAAGAAAAACCTGGAGAAATCTTGTTTTTTGTCTCAGTAGATGAAACAGTTTGTTTACTGGGATTTCCTGCATCGTCGCTGGCTGGGTACAGCTTAATACATGCACCGCTTCCCTACTCCCTCATTCTTACTGCTTCTCCACTTCCTACCACTCCCCTCAGCTTGCAGTCAGTGCTGCCACCACTTCTTCTCACTAGCCTAGTAGCTGCCGATGGGAGGCGTGAGGGGTGGTTTGTTTTGATATGATTCTTGGAGATTGTTGACCCAGTGGCTGGAGACAACGGTCATATGTGCACGAGTTGTGTCTGAGTGATTGTGTGAATATGTGTGTGTGTGTGTGTGTGTGTGTGTTATTTTCCAAGAAAGGCTATGGCCAAAAATTTAGTTGTGAGAGTGTGATTGTCTTTTCTACGTGTCTGTCCATGGTTCACTGATCATCTTTACGGTGAGTTGCTACCTATCTTCATTAGCATTAATTCTCAGAGTATTTGCACAAATTGATGGATTTATCACCACCATCTCATTTCGTCCTCCCAGGGGGTCCACAACTCTTTTGTGGACACGTACGTAGCGAGCACGGGACCCCGAGCTAATGTGGCCCTCCTTCCTTTCCGGGCTGCATACCTTCCCTTCCCTTTCCGCATCCCTCCCCGTCCCCCATCTTCGCCCCCCGCCCCCCCCCCCCCCTCACCTCTGGCTCTTTCCTTCCCTTTCTCCCCCCTCTGGGAGTATGGTTTGTGCCTACGTCCGGAGACGGACGCTCGAAACTGTTCCAAATTCCTTGCTTTCTACACTTACAAGTCCTCGTTCTTCCTCTGTCCTTCCCTTTTCCTTCCCTCTTCTCCTTGCCCTTTTCTCCGCTGCGGCGTTTGAGACCCCCTCTTCTTTCCTTTCCCTTTCTCTTTTTTCCTCCCTGTGCGTGTCTGAAGGCCGACCCACGCACTTCAATGCGTAGCCGGTGACAGGGTAACGCGTAATTCCCCGCCCCGGGTAGGCGGGTAGGACACGTACGTACCCCCTAGTAACGGCCAGGCCCAGGGAGGGGTGATTACCCGAGCTGATACCTTCCGAAAGTGCCAATTGGTCCCTCCGTCCGTTTGTCGGGAGGTGTGAACAATCACCTAAGGCGGGTGTGCCCTCGGTGAGGGCCCCCAGGAGCTCGCCATCGGAGACGCCGGTAATCATGGGGGATTCTTCCGCAATGGTTTCCTCACCTTCCACTATGTCTGCTCACAAACGTAAGTTCACTGAGTCTCAGCCACAGACGGTTCTTCCATCGTTGCCACAGTTCCTTGTTGTTTCTCGGTCTGACGAAGGTCACGACTTTTCTACGGTCAACCCTTTCATTATTCAGAAAGTTGTCGACGCAATTGCGGGTCCTGTAAAGTCTTGTTCCAGATTACGGAATGGCACCCTGTTATTAGAAACACACAGTGCCCTCCAGGCTCAAAAATTGCTGCGTACTTCTCTGCTCCACACCTTCCCTGTCAGGGTGGAACCGCACAGTACCTTAAATTCCTCCCGTGGAGTCGTTTATACACGCTCCCTCGATGGATTGTCTGACGAAGAAATTCAGCACTACCTGTCTGACCAGGGCGTCACGGCTGTTCATCGGGTTATGAAAAGGGTTGACTCGAACATCATTCCAACCCGCACTGTCTTCTTGACATTTGACAAAGTTCAACTCCCATCAAAAATCAAAGCAGGCTATGAGATAATTTCCGTTCGCCCTTATGTCCCAAACCCTATGCGTTGCTATCGATGACAGCGGTTCAATCACACCAGCCAGTCCTGTTCCAATCTGGCCAAATGTGTTACGTGTGGCAAGGATGCCCATGAGGGTGCTTGTCCACCTCCATCCCCTTGCTGCATAAACTGTATGGGTGACCATGCTGCTTCCTCTCGAGATTGCCCCATTTATAAGAACGAAAAGCTCATCCAGGAAATAAGAGTGAAGGAAAAGGTATCGACCTTTGCTGCTCGAAAATTATTCGCCAGTCGACAGCCCACCGTGCCTCAGAAAGGAAAATTCAGCACTGTCCTTGCTTCTCCTCGGCCAACAAAGGAGGCGGCCACGCAGACTTGTGACCTCACCTTTAGTACCACGGTCGTCAGATCGGCCAGCGCAAAGATCGCCCGTTCAACCTCACCACTTTCGCCTGCCCACTCAATGGCTCACCCTTCGTCGGGTTCTGCTAAATCTCGAGCCCAAAAGTCAGACGCCAAGTCTTCGAAAAAGGAGCATTCTCGTGAAGAGTTTTTACATACCGCAACTTCACAACCATCGGTTCCTCCTTCATCTAAACATCATACTTCCAAGAAGGCTACGAAGAAACACAGTTCCTCTCCTTCTCCGCCACGCCGTGTCCCATCTACACCACCACCTGGCGGAAATCGCCCTCGGCCGTCTTCTGTGTCGCCGAGGCGCACTGCTGGTGGCCGGTCAACCGGCCGATCGCTGGTGGCAGGAGCTGCTCCTGACCAACCTATGGATCAGGATCTTCTGCCTTCGACTGATTGCCATTCCATGCTGTCGGTCGCAAGCTCTGAGCAGTCGTTGAGTTGACAGCACCCTTGGTCACGTTCCTCCATTTTCTGTTCACCCTATGTCCATTATCCACTGGAATATCCGCGGCATTCGAGCCAATCGGGATGAATTGTCGATCCTCTTACGATCCTACTCGCCGGTCATCTTCTGTCTTCAGGAAACAAAGCTGCGTCCCCATGACCGCTTTGTTCTCCCTCATTTTCAGTCCATCCGATATGACCTCCCCTCTGTTGAAGGCACTCCAGCCCATGGAGGACTCATGATTCTGCTCCATGATACTCTCCATTATCACCCAATCCCCTTAAACAGTTCCTTCCAAGCTGTCGCCGTCCGTCTTTCCCTTTCTGGATACACGTTCTCTCTTTGTACGGTATACATTCCATCGTCCACACCAATGGCACGAGCCGATCTCCTTCATCTTCTTGATCAGCTTCCACCCCCATATTTGCTGGTTGGGGACTTCAATGCCCACCACCCGCTTTGGGGATCTCCGCATCCTTGTCCACGTGGCTCCCTATTGCTAGACGTCTTCCACCAAGCGGATCTAGTCTGCCTCAACACTGGGGTCCCCACAGTTTTGTCTGCCTCCACGACAAATTTATCTCATTTGGACCTTGCGGTCGGTACTGTTCCGCTAGCTCGGCGCTTCGAATGGTTCGCCCTTGATGATACACACTCGAGTGACCACTTTCTATGTGTTCTTCGACTGCAGCCTCAACTGCCATATATGCGCTTGCGACGCTGGAAGTTTGCCCAAGCCGATTGGACACTTTTTTTGTCTCTAGCGACATTCGATGACCGTCGCTTTCCCAGCGTCGACGATGAGGTCACACATGTTACCGACGTTACTCTCACCGCTGCGGAACGTTCAATACCACGCACCTCCGAATTGCCCCAGCGCCCCCCAGTTCCTTGGTGGAACGAGGCATGCCGTGACGCAATACGTGAGCGGCGACGTGCTCTTCGCATTTTCAGTCACCATCCAACTTTGGCCAACTGTATCCGATATAAGCAGCTCCGTGAGTGATGCCGTCACGTCATCCACGATAGCAAGAAGGCAAGCTGGAAATTCTTTATTAGCTCATTTAACACCTTCACTCCCTCCTCCGAAGTTTGGAGTCGGCTTCGACGGTTCTCAGGCGCGCCTAGTTTCTCCCCGGTCTCTGTGCTCACTGTCGCGAATGATACCTTAGTGGACCCCGTCGCAATTTCTAACTCATTGGGTCAGCA
Source organism: Schistocerca serialis cubense (assembly GCF_023864345.2). Taxonomy (NCBI): domain Eukaryota; kingdom Metazoa; phylum Arthropoda; class Insecta; order Orthoptera; family Acrididae; genus Schistocerca; species Schistocerca serialis. The sequence goes on from NC_064638.1 coordinate 15,257,562, forward strand.
CTTTGCTGAGATTTCGAGCTCTTCAAATTACCCGCCAGAGTTTCTCCTTAAGAAACTTGCAGCGGAAGTGCGACATCTTGCTTTCTCCTCTCACAATCACGAGAGCTACAATACTGTTTTCTCCATGCGGGAACTCCAACATGCCCTCTCTTCTTCTCGCTCCTCCGCCCCAGGACCGGATGGTATCCATGTCCAAATGTTGCTGCATTTATCAACCCATAGTCTGCGTTACCTCCTTCGCCTTTATAATCGAATTTGGACCGACAGTACCTTTCCCAGGCGATGGCGGGAAGCTATTGTCGTTCCCATTCCGAAACCTGGAAAGGACAAACATCTCCCCTCTAGCTATCGCCCCATTTCTCTCACGAGTAGTGTCTGTAAGGTTTTGGAGCGTATGGTGAATTACCGTTTAGCTTGGTGGCTGGAGTCCTGCAGTCTTTTAACACCAGCCCAATGCGGATTCCGAAAGCATCGTTCTGCAGTTGACCAACTTGTTGCTCTCTCCACTTATATCATGAACAATTTTCTCCGGAAACGCCAAACGGTAGCAATATTTTTTGATCTGGAGAGAGCATACGATACCTGTTGGAGGACAGGCATCCTCCGCACACTGTTCTCTTGGGGCTTTCGGGGCCGGCTGCCCCTTTTTCTTCGCGAATTTATGGCAGAGCGCACATTTAGGGTGCGGGTGAACACCACTCTCTCCCGTACTTTCTCCCAAGAAAACGGGGTACCCCAGGGCTCCGTGCTGAGTGTTGTACTGTTTGCCATTGCCATTAATCCAATTATGGATTGTCTCCTTCCTGATGTCTCGGGCTCCCTCTTTGTGGACGATTTTGCCATCTACTACAGCTCTCAACGGACCAGCCTTCTTGAAAGACGTCTTCAAGGATGTCTCGATCGCCTCCACTCGTGGAGCATCGAAACCGGCTTCCGTTTCTCACCCAGTAAGACAGTTTGTGTTAATTTTTGGCGACGTAAGGAGTTTCTTCCGCCCTCCTTACATCTAGGTCCTGTCAACCTTCCGTTTTCCGACGTCGCTAAATTCTTGGGTCTTATGTTTGACAGAAAACTGTGCTGGTCCTCCCACGTTTCCTATCTTTCGGCTCGCTGTCTGCGTTCCCTTAACACCCTCCATGTCCTGAATGGTACCTCCTGGCTAGCGGACCGTGTGGTCCTTCTTCGCCTCTATCGCGCCTTAGTGCGCTCGAAATTGGATTATGGAAGCATAGTCTACTCCTCTGCTCGGCCGTCTATTCTTCGGCATCTCGACTCTGTCCACCACCGTGGATTACGTTTGGTGTCTGGAGCTTTTTACACCAGCCCTGTGGAAAGCCTTTATGCTGGGACTGCTGAACCTCCGCTGTCCAAACGGCGGTCAGTCCTTCTGAGTCGTTATGCTAGCCATCTTTTTTCCATGCCTGCTAATCCAGCCCATGACCTTTTTTTCGACGCCTCCTTTGATGTAGGGTATGCAGGCCGCTCCTCCTCCCTACTACCCCCGGGAGTCTGCTTCCGTCAAATGCTCCATTCTCTTTCCTTCCGCTTTCCTAAAACCTTCTTGACAACTTGGGGTACGGCACCGCCTTGGCTCCGTCCCCGGATCGACTTGCTCCGAGACCTATGTCAATTTCCCAAGGATGGTACCCCTACACTTGTTTACCGTCGGGCATTTGCTGCTCTATGTGCACAAATGACGGACACCACATTTATTTACACCGACGGCTTGAAAACATCGTTAGGTGTAGGGAGTGCCTATATTGTTGGCGACACCCCAAATCACTTTCGGCTTCCCGACCAGTGTTCTGTTTGTACTGCGGAGCTTTACGCTGTTCTCCAGGCTGTCCACTACATCCGCCGCCATCAGCGGATACAGTACGTAATCTGCTCAGATTCTCTCAGCTCTCTCCTAAGTCTCCAAGCTCTTTACCCTGTGCACCCTCTGGTCCACCGGATTCAGGACTGTCTGCACTTGCTCCACCTGGGGGGCGTCTCGGTGGCGTTCCTCTGGCTCCCGGGACACGCTGGTATCTGTGGGAATGAGGCGGCCGATATAGCGGCCAAGGCTGCAGTCTCTCTTCCTCGGCCAGCTATTCAGTCGCTTCCCATTACCGATCTACGGAGCGGTTTATGTCGCCAAGTTGCTCATTTAAGGCATGCGCATTGGTCAACACTTCCCCATAATAAATTGCGGGAAGTGAAAGCCCTTCCTTGCGCTTGGACCTCTTCCTCCCGAACGCGTCGTCGGGAGGAGGTAATTTTAGCTAGACTCCGGATAGGGCACTGTCTTTTTAGCCATCGTCATCTTTTAAGCGGTGATCCTCCCCCACTCTGTCCCCACTGCTCTCAGCTGTGGACGGTCAGACACCTTTTAATTGAATGCCCCTATGTTAACCCGTTACGCTCCAGTCTACAGCTATCGCCTGATCTATCGTCGATTTTAGCAGATGACACGCGCTCAGCCGACCGCGTTCTCCAGTTTATTAGTGACAGTGAAATGACGTCAGTCATTTGAAGCTTTTTTGGGGACAACCAACCCCTTTCTATAGTGGATTTTTACGCATTCCTTCTGCCTTTAGTTTCTCAAATTTTATGACTTTGTTCCCATTGCTGCTGGATTTAAATTTCGTTTTTTTTCCTGTTTCCTACGTCACAGGCTGGGCGCTAATGACCATAGACTTTTTGCGCCCTAAAACCACAAACAAAAAAAATAAAATAAAATCTCATTTCGTCAACATAATGTCAGTGACTTGTGTAAAGCTGGCCACATGAATGGACTTCCATGATGGGCCAAAACCACAGGCCATTTCTGTGGGTCTCTCTAACGGATTGGGTCTGCCGATTTGAAGCCCATCGTTTCCCAATAATGTGCAAGCCCTGCCCATCGTATCTAGTCTCGCCGATCTCTTCCCAGGCCGGCTCTGTTTGTGTGTGGTATAATGCAGTGGGTTTTCGTGATTTATCCGAGGACTCAGGACTGTGGTGCTCCTCGGCAGGCCAGAGGCCACGGGCGATGGAGTTCAGGAATTGTGACTTTCTCACTGCAAGTACAGTGTGCGGTACATTGTTTTATAAACATTTTATTTATTCTAGTACATTTTGGGGCTTAGAAAATAATTTATACAGGACCATACATACACCGGATCTTAAATGTGTCCCCACAGAAAAAAAGTCACACGGAGTGAGGTCTGGTGATCAGGGAGGCCATTTCATGAAACAGCTGTTCCCTTCTGTAGCACGGCCAGTTCATCGATGCGGCAGCTCCGTATTCAGGTACCCACAAACTTCCCGATGAAAATGGGGTGGAGCCCCATCCTGCTGAAAGATGAACGGAGAGCCCAATTGAATCTGAGGCATCAGCCATTGCTGCAACATATCCGAGTAGGAATATCCAGTGACAGTTCTCTTCGCGAAGAAGAATGGTCCGTACAGTTTTCGACACGGCAAAGCACAAAAAACATTTACATTTAGTGAATCACACCCAAATTTAATGCATTCGTGTGGATGCTTTGCACCCCAGATTCGACAATTATGCATGTACACTTTCCCATTAGTGTGAAAAGTGGCTTCATTGCTAAAACTTAAGCGATCAAAAATTCCATCCCCGTCCTTATTCAATTGTTGCAACTGTGAACAAAACTCAAAACACTTGTCTTTGTCGTTGTTATTGACCTTCTACCCTAGCTCCAATTTGAATGGTTTCATAGACAACTTCTGTCGCATGACTTGCCACAGTCAGTGGAGCCATTTCGAGTTCATGGGATGCACGACGCACCAATTTCTTTGGACTCCTTATGAATCTCTCTTGTATGCAATCCAAATTCACTTCACTCACACTGGGATGTCTGCTTCTCTGTGCTGGGCACAAGCAACCCATCATAATAAATTTGTTGTGCCTTCCTTATTGGTGGTTTCTTACCGTACTTTGTTCTAAACATCCATTGAACAGCTGTAGCACACACTTTTTTTGTCGAACTCCAACACGCAGAAAGCTCGCTCCGCACCTGAATTTGCCATGTTTATGACTGGTGCTATCGGAAAATCACCAAAGTATGCTGTGGTGGTATACATGAAAAAGAACTTTCAGGGTTTCTCTTCAAAATGACATATGTGTGATATCTGTGCTATGTTTGGTTCTTGTGCAATAAATAATTGAAAGTGTTCCCAGATGTAATGTACACCCTGTAAATTAGAAAGTATGAGCGATAGGAAGAACAACTTGTGGCAGTCACAGGCAGTTTGTATGCTATGTACCTGTATATTTTGGCCTGCCTTATATACTTCTTTCAATAGGCCTACTTTTTTCTGAGGTTATTTCTGAAATCAGTGTAGGTATTTTAAATCTGTCTAGCAACTCCAATGAAATGCCTATTTGTGTCACCAAATACGTTTAGTTTTATTGAAATAAAATAACATCAGTGGTCTTCATGGAATATTATATACCATTGTCTTTCTTTTTCCATCTAAAAACTGTTCATTACAAAAGATGCTGACATTAGTACTTAAGATTTTTGCTCATGAGGGGAAGAAATACAGAAGTCCTTACATTTTTTTTTTGTGAACTTATGTCTTTACTTGCCCTTGAGACCTCGAAATTTGTCAGGGAAAAATGCTAAAACTTGCTGGAAATCGGGGAATGTCACTTGGGGAAACTTGCGGCAACCCTGAATGTTCACAAGCTGGCACTGCAGGCCTTGCTGACTGCATTTTTCAGGGATGAGAATATTCTTGCCAAGTGCACAGAATTGCCCCAAACTATAACACCATATGAGATAACAGAGCAAAAGTAAACAAGCTTTTGTGTTTGTGTCCAAGACATAGTGTATAGTGAAGACAGAAGTGTTCATTTTCTGCTTAAGGTGTTGAACATGATACTTCTGAGAGAGCTTTTCATCTATCTTCAGTCTTAAGAATTTAAAATGTCTGTTCGACCAGCTCAGGACAAGACTATTTCTATTTTACAAGAGTTCAGTTGTTGGCAGTGAAGTATTAATCCGTTCTCCAAAAGCCATGTGCTGATGTTGCCAACTACCTTGTCAGCTAGATGATTTACGTTATGTTCAGTGTTTTCCGAGAGAACACATGTCCAAACAAATATACAAAAGCTTTCGTTTGCATTTGCAGTAGGTATGAAAAAAAAAAAAAAAAAAAAAAAACAGAAGCTCCTGTTTGTGTTTCCTATAGATAGTGGATATAACAACAGCTCCTTTAAGTTGTGTTTTCAGATTATTTTTGACGCCACAATTTCCACTAACGTTGCTACTTTTGTGTTTTCTTCTTGCTTAGTACTCTTGATACATTTTCTTCAAAGTTTGACTATGGTTCCTGCTACTAGGTGCGAGGATACAAGTGAGTTGGCTTCCATTCGGACGTCTACGATGAGACGATGGACAGGGTGAAAGGCCTTGGCGTTGATACCGAGTGCACTGGTGGTGGCAGAATACAGCACGACCCCAGTGCCAACGTCATCAAAGCGTACAGCTACTCACAGGTGATACCAAAAGCAGTGAGTTGTAGAAATGACAGTATGTGTCATCTTGAGCTGTTATTCAACTTAATTTTTTACTGTGTGACTGGTTTCAGTTGAAGACCATTTTCAGGCACCTGTTGTATATACATCGTGGATACGGGAAAATTTGGGATGAAAAGAATGTTTGAAAATTATAGTAACAATACAAGCAACACTTACAGAATTTGATTACCAGCAAAAACTATATATATCAAAAGAATACAATGTCAGAAATATAAATTAAATATCCACAAGCATTGTATGTATTGTTACTACAATTTTGAAGTATCCATTTTGCCTGAATTTTTCCTGTTTCCATGCTGTGGGTACAACAAGTGCTCAAAAATGGTCTTTGAGCAAAACTGGTTGCATCGTAAAAAAAAAATTATCAACAGCTTAAAGTGTTACATGATGACATTTCTACAATTCGTATAAGCTGCAGACCACAGTTAACAAAAATTATTTTAAGAACAGTGAAGTTTCTGTTCATACGTTGTGTGCCCTATAATTCAAGTATTTTTAAAGTTTTTAAGAATGTTATACGCCAAGCTCCTCCATGGGAAAGCAGTTTCTGCTTCGGTTACATGGCACAAATTATAGAATACCTTGTTAGATGGTCAGAAGCAAATGTCACCAGACGTTAATACCTGTAAATCATCATCATCATGCTTCTTACAACCGTGTACAATAATTTGGGTGTGGTGTTGTGGACAAGTGTTATGGTTGAAATGGCTACTGTTGTTCTGGGTAGCAGCCATGATTATGAAACTTCCTGACAAATTAAAACTATGTGCCGGGCCAGGACTACATCTTGAAACCTTGCCTTCCGTGGACAATGCTGATACCAACTGTGCTGTTCAATCTGATTCATGATTTTTTCTTACACCTTTCAGATTACTTTTGAGGCCACAATCCTTGCTTCCACTTGTATATTTAGCGAGAGAGAGTTGTATATGTAGCATGAGAGAGAGAGAGAGAGAGAGAGAGAGAGAGAGAGAGAGAGAGAGAGAGAGGATCTTCTGTCCCATAATTTTATGACATTATTATTATTATTATTATTATTATTATTATTACCAGCTTCTGTATCTTTTGATTGAGTATAGTTACGGCAGCACGTGAATTGTGGTGAGCCTGGTGTTTTTACAAGACTTTTTCCAGTTGCCAGAACAGTTGTCATAATTACTCAAATCAACAATTCCTTGCACTTGGAGCAGACCAAATGATTCCTCTGTACCCCTCGCACCTATTTTATACTTTTCAGACTGTGTTTCACACATTTTGTGACCTACCTGTTTCATTTAACACAGTTAATACAGTTGCAGATTGTGGGTAAGTGTTTAATGTTTTTGCACGGTTACTGCTGCTTGTGTTTCAGTGTTGTGTACAATGCCAGACCCATCAATAGAAAAATTAATTCTGATGCTGCATCTTGCACATCTGTTCTGAAGGTCTTTACACACTCCCTTTTTCTGCTGCTTTTGTGTTGTGATGTGTGGTTTAGAAAATTTCAGATTGCTTTACGGTTTCATGTGCTCTGTATTAGATGCATTTTTAGTGTACGTACAAGCACATTGTTTACTTATGATGTAGTTGTAGTTAAGAGTTCTCGTTTTAGTGTTTAATTATTATTGTGATATGTAGCACACTTTTTAATTGTACTTTAGTTTTAAAATACCCAAAGACTGCTTCATTTCAGGGGTTTGGGAAGGCAGACCACAGCAAGAATGTAGAAATTCTGAAGACTGCATATCCTGTTTACAACATTACTTGGAGTGATGAAGGATACTGATCTGCTCAGGTAATTAAATTTACATATGTGTGATACATTCAAAATGTCTCTGACATTACGACAACCTTCATAATGAATGAAGGTGATATTTTTTGCATTTAAGCTGTTGTATTTTAATAAGACCTCTCCTTAATTATACAGGGTGATTCAAGAAGAATACCACAACTTTAGGAATTTAAAACTCTGCAACGACAAAAGGCAGAGATAAGCACTATCTGTCGGCGAATTAAGGGAGGTATAAAGTTTCATTTAGTTGTACATTTGTTCGCTTGAGGCGCTGTTGACTAGGCGTCAGCGTCAGTTGATGCTAAGATGGCGACTGCTCAACAGAAAGCTTTTTGTGTTATTGAGTACGGCAGAAGTGAATCGACGACAGTTGTTCAGCATGCATTTCGAACGAAGTATGGTGTTAAACCTCCTGATAGGTGGTGTATTAAACGTTGGTATAAACAGTTTACAGAGAATGGGTGTTTGTACAAAGGGAAAAGTTCTGGACAGCCGAGAACGAGTGATGAAAATGTAGCACGCATCCAGCAAGCATTTGTTCGCAGCCCAGGAAAATCGACTCGCAGAGCTAGCAGAGAGCTGCAAATTCCACAATCAACTGTATGGAGAGTCCTACGAAAAAGGTTAGTTATGAAACCTTATCGTCTGAAATTGGTTCAAGCACTGTCTGCAGCTGATAAGATTAAAAGAATCGATTTCTGTGATTTGATCCTTGCTCAAATGGAAACAGATGAATCTTTCGTTTCAAAGATTGTGTTTAGTGATGAAGCAACTTTCCACACTAACGGGAAAGTCAACCGTCACAATGTCTGTGTATGGGGCACTGAGAATCCGCGGGAAACAACTCAGTATGAACGTGACTCACCTAAGGTGAGCGTTTTCTGTGCCATTTCAGCCAATAAAGATTTTGGTCCCTTTTTCTTCGAAGGTGCTACTGTAACTGGACTACAGTATCTGGAGATGTTAGAGAATTGGCTGTTCCCTCAGCTCGAACAAGAAGCACAATAATTCGTATTTCAGCAGGATGGAGCGCCACCACATTGGCACTTATCTGTCCGTAACTACCTGAACGTCAACTACCCCAGGCGATGGATCGGCCGCCAGGCAGCCCGTGACAGAGCACTTCATCACTGGCCTCCAAGAAGCCCTGATCTTACCCCCTGCGATTTTTTCTTATGGGGGTATGTTAAGGATATGGTGTTTCGGGCACCTCTCCCAGCCACCATTGATGATTTGAAACGAGAAATAACAGCAGCTATCCAAACTGTTATGCCTGATATGCTACAGAGAGTGTGGAACGAGTTGGAGTATCGGGTTGATATTGCTCGAGTGTCTGGAGGGGGCCATATTGAACATCACTGAACTTGTTTTTGAGTGAAGAAAACCTTTTTAAATACTCTTTGTAATGACGTATAACAGAAGGTTATATTATGTTTCTTTCATTAAATACACATTTTTAAAGTTGTGGTATTCTTTTTGAATCACCCTGTACAGTTATTTCTGGCCCAAAAAGTCATTTTAAATGTTTTTAAAGTACAACAAACAGTACCATTTCTACTGTAATTTGTAAGCCATGATGAACAGTAGCACATAGTGTGAGTTTGCTGCCTTTTTATTTCTGTGGGACCTCGCTATGTGTGTAAACCGAAAAATGGCTTTTCGAGCTGAAACTAGTTGCTTAATTAAAAATATTTTTAGCAACTATATTATCTTAAGTTGAAAAATATCATTTTCATCCAATTATATTAATAATTTTTGTGTCCTCTTTTTCACTTTTGCCATATGGGTGTGTTCTGAGAAGGTCTATCACATGTTTGTTTCTAAGATTGGTACAGTTGTTTTCTGTCATTAGTTATTGTATGCTGCTTTTGACCACTGAGAATGAAATTTTTCAACTGTTTAATATCAGGATTTAGCAGCAAGTTTTTTTACTCAAGTGTTAAAAGGTGTTGTATCTAACAACTAATCTTCACAACTATTTTTCTGATCTGAAGATTGCCATGCAGGAACTCAACAAACTAGTTCTGATCTGATTCAAAGGTTGCATTCATTTTGTTGGTAGAGACAGTGGGGAGCTGTCCTCTTCAGTCATCATTATCCAGAGGTGAAGCTAGTTTGTTTCAGTAGTGGCTGTCATTATTGACTTCAGTCTTCAAGAGTGTGTCTCAGAAATCATTAAATCAGCAGCAGACTGTTGGTTTATTGCATGAAGAGATTCCAAATACTGCTTTAAATTCACTTCTATCTTAAATTCAGTGCCATGTATGAATGTCTTCTTTTAAACTCCATTGCTACCTGAGTCTAACTGATGTGTGTACAAAAGGAGTGAACAAGTGGCCCGTGTAATATGCCTAGTGTGTTAACAGTGTACACCACTACACATTGTCTATTTTAGAAAATGAATCACTCTGCAGCAACCCAGAGTGTCTCAGAATTCCCACACTATGCAGTACAGTATCAAAAGATTGTTATTCTGTGAAAAGAAATCCATTGGTGTTAATTAGATGTGTACTGTACTCTCCATTTAATGTACAAAAGCAGTTGTCCAGTAGCAATTCATTGCAAGAGGAGGGACAATTTCCAGTTTTGTTATTTATTTTATTTACCCATTTAAATAAAGCTGACTTAGGAAGTTTCCCTTATGTGGGGACTGTTTGTACTAGATAATGTGTCTGTTTGAAGTTCTATATTTGTATATTTTGCTGTTCATGTCACTTCTGTGTAATTTTTCATTGATTGTATCGTTACTTGTTTGAATTCTGATATGTTGTGAAATTTCAAACATTTGGGAATCCCATGATAAACTAGTACTATTAGCGTCAATTGTAGGCTTAAACTAAATTGTGCTCTTTCAAAAATTTTTAGAACAGTATGCCTATCATCCTCATTCAGAATAGTCTGTCTCTTATTTTGTTGTCAAATTATGTGAGAAATAGTTTAGTTTCAGAATTTTGAGATGCCTGCAAAACTATACTTTGTAAGTTAGTGCTACCAGTGTTTTGTATACGTAATTTACGTAGCAAATCAATGCTTTGTGGTTCACAGCTCAGCCAAAGTATACATCACCCCTGAATTTCATTGTATGTCAATGCAAATAAATGTGTATTTTTGAGAATTTTCGGAAGTTACCATTGTCCTTTGCATAATCTGTGAGCAGGCGGGGTTTGTGATGTAGTTCCTGTAGCAGATTTTGTGCCAGACATTTTGTGTTACATCTGGTTTTCCCTTAACCCTTTACTGGCCAAAACTCTATTGGATCTTTTTTTTGCAAACTTTTATACATAAATATGTTACATTGAGTGATAAATTGAATAAAAAGTTGTTTTGAAAAGTTTCAGTTTATTAGATCAAAAACTACAGAAGTCCCATTTTTGGGACATTGGCCAAATGCGCTATCCAAATTCACAATCTTATTCTCCATGCATAATATTGTAAGAAGCAACACAAACATTAAATAAAGAATATTTTAATGTTATGGAATGTATATTCAGTATGAAATGAAGCAAAACACTTGTCATGTACACCAACATTGCACCTATCACAAATTTTTGTTGTTTTTTTCTTGCAGTAAGCACATTTCTTCTGTGTTTTACTTGGCACGAACAAATGATTTCCTGGATCTAGTCGTACATCTGTGCTCACCCGTCCTCCCATCAATTTGCTTCCTTGTGGTCCTCTTTGTTTTGGTACTGATCCTTTTTTCTTTGATAGAAAAAACATCACTATTCTCTGTCGGACATCCAAAAGTAAGAGCTTCTCATTAGAGTTAGCAATTTGGTATGCACGCCATGTGTTTACTATGCAGATATATATCATCTGTGTGAATAATGGCCACCACCATTTCTTTGACCTTATCCTCGTCCTATAAAGTGATATCTGCTTGTCCAGTAGATATATGCCACCCATGTGGGCATTGTATTCTTCAATGATATGTGGCAGTGTAACAGATATTTCCTTTTTTTTGCCCGTGAATATATTTTAGTAGAACTCGAGGAATAATAGTACTGTTATTTGTCACTACACATACTGGTTTGTTGTCACTCCATTTCACAACCAGAACTTCATTCTCTTTGTCAAATATGTAGTCATAGAATCCTCGTTCCTTCCTTTTGCCATTCTTTTCGAGTCAATCAAAGGACATGCATTAGTTCGGATCTCTGTTATTGTTCCTGCAGCTTTCATTTTACTCTTTCAGAGTGTGATCAGTGTGTCAACACTGGTGAAATAGTTGTCAAAGAAACGCTTATAATTTGGATACTCTGATTCTGGAATCATGGTGGTTAGTTCATTTATTACCCTTGCACCTAAAGGCTCCTGTTTGTTGTCAGTCTTGCCACAGTATGGTGAAAAATTATAAAGAAAGCCATTGGAACTTGTAAGACACCAAATTTTATATCCAAATTTGATAGGCTTTTCCCTCAGAAACATTTTAGCTGAATGTTTGCCATAGTAATGTACCATTATTTCATCAGTTGAGAGTTCTGAATGAAATACGCCAAATTTACCAAATTCCTATTTCAGCATTTCAAATTATAACCTCAGTTTGTACATCTTGTCGTTTCTGTCTATTTTGGAGTTGTCATTGAGATGAATGAATCTCTTTATTTCACAAAACCTATTTCTTGACCCGGAGTTGAAGACTAAAGGAACACCGACATCAGGAGCCTGTTCCCAGTACTTATTCTTGTGGGGAAGCTTATGATAACCACTCAGAAGTAGTACGCCAATAAATAATTTTAGTTCTTCTTTGGTTAGCAGAAAATTTATTCTGTTATGTTGGCAAGCATAAATTTCGCTTTGTTCAATAATAGTATCCATTAGTTTCTCAGAAAAAAAAATCCTCAAACACCTGGGGTACTGTGTTATTTGCTAGACATTCCGCATCATAATGTTTGTTGCTCTTCCCTGGTTTACTATTGTTTGTGTACGTTGGTTGACATTTATACCACTTACATATATATTTTTTTGTAGATAACATACTACTTTCTCCTCCACCTCCCAACGCTTTCCTTCTTTTGGCTTCTGGATGTACAACTGTAGCATTAACTTCATCTCAGCTGGTTGTGAGCTCTAAAGTACCGGCGTCATCTTGTACAACAGTACATTTTCGTCAGTGTCTTCTTCATCTGTTATTACATCTGCATCGGGTGGAATAATCGCCAATTCTGTATATCATCTTCATTGTCACTCTCTTGATGGTTCTCTAGTTCTGCTAGAATTTCTTCAAATGTAAGTTCACGCGGCATGTTTTTGTCCTGTTGGAATCGTAAAATTCGAATAGAATATGAAAAAAGCAGAAAGGATGTGCGTTTTAAGGGAGAGGGTAAGGAGTCATTCCAATCCCGGGAGCGGAAAGACTTACCTTAGGGGGAAAAAAGAACAGGTATACACTTGCACACACACCCATATCCAACCACACATACACAGACACAAGCAGACATTTGTAAAGGCAAAGAGATTAGGCAGAGATGTCAGTCGAGGCAGAAGTACAGAGGCAAAAATGATGTTGAAAGACAGGTGAGGTACGAGTGGCGGCAACTTGAAATTAGCGGAGGTTGAGGCCTGGCGGATAACGAGAAGAGAGGATATACTGAAGGGCAAGTTCCCATCTCCGGAGTTCTGACAGGTTGGTGTTAGTGGGAAGTGTCCACATAACCCGGACGGTGTAACACTGTGCCAAGATGTGCTGGCCGTGCTCCAAGGCATGTTTAGCCACAGGGTGATCCTCATTACCAACAAACACTGTCTGCCAGTGTCCATTTCCCCCCTGCGGGTTTGGGGGTTAGAATAGGCCCGCGGTATTCCTGCCTGTCGTAAGAGGCGACTAAAAGGAGTCTCAACTGTTTCGGCCTTTAATGTGATGGTCCCCATTAGGGTTTGACCTCCATTTTTCCAAATTCAACAGAAGTAAGAGCCTTTTGGGGAAGGACCCCTTACGTGGTGCACCATCAGTCCTCTGTGCCCTAAGACCTTGGCACTCTTTATCGTCTGGGCGTCGTAACTGCACCCTCCATCCCTCATTTTGGGCATACACACCTGATGGATTGTGTAAGTTACGCCCTTAGTGCATCATCATCTGCACCCACGATCACTATGGACTACCCATGGCACCCAAAATCCAGCACGGTAGCCAGTTCGTTGTGGTGGGGTCGTCATGTACCCTCTAGGTTGTAGCCCCCTGACAACACAGGGATCGTACTGCCGATGCCTGAGCTGCCGCCTCCCCACGTAAGCCAAGGAGTAGATACCCGTCTCTCTGGGGCATCAGGACTCCCGGCAATGGCCATCCTGCTAGGTGGCCTTTGCTGTGGCTGGGTGCCACCCCTGGGGAGAGCCCCTGGTCGAAGTGGGTGGCATCGGGGCGGATACCCCGCAATGAAGCGGGTACAATCTCAATCCGGTGGCCGCACGACCACCAACGTCTCTAAGTGCAATAAAGTAGACCTTAACGCTGTGGCATATTACCCCAAATCGTCCCCTTCCCTAGCCACGCCCTGGGAGGGACGCAGGGCTGCGGACAGACAGGAGCCATATTCACCGCGATATCTTGTGTGCAGCAGAACTGATGGGGATTCATTTTTGGGGACTAAGCCTCTGTTCTTTGTGACCCATCTTGAAGATAAGTTCGGGGAAGTGGCCTCTCTTTCCAAAATGCGGAGCGGGGCCATTTTGATACAAGCACCTTCCTCTGCACAGTCAAGGGCGTTGCTCGCCTGTGAGAAGCTTGGTGACATACCTGTTAACGTCACTCCCCATAAGTCACTAAATTTGGTCCAGGGGATTATCTTTCATAAAGATCTTCTGCTACCGTCTGATGACGAGCTACGGGAGAACCTGGCACGACGAGATGCACACTTCGTTCGTCGTGTCTTTAGGGGACCCAAGGATAATAGGATCGCTACCGGTGCTTTCTTCCTGGCCTTTGAGGGCAACTGCTTGCCTGAGAAGGTCAAGGTCATGATCTACCGGTGCGATTTCAAGCCCTCTGTCCCGCCCCCTATGCGATGCTTCCAGTGCTGGAAATTCGGACACGTGTCCTCCAGGTGCACTGCCAGCCCCACATGTCGCGATTGTGGATGACCTTCGCATCCAAATGCTCCGTGTGCTCCACCTCCCACCGGCGTTAACTGTGGGGAGCATCATTCTCCCTGCTAGCCAGACTGTGCAGTCTACCAACGAGAGCGGAAGATACAAGAAATTAAGACCCTGGACCGTTTAACTTACCAAGAGGCGAGGAAGAAATTAGAATGTCTCAACCCCACACCTATGTTGAGGAGTTATGCTGCTGTAACACTGCAGCCACCAGTTCCTGCAAAGACTCCTTTCACAGTTGGCCCACCGAACAGTCACGTTTCGCCTGCCCCACCACCGGTGGGGGCCACTCTCTCTTCCACTGCTCCCAAAACACACAGTTTGGGAGCAGTGCGCCCCAAGCAACCCGGGACATCAGTCCCCATCTCTCAGCCAGAGTGGCGACAGCCCTCTCCGGCTCCTCAGCCGGGGAAGCGACAGCTCTCTCTGGCTGCTCAGCCGGAGACGCAACAGCCTCCTCTGGCCTCACTTGTTCGGAAGGGATCCCTTGGGGGAGTCCCTTCCAAGGACTTCACCAGTTTCTCACAAGACACTAGCCAGTGGCTGAAGAAGCCACCAGCTGCTGGTCGAAGGGCTTCACGCTCTTCCTCTGTTCCTGATAATGCGTCAGGAAAGCCCTCCCAGCATTCCAACCCTCCTCCCAAAGACAAGAGAGAGAAGAGGAAGCTCTCCAAGAAGGATAAGGACCCAGTGGTTCCCGCACCAACACTTCCTGTCAGCTCAGCCTCTGAGGATGAGGTCGAGCTCTTTGCGTCCCCTGATGACCTGGATCTCGCCGTCTCCTCAGAAACGATGGCCGTAGCGATGTCCGTCACTCAGTCGGTGGCAGCATGTGACCCTGCCCAGTAATTTGCCTTTTCAGTGCCTGAATGCCTCTACAGGACACGCTTTGTACAATCCTCCAGTGGAATTGTGGCAGTTATTTTAGCCATCTACCTGAGCTACGTCAGCTTGTAAGCTTGACACCTGCTTTATGCATTGCTCTCCAGGAAACCTGGTTCCCGGCAATGCGGACCCCTGTCCTCCGTGGATACAGGGGTTATTACTGCAACCGTAGCACTTACAATAGTGTGTCAGGTGGAGCCTGCGTGTATGTCCTTACCTCTGTATATAGTGCTCCTGTGCCCCTTCAAACATCTTTGGAAGCTGTGGCTGTCCGCGTAAGGACTACCCAGGACATAATCGTCTGCAGTGTCTATCTCCCTCCAGGTGGTACAGTCTCCCTGACCGAATTGGCTGCACTTGTCGCCCAACTTCCCACGCCTTTTCTTCTCCTTGGGGATTTTAACGCCCACAATCCCCTGTGGGGTGGATCGAAGATTACTGGCCGAGGCAGAGATGTCGAGAATCTCATCTCCCAACTTGACCTCTGCCTCTTAAACACTGGCGCTGCCATGCATTTCAGTGTGGCGCATGGCACGTTCTTGGCCATTGATCTGTTGTTGTGCAGCCAAGGGCTTGTACCATCGGTCCACTGGAGAGTCCATGACGACTTGTGTGGTAGTGACCATTTTCCCATCTTCCTTTCACTACCCCAGCATCGATCCCATGAACGCCTGCCTAGATGGGCATTTAGCAAGGCAAACTGGGAAACATTCTCCTCTGCTGCCACTGCTGCATCTCTCCCCCACGGTACCATCGATGTGGCGGTTGAGACACTGACTGCAGCGATTGTTTCCGCTGCGGAACGTACCATTCCTCGTTCATTAGGGTGCCCCCGGTGAAAGGCAGTGCCTTGGTGGTCTCCGGAGGTCGCTGAAGCCATTAAAGAACATCGGCGGGCTCTTCAGCAACATAAGCGGCACCCGTCTTTGGATAACCTCATTTTCTTCAAACGTCTCCGTGCTCAGGCACGGCGGCTCATCAAGAGGCGGAAACAGGAGTGCTGGGAGAGGTACGTTTCCACCATTGGTTCCCATACTTCACCCTCCCAGGTGTGGATGAAGATTCGGCGCATCTTTGGAGTGCAGCACACTACAGGTGTTCCAGGGCTTACCATCAACAGGGCGGTATCCACCGATGCTGATGCAATCGCCGAGCATTTCGCACAGCACTATGTTCGGGCCTCTGCGTCGGGGAATTACCCGCCTGCGTTTCGCGCGCTTAAACGCCGGGAGGAAGGCAAACGGCTTTCTTTTGCTTCTCGCCACCCTGAGACGTATAACGCCCCATTTAGTTTGTGGTAACTCCAAAGCGCCCTGGCACAGTGCCCCGATACAGCCTCAGAGCCAGATGGCGTCAACAATCAGATGCTCAAACACCTGTCCCCGGTCTGTCAGCAATGTGTTCTTGCCATCTTCAACCGCATATGGGGCGATGGTGTCTTTCTGTCGCAGTGGCGAGAAAGTACCATCATTCCGGTGCTGAAGCCTGGTAAGGACCCGCTTACTGTGGATAGCTATCGACCCATCAGCTTGACAAATACTCTGTGCAAGCTACTGGAACGTATGGTGAGTCGACGGCTGTGTTGGCTGCTCGAGTCTCGGGGTCTTCTGGCTCAGTGCCAGAGCGGCTTCCGTCAGGGCCGTTCCACCGCCGATACTTTGGTCTTTCTTGAGTCTGCAATCCGCACTGCTTTTTCCAGGTGCCAACACCTTGTCTCCGTCTTTTTCGACCTCTCCAGAGCATATGACACGACGTGGCGGCACCATATACTCGCCATGTTGCACGGGTGGGGTCTCCAGGGCTCTCTCCACATTTTTATTCAGAATTTTTTATCCGTTCGGACATTCCGCGTTTTAATTGGCACATCCCATAGTTCACTTCATATCCAGGAGAACGGCATTCCACAGGGCTCAGTATTGAGCGTGCCCCTTCTCCTTGTGGCCATTAATGGCCTTGCAGCAGCAGTTGGGTCGTCTGTCTCACCCACGTTATATGCTGACGATTTCTGCATCTTGTTCAGCTCCTCCACCGTTAGTGTTGCAGAACGTAGGTTGCAGGGAGCCATACGCAAGGCGCAGGCATGGGCCCTAGCTCATGGGTTTCAATTTTCTCCTGCGAAGACTTTTTTTATGCACTTTTGTCGGTGTCGAACTGTCCATCCCCACCCTGAGCTCTATCTTCAGGATGCCATGCTCAGGGTTGTTGACACTTACCGTTTTCTGGGATTACTGTTCGATGCCCGGCTTACTTGGCTTCCACATATTCGTCAGCTCAAGCGTCAGTGCTGGCAGCATCTGAATGCCCTTCGCTGCCTCAGCAACACAACTTGGGGTGCCAATCGTAATACGCGGCTGCAGCTCTACAAAGCCCTTGTGCTGTCCCGGCTTGATTATGGGAGTGTGGCGTATGGCTCAGCGTCGCCCTCAGCGTTGCAACTGTTGGACCCCGTTCGATGCCCGGCTTACTTGGTGTCCCTCCACTGCTATTGAGGCACCAACATTTCTGGCCGCTTATGCTGCCCATGTTTTTAGCTTGCCCGGGCATCCAAACTATCGTCTCCTGTTCCGTAATCGGTCGTCCATCTTCCTGAACGTCGGCCCCGGTCAGGTTGTACGATCGCGGTCCGCGTCAAAGAGCTTCTCTCCGGGCTTAGGGTTTTTATAGTTCCACCTCCTTTCCGGGCCACTTTGCGCACACCCCCATGGTGTGTTCCTCACCCTTGCCTTCGGCTCGACTTGGCACAGGGCCCGAAGGACTCCGTCCCTCCAGAGGCCTTCCGCCGCCGTTTTTATTCCATCTTGGCCACGTATCAGGGCTCTGGCGTTGTATACACTGACGGTACGATGGTTGCTGGTCGTGTCGGATATGCGCTTACTCTAGGGGACCATTCTGAACAACGTTCCTTGCTGGATGGCTGCAGCGTTTACACAGCTGAGCTGGTCGCCATCTTTTGTGCCCTAGAGTATATCCGCTTCTGCTCAGGTGAGTCCTTTGTTATCTGTAGCAATTCCCTGAGCAGTTTACGAGCTCTCGACCAGTATTTCCCTCGTTCTCGTCTGGTGATGGCTGTCCATGAGTCCCTGCGTACTCTTGCACGTAGCGGCCGCTCTGTGATCTTTGTGTGGACCCCAGGCCATGTTGGGATCCCCGGCAATGAGAATGTTGACCGCCTGGTGAAAGAGGCCATCAGTAAACCACATCTGGAGATTAGCCTCCCGGCGACTGATTTGCGGGCACTATTACGCCGCAAAGTTTTCGATTTCTGGGACACTGAATGGCGCAACCTGCCCGTGCCAAAAAAACTCCGTCGTAACAAGGAGACGACGACTGTTTGGCGGTCATCCCTGCGAGCCACCCGCAGGGACTCAGTCGTCGTTTGTCGGCTCCGCATTGGCCACACCCGACTGACGCACAGTTATTTACTGTGTCATGAGGATCCTCTTATTATGCGTTCAGTTAACTAAGTAGAAATTAGTAATATCTTATCTCAGTGAGGAACTTGAAACTTTCAGGACAGGTCAGGAGCATGTAGAGGTGCTCTTCCTCTACTTGAAAACAACAGTTGACCACGCACTGAGTAGATAGGTTCCTAGTAGAACAGTTCATAATGGGATGGAACCTCCGTGGTATACAGTCACTGTAAAGAAAACGTCTAAAGGAACAGAGATTACTGCATAATAGGTGTAAAACAAAGTGTAGGATTATAGATTGAGAGACACTGGATGAAACATGTTTGGCTGTCAAGAGAGCAGTGCATGATGCCTTCAATGACTACTGTAGCAGAATATTGTCAAATGACATTTCACAAAATCCAAATAAATTCTGGTCGTATGTAAGGGCTGTTAGTGGCACAAAAGTTAGTGTCCAGTCCCTAGCAAGTGAGACAGGAACTGAAATTGAGGGTAGCAAAGTAAAAGCTGAAATTCTGAACTCGATTTTCAAATGTTCCTTTGCAAATAAAAACCCAGGAGAATTGCCCCAATTCAATCCTCGTTCACTGAAAAAATGAACGAAATAGGTATTAGTGTCAGTTGTGTTGAGAAACAGTTGAAGTCATCAAACAAAGCTCCAGACCCCGATGGAATCGCAGTCAGATTCTATATTGAATTTGTGGCTGAGTTATCCTCTCTTCTCACTGTAATCTATCCAAAAAACCTTACCTAGTTTTTGGAAAAAGTTACAGATCACACCCGTCTACAAGAAGGGTTGTAGGAGTGACAAAACTACCATCCAGTAGCCTTGACATCGATTTGTTGTAGATTCTTAGAAAATATTTTGCGCTCAAACATAATGAGGTATCTCGAACGGAACTACCTTCTCAATATCAACCAGCATGGTTTTCAAAAACATTGATGATATGAAATCCAACTCTCACTTTTCTCACATAACTTGCTGAATGTGTTGGATCAAGGCAACAGGTAGATAGTGTTTCTTGATTTCCTAACAGTATTTTATTCTGTTCTACACCTACACTGACTGTGAAAAGTATGATCATATGGGGTATCAAGTGAAATTCGTGACTGGATTGAGGACTTTTTGATAGGAAGGACACAGCATGTTACCTTGGATGGAGAGTCATCATCAGATGTAGAAGTAACTTCAGGTGTGCCCCAGGGAAGTGTGTTGGGGCCCTTGCAGTTCTCGTCCATTAATGACCTTGCTGTAAATCAGGATTTTTGCAGATGATGCAGTTATCTGTAATGAAGTGCTATTTCAGAGAAGCTGCATAAATATTCAGTCAGATCTTGATGAGATTTCAACATAGTGCAGTGATTGGCAACTTGCTCTGAATGTTTGGAAATGTATAAACTTAGTATCCTGTGACTATAATATTGGTGAGTCACTGTCGGAATCTGCCAACTCGTACAAATACCTGTGTGTAACACTTTGTAGGTATATGAAATGGCATGATCACATAGGTTCAGTTGTGGGTAAAGCAGGTTGTAGACTTTGGTTTATTGGTATAATAATGGGGAAGTGCAATCAGTCTACTAAAGAGATGCTTACAAGTCATTAGTGTGCCCCCCCCCCCCCCCCCCCCCCCCCTCCCCCCTAGACTATTGCTAAAGTGTGTGGGACTTGTACCAGATGAGACTAGCAGGAGACATTGAATGTATACAAAGAAAGGCAGCATGGTCAGAGGTTTGCTTAATCCATGGGAGAGTGTCACAGAGATACTGAAGGAACTGAAATGGCAGACTGTTGAAGACAGGTGTAAACTATCCCAAGAAAGTGTATTAGCAAAGTTTCAAGAACTGTCTTTAAATGATTACTCTAGGGATATACTACAACCCCCCCACATATTGCTCTCACAGGTTCGTGAAGATAAGATTAGAATGATTACTGCTCACACAGAGGCATTCAAACAAATTCAGACAATCATTCTTCCACGCTCCATACATGAATGAAACAGCAAGAAACCCTGATAACTGGTACAATGGGACTTACCCTGTACCATGCACCTCCTGGTGGATGGCAGATTATAAACGTAGATGTGAACTGACAGTCTCTTACATGTGCATGAGGGAAACATCTAATCACCTTTATTTTACCAAGACAAAAATTATGATTTACTAAAGTTTCAAACCTTGACAGGAAATAATGGATTAGGCTGTCCATAAATTATAAACTAACATTATTGTGATGATGGAAAATCTCATATAAAGACGTGAAACAAATACTAACAAAGAGATAGAGGGGCTGGCCAGTACAGCCAATAGATACACAAAACATAACAGAAAATTTACGTATCCTAGCTTTTGGAACTTTGTTCCTTCATCAGGGAGGAGAGAGGGGAAAGAAGGGGAAGAAGAGAAAGTGGATTCAGTTACTCACAACCCAGGTTATGAAGCAACAGGGTAGAGGTAAACTGGGTGGGTAGCAAAGATGGAGGCATGGGTGTATACTCTACAGTATGTCAACATGTTGCCTTGACCTGTTTGATCACCAGGTCTGGCTCCAATTCAGTGCACACGGGACATCATCGAACAACTCCAGTGTCTCCCAAAAACAGCATTAACCATCCCTGTTTTGATGACAATGTGAAACAGGCATGGAACTTCATCCCACAAACTCATATCCACCACAATGCATGCACGTTTGCATGCTTACATTCGGGCAGTTACACTGGATTTCAATGTATTAGTGTATCACATTTGCAATGGTGTATCTCGCACTTATATTATCCTGTGATCTTGCAACGTTAATCACTTAAATAAGTTACTTAGACATATATGTTCCTGAAATTTCATTACTCTACGTTAATTACTTTTTGGTGTTGCAAATTTTTTTTTCAGTGTACATGATGACTACAATAATACATTAACATTATAATGTTTCTCCAGTGGTTTCAACATTAACTTTTTAACAGAAAAGATTTTGCTTACAGTTCATTTTTAAGTTAACATTTCTAAACTTTTTAACAATCCATATTAAAGCTAGCAATAGTAACTATATTAATAATTGCTACTGTAAACAGTTACACATATGGACATCAGTTTTGAATAATGGGTTTTGAGTGTAAATAATGTTTTATGTAAGTGTTTGTATTGATACTTAAAATTAAATGTCATGTAATCAATGTCCAGATACTCATATAAAAAGTTTTGTTGGATCAAGTTATTTACGAACGCTATGTACTGTGTTCTTCCATTAGAGAATGAGACTGTATTGTTTATCGGTTTCATTACAAAATGCTAATAAGCTTTTAGTTAGAAAACCTTCTATAATTAGAATTATTAATATGAGAAAAATAGGAACAATGAAAGAACGGAAGATCAGTTGCAGAAACAAGAGTAGCTCTGAGTTGCAAGAGTGGTTACTTATCCCACACATGTAATTAACTGGCATTATCACCACTATTAACTTACCTTGGTTTCACATCTCATCTGTTCATTGTTCCCCATGTCCTGCCCTTCTGTTCCCCCTTCCTATTAGACCATATATGCCTCTGTTACTGTAATCGATATGTAAACAATATTTATCACATGACCTTTTTTTGTTACAGGTTGTAATATTTGACATTGCAGCTTTTGAAAATGGAGCAGGATGTTGTGCCCTCTTTCCTATTGGAGTGTTTCTCTGTGATCAGAATTGGAGGCAGACAATTCACTTGAACTTCCATTGCTGTTGTTGATGTCTTTGAATCATGTTGTTTCTTTGTGATTAATAAAAAAATTATACAACCCAATGGTTTCTTCACCTTGTCTTTAAAAATTCGAGACCTATTGTTCAAACACATATTTTGAGAGTTATGCATCTGAGCATTTTTGTGGAATGTGCATTTCACACATACTTTCAAGATAAATTGAATAATGACCCCCATTTTGTGTGTTGGGGAAGATAATTTGATACAGCTAAATGCATATACGGGTACACACATTTGCTCGCGCCTGAGACAAAGTGAGAGTGATTCAAAGGAAGAATTCACTACTTTTTACCTACTTTCTGAATAACTCGTGCTTTCGTCAGAAATGTCACACTGCAAAGTTGATTAGATAAAGGGACAAAAATGAGAGTCAAATATAATTTGAATATCAGAAAAAATAACCACTTAGTGTTTGTGTAATACTTTACGGCAAGCATAAAATTAATTTTTAAACATTGGGAAATCTGGGATGGAATAACAATAATATGAAATAGGATAGCTTTTTGCTCCCCACCTAGAGGAGACACTGAGTGGCAGACTGGCACATTGAAGGAAGATTTTTTAGATATTAGAAAGTATGGGACAGTCCTCATCAAGCAGGTGTGGTGGTGTGAGGCTGGGGTGGGAGCAGGTAAAGGCCTAGATATGTGAGACAGAGAGACTAGCAAAGGTTTAGGTAACGGGGTTTAGAGGAGTGAAGAATATGTCGCAGCTAGAGTTTCTAGGCTTCGTTCCTGTGGCCCCACACCTCAATGCCCTCCCCTGCTCCCATTCCAATCTCACACACTGTTACTGTCCCCCTAGTACACCTCTCTCTGTCTGTCCACCTCCACACTCCCAACCAGCAGAGACTCCCTATGCTGAGGTGGGCTCTGTCCATTAGATTACACTTGTAAGATAAAAATAAACACTATGCAGCATGAAAGAATTATCTGTTTGGGATGGAAATATGTAGATGTGATGTACGTGCACAGACAAAAAAAAAAAAAAAAAAAAATTACAATGTCAGAAAAATTGAATGATTTATTCATGAGAAAGAACTTCACAAATTGAGCAAGTTGGTCCACCTCTGACTCTTGAGCAAGCTTGGCATTGATAGATTTGTTGGATGTCCTACTGAGGGACATCAAGCCAAATTCTACCCAAGTGGCGCATTGTATTGTCTAAATCATGAGCTGGTTGGGTGTCCCTGCCCATAATGTCCCAGACATACTCAGTTGGGGAGAGATCCCGTGACCTTGCTGGCAAAGATTAGGTGTGGCAAGTATGAAGACGAATTGTGTGTGGGCAGGCATTATCTTGCTGAAATGTAAGCAAATGATGGCTTGTCATGAAGAGAAACAAAATGGGGTTTATAATATCGTCAACAGATGTCTGTGTTGTAATGGTGACACAGATGATAACCAAAGGGTCCTGTTATGAAAAGAAATGGCACAGTAGACCATCAGTCCTCGTTTGGCTGTATGGCAGCCAGCAGCCGGGTTGGTATCGCACTGCTATCTGGTGTGCCCCCAGGCACGTCCCTGGTCTGGAATTGCATTGACTGGAATATAATTGGCTTCAGTGATGAATCCCACTATGAACGGAGCCCCAATGATCAGCACAGATGTGTCTGAATACGCCCCAGACGGTGGGATACCACCGTGAATGTCACATCACATACGGTCCAACTACCAGGACTGATGATCTGGGGTGCGATTTCTTTTCATAACAGATCCCTTTTGGTCAACAGACGACTATGCTGTAGGGGTGACATGGATGTCACCCCTACAGCATAGTCGTCTGTTGACAATACTGTACATCCTATTTTGTTTCCCTTCTTGGCAAGCCATACATTGCTTACATTTCAGCAAGGTAATGCCTGTCCACACACAGCTTGTCCTCGTGCTTGCCAAACCCTACCTTGGCCAGCAAAGTTGCTAGATCTCTCCCCAATTGAGAATGTAAGGAGCATTATGGGCAGGGCCGTTAGACCACCTCGGGATTTTGACTATTTACCGTGACATTTGAATAGAATTTGGCATGATGTCCCTCTGTTGGACATCTAACAACTCTATCAGCCAGAGCCAAGCTTGTATAAGGGCCAGAGGTGGACCATCTCATCCAATTTGTGATGCTCTTTCTCTTGAATAAATCATCCAGTTTTGTCTGAAACTGTAATTATTTTTCTGTATTCACATGTATGTCACATTTACTAATTTCAGCCCTATTTGGTATTTGGATAATTCCTTCAGTACCTAAGTGTTTTTTTGAGTATATAGTATCTGACAGTTTCTTTTTTTTCAGTATGCTTGTCTGCTGCCCATTGCCTGCTCTAACTGGTGAGTAGCAATCTGTCCTATTTCATATTGTTAGAATTAACTTTTGACACTCAATATTTATGATGCAAGCAAACTGTTATTGCCACTTGACATGATGGTGAATGGTACTCTGTTAGCCATTGGCACAAATGGATTGACATGATAAAACAAGGGTCCACAGCTTTTACAAACTTTTTGGATGTGATAAATACAGCTTACTGCTGTCAATACTTTTGTTAATTACAATATTGATCGTTCGTTATTTTCAAGCATACATGTCGGGTGCTACGACACCTTTGAATTACTGCAAATGGACAAAGATGACCAGACTCATTTCTCTTCAGTAGAAACAACTATCGACAAGAGAAAATACTTGATGTCATTCAAATCTACTTTTTCATTGGTAGAGATCTTTCACTCATGGGAGTAGCAGCAGAGTTAAAAAGAACCAGCAGCAAACAGATCCAAGGCATCCATTGTTTGGATCTCATGTTCTTCCATCACAACTCCTTATAATAGTATCAGCTCTGGAGAACTAAGTCCCGATTCATTTTCTTGTAACAAAATAGACTGGCATTACCTTGCAGTTAAAAATGGGAAGCTTCACATGAATGTCCTACATGCAGTTTTTTTATACTTGTGCTCTTTGAGTTCCTGTCCTAGAATACATTAAAATATTAAAAAATGTGTAAATTAATCTTTGAAACAATCCAAACCTTTCAATGGAAACCAGGAAAGACTCAGAAACATTATCATTAAAAAAAAAAAAAAATCAAGGAAAGATAATGTAAGGAACAATCAGGGAAAGTCTGCTGTACCCTTCCTGTTGTGTACTGTGTTATTGTTATTCTTAATTTTTTAAAATTTGATAATGGCCATTAAAGACCACGCAGAATAGCAATTGAACATTACTAGAAGCTGCCTTTGCATTCTTCCTCCAACAGCCCGTTGTATTTGCTCAGCGTAGAAGCCTTTAAAGTTGTAACTCTGGTCGGTCTGAGACGCCGCCTAGATTTAATCCAGCCTGTCAAAGATCCCTTTGTCATTCCCCTGAACTACGTCAGAAACTTTAGGGTTGTTTCCAAGAGTATTAAAAATCTGTTTTGTCAACCTGACCTTAAAACTTTCGTCTTCCTGACTCGACAGGTGCAGGCAGTATTTCTCGATTTCTGAACAGCTTTTGACTTAGTGCCAGATCGATGCTTATTATCAAAATTGCTACCGTGAGGGGTATCGAGTGAAATTTGTCACTGAAATTGAGGATATTTTGGTAGGAATGACTTACATGTTATCTTGGCTGGGGAGTCATCATCTGATGTAGAAGTAACCTCAGATGTGTCATAGAGAGGTATGTTGTGACCATTGCTGTTCATGTTCATGTACATTAATGACTTTGCAGACAATATTAATAGTAAAGCACTCTTTTAACAGATAGTGCATTTATCTAGAATAAAGTACAGTCTGAAAGAAATTGTACAAACATTCATCAGATCTTGATAATTTCAAACTTTCATTTAAATGTTCAGGCATGTAAAATCATGCATTTTGCAAAATGAAGAAAACGCAGTGTGGTATGACTACAGTATCAGGGTGTCTTGCTTGGATTAAGTCTATTCGTACAATTACCTGGGTGAAGCACTTTGTAGGGATATGAAATGAACAGTCATATGGGCCTACTCAGGGGTAAGGCAGGCGAAAGAGTTAGATTTTTTTTTGTAGAATACCATAGAAATGCAGTCATTCTACAAATCGTTTATATGATCCATCCTAGAATATTGCTCAAATGTGTGGGACCTGTATCAAAATGGATTAATGGGGAATTGAATGCATGCAGAGAAGGGCAGATCAAATGGTCACAGGTTTGTTTGACCCAAGGGAGAGTGTCACAGAGATGCTGAAATAACTGAATTGGCAGACGCTTCAAGATAAGATGTACACTATCTTAAGAAAGTATGCTTACCAAAAGACGACTCTAGGAATATGCTACAACCTTGTAACTATTGCTACCATAGGAACCGTGAGGACAATATTAGATTAATTACAGCATGCAGAGGAAGATTTAAATGGTCTTGAAACATGAACAAGCTTTAATATCTGGTACAGTGAGATGTACCCCCTGTCATACTCTTCATAGTGGTTTGCAGAGTGTGGATGAACATGTAGATAGCATCATCAAGAACGCAATCAATGTGTATCTGAAACTTGAGCTTCTCCTAGTGTGTAGTGTCACAAACGTTTTGACATTATTATTCGTACTTCTGCCACTGGGGCAATCATAGGTAATGACTAATTTGGCAGTAATATGCAGTGCTAGATTTGTTAAAGGAAAAAAAATAGACTTCTTAATATGTATTTATGGTAAGTAGCACTCTATCATTTCCTATATTTCTAAGTTCCTACCGAGAGTTTCCATAGTTTGATTTAGACTTCTGAAAACGTTATAACACTTTTCTGAGCTTTTTAAGAGTGTGAATACAACATTTGCATCTTACCGCTTCAACTAGAGCAAAAGTTCTATTGTACCACATCTCAAAATCTTTGGGTCCAATTTTTTTCATCATCAGCGGTATACTGTCACAAATCAAGCCTTGGTTATGTGTATTGTTAGATTTTGTTTATTATTGTTTATGTGGGGTGCATGAGCAATGCAGCTGACTGGGATTCACCTGCAGCAAGTCATAGACTGACCGCTGCTGTGTTCACTGCCTGGGTCAAAGGTGCTGAAGGGATGTTCTCATTGATGCTATGGAGACACTCTTCTGTGTTTTATTTTAATGACAATTATTGTCAGTTTTTTCTTGTTTTGTTTATAAGAAAGGAATGAGGACATCATTAGATCTTTTGAAGAGTACACAACATAAATCACAAAATGTTATTTCTGTATTAGCAAAAAATTGGACTACATTGTATGATAGAGATGAAAAAGAAACTGTGTTTAAATTCTTTCTGTGTTAGATTCCTGAACCTGCTGATCTTTGAGAGAGAGAGAGAGAGAGAGAGAGAGAGAGAGAGAGAGAGAGAGAGAATGGGGGGGGGGGGATGGGATGGGATTTAATTGTATCTCCCCATGCAGCCGTAGCATTTTGGCATGTCGTACATTGGTCAGATCATCAGTAGCTTGGAGGACTCGTATGTAGGGCATAAGCAAGACACACACACACACACACACACACACACACACACACACACACACACACACACTTAATAATAGTCAAGAAAATTTGCAACCGCAAAATATTGCCTTGGTACAGGTCATAGAATCTAATATACAACACAGATATTTCAATATGCAAATCTAGTTACTGGAATAGTGTTATTAAGAAAGCTGTTGAGAGACAGAAGTTTTTGCTTAAATTCTTATAATTTACACCAGATGATGTACAAAATAAACTCCAAATTACTGTAACAACATAGTGCACAAGGCACACATTCATTTTCTAATTACAACAATCATACCCCAAACTATAACAATTAAAATATTGAAGACCAGCATCTAATTTTAGCTGCTACAAAATTATGTCACAGGTAACAATTATTTAATTCACTTCTTAAACATAACAATTTAATTTAAAAAAGACAACAAATAACATTTTTAAGTACAATATTCAAGTTTAGGTGCTGCAAAGATGCATAACAATCATCTATGTTTCAACATTCTCATAAAAAATACAACATAAAAAGGAAGACCTGATTGTAGATCATGGGTGGGCTACGTAAAATAAATGACAAAAATCAGCAGCTGTAAAAGGCAGATTTTTTTTCCAACTACAACCAATTCCTCCATTTTACAACAGCATAAATGAATGCAGCTCCTTTTCCCCAAATTTGCTGCTTCAGAGTATTAGTGTCATAATGAAGTCTTTTAAGAATTAGAGGCACAAACAGATTAATAAATACAAACAAAAGCAGGAATATTCAATTTGCTGAAGGCTACCAAATGAAGGAAGAAAGGGGGCTAGGGAGGAGAAAAAAGATCACGTAAGAAAGAAATAAACTGCTGATTGTTTGCATCATTCCTAGACTCAAAACCCTAAGCAAAAGAAACAGTGATGATAGAATTGATTTAAAATGATGTCAGAAAAGACGGCAGCTAATTCTAGGTGATGCTCCATAAAGCCATGGTCTCACGTTGTCAAACCCCTGCAGGATTGTTTGAGGGACAATGATTTGACACTGATTGTTAAGTCAAAAAGGCAATGCATCTTTGACTGAAGTAACAATCAAAAATATATTCTTTTAATGGAATATTTACATTGCAGTGTACTGATCTGAGAAACATACTGAAAAGAAACATGACTACGTTGAGAAATTTTCATTTTGTATTTTCTTATATTTGTAACCGCAGTACATGAAAAAAGTGACACTCGACATTTGAGTTAACTGAAAGATGAAAGATTAGGGTTTTATGCCCTGCCGATCCTTGTCCCCAAATGGGGACAGCCCGCAAACAGAATTCTACCAGCCAGCTTGGACTGAAAACATAACACACAAGCATCATGCCCGTGAATGTAGATGGCACTCGCAATATCACGCAACACGGATACCCGAGATGGTGTCTGTCAGAGCAGATTGCAGATGAAGCAGGAAGGCAGAGGGAACAAATTACAGACCTGCTCCATCTGACGATCAGTCTCAAGTAGCACTTTGTAAAAGCAACGACTAATGTCACCGAAATATGCGAGTAAGACAATGATGTCCGACTGTGCAAAGGACAACTTGGGAATTTCAGCAAACTTCTGGAAAAACCTGAAGAATTAAATTGACAGAAACCTGTTCTGGATTGGTATCTTACAAAATAAAACATTTTCAATCTCTGGACAAGTCACACACAAGAAAGATGATAGGCCTTTAAGAAAGAGGATACCATACAGTGTAAAGCTGAAACATGTAAATTAGTCTGGCCAATATGCTCTACACCTGAGCAAAAGTGTCAATGAAGTGGTGCACCTTTTAGGAACTGTTAAAAAAGTGTCATTTTACATCAATGAACACAGCAATGACAACCTGATCCTAGGAGAAAAGAGCTGATACACACTATTTATTTAAGAATGAACACTTCACCTAAACTTTTCACAGCTCGGGACCATCAAAAATTGAAACAATAGAGCAACACAGAGGACACTACCACACAGCTGGGGGAGGGCACAGAGAGAGAGAGAGAGAGAGAGAGAGAGAGAGAGAGAGAGAGAGAGAGAGTTTAATGACCTACTTACTCACTTTTTACTGACAACAAGATAAGAGTGCAGGTGGTGTCATATCAAAATTGTAGAGAACATGAACGAGAAAAAGTTTTAACAATAACAAATTAACATACTTGCTAGTGCTTATTTTTTGTTTTAAATATCTCTCTCAAATTGATCAGGTATTGGAAAAAGAAAGATAAATATTTTGAATTAAGACTTAAAACAGGATGGAAACAGGTACCATACTGGCCTGAATATAAGCTACACCGTTTCTACAAAAAATGTCCAAAAAAATTAGAGTATACAGCACACCCCATAAAAACTGGGACTTTTATGAATCATAAAACCTCAACTGTAGTGCTTCTTCTTAAGTTTGAAATGAAACAAAAATATCACTACAGTTTGTAAATCAATTGTTGTGTATGAGGTAGCAATGCAAACATCCTCTTTGTTGCTATCCCATTTAGGTAGTGACTACAGAGGGATCCAGAAAAATGTAGACATTCTCTGATAGTTATTACCTTTGGAACAAAGTGTTATATGGCTGCAATTTTGAGTGGTAGCATAAACCACTGTTTTCCCAACAGATATTGTCGTGTGGGTTTCCAGCAGATGACAATGCAGCACTGAATGAAGTACAACTATTGTTTGAGCAATGCAAGGCTGTACTGAAACAACAATTTATTGTATTTGGTATAAATTTTAAGCCGACAATACTGTTTAAAATGTGCACAAGGAAAGGTCCTCCGAACAAGAACATCAACCTCCAGGTTCCAGCACTGCTGTATTGCAACATTTTTCTAGATCGCCTCAAAAATCTATGAAGCAGGATGTATGGGGAAGTGGGGTAAGCTGATCAAGTGCGTGATAAATTCTGAAGACTGCAAAGTGGAAAGAGTACATTCCAAGATTGTTTCACACTATGAATGAGGACAACCCGAATCGAAGGATGGAGCACTACGAGTGGTCTGAAGGCATGCTTCACGAAGATGAATGGTTTGCAGGGAAGGTTATCTGGCCTAATGAGGCACAATTCAACCTGAATGGTAATGTAAACTGTCATAGCTGCGTGTATTGGGCTGCTGAAAATCTTCATGTTCACATGGACAAACATGTTACTTCACTTGGTGTTAATGTGTGGTGTGGTCCGTCATAGTATTGTTTCTCTGACCCATTCTTCTTTGAAGGTACATAACTGGTGAGGTGTATCATATGCTGCAAACATTGATTTTATTAGCCATCCAAGAGGTGTTTGGAAACAAAAGATTTTTACCTACAAGACTGTACTCCGCCTCACCACCACAGAGATATCAGATTCTACTTAGATGAAAATCTACCTGGACAACGGATAAGTTGAAGAGGAGCTGTCAAGTGCCCATCAAGGTCACGGGACTTTACAATTCTCGACTTCTACCAATGGGGGAACTCAACAAACAAAGTTTACCAACAGAACCCAGGTACACTGAATGAAATATGAGAAACCATCTAGACATCCTGTGCAGCTACCACACTGGCAACACTGAAAGCTGTACTTCAGTCAACAATTCAGCAACATTGATGTTGCTTGGCTGCTAACAGGTGTCACTTTTAACACACAAAATGATCTTCCTCCGATGCAAGAATTTTGACACTATGCCATTTTGTTCCATCGATATTGACTATCAAA
Source organism: Schistocerca serialis cubense (assembly GCF_023864345.2). NCBI lineage: Eukaryota > Metazoa > Arthropoda > Insecta > Orthoptera > Acrididae > Schistocerca > Schistocerca serialis. The sequence continues at coordinate 15,289,139 of NC_064638.1, forward strand.
GAGAGTCTACATTTTTCTGGACCCCTCTGTATTACCATTCTCACAGTTTCACTATTTTAGACAATGGGACGGACACAGTTTTTCTCTAACTAAAGAATATAATTTATTCTTCACCCCATGAAGCACAACATTGAGAGAAAATTTTGGAATTCGGTACAGTTACGTTGTAAATTTCCAACTCACAGTTATTCATCTAACAGATGTGCTTTTTAAAGGTACGGTTCAATAAATGCTGCACATGCAATGCCCGGGATTGTAGCGACGGCACTGTACTTTGGGAGGAGAGTGACAAAAATACTGACAGTGACAAAACAATGAATGTTAGTGAAGTTAACAGTGTCTTACATGAAAACTGCAACTGAAAGCTTTGTTTTTGTGTGTAATTTATCTACAGTGTACTACAAAAAAAGTGGTTAAGGGTAAATCACATTTTGAAAAGCTTTTGTAAATGGGCAACTTGACAAATTATTTTTAATTAAGTTTCTCTCTTTTTCGAAATTAAAGGTGCAACTTATATTCAGGCCAATTCAATGTGTATATAATTTATGATAACTACGAACAGACTTTGAAATTTGCCTACATCACACCAGGTATACTTAACTTATTTCACTGACCCACACAGATGCTCATGTCCGGTGGAAGTCTCCTCTAGTTCCCCCACTTTTGGCCAGAAGCATTATTTCAGATATCACAATGTCATGACTCACAGCTTTGCACATATCGTACACTGTTAAGGCAGACACCGATACAGCAGTGAGAGCTTCCATCTCCATGCCCGTCTGCCCTCTACACTTTGCCGTGCCAGTTATAATCACACAGTTGAGAGCAGAGTCCAGTTCAATGTCCACAGCCACAGAGGATAAAGATATGTTATGACACAGAGGGATAAGGCTGGACGTCTGCTTGGACCCCACAATTCCCGCCAGGCGAACAACGCTAAGTACGTCACCTTTCTTCAGGCCATTTTCTCGTACGAGTTTCATCAGTTTGGGTCCCACAAAAACCTTTGCTCGTGCTGTAGCAGTCCGTTCTGTCACCGGCTTTGAACCCACGTCGACCATTCTCGCACTGCCGGTCCGGTCGACATGAGTCAGACTTCCGGACTGTGCTCCCGAACTGCAGAAACGGCAAGAGAAGACAGAGGGCTGTGCTCTGTGTGTTTGTTTTGTTAGGAGTCCTGCATTGCACATAATGCTTGGGGTACAGGGAAGCAAAAAAACTGTTTTCTAGATTCAGTCACTATACTCAAATTATGTGACAACAACTGCGACATCTGTGTATCCGACACAAACAGGGGCAAAATATTGGTATCTGAGAAGAAGTACTTTGAAAATCTTGTTTCTGAAGGTTTAACAACTTCCGACTTTGTGCCTTCACGACATCACTACAGCCATCAAGTTCAGTGCCACCTGGAACAAAAATACAAGCTGTAACAAAGAACTCTTCATAATCTGAAAATAGGTTAACTACAAAAGAATTTTTAAGCATTCGTGTTGAAACACCCCCGATTAATTCCTTTACTGGATTTTGGGTAATTTACCGAAGCCACCAAACAGTTAATTATTATGATATATGACCGTGTGCTTAATGGATGAAAGGCTATTGGTTGTTCTGCTGTGGTTTCGGGAGTATTTCAACCGAATGCGGCTGTTCTGAGACGGAATAGCTAATGATTGAAAGTTTGTCTATTATTAAGTATCACAAAGGTTGCGATGTACAACTGATATATATTTCCTACTAACACACAAATTCTGAGGCAGTTGCTACCTTTGCCATACACGTCTAATTGCGGTTATCTCTTTTTATTGATTGCTGATTTTCAGTACTTTGTCACACGCAATGCTGATGGTTAACATTCACAACAATCCTCACTGCAATCCATGGTTGTTGCTGGCCGACGCGGTTGACGCGAAACACGTAATTCGGCACTTGTCACTTTCTGTTTCATATCACTCGCGAATCGGCATTAGTGAGAGTCAACCCCACGACGATCAGGGGGACATGCTCACTCGTCATACTCCAGTGAGTTTTGCCGTTTACAACTCACTCAACCACCATTCTTGCCCGTCATTCCCGCACTACTTCTCACTCGACACTCTACCATACTACTGTGCACTCAGCACTAGTCTCACTGCCTACTGCAGCGCTTGACAATCGACTCCTGTCTGCTATCGACCTGGGCGTCAGATACTAGCATCTATGTTTGTGGGATCACGGATCCCTTACAGTGTTCAAGACAAGTTCTTTGAACCTTAATGATCTGTGATGATTCTTTTCTTTCCTAAGCTAAGGTCGAAAATCTGTTTTGTCTGCAGAAGTGTGCAACATGAATATTACACAAAGTTGATAGGAACATCTCGCATAAATCTCCTCAGTGGCTGTAGATTTCACAATCTTGCAGGAGTGGATACAAGGGGAGGTCGTGGCAATGGTGATAACTACCACCCACTTCCCAAACAACATATTATACTGGGGTGCACTTAAGAAGGCAGCAGTGTGGTGCATTCTGTGCAGAAAGAGATAAGGAATGCTTTATGGTGCTGTCTGTGTGTTCTCTCTCTCTCTCTCTCTCTCTCTCTCTCTCTCTTTCTCTCTGTCCCACGACTCACATTTCAGCCACTTCCAACCCTCGTATCTGGCACAGGCCACTGTGTCTGCTTCTGACTCTGCCTAGTAGAATTTATGCGGTCGGAAAGCTATCGCTGTTGCTTTCTAATGTAATACTTGTCATGTTTCCTTTATGCCAGCCATTGTGAACACTAATGGCTAAGTAACCTCACCATACCTAAATGCCTTGTATCGTACACGCACTCCAAAATGCACACTACAGACAGATGTGGCAGAATGACACGATGTCTTTATATTTTTTAATTCACCAATTTCCAAATGCACATATAACTTTTGGAGAAGGAGGTAGCGTGGAAACAGAAGTGTGTACAAAATGCCAAGTTCTTCCAGCAATGACAAGCTACGTTTAATAAAGGACACTTTTCAGTTGCTCGTGCTAGGGTCTGCCCACAAGGACATGCTTTTGGTCTGATTGACAACATTCCAGCCGGGTAAAGCTGCACAGCACTGGGTTGAACATACCAGCTGTCAACAACAGATCCGATACAACAACAACAGAAAGAATGACTTCCCGAACACAGTTGGAAATCACTGATAGAAACAGTATTCCCCTCATTCACATGTGTTTGCAGACCTCTGTTCAGTCATAATGTTTATTGAAATAATGATGGTGAGCACACACTTTGACAGAGTTCAACTTTGTTGTTACGTAATTGTTCAGCTTTTTCCTTCTTTCCTCCTCCCTTTTCTCTTCCCAAAATCTTTTAATTCTTTGACTGTGTTCTTGTTTCCTTTGATATGTACATATTTTCTCTGCTTTCTTCCTTCCCTTTACTTCAAGTTTTATGTTCATAATTTTGTTTCTGAATTTGTCTCTTTCATTCATCATTTCCATTCTGATTCCTGCTCGTTTTAGCCTTCTTCTATTTCATGAAACCAACTGGTTTTTTTTGATTAAGGCATTTACTACATCCTAAATCCCTTTGTGAATCTGTCGCTATTCATTGTGTGTATGTGTCCACAGAATGTTAGTCGGTGTTTTCTGATTGTGACTGAGTCTGCCTCTGTGTTCATATAATTCTCTGGTTGATCTCTTCATCCATATACCATCTCTGTGCACTGCTCCAAAAAATTTTCTGAGGATTTTGCATTGTATTCTTTCTGTTTTGTGGTGTCTGGTCCTCAGATTGTGGTCATTTCTGATGCGAAGAGTGCTTCTGATACTATAACTGTATTGTAGTGCATGTGTTTGCCTTGTACTGAAATGTTTCTTTTATTATAGTGTGTCCATGTCAGTTTGTACACTTTCTGAAGTTCTTTTGTTTGTTCTATGTTTTCTTCCTTCTTTGATCCACCTATTTGTATTGTTACTATTATATTGAATAATTTAATATATTTTTGTGTGTTTATTATTGTTATTAAAATTGTAGATGTCTGTCGTATGCTAACAGCGAGGTTGCTAGCGAGTTGCATTTTTGAGGAAAGCTGGGCGAGGGGGGGTGGAAACAATAACAAACCGTCACTCCCCCCCACCCAAATAACCAAACCCTGGATACCAATACATTTGCTCTGTATAGGTGTTTGTGTCCAGAAGTAAGAGTCAATTTAGCAAAAAAAAAAGCAAAGGAAAGCTTCATGTTCTGGCCCACATCAAAACCAGATGACCAACCACAGTGTAATCCTCTGCAATGGCATCACTGAAAGCAGTGAGGGGGGGGGGGGGGGGGGCGTCAGCACACCCTGTTTTGGTCACTGCCAGCTTTCTTGACCTCAGAGTCACTACGCCTCACTCCAACAGTTTCTCAATGGGCATCACAAGGCTTGGTGCACCTCGTTCCAGTCCTCCCACCAAGGAAAACCACGGCAGTACTATGGGTGAGTCGCAGCTGAGCAGCTGCCTTCCCCCTGTACCTGCAGTAGCTGCGAGCGAGAGGAAATTTGTGTTACACATACGCTAAAACTGGCGTAGATGCCACAGGACACTCTTTGCAGTGTCACTAACAAGCACACGCTGCTACACACTTGACAGTGCTAGGTGGCCAAGAGTTCTGGCTCAAAGTTCCTGCAACTGTGGTTGGAACTTCCCCAGGGTGACTCTCCCATTCTTTAATAGGGTATTTCAGTGTCCGGGGCACGTTCACATTGGACAACACTGTCCAGTACTGGCTGCTGTCTTCCACCCGTGCTCTCTTGCACTGTGCATTGCATCTTGCACAAGTGAGTCATAAGGACTCCCCTCTTCTATATGTACACTAAAAAAGCAAAATTGTCTTTTCAGACGAAAAAGTAAAATTGTCTCATATCCACATTCTATCCTTAAAAGTATCCTTATGTCTGGGAGACGGCAGATCTACCGAGCAGATCCCACCCGACGACCCGTAGCAAGACTGCAGCACAAGAGGCAGGAGTGCCATCTGTTCCCTTCGACGTTTCTGTCTTGCTTTGCCACCTATCAGTAAGTGATGAACCAGCTAAATCTGGACTTTGCTGCCACAAATCAAGAAGCAATGGCTCGGAGACAGCATGAGCTCATTGTCCAACTGACGGGTGGAAGCAACACAACGGCAACAGCAACACCAACACCAGTCACACCACCAGTGAATATACTAGAGAGGCCCTCAATATCACCGCAGTAGTCCTCGAGCTGGAAGTGAGAGCTCCGTGGAACAAAGATGGACCTTGGAAGCTGGTGGGTCCAAAATGCAATCAGCAGCAACATACACGAACAACTGAGCCTACTGACTCACACGGCAAATGCAGCGTGCTTTTACCAACACCAGTTCCGAGCATCGGTAATATGAGGGACCATACAAACAATTCTGCAGCACCTCAACTACACAACACTACCCCAGCCGCTACGCAGAACACTACACCGACTGGCTTCTCACTGGTCATAATACACAATTACACTTGCCTCGGCAAGCTAAACAAGACATTTGTAGAATGTCACTCCCCACAATATACCAAACACAAAACTCACAAGGGACCATGCATCACTGTATGTATGCAACAAAACAGATTGCACAAATCTCCTGAAAATCATGAAAGCTGGGGGAATTGAGTATCATAAATATAACACCCAAGGGGGGAAAACTCGAATGTACATCGTGAAAGGAGTTGACACCACAACCCTCAATGACATTCTTCATGGTATAATCACAGCTCTCAGCTGGGACTGTGAGAGCATGAGATGAATTCTGGGATTCGTGACACACAGACTGCAGCCAAACTATTTAGTGGATTTGGACGACACAGCTTACTCATGCAACTTTCTGACACAGATGCTCCTGCTTCACATGGTCGTAGTAGAAATATACACAACTCCGTGTGTCCCCCAACAGTGCCACCACTGCCAGCAGATTGGCCGTGCGGCACCCGATGTGAACTGGCACACAGTGCTGCAAATGCACTGGTAACCATGTAGCACGACACTTTAAACTTGGTACAACTATCAAATGTACCAAATGTGGAGGGGTCCATGTGCAAACTACAGATGGTGTGCAGCATACAAAGAAGCTCTAAGGTGCAAAAGTGCCAAAGACAGACAAGTGGTAACCAGAACTGCTCCAAGACACTCCCCACCCCCCAACCAGTAAGGTGTGGAATCTCTTTTACTGGCATTGTCAGTGGAAGTGGATGAACTGAGGATGCACAGAGCTCCACAAACTCATGGCACACTCCCACAACAACAGAACCACAACCCACACCTGCAATGCTAGAAACTGCCCCTGTACTGATGACAACACTGCCGGTCCCAGACAACACCAAGTCAACTCTGTCTAGGCCAGATTGTGACACTCGTGATATCACAGAAGACACACCCAAACAAGGGCAACCACAAACACACGAAATGAAACAGAGGTACCCAAAAAACAAAAGAGGGGACACTATCACACCACAACAAATACACCAACAACAGACCAGACAAACATAGGAACACATTAAAAGGAACAATGTAACCGTAACTCACACTCTTGCCCCCCTCACCGCAGCAATAACACAGGTGACCCCAGATGAAATACGAACCATGAATAACACACAAGCCAGCCCATCCAGTACACCAACATAAGGACCACCAGCCACCAACACCACCGCCAACACTTTGGCTGACATAACAAACATTCTCACCACAATCAGAGGCATAGTGGAGACACTATTCCCCACTCACGTGGCTTAAGATCCTCTTGAGGCTCTTCATCATAACGCATGCACAAACTCATGACGGCTACACCCAGCCATTGCATGGCTGCTATACAAACTGCTATCACCACACCGCCCACACTCTTCCATAGATAATACACCACAAAACACAAACAACAGTACTTTGACTCAGATGCTATTCTGGAATGCAGATGGGATTGGCAACAAAAGGGCAGAGCTAGCTGCATTTATGGAGGAGAAGGGAATCTGGAATGCTCTCATGAACAAAGCTTAACTCCAGTCACACAAACAACTACTCTTCCCAAGATATTACATCTACTGTACTGACCACCTGAAGGCACAACTGTGGGTGGAACAGCAATCTTCATATATTGACCACTCGTATAATGACCTTGGCATGTTACAAGTACAGATGCTGCAGGTGGCCCAGGAGAAACTCAGGTGCACAGCCCAGGAGTACCCCTCCTCAATAGGACTGACACCCGTAAAGAGCTTAGGGTTAAGAAAACTGTTTTATATTCAGGTGCAACATCCTTTTAACATCTCCCAGCCGAAATTAGGAGCAATCTGGAAATCCCCAAATATTCAAATTTAAAGTAAAAAATGTTTTATTAGCCAGTCCACCAATAATTTACCTGGATATGTGAATTTACCTACCTGTCCCACCTCAGATACACAACGCACAAACACTTTCTAACAGAAAACCATATTTAGCCATGCAACATATTCTCTAGGAGCAGACAGGAATGGTAGATGGTTTACTCCACAGAGGGAAGCTGGCAGCAGCTTTGGAATGCCTTTTGAAGTGGTGATTCCATCATAATAATAACCTATGTGCAGGTACGGTTGGTTCTCCACGGAACAGAAACTACTGTACTGGTCCCAACGTGGCATTGACAGCATAAAGGACATTGCACAGGAAGGAAGTATATGAATTTATCAGAATAAGTTTAGATGACAGTGTCCTGTGTAAAATTAAATGCCCATTTAGCATGAAGTATTAAATCAAAATAGTGGCAGAGCAGTTAAAGTAGCAGAGCATTGGCTTTTTTCAAGTAGTTGCTTCTCTGTATATTTATAAAAATAAAATGATGTAGAACTGATCCCCTTGAATAATGATTAATGTGAGCAGATTAGTAGTAGATGAAAATGGTTGTTAGTAGTTCAGTGGCACTTCTCACTTACTCGTTTTACACCCCTGAAGGCTCTCATCGGTGATGGAGCTGTTGGAATATTACATGTGAATGAATGGCTGAACTCGATAATTTTCAAGGTATTCAATATTCTTGTACAGTGCATTCAAAACAAAGTTATATAAAAATGAAGAGGGATGTGTAATTCATAAACTGGCTTGACAACAAGCACACAACGAAGCAGTGTGATGTAGCTTACTCAAGGACCTCAGTTTCGCAGGAGACCCTGAGGCAACAAGTACACGCATCATGTTTGCTCACTGTTTTTTATTGCCTGTGCTCGAGCACAGTATGAAATGTATTAATTTTTATGGAGTCAGCTATCCGTCCAATTTCCTTCTCCAATCTGGGGCTGCTTCCCATCTCTAATTAATTTGTCGTTAATAGGATGTTAATTGTAATATTCCCTTTATTGAACTCATTTTCAGCAAATTGCTAAGCTGGTAATCTTCCTTTCTGTATTGAATAATAATAGTAACTCTGACATTTACATGAAGAGGCATACCAGCAGCAGCAGTTAGCTGTCTTTTAAACTTCATTTGATGCATCCAGAACATTGGAGATATACTGCAAAGTCAGTAGGACATATTTACTGAGAAAAATCATACACGACACACTTGCCTCCACTGAACGCATCCACACCCATTAATGTACAGGCAAAAATGTCTGAAGGAAACAGGGTAGGTAGCCACGGAAGACACACATGTGAAGAGTATGGAGGGTACTAGCTCTCTAGCAGGTGTCATAGGCCTTCTCCAAATCGAAAAACACGGCGACAGTCTGGGCTTTCTGCAGAAAACCATTCATGACATGGGTGGGCAAAATAATGAAACGGTCAACTGCAGAATGCCGTGTTGAAAGCCACACTGTGCATTTATCAAAAATTGTGAGACTCGAGCCACCATATCATCCGGGCATGAATCATATGTCCCATCACCTTGCGAACACACTGGTAAGAGAGATGGAGTGGTAGCTAGAAGGAAGAGTGTGTGTGTGTGTGTGTGTGTGTGTGTGTGTGTGTTTGTGTTTGTATGTGTGTCAGAGAGAGAGAGAGAGAGAGAGAGAGAGAGAGAGACACAGAGAGAGAGAGAGAGAGAGAGAGAGAGAGAGAGAGCTAATTTCGGCAAGAGCTGGATTTCCATCAATAAACTGAGTTGAAGTCTGCTGTTGTGGTCTTCATCCAACTACTGCTTTGGTGCAGCTTACCAGCCTATTCCAGCCTTTGTAAGCCTCTTCACCTCTGCATAGTATTTCAACCTAAATCCACTTAGAATGGTGGACCACCATTCAGAGAATAACTTTTTAACAACACAGTTTGACTTCTGTAAAGGCTTCTATACTGAGAATCCAACATAATGTCTCACAAATTCAATTCCAGTAGAATTAAATAGTGGAAATTATCCCCTCTGTCATCTTGCCAAAGCCTTGACTGTTTAGATTAAAAAATTCTGAGAGGGGACACTAAAATAGTATGGCATTAAAAGTCTTCCCCTTGCATGGATTGAGTTGTACTTTACTACAGAAAGTGGAAGGTCGCATTAACAAATGATAAGACAGGAATAAGATTAAACTCAAAAAGGGAGAACATAAAATATGGTGTGGCACACAGTGTTTGCTGCCAAGTCCACAAAAATGATTTACTTGGGGCACTGGAGGGCTTTGGAAAAACTCTAATGTTTTGCACTGTCACAAACTTATTGATGCAAGATCTAAACTCATCCATACCAGAAACATCCAGGAGAATAACAGAACAGGCTTGTACTGATCCACAGGTACCAGCTTAATGCCTAAAAACTTGTATTGTGCAGTTCTAAAGAAATAAAAGCGACTTACAGATACAAATATCAAAAGTAGGGATAAATGGGCAATTAGGCTCCCGTGTTCTAAGTTCCTGGGTATGCAGATACCAATCACGTGTGAGATCAGCATGTGGGTCAGTTAACCGAGAAGCTCAGTTCCGCCCATTTTGTGCTTAGAAATCTCTTACTGTATCAAACTGGACAAAGGACTGCTAACACACTTTCACTCAGTTTACTCATATGGCATAATCTTCTGAGGTACTTCAGCTAAGCGGAAAAAAATATTTATTCTACATCTTGAAAAAGCTTCTTCAGGGACCCATGGATTCTCACACTTACATGCCTGTAGAAGTTATGTTCCCTAACGGTATTTGTGATTAATAACAAGAGTTAGTTTAAGATGAACTCAGCAATTCAGAACTGCAATACTAGAAGCAAAAATAATTTCCATATATGAAAACCTAAAATCAGGGTTGCCACAAGTTTCTCCAAGTGAAATTCCCTGATATTTCTCTGATTCCACAGACACGTTTTAGAATTTTTCCGTGACAAATTTTGAGGTCTCAAGGGAAGGTAAAGACATAAGTCGACAAAAGATGTAAGTGCTTTGTATTTCTCACCCATTTTGTTTTAGGGTGGAAAAACAACTAGGGTCATATGTGTCCATGCCAAAACTGTGAAACACAAAGATGAAGAGAGGAGTTAAAAATGATTACATGTCAACGTTTAATGACAGAAGAGAGGACAGCTACAAACAGGGATATGGAGAAAGGTCTATGAAGTACGCAATAGGGAAATGGGGGCCCAGAACTAAAAATTAAATGGCCTTCACCATATTGCTACAACTGATAAAAAGTAAAACACGGTCGACAGCCCACGCATTGTTCACTAAAACGGCCAATAACTCAGATGGCAAACCCAAACGGGAACGTAAACGGTATAAAAAAAGGGAAACCCGTCAGGAAACGGCAGACAGTTAAAAGTTGGGTGCAATGTGCACAAAGTAGTGGGGGAGCACCACTTAACAAGTGGTGATGGCTAAAAAGGCAGTGCCCAATATGCAACCTAGTTAAAATGACCTCCTCGCTGCAGGAGGACTGAGAGGAGGTTGTCCAAGCCACTCGGAGAGGCTTAATAACCCAGAGCTTATTCCTATGAATGGAGGACCAGTGGCGAAGCCAAAGTGACACCACCTCCTGACAGAAATCAACAAGAGATCTTCAGAGGGAATGCAAGAATTATTGGGCTGAAGTACGAGGAATGCAGCTTTGGCAGCAGTGTCAGCAACCTCTTGCACCGATATGACCTGGAACCCACATAAACATCACAGTGGCTCCATAAAAAGTGAGCAAGTGGAAGCTTTCCTGGAACCGGTGCACTAAGGGATGGACAGTCTACAGCGCAGAGGCTTAGAAGGGTGCCGAGAGAGTCTGAGCAGTGACACAGTTGAAAAGAGTATGTCACCAGATGTTCTCAAATGATCTGATACAGGGTGAAGAGCTCTGCTGTAAATACTGAGCAATGTGCCGGAAGTCAGTACCAAAAATGATGGGTGACGTTGAAGGCACACCCGACACCATGGTCAGTCCAAGAGCCATCAGTGTACACAAAGATACTATTGCGAAATTCCATGCATAGGTCGTGAAACTGAATGCAATAGAGCGAGCCTGGTGCAGTGTCTTTAGAAAGTGAATGAAGGTCAAGGTGAAGATGGGCTGCCACACGAAGTCAAGATGGTGAAGGGTTCACACCCATCGAAAATGCTGCAGGGAGCATGAAGTGGGAGGACCAAGATAGTTTTGTATAAAGCAGGAACCTCAGGAATTTTGTAGTTTCAATGAATGGAAGAGCTACAGGCCCAAGATGTAAAAATGGTGGGAGAAACCAGCTGTGCTGCCAGAAGTTCATACAAATGTTTTTGTCAGTAGAAAAACGAAAGCCACTGTCGATGCTCCGTGAGTGAAGACGATCGAGACATTGCTGAAGACACCACTCAATGAGACAGGTTCATGAAGAGCAGCAGTAGATAGCAAAATTGTCAACAAAAAGAGAGCCAGAGATACCCGGCAGGAGACAGGCCATTGTAGGGTTAATGGCGACAGCAAAGATGACGACACTCAGGACAGAACCCTGAGGTACACCCTTTTCCTGGATAAAGGTGTCCAAGGATGCAGACCCCATACGTACTTCAAAAACTCATCTTTTAAAAGTTCGTCAAGGAGATGGGGCAGTTGGCCCCATGTGTAGAGAGTACAAACGATACTATTCCTACAACAAATGTCGTAGGCTTTCTCCAAATTGAAAAACACAGCCAGTCTTGGATTTCCACAGAAAACCATTCATGACATGGGTAAACAAAGTGGGTGATGACCAGAGGGAAGTTGTTTGTCCTTACCGGGCTTAGGTGTGGGTATGACAGTGGCTTCACGACAGTGGCTGGAAAACATGCCCTCTGCCCAGGTCCGGTTGTATGTATTAAGGAAAAAGTGCTTGCCCACAAGAGAAAGGTGCTGCAACATTTGAAAGTTAACAGTGTCTGGTCCAGGGTGGAGGATTGAGATGAAGTTGGAGCGTGATCTAGCTTCCTAATAGTAAAGGCAGCACAGTAACACTCACGATTCTGAAAAGAGAAGGGTATTGCCCAAGTCTTCTCTGCTCATTTCCAATAGAGGTAGGCAGGATGATAGTGGGAGGAGCTCAAAATTTCTGCAAAATGGCGACCCAAGGTGTTGGAGATAGCAATAGGGTACACGATGATATTGTCTGCTACTGTCAGGCCAAAAATTGGGGAATGGATCTTGCTCCCAGAGAACCGTCGGAGGTTGGTGCACACGATGGAAGAGGGGGGTGAAACTGTTAAAAGAACTAGTGAATGAAGTTCAGCTACCTTTTTGGTTATCCTGAAGAATGCGAATTGCATTGCAGCAGGCTTCAGTCCACCAAAGGACTGGGACACAGCATGGTAAAGAGGAAGTGTGAGGAATGGAATGTTCTGCGACGGTAAGGATAATGTTTGTAAGAAATTCCACCTGGTCATGACAACTGCGGAAATCGTGTTCGTTGAAGGTCGCCAGGGAGGAGTAAAGTCTCCAGTCAGCCTTAGTGAGCTGCCATTTCGATGTGCAGGGAGGTGGGGTAGGAGTCAGCAAATGGATAGCACACAGGAAACGGTCGCTCGTGTAGGTGTCAGAAAGAACGGACCGTTCAAGATGATGCGCAGGACGGGCAGTGAAGAAGGAAAGGTCCAAATGGGAATAGGTGTGTGACGAGTCTGAAAGCAACATGGGTGCTTCTGTGTTAAAGAAGAAAAGGTTAAGTTGATTAAGAATGGCAGCGAAGAGGGCACCTCTCGGATAGGTTCTGGAAGAGCCCCAAATGGGATGGTGTGCATTAAAGTCCCCAAGCAGCAGAAATCGGCAAGGAAGCTGTCCAATAAGCTGGAGGAAGTCGAACCTGGTGACATCGAATGACGGAGGGATGTAAATGGTAGAAAGGGAAAAGCACAAGTGAGGAAGGAAAAGACAAACTGCAACAGCTTGATGACAGGTAGTCAGGGAGATGGATGGGTTGACTATGAATGTCATCCCATATGAGCAACATGACTCCCCCATGAGACAGAATGCCAACCTCGAGCGGAAGGTCAAAACAGACCAGGAAGAAATGCGAAAGCTCAAAGAAGCCGTGAGGATGCAATTTTGTTTCCTGAAGGCAGAGTACAAGTAGAAGCTGCGATTCTAAAAGCAGTCATAAATCCTCTTTGTTGGATCAAAGGCTGCAAAAGTTCCATTGGAGGACAGTCACCATTAGGACAATACGAAGGGGTGCCACCTCGGCAGCTGCCGAGTGCCAGTCTGCAAAAACTCGCTGCTACAGGGCACAGAGGCAAGAGGATCCTGCTCCATGAGGTCCTACAGAAGTGTCGGCTTTCTTCTGCTGTCGACATGAGGAATCCAGGGCATGTTGTCTGTAGTTCAACAATGTCTAGATGATCAATACTGCAGTTCGATTGCATCTGCATTATTACTTTGTGCCAAGAAGAGCTCTCAGCAAGGGTAGTGTCCAGGCATCGTGGAGTGAACCGTGGCAATGTTGTTCGGACATGGTGGAGATACAGAGAGACAGGAACTGTCGGTGACATACCTTGCTCAGGCCACCCGAGGGCTACTACTGCAGTGGGTGACTGCTACCAACGGATTATGGCTCTGAGGAACCCTGACAGCAATGCCACTGTGTCGAATAATGCTTTTCGTGCAGCTACCGGATGTCACGTTACGACTCAAACTGTGTGCAATAGGCTGCATTATGTGCAGTTTCACTCCACACATCCATGGCGAGGTCCATCTTTGCAACTGCAACAAAGTGCAGCACGGTACAGATGAACCCAGTAACAAGCTGTATTGGACTGCTCAGGATTGGCATCATGTTCTCTGCACCAATGAGTGTCACATATGCCTTCCGACGATTGTCAGAGATGTGTTTGGAGGCAACCCGGTCACGTTGAACTCTTAGACACACTGTCAAATGAGTGAAGCAAGGTGGAGGTTCCCTGCTGTTTTGGGTGGGATTATGGGGGGCTGATGCACACTGTTGTTGGTCATGGTAGGCACCATGACAGCTGTGCTATAAGTGAATACCATCCTTATATTAGAACAAATAAGCCCTCGGTCACAAATATTAAGTCAAAATTGACCAGGTTTCGATGCTACTATGAGCGTCGTCTTCAGAATTAGACTAACTGTTCTAAAACATATTAGGTATATAATACATTAATAAAATTAAAGTTTGTACTGACTGGAAAGATGCAGTACAAACTTTAATTATATTAATGTATTATATACCTAATATGTTTTAGAACAGTTAGTCTAATTCTGAAGACGACGCTCATAGTAGCGTCGAAACCTGGTCAATTTTGACTTAATATTTGTGACCGAGGGCTTATTTGTTCTAATATAATTTTGACACGGGCACTGAACCTTAGCAGCTATGTTCAAAGTTTTACGAATGCCATCCTCCAACCAATAGTGCAGTCGTATTGGCAACATATTGGCGAGGCATTCGTCTTCGTGGATGACATTTCGCATCCCCATTAGCACATCTTGTGAATGACTTCCTTCAAGATAATGACATCACTCGACTAGAGTGGCCAGCATGTTCTCCAGACATGAACCCTATCGGACATGCCTGGGATAGATTGAAAAGGGCTGTTTATGGGCAATGTGATTTGCCAACCACTCTGAGAGATCTACGCCAAATCGCCATTGAGGAGTGGGACAATCTGGACTGATAGTGCCTTGATGAACTTGTGGATAGTGTGGCATGACGAACACAGGCATGCATCAGTCCAAGAGGATGTGCTACTGGGTATCAGAGGTACCCGTGTGTACAGCAGTCTGGACCAACACTTCTGAGAGTCTCGCTGTATGGTGGTACAACATGCACTGTGTGGTTTTCATGATCAATAGAAAGGGCGGAAACAATGTTGATCTCTATTGCAAATTTCGGCACAGGTTCAGGAACCGAGGAGATGCAAAACGTTTTTTGATGTGTGTGTGTATGTATGTATGTATGGGATGGGCATCAGTTGTTTGGTAAGTGGTGCTTAGGGGTGTGTGTGTGTGTGTGTGTGTGTGTGTGTGTGTGTGAGAGAGAGAGAGAGAGAGAGAGAGAGAGAGAGAGAGAGAGAGTGGAGGGGGGGAAACTGTGGTTGGTAAGACCTTTTTCCTTTTTGTAAGAATGTAGTGGATTTGTTTACGGTTCATTGAGGTAATTTATGTTTGATTAATTTGGTATTATTTTTTGGGGGTATTTATTTGCTTATATCGGTGGGTTTTATGGAGTGTGGTCTGGTGTTGTTGATTTGTGGCAGTTGGTAGTATTGTGCACATTTGTTGAGCTATATAGGTCAAGTGAAATTTGCAGTACCAGGTTTTTGTGTCTGGTTTCATGGTATCTCTGGCTATGTTTGAGCCGTATTGACCAAGTGAAAGTTTCAATGTATGTGTGGGTTTCTAGTATCACTGTCTTCATTGGAGCTGTTTAGTTCAAGCAAAATGTATGATACCAATAGCTGTTATTCGCAGTTTTGGGGTGGGATGATTGTTGAGGGTTTGTTGAGGATTTTGTGTGCATAATTTTTGGTTTGATATTTATTTTGGAATGGTGTCATGATCCTTATTGTTGTGTGTGGTGATTGACACTGCCGAAAACCCCTACTTCGAGTGGTTCCCCCATTAGTTTCACTTTATTTCTGGTGTTAAATATTCCACTTGTTAGGGCCTGTTTATGTTTGTTCATGGGTGTAGTGATAGATTTCGTGGTCTCCATATTGAAAATGCTTGAAATAGGAGTGTCACCAACTTGAAGATGCCATGGGTTAAAGCAAATAAGAGAACAAGAACTTTTGGTAATCCCCTGCTGCCTATGTCTGTAAAATATGCTAACAACAAATTATGGCTAGTGCTTCTCTGCTCGAATTGATAATTATGAAATTACTTGTAGATTTGTTATGTCAGCGGTAAAACAGCGATTTTGAAAATATCCACTGCTCGTCCTATACTATTTAGCTGCTATTTTTATATAATACTTCAAACAAAACATTCATGTAATGGGACACAGACTACTGTCAGCTCTCTATATATGGGTAAAGTCAGGATCTATATAATAGTATTAGTAGGCAGAATTTACCTTCTGGAGCCCAGATATTCTTATAAATTATGGACACCTTGTCACATGGGGTATTTTTTTACTTCATTTTTAAGGATTTGGGGATTTTTGTTTGCCTGTCCATCTCTTGTCATACTGTTACACTTTTGTAGCAGAATATAAAGCTGTAACCTGAACCGTATGGAGAGGTGCACAGTCTACATGGAAATATGCCATTGGTACTTGAGGGAAAATAGATATATTAATGCTTAAATTCACATCATTGATTTTCCACAATAGTATTTGTTTTATAGTCTGTTATAAACCAGCTTTTGGCATTCTGTGTCATCCTCAGACAATTTCTGATGATGTCCTAAAAAGCCAAAATCTGATTCATAACGAACTGTAAAATAAATGACTTTGATCATGCTGAGCACCACAGCTGAGACCAATATTAATGATTATATGTGTTATTACATATTTATCATGTTGCAGTTTGTTTCACTGATTGAACATCTTCAAATTGCCCATTTGTGTCATGACTTTACACATGTAGGCCACCTGAATATGTTCAGTGAACAAATCTGGTCATAACACAATAAATGTGTAATAATACAGCTTAGATGGTTATTAATATGAAATAAATATTATTGTGGCACATCAATCATGTGTATTTCCAGGGTTGCCACATGTTCTGGAAATCAGGGAATTTCAAATGTATTAGGGAAATTTGAAAAGAGCACTGGAAAAATCTTGTTTTTGTCTCAGTAGATGAAATGGTTTGTTTACTGAGATGTCGTCTCATCACTGGCTGGGTGCAGCTGAGTACGTGCGTAACTTCCCTACTCCCTTATTCTTACTGCTTCTCCCCTTTATACCACTCCCATCGAATTGCAGTCAGTACCGCCACCACTTCTTGCCACTAGCCTAGCAGCTATCGACGAGAGACAGAGTGGCAGGAGGAGTGGTTATTTGAATCTGATTCTCAGAGATTGTTGACGCAGCAGCCAGAGGTGGTGATCACGTATACATGAGTTGTGTCTCGGTGACTGTCTGAATATCTGTGTGCTCTTGTTTTCTGACAAAGGGTATGGCGGAAGTTTAGTTGTGAGAATGTTATTGCCTTTTTTACATGCCTGGATGTGGCACAGCAATCATCTTTAGCGTGAGTTGCTACTATCCTCATTAGTGTTGATTCTCAGAGAATTTGTGCAACTCACCAGCTACACAACCGGCAGGCCGGAAAGGACAGAAGGAAGACTCCCTTGAAGACTTGCTACATCCCTCCAGCCAATCAACACATGAGTCTCCCTCTGCCAACTGGAAAGGCTCGAAAAAGTCCAACAAAGGCAAATGGTCTTCTCTTTCGCTGACCCAAAGATCCTCTTTGATGGTGTCGCCATGTGATACCTTCTCCTGGCCGGCCTCCATGTCGCCAGTGTGCCCCACTAACCTTTCTTGTGCCCTGGATTCCTCATGTTGACAGCAGAACAAAGCCGACACTTCTGTAGGACCTCATGGAGCAGGATCCTCTTGCCTCTGTGCCCTGTAGCAGCGAGTTTTTGCAGACTGGCACTCGGCAGCTGCTGAGGTGACACCCCTTCGTATTGTCCTCATTGTGACTGTCCTCCAATGGAACTTTTGCAGCCTTTGATCCAACAAAGAGGATTTATGACTGCTTTTAGAATCGCAGCTTCTACTTGTACTCTGCCTTCAGGAAACAAAATTGCATCCTCACGACTGCTTTGTGCTTTCGCATTCCTTCCTGGTCTGTTTTGACCTTCTGTTCGAGGTTGGCATTCTGTCTCATGGGGGAGTCATGCTGCTCATATGGGATGACATTCATAGTCAACCCATCCATCTCCCTGACTACCAGTCATCAAGCTGTTGCAGTTTGTCTTTTCCTTCCTCACTTGAGCTTTTCCCTTTCTACCATTTACATCCCACCGTCATTCGATGTCACCAGGTTCGACTTCCTCCAGCTTATTGGACAGCTTCCTTGCCGATTTCTGCTGCTTGGGGACTTTAATGCACACCATCCCATTTGGGGCTCTTCCAGAACCTATCCGAGAGGTGCCCTCTTCGCTGCCATTCTTAATCAACTTAACCTTTTCTTCTTTAACACAGAAGCACCCATGTTGCTTTCAGACTCGTCACACACCTATTCCCATTTGGACCTTTCCTTCTTCACTGCCCGTCCTGCACATCATCTTGAACGGTCCATTCTTTCTGACACCTACTCGAGCGACCATTTCCTATGTGCTATCCATTTGCTGACTCCTACCCCACCTCCCTGCACATCGAAATGGCAGCTCACTAAGGCTGACTGGAGACTTTACTCCTCCCTGGCGACCTTCAAAGAACACGATTTCTGCAGTTGTCATGACCAGGTGGAATTTCTTACAAACATTATCCTTACCGTCGCAGAACATTCCATTCCTCACACTTCCTCTTTACCATGCTGTGTCCCAGTCCTTTGGTGGACTGAAGCCTGCTGCAATGCAATTCGCATTCTTCGGGATAATCAAAAAGGTAGCTGAACTTCATTCACTAGTTCTTTTAACAGTTTCACCCCCCTCTTCCATCGTGTGCACCAACCTCCGACGGTTCTCTGGGAGCAAGATCCATTCCCCAATTTTCGGCCTGACAGTAGCAGACAATATCATCGTGTACCCTTTTGTTATCTCCAACACCTTGGGTCGCCATTTTGCATAAATTTTGAGTTCCTCCCACTATCGTCCTGCCTACCTCTATTGGAAATGAGCAGAGAAGACTCGGGCAATACCCTTCTCTTCTCAGAATCGTGAGTGTTACTGTGCTGCCTTTACTATGAGGAAGCTAGATCACGCTCTCACTTCATCTCAATCCTCCACCCTGGACCTGACACTGTTAACTTTCAAATGTTGCAGCACCTTTCTCTTGTGGGCAAGCACTTTTTCCTTAATACATACAACCGGACCTGGGCAGAGGGCATGTTTTCCAGCCACTGTCGTGAAGCCACTGTCATACCCACACCTAAGCCCGGTAAGGACAAACAACTTCCTTCTGGCTATCACCCACTTTCTATACCCATGTCATGAATGGTTTTTATGAGGTAATCCCAGACTGGCTGTGTTTTTCAATTTGGAGAAATCCTACGACATTTGTTGGAGGACTAGTATCGTTTGTACTCTCTACACATGGGGCCAACTGCCCCATCTCCTTGAGGAACTTTTAAAAGACGAGTTTTCGAAGTACGTGTGAGGTCTGCCTCCTCGGACACCTTTATCAAAGAAAATGGTGTACCTCAGGGTTCTGTCCTGAGTGTCGTCATCTTTGCTGTCGCCATTAACCCTACAATGGCCTGTCCCCTGCTGGGCATCTCCGGCTCTCTTTTTGTTGACAATTTTGCTATCTACTGCTGCTCTTCATGAACCTGTCTCATTGAGTGGTGTCCTCAGCAATGTCTCGATCGTCTTTACTCACGGAGCATTGACAGTGGCTTTCGTTTTTCTACTGACAAAAACATTTGTATGAATTTCTGGCAGCACAGCTGGTTTCTCCCACCATTTTTACATCTTGGGCCTGTTGCTCTTCCATTCATTGAAACTACAAAATTCCTGAGGCTCCTGCTTGATACAAAACTATCTTGGTCCTCCCACTTCATGCTCCCTGCAGCATTTTCGATGGGTGTGAACCCTTCACCATCTTGGCTTCGTGCGGCAGCCCATCTTCACCTTGACCTTCATTCACTTTCTGAAGACACTGCACGAGGCTCGCTCTATTGCATTCAGTTTCACGACCTATGCATGGAATTTCGCAATAGTATCTTTATGTACACTGATGGCTCTTTGACTGACCATGGTGTCGGGTGTGCCTTCAATGTCAACCAACATTTTTTGGTACTGACTTCTGGCACATTGCTCAGTATTTACAGCAGAGCTCTTCACCCTGTATCAGATCATGGAGTACATCTGGTGACATACTCCTTTCAACTGTGTCACTGCTCAGACTCTCTCGGCACCCTTCAAAGCCTCTGTGCACTGTAGACTGTCCATCCCTTAATGCACCAGTTCCAGGAAAGCTTCCACTTGCTCACTTCTTATGGAGCCACTGTGATGTTTATGTGGGTTCCAGGTCATATCGGTGCAAGAGGTTGCTGACACTGCTGCCAAAGCTGCATTCCTCGTACTTCAGCCCAATAATTCTTGCATTCCCCCTGATGATCTCTTGTAGCTTTCTGTCAGGAGGTGGTGTCACTTTGGCATCGCCACTGGTCCTCCATTCATAGGAATAAGCTCTTGGTTATTAAGCCTCTCCCAGTGGCTTGAACAACCTCCTCTCGGTCCTCCTGCGGCGAGGAGGTCATTTTAACTAGGTTGCATATTGGGCACTGCCTTTTTAGCCATCACCATTTGTTAAGTGGTGCTCCCCCACTACTTTGTGCACATTGCACCCAACTTTTAAGTGTCTGCCGTTTCCTGACGGATTGCCCTTATTTTTTTACCGTTTACGTTCCCGTTTGGGTTTGCCATCTGAGTTATTGGCCGTTTTAGTGAACAATGCGTGGGCTGTCGACCGTGTTTTACTTTTTATCAGTTGTAGCAATATGGTGAAGGCCATTAAATTTTTAGTTCTGGGCCTCCATTTCCCTATTGCGTACTTCGTAGACCTTTCTCCACGTCCCTGTTTATAGCTGTCCTCTCTTCTGTCATTAAACGTTGACATGTAATCGTTTTTAACTCCTCTCTTCATCTTTGTGTTTCACAGTTTTGGCATGGACACATATGACCCTAGTTGTTTTTGCACCCTAAAACAAAATGGGTGAGAAATACAAAGCACATACATTCTTTTGTCGACTTATGTCTTTACTTCCCCTTGAGACCTCAAAATATGTCGGGGAAAAATTCTAAAATGTGTCTGTGGAATCAGAGAAATATCAGGGAATTTCACTTGGAGAAACTTGTGGCAACCCTGATTTTAGGTTTTCATATATGGAAATTATTTTTGCTTCTAGTATTGCAGTTTTGAATTGCTGAGTTCATCTTAAACTAACTCTTGTTATTAATCACAAATACCATTAGGGAATATAACTTCTATAGGCATGTAAGTGTGAGAATCCATGGGTCCCTGAAGAAGCTTTTTCAAGATGTAGAATAAATATTTTTTTCCGCTTAGCTGAAGTACCTCAGAAGATTATGCCATATGAGTAAACTGAGTGAAAGTGTGTTAGCAGTCCTTTGTCCAGTTTTATACAGTAAGAGATTTCTAAGCACAAAATGGGCGGAACTGAGCTTCTCAGTTAACTGACCCACATGCTGGTCTCACACGTGATTGGTATCTGCATACCCAGTAACTTAGAACACGGGAGCCTAATTGCCCATTTATCCCTACTTTTGATATTCATATCTGTAAGTCGCTTTTATTTCTTTAGAACTGCACAATACAAGTTTTTAGGCATTAAGCTGGTACCTGTGGATCAGTACAAGCCTGTTCTGTTATTCTCCTGGATGTTTCTGGTATGGATGAGTTTAGATCTTGCATCAATAAGTTTGTGACAGTGCAAAACGTTAGAGTTTTTCCAAAGCCCTCCAGTGCCCCAAGTAAATCATTTTTGTGGACTTGGCAGCAAACACTGTGTGCCACACCATATTCTATGTTCTCCCTTTTTGAGTTTAATCTTATTCCTGTCTTATCATTTGTTAATGTGACCTTCCATTTTCTGTAGATAAAGTACAACTCAATCCATGCAAGGGGAAGACTTTTAATGCCATACTATTTTAGCTTCCCCTCACAAAATTATTTAATCTAAACAGTCAAAGGCTTTGGAAAGATGACAGAGGGGATAATTTCCACTATTTAATTCTACTGGAACTGAATTTGTGAGATATTTTGTTGGATTCTCAGTATAGAAGCCTTTACAGAAGTCAAACTGTATTGTTAAAAAGTTATTCTCTGAATGGTGGTCCACCATTCTAAGTGGATTTAGGTTAAAATACTATGCAGAGGTGAAGAGGCTTACAAAGGCTGGAATAGGCTGGTAAGCTGCACCAAAGCAGTAGTTGGATGAAGACCACAACAGCAGACTTCAACTCAGTTTATTGATGGAAATCCAGCTCTTGCCGAAATTAGCTCTCTCTCTCTCTCTCTCTCTCTCTCTCTCTCTGTGTCTCTCTCTCTCTCTCTCTCTCTCTCTCTCTCTCTGACACACATACAAACACAAACACACACACACACACACACACACACACACACACACACACTCTTCCTTCTAGCTACCACTCCATCTCTCTTACCAGTGTGTTCGCAAGGTGATGGGAAATATGATTCATGCCCGGATGATATGGTGGCTCGAGTCTCACAATTTTTGATGAATGCACGGTGTGGCTTTCAACATGGCATTCTGCAGTTGACCATCTCATTATTTTGCCCACCCATGTCATGAATGGTTTTCTGCAGAAATCCCAGACTGTCGCCGTGTTTTTCGATTTGGAGAAGGCCTATGACACCTGCTAGAGAGCTAGTACCCTCCATACTCTTCACATGTGGGGCTTCCGTGGCCACCTACACTGTTTCCTTCAGACATTTTTAAAAGACCGAGTTTTCGAGGTGCATGAAGGGTCTGCCTTGTCGGACACCTTTATCCAGGAAAATGTTGTGTCTCAGGGTTCCATTCTGAGTGTCATTCTCTTTGCTATCGCCATTAACCCTATAATGGCCTGTCTCCCACTGGGCATCTCCGGCTCCCTTTTTTTTTGACGATTTTGCCTTCTATTGCAGTTCTCTATGAACCTGTCTCACTTAGTGGCATCTTCAGCAATGTCTTGATTGTCTTTACTCCTGGAGCATCGACAATGGCTTTCACTTTTCCACTGACAAAACTGTCCTTATGAATCCCACGAACGCTGACTGCAAATTTGAATGTCCGTCTGGTTATTTCACCTGTTGTGCTGCCATTCACAAACAGCATTCCAGGAGGTGTTTTCCTACAGGATAACACTTGCTCACATACTGCTGTTGTAAGCCAACATGCTATAGTGTGTCAACATGTTGCCTTGGCTTGCTTGATAACCAGCTCTACCTCCAATTGAGCACATATTGGACATCATCTGATGACAGCTTCAACCCATCCACAAACATCATTAACTGTCCTTATATTGGCCAACCAAGAGCAACAGGCATGGAACTCCATCCCACAAACTGACACATGACACGTGTACAACAGCGTACCAGCATTTACATTTACATTTGCAGTGGTTTATCTCACACTCACATTGATCTCTGATCCTGCAATGTTAATCACTTTACATATGTTGTCTCAACAAATATATTCCTGGTATTTCATTACTCTACATTAATTATTTTTTGGTGTTGCAAATTTTTCCGTCAGTGTACGTGGCCTTTCTTTAATCATCCCTGGTGCAATGCAGAATTCTCTTCCCAGTAGCGAGAAAATGCCGTTATTCCAATTTTGAAATCAGATAAATTGCCTCTTCAAACGGACAGCTGTCGTCCAGATTGTTTACTCAGTGTCCTGCAAGTTACTTGAACATATGGTTAGTCGAAGGCTGTATTGTGTCCTTGAATCCCCGGATCTTTTGGCTTTGATCCAGGGTGCTTTTCGCCAAGGGCGCTCTACTGAAGATAATTTAGTCCACTTGAAGTGTGCTATTTGAACAGCTTTTGCTCAGCATCAGTTCCTTGTTGCAGTTTTCATTGATCTGCGTGTATATCTTATGATACCACATGGTGCCATAACGTCCTTGCCACCTTAAAGGAGTGGGGCCTCCATGGCCCACTCCTGATTTTTATCCAGAACTTTCTTCCATGTCACACTTTTTGGGTACAGGTTGGTGCCTCCTGTAGCATCCCCCCTGCAGGAGAAGGGGCTTGCACAAGGTTCTGTTTTGAGTGTCGCTTTCCTTTTTGTGGCTATCAATGATCTGGCGGCAGCTGCATGACATATGGTGTCCCCATCTTTTCTGTTCATCCACGACGGCTATTGCTGGAGGCAGAATGCAGGGAGCAATACACCAAGCACAATCCTGCGGTTTCACTCATAGCATCCATTTTTTGGCTGCCATGTCTTACGTTATGCATTTCTGTCATTGTGTTTTTTAGGACCGGTCTTTGATGCCTAGTTGACATGGCTTTCCCGTCTTTCTCAACTGAAGCAGACATGTAGGTCGCACCTGAATGCTCTTCTATGCCTCAGCGACACCGACCGCGGTGTGGTCCACTCTACTTTGATATGGCTGTATGCAGCATTGGTGCAGTCACACCTAGATTACAGGAATCTCTCATATGACTTTTTATTAGCTTCGACATTAAGTCTGGATTCGATACACTATTGTGGGGTAAGACTGGTAACAGGTGCCTTTGGACTAGGCAGCAGTTCCACTATTGTGGGTTCTGCACCATCAAAAATTGATGGCAGCTGCTCGCCCATAGTACCCTAACTGTCATTTCCTCTTTCCAGATACGAGATCTACCTCTGAAAATGGCAACACAGGTCTGGGGTTACGATCACCAAGTTTGAGTCTTGGTCCAGCACACAGTTTTAATCTGCCAGGGAGCTTCATAACAGTGCACACTATGCTGCAGAGTGAAAATCTCATTCTAGAAAACTCTTTATCTGTAATTCTCTTTACATATTGGCTATTTTCTTCACATATGGGGGACATGGTCTCATCTGAAAAGTGAAAGCAAGCCTATAAAAGAAAAGGGGGGGGGGGGGGGGGGCAGTTCTCTATTCTTGAGCAGAAACCCTCTTTTTTTTTAAAAAAAAATCCTTTGCAATTTGGGTGAGTTTATGTTCAATCCTTGCACCCAATTTACTCTTCCATCTACCTACTTTTTTTCTCGTCAAGCAGAACGATATTTATGCCCGTTGCTTAATACCTGTTTGTATCACTTACAATGCTGGTATTTATGAATTTTTTAGCATTTGGCTCCGGAAAGACCATTTTTCTTTGTAGTGAGGTCTTGCCAACAGCAAATTTTCTGGATGGAAAGTCGCTCAATCTGCTCATATACTTTAAAATTTAAAAGTAAATCTAGCAATGCTAGAATGTATACAAAATACTGATATACCCATTTTCAAGTTGTTGTTTAAAGATTCGCGACTTTTAAAACTTACGTAGATTATCTTTTTCATGATAGAACTTTACATAAGAAGTTATTAAGAACATTGCGAATATCACATGAGGAACAATTGAATGACTAAAGCAGTGTAGCCGGCCGCGGTGGTCTAGTGGTTCTAGGCGCGCAGTCCGGAACCGCGGGACTGCTACGGTCGCAGGTTCGAATCCTGCCTCGGGCATGGATGTGTGTGATGTCCTTAGGTTAGTTAGGTTTAAGTAGTTCTAAGTTCTAGGGGACTGATGACCACAGAAGTTAAGTCCCATAGTGCTCAGAGCCATTTGAACTAAAGCAGTGTTATCAACCCTCATTCATTGACACATGTAATAGATTCATCGAGGCACTGAAGTCCAGAGCTGTTGTTAAAATTTCTGAAATTAAAGGTATATATTACCTAATGAATGTATTATTTTGGGGTGAAAGAGCACAATAATTATTATTTTTGGAATGTAATAATTCACTATGGCTTCATTTTAATTCTAATAAGTTTCACACTGTAATGAAACATTGTCTAAATGCCTCTCTCTCTCTTTCTCTCTCTCTCTCATTTGTTATAACTTACCGCTGTTATTTTGTATTTGTATTGCAGTCATTACATTAAAATTGGCTATATTGATTCTGCAATTTATACTATTATGTTATTGCTAAGAATTGATTTAAAGAATAAACGTATATATTTATTTGTAAGATTTTGTAAATTTATACCACTGGAACTCTTTCAAAATATTTGATTGCATAATACTGCCAATAAATACAATGACTTTCTTTCTTCTACTTATGATTGTAATAGATGTTGGACACTTTGACTCCAAGTATGTTATACAGAAACACAGTGATTTTTTACAAAAGGCAAAACTATGTGTTCGATGAATTGTGGAGAGGAGGGTACGTGATGTATTTTAAGTAGGTTATAAAGAGTAACTATAACAACAAAAACAATAAATTATTGATAAAATTATTTAATTGAATAGATAAAAAATCTACTCACCAAGCGGCAGCAGAACATACCCATAAAAGACTGTTGTGATTGGCAAGCTTTCGGAGCCAGTGCCTCCTCCAGACAGAAGCATTGAAGGGGAAGGAAGAAGGGTAAAGGAAAAGGCCTGGAGAGTTCCAGGAAAAGGTGTAGGTTTTGGGAAAGTCACCCGGAACTGTGGATCAGGCGAAAAATAGAAACGACACATGTCATATAGCAGCTATTATGTAAACACTGTTCAGCTTTCTACATCTGCATGACTACCACCAAAATATCAGTTAGGATAAATGGGCATAGGCATAGTGTATATACTGGAAACTCACAATATCCTGTTGCAGAGCATGCACTACAACATGGCATATGTGACCTCGACACTTGTTTCACGACACATGCCACCTGTATTCTTCCGCCAGACACCAGTTTCTCAGAACTCCGCAGGTGGGAACTAGCACTACAACGTGTCCGTGGTTCTCACCACCCACCTCACCTTAATTTACGTTAATTTCTCCTGTCTCAGCTTTTCTTCACTGTAATTTCTCTTTGCTTCATTCCGTTTTAGCTTTCTACATCTTTCATTGTCTTTCCCGTCTATTTTCACTGTCCCCTCCCACAGCTGTTGTATACAATATGCTTAGCTTCTCACTCTTATTAACTCATGTATAGTTTTAGAAGTAATCTCTGTCTTGCATATTACCCTGTCTTCCACCTTTAAGCTCTCAGGTTTCCGAATCTTGCCCGATGCAGTCCCCAACAATTAGTCTTTCCTTCTCATCCTGTACGGTAAGTCACCCATGACCCACGGTTCTGGGTAACTTTCCCAAAATCTACCCCTTTTCGTAGACCTCTCCAAGTCCTTTTCCTTCACTCTTCTTGCTTCCCCTGCAACCCTTCAGCCTGAAGAAGGAGTCACTGGCTCCAAACACTTGCCTATCACAACAGTCATTTATGTGTGTGTTCTGCCACTGCTTGGTGAGTAGATTTTTTATCTATCCAATTAAATAATTTTATAAAGAGTATCTGTGTGTGATGTTTTTATTGGTATACAACTTGTTATAAACAAAACTTATTTTTACCATTTAATATGTTTCCAGATATTTTCCAGTGGTAAAGATGAAATTAGGTTGATTGTACTTGGTTCTGACAAGACACAGAATCCACTTGATTGCCCAAATGTGAGTGTGGAATTTCCTCTTGCACTGCCTACATGGCACATGATATCTTTTGTGGAGAAATCTTTACATGAAAGAGAAATAAAAACAGATTGGATAGATGGTGTTGTTGTTGGCATGCAAGTGTTGAAAGATGAGCTAGAGTAAGTATTTAAAGCTGTCTGTTTCATGACATTCCTGGAACATGTCCCAGAATGTGTGTTACACAAATCACAGTGACATAGTTGTGACTTTATAAACTTGAATCAATATGTTTTTGTAATGAAAAAGAAACAGAAGGCACAATACCTGCAGAAATAGGAAATTTTTTTGTGTGATTTTACTGTGTGTTGTTCTGGTCTTCAGTCCTGAGTCTGATTTGATGCAGCTCTCCATGCTACTCTATCCTGTGCAAGCTTCTTCATCTCCCAGTACCTACTGCAACCTACATCCTTCTGAATCTGATTCAGATTCAGATTCTTTATTAGTCATTCAGCATTGTTACATGCAATAGACTTCGTCAGTTCACTTAACTTATTAATTTTACAAAAAAAAATTTTTTACACATTTAAGTTGATATTAGGCATTTCTAAAAATTCTTCTAATGAATAGAATGGATTGGTTAACAAGAAGTTATGAACATTGTCTTTAAATAATTTGTCAGGCTTGATTGACCCATTTTTAGACAATTTGTTATATATTTTAATTGCCATATACTTATGACTATTGTTAGTTTTGGCTAATCTATTTTGTGGCAACAGCAGAGAAGTACACGTTCTTGTATAGTAGCCATGTCTTTCATTTGTTACACTTAAATTAGGTAGTTCAGCAAGTATGTAGTTAACACTGTCAAGAATATATAAATTAATTACTGTTAAAATTCTATATTTAGTGAACAATGGTTTACAATGTGTTCTATTATCTACCTTAGCCATTACTCTGATTGCTTTCTTCTGGATCACCATAATTTCATTTATTTTTCTGCTGTTTCCCCAGAGTACTAACCCATACCTTAAAACAGATTGAAAAAAGGCAAAGTACGCTGTCCTTACGTACTCAAATGTCACACAACACATCAGTCTCTTCAACAAATATATAACTCTTGACAACCTAACCACTATGTGATCAACATGAGAGTTCCATGTTAGACTGTTGTCAAGTACAATACCTAAAAACTTTGCCTTTTGTTTTTCTATTTTTGTAGACTTTGATAGACTGAACCACATATTCTGGGTCTTTTCCTCATTTAATAGCAGACCATTGGCATTAAACCATGATGTTGCATTTTCTTTTGCCAATTTCATATCACTTACAAGGTTATCAAGTACATGGTTTACAGATAGAAAAGTTGTGTCATCTGCATACATATATGTCTTTACATCTATATTTCCTGGTAAGTCATTTATGTGTACAAGGAAAAGAAGTGGTCCCAATTTAGATCCCTGTGGCACTCCATGTTGAACCTCGAGTATGTTTGACAGATGACTTCCTGAACTCACCACCTGGTTCCTTTTATTGAGGTATGATTTGATGAGTTTTAAACTTTTATCACATATTCCATAGTACTCAAGTTTAGAGAGCAGAAGTGAGTGGTCAACACAGTCAAAAGCTTTGCTCAGATCACATAAGGTTACCTGTGCGTGCGCATGGTCCTCAAATGCTGCTAGAATGTCTCTGACTAAGAGCTCTAGGGCATGTATAGCTGACCTTCCTTTTCTGTAACCAAACTGTGATGCACTTAACATACCATTTAGTTCTAGGTACTCATACATCTGCTTATATATTATGCCTTCAAAGACTTTTCCTATTACTGGAATTAGTGAAATTGGTCTGTAGTTTGCAGGATCTGATTTGACACCCTTCTTAAAGACTGGAGTTACCTTGGATAGTTTGAGAGGATCAGGAAAAAACCCTTCTATGAGACACAGGTTTATAGAATACGTTAATGGTGCTGCAATGTAATGTATGATTTCTTTAAATAGATTGTTTGACATATTAAAAATATCTGTACTGTATGAATTTTTCATTTCTTTGACTATTTTAAGAACTTCATGTTGGCATACCTCTCTGAAGTGTTTCAATGATGATCCGGCCCTATTATGATTTAGGTTTGCTCTCTTCAGATAATCTATATATGTTACATTGGGTTTACTGATCAGCTTTTTGATATCATCAGCACAGCTTACAAAATATTTATTGAATGTATCTGCTGGTATTGGGACTGTCTTGTCGAAGTTTCTGACTTCACCTTTAACAGTATTAATTACTGACCAGGCTGTTTTGCATTGGTTTTTACTATTTTTTATGAAATTTTTGTTGTATCTTAGTTTCGCTAATTGCAACTCTTTCTTATACAGTTTCTTAGTGATTTTTTCAAGATCCTTAATTTCATTAGAATTGTTTACTTTGGCAAGGCGCTTCAACAGCAGTAGCTTATTTTTTAGATTCTCCAGTTCTTTGGTGTACCAAAATTTACCTTTTCTTGTTTTATGGTATTTCTTTTGAACAAGATGGGCTTTTAAAATACCTGTTAAGTAATTGTGGAATGTTTCATAAACTGTTTGGGCACTGGAATCACAGTTTTGAAATAATTTGTCCCAGTTTGTTATGCTCAACTGGTGTGCTAGTTTTATGAGATTGTGTTTTGTTAATATTAAGGTATTAGATTTTGTTAACTTTTGTCCAGCCTTGCTCTCATCTCCTTTTATAAAATGTCTTAACTTTACTGTTAACATGGAGTGGTCTGAGAAAACAAACTCCTTTACCTTGGTGGAGTACATATCACGAGCACAGTTGACAAAAGCATTATCCAAGCACGCTTGTAGTCTTGTTGGTTCTGAATTTACATGATGGAAGTTGTGCTGCCTCAGCATATTCAGTAACTTATTTACACTGGGTTTGTTACATGTTACATCAAAGCTTGAATTAAAGTCTCCCCCAATTACAGTTACATACTGTTTCCATTTCGTTATGTAGCAGAGTACACTGTCTAAATTATCTAAAAAAGTTTTATCATCTGAGTCAGGGGAATGGTAGATACATACTATGATAAGTTTCGTTATATCACATATGATCCCGGTAATTTCAAAGTGTTTCTCTACACATGCCCAACCAAGATCTAGTTCTCTACACTCTATTTCATTTGAAACATAGATAACAGTACCACCATTACGGTACTGAGATCTGCAAAAACTGTTTCCATATTTATAACCTTCTGGTACATAGTATTGTCTTTGTTCTGGTTTAAGCCAATGTTCTGATATACATAAGAAAGAATACTTATTCTGTGGCAATGACTCATCCAGAATTTCAACTTTATTTTCAAGACCCTGAATGTTTAAAAATAGGATGTTGTTGTGACTTATCTGTGAGTTAGCAGGCTGGTTTTTCACATTTTTATTTTCTTCTTGGCTTGAAACCATAAAAAATTATCACTGAATGACACAGATGTATTTTTCCTTTGGCTCCTCCTTAAGCATTGCTGTGTTGCTGCTCCAGTCGTTGTTGGTTCTGTTACTGCTGCTGCTTCTGCTGATAATGATGGTGCTGCTGCTGTTTCACTTATTTCTGGTGTTTGTTGTTCCATAACTGCTGTGCCTTTCTGTGAATTATTAACATTTGGAGTGTTCACTTGCATTAATAAAATTTCACATTTGTCTTGGAGAGGTGTAGCTTCACTGATAGCAGATTTCACATTGGATTCTACAGGATACACACACTTCCTGTCCATGAGAGGTATGACTTTTCTATCATCACACTGCACATTTGAGATTTTATTTACCAGTTCTAAAATTTTGGTTACTATTACGTTTTTTCCCAGTACATTTAGATGGGAACCATGTGTTGTGTGAAATCTTTTCCCTAAGTTGCTGATGTTCACAAATGTTACATTTTCAAACCGCTTGCAAATATTTTGCATCTCTTTATTTGCAGTTTCAATTTCTTTATTTACACAAGACCATTCTATCAAGTCGTAACGGTGTGGCACTGAAAAAACAATAACATTTGTTCCTCTCAGCTCATACAGTTTTCTTTTTAGCGAGATTAAGAGATCGTTTTTTTCGTTCCTAGCTATATCATTTGATCCCGCCAGGAAGATGGAAAAGTCCTTTTTGCTCAATGAGGAAATTTTTTCTTGACTCATTGACGTAGCAGCACTGAATTTTGCTCCTGGTTTTATTGTACAGTTAAAACTAAAATTCTGACTACTTGTACGCCGAAATTCAGCGGCTGTATTTCGTCCTTGGCTGTCGGCATACAGTTCAATTTTACCGGTACTTGCTGTTCCGAGATTGCCTGTTTTCTGCCTATCTTTGCAGTAAGCGAAGTCTTGTTTGGCACTATTTATTATGTCTTTCTTGCTAACACATGTCGATATTGTCTCAGTAGAGCAGCTTAGCGGTGGAAGATTTTTCGTGAGCACTTTCGCATATGATCTTTTACTTAACTGCTGCTGAAATATTCTATGTTTTACCTTATCCACAAAGTCGTTTGATTTTCCCCATGGTACACTCGCATTGTTAACTTCACTTTCACAATCCGTAGTCGAAAGAGCTTGAAAGTAATTTTCGTTCACTATATTTATGTTTCTTTCGCCGTTTTCTGTATCTTGTATTATCTGTTTGCGTCTTTTGTAATTCACTTCCGTCCAATTCTCCGACATATTCGTGCTTTCATGGCGCGAGTTTTTCATGTTCCGTTCACTTTTTTCTTCTTTAAGTTTCTTGATATCCATCTTCAAGGAACTGATAATAAATTGTAAACTAGACACCCGTTCGCTGAGCTTTGTAATTTCATCCTTACAACTGTCACAATTTTTCTTTTTCACGGCAAAATTCACACTTTTTCTCGGATACGCACAACGAATTTTTACACTAGCCGCCATCTTACCAGCCATTACTGCTTAGTGTATTCACCTCTTGGTCTCCCCCTACGATTTTTACCCTCCACGCTGCCCTCCAATACTAAATTGGTGATCCCTTGATGTCTCAGAACATGTCCT
This sequence comes from Schistocerca serialis cubense, assembly GCF_023864345.2. Taxonomy (NCBI): domain Eukaryota; kingdom Metazoa; phylum Arthropoda; class Insecta; order Orthoptera; family Acrididae; genus Schistocerca; species Schistocerca serialis. The sequence goes on from NC_064638.1 coordinate 15,321,748, forward strand.
ACCAACCGATCCCTTCTTCTGGTCAAGTTGTGCCACAAACTTCTCTTCTCCCCAATCCTATTCAATACTTCCTCATTAGTTATGTGATCTACCCATCTAATCTTCAGCATTCTTCTGTAGCACCACATTTCGAAAACTTCTATTCTCTTCTTGTCCAAACTATTTACCGTCCATGTTTCACTTCCATACATGGCTACACTCCATACAAATACTTTCAGAAATGACTTCCTGACACTTAAATCTATACTCGATGTTAACAAATTTTTCTTCTTCAGAAACGCTTTCCTTGCCATTGCCAGTCTACATTTGATATCCTCTCTACTTCGACCATCATCAGTTATTTTGCTCCCCAAATAGCAAAACTCCTTTACTACTTCAAGTGTCTCATTTCCTAATCTAATACCCTCAACATCACCCGACTTAATTCGACTACATTCCATTATCCTCGTTTTGCTTTTGTTGATGTTCATCTTATATCCTCCCTTCAAGACACCATCCATTCCGTTCAACTGCTCTTCCAAGTCCTTTGCTGTCTCTGACAGAATTACAATGTCATCGGCGAACCTCAACATTTTTATTTCTTCTCCATGGATTTTAAAACCTACTCCGAATCTTTCTTTTGTTTCCTTTACTGCTTGTTCAATATACAGATTGAATAACATCGGGGAGAGGCTACAACCCTGTCTTACTCCCTTCCCAACCACTGCTTCCCTTTCTTGTCCCTCGACTCTTATAACTGCCATCTGGTTTCTGTACAAATTGTAAATAGCCTTTCTCTCCCTGTATTTTACCCCTGCCACCTTTAGAATTTGAAAGAGAGTATTCCAGTCAACATTGTCAAAAGCTTTCTCTAAGTCTACAAATGCTAGAAACATAGGTTTGCCTTTCCTTAATCTTTCTTCTAAGGTAAGTCGTAAGGTCAGTATTGCCTCACGTGTTCCTGTATTTCTACAGAATCCAAACTGATCTTCCCCAAGGTCGGCTTCTACTAGTTTTTCCATTCGTCTGTAAAGAATTCGTGTTAGTATTTTGCAGCTGTGACTTATTAAACTGATTGTTCGGTAATTTTCACATCTGTCAACACCTGCTTTCTTTGGGATTGGAATTATTATATTCTTCTTGAAGTCTGAAGGTATTTCGCCTGTTTCATACATCTTGCTCACCAGTCGGTAGAGTTTTGTCAGGACTGGCTCTCCCAAGGCCGTCAGTAGTTCCAATGGAATGTTGTCTACTCCGGGGGCCTTGTTTCGACTCAGGTCTTTCAGTGCTCTGTCAAACTCTTCACGCAGTATCGTATCTCCCATTTCATCTTCATCTACATCCTCTTCCATTTCCATAATATTGTCCTCAAGTGTATCGCCCTTGTATAGACCCTCTATATACTCCTTCCACCTTTCTGCTTTCCCTTCTTTGCTTAGAACTGGGTTTCCATCTGAGCTCTTGATGTTCATACAAGTGGTTCTCTTATCTCCAAAGGTCTCTTTAATTTTCCTGTAGGAAGTATCTATCTTACCCCTAGTGAGATAAGCCTCTACATCCTTACATTTGTCCTCTAGCCATCGCTGCTTAGCCATTTTGCACTTCCTGTTTATCTCATTTTTGAGACGTTTGTACTCCTTTTTGCCTGCTTCATTTACTGCATTTTTATATTTTCTCCTTTCATCAATTGAATTCAATATTTCTTCTGTTACCCAAGGATTTCTACTAGCCCTCGTCTTTTTACCTACTTGATCCTCTGCTGCCTTCGCTACTTCATCCCTCAAAGCTACCCATTCTTCTTCTACTGTATTTCTTTCCCCAATTCCTGTCAATTGTTCCCTTATGCTCTCCCTGAAACTCTGTACAACCTCTGGTTCTTTCAGTTTATTCAGGTCCCATCTCCTTAAATTCCCACCTTTTTGCAGTTTCTTCAGTTTTAATCTACAGGTCATAACCAATAGATTGTGGTCAGAGTCCACATCTGCCCCTGGAAATGTCTTACAATTTAAAACCTGGTTCCTAAATCTCTGTCTTACCATTATATAATCTATCTGATACCTTTTAGTATCTCCAGGGTTCTTCCATGTATACAACCTTCTATCATGATTCTTAAACCAAGTGTTAGCCATGATTAAGTTGTGCTCTGTGCAAAATTCTACCAGGTGGCTTCCTCTTTCATTTCTTAGCCCCAATCCATATTCACCTACTACGTTTCCTTCTCTCCCTTTTCCTACACTCGAATTCCAGTCACCCATGACTATTAAATTTTCGTCTCCCTTCACTATCTGAATAAATTCTTTTATTTCATCATACATTTCTTCAGTTTCTTCGTCATCTGCAGAGCTAGTTGGCATATAAACTTGTACTACTGTAGTAGGCATGGGCTTTGTGTCTATCTTGGCCACAATAATGCGTTCACTATGCTGTTTGTAGTAGCTTACCCGCATTCCTATTTTCCTATTCATTATTAAACCTACTCCTGCATTACCCCTATTTGATTTTGTGTTTATAACCCTGTAGTCACCTGACCAGAAGTCTTGTTCCTCCTGCCACCGAACTTCACTAATTCCCAATATATCTAACTTTAACCTATCCATTTCCCTTTTTAAATTTTCTAACCTACCTGCTCGATTAAGGGATCTGACATTCCACGCTCCGATCCGTAGAACGTCAGTTTTCTTTCTCCTGATAACGACATCCTCTTGAGTAGTCCCCGCCCGGAGATCCGAATGGGGGACTATTTTACCTCCGGAATATTTTACCCAAGAGGACGCCATCATCATTTAATAATACAGTAAAAGCTGCATGCCCTCGGGAAAAATTACGGCCGTAGTTTCCCCTTGCTTTCAGCCGTTTGCAGTACCAGCACAGCAAGGCCGTTTTGGTTATTGTTACAAGGCCAGATCAGTCAATCATCCAGACTGTTGCCCCTGCAACAACTGAAAAGGCTGCTGCCCCTCTTCTGGAACCACACGTTTGTCTGGCCTCTCAACAGATACCCTTCCCCCCCCCCGTTTGTGGTTGAACCTACGGTACAGCTATCTGTATCGCTGAGGCACGCAAGCCTCCCCACCAACGGCAAGGTCCATGGTTCATGGGGGGAAGGATTTTACTGTATGAATGTTTTTTTACAGTTTTTCAGCTCAATAATTAAGGAGGTATTGATACAAGGCTTTGCCAAAAATCCATCTGTCACGTACAATTCCAGCCCTGTGACTGGCATTCCCTACCCCACAATATGACTGGGCCATCATGAAAGCAGCCACATCATTGTCAAATTCACTGAAACTACTGCATAGCAATTTACTTGAGTATGGCTGCTGTTGTGGTCTTCAGTTTGGTTTAAGCACTGCGTCAATACCTTCACTTCATAGCACTCGGAGGTCGCGATCTGCGACTGTTTTTACAAATGGCAAGAGAACTTTTCCTCTAGTTGCTTGTTTTTCAGTGAAAGATGCAAATATTTTAGAATGTAGTGCCTTATGTATATCTGTTAGAATAGCCACAAGGTCTGAAAGTTATTTTCAAATGATTGAGCTCTTCTACAGAGTATTGAAATTCACAGATTCTTCCAACCTGGTCCCCCAATGTCTTACATACTCCTCTTCCTCCATGGATTGTTTCCAGCATTTGGAGATGAAACATTAGGCAGCAAAACGTGCCTTATAACCAAAATCTAATGAACATATAATTAAATTAACCAAAGATGTAATGTTGCACTCTCGGGTAAGACTGATCTTGAATGCAAAGCCAAAGTGGAAATTAAATGTACGCTGCAACATTCATCACACTTTTTGTTATTGAAATTATTCACAGTGCCATAGGGAGAACTGAGTTTATGTGTTTTATAGAGTCAGATACACGCTGTGGCACAGGGTGCTGTCCGTTATTCTCCTGACTATGATGTGCAGGAATGGTAGTCTTCCTTCTTCTTTGGTCTCCATAGTGAATTTGATTTTGTGGCGTGTGGAGTTCAGATGTACAAAGAAGTCAAGAAGTTTGTCTCTTCCATGAGGCCAGATGACAAGTGTGTTGTCCACATAACTGAAGAAGAAGAAGAAGAAGAAGAAGAAGAAGATGGATTTCCATTTGGATGACATCAGGGCCTCTTCCTCGAAGTGCACCGTAAACATATTCACAATCTCTGGTCAGAGTGGGCTGCCTATTGCGACTCCATCTGTTTGCTGGAGGGGGGTGTGCCACGAGTCAGTGAACTGGGAAAGTTGACCAAGTAATATGCGTGACGTGTCATACCTCGACCGATATTGAGAACAGAATAAAAAATTCAGAGGCATTACTTTTCAGCACTCCCATGCATATTCTGTATGCAAGAAAAGCTTATGGAGCAGGTTTCTCATTCAGAAATTCTATTTCAGTGTTGGTTGTTTACACAAAGACCGTGTTAAGCATAATGGAAGAAGGAGAAATGTTTATCAGCATTCCAGATTTGGCAGTGGCAGGCTCATGGTCTGCTGAGACTCTGGTTTATTGTTTCACTATATTGCTGCTTGCATTGCTCAGAATCTCATTTTGTGCAAACATAGAATTGGTAGGTTCAGGAGGGCCATGCTAAATGCCTTGCAGGGCCTCAGTAGTGCCACCCAACTAGCACCTGAGAGGGCAGACAAGTGTTCGCTCATGCGTACGTGATCCTGTAGTGAAGTTGTGTACATTTAGTCAGGAAGTGGGCTTGTATACAGTGAGACAAGTATCCACACAGACAATGTGATGGCATCTGGAGCAGCACAGACTGTCAAGCCCTTAATGCAGCTCTAGAGAGAGGTGAACTGACAGTGGTGCAACTAACAACAATGCCAGACACAGGAATGGCACTGTGTCATCGTATCAGATGAGTCTCGGTTCTGCAACATCGTCACAATTGATGTACTTGTGTGTGGAGGCTCTGATGCCAACAGACCTGGCCAGATTGTACCTGTCATTCTCATGCGGGTCCAGCATGTGATGTGATGGTATGGGGTGCAACTGGATACATGTCACAACCTCTGGTTCACATAGCCAGTAAATTGGACAGCAGCCATTGCATTTGTGTTTTGTTAAGGCCTATCACTGTGCCCTATTTTCAAGGGCTCCGTGATGTTATCTTTTAACAAGATAATGCAAGACTACACATCACCTGAGCTGTACTGAGCTACCTCGATACAGAGAGTGTTCCACTGTTGCCATATCCAGCATTTTCTTCAAATCTGTCACCTGTGGAGAACGTCTGTTCACAGGATGCCAAGAGATGGGTATACCACCAGTCGCCAGCCACCAGTCGCCAACCACTACAGTTGATGAACTCTGACATATGACATACAGTTGAGTAGCATGAAATAATGTACCCGTGGCTGTAATCCAACCTCGATTTGATATCCAGTGTGATGAGAGCTGTTCTGCTGTTCCAGTTTCAATACTGAAATTCATATATTATTTTTATGCTATCCTTACCAGATTGGACTGTGGTGTCATACAGCATAAAATATCTTACAACGTGTTGAATCAGTGATGAGAAGTGTAGAACACCCAGCAGGGGAAAGATGTTGGCAATGAGACAGCTTTTATGTAGAACAGCAGTACAGTGTTTTAGAGTGCATAATGCTTCCGCAGATTGAGAACAAAATGTGTGGTTTGCTGTCATCCATTTTCACAAACATAGCCTTGAAAAATAATGTTGACATTACTGTGCATTTCACTCTGAGGCATATTGCGCTCTGAGAATGTTCATCGAATTCAGTTACTTTGTATTATATTTCAGTAACAGTGACATAATAGCAAATTGGGCTGTATGAGTTTTTATGGATTGTTTTTTCCAGAGACACACTACCATTTCTTCAGATTTATTTAATTTGTGTATAAATCCTTTCCAGCATATATGCTGTACACAAAATGTTGAACATAAAATGTAGCTATCTGCTGATTTAACATCTTGCTGAGTATACCAGTACAATGTTTTGTTGTAACAAAGAGTTCAATGTATTTTACACACTTATAAACTTATTTATACAGTTATAGTAATTTATACCATTACATTAATGTTGTACCTTAATGTTCTGGAAGATGATATTATAAGGAACCTCATACTTTTCCTGGATGATAGAGTTGTCTATAATGAATTATTGCCTGAAAAAGATCTGCACAAATTTGAGTCAGATCATAACATTTCAAATTGGTCCAAAGATAGGCAACTGAGTTTAAGTTTTCAGAAATGTAAATTGGAGCACATCACAAAACAAATAAAAGACAGTATTGTATGACTACATTATCAAATAATCACAGTTTTAATTGGTCAACTCATACAAATATCTGGATGAAATGAAATGGTGACATAGACTCACTTGTAGGCAAAGCAGAATGCAGACTTCAATTCGTTGGTAAGATACTGGAAAATGCAATCAGTCTATAGAGGACATTGCTTACAAAATACTTGTGTGGCCCATTCTAGAATATTGCTTAAGTATGATCCATAACAAATAAGGCTAATGGCAGACATTGAATGTATACAAAATAGTGTAGCATGATTGATCATAGATTTATTTGATGCATGGGAGAGCATCAAGAAGCTACTAAAAATTAGAAATGCCAGACAAGTGAAGATTGACGCCAAATATATGACAAAACCCAACTTATGAAATTTCAGGAACCTGTATTAAGCGAGGTATTTAGGGATTATACAATAACCACATATGTATCATCCTATAGGGACCATGAAGGCAAGATTAATTACAGCATGCACAGAACCATTTAAAGAATCATTCTTCCCACACTCCACATGAGCATTGAATGGGGAAAAACCGTAATGTGTGGTACAACAATGTACTTTGTCGGACAAACCCACAGTGGTTTATACAGTGTGCATGGAGACATGGAATCAGTTGACAGTAGCTGGGTAATGGTTCATATTGATTCCCATTTCCCTGTTGCAGTAGGTGATCTTATGCCTCTAATTATTTTTTCATTGCTATCTTAACTTGCATTCTTCAATTCAGTTTATTAACCCTTCTTATCTCTTTGTATTAGGGCAAATGTACAGTTAACTTTTAAGGAATTTGTATTTTCAATTTATCAACTGGAGTTTTGTTTCATATGCAGCAGCAATGTTACAAATTATTTGTTTCAGTTTCTTTAGAATAATTTGCTGTTTCACAGGTGCCTTGAAGGAAATGAAAGATCTCGAAAGTGTCTTAATGACAACCGATGGCCTCATATTGACAAGACAGCTGGTTGCCTTGCAGAGGGCAGGGCTTGACGGTCTGAACATCAGCTTAGACACCCTGCAGTCCCAACGCTACAACCAGATCACGAGGAGGAAAGGCTGGGAGTGTGTCATGGCTGGCATAGATATTGCCTTGCAACTTGAATACGACCCTGTGAAGGTATTACTAGTGCAGCTGTCACTGCATGCAGACTTTCATAAACAAAAGATATAAATCTGTTGTTAAGAATATCAATACAAGAATCACCATTTTAAAGCAGTACGCCCTCACCCTCGCCCCCATCCCCACTCCCACCCTCACCGCTGTCTCCACACTGCAGCTGTAAGTGAAGGAAGGTATATTAAGACAGAAGAAGTAAATTTTAGCTGACGATGCTAACAGTTTTGTAGTTTATACAACATAAAAAAGTATACCTTGCAAGTTTACCAATTAAATAACTTATATTTTCCTCCAAAGAGAGTCTTATGAGACTCAAGATCTTTACAGTTTCTCTTTTTTTCTTTTGTGTCTTTAGTTTAAAATAAGTTTCCTCTATTGTGGTGTTGTTTTGAAAAAAATACTCGATTGTTTGGAAAAATTATTCTTAATTCTGTAGTCACAGTTTTGTTGTGTCTAAGTACTACTGGTTTCAGTAGCGAGTACCAGCATCAGTGCATCTTATTATCAAAAATTTCTTTGCAAAATAAAAGCTGACCACTGTGGCCGAGCGGTTCTAGGCACTTCAGTCCGGAACCGTGCTGCTGCTACGGTCGCGGGTTCGAATCCTGCCTCAGGCAGGGATGTCCTTAGGTTAGTTAGGTTTGAGTAGTTCTAAGTCTGGGGGACTGATGACCTCAGATGTTAAGTCCCATAGTGCTTAGAGCCATTTGAACCATTTTGCAAAATAAAAAGCTTCTGTACAACTGCAAACTAGACATACCACTTTCAGGGTGCAGTTCACATCTATTGAAAGCACAACAGTGACCTTTACTTTTAGTAGATAAGACACCTACTGGGGTAAGTGACTTGATGAATGCACACAAGAAGTTGTCATTTATTCCATATGTAGCTGCCATGCAGAATCATATTTTGTATTAGTTTGTCCTTACTCTTCCAAAAGGTTAAACCTTGTCTCTGCAGCCACAGCTTCCTCTCTTCAGCAGTTGTCTTCATCTCCATGTGTGAAGAAAATCCCATTCATTGATCGTATTGTTTAAGTAGGATGTTCTCAGTCATCCCCTTGTTTTCTTACGTATGATCTTGCCTTCAGAAATGTTTTTTAAAAGATTATCATCTCCAGTTAAGTGTCCAGTGTATTTTGCTTTGCTCTGCCCTATAACTTTCAGTGGTTCTTTCTTCTCTCCTATTTCCTTTAATTTTTCTGTCAATGCAGCTAGTTCTTGATCTTCTCCTCCAGAACCACATTTCAGCAGGTTTGAGGTGAGCTTCCTTTGGCTTTTCTAATGTACAGATTTTGCATCTGTGTGTCAGAACACTCCACACAAAGGTCTTTACAAATATTTTGTTAATGTGGAAGCTGATATGTTTATTCAGTTGCAGCTTCTTCTTATTTTGGAAGGAACTCTTCACCTGTGCTATTCTTTTCTTGAATGCCTTGAAATATTGATTGTTTTCTTGCAAAATGCTACTGAGATAGCGAATTTCAGTTCCTTTCTTGAGTTGCTCATTGCCTGTTCTTGTGTCAGTCCTACCTCCACCTCCTTTCTTGTCTGTAGCCATAACTTTTGTCTTCTTTGTATTCATTTTTAGCTTTAGTTTTACCATTTCTTGATTTAAGGCCTGAAACATTTTATTTAGTTCCTACTCTGATTTACTATTGCGATGTCGTCAATCTGCAGTGTATATGCATGCAATTAAGTTTCCATATCGACATCATGCTCCAAAAACCACTTAACTGTGTGTGGCAGGGGGTACGTCTCATGCCACCAACTGATCCCCTCTGCCTTGTTCCACTTGTGAACAGTGCTTGGGAAGAATGACTGTCAGTACGCTTCTGTATTATCTCTAACTTCTCAAATTTTCTTCTCGTGATCATTTCGTTAATTGTATGTGAGAGAAACTATTATGTTGTCAGACTCTTCTCGGAAACTACTCTCTCGAAATTTGGGTAGTAAATCTTTCCGTGATGCACAACTGCTCTCTTATGGCATCTACCACTGGAGTTGCTGAGCATCTCTGTAATGATCTCACAGTGACTAAATGATCCTGTGACAAAACACTCCGCACTTCATTGGATCTTCTTTCTCTCTTCTGTCAGTCCTACTGGGTAAGGACATGGGGGTAATTTACATTCACTTAAGATTCTTCCTGTGAATCTTAGTCTGGCATCTGCTTTTCTATTGCTGTTTTATGTGGTCATCCCACTTTAAGGTTGCTCTGGATAGTTGCTTCTAGATATTTTATGGTAGATTCTGTTTCCAGCAATTTGTCATTAATAGTGTAGTTGTACAGTATTGGATTTCTTTTCCTGTGTGTGTGTGTGTGTGTGTGTGTGTGTGTGTGTGTGTTACATTTATTTATGTGCAGTGTCAACTGCCAGAGCCTGCATCATTCACCAATCCTCTGCAGGTCATTGTGCAAATTGATACTGTCTTCGGTTGTTGCTACTTTCTTATGGACAAGTGTAGTACCTGTGAACAATATTAAGGAGCCTCTGACACTTTCTACTGGATCATTTATATACATTGTAAATGTAATGGTCCTATCACATTTCCTTGCAGTATTCCAGAAATTACCTTTTGATTCTTGTCATCTTTTCTTTGTTGTTGTTATTACTTCCTTGATGAACATATTAAGGAAGTAAGGTGATAGAAGGCACCCGTCTCTCACTGCCTTTCTGGTTTTCCTTCTTCCATATCCGGTTCAGTACTCTGACTTTTGTATATACTCAAAATTAATCATCTGTCCTTCCACTTTGGACATTACTTTAAGGAATGATGATATAATGGTAATCTGTTTATTAAACAATATTTTAACGATACACTATGCTTTCTGATCATATAGTGGCTTGATGATGGAGTTTGATACTGAAATTAGCAATCATTAGACAAAATAAAAGTGAAGCTATAATAAAAGAAAGTAATATTTTGGATCATGTCAGTCGTTGTTCCAAACAACTGCACGTCAGGAATAGGTTCAAATGGCTCTGAGCACTATGCGACTTAACTTCTGAGGTCATCAGTCACCTAGAACTTAGAACTAATTAAACCTAACTAACCTAAGGACATCACACACATCCATGCCCGAGGCAGGATTCGAACCTGCGAACGTAGCGGTCACTCGGTTCCAGACTGTAGCGCCTAGAACCGCACAGCCACTCCGGCTGTCCAGGAATAGGTACTAAATTATTTGTCCGCTGATGACCTCACAGCTTAGAACACTAAAACACAAATGTTAATTGTTTGTTATGTGCCCTGGTAGAGTGTACAACTGTTTACAGTTCACGATTGGTTGTTGGAGATTGGGCGTTACTCACATAGTGTATTTGGTGCACAGTGCAGAAAAAGGCAGTGTCCAGAAAAGAAAACAAGTGTAAAGGCAAATGTTTCATGACAGGATGTTGTGTCACCATACTTGGAAGACAATTATAGCCAAAGACAGAAATTTAAAAGAAACTGGCTCATTTGAGCTGCGGAGACCTAGTCGAGGATTCTCAGTAGATAATTGTTAGCAGAGTAGAATTTATAAAGAGACAATGTCAGTTCGTGTGAGGGAAGGTTGATTGGTAAGTACCTATCAGCTTTCTCATAAAACTCACAATTTGAAGAATACACATCAAGGAAAAGGTAGAAGTCCAACAGTGTCAAATCTAGACAATAATATCGATCATGCAACAGTTTTGCAAAATCCCCAGTTGTACTTACTTTACTTACTTACTTACTTACTAACTTACTCAGATTTGCTGTGTACCATACAAGGAACTGGTTTCCACTAGTTCACTTGATCAGCTGCCAAGTTCTCACCTTCCTTCAAGTTTGTGTCCATGGATTGAAGATTCATTGCAAAAGTTCCAGGTGTTAAAAGGTCTTCCTGTACATCTGTATCTGTCCATTGATTTCCACAACAGTGTTGATTTTGGGATTCTTCCACCTTACATGCGTAGAACATAACCTGCAATCTTCAGTCTTCTTTCAACAATAATTTTGTGCAGGCTGTGTAGACCTCGTATTCTCAGCACTTCATCATTTGTAACTTGGTTGGGTTGACATCTTCAGAATTCATCTCTAGCATTGTTGGTGAAAAATATGGAGACTGTGTGCTGATTTTACTGACATTTTCCAAGACTCACACATATAAACAATAAAGGAGTACAGTCAAAGCTTTGTTGACATATTACAGACCTAATTGCCATATGGACTGATTTTCCAGTTCTGCTGGTGATTTCTGCATCTGTGACCTCATTATTACATATAAAGCTACCGAGATATGGCAATCTGTCAACATCTTGTAGTATCTTCTATTGCACTGTAATCGGGGAAGAGACGAGTAATTTCCACTTACTTTGCACATTCTGTTTGCCTTATCTCTATTAATTTTTAGCCCTACACAATAGGGCATTTAATCAGAAAGCAGATAAAAATTAAGTTGATGCCTTCCAAGGAGACGGTCTCTACTAAGTCTCTACTCCTTCAAGTCTGACTATGTAAGTGTAGACCAGAGATGGTTTAAATTCAGAGAAATAGTATCGACATCAATTAAGAGATATATACCAAATAAATTGAAAGGATACCAAATAAATTAAAATGGTGGTGCACAAAATATGTCAAAACTCAGCTGCAGAAGCAGTGAAAACAAGCATGTCAAAATTTAAAAGAATGTAAAATCTTCGAGATTAGCGATGTTTTACTGAAGCTCGAAACTTAGAGTGGGTTTCAGTGCAAGATGTCTTTAATAGTTCCCATAGTGAAACTTCGTTTTGAAATCTGGAAGAAAATCCAAAGAGGTTCTGGTTGCATGTGTAGTACACCAATGGCAAGACACAACCAATACCTTCACTGCGCAATAGCTGTGGTAATGTTACTGATGGCAGTGCTACTAAACGTGTTACTAAACACGGATTTCTGAAATTTCTTCACCAAAGACAACAAAGTTATTATTGCAGTATTCAAATCAAGAACAACTGCAACTGTGAGTAACTTAGTAGTAGCTCTCCTCAGTGTCATAAAGCATTTATGTTTCTTTCAGAGAATGTTGATACAATAGCTCCATTAGAAATCATATATAGTCGCTCATTTGATAAAGATCCATACCTAGAGACTGAAAAGTTGCTCAGGTCACACCAATGCTCAAGAAAGGAAAGAGGAGTAATCTACTAAATAACAGACTCATATCACAAATGTTGATTTGCATTAGATTTTGGAACATATATTGTGTTTGAATATTATGAATTATCTCAAAGATAATGATTCATTGATAAATAGCCAAGATAGATTCAGAAATATTGACCTTTTAAAACACAGCTAGCTCTTTAGTCACACAAAGTAATAAGTGCTGTCGACTGGGGCTCTCAAATTGATTCCATATTTGTAGATTTCCAGAAGACTTTTTGAAACAGTTCCTCACAAGCATTTGTAATAATATTGTGTGCCTATGGTGTATTGTCTCAGTTGTGCAACTGGATGTGTGGTTTCCTGTCAGAAAGGTCACAGTTCATAGTAATTGATGGAAAATTGTCAAGTAAAACAGAAGTGATATCTGACATTCCTCAAGGAAGTGTTATAGACCACCTGCTGTTGCCGATCTACATTAACAATTTAAGAGAGAATCTGAGCAGTCCTATTAGATGATGCTATCATTTAGTCTTGCAAATCATTTACTGTCTTGTAAAGCGATCAGATGATCAAAACGAACTGCAAAATGATTTAGGCTACCTATCCATATGATGCAAAAAGTGGTAACTGACCTTAAATAAAAAAATTTTTTATGTCATCCGCATGAGTAGTAAAAGGCATCTACTAAATTTTGATTACATTATAATTCACGCAGATCTAAAGGCTGTGAAGTCTACTGAATACTTAGGAATTACATTTACAAATAACTTAAATTGGAATGCTCACATAGATAATGCGGTGGGAAAGCAAACAAAAGACTGTGATTTAATAGTAAAACATTTAGAAGATTAGGATTACTAAAGAGACTATCTACAACTATACTTGTCTGTCCTCTTTTGGAGTATTCTGCATGGTGTGAGATCCTTACCAGATAGGACTGACAGAGGACATCATTTAAAAGTTCATAGAAAGGCAGCTCATTTTGTATTATTGGGAAACAGAAAAGTGCATGCCACAGATATCACATGTGAATTGGGGTGGCAGTCATCAAAGGAAAAGCATTTTGCTGGAGCAGGTTCTTAAAATTTCAATCATCAACTTTCTCCTCCGAATGTGAAAATATTTTGTTAGAGCCCTCTTACATAGGGAGAAATGGTCATTGTAATAAAATAAGAGAAATGAGAGCTTGTACGGAAATATTGAAGTGTTTGTTTTTCCTCAAATGCTGTAGGGGAGTGTAATGGTAGATAAATAGGTTGAGGGTGGTTCTCTGAACCCTCTGCCAGCATTTAATTGTGAATTACAGACTAGTCATGCAGATATAGATAATGTAGATAGGCTTTCAATATTGTGCACCGATTCTATAATTTTATACATTGCTCAAATACTTTCGTGGCGCTTTGGAGTGACCCCTTTAAAATAACAATTTACCAGTCTTCTTAATATGTATTTTGGTAACCAGGTTGATAAGAAGTTACAACAATACTCTCTTATTACTCCCCAGTTTTGGGTTTTATTAATGAACAAAATCGCCGCAGTGTTCCATAACAATTACGGGCTGAAGTTTCCTGCTGATGGAACCAATATGATTTTCTGTGTTTCTGAGCATACAGGTTGTGTACGCTGTTTGGAGTCTTGTGTATGCTGAATCAAATGTTTTTATTGTTGTGATCTTCCATCTGAAGATTGGTTTCATTGAGTTGCCCATGCTAGCCTATCCTGTGTGACCCTCTTCACCTCTGCGTAACTACTGCAGCATACGATAACTTGAACTTGCTTACTGCAGTCAGTTTTTTGTCTCCTACAGTTGTTACCCCCATTATATTCACAGATGACCACATATTGTGGAAATTGCATATTGTAATGTAGGATGCAATAATAACGTACGGAAAGTTTCTGTTGAAAATTACGAATTATTTAGGAATAAAGCAGATGGCTCACCAAAAGGCAGAAGCACTGTCTCATCGATAGGCACACAAACAAAAGGTATGTAGAATGAGATTTTCACTGTGCAGTGGAGTGTGCACTGATATGAAACTTCCTGGCAGATTAAAAGTGTGTGCCGGACTAAGAGTCAAACTTGGGACCTTTGCCTTTTGTGGGCAAGTGCTCTACCATCTGAGCTATCCATGCACGACTCACGACCCGTCCTCACAGCTTTACTTCCACCAGTACCTCGTCTTCTACCTTCCAAACTAAAAGGTACGTTGCTTGGCGAGGTTCCAGAATGCACTTTCTTTTTCTAGCTGTAGGGAAAACATGCGCTCACGCACACACACACACACACACACACACACACTCACATGCGCATGCATGTCTCCTTATGTTGTGGTCGCTCAACTGCCAGCTCTTTACTGGCCCATGGTGAGTGTTCTGGAGTGAGGTGGGGCTTTAGAGTGGGGTAGGATGGGGTGGGTTGAGGCAATGTGAGGGATGGAGAGAGATGGGAGGGGTTTGGAGGGAAACATTTAGTGGCTCGTGGGAGAGTGGGGAGCCATCTGTGGGCTAGCTAGGGGTGCAAGTAGAGGGGTCAGGCGACAGACAGCTGGGCACTCATAGACTAGGGTGTGACGTGAGATAACAGCACACAACTAGCTGATTGGGAAGGGGGGAGAGGGGTGGGGGGGAGGGGTGGGGGAGGGGTGTGTGTGTGTGTGGGGGGGGGGGGGCAGGGGGGCTGGTAGTTAACTTGGATTTAGGCCAGGAAGCAAAGGATGTGCTGTAAGTATGGCTATGAAAGTTGAGTATTCTTAAATAAGATCAGCTGGTGCCAATGTATTGGAAAGTAACTGGCACACAAAGTGCAATTGTGGCTCCTTTTTCTTTGTGAATTTTAAATAGTCTGCAGAGCAAATTGAATTAGGAGGATCAGGCATTTGTCTGTGTCTAGGAAAGTAAATTGTAGAGCCAGATAAAAGGCGCGCAAGACAGGAGGGGTACTACTGCTCATCACTGCTGTATCGTGCTACTAGTACGTGTCAGTGTGAATGCACTGAGAGTGGTGTTGCCGTACATGCGTCTTTAAATTGGTCACCCACTGATCATAGCAGGCTGGCTGCTGGAGGCCGTCTCTGGGAGCCAAGCATGTGGCGCGGTCCCTGCCGTGCCATCTGCTGGCGACTCGCACATATATAGGTGTGGAACAGTGCTGACTGTCTCTCTGTGTGATTCTAGTTTGTAATGTGCACATCAGTGTTCTGTGTCTTGTTGAGTCCTTAGAGGCATATTGTTCGGAGGTTATTATTAAAGCCATATTTGTGCGACTTGGATCACACTTCAGTATTACTTGGTTAGTACATCACCACAAACATATGGACCGGGAATGTACATGCTTTGACAGTTTGCTACGTCTCTCTCTTCTAGGACTGACATGGTAGCTGCCTTGCATTTCTTAATGATTCTGACCTTGTCAACCACAAACCGAATCTTAGTACAGTCATGATTTCCCTGAAGAGATTACATGACAGCAGAGACTTGTAAAATTGTGTTACCCATTTCTCTAGCCAGTGAAGATTCATTCTATACCTTCAGATACAGTGTCATGTAGGAGTAGAACAGCAAGAAATACGTAGCTCCTCTAACAGTATTGACAGTTTATCACCTCCCAACACTACATGTGCCAATGTTTCAGTGCATTTTTGAATATGTTTGTTAACAGATTCATCAACACAACAAAAATTTACGGTCTCAGTAGCATCTTATTTCTTAACTCATACTTTACTATTCATCAGAATCTTCATCGCTGCCCTTTGATTCGTCAGAGCTCCCTGCTGTACTTTGTTTTATTTCATAGTCAGAATTAGTTGAAATACCACCTACCGTATTTACTCAAATCTAACCCGCACTCAAACCTGAAAAATGAGACTCGAAATAAAGGAAGGAAAAAAAAATTCCCGAATCTAAGCCGCACCTGAAATTTGAGACTCAAAGTTCAAGGGGAGAGAAAAGTTTTAGGCCGCACCTCCAAATCGAAACAAAGTCGGTCCATTGTAATATGAGACACAAATTAGGTTGAATGAATGACGATACAGCTACAGTAGTTTGGTTCGAGTCGTAAGCTAAGCACTTAAGCTTTACCAGGTAGCCTTTGCTATGCATCAGGCGCTCCGTCCGTATTTATACTGGTACCCTTCCTTTTTCACGTGCTTCGTCTGGTTTGAATCAATTGCTTATTTTTCTTTGATCTGATAAGTGCCGTTTTCCTTGTTATAGGCGTTTATGTCACTCTAAGCTGAAAATACATTACTGTACTGTGTCATGCATTGTTTGTCGCATTCTGATAGTGCGTGTTTGCAGCCTGTCGTCGCTCGCGGCATGGCTTGCTTTTATGCACGCTACCACTGCCTACAATTAAAAAAAAAAAAAAAAAAAGAGAGAGAAATCGTCTCATTAGCGAAACAATGGCAAAAGACTACTATTTGTTGTTACTTACACTGCTGCTTTCTTTGATAATGATCAACAAGAACCAAATAATAGACTGCGTATGATAGAACATGTTCTGAACGAGAGTTAGGCGAAAATTTATCTCCATTTGAAAATCTTTGCGGCTGCTTCTTTAGTACATCAAATTCTGCACAGAAATTAGAGTCATCTTAGATTTAAAAATCTAGTCAGTTGCCGTGCTTCATTTCTGACTGTATCACTATTAGGCATAAGAATAATATGAATATAAACATGACACGATACGTATATTCTTCCGCATTTGCTGTTGTCTCACTCTAGTTTCGTAGTTTATTAGGCAGACAGGATTTAAATAAGATAGCAGCAAACACGAAAGAATACGTGGCAACATGTTTATATTCGTATTACTCTTATGATGAAGACAATACTGCATGTGATTCACATTTCATCAGGTTCCTATAAGCAACCATCTCTTCTCACAGGTAGGAAAAAATTCAGAACGTAGAGTTGGCCATATTGACAAACATCCGAAACAGTCTTGCCTGTCGGATTTTCGTAATACATTGAAGTTCTGCTACATTCGAAGATGAACAATACGGAATTTATATTTACTTCATTGGATAATGTATGAAAATCGTCTTCCACCTTTTTTTTTTAATTTATTTACTGACGCAGAGGTTTTAGCGCCAGTATTTATCTTTGTGCCTACGAGGCATGCCTGTGTAGCATTACACATATTCGACGGCAAAAGTTAGTTGTGGCAGCACCTACTGACATTTTTCAGAACTTCCACTTGCTTTGCACTCGATTCTAAGCCGCAGGCGGTTTTTTGGATTACAAAAACCGGAAAAAATGCGGCTTAGATTTGAGTAAATACGGTACATCCTCTCCTTTGGATTCAACTTCTTAAGTATTATCTTTCAAGTCAACACCTGCTAATCTGTGAGACCGAAATGATGAGCCATACTACTCTATTTCACTGTACCTGTTTGTTTCATTTGTATAACATTTTATTCCATCATAGATGCTGCACTTACAGTTTCTTATATGCATTGCAGCAGCAGACACAATAAAAGTAGCAATCAGCAGTGCTTAGTTTGTTGAATGGGTAAAAAATATGCCATGTCCCAGTTCCACATATCCCCAAAATTTGATTCTGCCAAATTCTGTACTCTCTGAAATCGAATGTTTAATCCAAAGATGAAAGTGAACAAGTTTGATGCAGTATTGCTAATATTGTTTATTACTCATCTTGCTGAATGAAGTGCATACCGTGTCCTTTCTGAAAGGTTTGCAGAAGTAATGCACATACCAGTTTTCTAAAAACTTACATTGAGATTGTGCTCTCCTTCCTCTTGTACAAATTAGTAGAGCCCTTCGGATTACTCCACAATATGCCTCTTGGCAAGGTGGTAACAACAGTATTATGAAAAGGATAGATTGGCACTCACTGTATAGTGTAGATGTTGTGTTGCAAGCAGGGGAGGGGGGGGGGGGGGGGGAAACACCACCTATTAAACACGTAAGCTTTTGGTGCAAACCCCCCCCCCCCCCATTCCCACACACACACACACACACACACACACACACACACACACACACACACACACGCGCAAATGCAGATCACACATACATGACCACTGTCTCTGGCTGCTAGGGCCAGACTGGGAGCAACTGCGCATCATGGGAGAAAGAACGGTCATGTGTGTGTGTGTGTGTGTGTGTGTGTGTGTGTGTGTGTTTTGTCCACTTAGGAAGAAGACTTTCTGATCGAAAGCTTACGTGTATAGTAGTCTTTTTGTTGTGCTTGTCTGTGACCTAATATTTCCTGTATACAGTGAATAGCAATGTATCTTTTTTATAATATGGTCATTATTCCAGCCTAGATTTTCTATTGTTTGTTTCCTTTTAAGACCTTATAGAGACAGTTACTGACAATTTCTTTTTTCTTATTGGAGAAAAGTAAAACCATATGGGGGCCAGACGTAGATCGTGAATGAATATGGAATAGAGTATTTTTATTCTCCCTGTATGCAGTGTCAATAACGTCACCGCACACACTTCATTTCTGGCAGCACCTCCTCCTCAACACATGACTGTCCCCCACCACCTCACCATAGTCTTCAAGTTATATCCTATAGCACTTCTGGGTGGACAAATAGATGAAGGATGTAGTTTAAAACAGTATAACTAAACTTAAAAGCCGAACTGCCCTTTTATAGAGACTGCCATCATTATTTAAACATACTAAACAACATCAAAACAGTCAAAAGAAATTGTTTTTCAAAAGAGCAGAAAATTGTAGTGAAATTCATGAAAGGATTGTTTTAAATTGTTATATCTTAAATCTGTCAGCATTTCCCAAGATTTTCTGGCTTAATTAAGACTAGGTCATGCCACCACAGTGGTCAGGCAGTGGACTTGCCTTCGAGAGGACAACGGACCCGAGTCCCATCGGGCCACCAATATTTGGGTTTTCCTTGATTTCCCTAAATGATTTAAGACAAATTCTGGGATGGTTCCTTTGAAAAAGATGACATTCGGTTGAGGAAGCTAATTTCTGTGGCAGGTCTGATGACACAGTGCTGGTGGAAGCTCGAGTATTTCAGAGCACACCATTCATTGCACATTGTTAAACATAGGGATCTGCTGCAGACAACCCCTGTATGTTCCCATGTTGACAACACTGTTGAATTACAATTTCTGTGGCTCAGGAGCATTGAGATTGGGCAGTGAATCAATAGAAATGTGTCATCTGGTTGAATCATTCGTGTTTCGCATTACACCTGCTTGACGGTTTTGTGCACATACACTGTCAACTGAGTGAATTGGTGCTTGAAGGGTGCACTTTGCTACAGACTTAGGCCAGTGGGAGCAATATTATGATATGGAGGACATTCACCTGGTCTTCTGTGGGTCCTGTGGTAGTAACTGAAGGCTCCATAACAGATTTGTTCTGTGTGAACATTATTGTGCACTGTCCGCACCCTGTCCCTAATGAAGGTGACATGTTTCAACAATATGACTTTCAGTGTCACGAGGCCAGAATCAAATTCACCCCTTCTGAATCTGATGGAATACATCTGTGATGCTATCAGATACCAGTTCTGCACCCAGAAACCACTGATCTCCAATTTATGGGAATTACATGACCTGTGCTTAGACATGCGGTGCTGCATAATGCTGGGAACATACCTCACATAATGCTGGGAACATACCTGAAATTTGTTGAACTTGTCCCACACAAAATCACTGCTGTATTGTGTTCCAACAGTGGACAAACACATTATCAAACAGGAAGTCATAGTGTTTTGTCTCATCAGTTTATATATTCAATGCTTGAATGAAAGGTGTGCTCTTTTCCTTTTTTCTGCCATTGCGTGTATGTGTAAAGCAGGATGTTCTACCATTTGGGCTTGTTTATATGAAGGCTGTCAGTGTTACCACCTGCACAGATACTAAATGCTCCTTTTGTGAAGACCTTTTATCTTGAGAACACTTTTAACTTTGTTTCACAAATGGCAGCACAGTTTCAAGAAAGCTTCTTAATTTAATGTGATAGTTAAAATAATACCTTCAGCAAAAGATGTGTGCGTTGGAGTGGGGAAAAAGATTGGAGATGTATGTAGCTTAATTTTCGTAAATTGTTAAGAAGGTTAACAGCTTGGCATGCTAAGATAAATTCCCACATTCTCTAAAAAGAGAGAAAAAGATTAATTTTACAGAATCAGTGAGGTATACAAATATAACAGCAGACTTGTAGAACCATTATTTTGTAGGTTAGATTAGATTAGATTCAGCTTTTGTTCCAAGACTCAAAACATGATATGATTCTCATGGGTGAGTAACATGCCAGAAAGTATAACATAAAAAATATAAAACATTTGAATACCCTGATCATTTGTCAGGAGATTGTCAAACTAGGTGAATGCAATACAAACTGGAACAGCTAATATGTTTAGAATTGATACACTGTCAAACTGAAAAATTGTTATGCACTATTAATAAATTTATCAAACAAAAAGTACATAATCTTGACTGTTATGACAAAGTGCTCTCAGAACTGAAATCTAACAGACAGTCTTATTTAAGCTGGCCTAACAGCCACTGTTAAGATATTCATCTATAGAGTAGGATGAGTTGCCTATCAAAAAGTCTTTCAAACTCTGTTTAAACCATGCTTTATCTGATACCAAGTTTTTAATGGTGTCTTTCTTCCACAGATAAATTGTGTTGTAATGCGAGGTTTTAATGAAGATGAAGTGTGCAGTTTTGTGGCGTTAACAAAAGAGAAAAATTTTGATGTAAGATTTATTGAGTACATGCCTTCCAGCGGCAACAAATGGAATGATGGGAAGATGGTCTCATTTAGTGAAATGCTCCAAATAATTAGAAAGCAGTGGCCTGATTTTGATCCTCTTCTCAATGGGCCCAATGATACCTCAAAGGTACGTGCAGTATTACATATGAACATACATTGAAAATAATTTAATGTTTATGACTTACTACCAATCACAAGAATACTTCACATCTGCTGGTGGTATGAGAGATAGACTGGTTTAGTTACATATTTCTCATCCCATTCAGTAAGTCTGTCCTGGCCTGGGTTTCTCTGCAGCTTTTCTGCAACTCTAACCATTTCCTAAACCTTGACAATCCTTTTCTTTCTTCCCTTTTCCTTCCCCTTCATTGTTTCTGCCAGAAGAAGAAGCCACTGGCTCCAAAAGCTTGCACATTTCCATAACTTTAAAGGGAGTTAGAAGGGGAAAACATTCTTTTTCACTTTTTCGGGCTTTTATCTGATTATAAAATTTGCAATTTTCCAAATAAAATGATATGTATATTACTTATAAACTTGCGTGGGAAGTATTTTATTTTATTTTCTAAAATATAATCTACACCAGTTGAAAATGTTAAAATTTTTACATGCATTACTTCAAGACCTAATAAAATAGGTAATTTTTTATATACAGGGTAGCCCATTGATCATGACCAGGCCAAATATCTCACGAAATAAGTGTCAAACAAAAAAACTACAAAGAACGAAATTTGTCTAGCTCGAAGGGGGAAACCAGCTGGCGCAATGGTTGGCCTGCTATAAGGCGCTGCCATAGCTCAAACTGATATCAACTCTGTTTTTTAAAATAGGAACCCCATTTTTATTACATATTCGTGTAATACGTAAAGAAATATGAATGTTTTAGTTGGACCACTTTTTTCGCTTTGTGATAGATGGCGCTGTAATAGTCACAAACATATGTCTCATAATTTTAGACGAACAGTTGGTAACAGGTAGGTTTTTTAAATTAAAATAAAGAACATAGGTACATTTGAACATTTTATTTCTGTTGTTCCAATGTGATACATGTACCTTTGTGAACTTATCATTTCTGAGAACGCATGCTGTTATGGCGTGATTACCTGTGAATACCACATTAATGCAATAAATGCTCAAAATGATGTCTGTCAACCTCAATGCCTTTGGCAATACGTGTAATGACATTCCTCTCAACAGTGAGTAGTTCGCCTTCCATAATGTTCGCACATGCATTGACAATGTACTGACGCATGTTGTCAGGCATTGTCGGTGGATCACGATAGCAAATATCCTTCAACTTTCCCCACAGAAAGAAATCCGGGGACGTCAGATCCGGTGAACGTGCGGGCCATGGTATGGTGCTTTGACGACCAATCCGCCTGTCATGAAATGTGCTATTCAATACTGCTTCAACCGCACGCAAACTATGTGCCGGACATCCGTCATGTTGGAAGTATATCGCCATTCTGTCATGCAGTGAAACATCTAGTAGTAACATTGGTAGAACATTACGCAGGAAATCAGCATACATTGCACCATTTAGATTGCCATGGATAAAATGGGGGCCAATTAACCTTCCTCCCTTAATGCCACACCATACATTAACCTGCCAAGGTCGCTGCTGTTCCACTTGTCGCTGCCATCGTAGATTTTCCGTTGCCCAATAGTGCATATTATGGCGGTTTAGGTTACCCCTGTTGGTGAATGATGCTTCATCGCTAATTAGAACGCATGCAAAAAATCTTTCATCGTCCCGTAATTTCTCTTGTGCCCAGTGGCAGAACTGTACATGACATTCAAAGTCATCGCCATGCAATTCCTGGTGCATAGAAATATGGTATGGGTGCAATCGATGTTGATGTAGCATTCTCAACACCGACGTTTTTGAGATTCCCAATTCTCGCGCAATTTGTCTGCTACTGATGTGTGGATTAGCTGCCCCAGCAGCTAAAACACCTACTAGGGCATCATCATTTGTTGCAGGTCGTGCAGGTCGTGGTTGATGTTTCACATGTGGCTGGACACTTCCTGTTTCCTTAAATAATGTAACTATCCGGCGAATGGTCCGGACACTTCAATGATGTCGTCCAGGATACCGAGCAGCATACATAGCACACGCCCCTTGGGCATTTTGATCACAATAGCCATACATCAACACGATATCGACCTTTTCCGCAATTGGTAAATGGTCCATTTTTACACGGGTAATGTATCACGAAGCAAATACCATTCGCACTGGCGGAATGTTATGTGATACCACATACTTATATGTTTGTGACTATTACAGCAGCTGGCCGGAGTGGCCGAGCGGTGCTAGGCGCTACAGTCTGGAAACGCGCGACCGCTACAGTCGCAGGTTCGAATCCTGCCTTGGGCATGGATGTGTGTGATGTCCTTAGGTTAGTTAGGTTTAAGTAGTTCTAAGTTCTAGGGGACTGATGACCTCAGAAGTTAAGTGCCATAGTGCTCAGAGCCATTTGAACCATTTTACAAAGTGAAAAAGTGGTCCAGCTAAAACATTCACATTTCTTTACGTACTACATGAATATGTAATAAAAAATGGGGGTTCCTATTTTTAAAAAATGCAGTTGATATGAGTTTGACCTATGGCAGTGCCATCTAGCAGGCCAACCATAGCGCCATCTGGTTTCTCCCTTCAAGCTAGACGAATTTCGTTCTTTGTAGTTTTTTCATTTCATGCTTATTTCGTGAGATATTTGGCCCGGGTACTATCAATGGACTACCCTGTAGAAAGCTGTGGATTGCTGTGTTATAAAGGTTAAATTATGTGTTTGTATTGGTAGCACTGTCAAAAATAGTATCGTATCTTTTCATAGTATAAACATGTTTTGTATATCGAAGTGCTAACGTTTTTCCGAGGAAAAGTGACGAATAGACTGGTAAATCTCTCAAAAAGTATGACTCCAAAATGAAGTGTTTTTAAGAAATGTGGGTTTCATGGTAATAAATATTTGAATAAAGAGAAACATTGTGTTCAGCATGTGGTGTGTGAAGTTGCAGACAATGAAATACTGGCAAACTCATGAGTATCTAGAGAAACACCCATTAGTGCTTCGAAGATTAAAATGAAACATAGTGATAACACAGTTATCTCAAAACAAAACTCATGTAAACGGTAGGTTAGGTTATATTCTGATACATTTACGCATCCTAACAGGGGTGTTATGTGAATGTGTGTGCTGTATGTATGTGGAGGGCCAGTTAGTTTACATGAAGACATTGAGGTATCAAATGGACTAGCCAGGAAACTTATCATTAATTCTGCCAGTTGTAAATATACTCATTCATTTTGGAATTCTGATAAGTGTAAAGATAATTATTTTGAAATAAATGTTAGGTGGTTTTATGGATTGAGAGCTATTGGCAAAGGACACACTGCAGCAGAAACAATGTGTGTCGTGATGTATATGCCACGCCCACTTTGTAAAATGGACAAGTATGCAGGATTTATTGGAGCTGCTGTGAAATCCACTGCATGTGAGTCAATTAAGGGTGCTGCAAATGAAGCTGCTGAAATAAACGATGGTATGATTGACATATCAGTAGCTTTTGGGGCACTTAGTAGAAGCGCAGCTGCAGTTCTAAGAATTCTGTTGCTACAGTGACCAGTGTGGATACTGGAAAGCTAATAGATTTCCAGATTTTAACCAAACATTGTTATAAGTATAAATCAGCGAATGAGGAAGGGCATATCTGTGACAGAAATTATGAAGGACAACTAGTCGTACGGAGGCCTGTGCAGCTGTTGAAATTTATAATCGATCTGTAAACTAAAGGGGAGTGTGTTACACTAAGTTCTTAGGTTATGCAGACTCAAATGCATATAACAGTGTAGTAGCCACTCAGCCTTATGGTGAGAAGCTTATCACAGAACTGGAATGTGTTGGTCATGTCCAGAAGAGGATGGGTACCAGATTGAGGAAGTTGAAACAAAGTTTGAGAGACAAGAAACTTTCAGGTGGTAAGACCATAAGAAGCAGGCTGACAGAGAAAATGATTGATGAACTACAACAGTATTATGAGGTTGCCATTGGAAATAATACTGAGGATTTGTTGAAAATGAAGCAGGCAGTATAGGCTACCTTCTTCCAGAGACTGTCAGCTGATGATAAACCAGTACACCATATTTGCCCTCCTAGATCTGGTTCATGGTGCAATTACCACAATGCCCAGTACTCAAACAGGTCATACAGCCATAAATATTCTATCCCAGCAGCAGTTGTGGATATCATAAAACCTGTTTACAGAGACCTGGCAATCCTGAATTATTGAAGAAGTGTCTGCATTGTCAGACTCAAAATCCCAATGAGTTGTTCAATAATCTTATAGTGTCAGTGTCGTCGTAACTGCCGTCTGCGTCACGTCTGCTGTGCAGCGAGCTATGCTAATTTAAGTATTAACTCTATTTTTCTTACTTGTCACTTCTTTTTCCGTGTGTTTTTGCTTTTAGGAAGCTTTAATTGTTGGGTGCTAGTAATAGTGTTCCATAGATTTCGTGTTTGTTTTGAATACAGTCAGAGAGAGTCCGTTTAGTCAGCCATAGTGCCAGTAGTGCTAGTGTTTGTTTTCAATACAGTCCAGAGACAGGTAGTGCTATTTTCATTGTTTTCTACAGGAAGTGTCTAGTAACCACAGTTTAGTCAACTATCAGCCGCCTTTAGTGAATTAGCAGTCTAGTTATAAGTTGATTAACTCTCTACAGTAAATTGATTTCTCAGGATGGATAGGATGTGTGACTGCTGTGTACGGACACAGGAGGAGCTGGCCACTGTTCGCGAACAGCTGAATGTGTTGAATCCGCGGTTAGCCGTCTTCAGGCTGCTGCCTCAGAGTGTAGCGGCAGTGGGGAGTCTGGTGCGTTGCATGGTACACCCCAGGTGTTACATGCTTCACCCACTGACCCTGCTTTCAAGACATCTTTGCGGGTACCGGGCGCGGTTGGGCCACCCTCTTCCCAAGGGGAATGGTGGGTTCAGCGGCATTCGCGGCGCATGAGGTGGAGGGTCAGTGTGGAGGCTGGCTGTGTGGCATCGCCCGTTCTGCCTGTGAGTGGACATGTGGCCACTCCTTCAGCAAGGTCCGAGCAGGCACATGGGGGGAGGGGTATATTAGTTATTGGGAGCTCCAACGTTTGGCGGGTGATGGAGCCCCTTAGGGAAATAGCGGAAAGGTCAGGGAAGAAGGTCAGTGTTCACTCTGTCTGCTTGCCGGGGGTCTCATCCGAGATGTGGAGGAGGCCGTGCTGGCAGTGATAGAGAGCACTGGGTGCACCCGACTGCAAATTGTTGCTCATGTCGGCACCAATGACTCCTGCCGTCTGGGTTCAGAGGTCATCTTTAGTTCGTACAGGCGGTTAGCGGAGTTGGTGAAGGCGGAAAGCCTCGTGGGGTGGAATCTGAGCTAGCTATTTGTAGTATCGTTCCCAGAACCGATAGTGGTCCTCTGGTTTGGAGCCGAGTGGAAGGCTTAAACCAGGGGCTCAGGCGATTCTGCGGAGATTTGGGGTGCAAATTTCTCGACCTCCGCTATCGGGTGGAGAAATGTAGGGTCCCCCTGAATAGGTCACGCGTGCACTACATGCAGGAAGCGGCTACAAGGGTAGCGGAGTATGTGTGGAGTGCACATGTGGGTTTGTTAGGTTAGAGAATTCCCTCCCTAGGCCCGACAAGACACCTCCTGAGATGCGGCAAGGTAGGAGTAGACAAAATGCAACAGGGAATAACAATATTAATGTGCTAATAGTAAACTGCAGGAGCGTCTATAGAAAGGTCCCAGAACTGCTCTCATTAATAAACGGTCACAATGCCCACATAGTGCTAGGGACAGAAAGTAGGCTGAAACCAGATGTAAACAGTAATGAAATTCTAAACTCAGATGGGAATGTATACCACAGAGACAGTCTGGACAGTGAAGGGGGAGGCATGTTTAAAGCGATAAGAAGTGCAATAGTATCGAAGGAAATTGACAGAGATCCGAAATGTGAAATAATTTGGGTGAAGGTCACGGTTAAAGCAGGCTCAGACATGGTAATTGGATGTCTCTATAGGACCCCTGGCTCAGCAGCTGTTGTGGCTGAGCACCTGAAGGATAATTTGGAAAATATTTCGAGTAGATTTGCCCACCATGTTATAGTTCTGGGTGGAGATTTTAATTTGCTGGATATAGACTGGGAGACTCAAACTTTCATAACGGGTGGCAGGGACAAAGAATCCAGTGAAATTTTTTAAGAGCTTTATCTGAAAACTACCTTGAGCAGTTAAACAGAGAACTGACTTATGGCGATAACATATTAGACCTTCTAGTGACAAACAGACCTGAACTATTTGAAACAGTTAACGCAGAACAGGGAATCAGCGATCATAAAGCGGTTACTGCATCGATGATTTCAGCTGTAAATAGAAATATTAAAAAAAGGTACGAAGATTTTTCTGGTTAGCAAAAGTGACAAAAATCAGATTTCAGAGTACCTAACAGCTCAACACAAAAGTTTTGTTTCAAGTACAGATAGTGTTGAGGATCAGTGGACAAAGTTCAAAACCATTGTACAATATGCGTTAGATGAGTATGTGCCAAGCAATATCGTAAGAGATGGAAAAGAGCCAGCGTGGTACAACAACCGAGTTAGAAAACTGCTGCGGAAGCAAAGGGAACTTCGCAGCAAACATAAACATAGCCAACACCTTGCAGACAAACAAAAATTACGGGAAGCGAAATGTAATGTGAGGAGGGCCATGCGAGAGGCGTTAAATGAATTCGAAAGTAAAGTTCTATGTACTGACTTGGCAGAAAATCCTAAGAAATTTTGCTCTTATGTCAAAGTGGTAGGTGGATCAGAACAAAATGTCCAGACACTCTGTGACCAAAAAGGTACTGAAGCAGAGGATGATGGACTAAAGGCCGAAATACTAAATGTCTTTTTCCAAAACTGTTTCACAGAGGAAGATTGTACTGTAGTTCCTTCTCTAGATTGTCGCACAGATGACAAAATGGTAGATATTGAAATAGATGACAGAGGGATAGAGAAACAATTAAAATCACTCAAAAGAGGAAAGGCCGCTGACCTGATGGGATACCAGTTCAATTTTACACATAGTATGCGAAGGAACTTGCCCCCCTTCTTGCAGCACTGTACCGTAGGTCTCTACAAGAGCATAGCGTTCCAAAGAATTGGAAAAGGGCACAGGTCATCCCCATTTTCAAGAAGGGACGTCGAACAGATGTGCAGAACTACAGACCTATATTTCTAACGTCGATCAGTTGTAGAATTTTAGAACATGTATTATGTTCGAGTATTATGACTTTTCTGTAAACTAGAAATCTACTCCGTAGGAATCAGCATGGGTTTCGAAAAATACGATCGTGTGAAACCCAGCTCGCGCTATTCGTCCACGAGACTCAGAGGGCCATAGACACGAGTTCCCAGGTAGATGCTGTGTTTCTTGACTTCCGCAAGGCGTTTGATACAGTTCCCCGCAATCGTTTAATGAACAAAGTAAGAGCATATGGACTATCAGACCAATTATGTGATTGTATTGAAGAGTTGATAGATAACAGAACGCAGCCTGTCATTCTCAATGGGGAGAAGTCTTCCGAAGTAAGAGTGATTTCAGGAGTGCTGCAGGGGAGTGTCGTAGGACCGTTGCTATTCACAATATACATAAATGACCTTGTGAATGACATCAGAAGTTCACTGAGGCTTTTTGCGGATGATGTTGTGGTATATCGAGAGGTTGCAACAATGGAAAATTGTACTGAAATGCAGGATGATCTGCAGCGAATTGATGCATGGTGCAGGGAATGGCAATTGAATCTCAATGTAGACAAGTGTAATGTGCTGCGAATACATAGAAAGAAAGATCCCATATCATTTAGCTACAATATAGCAGGTCAGCAATTGGAAGCAGTTAATTCCATAAATTATCTGAGAGTATGCATTAAGTGTGATTTAAAATGGAATGATCATATAAAGTTGATCGTCGGTAAATCAGATGCCAGACTGAGATTCATTGGAAGAATCCTAAGGAAATGCAATCTGAAAACAAAGGAATTAGGTTACAGTACACTTGTTCCCCCACTGTTTGAATACTACTCAGCAGTGTGGGATCCGTACCAGATAGGGTTGATAGAAGAGATAGAGAAGATCCAACAGAGAGCAGCATGCTTCGTTATAGGATCATTTAGTAATCATGAAAGCATTACGGAGATGTTAGATAAACTCCAGTGGAAGACTCTGGGGGAGAGACGCTCAGTAGCTCGGTATGGGCTTTTGTTGAAGTTTCGAGAAGATACCTTCACTGAGGAGTCAAGCAGTATATTGCTCCCTCCTACGTATATCTCACGAAGAGACCATGAGGATAAAATGAGAGAGATTAGAGCCCGCACAGAGGCATACCGACAATCCTTCTTTCTATGAACAATACGAGACTGGAATAGAAGGGAGAACCAATAGAGGTACTCAAGGTACCCTACACCGTCAGGTGGCTTGAGGAGTATGGATGTAGATTTAGATGTAGACCAAAAAATGTTTTTCTTGTAATGAAGACACTAAAGTGGGGGTCAGTCATGCTGTTATTGCTTTTAATGATGGCAACATTGGAAGCGTGAAAGTGCTACAACATATGGGAATTAATTCTGGAGCAAACTGCATCAGAGAATTTGAATAGATGGACAAAGTTTGCACTGGTAAAGCAGAGTATGCAGCACAGTTGGCCACTACGGAGTCCAGAAAGAAGAAAACAAAAAAAAAACTTAAAAAAGATCAAGAGGATGATATACAGTATGGTGCAGGGTGCTTCTGAGTGACTAAAAATAAAATGTTAAGCATATATTGAGTTAAGTCTATTAAAACTTTAAAAACTCTTCCTGAAAATTTACATTTTCTCTTGCATTTTTCCCTAAATCTCAGAAACTACTTCAAGTAGCGAATTCAAATTTTCAGGGAGTAATGACATACGTATCCTGAGTCTTCTGAACTAAAAGATAAACATAATGTTATGTATAAATAAAATTATTTAGAATAACATACAAAAAAGTACACAAAATTTTAACTGTGTAATTAAAAAATTGTATTTCCAAAAGCAGTGGCTGAAATGCAATTATTGTAAGACTCAGAACATATAGTTTAATGTCTTGTAAAAGTTTCTTGTCAATGGCTACAGTTGTTCCTGAAGTACAGGGAAGTTAAGTCACTAAATTTAACATTGTCAGGATATGGCGTTCAAACTCCCCTTAATGCACATTTTCTCCTTCCTCCACTTGGTGAGCAACACATTTATAGTATTTTCACAACATCAGTAGCTATTTTCTTACAATTTCTTTTTGCAGGCATACCATGTCCCGGGCTTCAAGGGACGTGTGGGATTTATTACCTCAATGAGTGAACACTTCTGTCGCACGTGCAACCGTTTACGGATAACAGCTGATGGCAATTTGAAGGTGTGTCTCTTTGGGAATTCAGAGATATCTCTCAGGTGAGTGATGAAACATAGAATAATCATGTCTAAGTGAAAATTCATGCGAGGAAACCATAAAATTACTAGAAGACTGACAGACTGATCAGTATTTTACCTTCAGGAGGTGAAATTCCAAAACTTCTTATAGACACATTCGTTCCTCTTGTCCTCACATTAGTCATGGAGTCCGAGTGACCTTTGAGACCTTCAGAAACTTATCCCTCTTTCCTCTCTCATGAAGGAACTGATAGTTCCAAATGCTGAGTATAGAATAATACTTTCAAACTGTTTGCCATGCACATTAGGTATGTGGTTGGTATATGGAAGAGATAAACTGCAGTTAAATCCAGCAGGTATGAAATGAGTAATCTTTTCTTGAAGTTTTCAGCTTGCACCCTCCTCCCTCCCAGACATACAAACCAGATACCTCTAGCTAAATAATTTGTGAATATATATAATTTGCCTCTGTCAACATCATGTTACACTAACCTATTTGTGAGATTAAATTAAAGGAAAGTAATCAGGACTGGAAATTATGTAAAGACATTTTTAGCTATGTCCCTAGGTTGTAATAAAGTTAACACAGTATTTCTGTCCATGTGATGGTAACTATGATTCGCCAGCCACCGTTTCCGAGCA
Organism: Schistocerca serialis cubense; assembly: GCF_023864345.2. Lineage (NCBI taxonomy): Eukaryota > Metazoa > Arthropoda > Insecta > Orthoptera > Acrididae > Schistocerca > Schistocerca serialis. The sequence goes on from NC_064638.1 coordinate 15,353,042, forward strand.
GTTCTAGGCGCTTCAGTCCAGAACTGCGCGACTGCTACGGTCGCAAGTTTGAATCCTGCCTTGGCTCAGATGTTAAGTCCCATAGTGCCCAGAGCTATTTGAACTGTGATTCATGATTATCAGAGTCTATGTGTTCCAAATAAAAATTGGAACTTCATGTGTATAAATGTACAAATTATTAGACAATGGGACCAACAACTGACACTTTTAAATTGATGACTAGGCTAAGAGATTAATAATAGGAAAAAAAACTGCAAGATACTTGGCGATAAGTTTGTTTCAGGACAAGGTAAGGGGGGTGGGGGGTGGGAAGAATCAGCTCTCTCTTTGTGAGCATACCAGAAATTCTTTATCAACCCAAGGTAAAATAAGATATAAAAATACGGGGTCAAACAATTAATTTAAGTATCTTAAAAACCAAATGACTAATAAAATTGGAAGCTAAGAAAAGTAAGTTCGTAGTAAGTAGGGTGAAACACAGGGGGCTGCAACATATTGCCATTGTTGTTTGACTTGTCTATCAAAGAAAAAAGAAATGGATCAAAACAAAATAAAAGTGAGAATGGAAATGTATCAGAAGCAAATAGGAATAAGCAAGGAACATATTCTTTAATAAAAAAAAAAAACTGACATGTGAGGCAGATGTTCCTACAATTTTATGTTCAAAGCACAGCAGTCTGTGAAAGCAAAATATTTATGACATTGAAAAAAGAAAATCAGTGAGTGAAAAGTGTGTGTAGGTGAATTGTGGTGAAAGACTGGATATTGGAACTTCTGTTAGGCTGCCCAGTATTAGTTAACTTGGTAGTAAAGGAGCAAGTTTGCAAGGGCAGATAACTGTTTGACTACGTAAAATAGAGTGGGAGTATGGAAAAGCTAGTCCAAGATAGGATGAAAAAGATAACAGCAACTTAAAAAATGAATTGATAAGTTACCATGAACCCCATTCCAATCTAGTGAATGCAGTGGTTGACAATATCTTGTGACATTCGCCTATAAGGCTCAAACAATAATTGCTAAATAAAAATACAAAATGTTGACAAGACTGTATCTAAGCTGTCACTCTCTTTGGAAACAAGGGTGTTTAAACCAACAAACACGCAGGAAAGCAGGGACAACTCGCACACTAGAGAAGGATGGGCAGTATCATTGAAGGCTTGAGCATAAACCGTGTGGAATATGTGTGGTACAAGTAAAAAAAAAAAAAAAGAAGAAGAAGAAGAAGAAGAAAAATGTTGATCTGGAAACAAGGGAATAAAAATTTGCCACGTGAAGAAGAAGAAGAAGAAGAAGAGGAAAAATGTTGATCTGGAAACAAGGGAATAAAAATGTGCCACATGAAGAGACAATATGGTACTGTGCTGATGAGTGTGTACGAGTGGTGATTTACAATATACACTGATAAAGGAACTCTGCATTGGGCCCAGAAGACCACGCAATGCTCTTCGAGAGATGTCCTCTACTATAAATCTATGGAGAGTTAGGGGGTCAGTATACAACTCTCCAGGCTGTTATTAACTTCCAGAAGTTGAAGACACTACTTCTCACTTGAGTATCTCCTCAGCTGAAACTACAAGCAGAGTGTACCCTATTCCAGTCTGTCCACCGAGCAGAATTTCCCGGCTCTACAAGGAATTGAACCTGATCCCTTTCTATGGCACGCCTGTGGCATACTGACTGCATAGCTGTGGCAAGAGTCATAATATACACTTGTGAACAATTGAGTTACAACTATTCTGTTTATTGGGGAGAGAGTATGTATATTGCCACTGTCAATGAAACAGTTTAGTGTATCATAAATGGAATGTATTCAGACCTCATACTTGTTGTGTGAGAGCGCAGTGTCTTAGACACTTGTAGTGTTTGTCTTAGCATGTACTAACCGGTGTGCCTTACTTTCTAGTATTCTTAATTGTATATCATTACTGGTGCCTCTGGCACTTTTGTGTTGCAATAGCAATAGCTTGCAATAGCAAACATTGAGTCAACCATGGTTTTTGGATTAGAAGTAGAGGTCAGCTTGGTTGACATTGGGAATAGAGTGATGGGAAGTGGACAATAAGCAGTTATATCGAAGGGTGCATTATTTGATATGTTAAGGTTAATTACAAAATATGAATTGGAGAATTTTTCACGTTGAGCAGAAGTAAGTTTACAGGACCAGGTGTCAAATTACACATGATCAGTGTGAATCCCTATAGTCAGCATGAACACTGGCACACAGAATAATTTATAGGTAGCCTTGTTGTATATAAAAAATAAGATTTGTGCTGAACTGTCATGAACAAACTGTCACTTCTCTGGAATAAATAGACTCTGATTTGTTAATTACATCTGTGTAAATGAAAAATATAGAAAAACATAGATTGTTGCTTACTGTAAAGGAGACATGTTACATTGTAGACAGGCACAATTCAAAAGGCACTTACCCAAAGCTTTCGGCCACAGCCTTCATCAGCAAAAGAGATACAGAGAAACACACACATTCATACACACAGGCAAGCACATGTCACACACATATGACTGCCAACTCCAGCAGCTTGCCCCTAGCTGCTGGACTTGGCAGTTTTTTTTTCTCTGTGTGTGTGCAGGGAAAGATAGATCACTATTTACCATAAAGAAAACAAAGTTGCACCAGGCACAACACACAAGCATTCATTACGTATCCTGTTTCAGACCTCACGCCCTCCTTTTTTAACTTAGCGCGTGCCTTTCGGCTTCCTCTCATTGTGTCTAGGCTGTCTTGTCTAGACACAACAATTTTTGGCGATGAGTCAACGGAAAGGGTCTTGTTCTTTCTAATTGCTTACATTTACTTGTGTCATGGCTTCGCCAGATGTACTGTCCGAATTTTATCGCTTGCAGAATTAGCAGACGCAGGTGTTATTGTATGCCCTTGGACAGCTCGTCCAGGGTCAACGTGCACTGCACAACGATGCGGCAGCCGCCGCTCTACCACTACCGCAGCCACAACTCGCAGATGCACCTCCTTTTAGGCCGTTTGACCCAGCTAAGGAAACATGGACGGAGTGGTCACGCCAGTTTGGATTTCATCTCGCCGCCTACAGAATTCAAGGTAACGAGTGGCAGCCTCATTTATTGGCGTGTGTAGGGGTGCAAACGTACCGTGTGATAGTGAAATTATTTCCCCGACGCGACGTAGCAACTCTGTCCTACGAAGAACTTTTGTCTGCTTTAGATGCCTATTTCAAGGAAACAGTTAATGTAGTTGCAAAAAGGTATACGTTCTTTCGTACAAAACGTACGGCCGGTCAAACTAATAGGGAGTGGGTTGCAACGTTGCAAGGCCTTACAAGGGATTGTGCTTTTGAGTGTGAATGTGGACTCCCTTATTCAGATACAATGGTCCGTGATGAAATTGCACAGAATGTTTCTGATGTTCGTATACTGGAACAGATTTTGAAACTAGTTAATCCCTCCCTTCAGCAAGTGATAGACATATTAGATAGACAAGACACGGTTGACTTTGCTCAGGAATCATTTGCAACTTCGCCAGCCGTGTGTAACATCAACTGGCCCGCCGGGCGCGCTGCACGGCCCGGTAAACTGCCCTCGCGCACGTCCACGCAGCTGCCGCTACGCTCTAAACCAGGTGTGCTGCGACAGCATACAACTGCAGTGAAATCATGCCCGCGGTGTGCTACTAGACATTCGCGTGAAAATTGCCTGTCACGCCAAGCTATTTGCTTTTTCTGTAATAAGAAAGGACATGTTAAAAGTGTTTGCCAGAAAAAGCTCAGCTCAGACAATCACAACCATTCCAGGCCTTTTGCTTCGCGCCGGAATCAAACCAAGGACACTCAGGCTCGTGGACCTTCGCCCATGGACATTCATGTAGTGAATTCCACCCCGTCCAGTGCCACTTTCTCAAACAGTGACAGTGTTCGTCCCACACAAAGTGTGCGTCGACGTCGCCGGAAATCACGTAAATTAGCAAGTGATGCTGTACCTGTATCAGTTCAAATTGCACGAGACAGTCACTCTTGTCGTCAGCAGGACAATAAACTTTTTGTAGATTTGGACTTTAATGGAATGGTCATGCCATTCCAGCTTGATACCAGAGCTGCAGTTTCATTGCTCAATCACGACACGTACAAACAACTGGGCAAGCCTCCGATGCGTGCCGCAAATGTTAAGTTAAATAGTTATTCAGGTCAGAATATCCCTGTGTTAGGACAGTGCAGCCTTCTTGCAACATACAAGGGACATACAAAACTCGTGTCATTTTACGTTCTTCGTTCTTCTACTGCAGTGAACTTGTTTGGTTTCGATTTATTTCAGTTGTTTAACATGTCTATAGTAAATCAGGTCATATCAGTGAATCAGACTGTGCCTTCAGACAGTGTTTCTCGCCTGTGTGAAGAATTTGCAGACATTTTTGCACCGGGCTTAGGTTGCACTAAAAACTATGAAGCACATTTGGAACTGAAAGTCAACGGGCAACTGAAATTTTTCAGAGCGCGCAATGTTCCTCACGCATTGCATGATGAGGTCACAAGAACATTACACGATTTAGAATCACAAGGTGTAATTGAACGTGTGCAGGCTTCTCTCTGGGCCTCACCATTAGTAATTTTGCCCAAACCTTCCGGAAAACTGAGACTTTGTGTGGACTTCAAGGCCACTGTGAATCCACAACTAGTGATTGCAACTTTTCCATCACCCCGCCTGGAAGATCTTTTTGACAAACTGTGCCTGGGTAAATATTTTTCAAAGTTGGACCTCGCAGATGCGTACTTGCAAATACCAGTGGACGAAGAATCCCAGCGCGTCTTGGTGGCTAACACGCATCTTGGTTTGTACCGATTCAAAAGACTGCCATTCGGGTGTGCATCCGCCCCTGCATTGTTTCAGCAATATTTACAAACTGTTTGTGCGTCGGTCCCTACTGCTGCGAACTATCTGGACGATATTGTGATCTCCGGAAAGACAGCAGACGAGCATTTAGCACACCTACGAACATTATTTCAGGTATTGCGACAAAATGGTCTTCGGTTGCAGAAGGACAAATGTGTGTTTTTTGCTCGTGACTTACCATACCTGGGACATGTCATCAATGCCCAAGGCATACATCTGAGTCCAGAGCACCTCCGTGCCATACAAGACTTGCCTTCGCCGCAGAATTTGAAGCAAGTACAGAATGTGTTGGGTAAAATTAACTATTATCATCGCTTTCTGCGCAATGCCTCTTCCATTTCAGCTCCGCTTCATAGCTTACGCCATAAGGGTGTTCCGTTCGTCTGGACGACGGAATGCGAACGCGCCTTTCGCCAGTTGAAATCGGCGTTGCTTTCTAATACTTGCCTTACGCCATTCAATCCCCAGAAACCCCTTTTGTTGATGGTAGATGCATCGGATTTCGGGATCGGTGCTGTGCTTGCGCACAAAGATGGGTCGCATAATCGCCATATTGCCTTTGCGCCCAAATTGCTCTCGTCTGCGCAAAGAAATTATTCCCAGATAGAGAAAGAAGCTTTGGCTCTCGTGTTTGGTGTTACTAAGTTCCATGATTTCTTGTATGGTCGTCACTTTATCATCATCACAGACCACAAACCTTTGACGTTGCTTTTTCATCCGAACAAGCCTGTACCTCCGCGTACAGCGCAGAAATTCATTCGCTGGTCTATTTCCTCTCGCAGTACTGCTACGATATCTTGTATCGGTCCACTGCTAAGCACGGAAACGCCGATGCATTGTCCCATTTGCCTGTTGCTGAGGATAGAGCATTCGATTCTTCCGAACTTGCTTGCATGTTCATTGATTCGGAAACCGATGACGTGGTCGACTCGTTTCCGATTGATTTTCGTCGTGTAGCTACAGCCACAACTGCTGACCTGGTCCTTGCTACCGTTTTGCGTTTTGTTGCTACGCAATGGCCTTTGTCAAAGTCTCGGATCGAGGATCCGTTGGTTCGCCGATTTTTTGCTCACAAGGAGAGACTTTTTGTACGACGTGGTGTTTTGTTGTTGCGTTCTGATAATGATCAGTCCAGAGTCGTGGTCCCACGTTCGTTACAGTCCTCTGTTTTACGGCTTCTTCACCAAGGACATTGAGGTATAGTGCGAACGAAACAACTTGCTCGTCAGCACTGTACTTGGTTCGGAATCAATGCTGCGATTACGAATATGTGTTCTTCTTGCATGGCGTGTGCCGAACAACAATCCGCACCGCCGCGGAAAGTCTTTGCATGCCCAAAAGCCACTTCCCCTTGGCAACGCTTGCACATCGATTTTGCTTGTACATTCTGGAATGCTCGGTGGTTTGTTCTGGTAGATGCCTTCAGTAATTTTCCTTTTGTTGTCCGGATGTCTTCCACAATGTCAACTGCCACCATCCAAGCGTTGTCTGCTATCTTTTGCATTGAAGGTCTTCCGCAGACTATTGTTTCCGACAATGGCCCACAATTCATGTCCGCAGAATTTCAGTCTTTCTGCCAGGCCAATGGTATTCAACATCTGACATCCACGCCGTTTTCACCTCAGTCAAACGGTGCCGCTGAACGATTGGTCCGGACTTTCAAGTCACAGATGTTGAAGTTGAAAGAGTCGCATTCTCGGGAGGACGCGTTGTTGCTCTTTTTGTCTTCGTATCGCTCTCAGTCCCGAGATGGTCGCTCGCCGGCTGAGTTGCTCCACGGTCGTCCTCATCGAACCTTGATGTCTTTGCTGCACCCGCCACATCAGGTTCCTGTGCAGCGGCAGACTTCTGCTTTTGCTCCAGCCGATGACGTATTTTATCGCAACTATCGAGGTTCATGGCGTTGGCTCGCAGGGCGCATTCTTCGCTGCCTCGGCCGCGCGATGTATGTGGTTTTGGGGGCCTCTGGTGAGGTGCGTCGGCATCTCAATCAGCTGCGCCTCTGTCGTAGCACGGGTTGTGCCGCTCCCCGTCTGCTTTCAGTGACGGTGCCGTCCGGTCAGCGCCCTGGGGACCCATCTACTGGCTCGCCTCATCCCCAGGTGTTACCGATGATGCCTTCCATTTTGCCCCATGGCGACGCGCCGCTGCCGCCTCCGCCGCCGGCGCCGGCGCCGCCCGCAGTGGATGCTTCGCTGCAGCCGCCAAGCGCCTCCCTGGGTCACATGCCACCGATCGCTTCCCGTGACCAGCTGTCCTCCGCCATGGAACTCTTGCTCGCTCCGGACCACATGGCGTCTTCGCGCGCCGGGTACCCCGACGCAATGGAGGTCGACCCTTCGGCCCCTCCTGTCTCTTTACGGGCGCATACACCGCATGTTGACGTGCACCCTGGACTAGGTTTTCAGGTGTTTCCTAGCTCCCCTTGGACTGAATGGCCGGGTGCGGGTGGCACAGCCTCGCCTGTTGTTAGACTCCCCACCTCATCGCATACGTCAACATGGGGTTCTCCCCACGGCGGGCGGAAGCCTTATAACACAACCGTTCGCCGATTTGCGGGGGAAGAATGTGGTGTCACCGCCAGACACCACACTTGCTAGGTGGTAGCTTTAAATCGGCCGCGGTCCATTAGTACATGTCGGACCCGCGTGTTGCCACTGTGTGATTGCAGACCGAGCGCCAAATCAAGGCAGGTCTCGAGATACGGACTAGCACTCACCCCAGTGGTATGGACGACTTTGCTAGCGACGACATGGACCAAGCATTGCACATTAGCCAAGCCGATAGTTAGAATAGCCTTCAGCTAAGTCAATGGCTACGACCTAGCAAGGCGCCATTAGTAACATTGCATGTATCTAAAGAGTCTCACTTGTATCACCACAATCTCCAGATGTACCAAAAGGATGGACTAAAGTTAAGTATTCCAGAAGCTACGTACTTTTCTTTATAGCATTCATTACGTATCCTGTTTCAGACCTCACGCCCTCCTTTTTTAACTTAGAGTGTGCCTTTCGGCTTCCTCTCATTGTGTCTAGGCTGTCTTGTCTAGACACAACACGAAGCATGCAGGAAGGTCGTCTGTCTGATGATTTGCGGTACATATTGCCAAGGTGGCAGGGAGCAAAATAAGGAGTGATCAAAAAACTTCCATTTGAAGGCTGCATAGTTCAGATCAGTATGCCACACACACACACACACACACACACACACACACAGACACATCCATCCACACATATACCCTGCTTGTGTCTGTATATGTGCAGATGGATATATGTGTGTGTGGGTGTGTGTGTGTGTGTGTGTGTGTGTGTGTGTGTGTGTGTGTGTGTGTGCGCGCGAGTGTATACCTGTCCTTTTTCCCCCCTAAGGTAAGTCTTTCCACTTCCAGGATTGGAATGACTCCTTACCCTCTCCCTTAAAACCCACATCCTTTCGTCTTTCCCTCTCCTTCCTTCTTTCCTGATGAAGCAACTGTGGGTTGCAAAAGCTTGAATTTTGTGTGTGTGTTTGTTTGTGTGTCTATCAACATACCAACGCTTTCGTTTGGTAAGTTACATCATCTTTGTTTTTAGATATATTTTTCCCATTTGGAATGTTTCCCTGTATTATATTATATATCAATGCTTTCCTCTCCCACAACTATCCTGCAGACCTTGCCCACAAACAGATCTCCCAAGCAATACATTCCTCCCCACCCAACAACAATGTTACTACCCCCAGACCACACAAAAGCATCCCCCTTGTCACCCAATATTATCCTGGCCTTGAATACATCAACTAATTACTCCACCAGGGATATGACTTTCTCAAGTCAAGCCCTGAAATGAGATCATCCCTTGACAATATTCTCCCCACACCACCCAGAGTTGCCTTTTGCCGCCCCCCTAACCTCCGTATCATCCTTGTCAAACCCTAAAATATTCCCAGACCACCTTCTCTACCCAGCGGTTCCTACCCCTGTAACCGACCCCGATGCAAAACCTGCCCCATGCATCCCCCCACAACCAACTACTCCAGCCCCGCTACTGGTAAAACATACACAACTCAAGGCAGGGCCACATGTGAGACAACACGTCATTTATCAGCTGACATGCCTGCACTGCACAGCCTTTTACATTGGTATGACAACAACTAAACTGGCTGAGCGCATGAATGGGCACAGACGAACTGTCCGCCTAGGAGATGTCCAATACCCAGTAGCGGAGCATGCCCTCCAGCATAATTCTAGGGACCTAGGAACCTGCTACACCATATGTGCCATTTGGCTTCTCCCACCCAACACCAGTACCTCGGAACTGCGGAGATGGGAACTTACACTCCAACACATCCTTTCATCCCGCCATCCCCCTGGACTGAACCTATGTTAACCAACGTCACTCCCATTTACTCTTTAGGCTTCTCCTCTTTCCCTTTCCTCTTTAGCCATTCATGCATCTTTTCATCCTACATAGTTGCATTTATCTTTATACTATGTACCTCTTTACTTCTGTATTCATCCTCCTTGGTTTGAAGCTGGCACAGTAATTACAGTAGAATATCTTTGGCTTCCCTCTGACATCCATGCCTCCATCTTTGCTACCCTCCCTGTTTACCTTTCCCCTGTTGCTTCATAACCTGGGTTGTGAATAACTGAATCCACTTTCCCTTCTTCCCCTTTTTTCCCCTCTCTCCTCCCTGATGAAGGAACGAAGTTCCGAAAGCTAGGATACGTCAATTTTCTGTTCTGTTTTGTGTATGTATCGGCTGTACTGAGCTGAGGTAAGTACTGGCCAGGCCCTCTATCTCTTTGTTAGTATTTCTTTCATATATATAAACACACACACACACACACACACACACACACACACACACACACACACACACACAGACAGGGTGATGCGTATTAACATTTAAAAACCTCCAAAGCACTGTAGATGACCCTGAGACAAGTAATTTAATACGAGACACATGGGATCACAAATGTTAGATACGATACAAATTTTGGGAAATGTGTCAAAAGTGAATGATAAATGTCACCAGATGATGTACCTTGCCATGCTTGCAGTGGTAGAGCCTCTCGGTCTGTCACACTTGATCATCCCAACCCAAGTCAAGTATTCATATCATTGTGGCTACGGACACACATGTGCGACTTTAGTGATGGCGTTCAGGATTTGAGTCTTGCATCTGGCAGGCAGTATTTTTTCATTGTGTTAAACAATTATGTATTTATATTGAAGTTTATTATTTTATTTATCGATCTTGCAGTTTCCTTGATTTCTTGCAAAGTACAGTACAATGAAAACCTACCGTATTGCATAAAAAGTAGATGAGTATAAACTTCAGAATAGCATAATTGCCATTAAATGACCTATGTTTTCTTTACTAACTAATGTCTGTAAACAAAAAGAGGACAGAAGCAAAAAACACAAAATCAGAACTGCTTTTGCTTGATTACAGCAGGGACAATAATTTTGTAACATCTACATTTACAACAGATCATATTTACAAAATGTTTTCGAAATTTGCTCTGTTTGCTCAAATGAAAGTATTGCACTGCTCAATCATTCCTTTACACTCAACCCCGACTGCTGCACATGCTGTGGGGTATGTCATCTGGTTATGTCATATGTTCAGTGTTTCTCACCAATTTTTGGGGTATTTTGAAATGTACAGAAAGGCAAATGCAGAAAATTATCACATTTTGCTGCATATTACCTGCGTCACAGCAAAATAATGTATACAAATCTTCTCAGATTTGCCACTGAATAACTTTGTGCAAGCCTCACAATATTTCACCAACTCAACTGTTCGTCATCTTCAGGTAGTGGTGGGTCCTGTCATCACTGCTGCAAGATGTGACTGGTGATATTTGCACAGCAGAATTGAAATTTGTCAGGCTAGAAGCAGGAGTACGAATGTGTGGACAGGCACTCCCAGTTGGATGGAAATGCCATTCATAGTAGCCTTCTGCTTATGTGTTGTGGGCAATGACTGCACTTCTGGACACTCATGTGGTTAAAAGCTGAATTAACCCTCTGCAAGATGCTGCATCAGGTCATACATCGGAGGATCTGGTTTCTACTGTTTTAATTTCATGGCAGTCAGTGCTGGATTCTGGGCAGTGCTTAGTCAAAATTCCATATTCCTGTTGGTAAGATTGCCCACCGTATGGATACATGCCTCATTCTTAAAAACACAATCCTAGAGTGATGATGCTGAGGATAAAATTTCAGTCCTCTTGGGAAACGTGTGGTGCCCTGTATTCAGGCAGTGCTCTGCTACCACTAATTTACTGGGTGGCATTTTTGTCAGCGCTGTTGAACACAGTGTTCTTGCACAATGTGAGGTGTCTGCCCTATATAAGATTTCCCATAATGGCATCAGATCTTATATATGATCTGTGTTTTCTAAGGTCAAGATTGTCTTTAACTGAACACAAACAATTCCTTAGTTTTGCTGGTAGACGAAAAACACACTTGATTCTGTTTCTCTTAGTGATTCTTTCTATTTTTGAAAACATGCCACTGAAATATGGTAGGAAAGCCATTTGCAGTGCTTGTCTAAGTATCTTCATTTACATCCCTACACTGAACTTGCTTTGCTCAGAACACATTGCAAATCTGTTTACAAGAATAAACATTCTGCTGGAACACTGTTCTTAGGTGTTACAGTTCACCAGGCAGACTGTTGGTATCTGAGATCACGTGTGCTCTATGTGCCAGGGAGTGTAAGACACTACCACATTGTGCAGGGTGATGGCAGCTTTTGGACCGCAAATATAACTCTGCGTGTATCAGTTTGCAGTAGAGACTATGCCCCAGTGTTGTGTCAGTTTTCTTCTAACTGTGACATCCAGGAATGGTAAGCTGCTGTCTTTTTGTACTTCCACAGTGAACTGAATATTCAGATGGACCGAGTGCAAATGCTGCAGGGACATAGGTAGTGTCTGTATTATGTGGGCCACACCACAAATGTCTCTTCAGCATTCTGCCAGAAGGAGGAATGTTGGATATTTACTAAGGGAAATAGAGGATCTCCCATGGGAACACTGTCCACTTGATCAAAGTAGTTGGTGTTACATAAGAAATAGGATGAGGTATGCACATGTTTAAACAGCACCACAATTTCTTTCTCAAACTTGCTGCTAATAACCTCTAATGAGGGCTGTAGGGCACTTTTGTAAGTAATGATATAACATTTGAGCTAACTAAAAGATCTGAAAGTTCTAGTTTAAGCATCTTCAGGTATTCTATGAAATCCTCTGAATTCTAAATATGATGGTCATAGTCATCCACATGATAAATTTCAAAGCTGTCATGTGGAAATTGCCAGTTGCATCTTGCAGCAGTGATGGTGGAAATCACCACCACCTGAAGATGCCAAAACGTTGCGTCACTGAAATATTGAGGGAGGGACTTGCATAATGTTATCTGGTGGGGAACCCAAAGTGTTTTTGCAACAGATCTATCAGGCAAGCCTGAAAAGTCACATATACTCCAAGCAGTAAGTACCTGTTGTAAAATGGTCACATTAGTGAGCTTGGCAATTAATTAACAGTTTATCAATAAATTTGGCTTCATTTTGCAAGAAATTGTGCTGTGTTCCACTACTCCCTCTTCAACAAAACTAATGTCAGTTTCTGCACCACCTCTTCAGCCCGAGATCCTATGTATACTCTTGAGCATTTGTGTAAGATACCTGTTTATTTATAAAAATAAAAGTAACTTCTATCATGACTTTCCCATTCTTGTCCAGTGGGTTTGTTATCCTGCTGTTGCCTACTGCAGACTACAAGATTACTGTTGAAGATTTCTGAAAAGTTTTTCTTCCTTTTTAGTGTACCAACATTTCACTGTGTGGTAATTGCCTGGTACTGTTTAACGGGTGTTTTAACTGTTGTTTCAGAGATGCAATACAAAGCAAATGCAGTGAGGATGACTTGCTTGCCATGATTGGGGCAGCAGTGAGAAGAAAGAAGAAACAACATGGAGGTAAGATACATTACAGCAAATGTAACTCTATAGATAGAAAGAAAATTTCTGCTGAACAAGTCATAGCAAACATAAGAGCAAAATAGAACGAAAAGCAACAGTGATAGAACCTGTGTTTTTTGTGTAAACTTGGATTTAATTTTTTATGTAGTATTCATTCTGATTAATGCCCATTGGTCAACAGTATATTTCAGCCCTAGAATTTGGTTCTGCAAGGTCCCCCAGATAACCATATATGGCTGTTGTAACTCCTTTATTGGACTTCATAAGTTTTCCAGCAACAAATCTTTTTTTTTTTTTCTTTCTTCCTTTCTTTTTTTTTCTTTTTTTAAAAAAAAGCTAAAATGCAGAAAACATCATAAAGGAAACACTCACAGAAAAGCATCAGTGTCCTTGAAACAATGGAAACTCCAGTAGGAATATCAACAATGTTGGAAAAGACAGATTACTACTTACTGATGAAGGCTGTGGCTGAAAGCTTTATGTAAGTGTCTTTTAATTCTTCCCATCTGCAGCCTAAGGTATCTTCTTTATGGTAAGTAACAGTCTGTCTTTTCCTTCATTATTCATTAGTGTTCTTTGTTTTTATTGCTGTTTAGCAAGCATCGTGTGGTATATAAGGTATGTGAATAGCGTCAGATGTTGAATCATCACTCTGGAGGATATGAAGGTGCTGCATATTGGTGTGAGACAGCATTATCTGATGAGAGTTTGAAAGAAACCTCATTGTGGATGTCCATTTGGTCACCTGGTTAAACCTTGCAACATCTGTATTTTTGGAGTATTTGGATCTGACAGTGGCCTGATGTTGGAAAGTAAGGGCATACTCATCATCAATCTTCCAGTTGACTACATCAGACCACTACAAGGGAGCATCACTGTGTAGTGTACTGAGTACATTGTAATCTGTTCACGTCTGTGACTGCCATCTGAGAACAAGTACAGTAAACTCTCGTGCAGCTACACTTTTGGCTAGCTAGATTGACACTTGACAAGTTTCAATTTGCGTGCACCTGGAGCCAAGCATTTGCTGGTGTTTTTTGGCAATCTACTGCTAATCAGTGCACTGGTGCATGTCAAAAGTCCAAGTATCGTCAATTCGTGCGTGTGTTGGTTGAAGCTCTAGTGTGTTTCTTATTCGTATTGCATGGTTTCATGCCACTGCCATCTATTGGAACTCCTTGGAAGTGCAGTACATACAGTATTGTTCTATGCAGTGCAACGTAGCCCTGTCGAAACCGACAATTAGAGTGCGCCGCCTAACACTTTCCACTTGTTGTCGGTACATCAAAGCTGAGTGTTTAACAGTGAACGTACAACACCCTGTTGTGGTGCCACGTGGGCTTGGGTAGAACAGAGGAAATGGCATAAATGTATCGAATGCTTTCATTTGATGGCTGCCACAGCCTGGTTTCAAAAATCAAAAGTTTGTCTAGTGCATCTCGAGTGTTGTCAAGTTGTGCATCTGTGTGTTTCTGGTTTGAGGTTTTGTGCTCCCACTATGTGCCTTAAAGTGTCCAGAGATAAAAGGGGCCAAAAACCATAAAGGATTCAGTCGAGTGTCTGTAAAAAGAACACTGAACGTGACTACGGCCACGAAACATAAAACGAATGTGATCTTGTTGGAAAAAGAGTTTCAGGTCCTCTACTTTGTCAAAATGAGCTGATGAGCTGATTGAAGAAAAGAAGCAAGAATTCCTCGGAAGTAGTGGCTGGCAGGATCGTTTCAAGAAGCGGCATGGCATTCATGAAATTGCCATCAGTGCCAAATCATTATCTGGGGATGAAGCTGCTACGCTGATTTTAAGAAGAGACTGCACACAATCATTGACAGAGGAGGTTATACTGGCAATCAACTTTACAAATGTGGTGAAACTGAGTTGAATTACAAAATGCTGCCAACGAAAACCCTTGCCTCTAAAGAAGAAGAAATGGCTTCCGGATACAAGAAAATCAAAGAAAGATTTACTGTCCTCACTTGCAGTAATGCCACTGGCAATCATAAACTGTGTCTTACTTTAATTGGCAAATCCAAAACACCAAGAGCATTTAGACACCAACCAACCAGCTTTGCCACTGAGGTACACGAATCAGTCTTAAGGCATGTATGAACAGTGCCATCTTCAGAGAGTGGTTCCAGGCAGAGTTTGTTCCAGCTGTAGTAAATTACATGGAAGGAAATGAACTTCCTTGAAAAGCGCTACTTCTTGTGCACAGTGCACCTTATCACCCAGGTGATCTGCAAGATGGGGATATCAAAGTTGTATTTCTCCCACAAAATGTCACATCTCTATGTCAACCGATGGACCAAGGTATTCTTGAGGCGATGGAAAAACATTACAGATGCAAGATGCTGGAATACTTAATAGGTGTGATTGATGCTGCAGATGATTTTGTGGAAGCTCTTAAAAAAATCGATGTTTTAAGTGTCATTCATTGATTGCTGAAGCTTGGAATCTAATTCCTCCAGTTCCTCTTGTTAGGTCTTGGAAAAAACTCTTAGATCGTAAGGTAACCTAAGTGGTGGGAAGGAGGAGGCAACACCGAAACTCAAGCTGACATAATTTTGGTGAATTTACTGGAGAAGCTGGTTGTAAAGACACACACTTCGAAGACATTGAAGAGTGGATGGAAAATGGCATTTTTTCATGTGACTGAGGATGAAATCGTCCAAATTGTGACCGATCATAAAGCGTTAGAAGACTATGTTTCTGATGATGAATCAGAGAAAAATATTCCTCACACACTCTGTTACGAAGTGATCCAAACTGTCCTGGAGTACATCAGCCAACAGGAGGAGACGATTTATCCTGAAATAGTTTGATTTCAACGTTGGAGATGTATTGTTGCAGCAATAGTTTCTCAAGCAAAAAAACAAAAAAAAAGACATTTGTGAATTCGTTACAAAAAAATAAACTGTAATGAATCATCCTAGAACTTCTATGTCCATAACTTAAAAAGTTATTTTTTTAAATTTCTTGAAAGTTCCTCTAGACAGACTTTTCGTTCCTTTGAGTAATCTCTAGGTTTGTTTCATAATTTTGTTCAGTAGTTTATTTTTTATTCAAAAGAGCAGGTAATAAAATTAAAACTCCTGTTTTTTCCTGCTGCCAAATAAGGGAGATTTTTTTCTGTAAGAATGCAAAATAAACGAGCTTTGTTATACAGCATTTAAAAACTTCGAGTTTTCAATCATAGTTTGGTGCCTTTTTAACATGTCAACACAATTTTTCAGTAAAAAAGTGCAGGGTTATTTGCAACCGTATCAGTAACGTTTTACATACCCTATGCACGTTTTACGATTGTATTTCACAATATTGACGCAATTTGGAGTGTTCACATGTGAAAACAGGGGGACTTTGATTTATCTGAAATTTTTGTTATCGGAACCGGCCACCGTCCCGATCATTTCGGATAAACAGGAGTTCACTGTAATAGACTCCTTGCAACATGCTGTGTCATACAGCTAGGAGCAGCCAGACTATGCAATTGCCGTCCTGCGCATAGGCTGCCATTAACACCCAAGCAAATGACTGCATGTGAAGTGGTGCCATGATCGAGAAGTACAGACTGCTAATGAATGGTGTCACATTATGTTCACTAATGAGTCCCAGTCCTGCACTGCTCCAAATGACTATCGTGGAGAAGTTTGACAGTGACCCGGGGAGATGGGGAGAGGTCCCATTCTTCCACATTTTGGGGGGGGGGGGTCACAAAGGAGTCCCATGGTGTGGGGAGCCATTGGGTATGACTTCAAGTCACGGCTTGTAATGGCCAAGGGAACTCTGATGGTACAGCAGTGTGTAATAGTATTGTGGTGCTATTTTTCAACAGGCCAGTGCTGGTCCACATGTAGTATGTGTCTCTTTAAATTGTCTGCGTGATGTTGATATACTCCTGTGGCCAGCAAAATCCCCATATCTGTCCCCGATAGAACATTATGGGACCAACATGGACGTCAACTCCATCCCACTGCCTGTATCCATGATTGCAATGTCCAGTTACAACAGTTGTGGATCACCTTTCTCAGGAGGGTATGCAGCAGCTTTACGACATCCTCCCGCACTGTCCAGGGCAGACAGGGTGCATTGCTGTATTGATAAGTGGGCTCAAACTGATAAGTTCTGTGTAAATTTGACTCTGTTTTGTTATCACTGAAATAACATCACATACCCTCTAAATTCGCTATGTTTCAATTTGTTTTCTCCCCACCTTCTGAGTGTCTCACTTTCTTTCAAGCAGTGTAATTTAAGACAGACATAAGAATATGAAAATGGGATGGCATATCACATTGCTATTCAACTATGCCCCTAAGAAAATTGTAAGGTAATGGAGAAGAGCAGGTGCACTATTACACTGACTAGAACATAAACTTAAAGATAGAATTATATTGTGTAACCTATACCGATGACATAATACTAATTGACAAAAACATCACTGATGTGCTAAAGCAATTTGAAATATTAAGGGAGCAAGCTAGGAAAATTGGACTACTAATTTCATCTGGAGAAAAAATTCTTGGCTGATACCAAAATGGCACTAGTTGAACTTATATAGGCAACGACATAGTATTTGGTGTTAAAGAGTTTAAATAATTAGGTGAAAAAGACCACTGAACATCATAATGAAAAGAAGGCCATAGAATCCAGACTTCAGAAAATACAAACAGTCTCTCAGTTAACTAAAAGTATTTTTCCTGGAACTCTAAAATCTAACATTGTGCAACAGTGATCAAATTAGAATTTCTTTATGCATGAGATAGACTCTTTGTCCAACACAAGACATGAAAACAGCAAACTGAATTAGAAGAATGTAAAATTGTAGTAAAAATCTTAGGTCGAAGAATAAAAGATGGAACACATCACACAGAACCCAGCGTGAAATCTCCAGGCAAATTCCTAAAAACTCTTGTTACAATGTGTCTCCAAAGAATCCAACTTGTGGGACATACAGAAAGAATGTATCCAAACAGGCAGCTCATTGGATTCCCACATACTTGAAAAATAAGATCCAACTGATGAAAACAAACAGGAAGAGACCTTAAGAAATTGGAATCACCACATTTACAGTATTCTGATGTAGTGATGAGTCACACAGAGTGCAGTTTCACAGTAGCTTGATCGATGCTTGTACTTGTGTATGTAGTATATGCAAGTGTGTACAGCGTCTATTCTGGTGTACTCACAATATGCTAATTTAGTGGCCGAGCAGTAAACCGGATCCCTACTCGGTTCCAGTGTGCTGTGCTAATTATTCTTCTTCACTTGACATTTATGCTTGGAGCTGCAAGAGAGGTCTTTTTCCAGATAGTGCCACAAAAACAACAAATTCTCAGATATCAGTTTAACTTACACTCTTTGACATCATAGACAACATTTCACATTAATATGTTGCAGAACACTAGATTAGTGTTAAAATTGCCAGAGTAAACATTGTTCTCCATGTGACAGATTGTCACCCGACGTCCAAAATCAATAAATTTTATATCTCTGCACAGAGAAGCAGCTGGTTGCTCATTGTCATCTGTGGTGCTAATCAATGGGTAGAGCTCGTTGCTGGCACAGTGCCACCTCAGAGTAAGTGGCCCCTCATCCCAGCAGGTGGCGATGTTTAAACACCCGTATAGCTCCCCAGACTTACCACGTCTGTGGATAACTCCGTCTCCGCGCAGAACTTCCCACATTTCCCACACAGTGGGCCATAGTGTCTTTTACACACAATAAATCTTCAAACTTATTTCATTGGCTAAGTTAAATTTCGAGTGTGACATGCTATTTCGTAAAAAATAGCAAACGGTAGACATGGATGTTATTGTGACTCTTTCCTAAGGCAACATTTGTGTATTACACTTGTAGAAGTGCACTGCAACATAAAACAGTAGACCATAAGTTCAAACAATGGAAACTCCAGGTTGGAATATCAGCAGTGTAGGAAAAGATAGAGTGCTAATTACCATAAAGATGGCACGTTAAAATGCAGACAGGCACAGTTAAGACACTTACACATAAGCTTTTGGCCACAACCTTCATCAGAAAAAGAAATAGAAATACACACCATTCATTCACACAAGCAAGCACACCTCACACACACATGACCGCCAACTCTGACAGCTCAGGCCAGAATGCTAGTCTGTAAGTTTGCTACACAATAAAATAATTATTCTGAGCTACAAGAAAAATGGATTCAAAGAACTAAACTGCTTGAAGAAAAAAAAGGGAAGCTCCCTGAAGCAACATAGTTTCACGAGTGTGCATACCAGTGGTAAATTATGAGAGTCGCAACTCTCTGAAATGGATACAAAGGCCACCAGATTGCATTAGCTTTGTTTGCGTCTCGGATTGTTACCATGAATGGTAGGAGCAATAAGAGATGTGAAGAGTGTAAGATGTTGAGTGATCCCTGTGAAGGACACAGATGCCCTGTACTTCTGTGAGTCAGCATTATCAGCACGTAACAAAATTTGAAGGGGCCTAATTGTGTGTCTCCATTTGCCAGGCTGATTGAATTATGCAATATGCAGATTTGTGAGACATTCAGATGTGGTAGTGGCCCCATGTTGGACTGCTTGGGAACGTAAGGGCGGCGTGCTTGTCAGCAAGCTTCCGGTTGACCGTGTCTGACGAGCCCATGGGAGAATCGCTGTAATGTACGCCGAGCACATTGTAACCCTTTCACACCTGCACCTGTCATGTGATCAGCAGTGAGTCACATTCTGCAAGACCCGCGATGACAGTTGTCAGTGAGTATGACAACGACATAGGGAGAGGGCATGTGGGGCAGCATCAGATATGACTTCAGGTCACTCTGACAGCACAGCAGTATGTCATGGACATCCTACATCCTCATTTGCTACCTCCATGTCCAACGGAGTTACAAGAGACAGAGCAGTGAAAACATATCCAGTTGTTGACTCACAAAATGGTTTTGAGCTGTGACACATGTAGTCTTAAGTGAATCATTCATACAAAAAGAAAAGAAGAAGAAGCTAAAGTCAGAATGTGAAAAAATTGGAGAATGGAATAGATATTTGAAGACTTCACACTTGAAACTCCCAGTTTTCCTATTGTGAAAGTGCCTTTGTGACCATATGCATTTCACTGACGATAAACTTTTTTTTCCCCCTTGGTCTTGGCTCCATATTTTTTCATCCAGTTGAGTCAGAATACTTGCATAGTATTTGTGCGGTATTGTTTCAGTCTTGCAAGCTAATCTAAAATACAAATCCCTTTTGCATCCTAGAAAACAATGACCACTCTTTCTCTCCGATGAAGTCACCTTGGCTATTTTTGTGCAACTGCTGTTTCATTTCGGTCATCTCTCATCCACGGGAACAGATTGGTGCATAGAATCAGTTGTGTGTCAGATTATCCCAAATTGTTTTTCACATTAGGTTGTAGTCAGGCTTCAACAGACATGCCACTCACTTTCTGGTACAGCCACGGCATCAACTGTTTTGCACATCTTTTTAATTACTGATCTTGCAATATCACACTGTGTTCTTTCTCAGCATTTTCATATTTGATTGTAATTCTAGGAAGTTGTTCATGAGTCATCTTACAGACATATGCCACATATGAATTCAGCCACCCATTCCTTAACTGTTGACTATGAAGGAACTCCCCCCATGAACCATGGACCTTGCCGTTGGTGGGGAGGCTTGCGTGCCTCAGCGATACAGATGGCCGTACCGTAGGTGCAACCACAACGGAGGGGTATCTGTTGAGAGGCCAGACAAACATGTGGTTCCTGAAGAGGGGCAGCAGCCTTTTCAGTAGTTGCAGGGGCAACAGTCTGGATGATTGACTGATCTGGCCTTGTAACATTAACCACAACGGCCTTGCTGTGCTGGTACTGCGAACGGCTGAAAGCAAGGGGAAACTACAGCCATAATTTTTCCCGAGGACATGCAGCTCTACAACTTGACTAGAAGAAGAGATCGGTTGGTAGGACATGTTTTGAGGCGTCAAGGGATCACAAATTTAGCATTGGAGGGCAGCGTGGAGGGTAAAAATCGTAGAGGGAGACCAAGAGATGAATACACTAAGCAGATTCAGAAGGATGTAGGTTGCAGGAGGTACTGGGAGATGAAGAAGCTTGCACAGGATAGAGTAGCATGGAGAGCTGCATCAAACCAGTCTCAGGACTGAAGACCGCAGCAACAACAACATGAATGAACTGTCTCCTAATAAGTAAGATGATGCCTGTAGAAAAGTACAGCAAAACAGTAATCTCAAAAAAGGACAGGATAGACAGTACATTCTGTAGGACATATTAAAAATGATTGGTAAAAGAGACTTGGTGTGTTAAATGCAGCTTTTGATTACATGATAATTGAATTGGATAGATAAACAATCTACTCGCTAAGTGGCGGCAGAACACTCACATAAGAGAAGATTATAATTAGGCGAGCTTTCAGAGCCAGTAGCTCATTCTTCAGGCAGAAGGGTGG
The DNA here is from genome assembly GCF_023864345.2 of Schistocerca serialis cubense. Taxonomy (NCBI): domain Eukaryota; kingdom Metazoa; phylum Arthropoda; class Insecta; order Orthoptera; family Acrididae; genus Schistocerca; species Schistocerca serialis. The sequence goes on from NC_064638.1 coordinate 15,374,342, forward strand.
AAGTGGAAGGAAGAGGGGTGAAGGATAGGTCTAGGAAAAAGGGTAGATTTTGAGAAAGTTACCCAGAACTGCAGATCAGGGGAGACTTTCCAGATGGGATGAGAAGGAAAGACTGATTCCACATCTACATACATACTCCGCTAGCCACCATATGGTGCATGGCAGAAGGTACCCTGTCTCACTACAATAGTCTGAATAAAATTACTTGATAGTTGACATCAATGACTTGCTGCAACAATGCTGCCACATTGGCTACCAGCTACCGTTTGGTTACAGGTGACAACAAACAAGCGGCTCACTTCACAAATTATGTTAAATGTTTAACACAGAGCAATTTTTCTAGTGGCTGGTGCAAAGTATGTCAGAAATGTTGGATACTCTGTCGACTATTGATTTAAAGTGACCAGTGACTGAAGTGGGGCAGACAACCCGTTTTGTATCCCTGACTGTAAACTTGTGTACTAACCCAGCTGAGAAAATTGTGGTCAACAGTCTGCAGCAGTACTAATATCATTATCGCTTTGTTCATGGCGATTAAAGCTAACCCTTAAGGGTAAACTCAAGACAACAAAAACTCAATTTCAGGGCTGAAAGCAAATTGAAATTTCTCCGTGTCATTTGTTACCTGTAACTATCCTTACACTAGCTGCACATGCTGCCATGTTAGAAACCAGTGAACAGTCCGTGTGGGCCCTTAGTCGTGGATTATGGATGACTGAGGCAGATTCCAAATGAAGAAATAATGACAGGACGAAAAATAAGACCTAATAGAACAGTCAAAACAATGATGAAAAATGATGCAGCAAAGTATTAAAAATAAAAAAAATACATTTAAACCAAATAATTGAATGAAAATAATAATCACACTCATTTGGTTAGATTTAGAAATAAAAATTTTGCTACATTGATGAGATTCAAACCTACGACATGCTACACATTAAATTAATCTACCAACCATTGTGCTATGCCACAGCACTGCATGAAGTATTTATATATGTGAATGTAGTGACCCAGTTCCAACTATGAATTGCAACCTTAAAAATTTCAGTTTCACGCAGTGTAGTGAAAAGCTTATTTAATGTAAGATGATCTCTGTAAATATGATAACTATAAGTATGATACTGAATTACACCTTGTGCTGAGTTATTCGGTAGTGTTTGGTTAGTGCTATGAATGAAATGTGTGTCTTTCATTAGCATTGTTAATGTGTGTTGTTTTTGGTGTAGTTATCGCATGTCATGAAATATATAATAAATGTGTCAGGCTCATAATTCGGGATACAAATACATCAAGAAAGAATGCTGAACCAGGAATTGGAAGTGACTGGCCAATTTTGGTGGAGTTTGGCAACAGCAGACAGTTCAAGTGTGACGCTGACAACTCTTATTGGCGTTTGAAGTGCCAACTATCAAGTAATTTTAATTCGACTGTAGTCAGTTCCTTTCCCGTTCCATCTGCCAATCGAGTGGGGAAAAAGTGAGTGTCTATATGCCTCTCTATGAGTCCTAATTTGTCATCTCTTATCTTCGTGGTCCTTATGCGTAATGTATGTTGGTGCAAGCAGAATTGTTCTCCAGTCAGCACAGTGCTCCTCAAAATCCCTCCAGGGATTCCCATTTGAGTTCCAGAAACATCTCCATAATACTTGTATGTTGTTGTTTCAACCTACTGTTAACAAATCTAGTATCCTGCCTCTGAATTACCTCAATGTCTGCTTTAATTCGACCCCTTGCGGATCCCAGACACTCAAACTGTACTCAAGAAGAGATCACACTAGCACCCTATATGTGACGTCCATCACAACTGAGCCACACTAGTAAAATCCACCCAACAAACGAAAGATGATTATTCACCTTCCCTACCATGACCCTCACAAGTTTGTTCCATTTCATATCACATTGCAAAGTTATGTCCAGATATTGAAACAATATGACTTCTTCATTCATGACATTCTGGCATTATGGATTTGTTTTTCCAACTCATTTGCAGTACCTTATATTTTTCTACATTTAGGGTTAGCTGTCATTTATCGCACCAACTGGGAACTTTGTCCAAGTCATCTTTTATCCTCCTAAATCACTCAACAATGACACCTTCCATACACCACAACATCATCAGCATACAACCACAGATTACTGTCCACTTTGTCCATCAGATCAGTTATGTACATAGAAAATATGAGTAATAGCGCTCCTATCACACATCCCTGGAACGATCCTAATGATACCCTAGTCACTGATGGACACTCACCGTCGGGATAATATAGTGGGTTCTATTATTTCAGAAGTCTTTGAGCCACTCAAATGTCTGGGAACCTATTCCATGTGCTTGTACCTTTGTTAAAAGTCTGCAGTGAGGCACTATGTCAAATGCTTCTCGGAAATCAAGAAATATGGAATCTGGGTTTGTGAATTTTGTGATGGCAAAGTTAGAGGAGCAATGCATCTGCATTAAATTTTGTGTGAAACTCAAGAAAACCTTTACAGAGACACACCAAATGATGCTGGGAGCCTATAGCGATGAGTACTTAAGCCATACTCGGTGTTATGTATTATTCACACTTTTTAAAATGGCTTTACAAAAGTCAAAAATGATCCTTGTTCAGGACGCTCTTAGATGTCCCCTGATGACGCTTGTGTCAGGAACGTCAAAGAAATTGTGTGTGGCAGTTGAAGATTCACTGTCTGAGAGATTGTAGAAGAATGTAACACTTCAATTGGATCATGTTATGAAATGACACAGCATCTTGGAATGCATTGTGTTGCCGCCAAGTTCATTCCACGGCTCATGAGTCAAGACCTAAAAAACTTTTTGGATCTCACAAATGAGAATGAGATGTTCCTTGCGAGAATAGTATGACCCCTGCAGACTTCTTTTTATTTCCAAAGTTGAAAAGGATGAAGTTTTGCAATGGTAGATGAGATAAAAGAAAATTCGCAGACGGCACTTTATGCGACCCAGCAAGAGGTGTGTCAAGACTGCTCCTGGAAGTGGAAATGTTATTGGGAGCAGTGTATCAATTGTGGAGGAGAGTATTTCGAAGGAGACAATCCATAGTAACTAAAAGATAAGCATAGAAAATTTTGTGGACAAAGTTCTGGAATTTTTTGAACAGACGTCGTATGACAAAAGAGCATGCTGAGTTGCCCATGAGCGATGCTTTGTACTGATTTGTGGACATAAACTTATTGGTCTCTATGAAACTGATTAGATTCAAACCCAGAATATGTTCAAGAATCCTGCAGCAAACTGATGTTACGGGTATTGGTCTGCAATTTCGTGGGTCTGTTCTTTCGCCCTTCGTGTATACAGGAGACGCCTCTGTATTTTTTTCCCCAGTTGCTTAGGTCTTTCTGCTGGGTGAGAGATTCACAATAAATACAAGCTAAGTAAGGGTCCAGTGCCACATAGCACTCTTTGTAAAACCAAATTGAGATTCCATCTGCAACTGGCGACTTATTTGTTTTTAATTATTTCAGGTGTCAGGGATGCTTACGAGGGTGGTTTGAAAAGTTCTTGAAACAGAATAGAAAAAAAATACTTATGTCACTGAAACTTTTTTGTTTTCCAATGTACCCTGCTTGTAGATTAATTCACTTGGTCCAACAGTGTTCCAGTACCTTGATCCCATCTCGACAATGATTTTCCTCCAGGCCTACAAAATAGTTGTCAACTCAGGCTACCAATTCTTCATTTAAGTGAATCTTCATCCACAAAGAAAAATTTTCAGTTTAGGGAAGAGGCACGTGTGGCAACAATTCATACCTTAGTTTGTGTAATTTTACCATGGCGATAACACATGCGTGCGAGCGTGCATTGGCTTGATGCTAGATGACTTTCTTCCTTATTAAACCTGGCCTTTTTCGCATATCTTTTGTTGTAATTTGTCCAGAAGGTTAGCATAGTATTCTCCAGTAATTGTTTGCCCAGTGGGGAGACAATGTACAAACAGAATCCTCTTCTCATCCCAGAACACTGATGCCATGATCTTCCCTGCTGAAGGAATTTGGTGGCGCATCCCAGAACACTGATGCTATGTCCTTCCCCGCTGAAGGAGTTTGGCGGCGGAGATTCAGCATGTTTCCATGGCTTTGACTGTTGCTTTGTTTCTGGGGTATAGTAGTAAACCAAAGTTTCTTCGTGGTCACAAAGCAGCACAAAAGATCTTGTTTGTTTCTCCTAAAACAGACCAAACATTGTTGTGATATGTCCATTCTCATGCGTTTTTGACCCATCTTGTGAATACCTTTCAGATGACATCTGGCAAGCATGAGCAATTTCATGCCCTCTAAATTGGTGATCCTCCTTGATCATTATGCGGACTTTTGCAATGATTTCTAGAGTAGTGACACATCTTGGCTGACCTATTCATGGTTGATCATCATCTAAGCTCTCCTGACCAAATTTAAATTCATTTATCCACTTGGCAACAGTTGAAGACAAAGGAGCAGAGTCCCCTGGTGTATTCTGGAAATCGGCATGAATGTCCTTCGCTTTCATACCTTTCTTTATGAAGTATTTAATCACTGCTTGAATCTCGACCCCTCCCCCCCCCCCCCCCCCCCCCCCCCCTGTACCATCCCGTCTTTGCAGATCACTACACAGGAACAACAACAGAGCCGTGTCACTGCCACAGCTCTCTTCCAAGAGCACTGACATGGTACGTGTTTACAGGCAACAGTCCAACGAATATCATGTGAACAACTTGTGCTAGTGCTGGCCTCTTGTGGTGATTGTTGTTAGGTGTCTTTGTGCTATTGTCAAATGACGGTATGTTTATATGATTCTCTTGCATGAATGATTTCTTAAATGCAAAATTTAAAACTATGTCCTACTGCCACACCAGACTGGTCAAGTGACTTGATGGAAAACTTTGACTCACTTAGTGATTTTACATAGGACAATAATTTCCCCTGCTTCTCAGCCAGATCTTTTGCTGAGGTATGACAGTGGTAGTAACCTTTCCTTGTTGCCATTTGGCATTCTCTTTTGAACCAAGAGTGCAGTAGCTTTTCCTTCCTCAGTATTTTCCGAATTTCATTGTTAAACCACAGTGGCTCTTTTGCATCCTTAATTCGTTTACTAGGTACAGACTTGTTGAGAGTGCAATTCTCGATCTATTTAAGCTTTGACCATAATCTCTCTACGTCCATCTTAATGGAACTAAGTGATGTCAGTTCTGTCTAAGTGAGATGCTAACATCTGCTTATCTGCTCTTTCTGGCATGAACATTTTCCTAGCCTTCTTGACTGATTTATTAATTTTTGTAATGTTAGTTGTTATGATGTTATCATGATTATTAATCCCCATCTCTATGCTGAAGTCATTGATGATATCTGGGCTGTTTGTAACTACAAGGTCTAAGATATTTCCATTGCATGTGGCGTGCCAAACTAGGTGCTCAAGACAATTTTCGAAAACCACATTCAAAAGTGCTTCACAAGATTGACTGCACCCCCTGCAATGAAGCCATAGGCTACCATCTATACTCAGTAGGCTAAATTAACCTCCAACTAGCATTGCATGATCTAGGTATTTACGTGCTACTGTCTGTAGACTTTCTTTGAATGGCTCCAAAACTGTCATAGCAGAACTGGGTGGCCTATTAAAACATCCATTAATTAACGTGATTTCACATAGACTTGTTATACGCAACCAGATAACCTCACTGTCACAATCAGCTTTGACCTCAATAGAGACAATGGACACTCCCTCTCCTACAGTGTCTAACCTGCCTTTCCGATATATATTCCATTAATCATAAATATGTCAGAGCTTTCTACTCTGGGTTTCAGCCAGCTCTCAGTCTCTGAGAATAATTTGAGTGGGAGACTTTCCTGGATGGCAGTAAATTCGGAAACTGTGTTACAAGTACTTTGACAACTGATAAAATTTTGACAATCTACACTGGAGTGAATTCAAAAGATAAACCTCAACCAACATTGAATGTATCTTGGTGATAAAGAGCCAAAATAAATAAATTGATGATTTTATTTCATTTCATCTGATTGAATGAAACACACACAGCATAACTACTCAGAAAAGAACTATAGTGCGGATTACATTTACTATCATACATGTAGCACTCTGAGAACATTTCACCTTGTCATAGTAGTCCTGTGTTTTGGAACTAGGCAGTGCTTCATTTCACAAAGCGAAAGGAATAGCTTGTGTAAAAAAAAAAAGGAAGAGGAAATAGTGGTTGCTGGTGTTTTTAACACTATCATTCAATTTAGTTCCTACTGTGAACTTTGCAGCTAGGATATGTAAATGCTCTGAGACTGCTATTGATAATATCTTTATGAACAAATCTAGGGGAAAAAAGTCATATCACAAAACCAATAGTAAATGGACTATCTGATCACGACGTGCAGCACCTTGTGTTAAATGTTGAAACTTGTCAGGAAAAAAAAATATTAAATCTGAGTACAGGAGGATAATAAATAAGCCAGAAATTGAGGAATTGACGAAATTGCTCAAAGACATGAACTGTAGAGATGTTTACCTGACTCAAATGGAAAATACAAAGCATTTATTAATAAAGTTACCTCCTCTTTTGAAAATTGTTTTCCCCTAAAGGTAACTCAAATCACACAGAAGTCAAAAGATAAACCATGGATTACACAAGGAATAAAGATATCACGTGGGGCAAAAAGGAGACTGTATCTACTATCTAGGAACATTTCTGATATTAGAATTGTAATGCATTACAAAGAATACTGCAAAATATTGAATCAAGTAATCCAGAAATCGAAGTAGCTTTATTAAAAGAAAAAGATAATTGTATCGGGCAACAAAATAAGAACTGTATGGGATATAGTGAAGACAGAGAGAAGTGGGACCAAAAAGGAAGTGGAACAGATAGCTCTAAAAGTAAACGAGACTTTGGTAACAAGTGCATGTAGTGTTGTAAATCTCTTAAGCAAGACTTAATTTTTGTTACTGATGGCTCGGGATTATCAGGTTCGGTGAATGGTGCAATGGAGTATCTGGGACCAGTCTTTGAAGAACATCGTGTAGAACCTATTCGAGGAACTTTGAATTCCAACCATTGCTTCTCAGTATACTTACCCCTTAATGAAATTTGTTGCAAGTTATATATCTATATTTCCAACAAATAGCTCAATACATATTATCAATACTAGGAATAAGAACAATCTACATAAAGACCTAAAATCACTTATGTTGGTCCAAAAGGGGGTCCAATATTCAGGAACACACATTTTCAATAAATTACCAGCAACCATTAAAAACTTGGGTTCAGATAAAGCACAGTTTAAACAGAGTTTGAATGACATTTTGATAGGCAATGCCTTCTACTCTATAGATGAATATCCTAACAGAGACTGTTAGGCCAGCGTAAGTAAAAATATGTTAAATTTAAGTTTTGACAGCACTTGGTTGCAACAGTCAATATTAGGTATTTTGTGTATGCTAAATTTATTAATAGTGCATAACAATGTTTCATTCTGACAGTGTATTAATTCTGTAAATATTAGCTTTTCCAGTTTACTGTATTGTATTCACCTATTTTGACAATCTCGTGACAAATGATCAGGGTAGTGTGGTGTCACCGCCAGACACCACACTTGCTAGGTGGTAGCTTAAATTGGCCGCGGTCCATTTAGTACATGTCGGACCCGCGTGTCGCCACTGTGTGATCGCAGACCTAGCGACACCACAAGGCAGGTCTCGAGATACGGACGAGCACTCGCCCCAGTTGTACGGACGACATTGCTAGCGACTATACGGACGAAGCCTTTTCTCTCATTTGCCGAGAGATAGTTAGAATAGCCTTCTGCTAAGTCCATGGCTACGACCTAGCAAGGCGCCATTAGCCTTACCTAGTTTGAGAGTTATCGTATAAATGTCTCAAGAAGAACGTGTAAACCAACAAAGAATAAAGTTAAGTATATTCCAAAGCTACGTATTTTCTTGATAGCAGTCATAACGTATCTTGTTCCAGACTTGACGCCAGTCGGCGAGTGTGTACGCGTGCCTTTCGGCTCCCTTCCCAGTGTGGCGTAGCAAGCTTGTTACGCCACAACAGATTGGCGACGAGAGAAGTGTTCTTTCTGATTGCTTACATTTACTTGTGTCATGGCTTCGCCAGATGTACTGTCCAAATTTTATCGCTTGCAGAATCAGCAGACACAGGCGTTATTGGATGCCCTTGGACAGCTCGTCCAGGGTCAACGTGCCATTCAAACCGATGCGGCAGCTGCCGCTTCACCGCTACCGCAGCCACAACTCGCAGTTGCACCGCCTTTTAGGCACTACGATTCAGCGCACGAATCGTGGCCAGAATGGTCCCGACAGTTTGGTTTTCATCTAGCCGCCTACAGAATTCAAGGTAATGAGCGGCAGCCGTTTTTGCTTTCTTGTGTCGGTGTGTCCACCTACCGTGTGATAGTGAAATTGTTTCCCCGACGCGACGTAGCAACTCTGTCCTACGAAGAAATTTTGTCTGCTTTAGATACCTATTTCAAGGAAACAGTCAATGTCGTTGCAAAAAGGTATACTTTCTTTCGTGCAAAACGTACGGCCGGTCAAACTAATAGGAAGTGGGTAGCAACATTGCAAGGACTTACTAGGGACTGTGCCTTTCACTGTGACTGTGGCCTTTCTTATTCAGATACAATGGTACGTGATGCAATTGCACAGAACGTTTCTGATGTTCGCATAAGGGAGCAAATTTTGAAACTAGTTAATCCCTCCCTTCTACAAGTGATAGACATATTGGATAGACAAGACACACTTGACTGTGCTCAGGAATCTTTTGTAACTTCGCCAGCCGTGTGTAACATTAACCGGCCTGCCGGGCGAGCTGCGCGGCCCGGTAACCTGCCCTCGCGCACTTCGACGCAGCTGCCGCCGCGCTCTAAACCAGGTGTGCCGCGCCAGCCCACAAATGCAGTGAAATCATGCCCGCGGTGTGCTACTCGACATTCGCGTGAACATTGCCCGCCACGCCAAGCTATTTGCTTTTTCTGCAGTAGGAAAGGACATGTTCAAAGTGTTTGCCAGAAAAAGCTCAGATCAGACAATCACAATCATTCCAGGCCCTTTGCTTCGCACCGGAATCGAACCAAGAACACTCAGGATCGTGGATCTTCGCCCATGGACATTCATGTAGTTAATTCCGCTTCGTCCAGTGCCAATTTCTCTAACAGTGACGGTGTTCGTCCCACACAAAGTGTGCGTCGACGTCGCCGGAAATCACGTCAATTAGCAAGTGATGCTGTACCTGTATCAGTTCAAATTGCACGAGACAGTCGCTCTTGTCGTCAGCAGGACAATAAATTTTTTGTAAATTTGGACTTTAATGGCAAGGTCATACCATTCCAGCTCGATACCGGAGCTGCAGTTTCATTGCTCAATCACGACACGTACAAACAACTGGGCACACCTCCGTTGCGTGCCGCAAATGTTACGCTAAAAAGTTATTCAGGACAGCTCATCCCTGTGTTAGGACAGTGCACTCTTCATGCGACATACAAGGGACAAACAAAACTTGTGTCATTTTACGTTCTTCGTTCTTCTTCTGCAGTGAACTTGTTTGGTTTCGATTTATTTCAGTTGTTTAACATGTCTATCGTAAATAAGGTCCTATCAGTGAATCAAACTGTGCCTTCAGACAGTGTTTCTCGTCTGTGTGACGAATTTGCAGACATTTTTGCACCGGGCTTAGGTTGCGCTAAAAACTATGAAGCACATTTGGAACTGAAAGTAAACGCGCAACCGAAATTTTTCAGAGCGCGCAATGTTCCCCACGCATTGCGTGATAAGGTCGCAAGAACATTAACTGAATTAGAATCACAAGGTGTGGGTGCATGAGCGCAATGCCTTTTCTCTTTCAGCTCCGCTTCATCGCTTACGCCGTATAGGTGTTCCGTTCGTCTGGACGACGGAATGCGAACGCGCCTTTCGCCAGTTGAAATCGGCGTTGCTTTCAACTACTTGCCTTACGCCATTCGATCCCCAGAAACCCCTTTTGTTGATGGTAGATGCATCGGATTTCGGGATCGGTGCTGTGCTTGCGCACAAAGTTGGCTCGCATGATCGCCCTATTGCCTTTGCGTCCAAATTGCTCTCGTCTGCGCAAAGAAATTATTCCCAGATAGAGAAAGAAGCTTTGGCTCTCGTGTTTGGTGTTACTAAGTTCCATGATTTCTTGTATGGTCGTCACTTTACCATCATCACAGGCCACAAACCTTTGACATCGCTTTTTCATCCGACCAAGCCTGTACCTCCACGTACAGCACAGAAATTCATTCGCTGGTCTATTTTCCTCTCGCAGTACCACTACGATATCTTGTATTGGTCCACTGCTAAGCACGGAAACGCCGATGCGTTGTCCCGTTTGCCTGTTGTTGAGGATAAAGCATTCGATTCTTCCGAACTTGCTTGCCTGTTCATTGATTCGGAAACCGATGAAGTGGTCGAATCGTTTCCGATTGATTTTCGTCGTGTAGCTACCGCCACAGCTGCTGACCCTGTCCTTGCTACCATTTTGCGTTTTGTTGCTACGCAATGGCCCTTGTCAAAGTCTCGGATCGAGGATCCGTTGGTTCGCCGATTTTTTGCTCACAGGGAGAGACTTTTTGTTCGACGTGGTGTTTTGTTGTTGCGTTCTGATAATGATCAGTCCAGAGTCGTGGTCCCACGTTCGTTACAGTCCTCTGTTTTACGGCTTCTTCACCAAGGACATTGGGCTATAGTGCGAACGAAACAACTTGCTCGTCAGCACTGTACTTGGTTCGGAATCGATGCTGCGATTACGAATATGTGTTCTTCTTGCATGACGTGTGCCGAACAACAATCCGCGCCGCCGCGGAAAGCCTTTGCATGGCCAAAAGCCACTTCCCCTTGGCAACGCTTGCACATTGATTTTGCTGGTCCATTCTGGAATGCTCGATGGTTGGTTCTGGTCGATGCCTTCAGTAATTTTCCTTTTGTTGTCCAGATGTCTTCCACAACGTCAACTGCCACCATCCAAGCGTTGTCTGCTATCTTTTGCATTGAAGGTCTTCCGTAGACTATTGTTTCCGACAATGGCCCACAATTCATGTCCGCAGAATTTCAGTCATTCTGCCAGGCCAATGGTATTCAACATCTGACATCCGCGCCGTTTTCACCTCAGTCAAACGGTGCCGCTGAACGATTGGTCCGGACTTTCAAGTCACAGATGTTGAAGTTGAAAGAGTCGCATTCTCGGGAGGACGCGTTGTTGCTCTTTTTGTCCTCGTATCGCTCTCAGCCCCGAGATGGTCGCTCGCCGGCTGAGTTGCTCCACGGGCGTCCTCATCGAACCTTGATGTCTTTGCTGCATCCACCGCATCAGGTTCCTGTGCAGCGGCAGACTCCTGCTTTTGCTCCAGACTATCGCAACTATCGCGGTTCACGGCGTTGGCTCGCAGGGTGCATTCTTCGCTGCCTCAGCCGCGCGATGTATTTGGTTTTGGGGGCTTCTGGTGAGGTGCGTCGGCATCTCAATCAGCTGCGCCTCTGTCATCGCACGGGTTCTGCCACTCCCCGTCTGCTTTCAGCGACGGTGCCGTCCGGTCAGCGCCCTGGGGACCCATCTACTGGCTCGCCTCATTTCCAGGTGTTACCGACGATGCCTTCCATTTTGCCCCATGGCGACGTGCCGCCGCAGTCACCGCCGCCGCCGCCGCCTGTTCTCCCGCCGGCGCCGCCCGCAGTGGACGCTTCGCTGCAGCCGCCAAGCGCCTCCCTGGGTCACGCGCCGCCGATCGCTTCCCGTGACCAGCTGTTGTCCGCCATGGAACTATTGCCCGCTCCGAACCACATGGCGTCTTCGCGCGTTGGGTACCCCGACGCAATGGAGGTCGACCCTTCGGCCCCTCCTGTCTCTTTACGGGCGCATACACCGCATGTTGACGTGCACCCTGGACTAGGTTTTCAGGCGTTTCCTAGCTCCCCTCGGACCGAATGGCCGGGTGCTGGTGGCACAGCCTCGCCTGTTGTTAGGCTCCCCACTTCATCGAATACGTCAACATGGGGTCCTCCCCACGGCGGGCGGAAGCCTTATCACACGATCGTTCGCCGATTTGCGGGGGAGGAATGTGGTGTCACCGCCAGACTCCACACTTGCTAGGTGGTAGCTTAAATCGGCTGCGGTCCATTTAGTACATGTCGGACCCACGTGTCGCCACTGTGTGATCGCAGACCTAGCGCCACCACAAGGCAGGTCTCGAGATACGGACGAGCACTCGCCCCAGTTGTACGGACGACATTGCTAGCGACTATACGGATGAAGCCTTTCCTCTCATTTGCCGAGAGATAGTTAGAATAGCCTTCTGCTAAGTCCATGGCTACGACCTAGCAAGGCGCCATTAGCCTTACCTAGTTTGGGAGTTATCGTATAAATGTCTCAAGAAGAACGTGTAAACCAACAAAGAATAGAGTTAAGTATATTCCAAAGCTACGTATTTTCTTGATAGCAGTCATAATGTATCTTGTTCCAGACTTGACGCCAGTCGGCGTGTGTGTACGCGTGCCTTTCGGCTCCCTTCTCAGTGTGGCGTAACTAGCTCGTTATGCCACAACAGGTAGTATTCATTATATTAAAATGTTTTGTGTTATACATTCTGACATGTTCCACACCCTCGAGAATCATCTCATTTTTTCGGTGTATGTAACGAAAACTGAATCAAATCAAATCCAATCACCATCTCTCGTCATGTAATAACTTCACTTCTTCTTCTTTTCTTGTCGTCTCCTGTTTTTCCAGTACTCGTTCATCTCCTCCTCATGTTTTCCCCCTTTATTCTATTCGTGTTGTTCTCAATCCCATATTTCTTCTGCATCGAAAGCCTTTTATTTTTATTTTATTTTTTTTTTATCGAGGTGAGTCTCTACGGACTGCGTGGTAACAACCGACTTCACTCTAGTGTCCAGGTCTTGTTCTTGCTCCAGCTTTGACTTCCTGCCAGTATCTTCTGAGCCCCTCCAAGAAGTGCCTTTTTATGCCCTTCAGATAATGGTCCTCGCTGTCTTTCGGATGTTGATGCCATGTTAAAACCTTGGTAGTTGGTCACCAATCTTCTAAATTTGTTCCTTTCAGGAATTTCTCTCTGAGATACCAATCTGCTTAAGATCTTTTTTACATTCTTTGAACCATCTCAGCCTCGTTTTCTTAGATAGGATGAAAGTCCGTATTCTTTTTGTTAGTTGATCACCATCCATTTTCATGAGATGACCATAAAATAACAATCATTTCTTCGTAATGGATGCTGTGATAGGTTCTGTCTTGCTGCACGAGTCCTCATTTGCTCTCATTCACCATTGTCCATCGACCCATATATTACCTTAGGATTTTCCTTAATATCCTACACTCACACTTTTCCAGCCGCTCAGCTTGACCTTGTCTATTCGTGGTCAAAGTTTTGGATGCTTATAAGCCCTCAGGTTTTACAACTGTATTATAATGTTGGAACTTGGCCCATATACTCATAGACTTTTTGTTAAAAGTATTCTTTGTCAGTTGGTATGCTTGGTCTAACTTCCTCATCCCGACAATTGCTTCTTCTTTTAATCCATTCTCCTGGTGGATGACTTCACCGAGATACCTTAAATTCTTAACTCATCTGATTTTTTTCCAGGTTGGTTATCATCCATTCAGGTCCGTTACAGATGTTCGTCATATATTTTGTCTTTTGAATAGAGATCTGGAGTCTAACTTTTTTCAGCAATTTCTGACAGCCTATTTATCTTGTTGACTGCTGACTCTATGTTGTTAGCAAAAATGGCCAGGTCAGCCGCAAAATCTAAGCAGTCAATGCACACCCCTTTGTTCGTAGGACCAAGTCTGAACCACTCTTCATTTGTTTCTTCTTGGGCTAATAACTTTCTCCACTCTCGAATGACGTTTTCCAAGACACAATTGAAAAGGAGAGGGATAGTCCATCTCCTCGTCTTATGTCCATTCTGATTGTAAAGGGTTCAGATACCTCACCCATTAATTTAATTTTTGACACTGTGTTAGTAAGAGTTTGTTTGATCAGCTTTCTTGATGTATTATACATCCGAAACTTTTCCAAAATATTCATTAATGCCTGTCGGTCGATGGAGTCATATACTTTTTGAAAATCAACAAACATGACCACATAGTTATTTCTTCCAGTTTTTTGGACCTTATGATGTTCTTCAGGCTAAAGATCTGTTCTGCGCAAGAATCGCCCTTTCGGAAACCAGCTTGATAGTCCCCAATCAGTTGGTTACAATGATCTTCTATTCTATTCTGTATCACTTTGGAGAGAATCTTATATGGAACAGATACTAATGAGGTACCCCTATACTTATTGACATTCTATTTATCACTTTTTTTGTGTAGACGATGGATTAAAGCTGACTGCCATTCAGTTGGTATCATCCCAGCTCTCCAGATCTCCTCAAAAAGTTGGACTAGTATATCTAGAGTTTCATTATTTGCCAGCTCTAGTAGTTCCACCACTATTGAATCCTCTCCAGCTGCCTTATTATTCTTAAGGTTGTTGATGATCTCTTTGGTCTCCTCTTTACTAGATGGAGATGAGGGGTAGTTTGTGGATTGGGGCACATACAGGGAATCTTTCTTTCGGTTCATCACAATTAAGCAGGTTTTCAAAGTAACGAGACATGATCTTGCAGTTTTCTTTGTTGGTCAGGCCGAGTGAGGTGTGCGTACTGTAAGACCTTCAGTACACACACCATCAGATTATTTGACTTGTTGCTCTAACGAAGTAAGCGAGTGTCAGCAATATGTCTCGTGGTCTTATCATGGTGTGTTTATCTTCTGCCATTAGGTCAGATGATAGAAATGCCACTTGCACGCTTAGAGTAGCAGATTGACGGTGACCAACTTTAAACAGACCTTGATTAATTTTCACACACATTTATTAAAATAATAAGAAATATAAAAATTACTTAACTTGGTTCTGGATGCTATTTACAATTGACAATCTGAAGTTCTTTGGGATTGGTATGTTAATCTTAATCTCACATATATCTCAGATACTTGACAAAAGTGTCTATACATTAATCTTCATGGCTATGTACAGGAATATGGTAATCTTATTAGGCGCAGACTGAATCTTGACTATGGACTGGTACAGACAATTGTAGAACTCGACAGACTGGTACAGACTAATGCAGACTGGTACAGACTAATGCAGACTGGTACAGACTGGTGCAGACTAATGCAGACTGACTGATCAAAGATCTTTACACTCGTTATAATACCTCTCAAGTTCATGTATCACTGCGCGAGTGTGATGCGCGAGGAGAAAATGTTCTATGTTAGCAGCAATCTCATTGGCTGCGTTACATATTAATACGCGGATCGGCGGAAGCAGAATTTGGTCCGTCTCTATGGCAGCGCCATCTCATAGTGCGGAGATGGACGAGCGCTGCGCCTGCGCTGTTGTGCTTAGCGGGGCGCACTCTAGTGGGAAATTTGTGTACGCGCTGAATATGCGGAACTATGTACACAACACTGAGCTTTCAATTTTCGTCTCTAATACAAAAACTATGGGCTTGGTATCCTTTCAAATTTGATTTGAACGTCTGATAGAAGTCTCTGACTTTGTTTATCTGGAAACACTGATCGATCTGTTCTAACTGCTGTTTCTCATGCAGTTGCTCAGCCCTTCGTAGAGTTCTGGCTGCATATTTTCGAACTTCATGGAATACATCAAAATCATCAGGTCTCCTGGTAGAGTTCCACTTTTTCCATGCACTTGCTGTTTGGGCCAGCAGCTCACCACAAACGTCATTCCACCATGTATGATTCCTCTGTTTAGCTGTCAGGATTGTAGTGTTAGCTGCGTGTTGGATCATGGAGGCAATGTCTGCCCATTTATGGGATTCAACTGTCAGTTACTGGTGGCATTGTTCCAATACGTTTTGACTGATTTTGAGCTTCGCAATATCATATTTATGAATTTTATTTCCGGTTTTCACGGTCTTATTGAGAGGGATGAAATTAATTTTGATCTTGGAGAGGTGATGATCCTTTTAAATTCAGTATTTTATCTGTAAAAAGGTTTCTTTCTATTATTTCTGATTGTTTGATGTTGTTTCTTTCTTATTTCTGTAATCCATGCTATCATTGATTCCTTCTTCCAGAACTACTCATTCAGTAGAGGTCTCTAAAAAAAGATCAATCTTCTTTTAGCCATTACTTCTGATATTTTCTCAAAATTTTTGTAGATCTCCTCATTACTTCTCATTTTCCAGCCATCTGTAGCTTGTATTGCAACCATTATTTTCTAATAATGCTCCTTTGAGGATCCTCTGTTCTGACCAGCTTATAGCTCATCATTAGGCATCCTCATCCATATAAACATCCTGGTCATACCACTGTGGGATAGTGTTTTAGTTTTGTTTTTTTAGTTGTACATTTCTTGTTGTAAATATCCTTTGTCAAACGATTTGCTCTGTCCAGTTGGTTGACTCTTGCATCTACTGTTAATTCTTCTAGTCCATTTTGTTGTACAGTTTGTCCAATATATTTAAATTTACTTCCTAATGCTATTTTACATTTTTGGTTTTCTAAGAATGTTGATGCATTGTTTGAAATTGTCATCAATGTTGTTTTCTGGGCTGAAATTTTGGGACCAGCTCTCTTTGCTATTTCTTCCAAAAGATTTCTTTCAATTACTGTCTGTCAGATTTTTTGAAAGTATATCGGAATCATCTGCAGAAGCCAGACAGTTTACCTTAATTCCATTTGTTATTCATCCTAAAATTATTGGTTCAATTTTGTGATTTTTTTTTCTCCAAATTCCAGATACTTTCTATTTTTTCTAGAATGCAGTGTTACAGTAAAGGTGATAAACTGTCCCCTTGTCTAACACCAGTTTTTATTTCAAATGGTTGAGATACTTCTCCCATAAAATTAGCTTCAGTCATCCTATTTGCTAGTGTTTTGAGGATTATGTTTGCTTTAACACAAAATTCTTTGATGATTTTACCTATAATTTCTCTGCCTACCAAATCAAATGTTTTCTTGAAACCAATACATGATACTATTATAGGTTTGGTGATTAGCAGTCTGTGGAGGATTATCGAATTTCTAATAAACATCTGCTCTGTGCAGGGTCTTCCCTTTCTAGAGCTCCTTGAGATTCTCCCAGTTTTTTGTCTAAAGTTTCTACAACTCTGTCCAGAGAATTTTTGATAATATTTTGTATACCACTGGCAGAAGTGAGGCATCTCTGCAATTGTTGACATTTTGTGTGTCCCCTTTTTTTCATAGCTGTGGATTAATGCTTTCCATAATCTCTTCAGCTTTCCAAATGTTCTCAAACAGCAGTTGTGGATCATTTGTGTGTTCTGATTATTTCAATAATTTTGCTGTAGTGGAGTCTTCATTTGTTGCTTTGAAGTTTTGGAAGATTTGATGGCTTCATGAATTTATTGCTCTGTTAGTGGAAAATCTTCCTCCAGATGTTGTGGGACTGCTATTATATATTGCTACAATGTGCTGTTATTATTATTGTTGTTGTTGTTGTTTAGTTGCCTGTTCTTCAGCACTTTCTTTCTGTTTCCTTTATCTATTTGCCGCCATTTTAGCCCATTTACTGGTATTTTCAGCTTGTTCTTCACTTATTTGACCTTTTGGTGGCTCCTCTTGAAGAGATCTTATTTCTCAGCATTTAAAATTACGTCATCTGCTGCTCTTTCGCAACTGAATTTCATCATGTCCATCTTCCTTGACTCAAGATCCTGAATTTTCATCCTTAATTCTTGAACAGTCTCATTTCTCTTTTTACGTTTTCCAGATGAAGAAACTTTTGGTCCTCAAAGCTAAGATTAGTATCAGTTTTTTTATTTGTTTCTGCCAATGGCTGCTATATCTCTTTAGTTAGAATATTTTCTCTCTCTGTATTTGATTATAGTCTAAGTCTGAATATTTTTATAAGTACATTTATTGCTGTAGCAATGAGTAAAATAAATTGTATTGCACTGCCTGTAGCATGTAGCACCATTTTGACTGTTAGTCCTCTTGCTGTACAAAAAGTAGCTTTGATGATTACTTAATGCAAGTATTTTGTAAGAGCTGTGGAACGGATAGTATCTGTTTATATTTTTCTGATTAATTCAAGCTCGTCACTGCACATCCTGTTTTAAGGAAATATTTGCACTGAATTTACTGTGTGTTAAATATAAGCAGTGGGTCCATTGGGGTAGTCTTTTTGGTAGAAATATGTCAAGGTGAATAAAACAGGAGATGGTGAAGGAAGAGAGGGAAAAGATCAACATTTGCTTCTCATCAGCAATATAACTGGGTTGCAACATTCAGTGAAAATTATCTGTGACAGGAAGTTGTCAGAAATACATTTTTTGAAGAAACTTTATGTTTGTATAAGCATTTATTAAATTAAAAAAGTTGGATTTCATCTGTTAATACAAAAGATAATGTTTTGCATTGCAGGCATGATGAACCTGTCAAAGATGAAGAATCGGCCAATGATTCTTATTGGAGGATAACAGTATGTATAACTTAAACTTGAGATTCTTGAAAATAAAGCTAGTCAGTATTTCTTAACAGTACTGATTTAAATACATCTAAAAGATTGCTGTTACCTAAATGAAAGTTGACGAGCAAAGTCTTAGTGGACATTTGTATAAAATTGTCATAGGTGTTATTTACAAGAAGAGTAAATAGTTTCAATAGGAATGTGGTGAGACATTTAACAAATGTCATGACCACACATTAATAGGACCTTATAACACTACCATTATGATATTAGTATGCTTTTATGTAAATAACAGAAACCCTGTCTCTATGTTGCCACGTATAACCCTCTTACTAAAATTTAGTTTAGTTTACAAATAAAATATACTATGGAAGGGTAGTCCTGTTTATAGGAAAAGATAATCAATAGAGTTATCCTTCTTACAGGATTTACCGTGTGTTGCGTCTAATGGACAAATAAATTGGACTATTCACTTCTTTTCCTAAGATCTTATCCAGTGGCTAGATAGGAACACAGTATGAATAATAATATACTGAAGCTAGGACAACTCATTTCCAAGTTCATTTAGTGGTTTAAAACATGTACTTAATGCTCACCAACCTATCCTGGCAATGAAATAGTGAAGTATTGGAGTAGCAGAAATGTGAATTTTGCCTACTTTCTTGCTACTGTTTAGTTTGGCTCTTCAAATAAATTACCCCACTTAAACAATTTTGGGCTACATCTTTAAACATTATGTTTTTAAAAAAGAAAAAGTCCAGTAGATAACTTCAAGGAAGGTAAAAAAATTTAGCCGGGGTGGGGGGGACAACCTTTAGAAAAGCACTTTCCATAATCAAGAAACTTAAATACTTAGACACTAAAGCACACACTTTTTAACTGAACATTTCACTTAACGAAAACCTCTTTCTTGGTGGAATTTACTTTCAAAAGCTATTATTCTTTGAACTAATTCTGTATAGCCATCTAACAGGTTCTAGTAACTTGGCTTCACTCTGATTGAATTTTATGTAAGCAAAGCATAACACTTTGCAATAGTTAAGAAAACATTTTTATTATTTACACTAAAGCAATTTAAACGGTTCCTCTTTATATTAACTTGGCACTTCATAAGTCTGTAAAACAGGACACTCGGATCAATCAAACACCAGGAAGGAACCCTATACAGATGTATGATTAGGATGAAATAACAGGGTGAGTCAGTTTCCGTAAAGTTCAAGAATGATTATTAAAACACAGTTTAAATTAATGGTTCATGCCCTACAAAGGTAAAAATAGAAAAAAATCTTATCTGGTGGCTGTAGGCTTGGGTGTGGCGAACAGTTATGACAGCTACACTACCCACACTACGGCCTGCAAGTTTCTTGCTGTATGGGCTCAATTTCTCTTCTTGGCTTCATTCAGTTTTACATACAGCAGCTCAACAACTCGCAGCTATGCTGTAAGCTGTTTGCAGTCTTCAACCGAGGCATTTTTATGAAAATTTGCAGGCAAAGCTTCTGCTCCACAAAGGAGTTACCTCAATCACTGCTGCCTTCAGACTGTGTGACTTACTTCCCGAACTTGCTCAAGGTAGCACGCCAATTCGCCTTTCGCACCTTTTCCACTCGCGACAGCCATTTTCGTTTCAAACAAAAGCACACTGGCTTTTACATAACACCTATTTCTTACATTGTTCCTAAGCATGACCATTTCTTACATTGTCAAATTTACATCAACATGAATAATTTATACACACACATATTTTTAAATACAAAATGTTATCAAAACATTATTTAGACACTTGGTATCCTTTGTAGAGGACTTGGGTAGGTTTGTCCCATCCTAGTACACATTATTTTGTTACTTCCCTTCAGATATTCCATGTAGCTACATCTACAATAATTCTCAATGTTCTGCCTTTTGAGGTGTCCAGTGTGGGTTGCTCTCCACTTCCTGGGTGTATTGTATTGAGTTAGCTTTTTCAAATTTCCATGAGGGTTTATCAATGTATTTTGTAACTGATATTTCAGCACCAATGATAACTTTTGTGAACCAATGTACACTCCTTGAAAAATGTTTCAGTACTACTACTGAGTGATTCAGTGGTAATTCGTTCTCATCAGTGGAAAAGATGGATGGGTCAGGTTTTGTATCAGTTTCCATCTGCCTGCCCAAAACGTTTTAAATTCCTTGGCATCAAACTTAGATAATTTCTTGTGTGTTGATCCATTCGAACAATGGTTCTCTATTTTTGTCTCTATTTATGTATCTCCGGGTTGTGTTTTGGAATTAAAATCTTAAACATATACATACTGTCTAGTTGCTGTGTGTAAGACTAGTGTCAGACACT
This sequence comes from Schistocerca serialis cubense, assembly GCF_023864345.2. NCBI lineage: Eukaryota > Metazoa > Arthropoda > Insecta > Orthoptera > Acrididae > Schistocerca > Schistocerca serialis. Next base: position 15,395,162 of record NC_064638.1, read on the forward strand.
TTCTGTTAGGTGATTTGTGGACTGATGTAATAACCAGGCCTTTGGGTTTTATCCTAATTACTTCTACATCACTAATTTTCTGACAGCTTAAGCCAGCATAATCCAAGAGCTGTTTCTTTTTTCATTTATTGTGGTAGCACCTAACAATTGAGAGGAGTATTGATATTGCTTTATATTGCGTAATCTTGCATGTAGCTGCTGAATTATCACCTAAATGCATTTCCTATAGAGCTTTAGTACTGATGGCATGCTCATCATCTAATTTGCTTTGGTAACTGCATTTGTCACTTGTTAATCCTACGTTAATTTGCATAATATGGACACCTTGCCTGATAATTTTTGACTGTAAGCTCTGAGAAGTGCTGGACCATCTTTTGTGTAGAGTTTTTGCTGTCTGCTCCTGCAGTCACACTGCCTTGGTGCACCATCTCTGGGGTTGTCTACATGCCCCACAACAGTCTTTTTGGTGTCCAGTGTGAATGATTCACTGGTAAATATCCTGTCCCATACACATTTGTTTGTAGACAATACTTCTGTGTTAGCTGAAAGTAGAAACCCTGAGCCAGGAAGCAGTAGTCTCAGTACCTCAGAGAATTAGTTTCAGGTAAAGTATATGGATCTAACATATCTAAAATGCACATGGTTTAGTTTGGAAACCACACAAACACCCAAATGTACACACGTGCAGTAGCTGAAGGTGGGGGGGGGGGGGCAGAGTGGTTGGAGAAGACAGTACATGGTCTGAATGGGAAAAGATTGGTGGGTACAGAAGAGAGAAGGGGAAAGGTAAAGTGATACAGTGGGGTAAAAATTAGCAGAGGTTTAGGTCAGGTGGATGGCATTAGATGTGCAGGACAGACAATTTCCACCTGCATAGTTCAGAAAAACTTGCACTGGAAGGGAATATCCAAATGGTATGTCTAGTGAAGCAGTTGTTGAAGTGGTGTACAGCCTCTTGGCAACTGGAATGTCAAGTCTCTGGTTTGCCACAGTTTGGTGCTAGACATTACTGCGAGTGAACAGTTGGTTACTTGTCATCCCTACATGGAAAATTGTATGGTAATTGCAGCATTACTGATTTTTAACAGGTTGCTTTTGCACATGATCGTGCCTTTTATATGGTGGGAGATGCCTGCGACTGGACTGCTGTAGGAGGTGGTGGGGGGATTTGTGGAACAGGTCTTGCACCTGGGTCACTCACAGGATTAGGGGCGGACAAGGATGTTCTCTATATTGTGCGGGCCGAGGAACACTACTTTGCAGGACATTGACCGTGAAACACAGAGATTGCATCGTGATTGAATTCAAAACACACAATGTCAACTTAAGTACAAGAAGAGAGAATCTTCTAAGGGTTTGTGCTTTCAGCGGCTCCTGGGAGACCAGTATTAGATTTCGATGCACCAGTGCAGGTTTACTGTATCCGTTGTACCTTCACATTGACCATGAACCACAGAAATTGCATCGGGATTGAATACAAATGCCACAATGCCGACTTAAGTACAAGAAGAGTGAATCGTCTAAGAGTTTGTGCTTTGAGCGTCAACTGGTAGACCAGTATTAGATTCCGATGCACCAGATCAGGTTAACTGTATCCCTTTAACCCTCACATTGACCATGAAACTTAGCAAATGGCAACGCGATTGAATACAAATGGCACAATTCCGACTTAAGGGCAAGAAGAGTGAATCTTCTAAGAGTTTGTGTTTTGAGCGGCTCCTGGGAGACCAGTATTAGATTCCGATGCACCAGTGCAGGTTTACTGGTTCCCTTGGACCTTCACATTGACCATGAGACACAGAAACTGCATCGGGATTGAATACAAAATGCACAATGCCGACTTAAGTACAAGAAGTATTAATCTTCTAAGTGTTTGCGGTTTGAGTGGCTACTGGGAGACCGGTATTAGATTCCCATGCACCAGTGCAGCTTTACTGAATCCCTTGGACCTTCACATTGACCATGAAGCACACAAATTGCATTGGGATCGAATACAAGAGACAGAATGCCGACTTAAGTACAAGAAGAGTGAATCTTCTAAGAGTTTGTGCTTTGAGCGGCAGCTGGGAGACCAGTATCAGATTCTGATGCACCAATGCGGGTTTACTGTCTCCCTAGGACCTTCACATTGACCATGAGACACAGAAATTGCATCGGGATTAAATACAAAATGCACAATGCCGACTTAAGTACAAGAAGAGTGAATCTTCTTAGAGTTTTTGCTTTCAGTGGATCTTGGGAGACCTGTATTAGATTCCGATGCACCAATGCAGGTTTACTGTATCCCTTTCACCTTCGCTTTGACAATGTTGCACAGAAATTGCATCGGGATCGAATACAAAAGGCACAATGCCGACTTAAGTACAAGAATAGTGAATCTTCTAAGTATTTGTGCTTTGAGCGGCTCCTGGGAGACCAGTATTAGATTCCAACGCACCAGTGCAGGTTTACTGTATCACTTGTACCTTCACATTGACCATGAAACGCAGAAATTGGATCGGGATTAATTAAATAGGCACTATGCCAGCTTTAGTACAAGAAGAGTCAATCTTCTAAGACTTTGGGCTTTGAGCGGCTTTTGGGAGACCAGTATTAGATTCCGTTGCACCAGTGCAGGTTTGCTGATTCCCTTGGAACTTCACATTGACCATGAGACACAGAAATTGCATCGGGAATGAATACAAAAGGCACAATGCCGACATAAGTACAAGAGGAGTGAATCTTCTAGGAGTTTGTGCTTTGAGTAGTTCCAGGGAGACCAGTATTAGATTCTGCTGCACCAGTGCATGTTTACTGTATCCCTTGGACTTTCATATTGATCGTGAAACACAGAAATTGCATCGGGATTGTATACAAAAGTCACAATGCCGACTTAAGTAGAAGAAGAGTGAATCTTCTAAGAGTTTGTGTTTTGAGCGGCTCCTGGGAGACCAGTATTGGAATCTGATGCACCAGTGCAGGTTTACTGAATCCCTTGGACCCCACATTGACCATGAAACACAGGAATAGCATTAGGATTGAATACAAAGGCTCAATGCCAACTTAAGTACATGAAGAGGGAATGTTCTAAGAGTTTGTACTTCGAGCGGCTCCTGGGAGACCAGTATTAGATTCTGATGCACCAGTCCCGGTTTACTGTATCCCTTGGACCTTCACATTGATCATGAAACACAAAAATTCATCGTGATAGAATACAAAAGGCACAATGCCAACTTAAGTACAAGAAGAGTGAATCTTCTAAGAGTTGGTGCTTTGACCAGCTCCTGGGGGTTAAGTATTAGATTCCAATGCACCATTGCTGGTTTACTGTAAACCTTGGACATTCACATTGACCATGAAACACAGAAAATGCATCGGGATTGAATACAAAAGGCACAATGACGACTTAAGTACAAGAAGAGTGAATCCTCGATGAGTTTGTGCTTTGAGCGTCTCCTAGGGGACCAGAATTAAATTCCGATGCACAAGTGTAGGTTTACTTCATCCCTTGGACCTTAACATTGACCATTAAGCACAGAAGTTGCATCGGGATTGAATACAAAAGGCACAATGCCGACTTAAGTACAACAATAGTGAATCTGCTAAGTGTTCGTGATTTGAGCGGCTCCTGGCAGACCAGTATTAGATTCCGATGCACCAGTGAAGGTTTACAGTAACCCTTGGACTTTCACATTGACCATGAAGCACAGAAATTGCATGGGGATTGAATACAAAAGGCACAATGCCGACTTAAGTACAAGAAGAGTGAATCTTCTAAGAATTTGTGCTTTGAGCGGCTCCTAGGAGACCAGTATTATATTCCGATGGAATATTCCAGCTTTACTGTATCCCTTGGACCTTCACATTGACCATGAAACACAGAAATTGCATCGGGAATGAATACAAAAGGCACAAAGACGACGTAAGTACAAGAAGAGTGAATCTTCTAAGAGTGTCTGCTTTGTGCAGCTCCTGGGAGACCAGTATTAGATTCCGATGCACCAGTGCGGGTTTGCCGAATCCCTTGGACGTTCACATTGACCTTGAACTCTGAAATTGCATCGTGATTGACTACAATCGTCTCTATGGCGACTTATGTACAAGAAGAGTGAACATTCTAAGAGTTTGTGCTTTGAGCGACTCCTGATGGGTAAAGTATTAGCTTTCGATGCGCCAGTGCAGTTATACTGTATACCTTGGAACTTCACATTGACCATGAAACACAAAATAATGCATCGGGATTGAATACAAAAGGCACAATGCCCACTTAAGTACAAGAAGAGTGAATCTTCTAAGAGTTTGTGTTTTGAGCTGCTCCTATCAGACCAGTATTAGAAACAAATGCACCAGTGCAGGATTACTGCATCCCTTGGACTTTCACAGTGACTGTGAAACACAGAAATTGCATTGGGATTGAATACAAAAGGCACAAAGACGACTTAAGTACAAGAAGAGTGAATCTTCAATGAGTTTGTGGTTTGAGCGCCTCCTGGGAGAGTGGTATGAGATTCCGATGCACCAGTGCAGGTTTACTGAATCCCTTGGACCTTCACATTGACCATGAAGCAAAGAAATTGCATCGGGAGAGATTACAAAAGGCAAAATGCCGACTTAAGTACAAGTGGAGTGAATCTTCTAAGAGTTTGTGCTTTGAGCGGCTCCTGGGAGACCAGTATTAGATTCCGAGCACTATTCAAGCTTTACTGTATCCCTTGGACCTTCACATTGACCATGAAACACACAAATGGCATTGCAATTTAATACAAAAGGCACAATGCTGACATATGTACAAGAAGAGTGAATCTTCGACGAGTTTGTGCTTTGAGCGGCTCCTGGGAGATCAGTATTAGATTCCGCTGCACCAGTGCAGTTTTACTGTATCCCTTGGACATTCATATTGACCGCGAAACACAGAAGTTGCATCGGGATTGAATACAAAACGCTTAATGTCGACCTAAGTACAAGAAGAGTTAACCTTCTAAGAGTTTGTGCTTTGAGCGGCTCCTGGGAGATCAGTATTAGATTCCGAAGCACCAGTGCTGGTTAACTGAATCCCTTGGACCTACACATTCACCATGAGTCACAGTAACTGCATCGTGATTGAATACAAAAGGCACAAAGCCGACTTAAGTGCAAGAAGATTGAATCTTCTAAAGATTGTGCTTTGAGCGTCTCCTGAGAGACCAGTATTAGATTACGATGCACCAGTGCATGTTACTGTATACCTTGGACCTTCACATTGACCATGAAACACTGAAAATGCATCGGGATTGAATACAAAAGGCACAATCCCGACTTAAGTACAAGAAGTTTTAATCTTCTAAGGATTTGTGTTTTGAGCTGCTCCTGGGAGACCAGAATTAAATTCCCATCCACAAGTGCCGGTTTAAAGCATTTGTTGGACCTTCACATTAACCATGAAACAGAGAAATTGAATCGGGATTGAATACAATTGGATCAATGCCGACTTAAGTACAAGAAGAGTGAATCTTCTAAGTGTTTGTGCTTTGAGCGGCTCCTGTTAGACCAGTATTAGATTCCGATGCACCAGTGCAGGTTTACTGTATCGCTTGGACCTTCACATTGACCAAGAAACACAGAAATTGGATCGTTATTGATACAAAAGGCACACTGCTGACTTAAATACAAGAATAGTGAATCTTCTAAGAGTTTGTGCTTTGAGCGGCTCCTTGGAAATCAGTATTAGATTCCAATGCACCAGTGCAGATTTTCTGTATCCCTTAGACTTTCACATTGACCATGAAACACAGAAAAAGCATCGGGATTGAAAACAAAATGCACAATGCCGATTTAAGTACAAGAAGAGTGAAACTTCTAAAAGTTTCTGCTTTGAGCGGCACCTGGGAGACCAGTATTAGATTCCGATACACCAGTGCAGATTTACTGTATCTCTTGGACCGTCACATTGACCATCAAACACAGAAAATGCATCTGGATTGAATACAAAAGGCACAATGCCGACCTAGGTACAAGAAGAGTGAATCAACTAGGAATTTGAGATTTGTGCGGCTCCTGGGAGACCAGTATCGGATTCCGATGCACCAGTGGAATTTTACTGTGTCCCGTGGACCTTAAGATTGACCATGAAACACAGAAATTGCATCAGGATTGAATACAAAACACAGAACGCCGACTTAAGTACAAGAGGAATGAATCTCCTAAGAGTTTGTGCTTAGAGCGGCTCCTGGGAGACCAGTATTACATTCCGATGCACCAGTGCTGGTTTACTGTATCCCTTCGACTTTCGCATTGACCATAAACACAGAAATTGCATCTGGATTGAATACGTAAGGCACAATGCCGACTTAAGTACAAGAAGTGTGAATCTTCCAAGTGTTTGTTCTTTGAGTGGCACCTGAGAGACCTGTATTAGATTCCCATGCACCAGTGCTGGTTTACTGTATCCCTTTTACTTTCGCATTGACCATGATACACAGAAATTGCATATGGATTGAATACATAAGGCACAATGCCGACTTAAGTACAAGAAGTGTGAATCTTCCAAGAGTTTGTTCTTTGAGTGGCAACTGGGAGACCTGTATTAGATTCCCATGCACCAGTGCAGGTTTACTGAATCCCTTGGACCTTCACATTGACCATGAGCCACAGAAATTACATCGGGATTGAATACAAAAGGCACAATGCCTATTTAAGTACAAGAAGAGTGAATCTTCTAAGAATTTGTGCTTTGAGCGGCTCCTGGGAGACCAGTTTTAGATTCTGATATACCAGTGCAGTTTTACTGAATCCCTTGGACCTTAACTTTGACCATGAAACACAGAAATTGCTTCGGGATTGAATACAAAACACAGAATGGCAACTTAATTTCAAGAAGAGTGAATCCTCTACAAGTTTGTGCTTTGAGCGGTTCCTGGGAGACCAATATTAGATTCCAATGCACTATTCCAGCTTTACTGTATCCCTTGGACCTTCACATTGACCTTGAAACACACAAACTGCATCGCGATTGAATACAAAAGGCACAATGCCGACTTCAATACAAGAAGAGTGAATCTCCTAAGAGTTTGTGCTTTGAGCGGCACCTGGGGGTTAAGTATTAGATTCCGATGCACCAGTGCAGGTTTACTGTAAACCTTGGACCTTCACATTGACCATGAGACACAGAAAATGCATCGGGATTGAATACAAATGGCACAAAGCCGACTTAAGTACAAGAAGAGTGAATCTTCTAAGAGTTTGTGTTTTGAGCTGCTCCTGGCAGACCAGTATTAGATTCCGATGCACTAGTGCAGGTTTACTGCATCTCTTGGACTTTCACATTGACCATGAAGCACAGAAATTTCATTGGGATTGAATACAAAAGTCACAATGCCGACTTAAGTACAAGAAAAGTGAATCTTCTAAAGGTTTGTGTTCTGACCTGCTCCTGGCAGACCAGAATTGTATTCCAATGCACCAGTGCAGGATTACTGTATCCCTTGGACTTTTACAGTGACCGTGAAACACGGAAATTGCATTGGGGATGAATACAAAAGGCACTATGACGACTTAAGTTCAAGAAGAGTGAATCTTCTAAGAGTTTGTGCTTTGAGCGGCTCCTGGGAGACCAGTATTAGATTCCAATGCACCAGTTTAGGTTAACTGTATCGCTTGGGCCTTCACACTGACAATGAAACACAGAAATTGCATCGCGATTGAATACAAAAGGTAGAATGCCAACTTTAGTTCAAGATGAGTGAATCGTGTAAGAGTTTGTATTTTGAGCGGCTCCTGGGAGACCAGTGTTGGATTCCGATGCACCAGTGCAGATTAAGTAAATCCCTTGGACTTTCACTTTGGCCATGAGACACAGATATTACATCAGGATTAAACACAAAAGGCACAATGATGACTTACGTACAAGAAGAGTGAATCCTCTACGAGTTTGTGCTTTGAGCGGCTGCTGGGAGACCAGTATTAGATTCCGATGCACCAGTGCAGGTTTATTGAATCCCTTGGACCTTCACATTGACCATGAAACACAGAAATTTCGTTGGTATTGAAAACAAACTGCACAATGCCGACTTAAGTACAATGAGAGTTAATCTTCTAAGAGTTTGTGCTTTGAGCGGCTCCTGGGGTCCAGTATTAGATTCCGATGCACCAGTGCAGGTTTAGTGAATCCCGTGGACCCTCACATTGACCATGAAACACGGAAATTGCATTGGGGTGAATACAAAATGCACAATGCCGACTTAAGTACAAAAAGAAAGAATCTTCTAAGAGTTTGTGGTTTGAGCGGCTCCTGGGAGACCAGTATTAGATTCCGATGCACCAGTGCAGGAAAACTGTATCCCTTGGACCTTCACATTGAACATGAAACACAGAAATCGCAACGGGAAAGAATAGAAAAAGCACATTGCCGACTGAAGTACAAGAAGAGTGAATCTTCTAAGGGTTTGTCTGTTGAGCGGCTCCTGGGAGACCAGTATTAGATTCCGATGCAACAGTGCAGAATTTACTGTATCCCATGGAACCTCACATTGACCATGAAACACAGAAATTGTTTCGGTATTGAATACAAAAGGGACAATGCCGACTTAAGTACAAGAAGAGTGAACCTTCTAAGAGTTTGTGCTTTGAACGGCTCCTGGGAGCCCAGTATAAGATTCCGATTCCCCAGTGACGATGTACTGTATCCCTTGGACCTTTACATTGACCATGAAACACAGAAATTGTTTCGGTATTGAATACAAAATGCACAATGCCGACTTAAGTACAAAAAGAAAGAATCTTCTAAGAGTTTGTGCTTTGAGCGGCTCCTCCGAGACCGGTATTAGATTCTGATGCAACAGTGCAGGTTTACTGTATCCCTTGGACATTGACATTGACCATGAAATACAGAAATTGCATCGGGATTGAATACAAAAGGGACAATGGCGACTTAAGTACATGAGGAGTGAATCTTCTAAGAGTTTGTGGTTTCAGGTGCTCCTGGGAGACCAGTATAAGATTCTGATGCACCAGTGCAGGTTTACTGTATCCCTTCGACCTTCACATTGACCATGAAACATAGAAATCGCATCAGGATGTAATACAAAAAGGACAATGCCGACTTAAGTACAAGAAGAGTGAATCTTCAAAGAGTTTGTTGTTTGAGCGGCTTGTGGGAGACCAGTATTAGATTCCGATGCACCAGTGCTGGTTTACTGTATCCCTTGGACGCTAACATTAACCATGAAAAACAGAAATGCCATCGGGATTGAATACAAAAGGCACAATGCCGAGTTAAATATAAGAAGAGTGAATCTTCTAAGAGTTTGTGCGTTGAGCGGCTCCTGGGAGACCAGTATTAGATTCCGATGCACCAGTGCAGGTTTACTGTATCAATTGAACCTTTACAGGGACATTGAAACACAGATATTGCATCAGGGTTTAATATAAAAGGCACAATGCCGATTTAAGTACAAGAAGAGTGAGTCATCTAAGAGTTTGTGGTTTGAGCGGATTCTGGGAGACAGGTATAAGATTCCGATGCACCAGTGCCAGTTTACTGTATCCCTTGGACCTTCACATTGACCATGAAACACAGAAATTGCATCGGGTTTGAATACAAAAGGGACAATGCCAACATAAGTTAAAGATGAATGAATCTTCTGAGAGTTTGTGGTTTTAGCGGCTCCTGGGAGACCAGTATTAGATTGCGATGCACCAGTGCAGGTTTACTGTATCACTTGGACCTTCACATTCACCAGGAAACACAGAATTTGCATCAGGATTGACTACAAAGAGGACAATGCCGACTGAAGCACAGGAAAAGTGAACATTCTAGGAGTTTGTCGTTTGAGCGGCTCCTGGGAGGCCAGTATTAGATTCCGATGCACCAGTGCCGGTTTACTGTATCCCTTGGACCTTCACATTGACCATGAAACACAGAAATTGCATGGGGTTTGAATACAAAATCGACAATGACGGCTTAAGTACAAGAACAGTGAATCCTCTAGGAGTTTGTAGTTTGAGCGGCTCCTGGGAGACCAGTATTAGATTCCGTCGCACCAGTGCAGGTTTACTTTATCCCTGGGACCTTCACATTGACCATGAAACTGAGAAATTGCATTGGCATTGAATCCAATAGCGATAAAAACAATCTCGATCTGATAGCAGGCTCTATATCAGATACTGTAACGGTAGCAGTATTGGCCAAAATGCGTGAAACTGTTGAGGCCAATACTGCCGAAATTACAGCACTAAAAAAGTCTGTGTCTGAATACGAGAAAAAGGCACGAGAGTTGGAAGTCAAACTATCTGCCGCAACTGACGAACTAGAACAGTACCAAAGGCGAAATAGTCTACGACTGTTTGGAGTAGTAGAAAATAAGGAAGAAGACATGGACAACCTGCTTATACAAGTTGCACGTGAAAAATTAGGCGTTGAAGTGACCAAGGCAGACATTGACAGGAGCCATCGGGTGGTACGAAAATTACCAGGTGCCACCAAACCTCGTCCAATAATAATTAAATTTGTTTCGTACCGAAAAAGGGCAGAGATCTTTACCCAGAAGAAGAAGTTAGCAAGGACAGGGCTTACAATAAGGGAAGTTCTGACACATGAACGGCTAAAGATTTTAAACAGTGCCATATCCCATTTCGGTCTTCAGAATGTGTGGACTCAGGATGGCAGAGTAATCATTAAGACAGCAGCTGGAAAGAAGACAGTCACAAACATGACAGAACTGAATAGTATTAAGTGAAGCTACTCGAGCCAAAAGTGCAAACTTAACACCATTTGCAATCGTAACAGCCCCAATACTCAGATGTAGTCTTGTAATTGTATTAATTTTTTAATTATACCCATATTTGTACCTTCAACTAATTGTTTTTGTAACTGTATTAACTTTTCACTATTTTTTTGTGTCTGTAGCTCTAACCATTACTTAATTTTGGTTACTGCTAATTCTTTTTTCATTTTCTCAGTTTATTCTCTTCCATTCTGAAATAGTTCTATTGCAATTATTAGTCTCTCCTTTAGTTCATTAATCACCCATCTCTTCGGTTTAAATTGTTCATAACAAAAATCACTATCAGTATCACTTTAGCAAATTTCAATCTAATTGTAGCTTCCTACGATAATCACTACCAGTATCACTTTAGTAAATTTCAATTTAATTCTAGCTTCCTACGATAATCTATTAATTACTAAGCTTACTTCTCTCTGCTGGCAGCATCGGCCTCGTAAATCACTCCCTTCTCCCTTATTTCCACCCTAAGCTGTTTCAAATAAGCTAATTACATTTCTCCTCGTACGACAGAGGATACACAGTGACACACAGCCGTCACTATTTTGGTCATATTCTCCTTGCACAGAATACCACTAATCCATTTTCTATACTCCCGCAACCTCAGGAAATCTTTAGCAGGCGCCTTTCTTTCGGCACTCGCGGTGTCACAAACAGGGCGTGCAAAATCTCGGTCACCCCTGTGGTATGTCACTTGGCGGAAGCAGCGGCCAGTGCCCCTCGCGGCAGGTAGTGCCTAACAAAGGGACAAACCAGTCTGCCACCCTACTCCAGGCTGCTCGGCGGAACGCGTCAGAGCTTTTAGCAGCTTGCAACGTCCAGTCTTTACCTGCGCATTATGAAGAACTTAGCCTCCTCTTCAACCAACTAAACTACCACGTAATCCTCTTATCCGAAACGTGGTTGAAACCACACATATCCTCTGCATCTTTTCATCTCCCAGGGTACACATTTCTTAGGGCAGACAGATCAAAAAAGCGAGGTGGCGGGGTCGGCGCGTACATACGAACAGATCTCAAAGCAAAAGTCTTATGTACGTCAAATCCTGCTGAAGAAAAAGAGGCTGAATTCATGTTCATTGAAATAAATATACAAAGTCGGAAATTCTTGACTGGCGTCGTGTACAAGCCGCCAAAAATAAGCTCAATGAGTTCTTTCCAGTCGGAATTACATTCACTTCAGTGTCAATACGAACATGTCATCGTAATGGGTGACTTGAACATAGACCTGCTAAGAGACACTCCCTCCGCAATAAACCTAAGAAGACTGTTTAGTTGCAATAGCATGAACATTCTTCCATTACAACCTACACACCATACGGCGCACAGTCATACTCTTATAGACGTAATCGCAACGAAACAGACTGACAAAGTAAGAGATGTTGGTCAAACATCGGCCCCTGGCCTCTCAGCACATGATGTAATATTCCTGGCCTACTCTGTGCAGCCCCCAAGGATCAAATCGCGTTACATAACTTGTAGGAACATGAAACGTATTGACCTTGACGCTCTAACAGCCGATTGCTCAGAAATCCTATGGCATCAAATAATCAGAAAACCCACAATCGACGGCAAAATTAATGACCTTGGTGATAAACTCACTGCCCTCTATGACAAACATGCACCTGTGCGCACAATCCGTGTAAGAAAATCTCCTGCTCCATGGCTGACAGCTGAATTACGTCAAATGATGACTAATAGGGATGCTGCCCACAGGCGTTTCAAGGCAGATCCGAAACCCGAGCGTTTCGAAGAATATAGAAAGCTACGGAACAGAGTGAAACAATGCATTCGCAATGCTAAAATCAGGCACGCTCGCTCCCTTGTATGCAGCGATCTGACGCCCACGGCTCTATGGAAGAATCTCCGTAGCTTGGGGGTCGGAAAGGCAAAATCGGAAACTACTTTTCATGTGTCTGCTAACGAATTAAGTGAATTCTTCTCTGCACCTCTGAATACCAGCACAGCTGATAATTACCGTCCACAAGAATCCCCAAACAGGATAACTAACAACGATACCTTCCATCTAAAACATGTAACAACAAATACGGCAAGAAAAGCAATAATGAGAATCTCTTCTGATGCAATAGACAACGACAGTATCGGTATAACCATGATTAAGAATGTTGCCGATATCTTAGTACCTGTCTTAACTGACATATTTAATTTTTCCTAATATATCCTACTGCGTGGAAAAGAAGCCTAATTCGACCCATCCCTAAGATCGAAAACCCGCAACTGCCTAGTGATTACCGACCAATTAGCATACTGCCTGCTGTTTCCAAAGCACTTGAATATATTGTTCATGACCAAATCACTGAACACTTGCATGAATTCAGCCTCTATGACAAATTTCAATCCGGTTTCCGTAAACATCACAGCACAAACACTGCTCTAATTAAAGTAACTGATGACCTGAAATATGCCATCGACAATCGAAAGGCAACAATATTGACGCTACTGGACTTCAGCAAAGCTTTTGACACTGTAAACTTTGACATATTGCTCAGAAAAATGCAACAGCTTAATTTCTCTGATAGTGCAATGAGATGGTTTGAAAGCTACTTAAAAGACAGACAGCAATGTGTTGTCTGCGTAAATGAAAAATCTTCCTGGAAACATGTTTCCTCGGGAGTGCCACAAGGATCAGTCTTAGGACCACTTTTGTTTTCTTTATATGTCAACGATATTTCGTCGGTTCTGTCCTCCTGTAAATATCATTTCTATGCCGACGACCTCCAGCTCTACCTAAGCGTCAGACCTGAAGATGTAAACACTGCAATCGCTCAGATGAATGATGATCTGTCTTCAGTAGTGAGATGGGCGAAAAACCTGGGGCTTAAACTAAATGCAAAAAAGACGCAAGTAATCTTAATAGCCCATCAGAAATTAATAAGTTCAGATTTCCGCGAACGGCTACCTCCTATTCTGCTCGACGGTACTCCAATACCATATCAGAAAACAGTGAAGAACTTGGGTGTAACTTTGGATGAGCATCTCAACTGGGCGGAGAATACAGTCGCAGTGTGCCGAAAGACGTCTGCTTGTCTCTATGCTCTCAAAAAGTTTCGGAACATATTTCCACAGGACTTGAAACGCCAGCTCATCGCGCAAGCACCCCAGTACCTTGCTTCAGAGATTAAAAACCTGTCATGTCATCATAATCGAAACACGAGGTCACTCTTATTTGGTATCCTAACTGTGCCCACTCACAAAACAAAAACTTTTGCAAACTCCTTCTCAGTTGCCGCTGTCCGCCTATGGAACAAACTGCCCCTTACCTTGCGCAAAATTCGATCTCCTGCTGCTTTTAAGGAGAAGTTGAAGCATTTCCTACTATCATCCTCACAAAGTTCTCCACAAAATTAATGTACAAGGACAATCCCCTCATCTGTCAAATAGCAAAGCTAGCGTCTCCTATCTTGCTCCTGAGATGCCTTCCTCTTCATCTTTCTCTATTAGCCACGCAATCTTCTTTTCCTTTATATTTCCTTAATTACGTTTCATCATGTCTCTATTCTTCTCCTCCCTTCACCATGAGTCTCCCTCATACTCCGTGCTGCCGGCACTCCTATCTAAAATCTGTCTCTTCAATAACGTCTAATTATAACAGTACTTGTGACCTAAGAATATAAACTCTATATCTATGTATTTTTCCAGGTGTACCTTTCAAATTGTTTATTTCACTTTTTGTACTAGATGTAGTTTAACATGCCTACTAAAACATATGAATGTAAAATAAGTAGAATGCCTGGTTAGATGCAAGAGAGGGCCTGATGGCCCTAATCTTGCCAGGTTAAATAAATCAATAAATAAATAAATAAAAGAAACAATGCCGACTTAAGTACAAGAAGACTGAATCTTCTAGGAGTTTGTGCATTGAGCGGCTCCTGGGAGACCAGTATTAGATTCCGATGAACCAGTGCAGAATTTACTGAATCACTTGGTCCTTCACATTGACCATGAAACACAGAAATCGCATTGGGATTGAATGCAAAAATCACAATGCCGACTTAAGGACAAGAAGAGTGAAACTTCTAAGAGTTTGTGCTTTGAGCGGCTCCTGGGAGACCAGTATAAGATTCCGAAGCTACAGTGCAGGTTTACTGCATCCATTGGACCTTCACATTGACCATGAAACTGAGAAATTTCATTGGGATTGAATCCAATAAGCACAATGCCGACTTAAGTACAAGAAGACTGAATCTTCTAGGAGTTTGTGCATTGAGCGGCTCCTGGGAGACCAGTATTAGATTCAGATGAACCAGTGCAGAATTTACTGAATCACTTGGTCCTTCACATTGACCATGAAACGCAGAAATCGCATCGGGATTGAGTACAAAAGGCACAATGCCGACTTAAGGACAATAAAAGTGAATCTTCTAAGGGCTTGTGCTTTGAATGGCTCCCGGGAGACCAGTATTAGATTCTGATGCACCAGTGCAGTTTTACTGTTTCCCTTGGACCTTCACATTGACCATGAAAAACAGATATTGCATCGGGATTGAATACAAAATGGACAATGCCGACCTAAGTACATGAAAAGTGAACATTCTAGGAGTTTGTCGTTTGAGCGGCTCCTGGGAGGCCAGTATTAGACTCCGATGCACCAG
Source organism: Schistocerca serialis cubense (assembly GCF_023864345.2). Lineage (NCBI taxonomy): Eukaryota > Metazoa > Arthropoda > Insecta > Orthoptera > Acrididae > Schistocerca > Schistocerca serialis. The sequence continues at coordinate 15,410,510 of NC_064638.1, forward strand.
TGCAGGTTTACTGTATCTATTGGACCTTCACATTGACCATGAAGCACCGAAATTACATCGGGATTAAATACAAAAGGGACAATGACGGCTTAAGTACAAGAACAGTGAATCATCTGAGAGTTTGTAGTTTGAGCGACTCCTAGGAGACCAGTATTAGATTCCGGTGCACCAGTGCAGGTTTACTGTATCCCTGGGACCTTCACATTGACTATGAATCTCAGAAATTGCATTGAGATTCAATCCAAAAGGCACAATGCCGACTTAAGTACAAGAAGACTGAACCTTCTAGGAGTTTGTGCAATGAGCGGCTCCTGGGAGACCAGTATTAGATTCCGATGCACCAGTGCAGAATTTACTGTATCCCTTGGTCCTTCACATTGACCATGAAACACAGAAATCGCATCGGGATGTAATACAAATGGGACAATGCCAACTTAAGTACAAGAAGAGTGAATCTTCAAAGAATTTGTGCTGTGAGCGGCTCCTGGGAGACCAGTATTAGATTCCGATGCACCAGTGCTGGTTTACTATATCCCTTGGACCCTAACATTAACCATGAAACACAGAAATAGCATCGGATTGAATACAAAAGGCACAATGCCGAGTTAAATACAAGAAGAGTGAATCTTCTAAGAGTTTGTGCGTTGAGTGGCTCCTGGGTGACCAGTATTAGATTCCGATGCACCAGTGCAGGTTTACTCAATCCCTTGGAACTTCACATTGTCCATGAAACACAGAAATTGCATCGGGAATAGTTCAAACGGCACAGTGCCGACTTGAATACAAGAAGAGTGAATCTTCTAAGACTTCGGGCTTTGAGCGGCTCTTGGGAGACCAGTAATAGATTCCGATGCACCAGTACAGATTTTAAGTATTCCTTGGACCTTCTATTTAACCATGGAACTCCGAAATTCCATCGGGATTGAATACAAAAGGCACAATGCCGACTTAAGTAAAAGAAGAGTGAATTGTCTGAGAGTTTGTGATTTGAGCGGCTCCTGGGATACCAGTATTAGATTCCGATGCACCAGTGCAGGCTTACTGTATCCCTTGGACCTTCACATTGACCATGAAACACAGGAATCGCAATGGGATAGAATACAAAAAGCACAATGCCGACTGAAGTACAAGAAGAGTGAATCTTCTAAGGGTTTGTCTGTTGAGCTGCTCCTGGGAGAGCAGTATTAGATTCCGATGCACCAGTGCAAAATTTACTGTATCCCTTGGAACCTCACATTGACCATGAAACACAGAAATTGCATCGGGATTGAATACAAAAGGGACAATGCCGACTTAAGCACAAGAAGAGTGAACCTTCTAAGAGTTTGTGCTTTGAACAGCTCCTGGGAGACCAGTATAAGATTCCGATTCCCCAGTGACGATATACTGTATCCCTTGGACTTTCACATTGACCATGGAAAACAGAAATCGCATCGCGATTGAATACAAAAGGCACAATGCCGACTTAAGTACTAGAAGAGTGAATCTTCTAAGAGTTCGTGGTTTTAGCGGCTCCTGGGAGACCAGTATCAGATTCCGATGCACCAGTGCTGGTTTACTGTATCCCTTGGACCTTCCCATTGACCATGACGCACAGAAATCGCATTGGGATTGAATGCAAATGGCACAATGCCGACTTAAGGACAAGAAGAGTGAAACTTCTCAGATTTTGTGCTTTGAGCGGCTCCTGGGAGACCAGTTTAAGATTCCGATGCCACAGTGCAGGTTTACTGCATTCCTTGGACCTTCACATTGACCATGAAACAAAGAAATCGCATCGGGTTTGAATACAAAAGGGACAATGCCGACATAAGTACAAGATGAATGAATCTTCTAAGAGTTTGTGCTTTAAGCGGCTCCTGGGAGACCAGTATTAGATTCCGATGCACCAGTACAGGTTTACTGTATCCCTTGGACCTTCACATTGAACATGAAACATAGAAATTGCATCGGGATTGAATTCAAAATGGACAATGCCGACATAAGTACAAGAAAAGTGAACATTCTATGAGTTTGTCGTTTCAGCGGCTCCTGGGAGGCCAGTATTAGATTCCAATGCACCAGTGCAGGTTTCCTGTATCCATTGGACCTTCACATTGACCATAAGGTACCGAAATTACATCGGGATTTAATACAAAAGGGACAATGACGGCTTAAGTACAAGAACAGTGAAGCATCTAAGAGTTTGTAGTTTGAGCGGCTCCTAGGAGACCAGTATTAGATTCCGATGCACCAGTGTAGGTTTACTGTATCCCTTGGATCTCCGCATTGACCATGAAACACAGAAATCGCATTGGGATTGAATGCAAACGGGACAATGCCGACTTAAGTACAAGAAGAGGTAATTTTCTAAGAGTATGTATTTTGAATGGCCCCTGGGAGACCAGTATTAGATTCCGATGCACCAGTGCAGGTTTACTGTATCCCTTGGACCTTCACATTGACCATGAAATACAGAAATCGCAACGGGATAGAATACAAAAGGCACAACGCCGACCTAAGTGCAAGAAGAAAGAGTCTTCTAAGAGTTTGTGATTTGAGCGGATCCTGGGAGGCCAGTATTAAATTCCGATGCAGCAGTGCAGGTTTACTGTAACCCTTCGACCTTGACATTGACCATGAAACCCAGAAATTGCATCGGGATGTAATACAGAAGGGACAATGCCGACTTAAGTACAAGAAGAGTGAATCTTCAAAGAATTTGTGCTTTGAGCGGCTCCTGGGAGACCAGTAATGGATTCCGATGCACCAGTGCTGGTTTACTGTATCCCTTGGACCCTAACATTAACCATGAAACACAGAAACTGCTTCGGGATTGAATACAAAAGGCACAATGCCGAGTTAAATACAAGAAGAGTGAATCTTCTAAGAGTTTGTGCGTTGAGCGGCTCCTAGATGACCAGTATTAGATTCCGATGCACCAGTGCAGAATTACTGAATCCCTTGGAACTTCACATTGACCATGAAACACAGGAATCGCAATGGGATCGAATACAAAATTCACTATGCCGACTTAAGTACAAGTTGAGTGAATCTTATAAGAGTTTGTGCTATGAGCGGCTTCTGGGAGACCAGTATTAGATTCCGTTGTACCAGTGCAGGTATACTGTATCAATTGGACCTCGACATTGACCATGGAAAACAAAAATTGCATCGCGATTGAATACAAAAGGCACAATGCCGACTGAAGTACTAGAAGAGTGAATCTTCTAAGAGTTTGTGGTTTTAGCGGCTCCTGGGAGAACAGTATTAGATTCCGATGCACCAGTGCATGATTATTGTATCAATAGGACCATCACAGTGGCAATGAAACACAGATATCGCATCAGGGTTTAATATAAAATTCACAATGCCGACTTAAGTACAAGAAGATTGAATCTTCTAAGAGTTTGTGGTTTGAGCAGCTCCTGGGAGAACAGTATTAGATTCCGATGCACCAGTGCCGGTTTACTGTATCCCTTGGACCTTCACATTGACCTTGATACACAGGAATCGCAATGGGATAGAATACAAAATTCACAATGCCGACTTAAGTACAAGAAGAGTGAATCTTATACGAGTTTGTTGTTTGAGCGGCTTCTGGGAGACCAGTATTAGATTCCGATGCACCAGTGCAGGTTTTCTGTATCAATTGGACCTCCACATTGACCATGGAAAACAGAAATCTCATCGCGATTGAATACAAAAGGCACAATGCCGACTTAAGTACTAGAAGAGTGAATCTGCCAAGAGTTTGTGGTTTGAGCGGCTCCTGGGAGACCAGTATTAGATTCCGATGGACCAGTGCAGGTTTACTGTACCCCTGGACCTTAACATTGACAATGAAACACAGAAATTGCATCGGGATGGAATACAAAAGGCACAATGCAGACTGAAGTTCAAGAAGAGTGAATTTTCTAGAATTTTGTGCCTTGAGCAGCTCCCGGGAGACCAGTATTAGATTCCGGTGCACCAGTGCAGGTTTACTGTATCAATTGGACCTTCACAGTGACAATGAAACACAGATATCGCATCGGGGTTTAATATAAAATGCACAATGCCTACTTAAGTACAAGAAGAGTGAATCTTCTAAGAGTTTGTGGTTTGAGCGTCTCCTGGGAGACCAGTATTAGGATCCGATGCACCAGTGCCAGTTTACTGTACCCGTTGGACCTTCACATTGACCATGAGTCACAGAAATTGCTTCGGGTTTGTATTCAAAAGGGACAATGCCGACATAAAAACAAGATGAGTGAATCATCGAAAAGTTTATGGTTCTAGCGGCTCTTGGGAGACCAGTATAAGATTCCGTTCCACCAGTGCTGGTTTACTGTATCCCTTGGACCTTCACATTGACCATGAAACAAAGAAATTGCACCGGGATTGACTACAAAAGGGACAATGCCGACTTAAGTACAAGAAGAGCGCATTTTCTAAGTGTTTGTATTTTGAGTGGCTCCTGGGAGACCAGCATAAGATTCCGATTCACCAGTGAAGGTATACTGTATCCCTTGGACCTTCACATTGACCGTGAAACACAGAACTTGCATCAAAATTGAATAAAAAAGGCACAACGCATACTTAAGTACAAGAAGAAAGATTTTTCTAAGGGTTGGTGGTTTGAGCGGCTCCTAGGAGACCAGTATTAGATTGCGATGCACCAGTGCAGCTTTACTGTAACCCTTGGACCTTCACACTGACTGTGAAACACAGAAATCGCAACGGGTTAGAATACAAAAGTCACAATGCCGACTGAACTACAAGAAGAGTGAATCTTCTAAGAGATTGTCTGTTGAGCGGCTCCTGGGAGACCTGTATTAGATTCAGATGCAACAGTGCAGGTTTACTGTATCCCTTGGATCTTCGAAAATACCATGAAAGACAGAAACCGCATTGGGATTGAATGCAAAAGGCGCAATGCCGACTTAAGGACAAGAAGAGTGAAACTTTTACGAGTTTGTGCATTGAGCGGCTCCTGGGAGACCAGTATTAGATTCCGATGCACCAGTGCAGAATTTACTGAATCACTTGGTTCTTCACATTGACCACGAAACACAGAAATTGCATCGGGATTGAATATAAAATGGACAATGCCGACTTAAGTACAAGAAGAGTGAATTTTCTAGGAGTTTGTCGTTGGAGCGGCTCCAGGGTGACCAGTATTAGATTCCGATGCACCACTGCAGGTTCAAAGTAGCCCTTGCACCTTCACATTGACCATGAAGCACCGAAATTACATCGGGTTTGAATTCAAAAGGGACAATGCCGACAAAAGTACAAGATGAGTGAATCATCTAAAAGTATATGATTTTAGCAGCCCCTGGGAGACCAGTATAAGATTCCGTTGCACCAGTGCTGGTTTACTGTATCCCTTGGACCTTCACATTCACCAGGAAACACAGAAATAGCATAGGGATTGGATCCAAAAAGGACAAAGCCTACTTACGTACAAAAAGAGTGAATCTTCAAAGAGTTTTCGCTTTGAGCGACTCCTGAGAGACCAGTATTAGATTCCGATTCACCAGTGCAGGTATACTGTATCCCTTGGACCTTCACATTGACCGTGAAACACAGATCTTGCATCAAAATTGAATACAAAAGGCACAACGCATACTTAAGTACAAGAAGAAAGAGTTTTCTTAGAGTTTGTGGTTTGAGCGGCTCCTAGGAGACCAGTATTAGATTGCGATGCACCAGTGCAGCTTTACTGTAACCCTTGGACCTTCACACTGACCATGAAACACAGAAATCGAAACAGGTTAGAATACAAAAGTCACAATGCCGACTGAACTACAAGAAGAGTGAATCTTCTAAGAGTTTATCTGTTGAGCGGCTCCTGGGAGACCTGTATTAGATTCTGTTGCACCAGTGCAGAATTTACTGCATCCCTTGGACCCTCACATTGACCATCAAACACAGAAATCGCATTGGGATTGAATACAAAAGGCACAATGCCGACTTAAGGACAAGAAGAGTGAATCTTCTAAGGATTTGTGCTCTCAACAGCTCCCGCGACACCAGTACTAGATTTCCATGCACCAATGCAGGTTTACTGTATCCCTTGGATCTTCGCAAATACCATGAAACACAGAAATCGCATTGGGATTGAATGAAAAAGGCGCAATGCCGACTTAAGGACAAGAAGAGTGAAACTTCTAAGAGTTTGTGCTTTGAGCGGCTCCTGGGAGACCAGTATTAGATTCCGATGCAACAGTGCAGGTTAACTGCATCCCTTGGATCTTCACATTGACCATGGAACAAAGAAATTGCATCGGGATTGAATACAAAAGGGACCATGCCGACCTAAGTACAAGAACAGCGAATTTTCTAAGGGTTTGTATTTTGAGCGGCTCCTGGGAGACCAGTATTAGCTTCCGATGCACCAGTGCAGGTTTGCTGTATTCCTTGGGCCTTCACATTGAATATGAAACTCTGAATTTGCATCTGGATATAATACAAAATGGACAATGCCGACTGAAGTACAAGAAGAGTGAATCTTCAAAGAGTTTGTTGTTTGAGCAGCTCCTGGGAGACCAGTATTAGATTCCGATGCACCAGTGCACGTATACTGTATCCCTTGGACCTTCACATTGACCGTGAAACACAGAAACTGCATCGGGATTGAATACAAAAGGCACAACACAGACTTAAGTACAAGAAGAAAAAATCTTCTAAGAGATAGTGGTTTGAGCGGGTCCTGGGAGACCAGTATTAGATTCCGATGCAACAGTGCAGGTTTACTGTATCCCTTGGATCTTCGAAAATACCATGAAAGACAGAAACCGCATTGGGATTGAATGCAAAAGGCGCAATGCCGACTTAAGGACAAGAAGAGTGAAACTTCTGAGAGATTGTGGATTGAGCTTCTCCTGGGAGACCAGTATTAGATTCCGATGCACCAGTGCAGAATTTACTGAATCACTTGGTTCTTCACATTGACCGTGAAACACAGAAACTGCATCGGGATTGAATACAAAGGGCACAACGCCGACTTAAGTACAAGAAGTAAGAGTCTTCTAAGAGTTTGTGGTTTGAGGGGCTCCTGGGAGACCAGTATTAGATTCCGATGCACCAGTGCAGGTTCACTGTATCCCTGGATCTTCGCATTGACCATGAAACACAGATATCGCATTGGGATTGAATGCAAAAGGCACAATGCCGACTTAAGGACAAGAAGAGTGAAAGTTCTAAGAGTTTGTGCTTTGAGCAGCTCCTGGGAGACCAGTATTAGATTCCCATGCAACAGTGGAGGTTTGCTGCATCTTTTGGACCTTTACTTGACCTTGAAACAAGGAAATTGCATCGGGATTGAATACAAAAGTGACAATGCCGACTTAAGTACAAGAAGAGTGAATTTTCAAAGAGTTTGTATTTAGAGCGGCTCCTGGGAGACCAGTATTAGATTCCGATGCACTAGTGCAGGTTTACTGTATCGCTTGGACCTTCACATTGACCATGAAACACAGGAATCGCAATGGGTAGAATACAAAATTCACAATGCCGACTTAAGTACATGAAGAGTGAATCTTATAAAAGTTTGTGCTTTGAGCGGCTCTTGGGAGACCAGTATTAGATTCCGATGCGCCAGTGCAGGTTTACCGTATCAATTGGACCTCCACAGTGACCATGGAAAGCAGAAATCGCATCGTGATTGAATACAAAAGGCACAATGCCGACGTAAGTACTAGAAGAGTGAATCTTCTAAGAGTTTGTTTTTTGTGCGGCTCCTGGGAGACCAGTATCTGATGCCGATGGACCAGTGCAGGTTTACTGTATCCCTTGGACCCTCACATTGACCATGAAACACAGAAATGTCATCGGGTTTGAATACAAATGGGACAATGCCGAAATAAGTACAAGATGAGTGAATCATCTAAAAGTTTGTGGTTTTAGCGGCTCCTGGGAGACCAGTATTAGATTCCGATGCACCAGTGCAGGTTTACTGTATCCCTTGGACCTTCACATTCACCAGGAAACACAGAATTTACATCGGGATTTAATACACAATGGACAATGCCGACTTAAGCACAGGAAAAGTGAATATTCTATGAGTATGTCGTTTGTGTGGCTCCAGGGAGACCAGAATTAGATTCCGATGCACCAGTGCAGGATTACTGTATCCCTTAGACCTTCACATTGACAACGAAGCACCCACATTACATCAGGATTGAATACAAAAGGGAGAATGACGGCTTAAGTACAAGAACAGTGAATCCTCTGAGAGTTTGTATTTTGAGCGGCTCCTGGGAGACCAGTAATAGATTCCGATGCACCATTGCACGTTTACTGTATCCCTTGGACCTTCACATTGACCATGAAACATAGATATCGCAGCGGGAAGGAATACAAAAGGCACACTGTCGACTGAAGTACAAGAAGAGTGAATTTTCTAAGAGCATGAATTTTGAGCGGCTCCTGGGACACCAGTATTAGATTCCGATGCCCCAGTGCAGGTCTACTGTATCCCTTGTACCTTCATATTGAGCATGAAACTCAGAATATGTATCGGGATTGAATAGAAAAGGCACAACGCTGACTTAAGTACAAGAAGAAGGAGCCTTCTAAGAGTTTGTGGTTTGAGCGGCTTTTGGGAGACCAGTATTAGATTGCGACGCACCAGTGCAGGTTTACTGAATCCCTTGGACCTTCACATTCACCAGGGAACACAGAATTTGCATCGGGACATAATACAAAAATGACAATGCCGACTTAAGTACAAGAAGAGTGAATCTTCAAAGAGTTTGTGGTTAGAGCGGTTCCTGGGAGACCAGTAGTAGATTCCGATTCCCCAGTGCAGGTTTACTGTGTCCCTTGAACCTTCACATTGACCATGAAACACAGACATTGCTTTAGGATTGAATGAAAATGGGACAATGCCGACCTAAGGACATGAAGAATGAATCTTCAAAGATATTGTGCTCTGAGCAGCTCCTGGGCGACCAGTATAACATTCCGATGCACCAGAGCAGGTTTACTGTATCCCTAGGACCTTCAGATTGACCATGAAACACAGAAATTGCATCTTGATATTATTCAAAAGGGACAATGCCGACTTAAGTACAAGAAGAGTGAATTTTCAAAGAGGTTGCGGTTTGAGCTTCTCCTGGGAGACCAGTATTAGATTCCAATGCACCAGTGCAGGTTTACTATATCCCTTGGACCGTCACATTAACCATGAAACACAGAAATTGCATCGGGATTGATTACAAAGGGCACAATGCCGACTTAAGTACAAGAGGAAAGAATCTTCTAAGAGTTTGTGCTTTGAGCGGCTCCTGGGAGACCAGTATTAGATTCCGATGCACCAGTGCACGTTTGCTGTATTCCTTGGACCTCCACATTGACCATGAACCACAGAAATCGCATCACGGTGGAATACAAAAGACACACAGCCGACTGAAGTAAGCGATGAGTGAATCTTCTAAGAGTTTGTGGATTGAGCGGCTCCTGGGAGACCAGTATTAGATTCCGACGCACCAGTGCTGAATTTACTGTATCTCTTGGACCTTCACATTGACCATGAAACACAGAAATTGCATCGGGATTGAATACAATAGGGACAATGCCGACTTAAGTACAAGAAGAGTGAATCTTCTAAGAGTTTGTGGTTTGTGCGGGTCCTGGGAGACCAGTATTAGATTCCGATGCACCAGTGCTCGTTTACTGTATCACTTAGACCTTCACATTGACCATGAAACACAGATAATCGCATCAGGAGTAAATACAAAGGACACAACGTCGTTTTAAGTACAAGGAGGGTTAATCTTCTAAGAGTTTGTCGTTTTAGCGGCACCTGGGAAACCAGTATTAAATTCTGATGCTTCAGTGCAGGTTTACTGTATCCCTCGGATCTTCACATTGACCACGAAACACAGAAATTGCATCGGGATTGAATTGAAAAGGACAATGCCGAATTAAGTACAGGAAGAGTGAATTTTCTTAGAGTTTGTGGTTTGAGCGGATCCTGGGAGACCAGTATTAGATTCGATGCACCAGTGCAGGACTACTGTATCCCTTGCACCTTCTCATTCTCCATGTAACACAGATATCGCAACGGGATGGAATACAAAAGGCACAATGCCGACTTAAGTACAAGATGAGTGAGTCATCTATGAGTTTGTGGTTTGAACGGGTCCTGGGAGACCAGTATTAAATTCCGATACACGAGTGCTGGTTCACTGTATCCCCTGGACCATCACATTCACGATGAATCACGGAAATTACATCGGGACTGAATACAAAAGGGACAATGCCGACTTAAGTACAAGAAGAGTGAATCATCTAAGAGATTGTGATTTGAACGGTTCCTGGGAGACCAGTATTAGATTCCGATGCACGAGTGCAGGTTGACTGTATCCCTTGGACCCTCACATTGACCATGAAACACAGAAATTGCAAAGGGATTGAACACAAATGGGACAATGCTGACCTAAGTACAAGAAGAGGGAAACTTCTAAGAGTTTGTGGTTTGAGCGGCTCCTCGGAGACCAGTATTAGATTCCGATGCACCAGTGCCGGTTTACTGTATCCCTTGGACCTTCACATTGACCAAGATACACAAAAATTGCGTCGGGATTTAATACAAAAGGACAATGCCTACTTAAGTAGAAGAAGAGTGAATCTTCGAAGAGTTTGTGATTTGAGCGGCTCCTGGGAGAGCAGTATTAGATTCCGATGCACCAGTGCAGGTTTACTGTATCCCTTGGACCTTCACATTGAACATGAAACACAGAAATCACAACGGGAAAGAATAGAAAAAGCACATTGCCGACTGAAGTACAAGAAGAGTGAATCTTCTAAGGGTTTGTCTGTTGAGCGGCTCCTGGGAGACCAGTATTAGATTCCGATGCAACAGTGCAGAATTTACTGTATCCCATGGAACCTCACATTGACCATGAAACACAGAAATTGTTTCGGTATTGAATACAAAAGGGACAATGCCGACTTAAGTACAAGAAGAGTGAACCTTCTAAGAGTTTGTGCTTTGAACGGCTCCTGGGAGCCCAGTATAAGATTCCGATTCCCCAGTGACGATGTACTGTATCCCTTGGACCTTTACATTGACCATGAAACACAGAAATTGTTTCGGTATTGAATACAAAATGCACAATGCCGACTTAAGTACAAAAAGAAAGAATCTTCTAAGAGTTTGTGCTTTGAGCGACTCCTCCGAGACCGGTATTAGATTCTGATGCAACAGTGCAGGTTTACTGTATCACTTGGACATTGACATTGACCATGAAATACAGAAATTGCATCGGGATTGAATACAAAATGGACAATGGCGACTTAAGTACATGAGGAGTGAATCTTCTAAGAGTTTGTGGTTTCAGGTGCTCCTGGGAGACCAGTATAAGATTCTGATGCACCAGTGCAGGTTTACTGTATCCCTTCGACCTTCACATTGACCATGAAACATAGAAATTGCATTGGTACCAAATACAAAAGTGACAATGCCGACTTAAGTACAAGAAGAGTGAATCTTCTAAGTGTTTGTCGTTTGAGCGGCTCTCGCTAGACCAGTACTAGATTCCGATACACCAGTGCTGGTTTACTGTATCCCTTGGACCCTCACATTGACGATGAAACACAAAATTTGCATCGGGATTGAATACAAAAGGGACAATTTTGACTTAAGTACAAGAAGAGTTAATCTTCTAATAGTTTGTGCTTTGAGCGGCTCCTGAGAGTCCAGTGTTACATTGCGATTCACCAGTGCAGGTTTGCTGTATCCCTTTGACCTTCCAATTGACCGTGAAACACAGAAATCGCAACGGCATAGAATACCAACGGCACAATGCCGACGTAAGTACAACAAGAGTGAATCTTCTAAGAAGTTGTGGTTTGAGCGGCTCCTGGGAGACCAGTATCAGATTCCGATGCACCAGTGCAGGTTTACTGCATCCCTTGGACCTTCACATTCACCATGAAACACAGAGATAACATCGGTACCACATACAAAAGTGACAATGAAGACTTAAGTACAAGAAGAATGAATCCTCTAAGAATTTGGGGTTTGAGCGGCTCCTGGGAGACCAGTATTAGATTCCGATGCGCCAGTGCTGGTTTACTGTATCCCTTGGACCATCACATTGACCAGGAGACACAGATATTGGATCGGGATTGAATACAAAAAGGACAATGCCGACTTAAGTAAAATAAGAGTGAATCTTCTAAGAGTTTGTGTTTTGAGTGGCTCCTGGGAGACCAGCATTAGATTTCGATGCACCAATGCGGGTTTACTGTATCCCTTGACCTTCGAATTGACCATGAAACACAGAAAATACATCGAATTGAATACAAATTTACAATGCTGACTTAAGAACAAGAAGAGTGAAATTTCAAAGAGTTTGTGGTTTGAGTTTCTCCTGGGAGACCAGTATTAGATTCCGATGTACCAGTGCAGCTTTACTGTATCACTTGGACCTTCACATTGACCATGAAACACAGATAATCGCATCAGGAATAAATACAAAAGACACAACGCCGTTTTAAGTACAACGAGGGTTAATCTTCTAAGAGTTTGTCGTTTTGGCGGCACCTGGGAAACCAGTATTAAATTCCGGTGCTTCAGTGCAGGTTTAGTGTATTCCTTCGATCCTCACATTGACCATAAAACACAAAAATGTTTTCGGGATTGAATACAAAAGGGAAAATGCAGACTTAAGTACAAGAAGAGTGAATCTTCTAAGGGTTTGTGCTTTGAACGGCTCCCGGGAGACCATTATTAGATTCCGATGCACCAGTGCATGTTTGCTGCATCCATTGGATCTTCGCATTGACCATGAAACACAGAAATCGCATCGGGATTGAATACAAAAGGCACAATGCTGACTTAAGTACAAGAAGAGTGAATCTTCCTAGAGTTTGTGGTTTGAGCGGCTATTGAGAGACCAGCAGTAGATTCCGATGCACCAGTGCAGGTTTACTGTATCCCTTGAACCCTCACATTGACGATGAAACACAAAATTTGCATCGGGATTGAATACAAAAGGGACAATGCTGACTTAAGTAGAAGAAGAGTGAATCTTCTAAGAGTTTGTGCTTTGAGCGGCTCCTGGGAGGCCAGTGTTACATTCCGATGCACCAGTGCAGGTTTGCTGTATCCCTTCGACCTTCCCATTGACCGTGAAACACAGAAATCGCAACGGCATAGAATACCAACGGCACAGTGCCGACTTTAGTACAACAAGAGTGAATCTTCTAAGAAGTTGTGGTTTGAGCGGCTCCTGGGAGACCAGTATCAGATTCCGATGCACCAGTGCAGGCTTACTGTATCCCTTGGACCTTCACATTCACCATGAAACACAGAGATAACATCGGTACCACATACACAAGTGAGAATGAAGACTTAAGTACAAGAAGAATGAATCCTCTAAGAATTTGGGGTTTGAGCGGCTCCTGGGAGACCAGTATTAGATTCCGATGCACCAGTGCTGGTTTACTGTATCCCTTGGACCATCACATTGACCATGAGACACAGATATTGTATCGGGATTGAATACAAAAGGGACAATGCCGACTTAAGTTAAAGAAGAGTGAATCTTCTAAGAGTTTGTGTTTTGAGTGGCTCCTGGGAGGCCAGTATTAGATTCCAATGTACCAGTGCAGGTTTACTGTATCCCTTGAACCACCACATTGACCATGAAACACAGAAATTGCTTCGGGATTGAATACAAAACGGACAATGCCGACTTAGGTACAAGAAGAGAGAATCCTCTGAGAGTTTGTGGTTTGAGCCACTCCTGGGAGACCGGTATTAGATTCCGATACATCAGTGCTGGTTTACTGTATCCCCTGGACATTCACATTCACCATGAAACACAGATATTGCATCGGGACTGAATACAAAAGGGACATTGCCGACTTAAGTAAAAGTAGTATAAATCTTCTAGGAGTTTCTGGTTTGAGCGGCTCCTGGGTGACCAGTATTAGATTCCGATCCACCAGTGCAGGTTTACTGTATCCCTTGGACCATCACATTGACCAGGAGACACAGATATTCGATCGGGATTGAGCACAAAAGGGACAATGCCGACTTAAGTAAAATAAGAGTGAATCTTCTAAGAGTTTGTGATTTGAACGGCTCCTGGGAGACCAGTATTAGATTCCGATGCAACAGCGCAGGTTGACTGTATCCCTTGGAACCTCACATTGACCATGAAACACAGAAATTGCATCGGGATTGAATACAAATGGGACAATGCTGACTTAAGTACAAGAAGAGTGAATCTTCTAAGAGTTTTTGGTTTGAGCGGCTCCTCGGAGACCAGTATTAGATTCCGATGCACCAGTGCAGTTTTACAGTATCCCTTGGACCTTCACATTGAGCATGAAACACCGAAATTGAATTGGGATTAAATACACAATGGACAATGAGGACTTAAGTACAAGAAGAGTGAATCTTCCTAGAGTTTGTGGTTTGAGCGGCTCCTGAGAGACCAGCAGTAGATTCCGATGCACCAGTGCAGGTTTACTGTATCCCTTGGACCTTCACATTGACCATGAAACACAGGAATTGCATTGGGATTGACTACAAAATGGACAATGCCGGCTTAAGTACAAGAGGAGTGAATCTTCTAAGAGTTTGTGGTTTCAGCGGCTCCTGGGAGACCAGTTTTAGATTCCGTTACACCAGTGCCAGATGACTGTATCCCTTTGACCTTCACATTGACCAAGTTACACAGACATTGCTTCGGGATTGAATACAAAAGTGACAATGGCGACCTAAGTTCAGGAAGAGTGAATCATCTAAGAATTTGTGGTTTGTGCGGCTCCTGCGAGACTAGTATTAGATTCCGGTGCAGCAGTGCAGGTTTACCGTGTCCCTTTGACCTTCCCATTGACCATGAAACACAGAAATCGCAACGGGATTGAATACAAAAGGGACAATGCCGACGTAAGTGCAAGAAGAGTGAATCATCTAAGAGTTTGTGTTTTGAGCGGCTCCTGGGAGACCAGTATTAGATTCCGATGCACCAGTGCAGGTTTACTGTATCCCTTGGACCTTCACATTGACCAAGATACACAAAAATTGCATCGGGATTTAATACAAAAGACAATGCCTACTTAAGTGGATGAAGAGTGAATCTTCTAAGAGTTTGTGATTTGTGCGGCTCCTGGGAGACCAGTATTAGATTCCGATGCACCAGTGCAGTTTTACTGTATCCCTTGGATTCTCACATTGACCATGGAACACAAAACTGTTTTCGGGATTGAATACAAAAGGGAAAATGCAGACATCAGTACAAGAAGAGTGAATCTTCTAAGGGTTTGTGCTTTGAACGGCTCCCGGGAGACCATTATTAGATTCCGATGCACCAGTGCATGTTTGCTGCATCCATTGGATCTTCGCATTGACCAAGATACACAAAAACTGCATCGACATTTAATACAAAAGGACAATGCCTACTTAAGTAGAAGAAGAGTGAATCTTATAAGAGTTTGTGATTTGAGCGGCTCCTGGGAGACCAGTATTAGATTCCGATGCACCAGTGCAGGTTTACTGTATCCCTTGGAACATTACATTGACAATGAAACACAGAAACTGCATCGGGATTGAATGCAAAACGGACAATGCCGACTTAAGTACAAGAAGAGTGTATCTTCTAAGAGTTTGTGGTTTGAGCGGCTCCTGGTAGACCAGTTTTAGATTCCGATACACCAGTGCCGGTTTACTGTATCCCTTTGACCTTCACATTCACCATAAAACACTGAAATTGCATTGGTACCAAATACAAAAGTGACAATGCCGACTTAAGTACAAGAAGAGTGAATCTTCTAAGATTTTGTGGTTTGAGCGGCTCTCGCTAGACCAGTACTAGATTCCGATACACCAGTGCTGGTTTACTGTATCCCTTGGACCCTCACATTGACGATGAAACACAAAATTTGCATCGGGATTGAATACAAAAGGGACAATGCTGACTTAAGTACAAGAAGAGTGAATCTTCTAAGAGTTTGTGCTTTGAGCGGCTCCTGGGAGACCAATGTTATATTCCGATGCACCGGTGCAGGTTTGCTGTATCCCTTTGACCTTCCCAATGACCGTGAAACACAGAAATCGCAACGGCATAGAATACCAACGGCACAATGCCGACTTAAGTACAACAAGAGTGAATCTTCTAAGAAGTTGTGGTTTGAGCGGCTCCTGGGAGACCAGTATCAGATTCCGATGTACCAGTGCAGGTTTACTGTATCCCTTGGACCTTCACATTCACCATGAAACACAGAGATAACATCGGTGCCTTATACAAAAGTGACAATGAAGACTTAAGTACAAGAAGAATGAATCCTCTAAGAATTTGGGGTTTGAGCGGCTCCTGGGAGACCAGTATTAGATTCCGATGCACCAGTGCAGGTTTACTGTATCCCTTAGTCCATCACATTGACCATGAGACACAGATATTGTATCGGGATTGAATACAAAAGGGACAATGCCGACTTAAGTAAAAGAAGAGTGAATCTTCTAAGAGTTTGTGTTTTTAGTGGCTCCTGGGAGGCCAGTAATAGATTCCAATGTACCAGTGCAGGTTTACTGTATCCCTTGACCTTCGCATTGACCATGAAACACAGAAATTACATCGAATTGAATACAAATTTACAATGCTGACTTAAGTACAAGAAGAGTGAATCTTCTATGAGTTTGTGATTTGAGCGGCTCCTCGGAGACCAGTATTATGTTCCGATGCACCAGTGCAGGTTTACTGTATCCATTGGACCTTCACATTGACCATGAAACACCGAAATTGAATAGGGATTAAATACACAATGGACAATGAGGTCTTAAGTACAAGAAGAGTGAATCTTCCTAGAGTTTGTGGTTTGAGCGGCTCCTGAGAGACCAGCAGTAGATTCCGATGCACCAGTGCAGGTTTACTGTATCCCTTGGACCTTCACATTGACCATGAAACACAGGAATTGCATCGGGATTGACTACAAAATGGACAATGCCGGCTTAAGTACAAGAGGAGTGATTCTTCTAAGAGTTTGTGGTTTGAGTGGCTCCTGGGAGACCAGTTTTAGATTCCGATACACCAGTGCCAGTTTACTGTATCCCTTTGACCTTCACATTGACCATGTTACACAGACATTGCATCGGGATTGAATACAAAATGGACAATGCCTACGTAAGTACACGAAGAGGGAATCTTCTAAGAGTTTGTGCTTTGAGCGGCACCTGAGAGACCAGTATTAGATTCCGATGCACCAGTGCAGGTTTACTGTGTCCCTTGGAACTTCACATTGACCATGAAGCACAAAAATTACATCGGGATTGAATACAAATGGGACAATGCTGACATAATGACAAGAAGAGTGAATCTTCTAAGCGTTTGTGCTTTGAGGGTCTCCTGGGAGACCAGTGTTAAATTCCGATGCTGCAGTGCAGGTTTGTTGTATCCCTTTGACCTTCCCATTGACCGTGAAACACAGAAATCGCAATGGGATAGAACGGCACAATGCCGACTTAAGTACAAGAAGAGTGAATCTTCTAAGAGTTTGTGGTTTGAGCGGCTCCTCGGAGACCAGTTTTAGATTCCGATGCACCAGTGCAGGTTTACTGTATCCCTTGGACCTCCACAATGGCCATGAAACACCTAAATTGAATCGGGATTAAATACACAATTGACAATGCCGACTTATATACAAGAAGAGTGATTCTTCCAAGAGTTTGTGGTTTGAGCGGCTCCTCGGAGACCAGTATTAGATTCCGATGCACCAGTGCAGGTTTACTGTATCCCTTGGACCTGCACATTGTCCATGAAACACAGAAATTGCATCGGGATTGACTACAAAATGGACAATGCCGGCTTAAGTACAAGAGGAGGGAATCTTCTAGGAGTTTGTGCTCTGAGCGGCACCTGAGAGACCAGTATTAGATTCCGGTGCACCAGTGCTGGTTTACTGTATCCCTTGGAACTTCACATTGACCATGAAGCACAAAAATTGCATCGGGATTGAATACAAAAGAGACAATGGCGACTTAAGTACAGGAAGAGTGAATCTTCTAAGAATTTGTGGTTTGAGTGGCTCCTGGGAGACCAGTATTAGATTCCGGTGCAGCAGTGCAGGTTTACCGTATCACTTTGACCTTCCCATTGACCATGAAACACAGAAATCGCAACGAGATTGAATACAAGAGGGACAATGCCGACGTAAGTACAAGAAGAGTGAATCTTCTAAGAGTTTGTGCTTTGAGCAGCTCCTGGGAGACCAGAATTAGATTCCCATGCACCAGTGCTGGTTTACTGTATCCCTTCGACCTTCACATTGACCATGAAACACAGAAATTGTATCGGTATTGGATAAAAAATGGACAATGCCGACTTTAGTACAAGAGGAGTGAATCTTCTAAGAGTTTGTGGTTTGAGCGGCTATTGGGAGACCAGTTTTAGAATCCGATACACTAGTGCAGGTTTGCTGTATCCCTTTGACCTTCACATTCACCATGAAACACAGAAATTGCATCGGTACCAAATACAAAAGTGACTATGCCGACATAAGTACAAGAAGAGTGAATCTTCTTAGAGTTTGAGGTCTGAGCGGCTCTTGGGAGACCAGTATTAGATTCCGATACATCAGTGCAGGTTTAATGTATCCCTTGAACCACCACTATGACCAAGAAAAACAGAAATTGCGTCGGGATTGAATACAAAAGGGATAGTGCCAACTAAGTACAAGAAGAGAGAATCCTCTAAGAGGTTGTGATTTGAGCGGCTCCTGGGATACCAGTATTAGATTCCGATGCACCAGAGCAGATTTACTGTATCCCTTGGACCTTCACATTGACCAAGATGCACAGAAATTGCAACGGGATAGAATACAAACGGCAGAATGCCGACTTAGGAACAACAAGAGTGAATCTTCTAAGAAGTTGTGGTTTGAGCGGCTCCTGGGATACCAGTATTAGATTCCGATGCAGCAGTGCGGATTTACTGTATCCCTTCGATCTTCACATCCACCATGAAATACAGAAATTACATCGGTACCAAATACAAAAGTGACAATGCAGACTTAAGTACAAGAAGAGTGAATCTTCTAAGATTTTGTGGTTTGAGCGGCTCCTGGGTGACCAGTATTAGCTTCTGATGCACCAGCACTGGTTTACTGTATCCCTTGGACCATCACATTGACTATGAGACACAGATATTGTATTGGTATTGAATACAAATGGGACAATGCCGACTTAAGTAAAAGAAGAGTGAATCATCTAAGAGTTTGTGTTTTGAGTGGCTCCTGAGAGGCCAGTATTAGATTCCAATGTACCAGTGCAGGTTTACTGTATCCCTTGAACCACCACATTGACCATGAAACAGAGAAATTGCTTCGGAATTGAATTCAAAGGGACAATGCCGACTTAAGTAAAAGGAGAGTGAATCTTCTAGGAGTTTCTGGTTTGAGCGGCTCCTGGGTGACCAATATTAGATTCCGATCCACCAGTGCAGGTTTACTGTACCCCTTGGACCATCAAATTGACCAGGAGACACAGATATTGGATCGGGATTGAATACAAAAGGGTCAATGCCGACTTAAATAAAAGAAGAGTGAATCTTCTAATAGTTTGTGTTTTGAGCGGCTCCTGGGAGACCAGTTTTCGATTCCAATACACCAGTGCCGGTTTACTGTATCCCTTTGACCTTCACATTGACCAAGTTACACAGAAAATGCATCGGGATTGAATACAAAAGGGACAATGCCGACTTAAGTACAAGAGGAGTGAATCTTCTAGAAGTTTGTGGTTTGAGCGGCTCCTGGGAGACCAGTTTTAGATTTCGATACACCAGTGCCGGTTTACTGTATCCCTTTGACCTTCACATTCACCATGAAACACAGAAATTGCATCGGTACCAAATAGAAAAGTGACAATGCCGACTTAAGTACAAGAAGTGTGAATCTTCTAAGAGGTTGTCGTTTGAGCGGCTCTTGGGAGACCAGTACTAGATTCCCATACACCAGTGCAGGTTTACTGTTTCCCTTGGACCTTCACATTGACCAAGATGCACAGAAATTGCATCGGGAATGAATACAAAGGGGACAGTGCCTACCTAAGTAGAAGAGAGTGAATCTCTTAACAGTTTGTGATTTGAGCGGCTTCTGGGAGACCAGTTTTAGATTTCGATACACCAGTGCCGGTTTACTGTATCCCTTTGACCATCACATTCACCATGAAACACAGAAATTGCATCGGTACCAAATACAAAAGTGACAATGCCGACTTAAGTACAAGAAGAGTGAATCTTCTAAGAGGTTGTCGTTTGAGCGGCTCTTGGGAGACCAGTACTAGATTCCCATACACCTGTGCAGGTTTACTGTATCCCTTGGACCTTCACATTGACCAAGATACACAGAAATTGCATCGGGATTGAATACAAGAGGGACAATGCCTACTCAAGTACAAGAAGAGTGAATCTTCTAAGAGTTGTGCTTTGAGCGGCACCTGAGAGACCAGTATTCGATTCCGATGCACCAGTGCAGCTTTACTGTATCCCTTGGAACTTCACATTGACCATGAAACACAAAAATTGGATTTGGATTGAAAACAAAAGAGACAATGGCGACTTAAGTACAGGAAGAGTGAATCTTCTAAGAATTTGTATATTTGAGCGGCTCCTGTTAGACCAGTATTAGATTCCGGTGCAGCAGTGCAGGTTTACCGTATCCCTTTGACCTTCCCATTGCCCATGAAACACAGAAATCGCAACGGGATTGAATACATAAGGGACATTGCCGACTTAAGTACAAGAGGAGTAAATCCTCTAAGAGTTTGTGGTTTGAGCTACTCCTGGGTGAACAGTTTTAGATTCCGATACATCAGTGCAGGTTTACTGTATCCCTTCGATCTTCACATCCACCATGAAACACAGAAATTACATCGGTACCAAATACAAAAGTGACAATGAAGACTTAAGTACAAGAAGAGAGAATCTTCTAAGAGTTTGTGGTTTGAACATCTCCTGGGTGATCAGTATTAGATTCTGATGCACCAGTGCTGGTTTACCGTATCCCTTGGACCATCACATTGACAATGAGACACAGATATTGAATTGGTATTGAATACAAAAGGGACAATGCCGACATAAGTAAAAGAAGAGTGAATCTTCTAAGAGTTTGTGTTTTGAGTGGCTCCTGGGAGGCCAGTATTAGATTCCGATGCACCAGTGCAGGTTTGCTGTATCCCTTTGACCTTCCCATTGACCATGAAACACAGAAATCGCAACGGGATAGAATACAAACGGCAGAATGCCGACTTAGGAACAACAAGAGTGAATCTTCTAAGAAGTTGTGGTTTGAGCGGCTCCTGGGATACCAGTATTAGATTCCGATGCACCAGTGCAGGTTTGCTGTATCCCTTTGACCTTCCCATTGACCATGAAACACAGAAATCACAACGGGATAGAATACAAACGGCAGAATGCCGACTTAGGAACAACAAGAGTGAATCTTCTAAGAAGTTGTGGTTTTAGCGGCTCCTGGGATACCAGTATTAGATTCCGATGCACCAGTGCAGGTTTACTGTATCCGTTTGACCTTCACATTCACCAAGTTACACAGAAAATGCATCGGGATTGAATACAAAAGGGACAATGCCGACTTAAGTACAAGAGGAGTGAATCTTCTAGGAGTTTGTGGTTTGAGCGGTTCCTGGGAGACCAGTTTTAGATTTCGATACACCAGTGCCGGTTTACTGTATCCCTTTGACCTTCACATTCACCATGAAACACAGAAACTGCATCGGTACCAAATACAAAAGTGACAATGCCGACTTAAGTACAAGAAGAGTGAATCTTCTAAGAGGTTGTCGTTTGAGCGGCTCTTGGGAGACCAGTACTAGATTCCCATACACCAGTGCAGGTTTACTGTATCCCTTGGACCTTCACATTGACCAAGATACACAGAAATTGCATCGGGATTGAATACAAAAGGGACAATGCCTACTCAAGTTCAAGAAGCGTGAATCTTCTAAGAGTTTGTGCTTTGAGCGGCACCTGAGAGACCAGTATTAGATTCCGATGCACCAGTGCAGGTTTACTGTATCCCTTGGAACTTCACATTGACCATGAAACACAAAAATTGGATTGGGATTGAATACAAAAGGGACAATGCCGGCGTAAGTACAAGAGGAGTGAATCTTCTAAGAGTTTGTGCATTGAGCGGCTCCTGGGTGACCAGTATTAGATTGTCATCCACCAGTGCATGTTAACTGTATCCCTTGGACCTTCACATTGACCATGAAACAGAGAAATTGCATCGGGATTGAATACAAAAGGGGCAATGCCGAATTATGTACAAGAAGAGTGAATCTACGAAGTGTTTGTGGTTTGAGCGACTCCTGGGATACCAGTATTAGATCCCGATGCACCTTTGCAGGTTTACTGTATCCCTTGACCTTCGCATTGACCATAAAAACTGAAATTACATCTTGTTGAATACATATTTACAATGCTGGCTTAAGTACAAGAAGAGTGAATCTTCTAAGAGTTTGTGCATTGAGCGGCTTCTGGGAGACCTGTATCAGATTCCGATGCACCAGTGGAGGTTTCCTTTATCCATTGAACCTAAACATTGAACATGAAACACAAAAATTGCATTGGGATTGAATACAAATGAGACAATGGCAACTTAAGTACAGGAAGAGTGAATCTTCTAAGATTTTGTGGCTTTGTTCGGCTCCTGGGAGACCAGTATCAGATTTCGGTGCAACAGTGCAGGTTTACCGTATCCCTTTGACCTTCCCGTTGACCATGAAACACAGAAATCGCAACGGGATTGGATACATAAGGGACAATGCCGACTTAAGTACAAGAAGAGTGAATCTTCTAAGAGTTTGTGCTTTGAGCGGCTCCTTGGTGACCAGTATTAGATTCCGATCCACCAGTGCAGGTTTACTGTATCCCATGGACCATCACTTTGACCAGGAGACACAGATATTAGATCGGGATTGAATACAAAAGTTACAATGCCGACTTAAGTAAAAGAAGAGTGAATCTTCTAAGTATTTGTGTTTTGAGTGGCTCCTGGGAGGCCAGTATTAGATTTCGATGCACCAGTGCAGGTTTACTGTATCCCTTGACCTTTGCATTGACCATGAAACACAGAAATTACATCGAATTGAATACAAATTTACAATGCTGACTTAAGTACAAGAAGAGTGAATCTTCTAAGAGTTTCTTATTTGAGCGGCTCCTCGGAGACCAGTATTAGATTCCGATGCACCAGTGCAGGTTTACTATATCCCTTGGACCTTCACATTGACCATGAAACACCGAAATTGAACCGGGATTAAATACACAATGGACAATGCCCAATTAAGTACACGAAGTGTGAATCTTCCGAGAGTTTGTGGTTTGAGGGTCTCCTGAGAGACCTGCATTAGATTCCGATGCACCAGTGCAGGTTTACTGTATCCCTTGGACCATCACATTGACCATGAAGCACAAAAATTGCATCGTATTTGGCTACAAAATGGACAATGACGGCTTAAGTACAAGAGGAGTGAATCTTCAAAGAGATTGTGGTTTGAGCGGCTCCTGGGAGACCAGTTTTAGATTCCGATACACCAGTGCCGTTTTACTGTATCCCTTTGACCTTCACATTGACCAAGTTACACAGAAAATGCATCGGGATTGAATACAAAAGGGACAATGCCTACTTAAGTACAGGAGGAGGGAATCTTCTAAGAGTTTGTGCTTTGAGCGGCTCCTGGGTGACCAGTATTGGATTCCCATCCACCAGTGCATGTTTACTGTATCCCTTGGACCATCACATTGACCATGAAACACAGAATCTGCTTCGGGATTGAATACAAGAAGGACAATGCTGACTTAAGTACAAGAAGAGTGAATCTTCTAAGAGTTTGTGGTTTGAGCGGCTCCTGTTAGATCAGTATTAGGTTCCGATACACCAATGCTGGTTTACTGTATCCCCTGGACCTTCACATTCACCATGAAACACAGAAATTGCATCGGGACTGAATACAAAAAGGACAATCCCAACTTAAGTCAAAGAAGACTGAATCTTCTAAGAGTTTGTGGTTTGAGCTACTCCTGGGTGACCAGTATTAGATTCCGATGAACCAGTGCAGGTTTTCTGTATCCCTTGGACCATCACATTAACCATGAGACACAGATATTGGATCGGGATTGAATACAAATGGGACAATGCCGACTTGAGTAAATGAAGAGTGAATCTTCTAAGTGTTTCTGTTTTGAGCGGCTCGTGGGAGGCCAGGATTAGATTTCGATGCACCAGTGCAGGTTTACTGCATCCCTTGATCTTCGAATTGACCAAGATACACAGAAATTGCATCGGGATTGAATACAAAAGGGACAATGTCTACTTAAGTAGAAGAAGAGTGAATCTTCTAAGAGTTTGTGATTCGAGCGGCTCCTGGGAAACCAGTATTTAATTCCGATGCACCAGTGCAGTTTTACTGTATCCCTTGGACCTTCACATTCACCATGAAACACAGAAATTGCATCGGTTCCAAATACAAAAGTGACAATGCCGACTTAAGTACAAGAAGAGTGAATCCTCTAAGAGGTTGTCGTTTGAGCGGCTTTTGGGAGACCAGTACTAGAATCCGATACACCAGTGCAGGTTCACTGTATCCCTTGGACCTTCACATTGACCAAGATACACAGAAATTGCATCGGGAATGAATACAAAAGGGACAATGCCGACTTAGGTACAAGAAGAGAGAATCTTCTAAGATTTTGAGGTTTGAGCCACTCCTGGGAGTCCAGTATTAGATTCCGATACACCAGTGCTGGCTTACTGTATCCCCTGGACCTTTACATTTACCATGAAACACAGAAATTGCATCGGGACTGAATTCAAAAGAGACAATGGCGACATAAGTACAGGAAGAGTGAATCTTCTAAGAATTTTTGGTTTTAGCGGCTCCTGAGAGACCAGTACTAGATTCCGGTGCAGCAGTGCGGGTTTTACCGTATCCCTTTGACCTTCGCATTGACCATGAAACACTGAAATTACACCGGGTTGAATACATATTTACAATGCTGACTTAAGTGCGAGAAGGGTGAACCTTCTAAGAGTTTGTGCTTTGAGCGGCTCCTGGGAGACTAGTATTTGATTCCGATGCACCAGTGCAGGTTTAGTGTATCCCTTGGACATTCACATTGACCATAAAACACAGAAATCGCATCGGGATAGAAAACAAAAGTCACAATGCCGACTTAAGTACAAGAAGAGTGAATCTTCCAAGAGTTTGTGGTTTGAGCGGCTCCTGGGTGACATGTATTAGATTCCGATGCACCAATGCTGGTTTACTGTATCCCCTGGACCTTCACATTCACCATGAAACACAGAAATTGCATCGAGACTGAATCCAAAAGACAATGCCGACTTAAGTAAAAGAAGAGTGAATCTTCTAAGAGTTTGTGGTTTGAGCGGCTCCTGGGAGACCAGTATTAGATTCCGATACATGAGTGCTTGTTTACTGTATCCCCTGGACTTTCAAATTCACCATGAATCACAGAAATTGCATCGGGACTGAATACAAAAGGGACAAAGCTTACTTAATTAGAAGAAGAGTGAATCTCCTAAAAGTTTGTAGTTTGAGCGGCTCGTGGGAGACCAGTATTAGATTCCGAAGTACCAGTGCAGGTATACTGTATCCCTTGGACATTCCCATTGACCATGAAACACGGATATTGCATCGGGATTGAATACATAAGGGACAATGCCGACTTAAATACAAGAAGAGTGAATTTTCTAAGATTTTGTTACTTGAGCTCCTCCTGGGAGACCAGTATTGGATTCCGATGCACCTGTGCATGTTTACTGTATTCCTTGGACCTTCACATTGACCATGAAACACAAAAACTGCATCGGGATTGAATACAATAGGGACATTGCCGATTTAAGTACAAGAAGAGTGAATCTTATAAGAGTTTGTGATTTGAGTGGCACCCGGGGGACCAGTATTAAATTACGATGCACCAGTACTGGTTTAGTGTATCACTAGGATCTTCGCATTGACCATGAAACATAGAAATCGCATCAGGATTAAATACAAAAGGAACAATGACAACTTAAGTACAAGAAGAGTGAATTTTCTAAGTGTTTGTGATTGATCGGCTCCTGGGAGGCCAGTTATAGATTCTGATCCATCTGTGCAGGTTTACTGTATCCCTTGGACCTTCACATTGACCATGAAACACAGAAGGTGCATCGGGATAGAATACCAAAGGGACAATGCCGACTTATGTACAAGAAGAGTGAATCTACTAAGAGGTTGTGGATTGAGCGACTCCTGGGAGACCAGTATTAGGTTCCGATGCACCAGTGCAGGTTTACAGTATCCCTTGGACCTCTACATTGACCATGAAACACAGAGGTTGCATCGTGATTGAATACAAAAGGGACAATGCCGACTTAAGTACAAGAAGAGTGAATCTTTTAAGAGTTTGTGATTTGAGCGGCTCCTGGGGGACCAGTTATAGATTCCGATGCACCAGTGCAGGTTTATGGTATCTCTTGGAACTTCACATTGACCATGAAACACAATAAATTGGATTGGGATTGAATACAAAAGGGACAATGCCGGCGTAAGTACAAGAGGAGTGAATCTTCTAAGAGTTTGTGCATTGAGCGGCTCCCGGGTGACCAGTATTAGATTGTCATCCACCAGTGCATGTTAACTGTATCCCTTGGACCTTCACATTGACCATGAAACACAGAAATTGCATCGGGATTGAATACAAAAGGGGCAATGCCGAATTATGTACAAGAAGAGTGAATCTACGAAGTGTTTGTGGTTTGAGCGACTCCTGGGATACCAGTATTAGATCCCGATGCACCTTTGCAGGTTTACTGTATCCCTTGACCTTCGCATTGACCATAAAAACTGAAATTACATCTTGTTGAATACATATTTACAATACTGGCTTAAGTACAAGAAGAGTGAATCTTCTAAGAGTTTGTGCATTGAGCGGCTTCTGGGAGACCTGTATCAGATTCCGATGCACCAGTGGAGGTTTCCTTTATCCATTGAACCTAAACATTGAACATGAAACACAAAAATTGCATTGGGATTGAATACAAATGAGACAATGGCAACTTAAGTACAGGAAGAGTGAATCTTCTAAGATTTTTTTTGGCTTTGTTCGGCTCCTGGGAGACCAGTATTAGATTTCGGTGCAACAGTGCAGGTTTACCGTATCCCTTTGACCTTCCCGTTGACCATGAAACACAGAAATCGCAACGGGATTGAATACATAAGGGACAATGCCGACTTAAGTACAAGAAGAGTGAATCTTCTAAGAGTTTGTGCTTTGAGCGGCTCCTTGGTGACCAGTATTAGATTCCGATCCACCAGTGCAGGTTTACTGTATCCCATGGACCATCACTTTGACCAGGAGACACAGATATTAGATCGGGATTGAATACAAAAGTTACAATGCCGACTTAAGTAAAAGAAGAGTGAATCTTCTAAGTATTTGTGTTTTGAGTGGCTCCTGGGAGGCCAGTATTAGATTTCGATGCACCAGTGCAGGTTTACTGTATCCCTTGACCTTTGCATTGACCATGAAACACAGAAATTACATCGAATTGAATACAAATTTACAATGCTGACTTAAGTACAAGAAGAGTGAATCTTCTAAGAGTTTCTTATTTGAGCGGCTCCTCGGAGACCAGTATTAGATTCCGATGCACCAGTGCAGGTTTACTATATCCCTTGGACCTTCACATTGACCATGAAACACCGAAATTGAACCGGGATTAAATACACAATGGACAATGCCCAATTAAGTACACGAAGTGTGAATCTTCCGAGAGTTTGTGGTTTGAGGGTCTCCTGAGAGACCTGCATTAGATTCCGATGCACCAGTGCAGGTTTACTGTATCCCTTGGACCATCACATTGACCATGAAGCACAAAAATTGCATCGTATTTGACTACAAAATGGACAATGACGGCTTAAGTACAAGTGGAGTGAATCTTCAAAGAGATTGTGGTTTGAGCGGCTCCTGGGAGACCAGTTTTAGATTCCGATACACCAGTGCCGTTTTACTGTATCCCTTTGACCTTCACATTGACCAAGTTACACAGAAAATGCATCGGGATTGAATACAAAAGGGACAATGCCTACTTAAGTACAGGAGGAGGGAATCTTCTAAGAGTTTGTGCTTTGAGCGGCTCCTGGGTGACCAGTATTGGATTCCCATCCACCAGTGCATGTTTACTGTATCCCTTGGACCATCACATTGACCATGAAACACAGAATCTGCTTCGGGATTGAATACAAGAAGGACAATGCTGACTTAAGTACAAGAAGAGTGAATCTTCTAAGAGTTTGTGGTTTGAGCGGCTCCTGTTAGATCAGTATTAGGTTCCGATACACCAATGCTGGTTTACTGTATCCCCTGGACCTTCACATTCACCATGAAACACAGAAATTGCATCGGGACTGAATACAAAAGGGACAATCCCAACTTAAGTAAAAGAAGACTGAATCTTCTAAGAGTTTGTGGTTTGAGCTACTCCTGGGTGACCAGTATTAGATTCCGATGCACCAGTGCAGGTTTTCTGTATCCCTTGGACCATCACATTAACCATGAGACACAGATATTGGATCGGGATTGAATACAAATGGGACAATGCTGACTTGAGTAAATGAAGAGTGAATCTTCTAAGTGTTTCTGTTTTGAGCGGCTCGTGGGAGGCCAGGATTAGATTTCGATGCACCAATGCAGGTTTACTGCATCCCTTGATCTTCGAATTGACCAAGATACACAGAAATTGCATCGGGATTGAATACAAAAGGGACAATGTCTACTTAAGTAGAAGAAGAGTGAATCTTCTAAGAGTTTGTGATTCGAGCGGCTCCTGGGAAACCAGTATTTAATTCCGATGCACCAGTGCAGTTTTACTGTATCCCTTGGACCTTCACATTCACCATGAAACACAGAAATTGCATCGGTTCCAAATACAAAAGTGACAATGCCGACTTAAGTACAAGAAGAGTGAATCCTCTAAGAGGTTGTCGTTTGAGCGGCTTTTGGGAGACCAGTACTAGAATCCGATACACCAGTGCAGGTTCACTGTATCCCTTGGACCTTCACATTGACCAAGATACACAGAAATTGCATCGGGAATGAATACAAAAGGGACAATGCCGACTTAGGTACAAGAAGAGAGAATCTTCTAAGATTTTGAGGTTTGAGCCACTCCTGGGAGTCCAGTATTAGATTCCGATACACCAGTGCTGGCTTACTGTATCCCCTGGACCTTTACATTTACCATGAAACACAGAAATTGCATCGGGACTGAATTCAAAAGAGACAATGGCGACATAAGTACAGGAAGAGTGAATCTTCTAAGAATTTTTGGTTTTAGCGGCTCCTGAGAGACCAGTACTAGATTCCGGTGCAGCAGTGCGGGTTTTACCGTATCCCTTTGACCTTCGCATTGACCATGAAACACTGAAATTACACCGGGTTGAATACATATTTACAATGCTGACTTAAGTGCGAGAAGGGTGAACCTTCTAAGAGTTTGTGCTTTGAGCGGCTCCTGGGAGACTAGTATTTGATTCCGATGCACCAGTGCAGGTTTAGTGTATCCCTTGGACATTCACATTGACCATAAAACACAGAAATCGCATCGGGATAGAAAACAAAAGTCACAATGCCGACTTAAGTACAAGAAGAGTGAATCTTCCAAGAGTTTGTGGTTTGAGCGGCTCCTGGGTGACAAGTATTAGATTCCGATGCACCAATGCTGGTTTACTGTATCCCCTGGACCTTCACATTCACCATGAAACACAGAAATTGCATCGAGACTGAATCCAAAAGACAATGCCGACTTAAGTAAAAGAAGAGTGAATCTTCTAAGAGTTTGTGGTTTGAGCGGCTCCTGGGAGACCAGTATTAGATTCCGATACATGAGTGCTTGTTTACTGTATCCCCTGGACTTTCAAATTCACCATGAATCACAGAAATTGCATCGGGACTGAATACAAAAGGGACAAAGCTTACTTAATTAGAAGAAGAGTGAATCTCCTAAAAGTTTGTAGTTTGAGCGGCTCGTGGGAGACCAGTATTAGATTCCGAAGTACCAGTGCAGGTATACTGTATCCCTTGGACATTCCCATTGACCATGAAACACGGATATTGCATCGGGATTGAATACATAAGGGACAATGCCGACTTAAATACAAGAAGAGTGAATTTTCTAAGATTTTGTTACTTGAGCTCCTCCTGGGAGACCAGTATTGGATTCCGATGCACCTGTGCATGTTTACTGTATTCCTTGGACCTTCACATTGACCATGAAACACAAAAACTGCATCGGGATTGAATACAATAGGGACATTGCCGATTTAAGTACAAGAAGAGTGAATCTTATAAGAGTTTGTGATTTGAGTGGCACCCGGGGGACCAGTATTAAATTACGATGCACCAGTACTGGTTTAGTGTATCACTAGGATCTTCGCATTGACCATGAAACATAGAAATCGCATCAGGATTAAATACAAAAGGAACAATGACAACTTAAGTACAAGAAGAGTGAATTTTCTAAGTGTTTGTGATTGATCGGCTCCTGGGAGGCCAGTTATAGATTCTGATCCATCTGTGCAGGTTTACTGTATCCCTTGGACCTTCACATTGACCATGAAACACAGAAGGTGCATCGGGATAGAATACCAAAGGGACAATGCCGACTTATGTACAAGAAGAGTGAATCTACTAAGAGGTTGTGGATTGAGCGACTCCTGGGAGACCAGTATTAGGTTCCGATGCACCAGTGCAGGTTTACAGTATCCCTTGGACCTCCACATTGACCATGAAACACAGAGGTTGCATCGTGATTGAATACAAAAGGGACAATGCCGACTTAAGTACAAGAAGAGTGAATCTTTTAAGAGTTTGTGATTTGAGCGGCTCCTGGGGGACCAGTTATAGATTCCGATGCACCAGTGCAGGTTTATGGTATCTCTTGGACCTTCACTTTGACCATGAAACACAGAAATTGCATCGTCATTCAATACAAAAGGGACAATGCCGACTTAAGTACAAGAAGAGTGAATCTTTTAAGAGTTTGTGATTTGAGCGGCTCCTGGCAGACCAGTTATAGATTCCGATGCACCAGTGCAGGTTTACTGTATCCCTTGGAAATTCACGTTGACCAAGACACACAGAAATTGCATAGGGATTGAATATAAAAGGGACAATGGCTACTTAAGTAGAAGAAGAGTGAATCTTCTAAGAGTTTGTGCTTTGAGGGGACCCTGGGAGTCCAGTATTAGATTCCGATGCACCAGTGCAAGTTTGCTGTATCCCTCTACCTTCACATTGTCCATGAACTACAGAAATTGCATCGCGATTGAATACAAAGAGGACAATGGCGACTGAAGTACAAGAAGAGAGAATCTACTAGGAGTTTGTGGTTTGAGCGGCTCCTCGGAGACAACTATTAAATTCTGATGCACCAGTGCAGGTTTACTGTACCCCTTGACCTTCAAATTGAACATGAAGCACAGAAATTGCACCGGGATTGAATACAAATTGACAATGCTGACATAAGTACAAGATGAGTGAATCTTCTAAGAGTTTGTCATTTGAGCGGCTCCTGGGAGGCCAGTATTACATTCCGATGCACCAGTGCAGGTTTAATGTATCCCTTGGACATTCACATTGACCTTGAAACACAGAAATCGCAACGGGATAAAATACAAAAGGCACAATGCCGACTGATTTACAAGAAGAGTGAATCTTCTAAGAGTTCGTGTTTCGAGTGACTCCTGGGAGACCAGTATTAGATTCCGATGCACCAGTGAAGGTTTAATGTATCCCTTGGACCTTCACATTGACCATGAATAACAGAGATTGCAACGTGATTGAATACAAAAAGGGACAATAAGGACTTAATTACAAGAAGAGTGAATCTACTAAGAGGTTGTGGTTGAGCGGCTCCTGGGAGACCAATATTGGATTCCGATGCACCAGTGGAGGTTTCCTGTGTCTCTTGGACCTTCACATTGACCATGAAACACAGAAATCGCAACGGGATAGAATACAAAAGCACAATGCCGACTGAAGTGCAAGAAAAGGGAATCTCCTAAGAGATTGGGGTTTGAGCGGCTCTGTGGAGACTAGTATTAAATTCCGATGCACCAGTACAGGTTTAGTGTATCACTAGGACATTCACATTGACCATGAAACATAGAAATTGCATCGGGATTAAATACAAAAGGAACAATGACAAC
The DNA here is from genome assembly GCF_023864345.2 of Schistocerca serialis cubense. NCBI lineage: Eukaryota > Metazoa > Arthropoda > Insecta > Orthoptera > Acrididae > Schistocerca > Schistocerca serialis. The sequence continues at coordinate 15,442,722 of NC_064638.1, forward strand.
TTATGTACAAGAAGAGTGAATTTTCTAAGTGTTTGTGATTTGAGCGGCTCCTGGGAGGCCAGTTATGGATTCTGATCCATCTGTGCAGGTTTACTGTATCCCTTGGACCTTCACATTGACCATGAAACACAGAAGGTGCATCGGGATAGAATACCAAATGGACAATGCCGACTTATGTACAAGAAGAGTGAATCTACTAAGAGGTTATGGATTGAGCGACTCCTGGGAGACCAGTATTAGGTTACGATGCACCAGTGCAGGTTTAAAGTATTCCTTGGACCTCCACATTGACCATGAAACACAGAGGTTGCATCGTGATTGAATACAAAATGGACAATGCCGACCTAAGTACAAGAGGAATGAATCGTCTAAGAGTTTGTGGTTTGAGCGGCTCCTGGCAGACCAATTTTAGATTCCGATACACCAGTGTAGGTTTCCTGTATCCCTTGGACCTTCACATTGACCATGAAACACAGACAATGTATCAGGATTGAATACAAAAGGAACAATGCCGACTTATGTACAAGAAGATTGAATCTTCTAAGAGTTTGTCATTTGAGCGACTCCTGGGAGACCAGTATTAAATTCCGATGCACCAGTGCAGGTTTACTGTATGCCTTGGACATTCACATTGACCTTGAAACACAGAAATCGCAACGGGATAAAATACAAAGAGCACAATGCCGACTGAGGTACAAGAAGAGTGAATCTTCTAAGAGTTCGTGTTTCGAGCGACTCCTGGGAGACCAGTATTAGATTCCGATGCACCAGTGAAGGTTTAATGTATCCCTTGGACCTTCACATTGACCATGAATAACAGAGATTGCACCGTGATTGAATACAAAAGGGACAATAAGGACTTAAGTACAAGAAGAGTGAATCTACTAAGAGGTTATGGTTTGAGCGGCTCCTGGGAGACCAGTATTAGATTCCGATGCACCAGTGGAAGTTTCCTGTGTCTCTTGGACATTCACATTGCCCATGAAACACAGAAATCGCAACGGGATAGAATACAAAAGCACAATGCCGACTGAAGTACAAGAAGAGTGAATCTTCTAAGAGTTCGTGTTTTGAGCGACTCCTGGGAGACCAGTATTTGATTCCGATGCACCAGCCCAGGTTTGCGGAATCCCTTGGACCTTCACATTGACCACGAAACACAGAAATTGCATCATGGTGGAATACAAAATGGACAATGCCGACTTAAGTACAAGAAGAGTGAATCTTCTAAGAGTTGGTGATTTGAGCGGCTCCTGGGGGACCAGTTATAGATTCCGATGCACCAGTGCAGGTTTACTGTATCCCTTGGACCTTCACATTGACCATGAAACACAGAAATTGCATCGTCATTGAATATAAAAGGGACAATGCCGACTAAAGTACAAGAAGAGTGAATCATCTTAGAGTTTGTGGGTTGAGCTGCTCTTCGAAGACCATTATACATTCCGATGCACCAGTGCAGGTTCTATGTATCCCTTGGACCATGACATTGACCATAAATCACAGAAGGTGTATAGGGATTTAATACAAAAGGGACAATGCGGATGTAAGTAGAAGAAGAGTGAATCTACTAGGAGGTTGTGGTTTGAGCGACTCCAGGGAGACCAGTATTAGATTCCTATGCACCTGTGCAGGTTTACTGTATCCCTTGGACCGTCACATTGACCATGAACTACATAAATTGCATCGGGATTGAATACAAAAAGGACAATGCCGACTTAAGTACAAGAAGAGTGAATCTGCTAAGAGTTTGTATTTTGAGCGGCTCCTGGGAGACAACTATTAGATTCCGATGCACCAGTGCAGGTTTACTGTATCCCTTGACCTTCACATTGAACGTGAAACACAGAAATTAAATCGGGATTGAATACAAATTGACAGTGCTGACATAAGTAGAAGATGAGTGAATCTTCTAAGAGTTTGTGCTTTGAGCGGCATCTGGGAGGCCAGTATTAGATTCCAATGCACCAGTGGAGGTTTCCTGATCCCTTGGACCTTCACATTGACCATGAAACACAGAAAATACATCAGGATTGAATACAAAAGTGACAATGCCGACTTAAGTACAAGAAGATTGAATCTTCTAAGAGTTTGAGATTTGAGCGGCTCCTGGGAGACCAGTATTACATTCCGATGCACCAGTGCATGTTCACTGTATCCCTTGGACCTTCACATTGACCTTGAAACACAGATATCGCAACGGGATAAAACACAGAAGGCACAATGCCGACTTAAGTGCAAGAAAAGGGAATCTCCTAAGAGATTGGAGTTTGAGCGGCTCCTGGGAGACCAGTATTACATTCCGATGCACCAGTGCATGTTCACTGTATCCCTTGGACCTTCACATTGACAATGAAACATAGAAATTGCATACAGATTTAAGACAAAGGGGCAGTGCCGACTTAAGTACAAGATGAGTCAATCTTCTAAGAGTTTGTGATTTGAGCGGCTCCTGGGAGACCAGTATTAGAATCTGATGCACCAGTGCTGGTTTACGGTATCCCTTGGACCATCACATTGACTATGAGACACAGATATTGTATTGGTATTGAATACAAAAGTGACAATGCCAATTTAAGTAAAAGAAGAGTGAATATTCTAAGAGTTTGTGTTTTGAGTGGCTCCTGGTAGGCCAGTATTAGATTTCAATGTTCCAGTGGAGGTTTACTGTATCCCGTGAACCACCACATTGACCATGAAACACAGAAATTGCACCGGGATTTAATTCAAGAGGGACAATGCCGACTTAGGTACAAGAAGAGAGAATCTTCTAAGAGTTTGTGGTTTGAGCCACTCCTGGGAGACCAGTCCTAGATTCCGATACACCAGTGCAGCTGTACTTTATCCCTTGGACCTTCATATTGACGAAGATACACAGAAATTGCATCGGGATTGAATACAAAAGGGACAATGCCTACTTAGGTACGAGAAGAGTGTATCTTCTAAAAGTTTGTGCTTTGAGCGGCACCTGAGAGACCAGTATTAGATTCTGATGCAACAGTACAGGTTTACTGTATCCCTTGGAACTTCACATTGACCATGAAACACAAAAATTGCATCGGGATTGAATACAAAAGAGACAATGGTGACATAAGTACAGGAAGAGTGAATCTTCTAAGAATTTTTGGTTTGAGCGGCTCCTGGGAGACCAGTATTAGATTCCGGTGCAGCAGTGCGGGTTTACCGTATCCCTTTGACCTTCCTATTGACCATGTGACACAAAAATCGCAACGGGATTGAATACAAAAGGGACAATGCCGACTTAAGTACATGAAGAATGAATCTTCTAAGAGCTTGTGCTTTGAGCGGCTCCTGGGAGACCAGTATTAGATTCCTATGCACCAGTGCAGGTTAGCTGTATCCCTTTGACCTTCTCAGTGACCATGAAACACAGAAATCGCAACGGGATAGAATACAAGCGGCAGAATGCCGACTTAAGTACAACAAGAGTGAATCTTCTAAGAAGTTGTGGTTTGAGCGGCTACTGGGAGACCAGTATCAGATTCCGATGCACCAGTGCAGGTTTACTGTATCCCTCGGACCTTCACATTGACCATGTTGTTGTTGTGGTCTTCAGTCCTGAGACTGGTTTGATGCAGCTCTCCATGCTACTCTATCCTGTGCAAGCTTCTTCATCTCCCAGTACCTACTGCAACCTACATCCTTCTGAATCTGCTTAGTGTATTGATCTCTTGGTCTCCGTCTACGATTTTTACTCTCCACGCTGCCCTCCAATGCTAAATTTGTGATCCCTTGATGCCTCAAAACATGTCCTACCAACCGATCCCTTCTTCTAGTCAAGTTGTGCCACAAACTTCTCTTCTCCCCAATCCTATTCAATACCTCCTCATTAGTTACGTGATCTACCCACCTTATCTTCAGCATTCTTCTGTAGCACCACATTTCGAAAGCTTCTATTCTCTTCTTGTCCAAACTGGTTATCGTCCATGTTTCACTTCCATACATGGCTACACTCCATACAAATACTTTCAGAAACGTCTTCCTGACACTTAAATCTATACTCGATGTTAACAAATTTCTCTTCTTCAGAAACGATTTCCTTGCCATTGCCAGTCTACATTTTATATCCTCTCTACTTCGACCATCTTCAGTTATTTTACTCCCTAAATAGCAAAACTCCTTTACTACTTTAAGTGTCTCATTTCCTAATCTAATCCCCTCAGCATCACCCGATTTAATTTGACTACATTCCATTATCCTCGTTTTGCTTTTGTTGATGTTCATCTTATATCCTCCTTTCAGGACACTGTCCATTCCGTTCAACTGCTCTTCCAAGTCCTTTGCTGTCTCTGACAGAATTACAATGTCATCGGCGAACCTCAAAGTTTTTACTTCTTCTCCATGAATTTTAATACCTACTCCGAATTTTTCTTTTGTTTCCTTTACTGCTTGCTCAATATACAGATTGAATAACATCGGGCAGAGGCTACAACCCTGTCTCACTCCTTTCCCAACCACTGCTTCCCTTTCATGCCCCTCGACTCTTATAACTGCCATCTGGTTTCTGTACAAATTGTAAATAGCCTTTCGCTCCCTGTATTTTACCCCTGCCACCTTCAGAATTTGAAAGAGAGTATTCCAGTTAACGTTGTCAAAAGCTTTCTCTAAGTCTACAAATGCTAGAAACGTAGGTTTGCCTTTTCTTAATCTTTCTTCTAAGATAAGTCTTAAGGTTAGTATTGCCTCACGTGTTCCAACATTTCTACGGAATCCAAACTGATCTTCCCCGAGGTCCGCTTCTACCAGTTTTTCCATTCGTCTATAAATAATTCGCGTTAGTATTTTGCAGCTGTGACTTATTAAACTGATAGTTCGGTAATTTTCACATCTGTCAACACCTGCTTTCTTTGGTATTGGAATTATTATATTCTTCTTGAAGTCTGTGGGTATTTCGCCTGTCTCATACATCTTGCTCACCAGATGGTAGAGTTTTGTCATGACTGGCTCTCCAAAGGCCATTAGTAGTTCTAATGGGAACACATTGACCATGAAACACAGAAATTGCATCGGGATTGAATACATAAGGGACAATGCCGACTTAAGTACAAGAGGAGTGAATCCTCTAAGAGTTTGTGGTTTGAGCTTCTCCTGGGAGACCAGTTTTAGAATCCGATACACCAGTGCAGGTTTACTGTATCCCTTCGATCTTCACATTCACCATGAATCACAGAAATTACATCGGTACCAAATACAAAAGTGACAATGAAGACTTAAGTACCAGAAGAGTGAATCTTCTAAGAGTTTGTGGTTTGAGCGGCTCCTGGGAGACCAGAATTAGATTCTGATACACGAGTGCTGGTTTACTGTATTCCCTGGACCTTCACATTCACCATGAAACACAGAAATTGCATCGGGACTTAATGCAAAAAGGACAATGCCGACATAAGTAAAAGAAGAGTGAATCTTCTAAGAGTTTGTGGTTTGAGCGGCTCCTGGGAGGCCAGTATTACATTTCGATGCACCAGTGCAGCTTTACTGTATCCCTTGACCTTTGCATTGACCATGAAACACAGAAATTACATCGGGATGAATACAATTTTACAATGCTGACTTAAGTACAAGAAGAGTGAATCCTCTAAGAGTTTGTAGTTTGAGCGGCTCCTGGGAAACCAGTATTAGATTCCGATACATAAGTGCTTGTTTACTGTATCCCCTGGACTTTCAAATTCACCATGAATCACAGAAATTGCATCGGGACTGAATACAAATGGGACAAAGCCGACTGAAGTACAAGAAGAGTGAATTTTCTATGAGTTTGTGGTATGAGCGGCTCTTGGGTGACCAGTATTAGATTTCGATGTACCAGTGCAGGTTTACTGTATCCCTTGAACCACCACATTGACCAAGAAACACAGAATTTTGATCGGGATTAAATACGAAAGGGAAAAAGCCGACATAAGTACAAGAAGAGTGAATCTTATACGAGTTTGTGGTTTGAGCGGCTCCTGGGAGACCAGTATTAGATTCCGATGCACCAGTACAGGCTTGCTGAATTCCTTGGACCTTCACATTGACCATGGAACACAGAAATTGCATCGGGATTGAATAAAAAAGTGACAATGCCGACCTAATTAGAGGAAGAGTGAATCTCCTAAATGTTTGTGGTTTGAGCGGCTTGTGGGCGACTAGTATTAGATTCCGAAGCACCAGTGCAGGTATACTGTATCCCTTGGACACTCCCATTGACCATGAAACACAGAAATTGCATCGGGATTGAATACAATAGGGACATTGCCGATTTAAGTACAAGAAGAGTGAATCTTATAAGAGTTTGTGATTTGGGTGGCTCCCAGGGGACCAGTATTAAATTCCGATGCACCAGTACAGATTTAGTGTATCACTAGGACCTTCACATTGACAATGAAACATAGAAATTGCATCGGGATTAAATACAAAAGGGACAATGACAACTGAAGTACAAGAAGAGTGAATTTTCTAGGTGTTTGTGATTTGAGTTGTTCCTGGGAGGCCAGTTATAGATTCAGATCCATCAGTGCAGGTTTACTGTATCCCTTGGACCGTCACATTGACCATGAAACACAGAAGTTGCATCGGGATTGAATACAAAAAGGACATTGCCGACTTATGTACAAGAAGAGTGAATCTATTAAGAGGTTGTGATTTAAGCGGCTCCCGGGAGACCAGTATTAGATTCCGATGCACCAGCGCAGGTTTACTGAATCCCTTGGACCTTCACATTGACCATGATACACAGAAATGGCATCGGGATTGAATACAAAAGGAACAATGCCGACTTAAGTACAAGAGGAGTGAATCTTCTAAGAGTTTGTGATTTGAGCGGCTTCTGGGGGACCAGTTATAGATTCCGATGCACCAGTGCAGGTTTACGGTATCCCTTGGACCTTCACAGTGACCATGAACTACAGAAATTGCATCGTCATTGAATACAAAAGGCACATTGCCGACTAAAGTACAAGAAGAGTAAATCATCTAAGAGTTTGTGGGTTGAGCTGCTCTTCGGAGACCATTATACATTCCGATGCACCAGTGCAGGTTAACTGTATACCTTGGACCTTCACATTGACCATGAAACACAGAAATTGCATCGGGATTGAATACAAAAGGGACAATGCCGACCTAAGTACAATAGGAATGAATCTTCTAAGAGTTTGTGGTTTGAGCGACTCCTGGGAGACCAGTATTAGATTCCGATACACAAGTGCAGGGTTACTGTATCCCTTGGATCATCATATTGACCAAGACACACAGAAATTGCATAGGGATTGAATATAAAAGGGACAATGGCCACATAAGTAGAAGAAGAGTGAATCTTCTAAGAGTTTGTGCGTTGAGCGGCTCCTGGGAGACCAGTATTAGATTCCGATGCACCAGTGCAGGTTTACTGTATCCCTTGGACCTTCACATTGACCACGAACTACAGAAATTGCATCGGGATTGAATACAAAAAGGACAATGCCGACTTAAGTACAAGAAGAGTGAATCATCTAAGAGTTTGTGGGTTGAGCTGCTCTTCGGAGACCATTATACATTCCGATGCACCAGTGCAGGTTTACTGTATCCCTTGGACCTTCACATTGACTATGAAACACAGAAAATACATCAGGATTCAATACAAAAGGGACAATGCCGATTTAAGTACAGGAAGAGTGAATCTTCTAAGAATTTGTGGTTTCAGCGGCTCCTGGGAGACCAGTATTAGATTCCGATACAGCAGCGCAGGTTTACTGTATCCCTTTGACCTTCACATTGACCATGAAACACAGATATTGCAACGGGATAAAATACAAAAGGCACAATGCCGACTTAAGTACAAGAAGAGGGAATCTCCTAAGAGATTGTGGTTTGAGCGGCTCCGCGGAGACCAGTATTGGATTCCGATGCCCCAGTGCAGGTTCAATGTATCCCTTGGACCTTCACATTGACAATGAAACACAGAAATTGCATACGGATTGAAGACAAAGGGGCAGTGCCGACTTATGTACAAGATGAGTCAATCTTCTAAGAGTTTGTGATTTGAGCGGCTCCTGGGAGACCAGTATTAGATTCCGATACATCAGTGCTGGTTTGCTGTATCCCCTGGACCTTCACATTCACCATGAAACACAGGAATTGCATCGGGACTGAATACAAAAGGGACAATGCCAACTTAAGTACAAGAAGAAAGAATCTTCTAATAGATTGTGGTATGAGCGGCTCCTGGGTGACCAGTATTAGATTCCGATGCACCAGTGCAGGTTTACTGTATCCTTTGGACCTTCACATTGACCATAGAACACACAGATCGCAACGGGATAGAATGCAAGATGCAAAATGCCGACTTAAGTACAAGAAGAGGGAATCTTCTAAGAGCTTGTGGTTTGAGCGGCTCCTCGGAGACCAGTATCAGATTCCGATGCACCAGTGCAGGTTTACTGTATCCCTTGGAACTTCACATTGACCATGAAACAAGGAAATTGCATCGGGATTGAATACAAAAGGGACAATGCCGATTTAAGTACAGGAAGAGTGAATCTTCTAAGAATTTGTGCTTTGATCATCTCCTGTCAGACCAGTATTAGATTCCGATGCACCAGTGGAGGTTTCCTGCATCTTTTGGACCTCCACATTGACCATGATACACATAAATTGCATCGGGATTGAATACAAAAGTGACAATGCTGACTTAAGTACAAAAAGAGTAAATCATCTAAGAGCTTGCGGTTTGAGCGGCCCCTGGGAGGCCAGTATCAGATTCCGATGCACCAGTGCAGCTTTACTGTATCCCTAGACCTTCACATTGACCATGAAACACAGAAATTGCATCGGGATTGATTACAAAAGGGACAATGCCGACTTAAATACAAGCGGAGTGAATCTTCTAAGAGTTTGTGGTTTCAGGTGGCTTCTGAAAGACCAGTTTTAGATTCCCATATACCAGTGCAGGTTTACTGTATCCCTTCAAACTTCACATTTACGATGAAACACAGAAATTGCATTGGTACTGACTACAAAACGGACAATGCCGACTTAAGTACAAGAAGAGTGAATCTTCTAAGAGTTGGTGGTTTGAGCGGCTCTTGGTAGACTAATACTAGATTCCGATACAGCAGTGCGGGTTTACTGCATCGCTTGGACCTTCACATTGACCATGTAAGACAGAAATTGAATCAGGATTGAATACAGAAGGGACAATGCCAACTTAAGTATAAGAAGAGAGAACCTACTAAGAGTTTTTGCTTTGAGCGGCTCCTGGGAGACCTGTATTAGATTTCGATGCACCAGTGTAGGTTTACTTTATCCCTTGGACCTTCACATTGACCATGAAACATAGAAAATGCTTCGGCGTTGAATGCAAAATTGTCAATGCCGACTTAAGTACAAGAAGAGTGAATCTTCTAAGGGCTTGTGGTTTGAGCGGTTCCTGGGAGTCCAGTATTAGATTCCGATGCACCAGTGCAGGTTTACCGTATGCCTTGGACCTTCACATTGACCGTGAAACACAGATATCGCAATGGGATAGTTTACAAAAGGCACAGTGCGGACTTAAGTACAAGAAGAGTCAATCTACTAAGAGATTGTGGTTTGAACGGCTCCTGGGAGACAAGTATTAGATTCCGATGGACGAGTCCAGGTTTACTGTATCCCTTGGACCTTCACATTGACCATGAAACACAGAGATTGCATCGTGATTGAATACAAAAGATTCAATGCTGACTTAAGTACACGAAGATTGAATCTTCTAAGAGTTTGTGATTTAAGCGGCTCCTTGGAGACCAGTATTAGATTCCGATGCACCAGTGCAGGTTTACTGTATCCCTTGGACATTCACATTGACATTGAAGCACAGAAATTGCATCGGGAGTGAATAGAAAAAGGACAATGCCGAGTTAAGTACAAGAAGAGTGAATCTTCTAAGAGTTTGTGGTTTGAGCGGCTCCTGGGAGACCAGTATTAGATTCCGATACACCTGTGCTGGTTTGCTGTATCCCCTGGACCTTCACATTCACCATGAAACACAGAAACTACATCGGGACTAAATGCAAAAGGGACAATGCCGACTTAAGTACAAGAAGTGTGAATCTTCTAAGCGTTCGTTTTTTGAGCGGCTCCTGGGTGACCAGTATGTGATTCCGATGCACCAGTGCAGGTTTACTGTATCCCTTTGACCTTCAAATTGACCATGAGACACAGAAAATGAATCGGGATTGAATACAAATGGGACAATGCCGACTTAAGTACAAGAAGAGAGAATCTTCTAAGAGTTTGTGGTTAGAGCGGCTCCCGGGAGACCAGTATTAGATTCCGGTGCGCCAGTGCAGGTTTACTGTGTTCCTTGGACCTTCACATTGACCATGGAACACAGAAATTGCATCGGGATTGAATGCAAAAGTGACTATGTCGACTTAAGTAGAAGAAGAGTGAATCTCCTAAGAGCTTGTGATTGGAGCGGCTCCTGGGAGACCAGTCTTTTTTCAGATGCACCAGTGCAGTTTTACTGTATCCCTTGGACATTCACATTGACAATGAAACACAGAAATCGAGACGGGATGGTATAAAAAAAGCACAATGCCGAATTAAGTACATGAACAGTGAATCTTCTAAGAGTTCGTGCTTTGAGCGACTCCTTGGAGACCAGTATTTGATTCCGATGCACCAGTGCAGGTTTACTGCATCCCTTGGACCTTGACATTGACCATGAAACACAGAAATGGCATCGAGTTTAATACAAAAGGGACAATGCCAACATAAGTACAAGAAGAGTGAATCTTCTAAGAGTTGTGATTTCAGCGGCTCCCGGGAGACCAGTATTAAATTCCGATGCACCAGTGCAGGTTTACTGTATCCCTTGGACCTTAACATTGACCATGAAACACAGATCTCGCAATGGGATAGAATACAAAAGGCACAATGCCGACATAAGTACAAGAAGAGCGAATCTTCTAAGAGTTTGTGATTTGAGCGGCTCCCGGGAAGCCAGTATTACATTCCGATGCACCAGTGCAGTTTTACTGTATCCCTTGGACCTTCACATTGACCGTGAAACACAGAAATTGCATCGGGATTTAATACAAATGGACAATGCCGTTTTATGTACAGGAAGAGTGAATCTTCTTAGAGTTTTTGCTTTGAACGGCTCCTGGGAGACCAGTATTAGATTCCGATGCAGCAGTCAAGTTTACTCCATCCCTTGAACCACCACATTGACCATGAAACACAGAAATTGCATCGGGATGAAAACAAAGGGACAATGCCGACTTAAGTACAAGAAGAGTGAATCTTCTAAGAATTTGTTGTTTCAGCGGCTCTTGGGAGAACAGTATTAGATTCCGATGCACCAGTGCAGGTTCAAAGTATTCCTTGGACCTTCACATTGACCATGGAACACAGAAATTGCATCGGGATTGAATACAAAAGTGACAATGCCGTCTTAAGTGGATGAAGAGTGAATCTCCTAAGACTTTGTGGTTTGAGCGGCTCCTGGGAGACCAGTTTTAGATTCTGATACTACAGTGCACGATTACTGTATCGTTTCGACCTTCACATTAACCATGAAACACCGAAATTGCATCGGTACTAAATACAAAAGGGACAATGCCGACTTAAATACAAGAAGAGTGAATCTCCTAGGAGTTTGTGGTTTGAGCGGCTCTTGGCAGACCAGTATTAGATTCCGATACACCAGTGCTGGTTTTCTGTATCCCCTGGGGCCTTGACATTGACCAAGATACACAGAAATTGCATCGGGATTGAATACAATGGGGACAATGCCTACTTAAGTAGGAGAAGAGTGAATCTTCTAAGTGTTTGTGCTTTGAGCGGCTCCTGGGAGACCAGTATTAGATTCCAAAGCACCAATGCAGATTTACCGCATCCCTTGGACCTTCACATTGACCATGCAACACAGAATTTGCAACGGAATTGAATGAAATCGGACAACGCCGACGTAAGTACAAGAAGAGTGAATCTACTAAGAGTCTACGGTTTGAGCGGCTCCTGGGAGACGAGTACTATATTCCGATGCACCAGTGCAGGTTTACTGTATCCCTTGACCTTCACATTGACCATGAAACACAGAAATTACATCGGGATTGAATACAAACGCTCATTGCTGACTTAAGTACAAGAACAGTGAATCTTCTAAGAGTTTGTGCATTGAGCGCCTCCTGAAGACCAGAATTAGATTCCGATGCACCAGTGGAGGTTTCCTGTATCCCTTACACCTTAACATTGACCATGAAACACAGAAATTGCATCGGGATTGAATTCAGAAGGGACATTGCCGACTTACGTAGAAGACGATTGAATCTTCTAAGAGTTTGTGATTTGACCGGCTCCTTGGAAACCAGTATTATATTCCGCTGCACCAGTGCAGGTTTTCTGTATACCATGGACCTTCACATTGACCATGAAACAAAGAAATCGCAATGGGATAGAATACAAAAGGTACAATGCTGACTTAAGTACAAGAAGAGGGAATCTTCTAAGAGTTTGTGGTTTGAGCGGCTCCTCGGAGACCAGTATGAGATTCTGATGCACCAGTAAAGGTTTACTGCATCCCTTGGAACCTCTTATTGACCATGAAAGACAGAAATTGCATGGGGTCTGAATACCAAAGGGACAACGCAGACTTAAGTACAAGAAGAAGGAATTACTAAGAGTTTTTGCTTTGAGCGGCACCTGTCAGACTAGTATTAGTTTCCGATGCACCAGTTTAGGTTTACTGTATCCCTTGAACCTTCACATTGACCATGAAGCACAGAAATTGCATCGGGATTGAATACAATAGGGACAATGCCGTCTTAAGTACAAGAAGAGTGAATCCACTAAGAGTTTGTGGTTTGAGCGGCTCCTGGGAGACCAAAATTAGATTCAGATACAGCAGCGCAGGTTTACCGTATCCCTTGGACCTACACATTGACCATGAAACACAGAAATTGCATCGGGATTGAATACAAATTGATAATGCCGACATACGTACAGGAAGAGTGAATCTTCTTAGAGTTTGTGCTTCGATCGGCCCCTAGGAGACACGTATTAGATCCCGATGCACCAGTGCAGGTTTACTGTATCCCTTGAACCACCACATTGGCCATTAAACACAGTAATAGCAACGGGATTGAATACAAAAGGGACAATGCCGACTTAAGTAGAAGAAGAGTTAATCTCCTAAGAATTTGTATTTTGAGCGGCTCCTGGGAGACCAGTATTAGATTCCAGTGCACCAGTGCAGGTTTACTGTATCCCTTGGACCTTCACATTGACCATGAAACACAGAAATTGCATCGGGATTCGATACAATAGGTACAATGCCGACTGAAGTACAAGAAGAGTGCATCTTCTAAGTGTTTGATATTTGAGCGGCTCCCGGGAGACCAGCATTAGATTCCGATGCACCAGTGAAGGTTTACTGTATCCCTTGGACCTTCACATTGACCATGAAACACAGATATTGCATCGGGATTGAATACAAAATGGACAATGCCGACGTAGGTACAAAAAGAGAAAATCATCTAAGAGCTTGTGGTTTGCGCGGCTCCTGGGAGGCCAGTATCAGATTCCGATGCACCAGTGCAGCTTTACTGTATCCCTTGGACCTTCACATTGACCATGAAACACAGAAATTGCATCGGGATTGAATACAAAAGGGACAATGCCGACTTAAATACAAGCGGAGTGAATCTTCTAAGAGTTTGTGGTTTCAGCGGCTCCTGGGAGACCAGTTTTAGATTCCGATATACCAGTGCATGTTTACTGTATACCTTCAACCTTCACATTTTCCATGAAACACAGAAATTAAATTGGTACTGAATACAAAACGGACAATGCCGACTTAAGTACAAGAAGAGTGAATCATCTAAGAGTTGGTGGTTTGAGCGGCTCTTGGCAGACTAATATTAGATTCCGATACAGCAATGCGGGTTTACTGCATTGCTTGGACCTTCACATTGAGCATGAAACACAGAAATCGAATCGGGATTGAATACAAAAGGGACAATGCCGAATTAAGTACAAGAAGAATGAATCTTCTAAGAGTTTGTGATTTGAGCGGCTCCCAGGAACCCAGTATTAGATTCAGATGCACCAGTGCAGGTTTACTGTATCCCTTGGACCTTCACAATGACCATGAAACACAGAAATTGCTTCGGCATTGAATGCAAAATTGTCAATGCCGACTTATGTACAAGAAGAGTGAATCTTCTAAGGGCTTGTGGTTTGAGCGGCTCCTGGGAGTCCAGTATTAGATTCCGATGGACCAGTCCAGGTTTACTGTATCCCTTGGACCTTCGCATTGACCATGAAACACAGAAATCGCATTGGGATAGAATAAAAAGGCACAATGCCGACTTAAGTACAAGAAGAGGTAATCTTCTAAGAGTTTGTGGTTTGAGCGGCTCCTGGGAGACCAGTATTAGATTCCGATACATCAGTGCTGGTTTGCTGTATCCCCTGGACCTTCACATTCACCATGAAACACAGAAACTACATCGGGACTGAATGTAAAAGGGACAATGCCGACTTAAGTACAAGAAGAGTGAATCTCCTAAGAGTTTGTGCTTTGAGCGGCTCTTGGGAGACCAGTATTAGATTCCGATACACCAGTGCTGGTTTTCCGTATCCCCTGGGGCCTTCACATTGACCAAGATACACAGAAATTGCATCGGGATTGAATACAATATGGACAATGCCTACTTAAGTAGGAGAAGAGTGATTCTTCTAAGTGTTTGTGCTTTGAGCGGCTCCTGGGAGACCAGTATTAGATTCCAAAGCACCAATGCAGATTTACCGTATCCCTTGGACCTTCACATTGACCATGCAACACAGAATTTGCATCGGAATTGAATGAAATCGGACAACGCCGACGTAAGTACAAGAAGAGTGAATCTACTAAGAGGCTACGGTTTGAGCGGCTCCTGGGAGACGAGTACTATATTCCGATGCACCATTGCAGGTTTACTGTATCCCTTGACCTTCACATTGATCATGAAACACAGAAATTACATCGGGATTGAATACAAACGCTCATTGCTGACTTAAGTACAAGAACAGTGAATCTTGTAAGAGATTGTGCTTTGAGCGCCTCCTGAAGACCAGAATTAGATTCCGATGCACCAGTGGAGGTTTCCTGTATCCCTTACACCTTAACATTGACCATGAAACACAGAAATTGCATCGGGATTAAATTCAAAAGGGACATTGCCGACTTAAGTAGAAGAAGATTGAATCTTCTAAGCGTTTGTGATTTGAGCGGCTCCTTGGAAACCAGTATTATATTCCGCTGCACCAGTGCAGGGTTTTCTGTATACCATGGACCGTCACATTGACCATGAAACAAAGAAATCGCAATGGGATAGAATACAAAAGGTACAGTGCTGACTTAAGTACAAGAAGAGGGAATCTTCTAAGAGTTTGTGGTTTGAGAGGCTCCTCGGAGACCAGTATGAGATTCTGATGCACCAGTAAAAGTTTACTGCATCCCTTGGAACCTCTTATTGACCATGAGAGACAGAAATTGCATGGGGTCTGAATACCAAAGGGACAACGCAGACTTAAGTACAAGAAGAAGGAATTACTAAGAGTTTTTGCTTTGAGCGGCTCCTGTCAGAATAGTATTAGTTTCCGATGCACCAGTTTATGTTTACTGTATCCCTTGAACCTTCACATTGACCATGAAGCGCAGAAATTGCATCGGGATTGAATACAATAGGGACAATGCCGTCTTAAGTACAAGAAGAGTGAATCCACTAAGAGTTTGTGGTTTGAGCGGCTCCTGGGAGACCAAAATTAGATTCAGATGCAGCAGCGCAGGTTTACCGTATCCCTTAGACCTACACATTGACCATGAAACACAGAAATTGCATCGGGATTGAATACAAATTGATAATGTCGACATACGTACAGGAAGAGTGAATCTTCTTAGAGTTTGTGCTTCGAACGGCCCCTGGGAGGCAAGTATTAGATCCCGATGCAGCAGTGCAGGTTTACTGTATCCCTTGAACCACCACATTGGCCATTAAACACAGTAATTGCATCGGGATTGAATACAAAAGGGACAATGCCGACTTAAGTAGAAGAAGAGTTCATCTCCTAAGAATTTGTGGTTTGAGCGGCTCCTGGGAGACCAGTATTAGATTCCAATGCACCAGTGCAGGTTTACTGTATCCCTTGGACCTTCACATTGACCATGAAACACAGAAATTGCATCGGGATTCGATACAATAGGTACAATGCCGACTGAAGTACAAGAAGAGTGCATCTTCTAAGTGTTTGATATTTGAGCGGCTCCCGGGAGACCAGCATTAGATTCCGATGCACCAGTGCAGGTTTACTGTATCCCTTGGACCTTCACATTGACCATGAAACACAGATATTGCATCGGAATTGAATACAAAATGGACAATGCCGACGTAAGTACAAAAAGAGAAAATCATCTAAGAGCTTGTGGTTTGCGCGGCTCCTGGGAGGCCAGTATCAGATTCCGATGCACCAGTGCAGCTTTACTGTATCCCTTGGACCTTCACATTAACCATGAAACACAGAAATTGCATCGGGATTGAATACAAAAGGGACAACGCCGACTTAAATACAAGCGGAGTGAATCTTCTAAGAGTTTGTGGTTTCAGCGGCTCCTGGGAGACCAGTTTTAGATTCCGATATACCAGTGCATGTTTACTGTATACCTTCAACCTTCACATTTTCCATGAAACACAGAAATTAAATTGGTACTGAATACAAAACGGACAATGCCGACTTAAGTACAAGAAGAGTGAATCATCTAAGAGTTGGTGGTTTGAGCGGCTCTTGGTAGACTAATATTAGATTCCGATACAGCAATGCGGGTTTACTGCATTGCTTGGACCTTCACATTGAGCATGAAACACAGAAATTGAATCGGGATTGAATACAAAAGGGACAATGCCGAATTAAGTACAAGAAGAATGAATCTTCTAAGAGTTTGTGATTTGAGCGGCTCCCAGGAAACCAGTATTAGATTCAGATGCACCAGTGCAGGTTTACTGTATCCCTTGGACCTTCACAATGACCATGAAACACAGAAATTGCTTCGGCATTGAATGCAAAATTGTCAATGCCGACTTAAGTACAAGAAGAGTGAATCTTCTAAGGGCTTGTGGTTTGAGCGGCTCCTGGGAGTCCAGTATTAGATTCCGATGGACCAGTCCAGGTTTACTGTATCCCTTGGACCTTCACATTGACCATGGAACACAGAGATTCCATCGTGATTGAATACAAAAGATACAATGCTGACTTAAGTAAAAGAAGAGTGAATCTTCTAAGAATTTGTGGTTAGAGCGGCTCCTGGGAGACCAGTATTAGATTCCGATGCACCAGTCCAGGTTTACTGTATCCCTTTGACCTTCCCATTGACCATGAAACACAGAAATCACAACGGGATAGAATACAAAAATTACAATGCTGACTTAAGTACAATAAGAGTGAATCTTCTAAGAGTTTGTGCTTTGAGCGGCTCCTGGGATATAAGTATTAGAATCCGATGCACCAGTGCAGGTTAACTGTTACCCTTGGACATTCACATTGACATTTAAACACAGAAATTGCATCGGGATTGAATACAAAAGTGACAAGCGCGACTTAAGTACAAGAAGAGAGAATCTTCAAAGAGTTTGTGATTTGAGCGGGTCTTTGGAGACCAGTATTAGATTCCGATGCACCAGTGCAGATTTACTGTATCCCTTGGATATTCACATTGACATTGAAGCACAGAAATTGCATCGGGATTGAATACAAAAAGGACAATGCAGAGTTAATTACAAGAAGAGTGAATCTTCTAAGAGTTTGTGGTTTGAGCGGCTCCTGGGAGACCAGTATTAGATTCCGATACATCAGTGCTGGTTTGCTGTATCCCCTGCACCTTCACATTCACCATGAAACACAGAAACTACATCGGGACTGAATGTAAAAGGGGACAATGCCGACTTAAGTACAAGAAGAGTAAATCTTCCAAGAGTTCGTGGTTTGAGAGGCTCCCGGGAGACCAGTATTAGATTCCGATGCACCAGTGCAGGTTTACTGTGTTCCTTGGACCTTCACATTGACCATGGAACACAGAAATTGCATCGGGATTGAATACAAAAGAGACAATGTCGACTTAAGTAGAAGAAGAGTGAATCTCCTAAGAGTCTGTGATTTGATCGGCTCCTAGGAGACCAGTATTTTTTTCAGATGGACCAGTGCAGGTTTACTGTATCCCTTGGACCTTCACATTGACCATGAAACAGAGAAATCGCGACGGGATGGAATACCAAAAGCACAATGCCGACTTAAGTTCAAGAAGAGTGAATCTTCTAAAAGTTCGTGCTTTGAGCGACTCCTGGGAGACAAGTATTTGATTCCGATGCACCAGTGCAGGTTTACTGCATCTCTTGGACCATGACATTGACCATGAAACACAGAAATGGAATTGGGATTGAATACAAAAGGGACAATGCCAACTTAAGTACAAGAAGATTGAATCTTCTAAGTATTTGTGGTTTTAGCGGCTCCTGGTAGACCAGTATAAGATTCCGATGCACCAGTGCAGAATTACTGTATCCCTTGAACCACCACATTGACCATTAAACACAGCAATTGCATCGGGATTGAATACAAAAGGGACAATGCCGACTTAAGTAGAAGAAGAGTTAATCTCCTAAGAATTTGTGGTTTGAGCGGCTCCTGGGAGACCAGTAATAGATTCCGATGCACCAGTGCAGGTTTACTGTATCCCTTCAACCTGCACATTTACCATGAAACACAGAAATTAAATTGGTACTGAATACAAAACGGATAATGCCGACTTAAATACAAGAAGAGTGAATCTTCTAAGAGTTGGTGGTTTGAGCGGCTCTTGGTAGACTAATATTAGATTCCAATACTGCAGTGCGGGTTTACTGCATCGCTTGGACCTTCACATTGAGCATGAAACACAGTAATTGCATCGGGATTGAATACAAAAGGGACAATGCCGACATAAGTAGAAGAAGAGTTAATCTCCTAAGAATTTGTGGTTTGAGCCGCTCCTGGGAGACCAGTAATAGATTCCGATGCACCAGTGCAGGTTTACTGTATCCCTTGGACCTTCACATTGACCATGAAACACAGAAATGGCATCAGGATTGAATACAAAAGGGAAAATGCCGACTTAAGAACAAGAAGAATGAATCTTCTAAGAGTTTGTGATTTGAGCGGCTCCCAGGAAACCAGTATTAGATTTCGATGCACCAGTGGAAGGTTACTGTATCCCTTGGACCTTCACAATGACCACCAAACACAGATATCGCAATGGGATTGAATACAAAACGCATAATGCCGATTTAAGTACAAGAGGAGTGAATCTTCCAAGAAATCATGCTTTGAGCAGCTCCTGGGAGACCAGTATTAGATTCCGAAGCACCAGTGCAGGTTTACTGTATCCCTTGGACCTTCACATTGACCATGAAACTCAGAAATTGTTTCCGCATTGAATGGAAAATTGTCAATGCCGACTTAAGTACAAGAAGAGTGAATCTTCTAAGGGCTTGTGATTTGAGCGGCTCGTTGGAGACCAGTAATAGATTCCGATGCAAAAGAGCAGGTTTACTGTATCCCTTGGACCTTCGCATTGACCATGAAACACAGAAATCGCAACGGGATAGAATACAAAAATTACAAAGCTGATTTAAGTACAATAAGAGTGAATCTTCTAAGAGTTTGTGCATTGAGCGGCTCCTGGGACAAATGTATTAGATTCCTATGCACCAGTGAAGGATTACTGTTTCTGTTGGACATTCATAATGACATTAAAACACAGAAATTGCATCGGGATTGAATACAAAAGTGACAATGCCGACTTACGTACATGAAGAGAGAATCTTCTAAGATTTTGTGACTTGAGCGGCTCCTTGGAGACCAGTATTAGATTCCGATGCACCTGTGCAGGTTTACTGCATCCCTTGGACACAACACATTTTCATTGAAGCACAGATATTGCATCGGGATTGGATACATAAGTGACAATATCGACTTAAGTAGAAGAAGAGTGAATGTCCTAAGAGTTTGGGATTTGAGCGGCTCCTGGGAGACCAGTATTTTTTTCAGATGCACCAGTGTAGGTTTACGGTATCCCTTGGACCTTCACATTGACCATGAAACACAGAAATCGCGACGGGATGGAATACAAAAAGCACACTGCCGACTTAAGTACAAGAAGAGTGAATCTTCTAAGAGTTCGTGCTTTGAGCGACTTCTGGGAGACCAGTATTTGATTCCGATGCACCAGTGCAGGTTTACTGCATCCCTTGGACCTTCACATTGACCATGAAACACAGAAATAGCAACGGGTTTGAATACGAAAGGGACAACGCCAACTTAAGTACAAGAAGAGTGAATCTTCTAAGAGTTTGTGATTTGAGCGACTCCCGGGAGACCAGTATTAAATTCCGATGCACCAGTGCAGGTTTACTGTATCCCTTGGGCCTTCAAATTGACCATGAGACACAGAAAATGAATCGGGATTGAATACAAAAGGGACAATGCCGACTTAAGTACAAGAAGAGAGAATCTTCTAAGAGTTTGTGGTTAGAGCGGCTCCCGGGAGACCAGTATTAGATTCCGATGCACCAGTGCAGGTTTACTGTGTTCCTTGGACCTTCACACACAGAACACAGAAATTGCATCGGGAGTGAATACAAAAGTGTCAATGTCAACTTAAGTAGAAGAAGAGTGAATCTCCTAAGAGTTTTTGATTTGAGCGGTTTCTGGGTGACCACTATTTTTTTCAGATGGACCAGTGCAGGTTTACTGTATCCCTTGGACCTTCACATTGACCATGAAACACGGAAATCGCGACGGGATGGAATACCAAAAGCACAATGCCGAATTAAGTACAAAAAGAGTGAATCTTCTAAAAGTTCGTGCTTTGAGCGACTCCTGGGAGACCAGTATTTGATTCCGATGCACCAGTGCAGGTTTACTGCCTCCCTTGGACCTTGACATTGACCATGAAACACAGAAATTGCATCGGGTTTGAATACGAAAGGGACATCGCCAACTTAAGTACAAGAAGAGTGAATCTTCTAAGAGTTTGTGATTTGAGCGGCTCCCGGGAGACCAGTATTAAATTCCGATGCACCAGTGCAGGTTTACTGTATCCCTTGGACCTTCACATTGACCATGAAACACAGATATCGCAATGGGATAGAATACATAAGGCACAATGCCGATTTAAGTACAAGAAGAGTGAATCTTCTAAGACTTTTTGATGTGAGCGGCTCCCGGGAAACCAGTATTAGGTTCCGATGCACCAGTGCAGGTTTACTTTATCCCTTGGACCTTCACATTGACCATGAAACACAGAAATTGCATCGTCATTGAATACAAAAGGGACAATTCCGACTTAAGTACAGGAAGATTGAATCTTCTAAGTATTTGTGGTTTTAGCGGCTCCTGGGAGACCAGTATAAGATTCCGATGCACCAGTGCAGGTTTACTGTATCCCTTTGACCATCACATTGACCATGAAACTCAGAAATCGCAACGGGATAAAATACAAAAGGCACAATGCCTTTTTATGTACAGGGAGAGTGAATCTTCTTAGAGTTTTTGCCTTGAACGTCTCCTGGGAGACCAGTTTTAGATTCCGATGCACCAGTCACGTTTACTGTATCCCTTGAACCACCACATTGACCATGAAACACAGAAATTGCATCGGGATTGAAAACAAAGGGACAATGCCGACTTAAGTACAAGAAAAGTGAATCACCTAAGAATTTGTTGTTTCAGCGGCTCCTGGGAGAACTGTAATAGATTCCGATGCACCAGTGCAGGTTTACAGTATTCCTTGGACCTTCACATTGACCATGGAACACAGAAATTGCATCGGGATTGAATGCAAAAGTGACAATGCCGTCTTAAGTAGATGAAGAGTGAATTTCCTAAGAGTTTGTGGTTTGAGCGGCTACTGGGAGACCAGTATAAGATTCCGATGCACCAGTGCACGTTTACTGTATCCCTTGGACTATCACATTGACCATCAAACAAAGAATATGCATCGTAATTGAATGCAAAAGGGACAATGCAGACTTAAGTACAAGAAGAGTGAATCTACTAAGCGTTTGTGCTTTGAGCGGCTCCTGTCAGACCAGTATTAGTTTCCGATGCACCAGTTTAGGTTTACTGTATCCCTTGGATCTTCACATTGACCATGAAACACAGAAATTGCATCGGGATTGAATACAAAAGGGTCAATGCCGACTCAAGTACAAGAGGAGTGAATCTTCTAAGAGTTTGTGGTTTGAGCGGCTCCTGGGAGACCAGTTTTAGATTCTGATACTACAGTGCACGCTTACTGTATCGTTTCGACCTTCACATTAACCATGAAACACCGAAATTGCATCGGTACTAAATACAAAAGGGACAATGCCGACTTAAATACAAGAAGAGTGAATCTCCTAAGAGTTTGTGGTTTGAGCGGCTCTTGGGAGACCAGTATTAGATTCCGATACACCCTTGCTGGTTTTCTGTATCCCCTGGGGCCTTCACATTGACCAAGATACACAGAAATTGCATCGGGATTGAATACAATAGGGACAATGCCTAGTTAAGTAGGAGAAGAGTGAATCTTCTAAGTGTTTGTGCTTTGAGCGGCTCCTGGGAGACCAGTATTAGATTCCAAAGCACCAATGCAGATTTACCGTATCCCTTGGACCTTCACATTGACCATGCAACACAGAATTTGCATCGGAATTGAATGAAATCGGACAACGCCGACGTAAGTACAAGAAGAGTGAATCTACTAAGAGTCTACGGTTTGAGCGGCTCCTGGGAGACGAGTACTATATTCCGATGCACCAGTGCAGGTATACTGTATCCTTTGACCTTCACATTGACCATGAAGCACAGAAATTACATCGGGATTGAATACAAACGCTCATTGCTGACTTTAGTACAAGAACAGTGAATCTTCTAAGAGTTTGTGCTTTGAGCGCCTCCTGAAGACCAGAATTAGATTCCGATGCACCAGTGGAGGTTTCCTGTATCCCTTACACCTTAACATTGACCATGAAACACAGAAATTGCATCGGGATTGAATTGAAAAGGGACATTGCCGACTTAAGTAGAAGAAGATTGAATCTTCTAAGAGTTTGTGATTTGAGCGGCTCCTTGGAAACCAGTATTATATTCCGCTGCACCAGTGCAGGTTTTCTGTTTTCCATGGACCTTCACATTGACCATGAAACAAAGAAATCGCAATGGGATAGTATACAAAAGGTACAATGCTGACTTAAGTACAAGAAGTGGGAATCTTCTAAGAGTTTGTGGTTTGAGCGGCTCCTCGGAGACCAGTATGAGATTCAGATGCACCAGTAAAAGTTTACTGTATCCCTTGTAACCTCTTATTGACCATGAAAGACAGAAATTCCATGGGGTCTGAATACCAAAGGGACAACGCAGACTTAAGTACAAGAAGAAGGAATTACTAAGAGTTTTTGCTTTGAGAGGCTCCTGTCAGACTAGTATTAGTTTCCGATGCACCAGTTTAGGTTTACTGTATCCCTTGGACCTTCACATTGTCCATGAAACACAGAAATTGCATCGGGATTCGATACAATAGGTACAATGCCGACTGAAGTACAAGAAGAGTGCATCTTCTAAGTGTTTGATATTTGAGCGGCTCCCGGGAGACCAGCATTAGATTCCGATGCACCAGTGCAGGTTTACTGTATCCCTTGGACCTTCACATTGACCATGAAACACAGATATTGCATCGGGATTGAATACAAAATGGACAATGCCGACGTAAGTACAAAAAGAGAAAATCATCTAAGAGCTTGTGGTTTGCGCGGCTCCTGGGAGGCCAGTATCAGATTCCGATGCACCAGTGCAGCTTTACTGTATCCCTTGGACCTTCACATTGACCATGAAACACAGAAATTGCATCGGGATTGAATACAAAAGGGACAATGCCGACTTAAATACAAGCGGAGTGAATCTTCTAAGAGTTTGTGGTTTCAGCGGCTCCTGGGAGACCAGTTTTAGATTCCGATATACCAGTGCATGTTTACTGTATACCTTCAACCTTCACATTTTCCATGAAACACAGAAATTAAATTGGTACTGAATGCAAAACGGACAATGCCGACTTAAGTACAAGAAGAGTGAATATCTAAGATTTGGTGGTTTGAGCGGCTCTTGGTAGACTAATATTAGATTCCGATACAGCAATGCGGGTTTACTGCATTGCTTGGACCTTCACATTGAGCATGAAACACAGAAATTGAATCGGGATTGAATACAAAAGGGACAATGCCGAATTAAGTACAAGAAGAGTGAATCTTCTAAGGGCTTGTGGTTTGAGCGGCTCCTGGGAGTCCAGTATTAGATTCCGATGGACCAGTCCAGGTTTACTGTATCCCTTGGACCTTCACATTGACCATGGAACACAGAGATTCCATCGTGATTGAATACAAAAGATACAATGCTGACTTAAGTAACAGAAGAGTGAATCTTCTAAGAATTTGTGCTTTGATCATCTCCTGTCAGACCAGTATTAGATTCTGATGCTCCAGTGGAGGTTTCCTGTATCCCTTGGACCTTCACGTTGACCATGATACACAGAAATTGCATCGGGATTGGATACAAAAGGGACAATGCCGACTTAAGTACACGAAGATTGTATCTTCTAAGGGTTTGTGATTTGAGCGGCTCGTTGGAGACCAGTATTAGATTCCGATGCACCAGTGCAGGTTTACTGTATCCCTTGGACCTTCGCATTGACCATGAAACATAGAAATCGCATTGGGATAGAATAAAACGGCACAATGCCGACTTAAGTACAAGAAGAGGTAATCTTCTAAGAGTTTGTTGTTTGAGCGGCTCCTCGGATACCAGTATTAGGTTCCGATGCACCAGTGCAGGTTTACTGTATCCCTTGGAACGTCACATTGACCATGAAACACAGAAATTGCATCGGGATTGAATACAAAAGGGACAATGCCGAGATAAGTACAGGAAGAGTGAATCTTCTAACAATTTGTGGTTAGCGGCTCCTGGGAGACCAGTATTAGATTCCGATCCACCAGTCCAGGTTTACTGTATCCCTTTGACCTTCCCATTGACCATGAAACACAGAAATCACAACGGGATAGAATACAAAAATTACAATGCTGACTAAAGTACAATAAGAGTGAATCTTCTAAGAGTTTGTGCTTTGAGCGGCTCCTGGGATATAAGTATTAGATTCCGATGCACCAGTGCAGTTTAACTGTTACCCTTGGACATTAACATTGACATTTAAACACAGAAATTGCATCGGGATTGAATACAAAAGTGACAATCGCGACTTAAGTACAAGAAGAGAGAATCTTCTAAGAGTTTGTGATTTGAGCGGGTCCTTGGAGACCAGTATTAGATTCCGATGCACCAGTGCAGATTAACTGTATCCCTTGGATATTCACATTGACATTGAAGCACAGAAATTGCATCGGGATTGAATACAAAAAGGACAATGCCGAGTTAAGTACAAGAAGAGTGAATCTTCTAAGAGTTTGTGGTTTGAGCGGCTCCTGGGAGACCAGTATCAGATTCCGATACATCAGTGCTGGTTTGCTGTATCCCCTGGACCTTCACATTCACCATGAAACACAGAAACTACATCGGGACTGAATGTAAAAGGGACAATGCCGACTTAAGTACAAGAAGAGTAAATCTTCTAAGAGTTCGTGGTTTGAGATACTCCCGGGAGACCAGTATTAGATTCCGATGCACCAGTGCAGGTTTACTGTGTTCCTTGGACCTTCACATTGACCATGGAACACAGAAATTGCATCGGGATTGAATACAAAAGTGACATTGTCGACTTAAGTAGAAGAAGAGTGAATCTCCTAAGAGTCTGTGATTTGAGCGGCTCCTGGGAGACCAGTATTTTTTTCAGATGGACCAGTGCAGGTTTACTGTATCCCTTGGACCTTCACATTGACCATGAAACAGAGAAATCGCGACGGGATGGAATACCAAAAGCACAATGCCGACTTAAGTTCAAGAAGAGTGAATCTTCTAAAAGTTCGTGCTTTGAGCGACTCCTGGGAGACAAGTATTTGATTCCGATGCACCAGTGCAGGTTTACTGCATCTCTTCGACCATGACATTGACCATGAAACGCAGAAATGGAATCGGGTTTGAATACAAAAGGGACAATGCCAACTTAAGTACAAGAAGATTGAATCTTCTAAGTATTTGTGGTTTTAGCGGCTCCTGGGAGACCAGTATAAGATTCCGATGCACCAGTGCAGAATTACTGTATACCTTGAACCACCACATTGACCATTAAACACAGTAATTGCATCGGGATTGAATACAAAAGGGACAATGCCGACTTAAGTAGAAGAAGAGTTAATCTCCTAAGAATTTGTGGTTTGAGCGGCTCCTGGGAGACCAGTAATAGATTCCGATGCACCAGTGCAGGTTTACTGTATCCCTTCAACCTTCACATTTACCATGAAACACAGAAATTAAATTGGTACTGAATACAAAACGGATAATGCCGACTTAAATACAAGAAGAGTGAATCTTCTAAGAGTTGGTGGTTTGAGCGGCTCTTGGTAGACTAATATTAGATTCCAATACTGCAGCTCGGGTTTACTGAATCGCTTGGACCTTCACATTGAGCATGAAACACAGAAATTGAATCGGGATTGAATACAAAAGGGACAATGCCGACTTAAGTACAAGAAGAGAGACCCTACTAAGAATTTGTGCTTTGAGCGGCTCCTGGGAGACCAGTATTAGATTTCGATGCACCAGTGCAGGTTTACTGTATCCCTTGGACCTTCACATTGACCATGAAACACAGAAATGGCATCAGGATTGAATACAAAAGGGAAAATGCCGACTTAAGAACAAGAAGAATGAATCTTCTAAGAGTTTGTGATTTGAGCGGCTCCCAGGAAACCAGTATTAGATTTCGATGCACCAGTGGAGGTTTACTGTATCCCTTATACCTTCAAAATGACCACCAAACACAGATATCGCAATGGGATTGAATACAAAAGGCATAATGCCGATTTAAGTACAAGAGGAGTGAATCTTCCAAGAAATCATGCTTTGGCAGCTCCTGGGAGACCAGTATTAGATTCCGAAGCACCAGTGCAGGTTTACTGTATCCCTTGGACCTTCACATTGACCATGAAACACAGAAATTGCTTCCGCATTGAATGGAAAATTGTCAATGCCGACTTAAGTACAAGAAGAGTGAATCTTCTAAGAGTTTGTGCATTGAGCGGCTCCTGGGACAAATGTATTAGATTCCTATGCACCAGTGCAGGTTTACTGTTTCCCTTGGACATTCATAATGACATTAAAACACAGAAATTGCATCGGGATTGAATACAAAAGTGACAATGCCGACTTACGTACATGAAGAGAGAATCTTCTAAGAGTTTGTGACTTGAGCGGCTCCTTGGAGACCAGTATTAGATTCCGATGCACCTGTGCAGGTTTACTGCATCCCTTGGACACTCACATTATCATTGAAGCACAGAAATTGCATCGGTATTGAATACATAAGTGACAATGTCGACTTAAGTAGAAGCAGAGTGAATGTCCTAAGAGTTTGGGATTTGAACGGCTCCTGGGAGACCAGTATTTTTTTCAGATGCACCAGTGTAGGTTGACGGTATCCCTTGGACCTTCACATTGACCATGAAACACAGAAATCGCGACGGGATGGAATACAAAAAGCACACTGCCGACGTAAGTACAAGAAGAGTGAATCTTCTAATAGTTCGTGCTTTGAGCGACTCTTGGGAGACCAGTATTTGATTCCGATGCACCAGTGCAGGTTTACTGCATCCCTTGGACCTTCACATTGAACATGAAACACAGAAATAGCATCGGGTTTGAATACAAAAGGGACAATGCCAACTTAAGTACAAGAAGAGTGAATCTTCTAAGAGTTCGTGGTTTGAGCGGCCTCTGGGTGACCAGTATTAGATTCCGATGCACCAGTGCAGGTTTACTGTATCCCTTGGACCTTCAAATTGACCATGAGACACAGAAAATGAATCGGGATTGAAAACAAAGGGACAATGCCGACTTAAGTACAAGAAGAGTGAATCTTCTAAGAACTTGTTGTTTCAGCGGCTCCTGGGAGAACTGTAATAGATGCCGATGCACCAGTGCAGGTTTACAGTATTCCTTGGACCTTCACATTGACCATGGAACACAGAAAGTGCATCGGGATTGAATACAAAAGTGACAATGCCGTCTTAAGTAGATGAAGAGTGAATCTCCTGAGAGTTTGTGGTTTGAGCGACTACTGGGAGACCAGTATTAGGTTCGGATGCACCAGTGCAGGTTTACTGTATCCCTTGGACGTTCACATTGACCATCAAACAAAGAAAATGCATCGGGATTGAACACAAAAGGGTCAATGACGACTTAAGTACATGAAGAGTGAATGTACTAAGAGTTTGTGCTTTGAGCGGCTCCTGTCAGACCAGTATTAGTTTCCGATGCACCACTTTTGATTTACAGTATCCCCTGGAGCTTCACATTGACCATGAAACACAGAAATTGCATCACGATTGAATACAATAGGGACAATGCCGTCTTAAGTACAAGTAGAGTGAATCTTCTAAGAGTTTGTGATTTGAGTGGCTCCCGGGAGACCAGTATTAGATTCTCATGCACCTGTGCACGTTTACTGTATCCCTTCGACCTTCACATAGACCATTAAACACAGAGATTGCATCGTGATTGAATACAAAAGGGACAATGCCGATTTAAGTTCAAGAAGTGTGAATATACTAAGAATTTGTTGTTTCAGCGGCTCCTGGGAGACCAGTATTGGATTCCGATGCACCAGCGCAGGTTTACTGTATCCCTTGGACGTTCACATGACTATGAAACACAGAAATCGCATCGGGATTGAACACAAATTGACAATGCCGTTTTATGTACGGAAAGAGTGAATCTTCTAAGAGTTTGTGTTTTGAACGGCTCCTGGGAGACCAGTAATCGATTCCGATGCACCAGTGCAGGTTTACCGTATCCCTTGGACCTTCACATTGACCATGAAACATAGAAATTGCATCGGGATTGTATACAAATGGGTCAATGCCGACTCAAGTACAAGAGGAGTAAATCTTCTAAGAGTTTGTGGTTTGAGCGGCTTCTGGGAGACCAGTTTTAGATTCTGATACTACAGTGCAGGATAACTGTATCGTTTCGACCTTCACATTCGCCATGAAACACAGAAGCTGCATCAGTATTAAATACAAAAGGGACAATGCCGACTTAAATACAAGAAGAGTGAATCTCCTAAGAGTTTGTGGTTCGAGCGGCTCTTGGGAGACCAGTATGGGATTCCAATACACCAGTGGTGGTTTACTGTGACCCTTGGACCTTCACATTGACCATGGTACACAGCAATTGCATCGGGATTGAATACAAAAGTGACAATGCCGGCATAAGTAGATGAAGAGTGAATCTCCTAAGAGCTTGTGGTTTGAGCGGCTACTGGGAGACCAGTATTAGATTCCGATGCACCAGTGCAGGTTTACTGTATCCCTTGGACTTTCACATTGACCATTAAACAATGAAAATGCATCGGGATTGAATACAAATGGGACAATGCAGTCTTAAGTACAAGAAGATTGAATCTACTAAGTGTTTCTGCTTTGAGCGGCTCCTGTCGGACCAGTATTAGTTTCCGATGCACCAGTTTAGGTTTACTCTATCCCTTGAACCTTCACATTGACCATGAAACAAAGAAATTGCATCGGGATTGAATACAATAGGTACAATGCCGTCATAGGTACAAGAAGAGTGAATCCTCTAAGAGTTTGAGATTTGAGCGGCTCCCGGGAGACCAGTATTGTATTCCGATGCACCAGTGCAGGTGTACCGTATCCCTTGGACCTTCACATTGACCTAGGAACACAGATATTGGATCGGGATTGAATACAAAAGGGACAATGCTGACTTAAATACAAAAAGAGTGAATCTTCTAAGAGATTGTGATTAGAGCGGCTCCTGGGAGACCAGTATTAGATTCCGATGCACCAGTGCAGGTTTACCGTATCCCTTGGACCTTCACATTGACCATGAAACACAGAAATTACATCGGGATTGAATACGAAAGGGACAATGCCGACTCAAGTACAAGAGGAGTGAATCTTCTAAGAGTTTGTGGTTTGAGCGGCTCCTGGGAGGCCAGTTTTACTTTCTGATACTACAGTGCAGGATTACTGTACCGTTTCGACCTTCACATTCACCATGAAACACCGAAGCTGCATCTGTATTAAATACAAAAGGGACAATGCCAAATTAAATACAAGAAGAGTGTATCTTCTAAGAGTTTGTGGTTTGAGCGGCTCCTGGAAGACCAGTAGTAGATTCCGATGCACCAGCGCAGGTTTACTGTTTCCCTTGGGACAATGCCGACTTAAGTACAAGAGGAGTGATTCTCGTAAAGGGTTTGTGGTTTGAGCGGATCTTGGGAGACGAGTATTAGATTCCGATGCACCAGTGCAGGTTTACCGTATCCCTTGGACCTTCAAATTGACCATGAAACACAGAAAATACATCTGGATTGTGTACAAAATGGACAATGCCGACTTAAGTACAAGAAGATTAATCTTCCAAGAGCTTGGGGTTTGATCGGCTCCTTGGAGACCAATATTAGATTCCGATGCACCAGTGCAGGTTTACTGATCCCTTGAAACTTCACATTGACCATGAAACACAAAAATTGCATCGGGATTGAATACAAAATGGACAATACCGACCTAAGCACAAGAAGAGTGAAACTTCTAAGAGTTTGTGATTTGACCGGCTCCTGGGAGACCAGTATTAGATTACGATGCACCTGTGCAGGTTCACTGCATCCCTTGGACCATCACATAGACCATGGAACACAGAAATTGCATCGGGATTGAATACAAAAGGGACAATTCCGACTTCAGTACAAGAAGAGTGAATCTTCTAAGAGTTTGTGGTTTGAGCGGCTCCTGGGAGACCAGTATTAGATTCTGATGCACCTGCGCTGGTTCACTGTATCCCTTGGACCATCACATTGACCATAAAACAATGAAATGGCATCGGAACTGAATACAAATGGGACAATGCCGACTTAAGTACAAGAGAAGTGAATCTTCTAAGAGTTTGTGGTTTGAGCGGCTCCTGGGAGACCAGTTTTAGATTCCGATGCACCAGTGGAGGTTTCCTGTATCTCTTGGACCTTCACATTAACAATGCACAGAGAAATTGCATCGGGATTGAATTCAAAAGGGACAGTGCCGACTTAAGTACAAGAAGAGGGATTCTTCTAACAGTTTGTGGTTTGAGCGACTCCTCGGAGTCCGGTATTAGATTCCGATGCACCAGTGCAGGTTTACTGTTTCCCTTGGAACTTCACATTGACCATGAACCACAGAAATTGCATCGGGATTCAATACAAATGGGACAATGCCGAGTTATGTACAGGAAGAGTGAATCATCTTAGAGTTTATGCTTTGAACGGCTCCTGGGGACTAGTATTAGATTCCGATGCACCAGTGCAGGTTTACTGTATCCCTTGGACCTTCACATTGACCATGAGAGAGATTAATTGTATCAGGATTGAATATAAAAGTACAATGCCGACTTAAGTAAAAGAAGAGTGGATCTTCTAACAGTCTGTGCTTACAGTGGCTCCTGGGAGGCCAGTATTAGATTCAGATGCACCAGTGCAGGTTTACTGTATCCCTTGGACCTTCACATTGACCATGAAACACAGATATTGCATCGGGATTGAACACAAAATGGACATTGCCGACTTAAGTACAAGAAGAGTTAATCTTCTAAGAGTTTGTGATTTGAGCGGCTCCTGGTAGCCCAGTATTAGATTCCGATGCACCAGTGCAGGCTTACTGTATCCCTTGGAGCTTCACATTGACCATGAAACACAGAAATCGCAACGGGATTGAATATAAAAGGCACAATACCGACTTAAGTACAAGAAGAGGGATTCTACTAAGAGTTTGTGGTTTGAGCGGCTCCTTTGAGACCAGTATTAGTTTCCGATGCACCAGTGCAGGTTTTCTGTATCCCTTGGACCTTCACATTGACCATGAAACACAGAAATCGCAAAGGGATGGAATACAAAAGGCACAATGCCGACTTAACTACAAGCAGAGTGAATCTTCTAAGAGTTCGAGGTTTGAGCGACTTCTGGGAGACCAGTGTTTGATTCCGATGCACCAGTGCAGGTTTACTGTATCCATTGGACCTTGACATTGTCTATGAAACACAGAAATTGCATTGGGATCGAATACAAAAGGGACAATGCAGACTTAAGTACAAGAGGAATGAATCTTCTAAGAGATTGTGGCTTGAGCGGCTCCTGGGAGACATATTTTAGATTCCGATACACCAGTGCATGTTTACTGTATCCCTTCGACCTTCACATTCACCCTGAAACACAGAAATTGCATCGGTAATAAATACAAAATGGACAATGCCGACTTAAGAACAAGAAGAGTGAATCTTCTAAGAGTTTGTGATTTGAGCCTCACTTGGGTGAATAGTATTAGATTCCATTGCACCAGTGCAGGTTTACTGTATCTATTGGACCTTCACATTGACCATCAAACACAGAAATCGCAACGGGATAGAATCCAAATAGAACAATGACGACTTAAGTATTCGAAGAGGGAATCTTCCAAGAGTGTGTGGTTTGAGCGCCTCCTCAGAGACCAGTATTAGATTCTGATGCACCAGCGCTGGTTTACTGTATTCCTTGGAACTTCACATTCACCCTGAATCACAGAAATTGCATCGGTACTAAATACAAAACGGACAATGCCGACTTAAGTACAAGAAGAGTGAATCTACTAAGAAATTGTGGTTTTAGCGGCTCCAGGGAGACCAGTATTAGTTTCCGTTGCACCAGTGCAGGTTTACTGTATCCCTTGGACCTTCACATTGACCATGAAACACAGAAATTGCATCGGGACTGAATACAAATTGGACAATGTCCACTTAAGTACAAGAAGAGTGAAACTTCTAAGAGTTTGTGATTTGACCGGCTCCTGGGAGACCTGTTTTATATTCCGATACACGAGAGCAGGTTTACTGTATCCCTTCGACCTTCACATTCACCCTGAAACACAGAAACTGCATCGCTACTAAATACAAAAAAGACAATGCCGACTTAAGATGAAGACGAGTGAATCTTCTAAGAGTTCGTGATTTGAGCGGCTAATGGGAAAATAGTGTAAGGTCCCATCGCACCAGTGCTAGTTTCCTGTATCCCTTGGACCTTCACATTGACCATGAAACACAGAAATCGCAACGGGATAGAATACAAAAGGCACAATGCCGACTTAAGTACAAGAAAAGGGATTCTTCTAAGAGTGTGTGGTTTGAGCGGCTCCTCGGAGACCAGTATTAGATTCCGATGCACCAGCGCAGGTTTACTGTATTCCTTGGAACTTCACATTCACCCTGAAACACAGAAATTGGATCGGTACTAAATACAAAAAGGACAATGCCGACTTAAGAACAAGAAGAGTGAATCTTCTATGAGTTTGTGATTTGAGCGGCTCCTGGGAGAATAGTATTAAATTCCATTGCACCAGTGCAGTTTTACTGTAACCCTTGGACCTTCACATTGACCATAAAACACAGAAATTGCATCGGGATTGAATACAAAAGGGACAATGTAGACTAAAGTACGAGAAATGGTAATCTTCTAAGAGTTTGTGATTTCAGCGGTTCCTGGGAGACCAGTTATAGATTCCGATGCACGAGTGCAAGTTTACTGTATCCCTTGGCCCTTCACATTGACCATGAAACACAGAAATTGCATCGGGATTGAATACAAAAGGGACAATGCCGACTTAAGTACAAGAAGAGTGAATCTACTAAGAGTTTGTGGTTTGAGCGGCTCCAGGGAGACCAGTATCAGTTTCCGATGCACCAGTGCAGGTTTACTGTATCCCTTGGACCTTCACATTGACCATGAAATACAGAAATTGCATCGGGATTGAATACATAAGGCACAATGCTGACTTGAGTACAAGAAGAGTGAATCTTCTAAGAGTTTGTGCTTTCAGCGGCTCCTGGGAGACCACTATTAGATTCCGATGCACCAGAGTTGGTTTACTGTATCCCTTGGACCTTCACATTGACCATGAAATACAGAAATTGCATCGGGATTGAATACATAAGGCACAATGCCGACTTGAGTACAAGAAGAGTGAATCTTCTAAGAGTTTGTGCTTTCAGCGGTTCCTGGGAGACCAGTATTAGATTCCGTTGCACCAGTGCGGGTTTACTGTATCCCTTGGACCTTCACATTGACCATGAAACACAGAAATTGCATCGGGATTGAATGCAAATGAACAATGCCGTGTTATGTACAGGAAGAGTGAATCTTCTTAGAGTTTATGATATGAACGGCTCCTGGGGACCAGTATTACATTCCGATGCCCCAGTGCAGGTTTACTGCATCCCTTGGACCTTCACATTAACCATGAAACACAGAAATCGCAACGGGATAGAATCCAAATAGAACAATGCCGTCTTAAGCACTAGAAGAGGGAATCGTCTAAGAGTGTGTGGTTTGAGCGGCTCCTCGGAGACCAGTATTAGATTCAGATGCACCAGTGCAGGATTACTGTATTCCTTGGAATTTCGCATTCACCCTGAAACACAGAAATTGCATCGGTACTAAATACAAAAGGGACAATGCCGACTTAAGAACAAGAAGAGTGAATCTTCTATGAGTTTGTGATTTGAGCGGCTCCTGGGAGAATAGTATTAAATTCCATTGCACCAGTGCAGTTTTACTGTATCCCTTGGACCTTCACATTGACCATAAAACACAGAAATTGCATCAAGATTGAATACAAAAAGGACAATGTCGACTAAAGTATAAGAAAAGTTAATCTTCTAACAGTTTGTGATTTCAGCGGTTACTGGGAGACCAGTTATAGATTCCGATGCACCAGTGCTGGTTTACTGTATCCCTTGGACGTTCACATTGACCATGAAACACAGAAATTGCATCGGGATTGAATACAAAAGGGACAATGCCGACTTAAGTACAAGAAGAGTGAATCTAATAAGAGTTTGTGGTTTAAGCGGCTCCAGGGAGACCAGTATTAGTTTCCGATGCACCAGTGCAGGTTTACTGTATCTCTTGGACCTTCACATTGACCATGAAACACAGAGATTGCATAGTGATTGAACACAAAATGGACAATGCCGACTTAAGTACAAGAAAAGTGAATCTACTAGGAGTTTGTGGTTTCAGCGGCTCCTGGGAAACCAGTATTATTTTCCGATGGACCAGCGCAGATTTACTGTATCCCTTGGACCTTCACATTGACCATGAAACACAGAAATTGCATCGGGATTGAATACAAATGGACAATGCCGATTTATGCACAGGAAGAGTGAATCTTCTTAGAGTTTACGCTTTGAACGGCTCCTGGGGACCAGTATTAGATTCCGAAGCACCATTGCAGGTTTACTGTATCCCTTGAACCACCACATTGACCATGAAACACAGAAATTGCATCGGGATTGAATACAAATGGGACAATGCCAACTTAAGTACAGGAAGAGCGAATCTACTAAGAGTTTGTGGTTTGGGCGGCTCCAGGGAGACCAGTATTAGTTTCCGATGCACCAGTGCAGGTTTACTGTATCCCTTGGACCTTCACATTGATCATGAAACACAGAAATTTGCACCGGGATTGAATACAAATGGACAATGCCGTATTATGTACAGGAAGAGTGATCTTCTTAGAGTTTATGCCTTGAACGGCTCCTGGGGACCAGTATTAGATTCCGATGCACCAGTGCAGGTTTATTGTATCCCTTGGACCTTCACATTGACCATGAGACACAGTAATTGTATCGGGATTGAATACAAAAGGTACAATGCCGACTTAAGTAAAAGAAGAGTGAATCTTTAAGGAGTTTGCGGTTTGAGTGGCTCGAGGGAGGCCAGTATTAGATTCAGATGCACCAGTGCAGGTTTACTGTATCCCTTGGACCTTCACATTGACCATGAAACACAGAGATTGCATCGTGATTGAATACCAAAAGGACAATGCCGACTTAAGTACAAGAAGAGTGAATGTACTAAGAGTTTGTGGTTTCAGCGGCTCCTGGGAAACCAGTATTATTTTCCGATGGACCAGCGAAGGTTTACTGTATCCCTTGGACCTTCACACTGACCATGGAACACAGAAATTGCATCGGGATTGAATACAAATGGACAATGCCGAGTTATGTACAGCAAGAGAGAAACTTCTCAGAGTTTATTGCATTGAACGGCTCCTGGGGACGAGTAATAGATTCCGATGCACCAGTGCACGTTTACTGTATCCCTTGGACCTTCACATTGACCATGAAACACAGAAATCGCATCGGTACTAAATACAAAAGGGACAATGCCGACTTAAGAACAAGAAGAGTGAATCTTCTAAGAGTTTGTGATTTGGGCGGCTCCTGGGAGAATAGTATTATATTCCATTGCACCAATGCAGGTTTAAAGTATCCCTTGGACCTTCATATTGACCATAAATCACAGTAATTACATCGGGGTTGAATACAAAAGGGGCAATACCGACTTAAGTACAGGAAGAGTGAATCTTCTAGGAATTTGTGGTTTGAGAGGTTCCTGGGAGACCAGTATTAGATTCCCATGCACCAGTGCAGGTTTACTGTATTCCTTTGTCGTTCCCATTGACCATGAAACACAGAAATAGCAACGGGATAGAATACAAAAGTCACAATGCCGACTTAAGTGCAAGAAGAGTGAATCTTCTAAGAGTTTTTGCTTTGAGCGGCTCCTGGGAGATCAGTATTAGATTCCGACGCACCAGTGCAGGTATACGGTATCCCCTGGACATTCACATTGACCATGAAACACAGAAATTGCATCGGGGTTGAATACCAAAGGGACAATGCCGACTTAAGTACAAGAAGAGTGAATCTACTAAGAGTTTGTGGTTTGAGCGGCTCCAGGGAGACCAGTATCAAATTCCGATGCACCAGTGCAGGTTTACTGTATCCCTTGGACCTTCACATTGATCATGAAACACAGAAATTTGCACCGGGATTGAATACAAATGGACAATGCCGTATTATGTACAGGAAGAGTGATCTTCTTAGAGTTTATGCCTTGAACGGCTCCTGGGGACCAGTATTAGATTCCGATGCACCAGTGCAGGTTTATTGTATCCCTTGGACCTTCACATTGACCATGAGACACAGTAATTGTATCGGGATTGAATACAAAAGGTACAATGCCGACTTAAGTAAAAGAAGAGTGAATCTTTAAGGAGTTTGCGGTTTGAGTGGCTCGTGGGAGGCCAGTATTAGATTCAGATGCACCAGTGCAGGTTTACTGTATCCCTTGGACCTTCACATTGACCATGAAACACAGAGATTGCATCGTGATTGAATACCAAAAGGACAATGCCGACTTAAGTACAAGAAGAGTGAATGTACTAAGAGTTTGTGGTTTCAGCGGCTCCTGGGAAACCAGTATTATTTTCCGATGGACCAGCGAAGGTTTACTGTATCCCTTGGACCTTCACACTGACCATGGAACACAGAAATTGCATCGGGATTGAATACAAATGGACAATGCCGAGTTATGTACAGCAAGAGAGAAACTTCTCAGAGTTTATTGCATTGAACGGCTCCTGGGGACGAGTAATAGATTCCGATGCACCAGTGCACGTTTACTGTATCCCTTGGACCTTCACATTGACCATGAAACACAGAAATCGCATCGGTACTAAATACAAAAGGGACAATGCCGACTTAAGAACAAGAAGAGTGAATCTTCTAAGAGTTTGTGATTTGAGCGGCTCCTGGGAGAATAGTATTATATTCCATTGCACCAATGCAGGTTTAAAGTATCCCTTGGACCTTCATATTGACCATAAATCACAGTAATTACATCGGGGTTGAATACAAAAGGGGCAATACCGACTTAAGTACAGGAAGAGTGAATCTTCTAGGAATTTGTGGTTTGAGAGGTTCCTGGGAGACCAGTATTAGATTCCGATGCACCAGTGCAGGTTTACTGTATTCCTTTGTCGTTCCCATTGACCATGAAACACAGAAATAGCAACGGGATAGAATACAAAAGTCACAATGCCGACTTAAGTGCAAGAAGAGTGAATCTTCTAAGAGTTTTTGCTTTGAGCGGCTCCTGGGAGATCAGTATTAGATTCCGACGCACCAGTGCAGGTATACGGTATCCCCTGGACATTCACATTGACCATGAAACACAGAAATTGCATCGGGGATGAATACCAAAGGGACAATGCCGACTTAAGTACAAGAAGAGTGAATCTACTAAGAGTTTGTGGTTTGAGCGGCTCCAGGGAGACCAGTATCAAATTCCGATGCACCAGTGCAGGTTTACTGTATCCCTTGGACCTTCACATTGATCATGAAACACAGAAATTGCATCGGGATTGAATACAAATGGACAATGCCTTTTTATGTACAGGAAGAGTGAATCTTCTTAGAGTTTATGCTTTGAACGGCTCCTGCGGACCAGTATTAGATTCCGATGCACCAGTGCAAGTTTACTGTATCCTTTGGACCTTCACATTGACCATGAGACACAGTAATTGTATCGGTATTAAATACAAAAGGTACAATGCCGACTTAAGTCAAAGAAGAGTGAATCTTTAAAGAGTTTGTGGTTTGAGTATCTCCTGGGAGGCCAGTATTAGATTCAGATGGACCAGTGCAGGTTTACTGTATCCCTTGGACCTTCACATTGACCATGAAACACAGAGATTGAATCGTGATTGAATACAAAAAGGACAATGGCGACTTAAGCACAAGAAGAGTGAATCTACTAAGAGTTTGTGGTTTCAGCGGCTCCTGGGAAACCAGTATTATTTTCCGATGTACCAGCGCAGGTTTACTGTATCCCTTGGACCACCACATAGACCATGAAACACAGAAATTGCATCGGGACTGAATACAAATGGACAACGCCGAGTTATGTACAGCAAGAAAGAATCTTCTTAGAGTTTATGCTTTGAACGGCTCCTGGGGACCAGTATTAGATTCCGATGCACCATTGCAGGTTTACTGTATCCCTTGAACCACCACATTGACCATGAGACGCAAAAATTGCATCTGGACTGAATACAAAATGTACAATGGCGACTTAAGTACAAGAAGAGTGAATCTTCTTAGAGATTATGCCTTGAACGGCTCCTGGGGACCAGTATTAGATTCCGATGCACCAGTGCAGGTTTATTGCATTCCTTGGAACTTCACATTGACCATGAGACACAGTAATTGTATCGGTATTAAATACGAAAGGTACAATGCCGACTTAAGTAAAAGAAGAGTGAATCTTTGAGGAGTTTGTGGTTTGAGTGGCTCCTGGGAGGCCAGTATTAGATTCAGATGCACCAGTGCAGGTTTACTGTATCCCTTGGACCTTCACATTGACCATGAAACACAGAGATTACATCGTGATTGAATACAAAAAGGACAATGCCGACTTAAGTACAAGAAGAGTGAATCGACTAAGAGTTTGTGGTTTCAGCGGCTCCTGGGAAACCAGTATTATTTTCCGATGGACCAGCGCAGGTTTACTGTATCCCTTGGACGTTCACATTGACCATGAAACACAGAAATTGCATCGGGATTGAATACAAATGGACAATGCCGAGTTATGTACAGCCAGAGAGAATCTTCTTAGAGTTTATGCTTTGAACGGCTCCTGGGGACCAGTATTAGATTCCGATGCACCAGTGCACGTTTACTGTATCCCTTGGACCTTCACATTGACCATGAAACACAGAAATCGCATCGGTACTAAATACAAAAGGGACAATGCCGACTTAAGAACAAGAAGAGTGAATCTTCTAAGAGTTTATGATTTGAGCGGCTCCTGGGAGAATAGTATTATATTCCGTTGCACCAATGCAGGTTTACAGTATCCCTTGGACCTTCATATTGACCATAAATCACAGAAATTACATCGGGATTGAATACAAAAGGTGCAATGCCAACTTAAGTACAGGAAGAGTGAATCTTCTAGGAATTTGTGGTTTGAGAGGTTCCTGAGAGACCAGTATTAGATTCCGATGCACCAGTCCAGGTTTACTGTATTCCTTCGTGGTTCCCATTGACCATGAAACACAGAAATCGCAACGGGATGGAATACAAAAGTCACAATGGCGTCTTAAGTACAAGAAGAGTGAATCGTCTAAGAGTTTTTGCTTTATTCGGCTCCTGGGAGACCAGTATTAGATTCCGACGCACCAGTGCAGGTATACGATATCCCTTGGACATTCACATTGACCATGAAACACAGATATTGCATCGGGATTGAATACAAAAGGGACAATTCCGACCAAATTACAAGAAGAGTGAATCATCTAAAAGTTCTAGGTTTGAGCGACTTCTGGGAGACCAGTTTTAGATTCCGATACACCAGTGCAGGTTTACTGTATCGTTTCGACCATCACATTCACCATGAAAAACCGAAATTGCATCGGTACTAAATACAAATATGACAATGCCGACTGAAGTACAAGAAGAGTGAATCTTTTAAGAGTTCGTGATTTGAGCGGCTTCCGGGAGACCAGTATTAGATTCCGATTCCCCAGTGTAGGTTTACTGTATCCCTTGGACCATCAGATTGACCATGAAATACAGAAATTGCATCGGGATTGAATGCAAAAGGGACAATGCCGACTTAAGTACATGAGGAGTGAATCTTCTAAGAGCTTGTGGTTTGAGCGGCTCCTGGGAGACCAGTTTTAGATTCCCATACACCAGTGAAAGTTTACTGTATCCCTTCGATCTTCACATTCACCAAGAGGCACAGATATTGTATCGAGATTGAATACAAGAGGGACTACTGAAATAGAAGAGTAGTGAATCTTCTAAGAGTTTGTGCTTTGAGCGGCTCCTGGGATACCAGAACTAGATTCCGATGCACCAGTGCAGGCTTGCTGTATCGCTTGGACCTTCAAATTGAACATGAACCACAGAAATTGCATCGGGATTGTATACAAAAGGGACAATGCCAACTTAGGTACAAGAAGAGAGAATCTACTAAGAGTTTGTGGTTTGAGCGGCTCCTGGGAGACCAGTATTAGATTCCGATGCACCAGTGCAGGTTTACTGTATCCCTTGAACTTCACATTGGCCATGAAACACAGAAATTACATCGGGACTGAATACAAATGGACAATGCTTACTTAAGTACACGAAGAGTGAATCGTCTAAGAGTTTGTGCTGTGAGCGGCTCCTGGGAGACCAGTATTAGATTACAATGCACCAGTGGAAGTTTCCTGAATCCCTTGGACCTTCACATTGACAATGAAACATAGAAATAGCATCGACATTGAATTCAAAAGGGACAATGCCCACTTAAGTACAAGAAGATTGAATCTTCTAAGAGTTTGTGATTTGAGCGGCTCCTGGGAGAGAAGTATTAGATTCCAGTGTACCAGTGCAGGTTTACTGTATCCCTTGGACCTTCACATTGACCATAAAACACAGAAATTGCATCGGGATTGAATACAAAAAGGACAATGCCGATTTAAGTACAAGAGGAGTTAATCTTCTAAGAGTTTGTGTTTTCAGCGGCTCCTAGGAGACCAGTTATAGATTCCGATGCACCAGTGCAGGTTTACTCTATCCCTTGGACCTTCACATTGACCATGAAACACAGAAATTGCATCGGGAATGAATACAAAAGGGACAATGCTGATTTAAGTACAAGAAGAGTGAATCTTCTAAGAGTTTGTGGTTTCAGCGGCTCCTGGGAGACCTGTATTGGAATGCGATACACCAGTGCTGGTTTATTGTATCCCCAGGACCTTCAGATTCACCATGAAACACAGAAATTGCGTCGGGACTGAATACAAAAGCGACTATCCCGACGTAAGTACAAGAAGAGTGAATCTTCTAAGAGTTTGTGGTTTGAGCGGCTCGTGTCAGACCAGTATTAGTTTCCGATGCACCAGTGCAGGTTTACTGTATCCCTTGGACCTTCACATTGACCATGTGACACAGAAATTGTATCGCGATTGAATATAAAAGGGACAATGCCGACTTAAGTAAAAGAAGGGTGAATCTTCTAAGATTTTGTGCTTTGAACGGCTCCTGGGAGACCAGTATTAGATTCCGACGCACCAGTGCAGGTATACTGTATTCCTTGGACATTCACATTGACCATGAAACACAGAAATTGCATCGGGATTGAATACAAAAGGGAATATGCCGACTTAATTACAAGAAGAGTGAATCATCTAAGAGTTCTAGTTTTGAGCGACTCCAGGGAGGCCAGTTTTAGATTCCGATACACCAGTGCAGGTTTACTGTATCGTTTCGACCATCACATTCACCATGAAACACCGAAATTGCATCGGTACTAAATACAAATGGGACAATGCCGACTGAAGTACAAGAAGTGTGAATCTTCTAAGAGTTTGTGATTTGAGCGGCTTCCGGGAGAGTTGTATTAGATTCCGATTCCTCAGTGCAGGTTTACTGTATCCCTTGGACCATCAGATTGACCATGAAATACAGAAATTGCATCGGGATTGAATACAAAAGGTACAATGCGGACTTAAGTAAAAGAGGAGTGAATCTTCTAAGAGCTTGTGGTTTCAGCGGCTCCTGGGAGATCTGTATTAGAATGCGATACACCAGTGCTGGTTTACTGTATCCCCAGGACCTTCAGATTCACCATGAAACACAGAAATTGCGTCGGGACTAAATACAAAAGGGGACTATCAGGACTCAAGTACAAGAAGAGTGAATCTTCTAAGAGTTTGTGGTTTGAGCGGCTCCTCGGAGACCAGTATTAGATTCAGATGCACCAATGCAGGTTTACTGTAACCCTTGGACCTTCACATTGACCATGAAACAGAGAAATCGCAACGGGATGGAATACAAAAAGCACAATGCCGACTTATGTACAAGAAGAGTGAATCTTCTAAGAGTTCGAAGTTCGAGCGACTTCTGGGAGACCAGTATTTGATTCCGATGACCCAATGCAGGTTTACTGTATCCCTTGGACTTTGACATTGACCATGAAACACAGAAATTTCATCTGGGTTGAATACAAAAGGGACAATACCGACTTAAGTTCAAGAAGAGTGAGTCTCCTAAGAGTTTGTGATTTGAGCGGCTCCTGGGGGACCACTATTAGATTCAGTTGCAGCCGTGCATGGTTACTGTATCCCTTGGACCCTCACATTGACCATGAAACACAGAAATTGCATCGGGATTGAATACAAATGGACAATGCCGAGTTATGTACAGGAAGAGTGAATCTTCTTAGAGTTTGTGCTTTGAACGTCTCCTGCAGACCAGTATTAGATTTCGATATACCAGTGCAGGTTTACTGTATCCCTTCAACCACCACATTGACCATGAGACACAGAAATTGCATCGGGATTGAATACAAAAGGGACAATGGCGACTTAAGTACAAGAAGAGTGAATCTTCTAAGAGTTTGTGGTTTGAGCGGCTTCTGGGAGACCAGTATTAGATTCCGATGCACCAGTGCAGGTTTACTGTATCCCTTGGACCATCACATTGAACATGAGACACAGATATTGCATCGGGATTGAATTCAAAAGGGACAGTGCCGAATTAAGTACAAGAAGAGTGAATCTCCCAAGAGTTGGTGCTTTGAGCGACTCCTGGGAGTTCAGTATTAGATACCGATGCACCAGAGCAGGTTTACTGTATCCCTTGAACTTTCACATTGACCATGAAACACAGATATCGGAACGGGATAGAATGCAAAAGGCACAAAGCCGACTTCAGCACAAGAAGAGTGAATCTTCTAAGAGTTCTTGTCTTGAGCGAATCCTGGGAGACCAGTATTAGATTCCGGTGCACCAGTGCAGGTTTGCTGTATCCCTTGGTTTGAACGTCTCCAGGGAGACTAGTATTAGATTCCCATGCACCAGTGCAGGTTTACCGTATCCCTTGTGCTTTCACATTGTCCATGAAACACATAAATTGCTTCGGGATTGATTACACAAGGGACAATGCCGACTCAACTACAAGCAGAGTAACTCAAATAAGAGTTTGTGGTTTGAGCGGCTCCTGGGAGACCAGTATTAGATTTCAAAAGGGACAATGCCGGCTTAAGTACAAGGAGATTGAATCTTCTAAGAGTTTGTGATTTGAGCGGCTTCTTGGAGACCAGTATTAGTTTCCGATGCACCAGTGCAGGTTTACTGTACCCCTTGTACCACCATATGGAGCATGAAACGCAGAAATTGCTTCAGGATTGAATACAAAAGGGACAATACCGACTTAAGTACAAGAAGAGTGAATCTTCTATGAGTTTGTGGTTTGAGCGGCTCCTGGGAGACCAGGTTTACTGTATACCTTGGACCTTCACATTGACCATGGAACACAGAAATCGCATCGGGATTGAATACAAAAGTGACATTGGCGATTTAAGTAGAAGAAGGGTGAATCTCCTGAGAGTTTGTGGTTTGAGCGGCTCCTGGGTGACCAGTATTAGATTCCAATGCACCAGTGCAGGTTTACTGTATCCCTTGTACTTTCACATTGACCATGGAACACAGAAATTGCATCTGGATTGAATACAAAAAGGAACAATGCTGACTTAAGTAGATGAAGCGTGAATCTCCTAAGAGTTTGTGGTTTGAGCGTCTGCTGGGAGACCAGTATTAGATTCCGATGAACCACTGCAGGTTCACTGTACCCCTTGGACCTTCACATTGATCATGAAA
Source organism: Schistocerca serialis cubense (assembly GCF_023864345.2). Taxonomy (NCBI): domain Eukaryota; kingdom Metazoa; phylum Arthropoda; class Insecta; order Orthoptera; family Acrididae; genus Schistocerca; species Schistocerca serialis. The sequence goes on from NC_064638.1 coordinate 15,487,478, forward strand.
CACAGAAATTGCATCGGAATAGAATACAATAGGGACAATGCCGACTTAAGTACAAGAAGAGTGAATCTTCTAAGGGTTTGTGATGTGAGCGGCTCCCGGGCGACCAGTATTAGATTCCGATGTTCCTGTGCAGGTTTACTGTATCCCTTGGACCTTCACAACGACCATGGAACACAGATATTGCATCGGGGTTGAATACCAAGGGGACAATGCCGACTTGAGTACAAGAAGAGTGAATCTTCTAAGAGGTTGTGATTAGAGAGGTTCCCGGGAGACCAGTATTAGATTCCGACGCCCCAGTGCAGGATATGCTGTATCCCGTGGACCATCACATTGACCATGAAACACAGAAATTGCATCGTGATTGAATACAAAAGGGACAATGACGACTTAAGTATAAAAAAGGAGTGAATCTTCTAAGAATTTGTGGTTTGGCGTCTCCCCGGAGATCAGTATTAGATTCCGATGCGCCAGTGCAAGTTAACTGTATCCCTTGGACCTTCACATTGACCATGAAACACAGAAATTGTATCGGGATTGATTACAAAATGGACAATGCCGACTTAAGTCTAAGAAGACTGAATCTTCTAAGAGTTTGTGGTTGGAGTGGCTCCTGGGAGACCAGCATTTAATTTCGATAAACCAGTGCTGTTTTACTGTGTCTCCTGGACCTTCACATTCACCATGAAACACAGAAATTGCATCGCGACTGAATACAAATGGGACAATGCCGACTTAAGTGCAAGAAGAGTGAATCTTCTAAGAGTTTGTGTTTTCAGCGGCCCCTGTGTGACCAGTATAGGATTCCAACGCACCAGTGCTAGTTTACTGTATCCCTTGGAACTTCACATTGACCATGAGACACAGAAATTGTATCGCGATTGAATACTAAAAGCACAATGCCGACTTAAGTAAAAGAAGAGTGAATCTTGTAAAAGTTAGAGCTTTGGGTGGCTCCTGGTAGGCCGGTATATGATTCCGATGCACCAGTGCAGGTTTACTGTATCCCTTGGACCTTCACATTCACCATGAAACTCAGATAACGCGATGGAATTGAATACAGAAGGCACAATGCCGACTTAAGTACAAGAAGAGTGAATCTTCTAAGAGTTCGTGCTTCGAGCGACTCCTGGGAGACCATATTAGATTCCGATGCACCAGTGCAAGTTTACTGTATCATTTAGGCCTTCACATTGACCATGAAACACAGATATCGCAACGGGATAGTATAGAAAAGGCACAATGCCTACATCAGCACAAAAAGAGTGAATCTTCTAAAAGTTCTTGTTTTGAGCGAATCCTTGGAGACCAATATTAGATTTCGATGCACCAGTGTAGGTTAACTGTATACCTTGGACCTTCACATTGACCATGAAACACAGATATTGCAACGGTATTGAATACGAAAGGGACAATGCAGACTTAAGTACAAGAAGAGTGAATCTTCTAAGAGTTTGTGGTTTGAGCGGCTCCTGGGATACCAGTATTAGATTCCGATTCACCAGTGCAGGTTTTATGTATCCCTTGGACCTTCATATTGACCAATAAGCACAGAAATTGCATCAGTATTAAATTCAAAATAGACAATGCCGACTTAAGAACAAGAAGAGTGAATCTTCTAAGAGTTTGTGATTTGAGCGGCTCCGGGGGGACCAGTATTAGATTCCGTTGCACCTGCGGAGGTTTACTGTATCCCTTGGACCTTCACATTGATCATTAAACACAGAAATCGCAACGGGACAGAATACAAAAGGCACAATGACGACTTAAGTTCGAGAAGAGTGAATCTTCTAAGAGTTCGTGGTTTGAGCGGTTTCGTGGAAGACCAGTATTAGATCGGTACTAAATACAAATGGGACAATGCCGACTGATGTACAAGAAGAGTGAATCTTCTAAGCGTTTGTGGTTTCAGCGGCCTCTGTGTGACCAGTATAAGATTCCGATGCACCAGTGCAAGTTTACTGTATCCCTTGGACCTTCACATTGACCATGAAACACAGAGATTGCATCGTGATTGAATACAAAAGAAATAATGCGGAATTAAGTACAAGAAGAGTGAATCTACTATGAGTTTGTGGTTTGAGCGGCTCCTGGGAGACCTGTAGTAGATTCCGATGCACCAGCGCAGGATTACTGTTTCCCTTGGACCTTCACATTGACCATGAAACACAGAAATTGCATCGGGATTGAATACAAATGGACAATGCCGACTTATGTACAGGAAAAGTAAATCTTCGTAGAGTTTGTGCTTTGAACGGATCCTGGGAGACAAGTATTAGGATCCCATGCACCAGTGCAGGTTTACTGTATCCCCTGTACTTTCACATTGACCATGAAACACAGATACTGCATCGGGATTGAATACAAAAGGGACAATGCCGACTTAAGTACAAGAAGAGTGAATCTTCTTAGAGTTTGTGGTTTGAGCGGCTCCTGGTAGACCAGTAATAGATTCCGAAGCACCAGTGCAGGTTTGCTGTATACCTTGGACCTTCACATTGACCATTAAGCACAGAAATTGCATCAGCATTAAATTCAAAAGGGACAATGCCGACTTAAGAACAAGAGGAGTGAATCTTCTAAGAGTTTGAGATTTGAGCGGCTCCGGAGGGACCAGTATTAGATTCCGATGCACCTGCGGAGGTTTACTGTATCCGTTGGACCTTCACATTGATCATTAAACACAGAAATCGCAACGGGATAGAATACAAAAGGCACAATGACGACTTAAGTACGAGAAGAGTGAATCTTCTAAGAGTTAGTGATTTGAGCGGTTTTGTGGAAGACCAGTATTAGATTCCGATGCACCAGTGCAGGTTTACTGTATCCCTTGGACCTTTACATTGACCATAAAACAAAGAGATTGCATCGTGATTGAATACATAAGGGAAAATGCCGACTTAAGTACAAGAAGAGTGAATCTACTAAGAGTTCGTGGTTTGAGCGGCTCCCGGGAGACCAGTATTAGATTCCGATGCACCAGTGCAGGTTAACTGTATCTCTTGCACCTTCACATTGACCATAAAACACAGAAATTGCATCGGGATTGAATACAAAAGGGACAATGCCGACTTAAGTACAAGAAGATTGAATCTAATAAGAGTATGTGCTTTGAGCGTCTCCTGGGAGTCGAGTATTAGATTCCGATGCACAAGTGCAGGGTTACTGTATCCCTTGGTCCCTCACATTGACCATGAAACACAGAAATTCCATCTGGATTGAATACAAAGGGGACAATGCCGACTTAAGTACAAGAAGAGTGAATCTTCTGAGAGATTGTGAATTGAGCGGCTCCCAGGGCACTAGTATTATATTCCGATGCACCAGTGCAGGTTTACTGTATCCCTTGGACCTTCCCATTGACCATGAAAAACAAAAATTGCGTCGGGATTGAATACTAAAGGGACAATGCCGACGTAAGTACGAGAAGAGTGAATCTCCGAAGAGGTTGTGATTTGAGCGGCTCCTGGGAGACCAGTATTAGATTCCGATGCACCTGTTCAGGTTCACTGTATCCATTGGACCTTCACATTGACCATGAAACACAGAAATTGCATCGGGACTGAATACAAAAGGGACAATGCTGACTTAAGTACAAGAAGAGTGAATCGTCTAAGAGTTTCTGGTTTGATCGGCTCCTGGTTTACTAGTATTAGAATCCGATGCACCAGTCAGGTTTACTGTATCCCTTGGACTTTCACATTGACCATGATACACAGAATTTGCATCGGGATTGAATAGAAAGGGGACAATGCCGACTGAAGTACGAGAAGAGTGAATCTTCTAAGAGTTAGTGGTTTGAGCGGTTTCGTGGAAGACCAGTATTAGATTCCGATGCACCAGTGCAGGTTTACTGTATCCCTTGGACCTTCATATTGACCGTGAAACAAAGACATTGCATCGTGATTGAATACATAAGGGAAAATGCCGACTTAAGTACAAGAAGAGTGAATCTACTAAGAGTTCATGGTTTGAGCGGCTCCCGGGAGACCAGCATTAGATTCTGATGCACCAGTGCAGGTTAACTGTATCCCTTGCACCTTCACATTGACCATGAAACACAGAAATTGCATCGGCATTGAGTGCAAAATGAACAATGCCGACGTAAGAACAAGAAGAGTGAATCTTCTAAGAGTTTGTGGTTTGAGCTGCTCCTGGGAGACCAGTATTAGATTCAGATGCACCAGTGCAGGTTCACTGTATCCCTTGGACCTCCCCATTGCCCATGAAATACAGAAATTGTTTCGGGATTTAATAGTAAAGGGACATTGCCGACTTATGTACAAGAAGAGAGAATCTCCTAAGAGTTTGTGATTTGAGCGGCTCCTGGAGACCAGTATTAGATTCCGATGCACCACTGCAGATTTACTGTATCCCTTGGATCTTCACATAGACCATGATTCACAGAAATTGCGTCGGGATTGAATACAAATGGGACAATGCTCTCTTAAGTACAAGAAGAGTGAATTTACTAAGAGTTTGTGGTTTGAGCGGCCCCTGGGAGACCAGTATTAGACTCCGAAGCACCAGTGCAGGTTAACTGTATCCCTTGAACCTTCACATTGGCCATGAAACACAGAAATAGCATCGGGACTGAATACAAAAGAGAGAATGCCGACTAAAGTACAAGAAGAGAGAATCTACTTAGAGTATGAGATTTGAGCGTCTCCTGGGAGACGAGTATTAGATTCCGATGCTCCAGTACAGGTCCCTTGGTCCTTCACATTGACCATGAAACAGAGAAATTCCATCTGGACTGAATACAAGAGGGACAATGCCGACTTAAGTAAAAGAAGAGTGAATCTTCTAAGAATTCGTGATTTGAGCGGCTCCCGGGACACCAGTTTTACATTCCGATTCACTAGTGCGGGTTTACTGTCTCCCTTGGACCTTCACATTGACCATGAAACACAGAAATCGCAACGGGATAGAATACAGAAGGCACATTGCCGACTTAAGGACAAGAAGAGTGAATCTTCTAATAGTTCGTGCTTTGAGAGGCTCCTGGGAGACCAGTATTAGATTCCGATGCACCAGTGCAGGTTTACTGAATCTCTTGGATCTTCACATTGACCATCAAACACAGAAATTGCATCGGGATTGAATACTAAAGAGACAATGCCGACTAAAGTACAAGAAGAGTGAATCTCCTAAGAGGTTGTAAATTGAGCGGCTTCTGTGAGACCAGTATCAGATTCCGATGCACCTGTGCAGGTTTACTGTATCCATTGGACCTTAACATTGACCATGAAACACAGAAATCGCATCAGGACTGAATACAAAAGGGACAGTGCCGACATAAGTACGAGAAGAGTGAATCTTCTAAGTTTTTGTGGTTTGAGCGGCTCCCGGAAGACCAGTATTAGATTCCGATGCACCAGTGCAGGTATACTGTATCCCTTGGACCTTAACATTGACCATGATACACAGAAATTGCATCGGGATTGAATACAAGAGGGACAATGCCGACTTAAGTACAAGAAAAGTGAATCTTCTAAGAGTTTGCAGTTTGAGCGGCTCCTGGGATACCGGTATTAAATTCCGATGTATCAGTGCAGGTTTACCGTATCCCTTGGACCCTCACATTGACCATGAATTGCAGAAATGGCATCGGAATTGAATACAAAAAGCACAATGCCGGCTTAAGTACAAGAAGAGGGAATCTTCTAAGAGTTTGCGGTTTGAGAGGCTCCTGGGATACCAGTATTAGATTCCGATGCACCAGTGCAGGTTTACTGTATCCCTTGGACCTTCACATTGACCATGGAACACAGAGTATACTTCGGGATTGGATACAAAATGGACAATGCCGACTTAAGTACAAGAAGAATGAATCTTCTAAGAGTTTGTAATTTGAGCGGCTACTGGGAGACCAGTATTAGATTCCAATGCACCAGTGCACGTATACTGTATCCCTAGGACCTTCACATTGACCATGAATCACACAAATCGCAACGGGATAGAACACAAAAGGCACAATGCCGACTTATGTACGAGAAGAGTGAATCTTCTATGGGTTTGTTGTTTGAGCGGCTCCTGGGGGACCAGTAATAGATTCCGATGCACCAGTGCGGGTTTACTGTATCCCTTGGACCTTCACATTGATTATGAAAAACAGAAATAGCAACGGGATAGAATACAAAAGGCACATTGCCGACTTAAGTACAAGAAGAGTGAATCTTCTAAGACTTCGTGCTCTGAGCGGCTCCTGGGAGACCAGTATTAGATTCCGATGCACCAGTGCAGGTTTTCTGTATCCCTTGGACCTTCACATTGACTATGAAACACAATAATTGCTTCGGCATTGAATAGAAAAAGGACAATGCCGACATAAGTACAAGAACAGTGAACATTCTAAGAGTTTGTGGTTTGAGCGGCACCTGGGAGACCAGCATTAGATTCCGATGCACCAGTGCAGGTTTCCTGTATCCCTTGGACCTTCACATTGACCATTAAACACAGAATTTACATCGGGATTGAATACAAAAATCACAATGACGATTTAAGTACAAGAAGAGTGTATCTTCTAAGAATTAGTGGTTTGAGCGGCTCCTGGGAGGCCAGTATTAGATTCCGTTGCACCAGTGTAGGTTAACTGTATCCCTTGGACCTTCCCATTGACCATGAAACGAAGAAATTGCATCGTGATTGAATACATAAGGGAAAATACCGACTTAAGTACAAGAAGAGAGAATCTACAAAGAGTTTGTGGTTTGAGCGGCTGCTGGGAGACCAGTATCAGATTAGGATGCACCAGAGCAGGTTTACTGTATCCCTTGGACATTCACATTGACCATGAAACACAGAAATTGCATCGGGATTGAGTACAAAAGGGACAATGCCGACTTAAGTACAAGAAGAGTGAATCTACTGAGAGTATGTGCTTTGAGCGTCTCCTGGGAAACGAGTATTAGATTCCGATGCACCAGTGCAAGTTTACTGTATCCCTTGGACTTTCACATTGACCATGAATCACAGAGATCGCAGCGGGATTGAATAGAAAAGGTACAATGCCGACTTATGTACAAGAAGAGTGAATCTTCTAAGAGTTACCGATTTGAGCGGCTCCTGGGATACCAGTATTAGATTCCGATGTATCAGTGCAGGTTTACCGTATCCCTTGAACCTTCTCATTGACCATGGAACACAGAGTTTGCTTCGGGATTGGATAGAAAAGGGACAATGCCGACTTAAGTACAAGAAGAGTGAATCTTCTAAGAGTTTGTAATTTGAGTGGCTCCTGGGAGACTAGTATTAGATTCCGATGCACCAGTGCAGGTATACTGTGTCCCTAGGACCTTGACATTGACCACGAATCACAGAAATCGCAACGGGATAGAATACAAAAGGCACAATGCCGACTTAAGTACTAGAAGAGTGAATCCTCTAAGAGTTCGTGCTTTGAGCGGCACCTGGGAGACCAGTATTAGATTGCGATGCACCAGTGCAGGTTTACTGTATCCCTTGCACCGTCACATTGACCATGAAATACAGAAATTCCATCGGAATTACATACATCATGGACATTGCTGAATTAAGTACAAGAAGAGCGAATCTTCTAAGAATTTGTTGTGTGTGCGGATCCTGGGAGACCAGTATTAGATACCGATGCACCAGTGCAGGTTTAATGATTCCCTTGGACCTTCACACTGACCCTGAAACACAGAAATTGAATCGGGATTGAATACAACGGGACAATGCCGACTTAAGTACAAGAATAGTAAATCTTCTAAGAGTTTGTGGTTTGAGCGACTCCTGGGAGACCAGTATTAGATCCCGACGCACCAGTGCTGGATTACTGTATCCCTTGGACCTTCACATTGACCATGATATACAGAAATTGCATCGGGATTAAATACAAAAGTGACAATGCCGTCTTAAGTACAAGAAGAGTGAATCTTCCAATAGTTTGTGGTTTGAGCGGCTCCTAGGGGATCAGTAATAGATTCCGTTGCACCAGTGTAGGTTTACTGTATCCCTTGGACCTTCACATCCATCATGAAACGAAGAAACTGCATCGTTATTGAATACATAAGGGAAAATGCCGACATCAATACAAGAAGAGGGAATCTACAAAGAGTTTGTTGTTTGAACGGCATCTGGGCGACCAGCAGTAGATTCCGATGCACCAGTGCAGGTTTACTGTATCCCTTGGAACTTCACATTGACCATGGAACACAGAAATTGCATCGGGATTGAATACAAGAGGGACAATGCCAACTTAAGTACAGGAAGAGTGAATCTTCTAAGAGTTTGCGGTTTGAGCGACTCCTGGGATACCGGTATTAGTTTCCGATGCATCAGTGCAGGTTTACCGTATCCCTTGGACCTTCACATTGACCATGAATTGCAGAAATGGCATCGTAATTGAATACAAAGAGCACAATGACGGCTTAAGTACAAGACGAGGGAATCTTCTAAAAGTTTGCGGTTTGAGTGGCTCCTGTGATACCAGTATTAGATTCGGATACACCAGTGCAGGTTTACTGTATCCCTTGGACCTTCACATTGACCATGGAACACAGAGTTTGCTTCGGGATTGGATACAAAATGGACATTGCCGACTTAAGTACTAGAAGAGTGAATCTTCTAAGAGTTCGTGTTATGAGCGGCACCTGGGAGACCAGAATTAGATTCCGATGCACCAGTGCAGGTTTACTGTATGAATTGGACTTTCATATACACTATGAAATATAGATTTTTCATCAGGATTGAATACAAAAGGGAAAATGCCAACTTAAGTACAAGAAGAGTGAATCATCTAAGAAATTGTTTTTTGAGCGGCTCCTGGGAGACCGGTACTAGATTCGGATGCACCAGTGGAGGTTTACTATATCCCTTGGACCTTCACATTGACCATGAAACAGAAATAGCATCGGGATTGAAACAAAATGGCTAATGCCGACTTAAGTACAAGAAGAGTGAATCTACTATGAGTATGTGATTTGAGCGTCTCCTGGGAGATGAGTATTAGATTCCGATGCACCAGTGCAGGTTTACTGTATCCCTTGGACCTTCTCATTGACCGTGAAACACACAAAGTGCATCGGCATTGAATGCAAAAGGGACAATGCCGACTTAAGAACAAGAAGAGTGAATCTTCTAAGAGTTTGTGGTTTGGGCGGCTCCTGGGAGACCAGTATTAGATTCAGGTGCGCCAGTGCAGGTTTACTGTATCCCTTGGACCTTATCATTGAGAAGGAAACACAGAAATTTCATCGGGATTGAAAACTAAAGGGACAATGCCAACTTAAGTACAAGAAGAGTGAATCTCCTAAGAGTTATTGATTTGTGTGGCTCCTGGGAGACCAGTATTAGATCCCGATGAACTAGTGCAAGTTTACTGTATCCATTGGAACTTCACATTGACCATCAATCACAGAAATGGCTTCGGGACTGAATACAAATGGGACAATGCCGACTTAAGTACAAGAAGAGCAAATCTTTTAAGGGTTTGTGGTTTCAGTGGCTCCTGGTAGACCAGTATTAGATTCCGATGCACCAGTGCAGGTTTACTGTATCACTTGGATCTTCACATTGACCATGATACACGAAATTGCATTGGGATTGAATACAAAAGGGAGAATGCCGACTTAAGTACAAGAAGAGTGAATCTTCCAAGAGTTTGTGCTTTGAGTGGCTCCTGTGTGGCCAGAATTAAATTCCGACGCACCAGTGTAGGTTTACTGTATCCCTTGGACCTCAACATTGACCATGAAACGAAGAAATTGCATCGTGATTGAATACATAAGGGAAAATGCCGACTTAAGTACAAGAAGAGTGAATCTACTAAGAGTTTTTGCTTTGAGTGCCTGCAGGGAGACCAGTATTAAATGCCGATGCACCAGAGCAGGTTTACTGTATCCCTTGGACATTCACATTGACCATGAAACACAGAAATTGCATCGGGATTGAATGCAAAAGGGACAATGCCGACTTAAATACGAGAAGAGTCATCCTTCAAAGAGTTTGTTGTTTGAACGGCTCCTGGGGGACCAGCAATACATTCCGATATACCAGTGGAGGTTTACTGTATCCCTTGGACCTTCACATTGACCATGGAACACAGAAATTGCATCGGGATTGAATACAAGAGGGACAATGCCGACTTAAGTACAAGAAGAGATAATCTTCTATGAGTTTGCGGTTTGAGCGGCTCCTGGGATACCGGTATTAGATTCCGATGCATCAGTGCAGGTATACTGTATGAATTGGACCTTCATATACACTATGAAATATAGATTTTGCATCAGGATTGAATACAAAAGGGAAAATGCCGACTTAAGTAGAAGAAGAGTGAATCGTCTAAGAAATTGTTTTTTGAGCGGCTCCATGGAGACCGGTATTAGATTCGGATGCACCAGTGGAGGTTTATTGAATCCCGTGGACCTTTACATTGACCATGATACATAGAAATTGAATGGGGATCAAATGCAAAAGGACAATGCCGACTTAAGTACAAGAATAGTCTATCTTCTAAGAATTTGTGGTTTGAGCGGTTCCTGGGAGACAAGTATTAGATTCCGATTCACCAGTGCAAATTTACTGTATCCCTTGGCCCTTCTCATTGACCATGAAACACAGAAATCGCAACGGGGAGGTATACTAAATGCACAATGCCGACTTAAATACAAGATGAGTGAATCTCCGAAGAGTTTGTGCTTTGAGCGGTTCCTCTGAGACCAGTATTAGGTACTGATGCACCAATGCAGGTTTACTGTATGAATTGGACGTTCACTTTCCATATGAAACATAGATTTTGCATCGGGATTGATTACAAAAGGGAAAATGCCGACTTAAGTACAAAAAGAGTGAATCTTCCAAGAGTTAGTGGTTTGAGCGGCTCCTGGGAGGCCAGTATTATATTCCGTTGCACCAGTGCAGGTTTACTGTATCCCGTGGACTTTCACATTGACCATGAAACACAGAAATTACGTCGGGATTATATACAACAGAGTCATTGCCGACTTAAGTACAAGTACAGTGAATCTTCTAAGATTTTCTGCTTTGTGCGGCTCCTGGGAGACCAGTATTAGATTCCGATGCACCTCTGCAGGTTTACTGTATCCCTTGGACCTTCACATTGACCATGAAACACAGAAATTGCATCGGGATTGAATACAAACTGCACAATGCCGACTTAAGTACAAGAAGAGTGAATCTTCTACGACTTTGTGGTTTGAGCGGCTCCTGGGAGACCAGTATTACATTCCGATGCACCAGTGCAGGTTTACTGTATCCCTTGGACCTTCACATAGACCATGAAACACAGAAATTGCATTGGGATTGAATACAAATCGCACAATGCCGACTTAAGTACAAGAAGAGTGAATCTTCTAAGAGTTTGTGGTTTGAGCGGCTCCTGGGAGACCAGTATTAGATTCCGATGTACCAGTGCAGGTTTACTGTATCCCTTGGACGTTCAAATTGACCATGAAACACAGGAATCGCATCGGGATTGAATACAAAAGGACAATGCCGACCTAAGGACAAGAAGAGTGAATCTTCTAAGAGTTTGTGGTTTGAGCGGCTCCTGGGAGAATAGTATTAGATTCCGACGCACCAATTCTGGTTTACTGTATCCCTTCGACCTTCACATTGACCATGAAACACAGAATTTGAATCGGGATTAAATAAAAACTGGGACCAAGCCATCTCAAGCACAAGAAGGGTGAATCTTCTAAGAGTTTGTGGTTTGAGCGTCTCCTGGGGTATCAGTATTAGATTCCGATGCATCAGTGCAGGTTTACCGTATCTCTTGGACCTTCACATTGACTATGAAACACCGAAATTATTCGGGATTGAATACAAAACTCATAATGCCGACTTAAGTACAAGAAGAATGAATCTTCGAAGAGTTTCTGGTTTGAGCGGCTCCTGGGAGACCAGTATTAGATTCCGATGCACCAGTGCAGATTTACTGTACCCCATGGACCTTCTCATTGACCATGAAACACAGAATATACATCGGGATTGAATGGAAAAGTGACAATGCCGACTTAAGTACAAGAAGAGTGAATCTTCTAAGAGTTTGTGCTTTAAGCGTCTCCTGGGAGACCAGTATGGATTCCGATGCACCAGTGCAGGTTTACTGTATCCCATGGACCTTCACATTGACCATGAAACACAGAAATCGCATCGGGAATGAATAAAAAAGGCACAATGCTGACTCAAGTACAAGAACAGTAAAATCTTCTAAGAATTTGTGATTTGAACGGCACCTGGGAGACCAGTATTAGATTCCGATGCACCTGCACAGGTTTACTGTATCATTTGGACCTTCACATTGACGATGAAACACAGAGATCGCATCCTGATTGAATGCAAAAGGCAAAATGCCGACTTAAGTACAAGAAGATGGAATCATCTAAGAGTTTGTTGTTTGAGCGGCTTCAAGTAGACCAGTAATAGATTCTGATGCACCATTGCAGGTTTACTGTAAGCCTTGGACCTTCACATTGACCATTAAACACAGAAATTGTATAGGGAATGAATACAAAAGGGACAATGCAGACGTAAGTACGAGAAGAGTGAATTGTTAAGAGATTATGATTTGAGCGGCTCCTGGGAGACCAGTATTAAATTCCGATGCACCAGTGCAGGATGACTGTATCCCTTGGACCTTCACATTGACCATGAAACACCGAAATTACATCGGGATTGTATACAAAAGAGACAATGACGACTTAAGTACAAGAAGAGAGAATCTTCTACGAGTTTGCAGTTTGAGCGGCCCCTGGGAGGCCGGTATTAGATTCCGATTCACAACTGCAGGTATACTGTATCCCTTTCACGTTCACATTGACCATGAACAACAGAAATCGCAACGGGATAGAATACAAGAGGCACAATGCCGACTTAAGTACAAGAAGAGTGAATCTTGTGAGAGTTTGTGCTTTGAGCGGCTCCTGGGAGACGAGTATAAGATTCCGTTGCACCAGTGCTGGTTTACTGTATCAATTGGACCTTCACATTGACCATGAAACACCGATATCCCATCGGGATTGAATACAAAAGACACAATGCCGACTTAAGTACAAGAAGAGTGAATCTACTAAGACTTTGTGTTTTGAGCGGCTCTTGGGAGACCAGTATTAGATTCAGATTGACCAGTGCAGGTTTCCTGTATCCCTTGGAACTTCACATTGACCATGAAACACAGAAATCGCATTGGGAAGACTACATCTGTCACAATGCCGACTTAAGTACGGCAGAAGTGAATCTCCTACAAGTTTGTGGTTTGAGCGGCTCCTGGGAGACCAGTATTAGAATCCGATCCACCAGTGCAGGTTTACAGTATCCCTAGGGCCTTCACATTGACGATGAAACACAGAAATAGCATCGGGATATAATACTAAATTGACAATGCCGACTTAAGTACAAGAAGAGTGAATCTTATAAGAGTTTGTGGTTTGAGCGGCTCCTGGGAGACCAGTATTAGATTCTGATGCAACAGTGTAGGTTTACTATATCCCTTGGACTTTCACATTTACTTGAAACACGGAAATTGCATCGGGATTGAAAACAAGAGGTACAATTGCGACTTAAGTACAAGAAGAGAGTATCTTCTAAGAGTTAGTGGTTTGAGCCTCTCCTGGGAGAGCAGTATTAGATTCCGATGCACTAGTGCAGGTTTACTGTATCCCTTGGATCTTCACATTGAGGATGAAACACAGAATATGCATCGGGATATAATACAAAATGGACAATGCCGACTTACGTACAAGAGGAGTGAATCTCCCAAGAGTTTGTGGTGTGTTAGGCTCCTGGGAGACCAGTACTAGATTCCGATGCACCAGTGCAGATTTACTGTATCCCTTGGACCTTCACATTGACCATGAAACACAGAAATTGCATTGGGATTGAGTACAAAAGCACAATGCCGACTTAAGTAAGAGAAGAGTGTATTGTTAAGAGATTATGATTTGAGCAGCTCCTGGGAGACCAGTATTAAATTCCGATGCACCAGTGCAGGATGACTGTATCCCTTGGACCTTCACATTGACCATGAAACTTCGAAATTACATCGGGATTGTATACAAAAGAAACAATGACGACTTAAGTACAAGAAGAGAGAATCTTCTACGAGTTTGCAGTTTGAGCGGCCCCTGGGAGGCCGGTATTAGATTCCGATTCACAACTGCAGGTATACTGTATCCCTTTCACGTTCACATTGACCATGAACAACAGAAATCGCAACGGGATAGAATACAAGAGGCACAATGCCGACTTAAGTACAAGAAGAGTGAATCTTGTGAGAGTTTGTGCTTTGAGCGGCTCCTGGGAGACGAGTATAAGATTCCGTTGCACCAGTGCTGGTTTACTGTATCAATTGGACCTTCACATTGACCATGAAACGCCGATATCCCATCGGGATTGAATACAAAAGACACAATGCCGACTTAAGTACAAGAAGAGTGAATCTACTAAGACTTTGTGTTTTGAGCGGCTCTTGGGAGACCAGTATTAGATTCAGATTGACCAGTGCAGGTTTCCTGTATCCCTTGGAACTTCACATTGACCATGAAACACAGAAATCGCATTGGGAAGAATACATCTGTCACAATGCCGACTTAAGTACGAGAGAAGTGAATCTCCTACAAGTTTGTGGTTTGAGCGGCTCCTGGGAGTCCAGTATTAGAATCCGATCCACCAGTGCAGGTTTACAGTATCCCTAGGGCCTTCACATTGACGATGAAACACAGAAATAGCATCGGGATATAACACAAAATTGACAATGCCGACTTAAGTACAAGAAGAGTGAATCTTATAAGAGTTTGTGGTTTGAGCGGCTCCTGGGAGACCAGTATTAGATTCTGATGCAACAGTGTAGGTTTACTATATCCCTTGACTTTCACATTTACTTGAAACACGGAAATTGCATCGGGATTGAAAACAAGAGGTACAATTGCGACTTAAGTACAAGAAGAGAGTATCTTCTAAGAGTTAGTGGTTTGAGCCTCTCCTGGGAGAGCAGTATTAGATTCCGATGCACTAGTGCAGGTTTACTGTATCCCTTGGATCTTCACATTGAAGATGAAACACAGAAAATGCATCGGGATATAATACAAAATGGACAATGCCGACTTAAGTACAAGAGGAGTGAATCTTCCAAGAGTTTGTGATGTGAGAGGCTCCTGGGAGACCAGTACTAGATTCCGATGCACCAGTGCAGATTTACTGTATCCCTTGGACCTTCACATTGACCATGAAACACAGAAATTGCATTGGGATTGAGTACAAAAGCACAATGCCGACTTAAGTACAAGAAGACTGAATCTTCTAAGAGTTTGTGGTTTGAGTGGCACCTGGGAGACCAGTATTAGATTCCGATGCGCCAGTGCAGAATTTACTTTATCCCTTGGACCTACACATTGACCATGAAACACAGAAATCGCATCGGGATTGAATACAAAAGTCACAAAGCCGACTTAAGTACAGAAAGAGTAAATCCTTGAAGGGTTTGTGCTTTGAACGGCTCCTGGGAGACCAGTATTAGATTCCGATGCACCAGTGCAGGTTTACTGTATCCCATGGACCTTCACATTGACCATGAAACACAGAAATTGCATTGGGATTGAGCACAAAAGCACAATGCCGACTTAAGTACAATTAGAGTGAAACTTCTAAGAGTTTGTGGTTTGTGCGGCTCCTGGGGTTCAAGTATTAGATTCCGATGCAGCAGTGCAGGTTTACTGTATCCCTTGGACCTTCACATTGACCGTGAAACACAGAAATTGCATCGAGATTGAATACAAAAGGCTCAATGACGACTTAAGAACAACAAGGGTGAATTTTCTAAGAGTTTGTGGTTTGAGCGGCTACTGGGGACCAGTATTAGATTCCGATGCACCAGTGCAGGTTTACTGGATCCCTCGGACCTTCACATTGACCATGAATTACAGAAATTGCAACGGGATAATTTACAAAAGGCACAATGCCGACTTAAGTGCAAGAACAGTGAATCTTCTAAGAGTTTGTGGTTTGAGCGGCTCCTGGAAGACCAGTTTTAGATTCCGATGCACCAGTGCAGTTTTACCGTATCCCTTGGACTTGCACAGTGACCATGAAACACATAAGTTGCATCGGTATTGATTACAAAAATGACAATGCCGACTTAAGTACAAGGAGAATGAATCTTCTAATAGTTTGTGGTTTGACGGCTCCTGGGAGACGAGTATTAGATTCCGATGCACCGGTGCAGGTTTACTGTATCCCTTGGACGTTCACATTGTCAATGAAACACAGAATTTGCATCGGGATTGGATACAAAAGGGACCATGCCAACTTAAGTACAAGAAGAGTGAATCTTCTAAGATTTTCTGCTATGTGCGGCTCCTGGGAGGCCAGTAGTAGACTCCGATGCACGAGTGAAGGTTTACTGAATCCCTTGGACCTTCACATTGACCATGAAACACAGAAATCGCATCGGGATTGAATACAAAAGTCACAATGCCCACTTAAGTACATGAAGAGTGAATCATCTAAGAGTTTGTGGTTTGAGCGGCTCCTGGGAGACCAGTATTAGATTCCGAAGCACCAATGCAGGTTTACTGTATCCCTTGGACCTTCACATTGACGATGAAACACAGAAATTGCATCGGGATATACCACAAAAGGGACAATGCCGACATAAGTACAAGAAGAGGAATCTTCCAAGAGCTTGTGGTTTGAGCGACTCCTGGGAGACCAGTATTAGATTCCGATGCACCTGTGCAGGTTTACTGTATCCCTTGGACCTTCACATTGACCATGAAACACAGAAATCGCATCGGGATTGAATTCAAATTGCACAATGCTGACTTAAGTACAAGAAGAGTGAATCTTCTTAGAGTTTGTGGTGTGAGCGGCTCCTGGGAGACCAGTAATAGATTCCGATGCACCAGTGCAGGTTTACTGTATCCCTTGGACGTTCACATTGACCATGAAACACAGAAAGCGCAACGGGAAGGCATACAAAAGGCACGGTGCCGACTTCAATGCTAGAAGAGTGAATCTTCTAGGAGTTCGTGAGTTGATCGGCTCCTTGGAGGCCAGTATTAAATTTTGATGCACCAGTGCAGGTTTACTGTATCCCTTGGACCTTCACATTGACCATGAATCACAGGAATTGCATTGGGATTAAATACAACAGGGACATTGCCGACTTAAGTACAAGAAGAGTGAATCTTCTAAGAGTTTGTGGTGTGAGCGGCTCCTGGGAGACCAGAATTAGATTCCGATGCACCAGTGCAGGTTTACTGTATCCGTTGTATCTCACATTGACCGTGAAACATAGAAATTGCATCGGCATTGGATACAAAAGGGACAATGCCAACATAAGTACAAGGAGAGTGAATCTTCCAAGATTTTCTGCTATGTGTGGCTCCTAGGAGACCAGTATTAGATTCCGATGCGCGAGTGAGGGTTTACTGTATCTCTTGGACCTTCACATTGACGATGAAACACAGAAATCGCATCGGGATTGAATACAAAATGGACAATACCGAAATAAGTACAAGAAGAGGAATCTTCCAAGAGTTTGTGGTTTGAGCGAATCCTGGGAGACCAGTATTAGATTCCGATGCACCTGTGCAGGTTTACTGTATCCCTTGGACCTTCACATTGACCATGAAACACAGATATCGCATCGGGATTGAATACAAATTGCACAATGCCGACTTAAGTACAAGAAGAGTGAATCTTCTAAGAGTTTGTGGTTTGAGCGGCTCCTGGGAGAATAGTATTAGATTCCGATGCACCAATGCTGGTTTACTGTATCCCTTTTGAATCGGGAGTGAATACAAAAGGGACCAAGCCAACTTAAGCACAAGAAGAATGACTCTTCTAAGAGTTTGTGGTTTGAGCGTCTCCTGGGATGTCAGTATTAGATTCCGATGCACCAGTGCAGGTTTACTGTACCTGTTGGACCTTCACATGGGCCATGATACACCGAAATTAATCGGGATTGAATACAAAACGCATAATGCCGACTTAAGTACAAGAAGAGTGAATCTCCCAGGAATTTGTGCTTTGAGCGGCTCCTCTGAGACCAGTATTAGATTCCGATGCACCAATGGAGGTTTACTGTATGAATTGGACATTCACTCTCACCATGAAACATAGATTTTGCATCGGGATTGAATTCATAACGGAAAATGCGAATTAAGTACAAGAAGAGTGAATCTTCTAGGAGTTTATGGTTTGAGCGGCTCCTGGGAGGCCAAGCTAGATTCCGATGCACCCGTGCAGGTATACTGTATCACTTGTACCTTCACATTGGCCATGAAACACAGAAATTGCATCGGGATTGAATACAAAAGGCACAATGCCGACTTAAGTGCAAGAACAGTGAATCTTCTAAGAGTTTGTGGTTTGAGCGGATCCTGGAACACCAGTTTTAGATTCCGATGCACCAGTGCAGTTTTACCGTATCCCTTGGACTTGCACAGTGACCATGAAACATATAAGTTGTATCGGGATTGATTACAAAAATGACAATGCCGACTTAAGTACAAGGAGAATGAATCTTCTAATAGTTTGTGGTTTGACGGCTCCTGGGAAACGAGTATTAGATTCCGATGCACTTGTGCAGGTTTTCTGTATCCCTTGGACCTTCACATTGACCATGAAACACAGAAATCGCAACGGGAAGGTATACAAAAGGCACAATGCCGACTTAAGTACAAGAAGAGTGAATCTCTCAAGAGTTTGTGCTCTGAGCGGCTCCTCTGAGACCTGTATTAGATTCCGATGCACCAGTGGAGGTTTACTGTATGAATTAGAACTTCACTCTCACCATGAAACATAGATTTTGCATCGGGATTGAATACAAAAGGGACAATGCCGACTTAAGTACAAGAAGGATGATTCTTCTAAGAGTTTGTGGTTTGAGTGGCTTCTGGGAGACCAATATTAGAATCCGATGCAACAGTGCAGGTTTACTGTATCCCTTGGACTTTCACATTGACTTGAAACGCAGAAATTGCATCGCGATTGAATACAATAGGCACAATGCCGACATAAGTACATGAAGAGTGAATCATCTAAGAGTTTGTGGTTTGAGCGGCTCCTGGGAGACCAGTATTAGATTCCGATGCACGAGTGCAGGTTTACTGTATCCCTTGGACCTTCACATTGACCATGAAACACAGAAATCGCAACGGAATTGAATACAAAAGGCACAATGCCGACTGAAGTACAAGAAGAGTGAATCTTCTAAGAGTTTGTAGTGTGAGCAGCTCCTGGGAGAACAGAATTAGATTCCGATGCACCAGTGCAGGTTTACTGTATCCGTTGGATCTTCACATTGACCGTGAAACATAGAAATTGCATCGGGATTGAATACAAAATGGACAATGCCGACATAAGTAGAAGAAGAGGAATCTTCCAAGATTTTCTGCTATGTGTGCCTCCTAGGAGACCAGTATTAGATTCCGATGCACGCGTGAAGGTTAACTGTATCCCTTGGACCTTCACATTGACGATGAAACACAGAAATCGTATCGGGATCGAATACAAAATGGACAATGCCGACATAAGTACAAGAAGAGGAATCTTCCAAGAGTTTGTGGTTTGAGCGAATCCTGGGAGACCAGTATTAGATTCCGATGCACGCGTGAAGGTTAACTGTATCCCTTGGACCTTCACGTTGACCATGAAACACAGAAATTGCATCAGGATATAATAAAAAACGGACAATGCCGACTTAAGTACAAGAAGAGTGAATCTTCTAAGAGTTTGTGGTTTGAGCGGCTCCGGGGAGAATAGTATTAGATTCCGCAGCACCAATGCTGGTTTACTGTATCCCTTTTGAATCGGGAGTGGATACAAAAGGGACCAAGCCAACTTAAGCACAAGAAGAATGATTCTTCAAAGAGTTAGTGGTTTGAGCGTCTCCTGGGATGTCAGTATTAGATTCCGATGCACCAGTGCAGGTTTACTGTACCTCTTGGACCTTCACATTGGCCATGAAACACCGAAATTAATCGGGATTGAATACAAAACGCATAATGCCGACTTAAGTACAAGAAGAGTGAATCTCCCAAGAGTTTGTGCTGTGAGCGGCTCCTCTGAGACCAGTATTAGATTCCGATGCACCAATGGAGGTTTACTGTATGAATTGGACCTTCACTCTCACCATGAAACATAGATTTTGCATCGGGATTGAATACATAAAGGGAAAATGCCGACTTAAGTACAAGAAGAGTGAATCTTCTAGGAGTTTGTGGTTTGAGCGGCTCCTGGTAGGCCAAATTAGATTCCGATACACCCGTGCAGGTATACTGTATCACTTGTACTATCACATTGACCATGAAACACAGAAATCGCAACGGGATTGAATACAAAAGGTACAATGCCGACTGAAGTACAAGAAGCGTGAATCTTCTAAGAGTTTGTGGTTTAAGCGGCTCCTGGGAGACCAGTATTAGATTCCGATGCACCAATGCAGAATTTACTGTATCCCATGTACCTTCATATTGACCATGAAACACAGAAATCGCATCGATATTGAATAAAAATGGCAGAGTGCCGACTTAAGTACAAGAACAGTGAATCTTCTAAGAATTTGTGACTCGAACGGCGCCTGGGACACCAGTACTAGATTCCGATGCATTAGTGCAGGTTTACTGTATCCCTTGGACTTCACATTGACCTTGAAACACAGAAATCGCATAGAAATTGAATACAAATGACACAATGGCGACATAATGACAAGTAGACTGAATCCTCTAAGAGTTTGTGGTTTGAGCGGCTCCTGGGAAACCAGTATTAGATTCCGATGCTCCAGTGCGCTTTCACTGCATCCCTTGGATATTCACATTGACCATGAAACACAGGAATCTCATCGGAATTGAATACAAAAGGGACAGTGCCGACTTAAGTACAAGATGAGTGAATCTTCTAAGAGCATGTGCTTTGAGCGGCTCCTGGGAGACCGGTATTAGATTGCGATGTACCAGTGCTGGTTTACTGTATCCTTTGGACCTTCACATTGACCATGAAACACAGAAATCGCATCGGGATTGAATACAAAATGGACAATACCGAAATAAGTACAAGAAGAGGAATCTTCCAAGAGTTTGTGGTTTGAGCGAATCCTGGGAGACCAGTATTAGATTCCGATGCACCTGTGCAGGTTTACTGTATCCCTTGGACCTTCACATTGACCATGAAACACAGATATCGCATCGGGATTGAATACAAATTGCACAATGCCGACTTAAGTACAAGAAGAGTGAATCTTCTAAGAGTTTGTGGTTTGAGCGGCTCCTGGGAGAATAGTATTAGATTCCGATGCACCAATGCTGGTTTACTGTATCCCTTTTGAATCGGGAGTGAATACAAAAGGGACCAAGCCAACTTAAGCACAAGAAGAATGACTCTTCTAAGAGTTTGTGGTTTGAGCGTCTCCTGGGATGTCAGTATTAGATTCCGATGCACCAGTGCAGGTTTACTGTACCTGTTGGACCTTCACATGGGCCATGATACACCGAAATTAATCGGGATTGAATACAAAACGCATAATGCCGACTTAAGTACAAGAAGAGTGAATCTCCCAGGAGTTTGTGCTTTGAGCGGCTCCTCTGAGACCAGTATTAGATTCCGATGCACCAATGGAGGTTTACTGTATGAATTGGACATTCACTCTCACCATGAAACATAGATTTTGCATCGGGATTGAATTCATAACGGAAAATGCGAATTAAGTACAAGAAGAGTGAATCTTCTAGGAGTTTATGGTTTGAGCGGCTCCTGGGAGGCCAAGCTAGATTCTGATGCACCCGTGCAGGTATACTGTATCACTTGTACCTTCACATTGGCCATGAAACACAGAAATTGCATCGGGATTGAATACAAAAGGCACAATGCCGACTTAAGTGCAAGAACAGTGAATCTTCTAAGAGTTTGTGGTTTGAGCGGATCCTGGAACACCAGTTTTAGATTCCGATGCACCAGTGCAGTTTTACCGTATCCCTTGGACTTGCACAGTGACCATGAAACATATAAGTTGTATCGGGATTGATTACAAAAATGACAATGCCGACTTAAGTACAAGGAGAATGAATCTTCTAATAGTTTGTGGTTTGACGGCTCCTGGGAAACGAGTATTAGATTCCGATGCACTTGTGCAGGTTTTCTGTATCCCTTGGACCTTCACATTGACCATGAAACACAGAAATCGCAACGGGAAGGTATACAAAAGGCACAATGCCGACTTAAGTACAAGAAGAGTGAATCTCTCAAGAGTTTGTGCTCTGAGCGGCTCCTCTGAGACCTGTATTAGATTCCGATGCACCAGTGGAGGTTTACTGTATGAATTAGAACTTCACTCTCACCATGAAACATAGATTTTGCATCGGGATTGAATACAAAAGGGACAATGCCGACTTAAGTACAAGAAGGATGATTCTTCTAAGAGTTTGTGGTTTGAGTGGCTTCTGGGAGACCAATATTAGAATCCGATGCAACAGTGCAGGTTTACTGTATCCCTTGGACTTTCACATTGACTTGAAACACAGAAATTGCATCGCGATTGAATACAATAGGCACAATGCCGACATAAGTACATGAAGAGTGAATCATCTAAGAGTTTGTGGTTTGAGCGGCTCCTGGGAGACCAGTATTAGATTCCGATGCACGAGTGCAGGTTTACTGTATCCCTTGGACCTTCACATTGACCATGAAACACAGAAATCGCAACGGAATTGAATACAAAAGGCACAATGCCGACTGAAGTACAAGAAGAGTGAATCTTCTAAGAGTTTGTAGTGTGAGCAGCTCCTGGGAGAACAGAATTAGATTCCGATGCACCAGTGCAGGTTTACTGTATCCGTTGGATCTTCACATTGACCGTGAAACATAGAAATTGCATCGGGATTGAATACAAAATGGACAATGCCGACATAAGTAGAAGAAGAGGAATCTTCCAAGATTTTCTGCTATGTGTGCCTCCTAGGAGACCAGTATTAGATTCCGATGCACGCGTGAAGGTTAACTGTATCCCTTGGACCTTCACATTGACGATGAAACACAGAAATCGCATCGGGATCGAATACAAAATGGACAATGCCGACATAAGTACAAGAAGAGGAATCTTCCAAGAGTTTGTGGTTTGAGCGAATCCTGGGAGACCAGTATTAGATTCCGATGCACGCGTGAAGGTTAACTGTATCCCTTGGACCTTCACGTTGACCATGAAACACAGAAATTGCATCAGGATATAATAAAAAACGGACAATGCCGACTTAAGTACAAGAAGAGTGAATCTTCTAAGAGTTTGTGGTTTGAGCGGCTCCGGGGAGAATAGTATTAGATTCCGATGCACCAATGCTGGTTTACTGTATCCCTTTTGAATCGGGAGTGAATACAAAAGGGACCAAGCCAACTTAAGCACAAGAAGAATGATTCTTCAAAGAGTTTGTGGTTTGAGCGTCTCCTGGGATGTCAGTATTAGATTCCGATGCACCAGTGCAGGTTTACTGTACCTCTTGGACCTTCACATTGGCCATGAAACACCGAAATTAATCGGGATTGAATACAAAACGCATAATGCCGACTTAAGTACAAGAAGAGTGAATCTCCCAAGAGTTTGTGCTGTGAGCGGCTCCTCTGAGACCAGTATTAGATTCCGATGCACCAATGGAGGTTTACTGTATGAATTGGACCTTCACTCTCACCATGAAACATAGATTTTGCATCGGGATTGAATACATAAAGGGAAAATGCCGACTTAAGTACAAGAAGAGTGAATCTTCTAGGAGTTTGTGGTTTGAGCGGCTCCTGGTAGGCCAAATTAGATTCCGATACACCCGTGCAGGTATACTGTATCACTTGTACTATCACATTGACCATGAAACACAGAAATCGCAACGGGATTGAATACAAAAGGTACAATGCCGACTGAAGTACAAGAAGCGTGAATCTTCTAAGAGTTTGTGGTTTAAGCGGCTCCTGGGAGACCAGTATTAGATTCCGATGCACCAGTGCAGAATTTACTGTATCCCATGTACCTTCATATTGACCATGAAACACAGAAATCGCATCGATATTGAATAAAAATGGCAGAGTGCCGACTTAAGTACAAGAACAGTGAATCTTCTAAGAATTTGTGACTCGAACGGCGCCTGGGACACCAGTACTAGATTCCGATGCATTAGTGCAGGTTTACTGTATCCCTTGGACTTCACATTGACCTTGAAACACAGAAATCGCATAGTAATTGAATACAAATGACACAATGGCGACATAATGACAAGTAGACTGAATCCTCTAAGAGTTTGTGGTTTGAGCGGCTCCTGGGAAACCAGTATTAGATTCCGATGCTCCAGTGCGCTTTCACTGCATCCCTTGGATATTCACATTGACCATGAAACACTGGAATCTCATCGGAATTGAATACAAAAGGGACAGTGCCGACTTAAGTACAAGATGAGTGAATCTTCTAAGAGCATGTGCTTTGAGCGGCTCCTGGGAGACCAGTATTAGATTGCGATGTACCAGTGCTGGTTTACTGTATCCTTTGGACCTTCACATTGACCATGAAACACAGAATTTGCATCGGGATTGAATAAAAATTGGACAATGCCGACTTAAGTACAAGAAGAGTGAATCTTCTAAGATATTGTGGTTTGAGCGCCTGATGGGAGACTAGTATTAGATTCCGATGCATCAGTGCAGGTTTCCTGTATCCCTTGGACCTTTACATTGACGATGAGATACAGAATTTGCACAGGGATTGAATACAAATGAGTCAATGCCGATTTAAGTACAAGAAGACTGAATCTTCCAAGAGTTTGTGGTTTGGGCGGCTCCTGGGAGACCAGTAGTAGATTCCGATTCACCAGTGCTGTTTAACTATATCTTTTGGACATTCACAGTGACCATGAAACACATAAGTTGCATCGGGATTGATTACAAAAGGGACAATACCGAATTAAGTACAAGAAGAGTGAATCTTCTAAGAGTTTGTGGTTTGTGCGGCTCCTGGGAGACGAGTATTAGATTCCGATGCACCATTGCAGGTTTACTGTATCCCTTGGATCTTCTTATTGACCATGAAACACAGAAATCGCAACGGGATACAATACAAATGGCACAATGCCGACATAAGTACAATAAGAGTGAATCTTCTAAGAGTTTGCACCGTGAACGGCTCCTAGGAGACCACTATTAGATTCCGATGCACCAGTGCAGGTTTATCGTATCAATTGGACCTTCACATAGACCAAGAAACACGGAGATCGCATCGGGATTGAATGCAAAAGGCACAATGCAGACTTAAGTACAAGCAGAGTGAATCATCTAAGAGTTTGTGGTTTGAGCGGCTCCAAGGAGACCAGTAATAGATACCGATCCACCAGTGCAGGTTTACTGTATCCCTTGGACCTTCACATTGACCATGAAACACAGAAATGGTATCGGGTTTGAATACAAAATTGACAATGCCGACTTAAGTACGAGAAGAGTGAATTTTCTAAGAGATTGTGATTTGAGCGGCTCCTGGGAGATCAGTATTAGATTCCGATGCACCAGTGCAGGATGTCTGTACCCCGTGGACCTTCACATTGACCATGAAACACCGAAATTACATCGGGATTGTATACAAAAGACACAATGACGACTTAAGTACAAGAAGAGTGAAAATTCTAAGAGTCTGCAGTTTGAGCAGTTCCTGGGAGGCCGGCATTAGATTCCGGTGCACAACTGCAGGTTTACTGTATCCCTTGGACCTTCACATTGACCATGAAACACAGAAATCGCAACGGGATAGAATACAAAAAGCACAATGCCGACTTAAGTACGAGAAGAGTGAATCTTGTAAGAGTTTGTGGTTTGAGCGGTCCTGGGAGACCAGTATTAGATTCCGATGCACCAGTGCAGAATTTACTGTGTACCTTGGACCATCACATTGACCATGAAATACAGAAATCGAATCGGGATTGAATACAAAAGGCACAATGACGACTTAAGTACATAACGAGTTATTGTTCTAAGGGTTTGTGCTTTGAACGGCTCCTGGGAGACCAGTATTAGATTCTGATGCACCAGTGTAGGTTTACTGGATCCCTTGGACCTTCACATTGACCATGAAACACAGAAATCGCAACGGGAAAAAATTCAAAAGGTACAATGCCGACTTAAGTACAAGAAGAGTGAATCTTCTAAGAGTTTGTGATTTGAGCGGCTCCTGGGAGACTAGTATTAGATTGCGATGCAACAGTGCAGGTGTACTGTATCCCTTGGACCTTCACAGTTACCATGCAACGCAGAAATTGCATCGGGATTCTATACAGAAGGCACAATGCCGACTTAAGTACAAGAAGAGTGAATCTTTTAAGAGTTTGTGGTTTGAGCGGCTCCTGGGAGACCAGTATTAGGTTCCGATGCACCAGTGCAGGATTACTGTATCCCTTGGACCTTCACAATGACGATGAGACACAGAAATTGCATCGGGTTATTATACAAAATGGACAATGCCGACTTAGGTACAAGAAGACTGAATCATCTAAGAGTTTGCTGTTTGAGCGGCTCCTGGGAGACCAGTATCGATTCCAATGCACCAGTGCAGGTTTTCTGTTTCCCTTGGACCTTCACATTGACGATGATACACAGAAATTGCATCGGGATATAATACAAAAGCTACATTTTTTGTTTTCATTTAATTTACAGAATAACCCACCGTGTAGTAGTTATGGTGGGTTGTATGTCTTCTACAATATGTAGCGTTAGTAGCACTCATGGTCTCTTAGCCTGTGTGAGAACTTCTAGATGGTCGTAAAAGTTCTCACACCGTTGCACGTCCCTAGCCACGTGGAGGCGGACCAGATTTCGTCCTCGGTGTGCCACTAACCTTCTTCTGTTTGTATTCCCTTTTTTTAAATTTATATTGTTAATGCAGAAAAAACTCTAAAACAATTTGAAAATTTAAGATTTAGAAATATATAAAATCAGAGAAGAATGAAATTAACATGATATATATAAACTTAATATCTATTTCTTTGGCAGATGGCCAAGGCAATGTGACTAAGAACTGCAAGCTCTGGTTCCACAGAAAGCCACACCCATATGAGGGCTCGGCAAATCCTCGAGCCTGTCTTAGTGGATGTGGCTCCTGTACATTCGAACCTCTACATTCATTACTCTGTGCAAACAAGAACCATACTACCATGTTCATGATAAATGTGCACTAATATATAATCTTAGGAGCACCTTACATTTGTTACCAATCATCACATTAACATTAGTTACGAAAACAATAACAATTTTAGACAATACATAATATTTATACAATTCTATTTCAACAATACACATCTATCTGTATACATTAACATCCAAGTGCGAGGGCTCGGAATTGACTTCGAGCCAGTCACTCTTGGGATGCCAGGACCTTCATTCCATGTCCTCATTCACAACTTCATCTGGGTCAGATTGTGTATTTGAGTCTGTGTCAGTGTTACTCCATTGATGCTGCCTAACCTGTGCACCCTGTCTGACCCGTGCATAAGGACGATCCTCCCTAATCTATTCATGGAGGACATTTGAAATTTCATTGCTTAAATTGTTCAGTCTCACCCACTCTTCCTGCTGTCGTATTAGATTATATAAGTCCTCACTCACAGTTGGTTGTCGTGTCTTTGAAAGCCTGTGACAGTGTAGAACGACGTGTTCCGGTGTACCAACTTGTAAGTGCGCAGGATATGGTCCATGACCCGTCAGGAAATGGACCATACCGCGCGTAGGATCACACTGTCGCAATCTTAATCTCTCACGTACATCAGGAAAAAAGTTGTACACTCGTCGTCCTTTGTCTGTCGCTCCCCATTCAGACTGCCATGTCTGTAGCTTCCAGTCTCTTAAATCCTTCATGTTCCTTAGATTTTGCTCTGTAATATCTCTCACCTTCCCTTCTTCCCCTCTCCTCAACCAGTAGGCTGCCGCACGTTGCCTGATGGTAAGATCAATTGGGCATACACCTAGTACAACACACAAGGCTTCGATGGAAGTGGTATTGAACGCCCCTGACAATCGGAGCGGAACACTCCGTTGGCCACTCCTAACTATGTTTACGTGAGTACCTAGGTGCAGCCGATGTGCCTAGACACTAGCTGCAAAGTATGTAATAGATTCAAATAGAGCAGTGTGATACGCTCTCATAACGTTCAGCGGCAGCCTAAAGGAGGCACTGTTCAGTCTCGCCACTTTATGCCTAATACTCAGTCCTTTTTCCGTCATTGTTCTTGCATGTGGTATGAAAGACTGCTTCTCATCCAAATAAAGCCCTAAATACCGCGTTACCTCATGTCGTTTCAATGACACGTCATTCAGTTTAATAATTGGGTTACGTAGCAGCTGACCCTTTAAGAGCATATACACAGTCTTACTCGCCGCCACAGTCAGTTTGTTTTTCTTACACCAATCAGTAATGTCACGAAGCAAATCAGAAGTCATAGTCTCTAGTTGTTTCCGAGAGTTCGCTGTTACTAGCACCATTAGTCGTCAGCATAAGCAACAACTCCTGAAGCCCTGCTATCCTTATCTATCATGTCCAGCAGTGGTTCAATTACAATGTCCCAGAAAATGGGACCACAGATGGAGCCTTGAGGGCAACCCTTAGATATTCTTTTGACAACTGTCTGATTTCCTGCCCTCCATTCTACCGTCCTATGTCTACAATAATCAAGAAAATTTGTGTACAATGCAGTTGGAATTTCCAAGTCCCGCAATCTGGCGAACAGAGCAGGCCACCAGAGATTGTCAAAGGCGCCTGAGATGTCTATGAACACTGCTAGAACATAACTGCAGTCCGTATTCTTGGTAATTTCGATTGCCCTGTTTATTGCGTCTTCGATATATTTCTTAGGGCGAAAGCCAAACTGATGGGGTGATAGGCCCCTCAGCTGCCGGTGAGTCTGAAGTCTATCACACAATAGTCTCTCCTGCAATTTGCCTAAAATGTTTAGTAGGCAGATTGGCCTGTATGTTTTGGCATCTGTCGGATCTTTATCCTCCGATTTTTTGATAATTATGACACTAGCCGTCTTCCAGGTGGCTGGAACTCTACCCTCCAGTAGGCAGTCGTTAAACAATTTTGTCAGGTACGGAATAATGAGAGGGGCAGCAGCCTTCACGGTCTCAGCATGTACGCCATCCGGGCCAGAGGCCTTCTTATTTTTCAAGTTTTGAATTGCTAATGCAACCTCTTCCTGCGCAAACGGAATTACAGCTAAGTCGTTGACGTATTCTTCACCAATTTGCCTGCGAAGATCACGATGGTAAACGTCATCTTCAATTACATCATCGTCAGGAAGGAGCCTATGTAAGAGAAATTCTGCCGTACGCCGCCATCCATCCGTCATGCGTCCATCTGCCTGCCGCAGTGTTGACATAATCAGAGGTGATTTGACCCGTTCTGTTTGCACTCTGTATGGCTCGCCCCAGATGTCTTTAGACAAATTTGTCTTGACAAACTTGTCCCAATGGACCTGTCTTGTCTTCTGCAGTTCATCCTTGTACCTGTTTTTGGCAGCCAAATACAGTTGCAGCCTTATATGCCTCTCATTATATGTCTTTGCTAGTTGGTAATATCGTCTAGCATCTCGAGCTTTCTTCCTTAGTGTTGTTAGCTGTCGGGACCAGGGGAAACGAGATTGTCTTCCACCACTCACAGACGGAATGGCCCTGACCTGCGCCTCTTGCAGCACATGTACCAGGAAGTGAGCTCTGAAATCCACACTTCCAGCCGGCCGGAGTGGCCGAGCGGTTAAAGGCGCTACAGTCTGGAACCGCACGACCGCTGCGGTCGCAGGTTCGAATCCTGCCTCGGGCATGGATGTGTGTGATGTTCTTAGGTTAGTTAGGTTTAATTACTTCTAAGTTCTAGGGGACATATGACCACAGCAGTTGAGTCCCATAGTGCTCAGAGCCATTTGAACCATTTTTCCACACTTCCTTGTACTTCATTAATGTTGAAACTGTCTATTACATTAAACAAGGTCTCCAGGTTGACCTTCTCAAACAGCAATCGTGGGTGACATGATGAATCTGCCTGCGCATTTGAGCGATAAGAGTTATCCACCTCTATTATAATCATATTGTGATCACTTTGTGATGCACCATCGCAAATCCGCCAGGTCGCGACATGGGGATAAGCTAGTTCATTCGCAAGCGATATATCTATATTACTTGTGCCACCAGCATGGCCCCTATATGTGGGCCCATGTCCTTCCTTATTCAATACTACCAGCTGACACTGATCATTCACTAGAAGTCCCCTTGTATCTGTCCTGTCTGCATGCCACAGTGTGGATTTTGCATTTATATCTGCCAAAATTAGTAATTTTCTCCGTCTGGAAAAATTTACTATGTTCCTAATATTGTCAAGAAAGGGCTCAATTTCCAAGGAGTACTGGGCATAAATTGAGGAGATTATCCAAACGTCTCCCCTTATTAATGCCTCAATCGTCACAACATGCTCAGAACACAGTTGTGCAATACGTGTGACTTTGATCTTCCTATTTGTTATCACAATTGCCGCCTTAGCATCACTTGTTCCTGTGATTGTCGTGCAATGCGTTGGTAATCCGGGAATCTTACCGCCGTGGATATAAGGCTCCTGAAGATAGGCAATTTGTGCTCCAACGTCATCAATCAATCTACCCAGTTCAGCCATAACCAGTCTACTTCTCATACAATTAAGTTGTATAAATTTCACGATGAATATTTGGTGAATACAAAACACCTAGGAGTAGTTTCCTTGGGGTCGAAATACACTCTGCCATGGGCCCGAACCAGGTCTTTGTATACGTTATGCAAGTTTAGCCCCTCGCCACGACGCGTACATACCATAGCCAGCAATTTACAAAGTTCCCTTTTATCAGTTGGGAAGTTTTCTACCCTTAATATCATACGATCTGTCTGTTCAGTCGTGGGGTAACAAATTGTATTTCCCTCAGGGTGAGTTAATCGCGTCACCAGACGTAGTGCAGTTTGAAATATGTCCTTATTTTCTAACCTACTGAGTCTAATGTTATTCTCTAAGTCACAGTAATCAACTGAGTCAACAGTATGTTTGGATGGCACGGTAGGTACTTCCTGCTCCTCAGATCTTGGTTCCTCATCTGTAACATTCTTTAAGTCCACAGAGTGAGGAGTTTCAGTTTTCCTCTCTTTATCTTCGATGTGACGTCCTTCATTGCGTACTTTGTCTCTTTCTATTTCCTTGTTTGTAGGACCCTGAGAATTTGAATCATTACTTCTGGACACCAACCCATGGTTTGATCCATCATGTGTGCTACCTCCATAAATAAAGCGAACAGGTTTGATGTAAGACTCACATTTAGACACATCGTACTCAGGTGACACTGTGGATGATCCCTCGTGACAGTCAGTAACAAAGTACCCATTCTCACTCATAGCCTGCTGCGAAGAATGCAGTGAGGGTTCCGCAGCTGAGAAGTTGTCAGAAGCTGATGCTGGGTTATTATCACTGTTCTCGACGAGCAATTGAGCCTCCAAGTCCTCTATGCGAAATAACAAGGCTGAATGGAGCATTGCCCATTGAAATAACTCATGCTTAATTTCTCGCTAAGATGATTCTCCATTGCTCCATGAATGCAAGCATCATCCAACATGTCGGTCATCGAAAGTGTTTGTTTTGAATGGCCACTAAGAGTGATTCCGGTGCCGTATCTCCTTCTCCCTGTGCTAAAATACTCACTTGTCTTCTCCATGCAACTGCACGTCGCCATGCTCTGGCTCTCGTGGACGGTGACCTATATCTCCGCTGAGTATGCAGAATGTTAGTGTAGTTCGTAAACATTTGAGAGTTAGGCTTAGTTAACATTACACAAGTCGTAGTCTGTACGTTGGATCTGCCTTTCGTAAAGTTGTCTGAAGGTTGGACAGTCTGGACCCCCAGCTTTTTTACATACCCTCATCCTGTGATGGCATGGAATGCACCCAACTACCGTCTGCTCTTTACATTCTGACCTATTATGGCCTGTCTTTCCACATTTTGCACATGCTTGTTCTCTGTCACAGTGCCTGGTGGAATGTCCCAGACCGCAACACCTAAAACACTTCTGGACAGCAACAAATTCTCTAATTCTTAGGGCTTCAAATTGGATGTAAACTCTATCCTTTTGCAGCAGAAAGGGATAATGAAAACTTAACTACAAGAAGAGTGAATCTTCTAAGAGATTGTGGTTTGAGCGGCTCCTGGGAGGCCAGTATTAGATTCCGAAGCCCCAGTGCTGGTTTACTGTATCCCTTGGAACTTCACATTGACCATGAATCGCAGAAATCGCATTGGGATTGAATACAAAAGGCACATGGCGGCATAAGGACAAGAAGAGTGAATCTTCTAAGAGTTAGTGTTTTCAGCGGCTCCTGGGAGACTAGTATTAGATTCCGATGCAACAGTGCAGGTTTACTGTATCCCTTGGACCTTCACAGTTACCATGAAACAAAGAAATCGCATCGGGATTGAATACAGAAGGCACAATGCCGACATAAGTACAAGAAGAGTGAATCTTCTAAGAGTTCGTGGTTTGAGCGGCTCCTGGGAGACCAGTATTAATTTCCGATTCACCAGAGCTGGTTTACTGTATCCCTTGAACCTTCACATTGACGATGAAACACAGAAATTGCATCGGGATTGGATACAAAAGGAACAATGCCAACTTAAGTACAAGAAGAGTGAATCTTCTAAGAGTTTGTGGTCAGAGCGGCTCCTGGGAGACCAGTATTAGATTCCGATGCACCAGTGCATGTTTACTGTATCCCTTGGACCTTCACATTGACCATGAAACACAGAAATCGCATCGGGATTGAATACAAAAGGCACAATGCCGACTTAAGTACATGAGGAGTAAATGTTCTAAGGGTTTGTGCTTTGAACGGCCCCTGGGAGACCAGTATTAGATTCCGATGCACCAGTGCCGGTTTATTGTATCCCTTGGACCTTCACATTGACCATGAAACACAGAAATTGCATCGGGATTGAATACAAAAGAGACAATGCCGACTTAAGTACAATAGTTTGTAGTTTGAGCGGCTCCTGGGAGACCAGAATTAGATTCCGATGC
The DNA here is from genome assembly GCF_023864345.2 of Schistocerca serialis cubense. Taxonomy (NCBI): domain Eukaryota; kingdom Metazoa; phylum Arthropoda; class Insecta; order Orthoptera; family Acrididae; genus Schistocerca; species Schistocerca serialis. The sequence continues at coordinate 15,520,546 of NC_064638.1, forward strand.
ACCAGTGCAGGTTTACTGTATCCCTTGGACCTTCACATTGATCATGAAACACAGAAAGCGCATTGAGATTAAATACAAAACGCACAATGCCGACTTAAGTACAAGAAGAGTAAATCTTCTAAGAGTTTGCGGTTTGAGCGCTCCTGGGAGACAAGTATTAGAAACCGATGCACCAGTGCAGTTTTAGTGCATCCCTTGGACATTCACATTGACCATGAAACACAGAAATCGCATCGGGATTAGATCCAATCGGGACAATGATGACATCAGTACAAGATGAGTGAATCATCTAAGAGATTGTGATTTGAGCGGCTCCTGGAACACCAGTATGAGATTCCGATCCACCAGTGCAGTTTTACTGTATCCCTTGGACCTTCACATTGACCATGAAACACAGAAATTGCAACGGGATTGAAAACAAAAGGGACAATGCCGACCTAAGTACGAGAAGAGTGAATCTTCTAAGAGATTGTGGTTTGAGCGGCTCCTGGGAGACCAGTATCAGATTACGATGCAACAGTGCAGGTATACTGTATCCATCGGACCTTCACATTCACCATGAAACACAGAAATTGCATCGGGATTGAATACAAAAGGGACAATGCCAATTTAAATACGAGAAGAGTGAATCTTCTAGGAGATTGTGGTTTGAGCGGCTCCTTGGAGACCAGTATTAGATTCCGATGAACCAGTGCAGGTTTACTGCATCTCTTGTACCTTCACTTTGACGATGAAACACAGAAATTGCTTCGGGATATAATACAAAAGGGACAATGCCAACTTAAGTACAAAAAGAGTGAATCTTCTAAGAGTTTGTGGTTTGAGAGGCTTCTGGGAGATCAGTATTAGATTCCGATGCACCAGTGCAGGTTTACTGTATCTCTTGGACCTTCACATTGACGATGAATCAAAGCAATTGCATCGGGATATAATACAAAAGGGACAATGCCGACTTAAGTACAAGAAGAGTGAATCACCTTAGTGATTCTGATTTGAGCGGCACCTCGGACAACAGTACTAGATTTCGATGCACAAGTGCTGATTTACTGTATACCTTGTACCTTCACATTGACCATGAACTACAGAAATCGCAACGGGATGGATTACAAAAGGCACAATGCCGACTTAAGTACACGAAGAGTGAATCTTCTAAAAGTTTGTGGTTTGAGCGTCTCCTGGGAGACCAGTATTAGAAACCGATGCACCAGTGCAGTTTTAGTGTATCCCTTGGCCATTCACATTGACCATGAAACACAGAAATCGCATCGGGATTGAATCCAATAGGGACAATGCCGACTTAAGTACAAGAAGAGTGAATCTTCTTAGTGATTCTGATTTGAGCGGCACTTCGGACACCAGTATTAGATTCCGATGAACCAGTGCAGGTTTACTGTAACCTTGGACCTTCACATTGAAGATGAAACACAAAAATTGCATCGGGATATAATCCAAAAGGGACAATGGCGACTTAAGTACAAGAAGAGTGGATCTTCTAAGATTTTGTGGTTTGAGCGGGTCCTGGGAGACCAGTATTAGATTCCGATGCACCACTGCAGGTTTATTGTATACCGTGAACCTTCACATTGACCATGAAACACAGAAATTGCATCGGGATTGAATTCAAAAGAGACAATGCCGACTTAAGTACGAGTAGAGTGAATCTTTTAAGAGATTGTGGTTTGAGCGGCTCCTGGGAGACCAGTTTTAGATTCCGGTGCACCAGTGCAGGTTTACTGTATCTCTTGGACCTTCACATTGACCATGAAACACAGAAATCGCATTGGGATCGAATACAAAAGGGACAACGCCGACTTAAGGACAAGAAGAGTGAATGTTCTAAGAGTTTGTGGTTTGAGCGTCTCTTGGGAGACCAGTATTAGATTCCGATGCACCAGTGCAGGTTTACTGTGTACATTGGACCTTCACATTGACCATGAAACACAGAAATTGCATCGGGATTGAATCCAAAATGGACAAAGCCGACTTAAGTACGAGAACAGTGAATCTTCTAAGAGATTGTGGTTTGAGCGTCTCCCGGGAGACCAGTATTAGAAACCGATGCACCAGTGCAGTTTTAGTGTATCCCTTGGATATTCACATTGACTATGAAACACAGAAATCGCATCGGGATTGAATACAATAGGGACAATGCAGACTTAAGTACAAGAAGAGTGAATCATCTTAGAGATTCTGATTTGAGCGGCACCTCGGACACCAGTATTAGATTCCGATGAACCAGTGCAGGTTTACTGTATCCCTTGGACCTTCACATTGACGATGAAACCCAGAAATTGCTTCGGGATATAATCCAAAAGGGACAATGCCGACTTAAGAACAAGAAGAGTGAATCTCCTAAGAGTTTGTGGTTTGAGCGGCACCTGGGAGACCAGTATTAGATTCCGATGCACCAGCGCAGGTTTACTGTATCCCTTGGACCTTCACATTGACGATGAAACACAGAAATTGCATCGGGATATAATACAAAAGGGACAATGCCTACTTAAGTACAAGAAGAGTGAATCTTCTAAGAGTTTGTGGTTTGAGCGGCTCCTGGGAGACCCGTATTAGATTCCGATGCCCCAGTGCTGGTTTACTGTATCCCCCGGACCTTCACATTGACCATGAAGCGCTGAAATCGCATTAGGATTGAATACAAAAGGGACAATGCCGACTTAAGTACAAGAAGAGTGGATCTTCTAAGATTTTGTGGTTTGAGCGGCTCCTGGGAGATCAGTATTAAATTCAGATGCACCAGTGAATTTTTACTGTATCCCTTGGATCTTCACGTTGACGATGAAACACAGACATTGCATCGGGATATAATACAAAAGGGACAGTGCCGACTTAAGTACAAGGTGAGTGAATCTTCTAAGAGTTTGTGGTTTGAGCGGCTCCTGGGAGACCAGTGTTAGATTCCGATGCACCAGTGCAGGTTTACTGTATACCGTGGACCTTCACATTGACCATGTAACACCGAAATTGCGTATGGATATAATACAAAAGGTACAATGCCGACTTAAGTACAAGAAGAGTGAATCTTCCAAGAGTTTGTGGTTTAAGCGACTCCTGGCAGACCAGTATTATATTCCGATGCACCAGTGTAGGTTTACTGTATCCCATGGACCTTCACATTGACCATGAAACACAGAAATTGCATTGGGATTTAATACAAAAGGCACAATGCCGACTTAAGTACAAGCAGAGTGAATCTTCTAAGAGTTTGTGGTTTGAGTGGCTCCTGGGAGACCGGTATTAGATTCTGATGCACCAGTGCAGTTCTACTGTATACCTTGGACCTTCACATTGACCATGAAACACAGAAATTGCATCGGGATTGAATACAAAAGAGACAATGCCGACTTAAGTACGAGAAGAGTGAATCTTTTAAGAGATTGTGGTTTGGGCGGCTCCTGGGAGACCAGTATTAGATTCCGATGCACCAGTGCAGATTTACTGTATCCATTGGACCTTCCCATTGATCATGAAACTCAGAAATTGCATCGGGATTGAATCTAAAATGGACAAAGCCGACTTAAGTACGACAAGAGTGAATCTTCTAAGAGATTGTGGTTTGAGCGTCTCCTGGGAGACCAGTATTAGAAACCGATGCACCAGTGTAGTTTTAGTGTATCCCTTGGATATTCACATTGACCATGAAACACAGAAATCGCATCGGGATTGAATCCAATAGGGACAATGCCCACTTAAGTACAAGAAGAGTGAATCATCTTAGAGATTCTGATTTAAGCGGCACCTCGGACACCAGTATTAGATTCCGATGAACCAGTGCAGGTTTACTGTATCCCTTGGAACTTCACATTGACGATGAAACACAAAAATTGCATCGGGATATAATCCAAAAGGGACAATGCAGACATAAGTACAGGATGAATGAATCTTCTAAGAGTTTGTGGTTTGAGCGGGTCCTGGGAGACCAGTATTAGATTCCGATGCACCAGTGCAGGTTTACTGTATACCGTGGACCTTCACATTGACCATGAAACATAGAAATTGCATCGGGATTGAACACAAAAGAGACAATGCCGACTTAAGTACGAGAAGAGTGAATCTTTTAAGAGATTGTAGTTTGAGCGGCTCCTGGGAGACCAGTATTAGATTCCGATGCACCAGTGCAGGTTTACTGTATCCCTTGGCCCTTCACATTGACGATGAAACACAGAAATTACTTCGGGATATAATACAAAAGGGACAATGCCTACTTAAGTACAAGAAGAGTGAATTTTCTAAGAGTTTGTGGTTTGAGCGGCTCCTGGGAGACCAGTATTAGATTCCGATGCCCCTGTGCTGGTTTACTGTATCCCCTGGACCTTCGATTGACCATGAAACGTTGAAATCGCATTAGGATTGAATACAAAATGCACAATGCCGACATAAGTACAAGAAGAGTGAATCTTGTAAGAGTCAGAGCTTTGAGCGGCTCCTGGGAGACTAGAATTTGATTCCGATGCAACAGTGCAGGTTTACTGTAACCCTTGGAACTTCACAGTTAACAGGAAACACAGAAATTGCATCGGGATATAATCCAAAAGGGACAATGCCTACTTAAGTACAAGAAGAGTGGATCTACTAAGATTTTGTTGTTTGAGCGGCTTCTGTGAGACCAGTAGTAGATTCCGATGCACCAGTGTATTTTTACTGTATCCCTTGGATTTTCACGTTGGCGATGAGACACAGACATTGCATTGGGATATAATACAAAAGGGAGAGTGACGACTTAAGTACAAGAAGAGTGAAACCTCTAAGAGTTTGTGGTTCGAGCGTCTCCTGGGAGACCAGTATTAGATTCCGATGCACCAGTGTAGGTTTACTGTATACCGTGGACCTTCAAATTGACCATGAAACACCGAAATTGCGTAGGGATATATTACAAAAGGGGCAATGCCGACTTAAGTACGAGAAGAGTGAATCTATTGAGAGATTGTGGTTTCAGCGGCTCTTGGGGGACCAGTATTAGATTTCGATGCCCCAGTGCAGGTTTACTGTATACATTGGACCTTCACATTGACCATGAAACACAGAAATTGCATCGTGATTGAATCCAAAATACACAAAGCCGGCTTAAGTACGAGAACAGTGAATCATCTAAGAGATTGTGGTTTGAGCGTCTCCTGGGAGACCAGTATTAGAAACCGATGCACCATAGCAGTTTTAGTGTATCCCTTGGATATTCACATTGACCATGAAACACAGAAATCGCATCGGGATTTAATCCAATAGGGACAATGCAGACTTAAGTACAAGAAGAGTGAATCATCTTAGAGATTCTGATTTGAGCGGCACCTCGGACACCAGTATTAGATTCCGATGAACCAGTGCAGGTTTACTGTATACCTTGGACCTTCACATTGACCATGTAACACCGAAAATGCGTAGGTATATAATACAAAAGTACAATGCAGACGAAAGTACAAAAAGAGTGTATCTTCCAAGATTTTGTAGTTTGAGCGGCTCCTGGGAGACCAGTATTAGATTCCGATGCACCAGTGAGTTTTTACTGTATCCCTTGGATCTACACGTTGACGATGAATTACAGACATTGCATCGGGATATAATACAATAGGGACACTGCCGACTTAAGTACAAGAAGAGTGAATCTTCTAAGAGTTTGTGGTTTGAGCGGCTCCTGGGAGACCAGTATTATATTCCGATGCACAAGTGTAGGTCTACTGTATCCCATGGACCTACACGTTTACCATGAAACACAGAAATTGCATTGGGATAGAATACAAAAAGCACAGTGCCGACATAAGTACAAGAAGAGTGAATCTTCTAAGAGTTTGTGGTTTGAGTGCCTCCTGGGAGACCGGTATTAGATTCCGATGCACCAGTGCAGTTCAACTGTATACCTTGGACCTTCACATTGACAATGAAACACAGAAATTGCATCGGGATTGAATATAAAAGAGACAATGCCGACTTAAGTACGAGAAGAGTGAATCTTTTAAGAGATTGTGGTTTGAGCGGCTCCTGGGAGACCAGTATTAGATTCCGATGCACCATTGCAGGTTTACTGTATCCATTGGACCTTCACATTGACCATGAAACACAGAAATTGCAACGGGATTGAATCCAAACTCGACAAAGCCGACTTAAGTACGAGAAGAGTGAATCTTCTAAGAGATTGTGGTTTGAGCGGCTCCTGGAAGACCAGTGTTAGATTCCGATATACCAGTGCAGGTTTACTGTATCCCTTGTACCTTCACATAGACGATGAAACCCAGAAATTGCTTCGCGATATAATACAAAAGGGACAATGCCGACATAAGAACAAGAAGAGTGAATCTTCTAAGAGTTTGTGGTTTGAGCGGCTCCTGGGAGACCAGTATTAGATTCCGATGTACCAGTGCAGGTTTACTGAATCCCTTGGACCTTCACATTGACGATGAAATACAGCAATTGCATCGGGATATAATACAAAAGGGACAATGCCTACTTAAGTACAAGGAAAGTGAATCTTCTAATAGTTTGTGGTTTGAGCGGCTCCTGGGAGACCAGTATTAGATTCCGATGAACCAGTGCAGGTTTACTGTATACCTTGGACCTTCACATTGACCATGTAACACCGAAAATGCGTAGGTATATAATACAAATATACAATGCAGACGTAAGTACAAAAAGAGTGTATCTTCCAAGATTTTGTAGTTTGAGCGGCTCCTGGGAGACCAGTATTAGATTCCGATGCACCAGTGAGTTTTTACTGTATCCCTTGGATCTACACGTTGACGATGAATTACAGACATTGCATCGGGATATAATACAATAGGGACACTGCCGACTTAAGTACAAGAAGAGTGAATCTTCTAAGAGTTTGTGGTTTGAGCGGCTCCTGGGAGACCAGTATTATATTCCGACGCACAAGTGTAGGTCTACTGTATCCCATGGACCTTCACACTTACCATGAAACACAGAAATTGCATTGGGATAGAATACAAAAAGCACAGTGCCGACATAAGTACAAGAAGAGTGAATCTTCTAAGAGTTTGTGGTTTGAGTGCCTCCTGGGACACCGGTATTAGATTCCGATGCACCAGTGCAGTTCAACTGTATACCTTGGACCTTCACATTGACAATGAAACACAGAAATTGCATCGGGATTGAATATAAAAGAGACAATGCCGACTTAAGTACGAGAAGAGTGAATCTTTTAAGAGATTGTGGTTTGAGCGGCTCCTGGGAGACCAGTATTAGATTCCGATGCACCAGTGCAGGTTTACTGTATCCATTGGACCTTCACATTGACCATGAAACACAGAAATTGCAACGGGATTGAATCCAAACTCGACAAAGCCGACTAAAGTACGAGAAGAGTGAATCTTCTAAGAGATTGTGGTTTGAGCGGCTCCTGGAAGACCAGTGTTAGATTCCGATATACCAGTGCAGGTTTACTGTATCCCTTGTACCTTCACATAGACGATGAAACCCAGAAATTGCTTCGCGATATAATACAAAAGGGACAATGCCGACATAAGAACAAGAAGAGTGAATCTTCTAAGAGTTAGAGCTTTGAGCGGCTCCTGGGAGACTAGAATTTGATTACGATGCAACAGTGCAGGTTTACTGTATCCCTTGGACCTTCACATTGACCATGAAACACAGAAATTGCATCGGGATTGAATACAGTAGGCACAATGCCGACTTAAGGACAAGAAGAGTGAATCTTCTAGAAGTTTGTGGTTTGAGCGGCTCCTGGTAGAACAGTATTAGATTCCGATATACCAGTGTAGGTTTAATGTATCCCTTGTACCTTCACATTGACAATGAAACCCAGAAATTGCTTCCGGATATAATTCAAAAGGGACAATGCCGACTTAAGAACAAGAAGAGTGATTCTTCTAAGAGTTTGTGGTTTGGGCGACTCCTGGGAGACCAGTATTAGATGCCAATGCACCAGTGCAGGTTTACTGTATCCCTTGGACCTTCACATTGACGATGAAACACAGAAATCGCATCGGGATATAATACAGAAGGGACAATGCCTACTTAAGTACAAGAAGAGTGATTCTTCTAAGAGTTTGTGGTTTGAGTGGTTCCTGGGAGACCAGTATTAGATTCCGATGCCCCAGTGCTGGTTTACTGTATCCCTTGGACCATCACTTTGACCTTGAAAAGCTGAAATCGCATAGGGATTGAATATAAAAGGCACAATGCCGACATAAGTACAAGAAGAGTGAATCTTCTAAGAGTTAATGCTTTGAGCGGCTCCTGGGAGACTAGAATTTGATTACGATGCAACAGTGCAGGTTTACTGTATCCCTTGGACCTTCACATTGACCGTGAAACACAGAAATTGCATCGGGATTGAATACAAAACTTACAATGCCGACTTAAGTACGAGAAGAGTGAAACTTCTAAGAGATTGTGGTTTGAGCGGCTCCTGGGAGACCAGTCTTAGTTTCCGATGCACCAGTGCAAGTTTACTGTATCCCATGGACCTTCACATAGACCATGAAACACCGAAATTGCATCGGGATTAATACAAAACGGACAATGACGACTTAAGTACACGAAAAGTGAATCTACTAAGAGTTTGTGTTTTGAGTGGCTTCTGGGAGACCAGTATTAGATTCCGATGCACCAGTGCTGGTTTACTGTATCCCTTGGACCTTCACATTGACCATGAAACACAGAAATTGCATCAGGATATAATACAAAAGGGACAATGCCGACTTAAGTACATGAAGAGTGAATCTTCTAAGAGTTTGTGGTTTGAGGGGCTCCTGGGAGACCAGTATTAGATTCCGATGCACCAGTGCAGAATTTACTGTATCCCTTGGAACTTCACATTGACCTTGAAACACAGAAATCGCATCGGGATTGAATACAAAGGCACAATGCCGACTTAAGTACATGAAGAGTAAATGTTCTAAGGGTTTGTGCTATGAACGGCTCCTGGGAGAACAGTATTAGATTCCGATGCACCAGTGCTGGTGTACTGTATCCCTTGGACCATCACATTGTCCATGAAACACAGAAATTACATCGGGGTTGTATACAAGAGGGATAATGACGATTTAAGTACAAGAAGAGTGAATCTTCTAAGAGTTTGTGGGTTGAGCGGCTCCCTGGAGACCAGTATTAGACTCCGATGCACCAGTGCTGGTGTACTGTATCCCTTGGACCTTCACATTGACCATGAGACACAGAAATTACATCGGGATTGAATAGAAAAGAGACAATGCCGACTTAAATACAAGTAGAGTGAATCTTCTAAGAATTTGCGTTTTGAGCTTCTCCTGGGAGACCAGTATTAGATTCCGACACACTAGTGCAGGTTTTCTGTATCCCTTGGACCTTCACATTGACCATGAAAGACAGAAATTGCATCAGGATATAATATAAAAGGGACAATGCCGACTTAGGTACAAGAAGAGTGAATCTTCTAAGAATTCTTGGTTTGAGGGGCTCCTAGGTGACCAGTATTAGATTCCGATGTACCAGTGCAGGTTTAATGTACCCGTTGGACCTTCACATTGACCGTAAAACACAGAAATGGCATTGGGATTGAATACAAAATTCACAATGCCGACTTAAGTACAAGTAGAGTGAATCTTCTAAGAGTTTTTGGTTTGAGCGGCTAATGGGAGACCAAACTTAGATTTTCATACACCAGTGCAGAATTTACTGTATCCCTTGGACCTTCACATTGACCATGAATTACAGAAATCGCAACGGGATGGATTACAATAGGCACAATGCAGACTTAAGTACAAGAAGAGTGAATCTTTTAAGAGTTTGTGGTTTGAGTGGTTCCTGGGAGACCAGTATTAGATTCCGATGCACCAGTGCACTTTTACTGTAACCCTTAGACCTTCACATTGACCATTAACCACAGAAAACGCATTAGGATTGAATATAAAGGACACAATGCCGATTTAAAGACAAGAAGAGTGAATCTTGCAAGAGCTTGAGGTTTGAGCGGCTCCTGCGAGACCAGTATTAGCTTCCGTTGCACCAGTTTAGGTTTGCTGTATCCCTTGGACCTTAACATTGACCATGAATTACACAAATCGCAACGGGATAAATTACAAAAGGCACAATGCAGTATTAAGTACAAGAAGAGTGAATCTTCTAAGAGTTTGTGGTATGAGCGGCTCCTGGGAGACCAGTATTAGATTCCGATGCACCAGTGCAGGTTTACTGTATTCCTCGTACCTTCACATTGACCATGAAACGCAGAAATTGCATCGGGATATAATACAAAAGGGACAATGCCAACTTAAGTACAAGAAGAGTGAATCTTCCAAGAGATTGGCGTTTGAGCGGCTCCTGGGAGACCAGTATTAGATTCCGATGCACCAGTGCAGGTTTACTGTATCCCTTGACCTTCACATTGACCGTGAAACACAAAAATATCATTGGAATTGAATACAAAAGTCACAATGCCGACCTATGTACAAGTAGAGTGAATCTTCTAAGAGTTTGTGGTGTGAGAAACTCCTGGGAGACCAAACGTAGATTCCGATGCACCAGTGCAGAATTTACTGTATCCCTTGGAACTTCAAATTGACGTTGAAACACAGAAATCGCATCGGGATTGATTACAAAAGGTACAATGCCGACTTAAGTACATGAATAGTAAATGTTCTAAGGGTTTGTGCTTTAAACTGCTCCTGGGAGACCATTATTACATTCTGATGGAGCAGTGGAGGTTAACTGTATCCCTAGGACCTTCACATTGACCATGAAACACAGAAATCTCAATGGGATTGAATACAAAGGGACATGGCCAACTAAGGGCAAGAAGTGTGAATCTTCTATGAGTTTGTGTTTTGAGCGTATCCTTGGAGACCAGTATTAGATTCCGATGCACCAGTGCCAGTTTACTGTATCCCTCGCACCTTCACATTGACCAACAAACACAGAAATTGCATCGGGATTGAATACATAAGGACAATGCCGACTTAAGTACAAGGAGGGTGAATCTTCTAAGAGTTTGTGGTTTGAGCGGCTCCTGGGGGAACAGTATTAGATTCCGATGCACCAGTGCAGATTTACTGTATTCCTTGTACCTTCACATTGACCATGAAACACAGAAATTGCATCGGGATATAATACAAAAGGGACAATGCCAACTTAAGTACAAGAAGAGTGAATCTTTCAAGAGATTTAGGTTTGAGCGGCTCCTGGGAGACCATACTTAATTTCCGATGCACCAGTGCAGAATTTACTGTATACCTTGGAACTTCAAATAGACCTTAAAACACAGAAATCACATCGAGATTGAATACAAATGGCACAATGCCTACTTAAGTACAAGATGAGTGAATCTCCTAAGAGTTTGTGGTTTGAGCGGCTCCTGGGAGCCCATTATTAGATTCCGATGCACCAGTCACTTTTACCGTATCCCTTGGACCTACACTGTGACCATGAAACACATAAGTTGCATCGGGATTGACTACAAAAGGACAATGCCGTCTTAAGTACACGAAGAGTGAATCTTCTAAGAGTTTGTGGTTTGAGCGGCTCCTAGGAGACCAGTATTAGATTCCGATGCAACAGTGCTGGTTATCTGTATCCCTTGGACCTTCACATTTGCCATGAAACACAGAAATTGCATCGGGATTGAATACAAAAGGGACAATGCCGACTTAAGTACGAGAAGAGTGAATCTTTTAGGAGATTGTGATTTGAGCGGCTCTTCGGAGACCAGTATTAGATTCCAATGCACTAGTGAAGGTTTACTGTATCCCTTGGATCTTCACATTGACGATGAAACACAGAAAATGCATCGGGATATAATACAAAAGGGATAATGCCGACTTATGTACAAGAGGAGTGCATCTTCTAAGTGTTTGTGGTTTGAGCGGCTCCGGGGAGACCAGTATTAGATTCCGATGCACCAGTGCAGGTTTACTGTATCCCTTGGACCTTCACATTGTCCATGAAACACAGGAATCCCATTGGGATTGAATATAAAAGACACAATGATGACTGAAGGACAAGAAGAGTGAATCTTGTAAGAGTTTCTGGTTTGAGCGGCTCCTGAGAGAATATTATTGGATTCCGATGGATCAGTGCAAGTTTACTGTATCCCTTGGACCTTCACATTGACCATGAAACAAAGAAATCGCATCGGGATAGATTACAACAGGCACAATACCGGTTTAAGTGCAAGAAGAGTGAAGATTTTGTGGTTTGAGCGGCTCCTGGGGGTCCTGAATTAGTAATCGATGCCCCAAAGCTGTTTTAGTGTATCCCTTGGACATTCACATTGACCATGGAACACAGAAATCGCATCGGGATTGAATGTAATAAGGGGCAATGCCGACGTAAGAGCAATAAGAGTGAATCATCTAAGAGATAATGATTTGAGCGGCACCTCGGAGACCAGTATTAGATGCCGATGCACCAGTTTAGGTTTACTGTATCCCTTGGACTTTCACATTGACCATGAAATACAGAATTTGCAGCGGGATTGAGTACAAATGGGACAATGGCGACTTAAGTATAGGATGAGTGGATCTCCTGAGAGTTTGTGGTTGGAGCGGCTCCTGGGAAATGAGTATTAGATTCCGATGCACCAGTGCAGTTTTACTGTATCCCTTGGACCTTCACACTGACCATGAAACACAGAAATTGCTTCGGGATTGAATACAAAAGGGACTATGCCGACTTAAGTACGAGAAGAGTGAATCTTCTAAGAGATTTAGGTTTGAGCGGCTCCTGGGAGACCAGTATTAGATTCCGATGCACCAGTGCAGATTTACTGTATCCCTTGGAAATTCACATTGACCATGAAACAGAGAATTTGCATCGTGATTGAATACAAAAGGGGCAATGCCGACTTAAGTACGAGAAGAGTGAATCTTCTAAGAGATTGTCGTTTGAGCGTCTCCTGGGAGACCAGTATTAGATTCCGATGCACCAGTGCTGGTTTACTGTATCCCTTTGACCTTCACATTGACCATGAAACACAGATATTGCGTCAGGATATAATACAAAAGGGACGATGCAGACTTAAGTACAAGTAGAGTGAATCTTCTAAGAGTTTGTGCTTTGACCGGCTCCTGGGAGACCAGTATTAGATTTCGTTGCACCAATGCAGATTTACTGGATCCCCTGGACCTTCACATTGACCATGAAAGACAGAAATCGCAACGGGATAGATTACCAAACGCACAATGCGACTTAAGTACAAGAAGAGTGAATCTTCTAAGGGATTGTTCTTTGAGCGGCTCCTGAGAGACCAGTACTAGATTCTGATGCACCAGTCCAGGTTTACTGTGTCAAGAAGAGTGATAATTCTAAGAGATTGTGGTTTGAGCGGCTCCTGGGAGACCAGTATTAGATTCCGATGCACCAGTGCAGGTTTACTGTATCCCTTGGACCTTCACATTGACCATGAAACACAGAAATTGCATTGGGATTGAATACAAAATGGACAATGCCGACTTAAGTACGAGAAGAGTCAATCTTGTAAGAGATTGTATTTTGATCGGCTCCTGCTAGAGCAGTATTAGATTCCGATGCACCAGTGCAGAATTTACTGTATCCCTTGGAACTTCACATTGACCTTGAAACACAGAAATCGCATCGGGATTGAATACAAAGGCACAATGCCGACTTAAGTACATGAAGAGTAAATGTTCTAAGGGTTTGTGCTATGAACGGCTCCTGGGAGAACAGTATTAGATTCCGATGCACCAGTGCTGGTGTACTGTATCCCTTGGACCATCACATTGTCCATGAAACACAGAAATTACATCGGGGTTGTATACAAGAGGGATAATGACGATTTAAGTACAAGAAGAGTGAATCTTCTAAGAGTTTGTGGGTTGAGCGGCTCCCTGGAGACCAGTATTAGACTCCGATGCACCAGTGCTGGTGTACTGTATCCCTTGGACCTTCACATTGACCATGAGACACAGAAATTACATCGGGATTGAATAGAAAAGAGACAATGCCGACTTAAATACAAGTAGAGTGAATCTTCTAAGAATTTGCGTTTTGAGCTTCTCCTGGGAGACCAGTATTAGATTCCGACACACTAGTGCAGGTTTTCTGTATCCCTTGGACCTTCACATTGACCATGAAAGACAGAAATTGCATCAGGATATAATATAAAAGGGACAATGCCGACTTAGGTACAAGAAGAGTGAATCTTCTAAGAATTCTTGGTTTGAGGGGCTCCTAGGTGACCAGTATTAGATTCCGATGTACCAGTGCAGGTTTAATGTACCCGTTGGACCTTCACATTGACCGTAAAACACAGAAATGGCATTGGGATTGAATACAAAATTCACAATGCCGACTTAAGTACAAGTAGAGTGAATCTTCTAAGAGTTTTTGGTTTGAGCGGCTAATGGGAGACCAAACTTAGATTTTCATACACCAGTGCAGAATTTACTGTATCCCTTGGACCTTCACATTGACCATGAATTACAGAAATCGCAACGGGATGGATTACAATAGGCACAATGCAGACTTAAGTACAAGAAGAGTGAATCTTTTAAGAGTTTGTGGTTTGAGTGGTTCCTGGGAGACCAGTATTAGATTCCGATGCACCAGTGCACTTTTACTGTAACCCTTAGACCTTCACATTGACCATTAACCACAGAAAACGCATTAGGATTGAATATAAAGGACACAATGCCGATTTAAAGACAAGAAGAGTGAATCTTGCAAGAGCTTGAGGTTTGAGCGGCTCCTGCGAGACCAGTATTAGCTTCCGTTGCACCAGTTTAGGTTTGCTGTATCCCTTGGACCTTAACATTGACCATGAATTACACAAATCGCAACGGGATAAATTACAAAAGGCACAATGCAGTATTAAGTACAAGAAGAGTGAATCTTCTAAGAGTTTGTGGTATGAGCGGCTCCTGGGAGACCAGTATTAGATTCCGATGCACCAGTGCAGGTTTACTGTATTCCTCGTACCTTCACATTGACCATGAAACGCAGAAATTGCATCGGGATATAATACAAAAGGGACAATGCCAACTTAAGTACAAGAAGAGTGAATCTTCCAAGAGATTGGCGTTTGAGCGGCTCCTGGGAGACCAGTATTAGATTCCGATGCACCAGTGCAGGTTTACTGTATCCCTTGACCTTCACATTGACCGTGAAACACAAAAATATCATTGGAATTGAATACAAAAGTCACAATGCCGACCTATGTACAAGTAGAGTGAATCTTCTAAGAGTTTGTGGTGTGAGAAACTCCTGGGAGACCAAACGTAGATTCCGATGCACCAGTGCAGAATTTACTGTATCCCTTGGAACTTCAAATTGACGTTGAAACACAGAAATCGCATCGGGATTGATTACAAAAGGTACAATGCCGACTTAAGTACATGAATAGTAAATGTTCTAAGGGTTTGTGCTTTAAACTGCTCCTGGGAGACCATTATTACATTCTGATGGAGCAGTGGAGGTTAACTGTATCCCTAGGACCTTCACATTGACCATGAAACACAGAAATCTCAATGGGATTGAATACAAAGGGACATGGCCAACTAAGGGCAAGAAGTGTGAATCTTCTATGAGTTTGTGTTTTGAGCGTATCCTTGGAGACCAGTATTAGATTCCGATGCACCAGTGCCAGTTTACTGTATCCCTCGCACCTTCACATTGACCAACAAACACAGAAATTGCATCGGGATTGAATACATAAGGACAATGCCGACTTAAGTACAAGGAGGGTGAATCTTCTAAGAGTTTGTGGTTTGAGCGGCTCCTGGGGGAACAGTATTAGATTCCGATGCACCAGTGCAGATTTACTGTATTCCTTGTACCTTCACATTGACCATGAAACACAGAAATTGCATCGGGATATAATACAAAAGGGACAATGCCAACTTAAGTACAAGAAGAGTGAATCTTTCAAGAGATTTAGGTTTGAGCGGCTCCTGGGAGACCATACTTAGATTCCGATGCACCAGTGCAGAATTTACTGTATACCTTGGAACTTCAAATAGACCTTAAAACACAGAAATCACATCGAGATTGAATACAAATGGCACAATGCCTACTTAAGTACAAGATGAGTGAATCTCCTAAGAGTTTGTGGTTTGAGCGGCTCCTGGGAGCCCATTATTAGATTCCGATGCACCAGTCACTTTTACCGTATCCCTTGGACCTACACTGTGACCATGAAACACATAAGTTGCATCGGGATTGACTACAAAAGGACAATGCCGTCTTAAGTACACGAAGAGTGAATCTTCTAAGAGTTTGTGGTTTGAGCGGCTCCTAGGAGACCAGTATTAGATTCCGATGCAACAGTGCTGGTTATCTGTATCCCTTGGACCTTCACATTTGCCATGAAACACAGAAATTGCATCGGGATTGAATACAAAAGGGACAATGCCGACTTAAGTACGAGAAGAGTGAATCTTTTAGGAGATTGTGATTTGAGCGGCTCTTCGGAGACCAGTATTAGATTCCAATGCACTAGTGAAGGTTTACTGTATCCCTTGGATCTTCACATTGACGATGAAACACAGAAAATGCATCGGGATATAATACAAAAGGGATAATGCCGACTTATGTACAAGAGGAGTGCATCTTCTAAGTGTTTGTGGTTTGAGCGGCTCCGGGGAGACCAGTATTAGATTCCGATGCACCAGTGCAGGTTTACTGTATCCCTTGGACCTTCACATTGTCCATGAAACACAGGAATCCCATTGGGATTGAATATAAAAGACACAATGATGACTGAAGGACAAGAAGAGTGAATCTTGTAAGAGTTTCTGGTTTGAGCGGCTCCTGAGAGAATATTATTGGATTCCGATGGATCAGTGCAAGTTTACTGTATCCCTTGGACCTTCACATTGACCATGAAACAAAGAAATCGCATCGGGATAGATTACAACAGGCACAATACCGGTTTAAGTGCAAGAAGAGTGAAGATTTTGTGGTTTGAGCGGCTCCTGGGGGTCCTGAATTAGTAATCGATGCCCCAAAGCTGTTTTAGTGTATCCCTTGGACATTCACATTGACCATGGAACACAGAAATCGCATCGGGATTGAATGTAATAAGGGGCAATGCCGACGTAAGAGCAATAAGAGTGAATCATCTAAGAGATAATGATTTGAGCGGCACCTCGGAGACCAGTATTAGATGCCGATGCACCAGTTTAGGTTTACTGTATCCCTTGGACTTTCACATTGACCATGAAATACAGAATTTGCAGCGGGATTGAGTACAAATGGGACAATGGCGACTTAAGTATAGGATGAGTGGATCTCCTGAGAGTTTGTGGTTGGAGCGGCTCCTGGGAAATGAGTATTAGATTCCGATGCACCAGTGCAGTTTTACTGTATCCCTTGGACCTTCACACTGACCATGAAACACAGAAATTGCTTCGGGATTGAATACAAAAGGGACTATGCCGACTTAAGTACGAGAAGAGTGAATCTTCTAAGAGATTTAGGTTTGAGCGGCTCCTGGGAGACCAGTATTAGATTCCGATGCACCAGTGCAGATTTACTGTATCCCTTGGAAATTCACATTGACCATGAAACAGAGAATTTGCATCGTGATTGAATACAAAAGGGGCAATGCCGACTTAAGTACGAGAAGAGTGAATCTTCTAAGAGATTGTCGTTTGAGCGTCTCCTGGGAGACCAGTATTAGATTCCGATGCACCAGTGCTGGTTTACTGTATCCCTTTGACCTTCACATTGACCATGAAACACAGATATTGCGTCAGGATATAATACAAAAGGGACGATGCAGACTTAAGTACAAGTAGAGTGAATCTTCTAAGAGTTTGTGCTTTGACCGGCTCCTGGGAGACCAGTATTAGATTTCGTTGCACCAATGCAGATTTACTGGATCCCCTGGACCTTCACATTGACCATGAAAGACAGAAATCGCAACGGGATAGATTACCAAACGCACAATGCGACTTAAGTACAAGAAGAGTGAATCTTCTAAGGGATTGTTCTTTGAGCGGCTCCTGAGAGACCAGTACTAGATTCTGATGCACCAGTCCAGGTTTACTGTGTCAAGAAGAGTGATAATTCTAAGAGATTGTGGTTTGAGCGGCTCCTGGGAGACCAGTATTAGATTCCGATGCACCAGTGCAGGTTTACTGTATCCCTTGGACCTTCACATTGACCATGAAACACAGAAATTGCATTGGGATTGAATACAAAATGGACAATGCCGACTTAAGTACGAGAAGAGTCAATCTTGTAAGAGATTGTATTTTGATCGGCTCCTGCTAGAGCAGTATTAGATTCCGATGCACCAGTGCTGGTTCACTGTATCCCTTGGACCTACACATTGACCATGAAACACAGAAATTGCATCGGGATTGAATACAAAAGAGACAATGCCGACAGAAGTACAAGAAGAGTGAATCTTCTAAGAGTTTGTGTTTTAGGCTTCTCCTGGGAGACCAGTATTAGATTCCGATGCACTAGTGCAGACTTACTGCATCCCTTGGGCCCTCGCATTGACCATGAAACACAGAAATTGCATCAGGATACAATAGATAAATGCAATGCGAACTTAAGTACATGAAGAGTGAATCTCCTAAGAGTTAGTGCTTTGAACGGCTCCTGGGAGACCAGTATTATATTCCGATGCCCCAGTGCAGGTTTACTGTATCCCTTAGACCTTCATATTGACCATGAAACACAGAATGTGCGTCGGGATTGAATACAAATGGGACAATGCCGACTTAAGTACAAGAAGAGTGAATCTTCGAAGAGTTTGTGGTTTAAGCGGCTGCTGCCAGACCAGTATTAGATTCCGATGCACCAGTGCCGTTTTACCGTATCCCTTGGACCTTCACAGTGACCATGAAACACATAAGTTGCATCGGGAACGATTACAAAAGGGACAATGCCACCTTAAGTACAAGAAGAGTGAATCTTCTAAGAGTTTGTGGTTTCAACGGCTCCTGGGAGCCGATTATTATATTCTGATGCACCCGTGCAGGTTTACTCTATCCCTTGGACCTTCACTTTGACCATGAAACACAGAAATCACAACGGGATAGAATACAAAAGGCACAATGCCTACTTAAGTACAAGGAGAGTGAATCTTCTAAGGGATTGTGCTTTGAGCGGCTCCTGAGGGGCCAGTACTAGATTCTGATGCACCAGTCCAGGTTTACCGTATCAATTGGACCTTCACACTGACCATGAAGCACAGAGATCGCATCGAGATTAAATGCAAGGGGCACAATGCTGACTTAAGCACAAGAAGAGTAAATCTTCTAACAGTTTGTGGTTTGACCGGCTCCTAGGAGACCAGTAATAGATTCCGAAGCCACAGTGCAGGTTTAGTGTATCCCTTGGACCATCTCATTGACCATCAAACACAGAATTTGTATCGGGATTGAATACAAAAGGGACAATGCAGTTTTAGGTACAAGAAGAGTGAGTCTTCAAACGGTTTGTGAATTGGGCGGCTCGTGGGATACCAGTAATACATTTCGAGGCACCAGTGCAGGTTTACTGCATCCCTTGGACCTTCACATTGACCATGAATCTTAGAAATCGCAACGGCATAGAATACAAAAGGCACAATGCCGGCGTAAGTACAAGAAGAGTGAATCTTCCAAGAGTTTGCGCTTTGACCGGCTCCTGGGAGACCAGTATTAGATTCCGATGCACCAGTGCACTTTAACTGTATCCCTTGCACCTTCACATTGACCATGAAACACAGAAATCGCATTGGGATTGAATAGAAAAGTCACAATGCCGACTTAAGGACAAGAAGAGTGAATCTTGTAAGAGTTTGTGCTTTGAGCGGCTCGTGGGAGACCAGTATTAGATTCTGATGCACCAGTGAAAGTTTACTGTATCTGTTGGACCTTCACATTGACCATGAAACACAGAATTTGCATCGGGATTGAATACAAATGGGACAATGCCGACTTAAGTACAAGAAGAGCGAATCTTCTAAGAGTTTGTGCTCTTGAACGGCTCCTGGGAAACGATTATTATATTCTGATGCACCCTTGCAGGTTTACTGTATCCCTTAGACCTTCACTTTGACCATGAAACACAGAAATCACAACGGGATAGAAAAAAAAGGCACAATGCCGACCTTAGTACAAGAAGTGTGGATCTTCTAAGGGATTGTGGTTTGAGCTGCTCTTGGGAGACCAGTATTACATTTCGGTGGACCAGTGCAGGTTTACTGCATCCCTTGGACCTTCACATTGACCATGAAACACAGAAATTGAATCGGGATTGAATACAAAAGGTACAATGCCAACTTAAGTACGAGAAGAGTGAATCTTCTAGAAGCTTGTGATTTGACCGGCTCCTGGGAGACCAGAATTATATTCCGATGCACCTGTGCAGGTTTACTGTATCCCTTGGACCTTCACATTGACCATGTAACACCGAAATTACGTCGGTATTGTATACAAGAGAGACAATAACGACTTAAGTACAAGAAGAGTGAATCTTCCAAGAGTTTGTCGTTTGAGTGGCTGCTGGGATGCCAGTATTAGATTCCGATGCACCTCTGCAGGTTTACTGAATCCCTTGGACCTTCACTTTGACCATGAATCACAGAAATCGCAACAGAATAAAATACAAAAGGCACAATGCCGACTTAAGTACAAGAAGAGGGAATCTTGTAAGAGTTTGTGCTTTGAGCGGCTCCTGGGAGAACAGTATTAGATTCCGATGCACCAGTGCAGGTTTACTAGATCCCTTGGACCTTCACATTGACCATGAAACACGGTATTTGCATCGGGCTTGAATACAAATGGGATAATGCCGACTTAAGTACAAGAAGAGTGAATCTTCTAATAGTTTGTGGTTTGAGCGGCTCCTGGGACACCAGTCTCAGATTCCGATGCACCAGTGCAGGTTTACTGTATCAATTGGACCTTCACATTGACCATGAAACACCAAAATGCCATCGGGATTGAGTACAAAAGACACAATGCCGACTTAAGTACAAGAACAGTGAATCTTCTAAGAGTTTGTGCCTTGAACGGCTCCTGGGAGACCAGTATTAGATTCCGATGCACCAGTGCACATTTACTGTATCCCTTGGACCTTCACATTGACCATGAAACACAGAAATCGCATTGGGATAGAAAACAAAAGACACAATGCCGACTTATGGACAAGAAGAGTGAATGTTCTAAGAGTTTGTGGTTTGTTTGGCTCCTGGGAGACCAGTGTTAGTTTCCCGTGCACCAGTGCAGAATTACTGTATCCCTTGGACCTTCACATTGACCATGAAACACAGAATTTGCATCGGGATTGAGTAAAAATGGGACAATGCCGACTTAAGTACAAGAAGAGTGAATCTTCTAAGAGTTTGTGGTTTGAGCGGCTCCTGGAAGCTCAGTATTAGAATCAGATGCACCAGTACAGTTGTACTGTATCCCTTAGACTTTCACAATAACCATGAAACACAGAAATTGCATCGGGATTGAATTCAAAAGGGACAATCCCGACTTAAGTACGAGAAGAGTGAATCTTCTAAGAGATTGTGGTTTCAGCGGCTCCTGGGAGACCAGTAATAGATTCCGATGCACCAGTGCAGGTTTACTGTATCCCTTGGACCTTCACATTGACCATGAAACACAAAATTTGCATCGGGATTGAGTACAAATGGGACAATGCCGACTTAAGTATAAGAAGAGTGAATCTTCTAAGAGATTGTGGTTTGTGCGGCTCCTGGGAGACTGGTATTAGATTCCGATATAACAGTGCAGTTTTACTGTATCCCTTCCACCTTCACATTGACTATGAAACACAGAAATTGCATCGGGATGGAATTCAAAAGGGACAATGCCGACTTAAGTACGAGAAGAGTGAATCTCCTAAGAGATTGTGGTATGAGCCTCTCCTGGGAGACCAGTATTAGATTCCGATGCACCAGTGCAGGTTTACTGTATCTCTTGGACCGTCACATTGACCATGAAACACAGAAATTGCATTGGGATTGAATACAAAATGGACAATGCCGACTTATGTACGAGAAGAGTGAATCTTGAAAGAGATTGTATTTTGAGCGGCTCCTGGGAGACCAATATTAGATTCTGATGCACCAGTGCTGGTACACTGTATCCCGTGGACCTACACATTGACCATGAAACACAGAAATTGCATGGGGACTGAACACAAAGGCACTATGCCGTCTTAAGTACAAGAAGAGTTAGTATTCTAAGATTTTGTGCTTTGAGCGGCTCCTGGGAGACCAGTATTAGATTCCGTTGCACCAGTGCAGGCTTACTGTATCCCATGGACCTTCACTTTGACCATGAAACACAGAAATAGCATCAGGATTGAATACAAAAGGGACAATGCTGACTTAAGTACAAGAGGAGTGAATCTTCTAAGAGTTTGTGCTTTGAGCGGCTCCTGGGAGACCAGTATTAGATTCCGACGCACCAGCTCCGGTTTACTCTATCCCTTGGACTTTCACATTGACCATGAAACACAGAAATCGCATAGGGATTGATTACAAAAGACACAAGGCCGACTTAAGGACAACAAGACTGAATCTTGTAAGAGTTTTTGGATAGAGCGGCTCCTGGGGGACCAGTATTGGTTTTCGATGCACCAGTGCTTGTTTACTGTATCCCTTGTACCTTCACATTGACCATGAAACAAAGAAATTGCATCGGGAATCTATTCGAAAGGGGCAATGCCGTGGTAAGTACAAGAAGAGTGAACCCCTTAGTGTTTGTGTTTTGAGCGGCTGCTGGCAGACCAGTATTAGATTCCGATGTGCCAGTGCTGGTTTACTGTATACCTTGGACCTTCACATAGACCATGAGACACAGAAATCGCATCGGGATAGAATCCAATACGGACAATGCCGACTCAAGTACAAGAAGAGTGAATCATCTAAGAGATTGTGAATCGAGCGGCTCCTCGGAGACCAGTATTAGTTTCCGATGCAGCAGTGAGGGTTTACTGTATCCGTTGGAGCTTCACATTGACCATGAAACACAGAATTTGCATCGGGACTGAGTACAAGTGGGCAAAGCCGACTTAAGTACAAGAAGAGGGAACCTTCTAAGAGTTTGTGGTTTGAGCGGCTCCTGGGAGACCAGTATTAGATTACGATGCACCAGTACAAATTTACTGTATCCCTTGGACCTACACATAGACCATGAAACACAGAAACAGCATAGGGATAGAATACAAAAGGGACAATGCCGACTTAAGTAAGAGAAGAGTGAATCTGCTAAGAGATTGTCGTTTGAGCGGCTCCTGGGAGACCAGTATTATATTCCGATGCACCAGTGCTTTCTTACTGTATCCCTTGGTCCTTCACGTTGATTATGAAACACAGAAATTGCATCAGGATATAATAAAAAATGGACAATGACGACTTAAGTACAAGAAGAGTGAATCTTCTAAGCGTTTATGTTTTGACCGGCTCCTGGGAGATCAGTATTAGATTAAGATGCACCAGTGCAGGTTTACTGTATCCCTTGGGCCTTCACATTGACCATGAAACACAGAAATCGCATTGGGAGTGATTACAAGAGACACAATGCCGACTTAAGGACAAGAAAAGTGAATCTTCTAAGAATTTGTGCCTTGAACGGCTCCTGGGAGACCAGTAGTAGATTCCGATGCACCAGTGCACTTTTACTGTATCCGTTGGACCTTCACATTGACCATGAAACACAGAAAACGCATTGGGATTGAATACAAAAGTCACAATGCCGACTTAAGGACGAGAAGAGTGAATCTTGTAAGAGTTTGTGGTTTGAGCGGCTCCTTTGGGTCCAGTATTAGTTTTCGATTCACCAGTGTAGGTTTACTGAGTCCCTTGGACCTCCACATTGACCATGAAATACAGAAATTGCATCGGGATTCAATTCAAAAGTTGCAATGTCGACTTAAGTACAAGAATAGTGAATCTGCTTAGAGTCTGTGATTTGAGCGGCTCCTGGCAGACCAGTATTAGATTCCGATGCACCAGTGCAGGTTTTCTGTATCCCTTGGACCTTCACAATGACAAAGAAACACAGAAATCGCATTGGGATAGAATACAAAAGTCACAATGCCGACTTAAGGACAAGAAGAGGGAATCTTGTAACGGATTGTGGTTTGAGCGGCTCCTGGGAGACCAGTATTAGATTCCGATGCAACAGTGCAGGTTTACTGGATCCCTTGGGCCTTCACATTGACCATGAAACACAGAAAGCGCTACGGGATAGATTACAAAAGGCACAATGCAGACTTAAGTACAAGAAGAGTGAATATTCTAAGAGTTTGTGGTTTGAGCGTCTCCTGGGAGACCAGCAACAGATTCCGATGCACCAGTGCAGGGTTAATGTATCCTTTGGACATTCAAATTCAGCATGAAACACAGATTTTGCATCGGGATTGAATACAAATGATACAATGCCGACTTAAGTACAAGGTGAATGTATCTTCTAAGAGTTCGTGGTTTGAGCGGCTCCTGGGAGACCAGAATTAGATTCCGATGCACCAGGGCAGTTTTACCATGTCCCTTGGACCTTCACACTAACCACGAAATATAAGTTGCATCGGGATTGATTACAAAAGGGTCAATGCAGGTTTACCGTTTACTGAAGAAGCACAAGGAGAGTGAATCTTTTAAGAGTTTGTGATTTGAGCGGCTCCTGAGAGACGAGTATTAGATTCCGATGCACCAGTGCAGGTTTACTGTGTACCTAGGAGCTTCACATTGTCCATGAAACACAGAAATCGCAACGGGATAGAGTACAAAAGGCACAATGCCGACATAAGTACAAGCTTAGTGAATTTTCTAAGACTCTGTGCTTTGAGCGGCTCCTGGGAGACCAGTATTAGATTCCGATGCACCAGTGCAGGTTTACTGTATCCCTTGGACCTTCACAATGACAATGAAACACAGAAATCGCATTGGGATTGAATACAAAAGTCACAATGCCGACTTAAGGACAAGAAGAGTGAACCTCGTAACGGTTTGTGGTTTGAGCGGCTCCTGGTGGACCAGTATTAGATTTCGATGCACCAGTGCAGGTTAACTGTATCCCTTGGACCTTCAAATTGACCATGAAATACAAAAAATGCATCGGGATTGAATGCAAAAGGGACAATGCCAACTTAAGTACGAGAAGAGTGAATTGTCTGAGAGTTTGTACTGTGACCGGCACCTGGGGACCAGTATTTGATTCCGATGCACCAGTGCAGGTTTACTGGATCCCTGGGACCTTCACATTGACAATGAAACACAGAAATCGCAGCGGGATAGATTACAAAAGGCACAAAGCCGACTTAAGTACAATAAGCGTGAATCTTCTAAGAGTTTGTGGTTTGAGCGGCTGCTGGGGACCAGTATTAGATTCCGATGCACCAATGCAGGTTTACTGTATCAATTGGACCTTCACATTGGCCATGAAACACAGAAATCGCAATGGGATTGAATACAAAAGTCACAATGCCGACTTAAGGACGAGAAGACTGAATCTTGTAAGAGTTTGTGGTTTGAGCGGCTCCTGGGGGACCAGTATTAGTTTTCGATGCACCAGTGCAAAATTACTGAGTCCCTTGGACCTTCACATTGACCATGAAATACAGAAATTGCATCGGTATTCAATTCAAAAGGGCCAATTTCAACTTAAGTACAAGAATAGTGAATCTTCTTAGAGTTTGTGTTTTGAGCGGGTCCTGGGACACCAGTATTAGATTCCGATGCACCAGTGCAGGTTTGCTGTATCCCTTGGACCTTCACAATGACAATGAAACACAGAAATCGCATTGGGATTGAATACAAAAGTCACAATGCCGACTTAAGTGCAAGAAGAGTGAATCTTGTAACGGTTTGTGGTTTGAGCGGCTCCTGGGGGACCAGTATTAGACTTCGAAGCACCAGTGCATGTTTACTGTATCCCTTGGACTTTCAAATTGACCATGAAATACAAAAATTGCATCGGGATTGATTGGAAAAGGGACAATGCCAACTTAAGTACGAGAAGAGTGAATCTTCTAAGCGATTGTTGTTTGAGCGGCTCTCGGGAGACCAGTATTAGACTCCGATGCACCAGTGCAGGTTCACCTTATCCCTTGGACCTGCACATTAACCATGAAACACCGAAATTACATCGGGATTGTATACAAAAGGGACAATGACGACTTAAGTACAAGAAGAGTGAATCGTCTCAGAGTTTGTACTTTGACCGGCTCCTGGGGACCAGTATTAGATTCCGATGCACCAGTGCAGGTTTACTGGATCCCTTGGACCTTCACATTGACAATGAAACACAGAAATCGCAACCGGATAAATTACAAAAGGCACAAAGCCAACAGAAGTACTAGAAGAGTGAATCTTCTAAGAGTATGTGGTTCGAGCGGCTCCTGGGGACCGGTATTAGATTCCGATGCACCAATGCAGGTTTACTGTATCCGTTGGACCTTCACATAGATCATGAAACACAGAAATCGCATCGGAATTGAATCCAATGGGACAATGCCGACTTAAGTACAAGATGAGTGAATCATCTAAGAGATTGTGAATTGTGCGGCTCCTCGGAGACCAGTATTAGTTTCCGATGCACCAGTGAGGGTTTACTGTATCCGATGGAGCTTCACATTGACCATGAAACACAGAATTTGCATCGGGATTGAGTACAAGTGGGACAAAGCCGACTTAAGTACAAGAAGAGTGGACCTTCTAAGAGTTTGTGGTTTGAGCGGCTCCTGCAGACCAGTATTAGATTACGATGCACCAGTACAAATTTACTGTATCCCTTGGACCTACACATAGACCATGAAACACAGAAATAGCATCGGGATAGAATACAAAAGGGACAATGCCGACTTATTTAAGAGAAGAGTGAATCATCTAAGAGATTGTCGTTTGAGCGGCTCCTGGGAGACCAGTATTATATTCCGATGCACCAGTGCTGGCTTACTGTATCCCTTGGTCCTTCACGTTGACCATGAAACACAGAAATTGCATCAGGATATAATAAAAAACGGACAATGCCGACTTAAGTACAAGAAGAGTGAATCTTCTAAGAGTTTGTGTTTTGACCGGCTCCTGGGAGATCAGTATTAGATTACGATGCACCAGTGCACTTTTACTGTATCCCTAAGACCTTCACATTGACCATGAAACACAGAAATCACATTGGGATTGAATACAAAAGTCACAATGCCGACTTAGGAACAAGAAGAGTAAATTTTGTAAGAGTTTGTGGTTTGAGCGGCTCCTTTAGGACCAGTATTAGATTTCGATGCACCAGTGCAGGTTTACTGTATCCCTTGGACCTTCACATTCACCATGAAACACAGAAATTGCATCAGGATATAATAAAAGACGGACAATGCCGACTTAAGTACAAGAAGAGTGAATCTTCTAAGAGTTTCTCTTTTGACCGGCTCCTGGGAGACCAGAATTAGATTCCGATGCACCAGTGCATGTTTACTGGATCCCTTGCTCCTTCACATTTACCATGAAACACAGAAAGCGCTACGGGATAGATCACAAAAGGCACAATGCAGACTTAAGTACAAGATGAGTGAATCTTCTAAGAGTTTGTGGTTTGAGCGTCTCCTGGGAGACCAGTATCAGATTCCGATGCACCAGTGCAGGGTTACTGTATCCCTTGGACATTCAAATTGAGCATGAAACACAGATTTTGCATCGGGATTAAATACAAATGATACAATGCCGACTTAAGTACAAGGTGAATGTATCTTCTAAGAGTTTGTGGTTTGAGCGGCTCCTGGGAGACCAGAATTAGATTCCGATACACCAGGGCAGTTTTACCATGTCCCTTGGACCTTCACACTAACCATGGAATATAAGTTGCATCGGGATTGATTACAAAAGTAACAATGCAGGTTTACCGTTTACTGAAGAAGTACAAGGAGAGAGAATCTTTTAAGAGTTTGTTATTTGAGCGGCTCCTGGCAGACCAGTAATAGATTACTATGCACCAGTACAAATTTACTGTATCCCTTGGACCTTCATATTGACCATGAAACACAGAAATTGCATCGGGATAGAATACAAGAAGGGCATTGCCGACTGAAGCACAAGTAGAGTGAATCTTCTAAGAATTTGTGGTTTGAGCGGCTCCTGGGAAACCAGTGTTACATTCCGATGCACCAGTGCAGATTTACTGTATCCCTTGGACCTTCACATTGACCATAAAACACAGAAATTGCATCGGGATTGAATACAAAATGGACAATGCCGACTTATGTACGAGAAGAGTGAATCTTGAAAGAGATTGTATTTTGAGCGGCTCCTGGGAGACCAGTATTAGATTCCGATGCACCAGTGCTGGTACACTGTATCCCGTGGACCTACACATTGACCATGAAACACAGAAATTGCATGGGGACTGAACACAAAGGCACTATGCCGTCTTAAGTACAAGAAAAGTTAGTATTCTAAGATTTTGTGCTTTGAGCGGCTCCTGGGAGACCAGTATTAGATTCCGTTGCACCAGTGCAGGCTTACTGTATCCCATGGACCTTCACTTTGGCCATGAAACACAGAAATAGCATCAGGATTGAATACAAAAGGGACAATGCTGACTTAAGTACAAGAGGAGTGAATCTTCTAAGAGTTTGTGCTTTGAGCGGCTCCTGGGAGACCAGTATTAGATTCCGACGCACCAGCTCCGGTTTACTCTATCCCTTGGACTTTCACATTGACCATGAAACACAGAAATCGCATAGGGATTGATTACAAAAGACACAATGCCGACTTAAGGACAACAAGAGTGAATCTTGTAAGAGTTTTTGGATTGAGCGGCTCCTGGGGGACCAGTATTGGTTTTCGAAGCACCAGTGCTTGTTTACTGTATTCCTTGGACCTTCACATTGACCATGAAACGAAGAAATTGCATCGGGAATCTATTCAAAAGGGGCAATGCCGTGGTAAGTACAAGAAGAGTGAACCCCTTAGTGTTTGTGTTTTGAGCGGCTGGTGGCAGACCAGTATTAGATTCCGATGCGCCAGTGCAGGTTGACTGTATACCTTGGACCTTCACATAGACCATGAGACACAGAAATCCCTTCGGGATAGAATCCAATAGGGACAATGGAGACTTAAGTACAAGAAGAGTGAATCATCTAAGAGATTGTGAATCGAGCGGCTCCTCGGAGACCAGTATTAGTTTCCGATGCATCAGTGAGGGTTTACTGTATCCGTTGGAGCTTCACATTGACCATGAAACACAGAAATCGCATTGGGAGTGATTACAAGAGACACAATGCCGACTTAACGACAAGAAAAGTGAATCTTCTAAGAATTTGAGCCTTGAACGGCTCCTGGGAGACCAGTAGTAGATTCCGATGCACCAGTGCACTTTTACTGTATCCGTTGGACCTTCACATTGACCATGAAACACAGAAATCGCATTGGGATTGAATACAAAAGTCACAATTCCGACTTAAGGACGAGAAGAGTGAATCTTGTAAGAGTTTGTGGTTTGAGCGGCTCCTTTGGGTCCAGTATTAGTTTTCGATGCACCAGTGTAGGTTTGCTGAGTCCCTTGGACCTCCACATTGACCATGAAATACAGAAATTGCATCGGGATTCAATTCAAAAGTGGCAATGTCGACATAAGTACAAGAATAGTGAATCTGCTTAGAGTCTGTGATTTGAGCGGCTCCTGGCAGACCAGTATTAGATTCCGATGCACCAGTGCAGGTTTTCTGTATCCCTTGGACCTTCACAATGACAATGAAACACAGAAATCGCATTGGGATTGAATACAAAAGTCACAATGCCGACTTAAGTACAAGAAGAGTGAAAAGTCTCAGAGTTTGTACTTTGACCGGCTCCTGGGGACCAGTATTAGATTCCGATGCACCAGTGCAGGTTTACTGGATCCCTTGGACCTTCACATTGACAATGAAACACAGAAATCGCAACCGGATAAATTACAAAAGGCACAAAGCCAACAAGAGTACTAGAAGAGTGAATCTTCTAAGAGTATGTGGTTCGAGCGGCTCCTGGGGACCGGTATTAGATTCCGATGCACCAATGCAGGTTTACTGTATCCGTTGGACCTTCACATTGATCGTGAAACACAGAAATCGCATCGGAATTGAATCCAATGGGACAATGCCGACTTAAGTACAAGATGAGTGAATCATCTAAGAGATTGTGAATTGTGCGGCTCCTCGGAGACCAGTATTAGTTTCCGATGCACCAGTGAGGGTTTACTGTATCCGATGGAGCATCACATTGACCATGAAACACAGAATTTGCATCGGGATTGAGTACAAGTGGGACAAAGCCGACTTAAGTACAAGAAGAGTGGACCTTCTAAGAGTTTGTGGTTTGAGCGGCTCCTTGCAGACTAGTATTAGATTACGATGCACCAGTACAAATTTACTGTATCCCTTGGACCTACACATAGACCGTGAAACACAGAAATAGCATCGGGATAGAATACAAAAGGGACAATGCCGACTTATGTAAGAAAAGAGTGAATCTTCTAAGAGATTGTCGTTTGAGCGGCTCCTGGGAGACCAGTATTATATTCCGATGCACCAGTGCTGGCTTACTGTATCCCTTGGTCCTTCACGTTGACCATGAAACACAGAAATTGCATCAGGATATAATAAAAAACGGACAATGCCGACTTAAGTACAAGAAGAGTGAATCTTCTAAGAGTTTGTGTTTTGACCGGCTCCTGGGAGATCAGTATTAGATTACGATGCACCAGTGGAAGTTTAATGTATCCCTTGGACCTTCACATTGACCATGAAACATCGAAATCACATTGGGATTGATTACAAGAGATACAATGCCGACTTAAGGACAAGAAAAGTGAATCTTCTAAGAATTTGTGCCTTGAACGGCTCCTGGGAGACCAGTAATAGATTTCGATGCACCAGTGCACTTTTACTGTATCCCTTGGACCTTCACATTGACCATGAAACACAGAAATCACATTGGGATTGAATACAAAAGTCACAATGCCGACTTAGGAACAAGAAGAGTGAATTTTGTAAGAGTTTGTGGTTTGAGCGGCTCCTTTGGGACCAGTATTAGATTTCGATGCACCAGTGCAGGTTTACTGTATCCCTTGGACCTTCGCATTCACCATGAAACACAGAAATTGCATCAGGATATAATAAAAGACGGACAATGCCGACTTAAGTACAAGAAGAGTGAATCTTCTAAGAGTTTCTCTTTTGACCGGCTCCTGGGAGACCAGAATTAGATTCCGATGCACCAGTGCAGGATTACTGTATCAATTGGACCTTCACATTGACCATGAAACACAAAGATCGCATTGGAATTGAATACAAAAGACACAATGCCGACTCAAGGACAAGAAGAGTGAATCTTGTAAGAGTTTGTGGTTTGAGCGCTCCTGGGGGACCAGTATTAGATTCCGATGCACCAGTGTAGGTTTACTGTATCCCTTGGACCTTTACATTGACCATGAAACACAGAAATTGCATCGGGATTGAATAAAAAAGGGACAATGCCGACTTAAGTACAAGAAGAGTGAATCTTCTGAGAGTTTGTGCTTTGAGCGGCTCCTGGGAGACTACACATAGATTCCGATGCACCAGTGCAGGTTAACTGTATCCCTTGGACCTTCATATTGACCATCAAACACAGAAACTGCATCGGGATAAAATACAAAGGGGACAATGCCGACTTAAGTACAAGAAGAGTGATTCTTCTCAGAGTTTGTGGTTTGAGCGGCATTTGGGAGACCAGTATTACATTCCGATGCATTAGTGCAGGTTTACTGTATCTCTAGGACCTTCACATTGCCCATGAAACACAGAAATCGCATCTGAATTGAATACAAAATTCACAATGCCGACTTACGTAAAAGAAGAGTAACTCTGCTCAGAATTTGTGCCTTGAGCGGCCCTGGGAAACCAGTATTAGATTCCGATGCACCAGTGCAGGTTTACTGTATCCCTTGGACTTTCACATTGACCATGAAATGCAGAAGTTTCATGGGGACTGTATACAAAAGGGATAATGCCGACTTAAGTACAAGAAGAGTGAATTGTCTAAGAGTTTGTGGTGTGAGCGGCTCCTGGGACACCAGTACTAGATTTCGATGTACCAGTGCGGGATCACTCTATCCCTTGGACCCTCATATTCACCATGAAACACAGAAATCGCATCGGGATTGAATACAAAAGGCACAATGCCGACTTAAGTACAAGAAGAGTGAATCTTCTAAGAGTTTGTGGTTTGAGCGGATCCTGGGAGACCAGTATTAGATTCCGATGCACCAGTGCAGGTTTACTGTATCCCTTGGACATTCACAGGGAGAATGAAGCACATAAGTTACATCGGGATTGATTACAAAAATGACAATGCAGGTTTACCGTTTACTGAAGAAGTACAAGGAGAGTGAATCTACGAAGAGTTTGTGATTTGAGCGGCTCCTGAGAGACAAGTATTAGATTCCGATGCACCAGTGCAGGTTTTGCTGTGTACCTAGGAGCTTCACATTGACCATGAAAGAAAAAAATCGCAACGGCATAGAATACAAAAGGCCCAATGCCGACTTAAATACAAGCGGAGTGAATTTTCTAAGACTCTGTGCTTTGAGCGGCTCCTGGGAGACCAGTATTAGATTCCGATGCACCAGTGCAGGTTTACTGTATCCCTTGGACCTTCACATTGAACATGAAACACAGAATTTGCATCGGGATTGAACACAAGGGGGACAATGATGACTTAAGTACAAGAAGAGTGAATCTTCTAAGTGTATGTGGTTTGAGCGGCTCCTGGGAGACCAGTATTAGATTACGATGCACCAGTGCAGTTTTACCGTATCCCCTGGACCTTCACAGAACCATGAAACACATAAGGTGCAACGGGATTGTTTACAAAAGGGACAATGCCGACTTATGTACAAGAAGAGTGAATCTTCTGAGAGTTTGTGGTTTGAGCGGCTCCTGGGAGACGAGTATTAGATTCCGATGCACCAGTGCAGGTTTACTGTATCCCTTAAACCTACATATTGACCATGAAACACAGAAATTGCATCGGGATAGAATACAAATAGGGCATTGCCGACTGAAGTACAAGAAGAGTGAATCTTCTAAGAGTTTGTGGTTTGAGCGGCTCCTGGGAAACCAGTGCTACATTCCGATGCACCAGTGCAGATTTACTGTATCCCTTGGACCTTCGCATTGACCATGAAACACAGAAATTGCATCGGGATTGAATACAAAAGGGGTAATGCCGACATAACTACAAGAAGAGTGAATCTTATAAGAGTTTGTGGTTTGAGCAGCTCCTGGGAGACCAGTATTAGATTCCGATGCACCAGTGCAGGATTGCTGTATCAATTGGACCTTCACATTGACCATGAAACACAGAGATCGCAATGGAATTGAATACAAAATACACAATGCCGACTCAAGGACAAGAAGAGTGAATCTTGTAAGAGTTTGTGGTTTGAGCGCTCCTTGGTGACCAGTATTAGATTCCGATGCACCAGTGCAGGTTTACTGTATCCCTTGGACCGTCACATTGACCATGAAACACAGAAATTGCATCGGCATTGAATACAACATGGACATTGCCGTCTTAAGTACAAGAAGAGTGAATCTTCTAAGAGTTTGTGCTCTGAGCTTCTCCTGGGAGACTAGACTTAGATTCCGATGCACCAGTGCAGGTTTACTGAAACCCTTGGACCTTCATATTGACCATCAAACAAAGAAATTGCATCGGGATTGAATACAAAAGGGCAATGCCGACTTAAGTACAAGCAGAGTGATTCTTCTCAGAGTTTGTGGTTTGAGCGCTCCTGGGGGACCAGTATTAGATTCCGATGCACCAGTGCAGGTTTACTGTATCCCTTGAACCGTCACATTGACCATGAATCACAGAAATTGCATCGGCATTGAATACAAAATGGACAATGCCGTCTTAAGTACAAGAAGAGTGAATCTTCTAAGAGTTTGTGCTTTGAGCTTCTCCTGGGAGGCTAGACTTAGATTCCGATGCACCAGTGTAGGTTTACTGAATCCCTTAGACCTTCATATTGACCATCAAACAAAGAAATTGCATCGGGATTGAATACAAAAGGGACAATGCTGACTTAAGTACAAGCAGAGTGATTCTTCTCAGAGTTTGTGGTTTGAGCGGCTCCAGGGAGACCAGTATTCGATTCCGATGCACCAGTGCAGGTTTGGTGTATCCCTTGGCAC
The DNA here is from genome assembly GCF_023864345.2 of Schistocerca serialis cubense. NCBI lineage: Eukaryota > Metazoa > Arthropoda > Insecta > Orthoptera > Acrididae > Schistocerca > Schistocerca serialis. The sequence continues at coordinate 15,554,635 of NC_064638.1, forward strand.
TTCAATTTGACCATGACACACAGAAATTGCATCGGGATTGAATACAAAAGGGACAATGCTGACTTAAGTACAAGAAGAGTGAATCTTCTCAGAGTTTGTGCTTTGAGCATCATTTGGGAGACCAGTATTAGATTCCGATGCATTAGTGCAGGTTTACTGTATCCCTTGGTCCTTCACATTGACCATGAAACCCAGAAATCGCATCTGGATTGAATACAAAAGTCACAATGCCGACTTAAGTAAAAGAAGAGTAACTCTGCTCAGAGTTTGTGCTTTGAGCGGCCCTGGGAAGCCAGTATTAGATTCCGATGCACCTGTGCAGGTTTACTGTATCCTTTGGACCTTCACATTGACCATGAAATACAGAAATTGCATTGGGATTGAATACAAAAGTGACAATGACGACTAAAGGACAAGAAGAGTGAATCTTATAAGAGTTTGTGGTTTGAGCGGATCCTGGGAGACTAGTATTAGATTTCGATGTACCAGTGCAGGTTTACTGTATCCCTTGGACCTTCATATTGACCTTGAAACACAGAAATGGCATCGAGATTGAATACAAAACGGACAATGCCGATTTAAACACAGGAAGAGTTAATCTTCAAAGAGTTCGAGCTTTGAGCGGCTCTTGGGTGACCAGTATTAGAATGTGATTCACCAGTGCATGTTTAATCTATCCCTTGGACTCTCGCATTGACCATGAAACCCAGAAATTGCATCGGGATTGCATACAAAAGGCACAATGCCGAATTAAGTACAAGAAGAGTGAATCTTCTAAGAGTTTGTGGTTTGAGCGTTTCATGGGAGACCAGTATTAGATTCCAATGCACCAGTGGTGGCTTACTGTATCCCTTGGGCCTTCACATTGACCATGAAACAGAGAAATTACATCGGGATTGAATACAAAAGGGACAATGCTGACTTAAATACAAGAAGAGTGAATCCTCTAAGAGTTTGTGCTTTGAGCAGCTCCTGGGAGACTAGACTTAGATTCCGATGCAAGATAGCAGGTTTACTGTATCCCTTGGACCTTCACATTGACCACCAAACACAGAAAAGGCATCGGGATTGAATACAAATAGGGCATTGTCGACTGAAGTGCAAGAAGAGTGAATCTTCAAAGAGTTTGTGGTTTGAGCGGCCCCTGGGAAACCAGTGTTACATTCCGATCCACCAGTGCAGATTTAGTGTATCCCATGGACCTTCGCATTGACCATGAAACACAGAAATTGCATCGGGATTGAATACAAAAGGGGTAATGCCGACATAAGTACAAAAGAGTGAATCTTACAAGAGTTTGTGGTTTGAGCGGCTCCTGGGAGACCAGTAGTAGATTCCGATGCACCAGTGCAGGATTACTGTATCAATTGGACCTTCACATTGACTATGAAACGCAGAGATCGCATTGGAATTGAATTCAAAATACACAATGCCGACTCAAGGACAAGAAGAGTGAATCTTGTAAGAGTTTGTGGTTTGAGCGCCCCTGGGGGACCAGTATTAGATTCCGATGCACCAGTGCAGGTTTACTGTAACCCTTGGACCTTCACATTGACCATGAAACACAGAAATCGCAACTGGATTGGATACAAAGGTCACAATGCCGGCTTAAGTACAAGAAGAATGAATCTTCTAAGAGTTTGTGGTTTGAGCGGCTCCAGGGAGACCAGTATTAGATTCCGATGCATTAGTGCAGGTTTACAGTATCCCTTGGACCTTCCCATTGACCATGAAACCCAGAAATCGCATCTGGATTGAATACAAAAGTCACAATGCCGACTTAAGTAAAAGAAGAGTAACTCTGCTCAGAATTTGTGCTTTGAGCGGCCCTGGGAAGCCAGTATTAGATTCCCATGCACCTGTGCAGGTTTACTGTATCATTTGGACCTTCACATTGACCATGAAATACAGAAATTGCATTGGGATTGAATACAAAAGTGACAATTACGACTAAAGGACAAGAAGAGTGAATCTTATAAGAGTTTGTGGTTTGAGCGGATCCTGGGAGACTAGTATTAGTTGTCGATGTACCAGTGCAGGTTTACTGTATCCCTTGGACCTTCGTATTGACCTTGAAACACAGAAATGGCATCGAGATTGAATACAAAACGGACAATGCCGACTTAAACACAGGAAGAGTGAATCTTCTAAGAGTTCGAGCTTTGAGCGGCTCTTGGGTGACCAGTATTAGAATGTGATTCACCAGTGCATGTCTAATCTATCCCTTGGACTCTCGCATTGACCATGAAACCCAGAAATTGCATCGGGATTGCATACAAAAGGCACAAAGCCGAATTAAGTACAAGAAGTTTGAATCTTCTAAGAGTTTGTGGTTTGAGCGGTTCATGGGAGACCAGTATTAGATTCCAATGCACCAGTGGTGGCTTACTGTATCCTTTTGGCCCTTCACATTGACCATGAAACACAGAAATTACATCGGGATTGAATACAAAAGGGACAATGCCGACTTAAATACAAGAAGAGTGAATCCTCTAAGAGTTTGTGCTTTGAGCAGCTCCTGGGAGACGAGACTTAGATTCCGATGCAAGATAGCAGGTGTACTGTATCCCTTAGACCTTCACATTGACCATCAAACACAGAAATGGCATCGGGATTGAATACAAATAGGGCTTTACCGACTGAAGTGCAAGAAGAGTGAATCTTCAAAGAGTTTGTGGTTTGAGCGGCTCCTGGGAAGCGAGTGTTACATTCCGATGCACCAGTGCAGATATACTGTATCCCTTGGACCTTCACAGTGACCATGAAACAATGAAATTGCATCGGGATTGAATACAAATGGGGTAATGCCGACAAAAGTACAAGAAAAGTGAATCTTCTTAGAGTTTGTGGTTTGAGCGGCTCCTGGGAGACCAATATTAGATTACGGTGCACCAGTGCAGTTTTACCGTATCCCCTGGGCCTTCACAGAACCATGAAACACATAAGGTGCATCGGGATTGTTTACAAGAGGTACAATGCCGACTTAAGTACAAGAAGAGTGAATCTTCTGAGAGTTTGTGGTTTGAGCGGCTCCTGGGAGACGAGTATTAGATTTCGATGCCCCAGTGCAGGTTTACTGTATCCCTTGGAACTTCACATTGACCATGACACACAGACATTGCATCAGGATTGAATACAGAAAGGACAATGCCCACTTAAGTACAAGAAGAGTAAATCTTCTGTGAGTTTGTGGTTTGAGCGGCTCCTAGGAGACCAGTATTAGATTCCGATGCACCAGTGCAGGTTTAATGTATCCCTTGGACCTTCACATTCACCATGAAACACAGAAATCGCATCGGGATTGAATACAAAATGCACAATGCCTACTGAAGTACAAGAACAGCAAATCTTCTAAGAGTTTGTGGTTTGAGCGGCCCCTGGGAGACCAGTATTTGATTCCGATGCACCACTGCAGGTTTACTGTATCCCTTGGACATTCACATTAACCATGAAACACAGGAATGGCATCGAGATTGAATACAAAACGGACAATGCCGGCCTAAGTACAGGAAGAGTGAATCTTGTTAGAGTTTGTGGTTTGAGCGGCTCCTGGGAGACCAGTATTAGATTCCGATGCACCAGTTCAGGTTTACTGTATCCCTCGGACCTTCACATTCACCATGAAACACAGTTGCCGCATCTGGATTGAATACAAATGGAACAATGCCGACTTAAGTACAAGAAGTGTTAATCTTCGAAGAGTTTGTGCTTTGGGCGGCTCCTGCGAGACCAGTATTAGATTCCGATGCACCAGTGCAGGTTTACTGTATCCCTTGGACATTCACATTGACCATGAAACACAGGAATGGCATCGAGATTGAATGCAAAACGGACAATGCCGTCTTAAGTACAGGAAGAATGAATCTTGTAAGAGTCTGTGCTTTGAGCGGCTCATGGGAGACCAGTATTAGATTCAGATGCACCAGTGCAGGTTTACTGTAACCCTTGGACCTTCACATTGACCTTGAAACACACAATTAGCATGAGGATTGAACGCGAAAGGGACAGTGCCAACTTAAGTACAAGATGATTGTATCTTCTAAGAAATTGTGGTTTGAGCGGCTCCTGGGAGACCAGTATTAGATTACGATGCACCAGTACAGGTTTACTATATCCCTTGGAACTTCACATTGACCATGACACACAGACATTGCATTGGGACTGAATACAAAAGAGACAATGCCGACTTATGTACAAGAAGAGTAAATTTTCTAAGAGTTTGTGGTTCGAGAGACTCCTGGGATACCAGTCTTAGATTCCGATGCACCAGTGCAGGTTTACTGTATCCCTTGGACCTTCACATTCACCATGAAACACAGAAATCGCATCGGGATTGAATACAAGAGGCACAATGCCGACTTAAGTACAAGAGCAGCGAATCTTCTAAGAGTTTGTGGTTTGAGCGCTCCTGGGGGACCAGTATTAGATCCCGATCCACCAGTGCAGGTTTACTGTATCCCTTGGACCTTCACATTGACCATGAAACACAGAAATTGCATCGGGATTGAATACAAAACGGGTAATGCCGACATAAGTACAAGAAGAGTGAATCTTATAAGAGTTTGTGGTTTGAGCAGCTCCTGGGAGACCAGTATTAGATTCCGATGCACCAGTGCAGGATTACTGTATCAATTGGACCTTCACATTGACCATGAAACACAGAGATCGCAATGGGATTGAATACAAAATACACAATGCCGACTCAAGGACAAGAAGAGTGAATCGTGTATGAGTTTGTGGTTTGAGCGCTCCTTGGGGACCAGTATTAGATTCCGATGCACCAGAGCAGGTTTACTGTATCCCTCGTACCGTCACATTGACCATGAAACACAGAAATTGCATCGGCATTGAATACAAAATGGACAATGCCGTCTTAAGTACAAGAAGAGTGAATCTTCTAAGAGTTTGTGCTCTGAGCTTCTCCTGGGAGACTAGACTTAGATTCCGATGGACCAGTGCAGGGTTACTGAATCCCTTGGACCTTCATATTGACCATCAAACAAAGAAATTGCATCGGGATTGAGTACAAAAGGGCAATGCCGACTTAAGTACAAGCAGAGTGATTCTTCTCAGAGTTTGTGGTTTGAGCGCTCCTGGGGGACCAGTATTAGATTCCGATGCACCAGTGCGGGTTTACTGTATCCCTTGGACCGTCACATTGACCATGAAACACAGAAATTGCATCGGCATTGAATACAAAATGGACAATGCCGTCTTAAGTACAAGAAGAGTGAATCTTCTAAGAGTTTGTGCTCTGAGCTTCTCCTGGGAGACTAGACTTAGATTCCGATGGACCAGTGCAGGTTTACTGAATCCCTTGGACCTTCATATTGACCATCAAACAAAGAAATTGCATCGGGATTGAATACAAAAGGGCAATGCCGACTTAAGTACAAGCAGAGTGATTCTTCTCAAAGTTTGTGGTCTGAGCGCTCCTGGGGGACCAGTATTAGATTCCGATGCACCAGTGCAGGTTTACTGTATCCCTTGGACCGTCACATTGACCATGAAACACAGAAATTGCATCGGCATTGAATACAAAATGGACAATGCCGTCTTAAGTACAAGAAGAGTGAATCTTCTAAGAGTTTGTGCTTTGAGCTTCTCCTGGGAGACTAGACTTAGATTCCGATGCACCAGTGTAGGTTTACTGAATCCCTTGGACCTTCATATTGACCATCAAACAATGAAATTGCATCGGGATTGAATACAAAAGGGACAATGCCGACTTAAGTACAAGCAGAGTGATTCTTCTCAGAGTTTGTGGTTTGAGCGGCTCCAGGGAGACCAGTATTCGATTCCGATGCACCAGTGCAGGTTTGGTGTATCCCTTGGCACTTCAATTTGACCATGACACACAGAAATTGCATCGGGATTGAATACAAAAGGGACAATGCCGACTTAAGTACAAGAAGAGTGAATCTTCTCAGAGTCTGTGCTTTGAGCATCATTTGGGAGACCAGTATTAGATTCCGATGCATTAGTGCAGGTTTACAGTATCCCTTGGACCTTCACATTGACCATGTAACCCAGAAATCGCATCTGGATTGAATACAAAAGTCACAATGCCGACTTAAGTAAAAGAAGAGTAACTCTGCTCAGAATTTGTGCTTTGAGCGGCCCTGGGAAGCCAGTATTAGATTCCCATGCACCTGTGTAGGTTTACTGTATCATTTGGACCTTCACATTGACCATGAAGTACAGAAATTGCATTGGGATTGAATACAAAACTGACAATGACGACTAAAGGACAAGAAGAGAGAATCTTATAAGAGTTTGTGGTTTGAGCGGCTCCTGGGAGACCAGTATTAGATTCCGATGCACCAGTGCAGGTTTACAGTATCCCTTGGAACTTCACATTGACCATGACTCACAGACATTGCATTGGGACTGAACTCAAAAGGGACAATGCCGACTTAAGTACAAGAAGAGTAAATCTTCTAAGAGTTTGTGGTTTGAGCGACTCCTGGGACACCAGCATTACATTCCGATGCACCAGTGCAGGTTTACTGTATCCCATGGACCTTCACATTGACGATGAAACACAGAAATTGCATCGGGATTGAATACAAAATGGACAATGCCGACTTAAGTACAAGAAGAGTGAATCTTCTCAGAGTTTGTGCTTTGAGCATCATTTGGGAGACCAGTATTAGATTCCGATGCATTAGTGCAGGTTTACTGTATCCCTTGGACCTTCACATTGACCATGAAACCCAGAAATCGCATCTGGATTGAATACAAAAGTCACAATGCCGACTTAAGTAAAAGAAGGGTAACTCTGCTCAGAATTTGTGCTTTGAGCGGCCCTGGGAAGCCAGTATTAGATTCCCATGCACCTGTGCAGGTTTACTGTATCCTTTGGACCTTCACATTGACCATGGAATACAGAAATTGCACTGGGATTGAATACAAAAGGCACAATGCCTACAGAAGTACAAGAACAGCAAATCTTCTAAGAGTTTGTGGTTTGAGCGGCCCCTGGGAGACCAGTATTTGATTCCGATGCACCAGTGCAGGTTTACTGTATCCCGTGGACATTCACATTGACCATGAAACACAGGAATGGCATCGAGATTGAATACAAAACGGACAATGCCGGCCTAAGTACAGGAAGAGTGAATCTTGTTAGAGTTTGTGGTTTGAGCGGCTCCTGGGAGACCAGTATTAGATTCCGATGCACCAGAGCAGGTTTACTGTAACCCTTGGACCTCCAAATTGACCTTGAAACCCAGAATTAGCATTGGGATTGAATGCGAAAGGGACAGTTCCGACTTGAATGCAAGAATATTGAATCTTCTAAAAGTTTGTGGTTTGAGCGGCTCCTGGGAGACCAGTATTAGATTCCGATGCACCAGTGCAGGTTTGCTGTATCCCTTGGACCTTCACATTGAACATGAGACACAGGAATGGCATCGAGATTGAATACAAAATGGACAATGCTGACTTAAGTACAGGAACAGTGAATCTTCTAAGTGTTTGTGGTTCGAGCGGCTCCTGGGAGACCAGTATTAGTTTCCGATGCACCAGAGCAGGTATACTGTATCCCCTTACACCTTCACATTGACCATGAAACACAGAATTGGCATCGGGATTGAAGACAAAAGGGACAATGCCAACTTAAGTACAAGAGGAATGATTCTTCTAAGTGTTAATGTTTGGGCGGCTCCTGGGAGACCAGTATTAGATTCCGATGCACCAGTGCAGGTTTACTGTATCCCTTGGAACTTCACATTGACCATGACACACAGACATTGCATCAGGATTGAATACAGAAAGGACAATGCCCACTTAAGTACAAGAAGAGTAAATCTTCTTAGAGTTTGTGGTTTGAGCGGCTCCTAGGAGACCAGTATTAGATTCCGATGCACCAGTGCAGGTTTACTGTATCCCTTGGACTTTCACATTCACCATGAAACACAGAAATCGCATCTGGATTGAATACAAAAGGCACAAAGCCTACTGAAGTACAAGAACAGCAAATCTTCTAAGAGTTTGTGGTTTGAGCGGCCCCTGGGAGACCAGTATTTGATTCCGATGCACCAGTGCAGGTTTACTGTATCCCTTGGACATTCACATTGACCATGAAACACAGGAATGGCATCGAGATTGAATACAAAACGGACAATGCCGGCCTAAGTACAGGAAGAGTGAATCTTGTTAGAGTTTGTGGTTTGAGCGGCTGCTGGGAGACCAGTATTAGATTCCGATGCACCAATTCAGGTTTACTGTATCCCTCGGACCTTCACATTCACCATGAAACACTGAATTAGCATGAGGATTGAATGCGAAAGGGACAGTGCCGACAGCAATAGAAGAAGATTGAATCTTCTAAGAGTTTGTTGTTTGAGCGGCTCCTGGGAGGCCAGTATTAGATTGTGATGCACCAGTGCAGGTTTACTGTATTCTTGGACCTTCACATTGAACATGAAACACAGGAATGGCATCGAGATTGAACAAAAAACGGACAATGCTGACTTAAGTACAGGAAGAGTGAATCTTCTAAGTGTTTGTGGTTCGAGCGGCTCCTAGGAGACCAGTATTAGTTTCCGATGCACCAGTGCAGGTGTACTGTATCCCCTTGCACCTTCACATTGACCATGAAACACAGATATGGCATCGGGATTGAATACAAAACGAACAATGCAGACTTAAGCACTTGTAGAGTGGATCTTCTCAGAGTTTGTGCTTTGAGCTGCTCCTGGGAGACCAGTATAAGATTCCGATGCACCAGTGCAGGTTTACTGTATCCCTTGGACGTTCACATTGACCATGAAACACAGAAATTGCATCGGGATTGAATACGAAATGGACATTGCCGATTTAAGTACAAGAAGAGTGAATCTTCTAAGAACTTGTATTATGAGCGGCTCCTGGGAGACCAGTATTAGGTTCCCATGCACAAGTGCAGGTTTACTGTATCCGATGGACTTTCACATTGACCATGAAACACAGAATTCTTATCGGGAGTGAATACAAAATGGACCATGCCGACATAAGTAAAAGAAGAGTGATTCTTCTAAGAGTTTGTGGTTTGAGCTACTAATGGGAGACCAGTATTAGATTAGAATGCACCAGTGCAGGTTTCCTGTATCCCTTGGACCTTCACATTGACCATGAAACACAGAAATCGAATCCGGATTGAATACAAATGGCACAATGCCGAATTAAGTACAAGAAGAGTGAATCTGCTAAGAGTTTGTGCTTTGAGCGACTCCTGGGAAACCATTATCAGATTCCGATGCACCAGTGCAGGTTCACTGTATCCCTTGGACCTTCACATTGACCATGAAACCCAGTAAGCGCATGTGAATTGAATACAGAAGGCACAATGCTGACTTAAGTACAAGAAGAGTGAATCTTCTGAGAGTTTGTGATTTGAGCGGCTCCTGGGAAACCAGTATTAGATTCTGATGCATCAGTGCAGGTTTACTGTTTAACTTGGACCTTCACATTGACCGTGAAATACAGAAATTGCATCGGGATTTATTACAAAGGGGCCAATGCCGACTTAAGAACAAGAAAATGGAATCTTCTAAGAGTTTGTGCTTAGAGTATCTCCTGGGAGACCTGTATTAGATTCCGATGCACCAGTGCATGTATTCTATATCCCATGAACATTTAGATTGGCCATAAATCACAGTAATTGTTTCGGGATTCAATTCAAAAGGGACAATGCTGACTTAAGTACAAGCAGAGAGAATTTTCCTAGAGTTTGTGGTTTGAGGGGCTTCTTGGAAGCCAGTATTAGATTCCGATGCACCAGTGTGGGTTTACTGTATCCCTTGGACCTTCATATTCACCATGAATCACAGAAATCGAAACGGGAGTGAATTCAAAAGGCACAATGGCGACTTAAATAAAGGACAGTGAATCTTCTAAGAGTTTGTGGTTTGAGCGGCTCCTGGGAGACCAGTATTAGATTCCGATGTGCCAGTGCAGGTTTACTGTATCCCTTGGACCTTCACATTGACCATGAAACACAGAATTAGCACCGGGATTGAATATAAAACGGACAATGCCGACTTAATTACTAGAGGAATGAATCATCTAAGAGTTTGTGGTTTGAGTGGCTCCTGGGAGACCATTATTAGATTCCGATACACCAGTACAGGTTCACTCCATCCCTTGGACCTTCACATTGACCATGAATCACAGAAAGTGCATCAGGATTGAATACAAAAGGGACAATGCCCACTTAAGTACAAGAAGAGTAAATCTTCTGAGAGTTTGTGGTTTGAGCGGCTCCTGGGAGACCAGTATTAGATTCCGATGCACCAGTGCAGTTTTACTGTATCCCTGGGACCTTCACATTGACCGTAAAAAAAAACACAGAAATCATATCGGGGTTGAGTACGAAAAGCACAATGCCGACTTAAGTAGAAGAAGAGCGAATCTTCTAAGATTTTGTAGTTTGAGCGGTGCCTTGGAGATCATTATTAAACTCCGATGCACGAGTGTAGGTTTACTGTATCCCTTGGACCCTCACATTGACCATGAAACACAGAAATTATATCGGGATGTGATACAAAAGAGACAATGCCGACTTAAGTGCAAGAAGTACTAATCCTCTAAAATTTCTGGTTTGAGCGGCTCCTGGGAGACTAGTATTAGATTCCAATCCACCAGTGGAATATTACTGTATCACTTGGAGTTTCACATTGACCATGAAACAGAGAAATTGCATCGGGATTGAATACACAATGCACATTGCCGAATTAAGTAATAGATCAGTGAATCTTCTAAGAGTTTGTGGTTTCAGCGGCTCCTGGGAGACCAGTTTTAGACTCCGATCCACCAGTGAAGGTTTACGGTATTCGTTGGGCCTTCACATTGACCATGAAACACAGAAATCGCATCGGGATGGAATACTAATGGCGCAATGCCGGCTGAAGTGCAAGGAGAGTGAATCTTCTTACAGTTTGTGCTTTGAGCGGCTCCTGGGAGACCAGTATTAGATTCCGATGCACCAGTGTAGGTTTACTGTATCACTTGGACCTTCACATTGACCGTAAAAAAAAACACAGAAATCACATCGGGATTGAGTACAAAAAGCACAGTGCCGACTTAAGTACAAAAACAGTGAATCTACTAAGAGTTTGAGCTTTGAGCGGATCCTGGGAGAGCAGTATTTGATTCCGATGCACCAGTGCATTTTTACTGTATCCCTTGGTCCTTCACATTGACCTTGAAACAAGGCAATTGCATCGAGATTGAATACAAAAGGGACAATGCCGACTTAAGTACAATAAGAGTGAATCTTCTAAGAGTTTGTGGTTTGAGATGCTCCTGGGAGACCAGTATTACAATCCGATGTACTGGTGCAGGTTTACTGTATCCCTTGGACCTTCACATTGACCATGAAACACAACAATTGAAACAGGATTGAATACAAAAGGCACAATGCGACCATATGTACGTGTAGAGTGAATCTTCTAAGAGTTTGTGTTTGAGAGGCCCCTGGGTGACCAGTATTAAGTTCCGATGCACCAGTGCAGGTTTACTGCCTCCCTTGGACCTTCACATTGACCATGAAATTCAGAAATCGCATCAGGATTGAATACAAAATGCACAATGCCGGCTGAAGTACAAGAAGAGTGAGTCTTACAAGAGTTTGTGCCTTGAGCGGCTCCTGGGTGACCAGTATTAGAATCTGATGCATCAGTGCAGGTTTACTGTATCCCTTGGACCTTCACATTGATCATGAAACACACCAATTGCATCGGGATTGAATTCAAAAGGCACAATGCCAACCTATGTACAAAAAGAGCGAATCTTCTAAGAATTTGTGGTTTGAGCGGCTGCTGTGAGATCAGTATTAGATTCCGATGCACCAGTGCAGGTTTACTGTATCCCTTGGTACTTCACATTGACCATGAAATACAGAAATCGCATCGGGATTAAATACAAAGGGACAATGCTGACATAAGTACAAGAAGAGTGAATCCTCTAAGAGTTTGTGCTTTGAGCGGCTCCTGGGAGACCATTGTTAGATTCCAATGCACCAGTGCAGGTTTAATGTATCCCTTGGACCTTCACATTGGCCATGAAACACAGAAATTGCATCGGGACTGAATACAAATAGGGCAATGCCAACTTAAGTACAAGAAGAGTGAATCTTCCAAGAGTTTGTAGTTTGAGCGGCTCCTGGGAGACAAGTATAACATTCCGATGCACCAGTGCGGGTTTACTGTATCTCTTGGACCTTCACATTGACCATGAAACACAAAATTTGCGTCGCGATTGAATACAAAAGGGACAATGCCGACATATGTACAAGAAGAGTGAATCTTCTAAGAGTTTGTGTTTTGAGGGGCCCCTGGGGGACCAGTATTGGATTCCGATGCACCAGTGCAGGTTAACTGTATCACGTGGACCGTCACATTGACCATGACACACAGAAGTTGCATCAAGATTGAATACAAATAAGGCAATGCCGACATAAGTACAAGAAGAGTGAATCTTCTAAGAGTTCGTGGTCTGAGCGGCTCCTGGGAGAGCAGTATTACATTCCGATGAAGCAGTACAAGTTTAGAGTATACCTTGGACCTTCACATAGACCATGAAACACAGGAATTAGATCGGGATTGAATACAAAAGGGACAATACCGACATAAGTACAAGAAGAGTGAACCTTCTAAGAGTTTGTGCTTTGAGCGGCCCCTGGGAGACCAGTGTTAGATTCCGATGCACCAGTGTAGGTTTACTGTATCACATGGACCTTTACATTGACCATGAAACACAGAAATTGCATCGGGATTGATTACAAAAGGGACAATGCCGACATATATAGAAGAAGATCGAATCTTCTAAGATTTTGTAATTTGAGCGGGGCCTTGGAGATCATTATTAAACTCCCATGCACCAGTGCAGGTTTACTTTATCCCTTGGACCCTCACTTTTACCATGAAACACAGAAATTATATCGGGATGTGATACAAAAGGGATAATGCCGACTTAAGTTAAGAAGTGTGAATCCTCTAAGATTTGCTGGTTTGAGCGGCTTCTGGGAGACTAGTATTACATTCCAATCCACCAGTGCAGGTTTACTGTATCACTTGGACCTTCACATTGACCATGAAACATAGAAATTGCATCGGGATTGAATACACAAAGCACTTGCATCGGGATTGAATACACAAAGCACATTGCCGAATTAAGCAATATATCAGTGAATCTTCTAAGAGTTTGTGGTTTAAGCGGCTCCTGGGAGACCAGTTTTAGACTCCGATGCACCAGTGCAGGTTTACTGTATTCGTTGGGCCTTCACATTGACCATGATACACAGAAATCGCATCGGGATTGAATACTAAAGTCGCAATGCCGGCTGAAGTACAAGGAGAGTGAATCTTCTAACAGTTTGTGCTTTGAGCGGCTCCTGGGCGACCAGTATTAGATTCCGATGCACCAGTGTAGGTTTACTGTATCACTTGGACCTTCACATTGACCGTAAAAAAAAAAAAAACACACAAATCACATCAGGATTGTGTACAAAAAGCACAGTGCCGACTTAAGTACAAAAACAGTGAATCTACTAAGAGTTTGAGCTTTGAGCGGCTCCTGGGAGAGCAGTATTTGATTCCGATGCGCCAGTGCATTTTTACTGTATCCCTTGGAACTTCACGTTGACCATGACACACAGAAATTGCATCGGGATTGAATAGAAAATGGACAATGCCGAGTTAAGTACAAGAAGAGTGAATCTTCTCAGAGTTTGTTGAATTGAGCGGCTCTTTTGAGACCAGTATTAGATTGCGATGCAAGAGTGCAGGTTTACTGTATCCCTTGGACCTTCACATTTTCCATCAAACACAAAAATCGCATCGGGATTGAGCAAAATATGAACAATGCCGACTTAAGTACAAGAAGGGTGAATCTTCTAATAGTTTGTGGTTTGATCGGCTCCTGAGACACCGGTATTGGAGTTCGATGCACCAGTGCAGGTTTTGCTGTATCCCGTGGACCTTCACATTGACCGTGAAACACAGAAATCGCATCGGGATTGAATTCAAACTGCACAATGCCGACTTAAGAACAAGAAGAGTGAATCTACTAAGATTTTGTGTCTTGAGCGGCTCCTGGCACACCAGTATTAGATTTAGATGCACCAGTGCAGGTAAACTGTATCCCTAGGACCTTCACATTGACCATGAAACACAGAAATTATATCGGCATGTAATACAAAAGGGACAATGCAAACTTAAGTGCAAGAAGAGTGAATCCTCTAATAGTTTCTGGTTTGAGCGGCTCCTGTTAGACTAGTATTAGATTCCAATCCAGCAGTGCAGGTTAAGTGTATTACTTGGACCTTCACGTAGAGCATGAAACAGAGAAATTGCATCGCGATTGATTTCAAAAGGCACATTACCGAATTATGTAATAGTTGAGGGAATCTTCTAAGTATTTGTGGTTTGAGCGACTACTGGGAGACCAGCTTTTGACTCCGATGCACCAGTGCTCATTTACTGTATTCGTTGGGCCTTCACATTGATAATGAAACACAGAAATCGCATCGGGATTGAATATTATCGTCACAATGCCGGCTGAAGTACAAGGAGAGTGAATTTTCTAAAAGTTTGTGCTTTGAGCGGGTCCTGGGAGACCAGTTTTAGATTCCGATGCACCAGTGCAGGTTTACTGTATTACTTGGACCTTCACATTGACCGTAAAAAAAACACAGAAATCAAATCGCGATTGAGTACAAAAAGCACAGTGCCGACGTAAGTACAAAAACAGTGAATCTACTAAGAGATTGAGCTTTGCGCGGCTCCTGGGAGAGCAGTATTAGTTTCCGATGCACCAGTGAAGGTTTACTGTATCCCTTGGAACTTCATATTGACCATGACACACAGAAATTGGATCGGAATTGAATACAAAAGGGACAATGCCGACATAAGTACAAGAAGAGTGAATCCTCTAAGAATTTGTGCTTTGAGCGGCTCCTGGGAGACTATTATTAGGTTCCGAAGCACTAGTGCAGGTTTGCTGCATCCCTTGGACGTTCACAATTACCATGAAACAGAGAAATTGCATCGGGATTGAACACAAATATTGCAATGCCGGCTTAAGTACAAGAAGAGTGAATCTTCTAAGAGTTCGTGGTCTGAGCGGCTCCTGGGAGACCAGTATTACATTCCGATGCACCAGTGCAGGTTTACTGTATCAAATGGACCTTCACATTGACCATGAAACACAGAAACTGCATCGGGATTGATTACAAAAGGGACAATCCCGATATAAGTAGAAGAAGAGCGAATCTTCTAAGATTTTGTAGTTTGAGCGGGGCCTTGGAGATCATTATTAAACTCCGATGCACCAGCGTAGGTTTACTGTATCCCTTGGACCCTCACATTGACCATGAAACACAGAAATTATATCGGGATGTCATACAAAAGGGACAATGCCGACTTAAGTGCAAGAAGTACTAATCCTCTAAAATATCTGGTTTGAGCGGCTCCTGGGAGACTAGTATTAGATTCCAATCCACCAGTGCAGGATTACTGTATCACTTGGACTTTCACATTGACCATGGAACAGAGAAATTGCATCGGGATAGAATACACAATGCACATTGCCGAATTAAGTAATAGATCAGTGAATCTTCTAAGAGTTTGTGGTTTCAGCGGCTCCTGGGAGACCAGTTTTAGACTCCGATCCACCAGTGAAGGTTTACGGTATTCGTTGGGCCTTCACATTGACCATGAAACACAGAAATCGCATCGGGATGGAATACTAATGGCGCAATGCCGGCTGAAGTGCAAAGAGAGTGAATCTTCTTACAGTTTGTGCTTTGAGCGGCTCCTGGGAGACCAGTATTAGATTCCGATGCACCAGTGTAGGTTTACTGTATCACTTGGACCTTCACATTGACCGTAAAAAAAAACACAGAAATCACATCGGGATTGAGTACAAAAAGCACAGTGCCGACTTAAGAACAAAAACAGTGAATCTACTAAGAGTTTGAGCTTTGAGCGGATCCTGGGAGAGCAGTATTTGATTCCGATGCACCAGTGCATTTTTACTGTATCCCTTGGTCCTTCACATTGACCTTGAAACAAGGCAATTGCATCGAGATTGAATACAAAAGGGACAATGCCGACTTAAGTACAACAAGAGTGAATCTTCTAAGAGTTTGTGGTTTTAGATGCTCCTGGGAGACCAGTACTACAATCCGATGCACCAGTGCAGGTTTACTGTCTCCCTTAGACCTTCACATTGACCATGAAACTCAGAAATCGCATAAAGATTGAATACAAAATGCACAATGCCGGCGTAAGTACAAGAAGAGTGAGTCTTACAAGAGTTTGTGCCTTGAGCGGCTCCTGGTTGACCAGTATTAGAATCTGATACATCAGTGCAGGTTTACTGTATCCCTTGGACCTTCACATTGACCATGAAGCACACCAATTGCATCGGGATTGAATACAAAAGGCACAATGCCAACCTATGTACAAAAAGAGCGAATCTTCTAAGAATTTGTGGTTTGAGCGGCTGCTGTGAGATCAGTATTAGACTCCGATGCACCAGTGCAGGTTTACTGTATCCCTTGGACCTTCCGATTGACCATGAAAGACAGAAATTGCATCGGGATTGGATACAAAAGGGACAATGTCGACTCAGGCACAAAGAGAGAATCTTCTAAGAATTTGTGGTTTGAACGGCCCCTGGGAGATCAGTATTGGATTCCGAAGCACCAGTGCAGGTTTACTGTATCCCTTGGACCTTAACATTGACCATGACACACAGAATTAGCATTGGGATTGAATACAAAAGGCAAATGCCGACTTATGTACAAAAAGACTGAATCTTCTAAGATTTAGTGTTTTGACCAGTCCTGGGAGGCCAGTATTAGAATCCGATGTACCAGTACAGGTTTACTGTATCACTTGGACTTTCACATTGACCATAAAACACAGAAATCGCATCGGGATTAGATACAAAAGGACAATGACGACTTAAGTACAAGAAGAGTGAATCTACTAAGAGATTGTGGTATGAGCGGCTCCTGGGACACCAGTATTAGATTCCGATGCACCAGTGCAGGTTTACTGTATCCCTTGGACCATCACTATGACAATGAAACACATAAATTGCTACAGGATTGAATACAGAAGGGACAATGCCGACTTAAGTACAAGAAGGGTGAATATTCTAACAGTATGTGGTTTGAGCGGCTCCTGGGAGACCAGTATTAAATTCCGATAAACCAGTGCAGGTTTACTGTATCCCTTGGACCTTCACATTGACCATGAATCACAGAATATCCATTGGGATTGAATACAAAAATCACAATGGCGACTTAAGTACAAGAAGAGGGAATCTTCTAAGAGTTTGTGTTTTGAGCGGCTCCTGGGAGACCAGCATTAGATTCCGATGTACCAGTGCAGCTTTTGCTGTATCTCTTGGACCTTCACATTGACCATGAAATACAGCAATAGCATCGGGAATGAATACAAAAGGCACAATGCCAACTTAAGTACAAGAAGAGTGAAACTTCTTAGCATTTGTGGTTTCAGCGGCTCCTGGGAGACCTGTATTAGATTCCGATGCACCAGTACAGGTTTACTTTACCCCTTGGTCCTTCACATTGACCATGAAACACAGAAATCGCATCGGAATATAATACAAAAGGGACAATGCCGACTTAAGTACAATAACAGTGAATCTATTATGAGTTTGTGGTTTGATCGGCTCCTGGGAGTCCAGTATTAGATTCCGATGCACCTGTGCAGGTTTACAGTACCCCATGGACCTTCACATTGACCATGAAACACAGAAATTGAATCGGGAATGAATACAAAAGGGATAATGCCGACTTAAGTACAAGAAGAGTAAATCTTCTCAGAGTTGGTGGTAAGATCAGCTCCTGGGAGACCAGTATTAGCTTCCGATGCACCAGCGCAGGTTTACTGTATCCTGTGGACCTTCACATTGACCATGAAACACTGAAATTGCATCGGGATTGAATACAAAACGGACAATGCCGACTTAGGACAAGAAGAGTGAATCTTCTAAGGGTTTGCGCCTTGAGCGGATCCTGGGAGACCAGTATTATATTCCGATGCACCAGTGCAGGTTTACTGTATCCCTTGGACCTTCACATTGACCATGAAGAGAAATTGCATCGGGATTGAATACAACAGGGACTATGCCGACTTAAGTACAAGAAGAGTGAAACTTCTTAGAGTTTGTGGTTTGGGGGGCTCCTGGGAGACTAGTATTAGATTCCGATGAACCTGTGCAAGTTTACTGTGTCCCTTGGACCTTCACATTGTCCATGAAACACAGAAATAGCATCGGGATTGAAAAAAAAAATCCCAATGCCAACTGAAGTACATGAAGAGTGAATCTTCTAAGAGTTTGCGGTTTGAGCGGCTCCTGGGAGACCAGTATGAGATTCCGATGCACCCGTGAAGGTTTACTGTATCCCTTGGACCTTCGTATTGATCATGAAACACAGAAATTCTATCGGGATTGAATACAAAATGCACTATGCCGAATTAAGTACAAGAAGTGTGATTCTTTAAAGGGTTGGTCGTTTGAGCGGCTCCTGGGAGACAAGTATTAGATTCCTACGCACCAGTGGAAGTTTACTGCATCTCTTGGACCTTCACATTGACGATGAAAGATAGCAACTGCATCGGGATTGAATACAAAAGGCACAATGCCAACTTATGTACAAGAAGAGTGAATCTTCTAAGAGATTGTGGTTCGAGCGGCTTCTGGAATACCAGTATTAGATTCCCATACACCAGTGCCGATTCACTGTATCCCTTAGACCTTCACATTGACCATGAAACACAGCAATTGCAACGGGATTGAATACAAAAGGCACAATGGCGGCTGAACTACGAGAGGAGTGAATCTTCTAACAGTTTGTGCTCTGAGCGGCTCCTGGGGAACCAGTATTTGATTCCGATGCACCAGTGCAGGTTTACAGTATCCCTTGGACCTCCACATTGATAATGAATCACAGAAATTGCATCGGGATTGAGTACAAAAGTGATGATGCCGACTTAAGTACAAGAAGGGTGAATCGTCTAAGAGTTTGTGGGTTGAGCGGCTCCTGCGAAACCAGTATTAGATTATGATTCACCAGTGCAGGTATACTGTATCCCTTGGACCTTCACATTCACCATGAAACACAGTAATTGCATCGGAAATGAATACAAAAGGCACAATGCCAACTTAATTACAAGAAGAGTGAGTCTTCTAAGAGTTTGTGGTTTGAGCCGCTCCTGCTAGACCAGTATTAGACTGCAATGCACCAGTGCTGGTTTACTGTATCCCTTGGGCCTTCACATTGACCATGAAACATAGAAATCGCAACGGGATTGAATACAAAATGCACAATGCCAGCTGAAGTACTAGAAGAGTGAATCTTCTAAGAATTTGTGGTTTGAACGGCCCCTGGGAGATCAGTATTGGATTCCATTGTGCCAGTGCAGGTTTACTGTATCCTTTGGACCTTCACATTGACCATGAAACACAGAAAATGCATCGGGATTGAATACAAGAGGCACAATGGCGACTTAAGTACAAGAAGAGGGAATCTTCTTAGAATTTGTGCACTGAGCGGCTCCTGGGAGACCAGTATTAGATTCCGATGTACCAGTGCAGATTTTTCTGTATCTCTTGGACCTTCACATTGACCATGAAATACAGCAATTGCATCGGGAAAGAATACAAAAGGCACAATTCCATCTTAAGTACAAGAAGAGTGAATCTTCTTAGAGTATGCGGTTTGAGCAGCTACTGGGACACCAGTATTAGATTCCGATGCGCCAGTACAGGTTTACTGTACCCCTTGGGCCTTCACATTGACCATGAAACACAGAAATCGCATCGGGATATAATACAAAAGGGACAATGCCGGCTTAAGTACAATAAGAGTGAATCTTTTATGAGTTTGTGGTGTGATCGGCTCCTGGGAGACCAGTATGACATTCCGATGCACCAGTGCTGGTTTACGGTATCCCTTGCACCTTCGTATTGATCATGAAACACAGAAATTGCATCGGGATTGAATACAAAAGGCACTATGCCGAATTAAGTACAAGAAGTGTGATTCTTCAAAGGGTTGGTCGTTTGAGCGGCTCCTGGGAGAGAAGTATCAGATACCTATGCACCAGTGGACGTTTACTGCATCTCTTGGACTTTCACATTGACAATGAAAGACAGCAATTGCATCGGGTTTGAATACAAAAGGCACAATGCCAACTTATGTACAAGAAGAGTGAATCTTCTAAGAGATTGTGGTTCGAGCGGCTTCTGGAAGACCAGTATTAGATTCCCATACACCAGTGCCGATTTACTGTATCCCTTAGACCTTCACATTGACCATGAAACACAGCAATTGCAACGGGATTGAATACAAAAGGCACAATGGCGGCTGAACTACGAGAGGAGTGAATCTTCTAACAGTTTGTGCTCTGAGCGGCTCCTGGGGAACCAGTATTTGATTCCCATGCACCAGTGCAGGTTTACAGTATCCCTTGGACCTTCACATTGATTATGAATCACAGAAATTGCATCGGGATTGAGTACAAAAGAGATGATGCCGACTTACGTACAGGAAGGGTGAATCGTCTAAGCGTTTGTGGTTTGAGCGGCTCCTGCGAGACCAGTATTAGATTATGATTCACCAGTGCAGGTTTACTGTATCCCTTGGACCTTCACATTGACCATGAAACACAGAAATCGCATCGGGATATAATACAAAAGGGACAATGCCGACTTAAGTAAAATAAGAGTGAATCTCTTATGAGTTTGTGGTTTGATCGGCTCCTGGGAGACCAGTATTAGATTCTGGTGCACCAGTGCACGTTTGCCGTATCCCTTGGACCATCACATTGACCATAAAACACAGAAATTGCATCGCGATTGAATACAAAAGGGACAATGCCGACTTAAGTACAAGAAGAGTGAATCTTCTAAGAGTTTGTGGTATGAGCGGCTCCTAGGAGACCAGTATTAGATTCCGATGCACCAGTGCAGGTTTACTGTATCCCTCGGACCTACACATTGACCATGAAACAGAGAAATTGCAACGGGATTGAACACAAGAGGCACAACGCCAACTTAAGAACAAGAAGAGTGAATCTTCTAAGAGTTTGTGCTTTAAGCGGCTCCTGGGAAACCAGTATTTTTTTCCGATGCACCAATGCTGGTTTACCGTATTCGTTGGACCTTCACATTGACCATGAAACACAGAAAATGCATCGGGATTGAATACAAAGTGCACAATGGCGACTTATGTACAAGAAGAGGGAATCTTCTAAGAGTTTGTGTTTTGAGCGGCTCTTGGGAGACCAGTATTAGATTCCGATGTACCAGTGCAGGTTTTCTGTATCTCTTGGACCTTCACATTGACCATGAAATACAGCAATTGCATCGGGAATGAATACAAAAGGCACAATGCAAACTTAAGTACAAGAAGTTTGAATCTTCTTAGAGTTTGTGGTTTGAGCGTCTCCTGGGAGACCAGTATTAGATTCCGATGCACCAGCGCAGGTTTACTGTATCCCTTGGACCTTCACATTCACCATGAAACACTGTAATTGCATCGGGAATGGATACAAAAGGCACAATGCCAACTTAATTACAAGAAAAGTGAGTCTTCTAAGAGTTTGTGGTATGAGCGGCTCCTGCTAGACCAGTATTAGATTACAATGCACGAGTGCTGGTTTACTATATCCCTTGGGCCTTCACATTGACCATGAAACACAGAAATCGCAACGGGATTGAATACAAAAGGCACAATGCCGGCTGAGGTACTAGAAGAGTGAATCTTCTAATGGTTTGTGCTTTGAGTGGCTCCTGGGGAACCAGTATTTGATTCCCATGCACCAGTGCAGGTTTACTGTATCCCTTGGACCTTCACATTGATTATGAATCACAGAAATTGCATCGGGATTGAGTACAAAAGAGATGATGCCGACTTACGTACAGGAAGGGTGAATCGTCTAAGCGTTTGTGGTTTGAGCGGCTCCTGCGAAACCAGTATTAGATTATGATTCACCAGTGCAGGTTTACTGTATCCCTTGGACCTTCACATTGACCATGAAACACAGAAATCGCATCGGGATATAATACAAAAGGGACAATGCCGACTTAAGTAAAATAAGAGTGAATCTCTTATGAGTTTGTGGTTTGATCGGCTCCTGGGAGACCAGTATTAGATTCTGGTGCACCAGTGCACGTTTGCCGTATCCCTTGGACCATCACATTGACCATAAAACACAGAAATTGCATCGCGATTGAATACAAAAGGGACAATGCCGACTTAAGTACAAGAAGAGTGAATCTTCTAAGAGTTTGTGGTATGAGCGGCTCCTAGGAGACCAGTATTAGATTCCGATGCACCAGTGCAGGTTTACTGTATCCCTCGGACCTACACATTGACCATGAAACAGAGAAATTGCAACGGGATTGAACACAAGAGGCACAACGCCAACTTAAGAACAAGAAGAGTGAATCTTCTAAGAGTTTGTGCTTTAAGCGGCTCCTGGGAAACCAGTATTTTTTTCCGATGCACCAATGCTGGTTTACCGTATTCGTTGGACCTTCACATTGACCATGAAACACAGAAAATGCATCGGGATTGAATACAAAGTGCACAATGGCGACTTATGTACAAGAAGAGGGAATCTTCTAAGAGTTTGTGTTTTGAGCGGCTCTTGGGAGACCAGTATTAGATTCCGATGTACCAGTGCAGGTTTTCTGTATCTCTTGGACCTTCACATTGACCATGAAATACAGCAATTGCATCGGGAATGAATACAAAAGGCACAATGCAAACTTAAGTACAAGAAGTTTGAATCTTCTTAGAGTTTGTGGTTTGAGCGTCTCCTGGGAGACCAGTATTAGATTCCGATGCACCAGCGCAGGTTTACTGTATCCCTTGGACCTTCACATTCACCATGAAACACTGTAATTGCATCGGGAATGGATACAAAAGGCACAATGCCAACTTAATTACAAGAAAAGTGAGTCTTCTAAGAGTTTGTGGTATGAGCGGCTCCTGCTAGACCAGTATTAGATTACAATGCACGAGTGCTGGTTTACTATATCCCTTGGGCCTTCACATTGACCATGAAACACAGAAATCGCAACGGGATTGAATACAAAAGGCACAATGCCGGCTGAGGTACTAGAAGAGTGAATCTTCTAATGGTTTGTGCTTTGAGTGGCTCCAGGGAAACCATTATTAGTTTACGATGCACCAGTGCAGGTTTACTGTATCCCCTGGACCTTCACATTGAACATGAAACAACGCAATGGCATCGGGATTGAATACAAAAGGCACAATGATAGTTTAAGTACTATAAGATTTATCCTCTAAGAGTTTGTGCTATGAGCCGATCCTGGGAGACCAGTACTAAATTCCGATGCACCAGTGCAGGTTTACTGTATCCGTTGGACCTTCACATTGACCATGAAACAGAGAAATTGCATCGGGAGTGAATACAAAAGGGACTATGCCAACTTAAGTACAAGAAGAGTGAATCTTCTAAGAGTTTGTGCTTTGAGCGGCTCCTGGGAGACCAGTATTAGATTCCGATGCAACAGTGCAAGTTAACTGTATCCCTTGGACCGTCACATTGACCATGAAACACAGGAATGGCATCGGGAATGGACACAAAATGCACAATGCCAACTTAAGTACTAGAAGAGTGAATCTTCTAAGAGTTTGTGATTTGAGCCGATCCGGGGTTACCAGTATTAGATTCCGATGCACCAGTGCGGGTTTACTGTATCCCTTGGACCTTCACATTGAACGTGAAATGCAGTAATTGCATCGGGAATGAATACAAGAGTCGTAATGCAAACATAAGTACAAGAAGAGTGAATCTTCTAAGAGTTTGCGGTTTGAGCGGCTCCTGGGAGACCAGTATTAGATTCCGATGCACCAGTGCAGGTTTACTGTTCCCTTGGACCTTCACATTGACCTTGAAACACAGAAATTGCATCGGGATTGTATACAAATGGCACAATGCCAACTTATGTACAAGAAGAGTGAATCTTCTTAGAGTTTGTGGTTTGACCGGCTCCTGGGAGATCAGTATTAGATTCCGATGCACCAGTGCTGGTTTACTGTACCCCTTGGGCCTTTATATTGACCATGAAACACAGAAATCGCATCGGGATTGAATACAAAATGGAGAATGCCGACTTAAGTACAATAAGAGTGAATCTTTTAAGAGTTTTTCGTTTGATCGACTCCTGGGAGACCAGTATAACATTCCGATGCACCATTGAAGGTTTACTGTATCCCTTGGACCTTCAGATTGACCATGAAACACAGAAATTGCATCGGGATTGGATACAAAAGGGACAATGGCGACTTAAATACAAGAAGAGAGAATCTTCTAAGAATTTGTGGTTTGAACGGCCCTTGGGAGATCAGTATTCTATTCCGAAGCACCAGTGCAGGTTTACTGTATCCCTTGGACCTTAACATTGACCATGACACACATAATTAGCATCGGAATTGAATACAAAAGGGAAATGCCGACTTATGTAAAAGAAGAGTGAATCTTCTAAGAGTTAGTGCTTTGACCGGTCCTGGGTGACCAGTATTAGATTCCGATGCACCAGTACAGGTTTACTGTACCTCTTGGGCCTTCACATTGACCATGAAGCACAGAAAACGCATCGCGATATAATACAAAACGGACAATGCCGACTTAAGTAAATTAAGAGTGAATCTTTTATGAGTTTTTGGTTTGAACGGCTCCTCAGAGACCAGTATTAGATTCTGATGCACCAGTGCAGGTTTACCGTATCCTTTGGACCTTCACATTGACCATGAAACACAGAAATGGCATCGGGATTGAATACAAAAGGGACAATGCCGACTTAAGTACAAGAAGTTTGAATCTTCTAAGAGTTTGTGGTTTGGGCGGCTCCTGGGAGACCAGTATTAGATTCCGATCCACCAGTTACAGGCTTACTGTATCCCTTGGACCTTCACATTAACCATGAAACACAGCAATTGCATCGGGAATAAATACAAACGGCACAATGCCGACATAAGTACAAAAAGAGTGAGTCTACTAAGAGTTTGTGGTTTGAGGGACTCCTAGGAGACCAGTATTTGATTACGATGCACCAGTGCTGGTTTACTGGAACCTTTGGGCCTTCACATTGACCATGAAACACAGAAATCGCATCGGGATTGCACACAAAAGGCACAATGCCGGCTGAAGCACAACAAGAGTGAATCTTCTAAGAGTTTGTGCTTCTAGCGGCACCTGAGAGACCATTATTAGATTACGATGCACCAGTGCAGGTTTACTGTATCCCTTGGAACTTCACATTGACCATGAAACACAGCAATGGCATTGGGAATGAATACAAAAGGCACAATGGCAAATTAAGTACAAGAAGAGTGAGTCTATTGAGAGTTTGTGGTTTGAGCGGCTCCTGGAAGACCAGTATTAGATTAAGATGCACCAGCGCAGGTTTACTGTATCCTTTGGGCCTTCACATTGACTATGTAAAACAGAAATCGCATCGGGATTGAACACAAAAGGCACAATGCTGGCTGAAGTACAAGAAGAATGATTCTTCTAAGAGTTTGTGATTTGAGCGGATCCTGGGAGACCATTATTAGATTACGATGCACCAGTGTAGGTTTACTGTATCCCGTGGAACTTCACATTGACCATGAAACACAGCAATGGCACCGGGATTAAATACAAAAGGCATAATGCCAACTTAAGTACAAGAAGAGTAAATCTTCTAAGAGTTTGTGCTTTGAGCGGCACCTGGGAGACCAGTACAAAATTCTGATGCACCAGTGCAGGTTTACTGTATCCCTTGGAATCACATTGTCCATGAAACACAGAAATCGCATCGGGATTGAATACAAAAGGCACAATGCCGACTTAAGTACAAGAAAAGCAAATATTCAAAGAGTTTGTGCTTTGAGTGGCTCCTGGGGGACCAGTGTTAGTTTCCGATGCACCAGTGCAGGTTTACTGTATCCCTTGGACCTTGACATTATCCATGAAACATAGAAATTGCATCGGGATTGTATATAAAATAGACAATGCCGACTTAAGTACAAGAAGGGTGTATCTTCTAAGAGAGTTTTTTGAGCGGCTCCTGGGAAGCCAGTATTAGATTCCGATGAACCAGTGCAGGTTTACTGTATCCCTTGGACCGTCACATTGATCACGAATTACGGAAATCGCATCGGGATTAAATACAAAATGCACAATGCCAACTTATGTACAAGAAGAGTGAATCTTCTTAGAGTTTGTGGTTTGACCGGCTCCTGGGAGATCAGTATTAGATTCCGATGCACCAGTGCTGGTTTACTGTACCCCTTGGGCCTTTATATTGACCATGAAACACAGAAATCGCATCGGGATTGAATACAAAATGGAGAATGCCGACTTAAGTACAATAAGAGTGAATCTTTTAAGAGTTTTTGGTTTGATCGACTCCTGGGAGACCAGTATTAGATTCCGATGCACCAGTGCAGGTTTACTGTATCCCTTGGACCTTCACATTGACCATGAAACACAGCAATTGCATCGGGAATGAATACAAAAGGCTCAATGGCAAATTAAGTACAAGAAGAGTGAGTTCTATTGAGAGTTTGTGGTTTGAGCGGCTCCTGGAAGACCAGTATTAGATTACGATGCACCAGTGCAGGTTTACTGTATCCTTTGGGCCTTCACATTGACTATGTAAAGCAGAAATCGCATCGGGATTGAACATAAAAGGCACAATGCTGGCTGAAGTACAAGAAGAGTGATTCTTCTAAGAGTTTGTGATTTGAGCGGATCCTGGGAGACCATTATTAGATTACGATGCACCAGTGTAGGGTTACTGTATCCCGTGGAACTTCACATTGACCATGAATCACAGCAATGGCACTGGGATTAAATACAAAAGGCATAATTCCAACTTAAGTACAAGAAGAGTGAATCTTCTAAGAGTTCGTGCTTTGAGCGGCACCTGGGAGACCAGTATAAAATTCCGATGCACCAGTGCAGGTTTACTGTATCCCTTGGAATCACATTGTCCATGAAACACAGAAATCGCATCGGGATTGAATACAAAAGGCACAATGCCGACTTAAGTACAAGAAAAGTAAATCTTCAAAGAGTTTGAGCGTTGAGTGGCTCCTGGGGGACCAGTATTAGTTTACGATGCACCTGTGCAGGTTTACTGTATCCCTTGGACTTTGACATTGTCCATGAAACATGGAAATTGCATCGGAATTGTATATAAAATAGACAATGCCGACTTAAGTACAAGAAGGGTGTATTTTCTAAGAGAGTTTTTTGAGCGGCTCCTGGGAAGCCAGTATTAGATTCCGATGAACCAGTGCAGGTTTACTGTATCCCTTGGACCGTCACATTGACAATGAAACACAGCAATTGCATCGGAAATGAATACACAAGGCACAATGCTAACTTACGTACAAGAAGAGTGAGTCTTCTAAGACTTTGTGGTTTGAGCGGCTACTAGGAGACCAGTATTAGATAACGATGCACCAGTGCAGGTTTACTGTAGCCCTTAGGAGTTCACATTGACCACGAAACACAGAAATCGCATCGGGATTGAATACAAAAGGCACATTGCCGGCTGAAGTACAAGGAGAGTGAATCTTCCTAGAGTTTGTGCTTTGAGCGGCTCCTGGGAGACCAGTATTACATTTTGATGCACCAGTGCAGGTTTTCCCTATTCCTTGGACATTCACATTGACCATGAAACACAGAACTTGCATCCGGATTATATACAAAAGGACGATACCGACTTAAATGCAATAAGAGTGAATCTTCTAAGAGTTTGTGGTTTGAGCGGCACCTGGGAGGCCGGGATTAGATTCCGACGCACCAGTACAGGTTTACTGTTTCCCTTGCACCTTTATATTGACCGTGAAACACAGAAATCGCATCGGTATTGAATTCAAATGCACAATGTCGACGTAAGTACAAGAAGTGTGAATCAAGTAAGAGTTTGTGTTTTGAGCTGCTCCTGGCAGACCAGTATTAGATTCCGATGCACCAGTGCCGGTTTTCTGCATCCCTTGGACCTACACATTGACCATGAAACACAGGAATTTCATCGGAATTGAATACAAAAGGCACAACGCCAACATATGTACAAGAAAAGTGAATCTTCTACGGGTTTGTGGTTTGAGCGGCTCCTGGAAGACCAGTATTAGATTCAGATGCACCAGTGCAGGTTAACTGCATCCCTTGGACCTACACATTGACCATGAA
The DNA here is from genome assembly GCF_023864345.2 of Schistocerca serialis cubense. Classification (NCBI taxonomy): domain Eukaryota; kingdom Metazoa; phylum Arthropoda; class Insecta; order Orthoptera; family Acrididae; genus Schistocerca; species Schistocerca serialis. Next base: position 15,582,882 of record NC_064638.1, read on the forward strand.
AAACAGAAATCGCATCGGAGTTGAATACAAAAGGGACAATGCCAACATAAGTACAATAAGAGTTAATCTTTTAAGAGTTTGTGGTTTGATCGGCTCCTGGGAGACATGTATTAGATTCCGATGCACCAGTGCAGTTTTACTGTATCCCTTGGACCATCACATTGTCCATGAAACACAGAAATAGGATCGGCATTAAATACAAAAGGCATAATGCCGACTTGAGGACAAGAAGAGTGAATCTTCTAAGAGATTGTGCTTTCAGCGGATCCTGGGAGACCAGTATTAGATTCCGATGCTCCAGTGCAGGTTTGCTGTATCCCTAGCACCTTCACAGTGTCCATGAAACACAGATATCGCAACGGGAGTGAATACAAAAAGCACAATGCCGACTAAAGTTCAAGAATAGTGAATCATCTAAGTGTTTAAGCTTTGAGCATCTCCTGTGTGACCAGTATTAGATTCCGATGCAACAGTGCAGGTTTACAGTATCCCTTGGACCTTCACATTGACCGTGAAACACAGCAATTGCATCGGGAATGAATACAAAAGGCACCATGCCAACTTAAGTACAAAAAGAGTGAATCCTCTAAGAGTTAGTGTTTTGAGCGGCTCCTGGGAGACCAGTATTATATTCCGATGCACTAGTGCTGGTTTATTGCATCCCTTGGACCTTCACATTGACCATGAAACACAGTAATGGCATCGAGATTGAATACAAATAGCACAATGCCAATTTAAGTATTAGAAAAGTGAGTCTTCTAAGTGTTTGTGCTTAGAGCGGATCCTGGGAGACCAGTTTTAGATTCCGATGCACCAGTGCATGTTAACCATATGCCTTGGAATTTCACATTGACCCTGAAAGACAGAAATTGCATCGGGATTGAATACAAAATGGAAAGTGCCGACTTAAGTACAAGAAGTGAGAATCTTCTAAGAGTTTGTGGATTGAGCGGCTCCTGGGGGACCAGTATTACATTCCGATGCACCAGTGCGGGTTTACTCTATCCCTTGGACCATCACATTGACCGTGCAGCACAGATTTAGCGATGGGAATGATTACAAAAGTACAATGCCGACTTAAGTACAAGAAGAGTGAACCTTCTAAGAGTTTGTGGTTTGAGCGGCTCCTGAGTAACCTGGATTAGATTTCGATGCACCAGTGCAGGTTTAATGTATCCCTTGGACCCTCACATTGTCCATGAGCCACAGAAATTTCATCGGGATTGAATACTAAAGGCACAATGCCAACCTATGTACAAGAAGAGGGAATCTTCTATGAGGTTGTGGTTTGAGCGGCTCCTGGGAGACCAGTATTATATTCCGATGCACCAGTGCTGGTTTATTGTATCCCTTGGACCTTCACATTGACCATGAATCACAGAAATTGCATCGGGATTGAAAACAAAAGGGACAATGCCGACTTAAGTACAAGGAGGGTGAATCTTGTAAGAGTTAGTGGTTTGATCGGCACCTGGGAGACCATTATTAGTTTCCGATGCACCAGTGCAGGTTTACTGTATCCCTTGGACCTTCACATTGACCATGAAACACAGAAATTGCATCGGGATGGAATTGAAAACAGACAATGCCGACGTAAATTCAAGAAGAGTGAATCTTCCAAGAGCTTGTGGTTTGAGCGGCTCCTGAGTGACCTGGATTAGATTTCGATGCACCACTGCAGGTTTAATGTATCCCTTGGACCCTCACATTGTTCATGAACCACAGAAATGTCATCGGAATTGAATACCAAAGGCACAATGCCTACCTATGTACAAGAAGAGGGAATTTTCTAAGAGGTTGTGGTTTGAGCTGCTCCTGGGAGACCAGTATTAGATTCCGATGCACCAGTGCAAGTTTGCTGTATCCCTTGGACCTTCACATTGACCATGAAAACCAGAAATCGCATCGGGATTGATTACAAAAGTACAATGAAGACTTAAGTACAAGAAGAGTGAATCTTCTAAGAGTATATGCTTTGCGCGGCTCCAGGGAGACCAGTACTAGATTCCGATGCTCCAGTGCTGGTTTACTGTATCCCTTGGACCCTCACATTTACCGTGAAACACAGAAATTGCATCGGGATCGAATTCAAAATGCACAATGACGACTTAAGTACATGAAGAGTTAATCTACTAATAGTTTGTGCTTTGAACGGCTCCTGGCACACCAGTATTAGATTCCGATGCACCAGTGCTGGTTTACTGTATCCCTTGGACCTTCACATTGACCATGAAACACAGCAATTTCATCGGGATTGAATACAAAAGGCACAATGCCAACTTACGTACAAGAAGAGTGAATCATCTACGAGTTTCTGCTTTGAGCAGGACCTGGGAGATCAGTATTAGATTCCGATGCACCAGTGCAGGTTTACTGTATCACGTGGACCTTCACACTGTCCATCAAACACAGAAATCGCATTGGGAATGAAAACTAAAGGCACAATGCCGGCTGAAGTGCAAGATGATTGAATCTTCTAACAGTTTGTGCTTTGAGCAGCTCCTGGGAAACCAGTATTAGATTCCGATGCACCAGTGCAGGTTTACTGTATCCCTTGGACCCTCACATTGACCATGAAACATAGCAATTGCAACGGGACTGAATACAAAAGTCACAATGATAACTTAAGTACAAGAAGAGTGAATCTTCTAAGAGTTTGTGTTTTGAGCAGCTCCTGGGTGACCAGTATTAGATTCCGATGCACCTGTGCAGGTTTACTGTATGCCTTGGACCTTCACATTGACCCTGAAAGAGAGAAATTGCACGGGATTGAATACTAAAGGGACAATGCCGACTTAACTACAAGAAGAGTAAATCTTCTAAGAGTTTGTGGATTGAGCGGGTCCTGGGAGTCCAGTATTACATTCCGATGCACCAGTGCGGGTTTACTCTATACCTTGGACCCACACATTGACCGTGAAAAACAGAATTAGCATCGGGATTAAATACAAAAGGTACATCGCCGACTTAAGTACAAGAAGAGTGAATCTTCTTAGAGTTTGTGATTTGAGGGCTCCTGGTAGACCAGTTTTCGATTCCGATGCACTAGTGCAGGGTTACTGTATCCCTTTGACCTTCACATTGACCGTGAAACACAGAAATCGCATCTGGATTGAATACTAAAGGGACAAGGCCGACTCAAGTACAAGAAAGTGAATCTTCTAAGAGTTTTGGTATGGGCGGCTCCTGAGAGACCAGTATTAGATTCCGATGCACCAGTGCAGGTTTACTGTAACTCTTGGACTTTCAAATTGACCATGAAACACAGCAATTGCATTGGGATTGAATGCAAATCGCGCTATGCCAACTTATGTACAAGAAGAACGAATCTTTTACGAGTTTGTGGTTTGAGCGACTCCTGGGAGACCAGTATTAGATTCCGATGCACCAGTGCAGGATTACTGTATCTCTTGGTCCTTCACATTGACCATGAAACACAGAAATCGCATCGGGATTGAATACATAAGGGACAATGCCGACTTAAGTACCAGAAGAGTGAATCTTCTGAGAGTTTGTGATTTGAGTGTCTCCTGGGAGACCAGTATTATATTACGATGCATCAGTGCAGGTTTACTGTATACCTTGGACATTCATATTGACCATGAAACTCATAAATCGCATCGGGATTGAATACAAATAGCACAATGCCAACTTAAGTATTAGAAGAGTGAGTCTTCTAAGTGTTTGTGCTTAGAGCGGATCCTGGGAGACCAGTATTAGAATCCGATGCACCAGTGCAGGTTAACTGTATGCCTTGGAACTTCACAGTGACCCTGAAAGAGAGAAATTGCATCGGGATTGAATACAAAATGGAAAATGCCGACTTAAGTACAAGAAGAGTGAATCTTCTAAGAGTTTGTGCATTGCGCGGCTCCTGGGAGACCAGTATTAGTTTCCGATGGACCAGTGCCGGTTTACCGTATCCCTTGGACCCTCACATTGACCTTGAAACACAGAAAGTGCATTGGGATCGAATTCAAAATGCACAATGCCGACTTATGTACATGAAGAGTTAATCTACTAATAGTTTGTGTTTTGACCCACTCCTGGCACACCAGTATTAGAATCCGATGCACCAGTGCCAGTTTACTGTATCCCTTGGAACTTCACATTGACCATGAAACACAACAATTTCATTGGGATTGAATACAAAAGGCACAATGCCAACTTATGCACAAGAAGACTGAATATTCTACGAGTTTTTGGTTTGAGCGGCTCTTGGGAGATCAGTATTAAATTCCGATGCACCAGTGCAGGTTTACTGTATCACGTGGACCTTCACATTCACCATGAAACACAGAAATCGCAACGGGATTGATTACTAAAGGCCCCATGCCAGCTGAAGTGCAAGAAGAGTGAATCTTCTAACAGTTTGTGCTTTGAACGGCTCCTGGGAAATCAGTATTAGATTCCGATGCACCAGTGCAGGTTTACTGTATCCCTTAGATGTTCGCATTGACCATGAAACACAGAAATCGCATCGGGTTTGAGTTCAAAATGCACAATGCCATGTTAAGTACAAGAAGTGTGAATCTACCAAGAGTTTGTGTTTTGAGCGGCTCCTGGCAGACCAGTATCAGACTCCGATGCACCAGTGCAGGTTTGCTGTACACTTGGAACTTCACATTGACCTAGAAACACAGAAATTGCATCGGGGAGGCATAGATAAGGGACAATGCCGACATAAATTCAAGAAGAGTGAATCTTCTAAAACTTTGTGGTAAGAGCGGCTCATGGGAGTCCGGTATTAGATTCCGAAGCACCAGTGCCGGTTTACTGTATCCCTTGGAACTTCACATTGACCATGGAACACAACAATTGCATCGGGAATGAATACAAAAGGCACAATGCCAACATAAGTACAAGAAGAGTGACTCTTCTAATAGTTTGTGGTTTGAGCGGCTCCTGTGAGACCAGTATTAGATTACGATTCACCAGTGCAGGTTTACTGTATCCCTTGTGCCTTCACATTGACCATGAAACACAGAAATCTCATCGTTATTGAATACAAAAGTACAATGCCGGCTGAAGTACAAGAAAAGTGAATCTTCTAAGAGTTTGTGGTTTGAGCTGCTCCTGGGAGACCATTATTAGATTGCGATGCACCAGTGCAGGTTTACTAAATCCCTTGGACCCTCACATTGACCATGAATCACTGAAATTGCATCGGGATTGAATTCAAAATATACAATGCCGATTTAAGTACAAGAAGAGTGAATCTTCTCAGAGTTTGTGGTTTGATCGGCACCTGGGAGACCGTTATTAGATTCCGATGCTCCAGTGCAGGTTTACTGTATCCCTTGGACCTTCACAAAGAACATGAAACAAAGAAATCGCATCGGGATTGAATACAAAAGGCACAATGCCGGCTGAAGTTCAAGAAGAGTGAATCTTCCGAGGGTTTGTGCTTTGAGCGGCTCGTGGGAAACCAGTATTAGAATCTGATGCTCCAGTGCAGGTTTACTGTATTCCTTGGAACTTCACATTGCCCATGAAACACAGAAATTGCATCGGGATGGAATAGAAAAGGGTCAATGCCGACATAAATTCAAGAAGAGTGAATCTTCTCAGAGTTGTGGTTTGAGCGGCTCCTGGGAGACCAGTATTACATTCCGATGCACCAGTGCAGGTTTACAGTATCTCTTGGACCTTCCCATTGACCATGAAGCATTGCAATTGCAACGGTATTGAAAACAAGAGGCGCAATGCAACCTTAAGTACAAGAAGAGTGAATCTTCTAAGAGTTTGGGGTTTGAGCGGCTCCTGGGAGACCAGTATTATATTCCGATGCACCAGTGCTGGGTTATTGTATCCCTTGGACGTTCACATTGACCATGAAACACAGAAATTGCATCGGAATTTAATACCAAATTCACAATGCCAACCTATGTACAAGAAGAGGGAATCTACTAAGAGGTTGTGGTTTGAGCGGCTCCTGAGAGACCAGTATTATATTACGATGCACCAGTGCTGGTTTATTGTATCCCTTGGACCTTCACATTGACCATGAAACCCAGAAATTGCATCGGAATTGAATACCAAATGCACAATGCCAACCTATGTACAAGAAGAGGGAATGTTCTAGGAGTTTGTGATTTGATCGGCACCTGGGAGACCATTATTAGTTGCGATGCACCAGTGCAGGTTTACTGTATCCCTTGGACCCTCACATTGACTGTGAAACACAGAAATTGCATCGGAATCGAATTCAAAATGCACAATGCCAACTTAAGTACATGAAGAGTTATTGTACTAACAGTTTGTGCTTTGAGCGGCTCCTGGCACACCAGTATTAGATTCAGATGCACCAGTGCCGGTTTACTGTATCTTTTGGACCTTCACATTGACCATGAAAGACAGCAATTTCATCGGGATTGAATACAAAAGGCACAATGCTAACTTATGTACAAGAAGAGTGAATCTTCTACGAGTTTTTGATTTGAGCGGCTCCTGGGAGATCAGTATTAGATTCCGATGCACCAGTGCAGGTTTACTGTATCACGTGGACCTTCACATTGACCATGAAACACAGAAATCGCATCGGGAATGAATACTAAAGGCACAATGCCGGCTGAAGTGCAAGAAGATTGAATCTTCTAACAGTTTGTGCATTGAGCAGCTCCTGGGAAACCAGTATTAGATTCCGATGCTCCAGTGCAGGTTTGCTGTATCCCTTGGACCCTCACATTGACCATGAAACATAGCAATTGCAACGGGATTGAATACAAAAGGCACAATGATAACTTAAGTACAAGAAGAGAGAATCTTCTAAGAGTGTGTGTTTTGAGCGGCTCCTGGGTGACCAGGATTAGATTCCGATGCACCAGTGCAGGTTTACTGTATCCCTTGGATGTTCACATTGACCATGAAACACAGAAATCGCATCGGGATTGAATTCAAAATGCACAATGCCATGTTAAGTACAAGAAGAAGGAATAATACTAAAAGTTTGTACTTTGAGCGGCTCCTGGCAGACCACAATCAGACTCCGAAGCACCAGTGCAGGTTTGCTGTACCCTTGGAACTTCAGATTGACCAAGAAAGACAGAAATTGCATCGGGATGGCAAAGAAAAGGGACAATGCCGACATAAATTCAAGAAGAGTGAATCTTCTAGACGTTTGTGGTAAGAGCGGCTCATGGGAGACCGGTATTAGATTCCGATGCACCAGTGCAGGTTTACTGTATCCCTTGGACCTTCACATTGACCATGAAACACAGCAATTGCATCGGGAATGAATACAAAAGGCACAATGCCAACTTAAGTTCAAGAAGAGTGACTCTTCCAATAGTTTGTGGATTGAGCGGCTCCTGGGAGACCAGTATTAGATTACGAATCACCAGTGCAGGTTTACTGTATACCTTGGGCCTTCACATTGACCATGAAACACAGAAATCGCATCGTTATTGAATACATTAGGTACAATGCCGGCTGAAGTACAAGAAGAGTGAATCTTCTAAAAGTTTGTTCTTAGAGCGGATCCTGGGAGACCAGTATTAGATTCCGATGCACCAGTGCAGGTTAACTGTATGCCTTGGAACTTCACATTAACCCTGAAAGAGAGAAATTGCATCGGGATTGAATACAAAATGGAAAAGGTCGACTTAAGTACAGGAAGTGAGAATCTTCTAAGAGTTTGTGGATTGAGCGGTTCCTGGGGGACAAGTATTACATTCCGTTGCACCAGTGCGGGTTTACTATATCCCTTGGATGTTCACATTGACCATGAAACACAGAAATCGCATCGGGATTGAATTCAAAATGCACAATGCCGTGTTAAGTAGAAGAAGAGTGAATCTACTAAGAGTTTGTGCTTTGAGCGGCGTATGGGAGACCTGTATTAGATACCGAAGCGCCAGTGCAGGTTTACTGTATCCCTTAAACCTTCACATTGACCGTGAAACATAGAAATTAGTTCGGGATGGAATACAAAAGGGATAATACCGATTTAAGTGCAATAAGTGTGAATCTACTAAGAGTTTGAGGTTTGGGCGGCTCCTGGGAGACCAGTATTAGATTGCGATGCACCAGTGCATGTTTACTGTATCCCTTGGATCTTCATATTGACCGTGATACACAGAAATCGCATCGGGATTGAATACAAAAGGGGCAATGACGACTTAAGTACAAGAAGAGTGATTCTTCTAAGAGTTTTTGGTAAGAGCGGCTCCAGGGAGACCAGTATTAGATTCCGATGCACCAGTGCAGGTTTAGTGTATCCTTTGGACCCTTACATTGACCATGAAACAATGAAATAGCATCGGGATTGAATACAAAAGGACAATGCAGACTTAAGTACTAAAAGAGTGAATCTCCTAAGGGTTAGTGCTTTGAGCGGCATATGGGTGACCAGTATTAGTTTCCGTTGCACCAGTGGAGGTTTACTGTATCCCTTTGACCTTCACTTTGACCATGAAACACAGAAATGGCATCGGGATTGTATTCAAAAGGGATAATACCGACTTAAGTACAAGAAGTGTGAATCTTCTAAGTGTTTCAGGTTTGAGCGGCTGCTGGGAGACCAGTATTTGTTTCCGATGCACAAGTGCAGGTTCACTGAATCCCTTGGACCTTCACATTGACCATGAAACATAGAAATTGCATCGGGATTTAATACAAGATGCACATTGCCGACTCAAGTGCAAGAAGAGTAAATCTTCTAAGGGTTTGTGCTTTTAGCGGCTCATGGGAAACCAATATTAGATTCTGATGCACCAGTGCAGGTTTACTGTATCCCTTGGAACTTCACATTGACCATGAAACACAGAAATTGCATCGGGATGGAATAGAAAAGGGACAATGCCGACATAAAATCAAGAAGAGTGAATCTGCTAAGAGTATATGGTTCGAGCGTTTCCTGGGAGACCAGTATTAAATTCTGATGCACCAGTGCAGGGTTACTGTATCCCTTGGACCTTCACGTTGACCATGAAACACAGAAATTGCATCGGGACTAAATACAAAATGGACAATGCCGACTTAAGTACACGAAGAGTGAATCTTCTAAGAGTTTGTGGTGTGAGCGGCTCCTGGGCGACCAGTATTAGATTCCGATGCACCAGTGCAGGTTTACTGTATCCCTTGGACCTTCAGATTGACCTTGAAACACAGAAATCGCTTCAAGATTGAATACAATTTCTACAATGCCGACTTCAGTACAAGAAAAGTGAATCTTCTAAGAGTTTGTGCTTTGAGCGGCTCCTGGGAGACCACTGTTAGATTCCGATGCACCAGAGCAGGCTTGTGGTATCCATTGGACCTTCACATTGACCATGAAATACAGAAATAGCATCGGGAATGAATACAAGAGGCACAATGCCTACTTAAGTACAAGATGAGTGAATCTTATTAAAGTTTGGGGTTTGAGCGGCTCCTGGGAGACCAGTGGTTGATTCCGATGCACCAGTGCAGGTTTACTGTATCCCTTGGGCCTTCACATTAAACATGAATTATAGTAATCGCATCTGGATTGAATACAAAAAGGACAATGCCGACTTAAGTACAATAAGAGTGAGTGTATCAATAATTTGTGGTTTGATCGGCTCCTGATAGACCAGTATTAGATTGCGATGCACCAGTGCAGGTTTCTGTATTCCTTGGCCCGTCACATTCTCCATGAAACTTAAAATCGCATCGGTATTGAATACAAAAGGCACAATGCCGACTTAAGTACAAGATGACTGAATCTTCTAAGAGTTTGTGCTTTGAGCACTCCTGGGAGACCAGTATTAGATTCCGAGTCACCAGTGCAGGTATACTGTATCCCTTGGGCCTTCACATTGACCATGAAACACAGAAATCGCATCGGGATTGAATAGGAAAGGCACAAATGCAGCTGAAGTACAAGGAGAGTGAATCTTCTAAGAGTTTGTGCTTTGAGCGGCTCCTGGGAGACCATCATTAGATTACGGTGCACCAGTGCAGGGTTACTGTATCCCTTGGACCTTCACATTGACCATGGAACACAGCTTAGGCATCGGGATTGAATACAAAAGGCGCAATGACTACGTAAGTACTAGAAGAGTGAATCTTCTAAGAATTTGTGTTTGAGCGGCTCCTGGGAGACCAGTATTAGATTCCGACGCACCAGTGCAGGTTCACTGTATCCCTTTGACTTTCACATTGCTCAGAGAAATCGCATCACGATTGAATACAAAAGGCACAATGCCGGCTGAAGTACAAGAAGAATGAATCTTCTGAGGGTTTGTGCTTTGAGCGGCTCCTGGGAGACCAGTATTATATTCCGATGCATCAGTGCAGGTTTACTGAATATCTTGGACCTTCATATTGACCATGAAACTCAGAAATCGCATCGGGATTGAATACAAAAGGCACAATGCGAGCTGAAGTACAAGATGAGTGAATCTTCTAAGAGTTCGTGCTTTCAGAGGTTCCTGGGAAACCAGTATTAGATTACGATGCACCAGTGCTGGTTTATTGTATCCCTTGGACCTTCACATTGACCATGAAACACAGAAATTGCATCGGGATTGAATACAAAATGGAAAATGCCGACTTAAGTACAAGAAGTGAGAATCTTCTAAGAGTTTGTGGATTGAGCGGCTCCTGGGAGACCAGTATTACATTCCGATGCACCAGTGCGGGTTTACTCTATCCTTGGACCCTCACATTGAACATGAAATATAGCAATTGCAACGGGATTGAATACCAAATGCACAATGATAACTTAAGTACAAGAAGGGTGAATCTTCTAAGAGTTTGTGTTTTGAGCGGCGGCTGGGTGACCAGTATTAGATTCCGATGCACCAGTGCAGGTTTACTGTATCCCTTGGATGTTCACATTGAGCACGAAACACAGAAATCGCATCGGGATTGAATTCAAAATGCACAATGCCGTGTTAAATACAAGAAGAGTGAATCTACTAAGAGTTTGTGCTATGAGCGGCTCCTGGCAGACCAGTATTAGACTCCGATGCACCAGTGCAGGTTTGCTGTATCCCTTGGAACTTCACATTGACCATGAAACACATAAATTGCATCGGGATTGAATTCAAAATATACAGTGCCGATTCAAGTACAAGAAGAGTGAATCTTCTAAGAGTTTGTGGTTTGATCACCACCTGGGAGGCCATTATTAGATTCCGATGCTCCAGTGCAGGTTTACAGTATCACTTGGACCTTCACAATGAACATGAAACAAAGAAATCGCATCTGGATTGAATACAGATGGCACAATGCCGGCTGAAGTACAAGAAGAGTGAATCTTCTGAGGGTTTATGGTTTGAGCGGCTCGTGGGAAACCAGTATTAGAATCTGATGCACCAGTGCAAGATTACTGTATCCCTTGGAACTTCACATTGCCCATGAGACACAGAAATTGCATCGGGATGGAATAGAAAAGCGACAATGCCGACATAAATTCAAGAAGAGTGAATCTTCTTAGAGTTTGTGGTTTGAGCGGCTCCTGGGAGACCAGTATTACATTCAGATTCACCAGTGCAGGTTTACAGTATCTCTTGGCCCTTCACATTGGCCATGAAACAGAGCAATTGCAACAGTATTCAAAACAAAAGGCGCAATGCAACCTTAAGTACAAGAAGAGTGAATCTTCTAAGAGTTTGTGGTTTGAGCGGCCCCTGGGGGACCAGTATTATAATCCGATGCACCACTGCTGGTTTATTGTATCCCTTGGACCTTCACATTGACCATGAAACCCAGAAATTGCATCGGATTTGAATACCAATAGCACAATGCCAAACTATGTACAAGAAGAGGGAATCTTCTAGGAGTTTGTTTTTTGTTCGCACCTGGGAGACCATTATTAGATTCCGATGCACCAGTGCAGGTTTACTGTATCCCTTCGACCTTCACATTGACCATGAAACACAGAAATTGCATCGGGATGGAATAGAAAAGGGACAATGCAGACGTAAATTCAAGAAGAGCGAATATTCTAAGAGTTTGTGGTTTGAGCGGCTCCTGAGTGACCTGGATTAGATTTCGATGCACCAGTGCAGGTTTAATGCATCCCGTGGACCTTGGCATTGACCGTGAAACACAGAAATCGCATCGGGAATGAATACAAAAGACACGATGCCAACTTAAGTACAAGAAGAGTGAATCTTCTAAGAGTTTCTGTTTTGAGCGGTTCCTGGGTGACCAGTATTAGATTCCCATGCACCAGTGCAGGCTTATTGTATCCCTTGTACCTTCACATTGACCATGAAATACAGAAATTGCATCGCAATTGAATACCAAATGCACAATTCCAACCTATGTACAAGAAGAGGGAATCTTCTAAGAGGTTCTGGTTTGAGCGGCACCTGGGAGACCAGTATTGGGTTTAGATGCACCAGTGCAGGTTTGCTGTATCCCTTGGACCTTCACATTGACCATGAAATACAGAAATAGCATCGGGAATGAATACAAGAGGCACAATGCCTACTTAAGTACAAGATGAGTGAATCTTATTAAAGTTTGGGGTTTGAGCGGCTCCTGGGAGACCAGTGGTTGATTCCGATGCACCAGTGCAGGTTTACTGTATCCCTTGGGCCTTCACATTAAACATGAATTATAGTAATCGCATCTGGATTGAATACAAAAAGGACAATGCCGACTTAAGTACAATAAGAGTGAGTGTATCAATAATTTGTGGTTTGATCGGCTCCTGATAGACCAGTATTAGATTGCGATGCACCAGTGCAGGTTTCTGTATTCCTTGGCCCGTCACATTCTCCATGAAACTTAAAATCGCATCGGTATTGAATACAAAAGGCACAATGCCGACTTAAGTACAAGATGACTGAATCTTCTAAGAGTTTGTGCTTTGAGCACTCCTGGGAGACCAGTATTAGATTCCGAGTCACCAGTGCAGGTATACTGTATCCCTTGGGCCTTCACATTGACCATGAAACACAGAAATCGCATCGGGATTGAATAGGAAAGGCACAAATGCGGCTGAAGTACAAGGAGAGTGAATCTTCTAAGAGTTTGTGCTTTGAGCGGCTCCTGGGAGACCATCATTAGATTACGGTGCACCAGTGCAGGGTTACTGTATCCCTTGGACCTTCACATTGACCATGGAACACAGCTTAGGCATCGGGATTGAATACAAAAGGCGCAATGACTACGTAAGTACTAGAAGAGTGAATCTTCTAAGAATTTGTGTTTGAGCGGCTCCTGGGAGACCAGTATTAGATTCCGACGCACCAGTGCAGGTTCACTGTATCCCTTTGACTTTCACATTGCTCAGAGAAATCGCATCACGATTGAATACAAAAGGCACAATGCCGGCTGAAGTACAAGAAGAATGAATCTTCTGAGGGTTTGTGCTTTGAGCGGCTCCTGGGAGACCAGTATTATATTCCGATGCATCAGTGCAGGTTTACTGAATATCTTGGACCTTCATATTGACCATGAAACTCAGAAATCGCATCGGGATTGAATACAAAAGGCACAATGCGAGCTGAAGTACAAGATGAGTGAATCTTCTAAGAGTTCGTGCTTTCAGAGGTTCCTGGGAAACCAGTATTAGATTACGATGCACCAGTGCTGGTTTATTGTATCCCTTGGACCTTCACATTGACCATGAAACACAGAAATTGCATCGGGATTGAATACAAAATGGAAAATGCCGACTTAAGTACAAGAAGTGAGAATCTTCTAAGAGTTTGTGGATTGAGCGGCTCCTGGGAGACCAGTATTACATTCCGATGCACCAGTGCGGGTTTACTCTATCCTTGGACCCTCACATTGAACATGAAATATAGCAATTGCAACGGGATTGAATACCAAATGCACAATGATAACTTAAGTACAAGAAGGGTGAATCTTCTAAGAGTTTGTGTTTTGAGCGGCGGCTGGGTGACCAGTATTAGATTCCGATGCACCAGTGCAGGTTTACTGTATCCCTTGGATGTTCACATTGAGCACGAAACACAGAAATCGCATCGGGATTGAATTCAAAATGCACAATGCCGTGTTAAATACAAGAAGAGTGAATCTACTAAGAGTTTGTGCTATGAGCGGCTCCTGGCAGACCAGTATTAGACTCCGATGCACCAGTGCAGGTTTGCTGTATCCCTTGGAACTTCACATTGACCATGAAACACATAAATTGCATCGGGATTGAATTCAAAATATACAGTGCCGATTCAAGTACAAGAAGAGTGAATCTTCTAAGAGTTTGTGGTTTGATCACCACCTGGGAGGCCATTATTAGATTCCGATGCTCCAGTGCAGGTTTACAGTATCACTTGGACCTTCACAATGAACATGAAACAAAGAAATCGCATCTGGATTGAATACAGATGGCACAATGCCGGCTGAAGTACAAGAAGAGTGAATCTTCTGAGGGTTTATGGTTTGAGCGGCTCGTGGGAAACCAGTATTAGAATCTGATGCACCAGTGCAAGATTACTGTATCCCTTGGAACTTCACATTGCCCATGAGACACAGAAATTGCATCGGGATGGAATAGAAAAGCGACAATGCCGACATAAATTCAAGAAGAGTGAATCTTCTTAGAGTTTGTGGTTTGAGCGGCTCCTGGGAGACCAGTATTACATTCAGATTCACCAGTGCAGGTTTACAGTATCTCTTGGCCCTTCACATTGGCCATGAAACAGAGCAATTGCAACAGTATTCAAAACAAAAGGCGCAATGCAACCTTAAGTACAAGAAGAGTGAATCTTCTAAGAGTTTGTGGTTTGAGCGGCCCCTGGGGGACCAGTATTATAATCCGATGCACCACTGCTGGTTTATTGTATCCCTTGGACCTTCACATTGACCATGAAACCCAGAAATTGCATCGGATTTGAATACCAATAGCACAATGCCAAACTATGTACAAGAAGAGGGAATCTTCTAGGAGTTTGTTTTTTGTTCGCACCTGGGAGACCATTATTAGATTCCGATGCACCAGTGCAGGTTTACTGTATCCCTTCGACCTTCACATTGACCATGAAACACAGAAATTGCATCGGGATGGAATAGAAAAGGGACAATGCAGACGTAAATTCAAGAAGAGCGAATCTTCTAAGAGTTTGTGGTTTGAGCGGCTCCTGAGTGACCTGGATTAGATTTCGATGCACCAGTGCAGGTTTAATGCATCCCGTGGACCTTGGCATTGACCGTGAAACACAGAAATCGCATCGGGAATGAATACAAAAGACACGATGCCAACTTAAGTACAAGAAGAGTGAATCTTCTAAGAGTTTCTGTTTTGAGCGGTTCCTGGGTGACCAGTATTAGATTCCCATGCACCAGTGCAGGCTTATTGTATCCCTTGTACCTTCACATTGACCATGAAATACAGAAATTGCATCGCAATTGAATACCAAATGCACAATTCCAACCTATGTACAAGAAGAGGGAATCTTCTAAGAGGTTCTGGTTTGAGCGGCACCTGGGAGACCAGTATTGGGTTTAGATGCACCAGTGCAGGTTTGCTGTATCCCTTGGACCTTCACATTGACCATGAAAATCAGAAATCGCATCGGGATTGATTACATAAGTACAATGCCGACTTAAGAACAAGAAGAGTGAATCTTCTAAGAGTATGTGCTTTGCGCGGCTCCCGGGAGACCAGTATTAGATTCCGATGCACCAGTGCAGGTTTACTGTATCCCTTGGACTCTCACATTGACCGTGAAACACATAAATTGCATCGGGATCGAATTCAAAATGCAATATGCCGACTTAAGTACATGAAGAGTTATTCTACTAACAGTTAGTGCTTTGAGCGGCTCCTGGCACACCAGTATTAGATTCCGATGCACCAGTGAGGGTTTACTGTATCCCTTGGACCTTCGCATTGACCATGAAACACGGCAATTTAATAGGGATTGAATACAAAAGGCACAATGCTAACTTATGTACAAGAAGAGTGAGTCTTCTAAGAGTTTTTGTTTTGAGCGGCTCCTGGGAGATCAGTATTAGATTCCGATGCACCAGTGCAGGCTTACTAAATTACGTGGACCTTCACATTGACCATGAAACACAGAAATCGCATCGGGATTGAATACTAAAGGCACAATGCCGGCTGAAGTGCAAGAAGATTGAATCTTCTAGCAGTTTGTGCTTTGAGTAGCTCCTTGGAAATTAGTATTAGTTTCCGATGCATCAGTGCAGGTTTACTGTATCCTTTGGATGTTCACATTGACCATGAAACACAGAAATCGCATCGGGATTGAATTCAAAATGCACAGTGCCATGTTAAGTACAAGAAGAGTGAATCTACTAAGAGTTTGTGCTTTGAGCGGCTCCTGGCAAACCAGTATCAGACTACGATGGACCAGTGCAGGTTTGCTGTACCCTTGGAACTTCACATTGACCAAGAAACACAGAAATTGCATCGGAATGGCATAGAAATGGGACAATGCCGACATAAATTCAAGAATAGTGAATCTTCTAAAGGTTTGTGGTGAGAGCGGCTCATGAGAGACCGGTATTAGATTCCGATGCACCAGTGCAGGTGTACTGTATCCCTTGGATCCTCACATTGACCATGAAACACTGAAATTGCATCGGGATTGAATTCAAAATATACAATGCCAATTGAAGTACAAGAAGAGTGAATCTTCTAAGAATTTGTGGTTTGATCAGCACCTGGGTGACCATTATTAGATTCCGATGCTCCCGTGCAGGTAAACTGTATCACCTGGGCCTTCACAATTGACCATTAAACACAGATATCGCATCGGGATTGAATACAAAAGGGACAATGCCGACTTAAGTACAATAAGAGTAAATCTTTTAAGAGTTTGTGGTTTCATCGGCTCCTGGGAGACCAGTATTAGATTCCGAAGCACCAGTGCAAGTTTACTGTAACCCTTGGACCTTCACATTGTCCATGAAACACAGAAATCCCATCGGGATTGAATACAAAAGGCACAATGCCGAGTTAAGTACAAGAAGAGTGAATCTTCTAAGGGTTTGTGCTTTGAGCGGGTCCTGGGAAAATAGTATTAGATTCCGATACACCAGTGCAGGTTTACTGTATGCCTTGGGCCTTCACATTGACCATGAAACACAGAAATCGCATCGGGATTGAATACAATAGGCACATTGCCGGCAGAACTACAAGAAGAGTGAATCTTCTAAGACTTTGTGGTTCGAGCGCTTCCTGGGAGACTAGGATTAGATTCCGATGCACCAGTGCAGGTTTTCTGTATCACTTGCACCTTAGCATTGACCGTGAAAAACAGAAATCGCATCGGGATTGTATTCAAAATGCACAATGCAGACTTTAGTACAAGAAGAGTGAATCTACTAAGAGTTTGTGACTTGAGAGGCTCCTGGCAAAACAGTATCAAATTCCGATGCACCAGTGCCGGTTTACTGTATCCCTTGGACCTTCACAATGACCATGAAACACATATATTCATCGGAATTGAGTACAAAAGGTACAATGCCAACTTTTGTACTAGACGAGTGAGTCTTCTACGAGTTTGTGGTTTGAGCGGCTACTGGGAGACCAGTATTTGATTCCGATGCACCATTGCAGGTTTACTGTATCCCTTGGACCTTCACATTGACATTGAAACACAGCAAAGGCATCCGGATTGAATACAAAAGGCACAATGCAAACTTAAGTACTAGAAGAGTGAATCTTCTAAGTGTTTGTGCTTTGAGCGGCTCCTGGGAGACCCGTATTAGACTCCTATGCACCAGTTCAGTTTTACTGTATCCCTTGGACCTTCACATTGACCATGAAACGGAGATATTGCATCGGGTTTGAATACAAAAAGGGCAATGCCGACTAAAATACAAGGAGAGTGAATCTTCCAAAAGTTTGTGGTTTTAGCGGCTACTGGGAGACCAGTATTTGATTCCGATGCACCATTGCAGGTTAACTGTATCTCTTGGACCTTCAGATTGTCATTGAAACACAGCAAAGGCATCCGGATTGAATACAAAAGGCACAATGCAAACTTAAGTACTAGATGAGTTATTCTTCTACATGTTTGTGCTTTGAGCGGCTCCTGGGAGACCAGTATTAGACTCCGATGCACCAGTTCAGTTTTACTGTATCCCTTGCACCTTCACATTGACCGTGAAACACAGAAATCGCATCGGGATTGAATGCAAAGGGCACAATGCAAACTTAAGTACCAGATGAGTGAATCTTCTAATTGTTTGAGCTTTGAGCGGCTCCTGGGAGACCAGTATTACATTCCGATGCACCAGTGCAGGTTTACTCTATCCCATGGACCCCCACATTCACCATGAAACACAGAAATCGCATCAGGATTGTATTCAAAATGCACAATGCCGACTTAAGAACATGAAGTGTGAATCTACTAAGAGTTTGTGCTTTGGGCGGATCCTGGCAGACCAGTGTTAGATTCCGATGCACCAGTGCCGGTTACGGTATCCCTTGGACCTTCACATTGACCATGAAACACAGCAAAGGCACCCGAATTGAATACAAAAGTCACAATGCCAACTTAAGTACAGGATGAGTTAATCTTCTAAGAGTTTGTGTCTTGAGCGTCTCCTGGGAGACCAGTACTATATTCCGATGCAACAAAGCAGGTTTACTGTATCCCTTGGACCTTCACATTGACCATGAAATACAGCAATTGCATCAGGAAAGAATACAAAAGGCACAATGCCAACTTAAGAACAAGATGAGGTAATCATCTAAGAATTTGTGGTGTGAGCGGCTCCAGGGAGACCAGTATTAGATTCCGATGCACCAGTGCACATTTACTCTTCCTCTTGGACCTTCACATTGATCATGAAACAGAGAATTACCATTGGGATTGAATACAAAAGGTACAATGCTAACTTAAGTACAAGATGAGTGAATCTTCTAAGAGTTTGTTCTTTGAGCGGCTCCTGGGAGACCGGTATTAGATTCCGATGCACCACTTCCGGTTCACAGTATCCCTTGGACCTTCAAATTGACCATGAAACTCAGAAATCGCATCGGGATTGAATAGAAAAGGGACAATGCCGACTTAAGTAAAAGAAGAGAGAATCTCCTAAGAGTTTGTGGTATGAGCGGCTTCTGGGAGGCGAGTAATAGATTCCGATGCACCAGTGCAGGTTTACTGTACCCCTTGGACCTTCAGATTGACCATGAAACACAGAAATCGAATCGGGTTTGAATACAAAATGCACAATGCCGACTTAAGTACAAGAAGAGTGAATCTACAAAGGGATTAGCTTTGAGCGGCTCCTGGCTGACCAGTATTTCATTCCGATGCACCAGTGTTGGTTTACTGAATCACTTGGACCTTCACATTGACCATGAAACACAGCAAAGCATCCGGATTGAATACAAAAGGCACAATGCCAACTTATGTACAAGAAGAGTGAATCTTCTAAGAATTTGTGGTTTGAGCGGATCCTGGGGGACCAGTATTATATTCCGATGCACCAGTGCAGATTTGCTGTATCCCTTGGACCTCCACATTGACCATGAAACACAGAAATCGCATCTGGATTGAATACCTAAGGGACAATGCCGACTTTAGTACGAGAAGAGTGAACCTTGTAACAGTTTGTGGTATGAACGGCTCCTGGGAGACCAGAATTACATTCCGATGCACCAGTGCAGGTTTACTGTAGCTCTTGGACATTCACATTGACCATGAAACAGAGCAAATGCATCGGGATTGAATACCAAAAGCACAATGTCAACTTATGTACAAGAAGAGTGAATCTTCGAAGAGTATGTGGTTTGAGCGGCTCCTGGGAGACAACTATTAGGTTCCGATGCACCAGTGCTGAATTACTGTATCTCGTGGGCCTTCACAGTGTCCATAAACACAGAAATCGCATTGGGATTGAATACAAAAGGCACTATGCCGACTTACGAACAAGGAGAGAAAAACTTCTAACAATTAGTGTTTTGAGCAGCTCCTGGGAGACCAGTATTAGATTCCTATACAACAATGCAGGTGTGCTGTGTAGCTTGGACTTTCACATTGTCCGTGAAAGACAGCAATAGCATCGAGAGTGAAATCTAAACGCACAATACAAACTTAAGTACAATAAGAGTGAATCCTGTAAGAGTTTGTGGTTTAGGCGGCTCCTGGGAGACCAGTATTAGATTCCGATGCACCAGTGCAGGTTTCCTGTGTCCCTTCGACCTTCACATTTTCCATGAAACACAGAAATCTTATCGGTATTGAATACAGAAGGCACAATGCCGACTTAAGTACAAGAAGAGTGAATCTTCTAAGAGTTTGTGGTTTGAGCGGCTCCTTGGAGACCAGTATTACATTCCCATGCACCAGTGCCGGTCTACTCTATCTCATGGGCGTTCACATTGACCATGAAACACAGAAATAGCATTGGGATTGAATACAAAAAGGACAATGCCTACTTAAATTCAAGAAGAGTGAATCTTCTATGAGTTTGTGGTTTGATCGGCTCCTGGGTGACAAGGATTAGATTCCGATGCACCAGTGCCGGTTTACTGTACCCTTTGGACCTTCACATTGACCATGAAACACAGCAATTTCATCGCGATTGAGTTCAAAAGGCACAATGCCAACTTATGTACGAGAAGAGTGAATTTTCTACGAGTTTGTGGTTTGAGCGGCTCCTGGAAGGCCAGTATTAGATTCAGATGCACCAGTTCAGGTTTACTGTATCCCTTGGACCTTCACATTGACCATGAAACATAGAAATTTCACCGGTATTGAATACCAAATGGCCAATGGGGGCTTAAATTCATGAAGAGCGAATCCTCTAAGAGTTTAAGGTTTGAGCGGTTCTGGGGGACCAGGATTAGGTTTCGATGCACCAGTGCAGGTTTACTGTATCTCTTGGACCTTCACATTGACCATGAAACACAGAAGTGGCATCGGGATTGAATACAAAAGGGACAATAACAACTTAAGTAGAAGAAAAGTGAGTCTTCTAAGGGTTTGTGGTTTGAGCGGCTCCTAGGAGACCAGTATTAGATTCCGATGAACCAGTGCTGGTTTACTGTATCCTTGGACGTTCACATTGACCATGAAACACAGATATTAAATCGGGATTGAATACAAAATGGACAATGGCGACGTAAGTACAAGAAGAGTGAATCTTATAAGAGGTAGTGGTTTGAGCGGCTCCTGGGAGACCAGCATGAGATTCCGATGCACCAGTGCAGGTTTACCGTATCGCTTGGTCCTTCACATTGACCATGAAACACAGAAATTGCATCAGGATGGAATACAAAAGGCACAATGCCAACTTAAGTGGAAGAAAAGTGAGTATTCTAAGGGTTTGTGGTTTGAGCGGCTCCTAGGAGACCAGTATTAGATTCCGAGGCACCAGTGCAGGTTTACTGTATCCCTTGGACCTTCACATTGACCATGAAACACAGAAATTGCATCTGGATTGAATACGAATGAAACAATGCCGACTTAAATTGAAGAAGTGTGAATCCTCTAAGAGTTTGAGGTTTGATCGGCTCCTGGGAGACCAGGATTACATTCTGATGCACCAGTGCAGGTTTACTGTATCCCTTGGACCTCCACATTGACCATGAAACTCTGAAATTGCATCGGGATTGAATACAAAAGGCACAATGCCGACTTAAGTACAAGAAGAGTGAATCTACTAAGAGTTTGTGCTTTGAGCGGCTCCTGGCAGACCATATTAGATTCCGATGCACCACTGGCGGTTTACTGTATCCCTTGGATCGTTACATTGACCATGAAACACAGATATCGCATCGTGATTGAATACAAATGGCACAATGCAAACTTAAGTTATAGAGGAGTGAATCTTCTATGTGTCTGTGCTTTGAGCGGCTCCTGGGTGACCAGTATTAGATTCCGATGCACCAGTGAAGGTTTACTGT
The DNA here is from genome assembly GCF_023864345.2 of Schistocerca serialis cubense. Taxonomy (NCBI): domain Eukaryota; kingdom Metazoa; phylum Arthropoda; class Insecta; order Orthoptera; family Acrididae; genus Schistocerca; species Schistocerca serialis. The sequence continues at coordinate 15,604,651 of NC_064638.1, forward strand.
TTCCGTTGGACCTTCACATTGACCATGAAACACAGAAGTTACATAGGGATTGAATACAAAAAGGACAATAACAACTTAAATACAAGAAGGGTGAATCTTCTAAGAGTTTGTATTTTGAGCGGCTCCTGGGAGACCAGTATTAGATTCCGATGAACCAGTGCAGGTTTACTGTATCCTTGGACCTTCACATTGACCATGAAACACAGAAATTAAATCGGGATTGAATACAAAATGGACAATGGCGACATAAGTACAAGAGGAGTGAATCTTATAAGAGGTAGTGGTTTGAGCGGCTCCTGGGAGACCAGCATGAGATTCCGATGCACCAGTGCAGGTTTACCGTATCGCTTGGTCCTTCACATTGACCATGAAACACAGAAATTGCATCGGGATTGAATACAAAAGGCACAATGCCAACTTAAGTAGAAGAAAAGTGAGTCTTCTAAGGGTTTGTGGTTTGAGCGGCTCCTAGGAGACCAGTATTACATTACGATGCACCAGTGCAGGTTTACTGTATCCCTTGGACCTTCACATTGACCATGAAACACAGCAAAGGCATCGTGATTCAATACAAAAGGCACAATGCAATTTTAAGTAAGAGAAGAGTGAATCTTCTAAGTGTTTGTGCTTTGAGCGGCTCCTGGGTGACCAGTAAGAAATTTCGATGCACCAGTATAGAATTACTATATCCCTTGGACCTTCACATTGACCATGAAACACAGAAATTAAATCGGGATTGAATACAAAAGGGACGAAGCCGACTTCAGTACAAGAAGAGTGAATCTTCTAAGGGTTTGTGGTTTGAGCGGCTCCTAGGAGACCAGTATTACATTACGATGCACCAGTGCAGGTTTACTATATCCCTTGGACCTTCACATTGACCATGAAACACAGAAATTAAATCGGGATTGAATACAAAAGGGACGAAGCCGACTTCAGTACAAGAAGAGTGAATCTTCTAAGAGTTTGTGCTTTGAGCGGCACCTGGGAGACCAGTACTACATTCAGATGCACCAGTGCAGGTTTGCTGTATTCCTTGGGCCTTCACATTATCCATGAAACTGAAATCGCATCGGGATTGAATACAAAAGGGACAATGCCGACTTAAGTACAATAAGAGTGAATCTTTTAAGAGATTGTGGTTAGCACGGCTCCTGGGAGACCAGTATTAATTTCCGATGAACCAGTGCAGGTTTACTCTATCCCTTGCACTTTCACATTGACCGTGAAACACAGAAATCGCATCGGGAATGAATACAAAATGCACAATGCCAACTTAAGTACAAGAAGAGTGAATCTACTAAGAGTTTGTGCTTTGGGCGGCTCCTGGCAGACCATATTAGATTCCGATGCACCACTGGCGGTTGACTGCATCCCTTGGATCTTTACATTGACCATGAAACACAGATATCGCATGGGGATTGAATACAAAATGCACAATGCCAACTAATGTACAGGAAGAGTGAATCTTTTACTAGTTTGAGGTTTGAGCGGCTCCTGGGAGACCAGTATTAGATTCCGATGCCCCAGTGCAGGTTTACTGTGTCCCTTGGACCTGCACATTGACCATGAACATAGAAATCGCATCGGGATTGATTACAAAACGGACAATGCCGACATACGTACAAGAAAGTCGAATCTTCCAAGAGTTTGTGGTATGAGCGGCTCCTGGGAGTCCAGTATTGGATTCCGATGCACCAGTGCAGCTTTACTGAATTTCTTGGACTTTCACATTGACCATGAAGCACAGAAGTTAAATCGGGATTAAATACAAAAAGGACAATGGCGACGCAAGTACAAGAAGAGTGAATCTTCTAAGAGTTTGTGCTTTGAGCGGCTCCTGGGAGACCAGTGTTGGATTCCGATGCACCAGTGCAGGTTTACTGTATCTCTTGGACCTTCCTATTGACCATGAAACAGAGCAATTGCCTCGGGATTGAATACCAAAGGCACAATGCCAACTTCAGTACAAGAAGACTGATTCTTCTATGAGTTTGTGGTTTGAACGGCTCCTGGGAGACGAGTATTATATTCCGATGCACCAGTGCAGGTTTACTGTATCACTTGGACGTTCACATTGACCATGAAGCAATGCAATTGCATCGGAATTGAATACCAAAGGCACAATGCCAACTTAAGTACAAGAAGAGTGAAACTTCTGAGAGTTTGAGCTTTGAACGGCTCCTGGGAGACCAGTATTAGGTTCCGATGCACCAGTGCAGGTTTGCTGTATCCCTTGGACATTCAGATTGACCATGAAACACAGAAATTGCATCGGGATTGATTACAAAAGGCAAATGCCGACTTAAGTACACGAAGAGTGAATCTTCTAAGAATTTGTGCTTTGAGCGGCTGCTGGAAGACCAGTATTAGATTCCCATGCACCAGTGCAGGTTTACTGTACCTCTTGGACTTTCCCAATGACCATGAAACACAGCAATTGCATCGGGATTGAATACTAAAGGCACAGTGCCAACTTATGTACAAGAAACGTGAAACTTCTAAGAGTTAGTGGTTTGAGCGGCTCCTGGAAGACGAGTATTGTATTCCGAGGCACCAGTGCACGTTCACTGTATCCCTTGGACATTCCCATTGTCCATGAAACACAGAAATCGCATCGGGATTGAATACAAAAGGCACAATGGCGACTTAAATACAAGAAGAGTGAATGTTCTAAGAGTTTGTGCTTTGAGCGGCTCCTAGGAGACAAGTAATAGATTCCGATGCACCAGTACAGCTTTACTGTATACGTTGGACCTTCACATTGACCATGAAACACAGCAATTGCATCGGGAATGAATACAAAATGCACAATGCCAACTTAAGTACAAAAAGAGTGAGTCTTCTAAGGGTTTGTGGTTTGAGCGGCTCCTAGGATACCAGTATTAGATTACGATGCACCAGTGCAGGTTTACTGTATCCCTTGGACTTTCACATTCACCATGAAACACAGAAATCCCATCGGGATTGAATACAAAAATCACAATGGCGGCTGAAGTAAAAGAAGAGTGATTCTTCTAAGAGTTAGTGCTTTGAGCGGTTCCTGGGAGACCGTTATTAGATTACGATGCAACAGTGCAAATTTACTGTATCTTGGACCTCACATTGACCATGAAAAAAAGCAAATCATCGTGATTGAATACAAAAGGCACAATGCAAACTTAAGTAATAGAAGAGTGAATCTTCTAAGTGTTTGTGCTTTGAGCGGCCCCTGGGAGACCAGTATTACATTCCGATGCACCGGTGCAGGTTTACTGTATCCCTTGGACCTTCACATGGAGCATGAAACATAGTAATCGCATCGGGATTCAATACAAAAGGGACAATGCCGACTTAAGTACAAGGAGAGTGAATCTTCTAAGAGTTTGTGGTATGAGCGGCTCCTGGGAGACTAGAATTGGATTCCGATGCACCAGTGCAGGTTTACTGAATCTCTTGGAGCTTCACATTTACCATGAAACACAGCAATTGCATCGGGATTGAATACAAAAGGCACAAGGCCAACTTAAGTAGAACAAAAGTGAGTCTTCTAAGAGTTTGTGGTTTGAGCGGCTCCTAGGAAACCAGTATTAGATTACGAAGCACCAGTGCATGGTAACTGTAGCCCTTGACCTTTCACATTGACCATGAAACACAGAAATCCCATCGGGATTGAATGCAAAAAGCATAATGCCGGCTGAAGTACAAGAAGAGTGAATCTTCTAAGAGTTTGTGCTTTGAGCGGCTCCTGGGAGACCATTATTAGAATATGATGCACCAGTGCAAGTTTACTGTATCCATTGGACCATCACAGTGACCATGAGACACAGACATAGTATCAGGATGGAATACATAAGGGACAATTCCAACTGAAGTACTACAAGAGTGAATTTTATAAGAGTTTGTGACTTGAGCGGCTCCTGGGAGACCAGTATTAGATTCCGATGCACCAGTGCAGGTTTACTGTACCCTTTGGACCTTCATATTGACGATGAAACTCAGAAATTGCATCGGAATTAAGTACAATAGGCACAATGCTGACTTAAGTACAAGAGGACTGACTCATCTTACATCTATGTTTTGAGCCTTTCCTATGCGACAAGTTTTCGATTCCGATGCTTCACTTCAGGTTTACTGTATCCCTTGGACCTTCTTATTGACGATGAAATACAAAAATTGCATCGGAATTAAATACAAAAGGCGCAATGTCGACTTAAGTACAAGATGTCTGACTCTTCTTAATGTCTAAACATATTCTGTGAGACCAGTTTTAGATTCCGATGTTTGACTTCAGGTTTACTGTATCCCTTAGACCTTCTTATTGATGATGAAATACAGATATTGCGACGGAATTAAATACAAAAGGGACAATGCAGACTTAAGTACAATTGGACTGACTCATCTTACATTCTATGTTTTGTGCCTTTTCTGTGAGACAAGTTTTAGACTCCGATGCTTCACTTCAGGTTTACTGTATCCCTTGGACCTGCACATTGACCATGAACATAGAAATCGAATCGGGATTGAATACAAAACGGACAATGCCGACTTAAGTACAAGAAAGGTGAATCTTCCAAGAGTTTGTGGTATGAGCGGCTCCTGGGAGTCCAGTATTGGATTCCGATGCACCAGTGCAGCTTTACTGAATTTCTTGGACTTTCACATTGACCATGAAACACAGAAATTAAATCGGGATTAAATACAAAAAGGACAATGGCGACGCAAGTACAAGAGGAGTGAATCATATAAGAGGTAGTGGTTTGAGCGGCTCCTGGGAGACCAGCATGAGATTCCGATGCACCAGTGCAGGTTTACCGTATCGCTTGGTCCTTCACATTGACCATGAAACACAGAAATTGCATCGGGATTGAATACAAAAGGCACAATGCCAACTTAAGTAGAAGAAAAGTGAGTCTTCTAAGGGTTTGTGGTTTGAGCGGCTCCTAGGAGACCAGTATTACATTACGATGCACCAGTGCAGGTTTACTGTATCCCTTGGACCTTCACATTGACCATGAAACACAGCAAAGGCATCGTGATTCAATACAAAAGGCACAATGCAATTTTAAGTAAGAGAAGAGTGAATCTTCTAAGTGTTTGTGCTTTGAGCGGCTCCTGGGTGACCAGTAAGAAATTTCGATGCACCAGTATAGAATTACTATATCCCTTGGACCTTCACATTGACCATGAAACACAGAAATTAAATCGGGATTGAATACAAAAGGGACGAAGCCGACTTCAGTACAAGAAGAGTGAATCTTCTAAGAGTTTGTGCTTTGAGCGGCACCTGGGAGACCAGTACTACATTCAGATGCACCAGTGCAGGTTTGCTGTATTCCTTGGGCCTTCACATTATCCATGAAACTGAAATCGCATCGGGATTGAATACAAAAGGGACAATGCCGACTTAAGTACAATAAGAGTGAATCTTTTAAGAGATTGTGGTTAGCACGGCTCCTGGGAGACCAGTATTAATTTCCGATGAACCAGTGCAGGTTTACTCTATCCCTTGCACTTTCACATTGACCGTGAAACACAGAAATCGCATCGGGAATGAATACAAAATGCACAATGCCAACTTAAGTACAAGAAGAGTGAATCTACTAAGAGTTTGTGCTTTGGGCGGCTCCTGGCAGACCATATTAGATTCCGATGCACCACTGGCGGTTGACTGCATCCCTTGGATCTTTACATTGACCATGAAACACAGATATCGCATGGGGATTGAATACAAAATGCACAATGCCAACTAATGTACAGGAAGAGTGAATCTTTTACTAGTTTGAGGTTTGAGCGGCTCCTGGGAGACCAGTATTAGATTCCGATGCCCCAGTGCAGGTTTACTGTGTCCCTTGGACCTGCACATTGACCATGAACATAGAAATCGCATCGGGATTGATTACAAAACGGACAATGCCGACATACGTACAAGAAAGTCGAATCTTCCAAGAGTTTGTGGTATGAGCGGCTCCTGGGAGTCCAGTATTGGATTCCGATGCACCAGTGCAGCTTTACTGAATTTCTTGGACTTTCACATTGACCATGAAGCACAGAAGTTAAATCGGGATTAAATACAAAAAGGACAATGGCGACGCAAGTACAAGAAGAGTGAATCTTCTAAGAGTTTGTGCTTTGAGCGGCTCCTGGGAGACCAGTGTTGGATTCCGATGCACCAGTGCAGGTTTACTGTATCTCTTGGACCTTCCTATTGACCATGAAACAGAGCAATTGCCTCGGGATTGAATACCAAAGGCACAATGCCAACTTCAGTACAAGAAGACTGATTCTTCTATGTGTTTGTGGTTTGAACGGCTCCTGGGAGACGAGTATTATATTCCGATGCACCAGTGCAGGTTTACTGTATCACTTGGACGTTCACATTGACCATGAAACAATGCAATTGCATCGGAATTGAATACCAAAGGCACAATGCCAACTTAAGTACAAGAAGAGTGAAACTTCTGAGAGTTTGAGCTTTGAACGGCTCCTGGGAGACCAGTATTAGGTTCCGATGCACCAGTGCAGGTTCGCTGTATCCCTTGGACATTCAGATTGACCATGAAACACAGAAATTGCATCGGGATTGATTACAAAAGGCAAATGCCGACTTAAGTACACGAAGAGTGAATCTTCTAAGAATTTGTGCTTTGAGCGGCTGCTGGAAGACCAGTATTAGATTCCCATGCACCAGTGCAGGTTTACTGTACCTCTTGGACTTTCCCAATGACCATGAAACACAGCAATTGCATCGGGATTGAATACTAAAGGCACAGTGCCAACTTATGTACAAGAAACGTGAAACTTCTAAGAGTTAGTGGTTTGAGCGGCTCCTGGAAGACGAGTATTGTATTCCGAGGCACCAGTGCACGTTCACTGTATCCCTTGGACATTCCCATTGTCCATGAAACACAGAAATCGCATCGGGATTGAATACAAAAGGCACAATGGCGACTTAAATACAAGAAGAGTGAATGTTCTAAGAGTTTGTGCTTTGAGCGGCTCCTAGGAGACAAGTAATAGATTCCGATGCACCAGTACAGCTTTACTGTATACGTTGGACCTTCACATTGACCATGAAACACAGCAATTGCATCGGGAATGAATACAAAATGCACAATGCCAACTTAAGTACAAAAAGAGTGAGTCTTCTAAGGGTTTGTGGTTTGAGCGGCTCCTAGGATACCAGTATTAGATTACGATGCACCAGTGCAGGTTTACTGTATCCCTTGGACTTTCACATTCACCATGAAACACAGAAATCCCATCGGGATTGAATACAAAAATCACAATGGCGGCTGAAGTAAAAGAAGAGTGATTCTTCTAAGAGTTAGTGCTTTGAGCGGTTCCTGGGAGACCGTTATTAGATTACGATGCAACAGTGCAAATTTACTGTATCTTGGACCTCACATTGACCATGAAAAAAAGCAAATCATCGTGATTGAATACAAAAGGCACAATGCAAACTTAAGTAATAGAAGAGTGAATCTTCTAAGTGTTTGTGCTTTGAGCGGCCCCTGGGAGACCAGTATTACATTCCGATGCACCGGTGCAGGTTTACTGTATCCCTTGGACCTTCACATGGAGCATGAAACATAGTAATCGCATCGGGATTCAATACAAAAGGGACAATGCCGACTTAAGTACAAGGAGAGTGAATCTTCTAAGAGTTTGTGGTATGAGCGGCTCCTGGGAGACTAGAATTGGATTCCGATGCACCAGTGCAGGTTTACTGAATCTCTTGGAGCTTCACATTTACCATGAAACACAGCAATTGCATCGGGATTGAATACAAAAGGCACAAGGCCAACTTAAGTAGAACAAAAGTGAGTCTTCTAAGAGTTTGTGGTTTGAGCGGCTCCTAGGAAACCAGTATTAGATTACGAAGCACCAGTGCATGGTAACTGTAGCCCTTGACCTTTCACATTGACCATGAAACACAGAAATCCCATCGGGATTGAATGCAAAAAGCATAATGCCGGCTGAAGTACAAGAAGAGTGAATCTTCTAAGAGTTTGTGCTTTGAGCGGCTCCTGGGAGACCATTATTAGAATATGATGCACCAGTGCAAGTTTACTGTATCCATTGGACCATCACAGTGACCATGAGACACAGACATAGTATCAGGATGGAATACATAAGGGACAATTCCAACTGAAGTACTACAAGAGTGAATTTTATAAGAGTTTGTGACTTGAGCGGCTCCTGGGAGACCAGTATTAGATTCCGATGCACCAGTGCAGGTTTACTGTACCCTTTGGACCTTCATATTGACGATGAAACTCAGAAATTGCATCGGAATTAAGTACAATAGGCACAATGCTGACTTAAGTACAAGAGGACTGACTCATCTTACATCTATGTTTTGAGCCTTTCCTATGCGACAAGTTTTCGATTCCGATGCTTCACTTCAGGTTTACTGTATCCCTTGGACCTTCTTATTGACGATGAAATACAAAAATTGCATCGGAATTAAATACAAAAGGCGCAATGTCGACTTAAGTACAAGATGTCTGACTCTTCTTAATGTCTAAACATATTCTGTGAGACCAGTTTTAGATTCCGATGTTTGACTTCAGGTTTACTGTATCCCTTAGACCTTCTTATTGATGATGAAATACAGATATTGCGACGGAATTAAATACAAAAGGGACAATGCAGACTTAAGTACAATTGGACTGACTCATCTTACATTCTATGTTTTGTGCCTTTTCTGTGAGACAAGTTTTAGACTCCGATGCTTCACTTCAGGTTTACTGTATCCCTTGGACCTGCACATTGACCATGAACATAGAAATCGAATCGGGATTGAATACAAAACGGACAATGCCGACTTAAGTACAAGAAAGGTGAATCTTCCAAGAGTTTGTGGTATGAGCGGCTCCTGGGAGTCCAGTATTGGATTCCGATGCACCAGTGCAGCTTTACTGAATTTCTTGGACTTTCACATTGACCATGAAATACAGAAATTAAATCGGGATTAAATACAAAAAGGACAATGGCGACGCAAGTACAAGAAGAGTGAAACTTCTGAGAGTTTGAGCTTTGAACGGCTCCTGGGAGACCAGTATTAGGTTCCGATGCACCAGTGCAGGTTCGCTGTATCCCTTGGACATTCAGATTGACCATGAAACACAGAAATTGCATCGGGATTGATTACAAAAGGCAAATGCCGACTTAAGTACACGAAGAGTGAATCTTCTAAGAATTTGTGCTTTGAGCGGCTGCTGGAAGACCAGTATTAGATTCCCATGCACCAATGCAGGTTTACTGTATCCCTTGGACCTTCACATTGACCATGAAACACAGCAATTGCATTGGGAATGAATACAAAATGCACAATGAAAACCTAAGTACAAGAAGAGTGAGTTTTCTAAGGGTTTGTGATTTAAGCGGCTCCTAGGAGACCAGTATTAGATTACGATGCACAAATGCAGGTTTACTGTATCCCTTGGGCTTTCACATTCACCATGAAACACAGAAATCCCATTGGGATTGATTACAAAAATCACATTGGCAGACGAAGTAAAAGAAGAGTGATTCTTCTAAGTGTTTGTGCTTTGAGCGGTTCCTGGGAGACCATTGTTAGATTACGATGCACCAATGCAAACTTACTGTATCTTGGACCTTCACATTGACCATAAAACAAAGCAAAGGCATCGTGATTGAATACAAAAGGCACAATGCAAACTTAAGTAATAGACTGGGAGACCAGTATTAAATTCAATGCACCTGTGCAGGCTTACTGTATCCCTTGGACATTCACATTGTCCATGAAACACAGAAATCGCATCGGGATTGAATACAAATGGCACAATGCCGACTTAAGTACAAGAAGAGTGATTCTTCTAGATGTTTGTGCTTAGAGCGGCTCCTGGGAGACCAGTATTAGATTCCGAAGAACCAGTGCAGGTTTACTATATCCCTTGGACCATCTCATTGACCATGAAACACAACAATTGCATCGGGAATGAATACAAAGTGGTACAATGCCAATGTAAGTACAAGAAGAGTGAATCTTCTAAGAGGTTGTGGTTTGGGCGGCTCCTGGGAGACCAGTATTATATTCCGATGCAACAGTGCAGGTTTACTGTATCCCTTGGACCTTCATATTTTCCATGAAACACGGCAATTGCATCGGGAATGAATACAAAAGGCACAATGCCAACTTCAGTAGAAGAAAAGTGAGTCTTCTAAGAGTTTGTGGTTTGAGCGGCTCTTAGGAGACCAGTATTATATTGCGATGCACCAGTGCATGTTAACTGTAGCCCTTGAGCTTTCACATTGACCATGAAACACAGAAATCCCATCGGGATTGAATACAAAAAGCATAATGCCGGCTGAAGTACAAGAAGAGTGAATCTTCTGAGAGGTTGTGCTTTGAGCGGCTCCTGGGAGACGATTATTATTATGATGCACCAATGCAAGCTTACTGTATCTTTTGGACCTTCACATTGACCATGAAACACAGCAGAGGCATCGTGATTGAATACAATAGGCACAATGGAAACTTAAGTAATAGAAGAGTGAATCTTCTAAGTGTTTGTGCTGTGAGCGGCTCCTGGGAGACCAGTATCAAATTCCGATGCACCAGTATAGGTTTACTAAGGACAATGCCGACTTAAATTTAAGAAGAGTGAATCCTCTAAGAGTTTGAGGTTTGATCGGCTCTTGGGAGACTAGGATTACATTTCGATGCACCAGTGGCGGTTTACTGTATCCTTTGGACTTTCACATTGACCATGAAACACAGTAATTGCAACGGGGTTGAATACAAAAGGCACAAAGCCGACTTAAGTACAAGAGGAGCTTGTGGTTTGAGCGGCTCCTGGGAGACCAGTATTAGATTCCGATGCACCAGTGCAGGTTTACTGTATCCCTTGGACCTTCACATTGTCCATGTAACACAGAAATCGCATCGGTATTTAATACAAAAGGCACAATGCCGGCTTAAATACAAGAAGGGTGAATCTTCTAAGAATTTGTGCTTTGAGCTTCTCCTGGGAGACCAGTATTAGATTCCAATGCACCAGTGCAGGTTAACTGTACGTATTGGACCTTCACATTGAGCATGAAACACGGAAATTGAATCGGGGTTGAATACAAAAGGCACAATGCCGACTTAACCGAGAGAAGGGTGAATCTTCTAAAAGTTAGTGGTTTGAGCGGTGCCTGGGAGACGAGTATTATATTCCGATGCAACAGTGCAGGTTTACTGTATCCCTTGGACATTCACATTGTCCATGAAACACAGAAATCGCATCGTGATTGAATACAAAAGGCACAATGCCAACTTATGTACAGGAAGAGTGAATCTTCCGCAAGTTTGAGGTTTGAGGGGCTCCTCGGAGACCAGTATTAGATTCAGATGCACCAGTGCAGGTTTACGTTGTCCGTTGGACCTTCAAGTTGACCATGAACATAGAAATCGCATCGGGATTGAATACAAAAGGCACAATGCCGACTTAAGTACAAGAAGGGAGAATCTTCAAAGAGTTTGTGCTTTGAGTGGCTCCTGGGAGGCCAGTATTAAATTCCGATTCACCAGTGCAGGTTTACTGTATCTCTTCGACCTTCCCATTGACAATGAAACTCAGAAATCGCTTCGGGATTGAATACAAAAGGCACAATGCCGACTTAAGTACAAGAAGAGCGAATCTTCAAAGGGTTTGTGCTTTGGGCGTCTCCTGGGGAACCAGTATTAGATTCCGATGCATCAGTGCAGGTTTACTGTATCCTTTGGATCTTCACATTGACCATGTAGCACACAAATTGCATCGGTATTGAATACAAAAGAGCCAATGGCGACTTAAATTCAAGAAGAGTGAATCCTCTAAGAGTTTGAAGTTTGAGCGGCTCATGCGAGACCAGGATTAGGTTTCGATGCACCAAAGCAGGTTTACTGTATCCCCTGCACCCACACATTGAAAATGAAACATAGATATCGCATCGGGATTGAATACAAAAACCACAATGCCAACTTATGTAGAGGAGGAGTGAATCTTCTACGAGTTTGTGGTTTGAGCGGCTCCTGGGAGACCAGTATAAGATTCCGATGCACCAGTGCAGGTTTACTGTATCCCTAGAACCTTCACTTTGACCATGAAACACAGAAATCGCATCGGTAATGAGTACAAAAGACATAATGCCGACTTAAGTACAGGAAGAGTGAATCTTCTAAGAGTTGTGCATTGAGCGGCTCCTGGGAGACCAGTATTAGATTCCGATCCACCCGTGCAGGTTTACTGTATCCCTTGGCCATTCACATTGTCCATGAAACATAGAAATCGCATCGGGATGGAATACAAAAGGCACAATGCCGACTTAGGTACAAGATGAGTGAATCTTTTGGAGTTTGTGATTTGAGCGGCTCCTGGGAGGCCAGTATTAGATTCCGATGCACCAGTGCAGGTTTACTGTATCCCTTAGACTTTCACATTGACCTTGAAACACAGCAATTGCATCGGGAATGAACACAAATAGCACAATGCCAACATAAGTACAAGAATAGTGAATCTTCTAAGAGTTTGTGGTTTGAGCGGCTCCTTTGAGACCAGTATTAGATTGTGATACACCAGTGCAGATTTACTGTATCCCTTGGAATTCCACATTGACTTTGAAATACAGCAATTGCATCGGGAATGAATACAAAAAGTACAATGCCAACATAAGAACAACAACAGTGAATCTTCTAAGAGTTTGTGGTTTGATCGTCTCCTTTGAGACCAGTATTAGATTGTGATGCAGCAGTGCAGGTTTACTGTATCTCTTGGACCTTCATATTGTCCATGAAACACGGCAATTGCGTCAGGAATAAATACAAAAGGCACAATGCCAACTTAAGTAGAAGAAAAGAGAGTCTTCCAAGAGTTTGTGGTTTGAGCGGCTCCTAGGAGACCAGTATTAGATTACGATGCACCAGTGCAGGTTAACTGTATCCCTTGAGCTTATACATTGACCATGAAACACAGCAAAGGCATCGTGATTGAATACAAAAGGCACAATGCAATACTTAAGTAATAGATGATTGAATCTTCTAAGTGATTGTGCTTTGAGCGGCTCCTGGGAGACCAGTATTAAATTCCGATGCACCAGTATAGGTTTACTGTATCCATTGGACCTTCACATTGACCATGAAAGACAGCTATTGCATCGGGATTGAATACAAAAGGCACAATGAAAACTTATGTATAAGAAGAGTTAATCTTCTAAGATTTAGTTGTTTGAGCGGCTCCTGGGAGACCAATATTAGATTCCGATGCACCAGTGCATGTTTACTATATCCCTTGGACCTTCAAATTGTCCATGAAACACAGAAATCGCATCGGTATTGAATACAAAAGGCATAATGCCGACTTAAGTACAAGAAGAGCGAATCTTCTAAGAGTTGTGCTTTGAGCGGCTCCTGGGAGACCAGTATTAGATTCCGATGCCCCCGTGGAGGTTTACAGTATCCCTTGGACCTTCACAAATTCCATGAAACATAGAAATCGCATCGGGATTGAATACAAAAGCACAATGCCGACTTAGGTACAAGAGGAGTGAATCTTTTGGAGTTTGTGCTTTGAGCGGCTCCTGGGAGACCAGTATTAGATTCCGATGCACCAGTGCAGGTTTGCTGTATACCTTGGACATTCACATTGACCGTAAAACACTGCAATTGCATCGGGAATGAATAAAAAAAGTACAATGCCAACATAAGTACAAGAACAGTGAATCTTCTAAGAGTTTGTGGTTTGATCGGCTCCTTTGAGACCAGTATTAGATTGTGATGCACCACTGCAAGTTTACTGTATCCCTTGGGATTCCACATTTTCCATGAAACACAGAAATCTCATCGGGATCGAATACAAAGGGGTCAATGCCGACTTGGAAACAATAAGAGTAAATCTTTTAAGATTTTGTGGTTTGATCGGCTCCTGGCAGACCAGTATTAGATTCCAATGCACCAGTGCAGGTTTACTGTATCTCTTGGACCTTCATATAGTCCATGAAACACAGCAATTGCGTCGGGATTGAATACAAAACGCACAACGCCGGCTGAAGTACAAGAAGAAAGATTCTTCTAGGAGTTTGTGCCTTATAGCGGCTCCTGGGACACCATTATTACATTACGATGCACCAGTGCAGGTTTACTGTATCCGTTGGACCTTCACAATGACCATGAAACACAGATATCGCATCGTGATTGAATACAAAAGGCACAATGCCAACTTATGTACAGGAAGAGTGAATCTTCCGCAAGTTTGAGGTTTGAGGGGCTCCTCGGATACCAGTATTAGATTCAGATGCACCAGTGCAGGTTTACGTTGTCCGTTGGACCTTCAAGTTGACCATGAACATAGAAATCGCATCGGGATTGAATACAAAAGGGACAATGCCGACTTAAGTACAAGATGAATGAATCTTCTAAGAGTTTGTGCGTTGAGCGGCTCCTGGGAGACCATTATTAGATTCCGAAGCACCAGTATAGGTTTACTGTATGCAGTGGACCTTCACATTGACCATGAAACGGAGAAATCGCATTGGCATTGAATACAAAACGGACAATGCAGACTAAAGTACAAGAGGAGTGAGTCTTCTAAGCGTTTGTGGTTTGAGCGGCTCCAGGGAAACCATTATTACATTCCCAAGCACTAGTGCAGGATTACTCTATCCGTTGGACCTTCACATTGACCATGTAGCATAGAAATTGCATCGGATTGTATACAAAAGGGACAATGCCGACTTAATTTCTAGAAGAGTGAATCCTCTAAGAGTTTGAGGTTTGATCGGCCCCTGGGAGACCAGGATTAGATTCCGATGCTCCAGTCCAGGTTTACTGTATCCCTTGGGCCTTCGCATTGACCATGAAACACTGAAATCGCATCGGGATGGATTACAAAAGGGACAATGCCGGCTTAAATACAATAAGAGTGAATCTTTTAAGAGTTTGTGGTTTGATCGGCTCCTGGGAGACCAGTACTACGTTCCGATGCACCAGTGCAGGTTTACTCTATCCCTTGCACCTTCACATTGACCGTGAAACACAGAAATCACATCGGGAATGAATACAAAATGCACAATGACGGCTTATGTACGAGAAGAGTGAATCTAATAAGAGTTTGTGTTTTGAGCGGCTCCTGGCACACCAGTATTAAATTCCGATGCACCAGTGGCGGTTTACTGTATCCCTTGGATCTTCACATTGACCATGAAACACAGATATCGCATCGTGATTGAATACAAAAGGCACAATGCAAACTTAAGTTATAGAGGAGTGAATCTTTTATGTGTTTGTCCTTTGAGCGGCTCCTGGGAGACCAGTATTAGATTCCGATGCACCAGAATAGGTTTACTGTATCCATTGGACCTTCACATTGACCATGAAACGGAGAAATTGCATCGGGATTGAATACAAAAGGGACACGGCAGACTTAAGTACAAGAAGAGTGAATCTTCTAAGAGTTTGTGGTTTGAGCGGCTCCTGGGAGGCCACTATTACATTCCGATGCACCAGTGCACGTTTACTCTATCCCTTGGACCTACACATTGACAATGAAACACAGAAATCGCCTCGGGATTGAATACAGAAGGCACAATGCTGACTTAAGTACAAGAAGAGTGATTCTTCTAAGAGTTTGTGCTATGAGCGGCTCCTGGGAGACCCTTGTTAGATTCCGATACACCATTGTGGGTTAACTGTATCCCTTGGACTGTCACATTGACCATGAATACAGCAATTGCATCGGGAATGAATACAAAAGGCTCAATGCCAACGTAAGTTTAAGAGGAGTGAATCTTCTAAGAGTTTGTGGTGTGTGCGGCTCCTGGGAGACCATTATTAGATTACGATGCACCAGTGCAGGTTTACTGTATCCATTGGACCTTCACATTGACCATGCAACACAGCAAAGACATCGTGATTGAATACAAAAGGCACAGTGCAAACTTAAATAATAGAAGAGTGAATCTTCAAAGTGTTTTTGCTGTGAGCGGCCCCTGGGAGACCAGTATTAGATTCCGCTGCACCCGTATAGGTTTACTGTATGCATTGGACCTTCACATTGACCATGAAACGGAGAAATGGCATCGGGATTGAATACAAAATGCACTATGCCGACTTAAGTACAAGAAGAGTGAATCTACTAAGGGTTTGTGCTTTGAGGGGCTCCTGGGAGACCAGTTTTAGATACCGATGCACCAGTGCAGGTCTACTGTATCTCTTGGACCTTCCCATTGATTATGAAAGACAGCAATTGCATCGGGATTGAATACAAAAGGCACAATGCCTACTTATGTATAAGAAGAGTGAATCTTCTAAGATTTTGTGGTTTGAGCGGCTCTTGGGTGACCAGTATTATATTCCGATGCGCAAGTGCAAGTTTACTGTATCCCTTGGACATTCACATTGTCCATGAAACACAGGATACGCATCGGGATTTAATACAAAGGGCACAATGCCGATCTAAGTACAAGAAGAGTGTAACTTATAAGAGTTTGTGCAATGAGCGGCTCCTGGGAGACCATTATTTGATTACGATGCACCAGTGCAGGTTTACTGTATCCCTTGGACCTTCACATTGACCATGCTACACAGCAAAGACATCGTGATTGAATACAAAAGGCACATTGAAAACTTAAGTAATAGAAGAGTGAACCTTCTAAGTGTTTGTGCTGTGAGCGGCCCCTGGGAGACCTGTATTAGAATCCGATGCACCAGTATAGGTTTACTGTATGAATTGGACCTTCACATTGACCATGAAACGGAGAAATTGCATCGGGATTGAATAAAAAATGGACAATGCGGACTTAAGTACAAGAGGAGTTAATCTTCTAAGCGTTAGTGGTTTGAGCGGCTCCTGTGAGACCGGTATTACATTCCCATGCACCAGTGCAAGTTTACTGTATTCCTTGGTCCTTCACATTGACCATGAAGCACAGAAATTGCATCGGATTGTATACAAAGGAAACAATGCCGACTTAAATTCTAGATGAGTGAATCCTCTAAGAGTTTGAGGTTTGATGGGCTCCTGGCAGACCAGTATTAGATTCCGATGCACCAGCGGCGGTTTACTGAATCCCTTGGATCTCCTTATTGACCATGAATCACAGATATCGCATCGGGTTTGAATACAAAAGGTACAATGCCAACTTATGTACGGGAAGAATGAATCTTTTTAGAATTTGTGCTTTAAGCGGCTCCTGGAAGACCAGTATTAGACTCCGATACACCAGTGCAGGTTAACTGTATCCCTTGGTTCTTCACATAGACCATGAAACACAGATATTGCATCGGGGTTGAATACAAAAGGCAGGTTGCCGACTTAAGTACAAGAACGGTGAATCTTCTAAGAGTTAGTGGTTTCAGCAGTTCCTGGGAGACCAGTATTAGATTCCGATGCACCAATGCAGGTATACTGTATCCATTGGACCTTCACACTGACCATGAAACACAGAAATCGCACCGGGATTGAATAATAAAAGGCACAATGCCGACCTTAGTACAAGAAGAGTGAATCTTCTAAGAATTTGTGATTAGCGCGGCTCCTAGGGACACCTGTATTAGATTCCGGTGCACCAGTGCAGGTTTAATGCATTACTTGGGATTTCACATTGACCATGAAACACTGAAATCGCATCGGGATTGAATACAAAAGGGACAATGCCGACTTAAACACAATAAGAGCGAATCTTTTAAGAGTTTGTGGTTTGATCGGCTCCTGGGAGACCAGTATTACATTCCGATGCACCAGTCCAGGTTTACTCTATCCCTTGCACCTTCACATTGACCGTGAAACAGAGAAATCGCATCGGGATTGAATTCAATACGCACAGTGCCGACTGAAGTACAAGATAAGTGAATCTACTAAGAGTTTGTGCCTTGAGCGGCTCCTGGGAGACCAATATTACATTCCGATGCACCAGTGGCAGTTTACTGTATCCCTTGGATTTTCACATTGATTATGAAACACAGATATCGCATCGTGATGGAATATAATAGGCACAATGAGAACTAATGTACAGGAAGAGTGAATCTTCCGTGAGTTTGAGGTTTAAGCGGCTCCTGGGAGGCCAGTAATACATTCAGATGCAATTGTGCAGGTTTACGTTATCCCATGGACCTTCACATCGACCATGAAACATAGAAATCGCATCGTGATTGAATGCAAAAGGGACAAGGCCGACTAAAGAACAAGAAGAGTGAATCTTCTAAGAGTTTGTGGTATGAGCGGCTCCTGGGAGACCACTATTGGATTCCGATGCTCCAGTGCAGGTTTACTGAATCTCTTGGACCTTCCCATTGGCCATGAAATACAGCAATTGCATCGGGATTGAATAAAAAAAGCACAATGCCAACTTATGTACAAGAAGAGTGAATCTTCTATGAGTTTATGGTTTGAGCGGCTCCTGGGAGACCAGTATTATATTCCGATGCGCCAGTGCAGGTTTACTGTATCCCTCGGACATTCACATTGTCTATGAAACACAGAAATCGCATCTGGATTGAATACAAAAGGCACAATGCCGACTTAAGTACAAGAAGAGTGATTCTTCTAAGAGTTTGTGCTATGAGCGGCTCCTGGGAGACCAGTATTAAATTCCGATACACCAGTGCGGGGTAACTGTATCCCTTGGACCTTCACATTGGCCATGAAACACAGCAATTGCATCGGGAATGAATACAAAAGGCACAATGCCAACGTAAGTTTAAGAAGAGTGAATCTTCCAAGAGTTTGTAGTTTGAGCGGCTCCTGGGAGACCAGTTTTAGATTCCAATGCACCAGTGCACGTTTAGTGAATCCCTTGGACCTTCACATTGTCCATGAAACACAGGAATCGTATCGGTGTTGAATACAAAAGCTACAATGCCGACTTAAGTACAAGAAGAGTGAATCTTCTAAAAGTTTGTGCGTTGAGCGGCTCCTGGAAGACCATTATTAGATTACGATGCACATGTGCATTTTTACAGTATCCCTTGGACCTTCACATTGACCATGCAAAACAGGAAAAACGTCGTGATTGAATGCAAAAGGCACAATGCAAACTTAAAAAATAGAAGAGTGAATCTTCTAAGTGTGTGTGGTTTGAGCGGCTCCTGGGAGACCAGTATTAGATTCCGATGCACCAGTATAGGTTTACTGTATACATTGGACCATCACATTGACCATGAAACGGAGAAATTGCATCGGGATTGAATACAAAACGGACAATGCAGACTTAAGTACAAGAGGAGTGAATCTTGTAAGCGTTTGTGGATTGAGCGGCTCCTGGGAGACCAGTATTACATTCCCATGCACCAGTGCTGGTATACTCTATCCCTTGGACCTTCACGTTGACCATGAATCACAGGAATTGCATCGGATTGTATATAAAAGGGACAATGCCGACTTAAAATCTAGAAGACTGAAACCTCTAAGAGTTTGAGGTTTGATCGGCTCCTGTGAGACAAGTATTAGATTCCGATGAACCAGTGCAGGGTTACTGTATCCATGGACGTTCACATTTACCATCAAACACAGAAATTAAATCGGGACAGAATACAAAAGGGACAGTATCGACTTAAGTACAAGAAGAGTGAATCTTCTAAGGGTTAGTGGTTGGACCGGCTCCTGGGAGACCAGAATTAGATTCCGTAGCACCAGTGCAGGTTTGATTTATCGCTTGGGACTTCCCATTGACGATGAAACACTGAAATCGCATCCGGATTGAGTACAAAAGAGACAATGCCGACCTAAGTGCAATAAGAGTAAATCTTTAAAGAGTTTCTGGTTTGATCAGCTCCTGGGAGACCAGCATTAGATTCCGATGACCCAGTGCATGTTTGCTGTATCCCTTGGACCTTCACATTGTCCATGACACACAGAAATCGCATCGGTGTTGAATACAAAAGGCACAATGCCGACTTATGTACAGGACGAGTGAATCTTCTAAGAGTTTGTGCTTTGAGCGGCTCCTGGGAGACCAGTATTAGATTACGATGCACCAGTGCAGGTTTACTGTATCCCTTGGACCTTCACATTGACCATGAAACACAGCAATTGCAACGGGAATGAGTACAAAAGGCAAAATGCCAACTTATGTACTAGAAGAGTGAGTCTTCTAAGAGTTTGTGGTTTGAGCGGCTCCTAGGAGCCCAGTATTAGATTACGATGCACCAGTGCAGGTTTGCTGTATCCATTGGACCTTCACATTGACCATGAAACGCAGAAATTGCATCGGGAACGAATACAAAAGGGACAATGCAGACTTAAGTACAAGAAGATTCAATCTCCTTAGAGTTTGTGGTGTGAGCGGCTCCTGGGAGACCAGTAATACATTCCGATGCACCAGTGCAGGTTTACTCTATCCCTTGGCACATCAAATTGACCATCAAACACAGAAATTGCATTGGGATGGAATACAAAAGGGACAATGCCAATTTAAGTACAAGAAGGGTGAATCTTCTAAGAGTTTGTGGATTAAGCAGCTCCTGGGAGACCAGTATTATATTCCGATGAACCAGTGCAGGTTTACTGTTTCCCTTGGACCTTCACATTGACCATAAAACACAGAAATTGCATCGGGATTGTATACAAAATGGACAGTGGCGACTTATGTACAAGAAGAGTGAATCTCCTAAGAGATTGTGGTTTGAGCGACTCCTGGGAGACCAGTATTAGAATCCGATGCACCAGTGCAGGATTACTGTATCCCTTGGACCTTCACATTGAACATGAGACACAGAAAATGCATCGGGATTGATTACAAAAGTGAAAATGTCGACTTGAGTACATTAAGAGCGAATCTTCTAAGAGTTTGTGGTTTGATCGGCTCCTGAGAGACCAGAATTAGATTCCGATGCACTGGTGCAGGTTTACTGTATCCCCTGGACCTTCGCATTGTCCATGAAACACAGAAATCGCATCGGGATTGAGTAAAAATGCACAATGCCAACTTCAGTACAAGAAGCGTGAATCTTCTAACATTTTGAGCTTTGACCGGCACCTGGGAGACCAGTATTAGATTCCGATGCACCAGTACATGCTTACTGTATCCCTTGGACCTTCTCATTGACCATGTAACACAGCAATTGCATCGAGAATGAAACAAAATGCACAATGCCAACGTAAGTACAAGAAGGGTTAATTATCTAAGAGTTTGTGGTTTGAGCGGCTCCTGGGAGACCAGTATTAGATTCCGATGCACCACTGCAGGTTTACTGTAGCCCTTGGACCTTCACATTGACCATGAAACACAGCAATTGCACCGGGAAAGAATACAAAACGCACAATGCCAACTTAAGTGCAAGAAGAGTGAGTCGTCTCAGAGTTCGTGGTTCGAGCGGCACCTGGGAGGCCAGTATTAGATTGCGATGCACCAGTGTAGGTTTACTGTATCCATTTTGCCTTCACATTGACCATGAAACACAGAAATCGCATCGGGATTGAATGTCAAAGGGACAATGCCAACTTAAGTACAATAAGAGTGAATCTTCTAAGAGTTTGTGGTTTGATCAGCTCCTGGGAGACCAGTATTAGATACCGATGCACCAGTGCAGGTTTACTGTATCCCTTGTGCCTTCACATTGACCATGAAACGCAGAAATCGCATCGGGATTGAATACAAAGGCAAAATGCCGGGTGAAGTACAAATAGAGTGAATCCTCTAAGAGTTTGTGTTTTGTGCGGCTCTTGGGAGATCATTATTAGATTACGATGCACCAGTGCAGGTTTACTGTATCCCTTGGACCTTCACATTGACCATGAGACACAGAATTCGCATTGGCATTGAATACAAAATGGCCAATGCCAACTTAAGTACAAGAAGAGTTAATCTTCTAAGAGTTTGTGGTATGAGCGGCTCCTGGGAGACTAGTATTAGATTACGATGCACCAGTGCAGGTTTACTGCATCTCTTGGACCTTCACATTGACCATGAAACACAGCAATTGCATCGGTATTGAATGCAAAAGGCACAATGCCAACCTATGTACAAGAAGAGTGAAACTACTAAGTGTTAGTGTTTTGAGCGGTTCCTGGGAGACCAGTATTAGATTCCGATGCACCAGTATAGTTTTACTGTATCAACTGGACCTTTACATTGACCATGAAACGGAGAGTTTACATCGTGATTGAATACAATAGGCACAATGCAGACTTAAGTACAAGAAGAGTGAATCTTCTAAGGGTCAGTGGTTTGAGCGGTTTTTGCGAGACCAGTATTAGATTCCGATGCACCAATGCAGGTTGACTGTATCCATCGGACCCTCAAATTGACCATGAAACGCAGTAATCACATCGGGATTGATTAAAAAAGGCACAATGCCGACTTCAATACAAGAAGAGTGAATCTTCTAAGAGATTGCGCCTTGAGCGGCGCCTGGGAGACCAATACTACATTCCGATGCACCAGTGCAGGTTTACTCTATCCCTTGGACCTTCACATTGACCATGAAACACAGAAATAGCTTCGGGATTGTGTATAAATGGGACATTGCCAACTTATGTATAAGAGGAGTGAATCTTCTAAGAAATTGTGCTTTGAGCGGCTCCTTGCAGACCAGTATTAGATTCCGATGCACCAGTGCAGGTTTACTGCATCCCTTGGACCTGCACATTGATCATCAAACACAGCACTTTCATCGGTATTTAATACAAAATGCACAATGCCGACTTAAGTACAAGAAGAGTTAATCTTCTAAGAGTTTGTGCTTTGAGCGGCGCCTGGGAGACCAGTATTAGATTCCGATGCACCAGTGCAGGTTCACTGTATCCCTTTGACCTTCACATTGACCATGAAACACAGCAATTGCATCGGGAATGAGTACAAAAGTCACAATGCCAACTTAAATACAAGAAGAGTGAGTCTTCTAAGTGTTTGTGGTTTGAGCGGCTCCTGAGAGATCAGTATTAGATTCCGATGCATCAGTGCAGGTTCATTCTATCCCTTGGGCCTTCAGATTGACCGTGAAACACAGAAATCGCAACGGGATTGAATACAAAAATCACAATGCCGACTTAAGTACAAGATGAGTGAATCCTCTAAGATTTTCTGCTTTGAGCTGCTCCTGGGAAAGGAGTATTAGATTCCGATGCACCAGTGCAGGTTTACTAGATCCCTTGGACCTTCAGTTTTACCATGGAACATAGAATTTGCATCGGGATTGAATACAAAAGGGACAAAGCCTACTTAAATACAAGAAGGATGAATGTTATAAGAGTTTGTGGTTTGAGCGGCTCCTAGGAGACCAGTATTAGAATCCGATGCACCAGTGCAGGTTTATTGTATCCCTTGGACCTACAGATTGACCATGAAACACAGAAATTGCATCGGGATTTAATACAAAACTGACAATGCCGACTTAAGTACAAGAAGAGTGAATCTTCTAAGAATTTTTTCGCTTGAGCGGCTCCTGGCAGACCAGTATTAGATTCCGATGCACCAGTGCAGGTTTACTGTATCCCCTGGAACTTCACATTGAACATGACAGACAGAAATTGCATTGGGATTGAATACAAGAGTGACCATGCATACTTAAGTACAGGAAGAGTTATTCTTCTAAGGGTTTGTGCTTTGAGCGGCTCCTGCGACACCAGTATTTTACTCCGATGCAGCAGTGCGGGTTCACTGTATCCCTTGGACCTACACATTGATCATGTATCACAGAAATTGCATCGGGATGGAATACAAAAAGGACAATGCCGATTTAAGTACAAGACGGGTGAATCTTTTAAGAATTTGTGGATTGAGCAGCTCCTGGGATACCAGTGTTATATTCCGATGAACCAGAGCAGGTTTACTGTATCCCTTGGACTTTCACATTGACCATGAAACACAGAAATTGCATCGGGATTGTATACAAAATGGACAATGGCGACTTCAGTACAAGAAGCGTGAATCTTCTAACATTTTGAGCTTTGAGCGGCACCTGGGAGACCAGTATTAGATTCCGATGCACCAGTGCAGGCTTACTGTATCCCTTGGACCTTCACATTGACCATGTAACACAGCAATTGCATCGAGAATGAAACAAAAGGCACAATGCCAACGTAAGTACAAGAAGGGTCAATCTTCTAAGGGTTTGTGGTTTGAGCGGCTCCTGGGAGACCAGTATTAGATTCCGATGCACCACTGCAGGCTTACTGTAACCCTTGGACTTTCACATTGACCATGATAGACAGCAATTGCATCGTGATTCAATACAAAAGGCAGAATACCAAATCTTTGTACAAGAAGAGTGAATCTTCTAAGAGTTTCTCGTTTGAGGGGCTCCTGGGAGACTAGTATAACATTCCGAAGAACCAGTGCAGATTCACAGTATCCCTTGGACCTTCACATTGACCATGAAAATCCGAAATCGCAGCGAGATTGAATTCAAAAGTCACATTGCCGACTTAAGTACAATAAGAGTGATTCTTCTAAGATTTTGTGGTTTGATCGCCTCCTGGGAGAGCAGTGTTAGAATCCGATGCACCAGTGCAGGTTTACTGTATCCCTTGGACTTTCACATTGTCCAAGAAACACAGAAATCGCATCGGGATTGAATACACAAGGTACGATGCCGACTTAAGTACTGGAAAAGTGAATCTTTTAAGAGTTTGTGGTTGAGCGGATCCTGGGATACCAGTATTACGTTCCGATGCACCTATGCAGGTTTATTCTATCCCTTGGACCTTCACATTGACCATGATCACAGAAATTGCGTCGGGAAGGAATACAAAAGGGACAATGCCTCCGACTTAAGTACAAAAAGGGTGAATCATCTAAGAGTTTGTTTTTTGAGCGGCTCCTGGGAGACCAGTATTATATTCCGAAGAACCAGTGCAGATTCACTGTATCCCTTGGACCTTCACATTGACCATGAAACACAGAAATTGCATCGGGATTGAATTCAAAAGTCACATTGCCGACTTAAGTACAATAAGAGTGAATCTTCTAAGATTTTGTGGTTTGATCGCCTCCTGGGAGAGCAGTGTTAGATTCCAATGCACCAGTGCAGGCTTACTGTATCCCTCGGACCTTCACATTGACCATGAAGCAGAGAAATTGGATCCGATTGAATACAAAAGGGACATTAGCGACTTAGGTACAAGATGAGTGAATCTACTAAGAATTTGTGATTTCAGCGGCTCCTAGGAGAACAGTAATATATTCTGATGCAGCAGTGCAGGTTTACTCTATCCCTCGGACCTTCACATTGACCATGAAACACAGATACAGCATCGGGATTGAATACAAGAAGGACAATGCTACCTATGTACAAGAAGAGTGAATCTTCTAAGGGTTTGTGGTTTGAGCGGCTCCTGGGAGGCCATTATTAGATTACGATGCACCAGTGCAAGTTTACTGTATCCCTTGGACTTTCACATTGTCCATGAAACACAGCTATGGCATTGGGTTTAATACAAAAGGCACAATGCCTCCTTAAGAACAAGAAGAGTGAATCTTCTAAGGGTTTGTGTTTGAGCGGCTCGTGGGGGACCAGTGTTAGATTCTAATGCACCAATTCAGGTTTACTGTATCCCTTGGACTCTCACATTTACCATAAAACACAGAGATCGGATCGGGATTGAATACAGAATGCACAATGCCGAATGCAGTACAAGAAGAGCGAATCTTCAAATATTATTTCGTTTTAGCGGCTCCTGGGAGAACAGTTTTACATTCCGATGCCCCAGTGCAGGTTTACTCTATCCCTTGGACCTTCACATTGACCATGAAACACTGATTCAGCATAGGGATTGAATACAAAAGGGACAATCCCGATTTAAGTACAAGAAGAGTGAATTCTCTAAGAGTTTGTGGTTTGAGCGGCTCCTGGGTGACCAGTATTAGATTCCGATGCACCAGTGCGGGTATACTGTATACCTTGGACCTTCACATTAACCATGAAACACAGAAATTTCATCGGGTTTGAATACAAAAGGAACAATGCCAACTTAAAACTAGAAGAGTGATTGTTCTAAGTGTTTGTGGATTAATCGGCACCTGAGAGAACAATATTACTTTCCGATGCACCAATGCAGGTTTACTGTATCCCTTGGACTTTCACATTGACAATGAAACACATCAATTGCATCGGGAATGAATACAAACGGCACAATGTCAACTTCAGTACAAGAAGAGTGAATCTTCTAAGATTTTCTGCTTTGAGCGTCTCCTGGTAGACGAGTATTAGATTCCGATGCACCAGTGCATGTTTACTGTATCTCTTGGACCTTCGCATTTACCATGAAACACAGAAATAGCATCGGGATTGAATACAAAAGGTAAAATACCGACTTAAAAACAAGAAGAGTGAATCTTCTTAGATTTTCTGCTTTGAGCGTCTCCTGGGAGACGAGTATTAGATTCCGATGCACCAGTGCATGTTTACTGTATCCCTTGGACCTTCAAATTTACCATGAAACACTGAAATTGCATCGGGAATGAACACAAAAGGGACAATGCCGACTTAAAAACGAGAAGATTGAATCTTCTAAGATTTTCTGCTTTGAAATTCTCCTCGGAGACGAGTGTCAGATTCCGATGCACCACTGCATGTTTACTGTATCCCTTGGACGTTCACACTTACCATGAAACACAGGAATTGCATCGGGATTAAATACAAAGGGACAATGCCGACTTAAAGACAAGAAGAGTGAATTTTCTAAGCGTTAGTGGTTTGAGCGGCTCCTGGGAGACCAGTATGAGATTCCGATGCACCAGTGCAGGTTTACTGTATCCCTTGGACCTTCACATTCGCCATGAAATACAGAAACCGCATCGGGATTGAATACAATAGGCACAATGCCGACTTAAGTACAGGAAGAGTGAATCTTCTAAGCGTTTGTGGTTTGAGCGGCTCTTGGGAGACCAGTATTAGATTTCGATGCACCATTGCAGGTTTACTGTATCCCTTGGACCTTCACAATCGCCATGAAACACAGAAACCGCATCGGGATTGAATACAATAGGCACAATGCCGACTTAAGTACAAGAAGAGTGAATCTTCTAAGAGTTTGTGCTTTGCACGGCTCCTGAGAGACCAGTATTTGATTCCGATGCACCAGTGCAAGTTTAGTGTATCCCTTGGACCTTCAGATTGAACATGAAACACAAAAATTGCTTCGGGGTGAACACAAAAAAGACAATGCCGACTTAAGTACAAGAAGAGTGAATCATCTAAGGGTTTGTGGTTTGAGCGGCTCCTGGGAGACCGTTATTAGATTACGATGCACCAGTACAAGTTCACTATATCCCTTGGACCTTCACATTGTCCATGAAACACAGCTATGGCATCGGGTTTAATACAAAAGGCATAATGCCTTCTTAAGAACAAGAAGAGTGAATCGTCTAAGTGTTTGTGTTTGAGCGGCTCGTGGGGGACCAGTGTTAGATTCCGATGCACCAAGTCAGGTTTACTGTATCCCTTCGACTCTCACACTGACCATAAAACACAGAGATCGCATCGGGATTGAATACAGAATGCACAATGCCGACTGCAGTACACGAAGAGCGAATCTTCAAAGAATATGTCGTTTTAGCGGCTCCTGGGAGAACAGTATTACATTCCGATGCCCCAGTGCAGGTTTACTCTATCCCTTGGACCTTCACATTGACCATGAAACATAGCAATTGCATCGGGAATGAGTACCAAAGGGACAATCCCAACTTAAGTACAAGAACAGTGAGTCTTCCGTGAGTTTGTGGTTTGAGCGGCTCCTGGGATACCAGTATTAGATTCTGATGCACCAGTGCAGGTTTATTGTATAACTTGGGCCTTCGCATTGACCATCAAAAACACAGTAATAGCATCGGGATTGAATACAGAAGGCACAATGCCGGCTGAAGTACAATAACAGTGAATCTTCTAAAAGTTTGAAGTTTGAGCGGCTCCTGGGAGACCATTATTAGATTACGATGCACCAGTGTAAGTTTACTGTATCCCTTGGACCTTCACATTGACCATGAAGCACAGCAATGGCATCGGGTTTGAATACAAAAGGAACAATGCCAACTTAAAACTAGAAGAGTGATTCTTCTAAGTGTTAGCAATTGATCGGCACCTGGGAGAACAGTATTACTTTCCGATGCACCAGTGCAGGTTTACTGTATCCCTGGGACTTTCACATTGTCCATGAAACACATCAATTGCATCGGGAATGAATAAAAAAGGCACAATGCCAACTTAAGTACAAGAAAAGTGAATCTTTTAAGAGTTTGTGGTTTGAGCGGTTCCTGGGAGACCAGTATTAGATTTCGTTGCACCAGTGCCGGTTACTATATACCTAGGACCTTTACATTGTCCATGGATAACAGAAATCGCATCGGTATTGAATACAAAAGGCCCAATGCCGACTTAAGTACAAGAAGAGTGAATATTCTAAGAGTATGTGCTTTGAGCGGCTCCTGGGAGACCAGTGTAAGATTTCTTTGCACCAGTGAAGGTTACTGGATCCCTTGGACCTTCATATTGACCATGATACACAGAAATCGCATTGGGATTGAATACAAAAAGCACAATGCAGGCTGAAGTACAAGAAGTGTGAATCTTCTAAGAGTCTGTGCTTTTAGCGGCTCCTGGAATATCATTATTAGATTATAATGCACCAGTGCAGGTTTACTGTATACCTTGGACATTCATATTGACCATTAATCACAGCAATGGCATCGGGTATGAATACAAAAGGAACAATGCCAAATTAAGAACTAGAAGAGTGATTCTTCTAAGTGTTTGTGAATTGATCGGCTCCTGGGAGAACAGTATTAGATTCCGATGCACCAGTGCAGGTTAACTGTATCCCTCAGACTTTCACATTGACCATGAAACACATCAATTGCATCGGGAATGAATACAAATGGCACAATGTCAACTTCAGTACAAGAAGAGTGAATCTTCTAAGATTTTCTGCTTTGAGCGTCTCCTGGTAGACGAGTATTAGATTCCGATGCACCAGTGCATGTTTACTGTATCCCTTGGACCTTCACATTTACCATGAAACACAGAAATAACATCGGGATTGAATACAAAAGGTACAACACTGACTTAAAAACAAGAAGAGTGAATCTTCTTAGATTTTCTGCTTTGAGCGTCTCCTGGGAGACAAGTATTAGATTCCGATGCACCAGTGCATGTTTACTGTATCCCTTGGACCTTCAAATTTACCATGTAGCACTGAAATTGCATCGGGATTGAACACAAAAGGGACAATGCCGAATTAAAAACGAGAAGATTGAATCTTCTAAGATTTTCTGCCTTGAAATTCTCCTGGGAGACGAGTGTTAGATTCCGATGCACCACTGCATGTTTACTGTATCCCTTGGACCTTCACACTTACCATGAAACACAGAAATTGCATCGGGATTGAATACAAAAGGGACAATGCCGACTTAAAAACAAGAAGAGTGAATCTTCTAAGCGTTAGTGGTTTGAGCGGCTCCTGGGAGACCAGTATGAGACTCCGATGCACCAGTGCAGGTTTACTGTATCCCTTGGACCTTCACATTCGCCATGAAACACAGAAACCGCATCGGGATTGAATACAATAGGCACAATGCCGACTTAAGTACAAGAACAGTGAATTCTTCTAAGAGTTTGTGGTTTGAGCGGCTCTTGGGAGACCAGTATTAGATTTCGATGCACCAGTGCAGGTTTACTATATCCCTTGGACCTTCACATTCGCCATGAAACACAGAAACTGCATCGGGATTGAATACAATAGGCACAATGCCGACTTAAGTACAAGAACAGTGAATTCTTCTAAGAGTTTGTGGTTTGAGCGGCTCTTGGGAGACCAGTATTAGATTTCGATGCACCAGTGCAGGTTTACTGTATCCCTTGGACCTTCACATTCGCCATGAAACACAGAAACCGCATCGGGATTGAATACAAAATGCACAATGCCGACTGAAGTGCAAGAAGAGTGAATCTTCATAGAGTTTGTCGCGTTAGCGGCTCCTGGGAGAACAGTATTACATTCCGATAAACCAGTGCAGGTATGCTAAATCCCTTGGACTTTCTCATTGACCCTGAAACACAGAAATTGCATCGTGATTGAATACAAAAGGGACAATGCTGACTTAAATACAAGAGGATCGAATCTTATAAGAGTTTGTGTTTGAGCGACTAATGGGAGACCAGTATTTGATTCCGATGCAGCAGTGCAAGTATATTGTATCCCTTGCAATTTCACATTGACCATAAAACACAGAAATCTAATCGGGATTTAATACAAAAGGCACAATGCCGACTGAAGTACAAGATGAGTGAATCTTCCAAGTGTTTGTTGTTTGACCGGCTATTGGGCTACCAGTATTGAATTCGATGCACCAGTGCGGTTTTACTGTAACCCTTGTACCTTCACATTGAGCATGAAACACAGAACTTGCAACGGGATTGAATACAAAATGGTCAATGGCGACTTGAATACAAGAAGAGTGAATCTCCCAAGAGTTTGTGCTTTAAGCGGCACCTGGGAGACCAGTATTAGATTCCGATGCTCCGGTGCAGGTTTACTGTATCCCTCGGACCTTCACATTGACCATGAAGCAGAGAAATTGGATCCGGTTGAATACAAAAGGGACATTGGCGACTTAGGTACAAGAAGAGTGAATCTACTAAGAATTTGTGATTTCAGCGGCTCCTAGGAGAACAGTAATATATTCTGATGCAGCAGTGCAGGTTTACTCTATCCCTCGGACCTTCACATTGACCATGAAACACAGATACAGCATCGGGATTGAATACAAGAAGGACCATGCTACTTATGTACAAGAAGAGTGAATCTTCTAAGGGTTTGTGGTTTGAGCGGCTACTGGGAGACCATTATTAGATTACGATGCACCAGTGCAAGTTTACTGTATCCCTTGGACTTTCACATTGTCCATGAAACACAGCTATGGCATTGGGTTTAATACAAAAGGCACAATGCCTCCTTAAGAACAAGAAGAGTGAATCTTCTAAGGGTTTGTGTTTGAGCGGCTCGTGGGGGACCAGTGTTAGATTCCGATGCACCAATTCAGGTTTACTGTATCCCTTGGACTCTCACATTTACCATAAAACACAGAGATCGCATCGGGATTGAATACAGAATGCACAATGCCGACTGCAGTACAAGAAGAGCGAATCTTCAAAGATTATGTCGTTTTAGCGGCTCCTGGGAGAACAGTTTTACATTCCGATGCCCCAGTGCAGGTATACTCTATCCCTTGGACCTTCACATTGACCATGAAACACTGATTCAGCATCGCGATTGAATACAAAAGGGACAATGCCGACTTAAGTACAAGAAGAGTGAATTCTCTAAGAGTTTGTGGTTTGAGCGGCTCCTGGGTGACCAGTATTAGATTCCGATGCACCAGTGCAGGTATACTGTATACCTTGGACCCTCACATCAACCATGAAACACAGAAATTTCATCGGGATTGAATACAAAAGGGACAATGCCGACTTAAGTTAAGAAGAGTGAATCTTCTAAGAGTTTGTGGTTGGAGCGGCTCCTGGGAGACCAGTATTAGATTCCAATGCACCAGTGCAGGTTAACTGTATCCCTTGGACCTTCACATTGACCATGAAACATAGCAATTGCATTGGGAATGAGAACCAAAGGGACAATGCCAACTTAGGTACAAGAACAGTGAGTCTTCTGTGAGTTTGTGGTTTGAGCGGTTCCTGGGATAACAGTAATAGATTCTGATGCACCAGTGTAGGTTTACTGTATGCCTTGGACCTTCACATTGACCATGAAACACAGAAATCGTATCGGGATTGGTTCCAAAAGGCACAATGCCGACTTAAGTATAAGAAGAGTGAATCTTCTAAGATCTTCTGCTTTGAGCGTCTCCTGGTAAACGAGTATTAGATTCCGATGCACCAGTGCATGTTTACTGTATCCCTTGCACCTTCACATTTACCATGAAACACAGAAATAGCATCGGGATTGAATACAAAATGAACAATACCGACTGAAAAACAAGAAGAGTGAATCTTCTAAGATTTTCTGCTTTGAGCGTCTCCTGGGAGACGAGTCTTAGATTCCGATGCCCCAGTCCATGTTTACTGTATCCCTTGGACCTTCACATTTACCATGAAACACAGAAACTCCATCGGGATTGAACACAAAAGGGACAATGCCGACTTAAAAACGAGAAGATTGAATCTTCTAAGATTTTCAGCTTTGAGCGTCTCCTGGAAGATGAGTATTAGATTCCGTTGCACCACTGAATGTTTACTGTATCCCTTGGACCTTCACGTTTACCATGAAACACAGAAACCGCATCGGGATTGAATACAGTAGGCACAATGCCGACTTAAGTACAGGAAGAGTTAATCTTCTAAGAGTTTTTGGTTTGAGCGGCTCTTGGGAGACCAGTATTAGATTTCGGTGCACCAGTGCAGGTTTACTTTATCCCTTGCACCTTCACATTGACCATGAAACACAGAAATTGCATCGGGATTGAATACAAAAGGGAAAATTTCGACTTAAGTACAAGAAGTGTGAATCTTTTAAGAGATTGTGCTCTGAGCGGCTCCTGGGTCACCAGTATTAGATTCCGGTGCAACAGTGCAGGTTTACTCTATACCTTGGGCCTTCACAGAAACCATGAAACACAGCAATGGCATCGGGTTTAATACAAATGGCACAATGCCTACTTAAGAACAAGAAGAGTGAATCCTCTAAGTGTTTGTGATTTGAGCGGCTCGTGGGGGACCAGTTTTAAATTACGATGCATCAATTTAGGATTACTGTATCCCTTGGACTTTCACATTGACCATAAAACACAGAGATCACATCGGGATTGAATACAAAATGCACAATGCCGACTGAAGTACAAGAAGAGTGAATCTTCAAAGACTTTGTTGGTTTAGCGGCACCTGGGAGAACAGTATTACATTCCGATACACCAGTGCCGATTTACTGAATCCTTTATACCTTCACATTGACCATGAAATACAGAACTTGCAACGGGATTGAATCGAAAAGGGACAATGCCGACTATAATTCAAGAAGAATGAATCTTCTAATAGTTTATGGTTTGAGCGGCTCATGGGAGACCAGTAATAGATTCCAATGCAGCAGTGCGGTTTTACTGTATCCCTTGGACACTTACATTGACCATGAAACACAGAAATTGCATCGGGATTGAATACAAAGTGCACATACCGACTTAAGAACAAGAAGAGTGAGTTTTCTAAGAGTTTGTGGTTTGAGCGGCTCCAGGTAAGCCAGTATTAGGTTCCGATGCACCAGTGCTTGTTTACTGTATCCCTCGGACCTTCACATTGTCCATGAAAAACAGCAATTGCATCGGGATAGAATTCAAAAAGCACAATGCCAACTTAAGTACAAGAAGAGTGAATCTTGTAAGAGTTTGTGCTTTGTGCGCTCCTGGGAGTCCAGTCTTAGATTCCGATCCACCAGTGCAGGTTTACTGTATCCCTAGGACCTTCACATTGACCATGGAGCACAGCATTTGGATCGGGATTGAGTACAAAATGCATAACTCCAACTTAAGTACGAGAAGAGTGGATCTTCTAAGAGGTTGTGCTTTGAGGTGCACCTGGGAGACCAGTATTAGATTCCGGTACACCAGTGCAGGTTTACTGTATTCCTTGGACCTTCAAATTGACCATGAAACAGAGAAA
This sequence comes from Schistocerca serialis cubense, assembly GCF_023864345.2. Classification (NCBI taxonomy): domain Eukaryota; kingdom Metazoa; phylum Arthropoda; class Insecta; order Orthoptera; family Acrididae; genus Schistocerca; species Schistocerca serialis. The sequence goes on from NC_064638.1 coordinate 15,638,216, forward strand.
TTGCATCGGGATTGAATACAAAATGCACATAGCGACTTAAGAACACGAAGAGTGAATCTTCTAAGAGTTTGTGGTTTGAGCATCTCCAGGTAAGCCAGTAGTAGATTCCGATGCACCAGTGCTTGTTTACTGTATCCCTTGGACCCTCACATTGACCATGAAACACAGCAATAGCATCGGGAATGAAAACAAGAGGCACAATGCAAACTTAAGTACGTGAAGAGTGAGTACTCTAAGAATTTGTGGTTTGAGCGGTTCCTGGGAGACCAGTATTAGATTCCGATGCACCAGTGTTGATTTACTGTATTCCTTGGACCTTCACATTGACCATAAAACACAAAAATCGCTTTGCGATTGAATAGAAAATGCACAATGCCGGCGGAAGTACAATAAGTGTGAATCTTCTAAGAGTTTGTGTTTTGAGCGGCTCCTGGGAGACCATTATTAGATTACGATGCACCAGTGCACGTTTACTGTATCCCTTGGACCTTCATATTGACCATGAAACACAGCAATGGTATCGGGATTGAATACAAACGGTACAATGTCAACTTAAGTACAAGAAGAGTGAATCTTCTAAGGGTTTGTGGTTTGAGCGGCTCCTGGGAGACCAGTATTAGATTCCCATGCACCAGTTCAGGTTTACTGTATCCCTAGGACCATCACATTGACCATGAAACACAGAATTAGCATCGGGATTGAATACAAAAGGCAAATGCCGACTTAAGTACAAGATGAATGAATCTTCAAAGAGTTAGTGCTTTGAACGGTCCTGGGAAACCAGTGTTGGATTCCGATCCACCAGTGCAGGTGTACTGTATCCCTTGGACCTTCACATCGTCCATGAAACACAGAAATTACATCGGGATTGAATACAAAAGGAACAACGCCGACATAAGTATGAGAAGAGTGAATCTTCTAAGAGTTTGTGGTTTGAATGGCTCCTGGGAGACCAGTATTAGATTCCGATACACCACTGCAGGTTTACTGTAGCCCTTGGACTTTCACATTGATCATGAAATACAGAAATTGCTTCTCGTTGACCATGAAACACAGAATCAGCATCGTAATTAAAGACAGAAGAGACAATGCCGACTTAAGTACAAGAAGAGTGAATCTTCTAAGAGTTTTTTGGTTTGAGCAGCTTCTGGGTGAGCAGTATTAGATTCCGACGCACCAATGCTGCTTTACTGTATCCCTTGGAACTTCACATTGAACATGAGAAACAGAAATTGCATAGGGATTGAATACAAAGGGGGCCATGCCGACTTAGGAACAAGAAGAGTGAATCTTCTCAGAGTTTGTGGTTTGAGCGGCCCCTGGGAGACCTGTATTAGATTCCGATGAACCAGTGCAGGTTTACTGTATCCCTTGCACCTGCACATTGACCACGAAACGCAGCATTTTCATCGGGATTGAATACAAAAGGCACAATGCCAACTTAAGTACAAGAAAGGTGAATCTACTAAGAGTTTGTGCTTTGAGCGGCTCCTGGGAGATCAGTATTAGATTCCGATGCACCTGTGCAGGTTTACTGTATCCCTTGGACCTGCACAATGACCAAGAAAATTAGCATTTTCATTGGGATTGAATTCAAAATCGACAATGCTGACGTAAGTGCAAGAAGAGTGAATCGTCTAAGAGTTTGTGCTTTGAGCGGCTCATGGAAGACCAGTATTAGACTCCGATGCACCAGTGCTGGTTTACTGTATCCCTTGCAATTTCACATTGACCATAAAACACAGAAATCTCATCTGGATTGAATAGAAAATGCACAATGCCGACAGAAATACAAGATGAGTGAATCTTCCAAGGGTTTGTGGTTTGAGCGGCTCCCGGGAGACCAGTAATAGATTCCGATGCAGCAGTGCAGGCTTACTGCTTCCCTTGGACCTTCACATTAACCGTGAAACACACAATATGCATCGGGATTGAATACAAAAGTTACAATGCCGACTTAAGTACAAAAAGAGTGAATCTTCTAAGAGTTTGTGGGTTGAGCTGCTCCTGGGTGACCAGTATTAGATTCCGATGCACGAGTGCATGTCCACTGTTACCCTTCGACCTTCACATTTACCATCAAACACAGAATTCTCATCTGGATGAATACTAAACGCACAATACCAACTTAAGTACAATAACAGTGAATCTTATAAGAGTTTGTGGTTTCAGCGGGTCCTGGGAGACCTGTATTAGATTCCGATGTACCAGTGCAAGTTTACTATATTCCTAGGACCTTCACATTGACCATGAAACACAGAAATTGCATCGAGATTGATAACAAAAGGGACAATGGGGACTTAAGTACAAGAAGAATGAATCTTCTAAGAGTTTTTTGGTTTGAGCGGCTCCTGGGAGACCAGTATTAGATTCCGATGCACCAGTGCAAGTTTACTATATTCCTTGGACCATCACATTGACCATGAAACACAGAAATTGCATTGGGATTGAATACAAAAGGGACAATGCCGACTTAAGTACAAGATGAGTGAATCCTCTAAGGGTGTGTTTTTTGGGCGGCTCCAGGAAGATCAGAATTAGATTCCGATGCACCAGTGCAGGTTTACTGTAACCCTTGGACCTTCACATTGACCATTAAACACAGATATTGCATCGGGATTGAATACAAAAGGGACAATGACGACTTAAGTACAAGAAGAGTGAATCTTCTAAGAGTTTGTGGTGTTTTCGGCTCCAGGGAGACCAGTATTAGATTCCGATGCACCAAGGCGGGTGTACTGCATCCCTTGGACCTTCACATTGGCCATGAGACAGAGAAATCGCATCGGGATTGAATGCAAAAGGCAGAATGCCGACCTGAGTACAAGAAGAGTGAATCTTCTCAGAGTTTGTGCTTTGAGCGGCTCCTGGGAGACCAGTATTAGATTTCGATGCACCAGTGGAGGTTCTCTCTATCCCTTGGACTTTCACATTGACCATGAAACACAGGAATCTCATAGGGACTGAATACAAAAGGCACTATGCCGAAATAAGTGCAAAAAGAGTGAATCTTCTAGGAGTTTGTGGTTTGAGCTGCTCCTGGGTGACGAGTACTAGATTCCGATGCACCAGTGCCAGTTCACTGTTTATCGTGGACCTTCACATTGACTATGATTCTCAGAAATATCATCGGGATGAATACAAAACGCACAATGCCGACTGAAGTACAAGAAGAGTGAATCTTCTAAGAGTTAGTTTTTAGAGCGGCTCCAGGGAGATCAGAATTAGATTCCGATGCACCAGTGCAGGTTTACTGTAACCCTTGGACCTTCACATTAACCATGAAACACTGATATTGTATCGGGATTAAATACAAAAGGGACAATGCCGACTTAAGTACAAGAAGAGTGAATCTTCTGGGGTTTGTGCTCTGAGCGGCTCCTGGATGACCAGTATTAGATTCCGATGCTCTACTGGAGGTTCTCTGTATCCCTTGGACCTTCACATTGACCATGAAACACAGAAATCGCATCGGGATAGAATACAAAATGCACAATGCCGACATAAGTACAAAAAGAGTGAATCTTCTAAGAGTTTGTGGTTTGAGAGGCTCCTGGGAGACCAGTATTACATTCCGATTCGCCAGTGCATGTTTACAGTATCCCTTCGTACTTCACATTGACCATGAAACACAGAAATTGAATCGGGATTGAATACATAAGTGACAATCCCGACATACGTGCTAGAAGAGAGAATCTTCTAAGGGTTTGTGCTTTGAGCGGCTCCTGGGAGATCAGTATTAGATTCCGATGGACCAGTTTGGGTTTACTGTATCCCTTGGACCCTCACATTGACCATGAAACACTGATATTGTATCGGGATTAAATACGGAAGGGACAATGCCGACTTAAGTACAAGAAGAGTGAATCTTCTAAGAGTTTGTTGTTTGAGCGGCTCCTGGATGACCAGTATTAGATTCCGATACACCATTGCATGTGCACTGTAACCCTTGGACCTTCACATTGACCATGAAAACAGAAATCTCATCTGGATGAATACTAAACGCACAATACCAACTTAAGTACAATACGAGTGAATCTTCTAAGAGTTTGTAGATTGGGCGACTCCTGGGAGACCAGTATTAGATTCCGATGCACCAGTGCAGGTTCACTGTGTCCCTTGTAGCTACACATTGACCGTAAAACACAGAAATTACATCGGGATTGAACACGAAAGGGACAAAGCCCACTTAAGTACAAGAAGAGTGAATCTTCTAAGAGGTTGTGGTTTGAGCGGCTCCTGGGACACCAGTATTACATTCCGATACACCAGTGCGGGGTTACTGTATTCCTTGGACTTCACATTGACCATGAAACACAGAACTTGCGTCGGGATTGAAACCAAAGGGACAATGCCGACTTAAGTACAAGAAGAGTGAATCCTCTAAGAGTTTGTGCTTTGAGCGGCTCCTGCGAGACAAGTATTGGATTCCGATGCACCAGTGAACGTTTACTGTATCCCTTGAACCTTCACATTGACCATGAAACACAAGAATCGCATCGGGATTGCATACAAAAGGCATAATTATGACTTATGTACAAGAAGTGTGAATCTTCTAAGAGTTTGTGGTTTGAGCGGCTCCTGGGATACCAGTATTAGATTCCGATGCACCAGTGCAGGTTTACTGTATCCCTTTGACCTTCGCATTGACCATGAAACACAGAAATCGCATCAGGATTGAATACAAAAGGCATAATGCACTGTTAAGTACAAGAAGAGTGAATCTTCTAAGAGTTTGAGGTTTGAGCGGCTCCTGGAAGAACAGTATTACATTCCGATACACCCGTATGGGTTTACTGTATACCTTGGACTTTCACATTGACCATGAAACACAAAAATTGCATCGGGTTGACTACAAAAGGGACAATGCCGACTTAAATACAAGAAGAGTGAATCTTCTACGAGTTTGTGTTTGAGCGGCTCCTGGGAGGCCAGTATTAGATTCCGATGCACCAGTGCAGGTTTACTGTTTCCCTTGGACCGTCACATTGACAATGAAACACAGAAATTGCATCGGGTTGAATACAGAAGGGACAATGCCGTCTAATGTACAAGAAGAGCGAATCTTCTAAGATTTTGGGCTTTGAGCGGCTCCTGGGGGACCAGTATTAGATTCCGATCCACCAGTGCAGGTTTAATGTATCCGTTGGGCCTTCACATTGACCATGAAACACAGAAATCGCATCGGGATTGAATACAAAAGGCACAATGCCGACTTAAGTACAAGAAGTGTGAATCTTATAAGAGTTTGTGGTATGAGCGGCTCCTGGGATACCAGTATTAGATTCCGATGCACCAGTGCAGCTTTATTGGATCCCCTGGACCTTCACATTGACCATGAATGACAAAAATTGCATCGTGATTGAATACAAAAGCGACAATGCCGACTTAAATTCAAGAAGAGTCAATCTTCTAAGAGTTTGTGCTATGAGCGGCTCCTCCGAGACCAGTATTAGTTTCCGATGCGCCGGTGCAGGTTTACTGTATCCCTTGGATATTCACGTTGACCACGAAACACAGCAATTGAAATGGGATTGAATACAAAAGGCATAATGCCAACTTAAGTACAAGAAGAGTGAATCCTCTAAGAATTTGTGCTTTGAGCGTCTCCTGGGAGTCCAGTATTAGATTCCGATCCACCAGTGCTGGTTTACTGTATTCCTTGGACTTTCACATTGACCATGAAACACAGAAATTGCATCGGGGTGATTACAAAAGGGACAATGCCGACTTAAGTACAAGAAGAGTGAATCTTCTAAGAGTTTGTGCTTTGAGGGGCTCCTGGGGGACCAGTATTAGATTCCTATGCACCTGTGCAGTGTTAATGTATCCCTTGGACCTTCACATTGACCATGAAACACAGAAATCGCATCGGTATTGAATACAAGAGGCACAATGCCGCCTTAAGTACAAGAAGAGTGAATCTTTTTGGGCTTTGTGCTTTGAACGGCTCCTGGGAGACCAGTATTAGATTCCGATGCACCAGTGTTGGTTTACTGTATCTCTTGGACCTTCACATTGACCATGAAACAGAAATATTTCATCGGGATTGAATGCAAAACGCACAATGCCAAATTTAGTAAAAGAAGAGTGATTCTTCTAAGAGTTTGTGCTTTGAGCGGCTCCTGGGCGACCAGTATTAGATTCCTATTTACCAGTGCAGGTTTAATGTATCCCTTGGACCTTCACATTGACCATGCAACACAGACATCGCATCGGGATAGAATACAAAAGGCAAAATGCCAACTTAAGTACAAGAAGAGTGCATCTTCTAAGGGTTAGTTTTTTGAGCGGCTCCAGGAAGATCAGAATTAGATTCCGATGCACCAGTGCAGGTCTACTGTAACCCTTGGACCTTCACACTGACCATGAAACACAGATATTGCACCGGTATTGAATACAATAGGGACAATGCCGTTTTAAGTACAAGAAGAGTGATTCTTCTAAGAGTTTGTGGTTTTTTCGGCTCCTGGGAGACCAGTATTAGATTCCGATGCACCAGGGCAGGTTTACTGAATCCCTTGGACCTTCACATTGGCCATGAGACAGAGAAATCGCACCGGGATTGAATGCAAGAGGCACAATGCCGACATAAGTACAAGAAGAGTGTATCTTCTATGAGTTGGTGCTTTGAGCGGCTCCTGGGAGACCAGTATTAGATTTCGATGCACCAGTGGAGGTTCTCTCTATCAATTGGACCTCCACATTGACCATGAAACACAGAAATCTCATAGGGACTGAATACAAAAGGCACAATGCCGAAATAAGTACAAAAAGAGTGAATCTTCTAGGAGTTTGTTGCTTGAGCTGCTCCTGGGTGAGGAGTATTAGATTCCGATGCACCAGTGCAAGTTCACTGTATATCGTGGACCTTCACATTGACCATGAAACTCAGAAATATCATCGGGATGAATACAAAACGCACAATGCCGACATAAGTACAAAAAGAGTGAATCTTCTAAGAGTTTTTGGTTTGAGAGGCTGCTGGGAGACCAGTATTACATTCCGATGCACCAGTGCAGGTTTACTGTATCCCTTCGTACTTCACATTGACCAGAAACACTGAAATTGCATCGGGATTGAATACGTAAGTGACAATGCCGACATACTTACTAGAAGAGAGAATCTTCTAAGGGTTGTGCTTTGAGCGGCTCCTGGGAGACCAGTATTACATTCCGATGCACCAGTGCAGGTTTACTGTATCCCTTGGACCCTCACATTGACCATGAAACACAGAAATTGCATCGGGATTGAATACAAAAGGGACAATGCCGACTTAACTACAAGAACAATGAATCTTCAAAGAGTTTGTGGTTTTAGCGGCTCCTGGAAGACCTGTATTAGATGCCGATGCACCACTGCAGGTTTACTGTATCCCTTTGACTTTCGCATTGATCATGAAACACAGAAATTGCATCGAGATGGAATACATAAGAGACAATATCGACCTATGTACAAGAAGATTGAATCTTCTAAGAGTTTGTGGTACAAGTAGCTCCTGGGAGACCAGTATTAAATTCCGATGCACCAGTGCAGGTTTATTGTATCCATTGGACCTTTACATTGACCATGAAACACAGAAATTGCATCGCGATTCAATACAAAAGGGACAATGCCGACATAAGATCAAGAGGAGCAATCTTCAAAGAGTTTGCGGTTTGAGCGGCTCCTGGGAGACCAGTATTACTTTCCGATACACCCGTTTGGGTATACTGTATCCCTTTTACTTTCACATTGACCATGAAACTCAGAAATCGCTTCGGGATTGAATACAAAAGGCACAATGCCGAATTAAGTACAAGAAGAGTGAATCTTCTAAGAGTTTGTGGTTTTAGTGGCTCCTGGGAGACCAGAATTAGATTCCGATGCTCGAGTGCAGGTTTACTGTATCTTTTCGACCTTCACATTGTCCGTGAAACACAGAAATTGCATCGTGGTGAATACAAAGGGAACAATGCCGACTTATGTACAAGAAGAGTGAATCTTCTAAGAATTTTTGCTTCGAGCGGCTCCTGGGGGACCAGTATTAGATTCCGATGAACCAATGCAGGTTTAATGTATCCGTTGGTCCTTCATATTGACCATGAAACACAGAAATCGCATCAGGATTGATTACAAAAGGCACAATGACCTGTTGGGTACAAGAAGAGTGAATCTTCTAAGAGTTTGTGTTTGAGCGGCTCCTAGGAGACCAGTATTAGATTCCAATGCACCAGTGCAGGTTTACTGTATAACTTGGACATTCACATTGACCATGAAACACAGCAATTGCATCGGGATTGAATACAAAAGCACAATGCCAAGTTAAGTGCAAGAAGACTGAATCTCCCAAGACGTTGTGTTTTGAGCGGCTCCTGGGAAGCCAGTATTAGATTCCGACGCACCATTGCAAGTTTACTGTATCCCTTGGACCTTCACATTGACCATGAAACACAGAAATTGCATCGGGGTGAATACAGAAGAAACAATGCCGACTTGAGTACAAGAAGATTGAATCTTCTAAGATTTTGGGCTTTGAGCGGCTCCTGGGGGACCAGTATTAGATTCCGATCCACCAGTGCAAGTTTAATGTATCCGTTATTCCTTCACAATGACCATGAAACACAGAAATCGCATCGGGATTGAATACAAAAGGCACAATGCCGTATTAAGTACAAGAAGAGTGAATCATCTAAGAGTTTGTGGTTTGAGTGGCTCCTGAGAGACCAGAATTAGATTCCGTTGCTCGAGTGCATGTTTACTGTATCTTTTGGACCTTCACATTGACCGTGAAACACAGAAATTGCATTGGGATTGAATACAAAAGCACAATGCCAACTTAAGTGCAAGAAGACTGAATCTTCCATGAGTTTGTGATTTGAGCGGCTCCTGGGAGGACAGTATTAGATTCCGATGCACCAGTGCATGTTTACTGTATCCCTTTCTCCAAAACATTGACCATGAAAGACAGAAATTACATCGGGATTGAATACAAAAGGGACAATTCCGACTTAAGTACAAGAAGAGTGAAACTTCTAAGAGTTTGTGGTTTGAGCGGCTCCTGGGAGACCAGTATTACAATATGATACACCCATATGGGTTTACTGTATCCCTTGGACTTTCACATTGACCATGAAACACAAAAATTGCATCGGATTGACTACTAAAGGGACAATGCCGACTTAAATTCAAGAACAGTGAATCTTCTACGAGTTTGTGCTTTGAGCGGCTCCTAGGAGACCAGGATTAGATTCCAATACACTAGTGCAGGTTTACTGTATAACTTGGACATTCACATTGACCATGAAACACAGCAATTTCATCGGGATTGAATACAAAAGCACAATGCCAACTTAAATGCAAGAAGACTGAATCTTCTAAGAGTTTGTGCTTTGAGCGGCTCCTGGGAGGCCAGTATTAGATTCCGATGCACCAGTATAGGTTTACTGTACTCCTTGGACCTTCACATTGACCATGAAACACAGAAATTGCATCGGGGTGAATACAGAAGGAACAATGCCGACTTATGTACAAGAAGAGTGAATCTTCTAAGATGTTGGGCTTTGAGCGGCTCCTGGGGGACCAGTATTAGATTCCGACGAACCAATGCAGGTTTAATGTATCCGTTGGTGCTTCACATTGACCATGAAACACAGAAATCGCATCAGAATTGATTACAAAAGGCACAATGCCCTGTTGGGTACAAGAAGAGTGAATCTTCTAAGAGTTTGTGGTTTGAGCGGCTCCTGGGAGATTAGTATTACTTTCCGATACACCCGTTTGCGTTTACTGTATCTCTTGGACTTTCACATTGACCATGAAACACAGAAATCGCATCGGTATTGAATACAAAAGGCACAATGCCGTCTTAAATACAAGAAGAGTGTATCTTCTAAGAGTTTTTCTTTGAGCAGCTCCTGGGAGACCAGAATTAGATTCCGATGCACCAGTGCAGGTTAACTGTATCCCTTGGACTCTCACATTGACCAAGAAACACAGAAATTGCATCGGGATTGAATACAAAAGGGACAATGCCGACTTAAATTTAAGAAGAATGAACCTTCTAAGAGTTCGTGGTTTCAGCGGCTCCTGGGAGACCAGTATTAGATTCCGTGTACCAGTGCAGGTTTATAGTATACTTGAACCTTCACATTGACCATGAAACACTGAAATCGCATCGGGATTGAATATAAAAGGGACAATGCCGACTTAAGTACAAGAGGAGTAAATCTTTTTGGGGTTTGTACTTTGAGCGGCTCCTGGGAGACCAGTATTAGATTCCGATGCACCAGTGCAAATTTACTGTATTCCATGGGCCTTCACATTGTCCATGACATACAGAAATTACATCGGGCTTGAATACAAAAGGAACAATGCCGACTTAAGTACGAGAAGAGTGAATCCTCTATGATTTTCTGCTTTGAGTGGCTCCTGGGAGACCAGTATTAGATTCCGATGCTCCAGTGCAGGTTTACTGTATCTCTTGGACCCTCACATTGACCATGAAACACAGAAATCGCATCGGGATTGAATACAAAAGGCACAATGCCAACATTTGTGCGAATGAGTGAATCTTCTAAGAGTTTGTGGTTTGAGCTGCTCCTGGGTGACCAGTATTAGGTTCCGGTGCACCAGTGAAGGTTTACTTTATCCCTTGTACCTTCAAATTGACCATGAAACACAAAACTTGCATCGGGTTGACTACAAAAGGGACAATGCCGACATAAATTCAAGAAGAGTGAATCTTCAAAGAGTTTGTGATTTGGGCGGCTCCTGGGAGACCATTATTAAATTCCGATGCACCAGTACAGATTTACTGTATCCATTGGCCCTTCACATTGACCATGAAAATCAGAGATTGCATCGGGATTAGATATTAACAGGACAATGCCGACTCAAGTACATGACGAGTGAATCATGTTAGGGTTTGTGCTTTGAGCGGCTCCTGGGAGACAAGTATTAGATTCCGATGCACCAGTGTAGGTTTTCTGTATCCCTTGAACCTTCACATTGACCATCAAACACAGAAATCTCATCAGGATGAATACGATAGGCACAATTCTGACTAAAGTACAAGAAGAGTGAATCTTCAAAGAATTTGTGGTTTGAGCGGCTCCTGGGAGACCAGTATTAGATTCCGATGCAACAGTTCAGGTTTACTGTTTCCCTTGTACCTTCACATTGACCATGAAACACTGAAATCGCATCGGGATTGAATACAAAAGGCACAATGCCGACTTAAGTACAAGAAGTGTGAATCTTATAAGAGTTTGTGGTATGAGCGGCTCCTGGGATACCAGTATAAGATTCCGATGCACCAGTGCAGCTTTATTGGATCCCTTGAACCTTCACATTGACCATGAATCACAAAAATTGCATCGTGATTGAATACAAATTGGACAATGCCGACTTATATTCAAGAAGAGTCAATCTTCTAAGAGATTGTGCTATGAGCGGCTCCTCCGAGACCAGTATTAGTTTCCGATGCGCCGGTGCAGGTTTACTGTATCCCTTGGATATTCACGTTGACCACGAAAAACAGCAATTGAAATGGGATTGAATACAAAAGGCATAATGCCAACTTAAGTACAAGAAGAGTGAATCCTCTAAGAATTTTTGCTTTGAGCGTCTCCTGGGATACCAGTATTAGATTCCGATGCACCAGTGCTGGTTTACTGTATTCCTTGGACTTTCACATTGACCATGAAACACAGATATTGCATTGGGGTGATTACAAATGGGACAATGCCGACTTAAGTACAAGAAGAGTGAATCTTCTAAGAGTTTGTGCTTTGAGGGGCTCCTGGGAGATCAGAATTAGATTCCGATGCACCAGTGCAGGTTTACTGTATCCCTTGGACATTCATATTGACCAAAGAACACAGATATTGCATCGGGATTGAATACAAAAGGGATAATGCCGACTTAAATTCAAGAAGAATGAACCTTCTAAGTGTTCGTGGTTTCAGCGGCTCCTGGGAGACCAGTATTAGATTCCGATGCACCAGTGCAGGTTTACTGTATCTCTTGGACCTTCACATTGACATAGTAACAGAGATATTGCATCGGGATTGAATGCAAAACGCACAATGCCAAATTTAGTAAAAGAAGAGTGATTCTTCTAAGAGTTTGTGCTTTGAGCGGCTCCTGGGCGACCAGTATTAGATTCCTATGCACCAGTGCAGGTTTAATGTATCCCTTGGACTTTCACATTGACCATGCAACACAGACATCGCATCGGTATGGAATACAAAAGGCAAAATGCCACCTTAAGTACAAGAAGAGTGAATCTTCTAAGGGTTTGCTTTTTGAGCGGCTCCAGGAAGATCAGAATTAGATTCCGATGCACCAGTGCAGGTCTACTGTAACCCTTGGACCTTCACATTGACCATGAAACACAGATATTGCATCGGTATTGAATACAATAGGGACAATGCCGTTTTAAGTACAAGAAGAGTGATTCTTCTAAGAGTTTGTGGTTTTTTCGGCTCCTGGGAGACCAGTATTAGATTCCGATGCACCAGGGCAGGTTTACTGAATCCCTTGGACCTTCACATTGGCCATGAGACAGAGAAATCGCATCGGGATTGAATGCAAAAGGCACAATGCCGACATAAGAACAAGATGAGTGTATCGTCTGTGAGCTGGTGCTTTGAGCGGCTCCTGGGAGACCAGTATTAGATTCCGATGCAACAGTTCAGGTTTACTGTATCCCTTGTACCTTCATATTGACCATGAAACACTGAAATCGCATCGGGATTGAATACTAAAGGCACAATGCCGACTTAAGTACAAGAAGTGTGAATCTTATAAGAGTTTGTGGTATGAGCGGCTCCTGGGATACCAGTATTAGATTCCGATGCACCAGTGCAGCTTTATTGGATCCCTTGGACCTTCACATTGACCATGAAACACAGAAATTGCATCGGGATTGAATACAAAAGGGACAATGCCGACTTAAGTACAAGAACAACGAATCTTCAAAGGGTTTGTGGTTTTAGCGGCTCCTGGAAGACCTGTATTAGATGCCGATGCACCAGTGCAGGTTTACTGTATCCCTTTGACATTCGCATTGACCATGAAACACAGAAATTGCATCGAGATGGAATACATAAGAGACAATATCGACCTATGTACAAGAAGATTGAATCTTCTAAGAGTTTATGGTACGAGTAGCTCCTGGGAGACCAGTATTAAATTCCGATGCACCAGTGCAGGTTTATTGTATCCATTGGACCTTTACATTGACCATGAAACACAGAAATTGCATCGCGATTCAATAAAAAAGGGACAATGCCGACATAAGAACAAGAAGAGCAATCTTCATAGAGTTTGTGGTTTGAGCGGCTCCTGGGAGACCAGTATTACTTTAAGATACACCCGTTTGGGTATACTGTATTCCTTTTACTTTCACATTGACCATGAAACACAGAAATTGCATCGGGACTGAATGCAACAGGCACAATGCCAACTTAAATGCAAGAAGTTTGAATCTTCCATGAGTTTGTGATTTCAGCGGCTCCTGGGAGGACAGTATTAGATTCCGATGCACCAGTGCATGTTTACTGTATCCCTTTCTCCAAAACATTGACCATGAAACACAGAAAGTACATCGGGATTTAATACAAAAGGGACAATTCCGACTTAAGTTCCAGAAGAGTGAATCTTCTAAGAGTTTGTGGTATGAGCGGCTCCTGGGAGACCAGTATTACATTATGATACACCCGTATGGGTTTACTGTATCCCTTGGACTTTCACATTGACCATGAAACACAAAAATTGCATCGGATTGACTACTAAAGGGACAATGCCGACTTAAATTCAAGAACAGTGAATCTTCTACGGGTTTGTGCTTTGAGCGTCTCCTAGGAGACCAGGATTAGATTCCAATACACCAGTGCAGGTTTACTGTATAACTTGGACATTCACATTGACCATGAAACACAGCAATTGCATCGGGATTGAATACAAAAGCACAATGCCAACTTAAGTGCAAGAAGACTGAATCTTCTAAGAGTTTGTGTTTTGAGCGGCTCCTGGGAGGCCAGTATTAGATTCCGATGCACCAGTGCAGGTTTACTGTATCCCTTGGACCTTCACATTGACCATGAAACACAGAAATTGCATCGGGGTGAATACAGAAGGAACAATGCCGACTTATGTACAAGAAGAGTGAATCTTCTAAGATTTTGGGTTTTGAGCGGCTCCTGGGGGACCAGTATTAGATTCCGATCCACCACTGCAGGTTTAGTGTATCCGTTGGTCCTTCACATTGAGCATGAAACACAGAAATCGCATCGGGATTGAATACAAAAGGCACAATGCCGAATTAAGTACAAGAAGAGTTAATCTTCTTGGAGTTTGTGGTTTTAGCGGCTTCGGAGACCAGTATTAGATTCCGATGCACCAGTGCACGTTTACGGTATCCCTTTCTCCAACACATTGACCATGAAACACAGAAATTACATCGGGCTTGAATAGAAGAGAGACAATTCCGACTTAAGTACAAGAAGAATGAATCTTCTAAGTGTTTGGGGTTTGAGCGGCTCCTGGGAGACCAGTATTAGATTCCGATGCACCAGGGCAGGTTTACTGAATCCCTTGAACCTTCACATTGACCATGAAACAGAGAAAATGCATCGGGATTGAATACAAAAGGGACAATGACGACTTGATTACAAAAAGAGTTTGTGGTTCGGGTGGGTCCTGGGAGACCAGTATTAGATTCCGATGCACAGGTGCAGGTTTACTGTATACCTTGGACCTTCACATTGACCACGAAACACAGAATTCGCATCGGGATTGAATACAAAAAGCACAATGCCAACTAAAGTACAAGAAGAGTTATTGTTCTACGAGTTTGTGCTTTGAGCAGCTCCTGGGAGACCAGTATTATATTCCGATGCACCAGTGCCGTTTTACTGTATCTCTTGGGCCTTCACATTGCCTATGAAACACAGAAATCGCATGGGGATTGAATACAAAAGGGACAATGCCGACATAAGTACAAGAAGAGTGTATCTAGTAAGGGTTTGTGGTTTGAGCGGCACCTGGGAGACCAGTATTAGATTCCATAGCACCACTGCGGTTAACGTTATCACTTGGACATTCACATTGTCCATGACACACAGAAACCGCATCGGGATTGAATATAAAATGCAGAATGCCGATATAAGTGCAAGACGAATGAATCTTCTAAGAGTATGTGCTTTGAGCGGCTCCTGGGAGACCAGTATTAGATTCCGATGCACCACTACAGGTATTCTGTATCAATTGGACCTTAACATTGACCATGAAACACAGAAATTGCTTCGGAATTGAATACAGAAGGCACGATGCCGACTTAAGTACAAGTAGAGTGAATGTTCTAAGTGTTTGTGGTTTGAGCGGCTCCTGGGAGACCAGTATTATATTCCGTTGCACCAAAGCAGTCTTACTGTATTACTTGGGGCTTCACATTGACCATGAAAAACAGAAGCCGCATCGGGATTGAATACAAAAGGAAGAATGCCGACTTAAGGACAAGAAGAGTGAATCTTCTAAAAGTTTGTGGTTTGATCGGCAACTAGGAGACCAATATTAGATTTCGATGCACCAGTGCAGGATTACTGTATCCCTTGGACCTTCACATTGACTATGAAACACGGATATTGAATCGGGATTGAATACAAAATGTACAATTCCGACTTAAGTACAAGAAGAGTCAATCTTCTAAGAGCTTGTGGTTTAAGCGGCTCCTGGGATACCAGTATTAGATTCCGATGCACCAGTGCAGGTTTCCTGTGTCCCTTGGACCTTCACATTGACGATGACACACAGAAATCGCATCGCGATTGAATACAAAAAGCACAATGATAACTAAAGTACAGGAAGGTGAATCTTTAAAGTGTTTGTGCTTTGAGCGGCTCCTGGGAGACCAGTATTAGATTCCGATGCACCAGTGCAGGTTTACTGTATCCCTTAACCTTCTCATTTAACATGAAACACAGAAATTCAATTGGGATTGAATACAAACGGCACAATGCCAACTTAAGTACTAGAAGAGTGAATCTTCTTAGGGTTTGTGGTTTGAGCACACATTGGGAGACCAGTATTAGTTTCCGATGAACCAGTGCAGGTTTACTGTATCCCTTGGACCTTCAATTTGACCATGAAAACAGAAATTGCATCGGGATTGAATACAAAATGGACAATGCCGTCTTAAGTACAAGAAGAGTGAGACTTCTAAGAGTTTGTGGTTTAGGCGGGTCCTGGGAGACCAGTATTAGATTCCGATGCACCAGTGCAGGTTTACTGTATCCCTAGGACTAGGAGTGAATCTTCTAAGAATATGTCCTATGAGCGGCTCCTGGGAGACCAGAATTAGATTTAGATGCACCTGTGCAGGTTTACTGTACACCATGGACCTTCACATTGTCGATGACACACAGAAATCGCATCGGGATTGAATATAAAATGCACATTGCCGAATAAAGTACATGAAGAGTGGATGTTCTATGAGTTTGTGGTTTGAACGGCTCGTGGGATACCAATATTAGATTCCGATGCACCAGAGCAGGTAAACTGTATCCCTTGGACTTTCACATTGACCATTTAACACAGACATTGCATCGGGATTGGTTACAAAAGGTACAATGCCGAGTTAAGTACAAGAAAACTGAATCTTCAATGAGTTTGTCCTTTCAGCGGCTCCTGTGATACCAGTATTATATTCCGATGCACCAGTGCAGGTTTACTGTATCCTTTATAGTTTCACATTGACCATGAAACACAGAAATTGCATCGGGTTTGAATACAAAAGGCACAATGCCGACTTAAGTACAAGAGGAGTGAATCTTCTACGAGTTTGTACTTTGAGCGGCTCCTGGGAGACCAGTATTATATTCCGATGCACCAGTGCAGGTTTACTGTATCCCTTGGGACTTCACATTGACCATGAAAAAAAGAGAACGCATCGGGATTGAATTCACAAGGGACAATGCCACCTAAATTGAAGAAGAATGAATCTTCTAAGAGTTTGTGATTTGAGCGGCTCCTGGGAGACCAGTATTAGATTCCGATGTAGCAATGCAGGTTTACTTTATCCCTTGGACCTTCGCACTGATAATGAAACACAGCAATTGCATCGGGATTTACTACAAAAGCGACAATGCCGTCTTAAGTACGATAAGAGTGAATCTTCTAAGAGTTTGTGGTTTGAGCAGCTCCTGGGAGACCAGCATTCGACTCCGATGCACCAGTGCAGGTTTTCTGTATCCCTTTGACCTTCACATTGACCATGAAACACAGAAATAGCAGCGGGATAGAATATAAAGTGCACAATGCCAACTTAAGTACGAGAAGAGTGAATCTTCTTAGAGTTTGTGGTTTGAGCAGCTCCTGGGAGTTCAGTACTAGTTCCCGGTGCACCAGCGCAGGTTTACTGTATCCCTTGGACCTTCAAGTTATCCATGAAAGCTGAAATGGCATTTGGATTGAATACAAAAGGGACATTGACGACTTAAGTACAAGAAGTGTGAATCTTCTAAGATTTTGTGGTTTGAGCGGCTCCTGGTAGAGCAGTATTAGATTCCGATACACCAGTGCGGGTTTACTGCATCCCTTGAACCTTCACATTCACCATGAAACACAGAAATTGCATCGGGATTGAATACAAAAGCGACAATGCAAACTTAAGTACAAGAAGAGTGAATCTTCTAAGATTTTGTGCTTTGAGCACCTCCTGGTAGACCAGTATTAGATTCCGATGAACCAGCGCAGGTTTACTGTATCCCTAGGACCTTCACATTGACTATGAGACACAGAAATTGCATCGGGATTGAATACAAATGGCACAAATCCAACTTAAGTACTAGAAGAGTGAATTTTCTAAGAGTTTGTGTTTTGAGCGCCTCCTGGGATACCAGTATTAGATTCCGATGCACCAGTGCAGGTTTACTGTATCCCTAGGACCTTCACTTTGACCATGAAACACAGAAATTGTATCGGGATGGAATACAAAAGGGGCATTGCCGTCTTAAGTAGAAGAGGAGTGAATCTTCTAAGAGTTTGGGGTTTGAGCGGCTCCTGGGAGACCAGTATTAGATTCCGATGCACCAGTGCAGGTTTAAAGTATCCCTTGGACCTTCACATTGACCATGAAACACAAAAATTAGATCGGGATTTAATACACTATGGGTAATGCCGACTTAAGTACAAGAAGAGTGAATCTTCTATGGATTTGTCTTTTGAGCGGCTCCTGGGAGACCAGTATTATAATCCGATGCACCAGTGCAGGTTTACTGTATCCCTTGGGCCTTCACATTGACCATGAAACACAGAAAACGCACCGGGGTTTAATACAAAATGCACAATGCTGACTTAAGAACAAGAAACGTGAATCTACTAAGGATTTGTGCTTTGAGCGACTCCTGGGAGACCGGTATTAGATTCCGATGTACCAGTGCAGGTTTACTGTATCCCTTGGACATTTGCATTGAGCATGAAACACAGCGATTGCATCAGGATTGAATACAAACGGCACAATGCCAACTTAAGTACAAGAAGAGTAATCTTCTAAGAGCTTGTCAAGTGAGCGGCTCCTGGGAGACCACCATTAGATTCCGATGCACCAGTGCAGGTTTACTGTATCCCTTGGACATTCACATTGACCATGAAACACAGAAATAGCATTGAGATTAAATACAAACGGCACAATGCCAACATAAGTACTAGAAGAGTGAATCTTCTTTGAGTTTGTAGTTTGAGCAGCTCCTGGGAAACCTATATTAGTATCCGATGCACCAGTGCAGGTTTACTGTATGCCTTGGATCTTCAAATTGACCATGCAAACAGAAATGGTATCGGGATTGAATACAAAAGGGACATAGCCGTCTTAAGTACAAGAAGAGTGAATCTTCTAAGTGTTTGTGGTTTGAGCGGCTCCTGGGATACCAGTATTAGATTCCGATGCACCAGTGAATGTTTACTGTATCCCTTGGACCTTCACATTGACCATGAATCACAGAAATCGCATTGGGATTAAATACAAATGGGACAATGCCGACTTAAGTACAAGAAGAGCGAATCTTCTAAGAGTTTGTGGTTTGAGCGGCTGCTGGGAGACCAGTATCAGTTTCCGAGTCACCAGTGCTAGTTTACTGTTTCCCTTGGACCTTCACATTGACCATGAAAACAGAAATTGCATCGGGATTGAATACAAAAGGGACAATGCCGACGTAAGTACAAGAGGAGTGAATCTTCTAAGAGTTTATGGTTTGAGCGGCTACTGGGAGACCAGTATTAGATACCGGTGCACAAGTGCAGGATTACTGTATCCCGTGGACTTTCACATTGCCCATGAAACACAGAAATTAGTTCGTGATTTAAAACAAAAGGGATAATGCCGAGTTAAGTACAAGTAGAGTGAATCTCCTACGAATTTGTCCTTTGAGGGGCTCCGGGGAGCCCAATATTAGATTACGATGCACCAGTGCAGGTTTTCTGTATGCTTTGGACCTTCACATTGACCTTGATTCACAGAAATTGCATCGGGATTGAATACAAAAGGGACAATGCCGTCTTTAGTACAAGAAGAGTGAATCTTCTAATAGTTTGAGCTTTGAGCGGCTCTTGGGAGATCAGCATTAGATTCCAATGCAACAGTGCATGTTTACTATATCCCTTGGACCTTCACATTGCCCATGAAACACAGATATTAAATCGGGATTGAATACAAGTGGGACAATGACGACTTCAGTACAATAAGGGTGAATCTTCTAGGAGTTTGTGGTTTTTTGTGGTTCCTGGGAGACCAGTATTAGATTCCGATACCCGATACACCAGTGTGGGTTTACAGTATCCCTTGGACCTTCACACTGACCATGAAACACACAAATTGCATCGGAATTGAATACAAAAGGGACATTGCAAACTTAAGCACAAGAAGAGTGAATCTTCTAAGAGTTTGTGCTTTAAGCGGCTCCTGGGAGACCAGTATTAGATTCCGTTGAACTAGTGTAGGTTCACTGTATCCATTGGACTTTCACATTGACCACGAAACACAGGTATCGCATCGGGATTGGATACACAAGGCACAATGAAAACTAAAGTATGGGAAGAGCGAATCTTCTAAGAGTTTCTGGTTTGAGCGGTTCCTGGACACCAGTATTAGATTCCGATGCACCAGTGCAGGTTGACTGTATCCCTTGGACCTTCACATTGACCATGTAACACAGATATTGCATCATGATTGAATACTAAATTTGCAGTGCCTACTTAAGCACAGTAAGAGTGAATCTCTTCACAGTTTGTGCTTTGAGCGGCTCCTGGGATACCAGTATTAGATTCCGATGCACCTGTGCAGGTTTACTGTATCCCTTGGACTTTCCCATTGACCATGAAACAGAGAAATTGCATCGGGATCGAATACAAAAGGGACAATGCCGACTTAAGTACAAGAAGACGTATCTTATAAGAGTTTGTGCTTAGAGCGGGTCCTTGGAGACCAGTATTACATTTCGATGCAAAAGTGCGGGTAACATGTATCCCATGGACCCTCACATTGACCATGAAACCAACAAAATTGCATCGGGCTTGAATACAAAAGAGACAATGCCGACATAAGTACAAGAGGAGTAAATCTTCTAAGAGATTGTGCTTGGAGTGGCTGCTAGGAGAGCAGTGTTAGATTCCGATGCACCAGTGCAGGTTTACTGTATCCCTTGGACCTTCACATTGACCGTGAAACACTGAAATCGCATCGGGATAGAATACGAAATGCACAATGCCGACTTAGGTACAAGAAGAGTGAATCTACTAAGGGTATGTGTTTTGAGCGGCTCCTGGCAGACCAGTATTAGATTCCGATGCACCAGTGCAGGTTTACTGTATCCCTTGGACCTTCACATTGACCATGAAACACAGAAATTGTACCGGGATGGATTACATAAGGGACAATGCCGACTTAAAAACAAGAAGAGTGAATCTTCTAAGAGTTTGAGCTTTGAGCGGCTCCTGGGTGTCCATTACTACATTCCGATGCACCTTTGTAGGTTTACTGTATCCCTTGGACCTTCATACTGACCATGAAACACAGAAATTGCATTGGGATTTAATACAAAAGGGACATTGCCAAGCTAAGTACAAGAGGAGTGTATCTTCTAAGGGTTTGTGCTTTAAGCGGCTCCTGGGAGACCAGTACTAGATTCCGATGCACCAGTGCAGGTTTACTGTATCCCTTGGACCTTCACTTTGACCATGAATCACAGAAATTGCATCGTGATTGAATACAAATGGTACAATGCCGACTTAAATTCAAGAAGAATAAATCTTTTATGAGTTTGTGGTTTGTTCGGCTCCTGGGCGACCAGTATTAGATTTAGATACACCAGTGCATGTATACTGTATCCCTTGTACCCTCACATTGACCATGACACCCAGAAATTGCATCGGGATTAGATACAAATTGAACAATGCCAACTTAAGTAAAAGAAGAGTGAATTCTCTAAGAGTTGTGTTTTGAGCGGCTCCTCGGAGACTAGTATTACGATCCGATGCAATAGTGCAGGTTTACTGTATCCCTTGGACCTTCACATTGACCATGAAACACAGAAATTGCATCATGATGGAATACATAAGGGACAATGCCGACTTAAGTACAAGAAGAGTGAAACTTCTAAGAGATTGTGTTTGAGCGGCTCCTGGGAGACCAGTATTAGATTCTGATGCACCAATGCAGGTTTTCTGCATTCCTTGGACCTTCACATTGACCATGAAACACAGAAATTGCATCGGGATTGAGTACAAAAGGGACAATGCCGACTTAACTAAAAGAAGAGTGAATCTTCTAAGAGTATGTGGTTGAGCGGCTCCTGGGAGCCCAGTATTAGATTCCGATGCACCAGTGCTGGTTTACTGTATCCCTTGGACCTTCACCTTGAACATTAAGCATAGAAATTGCATCGGGATTGATTACAAAAGGCACAATGCCATTTTAAGTACAAGAAGAATAAATCTTCTAAGAGTTAGAGCTTTGAGCGGGTCCTGAGTGTCAAGTATTAGGTTCCGATGCACCTGTGCAGGTTTACTGTATCCCTTGGACCTTCACATAGACCATAAAAACACAGAAATTGCACCGGGATTGAGTACAGAACGGACAATGCCGACGTAAGTAAAAGAAAAGTGAGGCTTCTAAGAGTTTGTGCTTTTGAGCGGCACATGGGAGACCAGTATTAGATTCTGATGTACCAGTGCAGGTTTACTGTATCCCTTGGACCTTCACAATGACATTGAAACACAGAAATTGCATCGGGATTGAATACAAAAAGCACAATGCCGACTTAAGTAAAAGAAGAGGGATTTTTCTAGGAGTTTGTGGTTTGAGCGGCTCCTGGGAGACCAGTGTTATATTCCGTTACACCAGTGCAGGTTTACTGTATCCGCTGGTCTTTCACATTGACCATGAAACACAAAAAATTGCATCGGGATTGAGTACAAAATGCACAATGCCATCTTAAGTACAAGAAGAGTGTATTTTCTAGGAGTTAGTGCTTTGAGCGTCTCCTCGGGAACCAGCATTAGTTTCCGATGCATCAGTGCATGTTTACTGTATCCCTTGGACCTTCACATAGAACATGAAGCATAGAAATTGCATCGGGACTGAACACAAAAGGCACAATGCCGTTTTAAGTACAAGAAGATTGAATCTTCTAAGAGTTAGAGCGTTGAGCGGGTCCTGAGTGTATAGTATTAGGTTGCGATGCACCTGTGCAGGTTTACTGTATCCCTTGGCCCTTCACACTGACCATAAAAACACAGAAATTGCATCGGGATTGAATACAAAATAGACAATGCCGACTTAAGTACAAGAAGAGTGAATTTTCTAAGCATGTGTGCTTTGAGCGTCTGCTCGGAGACTTGTATTAGATTTAGGTGCACCAGTGCTGGTTACCTGTATCCCTTGGACATTCACATTGACCATGAAACACAGAAATTGCATCGGGATTGAATACAAAAGGCACAATGCCGACTTCGGTACAAGAAGAGTGAATCTTCTAAGAGTTTCTGCCCTGAGCGGCTCCTGGGAGACCAGTATTAGATTCCGTTGCACCAGTGCAGGCTTACTGTATCCCATGGTCCTTTACATTGACCATGAAACACAGAAATAGCATCAGGATTGAATACAAAAGGGACAATGCCGACTGAAGTACAAGAAGAGTGAATTTTCTAAGAGTTTGTGCTTTGAGCGGCTCATGGGGGACCAGTATTAGGTTCCGATGCACCAGTGCTGGTATACTGTTTCCGCTGGTCTTTCACATTGACAATGATACACAGAAATTGCATCGGGATTGAATACAAAATGCACAATGCCATCTCAAGTACAAGAAGAGTGAATTTTCTAAGAGTTTGTGCTTTGAGCGTCTCCTCGGAAACCAGCATTAGATTCCGATGCACCAGTGCAGGTTTAATGTATCCCTTGGTCCTTCACATAGAACATGAAGTATAGAAATTGCATCGGGACTGAATACAAAATGCACAATGCTGTTTTAAGTACAAGAAGATTAAATCTTCTAAGAGTTAGAGATTTGAGCGGGTCCTGAGTGTCCAGTATTAGGTTGCGATGCACCTGTGCAGGTTTACTGTATCCCTTGGACCTTCACATTGACCATGAAACACAGAAATACATCGGTAATGAATACAAAAGGGACAATGCCGATATAAATACAAGAAGAGTGATTATTCTAAGAGTTTGCGTTTTGAGCGGCTCTTGGGAGACCAGTATTAGATTCCGATGAACCAGTGCAGGATTACTGTGTCCCTTGGATCTTCACATTGACCATGAAACACAGAAATTGCATCGGGATTGAATACAAAATGAACAATGCCAACTTAAGTACAAGAAGAATGAATTTTCTAAGAGTTTGCTTTTGAGCGGCTCCTCGGAGACTAGTGATACATTCCGATGCAAGAGTGCAGGTTTCCTGTACCCCTTAGACCTTCACATTGACCATGAAACACAGAAATTGCATCGGGATTGAATACATAAAGCACAATGCCGATTTAAGTACAAGTAGAGTGAATCATCTAAGAGTTTGTGCTTTGAGCGGCTCCTGGGAGACCACTATTAGATTCCGATGCACCAGAGTTAGTTTACTGTATCCCTTGGACCTTCACATTGACCATGAAACATAGTAATTGCTTTGTGATTGAATACAAATCTACAAAGCCGACCTAGGTACAAGAAGAGTGATTATTCTAAGAGTTTGCGTTTTGAGCGGCTCTTGGGAGACCAGTATTAGATTCCGATGAACCAGTGCAGGTTTACTGTATCCCTTGGAGCTTCACATTGACCATGAAACACAGAAATTGCATGGGGACTGAATACAAAAGGCACTATGCCGTCTTAAGTACAAGAAGAATTAGTATTCTAAGATTTTGTGCTTTGAGCGGCTCCTGGGAGACCAGTATTAGATTCCGTTGCACCAGTGCAGGCTTACTGTATCCCATGGATCTTCACATTGACCATGAAACACAGAAATAGCATCAGGATTGAATACAAAAGGGACAATGCTGACTTAAGTACAAGAAGAGTGAATTTTCTAAGAGTCTGTGCTTTGAGCGTCTCCTCGGAGACCTGTATTAGATTTCGGTGCACCAGTGCTGGTTACCTATATCCCTCGGACATTCATATTGACCATGAAACACAGAAATTGCATCGAGATGAAATACAAAAGAGCCAATACCGACTTAAGTACAAGGTGAATGAATCTTCTAAGAATTTGTGCTTTGAGCGGCTCCTGGGAGACCAGTATTAGGTTCCGATGCACCAGTGCAGGTTTACTGTATCCGTTGGTCCTTCCCATTGGCCATGAAACACAGATATTGCGTAGGGATTGAGTACAAAGGGGACAATGCCGACTTAAGTACAATAAGAGTGAATCTCCTCAGAGTTTGGGCTTTGAGCAGCGCCTGGGATACCAGTATTAGATTACGATGCACCAGTGCAGGTTTACTGTATCCCTTAGACCTTCACATTGACCATAAAGTACAGAAATTGCATGGGGATTGAATACAAAACGGACAATGCCGACATAAGTACAAGAAGGGTGAATTTTCTAAGAGTTTGTGCTTTGAGCGGCTCCTGGGAGACCAGTGTTAGATTCCGTTACACCAGTGCAGGTTTACTGTATCGCTTGGACCTTCACATTGACCATAAAACACAGAAATTGCATCGGGATTGAATACAAAATGGACAATGCCGACTTAACTACAAGAAGGGACAATCTTATAAGTGTTTGTGGTTTGAGCGGCTCCAGGGAGACCAGTATTAGATTCCGATGCACCAGTGCTGGTTAACTGTATCTCTTGGGCCTTCACATTGCCATGAAACATAGAAATTGCTTCGGGAAGCAATACAAAAGAGACAATGCCGACCTAGGTACAAGAACAGTGAATCCTCTAAGAGTTTTGTGATTTGAGCGGCTCCTGGGAGACCAGTATTAGGTTCCGATGCACCAGTGCAGGTTTACTGTATCCGCTGGTCCTTCACGTTGACCATGAAACACAGAAATTGCATCGGGATTGAATAAAAAATGGACAATACCGAGCTAAGTACAAGAAGAGTGTACCTTCTAAGGCTTTATGCTTTGAGCGGCTCCTGGGAGACCAGTTTTAGATTCCGATGCACCAGTGCAGGTTTACTGTATCCCTTGGATCTTCACATTGACCATGAAACACAGAAATTGCATCGGGATAGAACACAAAATGCACAATGCCGACTTAAGTACAAGAAGAGTGAATTTTCTAAGAGTCTGTGCTTTGAGCGGCTCCTCAGCGCCCTGTATTTGATTTCGATGCACCAGTGCTGGTTACCTGTATCCCTTGGACATTCACATTGACCATCAAACACAGAAATTGCATCGGGATGGAATACAAAAGAGACATTACCGACTTAAGTACAAGAGAAGTGAATCTTCTCAGAGTTTGTGCTTTGAGTGGCTCCTGGGGGACCAGTATTAGATCTCGATGCACCAGTGCAGGTTTATTGTATCCCTTGGTCCATCACATTGATTTATGAAACACAGATATTGCATCAGGATTGAATTCAAAAGGGACAATGCCGACATAACTACAAGAAGAGTGAATCTCTTCAGAGTTTGTGCTTTCAGCGGCTCCTGAGATACCAGTATTACATTACGATGCACCAGTACAGGTTTACTGTATCATTAGGACCTTCACATTGACCATGACACAAAGAAATCGCATCTGGGTTGAATACAAAATGCACAATGCCGATTTAAGTACAAGAAAAGTGAATCTTCTAAGGGTTTGTGGTTTGAGCGGCTCATGGGGGACCATTATTAGATTCCGATGAAAAAAGTGCAGGTTTACTGTATCCCTTGGATCTTCACATTGACCATTACACACAGCAATTGAATCGGGACTGAATACAAAAGTCACAATGCCAACTTAAGTACAAGAAGACCGAATCTTCTAGGAGTTAGTGGTTTGAGCGGCTCCCGGCAGACCAGTATTACATTCCGATGCACCAGTGCAGGTTTACTGTATCCCTTGGACCTTCTCATTGACCATGAAACACAGAAATTGCATAGGAATTGAATACAAATGAACAATGCCGTCTTCAGTGCAAGAAGAGTGAATCTTCTAAGAGTTTGTGGTTTGAGCGGCTCCTGGCAGACCAGTATTAGATTCGGATGCACCAGTGCAGGTTTACAGTATCCCTTGGACCTTCACGTTGACCATAAAACACAGAAATTACTTCGGGATCGAACACAAAAGCGTCAATGACGACTTAAGTACAAGGAGAGTGAATCTTCTAAGAGCTTGTGCTTTGAGCGGCTCCTGGGAGACCACTATTAGATTCCGATGCACCAGAGTTGGTTTACTGTATCCCTTGGACCTTCACATTGACCATGAAATACAGAAATTGCATCGGGATTGAATACATAAGGCACAATGCTGACTTGAGTACAAGAAGAGTGAATCTTCTAAGAGTTTGTGCTTTCAGCGGCTCCTGGGAGACCACTATTAGATTCCGATGCACCAGAGTTGGTTTACTGTATCCCTTGGACCTTCACATTGACCATGAAATACAGAAATTGCATCGGGATTGAATACATAAGGCACAATGCCGACTTGAGTACAAGAAGAGTGAATCTTCTAAGAGTTTGTGCTTTCAGCGGTTCCTGGGAGACCAGTATTAGATTCCGTTGCACCAGTGCGGGTTTACTGTATCCCTTGGACCTTCACATTGACCATGAAACACAGAAATTGCATCGGGTCTGAATACAAAAGGGACAATGCTGACTTAAGTACAAGAAGAGTGAATTTTCTAAGAGTTTCTGATTTGAGCGGCTCCTGGGGGACCAGTATTAGGTCTAGATGCACCAATGCAGGTTTACTGTAGCCCTTGGTCCATCGCATTGATTTATGAAACACAGATATTGCATCAGATTGACTACAAAATGCACAATGCCGATTTAAGTACAAGAAGAGTGAATCTTCTAAGGGTTTGTGGTTTGAGCGGCATATGGGAGACCAGTATTAGATTCCGATGCACCAGTGCAGGTTTACTGTATCCCTTAGACCTTCACATTGACCATGAAACACAGAAATTGCATTGGGATTGAATACATAAGGCACAATGCCGACATAAGTACAAGAAGAGTGAATCTTCTAAGAGTTTGTGCTTTGAGCGGCTCCTGGGACACCAGTATTAGATTCCGATGCACCACTGCAGGTTTACTGTATCGCTTGGACCTTCACATTGACCATAAAACAAAGATATTGCATCAGGATTGACTAAAAATGCACAATGCCGATTTAAGTACAAGAAGAGTGAATCTTCTAAGGGTTTGTGCTTTGAGCGGCTCCTGGGAGACCACTATTAGATTCCGATGCACCAGTGCAGGTTTACTGTATCCCTTGGACCTTCACATTGACCAAGAAGCACATAAGTTGCGTCGGGATTGAATACAAAAGG
Source organism: Schistocerca serialis cubense (assembly GCF_023864345.2). NCBI lineage: Eukaryota > Metazoa > Arthropoda > Insecta > Orthoptera > Acrididae > Schistocerca > Schistocerca serialis. The sequence goes on from NC_064638.1 coordinate 15,666,177, forward strand.
CACAATGCCAACATAAGTACAAGAAGACTGAATCTTCTAAGAATTTGAGATTTGAGCGGCTCCTGAAAGTCCAGTATTGGATTCCGATACACGTGTGCAGGATTACTGTATCCCTTGGACCTTCACATTGGCCATGAAACACAGAAATCGCATCGGTTTATAATACAAAAGGGACAATGCCGACTTAAATATATGAAAAGTGAATATTCTAATAGTTTGTGCTTTGAACGGCTCCTGGGAGACCAGTATCAGATTCCGATGCACCAGTGAAGGATTACTGTATCCCTTGGACCTTCACATTGACCATGAAACACAGAATATGCATCGGGACTGAATACATGAGGGACTAACGACTTTAGTACAAGAACAGTTAATCATCTAAGAGTTTGTGCTTTGAGCGGTTCCTGGGAGACCAGTATTAGATTCCGATGCACCAGTGCAGGTTTACTGTATCCCTTGGACCTTCACATTGACCAAGAGACACAGAAATTGCATCGGGATTTAATACAAAAGGGACAATGCCGACTTAAGTACAAGAAGAGTGAATCTTCTAAGAGTTTGTGATTTGAGCGGCTCCTGGGAGACCTGTATTAGATTCCGATGCACCAGTGCAGGTTTACTGTATCCCTTGGAACTTCACATTGACCATGAAACACAGAAATTGCATCGGGATAGAATACAGGAGGGACAATGCCGACTTAAGTACCAGAAGAGCGAATCTTTCAAGATTATGTGCTTTGAGCGGCTCCTGGGAGAACAGCATTAGATTCCGATGCACCAGTGCAGGTTTACTGTATCCCATGGACCTTTTTATTGACCAGGAAACACAGAAATTGCATCGGGATTTAATACAAAAGGGACAATGCCGAATTAAGTACAAGAAGAGTGAATCTTCTAAGAGTTTGTGATTTGAGCGGCTCCTGGGAGACCTGTATTAGATTCCGATGCACCAGTGCATGTTTACTGTATCCCTTGGAACTTCACATTGACCATGAAACACAGAAATTGCATCGGGATAGAATACAGGAGGGACAATGCCGACTTAAGTACCAGAAGAGCGAATTTTTCAAGATTATGTGCTTTGAGCGGCTCCTAGGAGAACAGCATTAGATTCCGATGCACCAGTGCAGGTTTACTGTATCCCATGGACCTTTTTATTGACCAGGAAACACAGAAATTGCATCGAAATTGTATACAAAAGGGACAATTCCGACTAAAGTACAAGAAGAGTGAATTCTCTAAGAGTTTGTGGGTTGAGCAGCTCCTGGGAGACCAGTATTAGATTCCGATGCACCAGTGCAGGTTTACTGTATCCCTTGGCACTTCAATTTGACCATGAAACACAGAAATTGCATCGGGATTGAATACAAAATACACAATGCCAACTTAAGTACAAGAAGAAAGAATTTTCTAAGAGTTTGTGTTTTGAGCGGCTCCTGGGAGACCACTATTAGATTCCGATGCAGTAGTGCAGGTTTACTGTATAACTTAAACCTTCACATTGACCATGAAACACAGAAATTGCATCGGGATTGAATACAAAAGGAACTGCCAACATAAGTAGAAGGAGAGTTAATTACCTAAGAGTTTGCTCTTTGAGCGGCTTCTGGGAGACCAGTATAAAATTCCGATGCACCAGTACAGGTTTACTGTATCCCTTGGACCTTCACATTGATTGTGAAACACATAAATTGCATGGGGACCAATACAAAAGATACAATGTCGACTAAAGTACAAGAAGAGTGATTCTTCTAATACTTTGTGATTTGAGCGGCTCCTGGGAGACCAGTATTACATTCCGAAGCACCATTGCAGGTTTACTGTATTCCTTGGACTTCCACATTGACCATGAAAAACAGAAATCGAATCGGGGTTGAATACGAAGGGAAGAATGCCGACTTAAGTACAAGTGAGTGAATCTTCTAAGAGTTTGTGCTTTGAGCGGCTCCTGGGTGTCCAGTATTAGATTCCGATGCACCTGTGCAGGTTTACTGTATCCCTTGGACCTTCACATTGACCATGAAACACAGATATTGCATCAGGATGGAACACATAAGGGACAATGCCGACTCAAGTACAAGAAGAGTGAATTTTGTAAGAGTTTGTGATTTGAGCGGCTCCTGGGAGACCAGTATTAATTTCCGATGCACCAGTGCAGGTTTACTGTATCCCTTTGACCTTCACATTAACCAAGAAATACAGACATCGTATCAGAGCGAATACAAAAGGGACAATGCCGACTTAAGAACAGGAAGATTCAGTCTACTAGGAGTGTGTGCTTTGAGCGGATCATGGGAGACCAGTATTAAATTCCAATGCACCAGTGCAGGTTTACTGTAACCATTGGACCATCACATTGACCATGAAACGCAGAAATCGCATCGGGATTGAATACAAACTGCACAATGCCAACAGACGTACAAGAAGAAAGAATGTTCTAAGAGTTTGTGCATTGAGCGGCTCATGGGAGACCAGTATTAGATTCTGATGCACCAGTGCAGGTTTACTCTATCCCTTGGAACCTCACATTCATCATCAAACACAGAAATTTCATCAGGATTGAATACAGAGCGCACAATGCCGACGTAAGTACAGGATGAGTGAATCTTCTAAGAGTTTGTGCTTGAGCGGCTCCTGGGAGACCAGTATTAGATTCCGATGCACCAGTGCAGGTTTACTGTATCCCTTCAACCTTCACATTGAACATGAAACACAGAAATTGCATCGGGATTGAATACAAAATGCACAATGCCAACTTAAGTGAAAGAAGAGTGAATTTTCCAAGAGTTTGTGCTTTGAGCGGCTCCTCGGAGACCAGTATTAGATTCCGATGCACCAGTGCAGGTTTACCGTATCCCTTGCGCCTTCACATTGACCATGAAACACAGAAATTGCATCGGTTTGGAATTTATAAGGGACAATGCCGACCCAAGTACAAGAAGTGTGAATTTTGTAAGAGTTTGTGTTTTGAGCGGCTCCTGGGAGACCAGTATTAAATTCCGATGCACCAGTGCACGTTTACTGTATTCCTTGCACCTTCACATTGACCATGATACACAGAAATTGCATCGGGATTGAATACAAGATGCACAATGCCAACTTAAGTGCAAGAAGAGTGAATTTTCCAAGAGTTTGTGCTTTGAGCGGCTCCTCGGAGACCAGTATTAGATTATGATGCACCAGTGCAGGTTTACCGTATCCCTTGCGCCTTCACATGGACCATGAAACACAGAAATTGGATGGGTTTGGAATACATAAGGGACAATGCCGACTCAAGTACAAGAAGTGTGAATTTTGTAAGAGTTTGTGTTTTGAGCGGCTCCTGGGAGACCAGTATTAAATTCCGATGCACCAGTGCTGGTTGACTGTATTCCTTTAACCATCCGATTGTCCAAGAAACACAGAAGTCGCTTCGTGATTGAATACAAAAGGGACAATGCCGACTTAAGAACAAGATGAGTGAGTCTTCTAATAGTTTGTGCTTTGAGCGGCTCATGGGAGACCAGTGATAGATTCCGATGCATCAGTGCAGGTTTACTGTACCCCTTGGACCATCACATTGACTATGAAGCACAGAAATTGAATCGAGATTGAATGCAAACGCGACAATGCCGACTTAAGTACAAGAAGAGTGAATTTTTTACGAGGGTGTAGGTTGAGCAGCTCCAGGGAGACCAGTTTTAGATTCCGATGCACCAGTGCTGGTTTACTCCATCCCTTGGACCTTCACATTGCCCATGAATCACAGAAATTGCATCGGGATTGAATACAAAAAGGACAATGCCGATTTAAGTACCAGAAGAGCGAATCTTTTAAGATTATGTGATTTTAGCGGCTCCTAGGAGAACAGTATTAGATTCCGATGCACCAGTGCAGGTTTACTGTATCCCATGGAACTTTTTATTGATCAGGAAACACAGAAATTGCATCGAAATTGTATACAAAAGGGACAATTCCGACTAAGGTACAAGACGAGTGAATTCTCTAAGAGTTTGTGGGTTGAGCAGCTCCTGGGAGACCAGTATTAGATTCCGATGCACCAGTGCCGGTTTACTGTATCCCGTGGCCCTTCAATTTGAACATGAAACACACAAATTGCATCGGGATTGAATACAAAATACACAATGCCAACTTAAGTACAAGAAGAGTGAATTTTCTAAGAGTTTGTGCCTTCAGCAACTCCTCGGAGACCTGTGTTCGATTCTGATGCATCAGTGGCGGTTTACTGTATCCCTTGGACCTTCAAATTGACCATGAAACACAGATATTGCATCGGGATGGAATACATAAGGGACAATGCCGACTGAAGTACAAGAAGAGTGAATCTTCTAAAAGTTTGAGCTTTGAGCGGCTCCTGGGTGTCCAGTATTAGATTCCGATGCACCTGTGCAGATTTACTGTATCCCTTGGACCTTCACATTGACCATGAAACACAGAAATTGCTCGGTATTGAATACAAGTGGGACAATGCCGACTTAAGTACATGGAAAGTGAATCTTCGAAGGGTTTGTGCTTTGAGCGGCTCCTGGGAGACCAGTATTAGATTCCGATGCACCAGTGCTCTTTTACTGTATCCCTTGGACCTTCACACTGTTCATGAAACACAGGAATTGCATCGGAATTGAATACAAATGGGACTGCTGCCTTAAGTACAAGAAGAGTTAATCATCTAAGAGTTTGTGCTTTGAGCGGCTCCTGGGAGACCAGTATTAAATTCCGATGCACCAGTGCAGGTTTACTGTATTCCTTTAACCATCAGATCGACCAAGAAACACAGAAGTCGCTTCGTGATTGAATACAAAAGTGACAATGCCGACTTAAGAACAAGAAGAGTGTGTCTTCTAATAGTTTGTGTTTTGAGCGGCTCATGGGAGACCAGTGATAGATTCCGATGCATCAGAGCAGGTTTACTGTATCCCTTGGACCTTAACATTGACCATGAAACACAGAAATCGAATCGAGGTTGAGTACAAAGGGACCAATGCCGACTTAAGTACAAGAAGAGTGAATCTTCTAAGAGTTTGTGCTTTGAGCGGCTCCAGGGAGACCAGTATTAGATTCCGATGCACCAGCGCAGGTTTACTGTATCCCTTGGACCATCACATTGACTATGAAGCACAGAAATTGAATCGAGATTGAATGCAAACGCGACAATGCCGACTTAAGTACAAGAAGAGAGAATTTTTTACGAGGGTGTAGGTTAAGCAGCTCAAGGGAGACCAGTTTGAGATTCCGATGCACCAGTTCTGGTTTACTCCATCCCTTGGTCCTTCACATTGCCCATGAATCACAGAAATTGCATCGGGATTGAATACAAAAAGGACAATGCCGATTTAAGTACCAGAAGAGCGAATCTTTTAAGATTATGTGCTTTGAGCGGCTCCTAGGAGAACAGTATTAGATTCCGATGCACCAGTGCAGGTTTACTGTATCCCATGGAACGTTTTATTGATCAGGAAACACAGAAATTGCATCGAAATTGTATACAAAAGGGACAATTCCGACTAAAGTACAAGACGAGTGAATTCTCTAAGAGTTTGTGGGTTGAGCAGCTCCTGGGAGACCAGTATTAGATTCCGATGCACCAGTGCAGGTTTACTGTATTCCTTGGTCTTCCTCATTGACCATGAAACACAGTAATCGAATCAGGGTTGAATAAAAAAGGGAAGAATGGCGACTTAAGTACAAGAGAGTGAATCTTCTAAGAGTTTTTGCTTTGAGTGGCTCCTCGGAGACCAGTGTTCGATTCCGATGCACCAGATCAGGTTTACCGTATCCCTTGGACCTTCACATTGACCATGAAACACAGAAATTGCATCGGGATGGAATACATAAAAGGCAATGCCGATTGAAGTACAAGAAGAGCGATTCTTCTGAGAGTTTGAGCTTTGAGCTCCTCGTGGGTGTCCAGTATTAGATTCCGATGCACCTGTGCAGGTTTACTGTATCCCTTGGACCTTCACATTGACCATGAAACACGGAAATCGCATCGGGATTGAATACAAAAGGGACAATGTCGACTCATATACAAGAAGAGTGAATCTTCTAAGAGTTTGAGCTTTGAGAGGCTTCTGGGAGACCAGTATTAGATTCCGTTGCACCAGTGCAGGTATACTGTATCCCTTGTACCGTCACATTGAAAATGAATCACAGAAATTGCATCGCGATTGAATACAAAATGAACAATGCCAACTTAAGTACAAGAAGAGTCAATTTTCTAAGAGTTTGTGCTTTGACCGGCAACTCGGAGACTAGTATTACATTCCGATGCAAGAGTGCAGGTTCACTGTATCCCTTGGACCTTCACAATGACCATTAAACACAGAAATTTCATCGGGATGGAATACATAAGGGGCAATGCCGACTGTAGTACAAGAAGAGTGAATCTCCTAAGGATTTGAGTTATGAGCGGCTCCTGGGTGTCGAGTATTAGATTCCGATGCAGCTGTGCAGGTTTATTGTATCCTTGGACCTTCACACTGACCATGAACCACAGATATTGCATCGGGATTGAATACAAAATGGACAATGCCGACTGAAGTACAAGAAGAGTGAATCTTCTATGGGTTTGTGCATTGAGCGTCTTCTGGGAGTCCAGAATTAGATTCCGATGCTCCAGGGCAGGTTTACTGTATGCCGTGGACTTTCACATTGACCATGAAGTACAGAAATTGCATCGGGATAGAATGCAAAATGCACAATGCCAACTTAGTACAAGAAGAGTGAATTTTCTAAGGGTTTGTGCTTTGGGCGGCTCCTGGGAGACCAGCATTAGGTTCCGATGCACCAGTGCAGGTTTACTGTATTTCTTGGACCTTCACATTGACCATGAAACACAGATATTGCATCGGGGTTGAATATAAAATGCACAATGCCTACTTAAGTACAAGAAGAGTGAATTTTCTAAGTGTCTGTGCTTTGAGCGGCTCCTCGGCGACCTGTATTAGATTTCGATGCACCAGTGCTGGTTACCTGTATCCCTTGGACATTCGCATTGACCATGAAACACAAAAATTGCAATGGGATGGAATACATAAGAGACAATACCGACTAAAGTACAAGAGGAGTGAATCTTCTAAGAGTTTGTGCTTTTATCGTCTCCTGGGAGACCAGTATTAGGTTCCGATGCACCAGTGCACGTTTACTGTATCCCTTGGTCCATCACATTGATCATGAAAGCCAGATACTGCATCAGGATTGCATACAAAAGGGACAATGCCGACATAAGTACAAGTAGAGTGAATCTTCTAAGGATATGAGTTTTGAGCGGCTCCTGGGTGTCCAGTATTAGATTCCGATGCAGCTGTGCAGGTTTACTGTATCCCTTGGACATTCACACTGACCATGAACCACAGAAATTGCATCGGGATTGAATACAAAATGGACAATCCCGACTGAAGTACAAGAAGAGTGAATCTTCTATGGGTTTGTGCATTGAGCGGCTCCTGGGAATCCAATATTAGATTCAGATGCACCAGGGCAGGTTAACTGTATCCCTTGGACTTTCACATTGACCATGAAGCACAGAAATTGCATAGGCATAGAATACAAAATGCACAATGCCAACTTAAGTACAAGAAGAGTGAATTTTCTAAGAGTTTGTGCTTTGAGCGGCTCCTCGGAGACCAGTATTAGATTCCGATGCACCAGCGCTGGTTTACTGTATCCCTTGGACCTTCACATTGACCATGAAACACAGAAATTGCATCGGGATGGAATACATAAGGGACAATGCCGACTTAAGTACAAGAAGAGTGATTCTTCTAAGAGTTTGAGTTTGAGGGCTCCTGGCTGCCAAGTATTACATTCCGATGCACCTGTGCAGGTGTACTGTATCCCTTGGATCATCACACTGACCATGAAACACAGAAATTGCATCGGGATTGAATACAAAAGGGACAATGCCAAGCTAAGTTCAAGAAGACTGTATCTTCTAAGGGTTTGTGCTTTGAGCGGCTCCTGGGAGACCAGTATTAGCATCCAATGCACCAGTGCAAGTTTACTGTATCCCTCGTACCGTCACATTGACCGTGAAACCCAGATATTGCATCGGGATTGATTACAAAACGGACAATGCCAACTTAAGTATAAGAGGAGTGAATTTTCTAAGGGTTTGTGCTTTGGGCGTCTCCTGGGAGACCAGTAATAGGTTCCGATGCACCAGTGCAGGTTTACTGTATCCCTTGGTCCATTACATTGATCATGAAACACAGATATTTTATCAGGTTTGAATACAAAAGGAACAATGCCGAAATAAATAGTAGAAGAGTGAGTCTCTGCAGATTTTGTGCTTTGAGCGGCTCCTGGGAGACCGGTATTACATTTCGATGCACCAGTGCAGGTTTACTGTATCTACTGGACCTTCACATTGACCATGAAACACATAAATTGCATCTGGATTGAATGCAAAATACACAATGCCAACTTAAGTACAAGAAGAGTGAATTTTCTAAGAGTTAGTGCTTTGAGCGCCTCCTCGGAGACCAGTGTTCAATTCCGATGCACCAGTGCAGGTTTACTGTATCCCTTGGACCTTCACATTGACCATGGAACGCAGAAATCGCATCGGGATGGAATACATAAGTGACAATGCCGACTGAAGTACAAGAAGAGTGAATCCTCTAAGAGTTTGAGGTTTGAGCGGCTCCTGGGTGTCCAGTATTAGATTCCGATGCACCTGTGCAGGTTAACTGTATCCCTTGGACCTTCAAATTGACCATGAAACACAGAAATTGCTCGGGATTGAATACAAGAGGGACAATGCCGCTTTAAGTACAAGAACAGTGAATCTTCGAAGCGTTTGTGCTTTGAGCGGCTCCTGGGAGACCAGTATTAGATTCCGATGCACCAGTGCTGGTTTACTGTATCCCTTTGACCTTCACATTGACCATGTAACACAGAAATTGCATCGGGATTGAATACAAAAGGGACAATGCCGACTTAAGTACAAGAAGAGTGAATCTCCTCAGAGTTTGGGCACTGAGCGGCGCCTGGGATACCAGTATTAGATTCCGATGCAGCAGTACAGGTTAACTGTATCCCTTGCACCTTCACATTGACCATGACACACTGAAATCGCATCGGTAATGAATACAAAAGGGACAATGCCGACTTACATACAAGAAGAGTGAATCTTCTAAGAGTTTGCGCTTTGAGCGGCTCTTGGGATACCAGTATTAGATTCCGATGCACCAGTGAAGGTTTACTGTATCCCTTGGACCTTCACATTGACCATGAAACACAGAAGTTGCATCGGGATAGAGTACTAAATGCTCAATGCCTACTTAAGTACAAGAAAAATGAATTTTCTAAGTGTCTGTGCTTTGAGCGGCTCATCGGCGACCTGTATGAGATTTCGATGCAATAGTGCTGGTTACCTGTATCCCTTGGAAATTCGCATTGACCATGAAACACAGATATTGCATTGGGATGGAATACATAAGGCACAATGCCCACTTAAGAACAAGAAGAGTGAATCTTCTAAGAGTTTGAGCTTTGAGGGCTCCTGGGTGTCCAGTATTACATTCCGATGCACCTGTGCAGGTTTACTGTATCCCTTGGACCTTAACACTGACCATGAAACACAGAAATTGCATCGGGATTGAATACAAAAGGGACAATGCCAAGCTAAGTTCAAGAAGAGTGTATCTTCTAAGGGTTTGTGCATTGAGCGGCTCCTGGGAGACCAGTATTAGATTCCGATGCACCAGTGCAGGTTTACTGTATCCCTTGTACCGTCACATTGACCATGAAACCCAGAAATTGCATCGGGATTATTTACAAATTGAACAATGCCAACTTAAGTACAAGAAGAGTGAATTTTCTAAGGGTATGTGCTTTGGGCGGCTCCTGGGAGACCAGTATTAGGTTCCGATGCACCAGTGCAGGTTTACTGTATCCCTTGATCCATCACATTGTTCATGAAACACAGATATTGCATCAGGACTGAATACAAAACGGACAATGCCAACTTAAGTATAAGAGGAGTGAATTTTCTAAGGGTTTGTGCTTTGGGCGTCTCCTGGGACACCAGTAATAGGTTCCGATGCACCAGTGCAGGTTTACTGTATCCCTTGGTCCATTACATTGATCATGAAACACAGATATTTTATCAGGTTTGAATACAAAAGGAACAATGCCGAAATAAATAGTAGAAGAGTGAGTCTCTGCAGATTTTGTGCTTTGAGCGGCTCCTGGGAGACCGGTATTACATTTCGATGCACCAGTGCAGGTTTACTGTATCTACTGGACCTTCACATTGACCATGAAACACATAAATTGCATCTGGATTGAATGCAAAATACACAATGACAACTTAAGTACAAGAAGAGTGAATTTTCTAAGAGTTAGTGCTTTGAGCGCCTCCTCGGAGACCAGTGTTCAATTCCGATGCACCAGTGCAGGTTTACTGTATCCCTTGGACCTTCACATTGACCATGGAACGCAGAAATCGCATCGGGATGGAATACATAAGTGACAATGCCGACTGAAGTACAAGAAGAGTGAATCCTCTAAGAGTTTGAGGTTTGAGCGGCTCCTGGGTGTCCAGTATTAGATTCCGATGCACCTGTGCAGGTTAACTGTATCCCTTGGACCTTCAAATTGACCATGAAACACAGAAATTGCTCGGGATTGAATACAAGAGGGACAATGCCGCTTTAAGTACAAGAACAGTGAATCTTCGAAGCGTTTGTGCTTTGAGCGGCTCCTGGGAGACCAGTATTAGATTCCGATGCACCAGTGCTGGTTTACTGTATCCCTTTGACCTTCACATTGACCATGTAACACAGAAATTGCATCGGGATTGAATACAAAAGGGACAATGCCGACTTAAGTACAAGAAGAGTGAATCTCCTCAGAGTTTGGGCACTGAGCGGCGCCTGGGATACCAGTATTAGATTCCGATGCAGCAGTACAGGTTAACTGTATCCCTTGCACCTTCACATTGACCATGACACACTGAAATCGCATCGGTAATGAATACAAAAGGGACAATGCCGACTTACATACAAGAAGAGTGAATCTTCTAAGAGTTTGCGCTTTGAGCGGCTCTTGGGATACCAGTATTAGATTCCGATGCACCAGTGAAGGTTTACTGTATCCCTTGGACCTTCACATTGACCATGAAACACAGAAGTTGCATCGGGATAGAGTACTAAATGCTCAATGCCTACTTAAGTACAAGAAAAATGAATTTTCTAAGTGTCTGTGCTTTGAGCGGCTCATCGGCGACCTGTATGAGATTTCGATGCAATAGTGCTGGTTACCTGTATCCCTTGGAAATTCACATTGACCATGAAACACAGATATTGCATTGGGATGGAATACATAAGGCACAATGCCCACTTAAGAACAAGAAGAGTGAATCTTCTAAGAGTTTGAGCTTTGAGGGCTCCTGGGTGTCCAGTATTACATTCCGATGCACCTGTGCAGGTTTACTGTATCCCTTGGACCTTAACACTGACCATGAAACACAGAAATTGCATCGGGATTGAATACAAAAGGGACAATGCCAAGCTAAGTTCAAGAAGAGTGTATCTTCTAAGGGTTTGTGCATTGAGCGGCTCCTGGGAGACCAGTATTAGATTCCGATGCACCAGTGCAGGTTTACTGTATCCCTTGTACCGTCACATTGACCATGAAACCCAGAAATTGCATCGGGATTATTTACAAATTGAACAATGCCAACTTAAGTACAAGAAGAGTGAATTTTCTAAGGGTATGTGCTTTGGGCGGCTCCTGGGAGACCAGTATTAGGTTCCGATGCACCAGTGCAGGTTTACTGTATCCCTTGATCCATCACATTGTTCATGAAACACAGATATTGCATCAGGACTGAATACAAAAGGGACAATGCCGAATTAAGTACAAGAAGAGTGAATCTCTGCAGCGTTTGTGCTTTGAGCGACTCCTGGGATACCAGTATTAGATTCCGATGCACCACTGCAGGTTTACTGTATCCACTGGACCTTCACATTGACCATGAAACACATAAATTGCATAGGGGTGGAATACATAAGGGACAATGCCGACTGAAGTACAAGAAGAGTGAATCTTCTAAGAGTTTAAGGTTTAAGTGGCTCCTGTATGTCCAGTAATAGATTCCGATGCACCAGTGCAGGTTTACTGTATCCCTACGACCTTCACGTTGACAATGAAACACAGAAATTGCATCAGGATTGAATACAAAACCGACAATGCCGACTTAAGTACAGGAGGAGAAAATCTTCTAAGGGTTTGCGCTTTGAGCGCCTCCTCGGAGACCAGTATTAAATTCCGATGCACCAGTGCAGGTTTACTGTATCCCTTTAACCAACAGTTTGACCAAGAAACACAGAAATCGCTTCGTGATTGAATACAAAGGGACAATGGCGACTTAGGAACAAGAAGAGTGACTCTTCTAATAGTTTGGGCTTTGAGCTCCTCATGGGAGACCAGTATTAGATTCCGATGCACCAGTGCAGGTTTACTGAATCCCTTGGCCCTTGACATTGACCGTGAAACACAGAAATTACATCGGGATTCAATACATAAGGCACAATGGCGACTGAAGTACAAGAAGAGTGAATTTTTTACGAGGTTGTCTGTTGAGCAGCTCCAGGGAGACCAGTTTTAGATTCCGATGCACCAGTACTGGTTTACTGTATCCCTTGGACCTTCACATTGCCCATGAATCACAGGAATTGCATCGGGATTGATTACAAAAAGGACAATGTCGACATAAGTTCAAGAAGATTGAATCTTCTAAGAGTTTGTGCTTTGAGCGGCTCCTGGGAGACCAGTATTAGATTCCGATGCACCAGTGCAGGTTTACCGTATCCCTTGGACCTTCACATTGACCATGAGACACGGACATAGTATCAGGATGGAATACATAAGGGACAATTCCAACTGAAGTACTAGAAGAGTGAATTTTATAAGAGTTTGTGACTTGAGCGGCTCCTGGGAGACCAGTATTAGATTACGATGCACCAGTGCAGGTCTACTGTATCCCTGGGACCTTCACATTGACCATGAAACTCAGAAATTGCATCGGGATTGAATACATAAGGCACAATGCCGACTTAAGTACAAGAAGAGTGAATCTTCTAAAAGTTTCTGTTCTGAGCGGCCCCTGGGAGACCTGTATTAGATTCCGTTGAACCAGTGCAGGTTTACTCTATCGCTTGGACCTTCACATTGACCATGAAACACAGAAATTGCATCGGGATTGAATACAAAAGGCACAATGCCGACTTAAGTACAATAAGAGTGAATTTTCTAAGAGTTTGTGGTTTGAGCGGCTCGTGGGAGGCCAGTGTTAGATTCCGATGCACCAGTGCAGGTTTACTGTATCCCTTGGCCCCTCACATTGAGCATGAAAAACAGAAATTGCATCAGGATTGAATACAAAAGAGGCAATGCCGACTTAAGTACAAGAAGAGTGAGTCTCTTCAGAGTTTGTGCTTTGAGCGTCCCCCGGGATACCAGTATTAGATTCCGATCCAACTGTGCAGGTTTACTGTATTCCTTGGACCTTCACAATGACCATGAAACACAGAAATTGCATCGGGATTGAATACAAAATGCACAATGCCGTCTTAAGTACAAGAAGAGTGAATCTTCTATGAGATTGTGTTTTGAGCGGCTCCTGAGAGACCAGTATTAGATTCCGATGCCTCAGTGCAGGGTTAGCGTATCCCTTGGACCTTCACATGGACCATCAAACACAGAAATTGCATCGGGATTGAAAACAAAAGGCACAATGCCGACTCGAGCACAAGAAGAGTGAATCTTCTAAGAGTTTGTGGTTTGAGCTGCTCCCGGGTGACCAGTATTAGATTCCGATGAACCAGTGCAGGTTTATTGTATCCCTTGGACCTTCACATTGACCGTGAAACACAGAAATCGCATCGGGATTGAATCCAAAAGGCACAATGCCGACTTGAGTACAAGAGGAGTGAATCTTCTAAGAGTTTGTGCTTTGAGCGGCTCCTGGGAGACTAGTATTACATTCCGATGCACCAGTGCAGGTTTACTGTATCTCTTGGACCTTCACATTGACCATGAAACACAGAAATTGCATGGGGACCAATTCCAAGGATACAATGTCGACTTCAGTACAAGAAGAGTGAATCATCTAGTAGGTTATGATTTGAGCGGCTCCTGAGAGACCATTATTAAATTCCGATGCACCAGTGCTGGCTTACTGTATCCCTTGGACATTCACATTGCCCATGAAACACAGATATTGCATCGGGATTGAATACAAAAGGGACAATGCCGACTTAAGATTAAAAAGGGAAAATCTTCTAAGAGTTTGTGCTTGAGCGGCTCCTGGAAGACTAGTTTTAGATTCCGATGCACCAGTGCAGGTTTACTGTATCCCTTGTACCGTCACATTGACCATGAAACCCAGAAATTGCATCGGGATTATTTACAAATTGAACAATGCCAACTTAAGTACAAGAAGAGTGAATTTTCTAAGGGTATGTGCTTTGGGCGGCTCCTGGGAGACCAGTATTAGGTTCCGATGCACCAGTGCAGGTTTACTGTATCCCTTGATCCATCACATTGTTCATGAAACACAGATATTGCATCAGGACTGAATACAAAACGGACAATGCCAACTTAAGTATAAGAGGAGTGAATTTTCTAAGGGTTTGTGCTTTGGGCGTCTCCTGGGACACCAGTAATAGGTTCCGATGCACCAGTGCAGGTTTACTGTATCCCTTGGTCCATTACATTGATCATGAAACACAGATATTTTATCAGGTTTGAATACAAAAGGAACAATGCCGAAATAAATAGTAGAAGAGTGAGTCTCTGCAGATTTTGTGCTTTGAGCGGCTCCTGGGAGACCGGTATTACATTTCGATGCACCAGTGCAGGTTTACTGTATCTACTGGACCTTCACATTGACCATGAAACACATAAATTGCATCTGGATTGAATGCAAAATACACAATGACAACTTAAGTACAAGAAGAGTGAATTTTCTAAGAGTTAGTGCTTTGAGCGCCTCCTCGGAGACCAGTGTTCAATTCCGATGCACCAGTGCAGGTTTACTGTATCCCTTGGACCTTCACATTGACCATGGAACGCAGAAATCGCATCGGGATGGAATACATAAGTGACAATGCCGACTGAAGTACAAGAAGAGTGAATCCTCTAAGAGTTTGAGGTTTGAGCGGCTCCTGGGTGTCCAGTATTAGATTCCGATGCACCTGTGCAGGTTAACTGTATCCCTTGGACCTTCAAATTGACCATGAAACACAGAAATTGCTCGGGATTGAATACAAGAGGGACAATGCCGCTTTAAGTACAAGAACAGTGAATCTTCGAAGCGTTTGTGCTTTGAGCGGCTCCTGGGAGACCAGTATTAGATTCCGATGCACCAGTGCTGGTTTACTGTATCCCTTTGACCTTCACATTGACCATGTAACACAGAAATTGCATCGGGATTGAATACAAAAGGGACAATGCCGACTTAAGTACAAGAAGAGTGAATCTCCTCAGAGTTTGGGCACTGAGCGGCGCCTGGGATACCAGTATTAGATTCCGATGCAGCAGTACAGGTTAACTGTATCCCTTGCACCTTCACATTGACCATGACACACTGAAATCGCATCGGTAATGAATACAAAAGGGACAATGCCGACTTACATACAAGAAGAGTGAATCTTCTAAGAGTTTGCGCTTTGAGCGGCTCTTGGGATACCAGTATTAGATTCCGATGCACCAGTGAAGGTTTACTGTATCCCTTGGACCTTCACATTGACCATGAAACACAGAAGTTGCATCGGGATAGAGTACTAAATGCTCAATGCCTACTTAAGTACAAGAAAAATGAATTTTCTAAGTGTCTGTGCTTTGAGCGGCTCATCGGCGACCTGTATGAGATTTCGATGCAATAGTGCTGGTTACCTGTATCCCTTGGAAATTCACATTGACCATGAAACACAGATATTGCATTGGGATGGAATACATAAGGCACAATGCCCACTTAAGAACAAGAAGAGTGAATCTTCTAAGAGTTTGAGCTTTGAGGGCTCCTGGGTGTCCAGTATTACATTCCGATGCACCTGTGCAGGTTTACTGTATCCCTTGGACCTTAACACTGACCATGAAACACAGAAATTGCATCGGGATTGAATACAAAAGGGACAATGCCAAGCTAAGTTCAAGAAGAGTGTATCTTCTAAGGGTTTGTGCATTGAGCGGCTCCTGGGAGACCAGTATTAGATTCCGATGCACCAGTGCAGGTTTACTGTATCCCTTGTACCGTCACATTGACCATGAAACCCAGAAATTGCATCGGGATTATTTACAAATTGAACAATGCCAACTTAAGTACAAGAAGAGTGAATTTTCTAAGGGTATGTGCTTTGGGCGGCTCCTGGGAGACCAGTATTAGGTTCCGATGCACCAGTGCAGGTTTACTGTATCCCTTGATCCATCACATTGTTCATGAAACACAGATATTGCATCAGGACTGAATACAAAAGGGACAATGCCGAATTAAGTACAAGAAGAGTGAATCTCTGCAGCGTTTGTGCTTTGAGCGACTCCTGGGATACCAGTATTAGATTCCGATGCACCACTGCAGGTTTACTGTATCCACTGGACCTTCACATTGACCATGAAACACATAAATTGCATAGGGGTGGAATACATAAGGGACAATGCCGACTGAAGTACAAGAAGAGTGAATCTTCTAAGAGTTTAAGGTTTAAGTGGCTCCTGTATGTCCAGTAATAGATTCCGATGCACCAGTGCAGGTTTACTGTATCCCTACGACCTTCACGTTGACAATGAAACACAGAAATTGCATCAGGATTGAATACAAAACCGACAATGCCGACTTAAGTACAGGAGGAGAAAATCTTCTAAGGGTTTGCGCTTTGAGCGCCTCCTCGGAGACCAGTATTAAATTCCGATGCACCAGTGCAGGTTTACTGTATCCCTTTAACCAACAGTTTGACCAAGAAACACAGAAATCGCTTCGTGATTGAATACAAAGGGACAATGGCGACTTAGGAACAAGAAGAGTGACTCTTCTAATAGTTTGGGCTTTGAGCTCCTCATGGGAGACCAGTATTAGATTCCGATGCACCAGTGCAGGTTTACTGAATCCCTTGGCCCTTGACATTGACCGTGAAACACAGAAATTACATCGGGATTCAATACATAAGGCACAATGGCGACTGAAGTACAAGAAGAGTGAATTTTTTACGAGGTTGTCTGTTGAGCAGCTCCAGGGAGACCAGTTTTAGATTCCGATGCACCAGTACTGGTTTACTGTATCCCTTGGACCTTCACATTGCCCATGAATCACAGGAATTGCATCGGGATTGATTACAAAAAGGACAATGTCGACATAAGTTCAAGAAGATTGAATCTTCTAAGAGTTTGTGCTTTGAGCGGCTCCTGGGAGACCAGTATTAGATTCCGATGCACCAGTGCAGGTTTACCGTATCCCTTGGACCTTCACATTGACCATGAGACACGGACATAGTATCAGGATGGAATACATAAGGGACAATTCCAACTGAAGTACTAGAAGAGTGAATTTTATAAGAGTTTGTGACTTGAGCGGCTCCTGGGAGACCAGTATTAGATTACGATGCACCAGTGCAGGTCTACTGTATCCCTGGGACCTTCACATTGACCATGAAACTCAGAAATTGCATCGGGATTGAATACATAAGGCACAATGCCGACTTAAGTACAAGAAGAGTGAATCTTCTAAAAGTTTCTGTTCTGAGCGGCCCCTGGGAGACCTGTATTAGATTCCGTTGAACCAGTGCAGGTTTACTCTATCGCTTGGACCTTCACATTGACCATGAAACACAGAAATTGCATCGGGATTGAATACAAAAGGCACAATGCCGACTTAAGTACAATAAGAGTGAATTTTCTAAGAGTTTGTGGTTTGAGCGGCTCGTGGGAGGCCAGTGTTAGATTCCGATGCACCAGTGCAGGTTTACTGTATCCCTTGGCCCCTCACATTGAGCATGAAAAACAGAAATTGCATCAGGATTGAATACAAAAGAGGCAATGCCGACTTAAGTACAAGAAGAGTGAGTCTCTTCAGAGTTTGTGCTTTGAGCGTCCCCCGGGATACCAGTATTAGATTCCGATCCAACTGTGCAGGTTTACTGTATTCCTTGGACCTTCACAATGACCATGAAACACAGAAATTGCATCGGGATTGAATACAAAATGCACAATGCCGTCTTAAGTACAAGAAGAGTGAATCTTCTATGAGATTGTGTTTTGAGCGGCTCCTGAGAGACCAGTATTAGATTCCGATGCCTCAGTGCAGGGTTAGCGTATCCCTTGGACCTTCACATGGACCATCAAACACAGAAATTGCATCGGGATTGAAAACAAAAGGCACAATGCCGACTCGAGCACAAGAAGAGTGAATCTTCTAAGAGTTTGTGGTTTGAGCTGCTCCCGGGTGACCAGTATTAGATTCCGATGAACCAGTGCAGGTTTATTGTATCCCTTGGACCTTCACATTGACCGTGAAACACAGAAATCGCATCGGGATTGAATCCAAAAGGCACAATGCCGACTTGAGTACAAGAGGAGTGAATCTTCTAAGAGTTTGTGCTTTGAGCGGCTCCTGGGAGACTAGTATTACATTCCGATGCACCAGTGCAGGTTTACTGTATCTCTTGGACCTTCACATTGACCATGAAACACAGAAATTGCATGGGGACCAATTCCAAGGATACAATGTCGACTTCAGTACAAGAAGAGTGAATCATCTAGTAGGTTATGATTTGAGCGGCTCCTGAGAGACCATTATTAAATTCCGATGCACCAGTGCTGGCTTACTGTATCCCTTGGACATTCACATTGCCCATGAAACACAGATATTGCATCGGGATTGAATACAAAAGGGACAATGCCGACTTAAGATTAAAAAGGGAAAATCTTCTAAGAGTTTGTGCTTGAGCGGCTCCTGGAAGACTAGTTTTAGATTCCGATGCACCAGTGCAGGTTTACTGTATCCCTTGTACCGTCACATTGACCATGAAACCCAGAAATTGCATCGGGATTATTTACAAATTGAACAATGCCAACTTAAGTACAAGAAGAGTGAATTTTCTAAGGGTATGTGCTTTGGGCGGCTCCTGGGAGACCAGTATTAGGTTCCGATGCACCAGTGCAGGTTTACTGTATCCCTTGATCCATCACATTGTTCATGAAACACAGATATTGCATCAGGACTGAATACAAAACGGACAATGCCAACTTAAGTATAAGAGGAGTGAATTTTCTAAGGGTTTGTGCTTTGGGCGTCTCCTGGGACACCAGTAATAGGTTCCGATGCACCAGTGCAGGTTTACTGTATCCCTTGGTCCATTACATTGATCATGAAACACAGATATTTTATCAGGTTTGAATACAAAAGGAACAATGCCGAAATAAATAGTAGAAGAGTGAGTCTCTGCAGATTTTGTGCTTTGAGCGGCTCCTGGGAGACCGGTATTACATTTCGATGCACCAGTGCAGGTTTACTGTATCTACTGGACCTTCACATTGACCATGAAACACATAAATTGCATCTGGATTGAATGCAAAATACACAATGACAACTTAAGTACAAGAAGAGTGAATTTTCTAAGAGTTAGTGCTTTGAGCGCCTCCTCGGAGACCAGTGTTCAATTCCGATGCACCAGTGCAGGTTTACTGTATCCCTTGGACCTTCACATTGACCATGGAACGCAGAAATCGCATCGGGATGGAATACATAAGTGACAATGCCGACTGAAGTACAAGAAGAGTGAATCCTCTAAGAGTTTGAGGTTTGAGCGGCTCCTGGGTGTCCAGTATTAGATTCCGATGCACCTGTGCAGGTTAACTGTATCCCTTGGACCTTCAAATTGACCATGAAACACAGAAATTGCTCGGGATTGAATACAAGAGGGACAATGCCGCTTTAAGTACAAGAACAGTGAATCTTCGAAGCGTTTGTGCTTTGAGCGGCTCCTGGGAGACCAGTATTAGATTCCGATGCACCAGTGCTGGTTTACTGTATCCCTTTGACCTTCACATTGACCATGTAACACAGAAATTGCATCGGGATTGAATACAAAAGGGACAATGCCGACTTAAGTACAAGAAGAGTGAATCTCCTCAGAGTTTGGGCACTGAGCGGCGCCTGGGATACCAGTATTAGATTCCGATGCAGCAGTACAGGTTAACTGTATCCCTTGCACCTTCACATTGACCATGACACACTGAAATCGCATCGGTAATGAATACAAAAGGGACAATGCCGACTTACATACAAGAAGAGTGAATCTTCTAAGAGTTTGCGCTTTGAGCGGCTCTTGGGATACCAGTATTAGATTCCGATGCACCAGTGAAGGTTTACTGTATCCCTTGGACCTTCACATTGACCATGAAACACAGAAGTTGCATCGGGATAGAGTACTAAATGCTCAATGCCTACTTAAGTACAAGAAAAATGAATTTTCTAAGTGTCTGTGCTTTGAGCGGCTCATCGGCGACCTGTATGAGATTTCGATGCAATAGTGCTGGTTACCTGTATCCCTTGGAAATTCACATTGACCATGAAACACAGATATTGCATTGGGATGGAATACATAAGGCACAATGCCCACTTAAGAACAAGAAGAGTGAATCTTCTAAGAGTTTGAGCTTTGAGGGCTCCTGGGTGTCCAGTATTACATTCCGATGCACCTGTGCAGGTTTACTGTATCCCTTGGACCTTAACACTGACCATGAAACACAGAAATTGCATCGGGATTGAATACAAAAGGGACAATGCCAAGCTAAGTTCAAGAAGAGTGTATCTTCTAAGGGTTTGTGCATTGAGCGGCTCCTGGGAGACCAGTATTAGATTCCGATGCA
This sequence comes from Schistocerca serialis cubense, assembly GCF_023864345.2. Taxonomy (NCBI): domain Eukaryota; kingdom Metazoa; phylum Arthropoda; class Insecta; order Orthoptera; family Acrididae; genus Schistocerca; species Schistocerca serialis. The sequence goes on from NC_064638.1 coordinate 15,687,051, forward strand.
CCAGTGCAGGTTTACTGTATCCCTTGTACCGTCACATTGACCATGAAACCCAGAAATTGCATCGGGATTATTTACAAATTGAACAATGCCAACTTAAGTACAAGAAGAGTGAATTTTCTAAGGGTATGTGCTTTGGGCGGCTCCTGGGAGACCAGTATTAGGTTCCGATGCACCAGTGCAGGTTTACTGTATCCCTTGATCCATCACATTGTTCATGAAACACAGATATTGCATCAGGACTGAATACAAAAGGGACAATGCCGAATTAAGTACAAGAAGAGTGAATCTCTGCAGCGTTTGTGCTTTGAGCGACTCCTGGGATACCAGTATTAGATTCCGATGCACCACTGCAGGTTTACTGTATCCACTGGACCTTCACATTGACCATGAAACACATAAATTGCATAGGGGTGGAATACATAAGGGACAATGCCGACTGAAGTACAAGAAGAGTGAATCTTCTAAGAGTTTAAGGTTTAAGTGGCTCCTGTATGTCCAGTAATAGATTCCGATGCACCAGTGCAGGTTTACTGTATCCCTACGACCTTCACGTTGACAATGAAACACAGAAATTGCATCAGGATTGAATACAAAACCGACAATGCCGACTTAAGTACAGGAGGAGAAAATCTTCTAAGGGTTTGCGCTTTGAGCGCCTCCTCGGAGACCAGTATTAAATTCCGATGCACCAGTGCAGGTTTACTGTATCCCTTTAACCAACAGTTTGACCAAGAAACACAGAAATCGCTTCGTGATTGAATACAAAGGGACAATGGCGACTTAGGAACAAGAAGAGTGACTCTTCTAATAGTTTGGGCTTTGAGCTCCTCATGGGAGACCAGTATTAGATTCCGATGCACCAGTGCAGGTTTACTGAATCCCTTGGCCCTTGACATTGACCGTGAAACACAGAAATTACATCGGGATTCAATACATAAGGCACAATGGCGACTGAAGTACAAGAAGAGTGAATTTTTTACGAGGTTGTCTGTTGAGCAGCTCCAGGGAGACCAGTTTTAGATTCCGATGCACCAGTACTGGTTTACTGTATCCCTTGGACCTTCACATTGCCCATGAATCACAGGAATTGCATCGGGATTGATTACAAAAAGGACAATGTCGACATAAGTTCAAGAAGATTGAATCTTCTAAGAGTTTGTGCTTTGAGCGGCTCCTGGGAGACCAGTATTAGATTCCGATGCACCAGTGCAGGTTTACCGTATCCCTTGGACCTTCACATTGACCATGAGACACGGACATAGTATCAGGATGGAATACATAAGGGACAATTCCAACTGAAGTACTAGAAGAGTGAATTTTATAAGAGTTTGTGACTTGAGCGGCTCCTGGGAGACCAGTATTAGATTACGATGCACCAGTGCAGGTCTACTGTATCCCTGGGACCTTCACATTGACCATGAAACTCAGAAATTGCATCGGGATTGAATACATAAGGCACAATGCCGACTTAAGTACAAGAAGAGTGAATCTTCTAAAAGTTTCTGTTCTGAGCGGCCCCTGGGAGACCTGTATTAGATTCCGTTGAACCAGTGCAGGTTTACTCTATCGCTTGGACCTTCACATTGACCATGAAACACAGAAATTGCATCGGGATTGAATACAAAAGGCACAATGCCGACTTAAGTACAATAAGAGTGAATTTTCTAAGAGTTTGTGGTTTGAGCGGCTCGTGGGAGGCCAGTGTTAGATTCCGATGCACCAGTGCAGGTTTACTGTATCCCTTGGCCCCTCACATTGAGCATGAAAAACAGAAATTGCATCAGGATTGAATACAAAAGAGGCAATGCCGACTTAAGTACAAGAAGAGTGAGTCTCTTCAGAGTTTGTGCTTTGAGCGTCCCCCGGGATACCAGTATTAGATTCCGATCCAACTGTGCAGGTTTACTGTATTCCTTGGACCTTCACAATGACCATGAAACACAGAAATTGCATCGGGATTGAATACAAAATGCACAATGCCGTCTTAAGTACAAGAAGAGTGAATCTTCTATGAGATTGTGTTTTGAGCGGCTCCTGAGAGACCAGTATTAGATTCCGATGCCTCAGTGCAGGGTTAGCGTATCCCTTGGACCTTCACATGGACCATCAAACACAGAAATTGCATCGGGATTGAAAACAAAAGGCACAATGCCGACTCGAGCACAAGAAGAGTGAATCTTCTAAGAGTTTGTGGTTTGAGCTGCTCCCGGGTGACCAGTATTAGATTCCGATGAACCAGTGCAGGTTTATTGTATCCCTTGGACCTTCACATTGACCGTGAAACACAGAAATCGCATCGGGATTGAATCCAAAAGGCACAATGCCGACTTGAGTACAAGAGGAGTGAATCTTCTAAGAGTTTGTGCTTTGAGCGGCTCCTGGGAGACTAGTATTACATTCCGATGCACCAGTGCAGGTTTACTGTATCTCTTGGACCTTCACATTGACCATGAAACACAGAAATTGCATGGGGACCAATTCCAAGGATACAATGTCGACTTCAGTACAAGAAGAGTGAATCATCTAGTAGGTTATGATTTGAGCGGCTCCTGAGAGACCATTATTAAATTCCGATGCACCAGTGCTGGCTTACTGTATCCCTTGGACATTCACATTGCCCATGAAACACAGATATTGCATCGGGATTGAATACAAAAGGGACAATGCCGACTTAAGATTAAAAAGGGAAAATCTTCTAAGAGTTTGTGCTTGAGCGGCTCCTGGAAGACTAGTTTTAGATTCCGATGCACCAGTGCAGGTTTGCTGTATCCCTCGGACATACGCATTGACCATGAAACACAGAAATTGCATCGGGATTGAATACAAAAGGCACAAAGACGTCTTATGTACGAGAAGAGTTAATCTTCTAACAGTTTCTGCTATGAGCGGCTACTGGGAGACCAGTATTAGATTCCGATGCACTAGTGCAGGATTATTGAATCCCTTGGACCTCTACATTGACCATGACACTCAGATATCGCATCGGGATTGAATTCAAAAGGCACAATGCCGACTTAAGTACCAGAAGAGCGAATCTTCTAAGTTTTTGTGCTTTGAGCGGCTCCTGGGAGAACAGTATTAGATTCCGATGCACCAGTGCAGGTTACTGTATCCCTTGGACCTTCACATTGACCTGGAAACACAGAAATTGCATCAAAATTGTATTCGAAAGGGACAATTCCGACTAAAGTACAAGAAGAGTGAATTTTCTAAGAGTTTGTGGGTTGAGCAGCTCCTGGGAGACCAGTATTAGATTCCGATGCACCAGTGCAGGTTAACTGTATCCCTAGCACCTTCAATTTCACCATGATAAACCGATACTGCATCGGGATTAGATACAAAACGACAATGCCGATTTAAGTAAAAGATAGGTGAATCTTCTATGAGTTTGTGTTTGAGCGGCTCCTGGGAAACCAGTATTAGATTCCGATACACCAGTGCAGGTTTGCTGTATCCCTAGAACCTTCACATTGACCATGAAACACAGAGATTGCATCGGGATTGAATACAAAATGCACAATGCCGACTTATGTACAAGAAGAGTGAATCTTCTAAGAGTTTGTGGTTTGAGCGTCTCCTGGGGGAAGAGTATTAAATTGCGATGCACCAGTGCAGATTTACTGTATCCCTTGGGCCTTCACATTGACCATTAAACAAAGAAATTGCATCAGGATTGAATACAAAACTCACAATGCCAACTTAAGTACAAGAAGAGTGAATCTTCGAATCCCGATGCAATTTCTGTGTTTCATGCTCAATGTGAAGGTCCAAGGGATATAGTAATCCTGCACAGGTGAATCGGAATCTAATACTGCTCACCCATGAGCCGCTCAAACCACAAACCCTTAGAAGATTCACTCTTCTTGTACTTAAGTCAGCATTGTGCATTAAGTATTCTATCCCGATGCGGTTTCTGTGTTTCATGTTCAATGTGAAGGTCCTAGGGATACAGTAAACCTGCACTGGTGCATTGATATCTAATACTGGTCTCCCAGGAGCCGCTCAAACCACAGACTCTTAGAAAAGTCACTCTTCATGTACGTAAGTCGGCATTGTGCCTTTTGTATTCAATCCCGATGCAATTTCTGTCTTTCATGGTCATTGAGAAGTTCCAAGGGATACAGTAAACCAGCACTGGTTCATCGGAATATAATACTGGTCTCCCATGAGCCGCTCAATCCACAAACTCTTAGAAGATTCACTCTTATTGTACTCAAGGCGGCATTGTGCCTTTTGTATTCAATCCCGATGCGAATTCTGTGTTTCATGGTCAATGTGAAGGTCCAAGGGATACAGTAAACCTGCACTGGTTCATCGGAATCTAATACTGGTCTCCTAGGAGCCGCTCAAACAACGAATTCTTAGAAAACTCACTCTTCTTATACTGAAGTCGGCATTGTCCCTTTTGTATTCAATCCCGATCCAATTTCTTTGTTTCATGGTCAATGTGAAGGTCCAAGGAATACAGTAAACGTCCACTGGTGCATCGGAATCTAATACAGGTCTCCCAGGAGACGCTCAAAGCACAAATTCTTCGAAGATTCACTCTTCTTGTACTTTAGTTGGCATTGTGAGCAAACCACAAACTCTTAGAAAAGTCACTCTTCTTTTACTTAATTCGGCATTGTCACTTTTGTATTCAATCCCGATGCGATTTCTGTGTTTCATGGTCAATGTGAAGGTCAAAGTGATACATTTAACATGCACTGGTGCATCGGAATCTAATACTGGTCTCCCAGGAGCCGCTCAAACCACAAACTCTTCTTGTACTTAATTTGGCATTGTGCCTTTTGTATTCAATCCCGATGCAATTTTTTTTTTTTTTTTTTTTTGTCAACGTGAAGGTTTAAGAGATACAGTACACCTGCACAGGTGAATCGGAATCTAATACTGGTCTCCCATGAACCGCTCAAACCACAAACCCTTAGAAGATTCACTCTTCTTGTACTTAAGTCGGCATTCTGCTTTTTGTATTCAATCCCGATCCAATTTCTGTGTTTCATGGTCAATGTGAAGGTCCAAGGGATACAGTAAAGCTGCACTTGTGCATCGGAATCTAATACTGGTCTCGCAGTGCACCAGTGCAGGTTTTCTGTATCCCTTGTACCTTCACACTGACTATGAAACATAGAAATTGCATCGGTATTGAATACAAAAGGGACAATGCCGACGTAAGTACAAGAAGAGTGAATCTTCTAAGAGTTTGTGCTTTGAGCGGCTCCTGGGAGCTACCTTGTTACAATACACCCAGGAAGTGGAGAGCAACCCGCACTGAACACCTCAAAAGGCGGAATATTGGGAATTATTGTAGATGCAGCTACATGGAATATCTGAAGGGAAGTAACAAAATAATGTGTACTAGGATGGGACAAACCTGCCCAAGTCCTCTACAAAGGATACCAAGGGTCTAAATAATGTTTTGATAACATTTTGTATTTAAAAATATTTGTGTGTATAAATTGTTCATGTTGATGTAAATTCGACAATTTAAGAAATGGTCATGCTTAGGAACAATGTAAGAAATAGGTGTTATGTAAAAGCCTGTGTGCTTTTGTTTGAAACGAAAATGGCTGTGGGGAGTGGAAAAGGTGGGAAAGGCGAATTGTGGTGCTACCTTGAGCAAGTGCAGGAAGTAAGTCACACAGTCTGTAGGCAGCAGTGATTGAGGTAACTCCTTTGTGGAGCAGAAGCTTTGCCTGCAAATTTTCATAAAAATGCCTCGATTGAAGACTGCAAACAGCTTACAGCATAGCTGCGAGTTGTTGAGCTACTGTATGAAAACTGAATGAAGCCAAGAAGAGAAATTGAGCCAATACAGCAAGAAGCTTGCAGGCAGTAGTGTGGGTAGTTTAGCTGTGATAACTGTTCGCCACACCCAAGCCTACAGCCCACAGATAAGATTTTTTTCTATTTTTACCTTTTTACAGCATGAACCATTAATTTAAACTGTGTTTTAATAATCATTCTTGTACTTTACGGAAACTGGCTCACCCTGTTATTTCATCCTAATCATACATCTGTATAGGGTTCCTTCCTGGTGTTTGATTAATCCGAGTGTCCTGTTTTACAGACTTATGAAGTGCCAAGTTAATATAAAGAGGCACCATCTAAATAGCTTTAGTGTAAATAATAAAAATGCTTTCTTAACTATTGCTAAGTGTTGTAGTTTGCTTACATAAAATTCAATCAGAGTGAAGCCAAGTTACTAAAACCTGTTAGATGGCTATACAGAATTAGTTCAAAGAATAATAGCTTTTGAAACTAAATTCCACCAAGAAAGAGGTTTTCTTTAAGTGAAATGTTCAGTTAAAAAGTGTGTGCTTTAGTGTCTAAGTTTTTAAGTTTCTTGATTATGGAAAGTGCTTTTCTAAAGGTTGTCCCCCCCACCCCGGCTAATTTTTTTTACCTTCTTTGAAGTTATCTACTGGGCTTTTTCTTTTTTAAAAACATAATGTATAAAGATGTAGCCCAAAACTGTTTAAGTGGGGTAATTTATTTGAAGAGCCAAACTAAACAGTAGCAAGAAAGTAGGCAAAATTCACATTTCTGCTTCTCCAATACTTCACTATTTCATTGCCAGGATAGGTTGGTGACCATTAAGTACATGTTTTAAACCACTAAATGAACTTGGAAATGAGTTGTCCTAGCTTCAGTATATTAGTATTCATACTGTGTTTCTATCGAGCCACTGGGTAAGATCTTAGGAAAAGAAGTGAATAGTCCAATTTACTTATCCATTAGACGCAACACACGGTAAATCCTGTAAGATGGATAACTCTGTTGATTATCTTTTCCTATAAACAGGACTATCCTTCCTTAGTGTATTTTATTTGGAAACTATACTAAATTTTAGTAAGAGGGTTATACGTGGCAACATAGAGACAGGGTTTCTGTTATTTACGTAAAAGCATACTAATATCATAATGGTAGTGTTATAAAGTCCTATTAATGTGTGGTCATGACATTTGTTAAATGTCTCACCACATTCCTATTGAAACTATTTACTCTTCTTGTAAATAACACCTATGACAATTTTATACAAATGTCCACTAAGACTTTGCTCGTCAACTTTCATTTAGGTAACAGTGATCTTTTAGATGTATTTAAATCAGTACTGTTAAGAAATACTGACTAGCTTTACTTTCAAGAATCTCAAGTTATACATACTGTTATCCTCCAATAAGAATCATTGGCCGATTCTTCATCTTTGACAGGTTCAGCATGCCTGCAATGCAAAACATTACCTTTTGTATTAACAGATGAAATCCAACTTTTTAAATTTAATAAATGCTTATACAAACATAAAGTTTCTTCAAAAAATGTATTTCTGACAACTTCCCGTCACAGATAATTTTCACTGAATGTTGCAACCCAGTTATATTGCTGATGAGAAGCAAATGTTGATCTTTTCCCTCTCTTCCTTCACCATCTCCTGTTTTGTTCACCTTGACATATTTCTACCAAAAAGACTACCCCAATGGATCCACTGCTTATATTTAACACACAGTAAATTCAGTTCAAATATTTCCTTAACACAGGATGTGCACTAACGAGCTTGAATTAATCAGAAAAATATAAACAGATACTAACCATTCCACAGCTCTTACAAAATACTTGCATTAAGTAATCATCAAAGCTACTTTTTGTACAGCAAGAGGACTAACAGTCAAAATGGTGCTACATGCTACAGGCAGTGCAATACAATTTATTTTACTCATTGCTACAGCAATAAATGTACTTATAAAAATATTCAGACTTAGACTATAATCAAATACAGAGAGAGAAAATATTCTAACTAAAGAGATATAGCAGCCATAGGCAGAAACAAATAAAAAAACTGATACTAATCTTAGCTTTGAGGACCAAAAGTTTCTTCATCTGGAAAATGTAAAAAGAGAAATGAGACTGTTCAAGAATTAAGGATGAAAATTCAGGATCTTGGGTCAAGGAAGATGGATGGTTAAATGAATGAAAAAACTAGACTGGACATGATGAAATTCAGTTGCGAAAGAGCAGCAGATGATGTAATTTTAAATGCTGAGAAATAAGATCTCTTCAAGAGGAGCCACCAAAACGTCAAATAAGTGAAGAACAAGCTGAAAATACCGGTATATGGGCTAAAATGGCGGCAAATAGATAAAGGAAACAGAAAGGAAGTGCTGAAGAACAGGCAACCAAACAACAACAACAATAATAATAATAATAATAACAGCACATTGTAGCAATATATAATAGCATTCCCACAACATCTGGAGGAAGATTTTCCACTAACAGAGCAATAAATTCATGAAGCCATCAAATCATTCCAAGACTTCAAAGCTACAAATGAAGACTCCACTACAGAAAAATTATTGAAATAGTCAGAACACACAAATGATCTACAACTGCTGTTTGAGAACATTTGGAAAGCTGGAGAGAATATGGAAAGCATTAATCCACAGCTATGAAAAAAAGGGGACACACAAAATGTCAACAATTGCAGAGATGCCTGACTTCTGCCAGTGGTATACAAAATATTATCAAAAATTCTCTGGACAGAGTTGTAGAAACTTTAGACAAATAACTGGGAGAATCTCAAGGAGCTCTAGAAAGGGAATACCCTGCACAGAACAGATGTTTATTAGAAAATCGATAATTCTCCACATACCGTTAATCACCAAACCTATAAGAGTATCACGTATTGTTTTCAAGAAAACATTTGATTTGGTAGGCAGAGAAATTATAGGTAAAATCATCAAAGAATTTTGTGTTAAAGCAAACATAATCCTCAAAACACTAGCAAATAGGATGACTGAAATAAAAACTGATGTTAGACAAGGGGACAGTTTATCACCTTTACTGTAACACTGCATTCTAGAAAAAATAGAAAGTATCTGGAATTTGGAGAAAAAAAAAATCACAAAATTGAACCAATAATTTTAGGATGAAAAACAAATGGAATTAATGTAAACTGCCTGGCTTCTGCAGATGATTCTGATATACTTTCAAAAAATCTGACAGACAGTTATTGAAAGAAATCTTTTGGAAGAAATGACAAAGAGAGCTGGTCCCAAAATTTCAGCCGAAAAAACAACATTGATGACAATTTCAAACAATGCATCAACATTCTTAGAAGAACAAAAATGTAAAATAGCATTAGTAAGTAAATTTAAATATATTGGACAAACTGTACAACAAAATGGACTAGAAGAATTAACAGTAGATGCAAGAGTCAGCAAACTGGAGAGAGCAAATTGTTTGACAAAGGATATTTACAACAAGAAATGTACAACTAAAAAAACAAATTTAAACACTATCCCACAGTGGTATGACCAGGATGTTTATATGGATGAGGATGCCTAATGATGAACTATAAGCTGGACAGAACAGAGGTTCCTCAAAGGAGCATTATTAGAAAATAATGGTTGCAATACAAGCTACAGATGGCTGGAAAATGAGAAGTAATGAGGAGATCTACAAAAATTTTGAGAAAATATCAGAAGTAATGGCTAAAAGAAGATCAATCTTTTTTTTTTATTAGAGACCTCTACTGAATGAGTAGTTCTGGAAGAAGGAATCAATGATAGCATGGATTACAGAAATAAGAAAGAAACAACATCAAACAATCAGAAATAATAGAAAGAAACCTTTTTACAGATAAAACACTGAATTTGAAAGGACCATCACCTCTCCAAGATCAAAATTAATTTCATCCCTCTCAATAAGACCGTGGAAACCGGAAATAAAATTCATAAATATGATATTGCGAAGCTCAAAATCAATCAAAACATATTGGAACAATGCCACCAGTAACTGACAGTTGAATCCCATAAATGGGCAGACATTGACTCCATGATCCAACAAGCAGCTAATACTAAAATCCTGACAGCTAAAAAGAGGAATCATACATGGTGGAATGAGGTTTGTGGTGAGGTGGTGGCCCAAACAGCAAGTGCATGGAAAAAGTGGAACTCTACCAGGAGACCTGATGATTTTGATGTATTCCATGAAGTTCGAAAATATGCAGCCAGAACTCTACGAAGGGCTAAGCAATTGCATGAGAAACAGCAGTTAGAACAGATCGATCAGCATTTCCAGATAAACTATGTCAGAGACTTCTATCAGACGTTCAAATCGAATTTGAAAGGATACCAAGCCCCTAGTTTTTGTTTTAGAGACGAAAATGGAAAGCTCAGTGTTGTGTACATAGTTCCGCGTATTCAGCGCGTACACAAATTTCCCACTAGAGTGCGCCCCGCTAAGCACAACAGCGCAGGTGCAGCACTCGTCCATCTCCGCACTACGAGATGGCGCTGCCATAGAGACGGACCAAATTCTGCTTCCGCCGATCCGCGTATTAATATGTAACGCAGCCAATGAGATTGCTGCTAACATAGAACACTTTCTCCTCGCGCATCACACTCGCGCAGGGATACATGAACGTGCGAGGTATTATAACGAGTGTAAAGACCTTCGATCAGTCAGTCTGCATTTGTCTGCACCAGTCTGCATTAGTCTGTACCAGTCTGCATTAGTCTGTACCAGTCTGTACGAGTTCTACAATTGTCTGTACCAGTCCATAGTCAAGATTCAGTCTGCGCCTAATAAGATTACCATATTCCTGTACATAGCCATGAAGATAAATGTATAGACACTTTTGTCAAGTATCCGAGATATATGTGAGAATAAGATTAACGTACCAATACCAAACGAACTTGAGATTGTCAATTGTAAATAGCATTCAGAACCAAGTTAAGTAATTTTTATATTTGTTATTATTTTAAGAAATGTATGTGAAAATTAATCAAGTTCTGTTTAAAGTTGGTCACCGTCAATCTGCTACTCTAAGCGTGCAAGTGGCATTTCTGTGTCTGACCTAATGGCAGAAGATAAACACACCATGATAAGACCACGAGACATATTGCTGACACTCGCTTACTTCGTTAGAGCAACAAGTCAAATAATCTGATGGTGTGTGTACTCAAGGTCTTACAGTACGCACACCACACTCAGCCTGACCAACAAAAAAACTTGCAAGATAATGTCTCGTCACTTTGAAAACCTACTTAATTGTGATGAACCGAAAGAAAGATTCCCTGTATGTGCCCCAATCCACAAACTACCCCTCATCTCCATCTAGTAAAGAGGAGACCAAAGAGATCATCAACAACTTTAAGAATAATAAGGCAGCTGGAGAGGATTCAATAGTGGTGGAACTACTGAAGCTGGCAAATAATGAAACTCTAGATATACTAGTCCAACTTTTTGAGGAGATCTGGAGAACTAGGATGATACCAACTGAATGGCAGTCAGCTTTAATCCATCGTCTACACAAAAAAGGTGATAAATAGAATGTCAATAACTATAGGGATACCTCATTAGTATCTGTTCCATATAAGATTCTCTCCAAAGTGATACAGAATAGAATAGAAGATCATTGTAACCAACTGATTGGGGACTATCAAGCTGGTTTCCGAAAGGGCGATTCTTGCGCAGAACAGATCTTTAACCTGAAGAACATCATCAGGTACAAAAAAAATTGGAAGAAGTAACTATGTAGTCATGTTTGTTGGTTTTCAGAAAGTATATGACTCCATCGACTGACAGGCATTAATGAATATTTTGGAAAAGTTTGGGGTGGATAATACATCAAGAAAGCTGATCAAACAAACTCTTACTAACACAGTGTCAAAAATTAAATTTATGGGTGAGGTATCTGAACCCTTTACAATCAGAATGGACATAAGACGAGGAGATGGACTATCCCTCTCCTTTTCAATTGTGTCTTGGAAAAGATCATTCAAGAGTGGAGAAAGTTATTAGCCCAAGGAGAAACAAATGAAGAGTGGTTCAGACTTGGTCCTAAGAACAAAGGGGTGTGCATTGACTGCTTAGATTTTGAGACTGACCTGGCCATTTTTGCTAACAACATAGAGTCAGCAGTCAACAAGATAAATAGGCTGTCAGAAATTGCTGAAAAAAGTTAGACTCCAGATCTCTATTCAAAAGACAGAATATATGACGAACATCTGTGACGGACCTGAATGGATGATAACCAACCTGGGAAAAAATCGGATGAGTTAAGAATTTCAGGTATCTCGGTGAAGTCATCCACCAGGAGAATGGATTAAAAGAAGAAGCAATTGTCGGGATGAGGAAGTTAGACCAAGCATACCAACTGACAAAGAATACTTATACAAAAAGTCTATGAGTATATGGGCCACGTTCCAACATTATAATACAGTTGTACAACCTGAGGGCTTATAAGCATCCAAAACTTTGACCACGAATAGACAAGGTCAAGCTGAGCGGCTGGAAAAGCGTGAGTGTAGGATATTAAGGAAAATCCTAAGGTAATAGATGGGTCGATGGACAATGATGAATGAGAGCAAATGAGGTCTCGTGCAGCAAGACAGACCCGATCACAGCATCCATTACAAAGAAATGATTGTTATTTTATGGTCATCTCATGAAAATGGACGGTGATTGACTAACAAAAAGAATACGGAGTTTCATCCTATCTAAGAAAACGAGGCCGAGATGGTTCAAAGAATGTGAAAAAGATCTTAAGCAGATTGGTATCTCAGAGAGAAATTCCTGAAAGGAACAAATTTAGAAGATTTGTGACCAACAACCAAGGTTTTAACATGGCATCAACATCCGAAAGACAGTGAGGACCATTATCTGAAGAGCATAAAAAGGCACTTCTTGGAGGGGCTCAGAAGATACTGGCAGGAAGTCAAAGCTGGAGCAAGAACAAGACCTGGACACTAAAGTGAAGTCGGTTGTTACCACGCAGTCTGTAGAGACTCACCTCGATAAAAAAAAAGTAAATAAAAATAAAAGGCTTTCAATGCAGAAGAAATACGGGATTGAGAACAACACAAATAGAATAAAGGGGGAAAAACATGAGGAGGAGATGGACGAGTACTGGAAAAACAGGAGACGACAAGGGAAGAAGAAGAAGTGAAGTTATTAAATGACGAGAGATGGTGATTGGATTTGATTTGATTCAGTTTTCGTTACATACACCGAAAAAATGAGATGATTCTCGAGGGTGTGGAACATGTCAGAATGTATAACACAAAACATTTTAATATAATGAATACTACCCTGATCATTTGTCACGAGATTGTCAAAATAGGTGAATACAATACAGTAAACTGGAAAAGCTAATATTTACAGAATTAATACGCTGTCAGAATGAAACATTGTTATGCACTATTAATAAATTTATCATACACAAAATACTTAATATTGACTGATGCAATCAAGTGCTGTCAAAACTTAAATCTAACATATTTTTACTTAAGCTGGCCTAACAGTCTCTGTTAGGATATTCATCTATAGAGTAGAAGGCATTGCCTATCAAAAAGTCATTCAAACTCTGTTTAAACTGTGCTTTATCTGAAACCAAGTTTTTAATGGTTGCTGGTAATTTATTGAAAATGTGTGTTCCTGAATATTGGACCCCCTTTTGGACCAACATAAGTGATTTTAGGTCTTTATGTAGATTGTTCTTATTCCTAGTATTGATAATATGTATTGAGCTATTTGTTGGAAATATAGATATATAACTTGCAACAAATTTCATTAAGGAGTAAGTATTCTGAGAAGCAATGGTCGGAATTCAAAGTTCCTCGAATAGGTTCTTCACAATGTTCTTCAAAGACTGGTCCCAGATATTCCATTGCACGATGCACCGAACCTGATAACCCCGAGCCGTCAGGAACAAAAATTAAGTCTTGCTTAAGAGATTTACAACACTACATGCACTTGTTACCAAAGTCTCATTTACTTTTAGAGCTATCTGTTCCACTTCCTTTTTGGCCCCACTTCTCTCTGTCTTCACTATATCCCATACAGTTCTTATTTTGTTGCCCGATACAATTATCTTTTTCTCTTAATAAAGCTACTTCGATTTCTGGATTACTTGATTCAATATTTTGCAGTATTCTTCGTAATGCATTACAATGCTAATATCAGAAATGTTCCTAGATAGTAGATACAGTCTCCTTTTTGCCCCACATGATATCTTTATTCCTTGTGTAATCCATGGTTTATCTTTTGACTTCTGTGTGATTTGAGTTACCTTTAGGGGAAAACAATTTTCAAAAGAGGAGGTAACCTTATTAATAAATGCTTTGTATTTTCCATTTGAGTCAGGTAAACATCTCTCCAGTTCATGTCTTTGAGCAATTTCCTGAATTCCTCAATTTCTGGCTTATTTATTATCCTCCTGTACTCAGATTTAATATTTTTTTTTATCCTGACAAGTTTCAACATTTAACACAAGATGCTGCACGTCGTGATCAGATAGTCCATTTACTATTGGTTTTGTGATATGACTTTTTTCCCCTAGATTTGTTCATAAAGATATTATCAATAGCAGTCTCAGAGCATTTACATATCCTAGCTGCAAAGTTCACAATAGGAACTAAATTGAATGATAGTGTTAAAAACACCAGCAACCACTATTTCCTCTTCTTTTTTTTTTTTTTTTTTTTTACACAAGCCATTCCTTTCGCTTTGTGAAATGAAGCACTGCCTAGTTCCAAAACACAGGACTACTATGACAAGGTGAAATGTTCTCAGAGTGCTACATGTATGATAGTAAATGTAATCAGCACTATAGTTGTTTTCTGAGTAGTTAAGCTGTGTGTGTTTCATTCAATCAGATGAAATGGAATAAAATCATCAAGTTATTTATTTTGGCTCTTTATCACCGAGATACATTCAATGTTGGTTGAGGTTTATCTTTTGAATTCACTCCAGTGTAGATTGTCAAAATTTTATCCGTTGTCAAAGTACTTGTAACACAGTTTCCGAATTTACTGCCATCCAGGAAAGTCTCGCACTCAAATTATTCTCAGAGACTGAGAGCTGGCTGAAACCCAGAGTAGAAAGCTCTGACATATTTAGTGATTAATGGAATATATATCGGAAAGGCAGGTTAGACACTGTAGGAGAGGGAGTGTCCATTGTCTCTATTGAGGTCAAAGCTGATTGTGACAGTGAAGTTATCTGGTTGCATATAACAAGTCTACGTGAAATCACGTTAATTAATGAATGTTTTAATCAGCCACCCGGTTCTACTATGACAGTTTTGGAGCCATTCAAAGAAAGTCTACAGACAGTAGCACGTAAATACCTAGATCATGCAACACTAGTTGGAGGTTAATTTAGCCTACTGAGTATAGATGGTAGCCTATGGCTTCATTGCAGGGGGTGCAGTCAATCTTGTGAAGCACTTTTGAATGTGGTTTTCGAAAATTGTCTTGAGCACCTAGTTTGGCACGCCACATGCAATGGAAATATCTTAGACCTTGTAGTTACAAACAGCCCAGATATCATCAATGACTTCAGCATAGAGATGGGGATTAATAATCATGATAACATCATAACAACTAAGGTTACAAAAATTAATAAATCAGTCAAGAAGGATAGGAAAATGTTCATGCCAGAAAGAGCAGATAAGCAGATGTTAGCATCTCACTTAGACAGAACTGACATCACTTGGTTCCATTAAGATGGACGTAGAGAGATTATGGTCAAAGCTTAAACAGATCGTGAATTGCACTCTCAACAAGTCTGTACCTAGTAAACGAATTAAGGATGCAAAAGAGCCACTGCGGTTTAACAATGAAATTCAGAAAATACTGAGGAAGGAAAAGCTACTGCACTCTTGGTTCAAAAGAGAATGCCAAATGGCAACAAGGAAAGGTTACTACCACTGTCATACCTCAGCAAAAGATCTGGCTGAGAAGCAGGGGAAATTATTGTCCTATGTAAAATCACTAAGTGAGTCAAAGGTTTCCATCAAGTCACTTGACCAGTCTGGTGTGGCAGTAGGAGATAAATGTTTTAAATTTTGGATTTAAGAAATCATTCATGCAAGAGAATCATATAAACATACTGTCATTTGACAATAGCACAAAGACACCTAACAACAATCACCACAAGAGGCCAGCGCTAGCACAAGTTGTTCACATGATATTCATTGGACTGTTGGCTGTAAACCCGTGCCATGTCAGTGCTCTTGGAAGAGAGCTGTGGCAGTGACATGGCTCTGTTGTTGTTCCTGTGCAGTGCAGACGCGACGGTACGGGACGGTACGGGACGGGGGGTCGGGTCGAGATTCAAGCAGTGATTAAATACTTCATAAAGAAAGGTATGAAAGCGAAGGACATTCATGCCGATTTCCAGAATACACCAGGGGCTCTGCTCGTTTGTCTTCAACTGTTGCCAAGTGGATAAATGAATTTAAATTTGGTCAGGAGAGCTTAGATGATGATCATCCAGCCAAGATGTGTCACTACTCTAGAAATCATTGCAAAAGTGCGCATAATGATCAAGGAGGATCACCAATTTAGAGTGCATGAAATTGCTCACGCTTGCCAGATGTCATCTGAAAGGTATTCACAAGATGGGTGCCGCGACTCTTGACGCTGGGTCAAAAACGCATGAGAATGGACATATCACAACAATGTTTGGCCTGTTTTAGGAGAAACAAACAAGATCTTTTGTGCTGGTTTGTGACCACGAGGAAACTTTGGTTTACTACTATACCCCAGAGACAAAGCAACAATCAAAGCATTGGAAACATGCTGAATCTCCGCCGCCAAACTCCTTCAGCGGGGAAGGACATGGCGTCAGTGTTCTGGGATGCGCCACCAAATTCCTTCAGCGGGGAAGATCATGGCATCAGTGTTCTGGGATGAGAAGGGGATTCTGTTTGTACTTTATCTCCCCACTGGGCAAACAATTACTGGAGAATACTATGCTAACCTTCTGGACAAATTGCAACAAAAGATATACAAAAAAGGCCAGGTTTAATAAGGAAGAAAGTCATCTAGCATCAAGCCAATGCACGCTCGCACGCATGTGCCATCGCCATGGTAAAATTACACAAACTAAGGTATGAATTGTTGCCACATGTGCCTCTTCCCTAAACTGAAAATTTTTCTTTGTGGATGAAGATTCACTTAAATGAAGAATTGATAGCCTGAGTTGACAACTATTTTGTAGGCCTGGAGGAAAATCATTGTCGAGATGGGATCAAGGTATTGGAACACTCTTGGACCAAGTGAATTAATCTACAAGCAGGGTACATTGAAAAACAAAAAAGTTTCAGTGACATAAGTACTTTTTTTCTATTCTGTTTCAAGAACTTTTCAAACCACCCTCGTAAGCATCCCTGACACCTGAAATAATTAAAAACAAATAAGTCACCAGTTGCAGATGGAATCTCAATTTGGTTTTACAAAGAGTGCTATATGGCACTGGACCCTTACTTAGCTTGTATTTATTGTGAATCTCTCACCCAGCAGAAAGACCTAAGCAACTGGGGAAAAAATACAGAGGCGTCTCCTGTATATACGAAGGGCGAAAGAACAGACCCGCGAAATTACAGACCAATACCCGTAACATCAGTTTACTGAAGAATTCTTGAACATATTCTGGGTTTGAATCTAATCAGTTTCATAGAGACCAATAAGTTTATGTCCACAAATCAGTACAAAGCATCGCTCATGGGCAACTCAGCATGCCCTTTTGTCATACAACGTCTGTTCAAAAAATTCCAGAACTTTGTCCACAAAATTTTCTATGCTTATCTTTTAGTTACTATGGATTGTCTCCTTCGAAATACTCTCCTCCACAATTGATACACTGCTCCCAATATCATTTCCACTTCCAGGAGCAGTCTTGACACACATCTTGCTGGGTCGCATAAAGTGCCGTCTGCGAATTTTCTTCTATCTCATCTACCATTGCAAAACTTCATCCTTTTCACCGTTGGAAATAAAAAGAAGTCTGCAGGGGTCATACTATTCTCGCAAGGAACATCTCAGTCTCATTTGTGAGATCCAAAAGGTTTTGTTGGTCTTGACTCATGAGCCGTGGAATGAACTTGACGGCAACACAATGCATTCCAAGATGCTGTGTCATTTCATAACATGATCCAATTGAAATGTTACATTCTTCTACAATCTCTCGGACAGTGAATCTTCGACTGGCACACACAATTTCGTTGACGTTCCTGACACAAGCATCATCAGGGGACATCTAAGAGCGTCCTGAACAAGGATCATTTTTGACTTTTGTAAAGCCATTTTTAAAACGCGTGAATAATATGTAACACCGAGTATGGCTTAAGTACTCATCGCTATAGGCTCCCTGCATCATTTGGTGTGTCTCTGTAAAGGTTTTCTTGAGTTTCACACAAAATTTAATGCAGATGCGTTGCTCCTCTAACTTTGCCATCACAAAATTCACAAACACAGATTCCATATTCCTTGATTTCCGAGAAGCATTTGACATAGTGCCTCACTGCAGACTTTTAACAAAGGTACAAGCAAATGGAATAGGTTCCCAGACATGTGAGTGGCTCAAAGACTTCTGAAGTAATAGAACCCACTACATTATCCTGACGCTGAGTGTCCATCAGTGACTAGGGTATCATTAGGATCGTTCCAGGGATGTGTGATAGGAGCGCTATTACTCATATTTTCTATGTGCATAACTGATCTGATGGACTAAGTGGACAGTAATCTATGGTTGTTTGCTGATGATGTTGTGGTGTATGGAAGGTGTCATTGTTGAGTGATTTAGGAGGATAAAAGATGACTTGGACAAAGTTCCAAGTTGGTGCAATAAATGACAGCTAACCCTAAATGTAGAAAAATATAAGTTACTGCAAATGAGTTGGAAAAACAAATCCATAATGCCAGAATCCAGCATTAGTAGTGTCATGAATGAAGAAGTCATATTGTTTCAATATCTGGACATAACTTTGCAATGTGATATGAAATGGAACAAACGTGTGAGGGTCATGGTAGGGAAGGCAAATAATCATCTTTCGTTTGTTGGGTGGATTTCACTACAGTGTGGCTCAGCTGTGATGGACATCACATATAGGATGCTAGTGTGATCTCTTTTTGAGTACAGTTTGAGTGTCTGGGATCCGCAAGGGGTCGAATTAAAGCAGACATTGAGGTAATTCAGAGGCAGGATACTAGATTTGTTAACAGTAGGTTGAAACAACAACATACAAGTATTATGGAAATGTTTCTGGAACTCAAATGGGAGTCCCTGGAGGGATTTTGAGGAACACTGTGCTGACTGCAGAACAATTCTGCTTGCACCAACATACATTATGCATAGGGACCACGAAGATAAGAGACGACAAATTAGGACTCATAGAGAGGCATATAGACATTCACTTTTTCCTCATTCGATTGGCAGATGGAACGGGAAAGGAACTGACTACAGTTGAAATAAAATTACTTGATAGTTGGCACTTCAAACGCCAATAAGAGTTGTCAGCGTCACACTTGAACTGTCTGCTGTTGCCAAACTCCACCAAAATTGGCCAGTCACTTCCAATTCCTGGTTCAGCATTTTTTCTTGATGTATTTGTATTCCGAATTACGAGCCCGACACTTTTATTATGTATTTCATGACACCCGATAGCTACACCAAAAACAACACACATTAACAATGCTAATGAAAGACACACATTTCATTCATAGCACTAACCAAACACTACCAAATAACTCAGCACAAGGTGTAATTCAGTGTCATACATATAGTTATCATATTCACAGTGATCATCTTACATTAGATAAGCTTTTCACTACACTGCGTGAAACTGAAATTTTTAAGGTTGCAATTCATAGTTGCAACTGGGTCACTACATTCACATATATAAATACTTCATGCAGTGCTGTGGCATAGCACAATGGTTGGCAGATTAATCTAATGTGTGGCATGTCGTAGGTTTGAATCTCATCAATGTAGCAAAATTTTTATTTCTAAATCTAACCAAAAGAGTGTGATTATTATTTTCATTCAATTAATTGGTTTAAATATATTTTTTTTATTTTTCATAATTTGCTGCATCATTTTTCATCATTGTTTTGACTGTTCTATTTGGTCTTATTTTCTTCCTGTCATTATTTCGTCATTTGGAATCTGCCTCAGTCATCTATAATCCACGACCAAGTGCCCACATGGACTGTTCACTGGTTTCTAACATGGCAGCATGTGCAGCTAGTGTAAGGATAGTTACAGGTAACAAATGACATGGAGAAATTTCAATTTGCTTTCAGCCCTGAAATTGAGTTTTTGTTGTCTTGAGTTTACCCTTAAGGGTTAGCTTTAATCGCCATGAACAAAGCGATCATGATATTAGTACTGCTGCAGACTGTTGACCACAATTTTCTCGGATGAGTTAGGACACAAGTTTACAGTCAGGGATACAAAACGGGTCGTCTGCCCCAGTTCAGTCACTGGTCACTTTAAATCAATAGTCGACAAAGTATCCAACATTTCTGACATACCTTGCACCAGCCACTAGAAAAATTGCTCTGTGTTAAACATTTAACATAATTTGTGAAGTGAGCTGCTTGTTTGTTGTCACCTGTAACCAAACGGTAGCTGGTAGCCAATGTGGCGACATTGTTGCAGCAGGTGATTGATGTCAACTATCAAGTAATTTTATTCAGACTATTGTAGTGAGACAGGGTACCTTCTGCCATGCACCATATGGTGGCTAGTGGAGTATGTATGTAGATGTGCAATCACATCCCATCTGGAAATTCAGCCCTTGATCTGCAGTTCTGGGTAACTTTCTCAAAATCTACCCTTTTTCCTATGACCTATCCTTCACCCCTCTTCCTTCCACTTCAACCCTTCTGCCTGAAGAATGAGCTACTGGCTCTGAAAGCTCGCCTAATTATAATCTTCTTTTATGTGTGTGTTCTGCCGCCACTTAGCGAGTAGATTGTTTATCTATCCAATTCAATTATCATGTAATCAAAAGCTGCATTTAACACACCAAGTCTCTTTTACCAATCACTTTTAATATGTCCTACAGAATGTACTGTCTATCCTGTCCTTTTTTGAGATTACTGTTTTGTTGTACTTTTCTACAGGCATCTTCTTGCTTGTTAGGACTCAGTTCCTTCATGTTGTTGTTGTTGTGGTCTTCAGTCCTGAGACTGGTTTGATGCAGCTCTCCATGCTACTCTATCCTGTGCAAAATTCTTCATCTCCCAGTACCTACTGCAACCTACATCCTTCTGAATCTGCTTAGTGTATTCATCTCTTGGTCTCCCTCTATAATTTTTACCCTCCACGCTGCCCTCCAATGCTAAATTTGTGATCCCTTGATGCCTCAAAACATGTCCTACCAACCGATCTCTTCTTCTAGTCAAGTTGAAGAGCTGCATGTCCTCGGGAAAAATTATGGCTGTAGTTTCCCCTTGCTTTCAGCCGTTCGCAGTACCAGCACAGCAAGGCGTTTTGGTTAATGTTACATGGCCAGATCATTCAATCATCCAGACTGTTGCCCGTGCAACTACTGAAAAGGCTGCTGCCCCTCTTCAGGAACCACATGTTTATCTGGCCTCTCAACAGATACCCCTCCACTGTGGTTGCACCTACGGTACGGCCATCTGTATCGCTGAGGCACGCAAGCCTCCCCACCAATGGTAAGGTCCATGGTTCATGGGGGGAGTTCCTTCATAGTCAACAGTTAAGGAATGGGTGGCTGAATTCATATGTGGCATATGTCTCTGTAAGATGACTCATGAACTACTTCCTAGAATTACAATCAAATATGAAAATGCTGAGAAAGAACACAGTGTGATATTGCAAGGTCAGTCATTAAAAAGATGTGCAAAACAGTTGATGCCGTGGCCGTACCAGAAAGTGAGTGGCATGTCTGTTGAAGCCTGACTACAACCTAATGTGAAAAACAATTTGGGACAATCTGACACACAACTGATTCTATGCACCAATCTGTTCCCGTGGATGAGAGATGACTGAAATGAAACAGCAGTTGCACAAAAATAGCCAAGGTGACTTCATCGGAGAGAAAGAGTGGTCATTGTTTTCTAGGATGCAAAAGGGATTGTATTTTAGATTATCTTGCAAGACTGAAACAATACCTCACAAATACTATGCAAGTATTCTGACTCAACTGGATGAAAAAATATGGAGCCAAGACCCAGGGGGAAAAAAAAAGTTTATCATCAGTGAAATGCATATGGTCACAAAGGCACTTTCACAATAGGAAAACTGGGAGTTTCAAGTGTGAAGTCTTCAAATATCTATTCCATTCTCCAATTTTTTCACATTCTGACTTTAGCTTCCTCTTCTTTTATTTTTGTATGAATGATTCACTTAAGACTACATGCGTCACAGCTCAAAACCGTTTTGTGAGTCAACAACTGGATATGTTTTCACTGCTCTGTCTCTTGTAACTCCGTTGGACATGGAGGTAGCAAATGAGGATGTAGGATGTCCATGACATACTGCTGTGCTGTCAGGGTGACCTGAAGTCATATCCGATGCTGCCCCACACGCCCTCTCCCTATGTCGTTGTCATACTCACTGACAACTGTCATCGCGGGTCTTGCAGGATGTGACTCACTGCTGATCACATGACAGGTGCAGGTGTGAAAGGGTTACAATGTGCTCGGCGTACTTACAGCAATTCTCCCATGGGCTCGTCAGACATGGTCAACCGGAAGCTTGCTGACAAGCACGCCACCCTTACGTACCCAAGCAGTCCAACATGGGGACGCTACCACATCTGAATGTCTCACAAATCTGCATATTGCATAATTCAATCAGCCTGGCAAATGGAGACACACAATTAGGCCCCTTCAAATTTTGTTACGTGCTGATAATGCTGACTCACAGAAGTACAGGGCATCTGTGTCCTTCACAGGGATCACTCAACATCTTATGCTCTTCACATCTCTTATAGCTCCTACCATTCACGGTAACAATCCGAGACACAAACAAAGCTAATGCAATCTGGTGGCCTTTGTATCCATTTCAGAGAGTTGCGACTCTCATAATTTACCACTGGTATGCACACTTGTGAAACTACGTTGCTTCAGGGAGCTTTCCTTTTTTTTCTTCAAGCAGTTTAGTTCTTTGAATCCATTTTTCTTGTAGCTCAGAATAATTATTTTATTGTGTAGCAAACTTACAGACTAGCATTCTGGCCTGAGCTGTCGGAGTTGGCGGTCATGTGTGTGTGAGGTGGGCTTGCTTGTGTAAATGAATGGTGTGTATTTCTATTTCTTTTTCTGATGGAGGTTATGGCCAAAAGCTTATGTGTAAGTGTCTTAACTGTGCCTGTCTGCATTTTAACGTGCCATCTTTAAGGTAATTTGCACTCTATCTTTTCTTACACTGCTGATATTCCAACCTGGAGTTTCCATTGTTTGAACTTACGGTCGACTGTTTTATGTTGCAGTGCACTTCTACAAGTGTAATACACAAATGTTGCCTTAGGAAAGAGTCACAATAACATCCATGTCTACCGTTTGCTATTTTTTACGAAATAGCATGTCACACTCGAAATTTAACTTAGCCAATGAAATAAGTTTGAAGATTTATTGTGTGTAAAAGACACGAGGGCCCACTGTGTGGGAAATGTGGGAAGTTCTGTGCAGAGACGGAGTTATCCACAGACGCGGTAAGTCTGGGGAGCTATACGGGTGTTAAAACATCGCCACCTGCTAGGATGAGGGGCCACTTACTCT
The DNA here is from genome assembly GCF_023864345.2 of Schistocerca serialis cubense. Classification (NCBI taxonomy): domain Eukaryota; kingdom Metazoa; phylum Arthropoda; class Insecta; order Orthoptera; family Acrididae; genus Schistocerca; species Schistocerca serialis. The sequence goes on from NC_064638.1 coordinate 15,710,594, forward strand.
GAGGTGGCGCTGTGCCAGCAACGAGCTCGACCCATTGATTAGCACCACAGATGACAATGAGCAACCAGCTGCTTCTCTGTGCAGAGAGATAAAATTTATCGATTTTGGACATCGGGTGACAATCTGTCACATGGAGAACAATGTTTACTCTGGCAATTTTAACACTAATCTAGTGTTCTGCAACATATTAATGTGAAATGTTGTCTATGATGTTGAGGAGTGTAAGTTAAACTGATATCTGAGAATTTGTTGTTTTTGTGGCACTATCTGGAAAATGGCCTCTCTTGCAGCTCCAAGCATAAAAGTATAGTGAAGAAGAATAATTAGCACAGCACACTGGAACCAAGTAGGGATCCGGTTTACTGCTCGGCCACTAAATTAGCATATTGTGAGTACACCAGAAGAGACGCTGTACACACTTGTATATACTACATGCACAAGTACAAGCATCGATCAAGCTACTGCGAAACTGCACTCTGTGTGACTCATCACTACATCAGAATACTGTAAATGTGGTGATTCCAATTTCTTAAGGTCTCTTCCTGTTTGTTTTCATCAGTAGGATCTTATTTTTCAAGTATGTGGGAATCCAATGAGCTGCCTGTTTGGATACATTCTTTCTGTATGTCCCACAAGTTGGATTTTTTGGAGACACATTGTACCAAGAGTTTTTAGGAATTTGCCTGGAGATTTCACACTGGGTTCTGTGTGATGTATTCCATCTTTTATTCTTGGACTTAAGATTTTTACTACAATTTTACATTCTTCTAATTCAGTTTGCTGTTTTCATGTCTTGTGTTGGACAAAGAGTTTCTCTCATGCATAAAGAAATTCTAATTTGATCACTGTTGTACAATGTTAGATTTTTGAGTTCCAGGAAAAATACTTTTAGTTAACTGAGAGACACTTTGTATTTTCTGAAGTCTGGATTCTATGGCCTTCTTTTCATTATGATGTTCAGTGGTCTTTTTCACCTAATTATTTAAACTCTTTAACACCGAATACTATGTCGTTGCCTATATAAGTTCACCCAGTGCCATTTTGGTATCAGCCAAGAATTTTTTCTCCAGGTGAAATTAGTAGTCCAATTTTCCTAGCTTGCTCCCTTAATATTTCAAATTGCTTTAGCACATCAGTGATGTTTTTGTCAATTAGTATTATGTCATCGGTATAGGTTACACAATATAATTCTATCTTTAAGTTTACGTTCTAGTCAGTGTAATAGAGCACCTACTCTTCTCCATTATCTTACAATTTTCTTAGGGGCATAGTTGAATAGCAATGTGATATGCCATCCCATTTTCATATTCTTATGTCTGTCTTAAATTACACTGCTTGAAAAAAAGTGAGACACTCAGAAGGTGGGGAGAAAACAAATTGAAACATAGCTAATTTAGAGGGTATGTGATGTTATTTCAGTGATAACAAAACAGAGTCAAATTTACACAGAACTTATCAGTTTGAGCCCACTTATCAATACAGCAGTGCACCCTGTCTGGCCTGGACAGTGCGGGAGGATGTCGTAAAGCTGCTGCATACCCTCCTGAGAAAGGTGATCCACAACTGTTGTAACTGGACATTGCAATCATGGATACAGGCAGTGGGATGCAGTTGACGTCCATGTTGGTCCCATAATGTTCTATCAGGGACAGATATGGGGATTTTGCTGGCCACAGGAGTATATCAACATCACGCAGACAATTTAAAGAGACACATACTACACGTGGACAAGCACTGGCCTGTTGAAAAATAGCACCACAATACTATTACGCACTGCTGTACCATCAGAGTTCCTTCGGCCATTACAAGCCATGACCTGAAGTCATACCCAATGGCTCCCCACACCATGGGACTGCTTTGTGACCCCCCCCCCCCAAAATGTGGAAGAATGGGACCTCTCCCAATCTCCCCGGGTCACTGTCAAACTTCTCCACAATAGTCATTTGGAGCAGTGCAGGACTGGGACTCATTAGTGAACATAATGTGACACCATTCATTAGCAGTCCGTACTTCTCGATCATGGCACCACTTCACATGCAGTCATTTCCTTGGGCGTTAATTCAGCCTATGCGCAGGACGGCAATTCCATAGTCTGGCTGCTCCTAGCTGTATGACACAGCATGTTGCAAGGAGTCTATTACAGTGAACTCCTGTTTATCCGAAATGATTGGGACGGTGGCCGGTTCTGATAACGAAAATTTCAGATAAATCAAAGTCCCCCTGTTTTCACATGTCAACACTCCAAATTGCATCAATATTGCGAAATACGATCATAAAACGTGCGTAGGGTATGTAAAACGTTACTGATACGGTTGCAAATAACCCTCCACTTTTTTACTGAAAAAATTGTGTTGACATGTTAAAAGGCACCAAACTATGATTGAAAACTCAAAGTTTTTAAATGCTGTATAACAAACCTCGTTTATTTTGCATTCTTACAGAAAAAATCTCCCTTATTTGGCAGCAGGAAAAAACCCTAGTTTTAATTTTATTACCTACTCTTTTGAGTAAAAAATAAACTACTGAACAAAATTATGAAACAAATCTAGAGATTACTCAAAGGAACGAAAAGTCTGTCTAGAGGAACTTTCAAGAAAATTAAAAAAGAAAAAAACTTTTTAAGTTATGGACATAGAAGTTCTAGGATGCTTCATTAGAGTTTATTTTTTGGTAACGAAGTCACAAATGTCTTTTTTTTTTTGTTTATTTGCTTGAGAAACTATTGCTGCAACAATACATCTCCAACGTTGAAATCAAATTATTTCAGGATAAATCGTCTCCTCCTGTTGGCTGATGTACTCCAGGGCAGTTTGGATCACATCGTAACAGAATGTGTGAGGAATATTTTTCTCTGATTCATCATCAGAAACATAGTCTTCTGACGCTTTATCATCGGTCACAATTTGGACGATTTCATCCTCAGTCACATGAAAAAATGCCATTTTCCATCCACTCTTCAATGTCTTCGAAGTGTGTGTCCTTACAACCAGCTTCTCCAGTAAATTCACCAAAATTATGTCAGCTTGAGTTTCGGTGTTGCCTCCTCCTTCCCACCACTTATGTTGCCTTACGATCTAAGAGTTTTTTCCAAGACCTAACAAGAGGAACTGGAGGAATTAGATTCCAAGCTTCAGTAATCAATGAATGACACTTAAAACATCGATTTTTTTTAAGAGCTTCCACAAAATCACCTGCAGCATCAATCACACCTGTTAAGTATTCCAGCATCTTGTGTCTGTAATCTTTTTCCATCGCCTCAAGAATACCTTGGTCCATCGGTTGACATAGAGATGTGACATTTTGTGGGAGAAATACAAGTTTGATATAGCCATCTTGCAGATCACCTGGGTGATAAGGAGCACTGTCCACAAGAAGTAGCGTTTTTCAAGGAAGTCCATTTCCTTCCATGTAATTTACTACAGCTGGAACAAACTCTGCCTGGAACCACTCTCTGAAGATGGCACTGTTCATACATGCCTTAAGACTGATTCGTGTACCTCAGTGGCAAAGCTGGTTGGTTGGTGTCTAAATGATCTTGGTGTTTTGGATTTGCCAATTAAAGTAAGACACAGTTTATAATTGCCAGTGGCATTACTGCAAGTGAGGACAGTAAATCTTTCTTTGATGTTCTTGTATCCGGAAGCCATTTCTTCTTCTTTAGAGGCAAGGGTTTTCGTTGGCAGCATTTTGTAATTCAACCCAGTTTCATCACATTTGTAAAGTTGATTGCCAGTATAACCTCCTTTGTCAATGATTGTGTGCAGTTTCTTCTTAAAATCAGCGTAGCAGCTTCATCCCCAGATAATGATTTGGCACTGATGGCAATTTCATGAATGCCATGCTGCTTCTTGAAACGATCCTGCCGGCCATTACTTCCGAGGAATTCTTGCTTCTTTCCTTCAATCAGCTCATCAGCTCATTTTGACAAAGTAGAGGACCTGAAACTGACACACCTTTGGCTCTTATTTATTCGTGCCACAAAAATAATGCCTCTTCTAACTGAGGATGTGCACCTTTTCTCATTGTTTTGCAAGATTTCACTGCACTGCCCAATGCTTGGATGGAACAAAATTTTTCAATTCCTGATCGATTTGTCTTCCGATCAGTAATTGTACTCCTACTCTGCAGCAACTTTTGTGGGTGGCTCACCAGCATCAATTCTCTGCAAAGTGTGAAGCTCTTTTTCCAAGATCACATTCATTTCATGTTTTGTGCCCGTAGTCACGTTCAGTGTTCTTTTTACAGACACTCGACTGAGTCCTTTATGGTTTTTGGCCCCTTTTATCTCTGGACACTTTAAGGCACATAGTGGGAGCACAAAACCTCAAATCAGAAACACACAGATGCACAACTTGACAACACTCGAGATGCACTAGACAAACTTTTGACTTTTGAAACCAGGCTGTGGCAGCCATCAAATGAAAGCATTCGATACATCTATGCCATTTCCTCTGTTCTACCCAAGCCCACGTGGCAACACAACAGGGTGTTGTACATTCACTGTTAAACACTCAGCTTTGATGTACCGACAACAAGTGGAAATTGTTAGGCGGTGCACTCTAATTGTCGGTTTTGACAGGGCTACGTTGCGCTGCATAGAACAATACTGTATGTACTGTACTTCCAAGGAGTTCCAATAGATGGCAGTGGCATGAAACCATGCAATACGAATAAGAAACACACTAGAGCTTCAACCAACACACGCACGAATTGACGATACTTGGACTTTTGACACGCACCAGTGCACTGATTAGCAGTAGATTGCCAAAAAACACCAGCAAATGCTTGGCTCCAGGTGCACGCAAACTGAAACTTGTCAAGTGTCAATCTAGCTAGCCAAAAGTGTAGCTGCACGAGAGATTACTGTACTTGTTCTCAGATGGCAGTCACAGACGTGAACAGGTTACAATGTACTCAGTACACTACACAGTGATGCTCCCTTGTAGTGGTCTGATGTAGTCAACTGGAACATTGATGATGAGTATGCCCTTACTTTCCAACATCAGGCCACTGTCAGATCCAAATAATCCAAAAATACAGATGTTGCAAGGTTTAACCAGGCGACCAAATGGACATCCACAATGAGGTTTCTTTCAAACTCTCATCAGATAATGCTGTCTCACACCAATATGCAGCACCTTCATATCCTCCAGAGTGATGATTCAACATCTGACGCTATTTGCATCCCTTATATACCACATGATGCTTGCTAAACAGCAATAAAAACAAAGAACACTAATGAATAATGAAGGAAAAGACAGACTGTTACTTACCATAAAGAAGATACCTTAGGCTGCAGATGGGCAGAATTAAAAGACACTTACATAAAGCTTTCAGCCACAGCCTTCACCAGTAAGTAGTAATCTGTCTTTTCCAACATTGTTGATATTCCTACTGGAATTTCCATTGTTTCAAGGACACTGATGCTTTTCTGTGAGTGTTTCCTTTATGATGTTTTCTGCATTTTAGCTTTTTTTTAAAAAAGAAAAAAAAGAAAGAAAGAAAGAAAAAAAAGAGATTTGTTGCTGGAAAACTTCTGAAGTCCAACAAAGGAGTTACAACAGCCATATATGGTTATCTGGTGGACCTTGCAGAACCAAATTCTAGGGCTGAAATATACTGTTGACCAATGGGCATTAATCAGAATGAATACTAAATAAAGATTAAATCCAAGTTTACACAAAACACACAGGTTCTATCACTGTTGTTTTTCGTTCTATTTTGCTTTTATGTTTGCTATGACTTGTTAAGCAGAAATTTTCTTTCTATCTATAGAGTTACATTTGCTGTAATGTATCTTACCTGCATGTTGTTTCTTCTTTCTTCTCACTGCTGCCCCAATCATGGCAAGCAAGTCATCCTCACTGCATTTGCTTGGTATTGCATCTCTGAAACCACAGTTAAAACACCCGTTAAACAATACCAGGCAATTACCACACAGTGAAATGTTGGTACACTAAAAAGGAAGAAAAACTTTGCAGAAATCTTCAACAGTAATCTTGTAGTCTGCAGTAGGCAACAGCAGGATAACAAACACACTGGACAAGAATGGGAAAGTCATGATAGAAGTTACTTTGATTTTTATAAATAAACAGGTATCTTACACAAATGCTCAAGAGTATACATAGGATCTCGGGCTGAAGAGGTGGAGCAGAAACTGACATTAGTTTTGTTGAAGAGGGAGTAGCGGAACACAGCACAATTTCTTGCAAAATGAAGCCAAATTTATTGATAAACTGTTAATTAACTGCCAAGCTCACTAATGTGACCATTTTACAACAGGTACTTACTGCTTGGAGTATATGTGACTTTTCAGACTTGCCTGATAGATCTGTTGCAAAAACACTTTGGGTTCCCCACCAGATAACATTATGCAAGTCCCTCCCTCAATATTTCAGTGACACAACGTTTTGGCATCTTCAGGTGGTGGTGATTTCCACCATCACTGCTGCAAGATGCAACTGGCAATTTCCACATGACAGCTTTGAAATTTATCATGTGGATGACTATGACCATCATATTTAGAATTCAGAGGATTTCATAGAATACCTGAAGATGCTTAAACTAGAACTTTCAGATCTTTTAGTTAGCTCAAATGTTATATCATTACTTACAAAAGTGCCCCTGCAGCCCTCATTAGAGGTTATTAGCAGCAAGTTTGAGAAAGAAATTGTGTTGCAGTTTAAACATGTGGATACCTCATCCTATTTCTTATGTAACACCAACTACTTTGATCAAGTGGACAGTGTTCCCATGGGAGATCCTCTATTTCCCTTAGTAAATATCCAACATTCCTCCTTCTGGCAGAATGCTGAAGAGACATTTGTGGTGTGGCCCACATAATACAGACACTACCTATGTCCCTGCAGCATTTGCACTCGGTCCATCTGAATATTCAGTTCACTGTGGAAGTACAAAAAGATAGCAGCTTACCATTCCTGGATGCCACAGTTAGAAGAAAAGCTGACAGAACACTGGGGCATAGTCTCTACTGCAAACTGATACACGCAGAGTTATATTTGCGGTTCAAAAGTTGCCATCACCCTCCACAATGTGGTAGTGTCTTACACTCCCTGGCACATAGAGCACACGTGATCTCAGATACCGACAGTCTGCCTGGTGAACTGTAACACCTAAGAACAGTGTTCCAGCAGAATGTTTATTCTTGTAAACAGATTTGCAATGTGTTCTGAGCAAAGCAAGTTCAGTGTAGGGATGTAAATGAAGATACTTAGACAAGCACTGCAAATGGCTTTCTTGCCATATTTCAGTGGCATGTTTTCAAAAATAGAAAGAATCGCTAAGAGAAACAGAATCAAGTGTGTTTTTCGTCTACCAGCAAAACTAAGGAATTGTTTGTGTTCAGTTAAAGACAATCTTGACCTTAGAAAATACAGATCATATATAAGATCTGATGCCATTATGGGAAACCTTATATAGGATATAGGGCAGACACCTCACATTGTGCAAGAACACTGTGTTCAACAGCGCTGACAAAAATGCCACCCAGTAAATTAGTGGTAGCAGAGCACTGCCTGAATACAGGGCACCACATGTTTCCCAAGAGGACTGAAATTTTATCCTCAGCATCATCACTCTAGGATTGTGTTTTTAAGGATGAGGCATGTATCCATACGGTGGGCAATCTTACCAACAGGAATATGGAATTTTGACTAAGCACTGTCCAGAATCCAGCACTGACTGCCATGATATTAAAACAGTAGAAACCAGATCCTCCAATGTATGACCTGATGCAGCACCTTGCAGAGAGTTAATTCAGCGTTTAACCACACGAGTGTCCAGAAGTGCAGTCATTGCCCACAACACATAAGCAGAAGGCTACTATGAATGGCATTTCCATCCAACTGGGAGTGTCTGTCCACACATTCGTACTCCTGCTTCTAGCCTGACAAATTTCAATTCTGCTGTGCGAATATCACCAGCCACATCTTGCAGCAGTGATGACAGGACCCACCACTACCTGAAGATGACGAACAGTTGTGTTGGTGAAATATTCTGAGGCTTGCACAAAGTTATTCAGTGGCAAATCTGAGAAGATTTGTATACATTATTTTTCTGTGACGCAGGTAATGTGCAGCAAAATGTGATAACTTTCCGCATTTGCCTTTTTGTACATTTCAAAATACCCCAAAAATTGGTGAGAAACACTGAACATATGACGTAACCAGATGACATACCCCACAGCATGTGCAGCAGTCGGGGTTGAGTGTAAAGGAATGATTGAGCAGTGCAATACTTTCATTTGAGCAAACAGAGCAAATTTCGAAAACATTTTGTAAATATGATCTGTTGTAAATGTAGATGTTACAAAATTATTGTCCCTGCTGTAATCAAGCAAAAGCAGTTATGATTTTGTGTTTTTTGCTTCTGTCACTTCTCTTTTTGTTTACAGACATTAGTTAGTAAGGAAAACAAAGGTCATTTAATGGCGATGATGCTATTCTGAAGTTTACACTCATCTACTTGTTATGCAATATGGTAGGTTTTCATTGTACTGTACTTTGCAAGAAATCAAGGAAACTGCAAGACCGGTAAATAAAATAATAAACTTCAATATAAATACATAATTGTTTAACACAATGAAAAAATACTGCCTGCCAGATGCAAGACTCAAATCCTGAACGCCATCACTTAAGTCGCACGCATGTGTCCGTAGCCACAATGATATGAATACTTGACTTGGGTTGGGATGATCAAGTGTGACAGGCCAAGAGGCTCTACCACTGCAAGCATGGCAAGGTACATCATCTGGTGACATTTGTCATTCGCTTTTGACACATTTCCCAACATTTGTATCGTATTCAACATTTGTGATCCCATGTGTCTTGTATTAAATTACTTGTCTCAGGGTCATCTACAGTGCTTTGGAGGTTTTTAAATGTTAATACGCATCACCCTGTCTGTGTGTGTGTGTGTGTGTGTGTGTGTGTGTGTGTGTGTGTGTGTGTGTGTGTTTATATATATGAAAGAAATACTAACAAAGAGATTGAGGGCCTGGCCAGTACTTACCTCAGCTCAGTACAGCCGATACATACACAAAACAGAACAGAAAATTGACGTATCCTAGCTTTCAGAACTTCGTTCCTTCATCAGGGCGGAGAGAGGGGAAAAAAGGGGAAGAAGGGAAAGTGGATTCAGTTATTCACAACCCAGGTTATGAAGCAACAGGGGAAAGGTAAACAGGGAGGGTAGCAAAGATGGAGGCATGGATGTCAGAGGGAAGCCAAAGATATTCTACTGTAATTACTGTGCCAGCTTCAAACCAAGGAGGATGAATACAGAAGTAAAGAGGTACATAGTATAAAGATAAATGAAACTATGTAGGATGAAAAGATGCGTGAATGGCTAAAGAGGAAAGGGAAAGAGGAGAAGACTAAAGAGTAAATGAGAGTGAGCTAACTCTCCATAGATTTATAGTAGAGGACATCTCTCGAAGAGCTTTGCGTGGTCTTCTGGGCCCAATGCAGAGTTCCTTTATCAATGTATATTGTATATCACCATTTGTACACACTCATCAGCACAGTACCATATTGTCTCTTCACGTGGCAAATTTTTATTCCCTCGTTTCCAGATCAAGACTTTTCCTCTTCCTCTTCTTCGTTTTTTTTTTTTTTTACTATCATTACTTGTACCACACATATTCTACACGGTTTATGCTCACTCCTTCAATAATACTTCCCATCCTCCTCTAGTGTGCGAGTTGTCCCTGCTTTCCTGCGTGTTTGTTGGTTTAAACACCCTTGTTTCAAAAGAGAGTGACAGCTTGGATACAGTCTTGTCAACATTTTGTAATTTTATTTAGCAATTATTGTTTGAGCCTTATAGGTGAATGTCACAAGATATTGTCAACCACTGCATTCACTAGATTGGAATGGGGTTCATGGTAACTTATCAATTCATTTTTTAAGTTGCTGTTATCTTTTTCATCCTATCTTGGACTTGCTTTTCCATACTCCCACTCTATTTTACGTAGTCAAACAGTTATCTGCCCTTGCAAACTTGCTCCTTTACTACCAAGTTAACTAATACTGGGCAGCCTAACAGAAGTTCCAATATCCAGTCTTTCACCACAATTCACCTACACACACTTTTCACTCACTGATTTTCTTTTCTCAATGTCATAAATGTTTTGCTTTCACAGACTGCTGTGCTTTGAACATAAAATTGTAGGAACATCTGCCTCACATGTCTTTTTTTTTTTTTTTTTAATTAAAGAATATGTTCCTTGCTTCTTCCTATTTGCTTCTGATACATTTCCATTCTCACTTTTATTTTGTTTTGATCCATTTCTTTTTTCTTTGATAGACAAGTCAAACAACAACGGCAATATGTTGCAGCCCCCTGTGTTTCACCCTACTTACTACGAACTCACTTTTCTTAGCTTCTAATTTTATTAGTCATTTGGTTTTTAAGATACTTAAATTAATTGTTTGACCCTGTATTTTTATATCTTATTTTACCTTGGGTTGATAAAGGATTTCTGGTATGCTCACAAAGTGAGAGATGATTCTTCCCACCTCTCACCCCCCTTACCTTGTCCTGAAACAAACTTATCGCCAAGTATCTTGCAGTTTTTTCCTATTATTAATCTCTTAGTCTAGTCATCAATTTAAAAGTGTCAGTTGTTGGTCCCATTGTCTAGTAATTTGTACATTTATACACATGAAGTTCCGATTTTTATTTGGAACATATAGACTCTGATATTCATGAATCACAGTTTAAATGGCTCTGGGCACTATAGGACTTAACATCTGAGCCAAGGCAGGATTCAAACCTGCGACTGTAGCAGTCGCGCGGTTCTGGACTGAAGCGCCTAGAACCGCTCGGCAACGGTGGCTGGCGAATCATAGTTACCATCACATGGACAGAAATACTGTGTTAACTTTATTACAACATAGGGACATAGCTAAAAATGTCTTTACATAATTTCCAGTTCTGATTACTTTCCTTTAATTTAATCTCACAAATAGGTTAGTGTAACATGATGTTGACAGAGGCAAATTATATATACTCACAAATTATTTAGCTAGAGGTATCTGGTTTGTATGTCTGGGAGGGAGGAGGGTGCAAGCTGAAAACTTCAAGAAAAGATTACTCATTTCATACCTGCTGGATTTAACTGCAGTTTATCTCTTCCATATACCAACCACATACCTAATATGCATGGCAAACAGTTTGAAAGTATTATTCTATACTCAGCATTTGGAACTATCAGTTCCTTCATGAGAGAGGAAAGAGGGATAAGTTTCTGAAGGTCTGAAAGGTCACTCGGACTCCACGACTAATGTGAGGACAAGAGGAACGAATGTGTCTATAAGAAGTTTTGGAATTTCACCTCCTGAAGGTAAAATACTGATCAGTCTGTCAGTCTTCTAGTAATTTTATGGTTTCCTCGCATGAATTTTCACTTGGACACGATTATTCTGTTTCATCACTCACGTGAGAGATATCTCTGAATTCCCAAAGAGACACACCTTCAAACTGCCATCAGCTGTTATCCGTAAACGGTTGCACGTGCCACAGAAGTGTTCACTCATTGAGGTAATAAATCCCACATGTCCCTTGAAGCCCAGGACATGGTATGCCTGCAAAAAGAAATTGTAAGAAAATAGCTACTGCTGTTGTGAAAATACTATAAATGTGTTGCTCACCAAGTGGAGGAAGGAGAAAATGTGCATTAAGGGGAGTTTGAACGCCCTATCCTGACAACGTTAAATTTAGTGACTTAACTTCCCCGTATTTCAGGAACAACTGTAGCCATTGGCAAGAAACTTTTACAGGACATTAAACTATATGTTCTGAGTCTTACAATAATTGCATTTCACCCACTGCTTTTGGAAATACAATTTTTTAATTACACAGTTAAAATTTTGTGTACTTTTTTGTATGTTATTCTAAATAATTTTATTTGTACATAACATTATGTTCTTCTTTTAGTTCAGAAGACTCAGGATACATATGTTATTACTCACTGAAAATTTGAATTCACTACTCGAAGTAGTTTCTGAGATTTAGGGAAAAATGCAAGAGAAAATGTAAATTTTCAGGAAGAGTTTTTAAAGCTTTAATAGACTGTAACTCAATATATGCTTAACATTTTATTTTTAGTCACTCAGAAGCACCCTGCACCATACTGTATATCATCCTCTTGATCTTTTTTAAGTATTTTCTTGTTTTCTTCTTTCTGGACTCCGTAGTGGCCAACTGTGCTGCATACTCTGCTTTACCAGTGCAAACCTTGTCCATCCATTCAAATTCTCTGATGCAGTTTGCTCCAGAATTAATTCCCATATGTTGTAGCACTTTCACGCTACCAATGTTGCCATCATTAAAAGCAATAACAGCATGACTGACCCCCACTTTAGTGTCTTCATTACAAGAAAAACATTTTTTGGTCTACATCTACATCTACATCCATACTCCTCAAGCCACCTGATGGTGTAGGGTACCTTGAGTACCTCTATTGGTTCTCCCTTCTATTCCAGTCTCGTATTGTTCGTGGAAAGAAGCATTGTCGGTATGCCTATGTGCGGGCTCTAATCTCTCTCATTTTATCCTCATGGTCTCTTCGCGAGATATACGTAGGAGGGAGCAATATACTGCTTGACTCCTCGGTGAACGTATGTTCTCGAAACTTCAACAAAAGCCCGTACCGAGCTACTGAGCATCTCTCCTGCAGAGTCTTCCACTGGAGTTTATCTAACAGCTCTGTAACTCTTTCACGATTACTAAATGATCCTATAACGAAGCATGCTGCTCTCTGTTGGATCTTCTCTATGTCTTCTATCAACCCTATCTGGTACGGATCCCACACTGCTGAGCAGTATTCAAACAGTGGGCGAACAAGTGTACTGTAACCTAATTCCTTTGTTTTCGGATTGCATTTCCTTACGATTCTGCCAATGAATCTCAGTCTGGCATCTGATTTACCGACGATCAACTTTATATGATCATTCCATTTTAAATCACTCCTAATGCGTACTCCCGAATAATTTATGGAATTAACTGCTTCCAATTGCTGACCTGCTATATTGTAGCTAAATGATATGGGATCTTTCTTTCTATGTATTCGCAGCACATTACACTTGTCTACATTGAGATTCAATTGCCATTCCCTGCACCATGCATCAATTCGCTGCAGATCATCCTGCATTTCAGTACAATTTTCCATTGTTGCAACCTCTTGATATACCACAGCATCATCCGCAAAAAGCCTCAGTGAACTTCCGATGTCATTCACAAGGTCATTTATGTATATTGTGAATAGCAACGGTCCTACGACACTCCCCTGCAGCACACCTGAAATCACTCTTACTTCGGAAGACTTCTCTCCATTGAGAATGACAGGCTGTGTTCTGTTATCTAGCAACTCTTCAATCCAATCACATAATTGGTCTGATAGTCCATATGCTCTTACTTTGTTCATTAAATGATTGCGGGGAACTGTATCGAACGCCTTGCGGAAGTCAAGAAACACAGCATCTACCTGGGAACCCGTGTCTATGGCCCTCTGAGTCTCGTGGACGAATACCGCGAGCTGGGCTTCACGAGATCGTCTTTTTCGAAACCTATGCTGATTCCTACAGAGTAGATTTCTAGTTTACATAAAAGCCATAATACTCGAACATAATACATGTTCTAAAATTCTACAACTGATCGACGTTAGAGATATAGGTCTATAGTTCTGCACATTTGTTCGACGTCCCTTCTTGAAAATGGGGATGACCTGTGCCCTTTTTCAATTCTTTGGAACGCTACGCTCTTGTAGAGACCTACGGTACACTGCTGCAAGAAGGGGGGGCAAGTTCCTTCACATACTCTGTGTAAAACTGAACTGGTATCCCATCAGGTCCAGCGGCCTTTCCTCTTTTGAGTGATTTTAATTGTTTCTCTATCCCTCTGACATCTATTTCAATATCTACCATTTTGTCATCTGTGCGACAATCTAGAGAAGGAACTACAGTGCAGTCTTCCTCTGTGAAACAGCTTTGGAAAAAGACATTTAGTATTTCGGCCTTTAGTCCATCATCCTCTGTTTCAGTACCTTTTTGGTCACAGAGTGTCTGGACATTTTGTTTTGATCCACCTACCGCTTTGACATAAGAGCAAAATTTCTTAGGATTTTCTGCCAAGTCAGTACATAGAACTTTACTTTCGAATTCATTTAACGCCTCTCGCATGGCCCTCCTCACATTACATTTCGCTTCAAGTAATTTTTGTTTGTCTGCAAGGTGTTGGCTATGTTTATGTTTGCTGTGAAGTTCCCTTTGCTTCCGCAGCAGTTTTCTAACTCGGTTGTTGTACCACGCTGGCTCTTTTCCATCTCTTACGATCTTGCTTGGCACATACTCATCTAACGCATATTGTACGATGGTTTTGAACTTTGTCCACTGATCCTCAACACTATCTGTACTTAAAACAAAACTTTTGTGTTGAGCCGTCAGGTACTCTGAAATCAGATTTTTGTCACTTTTGCTAACCAGAAAAATTTTCGTACCTTTTTTAATATTTCTATTTACGGCTGAAATCATCGATGCAGTAACCACTTTATGATCGCTGATTACCTGTTCTGCATTAACTGTTTCAAATAGTTCGGGTCTGTTTGTCACTAGAAGGTCTAATATGTTATCGCCACGAGTCGGTTCTCTGTTTAACTGTTCAAGGTAGTTTTCAGATAAAGCTCTTAAAAAATTTCACTGGATTCTTTGTCCCTGCCACCCGTTATGAAAGTTTGAGTCTCCCAGTCTATATCCGGCAAATTAAAATCTCCACCCAGAACTATAACATGTTGGGCAAATCTACTCGAAATATTTACCAAATTATCCTTCAGGTGCTCCGCCACAATAGCTGCTGAGCCAGGGGGCCTATAGAGACATCCAATTACCATGTCTGAGCCTGCTATAACCGTGACCTTCACCCAAATTATTTCACATTTCGGATTTCCGTCAATTTCCTTCGATACTATTGCACTTCTTATCACTTTAAACATGCCTCCCCCTTCACTGTCCAGCCTGTCTCTGCAGTATACATTCCAATCTGATTTTAGAATTTATTACTGTTTACATCGGGTTTCAGCCAACTTTCTGTCCCTAGTACTATGTGGGCATTGTGACCGTTTATTAATGAGAGCAGTTCTGGGACCTTTCTATAGACGCTCCTGCAGTTTACTATTAGCACATTAATATTGTTATTCCCTGTTGCATTTTGTCTACTCCTACCTTGTGCATCTCAGGAGGTGTCTTGTCGGGCCTAGGGAGGGAATCCTCTAACCTAAAAAACCCACATGTGCACTCCACACATACTCCGCTACACTTGTAGCCACTACCTGCATGTAGTGCACACGTGACCTATTCAGGGGGACCCTACATTTCTCCACCCGATAGCGGAGGTCGAGAAATTTGCACCCCAGATCTCCGCAGAATAGTCTGAGCCCCTGGTTTAAGCCTTCCACTCGGCTCCAAACCAGAGGACCACTATCGGTTCTCGGAACGATACTACAAATAGCTAGCTCAGATTCCACCCCGTGAGGCTTTCCGCCTTCACCAACTCCGCTAACTGCCTGTACGAACTGGAGATGACCTCTGAACCCAGACGGCATGAGCAACAATTTGCAGTTGGGTGCACCCAGTGCTCTCTATCACTGCCAGCATGACCTCCTCCACATCTCGGATGAGACCCCCGGCAAGCAGACAGAGTGAACACTGACCTTCTTCCCTGACCTTTCCGCTATTTCCCTAAGGGGCTCCATCACCCGCCTAACGTTGGAGCTCCCAATAACTAATAAACCCCTCCCCCCATGTGCCTGCTCGGACCTTGCTGAAGGAGTGGCCACATGTCCACTCACAGGCAGAACGGGCGATGCCACACAGCCAGCCTCCACACTGACCCTCTTCCTCGTGCGCCGCGAATGCCGCTGAACCCGCCACTCCCCTTGGGAAGAGGGTGGCCCAACCGCGCCCGTACCCGCAAAGATGTGTCGACAGAAGGGTCAGTGGGTGAAGCATGTAACACCTGGGGTGTACCATGCAAAGCACCAGACTCCCCACTGCCGCTACACTCCGAGGCAGCAGCCTGAAGACAGCTAACCGATGCCATCAACACGTTCAGCTGTTCGCGAACAGTGGCCAGCTCCTCCTGTGTCCGTACACAGCAGTCACACATCCTATCCATCCTAAGAAATCAATTTACTGTAGAGAGTTAATCAACTTATAACTAGACTGCTAATTCACTAAAGGCGGCTGATAGTTGATTAAACTGTGGTTACTAGACACTTCCTGTAGAAAACAATGAAAATACACTCCTGGAAATTGAAATAAGAACACCGTGAATTCATTGTCCCAGGAAGGGGAAACATTATTGACACATTCCTAGGGTCAGATACATCACATGATCACACTGACAGAACCACAGGCACATAGACACAGGCAACAGAGCATGCACAATGTCGGCACTAGTACAGTGTATATCCACCTTTCGCAGCAATGCAGGCTGCTATTCTCCCATGGAGACGATCGTAGAGATGCTGGATGTAGTCCTGTGGAACGGCTTGCCATGCCATTTCCACCTGGCGCCTCAGTTGGACCAGCGTTCGTGCTGGACGTGCAGACCGCGTGAGACGACGCTTCATCCAGTCCCAGACATGCTCAATGGGGGACAGATCCGGAGATCTTGCTGGCCAGGGTAGTTGACTTACACCTTCTAGAGCACGTTGGGTGGCACGGGATACATGCAGACGTGCATTGTCCTGTTGGAACAGCAAGATCCCTTGCCCGTCTAGGAATGGTAGAACGATGGGTTCGATGACGGTTTGGATGTACCGTGCACTATTCAGTGTCCCCTCGACGATCACCAGTGGTGTACGGCCAGTGTAGCAGATCGCTCCCCACACCATGATGCCGGGTGTTGGCCCTGTGTGCCTCGGTCGTATGCAGTCCTGATTGTGGCGCTCACCTGCACGGCGCCAAACACGCATACGACCATCATTGGCACCAAGGCAGAAGCGACTCTCATCGCTGAAGACGACACGTCTCCATTCGTCCCTCCATTCACGCCTGTCGCGACACCACTGGAGGCGGGCAGCACGATGTTGGGGCGTGAGCGGAAGACGGCCTAACGGTGTGCGGGACCATAGCCCAGCTTCATGGAGACGGTTGCGAATGGTCCTCGCCGATACCCCAGGAGCAACAGTGTCCCTAATTTGCTGGGAAGTGGCGGTGCGGTCCCCTACGGCACTGCGTAGGATCCTACGGTCTTGGCGTGCATCCGTGCGTCGCTGCGGTCCGGTCCCAGGTCGACGGGCACGTGCACCTTCCGCCGACCACTGGCGACAACATCGATGTACTGTGGAGACCTCACGCCCCACGTGTTGAGCAATTCGGCGGTACGTCCACCCGGCCTCCCGCATGCCCACTATACGCCCTCGCTCAAAGTCCGTCAACTGCACATACGGTTCACGTCCACGCTGTCGCGGCATGCTACCAGTGTTAAAGACTGCGATGGAGCTCCGTATGCCACGGCAAACTGGCTGACACTGACGGCGGCGGTGCACAAATGCTGTGCAGCTAGCGCCATTCGACGGCCAACACCGCGGTTCCTGGTGTGTACGCTGTGCCGTGCGTGTGATCATTGCTTGTACAGCCCTCTCGCAGTGTCCGGAGCAAGTATGGTGGGTCTGACACACCGGTGTCAATGTGTTCTTTTTTCCATTTCCAGGAGTGTAGCACTACCTGTCTCTGGACTGTATTGAAAACAAACACTAGCACTACTGGCACTATGGCTTACTAAACGGACTCTCTCTGACTGTATTCAAAACAAACACAAAATCTATGGAACACTATTACTAGCACTCAACAATTAAAGCTTCCTAAAAGCAAAAACACACGGAAGAAGAAGTGACAAGTAAGAAAAATAGAGTTAATACTTATATTAGCATAGCTCGCTGCACAGCAGACATGACGCAGACGGCAGTTACGACAACACTGACACTATAAGATTATTGAATGACTCATTGGGATTTTGAGTCTGACAATGCAGACACTTCTTCAATAATTCAGGATTGCCAAGTCTCTGTAAACAGGTTTTATGATATCCACAACTGCTGCTGGGATAGAATGTATATGGCTGTATGGCCTGTTTGAGTACTGGGCATTGCGGTAATTGCACCATGACCCAGATCCAGGAGGGCAAAGATGGTGTACTGGTTTATCATCAGCTGACAGTCTCTGGAAGAAGGTAGCCCATACTGCCTGCTTCATTTTCAACAAATCATCAGTATTATTTCTATGGCAATCTCATAATACTGTTGTAGTTGATCAATCATTTTGTCTGTCAGCCTGCTTCTTATGGTCTTACCACCTGAAAGTTTCTTGTCTCTCAAACTTTGTTTCAACTTCCTCAATCTGGTACCCATCCTCTTCTGGACATGACCAACACATTCCAGTTCTGTGATAAGCTTCTCACCATAAGGCTGAGTGGCTACTACACTGTTATATGCATTTGAGTCTGCATAACCTAAGAACTTAGTGTAACACACTCGCCTTTAGTTTACAGATCGATTATAAATTTCAACAGCTGCACAGGCCTCTGTACGACTAGTTGTCCTTCATAATTTCTGTGACAGATATGCCCTTCTTCATTCCCTGATTTATACTTATAACAATGTTTGGTTAAAATCTGGAAATCTATTAGCTTTCCAGTATCCACACTGGTCACTGTAGCAACAGAATTCTTAGAACTGCAGCTGCGCTTCTACCAAGCGCCCCAAAAGCTACGGATATGTCAATCATACCATCATTTATTTCAGCAGCTTCATTTGCAGCACCCTTAATTGACTCACACGCAGCAGATTCCACAGCAGCTCCAATAAATCATGCATACTTGTCCATTTTACAAAGTGGGCGTGGCATATACATCATGACACACATTGTTTCTGCTGCAGTGTGTCCTTTGCCAATATCTCTCAATCCATAAAACCACCTAACATTTATTTCAAAATAATTATCTTTACACTTATCAGAATTCCAAATGAATGAGTATATTTACAACTGGCAGAATTAATGATAAGTTTCCTGGCTAGTCCATTTGATACCTCAATGTCTTCATGTAAACTAACTGGCCCTCCACATACATACAGCACACACATTCAAATAACACCCCTGTTAGGATGTGTAAATGTATCAGAATATAACCTATCCTACCGTTTACATGAGTTTTGTTTTGAGATAACTGTGTTATCACTATGTTTCATTTTAATCTTCGAAGCACTAATGGGTGTTTCGCTAGATACTCATCAGTTTGCCAGTATTTCATTGTCTGTAACTTCACACACCACATGCTGAACACAATGTTTCTCTTTATTCAAAAATTTATTACCATGAAACCCACATTTCTTAAAAACACTTCATTTTGGAGTCATACTTTTTGAGAGATTTACCAGTCTATTCGTCACTTTTCCTCGGAAAAACGTTAGCACTTCGATATACAAAGCATGTTTATACTATGAAAAGATATGATACTATTTTTGACAGTGCTACCAATACAAACACATAATTTAACATTTATAACACAGCAATCCACAGCTTTCTACAGGGTGGTCCATCGATAGTGACCGGGCCAAATATCTCACGAAATAAGCATCAAATGAAAATACTACAAAGAATGAAATTCGTCTAGCTTGAAGGGAGAAACCAGATGGCGCTATGGTTGGCCTGCTAGATGGCACTGCCATAGGTCAAACTCATATCAACTGCATTTTTTAAAAATAGGAACCCCCATTTTTTATTACATATTCATGTAGTACATAAAGAAATATGAATGTTTTAGCTGGACCACTTTTTTCGTTTTGTGATAGATGGGGCTGTAATAGTCAAAAATGGTTCAAATGGCTCTGAGCACTATGGGACTTAACTTCTGAGGTCATCAGTCCCCTAGAACTTAGAACTACTTAAACCTAACTAACCTAAGGACATCACACACATCCATGCCCGAGGCAGGATTCGAACCTGCGACCGTAGCGGTCGCGCGTTTCCAGACTGTAGCGCCTAGCACCGCTCGGCCACTCCGGCCAGCTGCTGTAATAGTCACAAACATATAAGTATGTGGTATCACATAACATTCCACCAGTGCGGACGGTATTTGCTTCGTGATACATTACCCGTGTTAAAATGGACCGTTTACCAATTGCGGAAAAGGTCGATATCGTGTTGATGTATGGCTATTGTGATCAAAATGCCCAAGGGGCGTGTGCTATGTATGCTGCTCGGTATCCTGGACGACATCATCGAAGTGTCCGGACCATTTGCCGGATAGTTACATTATTTAAGGAAACAGGAAGTGTCCAGCCACATGTGAAACACCAACCACGACCTGCAACAAATGATGATGCCCTAGTAGGTGTTTTAGCTGCTGGGGCAGCTAATCCACACATCAGTAGCAGACAAATTGCGCGAGAATTGGGAATCTCAAAAACGTCGGTGTTGAGAATGCTACATCAACATCGATTGCACCCGTACCATATTTCTATGCACCAGGAATTGCATGGCGATGACTTTGAATGTCATGTACAGTTCTGCCACAGGGCACAAGAGAAATTATGGGACGATGAAAGATTTTTTGCATGCGTTCTATTTAGCGATGAAGCATCATTCACCAACAGCAGTAACCTAAACCGCCATAATATGCACTATTGGGAAACGGAAAATCTACGATGGCAGCGACAAGTGGAACAGCAGCGACCTTGGCAGGTTAATGTATGGTGTGGCATTAAGGGAGGAAGGTTAATTGGCCCCCATTTTATCCATGGCAATCTAAATGGTGCAATGTATGCCGGTTTCCTGCGTAATGTTCTACCAATGTTACTACAAGATGTTTCACTGCATGACAGAATGGCGATGTACTTCCAACATGATGGATGTCCGGCACATAGTTTGCGTGCGGTTGAAGCAGTATTGAATAGCATATTTCATGACAGGTGGATTGGTCGTCAAAGCACCATACCATGGCCCGCCCGTTCACCGGATCTGACGTCCCCGGATTTCTTTCTGTGGGAAAAGTTGAAGGATATTTGCTATCGTGATCCACCGACAATGCCTGACAACATGCGTCAGTGCATTGTCAATGCATGTGCGAACATTACGGAAGGCGAACTACTCACTGTTGAGAGGAATGTCATTACACGTATTGCCAAAGGCATTGAGGTTGACAAACATCATTTTGAGAATTTATTGCATTAATCTGGTATTCACAGGTAATCACGCCGTAACAGCATGCGTTATCAGAAATGATAAGTTCACAAAGGTACATGTATCACATTGGAACAACCGAAATAAAATGTTCAAATGTACCTACATTCTGTATTTTAATTTAAAAAACCTACCTGTTACCAACTGTTCGTCTAAAATTATGAGACATATGTTTGTGACTATTACAGCGCCATCTATCACAAAGCGAAGAAAGTGGTCCAACTAAAACATTCATATTTCTTTAGGTATTACACGAATATGTAATAAAAAATGGGGTTCCTATTTAAAAAAAACACAGTTGATATCAGTTTGAGCTAAGGCAGCGCCTTATAGCAGGCCAACCATTGCGCCAGCTGGTTTCCCCCTTCGAGTTGACAAATTTCGTTCTTTGTAGTTTTTTCGTTTGACACTTATTTCGTGAGATATTTGGCCCGGTCACGATCAATGGACTACCCTGTACATAAAAAATTACCGATTTTATTAGGTCTTGAAGTAATGCATGTAAAAATTTTAACATTTTCAACTGGTGTAGATTATATTTTAGAAAATAAAATAAAATACTTCCCACGCAAGTTTATAAGTAATATACATATCATTTTATTTGGAAAATTGCAAATTTTATAATCAGATAAAAACCCGAAAAAGTGAAAAAGAATGTTTTCTCCTTCTAACTCCCCTTAAAGTTACGGAAATGTGCAAACTTTTGGAGTCAGTGGCTTCTTCTTCTGGCAGAAACAACGAAGGGGAAGGAAAAGGGAAGAAAGAAAAGGATTGTCAAGGTTTAGGAAATGGGGAGAGTTGCAGAAAAGCTGCAGAGAAACCGAGGCCAGGACAGACTTACTGAATGGGATGAGAAATATGTAACTAAACCAGTCCATCTCTCATACCACCAGCAGATGTGAAGTATTCTTGTGATTGGTAGTAAGTCATAAACATTAAATTATTTTCAACGTATGTTCATATGTAATACTGCACGTACCTTTGAGGTATAATTGGGCCCATTGGGAAGAGGATCAAAATCAGGCCACTGCTTTCTAATTATTTGGAGCATTTCACTAAATGAGACCATCTTCCCATCGTTCCATTTGTTGCCGCTGAAAGGCATGTACTCGATAAACCTTACATCAACATTTTTCTCTTTTGTTAACTCCACAAAACTGCACACTTAATCTTCATTAAAACCTCGCATTACAACACAATTTATCTGTGGAAGAAAGACACCATTAAAAACTTGGTATCAGATAAAGCATGGTTTAAACAGAGTTTGAAAGACTTTTTGATTGGCAACTCATCCTACTCTATAGATGAATATCTTAACAGTGGCTGTTAGGCCAGCTTAAATAAGAATGTCTGTTAGATTTCAGTTCTGAGAGCACTTTGCCATAACAGTCAAGATTATGTACTTTTTGTTTGATAAATTTATTAATAGTGCATAACAATGTTTCAGTCTGACAGCGTATCAATTCTGAAAATATTAGCTGTTCCAGTTTGTATTGTATTCACCTAGTTTGACAATCTCCTGACAAATGATCAGGGTATTCAAATGTTTTATATTTTTTATGTTATACTTTCTGGCATGTTACTCACCCATGAGAATCATCTCATGTTTTGGGTCTTGGAACAAAAGCTGAATCTAATCTAATCTAACCTACAAAATAATGGTTCTACAAGTCTGTTGTTATATTTGTATACCTCACTGATTCTGTTAAAATAATCTTTTTCTCTCTTTTTAGAGAATGTGGGAATTTATCTTAGCATGTCAAGCTGTTAACCTTCTTAACAATTTAAGAAAATTAAACTACATACATCTCCAATCCTTTTTCCCACTCCAACGCACACATCTTTTGCTGAAGGTATTATTTTAACTATTACATTAAATTATGAAGTTTTCTTGAAACTGTGCTGCCTTTTGTGAAACAAAGTTAAAAGTGTTCTCAAGATAAAAGGTCTTCACAAAAGGAGCATTTAGTATCTGTGCAGGTGGTAACACTGACAGCCCTCATATAAACAAGCCCAAATGGTAGAACATCCTGATTTACACATACACACAATGGCAGAAAAAAGGGAAAGAGCACACCTTTCATTCAAGCATTGAATATATAAACTGATGAGACAAAACACTATGACCTCCTGTTTGATAATGTGTTTGTCCACTGTTGGAACACAATACAGCAGTGATTTTGTGTGGGACAAGTTCAACAAATTTCAGGTATGTTCCCAGCATTATGTGAGGTATGTTCCCAGCATTATGCAGCACCGCATGTCTAAGCACAGGTCATGTAATGCCCATAAATTGGAGATCAGTGGTTTCTGGGTGCAGAACTGGTATCTGATAGCATCGCAGATGTATTCCATCAGATTCAGAAGGGGTGAATTTGATTCTGGCCTCGTGACACTGAAAGTCATATTGTTGAAACATGTCACCTTCATTAGGGACAGGGTGCGGACAATGCACAATAATGTTCACACAGAACAAAGCTGTTATGGAGCCTTCAGTTACTACCACAGGACCCACAGAAGACCAGGTGAATGTCCTCCATAGCATAATATTGCTCCCACTGGCCTAAGTCTGTAGCAAAGTGCACCTTTTAAGCACCAATTCACTCTGTTGACAGTGTATGTGCACAAAACCGTCAAGCAGGTGTAATACGAAACATGAATGATTCAACCAGATGACACATTTCTATTGATTCACTGCCCAATCTCAACGCTCCTGAGCCACAGAAATTGTAATTGAACAGTGTTGTCAACATGGGAACATACAGGGGTTGTCTACAGAAGAGCCCTATTTTTAACAATGTGCAATGAATGGTGTGCTCTGAAATACTCGTGTTTCCACCAGCACTGTGTCATCAGACCTGCCACAGAAATTAGCTTCCTCAGCCGAATGTCATCTTTTTCAAAGGAACCATCCCAGTATTTGTCTTAAATCATTTAGGGAAATCAAGGAAAACCCAAATTTTGGTGGCCCCATGGGACTCGGGTCCATTGTCCTCTCGAAGGCAAATCCACTGTCTGACCACTGTGGTGGCATGACCTAGTCTTAATTAAGCCAGAAAATCCTGGGAAATGCTGACATACTTATTGATTTAAGATATAACAATTTAAAACAATCCTTTCATGAATTTCACTACAATTTTCTGCTCTTTTGAAAAAAAATTTCTTTTGACTGTTTTGATGTTGTTTAGTATGTTTAAATAATAATGGCAGTCTCTATAAAAGGGCAGTTTGACTTTTAAGTTTAGTTATACTGTTTTGAACTACATCCTTCATCTATTTGTCCACCCAGAAGTGCTATAGGATATAACTTGAAGACTATGGTGAGGTGGTGGGGGACAGTCATGTGTTGAGAAGGAGGTGCTGCCAGAAATGGTGTGAGGTGACGTTATTGACACTGCATACAGGGAGAATAAAAATACTATATTCCATATTCATTTACAATCTACATCTGGCCCCCATATGGTTTTACTTTTCTCCAATAAGAAAAAAAGAAATTGTCAGTAACTGTCTTTATAAGGTCTTAAAAGGAAACAAACAATAGAAAATCTAGGCTGGAATAATGACCATACTATAAAAAAGATACATTGCTATTCACTGTATACAGGAGATGTTAGGTCACAGACAAGCACAACAAAAAGACTACTAAACACCTAAGCTTTCGATCAGAAAGTCTTCTTCCAAAGTGGACAAAACACACACACCCACACACACCCACGACCGTTGTTTCTCCCATGATGCACAGTTGCTCCCAGTCTGGCCCCAGCAGCCAGAGACAGTGGTCATGTATGTGTGATCTGCTTTTGCGCGCATGTGTGTGTGTGTGTGTGTGTGTGTGTGTGTGTGTGTGTGTGTGTGTGTGTGGGAAAGGGGGGGGGGGTTTGCACCAAAAGCTTACGTGTTTAATAGGTGGTGTCTTTCCCCCCCCCCCCCCCTGCAAGCAACACATCTACACTATACAGTGAGTGCCAATCTATTCTTTTCATAATACTGTCGTTACCACCTTGCCAAGAGGCATATTGTGGAGTAATCCGAACGGCTCTACTAATTTGTACAAGAGGAAGGAGAGCACAATCTCAATGTAAGTTTTTAGAAAACTGGTATGTGCATTACTTCTGCAAACCTTTCAGAAAGGACACGGTATGCACTTCATTCAGCAAGATGAGTAATAAACAATATTAGCAATACTGCATCAAACTTGTTCACTTTCATCTTTGGATTAAACATTCGATTTCAGAGAGTACAGAATTTGGCAGAATCAAATTTTGGGGATATGTGGAACTGGGACAATGGCATATTTTTTACCCATTCAACAAACTAAGCACTGCTGATTGCTACTTTTATTGTGTCTGCTGTTGCAATGCATATAAGAAACTGTAAGTGCAGCATCTATGATGGAATAAAATGTTATACAAATGAAACAAACAGGTACAGTGAAATAGAGTAGTATGGCTCATCATTTCGGTCTCACAGATTAGCAGGTGTTGACTTGAAAGATAATACTTAAGAAGTTGAATCCAAAGGAGAGGATGTACCGTATTTACTCAAATCTAAGCCGCATTTTTTCCGGTTTTTGTAATCCAAAAAACCGCCTGCGGCTTAGAATCGAGTGCAAAGCAAAGGGAAGTTCTGAAAAATGTCGGTAGGTGCTGAAACAACTAACTTCTGCCATCGAATATATGTAGCGCTACACAGGCATGCTTCGTAGGCACAAAGATAAATACTGGCGCCAAAACCTCTGCGTCAGTAAATAAATTTAAAAAAAAGGTGGAAGACAATTTTCATACATTATCCAACGAAGTAAATACAAATTCTGTATTGTTCATCTTCGAATGTAGCAGAACTTCAATGTATTACGAAAATCCGACTGGCAAGGCTGTTTGGGATGTTTGTCAATATGGCCATCTCTACGTTCTGAATTTTTTCCTACCTGTGAGAAGAGATGGTTGCTAATAGGAACCTGATGAATTGTGAATCACATGCAGTATTCTCTTCATCATAAGAGTAATACGAATATAAACATTTTGCCACGTATTCTTTCGTGTTTGCTGCTATCTTATTTAAATCCTGTCTGCCTAATAAACTACGAAACTAGAGTGAGACAACAGCAAATGCGGAAGAATATACGTATCGTGTCATGCTTATATTCGTATTATTCTTATGCCTAATAGTGATACAGTCAGAAATGAAGCACGGCAATTGACTAGATTTTTATATCCAAGATGACTCTAATTTCTGTGCAGAATTTGATGTACTAAAGAAGCGGCCGCAAAGATTTTCAAATGGAGAAAAATTTTCGCCTAACTCTCGTTCAGAAGATGTTCTATCATACGCAGTCTATTATTTGGTTCTTGTTGATCATTATAAAAGAAAGCAGCAAAGCAGCAGTGTAAGTAACAAGAAATAGTAGTCTCTTGCCATTGTTCCGCTAATGAGACGATTTCTCTCTCTCTCTCTCTCTCTCTCTCTCTCTCTCTTTTTTTTTTTTATTTTTTTTTTATTGTAAGCGGCGGTAGCGTGCACAAAAGCAAGCCATGCCGCGAGCGACGACAGGCTGCAAACACGCACTATCGGAATGCGACAAACAATGCATGACACAGTACAGTAATGCATTTTCAGCTTAGAGTGACATAAACGCCTATAACAAAGAAAACGGCACTTATCAGGTCAAAGCAAAATAAGCAATCGATTCAAACCAGACGAAGCACGTGAAAAGGGAAGGGTACCAGTATAAATACGGACGGAGCGCCTGACGCATAGCAAAGGCTACCTGGTAAAGCTTAAGTGCTAAGCTTACGACTCGAACCAAACTACTGTAGCTGTATCGTCATTCATTCGACCTAAATTGTGTTTCATATTACAATGGACTGACTTTGTTTCGATTAGGAGGTGCAGCCTAAAACTTTTCTCTCCCCTTGAACTTCGAGTCTCAAATTTCAGGATCGGCTTAGATTCGGGAATTTTTTTTTCTTCCCTTATTTCGAGTCTCATTTTTCAGGTTTCAGTGCGGCTTAGATTTGAGTAAATACGGTAGGTGGTATTTCAACTAATTCTGACTATGAAATAAAACAAAGTACAGCAGGGAGCTCTGACGAATCAAAGAGCAGCGATGAAGATTCTGATGAATAGTAAAGAATGAGTTAAGTAATAAGATGCTACTGAGATCGTAAATTTTTGTTGTGTTGATGAATCTGTTAACAAAAATATTCAAAAATGCACTGAAACATTGGCACATGTAGTGTTGGGAGGTGATAAACTGTCATTACTGTTAGAGGAGCTACGTATTTCTTGCCGTTCTACTCCTACATGACACTGTATCTGAAGGTATAGAATGAATCTTCACTGGCTAGAGAAATGGGTAACACAATTTTACAAGTCTCTGCTGTCATGTAATCTCTTCAGGGAAATCATGACTGTACTACGATTCGGTTTGTGGTTGACAAGGTCAGAGTCATTAAGAAATGCAAGGCAGCTACCATGTCAGTCCTAGAAGAGAGAGACGTAGCAAACTGTCAAAGCATGTACATTCCCGGTCCATATGTTTGTGGTGATGTACTAACCAAGTAATACTGAAGTGTGATCCAAGTCGCACAAATATGGCTTTAATAATAACCTCCGAACAATATGCCTCTAAGGACTCAACAAGACACAGAACACTGATGTGCACATTACAAACTAGAATCACACAGAGAGTCAGTCAGCACTGTTCCACACTTATATATGTGCAAGTCGCCAGCAGATGGCACGGCAGGGACAGCGCGGCACGC
This sequence comes from Schistocerca serialis cubense, assembly GCF_023864345.2. NCBI lineage: Eukaryota > Metazoa > Arthropoda > Insecta > Orthoptera > Acrididae > Schistocerca > Schistocerca serialis. Next base: position 15,738,618 of record NC_064638.1, read on the forward strand.
TTGGCTCCAAGAGACGGCCTCCAGCAGCCAGCCTGCAATGATCAGTCGGTGACCAGTTTAAAGACGCATGTACGGCAACACCACTCTCGGTGCACTCACACTGACACGTACTAGTTGCACGATACAGCAGTGATGAGCAGTAGTACCCCTCCTGTCTTGCGCGCCTTTTATCTGGCTCTACAATTTACTTTCATAGACCCACACAAATGCCTGATCCTCCTAATTCAATTTGCTCTGCAGACTATTTAAAATTCATAAAGAAAAAGGAGCCACAATTGCACTTTGTGTGCCAGTTACTTTCCAATACATTGGCACCAGCTGATCTTATTTAAGAATACTCAACTTTCGTAGCCATACTTACAGCACATCCTTTGCTTCCTGGTCTAAATCCAAGTTAACTCCCAGCCCCCTTCCCCCCCCCCCCCGCACACACACGCCCCTCCCCCCCTCTCCCCCCCTCCCAATCAGCTAGTTGTGTGCTGTTATCTCACGTCACACCCTAGTCTATGAGTGCCCAGCTGTCAGTCGCCTGACTCCTCTACCTGCACCCCTAGCTAGCCCACAGATGGCTCCACGAGCCACTAAATGCTTCCCTCCAAACCCCTCCCATCTCTCTCTATCCCTCACATTGCCTCAACCCACCCCATCCTACCCCACTCTAAAGCCCCACCTCACTCCAGAACACTCAACGTGGGCCAGTAAAGAGCTGGCAGTTGAAAGACCACAACATAAGGAGACATGCATGCGCATGTGAGTGTGTGTGTGTGTGAGTGTGCGTGCGTGTGTGTGTGTGTGTGTGTGTGTGTGTGTGTGTGCGCGTGCGCGCGCATGTTTTCCCTACAGCTAGAAAAAGAAAGTGCATTCTGGAAGCTCGCCAAGCAACGTACCTTTTAGTTTGGAAGGTAGAAGACGAGGTACTGGTGGAAGTAAAGCTGTGAGGATGGGTCGTGAGTCGTGCATGGATAGCTCAGATGGTAGAGCACTTGCCCATGAAAGGCAAAGGTCCCAAGTTCGACTCTTGGTCCAGCACACAGTTTTAATCTGCCAGGAAATTTTCATATCAGTGCACACTCCACTGCACAGTGAAAATCTCATTCTACATACCGATTGTTCATGTGCCTATCGATGAGACAGTGCTTCTGCCTTTTGGTGAGCCATCTCCTTTATTCCTAAATAATTCGTAATTTTCAACAGAAACTTTCCGTACGTTATTATTGCATCCTACATTACAATATGCAATTTCCACAATATGTGGTCATCTGTGAATATAATGGGGGTAACAACTGTAGGAGACCAAAAACTGACTGCAGTAAGCAAGTTCAAGTTATTGTACGCTGCAGTAGTTACGCAGAGGTGAAGAGGGTCACACAGGATAGGCTAGCATGGGCAACTCCATGAAACCAATCTTCAGATGGAAGATCACAACAATAAAAACATTTGATTCAGCATACACCAGACTCCAAACAGCGTACAGAACCTGTATGCTCAGAAACACAGAAAATCATATTGGTTCCATCAGCAGGAAACTTCAGCCCGTAATTGTTATGGAACACTGCGGCGATTTTGTTCATTAATAAAACCCAAAACTGGGGAGTAATAAGAGAGTATTGTTGTAACTTCTTATCAACCTGGTTACCAAAATACATATTAAGAAGACTGGTAAAGTGTTATTTTAAAGGGGTCACTCCAAAGTGCCACGAAAGTATTTGAGCAATGTATAAAATTAGAGACTCAGTGCACAATATTGAAAGCCTATCTACATTGTCTATATCTGCATGACTAGTCTGTAATTCACAATTAAATGCTGGCAGAGGGTTCAGAGAACCACCCTCAACCTCTTTATCTACCATTCCACTCCCCTACAGCATTTGAGGAAAAACAAACACTTCAATATTTCCGTACAAGCTCTGATTTCTCTTATTTTATTACAATGATCATTTCTCCCTATGTAAGAGGACTCTAACGAAATATTTTCACATTCGGAGGAGAAAGTTGATGATTGAAATTTTAAGAACCTGCTTCAGCAAAATGCTTTTGCTTTGATGACTGCCACCCCAATTCACATGCGATATCTGTGGCATGCACTTTCCTGTTTGCCAATAATACAAAATGAGCTGCCCTTCTTTGAACTTTTAAATGATGTCCTCTGTCAGTCCTATCTGGTAATGATCCCACACCATGCAGAATACTCCAAAAGAGGACAGACAAGTATAGTTGTAGATAGTCTCTTTAGTAATCCTAATCTTCTAAATGTTTTACTATTAAATCACAGTCTTTTGTTTGCTTTCCCACCACATTATCTATGTGAGCATTCCAATTTAAGTTATTTGTAAATGTAATTCCTAAGTATTCAGTAGACTTCACAGCCTTTAGATCTGCGTGAATTATCATGTAACCAAAATTTAGTACATGCCTTTTACTACTCATGCGAATGACATAACAATTTTTATTATTTAAGGTCAGTTACCACTTTTTGCATCATATGGATAGGTAGCCTAAATCATTTTGCAGTTCATTTTGATCATCTGATCACTTTACAAGACAGTAAATGATTTGCAAGACTGTAAATGATAGCATCATCTAAGAGGACTGCTCAGATTCTCTCTTAAATTGTTAATGTAGATCGGCAACAGCAGGTGGTCTATAACACTTCCTTGAGGAATGTCAGATATCACTTCTGTTTTACTTGACGATTTTCCATCAATTACTATGAACTGTGACCTTTCTGACAGGAAACCACACATCCAGTTGCACAACTGAGACAATACGCCATAGGCACACAATATGATTAGAAAATGCTTGTGAGGCACTGTTTCAAAAAGTCTTCTGGAAATCTACAAATATGGAATCAATTTGAGATCCCTAGTCGACAGCACTTATTACTTTGTGTGACTAAAGAGCTAGCTGTGTTTTAAAAGGTCGATATTTCTGAATCTATCTTGGCTATTTATCAATGAATCATTACCTTTGAGATAATTCATAATATTCAAACACAATATATGTTCCAAAATCCTAATGCAAATCAACATTAGTGATGTGAGTCTGTTATTTAGTAGATTACTCCTCTTTTCTTTCTTGAGCATTGGTGTGACCTGAGCAACTTTTCAGTCTCTAGGTATGGATCTTTATCAAATGAGTGGCTATACACGATTTCTAATGGAGCTATTGTATCAGCATTCTCTGAAAGAAACATAACTGCTTTATGACACTGAGGAGAGCTACTACTAAGTTACTCACAGTTGCAGTTGTTCTTGATTTGAATACTGCAATTTTTACTTTGTTGTCTTTGGTGAAGAAATTTCAGAAATCCGTGTTTAGTAACCCTGCTTTAGTAGCACTGTCATCAGTAACATTACCACAGCTATTGCGCAGTGAAGGTATTGGTTGTGTCTTGCCATTGGCGTACTACACATGCAACCAGAACCTCTTTGGATTTTCTTCCAGATTTCAAAATGAAGTTTCACTATGGGAACTATTAAACACATCTTCCACTGAAACCCACCCTAAGTTTCGAGCTTCAGTAAAACATCGCTAATCTTGGAGATTTTGCATTCTTTTAAATTTTGACATGCTTTTTTTCATTGCTTCTGCAGCTGAGTTTTGACGTATTTTGTGCACCACCCTTTTAATTTATTTGGTATCCTTTCAATTTATTTGGTATATATCTCTTAATTGATGTCGATACTATTTCTCTGAATTTAAACCATCTCTGGTCTACACTTACATAGTCAGACTTGAAGGAGTAGAGACTTAGTAGAGACCGTCTCCTTGGAAGGCATCAAGTTAATTTTTATCTGCTTTCTCATTAAATGACCTATTGTGTAGGGCTGAAAATTAATAGAGATAAGGCAAACAGAATGTGCAAAGTAAGTGGAAATTACTCGTCTCTTCCCCGATTACAGTGCAATAGAAGATACTACAAGATGTTGACAGATTGCCATATCTCGGTAGCTTTATATGTAATAATGAGGTCACAGATGCAGAAATCACCAGCAGAACTGGAAAATCAGTCCATATGGTAATTAGGTCTGTAATATGTCAACAAAGCTTTGACTGTACTCCTTTATCGTTTATATGTCAGTAAAATCAGCACACAGTCTCCATATTTTTCACCAACAATGCTAGAGATGATTTCTGAAGATGTTAACCCAAGCAAGTTACAAACGATGAAGTGCTGAGAATACGAGGTCTACACAGCCTGCACAAAATTATTGTTGAAAGAAGACTGAAGATTGCAGGTTATGTTCTACGCATGTAAGGTGGAAGAATCCCAAAATCAACACTGTTGTGGAAATCAATGGACACATACAGATGTACAGGAAGACCTTTTAACACCTGGAACTTTTGCAATGAATCTTCAATGCATGGACACAAACTTGGAGGAAGGTGAGAACTTGGCAGCTGATCGAGTGAACTAGTGGAAACCAGTTCCTTGTATGGTACACAGCAAATCTGAGTAAGTTAGTAAGTAAGTAAGTAAAGTAAGTACAACTGGGGATTTTGCAAAACTGTTGGATGATCGATATTATTGTCTAGATTTGACACTGTTGGACTTCTACCTTTTCCTTGATGTGTATTCTTCAAATTGTGAGTTTTATGAGGAAGCTGATAGGTACTTACCAATCAACCTTCCCTCACACGAACTGACATTGTCTCTTTATAAATTCTACTGTTCTAACAATTATCTACTGAGAATCCTCGACTAGGTCTCCGCAGCTCAAATGAGCCAGTTTCTTTTAAATTTCTGTCTTTGGCTATAATTGTCTTCCAAGTATGGTGACACAACATCTTGTCATGAAACTTTTGCCTTTACACTTGTTTACTTTTCTGGACACTGCCTTTTTCTGCACTGTGCACTAAATACACTATGTGAGTAACGCCCAATCTCCAACAACCAATCGTGAACTGTAAACAGTTGTAAACTCTACCAGGGCACATAACAAACAATTAACATTTGCGTTTTAGTGTTCTAAGCTGTGAGGTCATCAGCGGACAAATAATTTAGTACCTATTCCTGGACAGCCAGAGTGGCCGTGCAGTTCTAGGCGCTACAGTCTGGAACTGAGTGACAGCTACGTTCGCAGGTTCGAATGCTGCCTCGGGCATGGATGTGTGTGATGTCCTTAGGTTAGTTAGGTTTAATTAGTTCTAAGTTCTAGGTGACTGATGACCTCAGAAGTTAAGTCGCATAGTGCTCAGAGCCATTTGAACCTATTCCTGACGTGCTGTTGTTTGGAACAACAACTGACATGATCCAAAATATTACTTTCTTTTATTATAGCTTCACTTTTATTTTGTCTAATGATTACTAATTTCAGTATCAAATTCCATCATCAAGCCACTATATGATCAGAAAGCAAAGTGTATCGTTAAAATATTGTTTAATAAACAGATTACCATTATATCATCATTCCTTAAAGTAATGTCCAAAGTGGAAGGACAGATGATTAATTTTGAGTATATACAAAAGTCAGAGTACTGAACCGGATATGAAAGAAGGAAACCCAGAAGGGCAGTGAGAGACAAGTGCCTTCTATCACCTTACTTCCTTAATATGTTCATCAAGGAAGTAATAACAACAACAAAGAAAAGATGACAAGAATCAAAAGGTAATTTCTGGAATACTCCAAGGAAATGTGATAGGACCATTACATTTACAGTGTATATAAATGATCCAGTAGAAAGTGTCAGAGGCTCCTGAATATTGTTCACAGGTACTACACTTGTCCATCAGAAAGTAGCAATAACAGAAGGCAGTATCAATTTGCACAATGACCTGCAGAGGATTAGTGAATGATGCAGGCTCTGGCAGTTGACCCTGCACATAAATAAATGTAACATATCACACACACACACACACACACACACACAGGAAAAGAAATCCAATACTGTACAACTTCACTATTAATGACAAATTGCTGGAAACAGAATCTACCGTAAAATATCAAGAAGTAACTATCCAGAGCAACCTTAAAGTGGAATGACCACATAAAACTGCAATAGAAAAGCAGATGCCAGACTAAGATTCACAGGAAGAATCTTAAGTGAATGTAAATTACCCCTGTGTCCTTACCCAGTAGGACTGACAGAAGAGAGAAAGAAGATCCAATGAAGTGCGGAGTGTTTTGTCACAGGATCATTTAGTCACTGTGAGATCATTACAGAGATGCTCAGCAACTCCAGTGGTAGATGCCATAAGAGAGCAGTTGTGCATCACGGAAAGATTTACTACCCAAATTTTGAGAGAGTAGTTTCCGAGAAGAGTCTGACAACATAATAGTTTCTCTCATATACATTTCACGAAATGATCACGTGAAGAAAATTTGAGAAGTTAGAGATAATACAGAAGCATACTGACAGTCATTCTTCCCAAGCACTGTTCACAAGTGGAACAAGGTAGAGGGGATCAGTTGGTGGCATGAGACGTACCCCCTGCCACACACAGTTAGGTGGTTTTTGGAGCATGATGTTGATATGGAAACTTAATTGCATGCATATACACTGCAGATTGATGACATCACAATAGTAAATCAGAGTAGGAACTAAATAAAATGTTTCAGGCCTTAAATCAAGAAATGGTAAAACTAAAGCTAAAAATGAATACAAAGAAGACAAAAGTTATGGCTACAGACAAGAAAGGAGGTGGAGGTAGGACTGACACAAGAACAGGCAATGAGCAACTCAAGAAAGCAACTGAAATTCAATATCTCAGTAGCATTTTGCAAGAAAACAATCAATATTTCAAGGCATTCAAGAAAAGCATAGCACAGGTGAAGAGTTCCTTCCAAAATAAGAAGAAGCTGCAACTGAATAAACATATCAGCTTCCACATTAAGAAAATATTTGTAAAGACCTTTGTGTGGAGTGTTCTGACACACAGATGCTAAATCTGTACATTAGAAAAGCCAAAGGAAGCTCGCCTCAAACCTGCTGAAATGTGGTTCTGGAAGACAAGTACAAGAACTAGCTGCATTGACAGAAAAATTAAAGGAAATAGGAGAGAAGAAAGAACCACTGAAAGTTATAGGCCAGGGCAAAGCAAAATACACTGGACACTTAACTGGAGATGATTATCTTGTAAAAAACATTTCTGAAGGCAAGATCGTAGGTAAGAAAACAAGGGGATGACTGAGAACATCCTACTTAAACAATATGATCAATGAATGGGATTTTCTTCACACATGGAGATGAAGACAACTGCTGAAGAGAGGAAGCTGTGGCTGCAGAAACAAGGTTTAACCTTTTGGAAGAGTAAGGACAAACTAATACAAAATATGAGTCTGCATGGTAGCTACATATGGAATAAATGACAACTTCTTGTGTGCAGTCATCAAGTCACTTACCCCAGTAGGTGTCTTATCTACTAAGAGTAAAGGTCACTGTTGTGCTTTCAATAGATGTGAACTGCACCCTGAAAATGGTATGTCTAGTTTGCAGTTGTACAGAAGCTTTTTATTTTGCAAAATGGTTCAAATGGCTCTAAGCACTATGGGACTTAACATCTGAGGTCATCAGTCCCCCAGACTTAGAACTACTTAAACCTAACTAACCTAAGGACATCCCTGCCTGAGGCAGGATTCGAACCTGCGACCGTAGCAGCAGCACAGTTCTGTACTGAAGTGCCTAGAACCGCTCGGCCACAGTGGTCAGCTTTTATTTTGCAAAGAAATTTTTGATAATAAGATGAACTGATGCTGGTACTTGCTACTGAAACCAGTAGTACTTAGACACAACAAAAGTGTGACTATAGAATTAAGAATAATTTTTCCAAACAATCGAGTAATTTTTTCAAAACAGCACCACAATAGGGGATACTTATTTTAAACTAAAGACACAAAAGAAAAAAAGAGAAACTGTAAAGATCTTGAGTTTTATAAGACTCTCTTGGGAGGAAAATATAAGATACCAATTACAAATTATTTGTTTCAGTTCCTTTAGAATAATTTCCTGTTTCACAGGTGCCTTGAAGAAAATAAAAGATCTAGAAAGTGTCTTAATGACAACCGATGGCCTCATGTTGACAATAATTGGTAAACTTGCAAGGCATACTTTTTTATGTTGTATAAACTACGAAACTGTTAGCATCGTCAGCTAAAATTTACTTCTTCTGTCTTAATATACCTTCCTTCACTTACAGCTGCAGTGTGGAGACTGGGGTGAGGGTGGGAGCGGGGATGGGGGCGAGGGTGAGGGCGTACTGCTTTAAAATGGTGATTCTTGTATTGATATTCTTAACAACAGATTTATATCTTTTGCTTATGAAAGTCTGCATGTGATGACAGCTGCACTAGTAATACCTTCACAGGTTCGTATTCAAGTTGCAAGGCTAGATCTATGCCAGCCATGACACGCTCCCAGCCTTTCCTCCTCGTGATCTGGTTGTAGCGTTGGGACTGCAGGGTGTCTAAGCTGATGTTCAGGCCGTCAAGCCCTGCCCTCTGCAAGGCAACCAGCTGTCTTGCCAACATGAGGCCATCGGTTGTCATTAAGACACTTTTGAGATCTTTTATTTTCTTCAAGGCACCTGTGAAACAGCAAATTATTCTAAAGAAACTGAAACAAATAATTTGTTACATTGCTGCTGCATATGAAACAAAACTCCAGTTGATAAATTGAAAATACAAATTCCTTAAAAGTTAACTGTACATTTGCCCTAATACAAAGAGATATGAAGGGTTAATAAACTGAATTGAAGAATGCAAGTTAAGATAGCAATGAAAAAATAATTAGAGGCATAAGATCACCTACTGCAATAGGGAAATGGGAATCAATATGAACCATTACCCAGCTACTGTCAACTGATTCCATGTCTCCATGCACACTGTATAAACCACTGTGGGTTTGTCCGACAAAGTACATTGTTGTACCACACATTACGGTTTTTCCCCATTCAATGCTCATGTGGAGTGTGGGAAGAATGATTCTTTAAATGGTTCTGTGCATGCTGTAATTAATCTTGCCTTCATGGTCCCTATAGGAGTGATACATATGTGGTTATTGTATAATCCCTAAATACCCGCTTAATACAGGTTCCTGAAATTTTATAAGTTGGGTTTTGTCATATATTTGGCGTCTATCTTCACTTGTCTGGCATTTCCAATTTTTAGTAGCTTCTTGATGCTCTCCCATGTATCAAATAAATCTATGATCAATCATGCTACACTATTTTGTATACATTCAATGTCTGCCATTAGCTTTACTTGTTATGGGTCATACTTAAGCAATATTCTAGAATGGGCCACACAAGTATTTTGTAAGCAATGTCCTCTATAGACTGATTGCATTTTCCAGTATCTTACCAACGAATTAAAGTCTGCATTCTGCTTTGCCTACAAGTGAGTCTATGTCACCATTTCATTTCATCCAGATATTTGTATGAGTTGACCAATTAAAACTGTGATTATTTGATAATGTAGTCATACAATACTGTCTTTTATTTGTTTTGTGATGTGCTCCAATTTACATTTCTGAAAACGTAAACTCAGTTGCCTATCTTTGGACCAATTTGAAATGTTATGATCTGACTGAAATTTGTGCAGATTTTTTTCAGGCAATAATTCATTATAGACAACTCTATCATCCAGGAAAAGTATGAAGTTCCTTATAATATCGTCTTCCAGAACATTAAGGTACAACATTAATGTAATGGTATAAATTACTATAACTGTATAAATAAGTTTATAAGTGTGTAAAATACATTGAACTATTTGTTACAACAAAACATTGTACTGGTATACTCAGCAAGATGTTAAATCAGCAGATAGCTACATTTTATGTTCAACATTTTGTGTACAGCATATATGCTGGAAAGGATTTATACCCAAATTAAATAAATCTGAAGAAATGGTAGTGTGTCTCTGGAAAAAAAATCCATAAAAACTCATACAGTCCAATTTGCTATTATGTCACTGTTACTGAAATATAATACAAGGTAACTGAATTCGATGAACATTCTCAGAGTGCAATATGCCTCAGAGTGAAATGCACAACAATGTCAACATTATTTTTCAAGGCTATGTTTGTGAAAATGGATAAAAGCAAACCACACATTTTGTTCTCAATCTGCGGAAGCATTATGCACTGTGAAACACTGTACTGCTGTTCTACATAAAAGCTGTCTCATTGCCAACATCTTTCCCCTGCTGGCTGTTCTACACTTCTCATCACTGATTCAACACGTTGTAAGATATTTTATGCTGTATGACACCACAGTCCAGTCTGGTTAGGACAGCATAAAAATAATATATGAATTTCAGTATTGAAACTGGAACAGCAGAACAGCTCTCATCACACTGGATATCAAATCGAGGTTGGATTACAGCCATGGGTACATCATTTCATGCTACTCAACTGTATGTCATATGTCAGAGTCCTTCAACTGTAGTGGCTGGCGACTGGTGGCTGGCGACTGGTGGCATACCCATCTCTTGGCATCCTGTGAACAGACGTTCTCCACAGGTGACAGATTTGAAGAAAATGCTGGATATGGCAACAGTGGAACACTCTCTGTACCGAGGCAGCTCAGTACAACTCAGGTGATGTGTAGTCTTGCATTATCTTGTTAAAAGATAACATCACAGAGCCCTTGAAAATAGGGCACAGCGATAGGCCTTAACAAAACACAAATGCAATGGCTGCTGTCCAAATAACTGGCTATGTGAACCAGAGGTTGTGACATGTATCCAGTTGCACCCCATACCATCACATCACATGCTGGACCCGCATGTGAATGACAGGTACAATCTGGCCAGGTCTGTTGGCATCAGAGCCTCCACACACAAGTACATCAATTGTGACGATGTTGCAGAACTGAGACTCATCTGATACGATGACACAGTGCCATTCCTGTGTCTGGCATTGTTGTCAGTTGCACCGCTGTCAGTTCACCTCTCTCTAGAGCTGCATTAACGGCTTGACAGTCTGTGCTGCTCCAGATGCCATCACATTGTCTGTGTGGATACTTGTCTCACTGTATACAAGCCCACTTCCTGACTAAATGTACACAACTTCACTGCAGGATCATGTACGCATGAGCGAACACTTGTCTGCCCTCTCAGGTGCTAGTTGGGTGGCACTACTGAGGCCCTGCAAGGCATTTAGCATGGCCCTCCTGAACCTACCAATTCTATGTTTGCACAAAATGAGATTCTGTGCAATGCAAGCAGCAATATAGTGAAACAATAAACCAGAGTCTCAGCAGACCATGAGCCTGCCACTGCCAAATCTGGAATGCTGATAAACATTTCTCCTTCTTCCATTATGCTTAACACGGTCTTCGTGTAAACAACCAACACTGAAATAGAATTTCTGAATGAGAAACCTGCTCCATAAGCTTTTCTTGCATACAGAATATGCATGGGAGTGCTGAAAAGTAATGCCTCTGAATTTTTTATTCTGTTCTCAATATCGGTTGAGGTATGACACGTCACGCATATTACTTGGTCAACTTTCCCACTTCACTGACTCGTGGCACACCCACCTCGCGCAAACAGATGGAGTCGGAATAGGCAGCCCACTCTGACCAGAGATTGTGAATATGTTTACGGTGCACTTCGAGGAAGAGGCCCTGATGTCATCCAAATGGAAATCCATCTTCTTCTTCTTCTGTTATGTGGATAACACACTTGTCATCTGGCCTCATGGAAGAGACAAACTTCTTGACTTCTTTGTACATCTGAACTCCACGCGCCACAAAATCAAATTCACTATGGAGACCAAAGAAGAAGGAAGACTACCATTCCTGGACATCATAGTCAGGAGAATAACGGACAGCACCCTGTGCCACAGCGTGTATCTGACTCTATAAAACACATAAACTCAGTTCTCCCTATGGCACTGTGAATAATTTCAATAACAAAAAGTGAGATGAATGTTGCAGCGTACATTTAATTTCCACTTTGGCTTTGCATTCAAGATCAGTCTTACCTGAGAGTGCAACATTACATCTTTGGTTAATTTAATTATATGTTCATTAGATTTTGGTTATAAGGCACGTTTTGCTGCCTAATGTTTCATCTCCAAATGCTGGAAACAATCCATGGAGGAAGAGGAGTATGTAAGACATTGGTGGACCAGGTTGGAAGAATCTGTGAATTTCAATACTCTGTAGAAGAGCTCAATCATTTGAAAATAACTTTCAGACCTTGTGGCTATTCTAACAGATATACATAGGGCACTACATTCTAAAATATTTGCATCTTTCAGTGAAAAACAAGCAACTAGAGGAAAAGTTCTCTTGCCACTTGTAAAAACAGTCGCAGATCGCGACCTCCGAGTGCTATAAAGAGAAGGTATTGACGCAGTGCTTAAACCAAACTGAAGACCAGAAAAGCAGCCATACTCAAGCAAATTGCTGTGCAGTAGTTCTAGTGAATTTAACAATGATGTGGCTGCTTTCATGGTGGCCCAGTCATATTGTGGGGTAGGGAATGCCAGTTACAGAGCTGGAATTGTAGGTGACAGATGGGTTTTTGGCAAAGCCTTGTATCAATACCTCCTTAATTATTGAGCTGAAAAACTGTAAAAAACATTCATACAGTAAAATCACACAAAAAAATTTCCTATTTCTGCAGGTATTGTGCCTTCTGTTTCTTTTTCATTACAAAAACATATTGATTCAAGTTTATAAAGTCGCTGTGATTTGTGTAACACACATTCTAGAACATGTTCCAGGAATGTCATGAAACAGACAGCTTTAAATACTTACTCTAGCTCATCTTTCGAGACTTGCATGCCAAAAAAACACCATCTATCCAATCTGTTTTTATTTCACTTTCATGTAAAAATTTCTCCACAAAGGATATCATCTGCCATGTAGGCAGTGCAAGAGGAAATTCCACACTCACATTTGGGTAACCAAGTGGATTCTGTGTCTTGTCAGAACCAAGTACAATCAACCCAATTTTGTCTTTACCGCTGGTAAATGTCTGGAAACATATTAAATGGTAAAAATAAGTTTTGTTTATAACAAGTTGTATACCAATAAAAACATCACGCACAGATACTCTTTATAAATTATTTAATTCGATAGATAAAAAATCTACTCACCAAGCAGTAGCAGAACACACACATAAAAGACTGTTGTGATAGGCAAGCGTTTGGAGCCAGTGACTCCTTATTCAGGCTGAAGGGTTGCAGGGGAAGCAAGAAGGGTGAAGGAAAAGGACTGGAGAGGTCTAAGAAAAGGGGTAGATTTTGGGAAAGTTACCCAGAACCGTGGGTCATGGGTGACTTACCTTACAGGATGAGAGGGAAAGACTAATTGTTGGGGACTGCATCGGGCAAGATTCGGAAACCTGAGAGCTTAAAGGTGGAAGACAGGGTAATATGCAAGACAGAGATTACTACTAAAACCGTACATGAGTTAATAAGAGTGAGAAGCTAAGTGTATTGTATGCAACAGCTGTGGGAGGGGGCAGTGAAAACAGACGGGAAAGACAATGAAAGATGTAGAAAGCTAAAACAGAGTGAAGCAAAGAGTAATTACAGTGAAGAAAAGCTGAGACAGGAGAAATTAACGTAAATTAAGGCGAGGTGGGTGGTGAGAACCAAGGACACGTTGTAGTGCTAGTTCCCACCTGCGGAGTTCTGAGAAACTGGTGTCTGGCGGAAGAATCCAGGTGGCATGTGTGGTGAAACAAGTGCCGAGGTTATGTATGCCATGTTGTAGAGCATGCTGTGCAACAGGATATTGCGAGTTCCCAGTATATACACTTTGCCTATGCCCATTTATCCTAACTGATAATTTGGTGGTAGTCATGCAGATGTAGAAAGCTGAACAGTGTTTACATAATAGCCGGTATATGACATGTGTCGTTTCTACTTTTCGCCTGATCCACAGTTCTGTGTGACTTTCCCAAAATCTACACCTTTTCCTGGAACTCTCCAGGCCTTTTCCTTTACCCTTCTTCCTTCCCCTTCAACGCTTCTGTCTGGAAGAGCCACTGTCTTTTATGTGTATGTTCTGCTGCCGCTTGGTGAGTAGATTTTTATCTATTCAATTAAATAATTTTATCAATAATTCATTGTTTTTGTTGTTATAGTTACTCTTTATAACCTACTTAAAATACATCACGTACCATCCTCTCCACAATTCTTCGAACACATAGTTTTGCCTTTTGTAAAAAATCACTGCGTTTCTGTATAACATACTTGGAGTCAAAGTGTCCAACATCTATTACAATTATAAACAGATGAAAGAAAGTCATTGTATTTATTGGCAGTATTACGCAATCAAATATTTTGAAAGAGTTCCAGTGGTATAAATTTACAATATCTTACAAATAAATATATACGTTTATTCTTTAAATCAATTCTTAGCAGTAACATAATAGTATAAATTGCAGAATCAATATAGCCAATTTTAATGTAATGAATGCAATACAAATACAAAATAACAGCGGTAAGTTATTACAAATGAGAGAGAGAGAGAGAGAGAGAGAGAGAGAGAGAGGGAGAGAGAGAGAGAGAGGCATTTAGACAATGTTTCATTACAGTGCGAAACTTATTAGAATTAAAATGAATCCATAGTGAATTATTACATTCCAAAAATAATAATTATTGTGTTCTTTCACCCCAAAATAATACATTCATTGGGCAATATATACTTTTAATTTCAGAAAATTTTACAACAGCTCTGAACTTCACTGCTTCGATGAATTTATTACATGTGTCAATGAATGAGGGTTGATAACACTGCTTTAGTCATTCAATTGTTCGTCATGTGATATTCGCAATGTTCTTAATAACTTCTTATGTAAAGTTCTACCATCAAAAAGATAATCTACGTAAGTTTTAAAAGTCGCGAATCTTTAAACAACAACTTGAAAATGGGTATATCAGTATTTTGTATACATTGTAGCATTGCTAGATTTACTTTTAAATTTTAAAGTATATGAGCAGATTGAGCGAATTTCCATCCAGAAAATTTGCTGTTGGCAAGACCTCACTACAAAGAAAAATGGTCTTTCCGGAGTCAAATGCTAAAAAATTCATAAATACCAGCATTGTAAGTGATACAAACAGGTATTAAGCACCGGGCATAAATATCGTTCTGCTTGATGAGAAAAAAAGTAGGTAGATGAAAGAGTAAATTGGGTGCCAGGATTGAACATAAACTAACCCAAATTGCAAAGGTTAAAAAAAAAAAAAAAAAAAAAAAAAAAAAAAAAAAGAGGGTCACTGCTCAAGAATTGTGAACTGCCCCCCCCCCGCCCCCCCCGCCCCCCCCGCGCCCCCGCCCCCCCGCCCCCCCGCCCCTTTTCTTTTACAGGCTTGCTTTCACTTTTCAGATGAGACCATGTCCTCCATATGTGAAGGAAATAGCCAATATGTAAAGAGAATTACAGATAAAGAGTTTTCTAGAATGAGATTTCCACTCTGCAGCATAGTGTGCACTGATATGAAACCTCCTGGCAGATTAAAACTGTGTGCAGGACCAAGACTCAAACTTGGTGATCGTAACCCCAGACCTGTGTTGCCGCTTTGGGAGGTAGATCTCGTATCTGGACAGAGGAGATGACAGTTAGGGTACTATGGGTGAGCAGCTGCCATCAATTTTTGATGGTGCAGAACCCACAATAGTGGAACTGCTGCCTAGTCCAAAGGCACCTGTTACCAGTCTTACCCCACAATAGTGTATCGAATCCAGACGTAATGTCGAAGATGATAAAAAGTCATATGAGAGATTCCTGTAATCTAGGTGTGACTGCACCAATGCTGCATACAGCCATATCAAAGTAGAGTGGACCACACCGTGGTCGGTGTTGCTGAGGCATAGAAGAGCATTCAGGTGCGACCTACATGTCTGCTTTAGTTGACAAAGACGGGGAAGCCATGTCAACTAGGCATCAAAGACCGGTCCTAAAAAACACAATGACAGAAATGCATAACGTAGGTCATGGCAGCCAAAAAATGAATGCTATGAGTGAAAGCCCAGGATTGTGCTTGGTGTATTGCTCCCTGCATTCTGCCTCCAGCAATAGCCGTCGTGGATGAACAGAAAAAATGGGGACACCATATGTCATGCAGCTGCCGCCAGATCATTGATAGCCACAAAAAGGAGAGCGACACTCAAAACAGAACCTTGTGCAAGCCCCTTCTCCTGCAGGGGGGGATGCTACAGGAGGCACCAACCTGTACCCAAAAAGTGTGACATGGAAGAAAGTTCTGGATAAAAATCAGGAGTGGGCCATGGAGGCCCCAATCCTTTAAGGTGGCCAGGACGTTATGGCACCATGTCTTATCATAAGATATATACGCAGATCAATGAAAACTGCAAGAAGGAACTGATGCTGAGCAAAAGCTGTTCAGATAGCACACTTCAAGTGGACTAAACTATCTTAGGTAGAGCGCTCTTGGCGAAAAGCACCCTGGATCGAAGCCAAAAGATCCGGGGATTCAAGGACACAATACAGCCTTCGACTAAACATACTTTCAAGTAACTTGCAGGACACTGAGTAAACAATCTGGACGACAGCTGTCCGTTTGAAGAGGCAATTTATCTGATTTCAAAATTGGAATAACGGCATTTTCTCGCTACTGGGAAGAGAATTCTGCATTGCACCAGGGATGGTTAAAGAAAGGCCAGGTACACTGACGGAAAAATTTGCAACACCAAAAAATAATTAATGTAGAGTAATTAAATACCAGGAATATATTTGTTGAGACAACGTATGTAAAGTGATTAACGTTGCAGGATCAGAGATCAATGTGAGTGTGAGATAAGCCACTGCAAATGTAAATGTAAATGCTGGTACGCTGTTGTACACGTCATATGTCAGTTTGTGGGATGGAGTTCCATGCCTGTTGCACTTGGTTGGCCAATATAAGGACAGTTAATGATGTTTGTGGATGGGTTGAAGCTGTCATCAGATGATGTCCAATATGTGCTCGAGGTAGAGCTGGTTATCGAGCAAGCCAAGGCAATATGTTGACACACTATAGCATGTTGGCTTACAACAGCAGTATGTGAGCAAGTGTTATCCTGTAGGAAAACACCTCCTGGAATGCTGTTTGTGAATCGCAGTACAACAGGTCAAATAACCAGACGGACATACAAATTTGCAGTCAGCGTTCGTGGGATTCATACAGACAGTTTTGTCAGTGGAAAAGCGAAAGCCATTGTTGATGCTCCAGGAGTAAAGACAATCAAGACATTGCTGAAGATGCCACTAAGTGAGACAGGTTCATAGAGAACTGCAATAGAAGGCAAAATTGTCAAAAAAATGGGAGCCGGAGATGCCCAGTGGGAGACAGGCCATTATAGGGTTAATGGCGATAGCAAAGAGAATGACACTCAGAATGGAACCCTGAGACACACTATTTTCCTGGTTAAAGGTGTCCGACAAGGCAGACCCTTCATGCACCTCGAAAACTCGGTCTTTTAAAAATGTCTGAAGGAAACAGGGTAGGTGGCCACGGAAGCCCCACACGTGAAGAATATGGAGGGTACTAGCTCTCTAGCAGGTGTCATAGGCCTCCTCCAAATCGAAAAACACGGCGACAATCTGGGATTTCTGCAGAAAACCATTCATGACATGGGTGGGCAAAATAATGAGACGGCCCACTGCAGAATGCCGTGTTGAAAGCCACACTGTGCATTCATCAAAAATTGTGAGACTCGAGCCACCATATCATCCGGGCATGAATAATATGTCCCATCACCTTGCGAACACACTGGTAAGAGAGATGGAGTGGTAGGTAGAAGGAAGTGTGTGTGTGTGTGTGTGTGTGTGTGTGTGTGTGTTTGTGTGTGTGTGTGTCAGAGAGAGAGAGAGAGAGAGAGAGAGAGAGCTAATTTCGGCAAGAGCTGGATTTCCATCAATAAACTGAGTTGAAGTCTGCTGTTGTGGTCTTCATCCAACTACTGCTTTGGTGCATCTCACCAGCCTATTCCAGCCTTTGTAAGCCTCTTCATCTCTGCATAGTATTTCAACCTAAATCCACTTAGAATGGTGAACCACCATTCAGAGAATAACTTTTTAACAACACAGTTTGATTTCTGTAAAGGCTTCTATACTGAGAATCCAACATAATATCTCACAAATTCAATTCCAGTAGAATTAAATAGTGGAAATTATCCCCTCTGTCATCTTGCCAAAGCCTTTGACTGTTTAGATTAAAAAATTGTGTGAGGGGAAGCTAAAATAGTATGGCATTAAAAGTCTTCCCCTTGCATGGATTGAGTTGTACTTTAACTACAGAAAATGGAAGGTCACATTAACAAATAATAAGACAGGAATAAGATTAAACTCAAAAAGGGAGAACATAAAATATGGTGTGGCACACAGTGTTTGCTGCCAAGTCCACAAAAATGATTTACTTGGGGCACTGGAGGGCTTTGGAAAAACTCTAATGTTTTGCAGTGTCACAAACTTATTGATGCAAGATCTAAACTCATCCATACCAGAAACATCCAGGAGAATAACAGAACAGGCGTGTACTGATCCACAGGTACCAGCTTAATGCCTAAAAACTTGTACTGTGCAGTTCTAAAGAAATAAAAGTGACTTACAGATACGAATATCAAAAGTAGGGATAAATGGGCAATTAGGCTCCCATGTTCTAAGTTCCTGGGTATGCAGATACCACTCACGTGTGAGACCAGCATGTGAGTCAGTTAACCGAGAAGCTCAGTTCCACCCATTTTGTGCTTAGAAATCTCTTACTGTATCAAACTGGACAAAGGATTGCTAACACACTTTCACTCAGTTTACTCATATGGCATAATCTTCTGAGGTACTTCAGCTAAGCGGAAAAAAATATTTATTCTACATCTTGAAAAAGCTTCTTCAGGGACCCATGGATTCTCACACTTACATGCCTATAGAAGTTATATTCCCTAATGGTATTTGTGATTAATAACAAGATTTAGTTTAAGATGAACTCAGCAATTCAGAACTACAATACTAGAAGCAAAAGTAATTTCCATATATAAAAACCTAAAATCAGGGTTGCCACAAGTTTCTCCAAGTGAAATTCCCTGATATTTCTCTGATTCCACAGACACATTTTAGAATTTTTCCCCGACAAATTTTGAGGTCTCAATGGGAGGTAAAGACATAAGTCGACAAAAGAATGTAAGGGCTTTGTATTTCTCCCCCATTTTGTTTTAGGGCGCAAAAACAACTAGGGTCATATGTGTCCATGCCAAAACTGTGAAACACAAAGATGAAGATAGGAGTTAAAAATGGTTACATGTCAACGTTTGATGACAGAAGAGAGGACAGCTACAAACAGGGACATGGAGAAAGGTCTATGAAGTACACAATAGGGAAATGGAGGCCCTGAACTAAAAATTAAATGGCCTTCACCATATTGCTACAACTGATAAAATGTAAAACACGGTCGATAGCCCACGCATTGTTCACTAAAACGGCCAATAACTCAGATGGCAAATCCAAACGGGAATATAAACGGTAAAAAAAAGGGCATCCCCTCAGGAAACGTCAGACAGTTAAAAGTTGAGTGCAATGTGCACAAAGTAGTGGGGGAGCACCACTTAACAAATGGTGATGGCTAAAAAGGCAGTGCCCAATATGCAACCTAGTTAAAATGACCTCCTTGCCGCAGGAGGACTGAGTGGAGGTTGTCCAAGCCACTGGAAGAGGCTTAATAACCCAGAGCTTATTCCTATGAATGGAGGACCAGTGGCGTTGCCATTGTGACACCACCTCCTGACAGAAAGCAACAAGAGATCATCAGAGGGAATGCAAGAATTATTGGGCTGAAGTACGAGGAATGCAGCTTTGGCAGCAGTGTCAGCAACCTCTTGGACCGATATGACCTGGAACCGACGTAAACATCACAGTGGCTCCATAAAAAGTGAGCAAGTGGAAGCTTTCCTGGAACCGGTGCACTAAGGGATGGACAGTCTACAGTGCACAGAGGCTTTGAAGGGTGCCGAGAGAGTCTGAGCAGTGACACAGTTGAAAAGAGTATGTCACCAGGTGTACTCCACGATCTGATACGGGGTGAAGAGCTCTGCTGTAAATACTGAGCAATGTGCCGGAAGTCAGTACCAAAAAGTGTTGGTTGATGTTGAAGGCACACCCGACACCATGGTCAGTCCAAGAGCCATCAGTGTACACAAAGGTACTGTTGCGAAATTCCATGCATAGGTCGTGAAACTGAAGGCAATTGAGCGAGCCTGGTGTAGTGTCTTTAGAAAGTGAATGAAGGTCAAGGTGAAGATGGGCTGCCGCACGAAGCCAAAATGGTGAAGGGTTCACACCCATCGAAAAAGCTGCAGGGAGCATGAAGTGGGAGGACCAAGATAGTTTTGTATAAAGCAGGAGCCTCAGGAATTTTGTAGTTTCAATGAATGGAAGAGCAACAGGCCCAACGTGTAAAAATGGTGGAAGAAACCAGCTGTGCTGCCAGAAATTCATACAAATGTTTTTGTCAGTAGAAAAACAAAAGCCACTGTCGATGCTCCGTGAGTAAAGATGATCGAGACATTGCTGAAGACACCACTCAATGAGACAGGTTCATGAAGAGCAGCAGTAGATAGCAAAATTGTCAACAAAAAGAGAGCCAGAGCTGCGCGGCAGGAGACAGG
The DNA here is from genome assembly GCF_023864345.2 of Schistocerca serialis cubense. NCBI lineage: Eukaryota > Metazoa > Arthropoda > Insecta > Orthoptera > Acrididae > Schistocerca > Schistocerca serialis. Next base: position 15,759,178 of record NC_064638.1, read on the forward strand.
CCATTGTAGGGTTAATGGTGACAGCAAAGACAACGACACTCAGGACAGAACCCTGAGGTACACCGTTTTCCTGGATAAAGGTGTCCGAGGAGGCAGACTCCATACGTACTTCGAAAACTCATCTTTTAAAAATTCCTCAAGGAGATGGGGCAGTTGGCCCCATGTCTAGAGAGTACAAACGATACTAGTCCTCCAACAAATGTCGTAGGCTTTCTCCAAATTGAAAAACACAGCCAGTCTGGGATTTTCACAGAAAACCGTTCATGACATGGGTAAACAAAGTGGGTGATAGCCAGAAGGAAGTTGTTTGTCCTTACCGGGCTTAGGTGTGGGTATGACAGTGGCTTCACGACAGTGGCTGGAAAACATGCCCTCTGCCCAGGTGCGGTTGTACGTATTAAGCAAAAAGTGCTTGCCCACAAGAGAAAGGTGCTGCAACATTTGAAAGTTAACAGTGTCTGGTCCAGGGCGGAGGATTGAGATGAAGTGAGAACGTGATCTAGCTTCCTCATAGTAAAGGAAGCACAGTAACACTCATGATTCTGAGAAGAGAAGGGTATTGCCCGAGTCTTGTCTGCTCATTTCCAATAGAGGTAGGCAGGATGATAGTGGGAGGCGCTCAAAATTTCTGCAAAATGGCGACCCAAGGTGTTGTAGGTAGCAATAGGGTACACGATGATATTGTCTGCTACTGTCAGGCTGAAAATTGGGGAATGGATCTTCCTCCCAGAGTACTGTCGGAGGTTGGTGCACACGATGGAAGAGGGGGGTGAAACTGTTAAAAGAGCTAGTGAATGAAGTTCAGCTACCTTTTTGGTTATCCCGAAGAATGCGAATTGCATCGCAGCAGGCTTCAGTCCACCAAAGGACTGGGACACAGCATGGTAAAGAGGAAGTATGAGGAATGGAATGTTCTGCGAAGGTAAGGATAATGTTTGTAAGAAATTCCACCTGGTCATGACAACTGCAGAAATCGTGTTCGTTGAAGGTCGCCATGGAGGAGTAAAGTCTCCAGTCAGCCTTAGTGAGCTGCCATTTCGATGTGCACAGAGGTGGGGTAGGAGTCAGCAAATGGATAGCACACAGGAAATGGTCGCTCGAGTAGGTGTCAGAAAGAACGGACCGTTCAAGATGATGTGCAGGACGGGCAGTGAAGAAGGAAAGGTCCAAATGGGACTAGGAGTGTGACGAGTCTGAAAGCAACATGGGTGCTTCTGTGTTAAAGAAGAAAAGGTTAAGTAGATTAAGAATGGCAGCGAAGAGGGTACCTCTCAGATAGGTTCTGGAAGAGCCCCTAATTTGATAGTGTGCATTAAAGTCCCCAAGCAGCAGAAATCGGCGAGGAAGCTGTCCAATAAGCTGGAGGAAGTCGAACCTGGTGACATCGAATGACGGAGGGATGTAAATGGTAGAAAGGGAAAAGTTCAAGTGAGGAAGGAAAAGACAAACTGCAACAGCTTGATGACATGTAGTCAGGAAGATGGATGGGTTGACTATGAATGTCATCCCATATGAGCAGCATGACTCCCCCATGAGACAGAATGCCAACCTCGAGCGGAAGGTCAAAACAGACCAGGAAGAAATGCAAAAGCTCAAAGCAGTCGTGAGGATGCAATTTTGTTTCCTGAAGGCAGAATACAAGTAGAAGCTGCGATTCAAAAAGCAGTCATAAATCCTCTTTGTTGGATCAAAGGCTGCAAACGTTCCATTGGAGGACAGTCACGATGAGGACAATATGAAGGGGTGTCACCTCGGCAGCTGCCGAGTGCCAGTCTGCGAAAACTCGCAGCTACAGGGCACAGAGGCAAGAGGATCCTGCTCCATGAGGTCCTACAGAAGTGTCGGCTTTCTTCTGCTGTCGACATGAGGAATCCAGGGCATGTTGTCTGTAGTTCAACAATGCCTAGATGATCTTTACTGCAGTTCGATTGCATCTGCATTATTACTTTGTGCCAAGAAGGGCTCTCAGCAAGGGTAGTGTCCAGGCATCGTGGAGTGAACCGTGGCAATGTTGTTCGGGCATGGAGGAGATACAGAGGGACAGGAACTGTCAGTGACATACCTTGCTCAGGCCACCCGAGGGCTACTACTGCAGTGGGTGCCTGCTACCAATGGATTATGGCTCTGAGGAACCCTGACAGCAATGCCACTGTGTCGAATGATGCTTTTCGTGCAGCCACCGGACGTCACGTTACGACTCAAACTCTGTGCAATAGGCTGCATTATGTGCAGTTTCACTCCACACATCCATGGTGAGGTTCATCTTTGCAACTGCAACACCATGCAGCACGGTACAGATGAACCCAATAACAAGCTGAATTGGACTGCTCAGGATTGGCATCACGTTCTCTGCACCAATGAGTGTCACATATGCCTTCCGACGATTGTCAGAGATGTGTTTGGAGGCAACCCGGTCACGTTGAACTCTTAGACACACTGTCAAATGAGTGAAGCAAGGTGGAGGTTCCCTGCTGTTTTGGGTGGGATTATGGGGGGCTGATGCACACTGTTGGTGGTCATGGTAGGCACCATGACAGCTGTGCTATAAGTGAATACCATCCTTATATTAGAACAAATAAGCCCTCGGTCACAAATATTAAGTCAAAATTGACCAGGTTTCGATGCTACTATGAGCGTCGTCTTCAGAATTAGACTAACTGTTCTAAAACATATTAGGTATATAATACATTAATAAAATTAAAGTTTGTACTGACTGGAAAAGATGAAGTACAAACTTTAATTTTATTAATGTATTATATACCTAATATGTTTTAGAACAGTTAGTCTAATTCTGAAGACGACGCTCATAGTAGTGTCGAAACCTGGTCAATTTTGACTTAATATTTGTGACCGAGGGCTTATTTGTTCTAATATAATTCTGACACGGGCACTGAACCTTACCAGCTATGTTCAAAGTTTTACAAATGCCATCCTCCGACGAATAGTGCAGTCGTATTGGCAACATATTGGCGAGGCATTCGTCTTCGTGGATGACATTTCGCATCCCCATTAGCACATCTTGTGAATGACTTCCTTCAAGATAATGACATCACTTGACTAGAGTGGCCAGCATGTTCTCCAGACATGAGCCCTATCGAACATGCCTGGGATAGATTGAAAAGGGCTGTTTATGGGCAATGTGACTTGCCAACCACTCTGAGGGATCTACGCCGAATCGCCGTTGAGGAGTGGGACAATCTGGACTGACAGTGCCTTGATGAACTTGTGGATAGTATGGCACGACGAACACAGGCATGCATCAATCCAAGAGGACGTGCTACTGGGTATCAGAGGTACCCGTGTGTACAGCAGTCTGGACCAACACCTCTGAGAGTCTCGCTGTATGGTGGTACAACATGCACTGTGTGGTTTTCATGATCAATAGAAAGGGCGGAAACGATGTTGATCTCTATTGCAAATTTCTGCACGGGTTCAGGAACCGAGGTGATGCAAAACGTTTTTTGATGTGTGTATGTATGTATGTATGGGATGGGCATCAGTTGTTTGGTAACTGGTTCTTAGGTGTGTGTGTGTGTGTGTGTGTGTGTGTGTGTGTGTGTGTGTGTGTGTGTGTGTGTGAGAGAGAGAGAGAGAGAGAGAGAGAGAGAGAGTGGAGGGGGGAAACTGTGGTTGGTAAGACCTTTTTCCTTTTTGTAAGAGTGTAGTGGATTTGTTTACGGTTCATTGAGGTAATTTATGTTTGATTAATTTGGCATTATTTTTTGGGGCTATTTATTTGCTTATATAGGTGGGTTTTGTGGAGTGTAGTCTGGTGTTGTTGATTTGTGGCAGTTGGTAGTATTGTGCACCTCGGTTGAGCTATATAGGTCAAGTGAAATTTGCAGTATCAGGTTTTTGTGTCTGGTTTCATGGTATCTCTGGCTATGTTTGAGCCGTATAGACCAAGTGAAAGTTTCAGTGTATGTGTGGGTTTCTAGTATCACTGTCTTCATTGGAGCTGTTTAGTTCAGGCAAAATGTATGATACCAATAGCTGTTTTTCGCAGTTTTGGGGTGGGATGATTGTTGAGGGTTTGTTGAGGATTTTGTGTGCATAATTTTTGGTTTGATATTTATTTTGAAATGGTGTCATGATCCTTATTGTTGTGTGTGGTGATTGACACTGCCCAAAACCCCTACTTCGAGCGGTTCCCCCATTAGTTTCACTTTATTTCTAGCGTTAAATATTCCACTTGTTAGGGCCTGTTTATGTTTGTTCATGGGTGTAGTGATAGATGTCATGGTCTCCATATTGAAAACGCTTGAAATAGGAGTGTCACCATCTTGAAGATGCTACGGGTTAAAGCAAATAAGAGAACAAGAACTTTTGGTAATCCCCTGCTGCCTATGTCTGTAAAATATGCTAACAACAAATTATGGCTAGTGCTTCTCTGCTCGAATTGATAATTATGAAATTACTTGTAGATTTGTTATGTCAGCGGTAAAACAGCGATTTTGAAAATATCCACTGCTCGTCCTATACTATTTAGCTGCTATTTTTATATAATACTTCAAACAAAACATTCATGTAATGGGACACAGACTACTGTCAGCTCTCTATATATGGGTAAAGTCAGGATCTATATAATAGTATTAGTAGGCAGAATTTACCTTCTGGAGCCCAGGTATTCTTATAAATTATGGACACCTTGTCACATGGGGTACTTTTTTACTTCATTTTTAAGGATTTGGGGATTTTTGTATGCCTGTCCGTCTCTTGTCATACTGTTACACTTTTGTAGCAGAATATAAAGCTGTAATCTGAACCGTACGGAGAGGTTCACAGTCTACATTGAAATATGCCATTGGTACTTGAGGGAACATAGATATACTAATGCTTAAATTCACATCATTGATTTTCCACAATAGTGTTTGTTTTATAGTCTGTTATAAACCAGCTTTTGGCATTCTGTGTCATCCTCAGACAATTTCTGATGATGTCCTAAAAAGCCAAAATCTGATTCATAACGAACTGTAAAATAAATGACTTTGATCATGCTGAGCACCACAGCTGAGACCAATATTAATGATTATATGTGTTATTACATATTTATCATGTTGCAGTTGGTTTCACTGATTGAACATCTTCAAATTGCCCATTTGTGTCATGACTTTACACATGTAGGCCACCTGAATATGTTCAGTGAACAAATCTGGTCATAACACAATAAATGTGTAATAGTACAGCTTTGATGGTTATTAATATGAAATAAATATTATTATGGCACATCAGTCATGCGTATTTCCAGGGTTGCCACATGTTCTGGAAATCAGGGAATTTCAAATGTATCAGGAAAATTTGAAAAGAGCACTGGAAAAATCTTGTTTTTGTCTCAGTAGATGAAATGGTTTGTTTACTGAGATGTCACGTGTCATCACTGGCTGGGCGCAGCTGAGTACGTGCATAACTTCCCTACTCCCTTATTCTTACTGCTTCTCCCCTTTATACCACTCCACTCGAGTTGCAGTCAGTACCACCACCACTTCTTGCCACTAGCCTAGCAGCTATCGACGAGAGACAGGAAGGCAGGAGGAGTGGTTATTTGAATCTGATTCTCAGAGATTGTTGATGCAGCAGCCAGAGGTGGATATCACGTATACATGAGTTGTGTCTGGGTGACTGTCTGAATATCTGTGTGCTCTTGTTTTCTGACAAAGGATATGGCGGAAGTTTAGTTGTGAGAATGTTATTGTCCTTTTTGCATGCCTGGATGTGGCTCAGCAATCATATATACCGTGAGTTGCTACTATCCTCATTAGTGTCGATTCTCAGAGTATTTGTGCAACTCACCAGCTACACAACCGGCAGGCCGGAAAGGACAGAAGGAAGACTCCCTTGAAGACTTGCTACATCCCTCCAGCCAATCAACACTTGAGTCTCCCTCTGCCAACTGGAAAGGCTCGAAAAAGTCCAACAAAGGCAAATGGTCTTCTCTTTCGCTGACCCAAAAATCCTCTTTGACAGTGTCGCCATGTGATACCTTCTCCTGGCCGGCCTCCATGTCGCCAGTGTGCCCCACCAACCTTTCTTGTGCCCTGGATTCCTCATGTTGACAGTAGAAGAAAGCCGACACTTCTGTAGGACCTCATGGAGCAGGATCCTCTTGCCTCTGTGCCCTGTAGCAGCGAGTTTTCGCAGACTGGCACTCGGCAGCTGCCGAGGTGACACCCCTTCCTATTGTCCTCATCGTGACTGTCCTCCAATGGAACTTTTGCAGCCTTTGATCCAACAAAGAGGATTTATGACTGCTTTTAGAATCGCAGCTTCTACTTGTACTCTGCCTTCAGGAAACAAAATTGCATCCTCACGACTGCTTTGAGCTTTTTCATTTCTTCCTGGTCTGTTTTGACCTTCTGCTCGAGGTTGGCATTTTGTCTCATGGGGGAGTCATGCTGCTCATATGGGATGACATTCATAGTCAACCCATCCATCTCCCTGACTACCTGTCATCAAGCTGTTGCAGTCTGTCTTTTCCTTCCTCACTTGAACTTTTCCCTTTCTACCATTTACATCCCTCCGTCATTCGATGTCACCAGGTTCGACTTCCTCCAGCTTATTGGACAGCTTCCTCGCCGATTTCTGCTGCTTGGGGACTTTAATGCACACCATCCCATTTGGGGCTCTTCTAGAACCTATCCGAGAGGTGCCGTCTTCGCTGCCATTCTTAATCAACTTAACCTTTTCATCTTTAACACAGAAGCACCCATGTTGCTTTCAGACTCGTCACACTCCTATTCCCATTTGGACCTTTCCTTCTTCACTGCCCGTCCTGCACATCATCTTGAATGCTCCGTTCTTTCTGACACCTACTCGAGCGACCATTTCCTGTGTGCTATCCATTTGCTGACTCCTACCCCACCTCCATGCACATCAAAATGGCAGCTTACTAAGGCTGACTGGAGACTTTACCCCTCCCTGGCGACCTTCAGTGAACACGATTTCCGCAGTTGTCACGACCAGGTGGAATTTCTTACAAACATTATCCTTACCGTCGCAGAACATTCCATTCCTCACACTTCCTCTTTACCATGCTGTGTCCCAGTCCTTTCGTGGACTGAAGCCTGCTGCGATGCAATTTGCATTCTTCGGGATAACCAGAAAGGTAGCTGAACTTCATTCACTAGTTCTTTTAACAGTTTCACCCCCCTCTTCCATCGTGTGCACCAACCTCCGACGGTTCTCTGGGAGCAAGATCCATTCCCCAATTTTTGGCCTGACAGTAGCAGACAATATCATCGTGCACCATATTGCTATCTCCAACACCTTGGGTCGCCATTTTGAAGAAATTTTGAGCTCCTCCCACTATCATCCTGCCTACCTCTATTGGAAATGAGCAGACAAGACTCGGGCAATACCCTTCTCTTCTCAGAATCGTGTGCGTTACTGTGCTGCTTTTACTATGAGGAAGCTAGATCACATTCTCACTTCATCTCAATCCTCCGCCCTGGACCAGACACTGTTAACTTTCAAATGGTGCAGCACCTTTCTCTTGTGGGCAAGCACTTTTTGCTTAATACGTACAACCGCACCTGGACAGAGGGCATGTTATCCAGCCACTGTTTTGAAGGCACTGTCATACCCACACCTAAGCCCGGTAAGGACAAACAACTTCCTTCTGGCTATCACCCACTTTGTTTACCCATGTCATGAATGGTTTTCTGTGGTAATCCCAGACTGGCTGTGTTTTTCAATTTGGAGAAAGCCTACGACATTTGTTGGAGGACTAGTATCGTTTGTACTCTCTAGACATGGGGCCAACTGCCCCATCTCCTTGAGGAATTTTTAAAAGACGAGTTTTCGAAGTACGTATGGGGTCTGCCTCCTCGGACACCTTTATCCAGGAAAACGGTGTACCTCAGGGTTCTGTCCTGAGTGTCGTTGTCTTTGCTGTCGCCATTAACCCTACAATGGCCTGTCTCCTGCCGCGCATCTCTGGCTCTCTTTTTGTTGACAATTTTGCTATATACTGCTGCTCTTCATGAACCTGTCTCATTGAGTGGTGTCTTTAGCAATGTCTCGATCATCTTTACTCACAGAGCATCGACAGTGGCTTTTGTTTTTCTACTGACAAAAACATTTGTATGAATTTCTGGCAGCACAGCTGGTTTCTCCCACCATTTTTACATCTTGGGCCTGTTGCTCTTCCATTCATTGAAACTACATAATTCCTGAGGCTCCTGCTTTATACAAAACTATCTTGGTCCTCCCACTTCATGCTCCCTGCAGCTTTTTCGATGGGTGTGAACCCTTCACCATCTTATCTTCGTGCGGCAGCCCATCTTCACCTGGACCTCCATTCACTTTCTAAAGACACTGCACCAGGCTTGCTCTATTGCCTTCAGTTTCACGACCTATGCATGGAATTTCGCAACAGTATCAACGTGTACACTGATGGCTCTTGGACTGACCATGGTGTCGGGTGTGCCTTCAACATCAACCAACATTTTTTGGTACTGACTTCCGGCACATTGCTCAGTATTTACAGCAGAGCTCTTCACCCTGTATCAGATCATGGAGTACATCTGGTGACATACTCTTTTCAACTGTGTCACTGCTCAGACTCTCTCGGCACCCTTCAAAGCCTCTGTGCACTGTAGACTGTCCATCCCTTAGTGCACCGGTTCCAGGAAAGCTTCCACTTGCTCACTTTTTATGGAGCCACTGTGATGTTTACGTCGGTTCCAGGTCATATCGGTCCAAGAGGTTGCTGACACTGCTGCCAAAGCTGCATTCCTCGTACTTCAGCCCAATAATTCTTGCATTCCCTCTGATGATCTCTTGTTGCTTTCTGTCAGGAGGTGGTGTCACATTGGCAACGCCACTGGTCCTCCATTCATAGGAATAAGCTCTGGGTTATTAAGCCTCTTCCAGTGGCTTGGACAACCTCCACTCAGTCCTCCTGCGGCAAGGAGGTCATTTTAACTAGGTTGCATATTGGGCACTGCCTTTTTAGCCATCACCATTTGTTAAGTGGTGCTCCCCCACTACTTTGTGCTCATTGCACTCAACTTTTAACTGTCTGCCGTTTCCTGAGGGGATGCCCTTTTTTTACCGTTTATATTCCCGTTTGGATTTGCCATCTGAGTTATTGGCCGTTTTAGTGAACAATGCGTGGGCTATCGACCTTGTTTTACATTTTATCAGTTGTAGCAATATGGTGAAGGCCATTTAATTTTTAGTTCAGGGCCTCCATTTCCCTATTGTGTACTTCATAGACCTTTCTCCATGTCCCTGTTTGTAGCTGTCCTCTCTTCTGTCATCAAACGTTGACATGTAACCATTTTTAACTCCTATCTTCATCTTTGTGTTTCACAGTTTTGGCATGGACACATATGACCCTAGTTGTTTTTGCGCCCTAAAACAAAATGGGGGAGAAATACAAAGCCCTTACATTCTGTTGTCGACTTATGTCTTTACCTCCCATTGAGACCTCAAAATTTGTCGGGGAAAAATTCTAAAATGTGTCTGTGGAATCAGAGAAATATCAGGGAATTTCACTTGGAGAAACTTGTGGCAACCCTGATTTTAGGTTTTTATATATGGAAATTACTTTTGCTTCTAGTATTGCAGTTCTGAATTGCTGAGTTCATCTTAAACTAAATCTTGTTATTAATCACAAATACCATTAGGGAATATAACTTCTATAGGCATGTAAGTGTGAGAATCCATGGGTCCCTGAAGAAGCTTTTTCAAGATGTAGAATAAATATTTTTTTCCGCTTAGCTGAAGTACCTCAGAAGATTATGCCATATGAGTAAACTGAGTGAAAGTGTGTTAGCAATCCTTTGTCCAGTTTGATACAGTAAGAGATTTCTAAGCACAAAATGGGTGGAACTGAGCTTCTCGGTTAACTGACTCACATGCTGGTCTCACACGTGAGTGGTATCTGCATACCCAGGAACTTAGAACACGGGAGCCTAATTGCCCATTTATCCCTACTTTTGATATTCGTATCTGTAAGTCACTTTTATTTCTTTAGAACTGCACAATACAAGTTTTTAGGCATTAAGCTGGTACCTGTGGATCAGTACACGCCTGTTCTGTTATTCTCCTGGATGTTTCTGGTATGGATGAGTTTAGATCTTGCATCAATAAGTTTGTGACACTGCAAAACATTAGAGATTTTCCAAAGCCCTCCAGTGCCCCAAGTAAATCATTTTTGTGTACTTGGCAGCAAACACTGTGTGCCACACCATATTTTATGTTCTCCCTTTTTGAGTTTAATCTCATTCCTGTCTTATTATTTGTTAATGTGACCTTCCATTTTCTGTAGTTAAAGTACAACTCAATCCATGCAAGGGGAAGACTTTTAATGCCATACTATTTTAGCCTCCCCTCACAGAATTTTTTAATCTAAACAGTCAAAGGCTTTGGCAAGATGACAGAGGGGATAATTTCCACTATTTAATTCTACTGGAATTGAATTTGTGAGATATTATGTTGGATTCTCAGTATAGAAGCCTTTACAGAAGTCAAACTGTGTTGTTAAAAAGTTATTCTCTGAATGGTGGATCACCATTCTAAGTGGATTTAGGTTGAAATACTATGCAGAGATGAAGAGGCTTACAAAGGCTGGAATAGGCTGGTGAGATGCACCAAAGCAGTAGTTGGATGAAGACCACAACAGCAGACTTCAACTCAGTTTATTGATGGAAATCCAGCTCTTGCCGAAATTAGCTCTCTCTCTCTCTCTCTCTCTCTCTCTCTCTCTCTCTGACACACACACACACACAAACACACACACACACACACACACACACACACACACACACACACACACACACACTTCCTTCTAGCTACCACTCCATCTCTCTTACCAGTGTGTTCGCAAGGTGATGGGACATATGATTCATGCCCGGATGATATGGTGGCTCGAGTCTCACAATTTTTGATGAATGCACAGTGTGGCTTTCAACACGGCATTCTGCAGTGGACCGTCTCATTATTTTGCCCACCCATGTCATGAATGGTTTTCTGCAGAAATCCCAGATTGTCGCCGTGTTTTTCGATTTGGAGAAGGCCTATGACACCTGCTAGAGAGCTAGTACCCTCCATATTCTTCACATGTGGGGTTTCCGTGGCCACCTACCCCGTTTCCTTCAGACATTTTTAAAAGACCGAGTTTTCGTGGTGCATGAAGGGTCTGCCTTGTCGGACACCTTTATCCAGGAAAATGGTGTGTCTCAGGGTTCCATTCTGAGTGTCATTCTCTTTGCTATCGCCATTAACCCTGTAATTGCCTGTCTCCCACTGGGCATCTCCGGCTCCCATTTTTTTGACAATTTTGCCTTCTATTGCAGTTCTCTATGAACCTGTCTCACTTAGTGGCATCTTCAGCAATGTCTTGATTGTCTTTACTCCTGGAGCATCAACAATGGCTTTCGCTTTTCCACTGACAAAACTGTCTGTATGAATCCCACGAACGCTGACTGCAAATTTGTATGTCCGTCTGGTTATTTGACCTGTTATGCTGCGATTCACAAACAGCATTCCAGGAGGTGTTTTCCTACAGGATAACACTTGCTCACATACTGCTGTTGTAAGCCAACATGCTATAGTGTGTCAACATATTGCCTTGGCTTGCTCGATAACCAGCTCTACCTCCAATCGAGCACATATTGGACATCATCTGATAACAGCTTCAACCCATCCACAAACATCATTAACTGTCCTTATATTGGCCAACCAAGTGCAACAGGCATGGAACTCCATCCCACAAACTGACACATGACAAGTGTACCACGGCATACCAACATTTACATTTACAATTGCAGTGGCTTATCTCACACTCACATTGATCCGTGATCCTGCAACGTTAATCACTTTACATACGTTATTTCAACAAATATATTCTGTTGTGTCTAGACAAGACAGCCTAGACACAATGAGAGGAAGCCGAAAGGCATGCGCTACGCTCACGCAGATGGGCGTGAGGTCTGAAACAGGATACGTAATGAACGCTGTAAAGAAAAGTACGTAGCTTCTGTAATACTTAACTTTAATCCATCCTTTTGGTACATCTGGAGATTGTGGCGATACAAGTGAGATTCTTTAGATACATGCAATGTTACTAATGGCGCCTTGCTAGGTCATAGCCATTGACTTAGCTGAAGGCTATTCTAACTATCGGCTTGACAAAGGAGCGAGGCTTCGTCGGTATAGTCGCTAGCTACGTCGTCCGTACAACTGGGGCGAGTGCTAGTCCGTATCTCGAGACCTGCCTTGTGGTGGCACTCGGTTTGCGATCCCTGACTGTGGCGACACACGGGTCCGACATGTACTAATGGACCGCGGCCGATTTAAAGCTACCACCTAGCAAGTGTAGTGTCTGGCGGTGACACCACATTCCTCCCCCGCAAATCTGCGAACGGTCGTGTTATAAGGCTTCCGCCCGCCGTGGGGAGGACCCCATGTTGACGTATGTGAAGAGGTGGGGAAACTAACAACAGGCGAGGCTGTGCCACCCGCACCCGGCCATTCGGTCCGAGGGGATCTAGGAAACGCCTGAAAACCGAGTCCAGGGTGCACGTCAACATGTGGTGTATGCGCCCGTAAAGAGACAGGAGGGGCCGAAGGGTCGACCTCCATTGCGTCGGGGTACCCGACACGCGATGTCGCCATGTGGTCCGGAGCGGGCAAGAGTTCCATGGCGGAGGACAGCTGGTCACGGGAAGCGATCGGCGGCGCGTGACCCAGGGAGGCGCTTGGCGGCTGCAGCGAAGCGTCCACTGCGGGCAGCGCCAGCTGGAGGACAGGCGGCGGCGGCGGAGGCGGGAGCGGCGCGTCGCCATGGGGCAAAATGGAAGGCATCGTCGGTAACACTTGGGGATGAGGCGAGCCAGTAGCTGGGTCCCCAAGGCGCTGACCGGACGGCACCGTCGCTGAAAGCAGACGGGGAGCGGCAGAACCCGTGCGACGACAGAGGCGCAGCTGATTGAGATGCCGACGCACCTCACCAGAGGCCTCCGAACCAAATACATCGCGCGGCCGAGGCAGCGAAGAATGCGCCCTGCGAGCCAACGCCGTGAACCTCGATAGTTGCGATAAAATACAACGTTGCCTGGAGCAAAAGCAGAAGTCTGCCGCTGCACAGGAACCTGATGCGGCGGGTGCAGCAAAGACATCAAGGTTCGATGAGGACGACCGTGGAGCAACTCAGCTGGCGAGCGACCATCTCGGGTCTGAGAGCGATACGAAGACAAAAAGAGCAACAACGCGTCCTCCCGAGAATGCGACTCTCTCAACTTCAACATCTGTGACTTGAAATTCCGGGCCAATCGTTCAGCGGCACCGTTTGACTGAGGCGAAAACGGCGCGGATGTCAGATGTTGAATACCATTGGCGTGGCAGAATGACTGAAATTCTGCGGACATGAATTGTGGGCCATTGTCAGAAACAATAGTCTGCGGAAGACCTTCAATGCAAAAGATAGCAGACAACGCTTTGATGGTGGCAGTTGACGTCGTGGAAGACATCCGGACAACAAAAGGAAAATTACTGACGGCATTTACCAGAACAAACCACCGAGCATTCGAGAATGGACCAGCAAAATCGATGTGCAAGCGTTGCCAAGGGGAAGTGGCTTTTGGCCATGCAAAGGTTTTACGCGGCGGTGCTGATTGTTGTTCGGCACACGCCATGCAAGAAGAACACATATTCGTAATCGCAGCATCGATGCCGAACCAAGTACAGTGCTGACGAGCAAGTTTCTTCGTTCGCACTATACCCCAATGTCGTTGGTGAAGAAGCTGTAAAACAGAGGACTGTAACGAACGTGGGACAATGACTCTGGACTGATCATTATCAGAACGCAACAACAAAACACCACGTCGAACAAAAAGTGTCTCCTTGTGAGCAAAAAATCGGCGAACCAACGGATCCTCGATCCGAGACTTTGACAAAGGCCACTGCGTAGCAACAAAACGCAAAACGGTAGCAAGGACCGGGTCAGCAGCTGTGGCTGTAGCTACACGACGAAAATCAATCGGAAACGATTTGACCACGTCATCGGTTTCCGAATCAATGAGCATACAAGCAAGTTCGGAAGAGTCGAATGCTCTATCCTCAGCAACAGGCAAACGGGACAACGCATCGGCGTTTCCGTGCTTAGCAGTGGACCGATACAAGATATCGTAGCGGTACTGCGAGAGGAAAATAGACCAGCGAATGAATTTCTGCGCTGTACACGGAGGTACAGGCTGGTTCACTGATAGGACCTGATTTACTATAGACATGTTAAACAACTGAAATGAATCTAAACCGAACAAGTTCACTGCAGTAGAAGAACGAAGAACGTAAAATGACACAAGTTTTGTTTGTGCCTTGTATGTTGCAAGAAGGGTGCACTGTCCTAACACAGGGATATTCTGACCTGAATAACTATTTAACTTAACATTAGCGGCACGCAACGGAGGTTTGCCCAGTTGTTTGTACGTGTCATGATTGAGCAATGAAACTGCAGCTCCGGTATCGAGCTGGAATGGTATGACCTTGCCATTTAAGTCCAAATCTACAAAAAGTTAATTGTCCTGGTGACGACAAGAGCGACTGTCTCGTGCAAATTGAACTGACACTGGTACAGAAGCACTTGCGACTTGACGCGAGTTCCGGCGACGTCGACGCACAGTATTTGTGGGACGAACACAGTCACTGTTAGAGACAGTGGCACTGGACGAAGTGGAATTACCTACATGAATGTCCATGGGCGAAGGTGCACGAGCCTGAGTATTCTTGGTTCGATTCCGGCACGAAGCAAAGGGCCTGGAATGATTAAGAGTGTCTGATCTGAGCTTTTTCTGGCAAACACTTTGAACATGTCCTTTCTTATTACAGTAAAAACAAATAGCTTGGCGTGATGGGCAATTTTCACGCGAATGTCTAGTAGCACACCGCGGGCATGATTTCACTGCAGTTGTATGCTGTCGCAGCACACCTGGTTTAGAGCGAGGCGGCAGCTGCGCGGACGCGTGCGAGGGCAGTTTACCGGGCCAAGCAGCGCGCCCAGCGGACCGGGTAAATACTTTTCGAAGTTGGACCTAGCAGATGCGTACTTGCAAATCCCAGTGGACGCCGGATCCCAGCGCGTCTTGGTAGTTAACACGCATCTTGGTTTGTACCGATTCAAAAGACTGCCATTCGGGTGTGCATCTACCCCTACATTGTTTCAGCAATATTTACAAACAGTTTGTGCGTCGGTGATGATGGTAAAGTGACGATCATACAAGAAATCATGGAACTTACTAACACCAAACACGAGAGCCAAAGTTTCTTAATGTGGTGTCACCGCCAGACACCACACTTGCTAGTCGCTAGCTACGTCGTCCGTACAAATGGGGCGAGTGCTAGTCCGTATCTCAGGACCTGCCTTGTGGTGGCGCTCGGTCTGCGATCCCTGACAGTGGCGACACGCGGGTCCGACATATACTAATGGACCACGGCCGATTTAAAGCTACCACCTAGCAAGTGTGGTGTCTGGCGGTGACATCACATATTCCTGGTATTTCATTACTCTACATTAATTATTTTTTGGTGTTGCAAATTTTTCCGTCAGTGTACCTGGCCTTTCTTTAACCATCCCTGGTGCAATGCAGAATTCTCTTCCCAATAGCGAGAAAATGCCGTTATTCCAATTTTGAAATCAGATAAATTGCCTCTTCAAATGGACAGCTGTCGTCCAGATTGTTTACTCAGTGTCCTGCAAGTTACTTGAACATATGGTTAGTCGAAGGCTGTATTGTGTCCTTGAATCCCCGGATCTCTTGGCTTCGATCCAGGGTGCTTTTCGCCAAGGGCGCTCTACTGAAGATAATTTAGTCCACTTGAAGTGTGCTATCTGAACAGCTTTTGCTCAGCATCAGTTCCTTCTTGCAGTTTTCATTGATCTGCGTATATATCTTATGATACGACATGGTGCTATAACGTCCTTGCCACCTTAAAGGATTGGGGCCTCCATGGCCCACTCCTGATTTTTATCCAGAACTTTCTTCCATGTCACACTTTTTGGGTACAAGGTTCTGTTTTGAGTGTCGCTCTCCTTTTTGTGGCTATCAATTATCTGCCGGCAGCTGCATGACATATGGTGTCCCCATCTTTTCTGTTCGTCCGTGACGGCTATTGCTGCAGGCAGAATGCAGGGAGCAATACACCAAGCACAATCCTGGGCTTTCACTCATAGCATCCATTTTTTGGCTGCCATGACCTACATTATGCATTTCTGTCATTGTGTTTTTTAGGACCGGTCTTTGATGCCTAGTTGACATGGCTTCCCCGTCTTTGTCAACTAAAGCAGACATGTAGGTCGCACCTGAATGCTCTTCTATGCCTCAGCAACACCGACCACGGTGTGGTCCACTCTACTTTGATATGGCTGTATGCAGCATTGGTGCAGTCACACCTAGATTACAGGAATCTCTCATATGACTTTTTATCAGCTTCGACATTACGTCTGGATTCGATACACTATTGTGGGGTAAGACTGGTAACAGGTGCCTTTGGACTAGGCAGCAGTTCCACTATTGTGGGTTCTGCACCATCAAAAATTGATGGCAGCTGCTCACCCATAGTACCCTAACTGTCATCTCCTCTGTCCAGATACGAGATCTACCTCCCAAAACGGCAACACAGGTCTGGGGTTACGATCACCAAGTTTGAGTCTTGGTCCAGCACACAGTTTTAATCTGCCAGGAAGTTTCATATCAGTGCACACTATGCTGCAGAGTGAAAATCTCATTCTAGAAAACTCTTTATCTGTAATTCTTTTTACATATTGGCTATTTTCATCACATATGGGGGACATGGTCTCATCTGAAAAGTGAAAACAAGCCTGTAAAAGAAAAGGGGGGGGGGGGCAGTTCTCACTTCTTGAGCAGTGACCTTCTTGGTTTTTTTTATTTTTTTTTTGTTCTCTTTTTTTTTTTTTTTTTTTAACCTTTGCAATTTGGGTGAGTTTATGTTCAATCCTTGCACCCAATTTACTCTTTCATCTACCTACTTTTTTGTTCGTCAAGCAGAACGATATTTATGCCTGTTGCTTAATACCTGTTTGTATCACTTACAATGCTGGTATTTATGAATTTTTTAGCATTTGACTCTGGAAAGACCAATTTTTCTTTGTAGTGAGGTCTTGCCAACAGCAAATTTTCTGGATGGAAAGTCGCTCAATCTGCTCATATACTTTAAAATTTAAAAGTAAATCTAGCAATGCTACAATGTATACAAAATACTGATATACCCATTTTCAAGATGTTGTTTAAAGATTCGCGACTTTTAAAACTTACGTAGATTATCTTTTTGATGGTAGAACTTTACATAAGAAGTTATTAAGAACATTGCGAATATCAGATGATGAACAATTGAATGACTAAAGCAGTGTTATCAACCCTCATTCATTGACAAATGTAATAAACTCATCGAAACAGTGAAGTTCAGAAATGTTGTAAAAATTTCTTAAATTAAAAGTATACATTGCCTAATGAATGTATTATTTTGGAGTGAAAGAACACAATAACTATTATTTTTGGAATGTAATAATTCACTATGGCTTCATTTTAATTCTAACAAGTTTCACACTGTAATGAAACATTGTCTAAATGCCTCTCTCTCTCTCTCTCTCTCTCTCTCTCTCTCTCTCTCATTTGTTATAACTTACCGCTGTTATTTTGTATTTGTATTGCATTCATTACATTAAAATTGGCTATATTGATTCTGCAATTTATACTATTGTATTAATGCTAAGAATTGATTTAAAGAATAAACGTATATATTTATTTGTAAGATATTGTAAATTTATACCACTGGACCTCTTTCAAAATATTTGACTGCGTAATACTGCCAATAAATACAATGACTTTCTTTCTTCTGTTTATAATTGTAATAGATGTTGGACAGTTTGACTCCAAGTATGTTATACAGAAATGCAGTGATTTTTTACAAAAGGCCAAACTATGTGTTCGAAGAATTGTGGAGAGGAGGGTACGTGATGTATTTTAAGTAGGTTATAAAGAGTAACTATAACAACAAAAACAATAAATTATTGATAAAATTATTTAATTGAATAGATAAAAAATCTACTCACCAAGCGGCAGCAGAACATACACATTAAAGACTGTTGTGATTGGCAAGCTTTCGGAGCCAGTGGCTCCTCCAGACAGAAGCATTGAAGGGGAAGGAAGAAGGGTAAAGGAAAAGGCCTGGAGAGTGCCAGGAAAAGGTGTAGATTTTGGGAAAGTCACACAGAACTGCGGATCAGGCGAGAAATACAATTGACACATGTCATATACCAGCTATTATGTAAACACTGTTTAGCTTTCTACATCTGCATGACTACCACCAAATTATCAGTTAGGATAAATGGACATAGGCATAGTGTATATCCTGGAAACTCACAATATCCTGTTGCAGAGGATGCTCTACAACATGGCATACATGACCTCGGCACTTGATTCACAACACATGCCAACTGGATTCTTCCGCCAGACACCAGTTTCTCAGAACTCTGCAGGTGGGAACTAGCACTACAATGTGTCCTTGGTTCTCACCACCCACCTCGCCTCAATTTACGTTAATTTCTCCTGTCTCAGCTTTTCGTCACTGTAAATACTCCTTGCTTCACTCCGTTTTAGCTTTCTACATGTTTCATTGTCTTTCCCGTCTATTTTCACTGCCCCCTCCCACAGCTGTTGCATACAATACACTTAGCTTCTCACTCTTATTAACTCATGTACAGTTTTAGTAGTAATCTCTGTCTTGCATATTACCCTGTCTTCCACCTTTAAGCTCTCAGGTTTCCGAATCTTGCCCGATGCAGTCCACAACAATTAGTCTTTCCTTCTCATCCTGTAAGGTAAGTCACCCATGACCCACGGTTCTGGGTAACTTTCCCAAAATCTACCCCTTTTCTTAGACCTCTCCAGTCCTTTTCCTTCACCCTTCTTGCTTCCCCTTCAACCCTTCAGCCTGAAGAAGGAGTCACTGGCACCAAACACTTGCCTATCACAACAGTCTTTTATGTGTGTGTTCTGCCACTGCTTGGTGAGTAGATTTTTTATCTATCCAATTAAATAATTTTATAAAGAGTATCTGTGTGTGATGTTTCTATTGGTATACAACTTGTTATAAACAAAACTTATTTTTACCATTTAATATGTTTCCAGATATTTACCAGTGGTAAAGATGATATTGGGTTGATTGTACTTGGTTCTGACAAGACACAGAATCCACTTGATTACCCAAATGTTAGTGTGGAATTTCCTCTTGCACTGCCTACATGGCAGATAACATCCTTTGTGGAGAAATCTCTACATGAAAGTGAAATAAAAACAGATTGGATAGATGGTGTTGTTGTTGGCATGCAAGTCTTGAAAGATGAGCTGGAGTAAGTATTTAAAGCTGTCTGTTTCATGATATTCCTGGAACATGTTCTAGAATGTGTGTTACACAAATCACAGCGACATAGTTGTGACTCTATAAACTTGAATCAATATGTTTTTGTAATGAAAAAGAAACAGAAGGCACAATACCCGCAGAAATAGGAAATTTTTTTGTGTGATTTTACTGTATGAATGTTTTTTACAGTTTTTCAGCTCAATAATTAAGGAGGTATTGATACAAGGCTTTGCCAAAAATCCATCTGTCACCTACAATTCCAGCACAGTCACTGGCATTCCCTACCCCACAATATGACTGGGCCACCATGAAAGCAGCCACATCATTGTCAAATTCACTGAAACAACTGCATAGCAATTTGCTTGAGTATGGCTGCTGTTGTGGTCTTCAGTTTGGTTTAAGCACTGCGTCAATACCTTCTCTTCATAGCACTCGGAGGTCACCATCTGCGACTGTTTTTACAAATGGCAAGAGAACTTTTCCTCTAGTTGCTTGTTTTTCACTGAAAGATGCAAATATTTTAGAATGTAGTGCCCTATGTATATCTATTGGAATAGCCACAAGGTCTGAATGTTATTTTCAAGTGATTGAGCTCTTCTACAGAGTATTGAAATTCAGAGATTCTTCCAACCTGGTCCACCAATGTCTTACATACTCCTCTTCCTCCATGGATTGTTTCCAGTATTTGGAGATGAAACATTAGGCAGCAAAACGTGCCTTATAACCAAAGTCTAATGAACATATAATTAAATTAACCAAAGATGTAATGTTGCACTCTCAGGTAAGACTGATCTTAAATGCAAAGCCAAAGTGGAAATTAAATGTACGCTGCAACATTCATCTCACTTTTTGTTATTGAAATTATTCACAGTGCCATAGGGAGAACTGAGTTTATGTGTTTTATAGAGTCAGATACTCGCTGTGGCACAGGGTGCTATCCGTTATTCTCCTCACTATGATGTCCAGGAATGGTAGTCTTCCTTCTTCTTTGGTCTCCATAGTGAATTTGATTTTGTGGCGCGTGGAGTTCAGATGTACAAAGAAGTCAAGAAGTTTGTCTCTTCCATGAGGCCAGATGACAAGTGTGTTATCCACATAACAGAAGAAGAAGAAGATGGATTTCCATTTGGATGACATCAGGGCCTCTTCCTCGAAGTGCACCGTAAACATATTCACAATCTCTGGTCAGAGTGGGCTGCCTATTGCGACTCCATCTGTTTGCGGGAGGGGGGGTGTGCCACGAGTCAGTGAAGTGGGAAAGTTGACCAAGTAATATGCGTGATGTGTCATACCTCGACCGATATTGAGAACAGAATAAAAAATTCAGAGGCATTACTTTTCAGTACTCCCATGCATATTCTGTATGCAAGAAAAGCTTATGGAGCAGGTTTCTCATTCAGAAATTCTATTTCGGTGTTGGTTGTTTACACGAAGACCGTGTTAAGCATAATGGAAGAAGGAGAAATGTTTATCAGCATTCCAGATTTGGCAGTGGCAGCCTCATGGTCTGCTGAGACTCTGGTTTGTTGTTTCACTATATTGCTGCTTGCATTGCTCAGAATCTCACTTTGTGCGAACATAGAATTGGTAGGTTCAGGAGGGCCATGCTAAATGCCTTGCAGGGCCTCAGTAGTGCCACCCAACTAGCACCTGAGAGGGCAGACAAGTGTTCGCTCATGCGTACGTGATCCTGCAGTGAAGTTGTGTACATTTAGTGAGGAAGTGGGCTTGTATACAGTGAGACAAGTATCCACACAGACAATGTGATGGCATCTGGAGCAGCACAGACTGTCAAGCCGTTAATGCAGCTCTAGAGAGAGGTGAACTGACAGCGGTGCAACTGACAACAATGCCAGACACAGGAATGGCACTGTGTCATCGTATCAGATGAGTCTCGGTTCTGCAACATCGTCACAATTGATGTACTTGTGTGTGGAGGCTCTGATGCCAACAGACCTGGCCAGACTGTACCTGTCATTCTCATGCGGGTCCAGCATGTGATGTGATGGTATGAGGTGCAACTGTATACATGTCACAGCCTCTGGTTCACATAGCCAGTAATTTGAACAGCAACCATTTCATTTGTGTTTTGTTAAGGCCTATCGCTGTGCCCTATTTTCAAGGGCTCCGTGATGTTATCTTTTAACAAGATAATGCAAGACTACACATCACCTGAGCTGTACTGAGCTACCTCAATACAGAGAGTATTCCACTGTTGCCATATCCAGCATTTTCTTCAAATCTGTCACCTGTGGAGAACGTCTGTTCACTGGATGCCAAGAGATGGGTATGCCACCAGTCGCCAGCCACCAGTCGCCAGCCACTACAGTTGAAGAACCCTGACATATGACATACAGTTGAGTAGCATGAAATGATGTATCCATGGCTGTAATCCAACCTCGATTTGATATCCAGTGTGATGAGAGCTGTTCTGCTGTTCCAGTTTCAATACTGAAATTCATATATTATTTGTATGCTGTCCTAACCAGACTGGACTGTGGTGTCATACAGCATAAAATATCTTACAACGTGTTGAATCAGTGATGAGAAGTGTAGAACAGCCAGCAGGGGAAAGATGTTGGCAATGAGACAGCTTTTATGTAGAACAGCAGTACAGTGTTTCACAGTGCATAATGCTTCCGCAGATTGAGAACAAAATGTGCGGTTTGCTTTCATCCATTTTCACAAACATAGCCTTGAAAAATAATGTTGACATTGCTGTGCATTTTACTCTGAGGCATATTGCACTCTGAGAATGTTCATCGAATTCAGTTACTTTGTATTATATTTCAGTAACAGTGACATAATAGGAAATTGGACTGTATGAGTTTTTATGGATTTTTTTTCCAGAGACACACTACCATTTCTTCAGATTTATTTAATTTGGGTATAAATCCTTTCCAGCATATATGCTGTACACAAAATGTTGGACCTAAAACGTAGCTATCTGCTGATTTAACATCTTGCTGAGTATACCAGTACAATGCTTTGTTGTAACAAATATTTCAATGTATTTTACACACTTATAAACTTATTTATACAGTTATAGTAATTTATACCATTACATTAATGTTGTACCTCAATGTTCTGGAAGACGATATTATAAGGAACTTCATACTTTTCCTGGATGATAGAGTTGTCTATAATGAATTATTGCCTGAAAAAAATCTGCACAAATTTGAGTCAGATCATAACATTTTAAATTGGTCCAAAGATAGGCAACTGAGTTTAAGTTTTCAGAGATGTAAATTGGAGCACATCACAAAACAAAAAAAAGATGGTATTGTATGACTACATTATCAAATAATCACAGTTTTAATTGGTCAACTCATACAAATATCTGGATGAAATGAAATGGTGACATAGACTCACTTGTAGGCAAAGCAGAATGCAGACTTCAATTCATTGGTAAGATACTGGAAAATGCAATCAGTCTATAGAGGACATTGCTTACAAAATACTTGTGTGGCCCATTCTAGAATATTGCTTAAGTATGACCCATAACAAATAAGGCTAATGGCAGACATTGAATGTATACAAAATAGTGTAGCATTATTGACCATAGATTTATTTGATGCATGGGAGAGCATCAAGAAGCTACTAAAAATTGGAAATGCCAGACAAGTGAAAATAGATGCCAAATATATGACAAAACCTAACTTATGAAATTTCAGGAACCTGTATTAAGTGAGGTATTTAGGGATTATACAATAACCGCATATGTATCGCTCCTATAGGGACCATGAAGGCAAGATTAATTACAGCATGCACAGAACCATTTAAAGAATCATTCTTCCCACACTCCACATGAGCATTGAATGGGGAAAAACCGTAATGTGTGGTACAACAATGTACTTTGTCGTACAACCCACAGTGGATTATACAGTGTGCATGGAGACATGGAATCAGTAGACAGTAGCTGGGTAATGGTTCATATTGATTCCCATTTCTCTGTTGCAGTAGGTGATCTTATGCCTCTAATTATTTTTTCATTGCTACCTTAACTTGCATTCTTCAATTCAGTTTATTAATCCTTCATATCTCTTTGTATTACTGTGTTTCAACGCCAATAAGAAGGTCCAAGGATTAAACTAAACCTGAAGTGAAACATCGGAATCTAAAACTGCTCTCACAGGAAAGGTTCAAAGCATAGACAGTAAGAAGAGTCAGTCGTCTTGTACTTATGTCAGCATTTTGCTTTTGTATTTAATTCCGATGCTATTTCTGTGTTTCATCGTCATTACGAAGATCCAAGGGATACAGAAAACCCGAAGTTAAGCATCGATATCTAAAAGTGGTCTCACAGGAAAGGTTCATGACAAACACAGTAAGAAGAGTTAGTCTTCTTGTACTTAAGTCAGCATTGTGCCGTTTCTATTTCATTCCGATGCGATTACTGTGTTTCATCGCCAATAAGAAGGTCCAAGGATAAACTAAACCTGAAGTGAAACATCAGAATCTAAAACTGGTCTCACACGATAGGTTCAAAACATAGACAATAAGAAGAGTCAGTCTTCTTGTACCTAAGTCGACATTGTGCCTTTATATTTTATTACGATGCAATTTCTGTGTTTCATCGTCAATAAGAAGGTGCAAGGGATACAGTAAACCTGAAGTGAAGCATCGGAATCTAAAACTGGTTTCACAGGAAAGGTTCAAACATAGACAATAACAAGAGTCAGTCTTCTTGTACTTAAGTCGGCATTGTGCATCTTGTATTTAATTCCGATGCAATTTCTGTGTTTCATCGTCAACAAGAAGGCCCAAGAGATACAGTAAACCTAAAGTGAAGCATCGGAGTCTAAAACTGGTCTCACAGGAAAGGCTTAATCATAGACAGTAAGCAGAGTCAGTCTTCTTGTACTTATGCCGGCATTGTGCTTTTTATTTTATTCCGATTCAATTTCTGTGTTTCATGGTCAATAAGAAGGTCCAAGGGATACAGTAAACCTGGAGTGAAGCATCGGAACCTAAAACCGGTCTCACAGGAAATGTTCAAAGCATAGACAGTAAGAAAAGTCAATCTTCTTGTACTTAAGTCGGCATTGTGACCTTTGTATCTAATTCCGATGCAATTTCTGTGTTTCATCGTCAATAAGAAGGTCCAAGGGATACAGTAAACCTGAAGTGAAGCATCGGACTCTAAAACTGGTCTCATAGGAAAGGCTCAAATCATAGACGGTAAGAAGAGTTAGTCTTCTTGTACACAAGTCGGCATTATGCTTTTTGTATTTAATTCCGATTAAATTTCTGTGTTTCATCGTCAATTAGAAGTTCCAAGGGATACAGTAAACCTCAAGTGAAGCATCGGTATCTAAAACTGGTCTCACAGGAAAGGTTCAAAACATAGACAGTAAAAAGAGTCAGTCTTCTTGTACTTTAGTCGGCGATGTGCCTTATGTATTTAATTCCGATGCAATTTCTGTGTTTCATCGTCAATAAGTAGGTGCAAGGGATACAGTAAACTTGAAGTGAAGAATCGGAATCTAAAACTGGTCTCACAGGATAGGCTCAAAACATAGACAGTAAGAAGAGTCAGTCTTCTTTTACTTAAATCGGCATTGTGCCCTTTGTATTTTTTTCCGATGCAAATTCTGTGTTTCATCGTCAATATGAAGGTCCAAGGGATACAGTAAACAGGAAGTGAAGCATCGGAATCTAAATCTGGTCTCACAGGAAAGTTTCTAAACATAGACAGTAAGAAGAGACATTCCTCTTGTACTTAAGTCGGCATTGTGCATTTTGTATTTAATTCCGATGCAATTTCTGTGTTTCTTCGTCAATAAGAAAGTCCAAGGGATACAGTAAACCTGAACTGAAGCATCGGATTCTAAAACTGGTCTCACAGGACAGGTTCAAAACATAGACAGTAGGAAAAGTCAGTCTTTTTCTACACAAGTCGGCATTGTGCCTTTTAAATTTAATTCCGAAGCAATTTCTGTGATTCATCGTCAATAAGAGGGTCCAAGGGATACAGTAAACCTTTAGTGAAGCATCGATATCTAAAACTGGTCTCACAGGAAAGGTTCAAATCATAGACAGTAAGAAGAGTCAGTCTTCTTGTAGACAAGTCGGCATTGTGCCTTTTGTATTTAATTCCGATGCAATTTCTGTGTCTCATCGACAATATGAAGGTTCAAGTGATACAGAAGACCTGACGTGAAGCATCGGAATCTAAAACTTGTCTCACAGTATAGGTTCAAAACATAGACATTACGAAGAGACATTCCTCTTGTACTTAAGTCGGCTTTGTGCATTTTGTATTTAATACCGATGCAATTTCTGTGTTTCATCGTCAATAAGAGCATCCAAGGGATACAGTAAACCTGAAGTGAAGGTTCGGAATCTGAAGCTGGTCTCACAGGAAAGTTTCAAATCATAGAAAGTAAGAAGAATCAGTCTTCTTGTGCCTAAGTCGGCTTTCTGCCTTTTGTATTTAATTCCGATGCCATTTCTATCTTTGATCGTCAATAAGAAGGTCCAACGGATACAGTAAACCTGAAGTGAAGCATCGATATCTAAATCTGGTCTCACTGAAGGCGCTCAAATCATACAATGTAAGAAGTGTCAGTCCTCTTGTACTTAAGTCGGCATTGTGACTTTTGCAATTTATTCCGATGCAATTTCTGTGTTTCATCGTCAATAAGAAGGTCCAAGGGATACAGTAATCCTGAAGTGAAGCATCGGAATCTAAAACTGGTCTCACAGGAAAGGTTCAAACATAGACAGTAAGAAGAGTCAGTCTTCTTGTACTTAAGTCGGCATTGTGCTTTTTGTATTTAATTCCGTTGCAATTTCTGTGTTTCATCGTCAATAAGAAGGTGCAAGGGATACAGTAAACCTGAAGTGAAACATCGGAATCTAAAACTGGTCTCACAGGAAAGCTTGAATGCATAGACAGTAAGAAGAGTCAGTCTTCTCGTACTGAAGTCCGCATTTTGACTTTTGTATTTAATTACGATGCAATTTCTGTGTTTCATCGTCGATAAGTTGATCCAAGGGATACAGTAAACCTGAAGTGAAGCATCGTAATCTAAAACTGGTCCCACAGGAAAGGTTCAAAATCATTGTCAGTAAGAAGAGTCAGTCTTCTTGTACACAAGTCAGCATTGTGCTTGTTATATTTAATTCCGATGCAATTTCTGTGTTTCATCGTCAATACGAAGGTACAAGCGACGCAGTTAACCTGAAGAAAAGCATCGGAATCTAAAAATGGTCTCACAGGAAAGGTTCGAAACATAGACAGTAAGAAGAGTCAGTCTTCTTGTACTTATGTCGGCAATGTGCCTTATGTATTTAATTCCGATGCATTTTCTCTGTTTCATCGTCAATAAGAAGGGGCAAGGGAAACAGTAAACCTGAAGTCGGCATCGAAATCTAAAACTGGTCTCACAGGCCAGGTTCAAATCAAAGAATGTAAGAAGAGTCAGTCCTCTTGTACGTAAGTCGGCATTGTGCCTTTTGTATTTAATTGCGACGCAATTTCTGTGTTTCATCGTCAATAAGAAGGTCAAGGGATACAGTAAACCTGAAGTCAAGCATCGGAATCTAAAACTGGTCTCACAGGCCAGGTTCAAATCAAAGAATGTAAGAAGAGTCAGTGTTCTTGTACTTAAGTCAGCATTGTGCATTTGTATTTAATTCCGATGCAATGTCTGTGCTTCGTCGTCAATAAAAAGGTCCAAGGGATACAGTAAACCAGAAGCGAGGCACCAGAATCTGAAGCTAGTTTCACAGGAAAGGTTCAAACCATAGAGAGTAAGATGAGTCAGTCTTCTTGTACTTAAGTCAGCATTGTGCATTTGTATTTAATTCCGATGCAATTTCTGTGTTTCATCGTCAAGAAGAAGGTCCAAGGGATACAGTGAACCTGAAGTGAAGCATCGGGATCCAAAGGTGGTCTCACAAGAAAGGCTCAAATCATAGACAGTAAGAAGAGTCGGTCTTCTTTTACTTAAGTCGCCATTGTGCCCTTTGTATTTAATTCCGATGCAATTTCTGTGTTTCATCGTCAGTAAGTAGATCCAAGGGATACAGTAAACCTTACGTGAAGCATCGATATCTAAATCTGGTCTCACAGGAAAGGCTCAAATCATAGAATGTAAGAATGGTCAGTCCTCTTGTACTTAAGTCGGTACTCTGCCTTTTGTATTTAATTCCGATGCAAATTCTGTGTTTCATCGTCAATAAGAAGGTCCAAGGGATACAGTAAACCTTAAGTGAAGCATCGATATCTAAATCTGGTCTCACAGGAAAGGCTCAAATCTTAGAATGTAAGAATAGTCAGTCCTCTTGTACTTAAGTCGGCACTGTGCATTTTGTATTTAATTCCGATGCAATTTCTGTGTTTCATCGTCAATAAGTAGGTCCAAGGGATACAGTAAACCTTACGTGAAGCATCGATACCTAAATCTGGTCTCACAGGAAACGCTCAAATCATAGAATGTAAGAATGGTCAGTCCTCTTGTACTTAAGTCGGCAATGTGCCTTTTGTATTTAATTCCGATGCAATTTCTGTGTTTCATCGTCAATAAGAAGGTCCAAGGGATACAGTAAACCTTAAGTGAAGCATCGATATCTAAATCTGGTCTCACAGGAAAGGCTCAAATCTTAGAATGTAAGAATAGTCAGTCCTCTTGTACTTAAGTCGGCACTGTGCATTTTGTATTTAATTCCGATGCAATTTATGTGTTTCATCGTCAATAAGAAGGTCCAAGGGATACAGTGTTGAGTGGTACTTCAGTAAATAAATTAGTGAAATCAAAGTGAGCTAGAAATTAGAATATAAATGGAAAACTTGGTTTAGTTTAGAGAGTTACATACTGGCATTCAGCGGGCAGAACAGCAGAACAGAAGAGACAATGACCATGAAGTCAGCAAGTTCCACATAAGCGGGCGCTGTCGATTCAGCCGTCAGGGCATCGCCCGACCGGCTCACGTGTTTCTCAGTTGTCGTATGTGAGCAAAGGCCCTCGCCTACATTCCAAGAGCCAATGACCGACGTTGAGAAGATTCTTCGAGAAGCTTTCAACGTGACGGAAGAGGCAATGACCGGTTCACGTGTTTCTCAGTCGTGACATGCGATCAGAGGCTCCCGCCTACATTCCAAGAGCCAATGACCCAGGTCAAGAAGATTCTTCGAGAAGCTTTTCAACGTGACAGAAGAGGCAGTGGCCGTGAAGTCGTTCACCTCCAGTGAACTGAAGTGAATAAATACGCGAGACGCGGTGGGCCCGACAGATGAAGACAGATGAAGACGGGGACGAAGACGAAGACGGAGACGGGAACGGAGACGAAGACGAGAGACGAAGGAAGAAAAGAAGAGTAGCAGTAGTTTTCAGTCAGTTTCGGTGCTGAAGACCGTCATGCAAGAAGAGACTGCATCATGCACAGACGCACCAAGTCCGCCGCTGTTATGGAACAGCAAGCAGCAGCCGCGGCGCCAGAAGACAGAAGTTCAAAGGTATTTGAAGTCTGGTTTTTACATACCCAGGTGACTCGTGAGGACGGGAAGGAGACGGCCTCACATCAGTAGTCACCTGTGAGCTGGGATGAAGAGCTGACAGCCGAAGACTGGCAAGCGGGAGTCCGTGGTTCGAGTCCGCCACACTGGCCTTCTCCCGCCGCACCGCTCCGCTGGCCGACGCAGAACACACGCGGCCGCTTAGAGAAGAGAAACACTGGAACGCCACACCCAAGGTATCATCCGATGCACGACTTCGCTCGCAATAATTAAACCGGCCACCTCGCGCTGCGCGTCTCCTGTCAGGTGGGCGAGACGGCGACACGAGATTCACACCGCTACGCGTAATCAGACGCGGCCGCCGCCGCCGCCGCCGCTGCCGCAGCAGAGGACTTCACAAACGACACAGCTGCCGCTCTCCGAACCAGAACATCCCGTAAGATACAGTTGTACGAAACTTTCAATAAAAGTTATCTATGTAGAAATGATGTTTCATTCGACCTCATACCCGAGCCAAGGAAGAACCCACCCTGCCCACATGTTATTAAGAGAGAAAAGTTAATTTATTTAATATTTTCACCCTGACAGAATGCTTTAGAATGCTCATCCTGACAATTGACAGCATCCAAAGAGAAAACCCAGTTACATTGAGTGACAGAAGTGTCACATTTAGTAACACAACTGTTACAATTGAGGTCAGAAGCCGTTATAGTTGTTACATTTGGTGTCAGAGAAAAAACCCTTGGCTCAATATGAGGTGTGAATGACAGTCACTAAAGGTCCACAGCTAGTATTTTTTAATGTGTGAAGGGATAGAGGTTTGCATAGCAGTCGTAATATTTTCTTTATTTAGAAGTGTATTTTCTCTCATGATTTTAAGAGTTTGTCGGAAATATTTAAACATCTTTTGAATTCAGTGTGGTAATATTGTGTAACTAACAGTTTGTAAAATGATGACACGAAATCGTACAAAGTCAGAGTCAGCACCACAAGCGGTTTCTACTGAGGAAGCTGTTCAGAGCTTAGTTAATCAAATAGCACAGCTTAAAAATGATAATAATGCATTATTTAAGCAGTTGTGTGAGGTTAGACAAACCAGTTCAATCCCTCCCACCCTAGATTCCTCAGCAGCAGCCTTAGTAACTCCTTTTTCAGGTAAACATGGCGAGGGCATAACAGCCTTTTTTGATGATTTAGTAGCAGCTGCAAAGTTAGGATCATGGTCAGATGAACAGCTCTTACAAATGACAAAGTTAAGATTGACAGGAGAGGCTAAAGCACACGTTTTATACCATGAAGAATTACGGAATGCTCCAACATTTGAGGAATTGAAGAAAGGATTGCTTAAAAGTTTTCAAAAACAGAACAGCTGTAGATTTTATAGGGAACAGTTAAACACTATCACTCAGAGGCAAAACGAGTCGTTAGAAAGCTTTGTAGATAGGATTCGAAAAGTTAATATTAACACCTATCAGTTGACAACTAGTGATGAAGCAAATAAAGTTATTTTACAAGAGGCAGAAAATAGAGCTCTGGATACATTTTTACGTGGGTTACCTCCTGAAACGTCCCGTCGTGTCAGGGCAGAGTTTCCTAAAAATTTAGCAGAAGCTGTATCTGTGGCGACAGCTTTTGAAGAAATTGACATTGCCACCAGATACAAGGAGAAGCGAAATATATTTTCAGCAGGAGTACGATGTTTTAGGTGCGATCGACAGGGACATATAGCAAAAAATTGCAGACAACCTCAATGCACTAATTGTCAAAGAATAGGTCACACATTCAAGGAATGCAGGTCTAAGAAAGTTTTTGGAAATAGAAATCAGTTAAACTCAAACGGGAATGTCGGAGCCGCCGCCAGGCGTTCCCAATAAAATTTCATGCCATTAAGGCGAATCTGAAGGCGGAATGCTGGTTATCTGCTACCATACAGGATAAAGAGGCAAGGATACTGGTGGATACAGGCGCAAACGTATCAATAGTAAGTAATGAATGTATTGGAGAAAAGAAATATGACCCTCCAAGGTATAGATTGAGTGGAGTAGGAGGAGGTTCAGTTAAGTCATTGGGATGTACATCATTGATTTTCTATATTCACGGTGTACAATTTCAAGAAGATGTAGAAGTGGTAACAAAGGTAACTGACGGGTACGACGCGATCCTAGGGTTGGATTTCCTGAATAAACATCACGCTAAAATCGGCCTCAGACAGCAAACTGTAGAACTTAGTGTTTCAGCTAGGTGACACCGCTGCAAAGGGCCCTCTGCCGCAAGATTTCCCTAACCGGAAGGCGAAATCAACTATACTGCGTGCAACGTCCTTGAAGGTTGATTCGCGGGATCAGATACCATCTGGCTCAGGAAAACTTCTCTGGATGACTGTTGACCACGAAGTACCTACAGATACAGTGTGTCTAATAGAGCCTTTAGAGGAAAATGAGGAATTAGATGTATCACATTGTTTTGTACGTAGGAGTGTTGTACGGGTTCAAGACGTTGAGGGAGAAAGAAAAGTACCGGTACATATTGACAATTTCGGAGTGGAGGACAAAGAGTTGCACAAGGGAATATTAGTAGCTACAGTCAGTACTTTTGAAGAAGAAGATTTCATTTGGTCAGATATTAATGATGGTCAGAAACCAGACGCCTATAAAACCGCATTGCGCCAGAAGATTGAGCATTTGAAAGGAAAGGATAGAGACACGATAGAAGCAGTTTTAGTTGAGTTCCAAGATTTATTTAATGCAGAAGGTCCATTGCCAGCAACAGACATCACACAGCATAGGATCCCAACAGAAAATAGCCCCCCAGTTTATAGGAAGCCTTATAGAGTTCCGCATCACTTACAGCCAGTACTGGATGAATTTATAGAACAGCATCTAAAAGTTGGAATTATAGAGTATTCTGATTCGCCTTGTAATTCAAATATTGTAATTATTCCACAGAAGTCTCCCGACGGTACGAAACGATATAGATTTTGTTGTGACTACAGACATCTTAACAAACAAACTATCTCAGATGTTTATCCTCTTCCAAACATTACAGATATCATTGACAGTTTGGGTAACAGTAAATACTTTTCAACAATCGATTTACGTAGCGGATATCATCAGTTGGAAGTTGCACCTGAAGATAGGCATAAAACAGCATTTTCTACCCCTGGAGGCCACTGGCAATTTAAAAGAATGCCTTTCGGTTTGAAAAATGCACCAGCAACTTTTCAAAGACTACTCGATGGAGTATTGCGACGACTCAAAACTCAGCAATGTTGTGTATATCTAGACGATATTATTGTATTCTCCAGAGACATTAATGAACATGCTGTGCGTCTGCGTAATGTTTTTCAGAGACTTAGAAAAGCTAAATTAACATTAAATATGGAAAAATGTAGTTTTGCATTGACAGAGGTTACATACCTTGGGCATGTCATTAGTGAAAAAAGAATTAAAACAGATCCTCGATTAATTTCGGCAGTTAAGGACTTCCCAACACCACAACGCGTTAAGGAAGTACAAAGTTTCATTGGTCTCGCATCGTATTACCGAAAATATGTTCAAAATTTTGCTGAAATTGCCCGACCCTTAACCCAATTATTGAAAAAGGGTGCAAAATTTCATTGGTCTGAAGATTGTGAATCTGCATTTCAAACCCTTAAAGATAAGTTAACACACAGTCCAGTATTAGCCTACCCAGATTATAACAAAGAATTTATTTTATCCTGTGACGCAAGTGGTCATTCAGTAGGAGTTGTTTTGAGTCAGAATATTGATGGCGCGGAACACCCCATAGCCTATGCTTCGAGACAACTAACAACGGCAGAAAGAAATTATTCCACAACGGAGAAAGAATTGTTAAGTGTTATTTATGGTATCAAATACTTTAAATGCTACTTGTATGGTAGGAAATTCAAGGTCATTACCGACCACGCAGCTTTAAAATGGTTGCTTGGATTAAAGGATCCATCTAGTCGTCTTACCCGTTGGGCCCTATGTCTTTCCGAAATGGATTTCGAAGTTATCCATAAACCAGGCAAAAAACACACGAATGCAGATTGCCTAAGTCGGAAAATAGCACTTTTGGAAGCAACAGGCCGAGATACTGAGGACTGGAGAAAGGCACAAGATGAGGATACAGAATGTAAAAAATACGCAACTCAAAAACAATTTTGCTTTGAAGATGGTGTATTATGCCGTAAAACAAGACTTGGACCGTGAATTGTTGTTCCCCAACACCGTAGACAAGAAATAATGGCAGAGGCCCACGATCATATCCTTGCAGGACACGGTGGACAGCGGACAACCGAAAGACGAGTAGCAGAGCGATTTTGGTGGCAAACCAGAAAGCAGGATGTTGCGCAGTACGTTCGTAATTGCATTGCGTGCGCACAACGAGCTGAACTTTCTCGTTCAAAAATACCCTTACAGAGGCTCCCCGAGGCTTCATGTCCATTTCAAATCTGCGGAGTGGATCTCTACGGGCCATTTCATAAAACACCTGCTGGTAATAAGTATGTTCTTACAATTATAGATCACTTTTCACGCTATCTAGCTATGGTGAGTCTCCCAGATCAGCAAACAAATACAGTTGCCCAAGCTTTAGTTAACAACTGGATACTTAAATTTGGAGTATCTGAAGCTATTATCACAGATCAGGGATCTAATTTTATGTCTGAATTAATGAAACAGCTATGCCACTTATTAAAAATACGCAAATTACGCACAACTCCGTTACACCCTCAGTGCAACGGGCGCACAGAAAGAGTTCATCGGACAATTGGCAAGATGCTTAGTTATTATATTAACGAACAACATTCTAATTGGGATACGTATTTACCAATAATCGTGTCGGTATACAACGCCAAAACGCATGAAGCAACTGGCATGTCACCTTATGAAGTGGTCTATGGGAAAAAAATGCCGTCCCCTTTTGATGTAATCAGGCAGAAAAACGGAAAAGTCGGAGAAACAGTAAGAGATTTCAGTCGAATGATGAAGGATGTATGGAAAAAGGTTCAAAAATCTAATACAAAGGCTTTGGAACGACAGGAAAGATTAGGTAATACCCAAGCTAAATATCCAAATTACAAAATCGGTCAGTGGGTTATGCTTTCAACTCCTTACATAGCGAAAGGAAAAACGAAGAAATTTGTAACAAACTACAGAGGTCCTTATCAAATTATTGAGATCACGTCACCAGACAACGTTAAATTGCAACTGCCCACCCGAACTACCATAGTCCATGCAAGTCGTTTAAAATCTTTTAAGGGCGCTCCAGATGTAATTCCTTCAACAATAGTATCTGCTTTTCCGAAGGGTGGAGGAAGTTCCCGAAGAGGAAGAAGAGTGGCCACGCCGGCACAACATACAGACATGGCACCATACAATCTTCGACCAAGAGTGCGAATGTCCTAGTTGAATCTTAGTACATATGTAAATAATTAATAAATGGTAATGGTTTATTTTTTAAGAAAAAAAAAGTTGAACGTAGCAACAGGTAGATCTTGTAGTTAACAATGTATTTCCTCTTTTCTTTGTTTTTGTTTTTACTAGATTGGTAGGTTCATAACCATGTTGTTTGCTTTTTTCAGAAAACGCCATGCAAGCATTTCCTACACAAAACCTATTCCACCTCAATGACTCCCTTGACAGTTCCCTTCTGAAGTCATAAACTCACAGCAAGGAAAAATTGATGCCAATGTTATGATGCAACATGTCTTAAAATTAAAAGGTGAACACAAAACTAAAATTATAATGCTAGGAACGGGTATATATATAACCTTTCTGTTGGTGTTTCTTCTTTGTACAGTTTTCTTTTATTTAAGACGAAAAAATAAGCCAAATAATAATATACCACTTCAACAAATCCCTGTTAACTGGATACCACACTCTTAACTGGTGTACTTCAGCAGTTACTTTGGAGCATTAGTGTATTAATTTTGTTATTGTACTTCATTCTCTATTAAACAGTCTCTTGTTAAAATAAACAATACTGTAGAATTGATATTCTTGCATTAGTATAGTGTAGATTAAACAGCTGTTGCTATGTAATTTTCTAAGTGCAAAATCTATTTTTTGTTTATTCATTGTCATCAAGATTTGTTACACTTATTACAACCATTTATGTAAGAACTATGTGATTCCTGACCGTACAGTGCTTTTGTAAAGTGATAAAGTATTTTCCACATACTTAATGTGAAGCGTGTGTCATCTTCTAAGTCGAGAGTTCTCAGTGCTTGTGCTTTTTCCGTGTGAAGACTGGAGGAATGTTGAGTGGTAAATTCGAGGGCGAATTTCTCCGAAGGGTGGAGGAATGTTGAGTGGTACTTCAGTAAATAAATTAGTGAAATCAAAGTGAACTAGAAATTAGAATATAAATGGAAAACTTGGTTTAGTTTAGAGAGTTACATACTGGCATTCAGCGGGCAGAACAGCAGAACAGAAGAGACAATGACCATGAAGTCAGCAAGTTCCACATAAGCGGGCGCTGTCGATTCAGCCGTCAGGGCATCGCCCGACCGGCTCACGTGTTTCTCAGTTGTCGTATGTGAGCAAAGGCCCTCGCCTACATTCCAAGAGCCAATGACCGACGTTGAGAAGATTCTTCGAGAAGCTTTTCAACGTGACGGAAGAGGCAATGACCGGTTCACGTGTTTCTCAGTCGTCACATGCGATCAGAGGCCCCCGCCTACATTCCAAGAGCCAATGACCCAGGTCAAGAAGATTCTTCGAGAAGCTTTTCAACGTGACAGAAGAGGCAGTGGCCGTGAAGTCGTTCACCTCCAGTGAACTGAAGTGAATAAATACGCGAGACGCGGTGGGCCCGACAGACGAAGACAGATGAAGACGGGGACGAAGACGAAGACGGAGACGGCAACGGAGACGAAGACGAGAGACGAAGGAAGAAAAGAAGAGTAGCAGTAGTTTTCAGTCAGTTTCAGTGCTGAAGACCGTCATGCAAGAAGAGACTGCATCATGCACAGACGCACCAAGTCCGCCGCTGTTATGGAACAGCAAGCAGCAGCCGCGGCGCCAGAAGACAGAAGTTCAAAGGTATTTGAAGTCTGGTTTTTACATACCCGGGTGACTCGTGAGGACGGGAAGGAGACGGCCTCACATCAGTAGTCACCTGTGAGCTGGGATGAAGAGCTGACAGCCGAAGACTGGCAAGCGGGAGTCCGTGGTTCGAGTCCGCCACACTGGCCTTCTCCCGCCGCACCGCTCCGCTGGCCGACGCAGAACACACGCGGCCGCTTAGAGAAGAGAAACACTGGGACGCCACACCCAAGGTATCATCCGATGCACGACTTCGCTCGCAATAATTAAATCGGCCACCTCGCGCTGCGCGTCTCCTGTCAGGTGGGCGAGACGGCGACACGAGATTCACACCGCTACGCGTAATCAGACGCGGCCGCCGCCGCTGCCGCCGCTGCCGCAGCAGAGGACTTCACAAACGACACAGCTGCCGCTCTCCGAACCAGAACATCCCGTAAGATACAGTTGTACGAAACTTTCAATAAAAGTTATCTATGTAGAAATGATGTTTCATTCGACCTCATACCCGAGCCAAGGAAGAACCCACCCTGCCCACATGTTATTAAGAGAGAAAAGTTAATTTATTTAATATTTTCACCCTGACAGAATGCTTTAGAATGCTCATCCTGACAATTGACAGCATCCAAAGAGAAAACCCAGTTACATTGAGTGACAGAAGTGTCACATTTAGTAACACAACTGTTACATTTGATGTCAGAAGCCGTATTAGTTGTTCCAACAGTAAACCTGAAGTGAAGCATCAGAATCTAAAACTGGTCTCACAGGAAAGGTTCAAAACATAGGCAGTATGTAGAGTCTGTCTTCTTGTACTTAAGTCGGCATTATGCCTTTTATATTAATTCCGATGCAATATCTGTGTTTCGTCGTCAATTTGAAGGTCCAAAGGATACAGAAAACCTGAAGTGAAGCATCGGAATCTAAAACTTGGGTCACAGGATAGGTTCAAAACATAGACAATAAGAAGAGGCATTCCTCTTGTACTTAAGTCGGCATTGTGCCCCTTGTAATTAATTCCGATTTAATTTCTGTGTTTCATCGTCAATTACAAACTCCAAGGGATACAGTAAACCTGATGTGAAGCATCGGAATCTAAAACTGGTCTCACAGGAAAGGTTAAAAGCATAGACAGTAAGAAGAGTCAGTCTTCTTGTACTAAAGTCGGCATTGTGCTTTTGTATCTAATTCCGATGCAATTTCTGTGTTTCATCGTCAAAAAGAAGGTCCAAGGGATACAGTAAACCTGAAGAGAAGCTTCGGAATCTAACACTGGTCTCACAGGGAAAGTTCAAAACGTAG
The DNA here is from genome assembly GCF_023864345.2 of Schistocerca serialis cubense. Taxonomy (NCBI): domain Eukaryota; kingdom Metazoa; phylum Arthropoda; class Insecta; order Orthoptera; family Acrididae; genus Schistocerca; species Schistocerca serialis. The sequence continues at coordinate 15,796,372 of NC_064638.1, forward strand.
ACAGTAAGAAGAGTCAGTCTTCTTGTACTTAAGTCGGCATTGTGCCTTTTGTATTTAATTCCGATGCAATTTCTGAGTTTCATCGTCAAGAAGAAGGTCCAAGGGATACAATACACCTGAAGTAAAGCATCGGAATCTAAAACTGGTCTCACAGGAAAGGTTCACAACACAGACAGTAAGAAAAGTCAGACTTCATGTACTTAAGTCGGCATTTTGCCTTTTGTATTTAATTCCGATGCAATTTCTGTGTTTCATCGTCAATTTGAAGGTCCAAGGGATACAGAAAACCTCAAGTGAAGCATCGGAATCTGAAACTTGTCTCACAGGATAGGTTCAAAACATAGACAGTAAGAAGAGCCATTCCTCTTGTACTTAAGTCGGCATTGTGCTTTTTGTATGTAATTCCGATGCATTTTCTGTGTTTCATCGTCAAGAAGAAGGTTCAAGGGATACAGTAAACCTGAAGTGAAGCATCGGAATCTAAAACTGGTCTCACAAGAAAGGCTCAAATCATAGAATGTAAGAATAGTCGGTCCTCTTGTACTTATGTCGGCACTGTGCCTTCTGTATTTAATTCCGATGCAATTTCTGTGTTTCATCGTCAATAAGAAGGTCCAAGGGATACAGTAAACCTGAAGCGAAGCATCGCAATCTATAACTGGCCCCACAGGAAAGGTTCAAAACATAGGCGGAATGTAGAGTCAGTCTTCTTGTACTTAAGTCGGCATTATGCCTTTTATAATAATTCCGATGCAATATCTGTGTTCCATCGTCAATTTGAAGGTCCAAGGGATACTGAAAACCTGAAGTGAAGCATCGGAATCTAAAACTTGTGTCACAGGATAGGTTCAAAACATAAACAGTAAGAAGAGGCATTCCTCTTGTACTTAAGTCGGCATTGTGCCATTTGTAATTATTTCCGATTTAATTTCTGTGTTTCATCGTCAATTGGAAGGTAAAAGGGATACAGTAAACCTGATGTGAAGTATCGGAATCACAAACTGGTCTCACAGGAAAGGTTCAAAGCATCGACAGTAAGAAGAGTCAGTCTTCTTTTACTTAAGTCGGCATTGTACCGTTTGTATTTAATTCCGACGCCATTACTGTATTTCATCGTCAAGACGAAAGTCCAAGAGATACAGTAACCCTTAGGTGAAGCATCGATATCAAAATTTGGTCTCAGAGGAAAGGCTCAAATCACAGAATGTAAGAGAAGACAGTCCTCTTGTACTTAAGTCGGCATTGTGCCTTTTATATTTAATTCCGATGCAACTTCTGTGCTTCATCGTCAATAAGAAGGTCCAAGGGATACAGTAAACCTGAAGAGAAGCTTCGGAATCCAAGTCGGCTTAGTGCCCTTTGTATTTAATTCCGATGCAATTTCTGTGTATCATCGTCAATATGAAGGTCCAAGGGATACAGTAAAAGTGAAGTGAAGCATCGATCTCTAAAACTGGTCTCACTGGAAAGGTTCATAACATGGACAGTAAGAAACGTCTGTCTTCTTGTACTTAAATCGGCATTGTGCCTGTTGCATATAATTTCGATGCAATTTCTGTGTGTCATCGTCGATACGATGGTCCAAGGGATACAGTAAACCTGAAGTTAGCATCGAAATCTAAAACTGGTCTCACAGGAAAGGTTCGAAACATAGACAGTAAGAAGAGTCAGTCTTCTTGTACTTAAGTCGGCATTGTGCCATTTGTAATTAATTCCGATTTAATATCTGTGTTTCATCGTCAATTAGAAAGTAAAAGGGATACAGTAAACCTGATGTGAAGCATCGGAATCCAAAACTGGTGTAACAGGAAAGGTTCAAAGCATCGACAGTAAGAAGAGTCAGTCTTCTTTTACTTAAGTCAGCATTGTGCCGTTTGTATTTAATTCCGACGCCATTACTGTGTTTCATCGTCAAGAAGAAGGTCCAAGAGATACAGTAACCCTTAGGTGAAGGATCGATACCTAAATCTGGTCTCACAGGAAAGGCTCAAATCATAGAATGTAAGAGGAGTCAGTCCTCTTGTACTTAAGTCGGCATTGTGCCTTTTATATTTAATTCCGATGCAATTTCTGTGCTTCATCGTCAATAAGACGGTCCAAGGGATACAGTAAACCTGAAGAGAAGCTTCGGGATCGAAAACTGGTCTCACAGAGAAGGTTCAAACTACAGACAGTAAGAAGAGTCAGTCTTCTTGTAGACAAGTCAGCATTGTCCCCTTTGTATTTAATTCTGATGCAATTTCTGTGTCTCATCGTCAATAAGAAGGTCCAAGGGATACAGTAAAAGTGAAGTGAAGCATCGATATCTAAAACTGGTCTCATTGGAAAGGTTCATAACATGGACAGTAAGAGACATCTGTCTTCTTGTACTTAAGTCGGCATTGTGTATGTTGCATATAATTCCGATGAAATTTCTGTGTTTCATCGTCGATAAGATGGTCCAAGGGATACAGTAAACCTGAAGTTAGCATCGAATTCTAAAACTGGTCTCACAGGAAAGGTTCGAAACATAGACACTAAGAAGAGTCACTCTTCTTGTACTTAAGTCGGTATTATGCCTTTTGTATTTAATTCCGATGCAATTTCTGTGTTTCATCGTCAATAAGAAAGTGCAAGGGATACAGTAAACCTGAAGTGATGCGTCGGAATCTAAAACTGGTCTAACAGGAATGGTTCCAAACGAAGACAGTAAGAAGAGTCAGTCTTCTTGTGCTCAAGTCGGCATTGTGAAATTTGTATTTAATTCCGATGTAATTTCTATGTTTGATCGTCAGTAGGATGGTCCAAGGGATACAGTCAATTTAAAGTGAAGCATCGATATCTATATCTGGTCTCACAGGAAAAGCTCAAACCATAGAATGTGAGAAGAGTCAGTCCACTTGTACTTAAGTCGGATTTCTGCCTTTTGTATTTAATTCCAATGCAACAACTATATGTTATCGTCAATAAGAAGGTACAAGGGATACAGTAAATTTGAAGTGAAGCATCGGACTCTAAAACAGGTCTCTCAGGAAAGGTTCAAACATAGACAGAAAGAAGAGTCAGTCTTCCTGTACTTAATTCGGCATTGTGCCATTTGTATTCAATTTCGATCCAATTTCTGAGTTTCTTCGTCAATAAGAAGGTCCAGGGGTACAGTAAACCTGAAGTGAAGCATCGGAATCTAAAACAGGTCTCACAGGAAAGGTTCAAAATATATACAGCTAGAAGAGACATTCCTCTCGTACTTAATTCGGAATTGTGCCTTTTGTATTTAATTCCGATGCAATTTCTGCGTTTCATCGTCAATACGAAGGTCCAGGGGATACAGAAAACCTGAAGTGAAGCATCGGAATCTAAAACTGGTCTCACAGGAAAGGAACAAAACATAGACAGTAAGAACAGCCTTCCTTCTTGTACTTAAGTCGGCATTGTGCCTTTTGTATTTAATTCCGGTGCAATTTTTGTGTTTCATCGACAATAAGAACGTCCAAGGGATACAGTAAACATGAAGTGAAGCATCTGAATGTAAAAGTGGTCTCACAGGAAAGGTTCAAAACATAGGCAGTAAGAAGAGTTAGTCTTCTTGTACTTAAGTCGGCATTGTGCCATTTGTAATTAATTCCGATTTAATTTCTGTGTTTCATCGTCAATTAGAAAGTAAAAGGGATACAGTAAACCTTATGAGAAGCATCGGAATCTAAAACTGGTCTCACAGGAAAGGTTCAAAGCATCGACAGTAAGAAGAGTCAGTCTTCTTTTACTTAAGTCGGCATTGTGCCGTTTGTATTTAATTCCGACGCCATTACTGTGTTTCATCGTCAAGAAGAAGGTCCAAGAGATACAGTAACTCTTAGGTGAAGCATCGATATCTAAATCTGGTCTCACAGGAAAGGCTCAAATCATAGAATGTAAGAGGAGTCAGTCCACTTGTACTTAAGTCGGCATTGTGCCTTTTATATTTAATTCCGATGCAATTTCTGTGCTTCATCGTCAATAAGAAGGTCCAAGGGATACAGTAAACTTGAAGAGAAGCTTCGGAATCTAAACTGGTCTCACAGGGAACGTTCAAACTACAGACAGTAAGAAGAGTCAGTCTTCTTGTAGACAAGTCGCCATTGTGCCCTTTGTATTTCATTCCGATGCAATTTCTGTGTATCATCGTCAATAAGAAGGTCCAAGGGATACAGTAAAAGTGAAGTGAAGCATCGATATCTAAAACTGGTCTCATTGGAGAGGTTCATAACATGGACAGTAAGAAACGTCTGTCTTCTTGTACTTAAGTCGGCATTGTGCCTGTTGCATATAATTCCGATGCTATTTCTGTGTTTCATCGTCGATAAGATGGTCCAAGGGATACAGTAAACCTTACGTTAGCATCGGAATCTAAAACTGGCCTCACAGGAAAGGTTCGAAACATAGACAGTAAGAAGAGTCAGTCTTCTTGTTCTTAAGTCGGCATTATGCCTTTTGTATTTAATTCCGATGCAATTTCTGTGTTTCATCGTCAATAAGAAAGTGCAAGGGATACAGTAAACCTGAAGTGATGCGTCATAATCTAAAACTGGTCTCACAGGAAAGGTTCAAAACGTAGACAGTAAGAAGAGTCAGTCATCTTGTGCTTAAGTCGGCATTGCGAAATTTGTATTTAATTCCGATGTAATTTCTATGTTTGATCGTCAATAAGGAGGTCCAAGGGATGCAGTCAATTTAAAGTGAAGCATCGATATCTAAATCTGGTCTCACAGGAAAGGCTCAAGCCATAGAATGTAAGAAGAGTCAGTCCACTTGTACTTAAGTCGGATTTCTGCCATTTGTATTTAATTCCTATGCAACAACTATGTGTTATCGTCAATAAGAAGGTACAAGGGATACAGTAAATTTGAAGTGAAGCATCGGACTCTAAAACAGGTCTCACAGGAAAGGTTCAAATCATAGACAGAAAGAAGAGTCAGTCTTCCTGTACTTAATTCGGCATTGTGCCTTTTGTATTTAATTTCGATGCAATTTCTGTGTTTCTTCGTCAATAAGAAAGTCCAGGGGTACACTAAACCTGAAGTGAAGCATCGGAATCTAAACCTGGTCTCATAGGAAAGGTTCAAAACATATACAGCAAGAAAAGACATTCCTCTTGTACTTAATTCGGAATTGTGCCTTTGTATTCAATTCCGATGCAATTTCTGCGTTTCATCGTCAATACGAAGGTCCAAGGGATACAGAAAACCTGAAGTGAAGCATCGGAATCTAAAACTGGTCTCACAGGAAAGGATCAAAACATAGACAGTAAGAGCAGCCAGCCTTCTTGTATTTAAGTCGGCATTGTGCCTTTTGTATTTAATTGCGGTGCAATTTTTGTGTTTCATCGACAATAAGAACGTCCAAGGTATACAGTAAACATGGAGTGAAGCATCGGAATGTAAAAGTGGTCTCACAGGAAAGGTTCAAAACATAGGCAGTAATAAGAGTTAGTCTTCTTGTACTGAAGTCGGCATTGTGCCTTTTGTATTTAATTCCGATGCAATTTCTGTGTTTCATCGTCAATAAGAAGGTCCAAGGGATACAGTAAACCTGAAGTAATGCATCGGAATCTAAAACTGGTCTCACAGGAAAGGTTTAAAACATAGACAGTAAGAAGAGTCAGTCTTCTTGTACTTAAGTCGGCATGGTGCCTTTCGTATTTAACTCCGGTGCAATTTCTGTGTTTCATCGTCAACAAGAAGGTATAAGGGATACAGTAAACCTGAAGTGATGCATCGGAAACCAAAACTGGTCTCACAATAAAGGCTCAAAACATAGACAGAAAGAATAGTAAGTGTTCTTGTACTTATGTCGGCATTATAATTTTGTATTTAAATCCGATGCAGTTTCTGTGTTTCGTCGTCAATAAGGTCCAAGGGATCCAGTAAACATGAAGTGAAGCATGGAAATGTAAAACTGGTCTCACAGGAAAGGTTCAAAGCATAGGCTGTAAGAAGTAATAGTCATATTGAACTGAAGTCGGCATTGTGCTTTTTGTATATAATTCCGATGCAATTTCTGTGTTTCATCGTCAATAAGAAGTTGCATAGGATACAGTAAACCTTAAGTGAAGCATCGATATCTAAATCTGGTCTCACAGGGAATTCTCAAATCATAGAATGTAAGAAGAGTCAGTCCTCTTGTACTTAAGTCGGCACTGTGCCTTATGTATTTAATTTCGATGCAATTTCTGTGTTTCATCGTCAATAGGAAAGTAGGAGGGATACAGTAAACCTGAAGTGGAATCTAAAACTGGTCTAACAAGAAAGGCTCAAAACATTGACAGTAAGAAAAGTCTGTCTTCTTGTACTTAAGTCGGCATTGTTCCTTTAGCAATTAATTCTGATGCAATTTCTGTGTTTCATCGTCAATTAGAACGTCCAAGGTATTCAGTAAATCTGATGTGAAGCATCGGAATTTAAAACTGGCCTCACAGGAAAGGTTCAAAACATAGACAGTAAGAAGTACCTGTCTTCTTGTACTGAAGTCGGTATTGTGCCTATTGTATTTAATTCCGATGAAATTTCTGTGTTTCATCGCCAATAAGAAGTTCCAAGGGATACAGTAAACCTGAAGTGAAGCATCGATATCGAAAACTGGTCTTACAGGAAAGGTTCAAAACGTAGTCTGTAAGAAGAGTCAGTCTTCTTTTACTATTGTCGGCATTGTGCCTTTTGTATTTACGTTCGATGCAATTTATGTGTTTCATCGTCAATAAAAGTGTCCAAGGGATATAGTAAACCTGAAGTGAAGCATCGGAATCTAAAACTGGTCCCACAAGAATGGTTCAAAAACATTGACGGTAAGAAGAGTCAGTCTTCTTGTAGTTAAGTCGGCATTGTGCGTTTTGTATTTAATTCCGATGCAATTTCTGTGTTTCATCGTCAATTTAATAGGTCCAAGGAATACAGTAAACCTGAAGTGAAGCATCGGAATCTAAAAGTGGTCTCACAGGATTGGTTGAAAACATAGACAGTAAGAAGAGGCATCTCTGTTGTACTTAGGTCGGCATTGTGCCTTTTGTATTTAATTACGATGCAATTTCTGTGTTTCATCGTCAGAAAGAAAGTCCAAGGGATACAGTAAACCTGAAGTGAAGCATCGGAATCTAAAACTGGTCTAACAAGAAAGGCTCAAAACATAGACAGTAAGAAAAGTCTGTCTTCTTGTACTTAAGTCGGCATTGTGCCTTTTACATTTAATTCTGATGCAATTTCTTTGTTTCATCGTCAATAAAAAGGTCTAAAGGATACAGTAAACCTGAAGTGAAGCATCGGAATCTAAAACTGGTCTCACAGGAAAGGTTCAAACATAGACAGATTGAAGAGTTAGTCTTCTTGCACTTAAGTCGGTATTGTGCCTGTTGTATTTAATTCCGATGAAATTTCTGTGCTTCATCGTCAGTATGAAGGTCAAGGGATACTGTAAACCTGAAGTGAAGCATCGGAACTAAAAGCTGGACTCACAGGAGTGGTTCAAAACATAGAAAGTAAGATGAGTCAGTCTTGTTGTACTTAAATCGGCATTGTGCATTTGTATTTAATTCCGATGCAATTTCTGTGATTCATCGTCAATAAGCAGGTCCAAGGGATACAGTAATCTTGAGAGGAAGCATCGATATCGAAAACTGGTCTCACAGGAAAAGTTCAACATATATACAGTAAGAAATTTCAGTTTTCTTTTACTTATGTCGGCATTGTGCCTTTTGTATTTAATTCCGATCCAATTTCTGTGTTTCATTGTCAATAAGAAGGTCCTAGGGATACAGTAAACTTGAAGTGAAGCATCGGAAACTAAAACTGCTGTCACAGGATAGGCTCAAACATAGACAGTAACAAAAGTCTGTCTTCTTGTATTTAAGTCGGCATTGTGCCCTTTGCATTTAATTCCGATGCAATTTCTGTGTTACATCGTCAATAAGAAAGTCCAACGGATACACTATACCTGAAGTGAAGCATCGGCATCTAAACCTGGTCTCACAGGAAACCTTCAAATCATAGACAGTAAGAAGAGACATTCCACTTGTTCTTGTGTCGGCATTGTGCCTTTTGTATTAAATTCCGATTCAATTTCTGTGTTTCATCGCCAATAAGAAGGTCCAAGGAGTACAATAAACCTGAAGTAAAGCATCGGAATCTAAAACTGGTCTCACAGGAATGGTTCAAAACATAGACAGTAAGAAGAGTCAGACTTCTGGTACTTAAGTCGGCATTTTGCCTTTTGTATTTCATTCCGATGCAATTTCTGTGTTTCATCGTCAATTTGAAGGTCCAAGGCATACACAAAACATGAAGTGAATCATCGGAATCTAAAACCTGTTTCACAGGATAGGTTCAAAACATAGACAGTAAGAAGAGACATTCCTGTTGTGCGTAAGTCGGCATTATGCTTATCGTATTTAATTCCGACGCATATTCTGTGCTTCATCGTCAATCAGAAGGTCCAAGGGATACAGTAAACCTGAAGTGAAGCATCGGAATCTAAAACTGCTCTCACAAGAAACGCTCAAAACATAGACAGTAGGAAGACTCGGTCTTCCTTTACTTAAGTCGGCATTGTGCCTTTTGTATTTAATTCCGATGCAATTTCTGTGTTTCAATCGCAACAAGAAGGTCCAAGGGATACAGTAAACATTAAGTGAAGCATTGATATCTAAATCTGGTCTCACAGGAAAGGCTCAAATCACAGAATGTAAGTATAGTCAGTCCTCTTGTACTTAAGTCGGCACTGTGCCTTTTGTAATTAATTCCGATGCAATTTCTGTGTTTCATCGTCAATAGGAAGGTCCAAGGGATACAGTAAACCTGAAGTGAAGCATCGGAAACTAAAACTGGTCTCACTGGAAAGGTTCAAAACAGAGACAGTAAGAATAGTCAGTCTTCTTGTACTTATGTCGGCATTATAATTATGTATTTAATTGCGATGCAATTTCTGTGTTTCGTCGTCAATAAGGTCCAAGGGATCCAGTAAACATGAAGTGAAGCATCGAAATGTGAAACTTGGTCTCACAGGAAAGGATCAAAGCATAGGCAGTAAGAAGTAATAGTCATATTGAACTGAAGTCGGCATTGTGCTTTTTGTATTTAATTCCGATGCCATTTTTGTGTTTCATCGTCAAGAAGAAGGTCCAAGGGATTCAGTAAACCTTAAGTGATGCATTGATATCTAAGTCTGGTCTCACAGGAAGGGCTCATATCATAGAATGTAAGAAGTGTCAGTCCTCTTGTACTTAAGTCGGCATTGTGATGTTTGTATTTAATTCCGATGCTATTTCTGTGCTTCATCGTCAATAAGATTGTGCAAGGGATACAGTAAACCTGCAGTGAAGCTTCGGAATCTAAAACTGGTCTCACAGGAAAGGTTCAAAACATAGACAGTAAGAAGTACCTGTCTTCTTGTACTTAAAACGGAATTGTCCCTATTGTATTTAATTCCGATGAAATTTCTGTGTTTCATCGCCAATAAGAAGGTCCAAGGGATACAGTAAACCTGAAGTGAAGCATCGATATCGAAAACTGGTCTTACAGGAAAGGTTCAAAACGTAGTCTGTAAGAAGAGTCAGTCTTCTTTTACTATTGTCGGCATTGTGCCTTTTGTATTTAGGTTCGATGCAATTTATGTTATTCATCGTCAATAAATGGGTCCAAGGGATATAGTAAACCTGAAGTGAAGCATCGGAATCTAAAACTGGTCTCACAAGAATGGTTCAAAAACATTGACGGTAAGAGGAGTCAGTCTTCTTGTTGTTAAGCCGGCACTGTGCGTTTTGTATTTAATTCCGATGCAATTTCTGTGTTACATCGTCAATAAGAAGGTCCATGGGATACAGTAAACCTGAAGTGAAGCATCGGAATCTAAAAGTGGTCTCACAGGAATGGTTCAAATGATTGAATGTAAGAAGAGTTAGTCCACTTGTACATAAGTCGGCATTGTGCCTTTGTATTTTATTCCGATGAAATTTATGTGTTTCATCGTCAAAAGAAGTCCAAGGGATACAGTAAACCTGGAGTGAAGCATCGCAATCTAAAACTCGTCTCACAGATAAGGTTCAAAACATAGAAAGTAAGAAGAGTCAGTCTTCTTGATCTTAAGTCGGCATTGTGCATTTGTATCTAATTTCGATGCAATTTCTGTGTTTCATCGTCAATAAGAAGGTCAATGGGATACAGTAAACCTGAAGTGAAGCATCGGAATCTAAAACTGGTCTCACAAGTAAGATTCAAAACGTAGACAGTAAGAAGAATCAGACTTTTTGTACTTAAATCGGCAGTGTGCCTCTTGTATTTAATAACTATGCAATTTCGGTGTTTCATCGTCAATACGAAGGTCCAAGGGACACAGTAAACCTCAAGTGAAGCTTCGGAATCTAAAACTGGTCTCACAGGAAGGATTCGAAACACAGACAGTAAAAAGAGTCGGCCTTCTTGTACTTAAGTCGGCATTGTGCCATCTGTATTTCATTCCGATGCAATTTCTGTGTTTCTTCGTCAATAAAAGGGTCGAATGGATACAGTAAGCTTGAAGTGAAGCATCGGAATCTAAAACTGGACGCACAGAAATGGTTCAAATCATAGAATGTAAGAAGAGTCAGTCCTCTAGTACTTAAGTTGGCACTGTGTCTTTTGTATTTGAATCCGACACAATTTCTATGTTTCATCGTCAATAAGAAGGTCCTCGGGATACAGTAAACCTGAAGTGAAGCATCGAAATCTAAAACTGGTCTCACTGGAAAGGTTCAATACATAGACAGGAAGAAGAGTCAGTCTTCTTGTACTTAAGTCGGCATTGTGCCTTTTGTATTTAATTCCGATGCAGTTTCTGTGTTTCATCGTCAATAAGAAGGTCCAAGGGATACAGTAAACCTGAAGTGAAGCATCGAAATCTAAAACTGGTCTCACTGGAAAGTTCCAAATCATAGATAGTAAGAAGAGTCAGTCTTCATGTACTTAAGTCGGCGTTGTGCCTTTTGTATTATATTCCGATGCAATTTCTGTGTTTCATCGTCAACAAGAAGGTCCAAGGGATACAGTAAATCTGCAGTGAAGCATCGGAGTCTGAAACCGGTCTCAGAGGAAAGGTTCAAAACATAGACAGTGAGAAGAGTTAGTTTTCTTGTACTTATGTCGGCATTGTGCCTTTTGTTCCAAATTCCGATGCAATTTCTGTGTTTCATCGTCAACAGGAAAGTCCAAGGGATACAGTAAACCAGAACTGAAGCATCGGAATCGGAAACTGGTCTCACAGGAAAGGCTCAAATCACTGACAGTAAGAAGAGTCAGTCTTCCTGTACTTAGGTCGGCATTTTGCCGTTTGTATTTAATTCCGATGCAATTTCTGTGTTTCATCGTCAATAAGATGATCCAAGGGGTACAGTAAACATGAAGCATCGCAATCTAAAACTGGTCTCACAGGAAAGGTTCTAAACATAGACAGTAATGAGAGACATTCCTCTTGTACCTAAATCGACATTGTGCCATTTGTATTTAATTCCGGTGCCATTTCTGTGTTTCATCGTCAATAAGAAGGTCCAAGGGATACAGTAAACCTGAAGTGAAGCATCGGAATCTAAAACTGGTCTCACAGGAAAGGTTCAAATCATAGACAGGAAGAAGAGTCAGTCTTCTTGTACTTAAGTCGGCATTTGCCTTTTGTATTTCGTTCCGATGCAATTTCTGTGTTTCATCGTCAATAAAAAGGTCCAAGGGCTACAGTAAGCCTGAAGCGTCCGAATCTAAAACTGGACTCACAGAAATGGTTCAAATCATACAATACAAGAAGAGTCAGTCCTTTAGTACTTAAGTCGGCATTGTGTCTTTTGTATTTGAATCCGATACAATTTCTATGTTTCATCGTCAATTAGAAGGTCCTCGGGATACAGTAATCATGATGTGAAGCATCGGAATTTAAAACTGGTCTCACAGGAAAGGTTCAAAACATAGACAGTAAGAAGAGTCAGTCTCCTTGTACATACGTCGGCATTGTGCCTTTTGTATTTAATTCCGATGCAATTTCTGTGTTTCATCGTCAATAAGAAAGTCCGAGGGATACAGTAAACCTGAAGTGAAGCATCGGAATCTAATACTGGTCTCACAGGAATGGTTGAAAACATAGACAGTAAGAAGTGTCAGTACACTTGTACTTAAGTCGGGATTGTGCCTTTTGTATTTAATTCCGATGCAATTCCTGTGTTTCATCGTCAATAAGAAAGTTCAATAAAACTGGTCTCACAGGAAAGGTTCCAAACATAGACAGTAATGAGAGACATTCCTCTTGTACCTAAATCGGCATTGTGCCATTTGTATTTAATTCCGATGCCATTTCTGTGTTTCATCGTCAATAAGAAGGTCCAAGGGATACAGTAAACCTGAAGTGAAGCATTGGAATCTAAAACTGGTCTCACAGGAAAGGTTCAAATCATAAACAAAAAGAAGAGTCAGTCTTCTTGTACTTAAGTCGGCATTGTGCTTTTTGTATTTCATTCCGATGCAATTTCTGTGTTTCATCGTCAATAAAAAGGTCCAAGGGCTACAGTAAGCCTGAAGTGATGCATTGGAATCTAAAACTGGACTCACAGAAATGGTTCAAATCATAGAAAACAAGAAGAGTCAAGAATGTAAGAAGAGTCAGTCCTCTAGTACCTAAGTTGGCATTGTGTCTTTTGTATATGATTCCGATACAATTTCTATGTTACATCGTCAATTAGAAGGTCCTCGGGATACAGTAATCCTGAAGTGAAGCATCGGAATCTAAAACTGGTCTCACAGGTATGGTTCAAAACATAGACAGTACGAATAGTCAGTCTCCTTGTACATAAGTCGGCATTGTGCCTTTTGTATTTAATTCCGATGCAATTTCTGTCTTTCATCGTCGATAAGAAGGTCCAAGGGATACAGTAACCCTGAAGTGAAGCATCGGAATCTAATACTGGTCTCACTGGAAAGGTTAAAAACATAGACAGTAAGAAGTGTCAATACACTTGTACTTAAGTCGGCATTGTGCCTTTTGTATTTAATTCCGATGCAATTTCTGTGTTTCATCGTCAATAAGAAAGTTCAAGGGATACAGTAAACCTGAAGTGAAGCATCGGAATCGAAAACTGGTCTCACAGTAAAGGTTCAAAACATAGACAGTAAGAAGAGTCAGTCCTCTTGTACTTAAGTCGGCATTATGCCTTTTGTATTTAATTCCGATGCAACTTCTGTGACTCATCGTCAATAAGAAGGTCCAAGGGATACAGTAAACCTGAAGTGAAGCATCGGAATCTAAATCTGGTCTCACAGGAAAGGTTCATAACATAGACAGTAAGTAGAGTCGGTTTTCTTGTACTTCAGTCAGCATTGTGCTTTTGTATTTAATTCCGATGCAATTTCTGTGTTTCATCGTCAATAACAAGGTCCAAGGCACACAGTAAACCTCAAGTGAAGCATCGGAATCTAAAACTGGTCTCACAGGAAAAGTTCAAAACATAGACAGTAAGAAGAGTCAGCCTTCTTGTACTTAAGTCGGTATTGTGCCTTTTGTATTTCATTCCGATGCAATTTCTGTGTTTCATCGTCAATAAAAAGGTCGAAGGGATACAGTAAGCCTGAAGTGAAGCTTCGGAATCTAAAACTGGACTCACAGAAATGGTTCAAATCATAGAATGTAAAAAGAGTCTGTCATCTAGTACTTAAGTCGGCATTGTGTCTTTTGTATTTGATCCGATACAATTTCTATGTTTCATCGTCAATAAGAAGGTCCTCGGGATACAGTAAACTTGAACCGAAGAATCGGAATCTAGAACTGATATCACAGGACAGGTTTAATACATAGACAGGAAGAAGAGTCAGTCCACTTGTACTTAAGTCGGCCTTGTGCCTTTTGTATTTAATTCCGATGCAATTTCTGTGTTTCATCGTCAATAAGAAGGTCCAAGGGATACAGTAAACCTGAAGTGAAGCATCGAAATCTAAAACTGGTCTCACAGTAAAGGTTCAAAACATAGACAGTAATAAGAGTCAGTCTTCTTGTACTTAAGTCGGCATTGTGCCTTTTGTATTTAATTCCTTTGCAATTTCTGTGTTTCATCGTCAACAAGAAGGTCCAAGGGATACAGTAAACCTGAAGTGAGGCATCGAAATCTAAAACTGGTTTCACTGGAAAGGTTCAAATCATAGATAGTAAGAAGGGTCAGTCTTCGTGTACTTAAGTCGGCGTTGTGGCTTTTGTATTATATTCCGATGCAATTTCTGTGTTTCATCGTCAACAAGAAGCTCCAAGGGATACAGTAAATCTGCAGTGTAGCATCGGAGTCTAAAACTGATCTCACTGGAAAGTTTCAAAACATAGACAGTGAGAAGAGTCAGTTTTCTTGTACTTATGTCGGCATTGTGCCTTTTGTATAAAATTCCGATGCAATTTCTGTGTTTCATCGTCAACAGGAATGTCCAAGGGATACAGTAAACCTGAAGTGAAGCATCGGAATCGGAAACTGGTCTCACAGGAAAGGCTCAGATCACTGACAGTAAGAAGAGACAGTCTTCCTGTACTTATGTCGGCATTTTGCCGTTTGTATTTCATTCCGATGCAATTTCTGTGTTTCATTGTCAATAAGATGATCCAAGAGGTACAGTAAACCAGAAGCATCGCAATCTAAAACTGGTCTCACAGGTAAGGTTCTAAACATAGACAGTAATGAGAGACACCTCTCCTGTACCAAAATCGGCATTGTGCCTTTTGTATTTAATTCCGATGCAATTTCAGTGTTTCATCGTCAATAAGAAGGTCCAAGTGTTACAGTAAACCTGAAGTAAAGCATCGGAATCTAAAACTGGTCTCACAGGAAAGGTCCAAATCATAGACAGTAAGTTATGTCAGTCTTCTTGTACTTAAGTCGGCATTGTGCCTTTTGTATTTCCTTCTGATGCAATTTTTGTGTTTCATCGTCTATTAAAAGGTCCAAGGGATACAGTAAACCTGAAGTGAAGCATCGGAATCCGAAACAGGACTCACAGAAGTGGTTCGAATCATAGAATACAAGAAGAGTCTGTCCTCTAGTACTTAAGTCGGCATTGTGTCTTTTGTATTTGATCCGATACAATTTCTATGTTTCATTGTCAATAAGAAGGTCCTCGGGATACAGTAAACTTGGAGTGAAGAATCGGAATCTAAAACTGATATCACAGGAAACGTTCAAAGCATAGACAGTAAGAAGTGTCAGTCCACTTGTACTTAAATCGGCATTGTGCCTTTTGTATTTAATTCCGATGCAATTTCTGTGTTTCATCGTCAATAAGATGGTTCAAGCGATACAGTAAACCTGAAGTGAAGCCTCGGAATCGAAAACTGGTCTCACAGTGAAAGTTCAAAACATAGACAGTAAGAAGAGTCAGTCTTCTTATACTTAAGTCGGCATTGTGCCTTTTGTATTTCATTCCGTTGCAATTTCTGTGTTTCATCCTCAACAAAATGGTTTAAGGGATACAGTAAACATGAAGTAAAGCATCGGAATCTAAAACTGGTCTCACAGGAAAGGTTCAAAACATAGACAGTAAGAAGAGTCAGTCTCCTTGTATATAAGTCGGCATTGTGCCTTTTGTATTTAATTCCGATGCAATTTCTGTGTTTCATCGTCAATAAGAAGGTCCAAGGGATACAGTAAACCTGAAGTGAAGCATCGGAATCTAATACTGGTCTCACAGAAAAGGTTGAAAACATAGATAGTAAAAAGAGTCAGTCTTCCTGCACTTACGTCGGCATTGTGCATTTTGTATTTAATTCCGATGCAATTTCTGTGTTTTATCGTCAATAAGAAGGTCCAAGGGATTCAGTAAACCTGAAGTGAAGCATCGGAATCTAAAACAAGTTTCACGGGAAAGGTTAAAAACGTAGCCAGTAACAAGGATCAATCTTCTTGTACTTAATTCGGCATTGTCCATTTTGTATTTAATTCCGATGCAATTTATGTGTTTCATCGTCAATAAGAAGCTGCAAGGTATACAGTAGAACTGAAGTGAAGCATCGGAATCTTGAACTGGTCTCACAGGAATGGTTCAAAACATAGACAGTAAAAGAGTCAGTCTTCTTGTACATAAGTCGGCATTGTGCCTTTTGTATTTAATTCCGTTGTAATTTCTGTGTTTCATCGTCAACAAGAAGGTCCAAGGGATACAGTAAACCTGAAGTGAAGCATCGGAATCTAATACTGGTCTCACAGAAAAGGTTGAAAACATAGATAGTAAAAAGAGTCAGTCTTCCTGCACTTACGTCGGCATTGTGCCTTTTGTATTTAATTCCGATGCAATTTCTGTGTTTTATCGTCAATAAGAAGGTCCAAGGGATACAGTAAACCTGAAGTGAAGCATCGGAATCTAAAACAAGTTTCACGGGAAAGGTTAAAAACATAGCCAGTAACAAGGATCAATCTTCTTGTACTTAATTCGGCATTGTCCATTTTGTATTTAATTCCGATGCAATTTATGTGTTTCATCGTCAATAAGAAGCTCCAATGTATAGAGTAGAACTGAAGTGAAGCATCGGAATCTTGAACTGGTCTCACAGGAATGGTTCAAAACATAGACAGTAAAAGAGTCAGTCTTCTTGTACTTATGTCGAAATTGTGCCTTTTGTTTAAAATTCCAATGCAATATCTGTGTTACACAGTCAACAAGATAGTCCAAGGGATAGAGTAAACCTGAAGCATCGGAATCTAAAACTGATATCACTGGAAAGGTTCAAATCATAAAATGTAAGAAGAGTCAGTCCTCTTGTGGTTAAGTCGGCATTGTTCCTTTTGCATATGATTCCGATGCAATTTCTGTCTTTCATCGTGAATAAGAAGGTCCAAGGGATACAGTAAAACTGAAGTAAAGCATCGGAATCTAAAAGTGGTCTCACAGGTAAGGTTCAAAACATACACAGTAATAAGAGTAAGTATTCTTGTACTTAAGTCAGCATTGTGCCTTTTGTATCTAATTCCGATGCAATTTCTGTATTTCATCGTCAATAAGGAGGGCCAAGGGATACAGTAAACCTGAAGTGAAGAATCGGAATCTAAAACTGGTCTCACAGGAAAGGTTGAAAACATAGACAGTAAGAAGAATCAGTCTTCTTGTACTGAAGTCGGCATTGTGCTTTTTGAATTTAATTCCGATGCAATTTCTGTGTTTTATTGTCAATAAGAAGGTCCAAGGGATACAGAAAACCTGAAGTGAAGCATCGTAATCTAAAACTGGTCTCACAGGAAGGGTTCAAAGCATTGACAGTGAGAAGAGTCAGTTTTCTTGTACTTATGTCGGCATTGTGCCTTTTGTATAAAATTCCAATGCAATTTCTGTGCTTCTTCGTCAACAGGAAGGCTTAAGGGATAGAGTAAACCTGAAGTGAAGCATCGGAATCTGAAACTGGTCTCACAGGAAAGGCTCAAATCATTGACAGTAAGAAGAGTCAGTCTTCCTGTACTTAGGTCGGCATTGTGCTTTTTGTATTTAATTCCGATGCAATTTCTGTGTTTCATCGTCAATAAGGAGGTCCAAGGGATACAGTAAACCTGAAGTGAAGCATCGGAATCTAAAACTAGTCTCACTGGAAAGGTTCAAATCATAAACAGTAAGAAGAGTCACTCTTCTTGTACTTAAGTCGACTTTGTGCTTTTGTATTTAATTCCGATGAAATTTCTGTGTTTCATCGTCAATAAGAACGTCCAAGAGAAAAAGTAAACCTTAAGTGAAGTGTCGGAATCTGAAACTGGGCTCACAGGAAAGGTTCAAAACATAGACAGTAAGAAGAGTCAGTCTTCTTGTACTTAAGTCGGTATTGTGCCTTTTGTATTTAATTCCGATGCAATTTCTGTGTTTCATCGTCAATATGAAGGCCCGAGGGATACAGTAAACCTGAAGTGAGGAATCGGAATCTAAAACTGGTCTCACAGGGAAGGTTCAAAACGTAGACAGTAAGAAGAGTCAGTCTTCTTGTACTGACGTCGGAATTGTGCCTTTTAAATTTAATTCTGATACAATTTCTGTGTTTTGTCGTCAATAAGAAGTTCCAAGGGATACAGTAAACCTGAAGTGAAGCATCGGAATCTAAAGGGGGTCTCTTAGGAAAGGTTCAAATCATACACAGTAAGAAGAATCAGTATTCTTGTACTTAAGTCAGCATTGTGCCTTTTGTATTTATTTCCGATGCAATTTTTGCGTTTCGTTGTCAATAAGACGGTCCAAGGGATACAGTAAACCTGAAGTGAAGCATTGGAATCTAAAACTGGTCTTACAGGAAAGGTTCAAATCATAGAATGTAAGAAGAGTCAGTCCTCTTGTACCTAAGTCGGCAATGTGCCTCTTGCATTTGATTCCGATGCAATTTCTGTGATTGATCGTCAATAAGAAGGTCCGAGGGATACAGTAAACCTGAAGTGAAACATCGGCATCTAAAACTGGTATCACAGGAAAGGTTCAAAACATAGACAGTAAGAAGTGTCAGTCTTCTTGTACTTAAGACGGCATTGTGCCTTCTGTATTTAATTCCGATGCAATTTCTGTGTATCATCGTCAATAAGAAGGTCCAAGGAATACAGTAAACCTGAAGTGATGCATTGGAATCTAAAACTGGGCTCACAGGAAAGGTTCAAATCATAAAATGTAAGAAGAGTCAGTCTTCTTGTACTTAAGTCGGCATTGTGCCTTTTGTATTTTATTCCGGGCCATTTCTGTGTTTCATCGTCAATAAAAAGGTGCAAGGGATACAGTAAACCTGAAGTGAAGCATCGGAATCTAAAACTGGTCTCACAGGAAAGGTTCAAATCATAAAATGTAAGAAGAGTCAGTCTTCTTGTACTTAAGTCGGCATTGTGTATTTTGTATTTTATTCCGGGCCATTTCTGTGTTTCATCGTCAATAAAAAGGTGCAAGGGATACAGTAAACCTGAAGTGAAGCATCGGAATCTAAAGCTTGTCTCACAGTAAAGGTTTAAAACTTAGACAGTAAGAAGAGTCAGTCTTCTTGTACTTAAGTCGGCGTTGTGCCTTTTGTATTTATTTCCGTTGCAATTTCTGTGTTTCATCGTCAATAAGAAGGTCCAAGAGATACAGTAAACCTGAAGTGAAGAATCGGAACTTTGAAACCTGTCTCACAGGATAGGTCCAAAACATAGACAGTGAGAAGAGTCAGTTTTCTTGTACTTATGTCGGCATTTTGCCTTTTGTATTTAATTCCGATAAAATTTCTGTGTTTCAGTGTCAATAAGATGATGCAAGGGATACGGTAAACCTGAAGCATCGCAATCTAAAAATGGTCTCACAGGAAAGGTTCAAGACATAGGCAGTAATAAGAGTCATTCCTCTTGTGCCTTAATCGGCATTGTGCCTTTTGTATTTAATTCCAATGCAATTTCTGTGTTTCATCGTCCATAAGAAGGTCCAAGGGAAACAGTAAACCTGAAGTGAAGCATCGGAATCTATAACTGGTCTCACAGGAAAGGTTCAAATCATAGACTGTAAGATGAGTCAGTCTTCTTGTACTTAAGTCGGCATTGTCCCTTTTGTATTTAATTCCGATGCAATTTCTGTGTTTCATCGTCAATTAGAAGGTCCTCGGGGTACAGTAAACCCGAAGTAAGGCATCGGAATCTAAAACTGGTCTCACAGGAAAGGTTGAAAACATACACAGTAAGAAGAGTCAGTCTTCTTGTAGTGAAGTCGGCATTGTGCCTTTTGAATTTAATTCCGATGCAATTTCTGTGTTTTATCGTTAATAAGAAGTTACAAGGGATACAGTAAACCTGAAGTGAAGCATCGTAATCCAAAACTGGTCTCACAGGAAGGGTTCACAGCATAAACAGTGAGAAGAGTCAGTTTTCCTGTACTTATGTCGGCATTGTGCCTTTTGTATAAAATTCCAATGCAATTTATGTGTTTCATCGTCAACAGGAAGGTCCAAGGGATAGACTAACCTGAAGTGAGGCATCGGAATCTGAAACTGGTCTCACAGGAAAGGCTCAAATCATTGACAGTAAGAAGAGTCAGTCTTTCTGTACTTAGGTTGGCACAGAGCCTTTCGTATTTTATTCCGATGCAATTTCTGTGTTTTATCGTCAATATGATGGTCCAAGGGATACAGTAAACCTGAAGTGAAGCATCGGAATCTGAAACTAGTCTCACAGGAAAGGTTGAAAACATAGACAGTAAGAAGAGTCAGTCTTCTTGTACTTAAGTCGGCATTGTGCCTTTTGTATTTAATTCCGATGCAATTTCTGTGTTTCATCGTCAATAAAAAGACCCAAGGGATGCAGTAAACCTGAAGTGAGGAATCGGAATCTAAAACTGGTCTCACAGGAAAGGTTCAAAACATAGACGGTAAGAAGAGTCAGTCTTCTTGTACTGAAGTCGGAATTGTGCCTTTTGAATTTAATTCCGATACAATTTCTGTGTTTTGTCGTCAATAAAAAGGTCCAAGGGATACAGTAAACCTGAAGTGAAGCATCGGAATCTAAAACTGGTCTCACAGGAAAGGTTCAAATCATAGAATGTAAGAAGAGTCAGTCCTCTCGTACTTAAGTCGGCATTGTGCCTCTTGCATTTGATTCCGTTGCAATTTCTGTGTTTGATCGTCAATAAGAAGGTCCGATGGATACAGTAAACCTGAAGTGAAGCATCGGAATCTAAAACTGTATCACAGGAAATGTTCAAAACATAGACAGTAAGAAGAGTCAGACTTCTTGTACATAAGACTTCATTGTGCCTTCTGTATTTAATTCCGATGCAATTTCTGTGTATCATCGTCAATACGAAGGTCCAAGGAATACAGTAAACCTGAAGTGAAGCAGCGGAATCTAAAACTGGTCTCTCAGGAAAGGTTCAAATCATAAAATGTAAGAAGAGTCAGTCCTCTTGTGGTAAAGTCGGCATTGTGCCTTTTGCATATGATTCCGATGCAATTTCTGTATTTCATCGTCAATAAGAAGGTCCAAGGAATACAGCAAACCTGAAGTGAAGCATCGGAATCTAAAAGTGGTCTCACAGGAAAGGTTCAAAACATACACAGTAAGAAGAGTCAGTACTCTTGTACTTAAGTCGGCATTGTGCCTTTTGTATTTAATTCCGTTGCAATTTCTGTGTTTCATCGTCAATAAGAAGGTCCAAGAGATACAGTAAACCTGAAGTGAAGAATCGGAATCTAAAACTGGTCTCACAAGAATGGTTCAAAACATAGACAGTGAGAAGAGTCAGTTTTCTTGTACTTATGTCGGCATTTGGCCTTTTGTATTTAATTCCGATGCAATTTCTGTGTTTCATCGTCAATAAGAAGGTCCAAGGGATACAGTAAACCTGAAGTGAAGCATCGGAATGTAAAACTGGTCTCACAGGAAAGGTTCAAATCATGAAATATAAGAAGAGTCAGTCCTCTTGTTTTTTAAGTCGGCTTTGTGCCTTTTGCATATGATTCCAATGCAATTTCTGTGTTTCATCGTCAAATAGAAGGTCCAAGGGATACAGTAAACCTGAAGTGAAGCATCGGAATCTAAAAGTGGTCTCACAGGAAAGGTTCAAAACATGCACAGTAAGAAGAGTCAGTATTCTTGTACTTAAGTCAGCATCGTGCCTTTTGTATTTAATTCCGATGCAATTTCTGTGTTTCATCGTCAATAAGAAGGTCCAAGGGATACAGTAAACCTGAAGTGATAAATCGGAATCTAAAACTGGTCTCACAGGAAAGGTTCAAAGCATAGACAGTAAGAAGAGTCAGTCTTCTTGTACTGTAATCGTCATTGTCCCTTTTGAATTTAATTCCGATACAATTTCTGTGTTTTGTCGTCAATAACAAGGTCCTAGGGATACAGTAAACCTGAAGTGAAGCATCGTAATCTAAATCAAGTCTCACGGGAAAGGTTAAAAACGTAGGCAGTAACAAGAGTCAGTCTTCTTGTACTTAAGTTGGCATTGTCCCTTTTGTATTTAATTCCGATGCAATTTATGCGTTTCATCGTCAATAAGAACGTTCAACGGTTACAGTAAACCTGATGTGAAGCATCGGTATCTAAAACTTGTCTCACTGGAAACGTTTAAGGCATAGACAATAAGAAGAGTCAGTCTTCTTGTTCTAAATTGGGAATTGTGAATTTTGTATTTAATTGCGATGCAATTTCTGTATTTCATCGTCAATAAGAAGGCCCAAGGGATACGGTAACCCTGAAGTGAAGCATCGGAATATAAAACTGGTCTCACAGGAAAGGTTCCAATCATAGAATGTAAGAAGAGTCAGTCCTCTTGTACTTAAGTCGGCATTGTGCTTCTTGCATTTGATTCCGATGCAATTTCTGTGTTTGATCGTAAATAAGAAGGTCCGAGGGATACAGTTTACCTGAAGTGAAGCATCGGAATCTAAAACTGGTATCACAGGAAAGGTTCAATACACAGACAGTAAGAAGAGTCAGTCTTCTTGTACTTAAGACGGTATTGTGCCTTCTGTATTTAATTCCGATGCAATTTTTGTGTTTCATCGTCAATAAGAAGGTCCAAGGGATACAGTAAAACTGAAGTGAAGCATCGGAATCTAAAACTGTCCTCGCAGGAAAGGTTCAAATCATAGACTGTAAGAAGAATCAGTCTTCTTGTACTTAAGTCGGCATTGTGCCTTTTGTATTTCATTCCGATGCAATTTCTGTGTTTCATCGTCAATAAGAAGGTCCAAGGGATACAGTAAACCTGAAGTGATGCATCGGAATCTATTACTGGTCTCACAGGAAAGGTTGAAAACAAAGACAGTAAGAAGAGTCAGGCTTCTTGTACTTAAGTCGGCATTGTGCCTTTTGTATTTAATTCCGATGCAATTTCTGTGTTTTATCGTCAATTAGATGGTCCAAGGGATACAGTAAACCTGAAGTGAAGCATCGGAATCTAAAACAAGTTTCACGGGAAAGGTTAAAAACGTAGCCAGTAACAAGGGTCAATCCTCTTCTACTTAACTCGGCATTGTCCATTTTGTATTTAATTCCGATGCAATTCATGGGTTTCATCGCCAATAAGAAGGTCCAAGGGATACAGTAAAACTGAAGTGAAGCATCAGAAACTAAAACTTGTCTCACAGGAAAGGTTCAAAACATAGACAGTAAGAAGAGTCAGCCTTCTTGTACTTAAGTCGGCAGTGTGCCTTTTGTATTTCATTCCGATGCAATTTCTGTGTTTCATCGTCAATAAAAAGGTCGAACGGATACAGTAAGCCAGAAGTGAAGCATCGGAATCTAAAACTGGGCTCACAGAAATGGTTCAAATCATAGAATGTAAGAAGAGTCTGTCCTCTAGTACTTAAGTCGGCATTGTGTCTTTTGTATTTGAATCCGATACAATTTCTATGTTTCATCGTCAATAAGAAGGTCCTCGGGATACAGTAAACATGAAGTGAAGAATCGGAATCTAAAACTGGTATCACAGGAAAGGTTAAATACATAGAGAGGAAGAAGAGTCAGTCAACTTGTACTTAAGTCGGCATTGTGCCTTTTGTATTTAAATACGATGCAATTTCTGTGTTTCATCGTCAATAAGAAGGTCCAAGGGATACAGTAAACCTGAAGTGAAGCATCGAAATCTAAAACTGGTCTCACAGTAAAGGTTCAAAACATAGACAGTAATAAGAGTCAGTCTTCTTGTACTTAAGTCGGCATTGTGCCTTTTGTATTTAATTCCTTTGCAATTTCTGTGTTTCATCGTCAACAAGAAGGTCCAAGGGATACAGTAAACCTGAAGTGAAGCATCGAAATCTAAAACTGGTCTCACTGGAAAGGTTCAAATCATAGATAGTAAGAAGAGTCAGTCTTCATGTACTTAGGTCGGCGTTGTGCCTTTTGTATTATATTCCGATGCAATTTCTGTGTTTCATCGTCAACAAGAAGGTCCAAGGTATACAGTAAATCTGCAGTGAAGCATCGGAGTCTAAAACTGGTCTCACAGGAAAGGTTCAAAACATAGACAGTGAGAAGCGTCAGTTTTCTTGTACTTATGTCCGCATTGTGCCTTTTGTATAAAATTCCGATGCAATTTCTGTGTTTCATCGTCAACAGGAAAGTCCATGGGTTGCAGTAAACCTGAAGTGAAGCATCGGAATCGGAAACTGGTCTCACAGGAAAGGCTCAAATCACTGACAGTAAGAAGAGTCAGTCTTCCTGTACTTATGTCGGCATTGTGCATTTTGTATTTCACTCCGATGATATTTCTGTGTTTCATCGTCAATAAAAAGGTCCAAGGGTTTCAGTAAGCCTGTAGTGAAGCATCGGAATCCAAAACAGGACTCACAGAAATGGATCAAATCATGAAATACAAGAAGAGTCAGTCCTCTAGTACTTAAGTCGGCATTGTGTCTTTTGTATTTGAATCCGATACAATTTCTATGTTTCATCGTCAATTAGAAGGTCCTCGGGATACAGTAAACCTAATGTGAAGCATCGGAATCTAAAACTGGTCTCACAGGAAAGGTTCAAAGCATAGACAGTAAGAAGTGTCAGTCCACCTGTACTTAAGTCGGCATTGTGCCTTTTGTATTTAATTCCGATGCAATTTCTGTGTTTCATCGTCAATAAGAAGGTTCAAGGGATACAGTAAACCTGAAGGGAAGCATCGGAATCGAAAACTGGTCTCACTGGAAAGGTTCAAAACATAGACAGTAAGATGAGTCAGTCTCCTTGTACATAAGTCGGCATTGTGCCTTTTGTATTTAATTCCGATGCAATTTCTGTGTTTCATCGTCAATAAGCATCTCCAAGGGATACAGTAATCCTGAAGTGAAACATCGGAATCTAATACTGGTCTCACAGGAAAGGTTGAAAACATAGACAGTAAGAAGAGTCAGTCTTCTTGTACTTAAGTCGGCATTGTGCCTTTTGTATTTAATTCCGATGCAATTTCTGTGTTTTATCGTCAATAAGAAGGTCCAAGGGACACAGCAAACCTGAAGTGAAGAATCGGAATCTAAAACAAGCTTCACGGTACAGGTTAAAATCGTAGCCAGTAACAAGGATCAATCTTCTTGTACTTAACTCGGCAACATCCATTTTGTATTTAATTCCGATGCAATTTATGTGTTTCATCGTCAATAAGAAGGTCCAAGGTATACAGTAAAACTGAAGTGAAGCATCGGAATCTGGAACTGGTCTCACAGGAATGGTTCAAAACATAGACAGTAAAAGAGTCAGTCTTCTTGTACTTAAGTCGGCGTTGTGCCTATTGTTTTTAATTCCGATGTAATTTCTGTCTTTCATCGTCAATAAGAAGGTCAAAGGGATGCAGTATACCTGAAGTGAAGCATCGGAATCTAAAACTGGTCTCACAGGAAGGGTTCAAAGCATTCACAGTGAGAAGAGTCAGTTTTCTTGTACTTATGTCTGCATTGTGCCTTTTGAATTTAATTCCGATGCAATTTCTGTTTTTCATCGTCAATAAGAATGTCCAAGAGAAAAAGTAAACCTTAAGTGAAGTGTCGGAATCTGAAACTGCTCTCACAGGAAAGGATCAAAACATAGACATTAAGAAGAGTCAGTCTTCTTGCACTTAAGTCGGTATTGTGCCTTTTGAATTTAATTCCGATGCAATTTCTGTGTTTCATCGTCAATAAGAATGTCCAAGGGATACAGTAAACCTGAAGTGAAGCATCGGAATGTAAAAGTGGTCTCACAGGTAAGGTTCAAAACATACACAGTAAGAAGAGTCAGTATTCTTGTACTTAAGTCAGCATTGTGCCTTTTGTATTTAATTCCGATGCAATTTCTGTGTTTCATCGTCAATAAGGAGGTCCAAGGGATACAGTAAACCTGAAGTGAAGAATCGGAATCTAAAACTGGTCTCACAGGAAACGTTCAAAACATAGACAGTAAGAAGAGTCAGTCTTCTTGTACTGAAGTCGGCATTGTGCCTTTTGAATTTAATTCCGATGCAATTTCTGTGTTTTATCGTCAATTAGAAGGTCCAAGGGATACAGTAAACCTGAAGTGAAGCATCGTAATCTAAAACTGGTCTCGCAGGAATTGTACAAAGCATTGACAGTGAGAAGAGTCAGTTTTCTTGTACTTATGTCGGCATTGTGCCTTTTGTATAAAATTCCAATGAGATTTCTGTGTTTCATCGTCAACAGGAAGGTCCAAGCGATAGAGTAAACCTGAAGTGAAGCATCGGAAACTGTAACTGATCTCACAGGAAAGGCTCAAATCATTGACAGTAAGAAGAGTCAGTCATCCTGTACTTAGGTCGGCACGGTGCCTTTCGTATTTTATTCCGATGCAATTTATGTGTTTCATCGACAATAAGATGGTCCAAGGGATACAGTAAACCTGAAGCATCGGAATCTAAAACTGGTGTCAATGGAAAGGTTCAAAACATAGACAGTAATGAGAGTCATTCCTCTTGTACTTAAGTCGGCATTGTGCCTTTTGTATTTGATTCCTATGCACTTTCTGTGTTTCATCGTCAATAAGAAGGTCCAAGGGATACAGTAAACCTGAAGTGAAACATCGGAATCTAAAACTAGTCTCACAGGAAAGGTTCAAAACATAGACAGTATAAAGAGTCAGTCCTCTTGTACTTAAGTCGGCTTGGTGCTTTTGTATTTAATTCCGATGCAATTTTTTGTGTTTCATCGTCAATAAGAAGGTCCAAAAGAAAAAGTAAACCTGAAGTGAAGTGTCGGAATCTAGAACTGGTCTCACAGGAAAGGTTCAAAGCATAGCCAATAAGAAGAGTCAGTCTTCTTGTACTTAAGTCGGTATTGTGCCTTTTGTATTTAATTCCGATGCAATTTCTGTGTTTCACCGTCAATAAGAAGGTCCAAGGGATACTGTGAAAATAAAGTGGAGCATCGGAATCTAAAAGTGGTCTCACAGGAAAGGTTCAAAACATACACAGTAAGAAGAGTCAGTATTCTTGTTCTTAAGTCAGCATTGTGCCTTTTGTATTTAATTCCGATGCAATTTCTGTGTTTCATCGTCAATAAGAAGGTCCAAGGGATACAATAAACCTGAAGTGAGGAATCGGAATCTAAAACTGGTCTCACAGGAAAGGTTCAAAACATAGACAGTAAGAAGAGTCAGTCTTCTTGTACTGAAGTCGGAATTGTGCGTTTTGAATTTAATTCCGATACAATTTCTTTGTTTTGTCGTCAATAAGAAGGTCCAAGGGATACAGTACACCTGAAGTGAAGCATCGGAATCTAAAAGTGGTCTCTTAGGAAAGGCTCAAATCATACACAGTAAGAAGAGTCAGTATTCTTGTACTTAAGTCAGCATTGTGCCTTTTGTATTTATTTCCGATGCAATTTCTGTGTTTCATCGTCAATAAGAAGGTCCAAGGGACACAGTAAACCTGAAGTGAAGCATCGGAATCTAAAACTGGTCTCGCAGGAAAGGTACAAATCACAGAATGTAAGAAGAGTCAGTCCTCTTGTACTTAAGTCGGCATTAAGCCTCTTGCATTTGATTCCGATGCAATTTCTGTGTTTGATCGTCAATAAGTTGGTCCGAGGGATACAGTAAACCTGAAGTGAAGCATCGGAATTTAAAACTGGTATCACAGGAAAGCTTCAAAACATAGACAGTAAGAAGAGTCAGTCTTCTTGTGGTTAAGTCGGCATTGTGCCTTTTGCATATGATTCCGATGCAATTTCTGTGTTTCATCGTCAATAAGAAGGTCCAAGCAATACAGTAAACCTGAAGTGAAGCATCGGAATCTAAAAGTGGTCTCACAGGAAAGGTTCAAACATACACAGTAAGAAGAGTCAGTCTTCTTGTAATTAAGTCGGCATTGTGCCTTTTGTATTTTATTCGGATGCAATTTCTGTGTTTCATCGTCAATATGATGGTCCAAGGGGTACAGTAAACCTGAAGTGAAGCATCGGAATCTAAAACTGGACTCACAGGAAAGTTTCAAATCTTAAAATGTAAGAAGAGTCAGTCCTCTGCTGGTTAAGTCGGCATTGTTTTTTTTGCAAATGATTCCGATGCAATTTCTGTGTTTCATCGTCAATAAGGAGGTCCAAGGGATACAGTAAACCTGAAGTGAAGCATCGGAATCTAAAAGTGGTCTCACAGGAAAGGTTCAAAACATACACAGTAAGAAGGGTCAGTCTTCTTGTACTTAAGTCGCATTGTGCCTTTTGTATTTTATTCCGATGCAAATTCTGTGTTTCATCGTCAATAAAAAGGTCCTCGAGATACAGTAAACCAGAAGTGAAACATCGGAATCTAAAGCTAGTCGCACAGTAAAGGTTTAAAACATAGACAGTAAGAAGAGTCAGTCTTCTTGTACTTAAGTCGGCATTGAGCCTTTTGTATTTAATTCCGTTGCAATATCTGTGTTTCATCGTCAATAAGACGGTCCAAGCGATACAGTAAACCTGAAGTGAAGAATCGGAATCTAAAACTGGTCTCACAGGAAAGGTTCAAAACATAGACAGTGAGAAGAGTCAGTTTTCTTGTACTTGTGTCGGCATTTTACCTTTAGTTTTTAATTCCGATGCAATTTCTGTGTTTCATCGCCAATAAGATGATCCAATGGGTACAGTAAACCTGAAGCATCACAATCTAAATCTGGTCTCACAGGAAAGGTTCTAAACATACACAGTAATGAGAGTCATTCCTCTTGTACCTAAATCGGCATTGTGCCTTTTGTATTTATTTCCGATGCAATTTCTGTGTTCCATCGTCAATAAGAAGGTCCAAGGGATACAGTAAACCTGAAGAGAAGCATCGGATTCTAAAACTGGTCTCACAGGAAAGGTTCAAATCATAGACTGCAACAAGAGTCAGTCTTCTTGTACTTAAGTCGGCATTGTGCCTTTTGTATTTCATTCCGATGCAATTTCTGTGTTTCATCGTCAATAAAAAGGTCCATGGGCTACAGTAAGCCTGAAGTGAAGCATCGGAATCTAAAACTGGACCCACAGAATTGGTTCAAATCATAGAATGCAAGAAGAGTCAGTCCTCTAGTACTTAAGTCGGCATTGTGTCTTCTGTATTTGAATCCGATACAACTTTCTATGTTTCATCGTCAATTAGGAGGTCCTCGGGATACAGTAAACCCGAAGTAAAGCATCGGAATCTAAAACTGGTCTCACAGGAAAGGTTCAAAACATACAAAGTAAGAAGTGTCAGTCCACTTGTACTTAAGTCGGCATTTTGCCTTTTGTATTTAATTCCGATGCAATTTCTGTGTTTTATCGCCAATAAGAAGGTTCAAGGGATACAGTAAACCTGAAGTAAAACATCGGAATCTAAAACTGGTCTCACAGGAAAGGTTGAAATCATAGACAGTAAGAAGAGTCTGTCTTCTTGTACTTTTGTCGGCATTGTGCCTTTTGTATTTAATTCCGATGCTATTTCTGTGTTTTATCGTCAATAAGAAGGTCCAAAGGATACAATAAACCTGAAGTGAAGAATCGGAATCTAAGACAAGTTTCATGGGAAAGGTTAAAAACGTAGCCAGTAACAAGGGTCAATCCTCTTGTACTTAACACGGCATTGTCCATTTTGTATTTTATTCCGATGCAATTTATGTGTTTCATCGTCAATAAGAGGGTACGAAGGAAACAGTAAATCTGAAGTGAAGTATCGGGATCTACAAATGGTCTCACAGGAAAGGTTCGAAACATACACAGTAAGAAGAGTCAGTCTTTTTGAACTTAAGTTGGCATTGTACATTTTTTATTTAATTCCGATGCAAATTCTGTGTTTCATCGTCAATAAGAAGGTACAAGAGATACAGTTAACCAGAAGTGTAGCATCGGAATCGGAAACTGGTCCGACAGGAAAGGTTCAAAACATAGACAGTAAGGAGAGTCAGTCTTCTTGTACTTAAGTCGGCATTGTTCCCTTTGTATTTTATTCCGATGCAATTTCTGTGTTTCATCGTCGATAAAAAGGTCCATGGGATACAGTAAACATGAAGTGAAGCATCGTAATCTAAAACTTTACTCACAGAAGGGGTTCGAGTCATAGTAAGTAAGCAGAATCAGTCCTCTAGTACTTCTGTCGGCATTGTGTTTTTTGTATATGAATGCGATACAATTTCTATGTTTCATCGTCAATAAAAAGGTCATCGGGATACAGCAAACCTGAAGTGAAGCATCGGAATCTAAAGCTGGTCTCACAGTAACGGTTTGAAACATAGAGAGTAAGAAGAGTCAGTCTTCTTGTACTTAAGTCGTCATTGTGCCGTTTGTATTTAATTCCGTTGCAATTTCTGTGTTTCATCGTCAATAAGAAGGTCCAAGGGATACAGTAAACCTGATGTGAACCATCGGAATCTAAAACTGGTCTCACAGGAATGGTTTAAAAAGTGTAGACAGTAAAGGAGTCAGTCTTCTTGTACATAAGTCGGCATTGTGCCTTTTGTATTTATTTCCGATGCAATTTCTGTGTTCCATCGTCAATAAGATGGTCCAAGGGATACAGTAAACCTGAAGCGTCGGAATCTAAAACTGGTATCACTGGAATGGATCAAAACATAGACAGTAATGAGAGACATTCCTCTTGCACTTAAGTCGGCACTGTGCCTTTTGTATTTAATTCCGATGCAATTTCTGTGTTTCATCGTCAATAAGAAGGTCCAAGGGATACAGTAAACCTGAAGTGAAGCATCGGATTATAAAACTGATCTCACAGGAAAGCTTCAAATCATAAAACGTAAGAAGAGTCAGTCCTCTTGTGGTTAAGTAGGCATTGTGCCTTTTGCATATGATTCCGATGTAATTTCTGTGTTTCATCGTGAATAAGAAGGTCCAAGGGATACAGTAAACCTGAAGTGAAGCATCGGAATCTAAAAGTTGTCTCACAGGAAAGGCTCAAATCATACTCAGTAAGTGGAGTCAGTATTCTTGTACTTAAGTCAGCATTGTGCCTTTTGTATTTAATTCCGATGCAATTTCTGTGTTTCATCGTCAATAAGAAGGTCCAAGGGATAGAGTAAACCTGAAGTGAAGCATCGTAGTCTAACACAAGCCTCACGGGAAAGGTTAAAAACGTAGACAGTAACAAGAGTCAGTCTTCTTGTACTTACTTCGGCATTGTGCATTTTGTATTTTATTCCGATGCAACATCTGTGTTTCATCGTCAATAAGAAGGTCCGAGGGATACAGTAAACCTGAAGTGAAGCATCGGAATCTAAAACTGGTCTCACAGGAAAGGCCCAAATCATAGAATGTAAACAGAGTCAGTCCTCTTGTACTTAAGTCAGCATTTTCCCATTTGTATTTGATTCATATGCGATTTCTGTGTTTGATCGTGAATAAGAAGGTCCAAGGGATACAGTAAACCTGAAGTGAAGCATCGGAATCTAATACTGGTCTCACAGGAATGGTTGAAAACATAGACAGTAAGAAGAGTCAGTCTACTTGTACTTAAGTCGGCATTGTGCCTTTTGTATTTAATTCCGATGCAATTTCTGTGTTTTATCGTCAATAAGAAGGTCCAAGGGATACAGTAAACCTGAAGTGAAGAATCGGAATCTAAAACTGGTCTCACAGGAAAGGTTCAAAACATAGACAGTGAGAAGAGTCAGTTTTCTTGTACTTATGTCGGCATTTTGCCTTTTGTATTTAATTCCGATGCAATTTCTGTGTTTCATCGCCAATAAGATGATCCAAGGGGTACAGTAAACCTGAAGCATCACAATCTAAAACTGGTCTCACAGGAAAGGTTCTAAACATACACAGTAATGAGAGTCATTCCTCTTGTACCTAAATCGGCTTTGTGCCTTTTGTATTTAATTCCGATGCAATTTCTGTGTTTCATCGTCAATAAGAAGGTCCAAGGGATACAGTAAACCTGAAGAGAAGCATCGGATTCTAAAACTGGTCTCACAGGAAAGGTTCAAATCATAGACTGCAACAAGAGTCAGTCTTCTTGTACTTACGTCGGCATTGTGCCTTTTGTATTTCATTCCGATGCAATTTCTGTGTTTCATCGTCAATAAAAAGGTCCAAGGGCTACAGTAAGCCTGAAGTGAAGCATCGGAATCTAAAACTGGACCCACAGAATTGGTTCAAATCACAGAAAGCAAGAAGAGTCAGTCATCTAGTACTAAAGTCGGCATTGTGTCTTCTGTATTTGAATCCGATACTACTTTCTATGTTTCATCGTCAATTAGGAGATCCTCGGGATACAGTAAACCCGAAGTAAAGCATCGGAATCTAAAACTGGTCTCACAGGAATGGTTCAATACATAGACAGTAAGAAGTGTCAGTCCACTTGTACTTAAGTCGGCAATGTGCATTTTGTATTTAATTCCGATGCAATTTCTGTGTTTTATCGCCAATAAGAAGGTTCAAGGGATACAGTAAACCTGAAGTAAAACATCGGAATCTAAAACTGGTATCACAGGAAAGGTTCAAAACATAGATAGTAAGAAGAGTAGGTCTCCTTGTACATAAGTCGGCAATGTGCCTTTTGTATTTAATTCCGATGCAATTTCTGTGTTTCATCGTCAATAAGAAGGTCCTAGGGATACAGTAAACCTGAAGTGAAGAATCGGAATCTAATACTGGTCTCACAGGAAAGGTTGAAAACATAGACAGTAAGAAGAGTCAGTCTTCTTGTACTTTAGTCGGCATTGTGCCTTTTGTATTTAATTCCGATGCAATTTCTGTGTTTTATCGTCAATAAGAAGGTCCAAGGGATACAATAAACCTGAAGTGAAGAATCGGAATCTAAAACAAGTTTCACGGGAAAGGTTAAAAACGTAGCCAGTAACAAGGGTCAATCCTCTTGTACTTAACACGGCATTGTCCATTTTGTATTTTATTCCGATGCAATTTATGTGTTTCATCGTCAATAAGAGGGTACAAGGGATACAGTAAACCTGAAGTGAAGTATCGGGATCTAAAAATGGTCTCACAGGTAAGGTTCGAAACATACACAGTAAGAAGAGTCAGTCTTCTTGTACTTAAGTCGGCATTGTTCCCTTTGTTTTTTATTCCGATGCAATTTCTGTGTTTCATCGTCGATAAAAGGGTCCAAGGGATACAGTAAACATGAAGTGAAGCATCGTAATCTAAAACATTACTCACAGAAAGGGTTCGAGTCATAGAAAGTAAGAAGAATCAGTCCTCTCGTACGTCTGTCGGCATTGTGTTTTTTGTATATGAATCCGAATTAATTTCTATGTTTCATCGTCAATAAAGAGGTCCTCGGGATACAGCAAACCTGAAGTGAAGCATCGGAATCTAAAGCTGGTCTCACAGTAAAGGTTTAAAACATAGACAGTAAGAAGAGTCAGTCTTCTTGTACTTAAGTCGGCATTGTGCCTTTTGTATTTAATTCCGTTGCAATTTCTGTGTTTCATCGTCAATAAGAAGGTCCAAGGGATACAGTAAACCTGAAGTGAAGCATCGGAATCTAAAACTGGTCTCACAGGAATGGTTCAAAAGCATAGACAGTAAAGGAGTCTGTCTTCTTGTACATAAGTCGGCATTGTGCCTTTTGTATTTATTTCCGATGCAATTTCTGTGTTCCATCGTCAATAAGATGGTCCAAGGGATACAGTAAACCTGAAGCATCGGAATCTAAAACTGGTATCACTGGAATGGATCAAAACATAGACAGTAATGAGAGACATTCCTCTTGCACGTAAGTCGGCATTGTGCCTTTTGTATTTAATTCCGATGCAATTTCTGTGTTTCATCGTCAATAAGAAGGTCCAAGGGATACAGTAAACCTGAAGTGAAGCATCGCAATCTAAAAATGGTCTCATAGGAAAGGTTCAAAACATACATGGTAAGAAGAGTCCTTCTTCTAGTACTTAAGTCGGCATTGTGCCTTTTGTATTTAATTCCGATGCAATTTCTGTGTTTCATCGTATAAGAAGGTCCAAGGGACACAGTAAACCTGAAGTGAAGCATCGGAATCTAAAACTAGTCTCACAGGAAAGGTTCAAAACATAGACAGTAAGAAGAGTCAGTCTTCTTGTACTTAAGTCGGCATTGTGCCTTTTGTATTTAATTCCGATTCAATTAGTGTGTTTGATCGTCAATAAAAAGGTCCAAGGGATACAGTAAAGCTGAAGTGAAGCATCGGATTTTAAAACTGTTCTCACAGGAAAGGTTCAAATCATAAAATGTAAGAAGAGTCAGTCCTCTTGTGGTTAAGTCGGCATTGTGCCTTTTGCATATGATTCCGATGCAATTTCTGTGTTTCATCGTCAATAAGAAGGTCCAAGGGATACAGTAAACCTGAAGTGAAGCATCGGAATCTAAAAGTTGTCTCACAGGAAACGTTCAACATATACTCAGTAAGTAGAGTCAGTATTCTTGTAGTTAAGTCAGCATTGTGCCTTTTGTATTTAATTCCGATGCAATTTCTGTGTTTCATCGTCAATAAGAAGTTCCAAGGGATGCAGTAATCCTGAAGTGAAGAATCGGAATCTAAAACTTGTCTCACAGGAAAGGTTAAAAACATAGACAGTAAGAAGGGTCAGTCTTCTTGTACTGAAGTCGGCATTGTGCCTTTTGAATTTAATTCCGACACAATTTCTGTGCTTTATCGTCAATAACAAGTTCCAAGGGATAGAGTAAACCTGAAGTGAAGCATCGTAGTCTAAAACAAGCCTCACGGGAAAGGTAAAAACGTAGACAGTAACAATAGTCAGTCTTCTTGTACTTAAGTCGGCATTGTCCCTTTTGTATATAATTCCGATGGAATTTATGCGCTTCATCGTCAATAAGAAGGTCCAAGGGTTACAGTAAACCTGATGTGAAGCATCGGAATCTAAAACTTGTCTCACTGGAAACGTTCAAAGCATAGACAGTAAGAAGAGTCAGGCTTCTTGTTCTAAATTTTGAATTGTGAATTTTATATTTATTTCCGATGCAATTTCTGTGTTTCATCGTCAATAAGAAGGTCCAAGGGATACAATAAACCTGAAGTGAAGCATCGGAATCTAAAACTGGTCTCACAGGAAAGGTTCAAATCATAGAATGTAAGAAGAGTCAGTCCTCTTGTACTAAAGTCGGCATTGTGCCTCTTGCATTTGATTCCGATGCAATTAGTGTGTTTGATCGTCAATAAGAAGGTCCAAGGGATACAGTAAACCTGAAGTGAAGCATCGGAATCTAAAACTGGTATCACAGGAAAGGTTCAAAACATAGACAGTAAGAAGAGTCAGTCTTCTTGTACTTAGGACGGCATTGTGCCTTCTGTATTTATTTCCGATGCCATTTCTGTGTTTCATCGTCAATAAAAATGTTTAAGGGATACAGTAAACCTGAAGTAAAGCATCGGAATCTAAAACTGGTCTCACAGGAAAGGTTCAAAACATAGACAGTAAGAAGAGTCAGTCTCCTTGTACATAAGTCGGCATTGTGCCTTTTGTATTTAATTCCGATGCAATTTCTGTGTTTTATCGTCAAGAAGAAGGTCCAAGGGATACAGTAAACCTGAAGTGAAGCATTGGAATCTAAAACAAGTTTCACGGGAAAGGTTAAAAACGTAGCCAGTAACAAGGGTCAATCCTCTTGTACTTAACACGGCATTGTCCATTTTGTATTTTATTCCGATGCATTTTATGTGTTCAATCGTCAATAAGAAGGTACAAGGGATACAGTAAAACTGAAGTGAAGCATCGGAATCTAAAACTTGTCTCACAGTAAAGGTTCAAAACATAGACAGTCAGAAGAGTCAGTCTTCTTGTACTTACTTCGGCATTGTGAATTTTGTATTTTATTCCGATGCAACTTCTGTGTTTCATCGTCAATAAGAAGGTCCGAGGGATACAGTAAACCTGAAGTGAAGCATCGGAATCTAAAACTGGTCTCACAGGAAAGGTCCAAATCATAGAATGTAAACAGAGTCAGTCCTCTTGCACTTAAGTCAGCATTTTCCCTTTTGTATTTGATTCATATGCAATTTCTGTGTTTGATCGTGAAAAAGAAGGTCCAAGGGATACAGTAAACCTGAAGTGAAGCATCGGAATCTAATACTGGTCTCACAAGCAAGGTTGAAAACATAGACAGTAAGAAGAGTCAGTCTTCTTGTACTTAAGTCGGCATTGTGCCTTTTGTATTTAATTCCGATGCAATTTCTGTGTTTTATCGTCAATAAGAAGGTCCAAGGGATACAGTAAACCTGAAGTGAAGCATCGGAATCTAAAACAAGTTACACGGGAAAGGTTAAAAACGTGGCCAGTAACAAGGGTCAATCTTCTTCTACTTAACTCGGCATTGTCCATTTTGTATTTAATTCCGATGCAATTTATGTGTTTCATCGTCAATAAGAAGGTCCAACGGATACAGTAAAACTGAAGTGAAGCATCGGAATCTAAAACTTGTCTCACAGGAAAGGTTCCAAACATAGACAGTAAGAAAAGTCAGTCTTCTTGTAGTTACTTCGGCATTGTGCATTTTGTATTTAATTCCGATGCTACTTCTGTGTTTCATCGTCAATAAGAAGGTCCGAGGGATACAGTAAACCTGAAGTGAAGCATCGGAATCTAAAACTGGTATCAAAGGAAAGGTTGAAACATAGACAGTAACAAGAGTCAGTCTTCTTGTACTTAAGTCGGCATTGTTCCTTTTGTATTTTATTCCGATGCAATTTCTGTGTTCCATCGTCAATAAGAAGGTCCAAGGGATACATTAAACCTGAAGTGAGGCATCGGAATCTAAAACTGGTCGCACAGGAAAGGTTCAAATCATAGAATGTAAGAAGAGTCAGTCCTCTTGTACTTAAGTCAGCATTGTGCCTATTGTATTTAATTCCGATGCAATTTCTGTGTTTCATCGTCAATAAAAAGGTCCAAGGGCTACAGTAAGCCTGAAGTGAAGCATCGGAATCTAAAACTGGACTCACAGAATTGGTTTAAATCATAGAATACAAGAAGAGTCAGTCCTCTAGTACTTAAGTCGGCATTGGGTCTTCTGTATTTGAATCCGATACAACTTTCTATGTTTCATCGTCAATTAGGAGGTCCTCGGGATACAGTAAACCCGAAGTAAAGCATCGGAATCTAAAACTTGTCTCACAGGAAAGGTTCAAAACATAGACAGTAAGAAGTGTCAGTCCACTTGTACTTAAGTCGGCATTGTGCCTTTTGTATTTAATTCCGATGCAATTTCTGTGTTTTATCGCCATTAGGAAGGTACAAGGGATACAGTAAACCAGAAGTAAAACATCGGAATCTAAAACTGGCCTCACAGGAAAGGTTCAAATCATAGACAGTAAGAAGAGTAAGTCTCCTTGTACATAAGTCGGCATTGTGCCTTTTGTATTTAATTCCGATGCAATTTCTGTGTTTCATCGGCAATAAGAAGGTCCAAGGGATACAGTAAACCTGAAGTGAAGCATCGGAATCTAATACTGGTCTCACAGGATAGGTTGAAAACATAGACAGTAAGAAGAGTCAGTCTTCTTGTACCTAAGTCGGCATTGTGCCTTTTGTATTTAATTCCGATGCAATTTCTGTGTTTTATCGTCAATAAGAAGGTCCAAGGGATACAATAAACCTGAAGCGAAGAATCGGAATCTAAAACAAGTTTCACGGGAAAGGTTAAAAACGTAGCCAGTAACAAGGGTCAATCCTCTTGTACTTAACACGGCATTGTCCATTTTGTATTTTATTCCGATGCAATTTATGTGTTTCATCGTCAATAAGAGGGTACAAGGGATACAGTAAACCTGAAGTTAAGTCTCGGGATCTAAAAATGGTCTCACAGAAAAGGTTCGAAACATACACAGTAAGAAGAGTCAGTCTTTTTGTACTAAAGTCGGCATTGTGCATTTTTTATTTAATTCCGATGCAATTTCTGTGTTTCATCGTCAATCAGAAGGTACAAGAGATACAGTTAAAAAGAAGTTTAGCATCGTAATCTGAAACTGGTCCGACAGGAAAGGTTCAAAACATAGACAGTAAGAAGAGTCAGTCTTCTTGTACTTAAGTCGGCATTGTTCCCTTTGTATTTTTTTCCGATGCAATTTCTGTGTTTCATCGTCGATAAAAAGGTCCAAGGGATACAGTAAACCTGAAGTGAAGCATCGGAATCTAATACTGGTCTCACAGGATAGGTTGAAAACATAGACAGTAAGAAGAGTCAGTCTTCTTGTACTTAAGTCGGCATTGTGCCTTATGTATTTAATTCCGTTGCAATTTCTGTATTTCATCGTCAATAAGAAGGTCCAAGGGATACAGTAAACCTGAAGTGAAGCATCGGAATCTAAAACTGGTAACACAGGAATGGTTCAAAGCATAGACAGTAAAGGAGTCAGTCTTCTTGTACATAAGTCGGCATTGTGCCTTTTGTATTTATTTCCGATGCAATTTCTGTGTTCCATCGTCAATAAGATGGTCCAAGGGATACAGTAAACCTGAAGCATCGGAATCAAAAACTGGTATCACTGGAATGGATCAAAACATAGACAGTAATGAGAGACATTCCTCTTGCACTTAAGTCGGCATTGTGCCTCTTGTATTTCATTCCGATGCAATTTCTGTGTTTCATCGTATAAGAAGGTCCAAGGGTTACAGTAAACCTGATGTGAAGCATCGGAATCTAAAACCTGTCTCACTGGAAACGTTCAGAGCATAGACAGTAAGAAGAGTCAGGCTTCTTGTTCTAAATTTTGAATTTTGAATTTTATATTTAATTCCGATGCAATTTCTGTGTTTCATCGTCAATAAGAAGGTCCAAGGGATACAATAAACCTGAAGTGAAGCATCGGAATCTAAAACTGGTCTCACAGGAAAGGTTCGAATCATAGAATGTAAGAAGAGTCAGTCCTCTTGTACTTAAGTCGGCATTGTGCCTTTTGCATATGATTCCGATGCAATTTCTGTGTTTCATCGTCAATAAGAAGGTCCAAGGGATACAGTAAACCTGAAGTGAAGCATCGGAATCTAAAAGTTGTCTCACAGGAAACGTTCAACATATACTCAGTAAGTAGGGTCAGTATTCTTGTAGTTAAGTCAGCATTGTGCCTTTTGTATTTAATTCCGATGCAATTTCTGTGTTTCATCGTCAATAAGAAGGTCCAAGGGATGCAGTAATCCTGAAGTGAAGTATCGGAATCTAAAACTGGTATCACAGGAAAGGTTCAAAACATAGACAGTAAGCAGAGTCAGTCTTCTTGTACTTAGGACGGCATTGTGCCTTCTGTATTTATTTCCGATGCCATTTCTGTGTCTCATCGTCAATAAAAATGTTTAAGGGATACAGTAAACCTGAAGTAAAGCATCGGAATCTAAAACTGGTCTCACAGGAAAGGTTCAAAACATAGACAGTAAGAAGAGTCAGTCTCCTTGTACATAAGTCGGCATTGTGCCTTTTGTATTTAATTCCGATGCAATTTCTGTGTTTTATCGTCAATAAGAAGGTCCAAGGGATACAGTAAACCTGAAGTGAAGCATCGGAATCTAATACTGGTCTCACAGGAAAGGTTGAAAACATAGACAGTAAGGAGACTCAGTCTTCTTGTACTTGAGTCGGCATTTTGCCTTTTGTATTTAATTCCGATGCAATTTCTGTGTTTTATCGTCAATAAGAAGGTCCAAGGGATACAGTAAACCTGAAGTGAAGCATTGGAATCTAAAACAAGTTTCACGGGAAAGGTTAAAAACGTAGCCAGTAACAAGGGTCAATCCTCTTGTACTTAACACGGCATTGTCCATTTTGTATTTTATTCCGATGCATTTTATGTGTTTAATCGTCAATAAGAAGGTACAAGGGATACAGTAAAACTGAAGTGAAGCATCGGAATCTAAAACTTGTCTCACAGTAAAGGTTCAAAACATAGACAGTAAGAAGAGTCAGTCTTCTTGTACTTACTTCGGCATTGTGAATTTTGTATTTTATTCCGATGCAACTTCTGTGTTTCATCGTCAATAAGAAGGTCCGAGGGATACAGTAAACCTGAAGTGAAGCATCGGAATCTAAAACTGGTCTCACAGGAAAGGTCCAAATCATAGAATGTAAACAGAGTCAGTCCTCTTGCACTTAAGTCATCATTTTCCCTTTTGTATTTGATTCATATGCAATTTCTGTGTTTGATCGTGAATAAG
Organism: Schistocerca serialis cubense; assembly: GCF_023864345.2. Taxonomy (NCBI): domain Eukaryota; kingdom Metazoa; phylum Arthropoda; class Insecta; order Orthoptera; family Acrididae; genus Schistocerca; species Schistocerca serialis. The sequence continues at coordinate 15,836,361 of NC_064638.1, forward strand.
AAGGTCCAAGGGATACAGTAAACCTGAAGTGAAGCATCGGAATCTAATACTGGTCTCACAAGCAAGGTTGAAAACATAGACAGTAAGAAGAATCAGTCTTCTTGTACTTAAGTCGGCATTGTGCCTTTTGTATTTAATTCCGATGCAATTTCTGTGTTTCATCGTCAATAAAAAGGTCCAAGGGCTACAGTAAGCCTGAAGTGAAGCATCGGAATCTAAAACTGGACTCACAGAATTGGTTTAAATCATAGAATACAAGAAGAGTCAGTCCTCTAGTACTTAAGTCGGCATTGGGTCTTCTGTATTTGAATCCGATACAACTTTCTATGTTTCATCGTCAATTAGGAGGTCCTCGAGATACAGTAAACCCGAAGTAAAGCATCGGAATCTAAAACTTGTCTCACAGGAAAGGTTCAAAACATAGACAGTAAGAAGTGTCAGTCCACTTGTACTTAAGTCGGCATTGTGCCTTTTGTATTTAATTCCGATGCAATTTCTGTGTTTTATCGCCATTAGGAAGGTACAAGGGATACAGTAAACCTGAAGTAAAACATCGGAATCTAAAACTGGCCTCACAGGAAAGGTTCAAATCATAGACAGTAAGAAGAGTAAGTCTCCTTGTACATAAGTCGGCATTGTGCCTTTTGTATTTAATTCCGATGCAATTTCTGTGTTTCATCGGCAATAAGAAGGTCCAAGGGATACAGTAAACCTGAAGTGAAGCATCGGAATCTAATACTGGTCTCACAGGATAGGTTGAAAACATAGACAGTAAGAAGAGTCAGTCTTCTTGTACCTAAGTCGGCATTGTGCCTTTTGTATTTAATTCCGATGCAATTTCTGTGTTTTATCGTCAATAAGAAGGTCCAAGGGATACAATAAACCTGAAGCGAAGAATCGGAATCTAAAACAAGTTTCACGGGAAAGGTTAAAAACGTAGCCAGTAACAAGGGTCAATCCTCTTGTACTTAACACGGCATTGTCCATTTTGTATTTTATTCCGATGCAATTTATGTGTTTCATCGTCAATAAGAGGGTACAAGGGATACAGTAAACCTGAAGTTAAGTCTCGGGATCTAAAAATGGTCTCACAGGAAAGGTTCGAAACATACACAGTAAGAAGAGTCAGTCTTTTTGTACTAAAGTCGGCATTTTGCATTTTTTATTTAATTCCGATGCAATTTCTGTGTTTCATCGTCAATAAGAAGGTACAAGAGATACAGTTAACCAGAAGTTTAGCATCGTAATCTGAAACTGGTCCGACAGGAAAGGTTCAAAACATAGACAGTAAGAAGAGTCAGTCTTCTTGTACTTAAGTCGGCATTGTTCCCTTTGTATTTTATTCCGATGCAATTTCTGTGTTTCATCGTCGATAAAAAGGTCCAAGGGATACAGTAAACCTGAAGTGAAGCATCGGAATCTAATACTGGTCTCACAGGATAGGTTGAAATCATAGACAGTAAGAAGAGTCAGTCTTCTTGTACTTAAGTCGGCATTGTGCCTTATGTATTTAATTCCGTTGCAATTTCTGTATTTCATCGTCAATAAGAAGGTGCAAGGGATACAGTAAACCTGAAGTGAAGCATCGGAATCTAAAACTGGTAACACAGGAATGGTTCAAAGCATAGACAGTAAAGGAGTCAGTCTTCTTGTACATAAGTCGGCATTGTGCCTTTTGTATTTATTTCCGATGCAATTTCTGTGTTCCATCGTCGATAAGATGGTCCAAGGGATACAGTAAACCTGAAGCATCGGAATCTAAAACTGGTATCACTGGAATGGATCAAAACATAGACAGTAATGAGAGACATTCCTCTTGCACTTAAGTCGGCATTGTGCCTCTTGTATTTCATTCCGATGCAATTTCTGTGTTTCATCGTCAATAAGAAGGTCCAAGGGATACAATAAACCTGATGTGAAGCATCGGAATCTAAAACTGGTATCACAGGAAAGGTTCGAATCATAGAATGTAAGAAGAGTCAGTCCTCTTGTACTTAAGTCGGCATTGTGCCTCTTGCATTTCATTCCGATGCAATTTCTGTGTTTGATCGTCAATAAGTTGGTCCGAGGGATACAGTAAACCTGAAGTGAAGCATCGGAATTTAAAACTGGTATCACAGGAAAGGTTCAAAACATAGACAGTAAGAAGAGTCAGTCTTCTTGCACTTAAGACGGCATTATGCCTTCTGTATTTAATTCCGATGCAATTTCTGTGTTTCATCGTCATTAAGAAGGTCCAAGGGATACAGTAAACCTGAAGTGAAGGATTGGAATCTAAAACTGGTCTCACAGGAAATGTTCAAATCATAAAATGTAAGAAGAGTCAGTCCTCTTGTGGTTAAGTCGGCATTGTGCCTTTTGCATATGATTCCGATGCAATTTCTGTGTTTCATCGTCAATAAGAAGGTCCAAGCAATACAGTAAACCTGAAGTGAAGCATCGGAATCTAAAAGTGGTCTCACAGGAAAGGTTCAAAACATACACAGTAAGAAGAGTCAGTCTTCTTGTAATTAAGTCGGCATTGTGCCTTTTGTATTTTATTCCGATGCAATTTCTGTGTTTCATCGTCAATATAATGGTCCAAGGGGTACAGTAAACCTGAAGTGAAGCATCAGAATCTAAAACTGGACTCACAGGAAAGTTTCAAATCTAAAAATGTAAGAAGAGTCAGTCCTCTTGTGGTTAAGTCGGCATTGTGCCTTTTGCATATGATTCCGATGCAATTTCTGTGTTTCATCGTCAATAAGGAGGTCCAAGGGATACAGTAAACCTGAAGTGAAGCATCAGAATCTAAAAGTGGTCTCACAGGAAAGGTTCAAAACATAGACAGTAAGAAGAGTCAGTCTTCTTGTACTTAAGTCGGCATTGTGCCTTTTGTATTTTATTCCGATGCAATTTCTGTGTTTCATCGTCAATAAAAAGGTCCAAGGGATACAGTAAACCAGAAGTGAAACATCGGAATCTAAAGCTGGTCTCACAGTAAAGGTTTAAAACATAGACAGTAAGAAGAGGCAGTCTTCTTGTACTTAAGCCGGCATTGTGCCTTTTGTATTTGATTCCGATGCAATTTCTGTGTTTCATCGCCAATAAGATGATCCAAGGGTTACAGTAAATCTGAAGCATCACAATCTAAAACTGGTCTCACAGGAAAAGTTCTAAACATACACAGTAATGAGAGTCATTCCTCTTGTACCTAAATCGGCATTGTGCCTTTTGTATTTAATTCCGATGCAATTTCTGTGTTCCATCGTCAATAAGAAGGTCCAAGGGATACAGTAAACCTGAAGTGAAGCATCGGATTGTAAAACTGGTCTCACAGGAAAGGTTCAAATCATAGACTGCAACAAGAGTCAGTCTTCTTGTACTTAAGTCGGCATTGTGCCTTTTGTATTTCATTCCGATTCAATTTCTGTGTTTCATCGTCAATAAAAAGGTCCAAGGGCTACAGTAAGCCTGAAGTGAAGCATCGGAATCTAAAACTGGACTCACAGAATTGGTTCAAATCATAGAATACAAGAAGAGACAGTCCTCTAGTACTTCTGTCGGCATTGTGTTTTTTGTATATGAATCCGATACAATTTCTATGTTTCATCGTCAATAAAAGGTCCTCGGGATACAGCAAACCTGAAGTGAAGCATCGGCATCTAAAGCTGGTCTCACAGTAAAGGTTTAAAACATAGACAGTAAGACGAGTCAGTCTTCTTGTACTTAAGCCGGCATTGTGCCTTTTGTATTTAATTCCGTTGCAATTTCTGTATTTCATCGTCAATAAGAAGGTCCAAGGGATACAGTAAACCTGAAGTGAAGCATCGGAATCTAAAACTGGTAACTCAGGAATGGTTCAAAGCATAGACAGTAAAGGAGTCAGTCTTCTTGTACATAAGTCGGCATTGTGCCTTTTGTATTTATTTCCGATTCAATTTCTGTGTTCCATCGTCAATAAGATGGTCCAAGGGATACAGTAAACCTGAAGCATCGGAATCTAAAACTGGTATCACTGGAATGGATCAACACATAGACAGTAATGAGAGACATTCCTCTTGCACTTAAGTCGGCATTGTGCCTCTTGTATTTCATTCCGATGCAATTTCTGTGTTTCATCGTATAAGAAGGTCCAAGGGTTACAGTAAACCTGATGTGAAGCATCGGAATCTAAAACCTGTCTCACTGGAAACGTTCAAAGCATAGACAGTAAGAAGAGTCAGGCTTCTTGTTCTAAATTTTGAATTGTGAATTTTATATTTAATTCCGATGCAATTTCTGTGTTTCATCGTCAATAAGAAGGTCCAAGGGATACAATAAACCTGAAGTGAAGCATCGGAATCTAAAACTGGTCTCACAGGAAAGGTTCAAATCATAGAATGTAAGAAGAGTCAGTCCTCTTGTACTTAAGTCGGCATTGTGCCTCTTGCATTTTATTCCGATGCAATTAGTGTGTTTGATCGTCAATAAGAAGGTCCGAGGGATACAGTAAACCTGAAGTGAAGCATCGGAATCTAAAACTGGTATCACAGGAAAGGTTCAAATCATAGACAGTAAGAAGTGTCAGTCTTCTTGTACTTAGGACGGCATTGTGCCTTCTGTATTTAATTCCGATGCCATTTCTGTGGTTCATCGTCAATAAAAATGTTTAAGGGATACAGTAAACCTGAAGTGAAGCATCGGAATCTAATACTGGTCTCACAGGAAAGGTTGAAAACATAGACAGTAAGAAGAGTCAGTCTTCTTGTACTTAAGTCGGCATTGTGCCTTTTGTATTTAATTCCGATGCAATTTCTGTGTTTTATCGTCAATAAGAAGGTCCAAGGGATACAGTAAACCTGAAGTGAAGCATCGGAATCTAAAACAAGTTTCACAGGAAAGGTTAAAAACGTAGCCAGTAACAAGGGTCAATCCTCTTGTACTTAACACGGCATTGTCCATTTTGTATTTTATTCCGATGCATTTTATGTGTTTCATCGTCAATAAGAAGGTCAAGGGATACAGTAAAACTGAAGTGAAGCATCGGAATCTAAAACTTGTCTCACAGGAAAGGTTCAAAACATAGACAGTAAGAAGAGTCAGTCTTCTTGTACTTACTTCGGCATTGTGCATTTTGTATTTGATTCCGATGCAACTTCTGTGTTTCATCGTCAATAAGAAGGTCCGAGGGATACAGTAAACCTGAAGTGAAGCATCGGAACCAAAAACTGGTCTCACAGGAAAGGTCCAAATCATAGAATGTAAACAGAGTCAGTCCTCTTGTACTTAAGTCAGCATTTTCCCTTTTGTATTTGATTCATATGCAATTTCTGTGTTTGATCGTGAATAAGAAGGTGCAAGGGGTACAGTAAACCTGAAGTGAAGCATCGGATTCTAAAACTGGTCTCACGGGAAAGGTTCAAATCATAGACTGCAACAAGAGTCGGTCTTCTTGTACTTATGTCGGCATTGTGCCTTTTGCATTTCATTCCTATGCAATTTCTGTGTTTCATCGTCAATAAAAAGGTCCAAGGGCTACAGTAAGCCTGAAGTGAAGCATCGGAATCTAAAACTGGACCCACAGAATTGGTTCAAATCATAGAATGCAAGAAGAGTCAGTCCTCTAGTACTTTAGTCGGCATTGTGTCTTCTGTATTTGAATCCGATACAACTTTCTATGTTTCATCGTCAATTAGGAGGTCCTCGGGATACAGTAAACCCGAAGTAAAGCATCGGAATCTAAAACTGGTCTCACAGGAAAGGTTCAAAACATAGACAGTAAGAAGTGTCAGTCCACTTGTACTTAAGTCGGCATTGTGCCTTTTGTATTTAATTCCGATGCAATTTCTGTGTTTTATCGCCAATAAGAAGGTTCAAGGGATACAGTAAACCTGAAGTAAAACATCGGAATCTAAAACTGGTCTCACAGGAAAGGTTCAAAACATAGACAGTAAGAAGAGTAAGTCTCCTTGTACATAAGTCGGCATTGTGCCTTTTGTAGTTAATTCCGATGCAATTTCTGTGTTTCATCGTCAATAAGAAGGTCCAAGGGATACAGTAAACCTGAAGTGAAGCATCGGAATCTAATACTGGTCTCACAGGAAAGGTTGAAAACATAGACAGTAAGAAGAGTCAGTCGTCTTGTACTTAAGTCGGCATTGTTCCTTTTGTATTTAATTCCGATGCAATTTCTGTGTTTTATCGTCAATAAGAAGGTCCAAGGGATACAGTAAACCTGAAGTGAAACATCGGAATCTAAAACAAGTTTCACGGGAAAGGTTAAAAGCGTGGCCAGTAACAAGGGTCAATCTTCTTCTACTTAACACGGCATTGTCCATTTTGTATTTTATTCCGATGCATTTTATGTGTTTCATCGTCAATAAGAAGGTCCAAGGGATACGGTAAACCTGAAGTGAAGAATCGGAATCTAAAACTGGTCTCACAGGAAAGGTTCAAAACATAGACAGTAAGAAGAGTCAGTCTTCTTGTACTTACTTCGGCATTGTGCATTTTGTATTTTATTCCGATGCAACTTCTGTGTTTCATCGTCAATAAGAAGGTCCGAGGGATACAGTAAACCTAAAGTGAAGCATCGGAACCAAAAACTGGTCTCACAGGAAAGGTCCAAATCATAGAATGTAAACAGAGTCAGTCCTCTTGTACTTAAGTCAGCATTTTCCCTTTTGTATTTAATTCATATGCAATTTCTGTGTTTGATCGTGAATAAGAAGGTCCAAGGGATACAGTAAACCTGAAGTGAAGCATCGGAATCTAATACTGGTCTCACAGGAAAGGTTGAAAACATAGACAGTAAGAAGAGTCAGTCTTCTTGTACTTAAGTCGACATTGTGCCTTTTGTATTTTATTCCGATGCAATTTCTGTGTTTTATCGTCAATAACAAGGTCCAAGGGATACAGCAAACCTGAAGTGAAGCAACGGAATCTAAAACAAGTTTCACGGGAAAGGTTAAAAACGTGGCCAGTAACAAGGGTCAATCTTCTTCTACTTAACACGGCATTGTCCATTTTGTATATTATTCCGATGCATTTTATGTGTTTCATCGTCATTAAGAAGGTCCAAGGGATACAGTAAACCTGAAGTGAAGAATCGGAATCTAAAACTGGTCTCACAGGAAAGGTTCAAAACATAGACAGTGAGAAGAGTCAGTTTTCTTGTACTTATGTCGGCATTTTGCCTTTTGTATTTAATTCCGCTGCAATTTCTGTGTTTCATCGCCAATAAGATGATCCAAGGGGTACAGTGAACCTGAAGCATCACAATCTAAAACTGGTCTCACAGGATAGGTTCTAAACATACACAGTAATGAGAGTCATTCCTCTTGTACCTAAATCGACATTTTGCCTTTTGTATTTAATTCCGATGCAATTTCTGTGTTCCATCGTCAATAAGAAGGTCCAAGGGATACAGTAAACCTGAAGTGAAGCATCGGATTCTAAAACTGGTCTCACAGGAAAGGTTCAAATCATGACTGCAACAAGAGTCAGTCTTCTTGTACTTAAGTCGGCATTGTGCCTTTTGTATTTCATTCCGATGCAATTTCTGTGTTTCATCGTCAATAAAAAGGTCCAAGGGCTACAGTAAGCCTGATGTGAAGCATCAGAATCTAAAACTGGACCCACAGAATTGGTTCAAATCATAGAATGCAAGAAGAGTCAGTCCTCTAGTACTTAAGTCGGCATTGTGTCTTCTGTATTTGAATCCGATACAACTTTCTATGTTTCATCGTCAATTAGGAGGTCCTCGGGATACAGTAAACCCGAAGTAAAGCATCGGAATCTAAAACTGGTCTCACAGGAAAGGTTCAAAACATAGACAGTAAGAAGTGTCAGTCCACTTGTACTTAAGTCGGCATTGTGCCTTTTGTATTTAATTCCGATGAAATTTCTGTGTTTTATCGTCAATAAGAAGGTCTAAGGGATACAGTAAACCTGAAGTGAAGCATCGGAATCTAAAACAAGTTTCACGGGAAGGGTTAAAAACGTGGCCAATAACAAGGGTCAATCTTCTTCTACTTAACACGGCATTGTCCATTTTGTATTTTATTCCGATGCATTTTATGTGTTTCATCGTCAATAAGAAGGTCCAAGGGATACAGTAAACCTGAAGTGAAGAATCGGAATCTAAAACTGGTCTCACAGGAAAGGTTCAAAACATAGACAGTGAGAAGAGTCAGTTTTCTTGTACTTATCTCGGCATTGTGCCTTTTGTATTTAATTCCGATGCAATTTCTATGTTTTATCGTCAATAAGAAGGTCCAAGGGATACAATAAACCTGAAGTGAAGAATCGGAATATAAAACAAGTTTCACGGGAAAGGTTAAAAACGTAGCCAGTAACAAGGGTCAATCCTCTTGTACTTAACACGGCATTGTTTACTTTGTATTTTATTCCGATGCAAATTCTGTGTTTCATCGTCAATAAGAAGGTACAAGAGATACAGTTAACCAGAAGTGTAGCATCGGAATCTGAAACTGGTCCGACAGGAAAGGTTCAAAACATAGACAGTAAGAGGAGTCAGTCTTCTTGTACTTAAGTCGGCATTGTTCCCTTTGTATTTTATTCCGATGCAATTTCTGTGTTTCATCGTCGATAAAAAGGTCCAAGGCATACAGTAAACATGAAGTGAAGCATCGTAACCTAAAACTTTACTCACAGAAAGGGTTCGAGTCATAGAAAGTAAGAAGAGTCAGTCCTCTAGTACTTCTGTCGGCATTGTGTTTTTTGTATATGAATCCGATACAATTTCTATGTTTTATCGTCAATAAAAAGGTCCTCGGGATACAGCAAACCTGAAGTGAAGCATCGGAATCTAACGCTGGTCTCACAGTAAAGGTTTAAAACATAGACAGTAAGAAGAGTCAGTCTTCTTGTACTTAAGTCGGCATTGTGCCTTTTGTATTTAATTCCGTTGCAATTTCTGTGTTTCATCGTCAATAAGAAGGTCCAAGGGATACAGTAAACCTAAAGTGAAGCATCGGAATCTAAAACTGGTCTCACAGGAATAGTTCAAAGCATAGACAGTAAAGGAGTCAGTCTTCTTGTACATAAGTCGGCATTCTGCCTTTTGTATTTCTTTCCGATGCAATTTCTGTGTTCCATCGTCAATAAGATGGTCCAAGGGATACAGTAAACCTGAAGCATCGGTATCTAAAACTGGTATCACTGGAATGGATCAAAACATAGACAGTAATGAGAGACATTCCTCTTGCACTTAAGTCGGCATTGTGCATTTTGTATTTAATTCCGATGCAATTTCTGTGTTTCATCGTCAATAAGAAGGTCCAAGGGATACAGTAAACCTGAAGTGAAGCATCGGAATCTAAAAATGGTCTCATAGGAAAGGTTCAAAACATACATGGTAAGAAGAGTCAGTCTTCTAGTACTTAAGTCGGCATTGTGCCTTTTGTATTTAATTCCGATGCAATTTCTGTGTTTCATCGTATAAGAAGGTCCAAGGGATACAGTAAACCTGAAGTGAAGCATCGGAATCTAAAACTAGTCTCACAGGAAAGGTTCAAAACATAGACAGTAAGAAGAGTCAGTCTTCTTGTACTTAAGTCGGCATTGTGCCTTTTGTATTTAATTCCGATGCAATTTCTGTGTTTCATCGTCAATAAAAAGGTCCAAGGGATACAGTAAAGCTGAAGTGAAGCATCGGATTATAAAACTGATCTCACAGGAAAGGTTCAAATCATAAAATGTAAGAAGAGTCAGTCCTCTTGTGGTTATGTCGGCATTGTGCCTTTTGCATATGATTCCGATGCAATTTCTGTGTTTCATCGTCAATAAGAAGGTCCAAGGGATACAGTAAACCTGAAGTGAAGCATCGGAATCTAAAAGTTGTCTCAAAGGAAAGGTTCAAAACATACTCAGTAAGTAGAGTCAGTATTCTTGTACTTAAGTCAGCATTGTGCCTTTTGTATTTAATTCCGATGCAATTTCTGTGTTTCATCGTCAATAAGAAGGTCCAAAGGATGCAGTAATCCTGAAGTGAAGAATCTGAATCTAAAACTGGTCTCACAGGAAAGGTTCAAAACATAGACAGTAAGAAGGGTCAGTCTTCTTGTAGTGAAGTCAGCATTGTGCCTTTTGAATTTAATTCCGACACAATTTCTGTGTTTTATCGTCAATAACAAGGTCCAAGGGATGGAGTAAACCTGAAGTGAAGCATCGTAGTCTAAAACAAGCCTCACGGGAAAGGTTAAAAACGTAGACAGTAACAAGAGTCAGTCTTCTTGTACTTAAGTCGGCATTGTCCCTTTTGTATATAATTTCGATGGAATTTATGCGCTTCATCGTCAATAAGAAGGTGCAAGGGTTACAGTAAACCTGATGTGAAGCATCGGAATCTAAAACCTGTCTCACTGGAAACGTTCAAAGCATAGACAGTAAGAAGAGTCAGGCTTCTTGTTCTAAATTTTGGATTGTGAATTTTATATTTAATTCCGATGCAATTTCTGTGTTTCATCGTCAATAAGAAGGTCCAAGGGATACAATAAACCTGAAGTGAAGCATCGGAATCTAAAACTGGTCTCACAGGAAAGGTTCAAAACATAGAATGTAAGAAGAGTCACTCCTCTTGTTCTTAAGTCGGCATTGTGCCTCTTGCATTTGATTCCGATGCAATTAGTGTGTTTGATCGTCAATAAGAAGGTCCGAGGGATACAGTAAACCTGAAGTGAAGCATTGGAATCTTAAACTGGTATCACAGGAAAGGTTCAAAACATAGACAGTAAGAAGAGTCGGTCTTCTTGTACTTAGGACGGCATTGTGCCTTCTGTATTTAATTCCGATGCCCTTTCTGTGTTTCATCGTCAATAAGAAGGTCCAAAGGATACAGTAAACCTGAAGTGAGGCATCGGAATCTAATACTGGTCACACAGGAAAGGTTAAAAACATAGACAGTAAGAAGAGTCAGTCTTCTTGTACTTAAGTCGGCATTGTGCCTTTTGTATTTAATTCCGATGCAATTTCTGTGTTTTATCGTCAATAAGAAGGTCCAAGGGATACAGTAAACCTGAAGTGAAGCATCGGAATCTAAAACAAGTTTCACGGGAAAGGTTAAAAACGTAGCCAGTAACAAGGGTCAATCCTCTTGTACTTAACACGGCATTGTCCATTTTGTATTTTATTCCGATGCATTTTATGTGTTTCATCGTCAATAAGAAGGTACAAGGGATACAGTAAACCTGAAGTGAAGCATCGGAATCTAAAACTTGTCTCACAGGAAAGGTTCAAAACATAGACAGTAAGAAGAGTCAGTCTTCTTGTACTTACTTCGGCATTGTGCATTTCGTATTTTATTCCGATGCAACTTCTGTGTATCATCGTCAATAAGAAGGTCCGAGGGATACAGTAAACCTGAAGTTAAGCATCGGAACCAAAAACTGGTCTCACAGGAAAGGTCCAAATCATAGAATGTAAACAGAGTCAGTCCTCTTGTACTTAAGTCAGCATTTTCCCTTTTGTATTTGATTCATATGCAATTTCTGTGTTTGATCGTGAATAAGAAGGTCCAAGGGATACAGTAAACCTGAAGTGAAGCATCGGAATCTAATACTGGTCTCACAGGAAAGGTTGAAAACATAGACAGTAAGAAGAGTCAGTCGTCTTGTACTTAAGTCGGCATTGTGTCTTTTGTATTTAATTCCGATGCAATTTCTGTGTTTTATCGTCAATAAGAAGGTCCAATTGATACAGTAAACCTGAAGTGAAGCATCGGAATCTAAAACAAGTTTCACGGGAAAGGTTAAAAACGTAGCCAGTAACAAGGGTCAATCCTCTTGTACTTAACACGGCATTGTCCATTTTGTATTTTATTCCGATGCATTTTATGTGTTTCATCGTCAATAAGAAGGTACAAAGGATACAGTAAACCTAAAGTGAAGCATCGGAATCTAAAACTTGTCTCACAGGAAAGGTTCAAAACATAGACAGTAAGAAGAGTCAGTCTTCTTGTACTTACTTCGGCATTGTGCATTTCGTATTTTATTCCGATGCAACTTCTGTGTATCATCGTCAATAAGAAGGTCCGAGGGATACAGTAAACCTGAAGTGAAGCATCGGAACCAAAAACTGGTCTCACAGGAAAGGTCCAAATCATAGAATGTAAACAGAGTCAGTCCTCTTGTACTTAAGTCAGCATTTTCCCTTTTGTATTTGATTCATATGCAATTTCTGTGTTTGATCGTGAATAAGAAGGTCCAAGGGATACAGTAAACCTGAAGTGAAGCATCGGAATCTAATACTGGTCTCACAGGAAAGGTTGGAAACATAGACAGTAAGAAGAGTCAGTCTTCTTGTACTTAACTCGGCATTGTCCATTTTGTATTTAATTCCGATGCAATTTATGTGTTTCATCGTCAATAAGAAGGTCCAAGGGATACAGTAAAACTGAAGTGAAGCATCGGATTCTAAAACTTGTCTCACAGGAAAGGTTCGAAACATAGACAGTAAGAAGAGTCAGTCTATTTGTAGTTACTTCGGCATTGTGCATTTTGTATTTAATTCCGATGCTACTTCTGTGTTTCATCGTCAATAAGAAGGTCCGAGGGATACAGTAAACCTGAAGTGAAGCATCGGAATCTAAAACTGGTATCAAAGGAAAGGTTGAAAACATAGACAGTAACAAGAGTCAGTCTTCTTGTACTTAAGTCAGCATTGTTCCTTTTGTATTTTATTCCGATGCAATTTCTGTGTTTCATCGTCGATAAAAAGGTCCAAGAGATACAGTAAACCTGAAGTGAAGCATCGGAATCTAAAACTTTACTCACAGAAAGGGTTCGAGTCATAGAAAGTAAGAAGAATCAGTCCTCTAGTACTTCTGTCGGCATTGTGCCTTTTGTATATGAATCCGATACAATTTCTATGTTTCGTCGTCAATAAAATGGTCCTTGGGATACAGCAAACCTGAAGTGAAGCATCGGAATCTAAAGCTGATGTCACAGTAAAGGTTTAAAACATAGACAGTAAGAAGACTCAGTCTTCTTGTACTTAAGTCGGCATTGTGCCTTTTGTATTTAATTCCGTTGCAATTTCTGTGTATCATCATCATTAAGAAGGTCGAAGGGATACAGTAAACCTGAAGTGAAGCATCGGAATCTAAAAGTTGTCTCACAGGAAAGGTTCAAAACATACACAGTAAGTAGAGTCAGTATTCTTGTACTTAAGTCAGCATTGTGCCTTTTGTATTTAATTCCGATGCAACTTCTGTGTTTCATCGTCAATAAGAAGGTCCAAGGAATACAGTAATCCTGAAGTGAAGAATCGGAATCTAAAACTGGTCTCACAGGAAAGGTTCAAAACATAGACAGTAAGGAGGGTCAGTCTTCTTGTACTGAAGTCGGTATTGTGCCTTTTGTATTTAATTCCGACACAATTTCTGTATTTTATCGTCAATAGGAAGGTCCAAGGGATAGAGTAAACCTGAAGTGAAGCATCGTAGTCTAAAACAAGAGACACAGGAAAGGCTAAAAACGTAGACAGTAACAAGAAGCAGTCTTCTTGTACTTAAGTCGGCATTGTCCCTTTTGTATTTATTTCCGATGAAATTTGTGCGCTTTATCGTCAATAAGAAGGTCCAAGGGTTACATAAAATCGGATGTGAAGCATCGGAATCTAAAACTTGTCTCACTGGAAACGTTCAAAGCATAGACAGTAAAAAGAGTCAGTCTTCTTGTTCTAAATTTTGAATTGTGAATTTTGTATTCAATTCCGATGCAATTTCTGTGTTTCATCATCAATAAGAAGGTCCAAGGGATACATTAAACCTGACGTGAAGCATCGGAATCTAAAACTGGTCTCACAGGAAAGGTTCAAAACATAGACAGTGAGGAGAGTCAGTCTTATTGTACTTAAGTCGGCATTGTGCGTTCTCTATTTATTTCCGTTGCAATTTCTGTGTTTCATCGTCAATAACAAGGTCCAAGGGATACAGTAAACCTAAAATGAAGCATCGGAATCTAAAACTGGTCTCACAGGAAAGGTTCAAATCATAGACTGTAAGAAGAGTCAGTCCTCTTATTCTTAAGTCGGCATTATGCCTTTTGTATTTAGTTCCGATGCAATTTCTGTGTCTCATCGTCAATAAAAAGCTCCAAGGGATACAGTCAACCTGAGGTGAAGCATCAGTTATCTGAAACTGGTCTCACAGGAAGGGTTCAATCATAGACAGTAGGAAGAGTAAGTCCTCTTGTTCTTATGTTGGCATTGTGCCTTTTGTATTTAATTCCGATGCAATTTCTGTGTTTCATCGTCAATATGACGGTCCAAGAGATACAGTAAACCTGAAGTCAAGCAACAGAAAGTAAAACTGGTCTCACAGGAAAGGTTCAAAACATAGACAGTGAGTAGTGTCAGTATTCTTGTACTTATGTCGGCATTGTGCCTTTTGTATAAAATTGCGATGTAATTTCTGTGTTTTATCGTCAAATGGAAGGCCAAGGGATACAGTAAACCTGAAAGAAAGCATCGGAACCTAAAACTGGTCTCTCAGAAAAAGGTTTAAATCATAGAATGTAAGAACAGTCAGTCCTCCTGTACTTAAGGCGGCATTGCGCCTTTTGTATTTAAGTCCGATGCAATTTCTGTGTTTCACCGTCAATAAGATGGTCCAAGGGATACAGTAAACCTGAATCATCGGAATCTAAAAAGTGTCTCACAGGAAAGGTTCAAAACATAGACAGTAAGAAGAGTCAGACTTCTTGTTCTTAATTCGGCATTTTGCATATTGTATTTCATTCCGATGTAATCGCTGTGTCTCATCGTCAATAAGAATGTCCAAGGGATACAGTAAACCTGAAGTGAAGCATCGGAATCTAGAACGGGTATCACAGGAAATTTTCAAAACATAGACAGTAAGAAAAGTCAGCCTTCTTGTACATTGAACGGCATTGTGCCTTCTGTATTTAATTCCGATGCAATTTCTGTGTTTCTTCGTAAATAAGAAGGTCCATGGGATACAGTAAACATGAAGTGAAGTATCGGGATCTAAAAATGGTCTCACAGGAAAGGTTCAAAACATACACAGTAAGAAGAGTCAGTCTTTTTGCACTTAAGTCGGCATTGTGCATTTTTTTTTTAATTCCGATGCAATTTCTGTGTTTCATCGTCAATAAGAAGGTACAAGAGATACAGTTAACCAGAAGTGTAGCATCGGAATCTGAAACTGGTCCGACAGGAAAGGTTCAAAACATAGACAGTAAGAAGAGTCAGTCTTCTTGTGCTTAAGTCGGCATTGTGCCTGTTGTATTTAACTCCGATGCAATTTCTGTGTTTCATCGTCAATAAGAACGTCCAAGGGATACAGTAAAAATGAAGTGAAGCATTGGAATCTAAAATTGGTCTTACAGGAAAGGTTCATATCATAGAATACAAGAAGAGTCAGTCCTCTTGTACTTAAGGCGGCATTGTGCCTTTTGTGTTTGATTCCGATACAATTTCTGTGTTTCATCGTATATAGGAAGGTCCAAGGGATACAGTAAACCTGAAGTGAAGCATCGGAATCTAAAAATGCTCTCACACGAAAGGTACAAAACATACACAGCAAGAAGAGTCAGTATTCTTGTACTTAAATCGGCATTGTGCCTTTTGTATTTAATTCCGATGCAATTTCTGTGTTTCTTCGTCAATAAGAAGGTCCAAGGGATACAGTAATCCTGAAGTGAAGCATCGGAATCTAAAAATGGTCTCACAGGTAAGGTTCGAAAGATACACAGTAAGAAGAGTTAGTCTTCTTGTACTTAAGCTGGCATTGTGGCTATTAAATTTAATTCCGATGCAATTTCTGTGTTTCATCATCAATAAGAAGGTCCAAGGGATACAGCAAACCTGAAGTGAAACATCGGGAACCTAAACTGCTCTCGCAGGAAAGGCTCAAGACATAGACAGTGAGAAGGGCCAGTCTTCTTGTACTTAAGTTGGCATAGTGCTTTTGTATTTAATTCCGATGAAATTTCTGTGTTTCGTCGTCAATAAGAAGGTCCAAGAGATACAGTAAACCTGAAGTGAAGCAACGGAATCTGAAACTGGTCTCACAGGAAAGGTTCAAAACATAGAGAGTAAGAAGAGTCAGTCTTCTTGTACTTAAGTCGGCATTGTGCTTTTCTATTTAATTCCGATGCAATTTCTGTGTTTCATCGTCTATAAACATGTCCAAGGGATACAGTAAACGTGAAGTGAAGCATCGGTATCTAAAACTGGTCTCACAGGAAACGTTCAAATCTTAGAAAGTAAGAAGAGTCAGTCCTCTTGTACATAAGTCGGCATTGTGCCTATTGTATTTATTTACGATGCAATTTCTGTGTTTCATCGTCAATACGAAGGTCCAAGGGATACAGTAATCCTGAGGTGAATCATGAGAATCTAAAACTGGTCTCACAGGAAAGGTTCAAAACATAGATAGCAAGAAGAGTCAGTCTTCTTGTACTTAAGTCGGCATTATGCATTTTGTATTTAATTCCGAAGCCATTTCTGTGTTTCATCGTCAATAAGAAGGTGCAAGGGATACAGTAAACCTGTAGTGAAGCATCGGAATCTACAACTGGTCTCACAGGACAGGTTCAAGACATAGACAGTAAGAAGCGTCTGCCTTCTTTTATTTAAGCCGGCATTGTGCCTTTTGTATAAAATTCCGATGCAATGTCTGTGTTTCATCGTGAATAAGAATGTCAAAGGGAAACAGTAAACCACAAGTGAAGCATCGGAATCTGAAACTGGTCTCATAGGCAAGGCTCCAATCATTGACAGTAAGAAGAGTCAGTCTACCTGTACTTAAGTTGGCATTGTGAGTTTTGTATGTAACTCCGATCCAATTTCTGTGTTTCATCGTCATTAAGAAGTTCCAAGGAATACAGTAAACCTGAAGTGAAGCATCGGAATCTAAAACTGGTCTCACAGGAAAGGTTCAAAACATAGACAGTAAGGAGAGTCAGATTTCTTCTACTTATGTCGGCATAGTGCCTTTTGTATTTAATTCCGATGCAATTCATGTGTTTTATTGTCAATAAGAAGGTCCAAGGGATACAGTCAACATGAAGTGAAGCATCAGAATCTAAAACTGTCTCACAGGAAAGGTTCAATACATAGACAGTAACAAGAGTCAGTCTTGTTGTTCTTAAGTCGGCATTGTTCGTTTTGTATTTAATTCCGATGCAATTTATGTGTTTCATCGTCAATAGGAAGATCCAAGGGATACAGTAAACCTGAAGTGAAGCATCGGAAACTAAAACGTGTCTCACAGGAAAGGTTCAAAGCATAGAAAGTGAGAAGAGTCAGTCTTCTTGTACCTAAGTCGGCATTGTGCCTTTTCTATTTAATTCCGATGCAATTTCTGTGTTTCATCGTCTATAAAAATGTCCAAGGGATACAGTAAACGTGAAGTGAAGCATCGGTAGATAAAACTGGTCTCACAGGAAAGGT
Organism: Schistocerca serialis cubense; assembly: GCF_023864345.2. NCBI lineage: Eukaryota > Metazoa > Arthropoda > Insecta > Orthoptera > Acrididae > Schistocerca > Schistocerca serialis. The sequence goes on from NC_064638.1 coordinate 15,853,761, forward strand.
TCAAATCATAGAATGTAAGAAGAGTCAGTCCTCTTGTACTTAAGTCGGCATTATGCATTTTGTATTTAATTCCGATGCCATTTCTGTGTTTCATCGTCAATAAGAAGGTCCAAGGGATACAGTAAACCTGTACTGAAGCATCGGAATCTAAAACTGGTCTCATAGGCAAGGCTCCAATCATTGACAGTAAGAAGAGTTAGTCTTCCATTACTTAAGTCGGCATTACGCCTTTTGTATGTAATTCCCATGCAATTTCTGTGTCTCATCGTCAATAAAGTGGTCCAAGGGATACAGTAAACTTGAAGTATCGGAAGCTAAAACTGGTCTCACTGGAAAGGTTCAAGACGTAGACACTAATGAGGGACATTCCTCTTGCACTTAAATCGGATTTGAGACTTTTGTATTTAATTCCAATGCAATTTCTGTGTTTCAGCGTCAATAAGATGGTCCAAGGGATACAGTAAACCTGAAATGAAGCATCGGAATCTAAAACTTGTCTCACAGGAAAGGTTCAAATCATAGACAGTAAGAAGAGTCAGTCTTCTTGTACTAAAGTTGGCATTGTGCCTTTTGTATGTAATTCCGTTCCAATTTCTGTGTTTCATCGTCATTAAGAAGTTCCAAGGGATACAGTAAACCTGAAGTGAAGCATTGGAATCTAAAACTGGTCTCACAGGAAAGGTTCAAAACATAGACAGTAAGGAGAGTCAGTCTTCTTCTACTTATGTCGGCATAGTGCCTTTTGTATTTAATTCCGATGCAATTGATGTGTTTTATTGTCAATAAGAATGTCCAAGGGATACAGTAAACCTGGAGTGAAGCATCGGAATCTAAAACTGGTCTCACAGGAAAGGTTCAATACATGGACAGTAACAAGAGTCAATCTTCTTGTTCTTAAGTCGGCATTGTTCGTTTTGTATTTAATTCCGATGCAATTTATGTGTTTCATCGTCAATAGGAAGATCCAAGAGATACAGAAAACCTGAAGTGAAGCATCGGAAACTAAAACGTGTCCCACAGGAAAGGTTCAAGACATAGACTGTAGGAAGAGTCAGACTTCTTGTTCTTCATTCGGCATAGTGCCTTTTGTATTTAATTCCGATGCAATTCATGTGTTTTATTGTTAATAAGAAGGTCCAAGGGATACAGTAAACATGAAGTGAAGCATCACAATCTAAAACTGGTCTCACAGGAAAGGTTCAATACATAGACAATAACAAGAGTCAGTCTTCTTGTTCTTAAGTCGGCATTGTTCGTTTTGTATTTAATTCCGATGCAATTTATGTGTTTCATCGCCAATAGGAAGATCCAAGGGATACAGTAAACCTGAAGTGAAGCATCGGAAACTAAAACGTGTCTCACAGGAAAGGTTCAAAGCATAGAAAGTGAGAAGAGTCAGTCTTCTTGTACCTAAGTCGGCATTGTGCCTTTTCTATTTAATTCCGATGCAATTTCTGAGTTTCATCGTCTATAAAAATGTCCAGGGATGCAGTAAACGTGAAGTGAAGCATCGGTAGATAAAACTGGTCTCACGGGAAAGGTTCAAATCATAGAATGTAAGAAGAGTCAGTCCTCTTGTACTTAAGTCGGCATTATGCATTTTGTATTTATTTTCGATGCAATTTCTGTGTTTCATCGTCAATACGAAGGTCCATGGGATACAGTAATCCTGAAGTGAAGCATGAGACCCCAAAACTGGTCTCACAGGAAAGGTTCAAAACATAGATAGTAAGAAGAGTCAGTCTTCTTGTACTTAAGTCGGCATTATGCATTTTGTATTTAATTCCGATGCCATTTCTGTGTTTCATCGTCAATAAGAAGGTCCAAGGGATACAGTAAACCTGTAGTGAAACATCGGAATCTAAAACTGGTCTCACAGGACAGGTTCAAAACATAGATAGTAAGAAGAGTCAGTCTTCTTTTACTTAATCCGGCATTGTGCCTTTTGTATAAAATTCCGATGCAATTTCTGTGATTCATCGTGAATAAGAATGTCCAAGGGATACAGTAAACCAGAAGTGAAGCATCGGAATCTGAAACTGGTCTCATAAGCAAGGCTCAAATCATTGACAGTAAGAAGAGTCAGTCTTCCTGTACTTAAGTCGGCATTATGACTTTTGTATTCAAGTCCCATGCAATTTCTGTGTTTCATCGTCAATAAGGTGGTCCAAGGGATACAGTAAACCTGAAGCATCGGAAGGTAAAACAGGTCTCACAGGAAAGGTTCAAAACATAGACACAAATGAGGGACATTCCTCTTGTACTTAAGTCAGATTTGAGACTTTTGTATTTAATTCCAATGCAACTTCTGTGTTTCATCGTCAATAAGAAGGTCCAAGAGATACAGTAAACCTGAAGTGATGCATCGGAATCTAAAAGTGGTCTCACAGGAAAAGCTCAAAACATACACAGTGAGAAGAGTCAGTATTCTTGTACTTAAGTCAGCATTGTGCCTTTTGTATTTAATTCCGATAAATTTTCTGTGTTCATCGTCAATAGGAAGGTACAAGAGATACTGTAAACCTGAAGTGTACTATCGGAATCTGAAACTGGTCACACAGGAAAGGTTCAAAACATAGACACTAAAAAGGGACATTCCTCTTCTACTTAAGTCGGTTTTGAGACTTTTGTATTTAATTCCAATGCAATTTCTGTGTTTCATCGTCAATAAGAAGGTCCAAGGGATACAGTAAACCTGAAATAAAGCATCGGAATCTAAAACTTGTCTCACAGGAAAGGTTCAAATCATTGACAGTAAGATGAGTAAGTCTTCTTGTACTTAAGTTGGCATTGTGCCTTTTGTATGTAATTCCGATCCAATTTCTGTGTTTCATCGTCAATAAGAAGGTCCAAGGGATACAGTAAACCTGAAGCGAAGCATCGGAATCTAAAACTGGTCTCACAGGAAAGGTTCAAAACATAGACAGTAAGGAGAGTCAGTCGTCTTCTACTTATGTCGGCATTGTGCCTTTTGTATTTAATTCAGATGCAATTCATGTGTTTTATTGTCAATAAGATGGTCCAAGGGATACAGTAAACCTGGAGTGAAGCAACGGAATCTAAAACTGGTCTCACAAGAAAGGTTCAATACATAGACAGTAACAAGAGTCAGTCTTCTTGTTCTTAATTCGGCATTGTCCGTTTTGTATTTAATTCCGATGCAATTTATGTGTTTCGTCGTCAATAGGAAGGTCCAAGGGATACAGTAAACCTGAAGTGAAGCATCGGAATCTAAAACGTGTCTCACAGGGAGGGTTCAAAACATAAACAGTAAGAAGAGTCAGACTTCTTGTTCTTCATTCGGCATTGTGCCTTTTCTATTTAATTCCGATGCAATTTCTGTGTTTCATCGTCTATTAAAATGTCCAAGGGATACAGTAAACGTGAGGTGAAGCATCGGAATCTGAAACTGGTCTCACAGGAAAGTTTCAAAACATAGAGAGTAAGAAGAGTCAGTCTTCTTGTACTTAAGTCGGCATTGTGCTTTTCTATTTAATTCCGATGCAATTTCTGTGTTTCATCGTCAATACGAAGGTCCAAGGGATACAGTAATCCTGAGGTGAATCATGAGAATCTAAAACTGGTCTCACAGGAAAGGTTCAAAACATAGATAGTAAGAAGAGTCAGTCTTCTTGTACTTAAGTCGGCATTATGCATTTTGTATTTAATTCCGAAGCCATTTCTGTGTTTCATCGTCAATAAGAAGGTCCAAGGGTTACAGTAAACCTGTAGTGAAGCATCGGAATCTACAACTGGTCTCACAGGACAGGTTCAAAACATAGACAGTAAGAAGCGTCAGTCTTCTTTTACTTAAGCCGGCATTGTGCCTTTTGTATAAAATTCCGATGCAATGTCTGTGTTTCATCGTGAATAAGAATGTCAAAGGGAAACAGTAAACCAGAAGTGAAGCATCGGAATCTGAAACTGGTCTCATAGGCAAGGCTCCAATCATTGACAGTAATAAGAGTCAGTCTTCCTGTACTTAAGTCGGCATTATGCCTTTTGTATTTAATTCCCATGCAATTTCTGTGTTTCATCGTCAATAAGAAGGTCCAAGGGATACAGTAAACCTGAGATGAAGCATCGGAATCTAAAACTTGTCTCACAGGAAAGGTTCAAATCATAAACAGTAAGAAGAGTCAGTCTTCTTGTACTTAAGTTGGCATTGTGAGTTTTATATGTAATTCCGATCCAATTTCTGTGTTTCATCGTCATTAAGAAGTTCCAAGGAATACAGTAAACCTGAAGTGAAGCATCGGAATCTAAAACTGGTCTCACAGGAAAGGTTCAAAACATAGACAGTAAGGAGAGTCAGACTTCTTCTACTTATGTCGGCATAGTGCCTTTTGTATTTAATTCCGATGCAATTCATGTGTTTTATTGTCAATAAGAAGGTCCAAGGGATACAGTAAACATGAAGTGAAGCATCAGAATCTAAAACTGGTCTCACAGGAAAGGTTCAATACATAGACAGTAACAAGAGTCAGTCTTCTTGTTCTTAAGTCGGCATTGTTCGTTTTGTATTTAATTCCGATGCAATTTATGTGTTTCATCGTCAATAGGAAGATCCAAGGGATACAGTAAACCTGAAGTGAAGCATCGGAAACTAAAACGTGTCTCACAGGAAAGGTTCAAAGCATAGAAAGTGAGAAGAGTCAGTCTTCTTGTACCTAAGTCGGCATTGTGCCTTTTCTATTTAATTCCGATGCAATTTCTGTGTTTAATCGTCTATAAAAATGTCCAAGGGATACAGTAAACGTGAAGTGAAGCATCGGCAGATAAAACTGGTCTCACAGGAAAGGTTCAAATCATAGAGTGTAAGAAGAGTCAGTCCTCTTGTACTTAAGTCGGCATTATGCATTTTGTATTTATTTTCGATGCAATTTCTGTGTTTCATCGTCAATACGAAGGTCCATGGGATACAGTAATCCTGAAGTGAAGCATGAGACCCCAAAACTGGTCTCACAGGAAAGGTTCATATCATAGAATGCAAGAAGAGTCAGTCCTCTTGTACTTAAGTCGGCATTGTGCTTTTTGTATTTGATTCCGATGCAATTTCTGTGTTTCATCGTATATAAGAAGGTCCAAGTGATACAGTAAACCTCAAGTGAAGCATCGGAATCTAAAAATGGTCTCACAGGAAAGGTACAAAACATACACAGTAAGAAGAGTCAGTACTCTTGTACTTAAGTCGGCATTGTGCCTTTTGTATTTAATTCCGATGCAATTTCTGTGTTTCTTCGTTAATAAGAAGGTCCAAGGGATAAAGTAATCCTGAAGTGAAGCATCGGAATCTAAAAATGGTCTCACAGGTAAGGTTGAACCATACACAGTAAGCAGAGTCCGTCTTCTTGTACTTAAGCCGGCATTGTGCTTATTGAACTTAATTCCGATGCAATTTCTGTGTTTCATCATCAATAAGAAGGTCCAAGGGATACAGTAAACCTGAAGTGAAACATCGGAAACCTAAACTGGACTCGCAGGAAAGGCTCATAACATAGACAGTGAGAAGAGCCAGTCTTCTTGTACTTATGTCGGCATTGTGCTTTTGTATTTAACTCCGATGCAATTTCTGTGTTTCGTCGTCAATAAGAAGGTCCAAGAGATACAGTAAACCTGAAGTGAAGCAACGGAATCTGTAACTGGTCTCACAGGAAAGGTTCAAAACATAGAGAGTAAGAAGAGTCAGTCTTCTTGTACTTAAGTCGGCATTGTGCCTTTTGTGTTTAATTCCCATGCAATTTCTGTGTTTCATCGTCATTAAGTTGGTCCAAGGGATACAGTAAACCTGAAGCATCGGAAGCTAAAACTGGTCTCACAGGAAAGGTTCAAAACATAGACACTAAAACGGGACATTCCTCTTCTACTTAAGTCGGTTTTGAGACTTTTGTATTTAATTCCAATGCAATTTCTGTGTTTCATCGTCAATAAGAAGGTCCAAGGGATACAGTAAACCTGAAATAAAGCATCGGAATCTAAAACTTGTCTCACAGGAAAGGTTCAAATCATTGACAGCAAGAAGAGTAAGTCTTCTTGTACTTAAGTTGGCATTGTGCCTTTTGTATGTAATTCCGATCCAATTTCTGTGTTTCATCGTCAATAAGAAGGTCCAAGGGATAGAGTAAACCTAAAGCGAAGCATCGGAATCTAAAACTGGTCTCACAGGAAAGGTTCAAAACATAGACAGTAAGGAGAATCAGTCGTCATCTACTTATGTCGGCATTGTGCCTTTTGTTTTTAATTCCGATGCAATTCATGTGTTTTACTGTCAATAAGAAGGTGCAAGGGATACAGTAAACCTGGAGTGAAGCATCGGAATCTAAAACTGGTCCCACAAGAAAGGTTCAATACATAGACAGTAACAAGAGTAAGACTTCTTGTTCTTAATTCGGTATTGTCCGTTTAGTATTTAATTCCGATGCAATTTATGTGTTTCATCGTCAACAGGAAGGTCCAAGGGATACAGTAAACCTGAAGTGAAGCATCGGAATCTAAAACGTGTCTCACAGGAAAGGTTCAAAACATAGACAGTAAGAAGAGTAAGACTTCTTGTTCTTCATTCGGCATTGTACATTTTGTATTTAATTCCGATGCAATTTCTATGTCTCATCGTCAATAAGAAGGTCCAAGGGATACAGTAAACTTGAAGTGAAGCAACGGAATGTAAAACTGGTCTCACAGGAAAGGTTCAAAGCATAGAAAGTGAGAAGAGTCAGTCTTCTTGTACTTAAGTCGGCATTGTGCCTTTTCTATTTAATTCCGATGCAAATTCTGTGTTTCATCGTCTATAAAAATGTCCAAGGGGTACAGTAAACGTGAAGTGAAGCATCGGTATCAAAAACTGGTCTCACAGGAAAGGTTCAAATAATAGAATATAAGAAGAGTAAGTCCTCTTGTGCTTACGTCGGTATTGTGCCTTTTGTATTTGATTCCGATGCAATTTCTGAGTTTCATCGTCAATAATAAGGTCCAAGTGATACAGTAAACCTGAAGTGAAGCATCGGAATCTAAAACTGGTCTCACAGGTAAGGTTCAAATCTTAGAATGGAAGAACAGTCAGTCCTCTTGTACATAAGTCGGAATTGTGCCTTTTATATTTATTTACGATGCAATTTCTGTGTTCCATCGTTAATACGAAGGTCCAAGGGATACAGTAATCCTGAAGTGAAGCATGAAAACCTAAAACTGGTCTCACAGGAAAGGTTCAAAACATAGATAGTAGGAAGAGTCAGTCTTCTTGTACTTAAGTCGGCATTATGCATTTTGTATTTAATTCCGATGCCATTTCGGTGTTTCATCGTCAATAAGAAGGTCCAAGGGGTACAGTAAGCCTGTAGTGAAGCATCGGAATCTGAAACTGGTCTCACAGGACAGGTTCAAAACATAGACAGTAAAAAGAGTCAGTCTTCCTTTACTTAAGCCGGCATTGTGCCTTTTGTATAAAATTCCCATGCAATTTCTGTGTTTCATCGTGAATAAGAATGTCCAAGGGAAACAGTAAACTAGAAGTGAAGCATCGGAATCTGAAACTGGTCTCATAGGCAAGGCTCAAATCATTGACAGTAAGAAGAGTCAGTCTTCCTGTACTTCAGTCGGCATTATGCCTTTTGTATTCAATTCCCATGCAATTTCTGTGTTTCATCGTCAATAAGGTGGTCCAAGGGATACAATAAACCTGAAGCATCGGAAGGTAAAACAGGTCTCACAGGAAAGGTTCAAAACATAGACACTAATGAGGGACATTCCTCTTGTATTTATGTCGGATTTGAGACTTTTGTATTCAATTCCAATGCAATTTCTGTGTTTCATCGTCAATAAGAAGGTCCAAGTGATACAGTAAACGTGAAAAGAAGCATCGGAATCTAAAACTGTCTCACAGGAAAGGTTCAAATCACAGACAGTAAGAAGAGTCAGTCTTCTTGTACTTAAGTTGGCATTGTGCCTTTTGTATGAAATTCCGATCCAATTTCTGTGCTTCATCGTCAACAAGAAGGTCCAAGGGATACAGGAAAACCTGATGTGAAGCATCGGAATCTAAAACTGGTCTCACAGGAAAGGTTTAAATCTTAGACTGTATGGAGAGTCAGTCTTCTTCTACTTATGTCGGCATTGTGCCTTTTGTATTTAATTCCGATGCAATTTCTGTGTCTCATCGTCAATAAGAAGGTCAGAGGGATACAGTAAACCTGAAGTGAAGCAACGGACTGTAAAACTGGTCTCACAGGAAAGATTCAAAACATAGAAACTGAGAAGAGTCAGTTTTCTTGTACTTATGTCGTCATTGTGCCTTTTGTATAAAATTCCGATGCAATTTCTGTGTTTCATCGTCAACAGGAATGTCCAAGGGATACAGTAAACCTCAAGTGAAGCATCGGAATCTGAAACTGGTCTCACAGGATAGGCTCAGATCATTGACAGTAAGATGAGTCCGTCTTCCAGTACATAGGTCGGCATTGTGCTTTTTGTATTTAATTCCGATGCAATTTCTGTGTTTCACCGTCAATAAGATGGTCCAAGGGAAACAATAAACCTTAATCATCCGAATCTAAAACTGATCTCACAGGAAAGGTTCTAAACATGGACAGTAATGAGAGACATTCCTCTTGTACTTTAGTCGGCATTGTGCATTTTGTATTTAATTCCGATGCTCACAGGAAAGTTTCAAAACATAGACAGTAAGAAGAGTCAGTCTTCTTGTACTTAAGTCTTTATTATGCCTTTTGTATTTAATTCCGATGCATTTTCTGTGTCTCATCGTCAATAAGAAGGTCCAAGGGATACAGTAAACCTGAAATGACGCATCGGAATCTAAAACTGGTCTCACAGGAAAGGATCAAATCATAGACAGTATGAAGAGTCACTCTTCTTGCACTTAAGTCGGCATTGTGCCTTTTGTATAAAATTCCAATGCAATTTCTGTGTTTCATCGGCAATAAGAAGATCCAAGGGATACAGTAAACCTGAAGTGCATCATCGGAATCTAAAACTGGTCTCACAGGAATGGTTCAAAACATAGACAGAAAGAAGAGTCAGTCTTCTTGTACTTAACTCGGCATTGTTCATTTTGTGTTTATTTCCGATGCAATTGCAGTGTTTCATCGTCAATAAGAAGGTCCAAGGGATACAGTAAACCTGAAGTGAAGCATCGGAATCAAAAACTGGTCTCACAGGAAAGGATCAAAACATAGACAGTAAGGAGAGTCCGTCTTCTTCTACTTATGTCTGCACTGTGCCTTTTGTATTTAATTCCGATGCAATTCATGTGTTTTATTGTCAATAAAAAGGTCCAAGGGATACAGTAAACCTGGAGTGAAGCATCGGAATCTAAAACTGGTCTCACAGGAAAGGTTCAATACATACACAATAAAAAGTGTCAGTCTTCTTGTACTTAAGTCGGCATTGTGCCTTTTGTTTTATTTCCGATGCAATTTCTGTGTTTCATCGTCAATAAGACGGTATAAGAGATACAGTGAACCTGAAGTGAAGCAACAGAATCCAAAACTGGTCTCACAGGAACGGTTCAAAGCATAGACAATAAGAACAGTCAGTCTTCTTGTACTTCATTGTGCCTTTTGTATTTAATTCCGATGCAATTTCTGTGTTTCATCGTCAATAAGAAGGTACAAGGGATACAGTAAACCTGAAGTGAAGCATCGGGATCTAAAAGTGGACTCATAGGAAAGGTTCAAATCATAGAATGTAAGAAGAGTCAGTCCTCCTGTACTTAAGTCGGCATAGCGCCTTTTGTACATACATCCGTTGCGATTTCTGTGTTTCATCGTGAATAAGAAGGTCCAAGTTATACAGTAAACCTGATGTGAAGCATCAGATTCTAAAACTGGTCTCACAGGAATGGTTCAAAACATAGACAGTAAAAATAGTCAGTCTTCTTGTACTTAAGTCGGCATTATGTCTTTTGTATTTAGTTCCGATGAATTTTCTGTGTCTCATCATCAATAAGAAGGTCCAAGGGATACAGTAAACCTAAAGTGAAGCTTCGGAAACTTAAACTGGTATCACAGAAAAGGTTCAAAGCATAGACAGTAAGAAGAGTCAGTCTTCTTGTTCTTAAGACGGCTTTGTGCCTTTTGTATTTAATTCCGATGCAATTTATGTGTTTCATCGTCAATAGGAAGGTCCAAGGGATACAGTAAACCTGGAGTGAAGCATCGGAATCTAAAACTGGTCTCACAGGAAAGGTTCAAAACACAGACAGTAAGGAGAGTCAGTCTTCTTGTTCTTAAGTCGGCATTGTGCCTTTTGTATTTAATTCCGATGCAATTTATGTGTTTCATCGTCAATAGGAAGGTCCAAGGGATAGTGTAAACCTGGAGTGAAGCATCGGAATCTAAAACTGGTCTCACAGGAAAGGTTCAATACATAGACAGTAACAAAAGTCAGTCTTCTTGTTCTTAAGTCGGCATTGTCCGTTTTGTATTTAATTCCGATGCAATTTATGTGTTTCATCGTCAATAGGAAGGTCCATGGGATACAGTAAACCTGAAGTGACGCATCGGGATTTAAAACGTGTCTCACAGGAAAGGTTCAAATCATAGCCAGTAAGAAGAGTCAGTCTTCTTGTACTTAAGTCGGCATTATGCCTTTTGTATTTAATTCCCATGCAATTTCTGTGTTTCATCGTCCATAAGGTGGTCCAAGGGATACAGTAAACCTGAAGCATCGGAATCTAAAACTGGTCTGACAGGAAAGGTTCAAAACATAGACACTAATGAGGTACATTCCTCTTGTACTTAAGTCGGATCTGAGACTTTTGTATTTAATTCCAATACAATTTCTATGTTTCATCGTCACTAAGAAGGTCCAAGGGATACAGAAAACCTGAAATGAAGCATCGGAATCTAACACTTGTCTCACAGGAAAGGTACAAATCATAGCCAGTAAGAAGAGTCAGTCTTCTTGTACTTAAGTTTTCATTGTGCCTTTTGTATATAATTCCGATGCAATTTCTGTGTTTCATCGTCAATAAGAAGGTCCAAGGGATACAGTAAACCTGAAGTGAATTTTCGGAATCTAAAATTGGTCTCACATAAAGGGTTCAAATCATAGAATGTTAGAAGAGTCAGTCCTCTTGTACTTAAGTCAGCATCGAGCATTTTGTATTTGATTCGGATGCAATTTCTGCGTTTCATCGTCAATAAAAAGGTACAAGGAATACAGTAAACCTGAAGTGAAGCATCGGAATCTAAAATCAGACTCATGGGAAAGGTTAAAAACGCAGACAGTAACAAAAGTCAGTCTTCTTGTACTAAAGTCGGCACTGTCCGTTTTGTATTTAATTCCGATGCAATTTATGTGTTTCATCATCAGTAAGAAGGTCCAAGGGATACAGTACACCTGAAGTGAAGTGTCGGAATCTGAAACTGGTCTCACAGGAACGGTTCAAAACATAGACAGTATGAGGAGTCAGTCTTCTTGTACTTAAGTCGGCATTGTGCCTATTGTATTTGATTCCGATGCAATTTCTTTGTTTCATCGTCAATAAAAAGGTCCAAGGGATACAGTAAACCTGAAGTGAAGCATCGGAATTTATAACTGGTCTCACAGGAAAGGTTCAAAACATAGACACTAAGAAGAGTCAGTCTTCTTGTACTTAACTCGGCATTCTTCAATTTGTGTTTATTTCCGATGCAATTTCAGTGTTTCATTGTCAATAAGCAGGTCCAGGGGATACAGTAAACCTGAAATGAAGCATCGGAATCTAAAACTGGTCTCACAGGATAGGTTCAAAATATAGACAATAAGAGCAGTCAGTCTTCTTGTACTTAAGTCGGCATTGTGCCTTTTGTATTTAATTCCGATGCAATTTCTGTGTTTCATCGTCAATAAAAAGGTCCAAGGGATACAGTAAACCTGAAGTGCAGCATCGGAATCTAAAACTGGTCTCACAGGGAAGGTTCAAATCATAGACAGTAAGAAGTGTCAGTCTTCTTGTCCTTAAGACAGCATTGTGCCTTTTGTATTTAATTCCGATGCAATTTCTGTGTTTCATCGTCAATAAGAAGGTACAAGGGATACAGTAAATCTGAAGTGAAGCATCTGGATCTAAAAGTGGACTCATAGGAAAGGTTCAAAGCATAGACAGTAAGAAGAGTCAGTCTTCTTGTACTAAAGTCCGCGTTGTGCCTTTTGTATTTTATTCCGATGCAATTTCTGTGTTTCATCGACAATAACAAGGTCCAAGGGATACAGTAAACCTGAAGTGAAGCTTCGGAATCTAAAATTGGTCTCACAGAGAAGGTTCAAATTATAGAATGTATGAAGAGTCAGTCCTCTAGTACTTCAGTCGGCATTGTGCCTCTTGTATTTCATTCCGATGCAATTTCTGTGTTTCATCGCCAATAAGCAGGTAACGGGGTTACAGTAAACCTGAAGTGAAGCATTTGAATCTACAACTGGTCTCTCAGGAAAGGTTCAAATCATAGAATGTAAGAACAGTCAGTCCTCCAGCACTTAAGTCGGCATTGCGCCTTTTGTACTTACTTCCGTTGCAATTTCTGTGTTTCATCGCGAATCAGAAGCTCCAAGGGATACAGTAAACCAGAAGTGAAGCGTCAGAATCTAATACTGGTCTCACAGGAAAGGTTCAAAACATAGACAGTAAGAAGAGTCAGTCTTCTTGCACTTATGTCTTTATTATGCCTTTTGTATTTAATTACGATGCATTTTCTGTGTCTCATCGTCAATAAGAAGGTCCAAGGGATACAGTAAACCTGAAATGACGCATCGGAATCTAAAACTGGTCTCACAGGAAAGGATCAAATCATAGAAAGTATGAAGAGTCACTCTTCTTGCACTTAAGTCGGCATTGTGCCTTTTGTATAAAATTCCGATGCAATTTCTGAGTTTCATCGGCAATAAGAAGATCCAAGGGATACAGTAAACCTGAAGTGCAGCATCGGAATCTAAAACTGGTCTCACAGGAAAGGTTCAAAACATAGACAATAAGAAGAGTCAGTCTTCTTGTACTTAACTCGGCATTGTTCATTTTGTGTTTATTTCCGATGCAATTGCAGTGTTTCATCGTCAATAAGCAGGTCCAGGGGATACAGTAAACCTAAAATGAACCACCGGAATCTAAAACTGGTGTCACAGGAAAGGTTCAAAATATAGACAATAAGAATAGATAGTATTCTTGTACTTACGTCAGCATTGTGCCATTTGTATTAAATTCCGATGCAATTTCTGTGTTTCATCGTCAATAAAAAGGCCCAAGGGATACAGTAAACCTGAGGTGAAGCAACGGATTCTAAAACTGGTCTCACAGGGAAGGTTCACATCATAGACAGTAAGAAGTGTAAGTCTTCTTGTACTTCAGACGGCATTGTGCCTTTTGTATTTAATTCCGATGCAATTTCTGTGTTTCATCGTCAATAAGAAGGTACAAGGGATACAGTAAACCTGAAGTGAAGCATTGGGATTCAAAAGTGGACTTACAGGAAAGGTTCTAAACATAGACAGTAAGAAGAGTCAGTCTTCATGTACTAAAGTCGGCATTGTGCCTTTTGTATTTAATTCCGATGCAATTTCTGTGTTTCAACGTCAATAACAAGGTCCAAGATATACAGCATACCTGAAGTGAAGCTTCGGAATCTATCATTGGTCTCACAGGAAAGGTTCAAGTCATAGAATGTAAGAAGAGACAGTCCTCATGTACTTAAGTCGGCATTGTGCCTCTTGTATTTGATTCCGATGCAATTTCTGTGTTTCATCGCCAATAAGAAGGTAACGGGGTTACAGTAAACCTGAAGTGAAGCAGTTGAAGCTATAACTGGTCTCTCAGGAAAGGTTGAAATCATAGAATGTAAGAACAGTCTGTCCTCCTGTACTTAAAACGGCATTGCGCCTTTTGTACTTACTTCCGTTGCAATTCCTGTCTTTCATCGTGAATAATAAGGTCAAAGGGATACAGTAAACCTGAAGTGATGCATCAGAATCTAAAACTGGTCTCACGGGGAAGGTTCAAAAAATAGACAGTAAGAAGAGTCAGTCTTCTTGTACTTAAGTCTGCATCATGCCTTTTGTTTTTAATTCCGATGCATTTTCTGTGTCTCATCGTCAATAAGAAGGTCCAAGGGATACAGTTAACCTGAAGTGAAGCATCAGAATCGAAAACTGGCCTCACGGGAAAGGTTCAAAACATATACAGTGGGAAGAGTCAGTCTTCTTGTACTTAAGTCGGCATTACGAATTTTGTATTTATTTCCGATTCTTTTTCTGTGTCTCATCGTCAATAAGAAGGTCCAAGGGATGCAGTAAACCTGAAGCATCGGAATCTTAAACTGGTCTCATAGGAAAGGTTCGAAACATAGACAGTATGAAGAGTCAGTCTTCTTGTACTTAAGTCGGCATTATGCCTATTGTGTTTGATTCCGATGCAATTTCTTTGTTTCATCGTCAATAAAATGGTCCAAGGGATACAGTAAACCTGAAGTGAAGCATCGGAATTTATAACTGGTCTCACACGAAAGGTTCAAAACATAGACACTAAGAAGAGTCAGTCTTCTTGTACTTAACTCGGCATTGTTCATTTTGTGTTTATTTACGATGCAATTTCAGTGTTTCATCGTCAATAAGCAGGTCCAGGGGGTACAGTAATCCTGAAATGAAGCATCGGAATCTAAAACTGGTCTCACAGGAAGGGTTGAAATCATAGACAATAAGAACAGTCAGTCTTCTTGTACTTAAGTCGGCATTGTGCCTTTTGTATTTAATTCCGAAGCAATTTCTGTCTTTCATCGTCAATAAGAAGATCCAAGGGATACAGTAAACCGGAAGTGCAGCATCGGTATCTGAAATTGGTCTCACAGGAAAGGTTCAAAACATAGACACTAAGAAGAGTCAGTCTTCTTGTACTTAAGACAGCATTGTGCCTTTTGTATTTAATTCCGATGCAATATCTGTGTTTCATCGTCAATAAGAACGTACAAGAGATACAGTAAACCTGAAGTGAAGCATCGGGATCTAAAAGTGGACTCACAGGAAAGGTTCAAATCATAGAATGTAAGAAGAGTCAGTCCTCTTGTACTTAAGTCAGCATCGAGCATTTTGTATTTGATTCGGATGCAATTTCTGCGTTTCATCGTCAATAAGAAGGTCCAAGGGATACGGTAAACCTTAAGTGAAGCATGGGAATCTAAAACTGGTCTCACAGGAAAGGTTCAAATCATAGAATGTAAGAAGGAACAGTCCTCTTGTACTGAAGTCGGCATTGTGCCTTTTGTATTTACTTCCGATGCAATTTCTGTGTTTCAACGTCAATAAGCAGGTCCAAGGGATACAGTGAACCTGAAGTGAAGCATCGGTATCTAAAAAAGGACTTACCAGAAAGTTTCGAAACATAGACAGTAAGAGAGCCAGTCTCCTTGTACTTAAGCCGGTTTTGTGCCTTTTGTATTTAATTCCGATGCAATTTCTGTGTTTCATCGCCAATAAGGTCCAAGGAATACAGTAAATCTGAGGTGAGGCTTCGGAATCCAAGACTGGTCTCAAATGAAAGGTTCAAAACAGAGAAAGTAAGAAGAGTCAGTCTTCTGGTACTTATGTCGGCAGTATGCATTTTGTATTTAAATCCGTTGCAATTTCTGTGTTTCATCGTCAATAAAAAGGTAAAAGGAGTACAGTAAACCAGAAGTGAAGCATCTGAATGTAAAACTGGTCTCACAGGAAAGGTTCAAAACATAGACAGTAAGAAGATTCAGTCTTCGTTTACTTAAGTCGGCATTGTGACTTTTGTATAAAATTCCGATGCATTTTCCTTGATTCATCGTCAATAAGAAGGTCCAAGAAAAACAGTAAACCTGAAGTGAAGCATCGGAATCTGAAACTGGTCTCTCGGGAAAGGCTCAAGTCATTGACAGTAAGAAGAGTCAGTCTTCCTGTAGTTAAGTCGGCATTGTGCCTTTTGTAATTAATTCCGATGCAATTTCTGTGTTTCATCGACAATAAGATGGTCCATGTGATACAGTAAACCTGAAACATCGGTATCTAAAACTGGTCTCACAGTAAAGGTTCAAAAAATAGACTCTAATGAGAGACATTCCTCTTGTACTTGAGTCGGCATTGAGCGTTTTGTATTTAATTCCAATGCAATTGCTGTGTTTCATCGTCAATAAGAAGGTCCAAGGGATACAGTAAACCTGAAGTGAAGGGTCGGAATCTAAAACTGGTCTCACAGGAAAGGTTCAAAGCATAGACAGTAAGAAGAGCCAACCTTCTTGTACTTAAGTTGGCATTGCGCATTTTGTATTTAATTCCGATGCAATTTCTGTGTTTCATCGTCAATAACAAGGTCCAAGATATACAGTAAACCTGAAGCGAAGCTTCGGAATCTAAAATTGGTCTCACAGGAAAGGTTCAAATCATAGAATGTAAGAAGAGTCAGTCCTCTTGTACTTAAGTCGGCATTGTGCCTCTTGTATTTGATTCCGATGCAATTTCTGTGTTTCATCGCCAATAAGAAGGTAACGGGGATACAGTAAACTTGAAGTGAAGCATCTGAATCTGTAACTGGTCTCTCAGAATATGTTCCAATCATAGAATGTAAGAAGAGTCAGTCCTCCTGTACTTAAGTCGGCATTGCGCCTTTTGTTCTTACGTCCGTTGCAATTTCTGTGTTTCATCGTGAATAACAAGGTGCAAGGGATACAGTAAACCTGAAGTGAAGCATCAAATCTAAAACTGGTCTCATGGGGAAGGTTCAAAAAATAGACAGTAAGAAGAGTCAGTCTTCTTGCACTTAAGTCGGCATTATGCCTTTTGTATTTAATTCCGATTCTTTTTCTGTGTCTCATCATCAATAAGAAGGTCCAAGGGATACAGTAAACCTGAAGTGACGTAAGGGAATCTAAAACTGGTCTCAAAGGGATGCATTAAAACATAGACAGTATGAAGAGACAGTCTTCTTGTACTTAATTCGCCATTGTGCCTTTTGTATATATTTTCGATGCAATTTCTGTGTTTCATCGTCAATAAGAAGGTGCAAGGGATACAGTAAACCTGAAGTGAAGCATCGGAATCTATAACTGGTCTCACAGAAAGGCTCAAATCATTGACTGTAAGAAGAGTCAGTCTTCCTGTACTTATGTCGGCATTGCGCCTTTTGTATTTAATTCCGATGCAATTTCTGTGTTTCATCGCCAATAAGATGGTGCAAGGGATACAGTAAACCTGAAGCATCGGAATCTAAAACTGGTCTCACAGGAAAGGTTCAAAACATAGACAGTAATGAGAGACATTCCTCTTATACTTAAGTCAGCATTGTGACTTTCGTAATTATTTCCGATGCAATTTCTGTGTTTCATCGTCAATAAGAAGGTCCAAGGGATACAGTAAACCTGAAGTGAAGCATCGGAATCTAAAACTGGTCTCACAGGAAAGGTTGAAATCATAGACAGTAAGAAGTGTCAGTCTTCTTGTACTTAAGACGGCATTGTGCCTTTTATACTTAATTCCGATGCAAATCTGTGTTTCATCGTCAATAAGAAGGTACAAGGGATACAATAAACCTGAAGTGAAGCATCGGATTCTATAAGTGGACTCACAGGAAAGGTTCTAGACATAGACAGTAAGAAGAGTCAGTCTTCTTCTACTAAAGTCGGCATTGTGCCTTTTGTATTTAATTCCGATGCAATTTTTGTGTTTCAGCGTCAATAAGATGGTCCAAGGGATACAGTAAACCTGAAATGAAGCTTCGGAATCTAAAATTGGTCTCACAGGAAAGATTCAAATCATAGAATGTAAGAAGAGTCAGTCCTCTTGTACTTAAGTCGGCATTGAGCATTTTGTATTTGATTCGGATGCTATTTCTGCGTTTCATAGTCAATAAGAAGGTCCAACGGACACTGTAAACCTTAAGTGAAGCATCGGAATCTAAAACTGGTCTCACAGGAAAGGTTCAAATCATAGAATGTAAGAAGAGACAATCCTCTTGTACTGAAGTCGGCATTGCGCATTTTGTATTTACTTCCGATGCAATTTCTGTGTTTCAACGTCTATAAGCAAGTCCAAGGGATACAGTAAACCTGAAGTGAAGCATCGGTATCTAAAACAGGACTCACCAGAAAGGTTCAAAACATAGACAGTAAGAAGAGCCAGTCTCCTCGTACTTAAGTCGGCATTGTGCCTTTTGTATTTAATTCCGATGCAATTTCTGTGTTTCATCGTCAATAAGGTCCAAGGAATACAGTAAATCTGAAGTGAAGCTTCGGAATCTAAAACTGGTCTCAAATGAAAGGTTCAAAACAGAGAAAGTAAGAAGAGTCAGTCTTCTGGTACTTTAGTCGGCAGTTTGCATTTTGTTTTTAAATCCGTCGCAATTTCTGTGTTTCATCGTCAATAAGAAGGTAAAAGGAATACAGTAAACCAGAGGTGAAGCGTCTGAATGTAAAACTGGTTTCACAGGTAAGGTTCAAAACATAGACAGTAAGAAGAGTCAGTCTTCTTTTACTTAAGTCGGCATTGTGCATTTTGTATAAAATTCCGATGCAATTTCTTTGTTTCATCGTCAATAAGAAGGTCCAAGGAAAACAGTAAACCTGAAGTGAAGCATCGGAATCTGAAACTGGTCTCTCGGGAAAGGCTCAAATCATTGACAGTAAGTAGAGTCAGTCTTCCTGTAGTTAAGTCGGCATTGTGCCTTTTGTAATTAATTTCGATGCAATTTCTGTGTTTCATCGACAATAAGATGGTACATGTGATACAGTAAACCTGAAGCAGCGGAATCTAAAACTGGTCTCACAGGAAAGGTTCAAAATATAGACTCTAATGAGAGACATTCCTATTGTACTTAAGTCGGCATTGAACGTTTTGTATTTAATTCCAATGCAATTGCTGATTTTCATCGTCAATAAGAAGGTCCAAGTGATACAGTAAACCTGAAGTGAAGTGTCGGAATCTAAAACTGGTCTCACGGGAAAGGTTCAAAAAATAGACAGTAAGAAGAGTCAGTCTTCTTGTACTTAAGTCTGCATCATGCCTTTTGTATTTAATTCCGATGCATTTTCTGTGTCTCATCGTCAATACGAAGGTCCAAGGGATACAGTAAACCTGAAGTGAAACATCAGAATCTAAAACTGGTCTCACAGGAAGGGTTCAAAACATAGACAGTGATAAGAGTCAGTCTTCTTGTACTTAAGTCGGCATTATGCCTTTTGTATTTAATTCCGATTCTTTTTCTGTGTCTCATCGTCAATAAGAAGGTCCAAGCGATACAGTAAACCTGAAGTGACGTAACGGAATCTAAAACTGGTCTCAAAGGAGAGCATCAAATCATAGACAGTATGAAGAGTCAGTCTTCTTGTACTTAAATCGGCATTGTGCCTTTTGTATAAATTTTCGATGTAATTCCTGTGTCTCATCGTCAATAAGAACGTCCAAGGGATACAGTAAACCTGAAGTGAAGCATCGGAATCTATAACTGGTCTCACAGGTAAGGCTCAAATCATTGACTGTAAGATGAGTCAGTCTTCCTGTACTTAAGTCGCCATTGTGCCTTTTGTATTTAATTCCGATGCAATTTTTGTGCTTCATCGTCAATTAGAAGGTCCAAGGGGTACAGTAAACCTGAAGTGAAGCTTCGGAATCTAAAATTGGTCTCACAGGAAAGGTTCAAATCATAGAATGTAAGAGGAGTCAGTCCTCTTGTACTTACGTCGGCATTGAGCATTTTGTATTTGATTCGGATGCAATTTCTGTGTTTCATCGTCAATAAGAAGGTCCAAGGGATACAGTAAACCTTAAGTGAAGCATCGGAATCTAAAACTGGTCTCACAGGAATGGTTCAAATCATAGAATGTAAGAAGAGACTGTCCTCTTGTCTGATGTCGGCATTGTGCCTTTTATATTTACTTCCGAAGCAATTTCTGTGTTTCATCGTCAATAAGCAGGTCCAAGGGATACAGTAACCCTGAAGTGAAGCATCGGTATCTAAAGCAGGACTCACCAGAAAGGTTCGGAACATAGACAGTAAGAAGAGCCAGTCTCCTTGTACTTAAGTCGGCATTGTGCCTTTTGTATTTAATTACGATGCAATTTCTGTGTTTCATCGTCAATAAGGTCCAAGGAATACAGTAAACCTGAACTGAAGCGTCGGAATCTAAAACTGGTCTCACTGGAAAGGTTCAAAACATAGACAGTGAGAAGAGCCAACCTTCTTGT
This sequence comes from Schistocerca serialis cubense, assembly GCF_023864345.2. Taxonomy (NCBI): domain Eukaryota; kingdom Metazoa; phylum Arthropoda; class Insecta; order Orthoptera; family Acrididae; genus Schistocerca; species Schistocerca serialis. The sequence goes on from NC_064638.1 coordinate 15,873,936, forward strand.
ACTTTAGTTGGCATTGCGCAATTTGTATTTAATTCCGATGCAATTTCTGTGTTTCATCGCCACTAAGCAGGTCCAAGGGATACAGTAAACCTAAAATGATGCATCGGAATCTAAAACTGGTCTCACAGGAAAGGTTCAAAACGTAGACACTAAGGAGAGTCAGTCTTCTTGTACTTGTGTCGGCATTGTTCATTTTGTGTTTAATTCCGGTGCAATTTCTGTGTTTCATCGCCACTAAGCAGGTCCAAGGGATACAGTAAACCTAAAATGATGCATCGGAATCTAAAACTGGTCTCACAGGAAAGGTTCAAAACATAGACAATAAGAACAGCCAGTTTTCTTGTACTTATGTCGGCATTTTGCCTTTTGTATTTAATTCCCACGTAATTTCTGTGTTTCATCGTCAATAAGAAAGTCCAAGGGATACAGTAAACCTGAAGTGAAGCTTCGGAATCCAAAATTGGTCTCACTGGAAAGGTTCAAATCATAGAATGTAAAAAGAGTCAGTCCTCTTGTACTTAAGTCGGCATTGAGCATTTTGTATTTACTTCCGTTGCACTTTCTGTGTTCCATCGTCAATAAGAAGGTCCAAGTGACACAGTAAACCTGAAGTGAAGCATCGGTATCTATAACAGGACTCACCGGAAAGGTTCGAAACATAGACAGTAAGAAGAGCCAGTCTCCTTGTACTTAAGTCGGCATTGTGCCTTTTCTATTTAATTCCGATGTAATTTCTGTCTTTCATCGTCAATAAGAAGATCCAAGGGATACAGTAAACCGGAAGTGCAGCATCGAAATCTGAAACTGGTCTCAAAGGAAAGGTTCAAAACATAGACGCTAAGAAGAGTCAGTCTCCTTGTACTTAAGTCGGCATTGTGCCTTTTGTATTTAATTCCGATGTAATTTCTGTCTTTCATCGTCAATAAGAAGATCCAAGGGATACAGTAAACCGGAAGTGCAGCATCGGTATCTGAAATTGGTCTCACAGGAAAGGTTCAAAACATAGACACTAAGAAGAGTCAGTCTTCTTGTACTTAACTCGGCATTGTTCATTTTGTTTTTACTTCCGTTGCAATTTCAGTGCTTCATCGTCAATAATCAGGTCCAGGGGATAAAGTAAACCTGAAATGAAGCATCGGTATCTAAAACTGCTCTCACAGGAATGGTAACAAACATAGACAATAAGAACAGTCAGTCTTCTTGTACTTATGTCGGCATTGTGCCTTTTGTATTTAATTCCGATGCAATTTCTGTGTTACATCGTCAATAAAATGGTCCAATTGATACAGTAAACCAGAAGTGAAGCATCGGAATCTGAAACTGGTCTCGCTGGGAAGGTTCAAATCATAGACAGTAAGAAGTGTCAGTCTTCTTGTACTTAAGCCGGCATTGTGCCTTTTGTATTTAATTCCGATGCAATTTCTGTGTTTCATCGTCAATAAGAAGGTACAAGGGAAACAGTAAACCTGAAGTGAAGCATCGGAATCTAAAAGTGGACTCACAGGAAAGGTTCAAATTACAGACAGTAAGAAGAGTCAGTCCTCTTGTACCAAAGTTGGCATTAGGCCTTTTGCATTTAATTCCGATGCAATTTCTGTGTTTCATCGTCAATAGAAAGGTCCTATTGATACAGTAAACCTGAAGTGAAACATCGGAATCTAAAACTGGTCTCACAATGAAGGTTCAAATCAGAGACAGTAATAAGTGTCAGTCTTCCTGTAATTAAGACGGCATTGTGCCTTTTGTATTTAATTCCTAAGCAATATCTGTGATTCATCGCCAACAAGAAGGTAACAAGGATACAGTAAACCAGAAGTGAAGCATCTGAATCTATAACTGGTCTCTCAGAAAAGGTTCAAATCATAGAATGTAAGAAGAGTCAGTCCTCCTGTACTTAAGTCGGCATCGAGCCTTTTGTAATTGATTCGGTCGCAATTTCTGTGTTTCATCTTCAACAAGAAGGTCCAAGGGATACAGTAAACCTTAAGTGAAGCATCGGAATCTAAAACTGTTCTCACAGGAAAAGTTCAAATCATAGAATGTAAGAAGAATATTCCTCTTGTACTGAAGTCGGCATTGTGCCTTTTGTATTTACTTCAGATGCAATTTCTGTGTTTCATCGTCAATAAGAAGGTCCAAGGGATATAGTAAACCTGAAGTGAAGCATCGGTATCTAAAACAGGACTCACCGGAAAGGTTCGAAACATAGACAGTAAGAAGAGCCAGTCTCCTTGTACTTAAGTCAGCATTGTGCCTTTTGTATTTAATTCCGATGCAATTTCTGTGTTTCATCGTCAATAAGATGATCCAAGGGATACAGTAAACCTGAAGTGCAGCATCGGAATCTAAAACTGGTCTCACAGGGAAGGTTCAAATCATAGACAGTAAGTGGTGTCAGTCTTCTTGTACTTAAGACGGCATTGTGCCTTTTGTATCTAATTCCGATGCAATTTCTGTGTTTCATCGTCAATAAGAAGGTAGAAGGGATACAGTAAACATGAAGTGAAGAATCGGAATCTAAAAGCGGACTCACAGGAAAGGTTCAAAACATAGACAGTAAAAAGAATCAGTCCGCTTGTACTTAAGTCAGTATTGAGCCTTTTGTATTTGATTCGGATGCAATTTCTGTGTTTCATCGTCAATCAGAAGGTCCAAGGGATACAGTAAACCCTACGTGAAGCACCGGAATATAAAACTGGTCTCATAGGAAAGGTTCAAATCATAGAATGTAAGACGTGTCGGTACTCTTGTACTGAAGTCTGCATTGTGCCTTTTGTATTTACTTCCGATGCAATTTCTGTGTTTCATCGTCAATACGAAGGTCCAAGAGATAAAGCAAACCTGTAGTGAAGCATCGGTATCTAAAACAGTACTCTCCGGAAAGGTTCGAAACATAGACAGTAAGAAGAGCCAGTCTCCTTGTACTTAAGTCGGCATTGTGCCTTTTGTATACAATTCGGATGCTATTTCTTTGTTTCATCGTCAATAAGATGGTCCAAGGGAAACAGTAAACCTGAAGTGAAGCATCGGAATCTGAAACTGGTCTCACAGGATAGTTTCAAATCATTGACAGTAAAAAGAGTCAGTCTTCCTGTAGTTAAGTCGGCATTGTGCCTTTTGTATTTAATTCCGTTGCAATTTCTGTGTTTCATCGTCAATAAGATGGTCCATGCGACACAGTAAACCCGGAGCATCGGAATCTAAAACTGGTCTCACAGGAAAGGTTCAAAACATAGACAGTAAGGAGAGTCAGTCTTCTTGTACTTAAGTCGGCATTGTGCCTTTTGTATTAAATTCCGATGCAATTTCTGTGTTTTATCGTCAATAAGAAGGTCCAAGGGATACAGTAAACCTCAAGTGAAGCATCGGAATCTAAAACAGGTCTCACAGGAAAAGTTCAAAACGTAGACAGTAAGAAGACTCAGTCTTCTTGTACTTAAGTCGCATTGTCCCTTTTGTATTTCATTCCGATCCAATTTATGTGTTTCATCGTCAATAAAAAGGTCCAAGATATACAGTAAACCTGAAGTGAAGCATCGGAATCTGAAACTGGTCTCACTGGGAAGGTTCATATCATAGACAGTAAGAAGTGTCAGTCTTCTTGTACTTAAGCCGGCATTGTGCCTTTTGTATTTAATTCCGATGCAATTTCTGTGTTTCATCGTCAATAAGAAGGTACAAGGGAAAGAGTAAACCTGAAGTGAAGCATCGGAATCTAAAAGTGGACCCACAGAAAAGGTTCAAAACATAGACAGTAAGAAGAGTCAGTCCTCTTGTACCAAAGTTGGCATTAGGCCTTTTGTATTTAATTCCGATGCAATTTCTGTGTTTCATCGCCAATAACAAGGTCCAAGGGATACAGTAACCTGAAGTGAAGCTTCGGAATCTAAAATTCGTCTTACAAGAGAGGTCAAATCATAGAGTGTAAGACGAGTCAGTCCTCTTGTACTTAAGTCGGCATTGTGCCTTTTGTATTTAATTCCGATGCAATTTCTGTGTTTCATCGTCAATAAAAAGGCCCAAGGGATACAGTAAATCTGAAGTGAAGCATCGGAATCTAAAACTGGTCTCACAGGAAAGGTTCAAAACATAGACAATGAGAAGAATCAGACTTCTTTTACTGAAGTCGGCATTATGCATTTTGTATTTAATTCCGATGCAATTTCTGTGTTTCATCGTCAATAAGAAGAACCAAGGGATACAGTAAACCTGAAGTGAAGCATTGGAATCTAAAACTGGTCTCAAAGGAAAGGTTCAAAACATAGACAGTAAGGAGGGTCAGTCTTCTTGTACTTCAGTCGGCATTGTGTCTTTTGTATTTAATTCCGATGCAATTTCTTTGTTTCACCGTCAATAAGATGGTCCAAGGGATACAGTAATCCTGAAGTGAAGCATCAGAATCTAAAACTGGTCTCACATGAAAGGTTCAAATCATAGAAAGTAAGAAGAGTCAGTCCTCTTGTACTTAAGTCGGCATTCAGCCTTTTGTATTTGATTCGGATGCAATTTCTGTGTTTCATCGTCAATATGAAGGTCCAAGGGATACAATAAACCTTAAGTGAAGCATCGGAATCTAAAACTGGACTCTCAGCAAAGGTTCAAATCATAAAATGTAAGAAGTGTCAGTCCTCTTGTACTGATGTCGGCATTGTGCCTTTTGTATTTACTTCCGATGCAATTTCTGTGTCTCAACGTCAATAAGAAGGTCCAAGGGATACAGTAAACTTGAAGTGAAGCATCGGTATCTAAAACAGGACTCACCGGAAAGGTTCGAAACATAATTAGTAAGAAGAGCCAGTCCCCTTGTACTTAAGTCGGCATTGTGCCTTTTGTATTTAATTCCGATGCAATTTATGTTTTTCATCGTCATAAAGAAGGTCCAAGGAATACAGTGAACCTGAAGCGAGGCTTCAGAATCTAAAACTGGTCTCAAAGGATAGGTTCAAAACATAGACAGTAAGAAGAGTCAGTCTTCTGGTACTTAAGACGGCATTATGCATTTTGTATTTAATTCCGATGCAATTTCTGTGTTTCATCGTCAATAAGAAGGTAAAAGGGATACAGAAAACCAGAAGTGAAACATCGGAATCTAAAACTGGTCTCGCAGGAAAGGTTGAAAACATAGACAGTAAGAAGAGTCAGTCGTCTTTTACTTAAGTAGGCATTGTGAGTTTTGTATAAAATTCCAATGCAATTTCTGTGTTTCATCGTCAATAAGAAGGTCCAAAAGAAACAGCAAACCTGAAGTGAAGCATCGGAATCCGAAACTGGTCTCACAGGAAAGGCTCAAATCATTGACAGTAAGAAGAATCAGTCTTCTTGTACTTAAGTGGGCATTGTGCCTTTTGTGCTTGAAGTCGATGCAATTTCTGTGTTTCATCCACAATAAGAAGGTCCAAGGGATAGAGTAAACCTGAAGTGAAGCTTCGGAATCTATATCTGGTCTCACAGGAAAGGTTGAATACATAGAGAGTAAGAAGAGTCAGTCTTTCTGTACTTAAAATAGCATTGCGCCTTTTGTATTTAATTCCGATGCAATTTCTGTGCTTCATCGTCAATAAGAAGGCCCAAGGGATACAGTAAAACTGAAGTGAAGCATCTGAATCTAAAATTGGACACACAGGAAAGGTTCAAAGCATAGACAGTATGAAGAGTCAGACTTCTTGTACACAAGTTGGCATTCTGCCTTTTGTATTTTATTCCGATGCAATTTCTGTGTTTCATCGTCAATAGGAAGACCCAAGGGATACAGTAAACCTGAAGTGAAGCATCGGAATCTCAAACAGGTCTCACAGGAAAGGTTAAAAACGTTGACAGTAAGAAGCGTCAGTCTTCTTGTACTTAAGTCGGCATTGCCGCTTTTGTATTTAATTCCGATGTAATTTATTTGTTTCATCGTCAATAAGAAGGTCCAAGGAATACAGTAAACCTGAAGTGAAGCATCGGAATCTAAAACTGGTCTCACAGGAAAGATTAAAAGCATAGGCAGTGGGAAGAGTCAGTCTTCTTGTACTTAATTTGTCATTGTGGATTTTGTATTTAATTCCGATGCAATTTCTGTGTTTCATCGTCAATAGGAAGGTCCAAGGGATACAGTAAACCTGAAGTGAAGCTTCGGAATCTAAAATTGGTCTCACAGGAAAGGTTCAAATCATAGAATGTAAAAAGAGTCAGTGCTCTTGTACTTAAGTCGGCATTGTGTCTCTTGTATTTGATTCCGATGCAATTTCTGTGTTTCATCGCCAATAAGAGGGTCCCGGGGATACAGTAAACCTGAAGTGAAGCATCTGAATCTATAACTGGTCTCTCAGGAAAGGTTCAAATCATAGAATGTAAGAGGAGTCAGTCCTCTTGTACTTAAGTAGGCATTGCGCCATTTGTATTTACTTCCGTTGCAATTTCTGTGTTTCATCGTGAATAGGAAGGTCCAAGGGATACAGTAAAACTGAAGTGAAGCATCAGAATTTAAAACTGGTCTCACAGGAAAGGTTAAAACTATAGACAGTAAGAAGAGTCATTTTAATTGTACTTAAGTCGACATTGTGCCTTTTGTATTTAATTCCGATGCAATTTCTGTGATTCATCGTCAATAGGAAGACCCAAGGGATACAGTAAACCTGAAGTGAAGCATCGGAATCTAAAACTGGTCTCACAGGAAAGATTCAAATCATAGACAGTAAGGAGAGTCAGTCTTCTTGTACTTAAGTCGGCATTGTGTCTTTTGTATTTAATTCCGATGCAATTTCTGTGTTTTATCGTCAATAAGAAGGTCCAAGGGAAACAGTTAACCTGAAGTGAAGCATCGGAATCCGAAACTGGTCTCACAGGAAATGCTCATATCATTGACAGTAAGAAGAGTCAGTCTTCTTGTACTTAAGTCGGCATTGTGCCTTTTGTGCCTAAATCCGATGCAATTTCTGTGTTTCATCCACAATACGAAGGTCCAAGGAATACAGTAAACCAGAAGTGAAGCTTCTGAATCTATATCTGGTCTCACTGGAAAGGTTGAAAACATAGAGAGTAAGAAGAGTCAGTCTTCCTGTACATAAAATAGCATTGCGCCTTTTGTATTTAATTCCGATGCAATTTCTGTGCTTCATCGTCAATAAGAAGGCCCAAGGGATACAGTAAACCTGAACTGAAGCATCGGAATCTAAAACAGGTCTTACAGGAAAGGTTCATAACGTAGACAGTAAGAAGACTCAGTCTTCTTGTACTTATGTCGGCATTGTGCCTTTTGTATTCAATTCCGATGCATTTTCTGTGTCTCATCGTCAATAAAAAGGTCCAAGGGATACAGTAAACCTGCAGTGAAGCATCGGAATCTAAAACTGGTCTCACAGGAAATGTTCAAAACATAGACAGTAAGAAGAGTCAGTCTTCATGTACATAAGTCGGCATTGTGCCTTTTGTGCTTAAATCCGACGCAATTTCTGTGTTTCATCTTCAATATGAAGGTCCAAGGAAACAGTTAACCTGAAGTGAGCATCGGAATCGAAAACTGGTCTCACAGGAAAGGTTCAAAATATAGACAGTAAGGAGAGTCAGTCTACTTGTACTAAAGTCGGCATTGTGCGTTTTGTGTTTAATTCCGATGCTATTTTTGTGTTTCATCGTCAATAAGAAGGTCCAAGGGGTACCGTAAACCTGCAGTGAAACATCGGAATCTAAAACTGGCCTCACATTAAAGGTTGAAAACATAGACAGTAAGAGGAGACATTCCTCTTGTACTTAAGTCGGCATTGTGCTTTTTGTATTTAATTCCGTTGCAATTTCTGTGTTTCATCGTCAATAAGAAGGTCCAAAGGATACAGTAAACCTGAAGTTAAGCATCGGTATCTACAACTGGTCTCACAGGAAAGAATCGGAGCATAGACAGTAAGTAGAGTCAGACTTCTTGTACTTAAGTCGGCATTGTGCCTTTTGTATTTAATTCCGATGCAATTTCTGTGTTTCTTCATCAATTAGAAGGTCCAAGGGATACAGTAAACTTGAAGTGAAGCATCGGTATCCACAACCGGTCTCACAGGGAAGGTTCGGATCATAGACAGTATGAAGAGTCAGTCTCCTTGTACTTCGGTCGGCATTGTGCCTTTCATATTTAATCCTGATGCAATTTCTGTGTTTCATCGTCAATAAGAAGGTCCAAGGGATACAGTAAACCTGAAGTGAAGTATCGGAATCTAAAACTGGTCTCACTAGAAAGGTTCAAAGCATAGACAGTAGGAAGAGTTAGTCTTCTTGTACTAAAGTCGGCATTGTGCCCTTTCTATTTAATTCCGATGCTATTTCTGTGTTTCCTCGTCAATAAGAAGGTCCAAGGGATACAGTAAACCTGAAGTGAAGCATCGGTATCTACAACTGGTCTCACAGGAAAGGTTCGGAACATAGACTGTAAGGAGAGTCGGTCTTCTTGTACTTATGTTGGCATTGTGCCTTTTGTATTTAATTCCGATGCAATTTATGTGTTTTATCGTCAATAAGAAGGTCCAAGAGAGCCAGTAAACCTGAAGTGAGGCATTGGAACCTAAAACTGGTCTCACCTAAAAGGTTCAAATCATAGACAGTAAGCAGAGTCAGTCTTCTTGTACTTAAGTCGGCATTGTACCTTTGGCATTTAATTCCGATGCAATTTCTGTGATTCATCGTCAATAAGAAGGTCCAAGGGATACAGTAAACCTAAAGTGAAGCATCGGAATCTAAAACTGGTCTCAAAGGATAGGTTCAAAGCATAGACAGTATGAAGAGTCAGTCATCTTGTACTTACGTCGGCATTCTGCCTTTTTTATTTAATTCCGATGCAAGCCCTGTGTTTCATCGTCAATTACAAGGTGCAAGGAATACTGTAAACCTGAAGTGAGGCATCGATATCTAAAACTCGTCTCACAGGAAAGGCTCAAATCATCGAATGTAAGAAGAGTCAGTCCTCTTGTCCTTAAGTCGGCATTGTGCCTTTTATATTTGATTCCGAGGCAATTTCTGTGTTTCATCGTCAATAAGAACGTCCAAGGGATACAGTAAACCTGAAGTGAAGCATCGGAATCTAAAACTGGTCTCACAGGTAAGGTTCAAAACATAGACAGTAAGAAGAGTCAGTCTTCTGGTACTTAAGTCGGCAGTATGCATTTTGTTTTTACTACCGGTGCAATTTCTGTGTTTCATCGTAAATAAAAAAGTAAAAGGAATAGAGTAAACCTGACGTAAAGCATCGGAATCTAAAACTGGTTCCACAGGACAGGTTCAAAGCATAGACAACAAGAAGAGTCAGTCTTCTTTTACTTAAGTCGGCATTGTGCCTTTTGTATTAAATTCCGATGCAATTTCTGTGTTTCATCGTCAATAAGATGGTCCATGCGATACAGTAAACCTGAAGCATCGGAATCTAAAACTGGTCTCACAGGAAAGGTTCAAAGCATAGTCACTAATGAGAGACATTCCTCTTGTACTTAAATCGGCATTGAGCCTTTTGTATTTAACTCCAATGAATTTCTGTGTTTAATCGTCAAGAAGAAGGTCCAAGGGATACAGTAAACCTGAAGTGAAGCATCGGAACCTAAAACTGGTCTCACAGGAAAGGTTCAAAACATAGACAGTAAGGAGAGTCAGTCTTCTTGTACTTAAGTCGGAATTGTGTCTTTTGTATTTAATTCCGATGCAATTTCTGTGTTTTATCGTCAATAAGAAGGTCCAAGGGATACAGTAATACTTAAGTGAAACATCAGAATCTAAAACTGGTCTCACATGAAAAGTTCAAATCATCGAAAGTAAGAAGAGTCAGTACTCTTGTACTTAAGTCGGCATTGAGCCTTTTGTATTTGATTCGGATTCAATTTCTGTGTTTCATCGTCAATAAGAAGGTCCAAAGGATACTGTAAACCTTATGTGGAGCATCGGAATCTAAAACTGGACTCACAGCAAAGGTTCAAATCATAGAATGTAAGAAGTGTCAGTCCTCTTGTACTGAAGTCGGCATTGTGCCTTTTGTATTTACTTCCAATGCAATTTCTGTGTTTCATCGTCAATAAGAAGGTCCAAGGGATACTGTACTCCTGAAGTGAAGCATCGGTATCTAAAACAGGACTCACGGGAAAGGTTCGAAACATAATTGGTAAAAAGGGCAAGTCTCCTTGTACTTATGTCGGCATTGTGCCTTTTGTATTTATTTCCGATGCAATTTATGTTTTTCATCGTCATAAAGAAGGTCGAAGGAATACAGTGAACCTGAAGTGAGGCTTCAGAATCTAAAACTGGTCTCAAAGGAATGGTTCAAAACATAGTCGGTAAGGAAAGTTAGTCTTCTTGTACTTAAGTCGGCATTGTGCCTTTTGTATTTAATTCCGATGCAATTTCTGTGTTTTAACGTCAATAAGAAGATCCAAGGGATACTGTACACCTGAAGTGAAGCATCGGAATCTAAAACAGGTCTCACAGGAAAGGTTCATAACGTAGACAGTGAGAAGACTCAGTCTTCTTGTACTTATGTCGGCATTGTGCCTTTTGTATTTCATTCCGACGCAATTTCTGTGTCTCATCGTCAATAAAAAGGTCCAAGGGATACAGTGAACCTGATGTGAAGCATCGGAATCTAAAACTGGTCAAACAGGTAAGGTTCAAAACATAGACAGTTAGAAGAGTCAGTCTTCTTGTACGTAAGTTAGCATTGCGCCTCTTATATTTAATTCCGATGCAATTTCTGTGTTTCATCGTCAATAACAAGGTCCAAGGGATACAGCAAACCTAAAATGAAGCATCGGAATCTAAAACTGCTCTCACAGGGAAGGTACTCAACACAGACAGTAAGAAGAGTCAGTCTACTTGTACTAAAGTCGGCATTGTGCATTTTGTATTTAATTCCGATGCAATTTTTGTGTTTCATCGTCAATTAGAAGGTCCAAGGGGTACAGTAAACCTGAAGTGAAACATCGGAATCTTAAACTGTTCTCACATTAAAGGTTCAAAACATAGACAGTGAGAAGAGACACTCCTCATGTACTTAAGTCGGCATTGTGCCTTTTGTATTTAATTCCGATGCAATTTCTGTGTTACATCGTGAATAAGAAAGTCCAAAGGATACAGTAAACCTGAAGTGAAGCATCGGTTCTACAACTGGTCTCACAGGAAATAATCGGAACATAGATAGTAAGTAGAGTCAGACATCTTGTACTGAAGTCGGCAGTGTGCCTTTCGTATTTAACTCCGATGCAAATTTCTGTGTTTCATCGTCAATAAGAAGGTCCAAGGGATACAGTAAACCTGAAGTGAAGTATCGGAATCTAAAACTGGTCTCACTGGAAAGGTTCAAAGCATAGACAGTAAGAAGTGTCAGTGTTCTTGTACTTAGGTCGGCATTGTGCCTTTTCTATTTACTTCCGATGCAATTTTATGTGTTTCATGGTCAATAAGAAGGTCCAAGGGATACAGTAAACTTGAAGTGAGGCATCGGTATCCACAACTGGTCTCACAGGAAAAGTTCGGAACATAGACGGTAAGAAGAGTCAGTCTTCTTGTTCTTAGGTCGGCATTGTGCCTTTTGTATTTAATTCCGATGCAATTTCTGTGTTTCTTCGTCAATAAGAAGGTCCAAGGGATACAGCAAACTTGAAGTGAAGCTTCGGTATCCACAACTGGTCTCACAGGAAAGGTTCGGAACATAGACTGTAAGAAGAGTCAGACTTCTTGTACTTAGGACGGCATTGTGCCTTTCGTATTTAATCCTAATGCAATTTCTGTGTTTCATCGTCAATAAGAAGGTCCAAGGGATACAGTAAACCTGAAGTGAAGCATCGGTATCTAAAACAGGACTCACCGGAAAGGTTCGAAACATAATTAGTAAGAACAGCCAGTCACCTTGTACTTAAGTCGGCATTGTTCCTTTTGTATTTATTTCCGTTGCAATTTATGTATTTCATCGTCATAAAGAAGGTCCAAGGAATACAGTGAACGTGAAGTGAGGCTTCAGAATCTAAAACTGGTCTCAAAGAAAGGTTAAAAACATAGACAGTAAGAAGAGTCAGTCTTCTTGTACTTAGGTCGGCAGTGTGCCTTTCGTATTTAACTCCGATGCAAATTTCTGTGTTTCATCGTCAATAAGAAGGTCCAAGGGATACAGTAAACCTGAAGTGAAGTATCGGAATCTAAAACTGGTCTCACTGGAAAGGTTCGAAGCATAGACAGTAAGAAGTGTCAGTGTTCTTGTACTTAGGTCGGCATTGTGCCTTTTCTATTTACTTCCGATGCAATTTTATGTGTTTCATGGTCAATAAGAAGGTCCAAGGGATACAGTAAACTTGAAGTGAGGCATCGGTATCCACAACTGGTCTCACAGGAAAGGTTCGGAACATAGACTGTAAGAAGAGTCAGACTTCTTGTACTTAGGACGGCATTGTGCCTTTCGTATTTAATCCTAATGCAATTTCTGTGTTTCATCGTCAATAAGAAGGTCAAAGGAATACAGTAAACCTGAAGTGAAGCATCGGAATCTAAAGGTGGTCTCACGGGAAAGGTTCAAAACATACACAGTAAGAAGAGTCAGTACTCTTGTACTTAAGTCGGCATTGTGCCTTTTGTATTTAATTCCGTTGCAATTTCTGTGTTTCATCCACAATAAGAAGGTCCAAGGGATACAGTAAACCTGAAGTGAAGCTTCGGAATCTAAAACTGGTCTCACAGGAACGGTTGAAAACATAGAGAGTAAGAAGGGTCAGTCTTCCTGTACTTAAAATAGCATTGCGCCTTTTGTATTTAATTCCGATGCAATTTCTGTGTTTCATCGTCAATAAGAAGGCCCAAGGGATACAGTAAACCTGAAGTGAAGCATTGGAATCTAAAACTGGTCTCACAGGAAATGTTCAAATAATAGTCAGTAAGGAGATTCAGTCTTCTTGTACTTAAGTCGGCATTGTGCCTTTTGTATTTAATTCCAATGCAATTTCTGTGTTTTATCGTCAATAAGAAAGTCCAAGGGATACAGTAAACCTGAAGTGAAGCATCGGAATCTAAAACTGGTCTCACAGGAAAGGTTCTAAACGCAGACAGTAAGAAGTGTCAGTTTTCCTGTGCTTAAGTCGGTATTGTGCCGTTTGTTTTTAATTCCGATGCAATTTCTGTGTTTCATCGTCAATATGAAGGTCCAAGGGATACAGTAAACCTGAAGTGAAGCATCGGAATCTAAAACTGGACTAACAGGAAGGCTTCAAAGCATAGTCAGTAAGAAGAGTCAGTCTTCTTGTACTCACGTCGGCATTTTGCCTTTTGTATTTAATTCCGATGCAATTACTATCTTTTATAGTCAATAAGAAGATCCAAGGGATACAGTAAACCTGAAGTGAAGCATCGGAATCTATAACTGGTCTCTCAGGAAAGGTTCAAATCATAAAATGTAAGAAGAGTCAGTCCTCCTGTACTTAAGACGGCATTGCGCCTTCTGTATTTACTTCAGTTGCTATTTCTGTGTTTCATCGTGAATAAGAAGGTCCAAGGGATACAGTAAACCTGAAGTGAAGCATCAGAATCTAAAACTGGTCTCACAGGAAAGGTTCAAAACATAGAGAGTAAGAAGAGTCAGTTTTCTTGTACTTAAGTGGGCATTGTGCCTTTTGTATTTAATTCCGATGCAATTTCTGTGTTTCATCGTCAATAAGAAGGACCAAGGGATACAGTGAACCGAAATTGAAGCATCGGTATATGAAACTGGTCTCACAGGAAAGGTTCAAAACATAACAGTAAGAAGAGTCAGTCTTCTTGTACTAAAGTGGCATTGTGCATTTTGTATTTAATTCCGATTCAATTTTTGTGTTTCATCGTCAATCAGAGGGTCCAAGGGATACAGTAAACCCGAAGTGAAGCATCGGAATCTAAAACTGGTCTAACAGGTAAGGTTCAAAACATAGACAGTGAGGAGAGTCAGTCTTATTGTACTTAAGTCGGCATTGTGCGTTCTCTATTTATTTCCGTTGCAATTTCTGTGTTTCATCGTCAATAACAAGGTCCAAGGGATACAGTAAACCTAAAATGAAGCATCGGAATCTAAAACTGGTCTCACAGGAAAGGTTCTAAACACAGACAGTAAGAAGAGTCAGTTTTCCAGTGCTTAAGTCTGTATTGTGCCGTTTGTTTTTAATTCCGATGCAATTTCTGTGTTTCATCGTCAATATGAAGGTCCAAGGTATACAGTAAACCTGAAGTGAAGCATCGGAATCTAAACCTGGTCTCACACGAAAGGTTCAAAACATAGACAGTAAGAAGAGTCAGTCTTCTCGTACTTAAGTTGGCATTGTGCATTTCCATTCAATTACGATGCAATTTCTGTGTTTTTTCGTCAATAAGAAGGTCCAAGGGAGCCCGTAAACCTAAGGTGAAGCATCGGAATCAAAATCTGGTCTCACCGGAAAGGTTCAAATCATAGACAGTAAGAAGAGTCAGTCCTCTTGTACTTACGTCGGCATTGTGCCTTTCGTATTTAATTCCGACGCAATTTCTGTGTTTCATCGTCAATAAGAAGGTCCAAAGGATACAGTAAACCTGAGGTGAAACATCGGAATCTAAAACTGGTCTCAAAGGATAGGTTCAAAGCATAGACAGTATGAAGAGTCAGTCTGATTGTACTTACATCGGCATTCTGCCTTTTTTATTTTATTCAGATGCAGTTACTGTGTTTCATCGTCAATTAGAAGGTCCAAGGGATACTGTAAACCTGAAGTGAAGCATTGATATCTAAAACTGGTCTCACAGGAAAGGCTCGAATTATAGAATGTAGGAAGAGTCAGTCCTCTTGTACTTAAGTTGGCGTTGTGCCTTTTGTATTTAATTCCGATGCAATTTCTGTGTTTCATCGTCAATAAGAAAGTCCAAGGGATACAGTAAACCAGAAGTGAAGCATCGGAATCTAAAACTGGTATCACAGGTAAGGTTCAAAACATAGAAAGTAAGAAGAGTCAGTCTACTTGTACTAAAGTCGGCATTGTGCATTTTGTATTTAATTAAGATGCAATTTTTGTGTTTCATCGTCAATTAGAAGGTCCAAGGGATACAGTAAACCTGAAGTGAAGCATCGGAATCTAAAACAAGTTTCACGCGAAAGGTTAAAAACGTGGCCAGTAACAAGGGTCAATCTTCTTCTACTTAACACGGCATTGTCCATTTTGTATTTTATTCCGATGCATTTTATGTGTTTCATCGTCAATAAGAAGGTCCAAGGGATACAGTAAACCTGAAGTGAAGCATCGGTATCCACAACTGGTCTCACAGGAAAGGTTCGGAACATACACAGTAAGAAGAGTCAGTCTTCTTGTACTTTGGTCGGCAATGTGCCTTTCGTATTTAATTCCGATACAATTTCTGTGTTTCATCGTCAATAAGAAGGTCCAAGGGATACAGAAAACCTGATGTGAAGCATCGGAATCTAAACCTGGTCTCACACGAAAGGTTCAAAACATAGACAGTAAGAAGAGTCAGTCTTCTCGTACTTAAGTTGGCATTGTGCATTTGCATTTAATTACGATGCAATTTCTGTGTTTTTTCGTCAATAAGAAGGTCCAAGGGAGCCCGTAAACCTAAGGTGAAGCATCGGGATCTAAATCTGGTCTCACCGGAAAGGTTCAAATCATAGACAGTAAGAAGAGTCAGTCCTCTTGTACTTACGTCGGCATTGTGCCTTTCGTATTTAATTCCGACGCAATTTCTGTGTTTCATCGTCAATAAGAAGGTCTAAGGGATACAGTAAACCTGAGGTGAAGCATCGGAATCTAAAACTGGTCTCAAAGGATAGGTTCAAAGCATAGACAGTATGAAGAGTCAGTCTGATTGTACTTACATCGGCATTCTGCCTTTTTTATTTTATTCCGATGCAATTACTGTGTTTCATCGTCAATTAGAAGGTCCAAGGGATACTGTAAACCTTAGGTGAAGCATTGATATCTAAAACTGGTCTAACAGGAAAGGCTCGAATCATAGAATGTAGGAAGAGTCAGTCCTCTTGTACTTAAGTTGGCATTGTGCCTTTTGTATTTAATTCCGATGCAATTTCTGTGTTTCATCGTCAATAAGAACGTCCAAGGGATACAGTAAACCTGAAGTGAAGCATCGGAATCTAAAACTGGTCTCACAGGTAAGGTTCAAAACATAGAAAGTAAGAAGAGTCAGTCTTCTTCTACTTATGTCGGTATTGTGCCTTTTGTATTTATTTCCGATACAATTTCTGTGTTTCATCGTCAATAAGAACGTCCAAGGGATACAGTAAACCTGAAGTAAAGCATCGGAATCGAAAACTGGTCTCACAGGTAAGGTTCAAAACATAGAAAGTAAGAAGAGTCACTCTACTTGTACTAAAGTCGGCATTGTGCATTTTGTATTTAATTAAGATGCAATTTTTGTGTTTCATCGTCAATTAGAAGGTCCAAGGGATACAGTAAACCTGAAGTGAAGCATCGGAATCTAAAACAAGTTTCACGCGAAAGGTTAAAAACGTGGCCAGTAACAACGGTCAATCTTCTTCTACTTAACACGGCATTGTCCATTTTGTATTTTATTCCGATGCATTTTATGTGTTTCATCGTCAATAAGAAGGTCCAAGGGATACAGTAAACCTGAAGTGAAGCATCGGAATCTAAAACTGGTCTCACAGGAAGGGTTCAAAACAAAGACAGTAAGAAAAGTCACTCTTTATGTACTTAATTCGGCATTGTGCCTTCTGTGCTTAAATCCGATGTAATTTCAGTGTTTCATCGTCAATATGAAGGTCCAAGGGAAACAGTTAACCTGAAGTGAGCATCGGAATCGAAAACTGGTTTCACAATAAAGGGGCAAAACATAGACAGTAAGAAGAGTCAGTCTACTTGTACTAAAGTCGGCATTGTGCATTTTGTATTTAATTAAGATGCAATTTTTGTGTTTCATCGACAATTAGAAGGTCCAAGGGGTACAGTAAACCTGAAGTGAAACATCGGAATCTAAAACTGGTCTCACATTAAAGGTTCAAAACAAAGACAGTAAGAAGAGACATTCCTCTTGTACGTAAGTCGGAATTGTGCCTTTTGTACTTAATTCCGATGCAATTTCTCTGTTTCATCGTGAATAAGAAGGTCCAAAGGATACAGTAAACCTGAAGTGAAGCGTCGGTTCTACAACTGGTCTCACAGGAAAGAATCGGAACATAGACAGTAAGTAGAGTCAGACTTCTTGTACTTAAGTCGGCATTGTGTATTTTGTATTTAATTCCGATGCAATATCTGTGTTTCATCGTCAATAAGAAGGTCTTAGGGATACAGTAAACTTGAAGTGAAGCATCGGTATCCACAACTGGTCTCACAGGAAATGTTCGGAACATACACAGTAAGAAGAGTCAGTCTTCTTGTACTTTGGTCGGCAATGTGCCTTTCGTATTTAATCCCGATACAATTTCTGTGTTTCATCGTCAATAAGAAGGTCCAAGGGATACAGTAAACCTGAAGTGAAGTATCGGAATCTAAAACTGGTCTCACTGGAAAGGTTCAAAGCATAGACAGTAAGAAGAGTCAGTCTTCTTGTACTTAAGTCGGAATTGTGCCTTTTCTATTTACTTCCGATGCAATTTCTGTGTTTCATGGCCAATAAGAAGGTCCTAGGGACACAGTAAACTTGAAGTGAAGCATCGGTATCCACAACTGGTCTCACAGGAAAGGTTCGGAACATAGACTGTAAGAAGAGTCAGTCTTCTTGTACTTAGGTCGGCAATGTGCCTTTTGTATTTAATTCCGATGCAATTTCTGTGTTACATGGTCAATAAGAAGGTCCAAGGGATACAGAAAACTTGAAGTGAAACATCGGTATCCACAACTGCTCTCACAGGAAAGGTTCGGAACATAGACAGTAAGAGGAGTCAGTCTTCTTGTACTTACGACGGCATTGTGCCATTCATATTTAATCCTGATGCAATTTCTGTGTTTCATCGTCAGGAAGAAGGTCTAAGGGATACAGAAAACCTGAAGTGAAGCATCGGAATCTAAACCTGGTCTCACACGAAAGGTTCAAAACATAGACAGTAAGAAGAGTCAGTCTTCTCGTACTTAAGTTGGCATTGTGCATTTGCATTTAATTACGATGCAATTTCTGTGTTTTTTCGTCAATAAGAAGGTCCAAGGGAGCCCGTAAACCTAAGGTGAAGCATCGGAATCTAAATCTGGTCTCACCGGAAAGGTTCAAATCATAGACAGTAAGAAGAGTCAGTCCTCTTGTACTTACGTCGGCATTGTGCCTTTCGTATTTAATTCCGACGCAATTTCTGTGTTTCATCGTCAATAAGAAGGTCCAAGGGATACAGTAAACCTGAGGTGAAGCATCAGAATCTAAAACTGGTCTCAAAGGATAGGTTCAAAGCATAGACAGTATGAAGAGTCAGTCTGATTGTACTTACATCGGCATTCTGCCCTTTTTATTTTATTCCGATGCAATTACTGTGTTTCATCGTCAATAAGAAGTTCCAGTAGATACAGTAAAACCTAAAGTGAAACATCGACATCTAAAACTGGTCTCACAGGAAAGGTTCAAATCATAGAATGTAAGAAGAGTCAGTCCTCTTGTACTTAAGTCGGCATTGTGCCTTCTGTATTTACTTCCGATGCAGTTTCTGTGTTTCATGGTCAATAAGAAGGTCCAAGGGATACAGTAAACCTGAAGTGAAGCATTGATATCTAAAACTGGTCTCACAGGAAAGCTTCAAAACATAGACAATAAAAAGAGTCAGTCTTCGGGTAGTTACGTTGGCATTATGCATTTTGTATTTAATTCCGATGCAATTTCTGTGTTTCATCGTCAATAAGAATGTCCAAGGAATACAGTAAACCTGAAGTGAAGCATCGGAATCTAAAACTGGTCTCATAGGAAAGGTTCAAAAGCTATACAGTAAGAAGAGTCAGTCTTCTCTTACATAAGTCAGCGATGTGCCATTTGTATAAATTCCGATGCAATTTCTGTGTTTCTTCGACAATTAGAAGGTCCAAGGGATACAGTAAACCTGAAGTGAAGCATCGAAATCTAAAACTAGTCTCACAGGAAAGGCACAAATCATTGACAGTAAGAAGAGGCAGTCTTCTTGTACTTAAGTCGGCATTGTGCCTTTTGTATTTAATTCCGATGCAATTTCTGTGTTTCATCGACAATTATCAGGCCCAAGGGATACAGTAAACCTGAAGTGAAGCATCGTAATATAAAACGGGTCTCACAGGTAAGGTTCAAAACATAGACAGTAAGAAGAGTCAGCCTTCTTTTTCCTAAGTCAGCGTTGGGTGTTTTGTATTTAATTCCGATACAATTTCTGTGTTTAATCGGCAATAAGAAGGTCCAAGGGATACTGAAAACCTAAAGTGAAGCATCGGAATTTAGAACTGGCCTCACAGGAATGTTTCAAATCAAAGACAGTAAGAAGAGTCAGTCTTCGTGTACTTAAGTTGGCATTGTGCCTATTGTATTTAATTCCGATGCAATTTCTGTGTTTCATCGTCAATAAGAAGGTCCTAGGGATACAGTAAACCTGAAGTGAAGCATCGGTATCTAAAACTGGTCTCACAGGAATGGTTCAGAACATAGAAAGTAGGAAGAGTCAGTCTTCTCGTACTTAAGTTAGCATTGTGCATTTTTAATACATTCCGATGCAATCTCTGTGTTTCATCGTCAATAAGAAGGTCCAAGGGATACAGTACCCAGAAGCGAAGCATCGGAATCTAAAACTAGTCTCTCAGGAAAGGTGCAAATTATGGACAGTAATAAGAGTCTGTCTTCTTGTACTTATGTTTGCATTGTGCCTTCTGCATTAAATTCCAATGCACTTTCTGTGTTTCATCGTCAATAAAAAGGTTCAAGGTATTCAGAAAACCTGAAGTAAAGCATCGGAATCTAAAACTGCTCTGACAGGAAAGGTTCAAAATTTAGACAGTAAGAAGAAACATTCCTCTTGTACTTAAGTGGGCATTGTGCCTTTTGTATATAATTCCGATGTTTTTTCTGTGTTTCATCGTCAATAAGAACGTCCAAGGGATACAGTAATACTGAAGTGAAGCATCGGAATGTAAAACTGGTCTCACAAGAAAGGCTCAAAAGCATAGACAGTACGCAGAGTCAGTCTTCTTGTACTTAAGTCGACATTGGGCCTTTTGTATATAATTCCGATGCAATTTCTGTGTTTCATCGTCAATAAGAAGGTCCAAGGGTTACAGTAAACCTGAAGTTAAGCATCGGAATCTAAAACTGGTCTCACAGGAAAGGTTCAAAACATAGACAGTAAGAAGAGTCAGTCTTCTTCTACTTAAGTCGGCATTGTGCCTTTTGTATTTAATTCCGATGCAATTTCTGTGTTTCATCGTCAATAAGAAGGTCCTAGGGATACAGTAAACCTGAAGTGAAGCATCGGTATCTAAAACTGGTCTCACAGGAATGGTTCAGAACATAGAAAGTAGGAAGAGTCAGTCTTCTCGTACTTAAGTTAGCATTGTGCATTTTTAATACATTCCGATGCAATCTCTGTGTTTCATCGTCAATAAGAAGGTCCAAGGGATACAGTACCCAGAAGCGAAGCATCGGAATCTAAAACTAGTCTCTCAGGAAAGGTGCAAATTATGGACAGTAATAAGAGTCTGTCTTCTTGTACTTATGTTTGCATTGTGCCTTCTGCATTAAATTCCAATGCACTTTCTGTGTTTCATCGTCAATAAAAAGGTTCAAGGTATTCAGAAAACCTGAAGTAAAGCATCGGAATCTAAAACTGCTCTGACAGGAAAGGTTCAAAACTTAGACAGTAAGAAGAGACATTCCTCTTGTACTTAAGTCGGCATTGTGCCTTTTGTATATAATTCCGATGTTTTTTCTGTGTTTCATCGTCAATAAGAACGTCCAAGGGATACAGTAATACTGAAGTGAAGCATCGGAATGTAAAACTGGTCTCACAAGAAAGGCTCAAAAGCATAGACAGTACGCAGAGTCAGTCTTCTTGTACTTAAGTCGACATTGGGCCTTTTGTATATAATTCCGATGCAATTTCTGTGTTTCATCGTCAATAAGAAGGTCCAAGGGATACAGTAAACCTGAAGTTAAGCACCGGAATCTAAAACTGGTCTCACAGGAAAGGTTCAAAACATAGACAGTAAGAAGAGTCAGTCTTCTTCTACTTAAGTCGGCATTGTGCCTTTTGTATTTAATTCCGATGCAATTTCTGTGTTTCATCGTCAATAAGAAGGTCCAAGGGATACAGTAAACCTGAAGTGAAGCATCGGAATCTAAAACTGGTCTCACAGGAATGGTTCAAAACATAGACAGTAAGAAGAGTCAGTATTTTTGTTCTTAAGTCGGCATTGTCCCTTTTGTGTTTAATTCCGATGCAATTTCTGTGCTTCATCGTCACAAAGAAGGTCCAAGGGATACAGTAACCCTGAAGTGAAGCATCGGAATCTGAATCTGGTCTCACAGGTAAGGCTCAAATCATTGACAGTAAGAAGAGTCAGTCTTCCTGTACTTAAGTCGGCAGTGTGCCTTTTGTATTTAAATCCGATGCAGTTTCTATATTTTATCGTCAATAAGAAGCTCCAAGGCATAAATAAACCTGAAGTGAAGCATCGCAATCTAAAACTGGTCTCACAGGGAAGGTTCAAAACGAAGATAGTAAGAAGAGCCAGTCTCTTTGTACTTATGTCGGCATTGTGCCTTTTGTATTTCATTCCGATTCAATTTCTGAGTTTCATCGTCTAAATGATGGTCCAAGGGATACAGAAAACCTGAAGTGAAGCATCAGAATCTGAAGCTGGTCTCGCAGGAAAGGCTCAAATCATTGACAGTTAGAAGAGTCAGACTTCCTGTACTTAAGTCTGCATTGTGCCTTTTGTATTTCATTCCGATGCAATTTCTGTGTTTCATCGTTAAAAAGATGGTCCAAGGCATAAAGTAAACCTGAAGTGAAGCATCGGAATCTAAAACTGGTCTCACAGGAATGGTTCAAACCATAGACAGTCGGAGGCGACATTCCTCTTGTACTTAAGTGCAATTTCTGTGTTTCATACTCAATGTGAAGGTCCATGGGACCAGTAGACCTGAAGTGAAGCATCAGAATCTAAAACTGGTCTCACAGGAAAGCCTCAAAACATAGACGGTAAGAAGAGTCAGTCGTCTTGTACTTAAGTCTGCATTGTGCCATTTGTATTTAATTCGAATGCGGTTTCTGAGTTTCAGTCAATGTGAAGGGCCACGGGATACAGTAAACAAGAACTGGAGCATCGGAATCTAAATCTGGTCTCACAGGAAAGGCTTAAAATATTGATAGTAAGAAAAGTAAGTCTTCTTGTACTTATGTCGGCATTGGGCCATCTGTATTTATTTCCGAAGCAATTTCTGTGTCTCATTGTCAATATGAAGGTCCAAGCGATACAGTAAATCGGAAGAGTAGCATCGGAATCTAAAACTGGTCTCACAGGAAAGGCTCAAATCATAGACATTAAGAAGAGTCAGTCTTCTTGTAAATATGTCGGCATTGTGCCTTTTGTATTTGATTCCAATGTTAATTCTGTTTTTCAGCGTCAATGTGAAGGTACAAGGGATACAGTAAATCTGAAGTGAAGCATCGGAATCTAAAACTGGTCTCACAGGAAAGGCTCAAAACATAGACGGTAAGAAGAGTCAGTCGTCTTGTACTTAAGTCGCCATTGTGCGTTTTATATTTAATTCCGTTGCAATTTCTGTGTTTACATGTCAATATGAAGGTCCAAGGGAACAATTAAACCTGAAGTGAATCATCGGTATCTAAAACTGGTCTCACAGGAAAGGCTCAAAACATAGACAGTAAGAAGAGTCAGTCTTCTTGTACTTAAGTGGGCATTGTGCCTTTTCTATTTATTTCCGATGCAATTTCTGTGCTTCATCGTCAATGAGAATGGTCCAAGTGATACAGTAAACCTGAAGTGAATCATCGGAATCTAAAACTGACTTCACCAGGAAGGCTCAAACATAGACACTAAGAAGAGCCAGTCTTCTTGTACTTAAGTTGCCATTGTGCCTTTTGTATTTAATTCCGATTCAATTTCCGTGCTTGAACGTCAATGTGAAGGTCCAAGGGATAAAGTAAACCTGAAGTGAGGCATCAGTATTTAGAACTCATCTCACAGGAAAGGTTCAAAGGATAGTAAGAAGGGTCAGTCTTCTTGTACTGAAGTAGGCATTGTGCCTTTTGGTTTTAATTCAGATGCTATTTCTGTGTTTTATCGTCAATATAACGGTCCAAGGGATACAGTAAACTTGAAGTGAATCACCGGAATCAAAAACTGGTCTCACCGGAAGAGCTAGAAAAATAGACAGTAAGATGAATCAGTCTTCTTCTACTTAAGTCGGCGTTGTGCCTTTTGTATTTAATTCCGATGCAATTTCTGTGTTTCTTCGTCAATATGAAGGTCCAAGCGATACAGTTAACCTAAAGTGGTGCATCGGAATCTACAACTGGTCCCACAGGGAAGGCTCAAAACATAGACGGTAGGAAGAGTCAGTCTTCTTGTACTTAAGTCGGCATTGTGCCTTTTGTATTTAATTCCGATGCAATGTTAATGTTTCATCGTCAATGTGAAGGTATTAGCGATACAGTTAACCTGATGTGGTGGATCGAAATCTACAGTTGGTCTCACAGGAAAGGCTCAAAACATAGACAGTAAGAATTGTCTGTCTTCTTGAACTTATGTCGGCATTGTGCCTTTTGTATTTAATACCGATGCAATTTTCATGTTTCATCGTCAATCTGATGGTCCAAGCGATTCAGTTAACTTGAAGTGGTGCATCGGAATCTAATCCTGGTCTCACAGGATGGGCTCAAAACATAGACATTAAGAAGAGTCGGTCTTCTTGTACATATGTCGTCATTGTGCCTTTTATATTTAATCCCAATGCAATTTCTGTGTTTCATCGTCAATGTGAAGGACTAACGGATACAGTAAACCTGAAGTGAACCATCGGAATCTAAAACTGGTCTCACAGGAAAGGCTCAATACATAGACAGTAAGAAGAGTCAGTCTTCTTGTACTTATGTCGGCATTGTGCCTTTTGTATCGAATTCCACTGCAATTTCTGTGTTTCATCGCCAATATGAAGGTCCAAGGGAACCAGTACATCTGAACTGAAGCATCGAAATCTAAAACTGGTGTCACTGGAACGGCTCTAATCATGGACAGTAAGAAGAGTCAGTCTTCTTCTGCTTAAATCGCCATTGTGCGTTTTGTATTTAATACAGATGCAATTTCCTTGTTACATCGTCAATGTGAAGCTCCAAGGGATACAGTAAACCTGAAGTGAAGCATCGGAATCTAAAACTGGTCACACAGGTAAAGCTCAAAACATAGACACTAAGAAGAGTGAGTCTCCTTGTACTTAAGTCGCCATTGTGCCTTTTGTATTTAATTCCGAAGCAGTTTCTGTGTTTCATCGTCAATGTGGAGGACCTAGGGATACAGTAAACCTGAGGTTAAGCATCCCAATCTAAATCTTGTGTCACAGAAAAAGCTCAAAATATAGACAGTAAGGTAAGTTAGTCTTCTTGTACTTAAGTCGCCATTGAGCCTCTTGTATATAATTCCGATGCAATTTCTGGGTTTCATCGTCAATGTGAAGGTCCAAGGCATACAGTAAACCTGAAGTGAAGCATCGGAAACTAAATCTGGTCTCACAGGAAAGGCTCAAAACATAGACAGTTAGAAGAGTCAGTCTTCTTGTTCTTAAGTCGGCATTGTGCCTTTTGTATTTAATTCCGATGCAATTTCTGTATATCATCATCAATGTGAAGGTCCAAGGGATACAGGAAACCTGAAGTGAAGCATGGAAACTAAATCTGGTCTCACAGGAAAGGCTCAAAACTTAGACACTAAGAGGAGCCAGTCTTCTTGTACTTACGTTGCCATAGTGCCTTTTGTATTTGTTTCTGATTTAATTTCCGTGTTTCATCGTCAATGTGAAGGTCCAAGGGATACAGTAAACCTGAAGTGAAGCAGCGGAAACTAAAACAAGTCTCACCGGAAAAGCTAGAAAAATAAACAGTTAGAAGAATCAGTCATCTTCTACTTAAGTCGGCATTGTGCCCTTTGTATTTAATTCCGATGCAATTTCTGTGTTTCTTCGTCAATATGAAAGTCCAAGCAATACATTTAACCTGAAGTGGTGCATCGGAATCTACAACTGGTCTCACAGGAATGGCTCAAAACGTAGACAGTAAGAAGAGTCCGTCTTCTTGTACTTATGTCGGCATTGTGCCTTTTGTATTTAATTCCAATGCAATGTCTGTGTTTCATCGTCAATGTGAAGGACCAAGGGATACAATAAACCTGCAGTGAAGCATCGGTATCTAGAACTCATCTCACAGGCAAGGTTCAAAGGATAGTAAGAAGAGTCAGTCTTCTTGTACTGAAGTCGGCATTGTGCCTTTTGTTTTTAATTCAGATGCAATTTCTGTGTTTAATCGTCAATATAATGGTCCAAGGGATACTGTAAACTTGAAGTGAAGCATCGGAATCCCAAACTAGTCTCTCAGGAACGGCTCAAATCATAGACAGTAAGAAGAGTCATTCTTCTCGTACTTAAGTCGGCGTTGTGCCTTTTGTATTTAGTACCGATGCAATTTTCATGTTTCATCGTCAATGTGAAGGTCCAAGGAATACAGTAAACCTGAAGTAAAGCATCGGAATCTTTAACTGGTCTCACAGGAAAGGCTCAAAACATAGACGGTAAGAAGAGTCAGTCTCCTTGTACTTAAGTCGGCATTGTGCCTTTGGTATTTAAATCCGAGCAATTTCTCTGTTTACACGTCAATATGGAGGTCCAAGCGATTCAGTCAACCTGAAGTGGAGCATCAGACTCTAAAACTGGTCTCACAGGAAAGGCTCAAAGCACAGACATTAAGAAGAGTCAGTCTTCTAGTACTTAAGTCGGCATTCTGCCTTTTGTGTTTAATTCCTTTGCAATTTCTGTGTTTCATCGTCAATATGAAGGTCCAAGGGATACAGTACACCAGAAATGAAGCATCGAAATTTAAAACTGGTATCACAGGAAAATCTCAAATCATGGACAGTAAGAAGAGTCAGTCTTCTTCTACTTATGTCGGCATTGTGCCTTTTGTATTTCATTCAGATGCAATTTCCTTGTTACATCGTCAATGCGAAGCTCCAAGGGATACAGTAATTCTGAAGTGACGCATCGGTATCTAAAACTGGTCACACAGGAAAGGCTCAAAACATGGACACTAAGAAGAGTGAGTCTTCTTGTACTTAAGTCGGCATTGTGCCTTTTGTATTTAATTCCGATGCAATTTTTGTGTTTCATCGTCAATGTGAAGGTCCAAGGGATACAGTAAACCTGAAGTGAAGCATCGGAATCAAAAACTGGTCTCACAGGAAAGGCTGAAAACATAGACGGTGAGAAGAGTTAGTCTTCTTGTACCTAAGTCGGCATTGTGCCTTTGTATTTAATTCCGATGCAATTTCTCTGTTTCATCGACAATAAGAAGGTCTAAGGGATACAGTAAACCTGAAGTGAAGCATCGGAATCTAAAACTGGTCTCACAGGAAAGGCGCATGGACAGTAAGAAGATTCAGTCTTCTTGTAATTAAGTCGGCATTGTGAATTTTGTATTTATTTCCGATGCAATTTCTGTGTTTCGTCATCAATTTGAAGGTCCAAGGGTTACAGTAAACCTAAATTGAAGCATTGGAATCTAAAACTGGTCTCACAGGAAAGCCTCAAAACATAGACCGTAAGAAGAATCAGTCTTCTTGTACTTAAGTCGGCATTGTGCCTTTATTATTTAATTCCGATGCAATTTCCGTGTTTTATCGTTAATGTGAAGGTCCAAGTGATACAGTAAACCTGAAGTGAAATACCGGAATCTAAATTTGGTCTCACAGGAAAGTCTCAAAGCATAGACATTAAGAAGTGTCAGTCTTGTTGCACTTAAGTCGGCATTGTGCCTTTCGTAATTAATTCCGATGCAATTTCCGTGTTTTATCGTCAATGTGAAGGTCCAAGGGATACAGTAAACCTGAAGTGAAAAATCGGAATCTGAATTTGGTCTCACAGGAAAGGCTCAAAACATAGACTGTAAGAAGAGTCAGTCTTCTTGTACATATGTGGGCATTGTGCCTTTTGTATTTAATTCCGATGCAATTTCTGTGTTTCATCGTCAATGTGAAGGTCCAACAGATACAGTAAACCTAAATTGAAGCATCGGAATCTAAAACTGGTCTCACAGGAAAGCCTCAAAACATAGACCATAAGAAGAGTCAGTCTTCTTGTACTTAAGTCGGCATTGTGCCTTTATTATTTAATTCCGATGCAATTTCCGTGTTTCATCGTCAATGTGAAGGTCCATGTAATACCGTAAAGCTGAAACGCAGCATGGGAGTCTAAATCTGGTCTCACAGGAAAGGCTCAAAACGTTGACAGTAAAAAGAGTCAGTCATCTTGTACTTAAGTCGGCATTGTGCCTTTTGTATTTATTTCCGTTGCGATTTCTGTGTTTACAAGTCAATATGAAGGTCGAAGGGAACAATTAAACCTGAAGTGAAGCTTCGGAATCTAAAACTGGTCTCACAGGAAAGGCTCAAAACGTAGACAGTAAGAAGAGTCAGTCTTCTTGTACTTATGTCGGCATTGTGCCTTTTGTATTTATTTCCGATGCAATTTCTGTGTTTCATCATCAAAGTCAAAGTCCAAGGGTTACAGTGAACCTTCAGTGGTGCATCGGAATCTACTAGTGGACTCCCAGGAAAGGTTCAATGCGCAGACTGTTTGAAGCGTTCCTTCCCCTGCACAGAAGTCGTCATTGTGCCTTTTGTATTCAATTTCTGTGTTTCATCGTAATGTGAAAGTCCAAGGGTTACAGTAAACCTGCAGTGGTGCATCGGATTCTGCAGCTGGACTCCCACGAATGGTTCAAAACGCAGACTGTTTCAAGCTTTACTCCTCGTAGACAGAAGTCGACATTGTGGGTTTTGTATTCAACCCCGATGCAATTTCTCTGCTTCATCGTCAATGAGAAGATCCAAGGGTTAAAGTAAACCATCAGAGTTGAAACGTAATGTACTACTGGCCTCCCTTTAAAGCTTCAAAGCACAGACTGTTTGATTCGTTACTACCCCTTTATAGAAGTCAACATAGTGCCCTTTGAATTCACTCCCGATGCAATCTTAGCGTTTCACCGTCAACGAGAACGACCAAGGGTTACAGTAAACCTGCCATGGTGCATCGCAATCTGATACTGGTTTCCCACGTAATGTTAGAACGCAGAACGTTTGAAGCGTTACTCTCCCTTGACATAAGTCGGCATTGTGCCTTTTGAAGTCAATCCCGTAGCAATTGCTGTGTTTCATCGTCAAACTGAAGGAAGGGTACAGTAAATATGCAGTTGTGCATCGGAATCTTCCAGGAAATGTTGAAAGCACAGACTCTTAGAAGCGTTATTCCTCTGCACAGCAGTTGGCATTGATCCTTTTGTAACGAATCCCGATACAATTTCTGCTGCTAATCTTCAATGTGAAGGTCCAAGGGTTACTGTAAAACTGAAGTGGTGCATCGCTCACAGGACAGGTTCAAAGCACAGACTGTTTGAGGCGTTACTCCCCTGGACAGAAGTTGGCACTGTGCTTTTGTATTGAATCCCGATGCTATTTCTGTGCATCATCCACAATGTCAACATCAAAGGGTTACAGTAAACCCGCAGTGGTGCATCGGAATCTACTGCTGGACTCCCGGGAAAGGTTCAAATCGCAGACTGTTTGAAGCGTTACTCCCCCTGGACGGAAGTGGGCATTGTGCCTTTTGAATTCAATCCCAAAGTAATTTCTGTCTTTCATCATCAATCTGAATGTCCAAAGGTACAGTAAACCTGCAGTGGTGCATCGGAATCTTCCAGGAAAGATTCAAAGCACAGAGTCTTTAAAGAGTTATTGCTCTGGACAGAATTCGGCGTGGCTCCTTTTGTAACGAATCCTGACGCAATTTCTGCGCTTCATCGTCAATGTAAAGGTCCATGAGTTACAGTAAACTTGCTCTGCTGCATCGGAATCTTCTACTGACTCCAAGAAATGGTCCAAAGCACAGACTGCTTAAAGTGTTATTCCAATTGGCAGAAGTCGGCATTGTGCCTTTTGTATTCATTTCTGATGCTATTTCTGTGTTTCACGTCGAGGTTAAGATCCAAGGGTTACGCAAAAACGTTCCGTGGTGCATCGGAATCTAATACTGGACTCCCAGGAAACGTTCAAAGCTTAGTGTCTTGAAGCGTTACTCCCGCTGGATTGAAGTCGGCATTTTGCCTTTTGTATTCAGTCCCTTAGAAATATCATCTTTAATGTGAAGGTCGAAGGGTTACGGTAAACCGGCCATGGTGCATCATAATCTTCTACTAGACTCCCAGGAAAGGTTCCAATACAGGCTGTTTGAAGCGCTATTCCCCCCCCCCTCCCCCTCGAGTTAAGTCGGCATAGTGCCTTTCGTATTCGATCCAAATGAAATTTCTGTGTTTCATCGTCAATGTGAAGATCCAAGGGTTACAGTGAACCTGACGTGGTGCATCAGAATCTACTACTGGTCTCCCAGGAAAGGTTCAAAGGGCATTGTTCCTCTTATATTCAGTCCTGATGCAATTTCTGCGTTTCATCGCCGATATGAAGGTCCAAGTGTTACAGTAAACCTGCAGTGGTGCATCGGAATCTACTACTGGGGTCCCAGGAAATGTTCAAGGCACAGGATCTTTAATGCGTTATATCCCTTGGCAGAAGTCTGCATTGTGCCTCGTGTATTCAATTACGATGCAATTTGTGCGTTTGATCATCATTGTGAACGTCCAAGGGTTAAAGTAAAGTAGCAGTGGTGCATCGGAATATACTACTCGACTCCTAGGAAAGTTTCGAAGCGATACGCTCCCTTGACAAAAGTCAGCATTGAAACTTTTGTATTCAATCCCGATGTAATTTCTGTGTTTCATCGTCAATGTGAAGGTCCAAGGGTCACATTAAACCTGTCGTGGTGCATCGGAATCTACAATTGGACTCCCAGGAAAGGTTCAAAGAACAGACTGCTTGCAGCGTTACCCCCCCCCCCTAAATAAGTAGTCTGCATTTTACCATTTGTATTATACCCAATGAAATTTCTTTGTCACATCGTCAATGTGAAGGTCAAAGTGTTATAGTAAACCTGCCGTTGGGCATCGAAATCTAATACTGGTCTCCCAGGAAAGTTTCAAAGCACACACTGTTTGAAGCGTTACTCCCCCTGGTCAGAAATAAGCTTCGTAACTTTTGTATCCGTTCCCAATGCAATTTCTGTGTTACATCGTCAATGTGAAGGACCAAGGGTTACAGTCAACCTGCATCGGAATTAGATACTGGTTTCCCAGGAAAGATTAAAATCACAGACTGCTTGATGTGTTACTCCCCATTGAGAGAAGTCGACATTGTGCCTTTTGTGTTCAATTCCGATGCAATTTCTGTATTTCTCGTAAAGGTTAAGGTCAAAGGGATATGGAAAATTTGCCGTGCTGCATCTGAATCTACTACTGGGCTCCAGGAAAGGTCCAAAGCATAGTGTCTATGAAGCGTTACTCCACATGGACAAAAGACGGAACCGTGCCTCCTGTATTCAATCCCAAAGCAATTTCTGTGTTTAGGCGTCAATGTGAAGGTAGAAGAGTTGCAGTAAACCTACAGTGGAGCATTGGAATCTACTACTGGACTCCCACGAAAGGTTCAATACACAGACTGTTTGTGACGTATTCCCCCTGCACAGAAGTTCTCATTCTAAATTTGGAATTCAGTTCCGACGCTATTTCTGTGTTTCATTGTAAGGGTTAAGTACCAATAGTTACAAAAAAGACCTGTCGAGGAGCATCGGAATCTAAAACTGGTCTCCCTGGAATGGTTGAATGCACAGACTGTATGAAGCGTTACTCCCCCTGGTTAGAAGACGGCATTATGCACTTTGTATTCAATCCCGATGCAATTTCTGTGTTTCATCGTCGATGTTAAGGTCCAATGGTTACAAAAAAAAACTGCCGAGAAATATTGGAATCTAAAACTGGACTCCCTGGAATGGTTGATTGCACAGACTGTATGAAGCGTTACCCCCCGCGGTTAGAAGACGGCATTGTGGACTTTGTATACAATCCAGAAGCAATTTCTGTGTTTCGGCGTCAATGTTAAGGTTCAAGGGCTACAGTTAATCTGCAGTGGTTCTTCGCAATCTACTACTGGACTCCCAGTAAAGGTTCCAACACAGACTATTGAGCAGTACTCCCCCTGGACAGAAGTCGGCATTGTGCGTTTTGTATTCAATCCCGATGCACCTTCTGTGTTTCATCATCAATGTGAAGGTCCAAGAGTTACAGTAACCCTGTCATGGTGCTTCAGAATCTACTACTGGACTCCCAGAAAATGCTCCAACATAGACCGTTTGAAGTGTTACTCTCCCTGAACAGAACTCGTCATTGTGCCTTTTGCATTCAATCCCGATGCAATTTCTGTGTTTCATCGTCAATGTTAATGACGAAGTGTTACCGTAAACACGCCGGGGTGCATCAGAATTTAATACTGATCTCCCAGGAATGTATCCATCACAGACTGTTTGAAGCGTTACTCCCCCTGGACATAAGCCGGCATTGTGCCCTTTGTATTCAATCCATATGCAATTTCTGTGTTTCATCGTCATAGTGCAGGTCCACGGGTTACAATAAAACTGCCGTGGTGCATCGGAATCTCCTAATGGACTCCCAGGGATGTTGAAAGCACACACTCGTTAACGCATTACTTCCCCTTGACATTAGTCGACATTATGTCTTTTGTATTCAAGCCTGACGCAATTTCTGTGTTTCTTAGTCAATCTGAAGGTCCAAGCTTTACAGTAAACCTGCCGAGGTGCATCGGAATCTACTACCAGAAACTGAGGAACGGTTCCAACACAGACTGTATGAAGCGTTACTCCCCCTGGTTGAAGACGGCATTGTGCACATTATATTCAATCCCGATGCAATTTCTGTGTTTCATCGTCAATGTTAAGGTTCAAGTGTTACAGTTAATCTGCAGTGGTGCTTCGAAATCTAATACTGGTCTCCCAGAAAAGTTTCCAACACAGACTGTTTGAAGCATTACTCCCCCTGGACGTAAGTCTTCATTGTGCCTTTTGTATTCAATCCCCATGCAATTTCTGTATTTATCGACAATGTGAAGGTCCAAGGGATACAGTAACCCTGACGTGATGAATCTGAATCTACTACTGGACACCCAGGAAAGATTCCAACACAGACTGTTTGAAGCGTTACTCCATCTGGTCTGAATTCGGCATTGTATCTTTTGTATTCAATCCCGATATAATTTCTGTGTTTCATCGTCAATGTGAAGGTCCAAGGGTTACAGATATCATGCAATAGTGCATCGGAATCTAGTACTGGATTCCCAGTTACTCCCACTGGATAGAAGTCGGCATTGTGCCTTTCGTATTCAATCATGATTCAATTTTTGTGTTTGATCGTCAATGTGAAGGTCCAAGGGGTACAGTAAACCTGGCTTGGTGTTTCGGAATCTTATACTGGTCTCCAAGGATAGTTTTCAACACAGGTGTTTTGAAGCGTTACTCCCCCTGGACAGAAGTCGACATTGTACCTTTTGTACTCAATCCTAATGCAATTTCTGTGTTTCAACGTCATTGTGAAGGTTCAAAGCTTCCAGTAAATTCCGTGGTGCTTGGGAATCTATTACTGATCTTCCAGGATAGGTTCCATTACAGACGGTATGAAACGTGACTCCCCTTGGTCAAAAGTCGGCATTGTCCCTTTTGTATTCAATCCCGATTCAATTTCGGTGTTTCATCGTCAATGTGAAGGACCATGAGTTACAGTAAAACACCCGTGGTGCATCGGTTTCTAACACTCGTCACCAAGGAATGTTTCCTACACAGACTGCTTGATGCGTTAGTTCCCTGGGCAGAAGTCAGCATTTCCCTTTTATATTCAATCCCGATGCAATTTCTGTTTTTGACCGTCAATGTGAAGGTCCAAGGTTTACAGTAAACCTGCCATGGTGAATCGGAATGTAATACTCGTCAACCAGGAAAGTTTCCAACACAGCCTGTTTGAAGCGTTACTCCACCTGGACTGAATTCGGCGTTGTGGCTATTGTATTCAATCCTGATGCAATATCTTTGAATCATCGTCAATGTGAAGGTCCAAGGGTTACAGTTGTCCTGCAATTGTGCATCGGAATCTAGTACTGATTCCCAGGAAAGGGTCAAACACAGACTGTTTGAAGTGTTACTCCCACTGGAGAGAAGTCAGCATTGTCCCTTTTGCATTCAATCCCGATGCAATTTCTGTGTCTCGTCGTCAATGTGAGGGTCCAAGGGTTAAAGTACACCTGCAGTGGTGCATCGGAATCTACAACTGGACTCCCAGGAAACGTTCCAACTGTAACAGAACGTAAGATCGTGTATGTCAGTAATTTTCGTGTATGTCAGTAATTTCTTTACGTGTAATGTTTTATGTAAATATAGCCTTTGACTGTGAGTTTAACAACTAAGAGACAGTTATCTTTGGACATGCGGAAAGGAGGTCGATCTTTGGGGGAGGTGGTTAAAGGGCTTTGGAGAAAAAGCGTGGGCTAGAGGAGGTGGGAATACAGATGTGGTGTAAAACAATGTCTTATTGCATATCATTGTAGAAGTGTTAAATGTGAATAAATGAATTAAATAGTGATTTGCAAAACTAATGTAACGTTTGCTCTCTAAAAATCAAAATACCACATCGCCCTACAAACCAGTTAGTCTCATCCAAACACAAAGAAAACCGCGGGAACATCGCAGTGGAATCACCTCTAGACTTCACGAAGACAACAACGCAGCCATCGATATAAGTACCAAACTGTTCGTACTTGTTAATGACCTCGGACTATAAATTTGAATCTCCTGTAGTGCCTGAAGTCACCATGTGGACAAAGGAGTAGGACAACTCAAAGACTGTGGAAATCTTAGGAAGAGGTCTGTTAAACTTGGGGGCTCGTCCGGGATATTACAGTTAAATGCGATGGGACTAATTGCGGTTCGTTTGCGGAACATTACAAACTTTATAATTCGTAAAACGTGAATAACATTGTACACGTTTCCTGGACCAGAAAAAGTAGTGTGAGAACCAACAAAGTGCTGGCTTATCGGAGAGGTGGACCTGTGATCGACGTAGTGGTGTGAAAAGATAAGTACAATTCTGCTTTGTTTTAAACTTTTCGTCAAAACTGTATCCAAACACGTGGTGTCATCATGACGCTATCAGAAGAAATTAAAAAGGAAGTTGGAGAAATGTTAGACTCGAACGTGTGTGGTGTAAGTGACGATCCAGATGACTCACAAACCGAAAGAAAACCGGATCAACAGGACTGGGTAAGTTTACTCTTTGCCAGAATGGGACAAATGCAGTCCGAATTAACAAGGGCAATGAACTCAAATAGTGAATTCCTAGAATCGAAAATAAATGCATCCAGTGAATCGCTGGAAGCAAAAATGAAAAGCAACGGGGATGTACTGAAAGAAGAGATCTCAAATTTAAAACTTCAATTAGGAGAAAGTTTGAAGGGCGTGAACTCCAAAATTGAAGCTATAGAGAATAAGTTTGTGACCTTAGAAAATAAGTTAGCCACAGTTAGCTCAAGTCAAGGGAAAGAGATTGAAAGGTTAACTGCAGCTCAAAGAACTGTGGAGGAGAAGGTAGACAAATTAAGTCTAGATACAGAATCAAAAGTTAACTCCTTAGATGCTGAATTAAATAAGATACAAGAGTCTGTAACATGTAATTTAAGTGTAATAGACAAGAGATTCACTGAAATGCAAGATAATTTTGTGTCTAGAAATTTATGTATGAATGGTGGAAGTGTGTGGAGTAATTCACCTGTAAAAAGTTTTCCTTGTGATAATTTACACCCTGTAGATTTTTTGCAACACTGCTCTGACAACCTTGTTACTGGCATGTCTGATAATCTAAAGATTAAATTTGTTAAAAAATTTCTTGAGGGAGAAGCTTTGTCTTGAGCAAACCAACATTTTGATGAGTGGAAAACGTTTGATGATTTTAAGAAGAGTTTCTTAAATAAGTTTTGGTCTGAGACTGAACAGGGTAGAATAAAAAGTGAATTTTTAAATGGGCCTATCTTCAGGGGCAGAAACCACTCAATGAAAGACTTTTGCAGGGATCAACTTAGGAAATTGGTGCATCTAGATAAACCCTTCGACGAAATGACGCAAATTGATGCCCTTAAAAGTAGGTTACCTGAAAGAATACAGTGGGAATTAGTGCATGGACCTGACGACTGTTTAGACCAGTTTCTAAAATATATAGACAAATTAGACAGGGCAATGGATAGAAATGTGCAATAGTTTAGTAACGGAAACCATTACAGTGGGAGGTGGAATTCTGATTACCGTGGAGAGAACCCTAGAAGGGACGATAGAGATTTTCGGAATGAACACCAATATGATAGAACAAGAGAGTACAATGCTAATTGGAGAGGGAGTAACTGGGAAAGCAATGGTGTAACTAGGAACAACAGATGGGAAGGTAACAACAGAATGAATATAAATTGGAGAAGTGACAATAGAGGTAGACATCCGGAAAACTCCGGACCGCCTCAATGAGGGTCCACAGCTTTGGGGCGAACAGATTTAAACATAATAGGACCACTAACTTTCACACAAAACCCAATACTGTAAATAACTGTACCATTAACAAATAGGTTAAAAACCAGAAATACCAAGTGAATTATATAAATTTTGATAAAAAATTTTGGGATGCTATGTGGCACAGTAGACCACCACAAAATAAACATAGGAGAGACCAAAGTTCTGACTCAATTCTGGATGAGGGGATGTTAAATGATTTTTACAGGTGGGCAAAAAGGGGAGAGGAAGCTAATAATGAAGAGAGTAACAAATGTTTTAGTTCAGAATTGGGGGGTGTTGTTCACACAAGAAGGTAATAGTGAATCAGCTGATGATAAACCTAAGCAACAGGAAAAAGAATCAACCATAGAAAGTGAAAAACAGAGAGAAATAGATGAAACTGGCAGTAAAGTATACCATAGTAGTGATGATGTCAGTATTTTTGATGTGAAAAGTATGGTAAGCAAACCAGTAAGTGAGTACAATGTTTTTATTGAAATAAATAATGAAGTGTGGGAACTTGATGATAGTTGTGGTGATGAAGCACAGGAATATGATAGGAATAATGAAGTGACAGCTGAAAATCAGTTGCTACATGTCTTTCCTGATGAGCTCATGGTTAATCAAAGTGGTGATAACAAAAGTGAAAATATTGTGAAAGAATTAGATTTGCGTGATATTATTGAAAGTAAAGGAAGCCAATTCTTAGAATTCCTGTGGAACCAGTATAATGAGAGTTGTAGCAGCAAAGTGTTTTGGTATCGTCTAAGTATAATTAGTGGAGTTTTATGCCCACGCTGGTGGGAGAGTAAAAGAAAGAGTCTGAGTGAAAGGTACATAAACAGTAGGGAGATATTTTGTGTGCAGCCAAAGTGTAAACTTGACACTAGTAACTTAGAATCTGAAAATCAGGTAAACCTGATGAAGACTGAAAGGGAGGAAGTAGATGGAAATTATAAAGAAATTGAAAAAGATTTATTATATGAAGTCCCTGAGGGGAAGGCAGATGAAAAGGAATTAGGCTGTCCATACATTAAAATAAGAGTAAATCAGTGGGAAGGGCACTGTCTTATTGATACAGGAAGCCCCATATGCGCAATTTCAGAAAAATTTAGAGATAAAATTAGAGATGGTAAGAACTTTGTAGAAATGCCGGTTGTAGGGGTAAAAATCAGAGGTGCCACTGGTAGGCAAAGTAAGGTAGTTAAGAGTCAAGTATTGTTAACGTTTCAAATTGAAAATGTGGAGTTTGAGCAGGGTTGCCTTGTGGTTCACACATGGCTCTGAGCACTATGGGACTCAACTGCTGAGGTTATTAGTCCCCTAGAACTTAGAACTAGTTAAACCTAACTAACCTAAGGACATCACAAACATCCATGCCCGAGGCAGGATTCGAACCTGCGACCGTAGCGGTCTTGCGGTTCCAGACTGCAGCGCCTTTAACCGCACGGCCACTTCAGCCGGCTTGCCTTGTGGTCCCAAGGTTAGAAGAAAATATCATTTTTGGCATGGATTGGGTCTTAAAAGTGGGTGTAAGCTTCTCTTGGGAAGATAAGACTGTTATAATTACTGAACCTGAGAAAAATAGTATTCTGAAAACAGAAATGTACATCCTTAACTGTAGTAATTCTTGCAACCATATCAAAGCTGTTGTAAGCAAGGTAGATAATCAAGCCATAAGTGATAACACAACCCTTGATCTTATAAATGAACAAAATTTCGAAGAATTAGTCGAAGTAAAATTGAAGGAAGCTGTAAATCTAAGTGAAAGTCAGAAAAATCAGTTAAGAGAAGTGTTATGGGAATTTCAGGATACATTCAGTGAGAGACCAGGGAAGGTAAAAGACTATCAGTGCAGACTTCAACTCAGAGATCATCATCCTTTCCTCCAAAAACCATATGGCATTCCATTCTCCAGGAAAAAAGATGTAGAAAGGGAAATCCAAAAAATGGAAACTTGGGGGATTATAGAAAGGAGTAGAAGTGCTTACAACAACCCATTAGTAGTTGTGTCTAAGAGAAATGGTGGGGTTAGACTTGTACTTGACTCTAGGCACCTTAATAAGTTTTTGATTAGAGAAAATGACCATCCTGACAATATGGATGAACTCCTGCACAAATTTGATAATGTAAAATTTATGAGTAGCCTAGACTTGACATCTGGTTTTCACCAAATACCACTTGAACTTGATTCTAGGAAGTATACTGCCTTTTTGTATGGTGGCAAAAGTTACCAATATTGTGTTGTCCCTTTTGGATTGAATGTATCTGTGGCTGAATTTATCAGAGCACTGGATTTTGTATTAGGTGATGAATTGTCTTCAAAATTAATAGTATATGTAGATGACGTTCTTGTAACTGGAAAAACCTGGGAAGATCATCTAAACCTTCTGAGACAAGTCTGTTCAAAATTGAGGGAAGGGAGAATGACCGTAAAATTGGAAAAATGTTGTTTTGGAGTTAATGAACTGAAATTTTTTGGGCATAATATTTCAGAAAAGGGAATCTTGCCTGATAAGGATAAACTTGAGGCCATTGTAAACTTCCCTATTCCCAAGAACAAAAAACAACTCAAGTCCTTTTTTGGTCTCACTGGATTCTATAGAAAATTTCTTAGTACCCAAGCTTTAAATGCAAACTGCTTATGTAACTTACTAAAAAAGAATACTGTTTGGGATTGGACACAAGAATGTCAGGATGCGTTCGTGGAAATAAAACAACAACTGTCCCAAAGTCAAATGTTGTATAGACCTGTTATGTCGTTACCATTCTGTATAATGACAGATAGTAGTGAGACAGGTTTAGGGGCACACTTGTTTCAAAACATAGAAGTAGAAGGAAAATTAGAACACCATTCTATTGCTTTTGCTAGCCGGGTGTTACAAAAGTATGAAAAATCATATACAGTCACAGAGAAGGAACTACTTGCCATCCACTGGGCATTTAATAAGTTTAAAAGTTATCTTTTAGGGCACAAGGTAATTGTTTTCTCTGACCATAAAGCTCTATCGTACATTCAGGAGTGCAGACTCTATCATGACTGTATAACAAGGTGGGTTTTATTCCTTCAACAGTTTGACTATGAGATCAAATTTATTCAGGGTAAACATAATGTCATTGCAGATGCCCTTTCCAGACTACCGGTAGGTGCAGATGTTGAAAATACTTATGGAAAAGAGGAGAAAGAGTTCAAACTTATGTACTTAAAGGGTGTAAAAGATGAAGCTGAAATACTCAAAATCTGTAATGATATTCGTAGAAACCAAAACCATGATGAAAATTGGAAGTTGGTTAAAAGTTATATAGGGAAAAAGGGAGGAGAAAAGGGATTTTGTTTAGGAGACCTAGACCTGACTTAGAGAATTGGAAGCTATGTTGGCCTGAGCAATGTATTGACACGTTAATCAGTTACATACACGAAAGCTTTGGACACTGCGGGGCAACAAAATGTATACAGAAGATACAGGAAAATGTATACTTTTATAATATCAGTAGGAGAGTGAAGAAAAAACTTGAAACCTGTGATCGTTGTCAGAGAGTAAAAATGAGCAACCAAACATCTAAAGGATTGATGCAAAAATTTTACCAAATAAAAACCTCGAATTAACAGCTATTGATCTATATGGACCACTACCAAGGTCAAGGGGAGGGTATAGTTACATCTTCGTTGTAGTTGACGTTTTCTCTAAATTTATAAAATTGTATACATTAAAGAGAGCAACCAGTAAACAAATTATCATCAAACTGACGAATCATTATTTCACAAATGTTGGTATACCCCAGGCCATCATGTCTGATAATGGGTCACAGTTTACATCTAAATTATGGAAAAATTTTATTGAAGACACAGGAATAAAACATATCTTGATTTCGGTTTGTCACCCATCAAGTAACCCAGCAAAAGGTACATGAGGGAAATTGGAAGGCTCTGCAGAACATACTGTAGTAAAAATCATGTTAATTGGATTGAAAATGTTACTGACTTTGAGGATATAATGAACAGCCTACAACATTCATCCACTGGTTTTTCACCTTACGAAGTAATGTTTAATAGACGACCTGCAAATTTGATTTCTGAGAATGTTGATTTCCCACCTTGTCAAACTATGACACCCCAGGAAAGAGAGACAGCTGTTAGGAACACTATGAAAAGACAAGGAGAGGTAAGAAAACGGAGACATGATGCAAGAAGTAAAGGAGTACAGTTCAGGACAGGAGATCTGGTTTTAGTAAAAACACAGGAAAAATCTAGATTGATGAGTTCTGAAATAAAGAAATTTTTTGACATCTATATAGGCGCCTTTGAAATCAAGGAAAACCCACACCCTAATGCCTATAGGCTAATCTACCCAAAATCCAAGAAGTTATTTGGACTGCGCAATGTTACAGAGTTAAAACTCTACAAACATGACCCATAAAATAGTCATTAATAAGTAAAATGCTGCTCGGAAAGAACTAGTT
Source organism: Schistocerca serialis cubense (assembly GCF_023864345.2). Taxonomy (NCBI): domain Eukaryota; kingdom Metazoa; phylum Arthropoda; class Insecta; order Orthoptera; family Acrididae; genus Schistocerca; species Schistocerca serialis. Next base: position 15,914,067 of record NC_064638.1, read on the forward strand.
GACTGGCCCAACTACATCACTTTATTGTTTTATCATTCAAGGAAAACTTCATGTCAAAGTGTGGGGCTATGTCAGCTAAAAGTATGAAGTAGATTTTGTGTTAATGTGAATTATGTCTGTACTAATTTCTCTTTGTTCTCTAGTATACCCATTCATTAAATTTGGTACGAGATCAGTGTGTCGGGCTACGAACCATTTTACAGTGTCATAGTAATGTCTCTTAACAGAAACCAAAGTTAATGATGTGGACACTTTTAAAGTAATAAGATATGAATAGTGATTGTGTGTAAGAAGACAAAACCTTGTCATTTGTAAGCTATGTCAGATGGAACGTTATTTAATGGATAAAGCAAACTGGAGGTACTTGTCAGATTATGAGAGTGTACTTTGAAAGACCAGGTATGTTATAGTGTGTTAAAAATATAGTGGGTAGTCATGAAATTTAATCATGCAAATTAAGAATGTATTGAGGTTTAGAGCATTATGGAAACAGATGTTGGTGTATTACTTTTGAAACACTTGTGATGGATTGAAGGTTATGTGATACTAATTTTGAAGTTTATATTGTGGGAGAATATTTTGTAATAGTTTAGATAATTTAATGTTAAAGTGAATGAAGAGCTGTTAGGAATTTATCCCATACCCTGTTACACAATTTGGAATAATTTCTGTTCATGGCAATATGCTATTTGAGCACAGGAGAGTAAATAAAAATGAAACACTGCTTAATAATGATGTAAAGTTAAGGTATAAATACTAACAATCTTACACAATTTAAGTGTAGAGTTTGTCATAATTTGACCTATAAAGCTGAAATAGATGTACAGTGTGAGGATACTGCAATTATAGTCGCAATCATATGGAACATCTCAGCTATCTCATTATAAAGAAAACATTAAATCATAAATATGTAAACCAATCTGACTCTGAAAATACAGTGCTGATCACACATATTTGAATTTGCACTGGATTCACCATGTGATTCCATTCATCACGTATACATGAATTTTCCCTAAGAGACAACCATTTAACATTGTGTATAAGTAGTACAGTATTTTGAACTATGTCTATTTTATGTATGTGGTTAAAAGAACCTGTTTATGTTAGAATAATTATTTCTTTAGATTTAATGGTTGTTTTGGGCACAAGCCATGCCCTAAGGTATTTTATTGAAAAACTTATATTAAAAGATTGTGAGAGATCCCTGCATTACACAGTTCACTTAATATATTCTAAAGAAACCACTGACAATCAGAAGAATGAGGTTAACTAAGATGCATTAAGTCAGTATTGAAGTAAACTTGAGTTTATGCATATACTATACAATTATGTACCCGTCTTAACACAGCTCTGCAGCTACCATGATCAATTAAATATAAGGTGCCATATTTTATTGTTAGTTATAAGCTCATTACACTTATTGTTCAATACAGCCAATGTAACTTTCAAATTGTATATCATGGAAAGTGTATATATATAACTAAGATCACTTGGGAAACCAATTTTATTACTAACTTTCGGAACTGGAAATTTTATTATGATGTGTGTATTAGACATACACTCCTGGAAATGGAAATAAGAACACATTGACACCGGTGTGTCAGACCCACCATACTTGCTCCGGACACTGCGAGAGGGCTGTACAAGCAATGATCACACGCACGGCACAGCGGACACACCAGGAACCGCGGTGTTGGCCGTCGAATGGCGCTAGCTGCGCAGCATTTGTGCACCGCCGCCGTCAGTATCAGCCAGTTTGCCGTGGCATACGGAGCTCCATCGCAGTCTTTAACACTGGTAGCATGCCGCGACAGCGTGGACGTGAACCGTATGTGCAGTTGACGGACTTTGAGCGAGGGCGTATAGTGGGCATGCGGGAGGCCGGGTGGACGTACCGCCGAATTGCTCAACACGTGGGGCGTGAGGTCTCCACAGTACATCGATGTTGTCGCCAGTGGTCGGCGGAAGGTGCACGTGCCCGTCGACCTGGGACCGGACCGCAGCAACGCACGGATGCACGCCAAGACCGTAGGATCCTATGCAGTGCCGTAGGGGACCGCACCGCCACTTCCCAGCAAATTAGGGACACTGTTGCTCCTGGGGTATCGGCGAGGACCATTCGCAACCGTCTCCATGAAGCTGGGCTACTGTCCTGCACACCGTTAGGCCGTCTTCCGCTCACGCCCCAACATCGTGCAGCCCGCCTCCAGTGGTGTCGCGACAGGCGTGAATGGAGGGACGAATGGAGACATGTCGTCTTCAGCGATGAGAGTCGCTTCTGCCTTGGTGCCAATGATGGTCGTATGCATGTTTGGCGCCGTGCAGGTGAGCGCCACAATCAGGACTGCATACGACCGAGGCACACAGGGCCAACACCCGGTATCATGGTGTGGGGAGCGATCTCCTACACTGGCCGTACACCACTGGTGATCGTCGAGGGGACACTGAATAGTGCACGGTACATCCAAACCGTCATCGAACCCATCGTTCTACCATTCCTAGACCGGCAAGGGAGCTTGCTGTTCCAACAGGACAATGCACGTCCGCATGTATCCCGTGCCACCCAACGTGCTCTAGAAGGTGTAAGTCAACTACCCTGGCCAGCAAGATCCCCGGATCTGTCCCCCATTGAGCATGTTTGGGACTGGATGAAGCGTCGTCTCACGCGGTCTGCACGTCCAGCACGAACGCTGGTCCAACTGAGGCGCCAGATGAAAATGGCATGGCAAGCCGTTCCACAGGACTACATCCAGCATCTCTACGATCGTCTCCATGGGAGAATAGCAGCCTGCATTGCTGCGAAAAGTGGATATACACTGTACTAGTGCCGACATTGTGCATGCTCTGTTGCCTGTGTCTATGTGCCTGTGGTTCTGTCAGTGTGATCATGTGATGTATCTGACCCCAGGAATGTGTCAATAAAGTTTCCCCTTCCTGGGACAATGAATTCACGGTGTTCTTATTTCAATTTCCAGGAGTGTATTTTATTCCATAGTGACACACAATCCCATGCATGCCATGCACGGACTTGTGTGTGTGTGTGGGGGGGGGGGGGGGTATTGTAACAGAACGTAAGATCGTGTATGTCAGTAATTTTCGTGTATGTCAGTAATTTCTTTACGTGTAATGTTTTATGTAAATATAGCCTTTGACTGTGAGTTTAACAACTAAGAGACAGTTATCTTTGGACATGCGGAAAGGAGGTCGATCTTTGGGGGAGGTGGTTAAAGGGCTTTGGAGAAAAAACGTGGGCTAGAGGAGGTGGGAATACAGATGTGGTGTAAAACAATGTCTTATTGCATATCATTGTAGAAGTGTTAAATGTGAATAAATGAATTAAATAGTGATTTGCAAAACTAATGTAACGTTTGCTCTCTAAAAATCAAAATACCACATCGCCCTACAAACCAGTTAGTCTCATCCAAACACAAAGAAAACCGTAGGAACATCGCAGTGGAATCACCTCTAGACTTCACGAAGACAACAACGCAGCCATCGATATAAGTACCAAACTGTTCGTACTTGTTAACGACCTCGGACTATAAATTTGAATCTCCTGTAGTGCCTGAAGTCACCATGTGGACAAAGGAGTAGGACAACTCAAAGAACTGTGGAAATCTTAGGAAGAGGTCTGTTAAACAACGCTGACTGTTTGATGCGTTACTGCCCCTGGGCACAAGTCGGCATTGTTCCTTTTGCATTCAATCCCGATGCCATTTCTGTTTTTCACCGTCAATGTGAAGATCGAAGGCTTACAGTACACCTGAAGTGGTGCGTCGGAATCTACTACTGGACACCCAGGTAAGATTTCACCACAGATAGTTCGAAGCATTACTCCCACTGAATAGAACTCGGCCTTGTGCCTTTTGCATCAGTCACGATGCCATTTGTGTGTTTCATTGTCAATGGGAAGTGTTACAGTAAACCTGCCGTGGTGTATCGGAATCTAATACTGGTCTCCAAGGAAAGATTTCAACACAGACGTTTTTAAGCGTTACTCCCCCGGGACAGAAGTCTTCCTTGTCCCTTTCGTATTTAATCCCGATGCAAGTTCTCTGTTTCATCGACAACAAGAATGTTTAAGCGTTACAGTAAACCTGCCGTAGTGCATCGAAATGTAATACTTGTCACCCAGGAAAGTTTCCAACACAGACTGTTTGATGAATTACTCCCCATGGTCAGAAGATGGCAATTTGCCATTTGTAGTCAATCCCGATGCAATTTCGGTGTTTTATCGTCAATGAGAAAGTCAAAGAGTTGCAGTACACCTACCATGGTGCATCGGATTCTACTACTTTACTCTCAGGAAAGGTCCAAAGCGAAGACTGTTTGAGGCGTTACTCCCCCTGGACAGAAGTCGGCATTGTGCATTTCGTATTCAATCCTGATGCAATATCTGTGTTTTATCGTCAGTGTGTAAGTCCAAGCGTTACGGTAAATCTGCAATGGTGCATCGAAATATAGCACTGGACTCCCAGGGAAGTGTCAAACCCAGGCTGTTTGAGGTGTTACTCCCCCTGGATACAAGTCGGCATTGTACAATTTGATGTGTTGGCAGAAGAGCCAACACCGTGTTGCTAGAGGAGGCCGAAATGCACGCGTTAAAGCTCACGCAGACTTGCGTGAGGTGTGGAACAATTAAAGGAGTTGAGTCTAATAAATAAAGTACGAAGCTCTTGGAATACTTAACTTTAATCCATAATTGGAGAACATCACTCTTGATGATACATAATTATTATCTCAATATAAACTGGTAATGGCGCCTTGCTAGGTCGTAGCAAATGACGTAGCTGAAGGCTATGCTAACTATCGTCTCGGCAAATGAGAGCGTATTTGTCAGTGATCCATCTCTGGCAAAGTCGGCTGTACAACTGGGGCGAGTGCTAGGAAGTCTCTCTAGACCTGCCGTGTGGTGGCGCTCGGTCTTCAATCACTGACAGTGGCGACACGCGGGTCCGACGGTTACTAGCGGACCGCGGCCGATTTAAAGGCTACCACCTAGCAAGTGTGGTGTCTGGCGGTGACACCACATTCCTCCCCCGCAAATCGGCGTACGGTTGTGTTATAAGGCTTCCGCCCGCCGTGGGGAAGACCCCATGTTGACGTATGCGACGAGGTGGGAAGCCTAACAACAGGCGAGGCTGTGCCACCCGCACCCTGCCATTCGGTCCGAGGGGAGCTAGGAAACGCCTGAAAACCTAGTCCAGGGTGCACACCAACATGCGGTGTATGCGCCCGTAGAGAGACAGGAGGGGCCGAAGAGTCGACCTCCATCGGGCCGTGGCACCCGACGGGCGAAGACGACATATGGTACGGAGCGGGCAGGAGGTCCATGGTGGAGGACAACTGGTCACAGGAAGCGATCGGCGGCGCGTGACCCAGGCAGGCGCCCGGCGGTTGCAGCGACGCGTCCACTGCGGGCGTCGCCGGCGGGAGAACAGGTGGCGGCGGCGGCGGCGGCGCGTCGCCATGGGACAAAATGGGAGGCAGCGTCGGTAACACCTGGGGATGAGGTGAGCCAGTAGATGGGTCCCCAGGGCGCTGACCGGACGGCACCGTCGCTGAAAGCAGACGGGGAGCGGCAGAACCCGTGCGACAACAGAGGCGCAGCTGATTGAGATGCCGACGCACCTCACCAGAGGCCCCCAAAACCAGATACATAGCGCGGCCGAGGCAGCGAAGAATGCGCCCTGCGAGCCAACGCCGTGAACCTCGATAGTTGCGATAGTATACAACGTCGCCTGGAGCAAAAGCAGGTGGCTGCCGCTGCACAGGAACCTGATGCGGCGGATGTAGCAAAGACATCAAGTTTCGATGAGGACGACCGTGGAGCAACTCAGCCGGCGAGCGACCATCTCGAGGCTGAGAGCGATACGAGGACAAAAAGAGCAACAACGCGTCCTCCCGAGAATGCGACTCTTTCAACTTCAACATCTGTGACTTGACAGTCTGGACCAATCGCTCAGCGGCACCGTTCGACTGAGGCGAAAACGGCGCGGACGTCAGATGTTGGATACCATTGGCCGTGCAGAATGACTGAAATTCTGCGGACATGAATTGTGGGCCATTGTCGGAAACAATAGTCTGTGGAAGACCTTCAATGCAAAAGATAGCGAATAACGCTTGGATGGTGTCAGATGACGTCATGGAAGACATCTTGACAACAAAAGGAAAATTACTGAATGCATCGACCACAACCAACCATCGAGCCTTCCAGAATGGACCAGCAAAATCGATGTGTAAGCGTTGCCAAGGGGAAGTGGCTTTTGGCCATGCAAAGAATTTCTGCGGCGGTGCGGATTGTTGTTCGGCACACGCCACGCAAGAAGAGCACATATTCGTAATCGCAGCATCGATTCCGAACCAAGTACAGTGCTGACGAGCAAGTCGTTTCGTGCGCACTATACCCCAATGCCCTTAGTGGAGAAGCCGTAAGACAGAGGACTGTAACGAACGTGGGACCACGACGCTGGACTGATCATTATCAGAACGCAACAGCAAAACACCACGTCGTACAAAAAGTCTCTCCTTGTGATCAAAAAATCGGCGAACCAACGGATCCTCGATCCGTGATTTTAACAAGGGCCATTGCGTAGCAACAAAACGCAAAACGGTAGAAAGGACAGGGTCAGCAGCAGTGGCTGTAGCTACACGACGAAAATCAATCGGAAACGATTCGACCACGTCATCGGTCTCCGAATCAATGAACAGGCAAGCAAGTTCGGAAGAATCGAATGCTCTATTCTCAGCAACAGGCAAACGGGACAACCCATCGGCGTTTGCGTGCTTAGCAGTGGACCGATACAAGATATCGTAGCGGTACTGCGAGAGGAAAATTGACCAGCGAATGAATTTCTGCACTGTACGTGGAGGTACAGGCAACTACATTGACTGATTCTTTGAAAAATGCATCTAATGCAGACAACATTTCGTCGTAGGACAGAGTTGCTAAGTCGCGTCGGGGAAACAATTTCACTATCACACGGTAGGTGGACACTCCTACACAAGAAAGCAAAAAAGGCTGCCGCTCAATACCTTGAATTCTGTAGGCGGCGAGATGGAATCCAAATTGGCGTGACCACTCCGTCCAGCTTTCCAGTGCAGCATCAAAAGGACGAGAAGGTGGTGCAACTGCGTGTTGTGGCTGCGGTAGCGGTGGAGCGGCGGCCGCCGCATCGTTTTGCATTGCACGTTGACCCTGGACGAGCTGTCCAAGGGAATCCAATAAGGCCTGCATCTGCTGATTCTGCAAGCGATAAAATTCGGACAGTACATCTGGAGATTGTGGCGAAGCCATGACAAGTAAAGTAGGGCAGTATAGAGAAGTACACCGTTTTTACACTCGTCGCCATATGATGCGTTGGCAGAAGAGCCAACACCGTGTTGCTAGAGGAGGCCGAAATGCACGCGTTACAGCTCACGCAGACTGGCCTGAGGTCTGGAACAATTAAAGGAGTTTGTAACCTCCCCCCTCACTTATCGACCTTAATGACAGTGAAAAATTAAACCGCGTGTACCTAATGGAAATTTGGGAAAAGCAATCGTCACCGAAGTTAATCTATCGGTAAAGAGGGAGGAAAGGGTTACATCTAAATGAAAGGAAAAATGCAAATGAAACTGGTGGAAATTAATTTTGAAAAGGGGTAAAGTTAATAAAGAAAGTAAATGTGCGGCCGTTACGTTAACAATTAACTAGCGGTAATTAGATATTTGAGATTTGGGGGAAATCACGGTCGCCAGTCCTAAGGACAATTACTATAGTAACTGAAAAAGAAAGGTTATTACACATATAATTAACACTAGAAGCGTGGCAACTGAAGGTTGACACGTGTAGTGTGAAAACTGAAAGTTTGTCAGAAGTAATAAATTTCGCTACACTCTGACTTAATTTAGCAAAAGAATTAATAAAACCGGAAAATCGAAAGTTCATTTAGTGACTGAAGTTAATAGTGAGCTTTCTTTCTGAAGCACATCGAAATCCAGTAAAATACGGTTAGTCTTGGACTACCTCAACAATCATTTCAAAAGCAACTTGACTCTACGCAATTTAGAAACAAGAGATTTAACTTTGAACTTGAATTAAATGATTCTGAACAATCAACAATAGTAAAATGTAGTACGTACCAAGCTGAGCTGCAGTCACAGGTAAGCTAAAATACGGTAACAAAGCTCGCACTCTTAATTCGTGCTTGTGTAATCTGAATATTGTAGCCAGCTCTGAGACTTTAACTGAACTTTGAAATTAAAGCAGTGAAATCTAATTATATTATTTTAATGCTGGCGTTTGAATTTCAACGACACTCGGGTTCATTTCGGAAAAGGAAGGGACCCTGCTTGGCAATGCAATTGGGACAATGAGCAACAAAGGTTCATGCTAAGTTGCTGTAATTTTGCGAGGCAAATGGAACAATTTGAAAAGCTGAGGTCTGCCATACAGTTCTGAAACTTTACGTGGTTTTAGTCTTCCTTGTTGGTTGATTGAAGGTTTGAAGCCGTCGATCGAGGAGGTGGCGACAGTCACTCATTGTCGGCCGTCGCTGTTGCAGAAGCTGGATGTTGGCGCGCCTTCTTCTCGACACGGTCACCAGGCGAAACGGGCTCTTGATGTGCGCCAGCTAATGCTTCCCGTCCGCGACACCATGTCAGAAACTATCATCGCGAGTCGAGCGCAATTACATGCTGCCAAACCCCGAAAGCGCGGCAACTCGCGGGAGCGTCACACAACCCTGCTCCACTCGCTACTCCCGCCAGACTCTCACCCTGTTCTGCCCGCGCTCCACGCGGCAGAGTTCACACTACCAAAGATCCTACACACTTTGATTCGTCACACGACCTATCGACGTAATCGTTCGATAGCAGTTTTCCCTAGGCAAGACCCAGCGTAAAAATACAAATAATATTTACGAAACAAACCAATTATACATCGACATGAGTGCATAAATATATGTATACAAACAGTAAAACAATTACAATATATAAAGAGACAGAAATGTCATATCTTGAGGTAACAAAACAAGGAAAAAAAATAATAGTACAATAGATGGAAATAGGAGTATATGCATTTCCGGCGTTACACGTGCCCCACATTGTCTGAGGATGTTCGTGTAACGTAAACAGACTCAGAAAATGTCCCAAAAAAGAAACAGCGGAAATGCATATGCTCAAAACATCAACAAAATTTAGCATTCGTCTAATTAATCATAAATCAATTTTTAGACCATAATAATTGAGTGGAGACACTCATAATCTTATTCCACTCTGTCACCTTGCACAAAATAAAACAGGTTGACAACATATTAAAATTCATAGGAAACATAGAAAATGGTTTAGCTATTCTAAAATTGTCAAAATTCCCAACAGTATCAAGAAATGGAATACTATTTACAAAATTAATCAGAGTACATGGTCATAAAAACAGGTAGATCAAAATACGCAAATTAATAATTAATTACATAGAATACACATTTTTACATAACCCTTTCATAATTAATATTCTCGTCATAGGAGTCCATTAAACGCTAAACAAGAAAATAACACACATCAGATCGAAAAAAACATAAATATTGACAGTAGAATTCTTTCAGCTGTCCAGGAAGAAAAACAATTCCGCCTTCCGTACTCGCAAGTACAAAGAATGCCGACAGCGGCCCAAGAGCCAACAGCGGCACAAGAGCCGACAGCGGCTCGCCTCGCCAGTATTGTTGCGCCCGCGTGTGCGGCACGCTTGATCTCACTCGCCCTTGTGACGGCGTTTCCAGAACGTCCGCTTCACTGAATTCTTTAGGAAAAACTCACTCCCGAGTAATCTCAAGGAGTCCCTTAATACTATCACAGTGGATAACTCAACACTGTCCATCATCACACGCATGTACTAGCCTGAAACTTAAAACAGCGTCTAAGTACATCGGCAATGACTAGTAAATCACATATTTATGAAATCTTACAGCTATTTACAAAATCATATTTACATTCCTTAATCTACTGTGACTCAGCTGAAAATTTAAACTAGCAGCTTGGATTTTTCAGTTGATTAGATCATGATTAAATTGATTAAAATTAAATTGATTAATCAAAATTAATTACTTATTAATTACAACTTCTTTAATGACCTTGGTCAGTCAAAAGCATGGCAATCTAGCAAATCGTTAAATCTTACGCTCTATTTTACATACTGTATAAATTACCCATTGTGTGGTATTAATCGATCCTAGGTTGGTACAATTTCAAGTCTACAATATTCCGTAAGCATTTGTGTGAGGCATACCAATGACTTTATATGGTCCATTATAAACAAACTTAAATTTAGAGTTTTCATGGTCTATCTCGCTCGATTTCTCATGAGCTTTTACAAGTACTAAGTCTCCGATTGCAAACTTAGCAAAACGCGCTTTAGCGTCATGACGACGTATGCGAGCATCGGCTTTTGGCTTCATTACTTCTCGCAAACGATCTTTTTTCACACCAATACTAATGTTAATCCGTGGAGGGAATTTGATTATCTCTTCCAATTCACTTTCTACACTTTTGTCAATGCCGAAATTCCTCATGTTATGGCAGTTCAAACTCATTCCTACGTCAATGTCATCCGGCCAGTTAACAATGTGTATAGGCTGGTATTGCCTATGCACACCGTCTCCTGCCTCGTCAAAACCAACTACCATTGTTTTATCTAGTGACATACATGTCAAAGTTTTGCTTTCGCAGTTAATCACTGCACGGTACTTTAATAGCCAATCTAACCCGATAATTACTTCCGTAGTTAAGTCTGGCACGACGACAAACTCTTGTTCAAATCGTGCCCCACATATCTCGAAGTGGACAAAAATCTGTTTTGTGACCGGTTTACTGGCCTTCCCAGTAGCACCGATAATTTTCACTCCTGTTACTGGCATAACTACGATGCCAGGTCTGTCTTTCAGTAACTCAAATATTTTCCCAGATACAGCACTCAATTCTGCCCCGGTGTCAATCAACACGTTTAGTTGTAGGTCGTGCATATTAACGGACACTACTATCTGTCTACACTTGTCCTCGACTGTTTCTTTATTTTCCCACAGTAAATCCTCGTCTATATCCAGGTCATTCCAGAAAAAACCATCCGGCTTTGATCCTAAATCCGGTTTATCTGGCGGCTTTTTCAGTCTCTGTTCACATACAGTTTTAATTTCAACACGTTTGTCCTGAGGCTTAGTCTCTAGCTTCGCCTCCAATACCGAAACCTTTTCCTGTAACTCGTCAACTAGTGAGTGTTGCTTTGCTATCAATTCACTAATTGTCACCTTCGTTGATTCCACTTTGGTCAGATTGATCTCATCTGCCAATCTACCTGGAGGAATGTGCCCAGTAGCATCTGAAATTACTTCCTCTGGATCTGCGCAACCCATACTGCTACCGTCTGACCGTATAACGTCAGCTCTAACCTCATACACGCTGTAATCTACGCGCTTTTCTACCAATCGTTTCCGGCTATCACTAAAATTTTCGTAATCTTTCTCCTTAATACTCTCGCAATGTTTAAACTGGATGTTCGCGTCGGATGGGTCGGCTACGTCTACCACTACAACTTTCGGTAAAGTCTGCCGGTTAGGGCCAGAACTTTCCGTTACTCCTTCAACATATAACTCCTGCGGGACGAAACACGACGAATCTTGCTCGTGCTGCCCATTAACATCAACTATTTCTGGTAAAGTCTGCCGGTTAGGGCCAGAACTTTCAATCACTTCACAAATACTATCTTCCTGTGGGACGAGACGCGGCAAATACTGCACGCGCTCCCCATAAACACTTCTCCCATACAGACCCCTATAATCTCTTAGTTCGTCGTATAAGCGACCGAACTGCCTTAACCAGACCTCATCCCTCTCTGCATCCCCTCGCTCAATGACGGACGTGTTATCCGACATCTGATCTTCTCTCAACAATTGCGAATCATTCTTAAACTCAATCTCCAGTTCCGCTGTGGGTATTACAGCTGCCACTTTATAATCGATTTCCGGAACACTACTTAAATTGTTCTCACTGACAGTGAATGTACTTCCTACTGCCGTGTCTACAGCTGATCTACTACTTGTGGGCGCACTCCTTTCTCCTAACACTGGCACACTCTCCCGCCGTTGATTATTCCATACGGAATTTTCATAACGACGACACCTGGGTTTTCTCCTGTTATTGGGCCGCCAAAATTTCTCCACGCCCGGTCGGCCCCTCACCGGCGCGGCTAATGGTTTCCCTGTCTCGTCCCAGCAGATACGCTCCCCGGATACTGCTGAGGCGGCTGGTCACACCCTCTGGCGTTATCACTATTCTGCGCAGCCCGTATCACGCTAGTATGATACTGGTTTCCGTCATTCCGGTTATTATTTGCATTGTACCGATTGTTATTACGGTCCGAACCATTATTGTTATTGCTGCCATGGTTCCGGTATGCATTATTCCCATGGTTATCGTTGGTGTGGTTGCTGTGGTACCCGTTGTTGTTACCACGGCCTCTACCACTGTCGCGATTATTGCGCCAATTGTCCTCGTCCTCCACTCTTTCCAGGAAATCATTTATTGTCCTGTAATTGCTTCCTACGTAGCGTTTTGTATCATCTGGAAGCTTTTTGTAGAGTTCCCAGACTATTTCGGATTCCGTGCGGCGATCACGCAAATATTCCAACTTGCGGATCCAGCCCTCACAAAATTCCTTCATCGAGCCGCGCGAATTCGCATCGAAAGGCCTCGATACGACAAATTCGCGCCAGACACTTTGCTGTTTTTGCTCTGACCAGTATTCAGCCAGAAACAAATTTTTAAACTCGTCAAAAGTCAGGTTCGTAATGTTGAGATTTAGGCCCCAACGCTTGGCATCACCAGCCAACACATCAATAACCGCATTAATTTTTCTCTCATCAGTCCATGATCTGGGTAAAACTCTTTCACAATTTTTAATGAAATCCGTCGGGTGTATACCGCCTTTTTTCAAGGGGTCGAACCGCTCCTCTTTCGTCAACAACTCCGAACTATGTGCACAGATTGGCACATAGCTCTGTTTTTCGTCAAGTTTCCTTTCTAATTCCGACACTCTCGTAATCACTTGGCAAGTGGTTGTCGCAAGCGTTTCCACTTCCCTCTTTTTCTCTTCGCAGGTGTTAGCCTGCTTCGTCACTTTGGTATCTACTTCGGATACTAAAGCCTTTAAAGTTTCCACCTTCTGTTGATCCTCTTTTCTCACTAATTGAATTTGTTCCGTCACCTTATTCTCGATGATCGGAGCAACTGCGTCTCCTACACTTTTCTCGATTCTGCTAATTTCGGAATCAAAACGAGTATTTATGCTCGCAATTTCCGCCTGAACGCCTATCATTTCCTGTTTAAGGTTACCGATTTCGGTATTAATCACGACAATATCGTCTTTGATTTTATCAACTTTTGTGTTAACAACTTCAACATTGTTGTTAACAACATTAATAGCTTTGTTCTGATTGTCTAGCATTCGTTCAATTTTTTCAGACAGAGCTACTTGCTTGGCAGCCTGAGCTGCTTGCTCGGCAGCCTGAGCTTCTTGCTTGGCAGCCTGATCTTTAATTTCTGCCGATTGACTCTTGATTTCGTTAATCAAAACATTCAATAAATCAGTTAAATTCCCGGAAACCACCGGTTTTACTTCCGTAGCGGCTTCCTCTTTCATTGTCCCCCCGTATTCGTCATCAAGGGATTCAGATTTGATTTTCACTTCCGATTCCGAAACATTTTCTAAAGTCTGGAATTCCATTTCTGCTCTTTGTTGCGTTTCGGCGGTCGCATCTTTCATGCTAGCCGCCTGCCCCGGAACAATGGGTACCGCTGTGAGCGTTTCCCACTGTTCGACCGATTGTTCCTTATCCAAGCCTACCAAATTTTGGTAATTGTTGCCTTCACTCATTTTAATAATTTTCAATATAAATGCCAAATCTCAACTCTAATTAGGATTCCTCACACGAATATTCTCGCTGACGTATCGACCATTTCGTAACCAGTACTTTGTTACGAGATTTGCACAATGCAAAATTCGTGTCCAGAACAACCTCAAATTTGAAGATTGTCCTGTCACGAGGTCGCCACTTGTAACCTCCCCCCTCACTTATCGACCTTAATGACAGTGAAAAATTAAACCGCGTGTACCTAATGGAAATTTGGGAAAAGCAATCGTCACCGAAGTTAATCTATCGGTAAAGAGGGAGGAAAGGGTTACATCTAAATGAAAGGAAAAATGCAAATGAAACTGGTGGAAATTAATTTTGAAAAGGGGTAAAGTTAATAAAGAAAGTAAATGTGCGGCCGTTACGTTAACAATTAACTAGCGGTAATTAGATATTTGAGATTTGGGGGAAATCACGGTCGCCAGTCCTAAGGACAATTACTATAGTAACTGAAAAAGAAAGGTTATTACACATATAATTAACACTAGAAGCGTGGCAACTGAAGGTTGACACGTGTAGTGTGAAAACTGAAAGTTTGTCAGAAGCAATAAATTTCGCTACACTCTGACTTAATTTAGCAAAAGAATTAATAAAACCGGAAAATCGAAAGTTCATTTAGTGACTGAAGTTAATAGTGAGCTTTCTTTCTGAAGCACATCGAAATCCAGTAAAATACGGTTAGTCTTGGACTACCTCAACAATCATTTCAAAAGCAACTTGACTCTACGCAATTTAGAAACAAGAGATTTAACTTTGAACTTGAATTAAATGATTCTGAACAATCAACAATAGTAAAATGTAGTACGTACCAAGCTGAGCTGCAGTCACAGGTAAGCTAAAATACGGTAACAAAGCTCGCACTCTTAATTCGTGCTTGTGTAATCTGAATATTGTAGCCAGCTCTGAGACTTTAACTGAACTTTGAAATTAAAGCAGTGAAATCTAATTATATTATTTTAATGCTGGCGTTTGAATTTCAACGACACTCGGGTTCATTTCGGAAAAGGAAGGGACCCTGCTTGGCAATGCAATTGGGACAATGAGCAACAAAGGTTCATGCTAAGTTGCTGTAATTTTGCGAGGCAAATGGAACAATTTGAAAAGCTGAGGTCTGCCATACAGTTCTGAAACTTTACGTGGTTTTAGTCTTCCTTGTTGGTTGATTGAAGGTTTGAAGCCGTCGATCGAGGAGGTGGCGACAGTCACTCATTGTCGGCCGTCGCTGTTGCAGAAGCTGGATGTTGGCGCGCCTTCTTCTCGACACGGTCACCAGGCGAAACGGGCTCTTGATGTGCGCCAGCTAATGCTTCCCGTCCGCGACACCATGTCAGAAACTATCATCGCGAGTCGAGCGCAATTACATGCTGCCAAACCCCGAAAGCGCGGCAACTCGCGGGAGCGTCACACAACCCTGCTCCACTCGCTACTCCCGCCAGACTCTCACCCTGTTCTGCCCGCGCTCCACGCGGCAGAGTTCACACTACCAAAGATCCTACACACTTTGATTCGTCACACGACCTATCGACGTAATCGTTCGATAGCAGTTTTCCCTAGGCAAGACCCAGCGTAAAAATACAAATAATATTTACGAAACAAACCAATTATACATCGACATGAGTGCATAAATATATGTATACAAACAGTAAAACAATTACAATATATAAAGAGACAGAAATGTCATATCTTGAGGTAACAAAACAAGGAAAAAAAATAATAGTACAATAGATGGAAATAGGAGTATATGCATTTCCGGCGTTACAAGTTGAGTCTAATAAATAAAGTACGAAGCTTTTGGAATACTTAACTTTAATCCGTAATTGGAGAACATCGCTCTTGATGATATATAATTATTATCTCAATGTAAACTGGTAATGGCGCCTTGCTAGGTCGTAGCAAATGACGTAGCTGAAGGCTATGCTAACTATCGTCTCGGCAAATGAGAGCGTATTTGTCAGTGATCCATCTCTGGCAAAGTCAGCTGTACAACTGAGGCGAGTGATAGGAAGTCTCTCTAGACCTGCCGTGTGGTGGCGCTCGGTCTGCAATTACTGACAGTGGCGACACGCGGGTCCGACGTATACTACCAGACCGCGGCCGATTTAAAGGCTACCACCTAGCAAGTGTCGTGTCTGGCGGTGACACCACACATTTTGTATTTAATCACGATGCATTTTCTGCTTTTCATAGTCAATGTGAAGGTCCAAGAGTTTCTGTAAACCTGCAGTGGTGCATCGCAATCTACCACTGGACTCATAGGAGTGGTTCCAACACAGTGTGTTTGAAGCGTTACTCCCCCTGGACACAAGTCGGCATTGTATGTAATCCTGATGCAATTTCTTTGATTCATCGTCAATGTGGAGGTCGAAGGTTTACAGTATACCTGCCGTGGTGGATCGGAATGTAATACTCGTCAACCAGGAAAGTTTCCAACACAGACTGTTTGTAGCGGTACTCCACCTGGGCTCAATTCGGCATTGTATCTTTTGTATTCAATCCCGATGAAATTTCTGTGTTTCATCGTCAATTTGAAGGTCCAAGGGTTACAGTAAACCTGCAGTTGTGCATCGGAATCTAATACTGGACTCGCAGGAATGGTTCCAACACAGACTGTTGAAGCGATACATTCCATGGACAGTAGTCGGCATTGTGCCATTTGTATTCAATCCTGATGCAATTTCTGTGTTTCATCATCTACATTAAGGTCCAAGGGTTTCCGTAAACCAGCCGTGGTGCATCGGAACCTACTACTGGACTGCCAGGAAACGTTCACAGCACAGACTCTTTGAAGCGTTACTCCACCTGGACAGAAGTCGGCATTGGGGCTTTTGTGTTCAATCCCGATGCAATTTCTGTGTTTCATCGTCAATGTGGAAGTTCAAGGGTTACAGTAAACCTACAGTGGCGCTTCGCAATGTACTGCAGGATCCCAGGAAAGATTCCAAGCACAGACTGTTGGAAGCGTTACTCCCCCTGGAGAGGAGTCGGCATTGTGCCTTTTGTATTCAATCCCAATGCAATTTCTGTGTTTCATCGTCAGTGAGAAGGTCCAAGTGATACAGTACACCTGAGGTAGTGCATCGAAATCTTCTACTACACTCCCAGAAAAGGTTGCAAGGCAGACTGTTTAAAGCAGGGCCGCACAAACACGGAAAACCGCACGCGTGCAAAGCGAGGTGCAGCGAGTGCCTGCACAGTGCATCGGTTCAACCCGGCATTCTTCGCCTCAACTCGGCTTGCTAGGTGAGGCCGACGCTGTGCTGTGCCGAATGCGCTGCCAGACGGCTTAGTCAATATTGGAATACGTAAGCGCAAGACAATTACCGGAATAATGGAACCATCCGCCCCAAAAAAAGGGAAAACTGCCGAAAGTCAATTTAAACCGGAATGGGAACTCTCCTACTTTTTTGTGCGTTGTGAAGATAAAGCCAAATGTCTAATCAGCGGTACACTAATTACGTGTGTCAGAAAATCGGCTATTGAAAGGCACTACAGCAAATTGCATTCAGAAAATTATAGTGATATAACAGGGGATGCCAGAGAGGAAGAATTACGGGAGTTGCAAACTCTTGCAGAAGAGAATTCTGTGTCTACTAACGAGGTTTGTTGCAAGCACTTTAGCATGCATGTTTTGGTTAACGGTCATGCGAAACGAAATAACATTTGTTTACACTCCTTAGTTTTCTTTTTCGCATAAATTATTTCTAACATATCTTTTTTTCTCTACTTTAGGGTGAAGAAGATGAGGGGTGTTGCGAAAGGACTCTCAGAGCGAGTTACAAAGTTGCTCTACGTTTAGCAAGAGCTGGGAGGCCATTTATGGAAGGAACCTTATGTTGGACGTAGTAGAGACAATGAATCCCACATTAGCTCCCGCGTACAGCAGAATACCACTTTCCAGAATGACAATACATCGGAGAATCAACGAGATTGCTGAGAATTTGCATGAACAACTGGGAACCAAAATTGAAAACTTCCTAGCGTACTCCATCGCATCTAATGAGTCCACGGATATCAACGACACGGCTCAGTTAGCAATATTTTTGCGTGGCGTGGACGACGACCTACATGTAACGGAAGAGCTCCTGGATATGATTTCGTTGAAGGACAGTGTTACATGGGCGGATATTTTAGCAGCTGTTGAAATGGCAGCTGAAGGAATAGGACTCTCTTGGTAAAAGCTGTTTTGCGTAACCACAGACGGGGCACCAGCAATGTGCGGTAAAGCAAAAGGGTTTATTGGCCTACTGCGGAAAAAAACTTAACATGCCGAATTACGTAACCACAGATGGGGCACCAGCAATGTGCGGTAAAGCAAAAGGGTTTATTGGCCTACTGCGGAAAAAAACTTCACATGCCGAATTTACCTTTCTTTCATTGTTTTGCACATCAAGAGGCTCTTTGTGCAAAAGTTATCGGTCTTCAAGATGTGATGAAGGTAGTGGCGCGTATCGTGAACTACATTCGTTCTCATGGACTCACTCATCGCCAATTCAAAGAATCTTTGATTTCCATTGAAGAGGAGTATCCAGATATTCCCTATCACGCTGAGGTGCGCTGGCTGAGTAAAGGGAAAGTGATTTCCCGAATTTTTCGACTACGCCACACTGTGGCTCAGTTTTTGGACAGCAAAGGACGTCCGGAGCCACTTTTTCATGACCCTGATTGGGTAGCTGATTTAGGATTTTTAGCAGACATTATGGCTCTCCTAAATGATTTAACTCTGGAACTCCAAAAAGAAAACAATCTCAACAACGATATGATCAGCAAAATAAACGCTTTCCAGTAAAACTGAAGCTCCTCAAAAACAACTTTTCAGAGAAAAATACGCAACACTTTCCTGAACTAGGTAAGCGAGATATAAGTTGTACCTTTATTAAAACAGCCTGATTTTTATAACCGCTCTAATCAAAACGGTACTATGTTTTTGTTTGACAGCATCTGTGCAGGAAGGAGCGCGCTTTGAAAAATACGTCTATGTGCTACAATCCCTTGAAAATGCGTTTAACGACAGATTCCAGGCAATGTGCCGGTATATGACATACAGCTAAATAAAGGAGATTGCGTTACATATGCAAGTGTAACATTACATTAAAACCAATAGTACACATTACTTGTTTATTAAAGTCTATCACATTTTAGTACTTCGAAACAACGGCTTACATTACTATCTTTTATTAACTTTAGCTTTGTTATTGTTTCAGGAAATTACCTACCTGTAGCCAATTCTCGACGTTTTTGTGAAACCTTTTTCGATGGATATTGAAAGTGCGCCTTCAGATTTACATTTCGAACTAATTGATTTGCAAAGCGATGTTCGCCGAAAGGATGTGTTTTACAATACATAAGGTTTGCTCCAATTCTATCAGAATTTGCCGAAGGAAGAATTTCCCAAGTTACACAGAGAAGCAGTGCAGATTATTTCTATGTTTGGTTCCACTTGTGTATGTGAAAAATTTTTTGCTGTTTTGTCCTATACAAAAACTAGATTGCGTGCGAGTATTTCTAATTGTAATTTTAAAAATTCTCTCAGAATTGCTGTCAGCCAATCTCTTGTTCCAGATCTTAGTAGCATAATTTTAAATAAAATAAAGAGCACACGGGAAGATACATTTGTGTTAAAACCAAATTTAAAATTGTTACCATTACAGTTATTATATAAATCTCTTTTGTACCGGTACACCAAACTAAGCTCTCCACCTACTGTACATTAGCATTTGGCAATGACGAAGACAAGAGGGTAGAAGCTTTGAAACAGGTCGAGACAGGCGGCGAGAGCGACACAAGCTAAGGAAGTGAGAGGTAGTGCTCTTGCGCAAAGCCGAGGAATGGGGGGCGGGGGTCTGCACCGTCGTCAACATAGCGCAGCCGTCTCCTGCACACTGCACTCTGCCATGCACCGGTGCATGCACCTTGTGCGGTCCTGGTTTAAAGCGTTACGCCCTATGCACAGAAGTCAGCATTGTGCCTTAAGAGTTCATTCCCGATGCAATTTCTTTGTTTCATCGTCAATGTGAAAGTCCAAGTTTTACAGTAAAACACCTGTGTGCATCGGAATCTAATACTTGTCTCCCAAGAAATATTCCAACACAGACTGTTTGAGGCGTTACACCCCTGGTTCATCGTCAATGAGAAGGTCCAAGTCTTACAGTAACATTCTGTGGTGCTTCTGAATCTGTTACTGGTGTCCCAGAAACGGTTCAAAGCACCGACTGTTTGAAGCGTTATTTCCTTTGGACAGAAGTCGACATTGTGCCTTATGTATTCTATACCGATGCAATTTCTGTGTTTCATCGTCAATGTCAAAGTCGAAGGGTTACAGTAAACCTGTCGCTGTGCTTCGGAATCTACTACTGGACTCACAGTAAAGGTTCAAAGCATAGACTGTTTGAAGAATTGCTCCCCCTAGCCAGAAGTCGGTATTGTACCTTTTGTATTCAATCCCGATACAATTTCATGTTTATTCGTCAATGTGACGGTCCAAGGGTTACACTAAACCTACCATGGTCCGTCAGATTCTACTACTGTACTCCTAGGAATTGTAGAAAGTGTTGCTCCGCCTAGACGGAAGTCGTGATTGTGCCTTTTGTATTCAATCCCGATGCAATTTCTGTGTTTTATCGTCAATTTGAATGTCCAAGGGTTACAGTAACATTCCATGGTGAATCGGAAATTAATACTGGTCTCCCAGGAAAGTTTAAAAGCACCGACTGTTTGAAGCTTTACTCCCCCTGGACAGAAGTCGGTATTGTGCATTTTGTATCCAATCCCGGTGCAATTTCTGTGTTTCACAGTCAATGAGAAGGTCCAAGTGTTACAGTACACCTACCGTGGTGCATTGGAATCTAATATTGGTCTTCCAGGATACTTTTCAACACAGACTGTTTGAAGCGTTACTCCCACTGGATAGAAGTTGGCATGGTACCTTTTGTGTTCAATCCAGATGCCATTTCTGTGTTTTATCGTCAATGTGATGGACCAAGTGTTACAGTAAACTTTAGTGGTGCATCGGAATCTTATACTGGACCCCCAGGAAAGGTTCCACCACAGACTGTTTGTGGCGTTACTCCCCCTGGACCAAATTCAGCATTGTGCATTTTGTATTTAATCCTGATGCAATTTCTGTGTTTTATCGTCAATTTAAAGTTCCAAGGATTACAGTAAACCTGCAGTGGTGCTTCGCAATCTACGACTGGACTTCCAGGATAGATTCCTAGCAGAGACTGTTTGAAGCGTTATTGCCACTGGATAGAAGTCCGCACTGTGCATTTTGTATTCATTCCCGATGCGGTTTCTGTGTTTCATCGTCAATGGGTAGGCCAATGGCTTACAGTAACAATCCGTGGTGAATCGGAATCTGATAATGGTGTCCCAGGAAAGTTTCAAAGCACCGACTGTTTGAAGCGTTACTCCCCCTGAACAGAAGTCGGCATTGTCACTTTTGTATTCTATCGTGATGCAATTTCTGTGTTTCATCGTCAATGAGAAGGTCCAAGTGTTACGGTACACCTACTGTGTTGCATTGGAATCTAATACCAGTCTCCCATGTAAGTTTCCAACACGGACTCTTTGAATCGTTACTCCCCTTGGACAGAAGTTGGCATTGTGCCTTTTGTATTCAATCCCGATTCAATTTCTGTGATTTACCGTCAGTGTTAAAGTCCAAAGGTTTTACTAAACCTGCCTTGGTTCATCGAAATCTACTACTATACTCCCAGGAAACGTTCCAACACAGACAGTTTTAAGCGTTACTCCCCCAGGGCCGATTTCAGCAATGTCCGTTTTGTATTTAACCTGATGCAATTTCTGTGTTTCATCGTATCTGTGAAGGTCCAAGGGTTACAGTAAACCCACCGTGGTGCGTCAGAATCTACTACCTTACTCCAAAGATTGGTTCAAAGCACAGACTGTGAAACGTCCCCTTAGAAAAATTAATGAGTTACTGTGCTGATAAACCTCTTACATTGTTTGATTTTCAAACAGCTGAGCAGAACTGAACGTACTCCGACATTTCGCTCTTTACCTATTCTGATCAACACTAAGCTGACACACAATATTTTTTAGCGCAACTCAACCTGACTTCAATAATCCCTACAAAATAATGGCCCTGCCTAACATTAACCTATACGTTTCACAAATCACTTACCTCACAAAAATCATCGTTACTCGAACTACTGCAACACAGCGAGCCCCTACTACTGCCTGCTAAATAAAATATTCAAACTACTGAAGGCATTAACTTCTGTTAGGCATAGTTCGTAAATGAAAGATTTTGATACAGAACAAACAATGTATTTACTCTAATAGTGTTCAAAAGTCATTATATATATATATATATATATATATATATATATATATATATATATATATATATATATATCAGTTCATGACATCCAGTCTTACAAATTTACTGTCTCTGATAGACACACGTCCATATCATCCAATCTCAAAACTCCGCCATTTCTCTCCCCACATCCAACACTGCTGGCGGCTCACCTCCAACTGCGCAACGCTACACGCTGTTAACAGCCAACTGCCCAACACTATAACAGCAAAATCCAACAATGCAAATCAGCCACAGCCTTCACACAGCACAGTCACTGATTTTGATAGAGCGCGCTACATGGCGTTACCAACATAAGAAAACTGCCTACTTACATAGCCGCCATGCTCCCCACAAAAAAATCTTACAAATTGTTTTGGGCAGTGTCCAATACAGATTTGAAAAAATTTTTCATAATTACAATATCAAAGAAATCAAATGCACACACTTATTGATACAATGTTGGTCAAAAGCTAAAATTTTCTCACAGTCCATACAGACATTCATCACAGTAAAATTGCAGTGTTTTTTTCTCAAAGTGTGAGCAGTAAAAGAAAATGCACACAGAAGTAGCGGATTTCCATACAGTCTTAAAGAAGTAGTATTGTCCATCCAATGGGAAGACAGTGCTGACTCTTGACATGCAGACAGGTAATGGGCCACAACAGAGCATACCCACAGGAGAGTCAGTCGAAGTTGAAGAATATTGATAGGCAGGTCATCACAGAGCAGGCCACTGTAGTCCTGTTAGAGATTATGGAATTGGTGGACCACCAGAGGTGCAGACCCACTGCAGTCTTTGTAGAAATAATGGTATTGGTGTATCATCAAAGGTGCAGACCCACTTCAGTACTTGTAGAGATGACCATCAGCCATCTGTTCCGACTGTGCAGGTGCACAATCACCATCGAAGAGTCTTGTACTATATAGCAAGTCCATAAACCACCACTTGTGCACTCACAAAAAAATTTTTTTTTGGAATATGCTTAGAACCAGCAATGCTGTTAACCAGTCCCTTGCTGAATTATTAACACTCGTGCAAACACTAACAGTCCCTTTTTTTACATATTGTGCATATACTATGACCAACAGAAACGTGTGCACTGAAATGAAACTTAATTTGAAGAACTGGTGTCTATACAATTATAAATTTACAATATAAGAATACAATTATAAAGGTACAAAATACATCATTAAAGAACATAACAATATAGATAACATTTGTAGTAGTACAGGCTCTACATAAGAATAGAAATAAACATATACATCAGTGTTACAGGAATTATGACATACTTAAATACATAAAAGGTCATAATAACTTTCGAAACATCAACTCCACACGTGAGCATTAACAACAAAACAGAATAAATAGTGTCTAAACATCTTTACTAGGTAAATAACATATTATAAATGCAAATTATCTTTGAGGATAACAGTATTCCTCATCATAGTGAATGTAGCTTAGAATTAGAAAAAATCTACAACATAAATCTTATCAGATAAACACATAAAGACAGGAAGAACACAAATACACAAGGTACACAGACACATAGCGGAATAACACAAAAAGAAAGGACAGGGTTTGTTTTACTGCAGTATTTATCGTATCTGATTTGCAAACAAAACTTTCTTTACTTCTTGGAGATCTCCCTCATTCATCATTATTCCCAAAAGGTCCTATCTATGCCTGTTGTCCCAAAACCCCGCTGTTTTGTTCATACCCTGTTTCTAAATAATTATTTCTCGTTGTACAATACTCATTTTGGCCCAAATCTTTCTCATATAACTTCGCAATGCATTCTTTCCCTATTCTTCATAGTTAGTTTCTTATATACTCTACCCCTCTTAAGCTAACTTAAATCTACTGAGCTCTGATACAGGGTGTTTCAAAAATGACCGGTATATTTGAAATGGCAATAAAAACTAAACGAGCAGCGATAGAAATACACCGTTTGTTGCAATATGCTTGGGACAACAGTACATTTTCAGGCAGACAAACTTTCGAAATTACAGTAGTTACAATTTTCAACAACTGATGGCGCTGCGGTCTGGGAAACTCTATAGTACGATATTTTCCACATATCCACCATGCGTAGCAATAATATGGCGTAGTCTCTGAATGAAATTACCCGAAACCTTTGACAACGTGTCTGGCGGAATGGCTTCACATGCAGATGAGATGTACTGCTTCAGCTGTTCAATTGTTTCTGGATTCTGGCGGTACACCTGGTCTTTCAAGTGTCCCTCAGAAAGAAGTCACAGGGGTTCATGTCTGGCGAATAGGGAGGCCAATCCACGCCGCCTCCTGTATGTTTCGGATAGCCCAAAGCAATCACACGATCATCGAAATATTCATTCAGGAAATTAAAGACGTCGGCCGTGCGATGTGGCCGGGCACCATCTTGCATAAACCACGAGGTGTTCGCAGTGTCGTCTAAGGCAGTTTGTACAGCCACAAATTCATGAAGAATGTCCTGATAGCGTGATGCAGTAATCGTTTCGGATCTGAAAAATGGGCCAATGATTCCTTTGGAAGAAATGGCGGCCCAGACCAGTACTTTTTGCGGATGCAGGGACGATGGGACTGCAACATGGGGCTTTTCGGTTCCCCATATGCGCCAGTTCTGTTTATTGACGAAGCCGTCCAGGTAAAAATAAGCTTCGTCAGTAAACCAAATGCTGCCCACATACATATTGCCGTCCTCAATCCTGTGCACTATATCGTTAGCGAATGTCTCTCGTGCAGCAATGGTAGCGGCGCTGAGGGGTTGCCGCGTTTGAATTTTGTATGGAAGAGGTGTAAACTCTGGCGCATGAGACGATACGTGGACGTTGGCGTCATTTGGACCGCAGCTGCAACACGGCGAACGGAAACCCGAGGCCACTGTTGGATCACCTGCTGCACTAGCTGCGCATTGCCCTCTGTGGTTGCCGTATGCGGTCGCCCTACCTTTCCAGCACGTTCATCCGTCACGTTCCCAGTCCGTTGAAATTTTTCAAACAGATCCTTTATTGTATCGCTTTTCGGTCCTTTGGTTACATTAAATCTCCGTTGAAAACTTCGTCTTGTTGCAACAACACTGTGTTCTAGGCGGTGGAATTCCAACACCAGAAAAATCCTCTGTTCTAAGGAATAAACCATGTTGTCTACAGCACACTTGCACGTTGTGAACAGCACATGCTTACAGAAGAAAGATGACTTACAGAATGGCGCACCCACATACTGCGTTGTCTTCTATATCTTTCACATCCCTTGCAGTGCCATCTGTTGTTGAAAATTGTAACTATTGTAATTTCGAAAGTTTGTCCACCTGAAAATGTACTGTTGTCCCAAGCATATTGCAACAAACGGTGTATTTCTATCGCTGTTCGTTTAGTTTTTATTGCCGTTTCAAATATACTGGTCATTTTTTAAACACCCTGTATATAGACTATGGGATGAGGCAATGCAGCAGCACAAAACAATTAACACAAACAGCAATGACAAAAAACGCAAATTGACAAAGCAAGCAGCAATAAATATAAATTAGCATAGCAAATGCAATATTACAACTAATATGAGCCAACGTGCAGCAATAAGAAAAATAAATCAGTAGTAAAACTGGCTTAACAGAGTAATATAAAGTGAAATTCAGTAGCACTATGCCTGGCAAACAGCAGCAGCAAATGCAGTAACTTATATCTAAACATGACAATGCTCAAGCAGAAAAAATATTACAGTAAAGATGGCCACGTCTATTACCTATGTCACATCTTAACACTAGAGTGATGCATCACCTTGACTTACTCTACAAAACAAGTTACCCAGTCATTGACAAAAATTGTGTATGCAATTCCTGTGAAGATAAATGTCTTTTTGTGCTCCCTCGTTTTTGTGGAAGTAGATCATAAAATTATTATTTACTGGATCTGTAGGCATAAAATATTTACATTAGTATATCTATCAAATTTTATTTTAATCAGTGCTGCAGTGCAGCTAGAAACTAGATATTAAACAAAATGAGCAATCTCTCAGCTAGAAAGACAATAGATGTAAAATGTTTCCCATCATTTCATTAGGCATTTTAGTAAATATCATAAATTAAAAGCTCCACAGTGTAATCATATGTTTTCAAGTTAGAGGGTGTCGTATTTGCGATGCTTTCTACAAAAAAATGTCAATAGCGAGGTTAATGGCCTCTCCTTTTTTTGTTGTGCCTCTGAAAGGCACGGCGTTTTTTTTTCCAGGCGGCTGTTGCGTAGCTAGGCGCCTACAGCACTTTACGTCAAGGTCACTTAGCTTTCTTACTTAAATATTTACGACGGCAGTGACAGTCTCACATAAAAAAATGTCACAGGTCGAAAAGTTACAGTAGAAATGTGTAGAAACGAAATCTCATGAATAGCAGTGTTGTGATGCATTCACACATGGACAAACAACTCATAACTCTTAAAGTACAATTCTTGGTTTCCAACATCCTTTTTGACAAACCAGAGTCTCTAACTTCTGTTCATTATTCATATACATATAAACACATAATCACGTTTCTCCTATACGGTAGCATCATCTTATTGATCATAAACATACCTCAACAACATAACACATCGTCATCATAATAATAACATCATAACAAATCAATGACATCTCAAAATCGTCGCAGCGTCTTTCAATAATTTTAAGACCTTCAATAAAGTCATCTACAAAATGTACTTCAAAAATCATGATCCCTTACCAAGTGCGACATTCAAAGCCTTCATAGCATCACAATGGTTCTGAAAAAATATGAACAGTTCACAAAGTACACACAAAATACAATTTCATAAGTGTGAAGTTATCCGACTGTGTAATTACGTAAACATCTGTCACTGATGTAAAAAAATGTTTTTTGCTCCGTTAAATGATCAGATAGCTGTGTAATTTATGTGTTAGAGAAATATGGTACCGATGTGTAATGTTGTATAAGCAAATACCATATTAGCTAGGGCTCCTTGTGCTTGCCAGACACATGGTACACAAAGTAAGCGTGTACCCCCCTGAGTATTAATGTAATTATACCCTCAGGTGTTACAGATTACAGCAATGGAATGAAATGTATCACGGAAAACTTTCTTTGTAATTTAAAAATCTTTAAAAATAAATGTTTTAAGTACAAAATTAATCACTCAAATACGTGTACTGCCGCGCTAAATTGTGCGTCTTGTTGTAACATAGTCTCTGTCATTACCTAAGGGTAAAAAATGTGCCAGGTGTCGTAATTATCGTCGTCCGTAAGCAGAGTTCTGTGGAAGTCAATGTACATACCTCATAAACAAAAACGAAATGCTACGCGTATAGATATCGTAGTTAATACGTACAGTATCATGATCAAGAAAGTACTACACTGTAACGTATTGTTGAGTTACAAAAAAGGCTGTCTCATTGTAGCTATACCACAAAAGTTACTACTAAAACATGTTTTACTTTCCAGAAGAATTCAGAAAAACTGTGCAGATATGAAACAGGTACAGCACAAAAGCAACAATGTAAATTGTGTCACACATTAGTAGTGTCGTGATATAATCATGTAGCTGTCAAAGAAACCAAATACTAAGTCATCTTTAATCTGACAGAAAGTACTTCAAATAAAGAATGTCTTTTCAAGTAAACCAAAATGTTGCATTAAAATCTCATTAGCAGTACCGGTATATGTTCTAAGTATGTAAGCCTTATAGTCATTACGTAATCGTGCAACTAACAAGCAAAAATGTACACACACAGTAACACTGTGTCCTCTGTTCACTATAACAATGCATTTGTAATTACTGTCTAAATATGTTCCCTAGGTTCTAGACTGGCTAGTTAACTTCAAAACATAGTTGCATGTTAACACTTTCTAAGTGTGACAAAGAGTACTAGTAATGTGAAGTGAAAAATTTCATAGCAGAGAAGAAGTTAAAAAGCAGATTATCTCTCAATAAATGATTTTACATGTGAAATGTTGTGCAATCCTTTACTCTTCCTAGAGCACAGAGTTTAAATTTCAAAGCAATTATCATGTTGTATACATTGGTAAGGACTGCTAAAATTTTTCTCAAGGTTAGCGTCTATTTTATTTTTCTCGGAGCCAGCCGGTGCACGTGGCTACCTGCAGTGCGAGTCATTGTCTGCCTATTTGTTGGCGCATGTTGTTATTGGGATTAGGAGACCTAACTTCTACAAATTCACCTTGTCGAGAGGGCCCTGCCCTGTTTGAATGCCGCCAGTTCTGATGCAATTCAGGTCTGTCGTTACGATTATATCGTCTGTCGTCATGTCGGTAGATTCCATAATTTCTTTCTTGTCGGTGACGTGGTGGAGAATTTCTCCCTGAATCGTAACTGCACGCTGAAATGTTGCGTCTGAAGTTATTCTCTCTCCCTTGATAAAAATTGTTTTGGTTCCCATATTGTCTGTTTCTATGGTTATCTCCGTCATATTCATTACTACGGAAATGCGATCTTTCTCTGTAACTATTATTCTGCCAATGGTTGTCATACGGGTGGTGTCTGTTTTGGTCACGATTTGTGTTGTGAAAATAGCCTTGTCGTGTCCAGTTATTACTTCTTTCATCGCAGAATTGTTCCTGTTTTCGCGTCCCACGATTGTCAGTGTCAATTTCCAATTCTTGTAACGGTTCCTGAAAAACTTCAGTGTCGTCTTTGCAACGTCCTGCCAAAATAATATGTCGTAAATGTTCAGGCAATTTGATTAAGCAAATGTGGATGAGTTCTGAGGGGCTGTATGGGTTTGACAGGTACGGATTCTTGTGCAACATGTCTTCAAAATATTTCACAAGACTGGAAAATTCAGATTGTTCGAAATGTTTCTTCATTATGATGCTACGTTTTACTCGGTCTTGTGTAGCTTGAGACCAATATGCTGAGAGGAAGGCATGATAAAATTCTCCTTCACTGTGACAATTGTGAATGACTGATCGCATTCTTACAGCTGGTTCATTCTCTAAATAGCCACACATAAATTCTAATCTGTGCTCTAATGACCAGTTGGGAGGAAAACAATGAGAGAATTGATGAAGCCACGCTTGTGTATGTCGTTGCCGGAATTCTTAAAAGTTTTGAATTTACGTGTAGTAATAAACAGCTTATAGTCAAAATCAGGCGCGGCTCGTGGTTTCTATACGGGGGAAGGCTGTGGCATTTATTGATCAGAGCCAACATAGACCTCGGGTTACGCTACAGATTAGTCTGACGTAAACAACTAAGAATTCAGGGGGAAGGGGTGGGCAGATCACGCTCTACCCATAATTTTACGTACTGTATCTTCTATAATCAGGTATTAAATATCATTAGAAGCTAACTTCGTGTTAAAATCTTTGGTTAGTGTTTTTATACGTCATTATTGCATTTTCTGACACTTTGCAGCAAATCATATGAAAAGACGCGTTTCGGAGAGATCTTTAATGCGGGTCTGGAAGCACCAAGTTCTTTCACTTTCATCCTATGGCCGTGTTCCAAGTTTTTACCTATTAATTTGCACACTGAATTCATATTGCGCTTGTTTCACACTCGCGGTATGTTGCAGGTATTCACCAGCAAGTAAAACTCACTAAAATCCTGCAAAATATACTCCGAAAAAGAAACTTGCTAATATCACACGGTATCAACAAAAGCAGTCAGCATCAGCAAGCAAGGAAGGTAAAGTAACGGGACGAATTTCGCGCGTTTTGTCCTCTAACCACTTATGAAACTCTCGCTAGATGGCAGTACTGGTACGTTACTGTAGTGTAGTGCACTCTGGCGGGATATTTGCAAACTTATTCTAAATGTGGATAAAATAGCCAATAGCAGAAACAAAACAACTATGTAAAACATTATCAAAACAATAATACTAAATGTCGATTAATGACGCATCGAAGCGTAGTAGAGATATGCAGAGACAGAGATTGGATAGCGAAGTTTCGGCCACTCTACATTCCTTTATTACATCGATAGTGGAACCTGAAAAATATGTGGTGGTTGGTACGACACCCTTAGGCTGCAAGCTCTGAGCCTTCGGGTCGCCCATAAAGAGCAGTACGTTGTAGAAGCCACGCCCCCAAACCGCTACTACATGCAGCTTACGGACGTTTCAAGGCGCAGCCTAAACACTACTAACCATTCGGAAAACATCTATCGATACAAACAGTTCCAAAAATGTTGACCGTCGTTATTTTAATCGGAACGGGAAATATGCGAAATTCGTCCTGATAATTTAAATTATGTAATACGTTCTTGCGAAATTTACTTTAACATATATTTTGGGGCGGCTCCGCCTCAGAGCCTTTAATTACGAGCCGCGCCTGGTCAAAATCATCATGTCGGCGAGTCGCATGTCGGTCATTGTTACGTCTTTTCGGCGGTTCCATCTCAAAATTCGGTGTACCTTGCCAATTTCTTTCATAATTTCCGAAGTGCCCTGAGTTATTACTTTGTGGCTGTTCCGTATTTCTATGTCCCTCTTCCCGTATTGGAGCATGAGTGTCCTCTGAAATACGTAATTCTTGTATTACCTGTGTCAAAAGATCTTGTACTTCCCGGATTTCTCTTTGGTGTTGTGTATTAATTTGATTCTGATTTTGTTTGAATTTTCTAATTTGTTCGTACTCTTCTGTACCATTAAAGACTACCGGTCTTGTGTCATTCAGATTATCATCTACCTTCGTAGATAAATTTTTTAGCTGATCCAATAGATCGACTACTTTCTCAGATAATGAACTAATTTCCTCCATGTGTCTTTCTGAACCAATTTTGAGAGTATCTACTGTGTCCTTTAAGTTTTCCTGAGTTTTTGCAAGTAGTGTAACCGAATCGGTAGATGCAACTGAGTCAATTTTAGCCCGCAAGGTCTCATGATTTTCATGAACAATAGTTTGCAGTTCTTTTATGGCTGTTTTGTGATTCTGTAATACATTTTCATGCCACGAAAAAATAGGTTGAAAATGCTCACAAATTTGTGTTTTTACGTCATTACAGACTTTTTGACATTTCGATTCGATGTTATGTAACTCAGTAGTTAAATCTTCACGTGTTTGTTCAAGTGTGGTGTCTAACTTTTGAAGATTTTGTTCCACTGTGTCTAACTTTTGAAGCTTTTGCTGTGTTTGTCTCTGATTTTGTTCCATCTTGTCTAACTTTTGAAGATTTTGTCCCATTTGTTGTATTAATTGTAACAACAATGCACTGGTGTCTGAAATATGTTCCTCAGTGCTTTTCGACAGTGAATTTGCACCGGCAACATTCACATTTTGACTAGCAGAAAATTTGTCTTGATTTGTTTGAGAAAACGGTGAGGACCCAAAACCTAAATCTACAGTATTTGCGAGATTGTGTCCTTTCATTTTGGATTCCTGAGGCGAGCTGTTGCCGACCGATCGATCGATAATGCTTCCCTGTTCGCTAATTGTTCCACTGTCTACAACATTATTTGCAGCCCACTCAATTTCCCTATGCACAATTACCAAATTACTAGTTTCAACATTAGTTAATTCATTACATGGTGGCGCTAATACACTGTTTTCATCTTCACTGTCATTTCTCAGTTTACTTTGGAGCCTAGTATTACGTTTTTCACACGCCATTATTGTCATAATATTTCACACGATAACACAGAAAAGTACAATTTGAATAGCAAAATAAGAAAACACATTAACATAGCATTGAAAATAATATCTCATTAATTGCAAGTGCACCTGCGAAATACTTGGTGCAAATCTACATGTATGCCACAACTGTTTTACTGTACAACGATGAAAAACTACAACTACAAAGGAAATTCACTCCATAATTACGTATTAGCAATAAACAATAGCTGTACTTACTACACAAACTAGCCGGCCGTGCTGGCCGAGCAGTTCTAGGTGCTTCAGTCTGGAACCGTGTGACCGCTACGGTTGCAGGTTCGAATCCTGCCTCGGGCATGGATGTGTGTGATGTCCTTAGGTTGGTTAGGTTCAAGTAGTTCTAAGTTATAGGGGACTGATGACCTCAGATGTTGAGTCCCATAGTGCTCAGAGCCATTTGAACCATTTGAACCAATTACACAAACTACAAGAAAAAAACAGAAGATTCCAGCTATGTATCCTGGCAGGGTCGCCATATGAAACGCCCCTTAGAAAAATTAATGAATTACTATGCTGATAAACCTATTCATTATTTGATTTTCAAACAGCTGAGCAGTACTGAACGTGCTCCGACATTTCGCTCTTTACCTATTCTGATCAATACTAAGCTGACACACAATATTGTTAGCGCAACACAACCTGACTTCAATAATCCCTACAAAAGAGTGGCCCTGCCTAACATTAACCTATACCTTTCACACATCACTTACCTCACAAAAATCTTCATTGCTCGAACTACTGCAATACAGCGAGCGCCACTACTGCCTGCTAAAGAAAAGCTTCAAACTACTGAAGGCACTAACTATTGTAGGCATAGTTAGTAAATCAAAGATTTTGATAGAGAACAAACAATGTATTTACCCTAATAGTGTTCAAAAGTCATAATATACAGGGTGAGTCACCTAACGTTACCGCTGGATATATTTAGGTTTGTTAGCACATCTGAACATATAAACAAATACGTAATCAGTGCCGTTTGGTGCATTGTAAAATGTTAATTACATCCGGAGATATTGTAACCTAAAGTTGACGCTTGAAACCTCTGACTTTCAGTTGCGTGTTGTAACGAACACGGGCCATGGTCGGAGAGCAGCATCTGCAGGGACATGTTTACGATGACGACCGTGTTTACGAGTGTGGCTGTAGTGCACTGTTGTGATTTGGTCTAGCTGTCGCAGTGTCCGCATGTAGCGCTTCCTGCTATTGTTATTCTGCATTCGTCTCCGCACGCAGACCAACTGTAGTACACCGTGTTACCAGACGTCTGTGATAGGGTAGTGTTGTAGGAACTGTGACCATGGTGTATTCGAACTCTGAAAAAGCGGAGATGATACTCATCTACGGCGAGTGTCGACGAAATGCAGCTGAAGCCTGCGGGGTGTATGCAGAACGGTACCCGGACAGAGAGCATCCAACGTGCCACACATTGCAAAACATCTACCGCCAACTGTATGCAACAGGTATGGTCGTAGCACGCAAACGAGTCCGTAACAGGCCTGTCACAGGAGAAGCGGGTGCAGTTGGTGTGTTAGCTGCTGTTGCCATGGACCCACACATGACTACACGGGACATTGTGAGAGCCGGTGAACTGAGCCAAGTAGTGTCATGCGCATACTGCATCGTCACTGCTTTCACCCGTTTCATGTGTCGCTACATCAGCAATTACATGGTGATGACTTTAATCATCGAGTGCAAATCTGTCAATGGGCATTAACAGAGAATGCGTTGCAGTTCTACCTGTTTACCGATGAAGCGGGTTTCACAAACCACGGGGCAGTGAATCTACGGAACATGCATTACTGGTCCGTGGACAATCCTCGCTGGCTCAGACAGGTAGAGCGACAGCGACCGTGGACTGCAAATGTATGGTGTGGAATCATTGGCGACCACCTCATTGGTCATCAATTCATTGCAGGGGCCCAAACAGCTGCAACATACATCGCGTTTCTACAGAATGATCTGCCAACGTTGCTCGAAAATGTCCCTCTGGAAACGCGTCGACGTATGTGGTATCAGCATGATGGTGCACCTGCACATTCCGCAATTAACACTAGGCTGACCCTTGACAGGATGTTCGACGAGCGTCTCATAGGACGGGGAGGACGCATAAATTGGCCAGCTCATTCTCCTGGACTTGTTTCTGTGGGGTACTTTAAAGGAGAATGTGTACCGTGATGTACCTACAACCCCAGAGGATATGAAACAACGTATTGTGGCAGCCTGCTGCGACATTACACCAGATGTACTGCGGCGTGTACGACATTCATTACGCCACAGATTGCAATTGTGTGCTGCAAATGATGGCCACCATATTGAACATCTATTGGCCTGACATGTCGGGACACACTCTATTCCACTCCGTAATTGAAAACAGAAACCACGTGTGTACGTGTACCTCACCCGTCATGGTAATGTACTTGTGCGTCAGTGAAAAAGACCAATAAAAAGGTGTTAGCATGTTGACGAAATGTGCTATTGCAGTCTCTTCTGTACCTAAGGTCCATCACTGTTCCCTTTGGATCCCTACGTAATTAGGTGCTCTCCGATACATATGACCGAACAGCGGAGTAGTGATACTCAAGGGTCAAATTTAGGTTACAATATCTCCAGTTGTAATTAACATTTTACAATGCAACAAACGGCACTGATTACGTATTTGTTTATATGTTCAGATGTGCTAACAAAACTAACGGGGTTCCATTCACAAAAACGTAGGTTTGTGTCAAAAAACATACTTCCGTGCATTTTTTATGGTTTGTATCAACCAATTACACTAGCCCCTCTCCTCACGTTCGGTCTGTGGAATCGATTCATCAGTATTTGGTGTGGTTTACGAAATACATCCAGCGGCAATGTTAGGTGACTCACCCTGTATATATCAGTACATGACATCCAGTCTCGCAAATTTACTGTCTCTGATGGACACACGTACAGATCATCCAATCTCAAGACTCCGCCATTTCTCTCCCCACATCCAACACTGCTGGCGGCTCACCTCCAACTGCGCAACCCTACACGCTGTTAACAGCCAACTACGCAACACTATAACAGCAACATCCAACAATGCAAATCAGCCACAGACTTCACACAGCACAGCCAGTGATTTCCATATAGAGCAATACATGGCGTTACCAACATAAAGACCTAAACACTATAACTAGCCACTGTTTAAGGCGATGTTCCCCCTGGACAGAAGTCGGCATTATGCATATTGTATCCAATCCCGATGCAATCTCTGTGTTTCATCGTCAATGACAAGGTCCAAGTGTTATGGTACACCTGTCGTGGTGCATTGGAATTTAATACTGGTCTCCCAGGAAAGTTTCCAACGCAGACTGTTTGAAGCGTTGCTCGCCCTGGACAGAAGTTGGCATTGTGTCTTTTGTATTCAATCCCGATTCAATTTCTATGTTTCATAGCCAACGGGAAATTCCAAGTCTTACAGTAACATTCCGTGGTGCTTCGGAATCTATTACTGGTCTCCAGGAAAGGTTCAAAGCACAGTCAGTTTGACACAGTACTCCCCGTGGACAGAAGTCGGCATTGTGCTATTGCATTCGATCCAAATGCAACTTCTGTCTCTCATAGTCAATGTGACGGTCCAAGGGTTACAGTAAATACTTCTGTGGTGCATCGGAATCTACTGCGGGACACCCAGGAAAGATAAGAAGCTCAGACTGTTCGAAGCGTGACTCCCCCAGGAGAGAAGACGGCATTGTGCCTTTTGTATTCAATTCCGACGCAATTTCTGTGTTTCATCGACAATGTGAAGGTCCAAGAGATACAGTGAACCTGCAGTGGTGCATCGGAATCTAATACTGGCCTCCCAAGAAAGGTTCCAACACGGACTGTTGAAGCATTACCCACCTGCTGCAATTGCTGTTTATCGTCGTCAATACGAAGGTATAAGGGTTTCAGTAAACGTGCCGCTGTGCATCGGAATCTACTAGTGCACTCACAGGAAAGGTTCAAAGCATCGACTATTTGAAGCGTTGCTCCCTGTGGCCAGAAGACGCCTATGTACTTTTGTATCCAACCGCGATACAATTTCTGTGTTTATTCGTCAATGTAAAGGTCCAAGGGTTACAGTAAACCTACCATGGTACGTTAGAATCTACTACTGTACTCCCAGGAATGGTTCAAAGCAAAGTCTGTTTAAAGCGTTGCTAAGCCTCAGCAGAGGTTGGGATTGTGCCTTTTGTATTGGATACCGATGCTATTTCGGTGTTTAATCGTCAGTGTGAAGATCCCAGGGTTATAGTATACCTGCTGTGGTGCATCGGAATATAATACTGGTCTTCCAAGAAAGTTTCCAACACAGATTGTTTGAAGTGTCTACCACCCTGGACAGAAGTCGACATTGTGGCTTTTGTATTCAATCCCGATGCAATTTCTGTGCGTCATCGGCAATGTTAAGGTCCAAGTGTTACAGTATACCTGCAAGGGTGCATAGGAGTATAATACTGAACTCCAAAGGAAGGTTTAAACACAGACTGTTGAAGCGTTACTCCCCCCCGAACGAAAGTCGGCATTGTGCCTTTTGTACTCGACCCCGATGCATCTTCTGTATTTCATCGTCCATGTGAAGGTCCAAGAGTTACAGTAAACCTGTCGTGGTGTATCGGAATCTACTACTGGACTCCCAGGATAGTTTCCAACAAAGACTGTTTGAAGCGTTACTCCCCCTAGAAAGAAGTCGGAATTGAGCTTTTTCTATTCAATCCCGATGCAATTTCTGTGTTTCATCGTCAGTGTGAAGGGCCAAGGGTTACAGTGAAACTGCAGTGGTGCATCGCAATTTAGTCCTATACTCCCAGGAAAAAATTCCAACACCGGCTGTTTGAAGCGTTATTCCCACTGGATAGAACGTGGCACTGTGTATTTTGTATTCAATCCCGATGCAATTTGTGTAATTCATCGTCAATGAGAAGGTCCAAGTGTTACAGTACACCAACAGTGGTGCATTTTAATCTAATAATGGTCTACCAGGTAAGTTTCCAACACAGACTGTTTGAAGCGATACTCCCCCTGGACAGAAGTTGGCATTGTGCCTTTTGTATTCAATTCCGATGGTACATCTGTATTTGATCGTCAATGTGAAGGACCAAGTGTTACAGTATACCTGCAGTGGTGCATCGTAGTCTAATTCTGATCTCCCATGAAAGGTTTAATCACAGACGGCTTAAGCTGTACTCCATCTGCATTGTGCATTTTGTAGCTAATCCCGATGCAATTTCTGTGTTTCATCGTAAATGTGAATGTCCAACGGTTACAGTATACTTCCAGTGGTGCATCGCAATCTAGTACTGGACTCCCACAAAAGGTTCCGACACAGACTGTTTGAAGCGTCATTCCCACTGGATACAATCCGGCACTGTGCGTTTTGTATTCAATCCCGACGCATTTTTTGTGTCTCATCGTCTATGGGAATGTCCAAGACTTACAGTAACAGTCTCTGGTGGATCGGAATCTAATAATGGTCTCCCAGGAAAGTTTCCAACACAGACTGTTTTAAGCGTTACTCCCCCTGGACAGAAGTCGGCATTGCGCTATTTGTATTCATCTCCATTGGCATTTTTGTGTTTGCTCGTCAACGTGAAGGTCCAAGGGTTACAGTAAACCCGCCGTGGTGCATCGGAATCTACTATTGAACTCCCAGGAAAGATTCCACCAAACACTGTTTGAGGCGTTACTCCCCGTGCGCAGAAGTCCGCATTGTGCAATTGATTGAATCCCGATGCAATTTCTGTGTTTCATAGTCAATGGGAATGTCCAAGGGTTCAAGTAAACCCTTCTGTGGTGCATCAGAAACTACTGCTGGACTGCCAGAAAGGGTTCAAACCACAGACTGTTGAAGCGTTACTCCCCACGGACAAATGTCTTCATTGTGTCTTTTGTATTCAAACCCGATGCAATTTCTGTGTTTCATCGTCAGTGTGAAGGTCCAAGGGGTAC
The DNA here is from genome assembly GCF_023864345.2 of Schistocerca serialis cubense. Lineage (NCBI taxonomy): Eukaryota > Metazoa > Arthropoda > Insecta > Orthoptera > Acrididae > Schistocerca > Schistocerca serialis. The sequence continues at coordinate 15,951,899 of NC_064638.1, forward strand.
AGAAAACATGCAGTGGTGCATCGGAATCTACTGCTGGACTCCCAGGAAACATTCCGACACAGACTCTTTGAAGCGTTACTCTCCCTGGAAAGAAGCCCGCATTGTGTCTTTTGTATTGAATCCCGATGCAATTTCTGTGTTTCATCGTCAATGTGTTGTTCCAAGGGTTACAGTTAACCCGCAGTGATACATCGAAATCTATACTGGACTCCCAGGATAGGTTCCAACACAGATTGTTTGAAGGGTTATTGCCCCTGGAAAGAAGTCGGCATTGCGCCTTTTGTATTCAATCCAGATGCAATTTCTGTGATTCATCGTCAATGTGAAGCTCCAAGGGGTACAGAAAACCTGCACTGGTGCATCGGAATCTAACACTGGGCTCCCAGGAAAGGTTCAAAGCACAGACTGCTTGAAGATTTTCTGCCCCTTCACATAAGTTGACATTGTACCATTTGATTCAATCCCAATGAATTTTCTGTTCTTCCTCGTCAAAGTGAACGTCCAAGGGTAACAGTATACATCCAGTGAACCATCGCAATCTAGTACTGGACTCCCAGGGCAGGTTCCAATACAGACTGTTTGAAATGTTCTTCCCATTGGATACAACGCGGCACTGCGAATTTTGTATTCAATCCCGATGCAATTTGTGTAATTCATCGTCAATGAGAAAGGCCAAGTGTTACAGTACACCAGCCGTGGTGCATGTTAATCTAATAATGGTCTTCCAGGTAAGTTTCCAACACAGACTGTTTGAAGCGATACTCCCCCTGGACAGAAGTTGGCATTGTGCCTTTTGTATTCAATTCCGATGGTACATCTGTGTTTGATCGTCAATGTTAAGGACCAAGTGTTACAGTATACCTGCGGTGGTGCATCGTAGTCTAATTCTAAACTCCCACGAAAGGTTTAATCACAGACGGTTGAAGCTGTACTCCATCAGCATTGTGCATTTTGTATCCAATCCCGATGCAATGTCTGTGTTTCATCGTCAATTTGAAGGTCCAAGGGTTACAGTAAACCTATAGCGGTGAGTCGGAATCATATACTAGACACCCAGGTAAGTTTCCAATACAGAATTTTTGCAGTGTTACACCCCCACGACCGATCTCAGCAATGTGCATTTTGTATTTAATTCTGATGCATTTTCTGTGTTTCATCGTAAATGTGAATGTCCAACGGTTACAGTATACTTCCGGTGGTGCATCACAATCTAGTACTGGGCTCCCAGGAAAGGTTCCAACACAGACTGTTTGAAGCGTCATTCCCACTGGATACAATTCGGCACTGTGCGTTTTGTATTCAATCCCGACGCATTTTTTGTGTTTCATCGTCAATGGGAATGTCCAAGAGTTACAGTAACAATCTCTGGTGAATCGGAATCTAATACTGGTCTCCTAGGTAAGTTTCCAACACATACTGTTTGAAGCGATACTCCCCCTGGACAGAAGTTAGCATTGTGCCTTTTGTATTCAATTCCGATGGTACATCTGTATTTGATCGTCAATGTGAAGGACCAAGTGCTACAGTATACCTGCAGTGGTGCATCGTAGTATAATTCTGAACTCCCACGAAAGGTTTAATCACAGACGGCTTAAGCTGTACTCCATCTGCATTGTGCATTTTGTAGCTAATCCCGATGCATTTTCTGTGTTTCATCGTAAATGTGAATGTCCAACGGTTACAGTATACTTCCGGTGGTGCATCACAATCTAGTACTGGGCTCCCAGGAAAGGTTCCAACACAGACTGTTTGAAGCGTCATTCCCACTGGATACAATTCGGCACTGTGCGTTTTGTATTCATTCCCGACGCATTTTTTGTGTTTCATCGTCAATGGGAATGTCCAAGAGTTACAGTAACAATCTCTGGTGAATCGGAATCTAATACTGGTCTCCTAGGTAAGTTTCCAACACATACTGTTTGAAGCGATACTCCCCCTGGACAGAAGTTAGCATTGTGCCTTTTGTATTCAATTCCGATGGTACATCTGTATTTGATCGTCAGTGAGCAGGTCCAAGTGTTACAGTCCACCTGCCGTGGTGCATTTTAATCTAATAATGGTCTCCCAGGTAAGTTTCCTACACAGACTGTTTGATGCGTTACTCCCCCTGGACAGAAGTTGGCATTGTGCGTTTTGTATTCAATTCCAATGGTATATCTGTATTTGACCGTCAATGTGAAGGACCAAGTGTTACAGTACACCTGCAGTGGTGCATCGTAGTCTAATTCTGAACTCCCACGAAAGGTTTAATCACAGACGGTTGAAGCTTTACTCCATCTGCATTGTGCATTTTGTATCCAATCCCGATGCAATTTCTGTGTTTCATCGTCAATGTGAAGGTCCAAGCGTTACAGTAAACGTGCCATGGTGGATCGGAATCTCACACTGGGCTCCCAGGACACTTTCCAACACAGACATTTTGAAACGTTACTCCGCCTGGACCGAATTCAGCATTGTGAATTTTGTGTTTAATCCTGATGCATTTTCTGTGTTTCATCGTAAATGTGAATGTCCAACGGTTACAGTATACTTCCAGTGGTGCATCGCTATCTAGTACTGGACACCCAGGAAAGGTTCTAAAGAGACTGTTTGAAGCGTTATTCCCACTGGACAGAAGTTGGCACTGTGAGTTTTGTATTCAATCCCGATGCAATTTGTGTGTTTCATCGTCAATGCGAAAGTCCAGGTGTATCAGAATCTACTGCTGGACTCCCAGGAAACGTTCCGACACAGACTCTTTGAAGCGATACTCACCCTGGAAAGAAGCCCACATTGTGTCTTTTGTATTCAATCCCGATGCAATTTCTGTGTATCATCGTCAATGTGTTGTTCCAAGAGTTACAGTTAACCTGCAGTGATGCATCTGAATCTAATACTGGACTCCCAGGCAAGGATCGAACACAGACTCTTTGAGGCGTTACTCCCTGTGGTCAGAAGTCGGCATTGTGCTTTTGTATTCAATCCAAATGCAATTTCTCTGTATCATAGTCAACGGAAAGTTTCAAGGATTACAGTACCCTTCCGTGGTGCTTCGCAATCTATTACTGGCCTCCCAGTAAAGGTTCAAAGCACCGACTGTTTGAAGCGTTACTCCGCAGTGGTGCATCGCAAACTTCTACTGGAATCCCATGAAACGATCTAAGCATAGACCGTTTACAGCGTTTCTCCCCCTGGACAGAAGTCCGCATTTTGCCTTTTGTATTCATCCCGATGTGTTTCATTGTCAATGTGAAGGTCCAAGTGTTACAGTATACCTGCTGTGGTGCATCGGAGTTTAATACTGAACTCTCAAGATAGGTTCACAGCACAGACTGTTTAAAGCGTTGCTCGTCCTGGACAGAAGTCGCCATTGTGCATTTTGTATCCAATCCCGATGCAATTTCTGTGTTTCATCGTCAGTGAAAAGGTCCAAGTGTTTCAGTACACCTGCCGTCGTGCATTGGAATATAATACTCGTCTCCCAAGAAAGTTTCCAACACCGACTGTTTGGAGCGATACTCCCCCTAGAAAGAAGCTCGCATTGTGCCTTTTGTATCCAATCCCGATGCAGTTTCCATTTTTCATCGTCAACCTGAAGGTCCAAGGGTTACAGCAAACCTCCAGTGGTGCATCGGAATCTAATACTGGTCTCCCAGAAAAGTTTCCAACACACACTGTTTGAAGCGTTACTCCCCCTGGATAGAAGTTGGCACTGTGCCTTTTGAGTTCAACGCCGATGCAATTTCTATGTTTCATCGTCAATGTGAAAGTTCAAGGTTACAGAAAACGTCCAGTGGTACATCGGAATAAACTACTGGACTCCCAGGAAAGGTTCCAACACAGACTGTTTGAAGCGTTCCTCACACTGGATGGAAGTCGACATTGTGGCTTTTGTATTCAATCCCGATGCAATTTTTGTAATTCATCCTCAATTTGAAGGCCCAAGTGTTGTAGTAAACGTGCCATGGTGCATCGGAATCTAATACTGGTCTCCCAGGAAAGTTCCAACACAGACTTTTTGAAGTGTTACTCCCCCTGGACCAAATTCAGCATTATGCATTTTGTATTTAAACCTGATGCAATTTCTGTATTTCATCGTAAATGTGAAGGTCCAAGGGTTAGAATAAACCTACCTTGGTGCATTGGAATCTACTACTGGACTCCCAGGAAAAGTTCAAAGCACAGATTGTTTGAAGCGTTACTCCCCCTGGACAGAAGTTTCAAGAAGCACTAGTAAAGGTAGAAATCCAGTTGCAGTTCGCGTATGATTTCTCTTGGCAAACATAAGGTATCACAAATCCATGAAATAATTTCGAAATCGGTATGCCTTTGTGCTTTCTGATCAAAGGTGCATTGCGCTGTAAGGTAACGAAGGGCGCTGGAAGCCATTCCTATCAATGAGTATAGATCAAAAAAGAATTACAGTTAGCTTAGTGAAGCGAGGAACGTTACCTCTAAGGCCAAGCAGGCTGGCGCCGAACGTAAACACTGCCGCAGAACCGGAGCGCATGCCACACACTTGTTGATAGGCAGGCTGTTATCCAAGTACTAACATGGCCCGATGTCACTTATCTTCGGTGAGAACCATTGTATTCATGAATGTATGGCCGTTGGCGCTTTTATACTGTAGAGGCACGACAGAGGGCCCATTCGCCTCTTCTGACAACATATACAATCGCACTTTTCGGTGGCAATCGGCCCACATTTGACACAAGGAACGTTCTTCTGCAAAAGCAGGTGCCTGAAGTGCGGCGCGGCGTGGAGTGTGTGCCAGGCGCGGCATCCCAGAAGCAGAAGCGGCAGCGGTGTGGTTGCCATGGAAACGCCGTCAGAGACGCGGCGCGGCGGGGGCTGCGTCGCGGTTTGCCCATATCGAACCGCTGCCGCTGCCGCGTGCCGCGCTCAAGTTCCACCCCGCCAATCACAGAATGTGCTGAGCGTGACGTCAGGTACAGATCCCCAGGCAACACGAACTTTCGTCGAACCATTGGCACGGACGCGGCGGCAGCTATGAAATACTTATCATCAGATTCCAAGGAAACTATTCGGTAGAAAAATTTGATTCTGGGGCATGTTACAGCCTGATATCTTCTCTCGATAAAGGACCGAATTTCTTTTCGATATTCGTCGTGGTTACTTGCTGTATCGCAATTACGTAAACCTTTACACGAAATTTTAATGAGTGTGCAGAGCTAGAAAGGCATTGCGTGGACTTTGCGTACAGTTTATTTTCGGCAATACATTATTGCATATGAAATTTAGTCAACATATCGAAATTGCTTTTAAAGCTGAGAGCAGAGCGATAGCTATCACCATTCTCGAGATATTGAATGACATTTCGGCGGACGGGCTGTGTGGTGACCGCGCGCAGGATGCTCGCGATGCGACCGATACTTTGTGCTGCTCGTCGTAAACCATTTAGTTGTATCAACCGCAAATTTCGTAGACGGTTCAAGAAATCGAAGCCGGCCGTGGTGGTCTCGCGGTTAAGGCGCTCAGTCCGGAACCGCGCGACTGCTACAGTCGCAGGTTCGAATCCTGCCTCGGGCATGGATGTGTGTGGTGTCCTTAGGTTAGTTAGGTTTAAGTAGTTCTAAGATCTAGGGGACTGATGACCACAGAAGTTAAGTCCCATAATGCTCAGAGCCATTTGAGCCAAGAAATCGAAACGTGTTTTCTTGCAAACTATAACTTGTGAAAAGTCATGTATTTCATCACGTGATAAACATCCAAAATCTAATTATCTACCAAGATATGAAAGTAACTATAGTTTTCAGAATGGATCGATGAATTTTTTTAAACGGCATTCAATAGCATGTGAAATGAGAAGTTAAGCCGAAACTAATTTGCTGGTATGTCATAAGATGTAATTTGCTAAGTATCTACAGCTATTGATTATTTCCTTTGGTAAGTAACAAACGTTTCTTTCTTGATCCAGTGTACCTTATTGGTTCAAGACATGTTTCGCCTTTTTCTTTAAGGCATCTTCGGTGGAATCTAGAATGATTCAGTTTTGTTTTGATATGTGATACTTGCAGATTATAAAACAGTTCACATCTTGTTTTTACTTGAATAACTGATTACTTACAGTGAATCGAGTTTTTCGCGGACATCTGCGTTTCCCCTCACCTGGTCACATGCTGGAGGTTTAACTAAAACTTAGATTATGAAACATAAGCACGTTTTCACGTTCGCTCTTTTTACTTCTGTCACTAGCTGTAGACATTTTACCGAAAACTCTGATTTGAGTGTTTACCTCATGTCCCTTCCTGTTTGGTTTATTTATGTACATGTTGCCAACCTAAAGAATTATATGCTGAAAACTAATGTTTATTTATTTCTGTTCTCCTTATATCTGTGTGTGGCTAGCCAGTGATAGCTACAGAAAGTTGAAAGTGAATGCAGTACTTGTCAGACAGTGGTTGAAAGATTTGGTGTTCAGCTGATTTCAGTTTTGGCTTAAATGTTTTGTGGAGGAGTGCATGGAGGAGCAAATTCACTGTTTACATTAATAGATAAAATAGTAGAATAGCTATTCAACAGATGATTATTATCAGAATACTATCACCCAGCCTCTTTGTCATCACTCTTTGACGCCTCATAATATGTCCTGTCAACTAAGCCCTCTTGTAGTCAAAGTTGTGTGGTAATTTCCTCTTCCTCCTGTATTTAATTCTGTACCTCTTCTTCAGTTACATGATCCTCGTGTCTAATCTTCAGCATTCTTATTGATCACCACATTTTGAAAGAGTCCATTGTCTTCTTGACAGAACTTTTCATCGTCCATGTTTTACTTAAATACAAGTCTGCACTCCACACGAATACTTTTGTAAAATAGTACCCAACCATTAGAATTTATATTCGATGTGATCAAATTTACTTTTTCATAACTCTTTCTTGCTATTGACAGTCTTTATTTTATCTCCTCTCTACTTCTGCCTTCTCAATTACTGCTTCCCTTTCAAGTCATTGAAGCCTTAGAAGTGCAGTTTGGTTTCTGCACAAGTAGTAGATAATCATGTGTCCCTGTGTTTTATCGATAACATCTCCAGAGCTTCAAAGAATGTTTTAATTAAGATTGTCAACACCTTTCTCTAAACATGCAAATGCTATAAACACAGTTTCTCACTTCTTAGTCTACTTAGCTAAGTGGTAGGATCAGTATTGCCTTGCCTGTTCAGACATTTCACAGAAATCTAACATTGTGCTTATGTTAGTTTGTACAACCCCTCCCCCTCTCCTCTCTGCATCTTCCTTCCACTTTCTAGCCTTCTCTTATTTGCTTAGTTCTGGCTTGCCAAATAAATTCTTGACAGTTGCTTCTCCTTTGAATAAAGTTTTCTTTCTTCTTTCTCATTTTCATTCTCCTACGTTTTCCAAGTGCAAAATTGCATTGCGATTTTGGACTTTCTGTCAACGCCATGTTTAGACATTTATATTTCCTATGGCCTACTTTATTTGCCGCATTTTTATATTTTTCCCTCTTGTCAAATTTAATATATCATGTTTTATCTAATGATTTCTACTGTACCTTTTTCCCGTTCACATACTCTGCTGCAGTCACCACATTTTCTCTCAAAGATATCCATTTGTATTCTAGCGGATTCCTTCCTCTGTTTCAGTCAGTCGTTGCATTATGGTAACTTTAAGATTATCGAAAAACTGTGGGTCTTGACTTATTCAAGTTCCACCTCCTTAATTTGCTACCATTTATTGTCTCTTTAGTTGTAAACTGCAGCTCGCAACCAATAAATTATTGTACGTTTGCATCTGCACCAGGAAATGTCTTATAATTAAGAATCTGGTTTCGAAAACTCTGTTCCAAATATATATTACTCTTTCGTGATTCTTAAGCAAGGTGCTGGTGATGATTACATTATGCTCTGTGGGAAATTGTATTTGGTGGCTTCCACTTTCATCCCTTCCCCTACCCTTTGTGTTCTTACTGTTTTCGTGTACCTGCTACCATATTATATTTTAAATTTTTGTCCCGCTTAACTATCTGAATAATCTCTTTTATCGTACACTGTTTCAATGTGTTCGGAGGTAGTGAACAATCGTGAATGGTAGTCATGAAATCTGTTTATGGCGAAATGAGAAAACAAGAATAATGAAATATGTGAAAGAGTACATTGTACAGAAAATGAAAAATTGGTATGTCTTAACCCAACTTCGTCTTTCCTTCATGTAGGTGTAAGATATAGTTAATCAAATGCACAGGGCGTTTCAGTGGGTCCCACCCCCGTACCTCAGTGGCTGTCCGTCATTGGCTACCGCTAGCGTCTGCTGCTTCCAGATGCGAACGCCAATTCCGCAAGCCACCGTGTCAAAGCGGAAATCGCTTGCCACTGCCGTTGCCGCACGTCTCTCTGCCGCGCTGCCGCGCTGCCGCGCTGTAGTGGGAACCGGCCTTTAGTGCGCGCGCCGCCACGTGTGTGAAGGCAGGTCCCCACTACAGACCTGTTCCCACTAGGGCTGCTGTGCGTCAAAACCGCGTGGCAGCAGCGTAGTTCCCATAGAAACGCCGTCAGCGGCGCGGTATAGCGGCCTCTGTGCCGCTGTTAGCCCATGTCGAACGGCTGTCGCTGCCGCGTGCTGCGCTCCAGGTCCACACCGCCAATCACATAACCGGCTGAGCGTGACATCAGACACACAACCCCGGCTACACAAACCTTTGTCGAAGCGCTGGTACGGACGCAGCAGAAGCTATGAAATACTTATCATCCGATTCCGAGGAAAGTATTTGGTGAAAAAAATTTATTCTTCTCTGTCTCACAGACTGATTTCTTCACTGGATAAAGGACTGAACTTCTTTTCGTTATTCGTCGTGGCTACTTGCTGTATCGCAAAAGCGAAATTTTATTGAGTGCGCAGAGGTAAAAACCCAATGCGTGGACTTTGCGTATAGTTCATTTTAGGTAATACATTATTGCGTATGAGTATGAAATTTAGTCAACATATCGAAATTGTTTTTGAAGTTGAGAGCTGAATGATAACTATCATCGTTCAGAACGATGATGACCCGCGCGCGGCCCGTCCGCCAACATATCGTCCAGTATCTCGAGAACGATTCGTTCTCGAGATACTGGATGATATGTTGGCGGACGGGCCGCGCGCGGGTCGCTCTCGATGCAACCGGTACTTCGCCCTGCTCGTCGTAAACCATGTGGTTGTATCAGCCACAAATTTCGTAAACGGTTCAAGAAATCGAAACGTGGTATTTTTGCAAATGGTAGCTCATAAGGAGTCATGTATTTCGTTGCATGGTAAGTATGTAAAATCTATTTATCCATTGACATGTGAAAGTAACTACAGTTTCTTGGAATGAATCAATGAATTTTTTAAACGGCATTTAATAGCATGTGAAATGAGAATTACAGTGTTATGAACAAATTAATATTTACAATATTCTATATAGACCTACAGAAGTTAAACCGAAAGTAATTTGCTGTTATGTCATAAGATGTAATTTGCTAAGTATCTACAGCTATTGATTATTTCGTTTTGTATGCAACAAACGCTTTGTCCTTACTGCAGTGTACTTTAGTTATTCAAGATGCGTTTCGCCTTTCGCTTTAAGGCATCTTCGGTGGAATCTAGAATGATTCAATTTTGTTTTGATATGTGATATTTGTAGATTATAAAACAGTTAACATCTTATTTTTTTAACGTAACGTAAATAAGTGCATATTTACAGTTAATCGAGTTTCTGGCGGACATTGCGTTTCCTTTCATCTGGTCACATGCTGCAGGTTGAATGAAAACTTAGCTTATGGAACATAAGCACATTTTCATGTTCGCTCTTTTTTCACAATTTTCGTTTTCTTTGCGCTAATGGGTGTGGAGTAGTATTATTCTTCTGTCACTAGCTGTAGACATTTTACCGAAAATTGTGATTTAAAGTCGTAACTATAATGTGTTCACTTTAAAACTAATGTCTGTTTATTTCTGCTCCTTATATCTGCATGGTGTGTGGCTACTCAGAGTGAGGTACAGAAAGTTGAAGGTGAATGCAGTATTTGTCAGAGAATGATTGAAAATTTGTCGTTCAGCTGATTTGAGTTTTGGTTTAAATGTTTTGTGGAGAGGTTCATGTGAGAGTAGAATCACTGCTTACATTAATAGATAAAATAGTAAAATAACATTTCAACAGATGATTATTTACTAGCACCCAGCTATTCACTCTTACATGTATCCTTCCACAAAATATTTACACCAAAACTTGAATCAGCTGAACGTGAAAACTTTCACCCACGCTCTGACATTCACATACAGCTTTCTACAACTCACTCTGACTAACTACACACACACACAGTTATAAACAGATGTAAAGCGGACAGAATGAACAGACTTTAGTTTCCAGCAAATACATCATTAGGTCGGCAACATGTACATAAACAAACAAGAAGAGACATAAATTGAACACAAAGTACTTATGACTTTAAATCAGTTTTTGGTCAAACATCCGCAGCTAGCAACAGATGAATAATTGTGCTCCACACCAGTTAGCCCAAAGAACATGAAAATTGTGAAGAAAAAGTTTGTAACGTGAAAATGTGCTTATGTCTCGTAAGTGAAGTTATAGTGCGACCTACACTCTGAGACCAAATCAGAGGAAACGCACATGCCAATCAAAAACTCGATTAACTGTACATAATCAATTATTCGTGTAAAAAATAAGATTTGAACTGTTTCATAATCTGCAAATATGCTGTTATGAAAGTAATAGTAATTTTTCTAAATGAGATAGTGAACTATCGTAAATGGTAGCCATGAAATCTGTTTATGGTGAAATAAGAAAACATGAATAACGAAATATGTGAAAGAGTACATCGTAAAGAAAATAAAAAATTGGAATGTCTTTACCTAACTAAGTCTTTCCTTTGTGTAGGTCAATCAAATGCACCGGGCGTTTCAGTGGGTCCTGCCCCATACCTCAGTGGCTGTCCGTCATTGGCTACCGCTAGCGTCTGCCGCCTCCAGATGGGAACGCCAATTCCGCGAGTCGCTGCGTCAACGCTGAAAACGCTTTCCGCTGCGTTGCCGCACGCCCTGCTGCCGCACTCTAGTGTGAATCGTGTGAATCGGCCTTACAGCACGGCAGTGCGGCGTGCGGCGATGGCAGCGGCAAGCGTTTTCAGCGTTGACGCGGCGACTCGCGGAATTGGCGTTCCCATCTGGAGGCGGCAGACGCTAGTGGTAGCCAATGACGGACAGCCACTGAGGTATGGGGCAGGACCCACTGAAACGCCCACTACGTTTGATTAACTATATCTTACACCTACATGAAGGAAAGACGAAGTTGGGTGAAGACATATCAATTTTTCATTTTCTGTACAATGTACTCTTTCACATTTCATTATTCATGTTTTCTCATTTCACCATAAACAGATTTCATGACTACCATTCACGATTGTTCACTACCTCTGAACACATTGAAACAGTGTACGATAAAAGAGATTATTCAGATAGTTAAGCGGGACAAAAATATAAAATATGATATGATAGCAGGTACACGAAAACAGTAAGAACACAAAGGGTAGGGGAAGGGATGAAAGTGGAAGCCACCTAATACAATTTCCCACAGAGCATAATGTAATCATCACCAGCACCTTGCTTAAGAATCACGAAAGAGTAATATATTTTTGGAACAGAGTTTTCGAAACCAGATTCTTAATTATAAGACATTTTCTGGTGCAGATGCAAACGTACAATAATTTATTGGTTGCGAGCTGCAGTTTACAACTAAAGAGACAATAAACGGTAGCAAATTAAGGAGATGGAACTTGAATAAGTCAAGACCCACAGTTTTTCGATAATCTTGAAGTTACCATAATGCAACGACTGACTGAAACAGAGGAAATAATCCGGGCAAACCGCGACGCAGAGGCCGCTATGCCGAGCCGCTGCCGTGTGGTTTCGACGCGCGATAACCCTAGTGGGCCATAGAGATGAGCAAACTCGTTCATCATTGGGAACTATTTCACAGCTGATCGTTCTTTTTCGGGAACCGTTCATTTTTACTCGTTCACCGTTCATTTGTGCTTGGTATATGATTCTTACGAAAACCTGAGAACTTGTAGCGTAGGTGACTGAAGGATGGAGGGCCCCAAGAGGGGGCACTTGCCTCCCCCCTGGAGCATAGAGTTTTTATTCATTACAGTATTCTTACACACTTTTAGAAGTAATTTCTGTGATTCTGCAGAACCCCTCGTTTAGCCAACTGTAGCGTTGTGTGGCTGATCGCGGGGAAATAAAACAATGTGGCGCACGGAAAACCGGCCCCGAGTATAGACTGCTCGCCAATTACTGACGATGTGTTGCCCGTTACGAGCAGATACAACAAACAAACATGTAATAATTAGGCATTGAAGAAATAACAAGCTAATGCACGCAACAATTGCGAAACAATCGATGACGATGTGTAGAGAGCTGGAGAAGAGAACATGAAAATCTCATGCGACGCTCATGTAGTCTTGCAAACCTGTTGGTGGCTGTTTCCTAACTTAATAGACCACAAGTGTCTTGTATAAAATTCTTCGTTTCGACTTCCCCTACATAGCTATGCCACGTTTTAAACAATAATCGTTCACACCCTATATATACTTCACGTTGTCTCTGAGTTCGTAGGCGAAGTAGAGACTTTATGGAAGCATAAAATAAAATGTGGTTTTCTCATCATACTTGCGTCACACGCTTAGTAAAAATTAGTTTTTTTCCTACTGATCCAAAATGACCTACAACCCACCTTTCTTTTTTTTTTTTTTTTCGAAGAAATCAAACTAGCAAGTAATGCAAATTGGAAACAACCAAACTTAAAAATAATTAGATCCTTCCTAAATGTAATGTTTTGTATATGAAAGATACACGAAAATCGTGTTATGTAAATTATCTTACACTAAAAATTAAGCAAATTGTTGAAAGTTAGTTGCTAAATCAAGTCGATGAAACCAAAAAATATATGAATAACAAAAAAACTTGCGTTGTTCTAAGTATGTCTTCTGCTGTTCAGCGATATAATGAAGTGAGCTGATACGCCCTTTTGTTATCTGAAAAGACGTACCTATTACATACAACGTAATTTTTATGTAATTTACGTAACTGTAAAATACTTTTTGATTACCGGTCGTGGACGCTGAATAGCTAGAACCAAGTGCAAGAACAGTTTGGAATACATGTAAAATGGGCGAGCGCAGTGAACGAGACGAACAATTGGATACTGAACTAACTAGGAGCAGTCGGCAGTGGAACGGAGACAGGTGGTCATGCGAAGAACGACGAGTGCGGCCGAGGGAGACCGCGACTGAGACGAGCACGCGACCGAGGATGGAACGAGGACTGCCGAAGTGACCGCCGCGACCGAAGTGAACTATGAACCGATCGTTCCTCGTTCCCGGGAACTATAAGTAGACCGCCGCGACCGAAGTGAACTATGAACCGATCGTTCCTCGTTCCCGGGAACTATAAGTAGACCGCCGCGACCGAAGTGAACTATGAACCGATCGTTCCTCGTTCCCGGGAACTATAAGTAGACCGCCGCGACCGAAGTGAACTATGAACCGATCGTTCCTCGTTCCCGGGAACTATAAGTAGACCGCCGCGACCGAAGTGAACTATGAACCGATCGTTCCTCGTTCCCGGGAACTATAAGTAGACCGCCGCGACCGAAGTGAACTATGAACCGATAGTTCCTCGGAATTCGTTGCTCGGTCCTTTCGTTCATCTTGGTGAACCGTTCCTTTGCACCCGTTCGTTGGCGAACTACCCATCTCTAATCAGGAGTGACCTCTTGTAGGAAGGTGACGTCACATCGACAGTCCCTGAGATATTGATGCAGAACATAAATTTTGCAGGCACTAGTGATTTTATGATGGTCAAAGTAGAGAGGATATAAAATGTCGACTGGCAATGGCAAGGAAAGCATTTCTGAAGAAGAGAAATTTGTTAACATCTAGTATAGATTTAAGTGTCAGGAAGTCGTTTCTGAAAGTATTTGTGTGGAGTGTAGCCATGTATGGAAGTGAAACGTGGACGATTAATAGTTTGGACAAGAAGAGGATAGCTTTCGAAATGTGGTGCTACAGAAGAATGCTGAAGATTAGATGGGTAGATCACATAACTACTGAGAAGGTATTGAATAGAATTGGAGAGAAGAGAAATTTGTGGCACAACTTGACTAGAAGAAGGGATCGGTTGGTGGGAAATATTCTCAGGCATCAAGGGATCACCAATTTCGTAATGGAGGGCAGTGTGGAGGGTAAAAATCGCAGAGGGAGACCAAGAGATGAATACACTAAGCAGATTCAGAAGGATGTAGGCTGCAGTACGCACTGGGAGATGAAGCAGCTTGCACAGGATAGAGCACCATGGAGAGCTGCATCAAACCAGTCTCTGGACTGAAGACCACAACAAGAACAGTGATTTTGTTGACATTGGCAGTCAACACACGCAACTGATAGTGTGGGCGCGTCAGTGTAATGATGTTTCGTTGTTATTCAATGAAACTGATCCTGGTCGACATGTGTAGACCAGTCCACGACGCCGGGCAGCCGCGGGCGGTGAGCAGGCGGCGCGCGCGTCGCTGGGCGCCGGCCACCGAGGCCTCTGGCGCGGCGGCGCGCGAGCCTCGTGTGGCTGTCCCAGTGTCCCTGCCGCCCTTCTGTCGCTCGTGTGCCAGCCTGCTCCCGACATCTTGTACCGCTTGTTAAAATGAATCATCACGGCCTACAGAGGCCGCAGCCTTCGATCGTCGCTTCCTCCTACGCTTCGGTTGCTGTTCCGCCGGGACAGACTGCGTGCAAGTCTGTGACGCTCCGCTTTCAGCACGTCAAGGATATTTCCGCTGCCGTCCCTGCTTTTTCCGCTTTTCGGCAACCGTGGCGGGAGTAGAAATCGTACGGGGCGAAACTGTAAACTGTTCGAGAGCCACCTCTGTTTCCCGATGGCTCGGAGCTACAGATTCCGGTGCGGTAACGTCAGCCTCACGTGAGGCACTGGCTACGTGCAGACGCTCTACGGTTGCAACTGACATCGTGACATGGCACGCAGAAGGCTTTAATGCTGTCGCTGGTGCCACAGATTCTGTCATTGAAGTAACTAACGCGTGCACGGAAGCTTCTGGTTCTGTCACCGATGCTGTCGGTTCTGTCATTGGAATCATTATAACGGTTGCGTCAGGAGTCGGCTGCAGCGTGGGGGCGACAACAGATGGCCTGGCCAACACGCTGGAATACGAAGTGGCGTCTACTTGCTCCTGCGGTAACTGTACCGGCTGGCGCAACGTGCAATTTTGACGCAAGTGATCCCGCTTGCCACATAAAAATGGCTCTGAGCACTATGGTACTTAACATCTGAGGTCATGAGTCCCCTAGAACTTACAACTAACCTAAGGAAGGGAAGGATGCGTCTCAAACAGCCTCTCTTTCTCAAGTGCCCGTGCCCACCTTCTCAGGGTGGAGTTGTTAAGCCTTCGGGCGACCGAAGGGTAGGGATGCGACAATGTGCTGAACAATTTGTACACCGGTTCTGATGGCTGCATTTGCCGCGGTGGGATCCTGCCCCGAGTCGGCGTACGTCGCTCGCCTCGTCTTGGCTTCTGGGGCACGATCCGCCAAGCCGGGGCGTGGTGACACGTCCCCAGTCAGGTTAGATGGGTCCAGACCCCCGGACGTCTGGGGCACCGGCCCGGCACCTGAGTAGGACCGGGTCTTAAGCCTCGGCCTGGTAGGGGGCGAAGGACGGGGAGTGAATCCGCTCTCCCGGAATGCGGGCGGCATTAGCCGATAAGGGCGCCGGCCGGGGTGGCCGTGCGGTTCTAGGCGCTACAGTCTGGACCCGCGGGACTGCTACGGTCGCAGGTTCGAATCCTGCCTCAGGCACGGATGTGTGTGATGTCCTTAGGTTAGTTAGGTTTAAGTAGTTCTAAGTTCTAGGGGACTGATGACCTCAGATGTTAAGTCCCATAGTGCTCAGAGCCATATGAACCATTTGAACCGATAAGGCCGTGGGTGAAAACTGCGGTGATGCAGTTGTCGAAGAGGACTAGTGCGCTGTACCCACGGCGTGTTAAACCTGGCAGCTCAGTTATTGACAGCTCTTGGTCAAGGGGCGGGACTGGTGGGCGAGCTGCACGTGGTCTCCCCCCATGCAAGAGAGGCCGGTCTGGAATAAGAGACACGCCTCTGTTTTTCACTCTCTTATGTGTACTCTGATGGCGGACAATCAAGAGAGTAATAATGTGCTAGGTGCTGGTGAAGTTCCAAACGATGTGAATGTTTCTGTCGCTGGGCGACACTCCAATTTCTTGAGATTGCTCGACCCGAGCATAAAAAACGGTAAGATAAGTTGAGTGTTTATGGAAAAAGTTCAAGGCAATCGTAAAATGCGTTTTAGACAGGTACATGCCGAGTAAAACTGTGAGGGACGGGAAAAACCCACCGTGGTACAACAACAAAGTTAGGAAACTACTGCGAAAGCAAAGAGAGCTTCACTCCAAGTTTAAACGCAGCCAAAACCTCTCAGACAAACAGAAGCTAAACGATGTCAAAGTTAGCGTAAGGTGGGCTATGCGTGAAGCGTTCAGTGCATTCGAAAGTAAAATTCTATGTACCGACTTGACAGATAATCCTAGGAAGTTCTGGTCTTACGTTAAATCAGTAAGTGGCTCGAAACAGCATATCCAGACACTCCGGGATGATGATGGAAGCTGAAATACTAAACACCTTTTTCCTAAGCTGTTTCACAGAGGAAGACCGCACTGCAGTTCCTTCTCTAAATCCTCGCACAAACGAAAAAATGGCTGACATCGAAATAAGTGTCCAAGGAATAGAAAAGCAACTGGAATCACTCAACAGAGGAAAGTCCACTGGACCTGACGGGATACCAATTCGATTCTACACAGAGTACGCGAAAGAACTTGCCCCCCTTCTAACAGCCGTGTACCGCAAGTCTATAGAGGAACGGAGGGTTCCAAATGATTGGAAAAGAGCACAGGTAGTCCCAGTCTTCAAGAAGGGTCGTCGAGCAGATGCACAAAACTATAGACCTATATCTCTGACTTCGATCTGTTGTAGAACTTTAGAACATGTTTTTTGCTCGCTTATCATGTCGTTTTTGGAAACCCAGAATCTACTATGTAGGAATCAACATGGATTCCGGAAACAGCGATCGTGTGAGACCCAACTCGCTTTATTTGTTCATGAGACCCAGAAAATATTAGATACAGGCTCCCAGGTACATGCTATTTTTCTTGACTTCCGGAAGGCGTTCGATACAGTTCCGCACTGTCGCCTGATAAAAAAAGTAAGAGCCTACGGAATATCAGACCAGCTGTGTGGCTGGATTGAAGGGTTTTTAGCAAACAGAACACAGCATGTTGTTATCAATGGAGAGACGTCTACAGACGTTAAAGTAACCTCTGGCGTGCCACAGGGGAGTGTTATGGGACCATTGCTTTTCACAATATATATAAATGACCTAGTAGATAGTGTCGGAAGTTGCATGCGGCTTTTCGCGGATGATGCTGTAGTATACAGAGAAGTTGCAGCATTAGAATATTGTAGCGAAATGCAGGAAGATCTGCAGCGGATAGGCACTTGGTGCAGGGAGTGGCAACTGTCCCTTAAGATAGACAAATGTAATGTATTGCGAATACGTAGAAAGAAGGATCCTTTATTGTATGATTATATGATAGCGGAACAAACACTAGTAGCAGTTACTTCTGTAAAATATCTGGGAGTTTGCGTGCGGAACGATTTGAAGTGGAATGATCATATAAAATTAATTGTTAGTAAGGCGGGTACCAGGTTGAGATTCATTGGGAGAGCGCTTAGAAAATGTAGTCCATCAACAAAGGAGGTGGCTTACAAAACACTCGTTCGACCTATACTTGAGTATTGCTCATCAGTGTGGGATCCGTACCAGATCGGGTTGACGGAGGAGGTAGAGAAGATCCAAAGAAGAGCGGCGCGTTTTGTCACAGGGTTATTTGGTAACCGTGATAGCATTACGGAGATGCTTAATAAACTCAAGTGGCAGACTCTGCAAGAGAGGCGCTCTGCATCGCGGTGTAGCTTGCTCGCCAGGTTTCGAGAGGGTGCGTTTCTGGATGAGGTATCGAATATATTGCTTCCTCCTACTTATACCTCCCGAGGAAATCACGAATGTAAAATTAGAGAGATTAGAGCGCGCACGGAGGCTTTCAGACAGTCGTTCTTCCCGCGAACCATACGTGACTGGAACAGGAAAGGGAGGTAATGACAGTGGCACGTAAAGTGCCCTCCGCCACACACCGTTGGGTGGCTTGCGGAGTATAAATGTAGATGTAGATGTAGAATTATGCAATTAATCACATTAGAGATTTTGTAGACGATTGGACAATTGCCCACTCCCAGTTAGAAGGTAGGGTACCCGAATTAGAAAAAGAAAATGAAACAATCAGAAGTCAACCGGTCCGGACTTGTGCTGCGCTCGCGAGAGCCCCAGTGGCCAAAGCACTGACAGCAAAAGAAACAATACAAGAAAATATTAAAGAAGTAACATCTACGGTGTTTATAAAACCTAAACCTGGTGAGGACATTAAGGTTGTTAAGTCAGCTTTTGAGAAGTGCGTTGATCCCAAGAAAGACAAAATAAGGATCAACAGTGTTCGCACTGCGAAGAATGTACTGATAGTAGAAACGACCTCACAAGAAGACAGCGAAAAGATCTTAAGCAATAAACAGTTAAGTAACAAAGTTAAGTGTGAACTTCCACGTACGCGTCGACCATTTACATGTTTGTATGACGTTCCTACATTCATGACAGCGGACAGCTTGGCTGGCGCAATACACACGCAACATTTTGATGTATCAATGACGAGAGGAGAATTTGACGAACAGTTTAAGTTACGCTTTAAAGTAGGTCCTCGTGAGAAGCTGACGTTCACCATGTGGTGGAAGTTTCACCTAACTTATGAAAAGTACTAACGAGAGCTGGCCGGTTGTATGTTGGCTACTCCGCACTAAACATTAAAGATTACCTGTTAGTACCACGTTGTACTAAATGCCAGAATATCAATCACAGTAACAAGTATTGTGCGGAACCCAATATCATATGCGCTCATTGTGGTCTATCTGGACATACTAGAAAAGATTGTCCTAATAAGAACAAAGCGGCCGTATATGTACCATGTAGGAAAAGAGGCCGCAAATGTGGTGGACCTAAAGATTGTCCAGCCTACAAAATGTTTTTAGATGGACTCATACAAAGAACTGATTATGGCGATCTTTAAAACGATATAAGTCAATGCAATGCGCAGCCTGATGGTTGCACATGAACTAAGGAAACTTGCAGAAGAAGATCGAATAGATGTCCTAATGATACGAGAATCGAGCTCCTGTGCGGGTCGAGTCACTGGCTTTCCAGCGACAGCACAAGTGGTTTCCTCGGGTGGGAACCCCATGAGTGCAATTATAATATTGAACAAAACTATAAAAACTACGAAAATAAGTCAGTTCTGTACCGAGCACATTACAGTTGTACAACTTAATTTGCTGTCTTACAGTCTGTACGTTGTAAATCTTTACTGTCAGTTCAGGCATGACATCAAGATTTATCTTGATCAGTTGCATTGGATATTAATAGTTTTAGCCGGGCAGGCTATAATTGTAGCTATGGATGCCAATGCGAAATCCCCACTCTGGCACAGTGATGCGCAGGGCGGTAGGGGTGCGGAGCTTGATAATTTGATAATGGAAACACACATGCATGTGCTAAACTTGCCTGGGTACCCCCCGACCTAGTCAGGGAGGCCGGGTGCAACGTCGAATATTGATGTGACACTAGCAAGCGAGAGAGCAGCACCCCACGTCCATAACTAACAAATAAGAGAACATGTAACTCTCAGTGATCACAAATGCATAATGTCTGAAATAGCGTCAACCTTGACAGATGTGCCAGGTGACTGGGTGGAGCAGTTTAATCATGCTCGGACAGACTGGGACCGACTCGTGCAGGTGTTCAGTCCTCCAGAGCTCGGAGAGGACATAGAGAACATTTATGAGGCTGTGGAGGAGCTTGTGAGCTCTGTGCAGACAGCTATCACAAGGGCTGTACCGCGAATTGCGAGATACACCTGCAGGGAGTCCACCCCGTGGACCCGTGGATTGACTGTGCTCAAGCGGTTGGTCAGAAGGGCGCGAAGCAACCATTAAAGAAACTTTGCCCACGACGAACGACAATATCCCCTGCGTATTTATCGTCGTCTCAAGCAGAGATACAAGGATCAGTTGGACAGTATAAGGCGCCAGTCCTGGCAAAGAGTTGTGAATGATCAGCTTGGGGAGTTCCTTACAAAATTGTACGAGAGAAAATTAGATCACCCATGATGTTGTCTACACTACCATGGTGGCGTGACCAAGGATTGGAGAGAAACAGCAAGACTGCTGTTGGATACGCTGCTGCCAGATGACATCTACATCTACATCTACGTACATACTCCGCAATCCACCATACGGTGCCTGGCGGAGGGTACCTCGTACTACAACTAGCGTCTTCTCTCCCTGTTCCACACCCAAACAGATAGAGGGAAAAATGACTGCCTATATGCCTCTGTACAAGCCCTTATCTCTCTTATCTTATCTTTGTGGTCTTTCCGCGAAATGTTAGTTGGCGGCAGTGAAATTGTACTACAGTCAGCCTCAAATGCTGGTTCTTTAAATTTCCTCAGTAGCGATTCACGAAAAGAACGCCACCTTTCCTCTAGAGACTCCCACCCGAGTTCCTGAAGCATTTCCGTAACACTCGCGAGATGATCAGACCTACTACTAACAAATCTAGAAGCCCGCCTCTGAATTGCTTCTATGTCCTCCCTCAATCCGACCTGATAAGGATACCACATGCTCGAGCAGTACTCAAGAATAGGTCGTATTAGTGTTTTACAAGCTGTCTCCTTTACAGATGAACCACATCTTCCCAAAATTCTACCAATGAACCGAAGACGACTATCCGCCTTCCTCACAACTGCCATTACATGCTTGTCCCACTTCATATCGCTCTGCAATGTTACGCCCAAATATTTAATCGACTTGACTGTGACAAGCGCTACACTACTAATGGAGTATTCAGACATTACAGGATTCTTTTTCCTATTCATCTGCATTAATTTACATTTATCTATATTTAGAGTTAGCTGCCATTCTTTACACCATTCACAAATCCTTTCCAAGTCATCTTGTATCCTCCTACAGTCACTCAACGACGACACCTTCCCGTACACCACAGTATCATCAGCAAACAGCCGCACATTGCTATCCACACTATCCAAAAGATCATTTATGTAGACAGAAAACAACAGCGGACCTACCACACTTCCCTGGGGCACTCCAGATGATACCCTCACGTCCGATGAACACTCACCATCGAGGACAACGTACTGGGTTCTATTACTTAAGAATTCTTCGAGCCACTCAAATATTTGGGAACGAATCCCATATGCTCGTGCCTCAGTTAGGAGTCTGCAGTGGGCACCGAGTCAAATGCTTCCCGGAAGTCAAGGAATACGGTATCCGTCTGATATGCTTCATCCATGGTTCACAAGATATCATGTGAAAAAAGGGCGCGTTGGGTTTCGCAGGAGCGATGCTTTCTAAAGCCATGCTGGTGCATGGGCAGCAACTTCTCTGTCTCAAGGAAATTCATTATATTCGAACTGAGAATATGTTCGAGAATCCTGCAACAAACCGATGTTAAGGATATTGGTCTGTAATTTTGAGGTTCCGTCCTTCTACCCTTCTTATATACAGGCGTCACCTGCACTTTTTTCGGGACTTTACGTTGGGCAAGAGATTCGCGATAAATGTAAGCTAAGTAAGGAGCCATTGCAGAAGAGTACTCTCTGTAAAACCGAATTGGAATCCCATCAGGACCTGGCGATTTATTTATTTTCAACTCACTCAGCTACTTCACAATCCCAGGTATGTCTATCACTATGTCCTCCATACGGGAATCTGTACGAGACTCAAACAGCGGTATGTTTGTACGATCGTCCTGCGTGAAAGATTTCTTAAATGCTAAATTTAAAATTTCAGCTTTCGTTTTGCTGTCTTCCGTTGCCAGGCCAGACTGATCAGTAAGAGACTGGATGGAAGCCTTCGACCCGCTTACCGATTTTACTAAGACCAGAATTTCCTTGGGTTTTCAGCAAGATCTTTTGCTAAGGTGTGACGGTGGTAGTGGTTGAATGCTTCGCGCATCGCTCTTTTTACAGCAGCACGAATCTCTACTAACTTTTGCCTCTCCTCATTCTCCCGATCTTTCTTGTACCGCGAGTGCAACTGCCTTTGCTTCCTGAGCATTCTCCGAATTGCGCTTTTCCGTCCGTAACCCACATTTTCGGCACAGACTTGTCCAATGCGTGATTTACAATGTGTTTAAAATTTGCCCATAATTCTTCCACGTCCATCGTACCGGAAGTAAATGAAGTCGATTCATTTACTAAGTGGGATGCTGACAACTGCTGATCTGCTCTTTCTAGTATGAATACTCTCCTAGCCTTCTTGAGCGACTTTTTAACTTTCGTAACCATAGTCGTAATGACAACATCATGATCACTAATCCCTGTCTCAACACTGACACCGTCGATGAGGTCTGGTCTGTTCGTGGCTGTCGATTTAGCTACTCAAGACAGTTTTCGGATAATGTGTTTAAAAGTAATTCACACGACGGCTTGTCTGTACCACCTGTAATGAATCCATAGACATCCCAGTCTATATTAGGTAGGCTGCAGTCGCCTCCGACTAATATAGCATGATCCGGGTACTTCTGCGATACAGAATGTAGTCTCCCTCTGAATGATTCTAGAACTGTCACGGTGGAACCTGGTGGCCGGTAATAACGCCCCACAATTAACTTTCTTTCCCCTAGCCCTTTTAAACGTGTCCAGATAACTTCACAATCACACTCTACTTCGACCTCAGTAAAAAGATGGCTCTGAGCACTATGGGACTTAACATCTGTGGTCATCAGTCCCCTAGAACTTTGAACTACTTAAACCTAACTAACCTAAGGACACCACACACATCCATGCCCGAGGCAGGATTCGAACCTGCGACCGTAGCAGTCGCGCGGTTCCGGACTGAGCGCCTAGAACCGCTAGACCACCGCGGCCGGCCGACCTCAGTAGACACAATATTTTTGTCAACTGCAATGAAGACACCACCTCCTACGGTATCTAATCTGTCTTTCCGATACACGTCCCAACCCACACTAAATATTTCAGAACTTCCTATCTTAGGGTTCAGCCAGGTCTCAGTCCCGAGAATAATTTGCGCGCCACACGCTTCCTGGAGGGCAGTAAATTCAGGAACTTTATTCCGAACACTCTGAACATTTACTGCTAATATCTTGATAGCTGAAGTGTCTTTATACTGAGCGCGTCCTGATTTCCCTGCCTGCACTGGTGAGTGTTCATCAGGACACCTCACACTACTGCCTAGCCTAAAGAAACCCATGTGCACGCCACAAGTACTCTGCTACCTGAGTAGCCGCTTCCTTTGTGTAGTGCACCCCTGACCTATCTAGGGGCGTCCTACAATTCCCCACCCAATAGCACAAGTCTAGAAATCTGCAGCCAAGACCGTCACAGAGTCGACAAAGCCTCTGGTTCAGACCCTCCACTCGGTTCCAAAACATAGGACCCCGATCCACTCTGGGAACGATGCTTCAAATAGAGAGCTCTGCTTGCACCCCTCGTGCGAGGCCAGCTGTCTTCACCAAATTCGCCAGCCGCCTGTACGAACTGAGGATCACCTCAGAACCCAAGCGACAGGCATCATTGGAGAGGGTAAAAGCACTTAAGATCTATTGCGCAAATATAAGTATGTAAATATATTGAAACTTCCTGGCAGATTAAAACTGTGTACCGGACCGAGACTCGAACTCGGGACCTTTGCCTTTCGCGGGCTAGTGCTCTACAAACTGAGCTACCCAAGCACGACTCACGACCCATCCTCAAACACTTCTGCCAGTACCTCCTCTCCTACCTTCCTAACTTTAAAGAAGTTCTCTTGCGAACTTCTAATAACGAAGCCTCCCGGCAAGACGGTAACATCTGACACAGTGTAGTGATTCGAGAATTTCTGTGTAAATTCTACAACCACTCAACCTTCTACCGTCTCGAACACACGAGATTCTGGATATGAGTGTGAGATGGTAGAATCCTACCTACTGCACGTCACAAGTTTGAGTGTGCAGGTTTAAAATGAGTCGCGGGAAGAAAGTAGATACGGCGGTCGGACGGCTCCGACAAGTACCTGTCGGGCAATCCATAGATGTTTTAGTGAGCGCGTAAGGAAGAATCGTGGAGTTTATATGCAGCTTTGTGCTTATTGTGTAATTGACTATTGTCATTAAAACAAGAACAGTTGAAAAAGTACTCTTGTAGACTCTTGACGCAACCTTGTTAGAGGCAAGACTCATTTTATGTTTCATGTTAAGAAAGGTCACGGTATCCAAGCCAACTTTCTTTTAAGTGTAACACAATTTGATTTTAACGTCCGACTGTAAGAGAGACTTCAGGAAGTTACATATTCGTGTGGAAAGTGAAATTTTTATTGTGTATGGAGGTCAAATACACCGTTAGTAGACGAAAAGTAAAGTTTGTATATCTACTTATTTCATAAGTAGAAAGAGTCAAAAATTCCTGTACCTAGCGTTATTCGACGGAGAAGAAGTCAAGAGTAGCCGGCTATACAGTAAAGAAGAGTGGCTGCAAATTCCAAGTAAGTCATCTCGTAAAGAAGTGGAAGGTGGATTGGGGGAATAAGCCGATATAACCAGATACACACTCACACTTTAAGTCGTCAGAACGTTACAGCAGTGCCATGCAAATGTTTGTATTTGCTACTTCCATCAAAAGCACTAAGCACCTTGCCTACATAGTCTCCATTCGGAAATTTCAGAAATGCACTATTCCGTATAAAATCTAACTGAATGCAAACTATATCAGATTGCGGAATCGTCACTTCGTTAAAGTCCTCATTTCGTACGGGGACGGAGGAGCCGCGTTTCGGTCAAACGATCACTGCACTGTGTGTGCACGACTCATTATTCCAAGCTACCCCCAAGAAAGTCGCGTGAGGAGGTGAGCTGCTAGCCGCTGCTCGCTCAAGTACTCGACGTAAACAACGACGACGGAGCGCGCGAGCGGCTCGTCTTGCCAGGCGGCCAGCCAGCCAGCCAACTACTGACCGGTGGTCGGGCGAGAACCGGTGTATTCGACACGGTACGCCCGCTGGTGCCTTTATACGGTAGACACACGACAGAAGGCGCATTCGCCTCTTCTGCCAACGCATACAGTCGCACTTTTCGGTGGGAATCGGCCCACATTTGACGCACAGCACGTCCTTCCGAAACAGGGAGTGCCTCGAGGGCGGCGAGCAGCGCTCACCCCGCGCCCCGGGAGCGACTGTCGTGTCGGAGGACGTGTCGCCGCTGCTTGGGGCACACAGCTGCTCGATGCACCACCTGTCACTCGCTTGGGCAGTGTGGCTGGCGATACTCGCAGATGACGCAACTTGTTCCTGTTATCCGGCCTGTGCGCGATGTGGAAGTGTGCTGCTGGATGGTTCAAATGGCTCTGAGCACTATGGGACTTAACATCTGAGCTCATCAGTCCCCTAGAACTTACAACTACTTAAACCTAACTAACCTAAGGACATCACACACATCCGTGCCCGAGGCAGGATTCGAACCTGCGACCGCAGCGGTCGCGCTGTTCCAGACTGAAGCGCCTAGAACCGCTCTGCCACACCGGCCGGCAGTGCCGTGCTGGAAGGCGCTCCTGATGCTGACTTCGGCACGCCACGCAGCACGCTTCCAGATATTTGCGTGATTCGCACAGTGCAATCGTAACTACCATTCCCGTCCTCTTCCAGCCCCACTTGTCCCGACCTTGCTCGACTGGCGCTCGCTGCCGCTCGGGTCGTGGCCCAAGCACAAGAAACATCTGCGAGAGGACCATCTTTTCTAACGACGAAAGATAAATTTGTACGCTGCTTCGAAACAATTTGCCCTGTCGTATTTCGGAACGTATCTGTCGATTCCATCTGTTTTGTTTTTTACAAATACTTCGCGGGCAAACTTCGTTAGCATATTCTTCCTCAAACTGTGTTAATTACTGCAATTTCGTGTCTTACGGTCATTAAGGTCATTTAAAATGCTTAAGGAAGCATCTTTGTCACAACAGAATGGTGGAATGAATATCGGGCTGGCAGGGGTAGCGACGTAAAAACGGAAAAATGAAGGGGAGCCAACAGGACTTTTTTTTCCGGGCCTCCCATCTCCCCTTATAGCCCGTCCTTCCTCTCACCAAAAATGCCTTCTTCGGCGAGCTTCTAATGCTATAAGAACGGTGGTGGTGGCTCCTTCATATACGATAAGGTAAATTTAAAAAATTGGTTATTCCCAGGCGAAATGAAAGCAATTTGTGCTGCAAAAATAATGCATAAAACGAGGTAAATAGACGAAAAAGAAATGCCGCTTCTGCATATCACCACCAACCACCTGTATGCTGGATGTCATCCGAGGAAATAAAAATAAAACTTGCTCCATATGTAGAAAAAGAGAAGTGACACGCACCAGGCAGTGCAGCAGCAATGCGAAAGGATGTATGATGTCCTGCAAATGTGAATGTAGACGAGAGAAAACAAAGAAACTCCAAAGAACTGAAACGCAAGCAAGATTCTTCTTAAAGGAACTTCACTGATCAATCCTCTTCTTCATAGTCGCCAAGACTTCTCCACTGGCATGACGTCCGCAGAATGTCCAAATAAACAGTGGGTCTTCCAAATAGTGCCCTATGTATACGTGAAATCACCAGTATTCAGACGTGAGGCTATACACAAAACAGAGACTATATGTCGAACTTTAGTAGCAACCTAAAAATTGAAGACGGCCGATAACAATAATGTAAAAGGTAAAGTTTCGCCGTTACATTACTGTAGACCCTCGAAAAAGATAATGAAGCAGGCGCACCAAGCTGGAGAAGCAGTCACTATGCCATCTGTCGCAAAAACGTTCGACACAGTCTACAGCAGGATGTCAATTAATACGCCCAAGAAACGTGTCTTCTGTACAGCTTCACATCGGAGAAATATATGCCGGCGCAGCGTCGTTGAGAAACAGCGCTCCAGCAAAGAATAGTTGTGTGGTACATCTTCAATGAAGCAGTCGTATCCGGGGTCGTCCAGCCAGTTAAAACCACGAGCGATAGCAGAGATAAAAGTGATGCGTCGAAGTCGGCAGAAACGGAGTTAACAGAACGCACTACTCGTATCACAATCGGAACACCGAGTTTGTGAAAAGCAGTCTGTGGCGGGATTTCCAGAAATCTGGCATAGCGTTCACGACATTTCGGGTGCAATTGTTCTCGCCGGTAAGCATCCCAGAGGTAAGTAAGAAATCTGAGTCGGTCCGTGAGATGAAGAGAAAAAATTCCACGTGCAGCATGCGCGCCAACCGACGCATGTGCATTCCATTTCGTCGTAGGGTAAAGACGCCAATCAGGAACCAGGAGGTACAAAGGCTGTACGTCCGGCGAAGGGATTCTGTTCATCAACGCCAACATCTCCCTGGTAGGGTTCCATACCTCCGTAAACCGAGGACAATCAAAGCGATGTTCGATAGTGTCATCCGCTCCGCAGTCAGCACAACGGCTGTGGGGGACGAGACTGATGGCACGAAGCTTTGCGTTCGTGGCAACCGTACGATTGACTACTTTGTACCACGTAGACTTGACAGCTGGCGATAACAAGTTGTCGGAAACGTTCCGCCACACTGCCTGGCAATCGCGTCGCGGCAGCCGCAGCTCCCATTTGTTGCAGGGCAAAGGGCCACACAGTGCCGCAGTAATGGCGCCAGTCGGCATACACCAAATAGCTGCAATGGAAATAATACTGGCGAACAAAATTCCGTTTATATGGTATATCCAGGAATAAAACAGGCGCGCGCAAGGACGCAGGCCAATAAAATTCAAATGGCCCCGATGTGGGGCTGGTAGCATCCTTTTCTATAGTACGGGCAGTACGTTGTAACAACAGGGCGGCACATTTAGCGTGAAAAACGACCAAACCAATTCCACCATTGTCTGGATGAAGCGTACAAATTGAGAGGCCACTTTAAAAATTTCTCCCCGCCAAACCATGCAGTGAACGGCGTGTTTGATAGCGCGTTCCAGTTGTTTAGGGACAGGCAGAACTTGCGCTAATAACCAAGCTTTCGCAAGAATCTGATAATTTGCGACCGAGACCTGTTCCGTTAACGCTAAATTGCGCTTGGCATACGCTTGCGTCATCGCCCGAATTGAGTACAACAGTGCGCGGCAATTCAAGGCTTCCATCTGTTGAATGTTGGACGTCTATACAATACCAAGAATTTTGTTGGTTGGTTTGTGGGATTAAAGAGACCAGACTGCTACGGTCATCGGTCCCCAAGAATTTTGTGTTGTGTCTTGATAGTACACCAGTTGCGCCGTAAATTCCTCGTATTCGGAATGAGCGGGACCAAAACAGATTTAGTCGGGTTCACAACCGCTCCAGAAGCTTTTTCAAATTGAGAAAGAATGAGACAAAGAGCATCAATGTTTTCCGGTCGTTCGATAAAAACACCTAAGTCATCGGCATATGCCTTGCAAATGAGTGAACCCGTGCCAATAGTCACACCGTGACAAACGGTGGATATCTTCCACTACAGGGGGTCCATTGCGATGGCAAAAAGACTCATAGAGAGTGGACATCCGCGCCTGACAGACCGATGAAGCTTGAAACCATCGCCGGGCAGTCCATTAAAGAGAATCCGAGAAGTGGCCGCTGTCAAAAGATTGTTAATCACATTACTGAATTTGTCACCAAGCCCCATCCGGATCATAACTTCCCGTAAATATTCGTGACTTATCCTGTCAAAGGCGTTTTTGAAATCAATTGACAGAATTGCAGCCTTATTCCCACGCCGTGTCGTCGCATAAGCAATACAGTCACGATACGCTAGAAGGGCATCATAAATATTGCGTCCACATATGGACTGATAATAGACTGCAAGACAGATTTCAATCGATTTGAAAAGCAACGGGCAACAATTTTGTAGTCAGCGTTTAAAAGGGTGATCGGCCGCAAGGTCGCGGTTGTACCGGTGGCCCTCGTTTTAGGAACGAGGACGATAAGCCCTTCTAAAAACTCCTCCGGTACAGCAAGGCCACTATGAATCTCATTGGTCATTTTAACAAAACTGTCTTTTAATAGATCGTAAAATTTGACATAAAATTCTACAGGGAGACCATCATGGCCAGGTGCTTTACCCTTCGGTCCCGCTGCAACCTCATCAGAAATGTCATCAACTGTAAAACATGCATTTAAATGGACCCGATCAGTTCTAGTTAAAACCTGAGGTACGTCTTGTAACACTGACTGCAAGGCAACATTGTCCACTGGATGACATTGAAAAAGATTAAAAAAGTGTTCGTATATTTCGGCTTGAATAACCTTCGTACTTGTAGTCTTGAGGCCGCCCTTTTGTGATCCAATCCCTAATACAAATTTAACACGACGGAGGCGATCCCGTTTCAAATGATAGACGGAAAGAGGTTCTTGCAGCGTCGTATCATAAGGCCCGTTACGTAGTATGGAACCTTGTGCTTTTTGGTACAGCTGATTCAAAACCTTGGTTTTAACCTTCCGTAAAGTTAGTAGTAAGTCCGGACGGTCGGGAACTCTGGAGACTAGGTCTTGTAAAACATCTCAATAAAAATCCAGCGTCACCTTACTCCAGTGGGCTTTTTCTCGACAATAGCTAATAAGCGGGTTGCGGATAGCGGGCTTGGCGTAATGAAGCCACCAATCAATTTCGAAACGCGCCTGCGGAGGAAATTGAAGAACCTGTTGCCAGAATGACTGTACTTGATCAACAAGGGAAACATCATCCAACACACTGATTTCAGTTTCCAATACGAGCGCATGCGCGCAGGACGGACATGTGGAACACAAAGCGTACACAAATAGCCACAATGGTCCGAAAAAACAGTAGGAAAAATATCCGTCTGGAGAATGTGAGCAGAAAGTGCCGTCCATATATAGATTCTGTCCAACCGACTGCATCCAGTGTTGTAAAAATAAGTAAAACCTTTAGCACCGGGGCGAAAACTAGTCTACGTATCTATAAGATCGTAAGTCGCAACCAGCGTTTCCAATTCAAAGCACTTATTTGCCCATGGTTCCTGATCTTATGAGGACAAGCCTGAGCTAAATTTTTCTGGTCAAAATTATGAAAACCTAGTTAAAAGCAAAGTAGAGGAAGTAATTAATTTGGACAGTGATCAAAAGAGACAGTTGGAAAATTTATTGTGGGAATTTCAAGATGTTTTCAATGAAAAACCTAGAAGAGTCAGAAATTATCAATGCAGTTTACACCTTAAAAATCATGAACTTTTTTTCCTCAAGCCTTATCGTATTCCTTTTGCAAAAAGAAAAGAAGTAGAGAGTGAGATACAAAAAATGGAAGCATGGGGTGTAATCGAAAGAAATAACAGTGATTATAATAATCCTTTGGTGGTGGTTTCCAAACGTGGAGGGGGTGTTAGACTTGTACTTCATTCTAGGCACCTTCACAAATTTTTGAAAAGAGAAAATGATCATCCAGAAAACATAGATGAACTGTTACTTAAATTTTAATGTGTGGTATTCATGAGCAGCTTAGACTTAACTTCAGGCTTTCACCAAATTTCTTTACAAATAAATTCTAGAAAATATACTGCATTTTTGTATGGGGGGAAAAAGTTATCATTACTGTGTTGTACCATTTGGACTAACTGTTTCTGTTGCTGAGTTTATTAGAGCATTACATCTTGTTTTGGGAGATGAACTACTGTCTAAACTTACTGTATATGTAGATGATATTTTGATTTCTGGAAAAACATGGGAAGAACATTTTGAATTGCTAA
This sequence comes from Schistocerca serialis cubense, assembly GCF_023864345.2. Lineage (NCBI taxonomy): Eukaryota > Metazoa > Arthropoda > Insecta > Orthoptera > Acrididae > Schistocerca > Schistocerca serialis. The sequence continues at coordinate 15,982,845 of NC_064638.1, forward strand.
CACAGGTGTGTACAAAATTAAGGGAAGGGGGTATGACCTTAAAGTTAGAAAAATGTAAATTTGGGGTAAGTGAATTGAAATTTTTGGGACACATTATTTCGGAAAAGGGGATTGAACCTGTCAGAGAAAAAATTGAAGCTATAGAGAATTTTCCTGTTCCTAAAAATAAAAAACAAATAAAATCATTTTTTGGTCTTGCTGGATTTTACAGAAAGTATGTCAGTTCTCGAGCTATGAACGCTTCTTGTTTATGTGATCTATTAAAGAAAAATACTGTCTGGGATTGGTCATCTGATTATCAAAAAGCATTTGATGAGATAAAGAAACAACTGTCATGGAGCAGAATTCTATATAGGCCTGACATGTCTTTACCCTTCTGTTGGATGACTAACAGCAGTGATACAGGATTAGGAGCACACTTATTTCAGGAAGAAGTCGGAAGAGATCATAGTGAATACCATCTCATTTAATTTGCTAGTAGAGTATTACAAAAGTATGAAAAGACTTACACTGTGACTGAAAAAGAACTTTTGGCTATACATTGGGCTTTTAACAAATTTAAAAATTATCTTCTTGGACACAAAGTGATTGTTTACTCTCACCACAAAGCACTAAGTTAGGAGTGTAGGCTTTATCATAGTAGAATCACCAGATGGGCATTATTCTTACAACAATTTGATTATGAACTTAAATTTATTAAGGGGAAGGAAAATGTGCTGTTTCACTTTCTAGGTCACCTATTGGGCTAAATTCTGATAATGAAATTTCAAAATTATGTATTTCAATGGGATAAAAGAGGAAGGAGAAATTTTAAAAATTTGTAATGACATTAGGAGACACCAAAATCATGACGAAAATTGGAAATTGGCAAAAAGTTATTTGAGAGTTGAGCAAAAAGTAGATGATTATTATAAGGTACACAAAGGGAGATTCTGTTCAGAAGATTAAAACCGGATTTGGATGACTGGAAATTATGTTGGCCTGAGCAGCACATAGACACATTAGTTAAGTATAAACATGAGAGCTTTGGACATTGTGGTTCTGCCAAATGCATACAAAAGATTCAGGAAAATGTCTACTTTTATAATATTGCCAGAAGAGTGAAGAAAAAACTAGCAGCCTGTGACCGATGTCAAAGAGTAAAGGTGAGTAATCAAACATGCGGAGAGATGATGCAAAATATTTTGCCCAGCAAAAATTCAGAGCTGACAGCTTGCGACATTTATGGACCTCTCCCAAAGTCAAAAGGAGGTTACAGTTATATCTTAGTGATTGTTGACATATTCTCAAAATTCATCAAATTGTATCCATTAAGGAAAGCTAGAAGTAAAATGATTACATCCAAATTAACCTGTGATTATTTCAATAAGGTAGGTACTCCACAAGCAATCTTGTCAGACAATGGCTCACAATTTACATCAAAAGCATGAAAATATTTTGTTGAAAATGCAAACATAAAACATATTTTGATTTCAGTTTATCACCCATCCAGTAATCTGTCAGCGAGGTACATGAGAGAGATAGGGAGGTTGTGCAGAACATATTGTAGTAAGAACCATGTAAATTGGATTGAATATGTAAATGATTTCGAAGATATAATGAACAGTTTGCAACATGCATCCACTGGCTTTTCACCATTCGAAATTATGTTTAACGCAAGACCCACTAGTTTTATTACTAAACACATAGATTTTCCAGTTTGTCAAATTTTGTCGCCTCAGGAGAGAGAACAAATTGTAAAAGACACCATGAAAAAACAAGCAGATTGCAGAAAGAAAAGACACGATGCAAAAGGCGGGTTTTCACACTTTAATATTGGTGATTTGGTTTTGGTTAAAATGAAAGAAAAATCTAAACTTATGACTTCAGAATTAAAGAAATTTTTTGACATTTATATAGGACCATTTGAGGTGAAAGAGAATCCTCACCCAAATGCTTACAGACTGATCTGTCCAAAGTCTAGCAAATTAATTTGGTTTGAGGAATGTAACTGAATTGAAACCTTATAAGTCTGATACCTAGAATGAAATTTGCAAATCTCAATAACCTGGAATACAAGGAAAATTTTTCACATTTTATATTGTTTATGAAGTTTGTTTCCTATCATTTGATATGGAAACTATATATGTTTCTATTCTATTTTTCTTCTGCTGCTGATGAGAGGTGGCTAGGCTGAATTCTCCAGTAGTACCTATTTCTATCTTTCTTTTCTATCCACATAATTTGAGGTATCGCTCCTCCCTTGCAGTGTCTATAGTTGTACCATGTCCTCATGCTCCTCAATACAGATCAACAAGCAATTGTTTTCTTAAATGCTGTCTGGTAATGCTTTTCTTTGTCACAAATTTCCATGTTAATGTAGTAAACTGTATCTAGTTGAATAACTTTGAAATTAATTTCCAGATTTATTTACACACTATCCTACCGTATTATAGTAGAGTAAAAATTCCAATTACTTTCACATCAGAATGTTGACACCTATGGATAATAAAAGCTTGCTTATGACATGTCACAAACAGGATTTTTTAAAGTAATGTTAGAAAATGAGAAATTTAATATGTGTTGTAATATATAGAATTTTTATTGAATATGAATAATAATTGTTAGACTATTATAATCTTTCATATTGTTTCTTTTATGTCATTCTACTAGTGTTTGATCATTCTTGGTGACACAATATAACACTGAATATTTGTGTAGGAACTTATACTGAACTGAAGAGTGATAATTTCAGGTCAACTACCTGTGTAGATAAAGAACCCACCAGCTAAAAGGAACTATGTAAAGGGAATACCTATGGACCTGCTATTAGAGGAAAAACTTAACTAGGAGAACAGGAACTACAGTGGTGAAATGGATAGTGAGTTATATATAAATTATGGACTGAAAATAACAATTGGACTATTGTTTGAAAAAATTTCAATACTTTTCTTATTATATTGCCAGGAGACATATTCTGTGCTCATGAACATAGTTGTAACTAAGATTCAAAAATTTAATGAGTTTTTCTTTGCATACAATATGTTACAGATTAACAGATTACATTTTGATATTTATGTGTACTGTTGTAAAGAGAGTGAAGGGAGGCCTATTGTAAAATTTAGTAATTTTTGCAAGTTTGAAAAGATATGGTTAAAGCAACTTTTAATCTTTTACATTTCATTTCTTTAATATTATACCATGAGAATCAATAATCTCTATGTACTGCTTCAGAGATACTACTATTTTATAAATGATTACTGTAACTTACTACCTTGTTATTTTGCTGTTTGGGACACCCAATCCCATGCAGCTTGTGCACGGAATTGTATGTGAGAGTGGGTGGGGGGGGGGGGGGGGGGGAGGTTGTAATGGTACTTGAATTACGTAACCATTATGGCACCTCACCTCAACCTGTCGCTGTCGATACATACTGTGTTTCTGTAAAATAAAATTTCTGTGACAACCTTCAATTTTGATTTCATTAATGCAGAGGTACTTTGATACATTGATATGTTTATATTGCAATGATATTATTCTTATGTATATTCATTCTTTTGTCGCTATGATCTTTGACGTACTTGTAACTCTGAATTTTAGGGCGCATAAGCGGTTATTAGAGAATCAAGTCTTGGTCGTCATGTTGAAAAGACGAAAATTGTAGTCAGTTTATGAAATGTGAACTATGAGGAACACAAAAGAAGTGTAACTTAAATTTGGAGTGCTGATTACACATTTGAATATCGCAGAATAACACCTAGGCGTCTTTGCATCCGAGCTTGGAATCATCACCACTAGGTTTCGACGATTGAGTCATGTGTTCACAACGAGACCAGTGTGGGGAACACGAAAAGATGAGTGCCTAGTATATCCATTATTTCATGAAATGACTTTATTAACTGAGCTCTAATGACACCTGCCACATAATATAACTTTGTTGTTGCCCAAAAATGGAATATTAAGCAGTGTGAGCAACACTACAATTGAGAGGTGGCACAAGCCCCCTCTCATATTTCTATCTTACTGTGAGTAATTCGATTTTCCTCTCTAATTGCATGTGGTGAAAAGTTGCTATTCCTTCACACGCAGACTTCCCACGCGGCGTCTCTCGTCACCCGGGGGGTCCGGTGACAGGCGGGGACTCCTGATCTTGAAAGGGTTAAGCCAACGGGTGCGAGGGAGTCGAGTGAATGCTTTCCAGACGCCGACATTGTCAAAATAGCGGCGGAGACACGCTCGCAGGGGCCTGAAGGAGCGGCTGGGCTAGAGATTCCATTACTTCGCAGAAACTTAGTGTAAACCGTTTCTGGCGGGCTACCAGCGAAGCGTGGAAATGACTTGTGTTCCCAGGCAGTCGTGGCGGGCAAATTCACGCGTTTTCTGCAAAATCGTAACTGTGATTGGCTTGCTCAGGGCATAGCTTCGTGAAGTAGCAAAATCGGCGCAGAAATTGGCGCCAAGAATCTCCATTGGTGAAATGGTAGTGCTTTGGCAATAGAGTGGAATTTTCCGCCGGTTTTCGAGTTGCTGATTGGAACGTTTAACCACGGCCACTGTCGTGGGGGCGGGAATGTTCTGTGTTCGGCTTGTACGGGTGCTCTTGAGGGAGTCGGTTCTCGCCTTTCAGTCAGAGTAGGTTACAAGACTGAGCTCTCGCTGCTCCGGACAGCCTGCCTTCCATCGGCTGTCTAATATACTTTTATTTGATTGTAACTGTTTAACGAAGTTGCTAAAGTTTCGACTTCAATGTAACTTTCCAAGTACAGTTGGCAATTGAGCGTTCTGCGTACAAGCGGCCTATGTTGTCTGTCTTGGGCAGCTTTGGCTTAAGTTGACTGTATCGGAGTTACTGTGTGACTTCACTTGTTAAAATCAATCACTGTACCGTCAGTGATTGTGTGGCGAGCCTTCTTCGTCTCCCTCAGAGGCGCATTTGTATTGATAGGAAGTCTTTAGTCTGGAACAACCAGACCAGGACAATTTGTTTCGGGCTATACTCGCGACATTATCATCACCACGACGGGACGTCGAAGCAACCAGCCATCACTTCCGGTATGCCAGATCGTGTCCTTGCAGTTAAGAAGACAGCTTGGTAATGTATGTCCGCAGCACCGGCAGACGAGAGAATTTGCACTATGATAATCAGAGCTCAGCAGAGCGCGCCTGTTCGCCTTTTCTAACTTTGTTCTCTCTTGGATGTTCATTGTCTGAGTTCTCACTACTGTAGCAGCAATTAATGTTGGGTTGACTGTGTGTTTCTCTTAAGATTTGAGTTGCAAGGAATTGGCTCCACATACCACTTCGTCATAAATGTCACAATCTAGTTTAGGGACAACTTCACCTTCACAGCATTTATTTGAGTAGCCAATTTGAGCCAATTTGATGTATTTTAATTATTATTTTGAGTTTAGTAATAATAAATCATATTGTTATTTTGGACAGAACTTTCATTCTTTTAATCGGTAGAGCAACCCTTTCATTTCTCACTACGGTAATGAAACTTTCCTTTATTTAACTTATTTATCAAATTAAATTATTGCAGGTGCCAAACTCTTTTCTATTCCACTTGCAGGGTCGATAACAGTCAGTATGCGTTTCTTTTTAATCCATGTGCAACAGCAAAAGTCGGAGTTAGAATAGGGGGGGCTTAGAGCATCATTTCCATATGAAGCTTCGAGAAGAATTTAGTGTTAAATACACTGCTAGCCCCGCCACCTCACATAAAATGGCGACCCTTAGCCTCGGATCTTTCCTGTGAATCACTGATAAGCTAACAGTATTCTTAGTAGGAACATTCAAATTTTTTCTCTACTTTTTTTAATGATTAATACCCAAGTTCTTTTTCTTGTAGTTCCGTGATTAGTTTTAAGTAGCGGCGCATGATTACTGTTTTTGTTTTCAGCGTATATATTTGTTTGTTCGTTCATTGTTTTATGTGTTTCTTTGATGTGGTGTCCGCACCACATCACATTTTGTCGGGTTTGTGTGCAGTTTCTGTACCACAACAAATCGTGCATGTAATTACAGCGTTGGAACGGCGTTGATGAAATTTTATGTCTATGTGGAAAAATATATGGAGGAAATTATTTTAATTGTGCGTTGTAGATAAATTAGTTTTTCATGAATGATCACGAGAAGTAAGGCACGACTATTATCCAGCGAAGGTAAAACAAAAGAGGATAGCATAATGGATAAGGGGCAATTTACTGACTGGGATAGGTTCGGAGATGAGATGGGTAATTTTTTAGCAGGTCAGGACGATAGGGTCATTGATGAGGAAGGTGATTTGGACGCGACCTTAGAGCAACTTCGCGGCCGTGATTATAATAGTGAGGTAGAGGATGAAACAGAGACAGGCACACAGGTCGAGACGGCAGCAGAAGTTTACAATCAAACGAACGAGAGCAGACAGGGGCCAGCTCGGTCACGTCAGAGCTCTAGCGCCCAGATGTCCAGAGTTACATCGCCAATGTTTGAAAAGGATCAAAAAGATGACATAAACCCAATACTGAGCTTCCTACGATCAATGAAAGAAGACGCTGACGAACAGCGTAAGAAGGAGAAGGAAGAAGATGAGAAACAACGCAAGAAGGAGAAGGAAGAAGATGAGAAACAGCGTAAGAAGGAGAAGGAAGAAGCTGAGAAACAGCGTAAGAAGGAGAAGGAAGAAGCTGACGAACAGCGTAAGAAGGACACTCAGGCAATAATTTCGCGTATAGCAGAAATTCGAGGGAAATTACTAAAAGTAGCAGGCCCGGCCAAAACGGCAGCAACAGGGGCAATGAAAGTCGCGGAAGCAACTTCTAAACTCGCAGGGCGCTTGCGACGTACAACACAATCCCACTCAAAATCCCTAGCGTTCTTAAAAACTCAGGGTAATATCGCGGTCGCGAACACCACGAAACGAATGGAAGAAGTAGAGAGTCGGATAGCAAAACTAGAGCAAAACGGGCACACGAGCACTGCGCGTTCGGATACCAATGATGGAGTACACAGAATTGTGTTTCCGAGGAAAAGCCCGCCGTGCTCTAGCCCAATGACCGAGTGCGGAACTAACAATGCACACGCAGAAACACCGAGTAATAGCTCCAATAATTGTAGTCCACTTAGGAGAGTGAATTCTGAGTGCCACTTCCACTGTGATACAGAGGTAGCACATCACAGTTATCAGCAAGATAGAACTGGACACAGCAGACGTGCAAGTATCGGAAACGAGTGACAACACCAGTGCGAGGATCAGACAGGATTTTGATCACAATCACTTCCTGTCGATACTAAAATTCCAGAAGTTCAAAGAAAATGGAGGGTCGATGCATCCGAAGAGCTGGGTGATGCAGTTTACAAATTCATTACCGGCATCATGGCCAACCCAGGCAAAATTAGAATTCGTGTGTGGACACATCGAAGGCCAAACCGCGGAAAAGATGCGGGGTGTGGCAGCGCCGTGTCGGACTTATCAGGAATTTGTTGGTGCATTCCTGCGGACCTACTGGTCAAAGAAAACGCAAGACAGGATTAAAGAGGAAATAATATTTTGTTCTGAACTGGAAGTGTCCGGGCATAGGAGCGCAATCAAATTTCTTGATGATTTACTCAAGAAGAATCAATTTTTAGATAGTCCATATAGCAACGGAGAAATCATTAGATTTTGCTTTTCCAAATTGCCAGTTAGGTACCAACAGACACTTGTCGGGAAGTGCGGATCTGACATAGAAGCATTCGAGAGTCTATTGCGCGAACTCGAAGTAGTCTTTGATAAACAAGACGCAAAGGACAGGAAGAAGGGGCAAAGTAACAAATACCACGGGCCAGGAAGGGAAGACGACAACAGATCGCATAATCGCACTGGTCAGTTAGGAAACCAGGGTTACGGAAGTCAAGGTTACGCTATTCAAGGTTATGAAAACCAAAGACACGGAAACCAGAACGTCAGGGAACAGGGTCAATCTAGACAAGGAATCTGGGACAGGAGGAATAACGAACGGCAAAGCGACCGTAATTGGAGAGAGCGAAACCAAGGACAACAGTGGAGCCAGGAGATTGAAACTAGACCCGCAAATCCTAATGCACGTCAGAGGAGGGGGAACTTAACAAGGGATTGACGCCAGACTAGTGCGAACACAGGCCGCCGGAATTTCGCACGTAATCTCGGACCTGGCCAACTACGGATGATAAATTACGAAGATTTATCAGAAATCCTGCTCGAAGAACATAAAACAACTCCTCGACAGGATCGGCAGCCTCTTATCACAGTAGCAATAGCTGAAAGAGTATGAATGCGATAATAGATAGTTGAAGCTACATAACAGCAATATCTGAGGCAGCATACAAGAGGTGCTCTCAGGAGGTGGACTGGCCTGTCCTATCGGTTGTTGTTGTTGTGGTCTTCAGTCCTGAGACTGGTTTGATGCAGCCAATTCTCCTGCCAAGGACACAAAATAGAGTCTAACTTCTGGATCGTGCCAAATCTGGCGATCGACATGATAATAGGAACGGACTTCCTAAATGAGCATGAAGCGATAGTTGATCTAGGACGAGGTGAAGTGGTTTTGAGGAAAGGGAATCCCGTCCACATTAAGTTCGACGACCAGCTGATCCCAGCTCAACTACCGTCTAACTGTGTACGGATAAACTATGCGTGCCTGAAAGACAGAAAGGAAGAACAGGTCGACGTTGCGGGTAGGGGAGAGGACACGGATGGGAATGAAGTCGGAATAATGGGAGAAATAAAGGAGAAAATAGGAGAAAAAGTGGAAGCAATAAATAATATAAGGTGCGACCACCGCAAAGAAGATAAATTACTAGTAGAACATGCGGAGGTTTGCCGGCCGCGGTGGCCGTGCGGTTCTAGGCGCTCCAGTCCGGAGCCGCGCTGCTGCTACTGTCGCAGGTTCGAATCCTGCCTCGGGCATGGGTGTGTGTGATGTCCTTAGGTTAGTTAGGTTTAAGTAGTTCTAAGTTCTAGGGGACTAATGACCACAGCAGTTGAGTCCCATAGTGCTCAGAGCCATTTGAACCATTTGCGGAGGTTTTCATTCCCAAGACAGGATCAATAAAGAACTTCCAATATGAATTCCGTGTACGTCCGCACAACCAGTTTCGTGTGCCACCCTACCCAATCCCCTTGGCATATCGACAGAAAGTAGCAGCTGAAATAACGCGAATGCTGAGTGAAGGAATAATAGAACCTACAGCTTCAGCCTATAATAACCCGTTAACAGTAGTCGAGAAGGCAGATGGTAGTATTCGTTTAGTCTTGGACTCGCGACAAATTAATACCATAATAGAACCCGAAACAGACAGACCGGAACGATTAGAGGAACTCTTACAAAACTTCCATTGAATATCAATCTTCTCATCAGTTGATCTAAAATCGAGTTTCTGGCAGATCGAGCTCCACCCAAATTGCAGACAGTACACAGCCTTTTTAGTATTTGGTAGATGTTACCGGCTTCGTCGTCTACCATTTGGTTTGAACATTTCGTCTGCCGCATTCATTCGGGGGCTGGACGGCAAACAAAGCGATTATTTGAAACGTCATGTCACCAGCTATGTGGACGATTTGCTGATCGCGGAGAAATCTTGGGGAGAGCACAATGCGGTTCTCGGTGAACTCCTTGCGACATTCAAGGAATACGGAGTGACTACCAATATCGAAAAATCGAATTTTGGGACGTCCTCTGTCAAATTTCTAGGACATATCATCACGGGTGAGGGCATTGCGCCAAATCCCGAAAAGATCGAAGCGATTGAAAAGTTTCCCATTCCTACGACAAAGAAGCAGTTAAAGGGGTTCTTAGGGATCATAAATTTTTACAACCGCTTTACACATGTCAAAACTCAGAGCAGTCCTAGGTTGCATCAACTAACAGGAAAGAAGATTCCTTGGGAATGGGATGAGGCGGCCGAATCCGAATGGAAAGCATTAAAATTCACATTATTACAAGCACCCATCCTCTCACACCCTAATTTAGCAGAAGAGCTTTGCATAGTAACGGACAGTTCATACTCAGGTCTGGGTGTCATGGTGTTCCAAGACTATGTACATGAAGGAAACAGGGTGTGGAAGACAATTGCGTTTGGTAGCAGAGTACTAGCCAAGAGTGAGAGGAATTACTCAGTAACCGAGTTAGAGGCGCTGGCCATTGTATGGGCGTTTGAAAAATTCAGATACCTTCTGTTTGGTCGCAAGACGAGGGTCTACACAGACCACAAGGCACTCGAGTTCCTGATGACTGCAAAGCTTAATCACAGGCGGCTCATTAGGTGGGCATCATATCCGCAGCAGTACAATTTTTCGATAGAATGTATCCCCAGCAGTCAGAACATTATTGCAGACGCCTTATCACGGTCACCGATCGGATTTGAGCACAACATGGAAGAAGATCTGGAGGAAAATCACTACTGCCTTTTCTATATGCAGAAAGTAGCCTTTGAAAATTTTATTACCTGTAGTATGCAGGACATCAAGAAGGAGCAGAGATGGACCCTGCCCTAGTGTTATCGAAACAGAAATGGATGGACAGAAGACACGCCACCGTCAGGCAGTTCTACCTCTTGCGGAAAGGCATAATTTTGCACCGAAATTATGCCAATGACACTGAATGGGGGGTATGCATCCCTGAACACCTAATAAACAAGGTTATATGGCATACTCACCTCAGCTATGGACACTTCGGACCACGCAAGTGCAATCTCAAGCTAAGTACCATGTGTTACTTTCGAAACATCGAGCGTCGAATTCGGATGGTACTGTCGGTGTGTAAAGACTGCCAAAAGGCTAAGTACACCACTGTGAGCATGCAGCCACCATTATACCCAATCGTACCGACCAAATTAAGACAATTAGCAGCAGCAGATTTGATGGGGCCTTTGCCAAGAACAAGAAGAGGATATACTTACGTATTACTGTTTGTTGAACTAACGTCCAAATACGTTACCTTTACGGCACTGAAGAGGGCGACAGGACGAACTGTATCACGAGCCCTAGTCCGGGATTTCCTACCACAGGTTGGTCATGTGAGTAAAATTATTTCTGATAACGGGCCACAGTTTAAGTCAAAAACATGGAAGGAGACGTTGCGTCGATGTAAAATTGATCCCATTTTTATATCTTCACACCATCCGAGCTCGAATGCTGCAGAACGGGTTATTAAGGAACTCGGAAACTTGTGCCGGTTGTTCTGTAACAAACAGCACACGACATGGGACGTTTTCCTTAAAGACTTCCAGGAGGTGATCAATGAGGCACCCCATGGGATAACAAAATTGGCACCCATTACATTACTGAAAAACCGGATTCCTAAGGACTTGATAACCGAGGTCGTAAACTTCCCACCAAGGGCGCGAACGCAGCACCGAGCCATAGTGGATTTGGCTCTCAAGAGGATACGGGCTGCAGCAGAGGTCAGGAAGAGACGTGCCGACAGGGGAGCTCGTCTACGACACTTCCAAATTGGACAAAGGGTGCTCGTGAAGTCTTTCCGACTCTCTAACAAACAAAAAATGAAATGCCAAAAATTCTATTCTGTTTACAACGGCACGTACCGTATAAGGAGAGCAGCTCACCACAATGCTTATGAATTGGAGACGCTGAAAGGAAAGAAGTCCATAGGACTCCACCACATCTCTCACATCAAGGAGTTCGTGGAATAGTAGTAGTGTAAGTGGTGTACATAGTAGAATGGGCAAATACATGAACCTTGCTATAGTAGTAGTGTAAGTAGTGTACATAGTAGAATAGGCGAATGTATGAAACTTTCTTCGGGGAACAATAATCGTTGCATTAATAGATTAAGATTGCTAAAGTATTAACACGGCGCGTTGTCTCGCATAAGAATTTACTGCTGCTATCGTTTTTTGTTTATGTTCGCGACTTCCAAAGTCGATGGAGTAGGAGACACTACCTTTCCATGAGCAATTGTAACGTGCGCGTGGGCACACAATACTCATTAAAGCCTGTACTATGGTAAGTTGACGGGCTTCACCTTATGAGAAAGGATTTTTGTATAGATATTGACCGCGTGTACCGGAATGGAGGCAAATCAGACTTACATCCACTCTGTAATAACAATAATACGTCGAGCAAGTCCGAAATGCAACTACACGTCAGGATGGACAAGAAACAACACAGAAGATGCTACCCATTTGCTAATAACACGGTCGCCAGCCTAATTAGGCATTAACTGAGTTTCTTCCCTGTACAAGTTGATGTACGTTCATACAAAACAACACGTAATAACACTGCATAATATGGTAAATTTTAGAACCAGAAAATCTACTGAACTGATAATTTCACTTTCTGTACTAATATGGATAACCCATAAATACATAACATTACACTATAATGTTTACTACAAAACTTCGTACTGTCTATTGATCTGATTAAAATCAGGCATCGGTTACCCTAGAAATAGCACTTTCGAAACACACACACAATGTCAATTTTGATAAAGGTAAAACACTGATAAATTTTGGTTTCTATTTTGGCTTTGACTTTGTTCACTTCAGAATTCAAATTAATAACAAGGGGAGGGGACCCTGAAACTGTTATGGTCACTGTATTAAAACAATTAATTACTGAAATCATTATGCCTTCAAGATTTCCAATATATGATTTACTACTCTTTTTGTCTTATTTCCTACTCATTTAAATATCATTATATCTGTCTCGAAATAATTAAACTTCATTACTAAATCAATTTCAAAATTATCTTCCAACTTTGTCAGACCTTTGTTATTCGTCTATTAGTTCATTAACAAAAAAAAGTCCTTTAAACATCATTCTAACATAGTTAGGTCTGCAGGTAATTATTATTAACACAAACTTTAATTTTTCATCTCGGGACACTAGGATTGCACAACATTTGGAAAGGACCCTGTCTAGGTTAGTTGTGAGGAAAATTAAATGATAGGACAGTTCTGGTAAAATTTAAGTTGTTATTGAACAGTATGGAACAAAAGTAACACTGGTCCACACGAATACAGTACTAAAAGTTTCAACCTGTTTGTATCAATGTGGCGGTTGGCGAGCGGCGAGATGGCGAGGCACAGAGCACACATACAACCACAGCAATGGCTCTTGATGTATCGGCACTTTACTTCTTCATAGCGTCGCAATACTTTTCCATTTAGTGCCTATGGAATTTTGCCATGCTGTATAGGCGTCAGAACGGCATATCCGAGGTTCAATGAAACTATGTCTTCCTGGAGAGCCTCCTCGATCCAGAACGTGTTGCTCAGACCAATGCCCCACTCCGACTACTACTGCTGAGCTCGTTATGCCGTGCAGCGCCCGTGTGTATTTTCCCGCGCTCGCCTGCCATTCACCTTTTACCGCTCCCTTACAAGCCAGCTATTCACCCGAGGTTTTGCATTCTACATATCCTAATACATTGCCTATGTATGGACCAGACGCACAATTACAATTTTAACATCTTACAATAGTTTCAACGTTTCTTACATTTCAATTCTGTTATAATATTGCTTGAAATTTGACATAAACATTAATATTCACATCGAAAATTGTTTACAGTTTCTTTAACATAATGGAATGAAACAAAAATGAAATGAAATCAGAACATCGATTTCACTAATTTATCGAAAATCAGAAGAAAAAATTATTATATGTACAATAGTACAGCATTGTTGTTGTTACACATGCCCCTGTTTCCAGTAAATTTCACTAAGTGCAAATTTGATGGGAACACTGAACTTTATATTTATCCAGGGGTTCTGAATTTTTGCATGAATGTGCCATCATAAAATTTTTGTATCACTAAACTTCCTTTCTCGCACATTATAGAGGTCTATAGTTTTTAATATATCGAGAACATTTACTTATCATTTACTTAAGTGCCTTTAGCACAGTCCATCCTCCTATTACAAGATTATTTAAGAAGCAAATTACTCATCATTATTAAATTTCTCAGACAAATAAATTCAAAAGCTGAAACACAAACACTTAACTACAAAGAATATACAAATACCTAAAGGCAATTTGTTGCTGCTTGCATTGGATGGCAGTCCGTTTCCTTATTTACTAATAAACACACAATAATATTTGGAAAAATCACTACATATATTTGCTGTCTGTTATTCAGATTTGGGCAGTCCATTTCGCATCATTTTATCACATCTCCTGTACCACACTTACAGTTCTCCATTGACTATTTATCTGCCCTCTTTGATTTTTGGTAGTCCTTTATATTATGACTCATATACTGCCCACTTTGGTTTTTGGCAGTCCCATCTTTTATATGGCTTACAGCATTTGCTTTTTCTTTTCAACCCTTTTCTCCATACATCTTTACATTTATAGTACATTTGGTAATCTGAAACTCACGTAAGTACATTAGTACACTGATATTGGTATACATATATTTAAAAATATTTGTTACATTTGGAATAAAATAGTTTCAGCATAGGATACATCACATTTACTGCAAATTGCTTTCTGATTGTACTTAGGTCACTCACTCCTAGGAACATACAGTTTCAGGTCCACAACGTTCCTTACACCTAAAGGTCTCTTGGATTTTGGGTAGATCAGGTAGTAAGCATTATCATGTGGAATGTTCTGTATTATATATGGTCCATTATAAATATATTTAAATTTGGAAATTTCATGGCTCAGTTCACTAGATTTTTCGTGGGTTTTTAAAAGAACATAATCTCCAATTTTAAATTTTGAAACTTTCAGATTTTTATAATGTCTTTTAGATCTAGATTCAGCTTTCTGCTTTGCCCTTTTTCTGACTAATTCTTTCTTTTGACTCAACCCCAAGCTTGTACAAGGTGGAAACTCTAGTTTTTCCTCAATTAAAGTTTTACTTGTGCTGCCTAACAAAATTTCTTCCCGTGGGAACCCAGTAGTTTCATGATGTAATGTGTTCATGACATTCTCAAAGTCCAATATAAATCTACCCCAGGCTCTACATCATGCCCCTTCCTGTTTTTTCCGCAACGCACCTTGGTCGACTGTGACATCGTCCCAAGATACGTTCCTGACCTATCAACCATTTATATCTGGTGGTTTCCTCGGTTTCTTGAGTTCAAAGTCTTTACTTACTTGAACTCTTTGCAAAATAAACACTTAGTCGTCCGGTGGCTCCTTTTTTCTGTGTTCAATCTCAACATCTCGATTTTGTTTTGACACTTCATCATCGGTAGGTACAATATCGCAATTAGCTGTATTCCCATTATTTTCACTAGTACCGAAATACTCGTCATCTGAACTATCGTGCGAATCCGACCATTCTGGATCGCTTTCCGGTTCTAACATAAAAGCTTTTCTGAGACAGGCACTAAGTTCTTCCTCTGCATTTTCGTCAGGCTTTGATTTTAACTCGGTATCCTCTTTCGACAAAACGGCCTCATTATCAGCTTTACTCACATCCACTGTTACTTCATATTTAGTGTAATCCTCGTGGACGTCAATTACTTTTAGGTAATTACCTGCCCCTTCTCCACGGTGCCTTTCGGTAGCAGCTTGTACTGTTGGCGGATCGTTAACAGAAGTTACTTCCTGGTCAATGCTTAGGATTTCATCCTCCAATTTCTTCCTATCTTTAATCATTGTCCTATCGGCAGCACGCGTACTTTGCGCGGCGCTATTTATTCCCTCCTCTTTAAATTCGGGCCACGTCACCTTATCGACGTTCCTACTATCTCCTTTTTCGCTAACTAACCTCCTTGCCTCATACTCCTTCTTAAGATCCTCCCACTCACATTGCTTGAGGTATTTGTACAGATCGTCAATCTGCACACGCCAATCAGTTACTTCTGCTAATTCATTCTCGCCATTTACTTCATTGCTAACCCTGCTAACCTCACCTCTCTGTGTATCCACTGTTCCATCTACACTCCTGGAAATTGAAATAAGAACACCGTGAATTCATTGTCCCAGAAAGGAGAAACTTTACTACAAAACTTCGTACTGTCTATTGATCTGATTAAAATCGGGCATAGGTTAACCTAGAAATAGCACTTTCGAAACACACACACAATGTCAATTTTGATAAAGGTAAAACACTGATAAATTTTGGTTTCTATTTTGGCTTTGACTTTGCTGGTCAAATCAGTTTAGAACACTTCAGAATTCAAATGAATAAAAAGGGGGGGGGGGGACCCTGAAACTGTTATGGTCGCTGTATTAAAACAATTAATTACTGAAATCATTATGCCCTCAGGATTTCCAATATATGATTTACTACTCTTTTTGTCTTATTTCCAACTCATTTAAATATCATTATATCTGTCTCGAAATAATTAAACTTCATTACTAAATCAATTTCAAAATTATCTTCCAACTTTGTCAGACCTTTGTTATTCGTCTATTAGTTCATTAACAAAAAAAGTCCTTTAAACATCATTCTAACATAGTTAGGTCTGCAGGTAATTATTATTAACACAAACTTTAATTTTTCATCTCGGGACACTCGGATTGCACAACATTTGGAAAGGACCCTGTCTAGGTTAGTTGTGAGGAAAATTAAATGATAGGACAGTTCTGGTAAAATTTAAGTTGTTGTTGAACAGTATGGAACAAAAGTAACACTGGTCCACACGAATACAGTACTAAAAGTTTCAACCTGTTTGTATCAATGTGGCGGTTGGTGAGCAGCGAGATGGCGAGGCACAGAGCACACATACAACCACAGCAATGGCTCTTGATGTATCGGCACTTTACTTCTTCATAGCGTCGCAATATTTTTCCATTTAGTGCCTATGGAATTTTGCCATGCTGTATAGGCGTCAGAACGGCATATCCGAGGTTCAATGAAACTATGTCTTCCTGGAGAGCCTCCTCGATCCAGAACGTGTTGCTCAGACCAATGCCCCACTCCGACTACTACTGCTGAGCTCGTTATGCCGTGCAGCGCCCGTGTGTATTTTCCCGCGCTCGCCTGCCATTCACCTTTTACCGCTCCCTTACAAGCCAGCTATTCACCCGAGGTTTTGCATTCTACATATCCTAATACATTGCCTATGTATGGACCAGACGCACAATTACAATTTTAACATCTTACAATAGTTTCAACGTTTCTTACATTTCAATTCTGTTATAATATTGCTTGAAATTTGACATAAACATTAATATTCACATCGAAAATTGTTTACAGTTTCTTTAACATAATGGAATGAAACAAAAATGAAATGAAATCAGAACATCGATTTCACTAATTTATCGAAAATCAGAAGAAAAAATTATTATATGTACAATAGTACAGCATTGTTGTTGTTACACATGCCCCTGTTTCCAGTAAATTTCACTAAGTGCAAATTTGATGGGAACACTGAACTTTATATTTATCCAGGGGTTCTGAATTTTTGCATGAATGTGCCATCATAAAATTTTTGTATCACTAAACTTCCTTTCTCGCACATTATAGAGGTCTATAGTTTTTAATATATCGAGAACATTTACTTATCATTTACTTAAGTGCCTTTAGCACAGTCCATCCTCCTATTACAAGATTATTTAAGAAGCAAATTACTCATCATTATTAAATTTCTCAGACAAATAAATTCAAAAGCTGAAACACAAACACTTAACTACAAAGAATATACAAATACCTAAAGGCAATTTGTTGCTGCTTGCATTGAATGGCAGTCCGTTTCCTTATTTACTAATAAACACACAATAATATTTGGAAAAATCACTACATATATTTGCTGTCTGTTATTCAGATTTGGGCAGTCCATTTCGCATCATTTTATCACATCTCCTGTACCACACTTACAATTCTCCATTGACTATTTATCTGCCCTCTTTGATTTTTGGTAGTCCTTTATATTATGACTCATATACTGCCCACTTTGGTTTTTGGCAGTCCCATCTTTTATATGGCTTACAGCATTTGCTTTTTCTTTTCAACCCTTTTCTCCATACATCTTTACATTTATAGTACATTTGGTAATCTGAAACTCACGTAAGTACATTAGTGCACTGATATTGGTATACATATATTTAAAAATATTTGTTACATTTGGAATAAAATAGTTTCAGCATAGGATACATCACATTTACTGCAAATTGCTTTCTGATTGTACTTAGGTCACTCACTCCTAGGAACATACAGTTTCAGGTCCACAACGTTCCTTACACCTAAAGGTCTCTTGGATTTTGGGTAGATCAGGTAGTAAGCATTATCATGTGGAATGTTCTGTATTATATATGGTCCATTATAAATATATTTAAATTTGGAAATTTCATGGCTCAGTTCACTAGATTTTTCGTGGGTTTTTAAAAGAACATAATCTCCAATTTTAAATTTTGAAACTTTCAGATTTTTATAATGTCTTTTAGATCTAGATTCAGCTTTCTGCTTTGCCCTTTTTCTGACTAATTCTTTCTTTTGACTCAACCCCAAGCTTGTACAAGGTGGAAACTCTAGTTTTTCCTCAATTAAAGTTTTACTTGTGCTGCCTAACAAAATTTCTTCCCGTGGGAACCCAGTAGTTTCATGATGTAATGTGTTCATGACATTCTCAAAGTCCAATATAAATCTACCCCAGGCTCTGCATCATGCCCCTTCCTGTTTTTTCCGCAACGCACCTTGGTCAACTGTGACATCGTCCCAAGATACGTTCCTGACCTATCAACCATTTATATCTGGTGGTTTCCTCGGTTTCTTGAGTTCAAAGTCTTTACTTACTTGAGCTCTTTGCAAAATAAACACTTAGTCGTCCGGTGGCTCCTTTTTTCTGTGTTCAATCTCAACATCTCGATTTTGTTTTGACACTTCATCATCGGTAGGTACAATATCGCAATTAGCTGTATTCCCATTATTTTCACTAGTACCGAAATACTCGTCATCTGAACTATCGTGCGAATCCGACCATTCTGGATCGCTTTCCGGTTCTAACATAAAAGCTTTTCTGAGACAGGCACTAAGTTCTTCCTCTGCATTTTCGTCAGGCTTTGATTTTAACTCGGTATCCTCTTTCGACAAAACGGCCTCATTATCAGCTTTACTCACATCCACTGTTACTTCATATTTAGTGTAATCCTCGTGGACGTCAATTACTTTTAGGTAATTACCTGCCCCTTCTCCACGGTGCCTTTCGGTAGCAGCTTGTACTGTTGGCGGATCGTTAACAGAAGTTACTTCCTGGTCAATGCTTAGGATTTCATCCTCCAATTTCTTCCTATCTTTAATCATTGTCCTATCGGCAGCACGCGTACTTTGCGCGGCGCTATTTACTCTCTCCTCTTTAAATTCGGGCCACGTCACCTTATCGACGTTCCTACTATCTCCTTTTTCGCTAACTAACCTCCTTGCCTCATACTCCTTCTTAAGATCCTCCCACTCACATTGCTTGAGGTATTTGTACAGATCGTCAATCTGCACACGCCAATCAGTTACTTCTGCTAATTCATTCTCGCCATTTACTTCATTGCTAACCCTGCTAACCTCACCTCTCTGTGTATCCACTGTTCCATCTACACTCCTGGAAATTGAAATAAGAACACCGTGAATTCATTGTCCCAGAAAGGAGAAACTTTACTACAAAACTTCGTACTGTCTATTGATCTGATTAAAATCGGGCATAGGTTAACCTAGAAATAGCACTTTCGAAACACACACACAATGTCAATTTTGATAAAGGTAAAACACTGATAAATTTTGGTTTCTATTTTGGCTTTGACTTTGCTGGTCAAATCAGTTTAGAACACTTCAGAATTCAAATGAATAAAAAGGGGGGGGGGGGGGGGACCCTGAAACTGTTATGGTCGCTGTATTAAAACAATTAATTACTGAAATCATTATGCCCTCAGGATTTCCAATATATGATTTACTACTCTTTTTGTCTTATTTCCAACTCATTTAAATATCATTATATCTGTCTCGAAATAATTAAACTTCATTACTAAATCAATTTCAAAATTATCTTCCAACTTTGTCAGACCTTTGTTATTCGTCTATTAGTTCATTAACAAAAAAAGTCCTTTAAACATCATTCTAACATAGTTAGGTCTGCAGGTAATTATTATTAACACAAACTTTAATTTTTCATCTCGGGACACTCGGATTGCACAACATTTGGAAAGGACCCTGTCTAGGTTAGTTGTGAGGAAAATTAAATGATAGGACAGTTCTGGTAAAATTTAAGTTGTTGTTGAACAGTATGGAACAAAAGTAACACTGGTCCACACGAATACAGTACTAAAAGTTTCAACCTGTTTGTATCAATGTGGCGGTTGGTGAGCAGCGAGATGGCGAGGCACAGAGCACACATACAACCACAGCAATGGCTCTTGATGTATCGGCACTTTACTTCTTCATAGCGTCGCAATATTTTTCCATTTAGTGCCTATGGAATTTTGCCATGCTGTATAGGCATCAGAACGGCATATCCGAGGCTCAATGAAACTACATCTTCCTGGAGAGCCTCCTCGATCCAGAATGTGTTGCTCAAACCAATGCCCCACTCCGACTACTACTGCTGAGCCCGTTATGTCGTGCAGCGCCCGTGTGTATTTTCCCGTGCTCGCCTGCTATTCACCTTTTACCGCTCCCTTACAAGCCGGGTATTCACCCGAGGTTTTGCATTCTACATATCCTAATACATTGCCTATGTATGGACCAGACGCACAATTACAATTTTAACATCTTACAATAGTTTCAACGTTTCTTACATTTCAATTCTCTTATAATATTGCTTGAAATTTGACATAAACATTAATATTCACATCGAAAATTGTTTACAGTTTCTTTCACATAATGGCATGAAACAAAAAAGAAATGAAATCAGAACATCGATTACACTAATTTATCGAAAATCAAAAGAAAAAATTATTATATGTACAATAGTACAGCGTTGTTGTTGTTACACAATGATTTTGTCCTTTCCTGTCTGGTGTCCATGATGAGGGATAATGATGAGTGAGGAGATGTCGCACAAACGGGCGCATACAAGAACGTGCTCCTAGAAGCGTTCTGGGATGTCGTGATATGCTCCATAGCAGCCACAACTAGTTCGTGAGACGTTCATGCCAATGCTTGCAGGCACGCGTCAGTACACTGCAAGATTGTGGTATATTGCGTGATTTCGAGGATGAATATGGGCAGTATTGTTTTTACAGTGATGCGCCAGCATCGTTGTCTTGTAAGTCGGTGTGAACCTGTGAGCGTTTGACTCCAATGGTGCCGTAGACGGTAGAAATGCGGGCATAAAGCCTACCATGCCAATGTGCTGGTTGAGGATTTAGCGTGCTGCTTGTGATTGTCACAGATGAATAACCAAGGAATGATACTTGGAGATTTGTGACATACTGTGTAGCTGGTGTGTGGTGGGCGACGAAATCCTCAACAGGAGCCAGTCCTGGCTTGGTCATATTACATTGCCTCTGGAAAGGTGTGCTTTGATCGCGAAAACCGCATCACATAGAAAAAGAAGTTGCAACTATAAATTTATTGTCTTGTATAGCCATGGCTAACCCAGTCTCTGGAGTTTCAGTGAGGCGTAGTGAGACCTTGGAGGCCATGTCGTACGGCGCGCACATCACTGTCGTCAATAGCGGCGTGCAGCGAGACATCTCAGCGTAACAGGAATTATGTAAGAGTGTTGTAGAAAAAATAAAAAAATAAAATAAAATAAAATAAAAGAGAGAGAGAGAGAGAGTACCATATACAAGGATAAGTTAAACTTTAGGATTTAACAATAACTAGATCCTTAATATTGTGGGGGTTTTCTACCACAAGTGTTTGGCGCGCGCCTGTTGGGATGATATTTTTCAGGTCACCAAACCACAGACACGAGATGGAGGGACGATGGGCGAGCGAAAGTAGAATAGTTGTATGTTCTTTATAGCACAGTAAAACTTCGACCTGCATAATAACATAATTTATTCAAAATACATAGAATGTAGATCGTTGGCAAATGGTAGTTAATTCTTGAGCATGTCTACTGTCGATCTATATAATTAATAGTAATATTAGTGCAGGCCCGCACATTTAGTTGTTCATCCAATATAGCGTCACACACCATGTACAGTAGTGAGATCGGTCTCTACACAAATATCAAGATAGATTATTTCCATGTCTAGATTAGATATACCAAGATTTTGTTATGATAGCCATAGATTGATAACTATAAAATTAAAATAAGAGTGTCTGAAATGACAGACCATCAATGTATCATATGTAAATTTATTATAATATAGGTCATGGGAAAAAGTTTGGCATAAGATTTTTGTCAGAACTGTGCAGATGACAGGAATCGTGTCAATACAGAGGCCAGCCGGAGCAAAAAACAAGAGGTCATTGGCTATCCGCAAGAAGGGGAGCGTCAGCGCGCCACCTGACGAGAAGGGTGCGGCAGCGTCCGGTCCTACAAGCTGACAGTCACAGGGCCGTATACCTGTGGGATTAGGCGGCAGACAGCCCTCGCCGGACCGCAAGCGAAAGTGTGACTGGCCGTTGACACTGACACGCGACCAGCACGCAACAGCCAGCTACATCTCCGGACGCAGCAGCCGTTTGGAGGGATTCCCTGTGAATGGACCATCAGTTGAGGGAACATTTTGTAAAGGTTATTATTCTTGCTGCAGGGAAACGGAATGAAGTGGAAGTTGTAATTAGATTCTGAAAGCTCACAAAGAGATTATTAACTTAAATATTATCATGTGTGACTGAGTTCAGGTTAGTTTAATGATTGAAATTGTTGTAACATCTTGGGCATTTAATTGCAGAGCACTCCAACTCTGATTGTAAAGAATAAACTACTCCATATTTGGATCCCGTGCCCGGGCCATATATAGAGTGTGAATGTCTGTGTGAATCGGTGTTTGGAAGGGGCTCCCTGAGTATGGATGTGAGATGTGAGTGCTAGAGTTCCATATTAAGAAGGTGAAGTTGGCTACATCATAAATAATCCTCCCTCTATGAGCTGCATTTTTCAGTTGCAGTGATTTTTTTTATAGAGTGCGGCATGTGGAGTCTGTTTGCAAGATTGTTCTTGGGCGATTGACTCACTACCTTGCTCCTAAGTGAGCCAACCGCTCACCAATTACAATCTAAAATGGCGTAGGGGCTATGAGAGGTGGCAGAAGCCCCCTCTCATATTTCTATCTTACTGTGAGTAATTCGATTTTCCTCTCTAATTGCATGCGGTGAAAAGTTGCTATTCCTTCACACGCGGACTTCCCACAGCAGCGTCTCTCGTCACCGGGTGGTCCGGTAACAGGTGGGCTCTGCTGGTCTTGAAAGGGTTAAGCCGACGGGTGTGACGGAGTCGAGTGAGTGCTTTCCAGACGCCGACATTGTCAAAATAGCGGCGGAGACACGCCCGCAGGGGCCTGAAGGAGCGGCTGGGCTAGAGATTCCATTACTTCGCAGAAACTTAGTGAAAACCGTTTCTGGAGGGCTACCAGCGAAGCGTGGGAATCACTTGTGTTCCGAGGCAGTCGTGGCGGGCAAATTCCCGCGTTTTCTGCAAAATCGTAACTGTGATTTGCTTGCTCAGGGCATAGCTCCGTGACGTAGCACTCCACTTGCAGGGTCGATAACAGTCAGTATGCGTTTCTTTTTAATCCATGTGCAACAGCAAAAGTCGGAGTTAGAATGGGGGGGGCTTAGAGCATCATTTCCATATGAAGATTCGAGAAGAATTTAGTGTTAAATACACTGCTAGCCCTGGCACCTCGCACAATCATAATTGATTTTTGACCTTTGTTGTGGTAGGGTTGTTAGAACCTTCACCCGCAGTCTGTGAGCTCTGTTTCGTCGCCTTTTTCTGTTTCTCCGCAGACGGTCCGGAAGTAGAGATCGGATTCGGAGTGACAACGAAAGTGGCAGAATCGGTCGGTTGTACGACAGCGGACGACACATCGGGCCTGAGAGCCGCACGTGAAGTGCGCGTCGCCGGTACACTTGGTGCCATGTTAGCTGGCTGAGCAGAAGTATCCGTTAAATCCACTGCGTCGGACACAGGGGTCGGTGAGAGCAGGAGTTGGTCGCAGGTCGGCAGCGACGCCGCTATCTGCGACCAACACGCCAGCATAGCTAGTCGGATCTACAGCCTCACGCGGCAGTTGTAACGGTCGACGCTGTCGACAATTTTGTCTCAAATGATCCGTGCCACCACAAACCGAGCACGTTTGCGGTTGCCCACTACAGCTAATAAAAGCACGGCTCCCCACAATCGTGAGGTAAGACGTTATGTGCTTGTTCAAATCAATCCGAACAGTCCTGACCACGCTAAGAACTTTGTAACGAAAACCATTCCGCCACACATCGTCATCGACCCGAAGGACAGTTCAATATTCACTAAGCTTCCGTGCAGTGGCCTCATTTGGGCATTCAAGAGGCACATTATAAACTTTTACTAATCGTACACCAAAGCCTGCCGGCAACAGTATCACATCCGACACAGAATCATCGGCATGCTTATATTTCTTTATGCCACCACATTCGGCAAGAACCTTGTTCACATAGTCCGCATTCGGCAATTTCAGAAAGGCGGAATTCTGAATAAAATCTAACTGGATGCCAATCAACTCATTTTCCGGAATACGAATGTCATTAAAGATCCATTCGTGAACTTCATAAGGAGACGGCCTAGCGGCACTGCGGTCGAAAACACACTGTACGGAGTTTTCGCGATTCATACTTTTTTCGATATTACTCACACAAGTAGTTGATAGAAGAGTTGAGTTGCTAGGCTGCGGCTCGCGAAGCACTCAGCGTAAACGCCAGCCCGCTGCACAGCGACGGAGCGCACGAATGTGAACAGGCGAGCAGCCAGCCAAGTACTAAGCAGGCCCGATGTTACTTAACTTCGGTGATCGGACGAGAACCAGTCTATTCGACAACGAATGGCCGTTGGCATCGTTATACTGAAGCTGCTCCACAGACGGCGCAGTCGCCTCTTCGCCCAACACATACAATCGCAGTTTTCGGTGTAAATCGGTCCACATTTGACGCACAACACGTCCTGCCAAAATAGCGAGTGCCTCGAGGGCGGCACGCTGCGTCGTGGAAGCGACTGCCGAATTAAGAGGCGTCGACGCGACTGCGTGCGGCACACAGCTGCTCGATGCACCGCCTGTCATTCGCTTGGGCAGTGTGGCCGCCGATACTCGCGGATGAAGCAACTTGTCCCCGTTTCCCGGCCTGTGCGGGATGTGGCAGTGTCGTGTTGCACGGCGCTCCTGCTGCCGACATGGGCTTTCTCACCTCACACACGCCGCGCAGCCAAGACTCTGTACCTAGTTGAGCATATTCGTGTAATTATACTTTCCTGTCAATAACCAGACTCATGTGTAACAAAAACTATAAAGAAAACAGTTCCCTAGCACTTAAATTCCCTAATCATACTGTCATTGTGGCAGGAGGCTTTAAACACCTAGCAACCATTTGAGAAAATCATAATTTTATAATTTTCCATTGTGACACGACATCCTGTGAAACACCACTAAAGGCCCGCCCGTGATGGAAATATGTAGGCCTATTTGACAACATGGAATCACACAGTTCTGACCTACAACTGCTTCAGATGCACCGAATCCTTAAGTACAAAAGTTAGCTAGAACTAGCAGGAAACGCTACATGCCCAATAAACTAGATAAAGAGACTGTCGTGCTAAGAGAAGAGAATCTCAAAAGATTTATCTGTGGGCATGTAGAAGGGCTGCGGCCAAAGTTTAGAAGGAAAGTCAACCATGCACTGGATATATATGTACATAGTAGAAACCTTCCCAATGGAGGAGCGAATGGAGTCACTGCGAAAAAACTTCTAAACAAACTAGATTACTGCATAAAACATGTAAACCGAAGCTTAGGGCTATAAATAGAAACGTGCTACCTTTGAAAACTACCATAGCTGAACCTCATTGAAAGGCATGCCACAAAACCAACACAAACTCTGTTTATACATGAACACTGTCAGTGTTAGCATCCAGAGACTTATGGATGATACAGGAATGGAAACTGGGGTAGTGAACCAAACAAAACTCCAGGGCCCAGTGGACTCCTTGTAAAAATCTATACAGGATTTTGAGCTCAGTTAGCTCCTGTTTTAGCTATTACACGTTGACAATTATTGAACTACACGCCTGGAAATTGAAATAAGAACACCGTGAATTCATTGTCCCAGGAAGGGGAAACTTTATTGACACATTCCTGGGGTCAGATACATCACATGATCACACTGACAGAACCACAGGCACATAGACACAGGCAACAGAGCATGCACAATGTCGGCACTAGTACAGTGTATATCCAACCTTTCGCAGCAATGCAGGCTGCTATTCTCCCATGGAGACGATCGTAGAGATGCTGGATGTAGTCCTGTGGAACGGCTTGCCATGCCATTTCCACCTGGCGCCTCAGTTGGACCAGCGTTCGTACTGGACTTGCAGACCGCGTGAGACGACGTTTCACCCAGTCCCAAACATGCTCAATGGGGGACAGATCCGGAGATCTTGCTGGCCAGGATAGGTGACTTACCCCTTCTAGAGCACGTTGGGTGGCACGGAATACATGCAGACGTGCATTGTCCTGTTGGAACAGCAAGTTCCCTTGCCGGTCTAGGAATGGTAGAACGATGGGTTCGATGACGGTTTGGATGTACCGTGCACTATTCAGTGTCCCGTCGAAGATCACCAGTGGTGTACGGCCAGTGTAGGAGATTGCTCCCCACACCATGATGCCGGGTGTTGGCCCTGTGTGCCTCGGTCGTATGCAGTCCTGATTGTGGCGCTCACCTGCACGGCGCCAAACACGCATACGACCATCATTGGCACCAAGGCAGAAGCGACTCTCATCGCTGAAGACGACACGTCTCCATTCGTCCCTCCATTCACGCCTGTCGCGACACCACTGGAGGCGGGCTGCACGATGTTGGGGCGTGAGCGGAAGACGGCCTAACGGTGTGCGGGACCGTAGCCCAGCTTCATGGAGACGGTTGCGAATGGTCCTCGCCGATACCCCAGGAGCAACAGTGTCCCTAATTTGCTGGGAAGTGGCGGTGCGGTCCCCTACGGCACTGCGTAGGATCCTACGGTCTTGGCGTGCATCCGTGCGTCGCTGCGGTCCGGTCCCAGGTCGACGGGCACGTGCACCTTCCGCCGACCACTGGCGACAACATCGATGTACTGGGGAGACCTCACGCCCCACGTGTTGAGCAATTCGGCGGTACGTCCACCCGGCCTCCCGCATGCCCACTATACGCCCTCGCTCAAAGTCCGTCAACTGCACATACGGTTCACGTCCACGCTGTCGCGGCATGCTACCAGTGTTAAAGACTGCGATGGAGCTCCGTATGCCACGGCAAACTGGCTGACACTGACGGCGGCGGTGCACAAATGCTGCGCAGCTAGCGCCATTCGACGGCCAACACCGCGGTTCCTGGTGTGTCTGCTGTGCCGTGCGTGTGATCATTGCTTGTACAGCCCTCTCGCAGTGTCCGGAGCAAGTATGGTGGGTCTGACACACCGGTGTCAATGTGTTCTTTTTTCCATTTCCAGGAGTGTATATGAAATAAAATCGTCATAACTTCTGAAAGGTTTCCTTTAGGACGTTCAAACTGCATGAATGGCTGCAGGGGATGGTCGGAATTAGTATGGTTTAGTTTAGCGACGAAGACCACTTTCATTTGGAAGAAACAAAATTAGCACATTTGGGGGATTGAGAATCCACATTTCGTGATTGAGAAGTCTCTTCACCCTCATTGGTCGGCTGCGTGGTGTGCAGTCCAGGACAACCGGTGCGATATTCCGTAGTGGTAGGATGATTACTGAACGGTACGTGAAGGTTGTGGAAAATGGATTATTTTGAAGTGTGTCGTTGTCCTCATTCACTCGTCTAAGTTCACATCTCCAAAGTCTCTCACTATGATTACCACTGAAACAGGCTAAATTGATGAACCTAGCAACTCTCCTTTGAACAGGGAAAAACGCGCCATCCACTGCCATGATCAAGAATGCAGTATAATACAGTCAAATGGTTTCGCTGTTATATCTGAAGACCCCAGGCTGTGGTGCATCCAGGATCATTTGCAGGGTGAATGATTTTGAAAAGAAAGAATCTGCCTCCATTTCCAGAAGATATATTGTAAAAACCTTTTACACAAATACACATAACTGTCCGACACACACACACACACACACACACACATACACAAACACAAACACAAACACGTCCACTCAGAATCACTGGCGGGAGGAGTTGGATAGTTGAAGAGTGAAAAGTTAGATATCAGCTTAAGAAAACATTAAAATATAGATGTACGCTCACTTTTCCTTTCGTACATATGCGGGCACGTTTATATCACATCTTTGCTCCACACGGTGTTCCCATACTTTGTTAGTCTTACGGCTAAACCAAAATAATATCCGTCACACTATGGACCGGTTTTTCAGTCTCCAGTTATGCGCTATTCTCGGAATAGGGCGAGAAACGCATTGCACGAAATCGGAATAACGCCTAACCAGAGAATAAGCTCGGGATAACTTGAGGTCGATTCACACTTACCGGAACGTCTCCGTCACGTCACGGAACGTCAATTGCCACAAGATCGTCCGAGCATTCGCACTACGCGGAACATCAACGTAACGTTCTGTGACGTCACAGAAGGTTCTCACTAGTGTGGCTTTGTTTATTTGCAGTTTGTGTGACGACTGACGAAGGAACTACCGGAAGCGCGAAGATGCCTAAATTCAATTTAAGAAGTTTGGCAGTGTTTGCGATAGCACTTGATGAAGAAGAAGAAATGCAGCGGAGGAGGATGTGTGTTAGAAATATGTTGAAACGTAGAGACAGCGATGGAGAGTTCCATATACTATACAAGGGGCTGGAAGACGAGGAACATTCCTTCTTAAAGTATTTTAGAATGTCGAAACAGCAGTTTTTTTCTTGCTAAAAAGATCCAGTCCACGATTACAAAAAGGCCTCAAGGTTCAGACAACCAATATCACCACACCAGAAGCTGATGGTGAGTTTAAGGTAAAATCAGTTGGACATTTCCACGAAAGTATTTCTGCTGTCACTTCTGTTACACGCAGTTCGTCATAAACTACTTGTATTAAACATATTTTTAAATTTTGTCACCACATAGACTTAAGTTACTGTACAATTTTAGTTAATGCTATACCACACGTGAAAGTGTGAGCGAAATGCAAGTACCTGGGTTCCTCTGGTAGAATCCTTGCAATTAATTGGTGAGAAACTGGATGAGGAAACAACCAAGCTTTGTGCCATGTGCTCACGTCGACGTACTTCAATGACAAATATTTTGAATAGACTGACAGAGTGACTATGGGGAGCCCATTGTCCCCAATAGTCACCAATCTTTTTGTGGAGGACATTGAGGACATGGCGCTGAAGACGGCGTCTTCAAAACCAACCTGTTTCTGGAGGTACGTCGACGATACGTTTATGGTGTGGCCTCATGGGAGAGAAGCTCTTGACTGCCTGCTAGATTCCCTGCATCCTAGCATCAAGTTTACCATGGAGGTGGAAAGTGATGGAAAGCATCCGTTTTTATCGAAAGCCTACGCACACGGACCGTTACCTGCATGCTTCTAGCTGTCATCCATCGTTCCAGCGTACGGGGGTCCTGCGGACGTTGGCGAGAAGAGCTTATGCCATTTCAGAAGCAGAAAGCTTGACACAAGAATTGGACCATCTTAAGATTGTGTTCAAGCAGAATGGCTATGCAGTGCTTTCCAGTTTGGACATTCGCCTGAACCACCAGAAGATACCTGCAAATCGGTGGCTTTCCTACCTTTTGCTGGGGGCATTTCCTGGAAGATAGGAAGAATTCTAAAAAGATATCGTATCAAAAGTGTTTTTCGTCCGCCAGCCGAGATTAGAGCGCTTCTTGGCTCTGTTAAAGAAGACTTGGGTTTGAGGAAGCCCGGTGTGTACAAGATCCCTTGCCACTGTGGGAAGTCTTATATCGGTCAGACAATTCGGACCATTCAGGACCATGTGTTGAGCACCAGCGACACACACAGTTGCTTCAACCTGAGAAATCTGCAGTGGCGGAGCGCTATCTCACCGAGGGACATACACTCCTGGAAATTGAAATAAGAACACCGTGAATTCATTGTCCCAGGAAGGGGAAACTTTATTGACACATTCCTGGGGTCAGATACATCACATGATCACACTGACAGAACCACAGGCACATAGACACAGGCAACAGAGCATGCACAATGTCGGCACTAGTACAGTGTATATCCACCTTTCGCAGCAATGCAGGCTGCTATTCTCCCATGGAGACGATCGTAGAGATGCTGGATGCAGTCCTGTGGAACGGCTTGCCATGCCATTTCCACCTGGCGCCTCAGTTGGACCAGCGTTCGTGCTGGACGTGCAGACCGCGTGAGACGACGCTTCATCCAGTCCCAAACATGCTCAATGGGGGACAGATCCGGAGATCTTGCTGGCCAGGGTAGTTGACTTACACCTTCTAGAGCACGTTGGGTGGCACGGGATACATGCGGACGTGCATTGTCCTGTTGGAACAGCAAGTTCCCTTGCCGGTCTAGGAATGGTAGAACGATGGGTTCGATGACGGTTTGGATGTACCGTGCACTATTCAGTGTCCCCTCGACGATCACCAGTGGTGTACGGCCAGTGTAGGAGATCGCTCCCCACACCATGATGCCGGGTGTTGGCCCTGTGTGCCTCGGTCGTATGCAGTCCTGATTGTAGCGCTCACCTGCACGGCGCCAAACACGCATACGACCATCATTGGCACCAAGGCAGAAGCGACTTTCATCGCTGAAGACGACACGTCTCCATTCGTCCCTCCATTCACGCCTGTCGCGACACCACTGGAGGCGGGCTGCACGATGTTGGGGCGTGAGCGGAAGACGGCCTAACGGTGTGCGGGACCGTAGCCCAGCTTCATGGAGACGGTTGCGAATGGTCCTCGCCGATACCCCAGGAGCAACAGTGTCCCTAATTTGCTGGGAAGTGGCGGTGCGGTCCCCTACGGCACTGCGTAGGATCCTACGGTCTTGGCGTGCATCCGTGCGTCGCTGCGCCCGGTCCCAGGTCGACGGGCACGTGCACCTTCCGCCAACCACTGGCGACAACATCGATGTACTGTGGAGACCTCACGCCCCACGTGTTGAGCAATTCGGCGGTACGTCCACCCGGCCTCCCGCATGCCCACTATACGCCCTCGCTCGAAGTCCGTCAACTGCACATACGGTTCACGTCCACGCTGTCGTAGCATGCTACCAATGTTAAAGACTGCGATGGAGCTCCGTATGCCACGGCAAACTGGCTGACACTGACGGCGGCGGTGCACAAATGCTCCGCAGCTAGCGCCATTCGACGGCCAACACCGCGGTTCCTGGCGTGTCCACTGTGCCGTGCGTGTGATCATTGCTTGTACAGCCCTCTCGCAGTGTCCGGAGCAAGTATGGTGGGTCTGACACACCGGTGTCAATGTGTTCTTTTTTCCATTTCCAGGAGTGTAGAATGCTGTATCACGAGACACAAATGGTTGGCCCTGCAACTCGCTATTGGGACTGTGTTTAAAAAGAATCTATAGAGATTCGTTTATCTGATAATCTTACTAATAGAGACAAGGGTTACCTATGAGGTAAGACTTGGAACCCGGTGTTATCAGACATTAAAAAACAACGGTCTGTGTTTCGATCGTCGGGATACTTTTTAATTTTTCATAGCGATATCTCGATTTCGCCTGTTCCCATTACTGGCGGCGGTGTTTACTTGTGCTAGAGGGCAGTTACTGCACCTTCTCACGCACGCGTTGTGGACTTTCTGCGGCCTACATAGGGGCCGCCGCTTGCGCTGAGAAGTCAGTTCCGGCGAGATTGTGTACCAGCACTCTCACCTGAAGATGGGGGCCAGTTAGACCGCGGAAATATTGTGTCAAGATGACGTTATGATCCGGCTGCACACCCGAGAAGAATATTATCAAAATACAAGTAACTGCGTCGGTTCCTTTTTTACCGCTCTATGTATTAATACAGTTTTAGTTCTCAAGAAGTACTTTGCGAAAAATAAGTGATTTTATACAATACCTCTTGTTGTCAGTTTATAAATGTTGGCCATTTGAACCAATATGGGATAATTTCATGGGTAAGTCCCACACTGTACTCGGTGTAATACTTGTTAACTCTGTGAAGGACACTATTACACTCGCTAAAGCTCCACCATCTGTACTAGAAATTTGTCTGAGTTTGTAAGTGAATGCTTTGGTTGGCTGAATGTAAAGAATCAGATACTTCTTCATACCTGTTACAAAAAGACAAAAAGTTTTGCTATTGAAACAACTTTCTAGCTATAGGCCTTTCCCTTGTGTTCATATATATATATATATATATATAGAGTTCTACTGTACGTGTGTATGTCACTGAACTTCTCCTAAACGGCTGGACCGATTTGAATGAATTTTTTTTGTATGCATTTGGATGGCGCCCTGGATGGTTTAGATTCACAAATCAGCCTGGCAGATGGCGCTGCTGTCGGTGTCTAGGTTATTTATCTATACTGCAACTCAACGGCTGGATCGACTTGAATGAATTTTCGTGTATGCATTCAAGTGGTGGCCTGGAAAATTAACATTCTTAAATCAGCACAGTAGGAGACTAACCCATTCCATTCAGACGTCTGCAGTTTCCAATTCGCTTGGCATTTGCCATGACTATTAATAAGTCCCAAGGTCAAACAATGTCGATTGTGGGTTGGATCTAAAAAATCCAGTCTTTTCACATGGCCAATTATATGCGGCATGTTCTCGTGTTGGAAAACCGTGAAGTTTGTTCGTTTATACTCCTGAGGAATTGACTAAAATATTGTTCATCAACTGGCATTAAGATAAAATTAAACAAACATTATTGATTATAACGAATTGTTTTTAGAAAAATTGATGTTATTTCAAAATAAAGAATAATGAAATTATTATATTATTTGTCTTTCATTTCAAACTTTTTAAAATATCCTTATCACTTGAAATATCATGCAGGACAACGTTTGTCGGGTCCACTAGTATATATATATATATATATATATATATATATATATATATATATATATATATATATATATATATCTGTATATGTAGGCTTCTGTAGAATCTAGGATGTAATGTATTTGTTATACAGTGCAACTGCACTATAGATAAACTGTGACAACAGATGGGAAGCATGGAACTTCAAAACTTTTGAAAATTCAATTTGTATACTAATGTACATGCATGTTCTGTCATATGTAGCAAATTGTGAAAAGTTGTGTACATTGTAAGTTATGCTAGATAAGTTTTCTATATGGCTTTTTAATCATGACTAATGTTTTTCAGGTACTTGGCAACTAGTGACTCCTTTCTGACAATGGCGTTCAGCTTCCGACTTGGACATTCAACAGTCCATTATGTAGTGAAAGACATCTGCTAGGTTATAATTGGTACAATGTAATTCCAACTCCAACAGAAGAAGACTGGCAATGCATAGCACAACAGTTTTGGGATGTCTGGAACTTTCCCACTTGTGTAGGTGCAATTGATGGGAAATGTATTACTATTGTGACTCCTTCAGACAGTGGATCCCAGTTTTTTAATCACCAACAAACATACTCTATAGTTCTTCTTGCACTAGTTGATGTGAACTATAATTTCATCATTGTTTACATTGGGTCTTATGGTCAAAATAGTGATGGGGGCATATTTGCCCATTCCAAGTTGGGGAAAGCTTTGGCACTTGGCAAGTGCCACAAGATAAGAGACTTCCTGGTACTGATTTTGTACTGCCACATGTGATTGTTGGTGATGAAGCCTTCCCATTAAAACATTATTTATTAAGACTGTATCCAAAAAATCAAGCAAATGGAAATATTACCATGAATGCTTTTAATGCCAGGCTATCCAGAGCTCGTCGAGTCTCTGAAAATGCGTTTGGGCAGTTAGCTCAAATATTTAGAACTTTTTTAGAAGAATTAGCGCAATGCCAGAGAATGTGTACAGGGTAGTTATTACGACATATATTTTACATAACTACATTAAAGAAAATGTTTCTGCACAACTTGAAGCAGCAAATGGGACCCTCATGCTGCAGGAACTATGTGGACAAGGTGGTTCCACTACATCATCTGCTATTATTGTGAGGGAACAGTTCAAAGATTTTTTAAATTCTCCTACTGGTGGACACCCATGGGAGTAATTTAGATTTGTGTTCAAAAAGTTTCCAAACAACTTCCTCTCTTTGTTCTTAAAAAAATGTCAGTAATTCCACTATATGCTACAGTAAGTGACTGCCTATTTTTGTGTGTAAATTATTCTGGAACTTTTTCCTAGTACCAGATCACTTTAAGTGCTCAGCTGTGAGTAATTAAAGTTTGGAGAAAAGGAGTGTCATGTATTCAACCATTTAATACTCTGGTAGCTTCCTACTTTATTGTGACAGTGATACGTGAACAATAAAGAAAGTGAAATAGTGCAGTTTTGTGTTTTATTCATAAATAAGTGGCCACATACAATTATTCCCCATCCCTAACCTGGAAATTAGGCTTGGGCAATACAATTTTCCATATATGTTTCGCTTTGAATTGGAGTGAAAAAGTAATATCATTAGGGGCATATACATTCTCACTATGAAAAGGAATTCATATCATAAGAAAAAATTCGTTGTCACATTAAGGGATTAACATGTGTAATAAGTATGTCTTCATCTCTCAAGTTATTCCAGCCTCTCCAAACTCTATCCATCACTAAAAGAGCCTAGCCTAGCTTGAAAAAAATCTCTTTTTAATATGATGTTAAGTCACTACTGACTTGGCTTTTTGGTTCTCTAAAATACTAGTCATCAGCGTAAATAAGTCACAAACACAACAGAAAATACTTTGGGTGTAAGGAATAGGTGATCATATCAAAAATTTGGTTGGTAAGACAGAATTACATTTTCAAAAGACTTTTTATTTAATTCAATTTATACATGCAATCAACATTACAGGTAGTAACAAACAACACTGTTCAAGGTGAATTACCATTTGTACCTTCCAGTACTTGCTTCCTTTCTAGGGCAGACACTATTCTATATATATCATCTTTAGCTTTTATTTGTTGCATTGGGGACAATGTTTTTATACTGGCACTTATCCCTGATAGAAAACTGTCAATGTGATTTTCCTTTGGCTGTGTTGTTAGAATATAATTCATCAGAGAAGCTGATGGAGATTCTTCAGTTCTCCTCTTTATGCCTCTTGCACTACACTTTTCCACATTAATTGTCTCTGGCCTCGAATCACTGTCAATATCACTGCCCAGAATAGGTGATGAAGACATATCCTGGTTTCTTCCTTGTCTGAACAAATGTCAACAGACACATTAGTAACTGTTCCCCGCTCCTGCATGTATAGGTGCAGGAAAGCCATAATCTCCTCACACTTCCATGGTTTCTTGGGTGTGGCATCTTGGCCGCTATTCGTCTTTTTATTAACACGTTTTCTAAATTGATCTCTCAGTGACACCCATTGTCGCTTGTATTCAGGGCCTGAAACCAGATAACATATAGAACTGCTAATAGAGTGCATGGAGTAGTCAAAGCTTTTTTAGAAATGACTTAGGGACACTCCAAAGTTTTAATGAGAACACCAACTATTGTTTGCTTTCTTTTATTTTTACAGCTTTCCAGGAATATGAGGTAGTTTTCATTTGCTATGCTGTTAAGCAGCACATAGTCTTATACTGTGATAATTTTCTGTAGCACTTTTGCAAATGAAATGAGTTATTTCCTAACAACACCATAACATAACTTTTGCTATATTTATATAGTATTGTTACTAACAAAGGAATGCAGCTGGCAGGTGTCTATAAAAACAAATTGTTGTTCAAAATTTTTCATGTGTAAACACACACTACAAACATTTCGATTATAGCCTTTACACAAAAACTTTATAAGCCTAAGGTAGTAATGT
The DNA here is from genome assembly GCF_023864345.2 of Schistocerca serialis cubense. Classification (NCBI taxonomy): domain Eukaryota; kingdom Metazoa; phylum Arthropoda; class Insecta; order Orthoptera; family Acrididae; genus Schistocerca; species Schistocerca serialis. The sequence goes on from NC_064638.1 coordinate 16,018,723, forward strand.
ATAAAACTACAAACGAACATATTTGCATCCTGTAGACTATTTCTGGCTCCAAATATGTATTAGAGTAGGACAACCAGAGATTCTTTAATGCTAGCTACCAGAATGATTGCCTATGTATTTCATTGTCACATAGCTTCATTATTACAAATGAATTAATGCAGTCAGCGCCTGTATACTCTGTGATCCTTTCAAGGGTTTTGTTATAACTCTCCAGTAACAGGAAATAATAAAGACTTTCAGAAATGTGTCTGTCTCAAATTACAATTAACACCCTGCAAATGCGCCTATTATAAATTAAAAGTGTTGCTTCCTTCTGTTGAAAACAGCAGTAACGCTTTTGTAATTTAAAACGTGCGCATGTGTGCGGCCCCATGTGCATTGCCAGCTTTTCTATACGGTGTGTTCTTTACAGAAATATTAACAGAGTGGAATGTTTCTAAATTACGGGAACAGTGTTACCTTTTATGAAGCATGTCTTTTACTTTTCGGATTTGTACACTGCAGAGCATAAAAATTTCTGCTAAATTACCGAAATTGTTGAAAACAAAGAGAAAATGAACCAAACAGTTCCGTATGTGGGATCAACCTCACTAACAGCAGAAATAGCAACTGTCCCCCCGTGTTTGTCAGCAGCAGATTCAAAAGTTCCATCGGCTGTTGATATTTCATCAGTGGCTCAGGACCTTTCATCAGTATTGGCCTCTCCTCAGTCTTTAACAGTGAAAGACTTTTCAGCAGCTTCACCATCATCAGCAGTAACAGAAGCAAACAAAAGAAGCACAAGAACAAGGAAACATACAACTCTGCAGGAGTTTTGGTACCTGGCCTCAGTTCCAAGACTGGTAGGTAGACCTGCTATAATCTCTAATTGCAGCTCACAACAAAGAGGTGCCATTGAATCGAAGAGTTTCGGAAATGACAAACTTTGCTTATTTCATCAAAATATAATGGGTCTAAGGAACAAACTGGACCAGTTGTCTGTTTGCATTTATGACAGTGATGCAATAAATAATGCCGGTATTTTATGTTTTACTGTAACATTATATGAAGGACAGGGTTGAAATGCTGCAACCAGAGATAAGTACACCTTAGCAAATTTTTATATTAGAAGTAAAATGGACAAAGGAGGAGTGATAATGTATGTTAGAAATAATATAGTGTACAAACCTATAAATGTAAAAAATATTGTGTTGACCAGCATTTTGAGGCTTGTTGCACTGACGTCCTTGTCAATACACTGCCTATTTATGTTATTGCTGTCTACAGAGCTCCCTCAGGAAAGATCAGTGTATTCCTGAAGCAAGTAGAATCACTTTTAACTTCCTTGTATTCAAAAAGCAAAGAAATAATAATGCTTGATGATTTTAATGTACATTTTCTTACCTGTAACAATGATAGAACAGAGTTTGAGAATGTAATGAATTCTTTCAATCTGAGGGCAGTTGTTGACTTTCCCACTAGGGTAACAAAGAACTGTACAAGTCTGATTGACAATATTTTTGTAGGTAATAATAGAAGCGAAAATACATTTGTTACAAAAATCTTAAATGGTCTCTCTGACCATGATGGGCAGCTGTTGGAAATACATGATGTAAGCCCTGCTAACAAGAGCAGATCTATCAGTAGACCATACAGGTTAATCAACAGTGAGAATCTGGAAACCCTCAGTAGGCATTTGGAGCAGTTAGATTGGAAGGCAGTAAGTACATCAGGCTAAAAATGTAAATGATAAATTCAACCTTTTCCTAAATGAATTTGTTACCGTTTTTGAAGCTGTATTTCCTCAGAAAATTTCAAAAAGCACAAACCGGAATGATTGTAAGAAACAGTGGCTCACTAAAGGAATAAAAACTCCCTGTAGAAAAAAGATAATGCTTTATGTTTCACTCAAAAATTCTGATAAACCTCAGGATAGGAAACACTACAGATTGTACTATAACATCCTAAGGAATGTTATTAAAAAATCCAGGAGTATGTTTATCAAATCTGAAATTGACAGATCAAATAATAAAATAAAAACAATCTGGAAGGTGGTAATAGGGGAGACAGAAAAATTTTCAGAGGATACAGACAGTATCCAAGTGTGTCACAATGGAAGCATGGTAGATGAAGGGGAAATATTTCCAGAATGAGATTTTCACTCTGCAGCAGAGTGTGCACTGATATGAAACTTCCTGGCAGATGAAAACTGTGTGCCCGACCGAGACTCGAACTCGGGACCTTTGCCTTTCGCGGGCAAGTGGTAGAGCACTTGCCCGCGAAAGGCAAAGGTCCCGTGTTCGAGTCTCGGAAGGGGAAATAGTTGCCAATACCTTCAACAACCATTTTCTGACAGCAGCAGATCAAATTCGATGTAAAGGGTCTATGGATGAAGCCATGAACCTTCTACAAAAAGCAGTGCAGAGAAAAATTAGCCTGATGTATGTACCCTACATTACAGCAGATGAGTCTCAGAAGGTGATATGCCAAATCGAAAACAAAAATTCCACTGGTGTTGACAATATATCTAACAAAGTACTGAAACATTGCCACAAATATATTCTTAAAGTTCTGTGTCACATACGTCATGAATCTCTAAATCAAGGTAATGTCCCTAATAGACTAAAATTTGCTGTTGTTAAACCACGCTTCAAGAAGGGTGATAAAGCAGAGGTTTCTAACTACCGCCCAAATTCATTGTTAACAAGTCTTTAAAAAATCCTTGAGAAACTTATGTGCAATAGAATCATGGCTCACCGTAATAAATATAACATCCTTAATAAAAATCAGTTTGGATTCCAAAAGGGTGTTTCAACGGAACAAGCCCTTTTCTCATTTGTCAGCCAACTCCTTGAATCAATAAACAAGAAAATGTCACCAGTTGGAATCTTTTGTGATCTGTCAAAAGGATATGACTGTGTAGATCGCAAGATTCTACTAAAAAAGGCTGACAATTATGGCTTAAAAGATAAAGTGGGGAAGTGACTTGAGTCGTATCTAGATGACAGAAGTCAGTAGGTAGTATTAAACAATAGTTCAAAGGTGTCTGCCAGCTCTACATTAAAATATGGAGTGCCACAGGGCTCAGTGCTTGGTCTCTTACTTTGCTTACTCTTTGTAAATGACCTTCCATGGTGTGTGACCCAAGAAACACACTTCACCATATTTGCAGATGACACAACCATTATGTTTGACAAGGTACGCAACTGCAGTCTAGTGAACGCTGCGACCACTATATTCCAAGAAGTTCTCAGTTGGTTCAGTGCAAATGGTCTATCCCTCAATGTTAATAAGACTCATTTCGTTCAGTTTCAAACAGCAAATTGGAAAATGTTGAAATAAAATGTGGAGACAAGGAAATAGTGAAAGCTGTATCCTCCAAATTTCTGGGTTTACGTATTGATTACAAACTAAACTGGTCTGTCCACATCACCGACCTATGTAAAAGACTGAATTCAGCAGCATTTGCCATTCGCTGAACTGCATCTGTTTGTGACATGAAAACAATGAAAACAGCATATGTTGGTTATTTCTATTCACTTATGACATATGGCATCATATTCTGGGGAAATCAACCACAAGCAAATTAAGTCTTTGTTGCACAGAAGAGAGTTATCAGGATTATGAGTAGAGTGTATCCTAGATCGTCTTGTAGAAATTTATTCAAACATGCCTTGTCAATACATCTTGTCACTAATGTGCTTCGTGAACAAAAATAATGCAATTTACAAAATGAATAGTGCATACCATGATCATAATACAAGAAGAAAACATGATCTTCAAAAAGATTTAAAAAATCTCAGCATGGTACAGAAAAGAGTTCATTATTCAAGTATAAAAACGTTCAATAAACTTCCTGTCCATATCAAATCAGCCATTGGGGATCTTACTAAATTCAAAACAGAGCTAAAACTTTATCTTTTGGATAATTCTTTCTATTCTTTACAGGAACTCTTTGATAATGTGTAGATGAAATACTTTACATGTGTTTATGTAATCACCTATGTCATTACTGTACTATTATTTATTCAATTAGCTATGTCATTACTTTAGTATTATGTGTTGTTATCTGAATTTTTGTGTGTAATTATTTGACATGTGGATGTCCTTTTTCATGTATCTGCTTATATATGTTAAAGTGGTTGCCTCATGATCATCTACATGTGGCTATTACTGTAATAACCTGACACATTTCACATCCTAGTGATACATTCGCGTCGAGGATGCACGGAACTCGAAAATAAATAAATAAAAATAAAATAACGTTTTAACCATGGCACATTGCATACGGTAGTCCACTCATAGATATTTATCGTTGTACTGAAAACTTTCGCACATATATGTACCATTTAAAATTCCCTACTAGAAAGTGTTTCATTTACCTGGATGCCCCATCTCTAATCCAATTTCCTTCCACAGTGATTCTTTCCTAAGGGAATCACTGTATCTACGATCACTCTTGTTGTACAGCTCTGAGTGTGAACGAACTAATTCTATTAAATACTCGTCGAAGTCCATTGTCTAAACAAAAACGAAATAAAATAAAATAACAAGCACAGGAAGATACATGTAATTAGAATAAATAACAAATCGAAACTTTGAGCAATAAAAAATTGGGCAATTTCCAAGAATGATTCCTTCTCGAAGTTGTGGGGTCCAAACGATACATATCGAACGTGCGATCCTAAATCGACCCGGCGACTCTGGTGGCGGACGCTATGAGTATGTTTACGGTGGTCACTACACCAACATCAAAAGAAGAGCGTTACAAAAATACTTGTAATTACAAAGGAGACGACTTACCTCACTCACTGTGGGTGTTGTCGTCAAGTGAAAGTCCATGCTACGAGAACAATTCTCTTTTTGCCATTAATTCACGGAGGTGTGTAACTTAGAGCGACTAAGGGAAGCCGGCCGATGTGGCCGTGCGGTTAAAGGCGCTTCAGTCTGGAACCGCGTGACCGCTCCGGTCGCAGGTTCGAATCCTGCCTCGGGCATGGATGTGTGTGATGTCCTTAGGTTGGTTACGTTTAAGCAGTTCTAAGTTCTAGGGGACTGACGACCACAGATGTTAAGTCCCATAGTGCTCAGAGCCATTTTTTTGACTAAGGGAACGACGAGAAACAGATAAAAATGACGATCACAAATAATTGATCATAATGTCTCCCACCAGAGTTCCTGATCGATTTAAGATCGCACGTTCGATATGTATCGTTTGGACCCCGCGACTTCTAGAGGCAATCATTCTTGGAAATTGCCAAAAATTGATACACAATCAAATCGTTCGTACTTCTCCTCTCTATAACCTCAGTCTTTCCAAATACTTACGTGGCTCGAGCAAACATGGAGGCGTTCCTTCTCAAGACCCAGAGATGTACATTACGTCAACTCGCCATCATGAATGGGAAACTTTCTCCAAAAGACGGTGATGTCACGGAGAAGTTCCAGGCCGGTGACGTCGAGTGTGGACTGAGCCATTAGAAACACAGGGGAGAATGTTTTGATGTGAGAGAGAGGTTCCATTAAGTATGAATCGACCTTTAACCAGCAATTTCTGGCCAGGTAGTGAGATTAACCAGGGACTAAGTTTTCAAGATGGTAGGAATAGTGACAGACACATACAGCAGTGATGATATTTTGGCCGAAGTGTGCGTGAGAATGATGAAGGAGAAGAAAATGAGACAATGCCAATTTCGAATTTATATCCAGATTTCGCTTGTCGAAGAAAGCCATGCTCCATCTATTCAAACTTGTACGTGATAAACTGGAGAATATGACGGACAGGTGAGATTATTTCTCTGTTTTCTTAAATAATATTGTTTATTTATAGTAATATCAATTTGATTTCAGTACTCTGTGAATTCCGTCGTGTAAAACAGGCACATTAAAATGACGATTTGTGCAAAAATGGTATTGTTTATCTGGAATGTGTTACAATTGCCACAGTAGCGGAAAGGACTGTTTCGTTTTCTTTAGCAGTGCTTTAATAGACATAACCAATCGAGAAACCACACCAGTTTGTTTTAACAGCGTTTTCTGTTTTAGACAAAACATTTGATTTTTCATGTTTCCAAACGTTTGGTAAAACAGTAGTGTCCCAGTTTCACTCAGCCACATTACGTCAATAGTAGAAAATGCAGTTCCACTCAGTTTTCTATTGGGAATGTACACAACAGTATCAGAATAACTTCCGCCTTTTGGAGAAAATTCTGGGATGACAGGCCCATTAATGTTTCAGAACAACAACATTATCTTCCACCTACCATTACTCATTGAACCCTGTGAACTGTTTGTGTTTACTCATGCTAAGTTTAACATAATAAGATTAAAAGGAAAGTTAACAATTTCTTGTTAAGTTGATGCTTCCCTGTACAAAACATAGCTTTCATGTTTTTCAGTATTATCTACATAAGCCCACTCATATTTATAATAAAATAATAGCTACATATGTCTGTTATAAGAGCGGAACAGGAATCTAAGTTTTGAATCTGCATGGCTGGAGCATGTAGGAGTGCATAGAGTGCTATGTTTACAACCTTCCTTAAAAATCGAGTTATTTTTAGTGTCCTACTTTATGTCAAATTGTAGCTTGTCGAAGGTAACCTTAACTGAAATATCTTATATTCACATGTGTGAAGTACCATTTTTCTGAAACTGATGGCTTATTCTGATTATTTACTGTAACAAAAAGTTTGATGGTACGCAAGTGTCCTGAGTTCACTCAGCGACATCTGTTCACTCTTGTATCCCACTGGAACAGCATCTTCCCATATTTTAGTGAATGCTTCAGAGCAACACTTAGCATTATTCCCATAATTATTCTTCCAGACAGAAGAAATTCAAGCAACAAATTTAAGGAGATCCTCAAGAAACAAGATGAGTATTTTTTCTTTAAAATTACCACTACACCTGGCCAACAATATTTTAACTCAGCGAACAATTATTACAATTTATTTGTGCTAACTCATGCTAAGTTTAACGTGGTAAAAGTAACACGAAATTTTTTTCAAGAAAACTGTTGCCTTTCTCAGTTATTAGTATTATCCACACAACCACATCCATAGTTATCATAAACTAATTGTTATCTTTGTGTTATAAGAACACAGGTATTTGTCATTCAGCTAACATGAATGTTTAGTTATTGAATCTACATAACTATAACAGTGGTAGTACTGGCTAGTAAGTTACCGGTATGTTTTTAAATTTCTCTTGATTTGTCTCATGTCATTCTTTGCTTCCTTTCAGAAAATGACTCCCGTAACATGCAATAAGCCATTTGGATCATGTATATTCACAAATTTACAATGGTATCCTTTTTTCGATTTCATTTGAAATGACTTAAACTCTGACTGTATAGTAGTAGTATACGTTGTGCTAACACAATTAATCCTTGTGATTAAAAATCAAATTTCATAAAATTACTGTACTACAAAAAGGCAAAATTTTGTTTACATGAATCATAATTGTTCTATTATGTTGTTGAGTGAATTCTTTTTCTGTAAATTATTTTTGATTTAATGTTCTATGTTGGGCCTATTGATCATAGTATGACTATATCTTTACTGATTTATTCTAGAACGATGTTAACGGGGGCAGTTGGGTTGCATGCATGACGGGGAAGGATGGATGGAAGGAAGGAAGGCAGGAAGGAGAAATGTAAAGTATTATGGAGTTGTGAACAAATGGAATGTATTTCATTGAGTGAACATTGTAAATACATGGCAGCAAGACATCTAGGACTATTAAATATAAAAATTATGTACAAATCAGTTTTGTCATCTACATTATTCTATGCCAACCTATAGGACTTCCAGACCTACAACAGAACCTGGCTTCCAGACAGGAGAAATTCAAGCAACAAATTTAAGGAGATCCTCAAGAAACAAGATGAGTATTTTTTCTTTAAAACTACCACTACACCTGGCCAACAATATTTTAACTCAATGAACAATTATTACAATTAACAGTCATCACGAAGGAGGTCGTTAAATTCTGTTCCACCAATGAACCAGCTGCCTGCAAACACTCAGATATTTTGCCTCTGGTGATTTGCTTCTGTCCACTGGAGACAGCCAGCAGGATTATTAAGAGGATGTGTACAACACTGGACAGCATGCACGAGAGAGTTTTTTTTAATTGTTTCAGTTGCGTGATGTACTTAAATGTAAATAAAATAATCCAATGTATTTGGATTAACATATTGTTATTTTGAAATCATTCGTTTTAATTTTTATTTTCTGACCCTAATTTTGAGCTTTATGCTGTTTTTAACCAATTCAGTTATTCCTCCATTCTCTGGATCTTGTCAAGCTACTGCTGAAGCAGCACCATCTACACCTCTGCCAATTCTTTCAGATTTGATAACAGGTATTTTTATTCTGAAAACAAAACTGACAGTCCTGAGCTTAGATGACTGTAGAAAAGAAAGAACAACAAAGTGAAGGTGTCACATAAGCAGTTACTTCCTCTCCCCTCCCACATTAGATATAACTGCTCGATGTGATTGTACAAACCAAAATTGTGTGCGAAATAGTTACTGTACCTCATACTTGGGTGAGATACAATAACAACAGACTCCTGTTTGGTATGTGCCATAGGTACACTTCTACTCCAGGGTTATGAAAAAGATAATTGTTGCTTATTGTAAATGTTGGCATCTTGTTCTACAAATACGCCCTCAATATAATTAATGAGCACCACTTCATACAAAAAGGAATTGCAAAGTAGATGCACAAAGTGTCCAGTAACTCAGCATTTCTGTAGAACAACCACTGCTGGTGTAACGAATTAATCATTCAAAGCCATAAATACAGAATTTCCAGTCAAATCAATCTCCATGAGGCCTGTTGTTTCACAATTTATTGGAGAGACTGAAAAGACCAACTATTTCACAAAGCAGACCGCATTCAAGTTCCTTCCATATAAGGTGTAATCAGTATTAACTGCCAGAAATATACAGATGGTACATCTCGGTGTGCTTTACAAAAAAAGTCTAATGAAATGTCATTGTATCAAGTTCTTTATTTTTGTATTTCTAAATGACAGATTTTTATAGGACTGATAGTAGATGCATTTCTGTTTACATTGTCAGCTGATGCCACACAACCTTGTTTGTAAGAACATTCAACATCGCAGCGCATCAGCAATCATTGGTTAATATATTAAAAAACTAAAAACCCACCTCGATTGCGAAAAAAGCACCTAGTGTTGAGTGTTAACCCAGGTTTCGGTGTTAACACTTAACACTAAGTGCTTTTTTCGCAATCGAGTCGGTTTTTTAGTTTTTTAATATAAACCTTGTTTGTGTTTACAGACATCGATGCATCGGTCAGAAAAAAGGAACGAACAAATCAGAGCAGTATAAATATTGGACATGTACAATCAGGCAGCGCTGTGGCAGGTAAAACTGAAACAAGCAACGTAAACAGTCACTGGGTCGTCAAAAACGTGTAATTCATTTTATGTGAACAATGAATTAAGTACAACCAGATGTTTCCTCTTTTACATCATCACCACAATGAAGGTAATGGTAGTAAAGAAAAGCTAACATCAAATAAAATGTTTTCCTTAGTACAAAACCAATCAATCAATCACTGCATAATTTCTTGTGCACTAATTTACAATCAGCTGTTTCCTCTTTTTAAAATACCGTAAAGAAAATTAAATTCAGATCATTTACCTTTCCTATAAAAGTTCCGTAACGAAAATGAAAACCACATTACTTTGTTCCCTGCAACACCAATACTATAATAAGTGTTCAAAAATGATGGCCATAGCGTCCTATCCATTGTGAAGGAAATCGTCTATTCTAAAATCTTCGTACTTTGTGACCAATGTGGAGTAGAGCGACATCGTGAAGGAACCATGTGTTATAATGTATGACTATATTTTCTAATAACGTTGGTAGCAATGTTTCCTCTTGAAAGGTTCGGTAATTGTTACTTGTCACTCATGCAGGTAAAACATAAGGGCCAATACTGTAATTATCGATTATACCTGCCCATAAATTTATGGAGAAACGTCACTGGAAATGTGTTGCTACTACTTGCTGTGTACCACAGTCTAACATAACAGTCGCGACACTCACTGCTGTGAAAGTTGTTGCCTTTTGACAGATGGAGCGACACTAGCGCTCAAAGCGTCGTAAGCATAATGTTTGTTTGCATCAATTTACTACGTAATTTCCGAATTATTCGAGTTAGTTTCTTGCCTCCAAGAGTTTGTGTAGTATCAGAAGGCATATATGTTTCTAAAAACGATTCTAAAATAAGTGCAAGTATGGATAAAAACCATGAATAGAGTGGCAAGCTACAACACATTCGTGACGAAACACATGTGACATTTGACAGAATTACAGCTTACCACGTTGATATCAAAAGAATATAAACACACAGATTCACATGTAAGGAGCACAGACATGTACCTCTACATGCAAAAGCGATCGACAGCTCGTTTATCGTTCTGTAGGCCTACTGTGTGTGTCATTGTCGCCTGTTGCCACAAGTACGTCCTTCATCTCTATATTATTCTAAGTGGGACAAGCAACTGCCAAATAGTGGGAGAAATATGCTGAAAACATTATAATGAGCTGATTACATTACATTTTACGAAAAACCAAATATTTGAATAATTTTCAAACAATCTGTCTGTAGGCACTTTCCTTGTCCCGTAATAGTTTCGCTCGATCTGCATATTCTAGCACTTCACACGCTTTTGTAAGACACGAACAGCTGCACTTCATCTAACCACTTCATCGCCAAAGCAGGTCTGTGTTGATGTTCACACGAATTTGGCACTGATACACGGAGAGTTGAACTGGCTACTTCTGTGTCATAGGACTGTTTTACAGCTTTAGATTGACTGTCGAATCTTTGTGGCAGTTTCCTCTTCATCGTCAGTTGAGGTGGCTTATTTGGAATGTCAAACAGTGTGGGTACTGCATTCCACACGAGTTTGTTATTGTCTGCATTCATGAACTGGTTTTGTTCGAAATGTAGCGGGCAAAACCTAATATTATTGTACAGGTAAACTGAGTCTTTCTTCATAAGATCTTCTCGTCTGCTATTAACTAGCCATTTTCTGCTCCTAAAACGAAACATTCATCATTTATACACATATAGTTAGCAAGTGAATCCTGACGATACAGTTTAGTAACATGATGGTATATACCCCTCAGGATCCTTAGGAAACCTAAAAAAAGATAGCTGTTGTGTCTTCTTCCTGTTTTTGCTGCAATTTGTTGCGCTACAAACGCTCCCGATGGTAAAAACCATTGTATAAATCAAAATAAACAATCACTATTTGCTTTCACCATCGCGCCGAAGTCACAGTTCAACCTACCGGCCGCTTGGGGCGCTGCTGGCGCTGTAGGCAACAAAATCGAGGAGAAGTGTCGCGACTGTTATGTTAGACTGTGGTGTGTACTGTGTACACTCCATGTGTGCATGTTATGGAAATTAAGGAAAAGATAGCGTAAACACTGGAAGAATATGACACTTTCACTGGGCAAAGTTCACTAAACTATTTAAAACATTAGCAGTTTGTAGTCCGAAAATCAAATGACATTAGCAATAAAATAATGCTTGATCAAAGAACTAAGCCTAAAAAACAAATAAACGAGATGGGACCTGAGAACACAGCATGTGAAACATATCGAACAGTGCAACTGGCACGTAATAATTCTGTAGACAGTAAGTTGGTTAAACATGATGAAATTTCAAAGGTGTCCCTAACTGCACTACAACATTGACTTGTTACTTCAGTGGAAACTACATTTATTCTTTCTGATGAATTTAATTATTTCGATTCACAAAGGAATATGCATCAAAAACTATCCATACAAGAATTTATGGATGTGCTAGCTTTATCTTGGTCTACCGAGTAACAAATTTCTTTTGTAAAAGAACATTGCAGGGGATATACCATTACATGGGTGAATAATGTGGCTAATGAGTGCTCTGATTTACAAGAGTTCAGAAATAAGAGTTTAAAAGAGTGTTGCTTGGGAAAAGTTCAACAGAAATTGTTCGCAATTTATGGAGTGGAACAAAGATACAACTAGATCATGGTATGACAAAAGGATCTTGTGGATGCTGGTGGAAATGTACAAAATATCTGGACAGAGGCATGGTGAGTAAACTGTTTGCCGTAGGGAAAAGAATGGATATTGCCATTTTATATTCAGTGAGAACTGATGGCAGCACCACAAGACAAGTACAAGAATTATTTGTGTTCGCTAGAAATAGTAGAATGCTTGCATAGCAATTACAGCAATTTACAAATGTACACAACAGTCCACTGCAAGGTCACAGGCTGGGACGCTCTAAGCACTGAACTGGCCATGGCCTGGAACCACACGTGGCAGACATAATTATGGCAATGTGGAATACAGCAGTGAACCTATCCCACAGGATCCGTTAAACTAGGTGGTGTCTCGGTGCGGAGTCAGCCAGAGACAGATAGGTCTGAGTTTCCAAATTTAAGGTGAAAATGCCCGATATCCAAAGTTTAAGGTGAAAACGGGCAGGAAATGGTAACAACAAGGAGTACATGATGCGCAGAAGGCAGCAGACATTGGTGACCTTCATAGCAGAGAGGACCAGAAGGCGAGAGGAGTAGGCTCACTGACGGGCCTGTCTGTGCAACAACTGAGTATTTCAGCGGCCTTTGTGGCTGAGGGAGAGACTTGCCCAGAGTGCAATCTGGGAAGGCAAGGAGGTGTGACCATAGAAGTAGGAGTTTTAGTGAGTGATATAGAGTAAATAGCAGTGGACAATACAGGGATCATGTGCCCATTTGAAGAACACAAAACCAACTGCAACAGCAGCGATAAGTGGCACAAATTCACTGAGCAGACAGGTACAGGAACACTGAATGGCAAAACAAGATATAAACATGTCAAATACTTCTGAGACATGAGTGATAGAACACAAACAAGCACCTCAATCAGAACAAGCGAATGTGCCTTTGGAGGCTAGCAACATTATTTATGAATTCATATTCGATGGAGATACCAAGTATGAACTATCCCTCAGGCTCGATAACTATTCTGCAAAGCTATTAACTCCGCAGCAGAGTGGCGGGGCAAGAAGCCCAATGCATTAGTGAACTGTTGCTTCACGACAGAATGCTTTAAGTGTTAAATGTCTGCTAATAGGGAAGGTGAAGAATAAGAATTTGATAGTGCCTCCACAGTGTGACAGGAAAGCCATAATTGAAAATGTTATACAAAGAGCCAGACCCATACCTGCTGATGTGCATCATGCTGTTAAAATAGTTATATGTGGTTTGGACTGTGAGTTATTAACAGACAGAGATCCAGAAATTTCTGGGGTTTTACGACAGTATTTTCCAGCATTGTCAAATAAGAGGGAGATGGCAGTGTTTCCTTTTACTGAGCTGCAGGGATGGTGTCCAAATCCATACAGCATGAAGCCATCCTGTCAGTGCAATTCAAAACTGTTATTCTACAGCACACGTTTTTGATCATTCGTAAACTTGATGAAAATCACTATCAGGATCAATTTTCTGGATTTATTTAGTTGTGAGGTAAATTTTACATTGTGTGTTTCAAATGCATGTCGCAGGAAAGGCAGTCGGATACCATTTTTACCACAAGAATGGCCAAGTAAGAGAAGGGGTTATAGTAATTTTGATAAAGAAATAGATATTTATATTGTTTGTGAATTCAAAGAGAAGCAGAAAACGAATCAACAACAGAGGAAAGGTAGGCAGATGGAGGCATGACAGGGGACAATAAGTTATAATGTAAAACTTTAGGAAACTTCACAGTTGGGCATCTGTGTGCACCTGAGCTGTGTACAACAATTCTTCTTTTCCTTGTTCTATTTTCTTCCTTTCTGGCTTTATCTATCAGTATTTGTCTTTGTAGAAAATGTTCAAGAAGCCGTGAAGTTTCAAGAAATACAGGGCAGAGAAATAGTATAAATGGCAAAAGAAAATTTGAAGTAACCAGAGGGGTTATAAGAGGTTGTGATGGTCACAGGAGAAACATAGAATACGCTAAGTAGAGCCATGTAAGCGAAGTTGTGAAATATAAGGCACGTAACGAGATCTGACAAAGGTAAAGATGGTATGTAACCCTGGGGAAGCCAGAATATGGGAAGCAATGCTGCGAAATGTCTATGTATGAATAGTGGTTTTTGTGGTTAATTCAAAGGGGTTCAATGAGTAAGGAGTTAAAAAATGGTAGCTTGTAACAGAAGTTACAGTCAGAAGTGTGTAGTATATAGGCGAGAGAGAACGTTATGTCAAAGTGGATGATTGCTGGTTGGAACAGACAAGTAAGCTCTTCAGCATAACAAACAAAGACTGGGAAGAGTAAAGCACCAGAATATGTTATGTACAAGACATCTGCATGTCATATTTGGGTAAATAATAGGCTGAGTGGTACAAAGCGCCATTACAGTTGTAAATGTTTCCTTTGCGATTAGTTATAAGCTTGTAAAAGTGAAAAAGAGTTAGTGAGTACCCAAGAAGTTAAATTAAGTGATGTAAGCATATGAAGATCTACAAATTACCCAAAAACGGAAAAGAATACAAGAAAGTGTGATATTCAGTCTACTCAAAAAACTACAACGGTACGACAGATGCCAGAGGCGAGTTGATACAATCGTGAAGGGCAGCCGTGATTTGAAAGAACCTGCATGTGTAGTAATATGAAGCTTTGAAATTTTCCTTATCATGAGGAAAGGTATACAGGAATTATTTGCTCAAAATGTAGTAAATGTAACAAAGGACTTGGGGTCCAGCTCGCCAGTTCTTTTTGCGAGGTGAGACAATTGGTAGCTTTCAGACGCTAATGCATGGCCTAACATCTGAGAATTGTACAGCTCACCTACAGCTGAGAAAGGCGGCCAAGAGGTAGCAGTTAGCGCACACAACAGAAATGTCGAGGAATAAGGCAATGTGAACTGTAGCAGTAGCCTCCTTGGACCTTTGTATAGTAGCCCTCAAGGTTGAGAGTGAGTGTCACTTACTCCACGTCCTTTCGATTACTGTTTCAACACTAATGTGTGAAATACTGTGGTGAGGTCTCATTTGACGTAGTAGATTGGGTGACGAAGTAATTCCGAATAACAGGGTGTATACGACCCGGGACAACCGGGAGATCCGGGAAAAACCCGGGAACTTCTTCATCCGGGAGAAAACCGGGAAAACCCCGGGAAAATTTCATTGTTTTAGTTTTAAGTTAAATTTTTGTAATTTTGACTGGTAAGAACGAATACTCTAACAAAGAGTATTACTGTATCTCGCTACTGCAGAATAATTAATGCAGCAATAAAATACGAACGAGAAAAAAAACAACGAAAGTTAAACTTAAGTTGCACAGGAAATGCACCATATACAAGAACAAAACACAGTGCTCATACAAGCGTCTGCCAACAGCAAAATGTGTCAAAGGCTTTAGGAAGACTATGCAGTGTTTCATAACAGCAGATTGCCCCCGATGAACGTAACGTCACAACTGTTTTTGTTTGAGCGGTTGCGAGCGAGCTTATGCGCATATGCAGTTGAGTCGCGTATGATTAAATATAGTACCTTCTCCCGCTTTTGGCTACAGAAGTGTGCCAGTTAGCTGTATAAGCAGTAGCAGCAAGCAGCCAGATGCTATCCGAAAAAATTTAACTGGTGCGCCTAAGCTGCCAGATTCACGTATGCCCAACAGGCGTGGAACTAGGGGGCCGGGGCAAACCGGGGTATCTGCCCCGGCTGCCAGTTCCGGGTGAGGGGAGGGGGGACGCCAAATTCATATTATTGAGTAAAAAAGACCTTGTTTCACAAAGCGCCTAGAATCCAGCGCATGTTGGTCTGTCGATTATTCATATGATTTTGAACGCATCCCTGTTGGTTTTTGAACATTTTTGATCAAATTCTATATTGATTTCTGAATGAATCGTAAGTTGATTTTTGAATGCGTGCATAGTGTACGTGATGTCTCTGCCAGATCGCATCTAGAAATTAACTTTCCTGCAAACAAAAGGGGACGGGTCTACGTGCAATACACGGTGTCGACTTCTTTGACATTGCAATGTAATTTTGTACACACGTAAGGGTGAATGACAATCGCTGTTTATGTGGTTGACTGGGTTTGCAAATGATCAGCGCTGTTATAATTAATAGCGAATTCCATACATTCAGACTACCAGAGTGGAAATAAACCACTAACAGGAATAACAGGCAACCAAGATTACATATTGTCTTCTCAGTGATCCAAGAAAATGAAATTTCGACAGAAAATTTTGGGCCAGCCGGCTATACTACTAAGGGCCAGATACAGTCTCCGGCTTGCACCCGCTTAAGTTCTATTCTGGAAGTAGCGCGGAAGACGCGTTGTACGAACACATAATAACGCCTAACCGGAGAATAAATGCGGGATAACTAAAACGGTGATTGTGGCAGGGTTTGTGAAGTTAACCAGAGAATACATTTTGACACCGGCAGGTATAGTTACAGAATTAGTGATGACAAGATTGTTTGTTAGAACGAGGAAGGAGAAGAAACGGGGACTCCCACAAATTACGGAAGAATATGACGATTCCAAATTTATATAAATTTTCGTACTACTACTTTTCGATCTCATGCTTCAGAAGCTAGAGAGTATGAATGAAATGTGAAACTATTACCTAACATAAAACTTTTTGCATGTAGTAGCCGTAATAGGCATTTGATATTGGTACTTCGTGAATTATATTCTATCGTGTTATAAAAATGACCATTTGTGCCAAAACAGTCTCGTTTATTTAGTGTGTGTAACAATTGCTGGCATACTGGGCAACCCTATTCCGTTTTATCTAGAAGACAGTGACAAAATACACGTAATCAGATCGAGAAACCACACCAGTCTTGGGTAGTATTTGTATTAACAGCTTTTCTAGTATTAGACAACGACATTTCGGTTTTTCATGTGGCAAAACGTTGACGAACTTTGATGAGGTAATAGATTCTTTGCTAGAAAGGAAAGCACGCCATGTAAAGTTGTAGCAAGATTAGAGAGAAAAAAACTGCTAGGACTTAAGGATTGAAGAAATGTGTACTGTCTTGCTTGTCTCCTGTCTTTACTGGTTTTATGTATCCTATATTTCATTTTACATCACACAAAACAGCAAGTTATTAGCTAATAGGCAATAAAGAGTGCAAATTTTCTAAATAATTCTTGTTCTTCCGGTTACAAATAATCCCATCCAGTATTAATTGCGAGTTTATTGTTTTAAGAGGGACAGGATGTCAAACCGGCCGACTGGGGGGCACGAGAGGCACCACAGAACATTTTCATTTCCACTGACCTGAATATAGTTTGACGGCATCCATTACAAAATATTACACATTTGAATTCCACAGAGCGAAACACAGAGTTCGTGTAATGGAAGAATGCTGTGTGAAGAGGCATGGCACTGCAGTTTGGCACACTTATGACCAAATAACGTGTCTTATGTTCCGTTGAACATATATGTTTTATGTATCATACATCTTCAGAAGGATGTGTGCTACAAAATGAAGATATTTTTGAAAAGTCGATTTTTAAAATTTTTGGCATCCTACCTCAAATACTCTAGTCGGGGTGAGAAGCCCGCTAAACCCGCTGGGCAGAACAAGTAATGTGGAAAGGGCCAAGGGTTGAAGTCAGTTTCTGCTTCTCATTGTCGTTTATTGTAATTTAGCAACGCCTTCATGGCTGAAGGCCTCCAACAAGAAATCTTAACAAGATGAAAATCCAATTAAGATAGCAATACAATAATTTAAAAAAAAAAAAAAAAAAAAAAAAACAACATACGCAAGGTGCAATACAAATGGCTGAGGGCCACAATCAATTTCCTACATTTTAGAATATATTACCATAATCTTTAAAGGCAGAAGGCCACAGTGTTTAAGCTCAGGGGGAACGCCACTATCTATTGCCTCGGTTCGGAAATATCGTAGATCTAGACCTGATGCACAGAGCAGTCTGAGTTTTAGTGGGGAGGTGGTAGTCTCCACGTGACCCGTGTTTACGTTAAGTGATTTTTTTGTTCCCTCTTCGTTTACTGCTCTCACGTCAAATGAAAACATAACGGATTTCTGTGGCCGGCAGCTATCAAGTGAATTAAAATTCATTCACATAATTACGGAAGGCTAAAATACGGTACTGGTACTCCAAGGAAATTCACATCTAAATCTGGACATACAAATGTGCACTTTAAGCCGAATTATGCCTTTTAGTATGGTTCACAAAATTCCCATACTCTTGGAGTATTCGCTAATGTCTTGTTTCTTTTATGACATAATGTAAGATCTTTTAATGTTTTACATGTACGAACGTATGGGCTTCCTGGGTCATCGTAGCTGCACAAGCGCGGCGACACCCGTCATCTTGAGCAACTGCTGAAACGTATCTAAAAGGTTGCGGGAAAATTTTCCGAATGGTTGTTTGAAAAGCATTATTTTCAAGTAAAGTAAATTTCCTTTTACAGAAAATGAACTCTGTGCGCGATTGTCCGATTAATTTCTTAAATCACAGAGCGTTTGACTCTCATTCAAAAAACAAATCTTTGAGGAGGACCATTTAGAAAATTTTCGAGCCCAGAAGATCAGACATTTACGTCGTAGTTAAAAATTTTACTGCCACATTTGTGTGATGTATCTTAAAGTGTAACAGGCGCAAAAAAGATCAGCATTGTGTGTGAAAGCTTAGCTTCTCTTGCAGCTTATTAATCCAACATTATATGTGAAAGCTTTTCTTTTCTTGTAGCAACGCTATGAATTTTAATTTAAACCATTACCTTTTTCTGTTTGTATGTTCACGCTGCTTAACAGTGGTCGCTATTGGCTGGCTACATCACGTGTCCTATGCCCTGAATATCCGCTGTCATCGGCTGGCGAGATGGCTTGACATGAGCTACGACTGGCTTGCAAAAGCACATCGCAATCTCGATTTCAATCCTTCAGAAAGTAACATGCAGTGTTTGGTGGAATTCGTATTTATACTTTCGTAATACGAAAATATGCAGTGTACATGTTGCTGGACATCAGACATCTTGCCAAAAACGTGTTTTTTTTCCCACGAGTTTCGTTTTCTAAAGTGCCGTGAAATCCTACACCGGTGTATAAAACCACAACCATTGAAAGGATTGATAAGTTTCACATTTCTGAAGAAAGGTATACTGTTACTTAACATGGAAAAAGTGTATTTTTCATCTGGGAGAAAGTGTATTTTTAACCGGGAAATCCGGGAATTTTTTTTCCTCGTCCACGTATACACCCTGGAATAAATTGAAAGCTACAGGTATTTTTAAGGTGAACTTGTAAAGTAGATGAAAAGGTCAGACTCAGAGGCTGTAATGTGTAGAAAAATTTCTAGTGTAGGAAAATAAGGATGGACATTAAATTCATCTGCATAACTGAATAATAAAAAGAAAGACAAAGTTGTAGTAATGTTCTTTTAAAATTCACAGAAGTTTTGAAAACATTGGGGGTGGGTTGGGGGAGATGTGGCAGTGTCCATGCTCATTATACTCTGTGTATGACTGGGTAAAATAAAATAGTTAAAGAAAAACTGAGTGAGTGAAAGCAATGTAGCCGTAAAGAGAATTTTTTATAATAATGGTGGTGAAAACCACAACATGATCCGAGTAGTGGATCACAAAATATTGATGTTTTAATTCAGCTGAGCGATCTTAATTCACACGTGACAGAAGCGAATGGGCTGCACCATTATTGCAGAGTGAGCGGTGGTGGCGGAGATAACGCATGTCATTAGGGCATGGGTGAAGCCACTGCTTTCTGAAGGTTTGAAGGCTGGAGGATGGATAAAAACCATGCCCTACACAAAAATACTGAACAGTTTAAAACAGTGGGCATTTCTTCTTTCCAAACAGGTGGATGAGTTCAAAGTAATATAAAAAGTCAGGGACAAAGTAGGACCTGATAAAGTTATGGATGAGAAAAATTATGAGACATAAAATTTTGGCAGATATCATTCTTCAAGGGCGTCACTTGGAACTATCGATGGATAGTATTCTAATATCAAAAACATTAACAATTATTAAAAATAATGGTGTGACATCATTTTCATCACTGTTGGGCAGCAGTGAGAATGATGCATCATTGTCCAAGGAGAACGCACAAGGAGCCTGAAGCAAATGGACATACTGAGAAACAATTCAGCAGTTATGGCAAAATACACTTTGTATTTGTGCATATTATATATGTAATGTATCTGCAAGTCGTGGCAAGTACGAAATGAATTTGTCACCAGTCAAAAATACTTACAACCAATTTTAAGTATTTTTGACTGGTGACAAATTCACAGACTAGATGATTCAATGTGCAAACCTTGTGTCAATCATAATGCCATTACTACAATACATGCAGGAAAGTTGGTTGTGTCTATTTGGCATCACAGATTACCATTTGGTTGCAGCAGGAATAGATTTCTGTTAGTTTGGTATTTGTTGAGAAAGCACCAGCATTTCCTAAAACATCCTGGTGTTGTGTTAGGTAGACCTGCACGGCAGGTGAAGTTTCAGTTTCAAACAGGGTCGATTATTGGAAGATTATTATTGTGCACTCTGGTGCAAGTAATGTTTCCTGTGTACTGGAAGTTTCAGGCTGAGAGGCAAAAGTTAAATTCGCAAGCACACAGTGAATCAGTGAGAACCAGCAGGACCTTTACTGTGTGGAATGTACACCAACAAAACTGGACACTGGGTCTCAGCAATGTATCAAGGTTTTACTAGATTTCTCTGCGATTTATTTATGAGGCTAAGAACTTCCCTAGAGAATCATTTTTTATACTACATTCGTATTCATAATTCACAGGCTGGTGTGTAGCATGCTGTCCTCTGGATACATCGGGTAATTGTGACAGGTGTAGATGGTGCAGTTGGATTTCAAAGTTGCAAAACCAAAAATGTAGGGCTGCTAAGCACTAGATCGCCACAATCCTGTTACAGGAGTCCTGATGCAGGTGTTTACAGGTTGTAGATTGTGGTCTAGAGTTTGGACCATTGCTATTTTCTCTCACACCACACCAATGTGCTTTGTTTTGTTTATGCGAAAATGTTAAGAAGTCAGATTCATGTAAAATGTGAGAGGGAAGACCGAATATGTTACGATAGTATTGTCTCACTATATTAACCTTGTGGTCACTGATCCCTGTATCCATCCTAACACACTGCTCTGTATTGTTTTGTAGCAACGAGGTCTAACATGTTGACACCGCCATTTATACTTCATTACACTTTGTTGGTGAAATATTTAACATTTAAAATTTTGGAAAATCTAAATAATTTCATGAACCAATACCTAAAAGCATTACTTACAACTCGTGTCCTGTATGTTGTTATGTAGATGTGATAAATCTGTATTCAACATTTTGCAAGCACATTTCTACGCTAGTCCCATTAGGTCCTGTGAACAATGGCACACTCAGTCCTAGTTGCACATTCATGGAATAATGTTCCGGCTAGTCAGTAGGTAGGTAGAAAATGTGTATTAAGTTAGACTCATTTGTCTCAATAATGGAACTCCTGATCTGAAAACTTCTCAGTGACAACAGACATGTTTATAATGAAAATTAACTTCAACAGTGTCAATTCTAATGATGGAATCTAAAGAATTTTTATATTTAAAATAATTATTTAAAATTGTTTAAGCACCTAGAAACTAATCAATTGGACAGAAAATTGACAATCAAGACAGTCAAGTTAAAAAATGTTCGATTTCTCACCTAACATTCTATATTTCAATGAAAACTTTCAAATTTAGACAAGCCATTCATGCTAGTAATAAATTTCTGCACAGATGTATGCTCAAAGGGTTAAGTTCAAGATCAGATAGCTCATTATATATATATATATATATATATATATATATATATATATATATATATATATATATATATACCTAAAAACAAAGATGATTTGACTTACCAAATGAAAGTGCTGGCAGGTTGACAGACACACAAACAAACACAAACATACACACAAAATTCAAGCTTTCGCAGCAAACTGTTGCCTCATCAGGAAAGAGGGAAGGAGAGGGAAAGTTTCGTTTTTCCCTCTCCTTCCCTCTTTCCTGATGAGGCAACAGTTTGTTGTGAAAACTTGAATTTTGTGTGTATGTTTGTGTGTCTGTCGACCTGCCAGCACTTTCATTTGGTAAGTCACATCATCTTTGTTTTTAGATATATTTTTCCTACGTGGAATGTTTCCCTCTATTATAATCATTATATATATATATATATATATATATATATATATATATATATATATGGGCCAAACTCTTTGCCTTTACAAATGTCTGCTTGTGTCTGTGTATGTGTGTGTGTGTGTGTGTGTGTGTGTGTGTGTGTGTGTATACCTGTCCTTTTTTCCCCCTAAGGTAAGTCTTTCCGCTCCCGGGATTGGAATGACTCCTTACCCTCTCCCTTAAAACCCACATCCTTTCGTCTTTCCCTCTCCTTCCCTCTTTCCTGATGAAGCAACCATTGGTTGCGAAAGCTTTAATTATGTTTGTATGTTTGTGTGTATCAACCTGCCAGCGCTTTCGTTTGGTAAGTCACATCATCTTTGTATATATATAAGATGAAAACAGTAAAAAATTATTTAAAAGCAAACTTGCTCACAGCCAGTGTTAACTTCTGATAGGTTTCAGCCTTTCAATTGCCATCATCAGAGTTTGCACTGTAATTAAAAAATTAACCATGCTATATTACATAGAGAAGCCAGTGTCGTAAAAATATGCTCTGATGTATCATTACCCATCTGGACGATGGCGATGGCACCTGACCTGCTGTGGATGGCTCAGTCACTGAAACTGATGGCTAAGCAGCCACAAGTTATACAGGGTAGAGAGAAGGCACTCCAGAGCCATTGGGGAACAACTTACATATCTTTTGAATCTTCATTCTTCAGTATTCATCTTATAAATTTAAGTAATCAAGAAACGATTTTATATTCATTTATGGTTCATAAAATGCATGCCAAACTAGTGTAATTCATTTACTGAAGTCCAGATGCTCAAAGGGATAAGTTCAAGTTCTATAGCTACTATAGACTCGAATGATATGTAAGTTGCTCCCTGTTGGCCAACAGCAATGCCTTAAGCTCCAGAGTGCCCTCTCTCTACCCTATATAAATTGTGGCTGCTTAGCCATCATCCAGATGGGTAATGATACAAATACTTTCACAACATTGGCTTCTCCATTTAATGTAGTACTCTTACTTTTGTTATTACAGTGCTACCTCTGATGGTGGCTGTAACGTCTAGTAAGAAACAAAAACAACATATTATGTAGTAACGAGAAAATTATATGTATCATATTGTGTTATTGTATAAAATTATGTATTTTTTTTTATTATTTATTTTTGAGAATATCTGCGTCGGCGAGTAATGAAACCGCCACAGACGATAAATGTCGAACAAAGATTAAAATAAGTAACTAGTATATAATACGTGACGAATAGCAATTTCTTTGTCTTCTTCATCTGGGAGTCGAACGAGTAAGATATCCTGTGTCGTAGTAGCGAACGCTAGTGTAGCATTCTTTTGTCGAGACTAAGAGATGTACGCCATTACGTGTGAATTCATAAAGGTGTGTAAAAATTGAAATATTTAAATGTTTTAATAGAGTTATGTAAATGAAAACTTGCATTATTAATTGTTAAAGCTTGCTTGCCTATTATCCCATCCTGTTGAGACATTTTTCAGTTATATAAATATTATCTGTGGTGCTGAGCTGCGTGGCGAAAGAGCCGCTGCCGCGGCGTATTCAAACGGCTTCCAATATAGTCTATCATACCGCAAGGAAGCGGTAAAGTAACAGTAAAATAATATTATTTCTTTTAGCTTCCAGACTGGCAGTGCAGATCAACAGATTTTATGATGTGTTGCAGGTTGACGCGGGCTGCTGATAGTATATAACTCACAGTACAAATAAGTTAATGTACCGTCAAAATCTAATAGGAATCTTGCTGTGCCCCGTTCTGGTCTGGCAAACTTTATAGTGAAAACGTATTTTTTTAAATAAGAGTCTCATGTTCTTGTGCTAGTCGTGGTATTGAATGGTGTTTTACCGAGGAACAAAATCCACTGCAAAATTTTGTTGTTGAACGATCATACGAACTGTAACATCAGTGTTCATAACCAAGTAATTTCAATTTTCAATAACTATAAAGTAGGGAAGATATGTTGATTTTTAGAATGAGTTACAGTCACGAAAAAACGTTCCTTTAATTGTAGGCCAGATACAGAACAATAAGATCTCAATATATATATTTTGCTTTGTTAAAAGGTAATGATGATAAAGAAATTCAAAGCACGGCATTATTAACAGATATTTCGCGGCTCTTTTCGTATATGCGATATCAAAAAACGCGAAACTGTCGCCCAAAATCGCGGGGCCCGAATTTGCAGTGGCCACAAAAATTTTATGTATTTTCCTTTCAGTGTCTATTGTTATATATGTATATATATATGTATTTAGTGATAGATGTATGTATGTGTATCATGATTAATGCAATGTATTAATGAATGTGCAACCACTCTTTCATGAAAAAACGTACTACTGCAAGCGAGTCAGAGAAGACGATCCTGATAGTACTGAGAAACTGTAACGACTACGTAATCCGGGGGCAGCCGAACCCCGAGATCAGATAAACTAAAGGTAAGACTACAGTGTAGTTGTCCTGTTTGTAGAAGCTGAGCTCCAGTGAAGTGATCTCATATCGCTAGTGGTGTGCATATTGTGCGTAGTTTGATGTTAGTATTATGACAGGACAAAGTTGATGGTAGATAGTAATTTTTAGTGGGCAGTGTAGTGTAGATAAATTAACGTATTTTGTGTGCAAGTGGCAAAACTGTCAGATTTTGTGTTTGAGTAAGCAATTTAGGAATATGGTTAAGTTGCGTAGTCAACGTCCGAGCAATATGGATACTGAGGAACAACAATTAGTTAGTGCAGGAAATGTGGAACCGGGTACCTCAAGTAGTACTAGTACTCTCTTTGAGGATATAACATGTGAGAATGTGGGGGCAGGGGCACAGGAAGTGGTGCCACCGCCCACTAGTCCTCAAGGGGATGTAGAGAAAGAAGTTGTACCACCACCAGAAAAGCAGGAACCAGAGAGTGGTAATCTGCCTGGTGGGTATTCGCTTCAGGCTATATTAGAGCGCGTGCTGAATTACCAGGCAGAATTTGCGCAACAGCAAGTCGAGCGAGACCGCCAGCAAGCTGAGCGAGATCGCCGGCAAGCTGAGCGGGACCAGCAACTTGTGCAATCGTTAGAAAACATGAAAAAAGAGATTGCAGATATGAAACAGAATTATGAGTCGATACCTAAGGCCGTGCAGGAGCTGACTGAACAGGTCAACAACCTGCAAGTAGCAAACACTAACAGGGTAGACGAAATAGGTGTATTAGCCAATCGAGTAGAAAAGCTAGAAATAGATTCCACGCAGCTTGTAGAGCAGAAGTGGAACGAACAAGCAACTAAAATTGAAACAGAATTCAACTCATGGCTAGAAGTGAAGGAGTGTGAGATTGACAAGAACATTAATTCCAAAGTACAAGCAGCCATAGCAAAT
Source organism: Schistocerca serialis cubense (assembly GCF_023864345.2). Classification (NCBI taxonomy): domain Eukaryota; kingdom Metazoa; phylum Arthropoda; class Insecta; order Orthoptera; family Acrididae; genus Schistocerca; species Schistocerca serialis. The sequence goes on from NC_064638.1 coordinate 16,044,286, forward strand.
AGAGGCTCCGAATCGTTCAGTACCGCAGTGAATAGTCAGGTACAGAACGACGTGCAAACCATCAAACAAATACTCAGTGAGGATATTCCGCAGTGGCAAGTGAATATGAACAAACGGATATCCGACCTGGAGAAGGGTTTAGCACAAAGCAGAAAACATTTGGAACAGGAACCTCTGTCGCCAACAGCCCATGGTTTCGGCAACGCACAAACTTATACGCGATACAACAATGGGGAATCTGTAGTCGATAATGCGAAGAGCTGTAGCTTCGGTTCGGAGCACACAGCATATGTCCAAGGAGCAAAACCATGTAGTTCAAAAATATTAGTGGAAGAAAGTTTAATCAAAAATAGACAATTTCAAACGTTTACTACTGAACGGAAATCAGTACACCCAGTAGTATTCATAAAAAGCTTTAAAAATATCTTGCCCAGTGTGTGGAACGAAACACAGAAAATTCAATACGTAATGTCGTACATTCAAGGTGATGCAGCGTTGTGGGCTACAGAAGTAGCAGACAGCTGCATGACATATGAACAGTTCGAAAGGGCATTTCTATCGAAATATTGGTCGCCTTGTATACAAGAGCGGCTAAGAAAAGAAGTATATAATCCCGAACCGTACTCACCTCGTCTGGGGAATTTGAGACGGTATTTTGAAAAATATATAAACAAAACACGCTACTGGGACGAGCCTATATCACCAAGAGACATAATAAGACTACTAAAATCACATTTACCCATTCATATCAAAGAGAAATTAATACACGTACCAGAAAGCGATATGGAAAACTTCCTGTCTGTTCTAGATTCTATAGACTTGATACAGGAAGACGCAAAATCAGCGTGTGATCACTCGCGGAATAATGGGTCAGGATGTGAACATGACAGAAATAGTAGTGCACAAAACCACAACCATGGAAATGGTGGGGGTGGTAACAAGCGGCAAGAACATTCGCAAAATGGTAGTAATGGTAGAGGCCAGAACGGGTATGGACAAACAACTTATAACAAAAGGCGTCGATTTGACGACCGGTACGAATCTGGAATGTCAGGGACCAACCGCTGGAAAAATGCGCGAGGTCAGTGGCAGAGCAATTATAGTGATAGTAATCGAAATTGGCAGCAAAATCAGCGAAGAAGCCCAGAGCGACAGGGTAATGACCGGTATGACAACAATAGACCACCGCCGCAAAACGCGCCTATTGCGCAGCCGTGGCGGCCGACAAATCAGAGTGTACATATAGTGGAGGTCGCGGACAATAGCCTTCCAAGTACTTCACAAGCAACTAATCCAACAAACTAGAATCGGCCTCGATATGCTCTCCATCGATGGCCGAGGGATGGAGTGAGAGCAACACGAGTGATAATAATATACCTGGGATACGTATGCTGCGATACAACGATGGTGTCAGTATGGATAAAGATCTACTGAACGAACCACACGAATGTAAGAAAGATAATAACGAAAACGTGCAAGCTATTATAGAAGCGAAAATCAATGATGTTGCAGTGAATATAATCATCGAAACAGGTGCCTCAGTCAGTGTAATGAGTATAGAGTTATTTAAAGCACTCGGAAAAGGACGTAGCATACCGACTTTCCCGGTTAATAATTGTAAGGTGTCTGGAGCCATAAGTGCACAGAGCCAATTAGTTAAATACCAGGTGCAGGTAGAGATTTGTAAGGAGGGCGAAGCCATAGTGAGCTCGTTCCTCGTTGTTAAAGGACTAAAGGTGGCCTGCATTATGGGAGTAGATTTTCTCCGTGAGAGGGACGCAGTGATCGACCTCTCCTTGGGGAAACTAAGCATAGTTAATAAAGGTAGGAGGATTGAGTTGTCTATGATGAAATCGAAGGAGGTACTTGTGCCATGTTGGAATCGAATTAATATCAAATGTAGGAACCCCTGGGTACTACACCTCGATGATTTTTCACATGTAGCAGACCTCTATTACCCGAATTTAGAGGATCGAAATTTTGAAACAAATGTTGAGACATTTCAAACCAAAGTGCAGGAATCTGAAGGTTTAAGCGATATCCAAAAGCAACAGTTGGCGCAGCTGCTATCGGAATATACTATGGTATTTACCGACCGACCAGGAATAGTCAAAGGGTACCACTATCACATAGAGGTGATGCCCCACAAAACATACTGTCGCGCAACTTACTCCATCCCTTGGTCGAGGAGGGAAGTAGTGGCTAAAGAGATTCGGAAGATGTTGGCACACGAATGTAGCTATTTGTTAGCACATCCCCAGACGGGGAAAAATAAAAGGACTGTATCCACGTAAAGATGTAAAGTTATTTATTCAGTGACATGTCTGATGTAAATAGTAGTGGTAAGAAGATTTCAATTGTGTTTTAGACTATAAGTATGTTAGTTTTAAGAAAGAATTTATGTATAGTTACAATTTTGAGGAAGTAGAATCAGTAAACTGAGCAATAATATGCAAATGGAAGACTTGGTTTACAGACAGTTAGTGTCATTAAAATACTATATGCTCTTCAAGCAATGAATTCTTGAATCATCATTTTGTAGTAAGTAAGTACAATTAATGATGAAATCTTATATAAATATGTAGCAGATGTAATTGTGTTAGAATCAAGGAACCCTGAGAGAGAGTCTATACTAGCCAAAAATTGACTTTGTAGTACGAAATAATTATGTGATGTAATGTTTACTGCCAATAGTGATCTGAGAACGACACTGGAGCAGAATCCAATAAAAAACAAAACCGTTCTTTGTAACCTATGCTTTGTATGCATTAATGCTTCAATTGAAGCCTGTGTACTTGGCACACGTTCTTGAATATTAATTACGTGGTACGCGAATCAAGTTACGCGGAAACTACACTGTAGTCCGGTGGGACGGACCGTTAAAAATAATACTAGTACTAAATGAAGTATTTATTGAACAATATGCCCAAGTCAAGCTGTCATGCACATGGTAAAATCTGTTTGATAGATGGGTGATAACCAGGCAAGCTACACTGATAAGAAAATTTAAAAAATTCACAAAAGGGCTATATACGCCTAGTAACAATATGAAAAGTGTGTTGTGATAAGGTAAAAACAAATAGACGCCATGTAGATGAGAGTGAGTATGCGAAGAACAGTTAAAAGGTATTAAAAAATAAACTGTGTGCATAAACAATGGAGGAAAGGACGGAATATTGTGTGTAGCAGGGACAGAAAATGACTGTTGTATCTGCACCAATATATACGTCGATAAGTCTAGTGTTGAGTGACAGACTGTCCTAGTGCAGTGCTCAACGAACAATAGACAGTGTATAAAAACAGTAGTTATTGATCCGTTCGGAGTCGAGTTAAACGAACCTAGCTCAACGGGGACATGTAGTATGTGTGTTACGAAACATTTTCACGGGTTGAAAGACGCTCTGGCAGTGTACCAACCGTGGAGTGAGTGAAAATGTGTAGTACAATGTGCGTGTGACGAACCTTGAATACCAGTGTCACAATGCCACAAGAAACCTGTTATCACGCCAAACCATCCTGTGCATACCAGTGAAGCGACGGCTTACTGAACAATAAATGCTTTTAACAAGTTGCATCTTCTTCCACAGCTAGTAATCTGTGTCCTTAAAGGCAGTACACCGTTGTGGAATGTTTGTTTCATGCGCTACAACGGGGAGCCATGTGGAGAAGCCGAGACGAGTGCCGTGCCGCCAGCCAGCCGGTCGCGGTAAACCACTGCCACTCACCGACATCGGCGAATGGTTCGCCGCGGTTCACGGCTGCTTGGGCGCCACGTCAGCACGACGTCGCTGTTACTGAGAGCAGGTCGTCGAACCCAGCGGCCGTCGGCACGCGGCGTTCCAGACGATGCGACTCAACAATTGCTTCGCGCCGCCAGCTCCGTACAACATTGTTGTCATTCAAATGAACTACCAAATATGTGTTTAATGCACTAACATGAATAGGGTTTAGTGGACACGAAATGACGTGCCAAACATTTGTTTTTTTTTTTTCTTGAGTTATTCAATACGGACCCAAAGTATTCATTGGTTCAGTGATATATAGATATAATATGTTTTCGTCATGTTAATGAAGTATACTTGCATGAATGCTAGACATTTTAAACCAATTGTCGCGAGTAAATGCAAGGACGATTCATGATACTACTGTAAAAATGTGTAATAAGTGACTTTCATTAAATCCAAAACACAAATATTATATGGGTAACAAAGAGACTAAAAGTTTAACCTGTTGTCATAAATAGCCATTGTTATCTGTGAACATTGGATAGAGTCTGAACTTTTTGTGATCAAACTGGGTATTAAAACAAACCAGGCGAGATGACTATGGCTCCGGCGCAGTTTTCCCAGGTTTTCTGATCGCACGTAGCCCGAATGGGGGAGCCAGATAAATGTAATGACCCTGGGACTAGGTTTATGGTCACCTCGCAAAGTGTAAGAACAGTATAAAAAGTGTAATTAAACCTACAGTGTAAAAGAACTAAGAAGTTTAAAGTGAATGTTCCAACCAAGGTAACAGACAATAACCAAACAGACGTTAGTGGCAGCATATTGCCGAACATTCTTAACGTTAGTCAATTGCTGCCAGGGGGCATTGTAACGTCTAGTAAGAAACAAAAACAACATATTATGTAGTAACGAGAAAATTATATGTATCATATTGTGTTATTGTATAAAATTATGTATTTTTTTTTTTATTATTTCTTTTTGTGAATATCTGCGTCGGCGAGTAATGAAACCGCCACAGACGATAAATGTCGAACAAAGATTAAAATAAGTAACTAGTATATAATACGTGACGAATAGCAATTTCTTTGTCTTCTTCATCTGGGAGTCGAACGAGTAAGATATCCTGTGTCGTAGTAGCGAACGCTAGTGTAGCATTCTTTTGTCGAGACTAAGAGATGTACGCCATTACGTGTGAATTCATAAAGGTGTGTAAAAATTGAAATATTTAAATGTTTTAATAGAGTTATGTAAATGAAAACTTGCATTATTAATTGTTAAAGCTTGCTTGCCTATTATCCCATCCTGTTGAGACATTTTTCAGTTATATAAATATTATCTGTGGTGCTGAGCTGCGTGGCGAAAGAGCCGCTGCCGCGGCGTATTCAAACGGCTTCCAATATAGTCTATCATACCGCAAGGAAGCGGTAAAGTAACAGTAAAATAATATTATTTCTTTTAGCTTCCAGACTGGCAGTGCAGATCAACAGATTTTATGATGTGTTGCAGGTTGACGCGGGCTGCTGATAGTATATAACTCACAGTACAAATAAGTTAATGTACCGTCAAAATCTAATAGGAATCTTGCTGTGCCCCGTTCTGGTCTGGCAAACTTTGTAGTGAAAACGTATTTTTTTTAATAAGAGTCTCATGTTCTTGTGCTAGTCGTGGTATTGAATGGTGTTTTACCGAGGAACAAAATCCACTGCAAAATTTTGTTGTTGAATGATCATACGAACTGTAACATCAGTGTTCATAACCAAGTAATTTCAATTTTCAATAACTATAAAGTAGGGAAGATATGTTGATTTTTAGAATGAGTTACAGTCACGAAAAAACGTTCCTTTAATTGTAGGCCAGATACAGAACAATAAGATCTCAATATATATATTTTGCTTTGTTAAAAGGTAATGATGATAAAGAAATTCAAAGCACGGCATTATTAACAGATATTTCGCGGCTCTTTTCGTATATGCGATATTAAAAAACGCGAAATGGCCTATAATTAAAAGGCCGAAACCAGTCAGAAGTTAACTTCCGCTGCGAGCAAGACTGCTTTTAAATAATTTTATCACAATAAGACCGCTGTTCTTTAGCAATGTTATATAAAATTTTGAATGAAAACAGTTTTATACTAGCATGTAGGCACTGTCTATCTTTTATTGTTTTGTATACAGGTCTATTATTACAGTTACATAGGTTTTATGCACTATGTAACAATGATTTTGAGTTCAATTAATTACACACAAAGCAACATTTGAAAATTAAAAGCAGGCAGTGTTTTGCATGTACCAGCTACACTGTCTTATTCATTAAGTGAGATCTTATTCATGTTATTCCATTCACAATGAAGAAATAATTTAAGTCCATCATTACTTCCATCCTCTACACAAAAAAATTTATATACACATCAATGACAAATAAACATCATGCTTAACTCTTTGATGCACAGATTTTATGTTTAATTAATTTTTTAATAAAACATGCATTTTCTATGTCTGGTGGGGTTGCTAATAAAGGAAAACATGAATTAAAATTTTTTATTGTATTGATTTTGGTTTTAGATGGTGGTATATATAATATACCACCATGCCACTTAGGGCCGTACCTAAAGTTTTTGAGATATCTTGGTTTGTGCTTGTAACTCACCTTTAAATTCTACTCTAAGCAGTAATAATTAGTATAATTAATGTAAAATAATTTTATTTCTGGCAATTGGTCATTTACAATACAAAATCAAATTACAAACCTTACAAATAAAATATGTTTCTTATTCCTTTTTGTGAAAATCTTGAAAGCACCTTTTTGTTTTGCTAAGGCACAAAGGCACTTTGCATTCAGCGCACATCCAGAAAGTGCGCACTTGCTTCTTTTTTGTACTGCATTTCGCACAACGTCTGGCGGTAGTACGCTCTGGCTGGTGGGATGAATTGTCGAGACGCTGGCGTGAGGAAACATATGGCTTGTTTTTCTTTACGTGGACTTGACTCTCATGAAGTCTAGATGGCCTCAATGGTGTTTTCTGGGTTACTAAGCTTTGCAGGATACTCATCCTGAAGACTTTGGCAGTCATTTTTTCTCTATCGCCTAGTTCCTTCCAAATTATATAGCTGTTGACGATACTGACATCAAGCAGGTGAAAGAATATTCGGTGCCACCACTTTTTACTTCTCCGGCTTATTTCATATGATTTTTTCAGTTGGTCGAACTTGTCGACATTGTTCATGTGTGCATTGTAATCCATCACTGCTTGAGGACAAGGTAGCTCTATGCGTGAACCATCTCTTTCACGGCGAGTCACTGTAGTAACTTCAGGACTGTGAAAATTTGAAAGGAGATGAACAGCTCTCTTATCTTTCCACTTCAAGTAGAGGATGCCACAGTTGCTGACCCTCCAGTCAAATTCACCTCTGCTTAATTCTTTGTCTGTTTTTAATTTGGGTAAATGTTTCCTTGTTGGTTGAACTGTCCCACAGGCATATATGTTTCTCTGCTGTAAACCAGCCAACAAGTTATAGCTATTGAAATAGTTGTCGAAATAAAGATAATGGCCTTTATTTACGAGTTCAGAGGACAAACTCAGCACTACATGCTCCCCAAGGCCTGTTTGCACTGTGTCACCTACTTTTCCGGTGTAAATATCAAATTTCAAGTTGTAAGAGGTCTTGTCACACAGCATCCACACTTTGTAACCACGCTTTATGGGTTTATCTCTCATGTATTGTTTCATACTGTTGCGGCCTTTGAATTTGATCATTGACTCATCAATTGCTAGGTGTTTGCTGGGTTGGTAACACTTGGAAAAAGATTCAGATAGTATCTTGATCACTGGTCGCAGCTTGTACAGTTTGTCATAACCTGGGTGTCCTTTTTCTGGATGCAATGTGTTATCATTCAGATGAATGTTCCTCAGTAACCATCCAAACCGATTTACTGCCATCAGAGATGCAATATAACGATCATGAAGTTCTGGGGCACTAGACCAGTAGTCTCTGTATGCTGGCATACGCTTTATACCCATCAAAATGTTGATTCCCAGGAAAGTTCGTATTTCATTGTCAGTTGTTGGAGTGAAAGACTTGCCAGATTGCGTCGCATATAAATTTGTTTGGAAAACGATTAGCTGAACTAGCTCTTTTGGAAATATTTTTTCGAATATATCGATAGGTTCTGGATCATCAATGTCCCTAATAAAAGCACTTGGTCCTGATTCACTGTCGAACTGCATTCCTGAGGTAGCATTGAATTGTTGTCCCCAAGTTGGCGCTGTGTCAGCAGCGCGTTTTGGCGGAGTGGACTCACTTTCTTCCTCGCTCTCTGAAACTTCGCCTTCAGACGACACAATAGCCTCCGCAACAATGCTTGCTTCATAATCAGATTCGTCATCTGTGGTGTCAACAGTGGAATCCTCGTCTGATGGAATTTCACACAATAATCGTTCGATTTCTTCATCTCGTAAGCCTCTTCTTGACATTTTCATTTTCAAACAA